>NC_059144.1:41096875-43535000 GCF_020740605.2 Lemur catta | reverse complement strand
TTGCTCCTGTTTTCCTTTCATCTTCTAACCAACATCATCCCTCCTTGAATGTGTTTTTAACACTAGTTCTTCAAACAGGTCATGAATCCTTTCTCCTTCCTTGATACACATTTTGACTGTTGCCAGAAACTACCTTTGATGTGTTCCTGTAAAGAATAACACAGACTTTCCTGTTTGTCTCAGAGCTACTGAACTGAAGCTTCAACTGCAAAGAATAAAATGATCTGCATTGAAAAAAATATATCAGCAACCCTCCCAAACACACACACACGCACATGCACACACACACACACGTACCACCTTGTCACTGTAAACCCAGAACCCAGACCGGGCCTCCCTGGGGTTCACCTAGTTCCTGTTGTTCCCCTCTTGGTTGTTTTAATGTGATTTTTCATCATGTGTCTCCCCATCTCTATCTGTGTCTCAAAATAGCAGCAGTCATTATCCGAGGCCCGTCCCCCGTCTCCACTCCTGCTCAACCGGGCGGCCTCTGAGATTTCCCCACCAAACCTCTGAACCCATCTGAGGTCCGCTCATCTGTCTTTCTCAGTCAGCAGAAGGAAACACAGGAAGACAGAGCCTTGAGCTATAACGAATCCCGGACAACCCCCAGCCCGCGACGGCATCTGCCGAGGAAACTTTTCACAGAATCAGAGCAGTGGGAGAGACCTCAGGGGATCAAAACGTTCTGGAAAACAAGGGTTCTAAGAAACTCAAAATCACAGAATATTAAAAATGGAAAGAGCGATAGTCATCTCTTGCCTCCTCTCTTTTTAAATTACTTCCATTATTTTCACTCCCCCCCACCCCCTGTACATCCCAGTATCTGGCGCAATAAACAGCATTCATTCCTTTTCTCTCACCTGCATGATTTTTGTTTTGTCTCCATACTCCTTGCACTGTTATTTAGTTTTTAAAAACTGATTTCAAGGGTTTCATTTTAGTTTTTCTTTACATTGGATTTAGCAAGAACATCCATGAAATCATGGTTTTAATGGATTAGGTTTAGTTTCTCCTCCCAATACACAGCAAACGAAGCCATAACTATTTAAAAACTCACGCTGGTTCCACCTCAAACGATCTTGCACACGACTGTCTCATGCATATAAGAAGTTGGGAAGAAATGCGTCAGAACAGAGGCCACAAACTTTTCCTGTAAAGTGTCAGATGGTAAGTATTTTAGGCGAGAAAGGCAAAATCAAGGATGTTATGGAGGTATTTCATATAAGAAAATTAATTTCCACATTTTCCCCCAATCACTTAAAAATATAAAAACCGTTCTAGTTCATAGGTCACACAAAAACAGGGGGTGAGCTGAATTTGACTCATGGACCATAATTTGTCAATCCCTGCTTGAAATCACACATCTGATAATGTATTTGTACCTTCCCTAAAATTTCTATAAAGATGACTGAGAGGTCACAGGACTTGTTTCACAGGGTGGCCATGAAGATGACAAAGTTGAGCATGTTAGGTCCTCGGCAGACCACCCGGCACCAACAACTCCTCAGTCAGTATTAGCTGTTGTTTTCATTGCCGTCTTCATCGTCACCATTTTCTCCTCTCTTAGTGGGGTGGGTTAACCACTGAGTATGTGGCCTGGCACACAGTAGGCACTCAATAAATGCAGATGGTATTATTATTTTAAATGGTTTGGGTCAGGCATCCCAACCTTCCCCACACATCAGACGCAATACTGGGATTATTTTTAAAAACACATGCTGGGTTTGCACCCCCAGAAATCCTGACTTGCCCATGGGATAAGCTGAGCACTTTTGGTTTTTTTTCCTGAAAATTCTAGAGGCAATTCTGATGATTCCAACCACAGACCTGTGGCTTAGAAAGAGCATAATCTGGAAAAAAAAAAAAATAAGGGTCAGAAATCCCAATCTCCAGACTGGCCATCCTCTCTGCTCTGTTTCATGGTCACATATGACACAGCTGGTGCTGAGTCCCCTTGGGAAACACTGGATTCCATCTGCCAGTCAGTCATCAACCGATGCGAACTGAGGACCAGACCTTGAGCTAAACGCTAGGAAGGCAATAGTGAAGAAAGCAAAGGCCCTACCTACAGTCTGCCTTCCTCATCTTCCAACCCGTTGTTACCCTTTATTTTTCTTCCTAGCCTTTTTCTCCCACCTGGCATCTTAAATACACATTGGTTCTGCCACTCAGAGCAGGGACCGGATAAATCTTGCTCACTGTTGTTGCCATAGCCTAGACCAGTGCCTGGACCCAGGCGATGGGTCCAGTGAAGATTTGTGCCAACAGGGTGAACGGGGAACTCTGCGCCTATTGGACAGCCACGTTCATGGTCAATGCACGGCAAAGCACGAGTCCCCTGCCCTCTCGGCTTTGGAATGCAGTGGTTAAGAGTGGAGCATGGTTTTCAGCCTAGCTAACTCTTTGCTGTTTAGTCTGAAATCACTGCTTACATCTCAGTTTATTCATTTATAAAATGTTGTGAGGATTAAATGGGATAATGCTCAATATGTGGAAAGTGCTTCAAAAGTAGTAGTTCTATTGTGTTGGTTTTCTTATCACCTGGAGTTGAATAAATAGAAAACAGTTTTAGAAATTTTCTGAACGTCCCTGAAGAGATCAACTGAGCAGCCAGCACTATGCCTACGAGAATCCTCACTACATAGCCTGATGGCGTGCATCTGTTTACGGGACAAATATTTACTGAGCCTCTGCCAGGCACTAGACGCTACGCTGGGGAGTAACAGAACCAGACGCGGCCCCTGCCCTCGTGGAACTTACGGTCTGCGTGGAGGAGAGATGGACCGAAATCAGCTAAACCAAAAATCACAGAATTACAACCTTGAAAAGAACAAGGCAACAAGGTACATGGTGCTTTCAGGCCTATACTGGGGAGGGGGGTGGATTTAACACAGTCTAAAGGTTCCAAAAGGGTTTCCCTGAGCAAGTGATCCTTGGGCTAAGATATGAACTATGTGAAGGTGTTAAATAGACTGAGAGGAGGGCACAGCCGGGCATGGACCAGGACAGAAAGAAGCCAGAGTGCAGGCAGAGAAAATGGGAGAACTGCACATCAGAAATGGAAGCAGGAGCCAGTCATTCAGAGGCCTGTAGGAAAATTCTTCTGAAATCCCAGTATGCTCGCAGATCCCCTGGGCATCTTGTTAAGATGCAGACACTGATTGGAGGGTCTGGGGTGGGGCCTGAGAGTCTGCATTTCTAACAAGCTTCCAGGAGGCAGTGAGGCTGCTGGTCCCTCGACCACATGTCCAGCAGGAAGGTTTTAGGCCATCTCTTTGTCCTACACACAGCAGGGCTTAGGCACAGAGAGTTTCCTAAGATTCCTCTGGACCTGACGAACTCATCTTGCAGCTATCATGGAGCAAAACCTTCTGCCTGGAGCTTGGGAATCCTTTGAAAGGATTCTACTAAGATTCGGTTGGAGTTGCTGTTCGTCCCTGGTGACTTTGGCAACCCCAGTTCTAGGTAGTGTCTCCTGGAACAGTCTGTCCTTGCCCAGCAGAACCTCCCTGGGTTGGCTGTTGCTATTCAGAAATTCTGGGGTGTGGGGGGGGGCAACTCATGCGTATTTTTTCTCTTTCATCAAGCTAGGCTTGCTACAAAGAAAAAAAAAATATATGTATATATATATACACAGATAGATAATCTTTGAGATGCAATAATAGCCACACATGAGATTGAAATTAAATCTTACAAACACTAATTCATCTCAAATTTCAAGGATTAAGGGACTGGGATGCTTTTGTTGTTGCTGCTGATGTCTGAGTAGACCCAGATTACAAATCTCGGGACCACCAGTCCACGTGGCAAGACTGACCACTGCTGGGGTTGTGATCGTCCACAGAGGTGACTAGTAGGAAGCCAGGGAGCAGGACAATGCTGAGCCCACCTGGGGAAGACGAGCACACAAGCCAGGGCGCATGCGGCTGGGTGGGCGGAGGGAGTTCCCCTTCAGTGCCGTTTGGGGGTACAGAAAAGCAGCTACATGCACCACAACCTTGCTGCATCCCTCCCAGGTCTGCTGACGCCTTTCTAAGATAATCTGGGTGACAAATTTGAGCCCAAGAAACACCGTCCTTGTAAGAGAACCCAGCCGCTCCCGATGAATGTCCCCAAACAAAGGTTGCACGCCACCCCCCATGCTTGCAGCTCAATTTAATTACTCACCTCTGCAGCTTTAAATCAAAGGTGGCTCCTATTAAGCATAATTACCTTTGCCAGCAGCTTGTATAACACAGTAAATGAGGAGCTACTAACCAGGAATGGTTTCTACAGAGCATTATGTATGCGCTGGGCTGAATCAACAGCAGCGAGGGCCCACGGCTTCAGATGCACACATAATTCAGCCACAAGCACATGCATGTTGCAGGGAGAGCGTTGCACACACACGTACACACATTTCCTTCACGTATTTCAGCAGCCTAGAAACACCACTCACTCTGCAGCAGAATAAACCGTAAGAGGAAAAGGTTTCTCTAAATACCTCCAATGCACAATACGTGTTGCCATGTCAGTTTTTCCACAAGAAAGCAAATTGCTATCCAACCAGTAAGTCTCTGAACAATCCCAAATACAATAAGAGAAATCAGACAAACTCCAACTTTCTCAACCACCGAATGCCCCTATGCCTCCACCTTTCTTGCCCTGGGAAGGCAGGGAGGGGACTGGGACGACCCTGGCTGACGCTGACACAGTAATTTCTCTCCCGTTCAACCTCACCACATCTTTCACTCCTGACATACAAAAACATTTTTTTTAAATCACGAGCATCTTTATCATTTCAGGCTTGTCAACTCCCATTTTGCCTAATTAATAAATAAATCAAAACCTGAAAGGAAAGGAAAGTTGGGAAGAACTTTTGGCCCTAAGCAAAAAGAAGCTACAGTGATCCAGACTTAGAAGGTAGCATTTTCAATCCTGTTGGCTCATTCTGGGAGCTATATTTCACCCCACTCTTACTTTATATAAATCTGTTTATTAAACTATGTGCCCCAAAGCATAAACAAAGACCTCAAAAAAACATATCTCTTTCTCTAAAGACATCCGTGTGCTATTCTAGTAGTCCTCAACCTGTGGTTGGCCATCCCTACCATATTAACTTTTACTGAGCACTTATTATGTGCCAAGCATGCATTAAGCACACTATTACACAATATATATAAACCACATGGTAACCCCAATTTGGTATTAGGAAATCATTTTTTTTTTAAATTAAGAAACTAGTGCTTAGAAGGTTAAATAACTTGTCTAAGGTCAGACAGAAAGTAAGCAACAACAGGATTTGAACCTCAATCCATCTGAGTTCAAAGCCCTTGGTTGTAACCCTGCACAGCATGTAGTACACGGCTATGCACCGTGCTGGCCCAGTATCCATCCATTCCCCACTATTTTGGTGGCAATACTACCTTGATTTTGCTTTGGCAAATCGCCACCAGTCACTCCTAGCTCCTACAGTTCTGGATGCACACATGGCAAAGGCAGGCTAATGAGGACCAGTGATTGGTCCAGGGAGAGTCTTGCAAACCCACATGGGCCAGTGTAAACCCCAGAACATCTGCTCTCTTCTGGGAAGGAGATGCTCTCTTCTGCCAGAGTTGCCAAGCCAGATGGACAATGCTTTTAGGAGGCCACTGTGACCAGCACATGCAGAGATTCCACCTGGGAAGGAAGGAAGAAAACATCATAGAGAGACCTCGTCCCAACCCCATCTCTTGGGTCTCTGTAGCTGTAGGTGCTGAAGCCAGGGCTCAGCTGAGTCACTCAATGTGTCACAGGCTATAGAAAGAGTCATCAGAATAAATATTTGGCTTCTAGAAATGCTGAGGTTACATACTAGATGTGGCTTTGGAGTCAAACACACCTGGGCTTAAATTCCGGCTCCATTATATATTTACCATGTGAACAAACTACTTAAAAGCCCTGTGCCTCAGTTTTCTTATCTGGAAAACAGGGATAATAGTCTACCTCCTTCCTCAACTGAGAGGAAGGCTAAATGAAAGTCAAGTGCATGTAAGGTGTCCATGACAGTGACTGGCATGGAGTGGACTATCGGTAAATGTTGATGCATCAGATTATTATTGTTTCAGGAAGCAAAACAGAGCAAAAGGCAGGCACAGAGGAAACAGGTTGGTTCCATCCGGGGTTGTGGTCAGCGGTGAAAAATACTCAGAGCGGCCAACCCTGGGCAAATGTGGAGACCTTCACAGCACACCATGCCTTCTAAGAGCGGACCCGGGGCTCGTGCACAGGACAGAAGGGACCTGGGTTCAGGAAGGATTAGTCAGAAGGGAAATCAGGGAACTATTGCTGATGGAAGAAATGTCAGGGGCCACCTGGGAAAAAAAAATCTGGGCAGAAAATAACAATTAAACTCAGAAACAAACAAACATATAAACAGAAATGTGCTTGAGTTCCTAGGGAGCCAGGGGTCATCTTCACGCATTCATTCATTCATTCTTTCAACTAACACTTGCTGAGCCCTGGATGGAGGCCTCATTCTGGGCTTTACTCCGAGAATGCCACTGCTAAACTCTGCAGACAGGGGCTGTGCCTTGCTTATCCTTGTGATACCACAGCACAGGGCCTTGAAAACAATAAAAACTAACAAACATCCAGTGAATGAATACAAGAATGAGTCTCAAAGACACATACTCCTTTCAGGGAACTTCCGCTAATTCATTTGATCTATTTACCCCTTCGTCCCACAGTTTCCAAGCCTCTCATATTATTCTTGGAATGAGATTTGCACCTTGAAAGGTCTACATGCAGCATCGACCTCAGCCCAGCAAGGTTGCAAGCTCAAGCCCTCATCCCACCAACCTTCCTTTGCTCCTCTGGAAGCCAACGGCTGCCTTTTCTTTTTGTTGTGTGTTTCTCACATAGAAAATTAAAACATTTCAATCCACAAATTGGTGTATTCTGTGTCACACTTGTCATTCTCATAACTGTAAAAACTAGAGAAAGCCCCCCCCCCTCATTTTCATTAAAATTTTCTTTTTCTTTTAATAAAGAAGGTTGTGAGCTTCCGTTGCTACTCTTTTATCTTAGGGGATTCCTCATTAACTTCTCCAATCCTTCTCTCCACTGCAGGATAGCAGTTTAAAATACGTGCCTGAGAATTTGCACTGGAGTTACAAACAAGTGTTTGTGTTTATTTTATTTGTCAGAGTGCAGTGGCAGATTCAAAAGTCAAACCAAAGCTCAAAACTTCTTGTGGAGTGGGGTGCTCAGGGGCCTGTGGTCTAAAATGAAAATCAGATCATGGTTTAAAAAAAAAAATAAAATAAAACCCTCCAAAAACCTCACACGGCACACAGTGCATTGTTACAGATTTGAAACCATCTCCATGTTCCTTAAATGTTCTGCTAAGAGCACTAACAGGTCAGTCCACAGGAAATGCAAGATACGTTATATTTTAATCGGGGCACATAAAACACTGTCTAGAATGTTATGTTGCCCAGGGGAATGCAGTGAGCAGGGAACATTTACAAACTCCAGGTCAGTCTCCCCATTACATCACTGTGAAAAAAATAAATTTATGAGGTTAAATTATATGGATGTTATATATTGGAACTGTGAGCCCATTCCCAAATGAGAATGTTGGCTAAACTAGCCAGATTCCCTGAGAGAAATTTCTAAGTCTTTCTCTGGTGGATGTTTTTATGGTAACTTTCCACAAAAGAGGGAAGGCTTATTCTTTGAATATAATGAAATGAATAAAAAAAAAATGAGAAGTCTGACAAAAACAAGTCTAAATTCCAATGGCGAGGGCACCTAAAAGAGTTACTTCCATTACTCTTCTCCAGAGATGATAATACAGAAGTTATTTTGTGGAACGTACTCATGATTTATTTGATCTATTCCTCATCTAAGTGATTGGAAACACAGATGTTGATGCTATAACTCTGCTTCCAGTAAATAATTCCTCAAAGGACTCACATTTGTTTAACCTTAGTCACAAGATGATAAAACTTATTAAACATTTATGGAAGCAGCAACACAATTCTGTTGGTTTATGTGTTTGGAGAGTTTGGAAACTCATTTCCCCAACTTTTCCACCTTCCTTTCACCTCTCTGAAAGGAAAATATCTTCAGGGAAATTCCCGTACCTGGATTATGAAGATTTTTTTTTTTCTCCTTCATTTTTTATTTCTCCATTTGTGGCTGCAGTTTGACAGTCAACAGAAGGGCTGCCATGCTGATCTTAAGGAACAATAATTAAACCAAGGGGACAGCAGACAAGGTGCTCCTATGGGATCGACAGAGGAATAATAAAAACCCCACTGGGGAACTGTTTTTTTACGACTGCTAGCCTGCTTCTGAGATAAGCAAACGTTCACATGTGGCACATGCGTGCATTCATTTATCCATTTAACAACATTTACTAAGAACCTACTGTATTCAGCCCTGTGGGCATAAATAATCGGGGTATCTGAATACTCCAAAGGCTCTAGGCACCTTGGATAACCCTTTGCTTGTTCATTCATTCATTCATGCATGCATTCAACCAAAACACCTTCTGTGTTCCAGGCACTGTAAACGAAAGGGTCCCTGCAATTCGTCATATCAATCCCTGGCATGATATAGCATGCTGTGTGGGGAGGAAGATAGACAAGGAAACAGAAATTACAAGAGGATGTGGAGCTCACTTTCTGGTACTACCTGTCTCTTATACATTTCCCGTCTAGTGTGAATTTCCCTGTGCAGGGGGCATCCTGTGGAACTGTGGTTCTCGTTTCCTCCCACCCAGGCCCATAATGAGGAGGTCAGGGTGCGGTGCCGCAGGGGAACCCCTAGGAAAATACAGTGTGTTGGTAGCTTCATGTTCACAGGGAAAATCCCCAAGAGCTTGATGGTGATTCCATTAGTAGCTCAGCACTGGCAAAAACATATGCATATACAAGATCCTCCACAAACACAAAACTCGTGCATAGTAAAGGCCTTTCACACCCTCCCGCAGACCCTCACACTAACATCCACATCATGCCTGATCCAGCTGCCCATGAAACATACTTGCAACATATATAACACACACATGTTCACAATTCACACACACAATAAAACAGACCGGAGCACACATACACTTACTCAAAATACTCACACTGGGTAAGGGACAAATACAATGTACCCAATACATGAGGGTAAAAGACCCAACTCCCCCCGCCCAAAACATACATGTCCCAGTTGTGAGAAGATGATAGTCTTGGCTATAAAAAGCATGTGGTACCTACCACATGGCTCTTCGAAACCCTGAGGTTTATTTATGTATCTTATTTATTTATACTTCTACCGCCTGGACCTACCAGTGAGCCTCAATACATATTTGCTAAACTGCATTAAACCAAAGTTTAACTGCTTAAAAGGTTAAATTGCTGGGTTGACTACTGTTAACAAACACCTTGTAACACTTACAAACAAAATGCGGGGCCCTTCCTTCCCTGACCAAACGCATCCACCACACCCCAGGAGCTCGGCATCTGCAAAGCGATAGCTGTGCGCTCTGAAGTCGTATCCGCTACAAACTCTGAGGACCAATGCAATTCCCTTTATGTTACTCACGCTTTTCTTTTCCCTTCTCCCTGTTCTCCGTCCCACCCCAGAGCAGCTGCTAATAGTCTTCTTGACACACTTGAGATTCAAATCATTTTGATGGTTGAGTCATGCTCATTATTAGAATTATTGATATATCTTATTCATGTCCAGTTTACTTACTTCAAGCAACATTTAACAAGTACCTACTAAGTGCAAATTAGCCAGTTACATTTTTGGGTAGAGAGATATACATCTCAGTGAAGTTAACAAGAATGTTCAAGATATGAAATATAATTTTCTCAAATGATTCTCTTGCTAAATGCAGCAAAATTTTCACATCAATACAGGATTGTGTGCAATTGTGAAAAATTAAAAACATGCTAAATGTCTATTAACAGAAGAACTGATCAATGAATAAAAATATACATTCTCATGATGGAATATTATAAAGCATATAAAAAGGAAGCCGTCATGTTTATTTTTTAATCTATCATCTCTCTCTTTTTTTTTTCCTCAGCCCACCTATTTGGATAGAGCCCCAAACATAAAGTAAAAAAAAAAAATCACAAAATATATAGTGTGAAACTACTTACACATTTTTAAAACATACACGAAGGAATAATAATGCTCCTACCTACATATACATGCATATAGAACCATAAATAATGAAAGATATGTACACTAGATTCTTAATAATGCCTGTATCTGGAGAGAGACTGAGAAGGGAAATAATAACTATAATAATATTTGTTGAACACTTACTATGCACCAAGCATTGCTCTAGGTACTTAATAAGCATCAACTTTGAAAATCCTCATAATTGCACTTGGAAATAAGCCTTCTCCTTATGCCAATTTCACAGGACTGAGGTGTACACATTTTAGGTTTGGTGGTCAGAAACGACTTAACTTTATCTGTAAAGTTTAACTCCTTTACATCTGAAATGTATTGAGTGAATGAAATAAGCCCATCTTATTTTTGACAATTCTTTCTGTGCTCTATCCCATCTGCTTAACTATTTCTACCCAATACTAATAAAGAAAATATTAATGTTAAAGGCAATAAAATAGGATGATAATTTCCTTCTATTTCTCATTAGAATAACCTCAAATCAGATGGCTAGGCAGTTTGCCAAACTTTGTATTGTTACAAAAGTTGTAAAATATCACCCATACAAAGTAAACAAAAATGTAAAAAAAGAAAAATTACAACTATAACTAAAAACAATTGTTGATTTTTTTCAAGAAAGATCCTATCGTGATTTCTGTTGTAAGCAACATTCTCCGAGATAGACCCCTTGAATTTCATGACCATCTTTTTTCTCCTATTACTCAGAGTACTCATTTAAGTGTCACCTACAATTAAATATGTACAAGTATGAGACATCTTTAGAGATCCTGACCATAAATATCACCAGGAAGTCCAAAGGGGAAATCTTTGAGGGTAGCTTTTCATTTGCTAAAATAAATAATGGGGCGGCGTCATTGCATGTGTTCCATATTTTTTGACAGCCAGGAAGAGTCATGGGGCCTCCAAAAGATTTATTAGCAACAGATGAGCAGTGTCTGACTTAAGGACCCAGCCTCAAAGATGCTGTAGGAGTGGGTGAAAACCATCCCTACTGGGACGCCCCAGATGAACTGTGCTGGGGGTTTTCATGACTTTTTTCTACTTTTGTCTAAGAAAACAAGAATGGATTTGTGAAAAGGCCATTGTGGAAAGCCCAAGAGGTTCTAAAAATCTTTTTTTTTTTTTTCTCCGTCGGCTCAAGTTTCAAAGATGGTGTTTAGGGATTTAGGTAAGCAAGATGATTTTTTTTTTCTTTGATACAATTGACTTACTTCAACCTGGGGAAACTCCGAATTTTGGGTCATGCCCTTGGCCTTCGTGTATCTCTGCTGGACTATGCACGTTTATTTATGTGACTCTTTTCTGTTAACTATTCAAGACCATGAATAGCAACAAAGCACAGTGTCTGAGTACTTGGACTCCAACAGGCAGACCCAGGTTTCCACATCCCACTGAAATGCTTGTGTGATCTTGGTTAAACTACTTGGAATTTCCAAAACTTAATTTCCTTATCTATTTGATTGGCCAATAATAACATCCAGCTCTTGGGATGGCTCCGGGAGAGGCTACATATAAACGACCTGAACGTAGTCAGCACTTGGGAAATGTTAGGCATAAGCTTAGTCCTTTTGGTTGAGCAGTCACACTGGTCAAGAAGTGGCAGCCATTAAGAGGATGACAATTATGATTAGCATCATGTTCACCATCATCACCATCATCTTTACCACATTCTCCCATGGAAGCACAGATGCCAGACAGAAAGGGCTTGGAAGTCTGATTCCTGGGAGGAATCAGAAAAGAAAAGAGAAGGAATAAAGGAAGGAAAAAAAAAGAAGAGAAATCATTGAAAAAGCATGGGAAAATATGAAAAAGACAATAAGAAAGAGGAGAAAGTTCCAAAAAACAAAACCAAGTTTACTGCTCTTGCATTCTATAGAGTTCCCAGAATTTTAGAGAGTGTAAGAAATAAAGAATCAAGTCTGAGAGATTCCCTTTTGTTTGTTTCTTGTCTCACTGATCTGGTACCCAGGTTGCCAGGCAGCTCCAAGCAGGCAGAGCCCTCTGTATGTACCTGCTAGATTGCCTGTCCCTCTCCTCCTTGACTGGAGACTCTCTGGGCTCTGATGTTCGGTGCTGAGACCAGGGAGACAAATGCATCAATGCATGATTTTCCCTGCTGAAATACAAACATTTCTAGCAACATAAGCAATTGCCATGATAGGGTGTGAGAAAGAGAAACGCTACTTATATTTTTTCTGTTGACTAAAAGTCAAAAGTGAAAATGGACCCCTCAGACAATTTTTAAAATGCAAATGCTTTGGCATTTGGATTGGGGTGGGGAGAGAGAGGGAGAGGCAGAAGAGAAGAGAACTTTATATATAATATAAAATATAATACATAAAATATATGTAAAATATTTATATAAGGTATTTTATATTATATATAAAACATTTTATATATAGGATATATAAAGTTATATTATTATATAAAATTATATATTATATTATGTATATGCATAATTTTTTTTCCTGTATCCTGGAATTCAAAGCCATAGTGGATCCTTAATGTGCAGATTTATAGATTCATGGGCCTCACTCTCAACCTATGGAGTCAGAACCTCTCTTTAGGCTGTAGGTCGGGATCTGCAAATTTGCGTTTAACAAGTTCTCCAAGCGATGAGTATACCAAATAAAGTTGAGAACCACTGCTCTATTTCTGTGTAAAACCAGGATGCCATTCCCAGTTCCTCCATATCTGCAACACTTCCTGGGAGAGTAAAGACCTTCCAGAGTTTCCCTCTGATATCCTGGGAAGGGAGGTTCCTTTGGGTTTTCAACGTTTTTTTAAGTTTTGACGACAGACTCTATCACCCAGGAGTTTCTGTGACCTGAGTGTGACTTGACAGCCCTCACTCACAGCTAGTTCCCTCGCCCTGCCTGGCGCCGGCACCCACCGGGTTTTCACTTGTCATTCTACTCCTTCCTCACAGTTTGTGTGACATCCTTCCCCCACTCCCACTATTTATTTCTTTATATGTTTCTTTGAAACAATTCCCTCTTTTTTTATTGCCTTAAATAATTTTATTTTAAAACAAAAATTTATGTCACTATGGTCAGGGTCAATGAAAACCCAGTACCATTTGCCATAAATCAGACTATGAAAATACAAGATTATTATTTCATTTTGTCCATTAAATACCATTGCTTGCTAAGGCCTCTGAATCTGAGGTCTGCTATTTCTGATGAACAAGGTGAGAGAGGTGTTACACTCCGGCTAACACCACACTGACACTTTCTTCTTGATTTAATCAGAGGGGTTGAAATGGTATTGAAAGTGGGGCATTATTTTCACTATGTGACTCAATCCTGCTAAGCCACCCCCCCCACCGTGGTATGACAGCCCACTTGCTTCCCTCATTAAAACTGCATCAAACTCTGGGAGGCTTGGGCAGAGGGGCCAGCCCTTAGAAATTGCCACTGGAGGAGACTGAGTTAGTGGTCTCTAACCCTTCGCCCTAGACTCACACCTTCATCTCTCTGGATTTCCTCCCTTGGACTCTCAATAACCACATCACCATCGTTCATTTCTCTCCAACAGGACTGGAGTACCAACCACGTGCCAGGCCTCGTGGATGTAAAGCAACAAGATACAACATCTGCCCTTCAAGGTCACAAGCTCAGAATCATGGTGGTAACTTTAAAAATTTAACATTTATTGAGCACTTATTGTATATGAGGCACTGTTCCAATTGTTAGTATTAATATTTTACTTCTCCCAACAACCTGAAGGGAGAGTTTTTATTATCCCTGTTCTACAGGTAAGAAAATCAAAGCATGAGGAGGCTTACTAATTTGTTGATACAATAACTAAAATTTACCGGCCACTTACCATGCATGTAGCAGACATCGTGCTAAGTGTACTATCTGATTTATCTCAACTAATCCCTGTAGAAACCCAATGAGTTGAGTCTTTCTGTTAGATCTGTTTTGCTAATGAGGAAACAAACTCTGGGAGGCAAAGTTGCCTAAGGTCACAGAAGGTGAAATAACCTTTGTCTGTGGACCCGAGGGTCCACCCCGGACCCCCTTGCCTGGGGCTGCGTGTGTGACAGGTGTGGGAGGAAGTGTGAAGGGGCCATTCCAGGACTCCAGAAAATGTGCCTGGAAAAGGGTGGCCTCCTTCCCTGCACAGTCCATTCTAGAATAAAGGCGGCTCCCAATGCTTTTCCTTGTGTCCACTTTGGCTCAGAGAACGACAGACTGACAATTTTCAGCAAGACCCTTCTGTACAACTAGAAGAGAAAAACAGAAGAGAGAATTGGAGGAAATATGAATGGGCTAAGCTAGTCCGATTCTGCACAGATAGCTTTCGGCAGTCTCCCCTCCCCACTCGCGCTCTGCCTGCAGTCCTGGGGTCCGCCTTCGGGCTGGCTCCTCCACCATCAATCTGGTCCAAGACATAACAGTTTTTGACTGGATGGATGCAGGAGACCGCTGAGTGGTTGACCTGCTTCCAACCTGGGTCCCTGATAAATCACGGGCAGGCAGAACGAGCCTGTAAAAACCTACATCAGATCCTGACTCTCCTCACTCCAGCACCCTCTGGGGCTCCCCATCTCTGTGGGAGCCCCAGCTCATCCTCCCTGTCTGCTCCCCAGGGGGCTCCAGCCGCGGACTTTCAGCTGCGGCCTGGCACCATGTTCCCCCAGAGAGCTGTACTTTCCTATCTACCGTGTCACGTCAGAATCACTTCCACAGGGAGGGACCTTTCCTGACCATCTTAACCAGAAGAGCACAGGCTCCCATGTGATGCCCCTTTCCCTCCTCTCCTTATCTTCCTTGCAAATGCCACACCCTGACACGATGGGGTGTGTCTGCTGGCTGGGCTGTTACCTGTCCTCCACTAAATGGAAGCTTCAAGAAGGCAGTTGCTTTGTCAGTTTCATTCAAGGCTCTGGTTCCAGCTCTCCCACAGGTGTACAGCCAACCTTCCATCATATTTGTTAAATGAAGGTCTTAAATCTGGCAGCAAAAACTCCCAAAATGCTCTCCTGGATCCCAAAGCTCTTTGTCCTAAGTTGTACCTCAACAGGCACCAGCCAGCTTCCCTTCTTCCCGCTCTGGGCGCTTATCTGAAGGTGACAATTAAAAAGTGAACACAGTGTTACCAGGAAACAGCCCGTAGCCTATTCCCATTAGCTTAACAAACCCTAACTTCCCTGCCTGGGCCCCAGGGGATGAGCACAGATTCCCCGCGGGGGAGGGGCGGCTGGGAGCACCTGGAGAGCAGGCAGGGAGAGGCCGGACCTGGGAGACCAGAGATGCAGACACTGCACCCCTTCACCCCCATCAGCCATGCGCCATCGGGGCTCTCGGCTTAACCAGGAAGTCTACGAATCCATATCACCACCGAGCACCGTCTATAAGAATAAACAACGTTCACCGCACAAAAGGGATGTCACTGCTCTTCAACTGAAGGCAGGTAATGAACAAAATACAAGGTTATGACTGAAATCACAGCCTTTGGGTCATTAATATTTTCTAATTTGATACATACTCAAAGTACAGCTATGACCACAATTGGTACACAGGCCTGCCCAAATGTTTAGATGTGTGAAAGGGATTCTTATACTTGAGAGTAAGTAATTAGTATACAAAGTAATGCAGTCATGAAAGTATTTATTCATCCCTTTATTTACAGACTCATGTATTCACTCACCAGGAAATATTTATTTAGTGCCTCATAGGTACCAAGGACTAATACAGGTGCCTAGCTTTCTCCAGGAATTCCTACAAGAAAAAAATTACAAAAGAAAGAGGAAGAGTAAAAACATTCATTTTTGAAGAAGAAGACCCTATGTAAATGCTGGGTCTGCACCCAGGATTTTACTCACATCACATTATCTAATCTTCACAACTAAAATGTGAGGTAGGCAATATCCTTGTCCCCATTTGACAGATGAAGAAACTGAAGTGCAGTGAGATCAAGAAACCTGCTTTCTGGGTGCACAGTTGGAGGAGTATGCAGCTGGACCCAGGCTCTTCGCACTTGCCTTTACACAGCCTCAGCGATGTCACTCATCCCCGCACCAATCTCTAGAGGCTGGACATGTGTTTTATCTCCACCCCTCTCATCCTAAGCATCCTACTCACCATCACTGAGGGGCCGGATAAGTAGACTGGGTGGGCGAACATGCCCAAGTTCAACACCACCTCTGAAATACAACAAGAGCCTATGTTCTCCCAATAACTGACTCACATCACATCATTTCCGTGCTTGAACCCCTCCAGTGAAATCTCATCCCACTTACTACTAGAATCAAGTCTAGAAGGCCACCATGACCTGCCCCCTGCCTACCTTTCCTACCCCATTTCTTAGCGCTGTCCTCATCTTAATCTGCTCCAGCCACAGCGGCCTCCTACGTATTCCTCAAACATGCAAGTGAGTTCTGGCCTTAGGCCCTTGGCACTCACTGCTTCCTCTGCCTGGAATGGTTCTCTCAGCTCTGTGCTTGGCTAGCCTCTCACTTTTTGTTCAGGTCTGATCAAATCACCACTTGAGAAACACCATCTCTGACCATTCTAATAGAATGGCAAGCCTCCATCACTCTCT
Source organism: Lemur catta (assembly GCF_020740605.2). NCBI lineage: Eukaryota > Metazoa > Chordata > Mammalia > Primates > Lemuridae > Lemur > Lemur catta. The sequence goes on along the minus strand of NC_059144.1, from coordinate 43,518,284 downwards.
AGCCCCATTAATCCTGATTTATTCATATGCAATGCAATTAGCATGATTCAATACTATATTATATATTTATTTGATCATTAGCTTTTTGGTCTCACCCACAAGAATATTAGCTGTGTGGAGGGCAGAGACTTTTCTATTTTTTTCTACTGCTATATTCTCAGCACCTAGAACAACACCTGGCACATAAAAGGTACACATCAATATTTGTTGAATGAATGAATGTATGAATGCACATACGTACTCATGAAAGAACACTCCAGAAAGAGCCAGCTTCATAAAATAGGAGTTGGCCTGAAGATTCTACATGGACATGCCACTAAAGGCAGCATCCTCTGCCTGTGCTCTCAATATACCCCGACAGGTTCAGACGTCACCGCAGGTGCAAGGGGAAGGACACCAGGACCTGAGGGTCCTTCCTTGGCAAATCACGGTGGCTGTTCTAGATGAACTCTCACAACAGACCGAGTGCATGGGTCCTGGAAGCAGGGAGAGCTGAGTTTAAAACTCAGCTCAGCCATTGCAAGACCCTAAATGAGTTATCCTGCAAGTTACTCAGATCCCGACTAGTAAACTAGGGATTGTGCCAGCGTCGAACACATAGGAATGTATGAGGAACAAGACTCAGCTCAGGTGTTCCTCCTTGAGAGGCCTCCCTGACCATCCAGATCACCTCTGTTGTCCCAACTCCTGCTTTTATAAAAGTATTGTCATCATGAACCTTTTTGCATATGAAAATGACCTTTTCCTTTACAAATTTACTTGTATGTTCTCTAACTTTCCCTGCTAGAAGGGCAAGATCCCCAGGAGTGATACCTGCCTGTCCTATTCACCTGCAGGTCCCAGGTAATAGAACAGAACCTGGCACAGAATGGAAACTCAAGAAATAAGCACTGTTTAAATGAATGAATGCAAATATATAAAGCACTTGGTAAAGTGCCGGCTACATAATAAGCATTTATGTAATGACAGATATCATTGTTACTGTTGTTATAGTTGTTGCTGGTGCTATAAATACTATTTCTTGGGAATTTTTTTTTTTTGAGCTGGTGCAGTGTTCCAAACAGCCCAGCATGAATCGGCCTCAGGAAAAGAGGCTAACCCACTACTCAGCCATTGTATTTGCAGTTTTAAAATTCAAAACGCATCCATATCTGATTTCTTTTAAGCCCTGAACCCCTAGTCCCATGATGATTGGTGAGTTGCTTATTTGTTTCTCTTCTGGTATAAAGTTTCCATGGTCTGGCTATTCAGGGTAAAGACACACTATTCTCCCATATTCCTGTGACACCTAACAGTTTCAGTGCATTTTCTCAGCCCTAGTCTCAGATAATCCTTTCAATAAACCTGGAATGTAAGGAGAACTATGCTCGCTCCCATTTTACAGACTAGATAAGTGGAGGGCAGAGCCTTGAGCAGCCTGCCCAAGTTTACACAGCTGACAAGAAGTAGACCTAGAGATTTGAACTTGGATCAGTCTGACTCCAAAACTCACCTTCTTACCTGTGAGTAAGGTTTATCTCTAGCACTTGCCCTGGGCTACATAACTGGCATGGGCAAAGCTGCAACCAGAACCCACGTCACTTCCCTGTTCCATCCACAGTCTCAGATCTAATCCCAAGGGGGGAAACAAGAAGAGGCACAAAGCAATGTACCCAACTTTCTCATAAAGGAAAATAGCCAAAGGCAATTCTGATATAAAACGCATTTACAGCTTTTCATTCTGGCATTTCTTCTGTACCAAATGGTACCGCATGCATGGAATAGATTTAACTCTTCTCTGCAGCATCGTCTTGGCCCACAAGCTATTCATATCTCCCTGGAGTAGAAGAGAGAGGCTCCTAAATACATAGAAAATTCCAAGGATCTGATAAATTGAAGTGATTTAAAGGAAGCCCCATGCAGTTCATATAGAAATATTTATATGCCGTTGCTCTGGCTTATTTAAGTCGTTTTTCCCCTATAGAAGACCTCGACGCTCTGTCTCATTTTTGTATCTCCCATGTCACCAGATTTCATGGATTTTTCATGATGCAGTAAAGCATTATGGAAGTTTCTTTCAAATTCATTACAAACAGAACGGCTGCTGCCAACTCTGTATTTATCTCATTCCACCCTTCTTAACTATTTTCATTAAAAACAGTAACTGTATTGTGCCCACCTTAATATCTAAACTACATAATTTCCATAGAAATGGCTTAGATGTAGCTTTAAGAAGAAAGCTCAGGGGTGATTTTAGAGTATTCATTCAGTTCTGAAAGCACCCAACTAATTAAGACCAGTGATCTTAATTTTTGTACTAACGGAAACTGCAGAACGCTTTTTTTTTTTTTTTTTTTAACCCACCTTAGTGTCTAGTAGCTTTATGGAAGCATGAGGCCTTTCCTTTAGCATGAATGGACACTACAGCTTTTCAATTAAATTAGTCTTTGGAGAGAGATGCAAAAGAGCTAAAAAGATCCTTAAAAAATCTTCCCGGCTTCACCGCTTCTCATTTGCCAACAGGAGATGTTTAGTTAAAATACAATGCTATTTTCTTCTTACCCTGCTGAAACAAAGTTTTCTATCTTGAACCCTGAGCTAGTTATCTTTCAAAGACTCTTGAGGTTTTTCTTTTGGTTTGTATGCCCACATTTGGTTTTCTAAAACTATTTTTTAAAAAGTGTTGTGCATTATAATATACTATATCTTTGTGCATCCAGAGAGATCTTTATTAGACCCTGTTTCAGGTTGGGGTAGTAAGTATGGTGATACTAAAATTATATTTTAAATAAAACAGGTGGAAAGAGAATTCTCATTTAGATGAGCAAAATTCAAGACAAATGCTTTCAAACATGATCCAGGTATTTTTTTTCCCATGTAATTTCTCCAAGCTCATTATCTCTAAAACTTTTGCATTGTGCATTTCCCTGTTGTTATGCGTAGCTAAATAATACTGATATATTAATAATAGGATTATCTGGCTGTGCCTCCTGAATTTTAATTTCTAAAATTTTAAATAATTTTAGGCATTGCTTTGACATCCCAGAATATTTGAGGATGCCCAGAGGACATCTTTTTCTACAGAGGGAATGCAAAAGATTGAGAGAGGCACCAATTGGAAATTCCAAATGGCCATTTTAATGACTTTCAAATGCCTCCGAATTATTTAATCATTTCATTCAGAGTTTGCTTTGGAAACAAATATATTAGCAATTCCCACTTGCATCTCGGATTTCTTTTCTGTGTGTCTGTGTATGTACATAATGTCTTCAAACGGACCTGAGTCTGATACTCTCATGATGATTTCCCGGACAAAATGAGTACGAGTACAAATACACCCACACTCCTGGAGATGCTCTAGATTAATGGACAAGTTAGAGTTGAAACCATGTGTTTGCAGAGACATTTTCCTATTTATTTGCAGACATAGTCTGACAGTGGACAATTAGGCTCTAAAGTCTCTGATTTTTATTATTTTTTCTGAAAGACCATGTGTCCCTTGCAATCCACTTTAAATGCTGTCCCTATACCTTCTCCTGCAAAAAGTTCCTAAAACAAGTTACTGAAAGGTCAGTAATAAGAAAAAAAGAAGAAATTATAAATTCAGTGAAAACAGTGTTATACAACAGAGGCCTGCAAATATATGGTGTTTTCTTCTATTAATACAATATCCAGGTAATCAAGTAAGCGCTCTCAAAGAGGTTTTTCTGATGTGATTAGAATGACTAAGCTCCTTCCTTCATAATCAAAGAGTTCCTTGCCAAAGATCACCCTAAGGAACATGAGAATTTCTAACTTTAAATGGAACTTGCAAAACTTTAAAAATTTGTAAAAACATAAATTGCTACAAGTTACTTAAAAATGGCTACAAAAACCACTTCTAGAGTGTGCAGATTCTATAAAGACAGAAAGATAAGCTCCCTCTGATAACAGACTACAGTACAAGATATTCTGTATTTATCACATTAGAAAATTAAAATACATTCCCAAAGAAGTAAAAATATAACAGCGTCCTCAACTTGCAAAGCAATAAAATTATTTGTGTGCCAAGCTTCTTTTAATACCACTGTGATTTTTTTTATAAAAAGTCGTTCAATTTGATTGTAATTAAATATGTAATGAAAAAGCACTGCTTCAGGGAAGCGATGCAAGACACTCTCTGTTAGTTTAATGTATTTCCAACTGACTTTGAATCAAACGAAAATGATACTCTGTGTATGCCTGGTCTTAATATAGAATTTGTTAGGCAATTCTGTGTTTTTTTTTTTTAAGGGGACCTGGGTGGACGCAGGCATTGCCTTTGAAACAGTGGCTGAGTCTTCCCAGAGCAAGACATTCCTAAATAAAATTGATAGTACAAATGCAGAGATGGAAGGGAAGCTCGACTTTGGACATTTACCTCGTGTCAGCTAATTACAGACCCAGCACAAATATGAGCAGGACCTAGATTTCCTTCCTGGCTGACTTTCCTAAGCTCAGCTGCAATGATGTGCAGAGGTGCATCATTTCAATGGCCTTAAATAATGTCCGGCTCAGTCCCCCTTTAAAAGCTGCTCAGTGGAGAGCACAGTTCCTAAGCTCCTGGGAAGGGAAACAGACCAACCCAGGTGTATTATCCAGCTGGGGAAATTTCATCACATGGGTGAGAAGTCAGCTGGGATGAAATGAAAGCATAAACCACCTTTGGAGAATGTGACAAAAGTCAAGATGCTTCCGGGACAGATCTCCTAAAGATGCCTGGGAGGTATTTGGTGAGGGTTAACCTTTCCCAAACGGTAGGCATAGAATCTGCTACTGGGAGAAGAAGAAACATAAAATGGGAGGAGAAAGGTAGAGTCTTTTTTGAGGAATGTTTCTACCCTCCCCAAAGGTAGCCTTCAACATCCAACCCCCGAGCCTCAGAGAAGATTTTCACTGTCAAGAAGTTTCCCAGACCCACCCCCCCCTTACCTGGTTTCCACTAGAACTCCCTGTCACGCGCAATCTACTGATTAGGGTTAACGTATTGTGTCCTGATATGGCAGATTAAAAATTAAATCAATAAATGCCTAAAACAAATGGGCTTTTGAGATGTCCCATTCAATCTGAGTCTTTAAGGGTGAGGTGAGAGGTGGGAGAAGGAAATGAGGAGGGGAGTGGGGAGAGGACCACTTAAGCAATCGATTTCCATCCAAAACCCGGTGTGGACGAAGTGATTTCAAGGTATCTATCCCTTCCTTTTTCAGAGATCTGCCTTAAATAACAACAACATCCAAAACAGTTTGTGTTGCTGAGACCCTAGGGGCTTTATTGCATGTTGTGTGTATGTGTGTGTGTGTGTGTGTGTGTGTGTGTATTTCTCCATTCATCTGTTAAAATCATACTGTATGGGTATACGAAGAGATCTACAGCATGAGATATTTAAATGTTCAAGATGTGAACTTGTCTTTCTGAAGGTTGTTTCAACAAAATGAGAGAGCCAGGGTCCCGAATCTGTCTGATTCTTATTCTCTCGAATCCTGTCCCTCTTGACAGTAAATTAAAGGTAAACTTCATCCTGAGCTGCCTGCCCTCGCCCTGGCCCCCGCCTCACGAGTTGAGATTTCTGGGACCTCACGCCGTGTAATCTGGAGTCCTCACTCTCATGAGGTAGAAAAAGAGCTCTCGCAGGTCATCTCTGCTCCACTGCAGTATTCAGAATTGTCCCTGCTGAATATGTTTCCATGTAAATAACCTGTGCTATTAAGGTGCAAATTGCAACTTTTAAGTAATGATTGCTAATAGTCTAATGTTTACTGCCACACAAGGACATTCATGAAAACAAAATCTGCATTATTCATCTCCATATTAAATAAACAAAATAAATTGAGGGAGCTGTTCTTTCCTGCAAGAGTCTGCTTAGATCTGGATTATCAGAAAGCTTCTGAGACTCAGCAAGAAGGAAACATCTCATCGTTGTGGGTGGGCAGGGGTAGAATCCTACAACTTACATATATATTAGGTATTCACATGTCTATGTTCACAAAGGTTTTGTGTTCTATTTTGCAATTGGCTGGCATCCGCATAAAAACAATAGTTCAGGATGCTGAAATAAAGTATGTATTATACAGGCATGTGGACAGAGGCTGAGATAGACTGCAGTGAATAGAAGCATTATTATAAGTCTACAATTTTAAATTTTTAACCGCTCTGCATCCTATAAACTACAAACAAATCAAAATACTGTTCTTTTTTATTTCACTTTCCTGCCACCTTCTCTATCTTCTCTAAAATGGATAGCGGGGAAAGATGCTGGTACAGAATCTGGCAATATTTTCAGGTAAAAGTGGACGCATTTTAATGGTGAGTGAAATATACCTCCGATGAAGCAAGCATTGACGAACCCCTGGGGTACTGCAGGCTACTTTCTAAACTTTTCTTCTTGCCCTAAGTCATAGCGTGGTGGAACAGCATAGCTTAAGAAATCCAGGAAGAATGACATTTCGGAGGCAAATATTCTGACTTAGCTGTTTCTTAAAGAGAATTGCCTACCTCACAGCCCTTCCCCCTGAAGGGGGAAGAATGTAAGAAATAAAGACTAAAATTCCCCATCACATATTATATCATCCTGCTTCTTCTATTTCGATACCTGCTTTATTAGAAAGTTCTGTAATTGATTCCTTGAAACAGGGAACTTAAAACTAATAATGCAAAGGAATCAAATTGCCTGGAACAGTTCTTGGGGAAAAAGCACTCCGGGAGAGCCTCAGCTCTGATGGACTCACAGGCTTTTTCTATCTCCTGTTCTTCATTAATTGAGCTAGAAATCAAACTTTCAACATCAGTCCTTGGGCATAATTACTTACAGTTGTACATTATGTTTAATTTTTAGCAGTGATAAAAGTTAGTACGGCCATACTCTTAGAATCCACCTTTTCCTCTTCCGTAGTTGTTAACTGGCTAAAGAATCCCAAAGTGGCTAACTTTACTTGAGTAACCACCTCAGCTAAAAACAGAGGAGTGCACTGGTGACCTCGGAGGAGTGGAAGAAACATTGCGTGAAAAGCTATCTGCTCTATTAATATGTGAGCAAATAAATATAGTAAGAGGGGCCTCACTGTGTACGATAGGAATTATTCCCTTTCAGCTTGAAAAGGGTTTCCACTTCTTCCAGTGAAAATGTCATGAAAACAAACATATAAAGACACTAGGAATACAATAGACCAGAAAACTGAAACTATAGTCACAAGTTTCTGACACACACACACACGCACACTACAATAAATAGACCAGCCAGCACCAATAGAGACAGCTTAATGAAAAGGATGTAATTTAAATAATGTGATACAGCATTATGTTATGTACACCTGGATCCTCATTGATCAGAGGATAATTATAATCAAAGTCGTGCAATTCTGAGCAATGCACTTTTTGTAATGAGCTTACTAAAGGAGACATGTCCAGTCATTCTGGTAATTTAAATTACTGCCTAGTTGTTGATGGCCTTTACGGGAACAACAAGGAAAAAAAAAAAGAGTAATTTTCAGGGCAGTATCACTTCTTGCTGGACTGTAGCCCAGGGTTCTCTTTCGGGACAACAATAAGGACGTTATCTCTAATAATCTAGCTACACTTAAACTTATGTTGCCAGAACCTGATGCAGCAAGCTCACTCTTCCTAAGTCTCAAAAGCCATTGCACACACCCAATGCTGTCAGATTGCAAAGCAGTCTGAGTCTTAAAAAATAAGCGAGTTAAAAGCAGAAAGAGACAGGGGTAGGAGGCAGGAATTGTTTTCAAAAGAAGTAGCTGGAGTTGAAAAAAGAAAACCTCACTGATGAGGCAAGTTCCAAATATATATGGTACTAAAAATATTTTAATTATTTTACTCTTAGGGAAACAATTGGAAAATATACGAATCAACGCGTTATAAATGATATTTCCGCATGCCAGTAGAAGCAACCTACAAATGGTTACGGAAGCAGTTCTGTGTTTCAGAAGGGAAGATAATTGTGGATGTTTCAAAACACATACATTGTCATTCAGGCTGGAATCGGGCAACTATGGAGGGCGAGCTGGATGGTCCTGCATGTTCAGACACAAATGCCCACTTTCCCCAGATTCCAAACTAACTTTGGATTTGTTCTAGGGGTGAGTTTGCAAACTTTATTAAAGTGTTCCACCGAACTTCTCCCTATGTTTTGCTCGAGTTGAAACAGAATGAAATGTGGAGGTGGCTCTGCAAGAAGACCAGCCTTAACTGATCCTGCCTAAACCAAGAGGGCAAAGACAGAGAGAGAGAAAGAGGAAGGAAAAAAAAAAAAAAAACCTCAAGCTTTTTGCTAAAGCCCTGATTCAACTAAAGGACACAAAGAAATAAAAACGCCCACATTAAAAGCCAAACAAGATAATAATTGTGCATGTCTGGCTCTGAATATAGAGGGCAAGGCTTGCGTCACTGGCACTCTGAGTTACCATGGTGAGTGATTTATTGATATATATCAAGAATGAATAGATCAAAGGCAGCGAGATGACAGGTGATCAATCAAATGTCAAATCAAAACTAGCAATCAAGTGGAAAGCTGATTTTTCAGTGGGTGGGTCTGGCAGGAGAAAAATGAACTTTCATATTACACTTCCGAGAAACAAAACCCCAGCATACTATTAAAAAAGCAATTAAGCAGTCCAAAAGAAAAAAAAAATCCCTGAGAAGGTCTATTGTACTGATCCATTAACCTGTTCCTATCTTTTTTTTAGGGGGGGCGGTAAGCATTGCGGTGGGATAGTTCCTACCAAACAAATCAATCCACAAAGTTTGCAACTCACTCTCTCTAGGCAAAGAAAATCCAGAGTTGTTTAAATTTCTATGGGGAGCATTCCCCCCACCTTTTATTTTTAAAGTGAAGGGAGAGAGTTGATTAGATTTCAGAACGTGGATCCTTTTAGAAAACATATGCAAAGACTCATCCATTTCCTGGGGTGTTTTTTCCACCTTGGCGATCAAAGCCAAACTCCCATTGCTCGCCCCAAAGCCAGCCTTCAGCCCAGGTCTTGGGCATGCCTCACACTTCAGTGCCCCGAACCCCAGCGAGAGCAGACGCTGTCCCCGGAGGCCAGGAGCCGCTGGCACTGACCACGCGGAGCGATGCGGGGGTGGAGGGGTTGTCTCCCTACTCCGCACCCCAAATCCTCAATCCGACTTTGGCCCAAGAGGCAAGAAACAGACCGGGAGAAAGTTAGGGGTGGGTGGGGTAGAGGGTGGAGGAAAAAAGTTTAAGGAGGGAAGGCTTGGTGGGATAGCTCCCCCCCACCCAACCGGAGCTTGGAAGAGGAAGATGTGGGCGATCGGAGAAGGCGAGAGACGACGGGGTTATCGGAGGGGCACCCGGGAGCGAACTCCCCCGAAAGCGTAAGGGGGTGGCGTCCCCGGGCACCCAGGGGCGAGGAGGGCGGGCGAGGAGCGCGGCGCGCCGGGCAGCCCGGGCTGGGCAGCCCCGAAGCGGAGCCGTTTCTCTTACCTGCCGCCCGCTTGGGTGCCTGCTGTTTCCTCCTTGGCATCGCTCTACTTCGCTCCAGTCCCACTTCTGGCGCCCCAGCCCCGAGCCGCGCGCGGGGGCCCGCTGTCTCTCTGGCCTCTCTGGGTCTCCTCCGCCTCTTGCCTGGTGGCTCCTAGGACGTCACTCGGCCTCTGTCCCCCTGACGATCCCCCCTGCAACTCCTCCACCACGGGCCAGAGACCCCCCTCTCTGGGTGGCAGACACGGGTGGCTTGTGCCGGCTGGTTTGAAGTAGAGGTTGGTTCTGCCTTGTTTGTTTGTTTGTTTGTTTTGGATTTTTTTTTTCCTTTCTCTCTCTTTCTCTCTCTCTCTCTTTTTTGTTTTGGCTTTTGGAATTTTTTTTTTGTTTGTTTTTGCTTTTTTTTTTTTGGTGACTGTTGAGACACTTGATTTCTTTATTAAACATCCAAGACCGGGTTCAGATGGAAGGGACGAGGGGCGCACACGCGCCACACGCACACGCGCGCGTAAAGATAAGGAAAAAAGGCAATCCTGGGAAGGTAGTGGGTTTCTTCTTCTTTTTCTTCTTCTTCCTTCTCCTCTTTCCCTCCTCCTCCTCCTCCACCTCCTCCTCCTCCACCTCCTCCTGCTGCTCTTCCTCCTCCTCCTCCTTGCCGATCTCGATGGCGGATCCGCGCAGGGGGAGATCACTCACTGTGGGTTTGTGGCTGCTGTCAGATCCCCGTCTGTGAGTGATATGCGAGAGGACAGGAGCGGGTTTTGGAAAGACTGAAAATCTGGAATTCACTCACTCACACACACACACACACACACACTCACACACACACACTCACACGCACTCACACACGCACGCACTCTCGCTTCCTCGCACACACGCACTCACACCCCCCACGTATGCACACACACAAACACACACACACACTCGCGCACACACACAAGACAGGGCGAGGCGATGCCAGCAAACATCGATCCCGCTGAACAAACTGAACATTAACAAACTCCTCCTCCTCCTCCTCTCCCCGCGACCTGATGACAGGGAGAAATTTACTCCCCAGCCGCAGAGCGCCAGGCAGAGGGAGTCTATTAAAGGGACAGTGTCCCGCCGGGGAGCGGGGCGGGGGCCGGGGGGCCCGGGCGGGATCCCTCCTCGCTGAGGCCCGGGCGTGCCGGCAGGCCCGGGGACACCCCTCCGGGAGGAGGACGGGCGGGGAGGGGGCGGGGAGGGCCGGAGGTGAGCAGGGAGGGGTGCCTGAGAGAGGGAGGCAGGGTGCTGCTGGCCCAACTCCAAAGCTGGGAGGCCCGGAAGGGAGACTCAGAGGGTCAGAGTGACTGACCGGCAGGAATCATCAGCAATTTTAGGGGAGGAAGAACTTAGGTTTGCTTGGGGTGGGGGAGGGGGAGGGAACATTATCTGGTCATGACCTCCATCCTCTGTCTTAGCCTGACCCCCCAAAATGTCCTCCCCGCCCCCGCTTAAGTTTAATGTCCCTGTTCCTCCCCGCTTCTTGCTAATCAATGGGTGGTCATAGAAACAAAAAAATCTCCCTTCCTACTTAACAGTCTAATCAGGTAGTTTTCTTTCTGTTTCCTTGGAACAGTGCTTATTGAGCACCTACTGTGTGCCTGTTCTGGAGACAGAGGCAGCAGCCGTAGAGAAAGGGAAGGACCTTGCCCTCTTGGTGTTTATAGTCTAGTGGGGGACAGCAGGCAAGTGGCCCCCACGCTGATTTCCAGTCTTGGCTTAAATGTCGCCTTTTCCCACAGGTCCACCTGACTCAAAATGTCACACACACACACACACACACTCTCTATCTCTCTCTCAACACTCCCCATCCCATTGCTCCATTTTCTTTTTCCCTATAGGACTGATCAGTGTTGCAGGTCTTACCTGCAGTTTTCCATTTTGTTTGTTGTCAGAGTTCCTCCTTCAGAATATAAGCTCCGTTGGGAAGAGAGATTTTTGCCTCTTTGTTCCGTTGTATCCTGAATTGTTGGCAAAGTGCAAGACATGTAGTTGTAGTAAGTACTCAATAAAATATATGTTGACTGAATGAAAAATAAACAAATAAACAGGATACTCTCAGAGTGATAAGCTCCAGGAAGATGTTAAAATTGAGTGCTGTAATAGTGCCCAAAAGAGGGGGTAGGTAGCTCCAGATTCAGTACAGGTGATGTCAGTTGAGCCCATACAGAGTGAAGCTAACATGGGATTATTAAGTCCTGCTGTGGGCCTGGTGCCGGCACGATGCAAGGTGTTGGCAATGGGTCTATGAACAGGATGAACCTGGATCCCACCCTCAAGGAGCATTCCTTCCCGGGGTGGGGGGGTGGGGTTGGGGGGTGGACACAAACAAGGAACAAGTGGTGTAGGCTGGGACAGAGGTGTCATTGGGAGAGGTAATTGACCTGGACTTGGAGGAAGGAAAGATGGTTACTAGGCAGGGCTTCACAGGGGGAGTTACCGCAAAGCCGAGTTTTAAATGTGGGGAAGGCATTAGGCCGAAAGGGAACTCTGATATCGATGCCCTCAGATTAAAAAGACAGGTATTGTCTAAAGCTTCTGCTTCCTGCATGAAAATTTCCCGAGGCCCTTTGTTAAGATGCACATAGCTGGTCCTTACCCTAGAACAAGATTTTCCAACCCAGGCATTATTGACATTTTCAGCAGGATAATTCTTTGTTGAGAGGAGCTGTCCTGTTCAATGTAATTTAGGTCTGTGGTCCCCAACCCCCAGGCTGCAGCCCCCAGTACCAGTCTGTGGCCTGTTAAGAACCAGGCCCCACATCACCGCCTGAGCTCCATGTCCCCTGACCCCCCTGGAAAAATGGTCTTCCATGAAACTTAGAACCCCAGCCAGGCCCCACAGCAGGAGGGGAGGGGCAATCAAGCCTTCATCTGTATTTACAGATGCTCCCATTCCTGGCATCAGGGGCCTGAGCTCCGCCCCCACCCCCCGCATCCCTGAAAAAAATTGTCTTCTATGCAACCAGTCCCTGGTGCTGAAAAGGTTGGGGACTGCTGGTTTAGGAGCTTCCCAAGCTTCTACCCCCTAGATGCAAGGCCTCTCCACCCCAGTTGTGACAATGAAAACTGTCTGTAGACATTGCCCCATGTCTGCTGGGGAGGTGGGATCAACATGGTCCCTGGTTGAGCACCAATGCCCTAGACCTTCCAAATCAAAAACTTCTGGATGAGGGCTTAGAAATCTGCATTTTGAATATGCAACCCCCACTCCCCACAAGTGGATTTTTTGCTCACCCCAGTTGGAGAATGTCTGCCTCCAAAAGCCTTTGTTCTTTTGGAATCAGACATACTCAAAATTGGTAACTATAAAGCCAAGTCAGGCTTAAATATTAATATAATTTATGGATTCAAGGGGTGACATTGCTATTGTGGCCATTGTGATGGGGCTTCGCCTGTGCCCTCGCCTCACTACCCACCCTTCATGAACCTACCGCCAGCGAGGCGAGACTGGTCTGATCTGGGCTACCTCCCACCGACAACCCACCTACCTGCCACCTTCGCCCTTCCTCGTGGCAGATTACCAGGTACTTACTCCATAAATATCTTTCTTAACAGTTCTTTTGGGCTATGTACGAAACTTAACTTTCCCCCCTCTACTTGTCAGCCACAATGTGTTACTGTCACTGTTTGTAAAGTGCTGTTTAATCATTTTTAACATCCCCATGTGTTTCTCCATCTCGCATGTGTGGTGCAAGTTGTTAAGTCACCTGCCCTAAATCACCCAAATGACCTCCACCCATGACCAGCCCCACCCAATCCCAGCCTAATCCTTAGGCAATTGAGGCACAAAAAAACCCTATTTCATAGTTGGCAATGTCAGCAAAAAAGCGTTAACTCTAATTGCCCAATACACCTTTACAGAGCACTGTGCTAGGGCTCATAGCCTATTGAGTAAAAACCCTACAGGCCCACAGTCAAGGAACCAGTTATAGGATCAGGACTCAAGGCCTGAACACAAAGAGGACTGAGGCTGCAGCAAGCTCACCATGAACCTGCCACATTCCATAGAAGCCCGGTGCCTGTTGATTTTGTGTTTGCATTACATCCAGCTAATCATTTAACAAACATCTACTGTGCGTGTTAGGGGTATCAGGTATTGCCCAAGCACAGGGGATGCTGGGATGCATAAGGTAGGATCCTCACCTTCAAAACCTTCTATTATTATAACATCCCAAAGACTGGGAACTAGAAAAGAGGCCATTCGGGAGCTGGGGGTGGGGAGGGGATTTACATTAATAATAACTCTGCAATACCTATCTTCTGGCTGGCTACCAACACATTGTTGGTTCCACACTTCTGGAGTGTTCTTTTATTAATTTGTATTTCTTCCTACTGCTACCAATATAGAGTAGTTAACTTAGTTATCCACAAAGACAATTTTGGCTACACCGGTGGGATGCATAATACAATGATACCCAGATGTTGTTGAGTGTTGTAGACATGTCATTAAATAGCATTGAGTCATGTAGTGAGAAAGTTAATATCTTCCAATTCTCTTTCAATATGAGAAAGTCTCCATTTGGTGCTAGGGTTTCTTCTATACCTAACACTTGCTAACTTCTATTTTTCAACCAAAACACCACAGATCTCAGGCTCAGAAGCTTGGGAGGGGTAAGAGTATCTAGATAGACTTTTTTTTTTTGAGACAGAGTCTCACTTTGTTGCCCCGGCTAGAGTGAGTGCCGTGGCATCAGCCTAGCTCACAGCAACCTCAAACTCCCAGGCTTAAGCGATCCTACTGCCTCAGCCTCCCGAGTAGCTTGGACTACAGGCATGCGCCACCATGCCCGGCTAATTTTTTCTATACATATTTTTAGTTATCCAGATAATTTATTTCTATTTTTAGTAGAGACGGGGGTCTCACTCAGGCTGGTCTCGAACTCCTGACCTCGAGCAATCCACCCGCCTCAGCCTCCCAGAGGGCTAGGATTATAGGCGTGAGCCACCACGCCGGGCCTAGATAGACTTTTAAAAAATGGTTTGTTTCCATTGAATTGGTTTTAGGGTTACCTTTTATTTTAGTGAAGGGTACTGCTCTTTGTGTATAATAGCAATCTAAAGTTTAAACACATTTAGTTGAGTTTTAAAAATAAACATAGTGGAGGAACCACAGAGGGTAAACAATGGTTCAGGTGGTATGTGGAAATGGCAAAATGTGAGAAAAGGTGGCTTTGGCATTGCTAGAATTGGCAAAATACTGTTCTAAGCCACAGACTGTGGCACTTTTGGAAACTTCGTCCAACAGTTGGTGTCTTGGAATAAGCTGTGTTTAAGGCTCCAGGGAGCTTATCTTCCTAGAATCCAACACTCAAACTCTGGGATGTGTAAGGGCATGAACTGCTTGGAACGACTCAACCCTGTCTTCCAGAACAGTTGTTTCCACATTGGCTGAACATAAGAATCACCTGGGGATTTATTTTATTTTATTCTTTTTAAAGATAAGCCCAGGCCCTATTGTAGACTTATTAATTAGATCCCATGGTGGGGCCAGAAAATCTGAAATCTTTAAAGTTCTCAGTTGACTCTGATAAGGTACCAGGCATGGGAACCTTTCCTGGACAAAAGTTGAATTTTATAACAAATGAATCAAGTTCTCAGCCTTTATTTGCACACAAGGAACAGAAAGGGCATATGTTCTTGGATTCATTCAAAAGGGTGGGTTGAAAAGTCCTCTCATTGAACCCACAGAAGCCAGCATATCCCCCCATCGAAGCACACACCGTTTGAAGTTGTTGTTTTTGTTGTGTTGTGTTGTTAGTATTATTGCTGGGCTCCAACCCAATGCAATTAAAACAAATATTTGCCCAGTGCCCGCCTTGTGCAGGGCCCTGCTCTAATTACTTGGGCTTTGGGGTAGCCTGTGAGATTCTCGGGCATGGGGAAAATGTCTTAGTTGCCCTGATGCCTCCTGTACAGGTTTTTGGGGCCTTTGCGCTGACCCTTCCCTCTCCCAAGATTCCTCCCCCAGACCCGTTTTCCTGCTTTACTCTAAACCTGCGTGTTGCCTCCATAGCTACCCCATCTGTCCCACTCTTTTTCTGGGAGTGTCTTTTTCTTCATGTATTTGCCTATTTATTGTCTGTCTCCCCAAATTAAAATGTAAGTTCTATACACCTCAGTACGCCCAAGTCCCATGCAGTCTTGGTGCTCAGTACGCATCCGTGGAGCAGTTGGGTATGAAGCTGAGCATGCTTGCCAGGTGTACTTAAAAACACCTTTGGCCCGAGAAGGTTTTCCTTAGATATGGACATACAACATTCTAGCCTCTGTGCTTCCCATTGCTGCCCTTCCCTCTCCAACCTCCTTCCCTTTCTCCCTGTCCTCTCTCTCGCCCATTGCATCTGCCAGGTCCTCCTTAAATACCGCCTCTTCCAGGAGTCCTTCCTGGTGGATCTTGTGTGATTTAAGCCTCTCTAGTCCATATCTTTTCACAACAAAGAGTCTCATTGTAGCATATGATTTCCAATACATAAGTATGTGAGCAGGGTGCACCGATTCATGCTTGGATATCAGGGCGATGGTTACCGTGGAAAGTGGGTGCGAGGAGGTTGCCGAGAGGCTGGTGTTGCTTTTCCAGGGGTGCCAGTTCCTCCGGTGGGTTCAGGCTGAGAACTTCAGCTGCACATTTAGGATTCATGCACTTCTCTATATGTGTATAATGCGCCAAGTATGAAAAGCTGTGCTCTCCAACTCTGCTGCATGTTATAATCAACGGGGGTGATTTTAAAAATCCCAATGCCCAAGGTCTCACCCCAGACCAATTACATCAGTGTGTGGGGGTGGGATCGGCCATCGGTATTTTTTAAAGCTCCCAGGAGATTCCAATGTGCAGCCAAGTTTGAGAGCCAGTGTAGCACGGGATGTTGCCCTTGAGGATATAATTCATTGCCTTCCTCTTATGTCATTTAACTTGTTCACGATGTCCCTCTTCCCAGTAACTATTTTGTGAAAGCTTCAAGGCAGAAATCTCTGGGTTTTTTTTCTATCCTCCCAGGACACCTGGTACAACTTCCTGTTGGTGGGGAGAGCCAGCTAAGAGGGAATCCCAGGTCGTGGAGAGGGAATGGAAGAAAAGAAAGCAGGGTGTCCAGAGAGTAGGGGGTGAGGGAGGGGCCCACGTCAGGGGCCAGGGAAAGGCTGGGGCCAGGGCTGGGGCCAGGGAAAGGCTCTTTGAGGAAGGGGATATTTAAACTGAGGTCTGGAAGCAGCAAACCAGGAACCAGGGCCTGAAACTGGAAGAGACTTCTGTGCTTCAGGAAAAGAAAGGATGCAACCCCGTCAAAGCTCAGATGGAGAGACCCAGCCAGGGAGAGGGAAGCAGAAGTGATGCAGGAGAGATGAGTTGGGGCTGGATCACAGAGGAGCTTGGCCATCACATCAAGTTGGAATTTTATCCTCCCAGCTGTGGGTAAATGCAATTCATTTACTTGCATCCTGAAAACACCTCATCTATTACAGTGGGTTTGCTCAACCAACACAGGAGAGAATATGTCTCATTCTACTGGATGGAAATTTGCTTTCTAAAAACAGGTAAGGTTGATGATGACAATAAAGTTCAAGGATGCTCAAGCATGGGCAAGCTTGCTTCTAAGAATAAATCCTCCAAAAGTTATTGGGCTCTCTTTTTTTAAAAAAGAAAAAACTGTTTTGATTTGCCTAGGTGTAGAATTTTGCAACAGTAATTAAGCATTATGTATATTTTACACGGAATGATTGCTGAGTGAGCAGATTGGGGACATGGGAGCTGTTAGATTCAACATATATCACATTTCTCCCTTGGAGTTGTCTACTTACCGTCAGTGACAGTGTTTTGCGGCTGCTGCTGAAGAATCTAAACCAAGTCACTGGCCCAGTAATCCATTGCTCAACTTCATTAACCGCAGGAAGACATTAAGTGAATGTAAGCACCGGAACAGCCTGAAAACCATGTGACAAGCAGCCTTTAAGTTCTGGGCTCCAGTATATTTTATGCCATCTCAACTGTGCATCAAGCTCTACTTCCTGGACTCATTAGAACTGTGTGCCCAAAGGTGCCCCTCAACTTTCAGAAGCAAATAGAGAATGATATAATTTGCTCTGAGAACACCTTTCTGTCTTATCCCGAGCATGTCTTATCTATTATGATTAGGCATTAAGCGTCCTATTGTCCTTAAAATTTCATGAGATGCTACCCCTGCTTGCTAGGATTATGTCAAAGCAACTTGTCCTGAATACTGTTTTCGCCCAACAATACAGCTTGTCTCTTCTCCTTAACCACTGCTGGGCAGTCCAGCGAAGCTAAGAAACCCACAGGCTTAAAATGGTTGAATAGTCTGGGGCTGTTGCAAACCCTCTTTCTAGAAAGCTTGTGTCTTGCTTTTGCTTCCCCAAGAAGCAGACCCTGACATAAAGATTTGCGTGTGAGTAGATTACTGGGAGATGATCCTAGAAGACTCCAGTAGAGAGTAGGAGAGTGAATAAGGACAGGGAAGGCAGCCAGGATAGGGGATGTGGGCAACTGGAGCTTGATCCTGGTTGGGGTTGCTGACAGATGGCAGAGATTATGGAATTTTGAGCTATATCCCCTAAAGGGTGGGAGAGCTTGGGTATTTATCCCTAATTCCTGCCAGTTATTTGATGAGGGCCACTTCTGGCCTTCCCTGCAAGCAAAAGAGCCACCAGCACTGGCAGTTAGCAGTTAAGTTGGGGTGTGAAGAAACGGGTGACCAGGCAACATCTGCTAGATTGGAATCCTCCCAGCTGTGATCTTCCTGAGGGCAAGAAACAAGACTGTCTAGTTAACTGAGGTGTCCCCACTTCTTGGCATAGTGCCAGGCACACAGTAGACCTTCAATAAATACCTTTCAAATGCACCAGCATGTTCAAAAGTTTAGCTCCGTGCTTCTTGTAGTTGCTTTCTGGTCTAGTCCTATTATTTATAATAATGTGTGTAGCATTTGCTTATAAGTCTTTTCTAGTCCACGATTTGGTCAGTCTTCAATTTCTCCACAAGTATGCTCGTTCGGGAACAGGGGCCTCTTTCTTCTTCCTTGTTGTATCTCTTGTGGGGCTGTAGCGTTTTCATTATTATCATAGCTTGAGCTTTTAAACAAAATAAAAGACGTGGTCTGACACTTATGAGTGTGTTCTTGAGCATAAAGTAAGGGCAGAATGTTTCACATTAGGATCGTCCCAGAAATCTTAGGGTAAATGTGATCACTGTGTACAGGCCAGGTACATACACCACGGAAAAAAGGTAAGCATGGGTTTAGAATCAGAGAGACCAGCATTTAAAAAATATTTTCTCCACTTAGTAAGACCTTAGGCAAGTTATGTAACCTCTCTGCGCTTCAGTTTTTCCATCTGTGATATGGGAATAATTATATCACTGACTTCATTAGGGGCATAGAGAAGAACATATGAGCAAATGTAAAAATATTTAGCCCCATGCCTGGCGCATAGGAAGCGCTCTCAAATTTGTAGCTTTTTCATTATTTTATAAGCATTTATTGATTATTGTTTTCAGAGTGAAGATATTGCTTTCAGATATATCCGAGTCCCAATCTAATCCATATTTAGGGATAAAAATCAGTTCAGCACAATCCTCTACATTTGCAAGGGTGCCAACTTACAAAAACTGATTGTGGAAGCTGGGACCCTTGGGCATAAAGCACAGAAGGCAAGAGGGCACACGCTGAAGCCACTGGAGGCAGAGAGTTCCTGGTGACGTCCTCTTCTCTTTGTAGGCATGTCCACATTTCCCACGCAGATTCGTTAAGCACCTGATCCATGCCAGGCACTGGCTGGGTGCTGGGGAGGCGGCAGGGAATAAAGCACTTGCCTGGCACTTAGGGTTCTTGAAAATCTAGGGAAAGACAGGACAGTGATGGTAATGATCATAATATCAGCTGACATTTATGAAGCACTTGGCGCCAATCACTGTTCTAAGCACTTTAAAGTATGATCTTCATCCTTAAACCAATGTGATGAGGTCAAGTGCTTTAGTTGCCCCCATTTTATGCCTAAGGAAACTGAGACACGGAACAGTTAGGTAACTTCCCCAAGGTTATGAAGATAGCACGTGGGGAAGCCTGGGTTCAAACCCTCCTGGCATGGCTCTGGGGTGTGTATTCCTAACAACCATGCCTTACTCCTTCTCGGCAATGCTGCAGCCACAGTGAGTTTTATATCACCCAAAGTCTAGGTATTTGTTGCATTGCTTTTCCGTGCTCACCCTCAGCAGCCTGAGAGTTCTTAAACTTTAGCATGCTTGTTACTGCCCAGAGAGTCAAGACAGATTCACGGGCCCCACCTCTAGAGCTCCTGGATTAGTAGGTCTGGGGTGGGGGGTCTGAGAAGGTGTATTTCTAACAGGCTCCTAGATGACACTGCAGCTGTGAGTCCACAGACCACACTTTGACTTGCTAGGGTCCCCGTAGGGGTGATTTTGCCCCCCAGGGGGGTATTTGAAAAACTCTGGAGACAGTTTTGGTTGTGATGCCTCGGGGGTTTCCACTGGCATCCAGTAGGTAGAGAGCAGGGATGTTGTCAGACATCCCACAGTGCCCAGGAAAGATACCTGCAAACAAAGAATGATCCGGCCATGAATGCCAAACAGGGTGGAGGTGAGAGCTACAGTGTAGGGCACAACCTCACAAACCTGCATGTTTAAAATGTGGATTCTGATTAAGCAGGACGTGTGTGGCGCCTGAGAGGCTACATTTCTAACAGGCTCCAACAGGTGATACAGTTCCAGGGAACCCACTTTGAGAAGCAAAAGCTAGACTGTCCCTTGCATAGGTAAAGGTCTTGAATTGAGGCTTAGGAAACAATGAACTTCTAAGAAATGAAACCCAAACATCATCCTGCATTTGTTCAGAACAAAAGTAACTCTGAGTTTAAATAAACCTCCTTCCTTCCACTCCCTCTGTAGCAAGTTTTGCCCTTAAGGAAGCACCGGGCAGAGGGGCTTGAAGGGAGGGAAGCCTCCTTCCTCTCTTAGAAGCAGTCGGGGGCCTGTTCAGAATAAGGGAGGACAGAGCTTAGTCAGAAGCGCCTCGCCTCAGCCCTGAAACACCAAGTGGAGTCTATTGTTGCCTGGAATCGTGGCTTCCTTCCAAGAGCTGCACATTGGCAATCGGGTTTGCATCTGCCTGACTTTTAGGTCTGCAAAGGCGAGATGAAAAAGTGGCTGTTTTTAAAATGGTTGCTCTCTTGGGAAAGGAGTTGGGAGAAAATGGACTCTCTGCGTCCAGCCCTCCAGAGATGGCACCCCAGCCCCTGTGATAAATGGCAGCATTAACAAGGTTTGGTTGAGAGGGAACCTACAGATTTATGACTTCCTGTGTCCGCCAGCAGATGTCATTATGGCTGACAGAACAGAAGACCTTTCAAGAGCGAGCTGGGGTGGAGCTAAGAAGAGGGGAAAAAAATAAAATAAAAGGCAGAAGCCAAAACTAGTGTTTGCTTAGCGGTGCTATTGTTGATACTGTCATTTTAGGGACATTGGGAACTTTTACATTAAATAAACCCAACACCTTGTAATATCTCTGGGGTCCTGCTTCTAAGATTTAGGCAGAAACTCCCAAATGAAAGGCAAAGTTATCAGCTTCATTCAAATAAGAAAACCTACAGGGTTTTGTTCCTCGCCTATTTGTACCCTTAAAAATTCTTTGGGATAAAAATAAAAAACACTTTGCACTAAATAAATATATATTTTACTCTGAAACAACGTTTTGATGAGTTTTTAAATATATTCGTTTTACAAATTCAGCAGTTTGTTCTGAAATTCCTTTGGTTACACATATAATTTTACTTATTTTTTTAAAATTGTCTTATGGTATGTCACTGGAATCTTAGGTGCCAGAATTTCTTGGGGTATTGAAAAGTGGTATAAATTTGGCATTCATCATGGGCCAAAAACTCATATTAATAAGTACAACTGCTAACACGTATTTAACGGTAATTACAAGTCACATTTCCACATTTCCTCCTTTTAATCTTCACCTGAAGATTTACCTTCCGTAGATAAAGAAGGCATTTTTTTTCCCCCCAGTTGACTCCCTTGTGTAATGGACACTTGAATTACAGCTCAGATGATTAGTGCCCCAAACTGCAACCCAGAAGGAACAACCCTGGTTACAGATGCTGGGCTGTCCTTATCCCCCATCGTGGTTGCACAACCAATGTGAGCTGGCAGAAATTAAGAGTCATGGAGGACTTTATGGAGGACTTTATAGAGGACATCAGTAACAGAGTCCCTTTTGCCCTGGCCTCGCAAAAAAACAAACAAACAAACAAACAAACCAAAAAAAACCTCATTTTAAGCAAAAACTTGATCGAGAGCCTTCTGTAATTAATCAATAGCCACAATGTTGATGCAGGTGTTGTAGGGAATATCTGGTTTCATAGAGATTTTCAAAATAGCACTGTGGGTATGAAAATGGCCTTTTGCAACCCCCTTTGGAGAGACAGTGTGATTATATGCTCACTAACCTGGGCTCCAGACACCCAGTCTGAATTCTGCTCCTGGCTCTTCCACTCACTACCTCACTACCTTGGCCACGATTCTGGCCAAGATATGTAAGCTCTCCAAATCCATTTTTCTTGCCTGTAAAAGGTGGACAATAATAGCGCCGTTCTCTTAGTGTTTTTTCTACTAAGGACTGAATACGTGTGTGCGACATGATTAGCTGAGTGCTGGCACAGGGGAGGTGCTCAAAAAATTAGCTATTGTTATAATGATTAATGTTGAAATATCTTCCCTCATTATTATGCCAAGTTATAGACTGATTCGTTGGCCACCTAGAAAAGAAATCCAATAATAATAATAATAATAATGGTAGTTGTCATATATTGAACACATATTAAGTGCTGGACACTGTCTTAAATGTTTGACATGTAAAATCTATTGAATTTAATTCTTACAACAACCTTATGAGGCCAAGTATCATTACTTCCATTTTGCATGGGAGGAAACTCAGATTGGATAGTTTAAGTCAGCGGTTTTTATGCTTGAGGGTGTGTCAGAACCACTGGATGGCTTGTTAAACCACAAATAGCTGGGTCCCCTCCCCAGAGTCTCTGATTCAGGAGGTTTGGCCTGGGCCCCAAGATTTTCATATTAACAAGTTCCCAGGTGCTGCTGCTGCTGGGACTCCATTTGAAAACCGCTGATTTCAGTAAATTGTTCAAAGTTACATAATGAGTAAGTGGCAGAATGAGTTTTCAAATTTAAAAATTTGAATAAATTGTTTTTAAAAGGCACTTTTAACAATACCTATATTTTTTTCAAATTTCATAACATCAGACTTTTGAATTAATAGTTGATTGCTGAATTCACAAAGCACAATGGTTTGGATAGCTGCTTATTTGCATTAAATGTCCTGTTCCATGATCATCATGGCCCTAAACAGTTTGTGATTCCCTATAAGGGAAGGATTTCAGGAACATTTTCAGAGGATCATCAAGTCCTTAAATCATCCCCATTCGACCTCGCTTGACATTGTCAACAGTCCTACTGGGGTATAGGGGAATGTAAGGGCTGTGACCCACTACCAGCTGGAGAATTCATTAGATGTTCCAAGATGGAGCCCAGCTGAGCAAGCCACACCTGGGCACCATCTGTGCCTGAAAGGCAGGGTGTCTCTTTGCTCCCCAGCCAGGGAGGACTCTCAAAACAGCACACCTGGGCATCAGAGGGCTCTGGAGGCACCTCCATTGAATGTCTAAGATCCAGCCTCCTCTACTGCCCAAGTGAGCGGCGACTCGCAACCAGTCGTCCCAGGGGACCATTGGTACAAGCTGCTGCCTGGATTAAGAACTGGGATGCGCCTTCGCTCATATTTAAGGGTTAAGAATGCAGGAGAGACCTCCAGAAACACCTGATGAGAGATATGAATGGAGACAAAAGATTCAGGCCCAGAGCCGGGATAAACCCCCAAGACCCCTAGTGGGTAAGTAATTTGGCAAAAGGTCATTGATATCTTCCTCATTCAGTTGCAAATGAAAAGAACTGGAACTCAAATACACAGGCAGGAGGCACTTTAAGAAACGTGAACAATCACGGACTTGAAGAAAATAGATGAGCTCAAGAAAACAGGTGATGCCTTTGACAGAGCAGAAGCTGGCGTGGGAGACTGGGGTCCCTATCACCACCATGACACAGGAAGGGGTAGAGAGCACCTTGGACTTGCTATCTGGAGCCTGGAATTTCCGTGCTGTCTCTGCAGAGTGAGTGAGCCAGCTGATCTTGAAGACCTTCCTCTTCCCACACACATGCATGCAATTTATTCATACATTCACTCACTCATTCAACAAATATTTACTGACCCTATATTATGGGCCAGGCACTATAATAGACACTAGGGGGTAAAAGCACAGACCCCAATCTTTGTTCGCATGGAGACTCTAATGACAAGAGTGAGACAATATACAAAATAAATTATCTAATATATTAGGATGTGGAAAGTGCCGTGGAAGAAAACGGAGAAGGGTAACAGATACAGGTTGCCCGGTGGTGTGGTTGAGAAATGGCCCACCCCCATTCCCAACGACATACAGCATTTGTCACCACCAGTAAGTACCCTTGGGTTGCAAAGGAGAGAAAACGAAGTCAAATTCACCTAAGGACAAAAGGGAAAAATTTTAGCCGCACAAAACCCAGAAGTCCGGGGGTTGATAGCTTTAGTGGGCACTGTTGTTTTTCCTCCCAGCATTCACTCCATTGATCCTTCCCGACATAACTCAGATCTTCACTGGGGTATCTAATGCTTTCCTATTTGATTTCTGTACTTCCGGGGAAGCAGACCCTGCCCCCAGCTCGGGGCTTAGCCAATCAGCACGCGCCCTCCCCCCACCGCTCACCATAATTGGTTGTTGAGCGGGCAGGGTCGCAGTGAAGCTGAATCGCAGAGATGCTGCCCAGGATGTTTCATTCACTGAACCAGGAGGGGAAAATCGTTACCTGCAGCCATCTCATAACCATCAGGAGGCCTGACTCCGATTGAAGTAGAGAAGGGCGGAGGAGAGAAGAAACAAAAAGATAACTAAAAACCGAGGATCTTGATGACACCACTCATCACTAAATAAACACTCTCTCGAGTAGATCTACCCCATGTCTAGACGTACAGTTAGATGAATCAAAAATAATCTCCTTTATGGCTTAGAGCCGTTTGAGTTGGATTTTCTGTTATTTTAAACAGAAGGACAAAATATCTAGTTCAGGCACAGTTACATCCAGGTGCTCATCGATGACGTCACAGGCCTCCACTTTTCCTGCTGTGAGGGTTTACTTTCAGCCTGGCACCCTGACCACCAGCAAGCTGATTCCCGGCAGCACCTGCCAAAGCTTTGCACTTATCCTGCTTGTGTTACCTGGGGTCTCATGCCCATCTCTGAACCGGAGAGGCACACACACACCAGCTCCCTCTTCTAGACAAGAAACACTCCTTAAACCAATACAGTCAGGAGACGGCAAACAATGCTGTAGTCTAGCTGTGTCTCTTAACTGATCAGGTTGCTCAATTCTGCCTTTCTGTGACAAGATGAATTGTTATAGAAGATGGCACCCCTACCCGCATCTCACGCTCCGGATCTATTAGTGTCTCTATTTATGGAGAAGGGAGAAGAGAGTGATAATTTATACATACATTTGTTTTGTAAAAATTATACTCCTATCCTCTGATTGGTTCGAGTTGCCAGGAATATCGCTCCTCTGTGGTAGAGAATGTGGCTAGAAGGGGAAATGTTAAATAGTTTAAGAATTTCAAATTCTTATATTGCCACTTGTAGCAAACTGTGCCATCCACTAAGCCATGCAGTTTTTCCTCTGCCTAAAATGTCACAAAAAGAAAAGTGGTTCACAGCAGTTTACACATGCCAAACACATTTGTCGAATAAACAACACGAAAAGAATTGCAATTGAAATACCACCCCTGTAAAGAAACACAGCATTTAATCTGACTTTTAATTGAAATGTTGCATGTTGATGGTTTTTGATTATGCAAAAGATAAAGCTGATATAAAGGAAAAGAATAACAATAATCCTATTGAAGATACTTTGAAAGTTGGGACTTCTGAAGCATGTTGGAAAGAAAAAAATATCACATTGACTCATGGTGAAGAACGTTGTTGCATTTGGTGTATAAAATGCTTCCAATATGGTAATGAGTAAGGTAAAATTTCCAATTTAGTGCAGTGCTAAATTGAGCTGCTATATGCTTCAGGAAGATAAGTTTGGGCACTCAATAATTAAACAAAAAACTGAATTGTTTGGGGTAGTGGACTCCAGTTATTTTTGCTGCCTAACTTTTATTCATCTTCCCCCTTCAGATAACACCACTTGGAGTCTGCTTCGGGGCAATTAATTCTCTGCCATGCTCAGCCATGGCATTCCTGTGGTAATGACCTTTTCCCCAGCTCTAGGGACTGGGGAATAATGTCATCCCATTTCATCCCTCTGGCAACCATAGTTTGATCCACGATGGGAAGAAACTTAGTCAGAAGCAATGAGATCTATAGAAAAGTTTGTTAGAGTTTCTGGTGAAAAAAAAAACAAAAAACAAAAAAAGGGTCTCTCTCCTCCTTGAAAGTCACAGGAGGAGAGCTATTTCTTCTTTACTACTACAATGGAAGACCCTGGAACTGCCCATGGGAACCCATTTGAGGCCTGAAGAATAAGCTGACATTGTGAAAGGTAGAAAGAAAGGAAAAATGGAGACGAACAAAGCAGGTGCTTGATGTCACTAGATCAAGCCATACCTGAACCTGGCTGCCCTTCACATTTTCAGTGATGCAAGTTTATATGTTCCACTATCCTTCAAGCCAGTTTGAGTTGGGTTTCATAGCACTTTCAATGGAAAGATTTGTAACTCATCTTTTGGTTTTGGAAAATTGATGATGACATATTAATCCCCTTTAAATGAGTTATGCTAGGAAAATGGAATGATACTGTGGGTTTTTGATTGAAATGAATACCTTCTTAAGTCATTTTATTACCAGTGTCCTTGCCCATACTTTATGACACAGTTCAAGGACCACATTCCCTATCAATTCATTACTGGACAAGAATTGTAAGAACTATTGTTTTAGATCTGTTGAGGATGCCCCGTGTAGTGGTTAAGAGCATGTGTGTTAGATAAGATAGACAAAATTTTGAACCCTGGCTCTGTAATTTACTAGCTATTTGACTTCGGGCAGTTTACCTAAATTCTCTTCTCTAACATAGTTCTCCCAGGGTGGGGAACCTGCAGCCTTGGGGCCACATGTGGCCCTCTGGATTCTTGAGTGTCATCTTTTGACTGAATCCAAATTTTACAGAACAAATCCTTTTAATAAAGGATTAACAATAACAGCATCTTATCTCAGATAACTTTTGTGAAGATAAAATGAGATAATGCATACACAACACTTTTCATGGTACCTGACACAGAGTAACTGCTCAGTAAATGTTGATGCTATTGTTCTTACTGTTACCATACTTATCAAAGAACCCACCATATACAAAGAGCCCAATAAATCCAAGCTGCAGTTATTGGCTCAATAAATATTTGCTATATGAATAATTTTAAAAATGATGAATAGATGGTTGAATGAATACAAGAGTAAATTAAAATATGATTCATTGAAAAAAATGAATGAATGAATGGGAGCTGGAAACTGAGAGGTGAGACCATGAATTGAGGGGTATGGTAGAGAATGGGAAGGAGGAGGAAAGGATAGAGAGGCATTCTATGCTTTATGGGAATGCCCTTCCCGTGATCTGTGTCCCCATCAGGTAGAATGTTCTGCAATGCCGCTCCCTTCGTACTCTCATTATTGCAGGTCATCTGTCGGGGCTTTTTGATGGGCAGCTTTATAGAGAGCCATAAAGCAGCACTTACGGCCAAAGTCATCACAGTTTGTTAAGCTCTGTGCTTATGGTGTCCACATCATTTTCTCTCTCTTCTCTGGGTCGTAGTCATTCAGCACACACATGGAGTTTAGCATAGATGGCTTAATTCCTCAAAATGCCTCCCCATAGCCTCTGGGATAACATTCAAGAGGCCTCAAGAGCCAAAAGCTCAGTAAGAATAGGTAGGATAATGCGGACATTTACTGAGTGCTTATTTTGGTCCAGATCTAAAGACTCAGCTGGGCCCAAACAGCTCACCATTTTGAATGAACCGTCTCATCCAACCTTCACAGCTATACGTGCCAGGTACACTCATTAGCTCAATGTTGGTGATAAGGAAACAGAGCTACATCAAGGTTATATTACTTGTTCAATGTCACGGGGCTAGGGAGTGGCACCCACAGGATTGGAATCCAGGGAGTCTGTCTCTGGAGCTTCAGCTGCAGGTGGCTTTAGACTTTATCACTCTCCACCTTGTCTCGACTTCTGTGGCACTTGAGGCTACAAGCACAGTGGT
Source organism: Lemur catta (assembly GCF_020740605.2). NCBI lineage: Eukaryota > Metazoa > Chordata > Mammalia > Primates > Lemuridae > Lemur > Lemur catta. The sequence goes on along the minus strand of NC_059144.1, from coordinate 43,490,417 downwards.
CTCTCTGCTTCCTTTGCCTTCCTCCAAATTAACTTAACAGAAGTGAATTTCCTGAAATAAAGTTCTTCAAATGTGGACACATTAGTGACACTTTGAGATAATTTTAAGAGCTCATATTTACAGATTTATTTGAAAGAGTTTTAAAATATTTCCTACTCAGATTCCATTGATCCTTAGTAGCCAGTAGACAGACACTTGAAGTCTAGGGATGATATCATAGTCCTGTGTTGTGGTCCAGGTACTTGAAACGACACTCCGAGAGACCATAGAATATTCTTGCAGCAGGCGTCTGAACTATTAGTCTTGCTTTCACAGCCAAGCTTGACCAGGCTGGCATTAGCTGAAATTCTGTTTTAGACACCGTTTTGTGCCTAGCTACCCAAGCACTATGCAATTTGCAGCATCCCAGCATATAGAGGAGGTTGAGAACTTAGAAACAATAGCTTAATAACTATTACCCTGGAAACTTACATAACTCTGGGAGTTATGTGTTCTCTTAACTCTGAGAATGGGTTGCAGTCCACGGGAATGGGTCCTTGGCAGCCAGGTTTGTATGATGTTACCTTGCCCACATCCTCAGCTGGACTGAGCAGAAACACCTGATTTGAGTGAGCAAGTCACATTCTGTCTCCTGGAAACTGAGACCGAGAGACAGCAAGTTAGTTTCTGTCACTGAACCTGAATCATGTAAATGTAGGGTGGTCTTCGACCAAACAAAGTTCAGAGGAAATCTGTCTTTAGTGATCCAAGTCCAGAGTAAAGAAAATGGAGAAGAAATGAAAGGAGGGGAAGTAGAGAAAGCACCTGGATGGCTTTCTAGTTCCCGAATCCAGTCTCTTTTTGACGGCTGGCTGCATCCCAGTCTTTTGTCTTCTCTGAGATGCTCCTATCCTTATAAAATACAACTGAACATTTTTGCATCTGCTGAATAAGTTGGTTTCTGTTATTTACACCCAAAAAGCATGCATTAATAAGACAACTCAGTTTTTTGTCCTGTTCAGAGTAGATTCAAACCCTTTCTGAGACCTTACAGCTAACACATAAACAATTTTATTGGCCAGAAAGATGGTTGGTCAACTTCCTTGAAGAAAGCAAGAAATGGGCAGAGGTATTTATTCAATATTTTTAACAAGTGACAATAAAATTATTATGTTGTTCTTTAGCTTCTAATTTCTGTATAAGATTTTATAATTACTTGAAATTCACATAGTTTAAAAATTTTAAATAGTTACTGTAAATTATTTTTTAAAATGAGTGGCACGAAAGGGAGGTAATAATTGTTAACTTTCAGAAAAATAGCCATAGTAGTCAAGAAGGTAAGAGAAGGAAGAAGAAAATTTAGAAAAACTGTCTGTAATTCAAGAAACCAAATGACGGTTGTGAAGGCAGTAAGACACAGTTTTAGAAAACAGCTCATCTTCTGTTAGATACCATAATGTTGCCTCCAGTTAGAATATAACCCAATTGCTAAAGCAAGGAGGGAAAATACGGAGTGGGAGAAGTAGGAGTTCTTGGATTGCCAGAGAGGGAAACTAAACTCAAGCAAGTTTAATGAAAGAGTAAAAGAAGAATTTTGTTGTTGTTGTTTGCTTGAATATGAGAAGAGTGTGGTTAGAGCAAGCCTTGGGCATGGCTGGATCCAGTTGCTTAAAAGATGCCACAATGAATCTGTCTCTTTGCATCTCTGGGCCTCAGTTCTGCCTTTTTTTGGCTTCATTCCCACGCAAGTTCATTGCATGCAGCGTTACCAGATTTAGCAAATAAAAATACAAGATACCCAGATAAACGTAAATTTCAAATAAGGAATGGTTTTTTTTTTTTAGTTTAAGTATATCCAATGCAATATTTGGGACACACTTACACTAAAAATTATCCATTCTTTATGTGAAATTCATTTGAACAGGGCATCCTCTATTTTACGTGGGAACCCCGTTCACCTGAGGCTGCAAAGATGGCTGCTAACACCTGTAGACTTATAGCCTATTAAGGTAGCAGCCTTCGTGAAATGGGGGCTTATTTTCTAAAATTCTAATACACGTGAGACTCTGAACTTGAACACCTACCTCTCGACTCCTCACTGTCCAGGGATCCTCCCATGCGCCCACGTGGCCATCGCCATGCTGATATCCAGCGGATGAATCAATTAGTGCTTGTGAGGGCGGCTTCCCCTCTCTCTCTCCTCCGTATACAAAATGAACAGGTAAGAAGGAAATGCTTGTCAAAACAAATCTCTATTTGGTTTTCTCCATGTATGGGACAATTTCTGCAATATGTCAATCACTTTGTTGCAAAATAGCCCCTCCAATACACAATCCACACTTTCAGGTGATACCCGCCTGTCAGTCACTCACGGATTCAAAGCCAAATTTCATGCCAAGCAAAGACCCGTTTGTCAATCACGTTGCCTGCCACACATCCACTGGCACCACCTGACGGCTACAACTTTCCGCTCTCGAATAGAGCAGGTCTGGTTAAGCCTGTTGTCTCCCCTAATTGAGTTCCTTTTAGGATTGGTAGCTTAGCAACTAATAAGTTATTTTCTGTGACAACTGGCCTAAATTTCATAGCTTTCTTGACCATTGCCACTTGTTAGAAAATTGTTTCCCCTCAAGTGGCTAAACAGCAGATGTAAGAGTTATTTAATACTGAATTGTTCTATTGTTTCTATTTATAAGCACTCTTTCACTGTTTAAAGGTAAACACCGGATATGTTGTTAAATACACGTAATTTTAAATAATTATAAAGTGTCTTGGAATTGTGTTCCAAAGTCTCAAATTCTTCACTGGAGGTGGCACTAAATGCCGAAAAAGAGGCCAAAAAAATGAATACCCAGCATTTACTGGGCTGTAGATTATTTCACAAGTAGTTACTGCGAATGGGAGTCTATGAGGTTATGCACAGACCACAACATTTGTTCTTGTCCGGACAGAACTTAGTTGGCAACAAACTCTACATCCATTTAGCAAATAAACAGTTCAAAGGTGAGAAAAAAATAAAGGCAGTAATAATAATAATTTTAAAAAAGGTATCTCAATATAGCCATGGTGGGTATAGGGGGCTGTGATGGCTAATTTCGTGTGTCGACTTGACGGGGCTAAGGAATGCCCAGATAGCCAGTAAACATTATTTCTCTCTCTCTCTCTCTCTCTCTCTCTCTCTCTGTGTGTGTGTGTGTGTGTGTGTGTGTGTGTGTGTGTGTGTGTGTGTGTGGTGGGGCAGGGGGTTATCTCTGGAAGAGATTAGCATTACAATCATTAAACTCAGTAAAGAGCCCACCCACCAACGCAGGTGGACATTATCCAATCTGACGAGGGCCTGCATAGAACAAGAGGGCAGAGGAAGGGTCACTTAGCTCTCTCTGCTTGAGCTGGGACATCCATCTTCTCCTGCCCTTGGACACCAACATTCCTGGGTCTCAGGCCCTTGGACCAGGACTTACACCCATGCCTCTCCTGGTTTTTAGGCCTCAGGCCTGAACTGGAACAAAACCACCAGCTTTACTGGGCCTCCCACTTGCAGACCACAGATCATTGATTTCTCAGCTTATTCCTCATAATAAATCTCTATCTATCCATCGTGTTGGTTCTGTTTCTCTGGAGAACCCTGACTGATACAGGGACCTAGTCGTTTCCCTTTCTAATACAGGGACACACTTTCCATTTCCCTTTCTCACTTTGGAGAAACCCTTATTGCACGTAAAGCAAGTGAGAGGTGGTGCCCTCGCCTCCCATTGTGGAAGCCGGAGGACTAGACCTTCACTCCAGCAATCCTCTGGCAGCCGCAAGATCAAAACATGGCCAGTTAGATGTGCCTGCCCTGTACTTTTGAATCGACTGCTGCGAGAGCGTTTGAATTCACCCACAGTAGCTGCCCTGGGGTCCAGGGGCAGTGGCATCAGAACATGCGATGTTGTCTCGGGTGGATTGTTCCTGCTAAAAGAAGAATGTTGTGATTCTTGCCTCCTGGCTACTGTGGAGTTGCCATGGTTCCAACTTGCTCCTTTACTTCTTAATTTTGGGACTTCTTGATATACTTCAAATATAGACCATTGACCCTTGAACATCACAGATTTGAACTTTGTGGGTCTGCTTATACACAGATTTTTCTTCCACCTCTGCCACCTCTGAGATAGCAAGACCAGCCCCTCTTCTTCCTCCTCCTCCTCAGCCTACTCAACATGAAGATGATGAAGATGAAGACCTTTATGAATATAGTAAATATATTTTATCTTTCTTATGATTTTCTCAATAACATTTTCTTTTCTCTAGCTTACTTTTTTGTAAGAATACAGTATAAAATACATATAACATAATCAATATGTGTTAATCGACTGTTTACGTTATCGGCAAGGCTTATAGACAACAGGAGACTATTAATAGTTAAGTTTTAGGTGAGTCAAAAGTTATACACAGATTTTTCAGTTTTACAGGGGGTTGGTGTCCCCTAATCCTGGGATTGTTCAAGAGTCCTGTGTGTGTGTGTATGTGTGTACACACATAATTTATAACATTCATAATTGAAATTTGTAATCAGTTTAGAAAATTTTAGGCACAACATAAGAAGGGTTCTCTTCTGGGATGCAATAATTTGGGACTGCTCCCTGCATTGGCTAGTTACCTCTTCATTGAAAAATAAGGACTTTACTCTTTGCATAGGCAGGGAGCAAGGGAGCATCTGTTCTGGACTGAATGACTAATATAGAGAAGCACAAAAAGTCAAGTATGTGGAATACAAATTTTAGGCTTCATAAAGAAAATGCCTTGATTATCTTTGTCATTATTTTACCTTCAAGAATAGCACAGTGACTGGCAAAAATGGGCATTAATTAAAAAATGTGTAGATAAATGAACAAATAGATAAATGAAAATGAAAAAAAAAAAAACAATGTCCAGATGAATTTGGCTAAACTGGAGACTCCTGGTGGGGACGTGAAGCATGAGTCTCTCACATTAGCTGGGGGGGTTATTGTAAAGAACCTAAAAATTACTAGCAACTATTTCTACTTTTTAATATCACTTTACCGCATATTATAATGTAGCATATACCCTGGTGCATACAATGTTAAACTGTAATACTCCAGAGTTCTGCGAGAGGGAATACATCCACGTCGGGTTCATCAGTGGATGAGTTATCATGCTTGTGGTCTTGCCTGATGGGAAACAATCACAATCTGGAAGCTTCTTTGTACTAAAAGAGTCTAGTGCTAAAGCTCCCTTTGCCTAGCGTAGAAGAGGCAATTGAGCAGAAAGAGAAAATGCTCAGGGAGCAGAGAGATGATGCTGTGGCTGCACAAAGAGAGCGAAGCCCTTCCTGTGTAATAAGGAACCGGTGGTCGGCATTTTGCAGAGCACGTCATGGGATGTCTTTATTCTTATTCTTTAGTTACACAGCTGTGCTGGACTTTAGTTTAAGGTGTGTCCTTTGAGCAATTGCAATCAGGGCATTCCCTGACATTAGTGATTGGTCTTTTGATATTTCAGTGCAGACTGCCCTGGCATGGAAGCAGGATGACTGGATAATGGAGAATTTGAGCCAAAGAATAGAGATAATTCCATTAGAGACATTTGGATCGTAGTTTGACCCAATTCTTAGTGGAGAGGGATTGAAAGTTAATATCAGAAACCACTCTTCAGTTGTTTGTGGTGTGGCCACCTTTTGTTGCAGCATTTACTGTGCATTAGGATTTGTTCTAAGAATTTTACGTGTATCTCTTCATTAAATCCTTGCAGCAACTTGTAAAAGAAGGTGTTGAATGGGAGGTATTGATCAGAGAAGGAAATTTATTGTTTGGAGAAGCAGAAGATATTAGGGCTTATTTGGATAAGTGGAATGTATGAAGTCACTAAGACCTTACCAAGAGAAAGACAAAACAAGGTGGAGAAACTCTACAATATTTACATTCCTGTGATTGCAAAATGGTTTGGGTGGGGGGAAAAGATATGATAGAAAGAATCCACAGTTCAATTAAGGAGGTTCTCCAGTTGCTCCATTTCTATTGCCATTGCCATGGGGTTCCTTCCCCTTGTTAATGACATTGCAATAAGAAAAAAAAAAAACATACAAATGAAGAAAACAGTAATATGAGAGAGAGCCACCCATGAGCTTTGTCCTCATTGGACAAAGGTCCACATGTGTTTAGCAAAGTTTTGTGCAAGAGAAAGAGGGATGACCTCACAAAGAAAATCATTTCATTTAATGAAAATTTGGAGCCTCTGTGCCCAAGAAAGCTTCCCAGTAATAGAACTGTTACTTTTCTCAATGACTCTCATTCAAGTGAGTGTCAGTAACAAAATCATGTTGTGTGGTCCGTTCTCTACTGACACCACTGATGAGAACCCAGAAATGAGCCCTAACTTGGTGCTCTCAGATAACTTAGCCTGGATTTGGAACAATATATTTAGGTGGTTGTTTAGCTTTCTCTGCCCAGTGAAGGTGACTGGGAGGTAGGCAGAACTTATAAAGTGGGGAGTCAAGAGTGGTCGTTATTATTATCCTCATTTTACAGATGAGGAGCCTAAACCTCAAAAAGGTTAAATTACCCCTAATAATACATAGCTAGTAAGCAGTGGAGCTAGGATTTGAAACTATTAATAGGTCAGTATGATTGCATAGCCCAAAGTCTTTTCCACTACGGTGTATACAAAAGACTGCTACATGTTTACTAATACACATTTTCTTTTCCCTCACCACCCCCTCTTTTCTTTTATAACAATGTAACACCCAAATTTTAGTGGAGCAGATGGTCGCCCAGCTTGAGACTACATTTCCCAGCTTCCCTAGTAGCTGGGTTGCGGCCATGTGAGTAAATTACGGTTAATGGGATGAGAGCAGAAGTGCTGTGTGCTGCTTTCAGCTTATGTTCTCCAGAAGAACTGAGTGTGATTTCCCTCTGCCTGGTTCTGCTTTCCTGACTGCTGCAGCTGGAGGTGTTTGCCACCACCCCCTTGGACAAGCCAGAGATTGGCGCCATATGTTGAGTACAGTGAGAGAGAGAAATACACCTCCATCTTGTAAAGCCACTATGATTTGGGGTCTCTTTGTCACAGCAATTTAGGCAATATCCTAACTTATATATGATATAATGTCTCCCCAAGGGTTTTACCATTTCCTTATGAGTAATTACAGGTTCCTATCAAAGCTTATTTAATAATCTTTACAGTTTGATGTAAATGGATATGCATATATAAAATACAGTAACATGTAAGTGAAGAGTTTAGGCATTTCCATGTAATTTAAATTTTATTCTCGATTAATTATTTATGTTGTTTTTATGAAGATATGAATTAAAGAATCATTCAGAAATATTAATTGATTTACCTCTGTCCCAGGTAGATTTAATAGACCAGAGTTTAGCAAAGTATACCTGCAAATAGGGATCTAAAAGACCAGGGGTCAGCAAAGAAGTCTGGCCCACCACCTGCTTTTATAAATAAAGTTTTATTGAAACACTGTCATGCCCATTTGTTTACATATTGTCCATGGCTGCTTTCATGCTACGAGGGCAGCACTGAGTAGTTGAGACAGAGACTCTATGGCTGGCAAAGCCTAAACTATTTATTATCTGTCCTTTACAGAAAAATTTACTGACCCTTGTAATAGACTATTATGATCATGAATTTGATATCTGTAGTAGGAAGTTCAGGTAAGCAGAGCTTTTTGCAGAAAACATATATTCCTATCTGGATGTGGTATACATTCCAACAGTACTTATTATATTAGTTGCTTACATGCAAAAATCTATCAGAGTTTTCATAAGTGGGTTGCCACTCTTCACTGTTTTCCCTTGGTAAGATATCTTTTGAAGGAATTTGTTATTTTTGACCTTGTGAGAATGAAAAAAGGAGCAAAAGGGAGGCAAGATGTTACACCAAGTGGGACAGTTTTCTCTCCCTCCCAGGCATGACTGTGGGATTGGGATTTCAGATGAATAAAGCCCAGCAGGTTTTATGTAACTGCCCGGGTCTTTGCTTCTTGCATCTGTGGCATAAAGTACTTCTTGTTCCTGTTGGGAGGAAAAAATCACGATAGAATCAGATTCTGCAGAAGTTTGCAAGCGCTTAAGGGGGTTCATGACTCCAAACTGCTTGCCCGATGAGGCACAGATTGCAGTGTCTGAGGGGACATGGGTGTGGGGCGCACGCCGTTCCCATGTCTGGGGTAGGGTCCTGGAGCCGCAGGGCGGAGATGCGTGCGGGGAGGCGGGTTCCCATCGCGTGGGCACCTGGGCTGTGAGTCCACGGGGATCTCCAGGAGGAGGAAGCGAGAGGCAAAAGACTGTAAATATTATTCAAATAAAGCAAGCACGAGGTCAGAAAGCAACAGGACGTTGGAGATGGCTTTCTTTTTCTCCTGTAAGTCAGTGAAGGAGAAAGGACTCTGCATTTTGTAGGCCAGTGTCTGCTGTGGTGCTCAGGGCGCTACAATCTCTCCCCGTGGAAAAGGCCAGTTTATGAGGCAGCGACAGACGAGGCCGCAATCTCAGTGGCTACTCCAAAGGTCACGTTCTCGCTCGTGCTACATATCCGTCATAGGTCAGCTCAGCTCTGTTCGCTCCCTTCACGCTGGGACCCATGCGGATGGGAAAACACAGGCAAAAAGGAGCCAGGTCCTCAAAGATCTTGTGTCAGTGACAATTGTCATTTTTGCTTATGTTTGATTGGCTGAAGCAAATCACATGAAGCAAGACTGACAGCAGTGTTTAATCTAACCATGGGGAAGGGCAACACGTACTTTCTCCACCTCATCCTCTCCAGAACTTATGGCGTAATAATTATAGAAGTCATTGTCGAGGAAGGAAACTGACACGCAAACAGAGGTTGCCGGTTTTGACACAAATACCATGTTGGTGACCCAAGACTAGAAATCACATTTTACTCCAATTTTCTCTCTACTATTTTTTTTAACGGCACCACATTATCTTCCCAGGTAGCTTTGGAAAATGGAATTAAAATGTTTATATAAATTATTACAAGAATAAAAATTACTCACCTTAATTGGACTAAACTAGGATGGTGTTAGCTGTCTGCATCTCATTCCCTAAGCTACTGTCTGGAGGCTTGATAATGTATGGAAACAGTTGACATTTTTGAATAGCTATTCTATAGATCCCAAACACTGGGCTCAGTGTTTTATATGCTTAATCACATTGACTCTTCCCCCCTATCTCAAAACAAAACAAAACAAAACAAAAACAAAAACAAAAAAACCCACAAGAAAGATATTGCTGCCTCAACTTTGCAGGTGTTGAGGTTGCAGCTCAGGTTAAATAACCTGCCACGTACCACCCAGCCAGGAAGAAGCCACGATGCAAGCCCATCCGCTTTTCCCTAAAGTTTATTCCCTTTTCTTTATAGCATCTGCTGCTCCCAGTGTAGGGGAAAAGATGGAAAAATATAAAAGACACTATGAATGTCCAGAATGTTGCTCTTATTTATTCCGTAGATCACTCCTGTCCTAATTATAAGCACTGATGTGTCCTGCTGTAACGTTGTGTGCCATAGCATTAAAAAATGCTGGGTAACCCAAACATAATTAGGAAGGTACATTTCCTGGGAGAGGTAAGTAGCAATACCACGGAAAGCACTCCCAAGCCTAAGATAAACAAGTTTTGCTTTAAAAATAACTTTAGATCCTCTGTGCTACTGCTCGTTTTCAATTAGCAAACATAATAAAACAAAAGTGCACACCCAACTATATGTGTTACATAAACAATATGATTATATCTAACTGGATAACCTATACATAACCTACTTGAACTTATACAAATATGGATCTAGACTTACTTGCCTGGAAATGGAGGTTGGTGTGTAAATCTTGTTGCTGCCGCCTGCTCAGGTGGTTGCAGCAGTTTTGTCAATAAGGTCGTGTCATCTGCCATTTCCCCAACTGGAAAATGGGCATAATTCAATCTGTGACTCAGATTGTCAGGACATGCGCATCGGACACACTACTGATGATTGCGAAGGTGTTGCTCACAAAGAGCAAGTGCTGGCCGCGTCTTTCGATCCAGGTGTGACATGGAGACCCTGGCAGTAGTCCAGGGTGAAGACACCTTCTCTGAGTGTTTCTCCAGCCACACAGCCCTCCAAGCCAGCAATCTGTTGGTTGTCCTTGATTGTACCAGAACTTTCCTCCTGGCCCTGACATCTTCTGATCCCTCTCTTCATCACTTTCACCTGGCACACCCCCACCCCTCCTTCAGGTATTATCTTTGCACACGGTTTCTTAGCTGTGGCAGGACTGATTTGCTAAGCCTGATAACTCATTATCTTGTGGTGGTGGCTGTCCCGTGCATTGTAGGATGTTTAGCAGCATCCCTGGCTCTACCCACTAGATGCCAGTAGCATCTCTCCAGCTGCTAAACACCTCTCCAGACATTGCCAGTGTCCCTGGGGGATGGGGGGAATTGCCCCTGGTTGAAAACCATAGGCTTAGCAGCATCACCCTTTATGATAAGCCTTGTTTCATGGGTTCCCCGTTGCCCTGTAAGCTCCGTGCACTCAGGGAGCCTGCAGCCTTGCTCTCAGCTCCCTATTGGGGTGGATGCAGGGCCCAGAGTCCAGCAGACTTCCAGTAAGTGGTTGGGTGAGAATGAGCCCTCAGAAAATTCTTCTGGCTTGGGAATCGAGGATAACTTCACTTCACTGAATGACCTAGAAAAATTCCTTTATGCCCTTACTTTATGTGAAATGTGATTCTCTCAGTGCACATCCCTGCGGTCTGACACGTGGGATCACCCATCAGAGGATGCCATCAATACTGCTGTTGGGACTCTTGGGCTTTCCAGAAGGAAGCCTTGAGTCTTGATTTTTCTCCCCCCTAAGGTTTGGCTTAACACCGATGCACTGGAGCGAGAGCAGACGTAGCCCAAAGATTCATTTTCCCCCTGTTTCACTGCATATGGCCTTAGAAAAATTATTTTTTGAAAAATGACCTAAAGCTTTCCTAAACTCCTCAGGAATGACACCTGAGGGGAGCATCTGAAAGACTTCACATTCATTAGCTAAACCTGCTTGTTAGGTTATGTGCCCTGAAACGCATTTGACAGTTAATGAAGTAGAAAAGATGGCAGCCGGAGAAAAAATAAAATTCTGTCAGATTCTGGCGATAGAACAGGGAGGTAAAAAAGCAGGAACCCGGGGAGGCATCGATAGATCAGCACCCCACACTGTGAGCATTTTATTGCCGGGCACGTTGCCTCGGATCAGAGCCGGCGGCAAAGTTAAATTCATGCATGGCACTCTGTTCAGATCCCGAGACCAGGCAGAACTCAGGCAGCCTAGATAAGGTGCCTGTCAGGGCAAAAGCAGCAGGAATACAGGGCTGACTGGCAGATATGTGAAACAGTGATCAGAGAAGAGAAAGAAAAAGGAAAGACGTGTTCAAAAATATTTGGACTGCTTTAGACACCTTCCCCTGTTTCAGTCGGATTACAATTTAGTCCAAACCTTGGTTGAATACTCAGAAGGTAAAACCAGCTTGCAGGCAGTCGAGTGAGCAGGCACAGACTTTCTCTGAAAACATTCGATTTTAAATGACCTCGTGGGATGGGATTCATTTCCCGTTTCCTCGTCATCCGCCCGTGCCCTCTGTTGTGGTTCAGAAAAGGGACCGGCAGGAAGAATGGTGGCACACGGGTGTACACCTTTGCAGTTGCCAAAAGAATTATTTGGTTAATTCGGTTCAGTCCAGCCTTCCTGAAGTTGGGCAAACCTGTTTTCTTCTCTATGATGTATCACTTAGAAACACCAACTGCAAGGATTTCTTATGTTCTCACAAAAAAGGGAAGGAAACAGCTGGTAAATGTTTCACAGATGGCAAAGCTCTTGGCATCTCTCTCAAGAGAGGGCCACCCATGCAGATGGCTCATTATTTTAACATTTGGATTTTCATCTTATTAAAACATCTTTTTTTTCCTGGTTTTATTTAGCATCATAAATTCTCTTACACTTTAGCAAGCGACTAAGCGATTTGAGGACGTGCGCTCTAAGGAACATCCTTTGGCTAAAACAGAGATTGGTAACATCATTATTCCCAGCTTTGATCTCAACGTGATGGGTTTCAATCTGATTAAAAATTCCAATGAAAGGGAAAGCTCAGAATAGTGAATTTATCAAGCAAAAGTCCATGAAGTCCATACAGTAGCTGAATTATTCAGCAGAATGATAAACAGAGTGAAATTGGGGGAAATAGTTTTATTTGATGCATAAAATCTCTATTACTATGCAATATGCATATATAAAAATAGACAAATGCACAGTGGGTGTAGATTCATAAACACACTCTTTCTACATATGTAGAGAGACTTCTGTACCATGAAGTGCAATGGCAAAAATTTAAACCAAGCTATGCCAACTCTTGGCAGAGTAGATAGGAAAGGGCCAAAATTTCAAAGGATAGTTCTCTGCCCACTCAGACATCAACAAGGCTGTACTTGCACCTTCTATCTGAATAGCTGTTTCTGGGTGCAGAAACAGGAAGGCTGTTGTGTAGCTGGATGGAAAGGAACAACGAACTCTTGCTGCTCTGACTTTGTTGGGAAAGCAGGCCTTGCTACTGCCCTTTCCAAATATTGCTCCTGAGGACTGGGAAAAGTTGTGGTCATCTCAGCATCCCTAACTACTGTGCTGGGGTGTGGGAACTGTTGGAGATGCAAATGCAAGTGACAAAGCAATGTAATAAGAACAAACCAATCTATTTAATGTGGTGTGAGATGCTGGCCTAAGTACAGATCAGTCGCTGTGCTCTCACAAATGGGCCTTATGGAGCAGGGTTTGTGCATGCCACATTGTAAATGTTTATTAGCAATGGTACACAATGCACGTTATGGATCCGTGGAGCTCAGAGCTGGCTCACTTTGGGGGTCAAATGTAAATCCCTGAAATGCTGAGAAAATGTTAATAGTTGCCAGCACCAAGAATGTATCAGTTGAGAATGTACATAGGTATCGTAAATGGAGGCTCTGTTCATAGGCTTGAATCACCTCTGGTACCTCTAGCCTAAAGCAATAGCTGGTGTAATGCGTTCTGCGAGCTATTGGCTCTTCCATCAGATGGAAAGCAAGAAGGGAGATGCAGAAAGTATAGTTTCACAAACAAGAAGGGGAAAGGGCAATGCTGATTAGGCATGTCCAGGAAGATAGGAGTCGTAGAGAAATGAGAGAAAAAAAAATTTTAATCTAATTTCTCACTAAGCAAGTTGCTTCTGGGGGTCCTGTGTTGCTTCATGGTTTGTGGTCTGTGTAGCAGAAATTGTAATCACAAGAGCACAGGGCCTGACAGTCCTTGGATGGAGCCTCCATCTGGTAAAGCTTCATCTTCAAGCTCACCCCTTTGATCACTGTAGGCTGCTGGTTCTTAAAAAGTGGTCCCCGGACTGGCAGCATCAGCATCACCTGGGCCCCACCCCAGACCTCCTGAGTCAGAAACTCTGCAGGAGAGGACCTGCAATCTGCGCTTTAACAAGCCCTCCAGGTGATTTTGATGCATGCTCAAGTTTGAGAATCACTCTTCTAAGGTATAATGGTTTGTCACTCCACTGGTGCCCAAGAATCTTTTTGGTGACAGACATCAAATATGATTCCTGCAAAATCCTGGCAGCAGAATACATTTGTCTATTTAACTGCATGCAAAACACTTGTCAAGAAGGATTCCGGGGGCTCTTTCTGCAAAGGTTTTCTCTCTCCTGCATGCACTCGAACCATCTCTTTGGAGATTACATATGTCTTCAATGCAAGCTCTAAAGTTACAAGCCATTTTAAAAGCATCCCCTGCCCCCACCTTTTTCACCTAATATTGGCAAATAAGACAGAGGAACACTGCACCTAGTTTTCTGTGTCTTGCTGTAAAGACTGACAGATTTCATTACATTTGTCACAGGGTCTAAAACTCCACGTGGGAGAAAATAATCCCACTTAGCGAAAACATCTCACTGTACCTCCGAGTCAGAATGGAGAAGCATAAAAAGTATTGTTCCTAAGAAAATTACAAGGCATTTGGTTGTGTTTTCAAAAGTGTGATGACTGTTCACCAGGCTCTGGTTTAGGTGGCTGAAAAGCCCCCACAAAACTATATAGGTACCAGAAATACATATGCCTCCAGTGAAATGGCATAAGAATCAAAGGAGAAATGAATTTCCTGCCGTGCAGATGAGCTGCTTAAAATCGCTTCCATCTGAGCACACCTCCTTTTCCTCGTGCACATTGAAAACCATTTGAATAATGCAGGTTATTCAGTTGCATTGTGTGCTCTGAAAGCCATTTAATGAAGGTAGACAGGCTTCCAAGAAGGTGCATTCTTTGACTAATGTAGATACTCCTGGAAAAATCTTTCCCCAACATGGAAGGCAAGATTTACTGAGTGAGTGGATGGAGGAATGCTATTATAAGGTCTTGTTTCACTCAATCAAATCGAATGGAAGCAACCTTGGATTAAATTTGATCTATTCTAGGTGAACCTTACTCTATGCAATGTATACACTGAAAAGCTGCAAATCAATCACATTTTAGCAAATCAAACTCTCTTTCTATTGACTTCCATTATATTATCGAAGTTGCTTTGTCTCTTTCTGATTGATCATCAATTAACAGTGGCAACCAACTCTGACCTTTCTGTTAAATAGTTAACAATCTATGAACTGATGCTTTAATGAGTAAAGGGCATTTCTATTCCAAATAAAATTTTTATGACTATTTAGGAAAGCTACAGGCGCTTACTTGTAGATAAATATATATGTGTACACATATATAATATATATAGATTTAAGAAAGTTGGATAAATAGGTCTAGTAAGATTGGTTCTTCATATGCAATTTGTTTGGTTAATGGAGCCAAAACTACAGTACAGGGCATTTGGGGCCAGAGATATTTTCAATCACATTCATCTTGGTAGTTTGAATTGGAGGTGGTATAGAGTCAGGGTTAGCAGAGTAAGTCTTGGAGTCACACCAGAAATCAGTCCTGTTCTGCCACTTCCCAGTCATGGACTGATCCTCCCTGATCCCCCAGTTCCCTTCTTAGTAACATGCATCTAGTAATTCTTTCTGCCCCTCAGGGTTGTAGGGAAGAGTAACACACTACACGTGTGTGTTAGCACAATGCCAGGCACACAGTGAGCACCTGGGTTAATGGCAGCTGGTGCTGTTATTATGATGAGTAGTTGGAGTCACAGGTAACATGCCCATGACAAACAGGAAGTATACATAAATGCCCATCTAGAAGACCATCAAAACAATTTAACCACCATTGCAATATTTTAAAAAATTGCTGTTGGTTATACCTCCAAAGAGAGGCTTAGCAGGGTGAGAACAGCTCTAATCTAAGTAAAGAAATGTGTGGTTATTGTAATATACACAGTAAATCCCATTTTCCGGCCCAACTCTTCAGCTTCTGAAATTATTGTTAAATATAATAATAATGATGATGATGATCGTAATAATAGCCACTAACACTTACACGCAGCCATTATGTGCTGGACACTGCAGTGAAAGCTTTACACATATTAATTCATTTAAATGTCACAACAATCCAATGAGGGAGATACTATCATTATTCTTGTCTCACAGAAATGGAAATTAAGATATGGAGAGATTAGATGACATTCCCTGTACCCCACAGCTAGTAAGTGATAGAGCCAGGAGTTAAACCTAAGCATAGGGGAGAAAAAATTCTCTTGAACAGGTAAGGGAGGGAAGACTCTGCAGGAATCTTCTGGTCCCATCCTCCAATTTTATGATGGAGAAATAGAGGCTAGTACTTAGAACAGTGCTTATTACTTGTAGTAGGTGCTCAATAAATAATAGTTGGGTGATGAGTGGCATCCACAAATGGGAAATGACTTACAAGGCAAGCCACCAGCAGAGCCAGGGGGAGAATCCAGGTCTTTTATTTTTCATTCCAGTGTTTATTCTCTGGTGACCAGTAACCACATGGCTGAGCCCCCCCACCCAAAGTCTGCTACCAATAATCAGCTTTATAATCCTTGTAAATTTATTTACATTTATCATTTCACATCAAACTGTGTGCTTGTTGATATGTCTATACCAGAATGCTCACCTCTAAAGGGACAGTGTCTCAAAATGTCCCCTGGGTCAGTAATCCTATTTCGTTTTCCTCTTAGTCTTTTTTCCCCCCAGTATATATTGTTGTTTGCTTTGTCAAAGATCAGTTGGCTGTATGTGGATGGTTTTATATCTGGGTTCTCTGTTCTGTTCCATTGGTCTATGTCTCTATTTTTGTGCCAATACCATGCCTTATTTATCCCCATTTAACCTTTATACCTTAACCCAAAAGATACTTCCTCCAGAAGGCCTTCCTTTGCCTCCCAAACTGTCATAGACTCCAACCACACATTCATACAGAACATGCTCATGTCCTCATAGCCCTTCACAGTTTGCAATTATACTTTGTCTTTTAGTAATTATTGTCCTCCTCCCCAGTTTCACTGGGAGCTCAGGAGAGCTAGGATCTCATCTGTTTAGCTTGCTTTTGTATCACCAAGCCATAGCCCAGTATCTGGCCCACCTCCGGTGCTCAATAAACACTTTTGAATGAATAAATGAGACATAAATATGGGCTCCTGCTAAAGTCTGAATGTTTGCGTCCTCCCCAAATTCACACATTGAAATCCAATCCCCAATGTGCTAGTACTAAGAGATGGGGCCTTTTGAGAGTTAAGCCATGAGGGCATGACCTTCATGAATGGGATGAATACCCTTATAAAAGAGACCCCAGAGAGCTAGCTAGCCCCATCCATCATGTGAGGACACAGCAAGAAGGTGCCATAAATGATCCAGAAAATGGGGCCCTTACCAGAAGCGCAATGTGTCAGCACCTTGATCTTGGACTTCCCAGCCTCCAAAACCATGAGCAATAAATGTCTGTTGTTTACGAGCCACACACTAAGACAGCTCCTTTCCTCCTCTGCCCTGCTTTATCATTACGCGACTGAAGTAACCAAGTACAGGCACACTTGCATCTCTCAATTCCTGTAGTCCAGTTTCAATTCTGAAGTGTGCTTTTATCATTTGAAGTGCCCTCTCCTATTTTAGGTTTCTCTGATGTCTTACCTTTCCCATCCTGAACTTCAGAGGCTGAGAATGAAAGCCTGGACAACAGTCAGCTCCCACAGGGAGAGAGAGACGCAAGCGGGGATAATAATACCAGCAGTTCGGAAAGAGGCAACTGGGGTGAGGTCCTCCTGGAAATCTCCAATACAAAGGGAGGAGGGCAGACCTGAGAGCATTAATAAGTCACAGAGTGAAGATCTAAGGGTGAGAGAGCCTTTTTTTATTATTAAAACATTGATATGCTCAGTTTTCTTTCTGAAGGGGACTCTAACACTAGCTCAAGGAAGCATTTCTTTAGCACCACTTAAGCCATAAAGGCTGTTGCACAGAGACAGGGCTTGGGTGAGGGATTCGGGCTGTCTGATCACAGCCCATCACCTTTAAGCCCAGTTTGTTTGTTTTTTTTTTAATCACTGCCCAGTTTATGAATCATTGTTTCTACTTGCTTTAGAAATGGTCATTCTCTGCTTTCCCTTTTTCAGATTGAACTTGTGCTGGCTTTTTATATATCCCTTTGGTGTCTTACCTACTTAAGGAAAGGAATACATGTTCATTTCAAACAACTGTGAACATATGAAGTGGAAAACAAAAATATTTCTGTTGTTCACCTCTCAGGGAAAAACAGTTTCTTCCCTATATTCTTTCACAATGTTAATGCAGATACAAATCTCTTAGATTTTGTATTATTTTTATAATAACAAACATTGCAATGCCAAACACACTGGCTCTGAAATTAACCCTTTTTACCTTCACACTCTTATTCACCACGTCACGCCAGTTCTTATAGGTGACCTTATTCAGGTTAACAGAGACCTAGCGTTCCATTCTGTGCTACTGCAGACAATACTAGATGTTTTTCTTAGGAACAGCATTGACAATGTTTCACTTTTATATGAAGTGATGATGAATGTCTTTGAACATATAGCTTTGTTCACCCAACAAACCTGTCCACTTTCTCTTCTCTCTGTAAAGAAGCATGCCTGCTGAAGACTAGCCAAAGGCAGAGCCAAAGGAAACCCTTTACTTAATAATTACCACTGGCTCTTTGAAAATAGAAACCCAAGAACCATTCATTACTTCACTCACTTTCACATCAAACATTTAGTATGCTTCTAAGAGGTGCCAGGTATTGTTCAAAACACTGTGGTGAAATACACAAAAGAGGTCTCTGCTTTTATGGGTGAATATCTATTGGGAAAACCAGAAAATAATAAGTAAACAAAAAAATTAGAGAATTTCAAAGATGGAAAGATGAAGCCTTCCATGGGAAATTAGGGAAAAGAGTTTTCTTAAAGGAGCAGCAAGTTAAATGGCTTTGGGTGGGTGGAAAGAAATAAACATGGCGGACTGAAGGAATGGACAGGTGCTCAGGGCTGGAGCCACGTGAGTTTGGGAAAGTGGACGAGTTAGAACCTGGGGCAGAGCAGGGGCCGTATCTGTCAGGACCTTAGAGGTCACGGAAAGGAGTTGGTATTTTATTAAGGATTATGGAAAGCCATTGAAGGGATTTAAGCAGAGGAATGACAAAATCTAACATGCATGTTAGAAACCATCATCTTGTTGCTGGCTGAAATTGCCTGGAGTGGAATGAATGGCTAGAGATCAGTTTGTTGCTGGTTCATTCAGATAAGACATAGTCACCGTCCGAGAGCAGGGAACCTAGTGGCTCCACAAATCCAGGCAGTACAGCTCTGAGTCTCAGAAATGAGTACCCAGCGTACTCAAAAGGTCAGTTGGCAGCAATCCTGGATAGATTAGAATCAGCCAGGTAAAAGAGAACCAGGAGATCAAGACAGAGGCAACATGAAACAGCCAAGAGCCAACATCAAATCTTTCCGAAGAGGATGGGACCCCCCAGGGAGCTGAGTTATTGAAGGCCAAAGTTCCGGAAAGAGCACTGTGTAGGATATTGACTTAACACAGGTCTCCAGCCTTCACAGGCCTTTCATCTCGGGCAGCAAAGACCCTTGAGGTCGGCTCCACCCCTTCAACATCTCTCTCTGGGCTTAAAGAAACAAACCAGGGCTTCACAGTGATCTCTGACCTCTTTGAGGCAGGAAATAATATTCATAAATTTGAGATACCCATGTTCTGGTCAGAGGAAGGTCAGTGCTGGGATTACTTTTTCAAAAGCCTTGCTGGGTCCCCCCTGCCCCACGCTGTTTACAACGTGGCATCCAGTGTCTGTGCTTCATTGGCTCAGCGAACTTGGTGTTCCCGCTACAAACTTGGCGCTTGGAAATTTGAATGACTGATACAAGGAGAGCAGAAGTGTAAGAATCGGCACGCTCTAAGGGAAAGTTTGAGATTTAGCATTCTTCTTCTAGATATCCAGCCTCTAGAAATAGTAACACAAGTGCCCAAGGATATCTGTGCAATGCTGTCTAAGAAACGTTTTGGAGTCTATTTTCCCAGTCTTGTAAACAATGCAATGTAAAATTATAGACATCTGTCTATGTGTGTAAATGTAGATGTGTGCCTAGGAAAGTTCTAGAAGTATATATTTTTGGACAGGGGGAGAAGGAATTCCATATTTTACTCTAAATAATATTGTACTAGGCTGAATCATGAAATTGCCACTTTTTGTAAGCAGAATGTGACCCAGGATTGGCAATTTCATATGGTGAATTCAAAAAAAAAAAATTAAGTTTTAGAGAGGTAGGATAGTGAGATTGCTCAAATAAGGGGCTCTGGAGCCAGGCAGAATGATCTCCAGGGCTAACTCTGCTTGTTCCTGTTTAACCTTGGGCAAGTTGCTTCACATCTCTGTGCCTTTGTTTTTTCACTTGAAAAATGGGGACAGTAGCACTTAGCTCAGAGTGCTGCTGTGAGGATTAAGTGAATTACATGGAAAGTGCTTATAACTCTGCCATTACAAGTCTTCAATCAGTGATAGCTGTTAATTTTTCAAAGCATCTATCATTACCTTTGAAATAATTGTTTTTTCTTGTAGAAAAAGAAAAGGATTTGTCTAGAGAATCCTAGAAAAATCTTTCCTTTTAGTTATGAGAGACAATTCCAGGTGGATTCTCGTCTAGTCATTTCCTATAGTCTAGGTGAATGGCTCAACCCCTTGGCATGGGTTGGTGACAGCATGATGCCCGGTGCCAGGCAGCACGATTGCTCCTAATGAATCCTCTTTCCTGAATTTCCATAGTCCTTTCTCACATGAGTGATTCCCCTTCCCCCATTACTATTTATTTACGTGGCATCTTTCTGCTCTTTTAATTATATCACTAACATATTTGTAAACTCATTCATTATCCACCCCCCTCTTCCTTCTTCCGGCACTGCTCTAAATATAACCAGGGAAACAAAACAATGCAGTGCCACAAACAAAGGAACCTCAGCAGGGTAAGCAGAAGCCCTCCGGTAGGTCTTGAGTCAACTGCTATTTCTTGTTTTCATGTTTTATAAAACAGCCCATGGCTCTCACAATGGACAGGGAGGGAACCCTGATTAAATAGTATGCATTACTTTAAAAGGGAATTAAAAGCCACGCAAAGGTTTGCACTCAACCACGTTAGGATACTCAGGAACAAAGTGGGCTGGGTGGTTTCCAGTTTGGATGCATAGTTTCTGAATCTGCAATGACTCACTTGCCCAGGAAAGAATTGCTCGCCTGGATAATTGCTTAATCAGCCAGCCATGTGCATCCCCCACCCCCAACTCTTGGATGGAAAACAGGGCTATGTTTTAAGGGTTGGGAACGGGGTGGGGTGGGAAGGTAATTAGAGGTACTTAGAAATGAGTGTATGGTTGAAAAAGGGAAATTGACAATGATGCTTGCATCACTAAAGTTTTGGCTGATTTTCCTTGAAATCACTGAAAATAATAATAATAACAGTATGTTTTTATTTTATTTAGAATGGCTGCAAACGATAAAAGTATTTATCGCGCATCTACTAGTTACCAAGCACTGTCCATGGTAAACAAGACAGCCTGAGCCCTGCCCTTGTGGTCGTGTATTCCAGGGGTGGAAAACAGGTAAAGGAATAACTAAAATTATTTCAACTTCTGGAAACTTCTACAAGGGAATTAATCAGGGCAGGGTGTGTGCAATAGAGGTTAACTCGAGGTCAGAGACATTCTCTCAGGGAGGTGACATTGGCGTGGAGACCTGAAGCATGAGCCAGTGCGGGAGAAGCGGGAGGAGGCGTCTGGGCAGAGGGTGACAAACTTTGCCACCCCCTGAGCTCCCAAAGGACTTGCATTGGGAGACACAGAAAGGAGTCGGGTGGCCACTGCAGGCTACCACGTAACATACTGCTAGCTTATCAAGTCTCGGAAACAGAATGGACTTTGTAAGAAAACCAAGGACAAAAAGGAAAAATAACTTGCCTCAAGCATCCAACTCATGGGTGGCTAAGGCACGATGAGAATCCAAACCAAACTGTAAATCTAAATTGTAGGCAAAGGCCTTTGTCTTTCTATTGTCAAAATGGAGCATGCTGAACACACATGATTTACATTGCAGTGTGTCTGCATAATTTTTCCAGGATGTGAGCTTTGGGATAATTTGGGGTTCAAGATCTGATCCTAGTTCTTACCAACGTTTGACCGTCAGTTTGTCCCTTAACTTCCCTGAGCCTCGTCTAGAGAACCCCAGACAGAGTTACGTGAGGTCATTAGGCAAAGTTTAGACCAGTACCTGGCACACAGCAAATATGCAAAATGTTAACTATCATCACTATTATTATCATCATTATTCTGTTGATATTCTCTCTGCTTCCATAGTAATAGTATCCATTCTAGAAGACTGTATTGTACATCATTTTATATCCCTTCTACCAATGGAGAAGGGGCTGTGTGGAATAACAAACGGCTTTACAACCCAAACATTTGCTCATTTATCACAGCACCAACTATATATCAAGTACTGTAGGAGGAGTGGCGAAAACAAAGAGTTTTAAAGCGATGATAAATACGTTGTGTCATGCTTGGTGTCAGCGTCAGGAGATTGAGTCTTGAATCTGTGAATTATTAACTACGTGACACCAGGCAAGTTACTTAACTTCTCGGAGTCTCAGGGTTCACATCTGAACAATGGGGACAGTACGAGCCCACATAGCACTGCCCTGACATACTTTAAATGGCCTGAAGCCTGGAAGCGCCGACTCCAGGATCTGGAATATAGTAACAGCTCCTGATTGCTAGTTTGGATTGGCCTTGGCATTTAAGATGCAAACATTTGAGAAGATGGAAACAAGAAGTAAACAACTTGAAGAGGTCCTTTGTAAGTTAAGCACAGTGCAGGTGCTAATTCCTTCCTTCCCCATCCTTCCCAGGAAAGATCCTACAGAGGTTCTGAAAGAAAGGAGAGGGATTTTTCTCAATAGATGGAGGAAGGTGCTTTGATGGCAAAAGCAGCACGTGCAAAGGCGTGGAAGCTTGCAGCAAAACGGTTTATTGGGGATGTGCTGAGTGACCTGGGACAGCTGTTTTGTGCATTGGAGGACGGCGATATGGAAGTCGAGAAGTGAGACAGAGAAGGTTGTAATTCCTTCCTAAAGAACGTGCGCTTGTGCTCGTGCTCCCCAAGTTGTCCCGCAGCAGCATCTCAATCACTGTCCAAAAAGATTTTCAGTCTTGAGCAAACCATTTTTCTTTTCTTCCCAACAGTTGAGATTGAAGCAAAAATGTTGTGTGTCAAAAGCCGAGTACATACGGACGACCTTGTGGATGTCAGATGTTAAATGCCAAAGCACTACGTGAGATTCGCTTTCCATACTGATCCAGGGAGTCCCAGTGTTGGCCGGACTCCACATCCCCATCAGTAACATGGTGACATTCAAGTGCATTAAGCCATGCTTGATGACTGAAATGTTATTTTGGGAAAATCCCATGAAAATAAAACTGCAGCCAAAGCAGCAGGCATAATAATGCTTTTGGAAAGTAAACTGGAGGAAGTTTATCCTCAGGTACAGAAAGGAGAGTTCATCAGGGTCACCACAATTACCCAGGCATGTCAGAATAAAATAGGAGCAAAACCCTCCCCCGAACGGGTGGCAGATGATGACTAACACATCCTTACCACGGCACAGGCAGCCATTCAGCTGACATGACCCAGGATCCATATACAACACCCTTCTTGAATTTAATGATCTAATTTAAGGGCTGACAAACATACTGTTTTTCCAAGGGGTAGGAATGGCCCTCCCTTTTCCTCAACCAATGTAATTATTCCCCCAACTTGAAGCAATAGTAGTGAAAGCACTTTTTGTTTCTCCAATCCTCCAGTTGAACCCCCAGGCTAAGATTTTTTTGTAAGGCATTGTTCATGCACAGTGGCATAGAATTTCATTTGCTGGGTTTCAAGTATTAAGAGCACAACACAAAATCTAAGCAATTTTAGACATGTGTCAATCTCAAATAAAAAAAGGCTTTGTGCTGGCACAGGATGTCAGTGCTTGAATTAAAGAGATGGAGAATTTCCCTGAGCGAGAGCTGTACATGCTGACATAATACATTGTTAAGGCTCTGTGTTACGATACAACCAATGTGTTTTAATAATTTATTGGTATTTATTTAACACACAATACTGTCATACCAAATCTAAACCAAGAGGTCTAGGTTCCTCATTGATTCATGTGCATGGTTCTTATCAGCATCATTAGATGCTGCCTTAGAAAATTCTTCTGCATGTGATAAAATCATAAAAGGGTATTTTGGAAACTTCATTACGGTTGCATTCTGATATCACCTTCTGGGGACTCTTCAATGGGATATTGCTGAAAAGGATTTAATGTGGCTTTGTCTTTTTCTTTCTTTATTTATCAGACTTTATCTCCCTATGAAATCACTACTCTAAGAGTTAATGGCATTTGAACACTTACTCAAAATCTAGCCAGCTAAGAGAATGCCACAGGCTGATGCAGAAACTGCTGGATACAGAATCTAGGTTGAATTCTTCTGGACTGCCTTAATCATTAATTCATCTGCTTAAGGATTCATTCATCTTTATTTCACCATCGCCTAATGAGGATAATGGAGACTATCAAAATCTAAAGGCTAATCATTTTTTTTGAAAGTGAGTATTTGATAATTATTAATTAATAACAATGTCAACAATAACCTTAATTTTCCAGGTATTTCCCCTAGAGATTTACATTTTAATTATACTTGCCATAAGGACAAATGAAGTCCCCAGAATTAAGCTTTGGTTTACAATTTTCAAATCACAGGAGCAAGGAGAAGCTATCTTCATGTAAAAATCATCAGACTTTTTTTTTTGAAGAGCCTCAAATGGCAGAGATGAAGAGAGAATAAATACAGCTGATGCAATTTAGTGTGACATCAGTAATTCTCAAAGGGACTCCACACCATAGAGTTTGCTGCTACGGATGCTCGTCGCTTTTATGGAGGTGACAGGCCTGACCTGTGAGGTACTAGTAACACCCAGGACAGACTAGAAATGTCACAAACTACTAACAGTTACTACACGAGATAGAAAAGGATGTGTCTAAACAGGGGTGGATCTTCAAAACTGGCTTAAACCTGTTTTAAAGTTTCTGTTTCTTTAAGAAACCCATCTTCTTTCCTTATGGAGCCTAGAATTAATTTATAAAAATTTTAAAAACTATAATTGGCTTAAGATTTTATTTTAGACTGGACTATTTTATTTCAATGGTGTAGAAACCTAATTCTAACCAAGGTTAACTTTAAAAACTGAGGGAGTTATTGGCTCATGTACCTGAAAAGTTCAGGGCATAAGCTTCAGGCATAGCTGGATCCAGGTGCTCAAATGATGACACAGGGAACCTTTCTCTCTGTCTCTCAGTTCCTTTTTTCTCTAAGTTTCTCTAAGTTGGCTTCATTACCGGTGTCAATGGAAATGAAGACAAACTCTGTAAAATAATTTAAGGAGGTTTCTTCTGAGCCAAATTTGAGGACCATGGCCAGGAGCCATGTCCAAGAAGCCTTGAGCAAGTGGACTCACTGTGGCTGGGTTACAGTTTGGTTTTATACATTCCAGGGGGACAAGAATTATAGGTAAAGTCATAAATCAGTACATGGAAGGCATACATTGGTTTGGCCCAAAAAGGTGGGACATCTCAAAGCAGGGGCTTACAAGTCATAGGTAGGTTTAGGGATTCTTTAGTTGACAACTGGCTAAAAGAGTTAGGCTTTGTCCAAAAGACTAAGAATCAGTAGAAAGGAATGCTTAAGATAAGGGTCTTCTATCTTTTATGTGACACTATACCAGAATCAGGTTGGGAAGTAAACCACATCATAAAAACCTGTTTACTGAGATTTTATCATTTGTAGGCATGAGTCACCAGACCCCCTCAGAAATGAATTTTTTTGGACAAAGAAAAAGATCAGAGTTCAGTTCTCACCAGGGAGGGTATTTCTTCCCTATGTAGAATACTCAGAGGCATCAGATGTTTCCACTATCAACTTTAAATTTGGTGGAATGAGAACCTCTCTGTTTGGGGTTGGATTATAGCCCCCTCAAAATTCCTAACTTCTAACCCCCAGAATGTGACCTTATTTGAAACCGGAATCATTGCAGCTGTAGAGTTAACATGGGGACTTACCTGAGCACACTGGAGTAGGGTGGGCCCCTGAGCCAATATGACTAGTGTCCTTATCCAAAGGGGAAATGTGGGCACAGGCCAGCTGAGGACTCGGGAAAAAAGCCACGTAAAGTTGAGTCATGCTGCCGCAAGCCAAGGAAATACAACAGGCTGGGAGAGAGGACTGGACTAGAGAGGGCAGGGCCTGCCCAAGGTTTTGATTTTGGACTTCTGGCCTCCAAAATTGTGAGATAATAAACTCTTGTTGTGGAAGCTGCCTGGTTTGTGGTGCTTCATACAGCAGCCCTGGGAACCCGACACACAGTTCTTTCTAGCGGTTCCCTACAGCGTCCTGAGATTCACCCCAG
Source organism: Lemur catta (assembly GCF_020740605.2). Taxonomy (NCBI): domain Eukaryota; kingdom Metazoa; phylum Chordata; class Mammalia; order Primates; family Lemuridae; genus Lemur; species Lemur catta. The sequence goes on along the minus strand of NC_059144.1, from coordinate 43,464,465 downwards.
CTGGTTCGATTTAGACCATGTTGATCACTGTGGCCAGGTGAGTGGTTGGGTGGGTCTGACTCACACGCCCACTCGGGAGCTGGGAATGGACTCAGCTCTGCCCTATCTGTTGCGTACAAAGAACAAGCACAGAGTAGCTCTCCAAAGAAATACCGAAGAGCTATCACGAGAGAAAAGGGGACAGGCACAAACAAACACTGTCCGCTAAATGAATTCATCAGAGAAGAGAGAAAAGGAGGTTATTTTAGCTCAGAGAGGCCTTTGCCTGAGTGATCACCATCTCCTGCCTCCCATGCCTGGCAACCTCTACTCATCAGTCCCAAGGATGGGCGTCTGCTCTGGGAAGGCTTCTCTGAGTCCCTCTGATAAAACCGAGAACTGCCCTGTACAGACCCCCTCCCGCAACTTGGCATATTGCAATAATAACAATCGTAATTAACCTTTTTGCAGTGCTTAGGATGTGCTAGCCACAGTGCTAAGCTATTTTTCATTTCATCCTGATCATAGCACAATGAGGTAAATACTATCTTATCTCCATTTTACAGGTGAGGAAAGAGAAGTTAAGTAACTTTCCCCAAATCATATAACTAGTAAGTGCTAAGTGCCAGAACCAAGATTTGATTCAAGCCCATTTAGCTCTACGGTGCACATTCTGTACCAGTTCATCAGACGGCATCAAGCAGCCATTCATTTTCCTACTTTCTCCCCACGCCTGTCTTTTTCTATGAAGTCAGCGTTTCTCAAATGTGGCACACGTGCATGTATCACTGGTGGAATACACAATGATTTTAGATTTTAACCATTTAATCTTAAAAAAAAACTATTAGTAGTTATATATTATGTATTGGTTTGTGTGGACATTTTATTTTCAGGGGGGCTATATACTTTCTTAATTAAATTTATATAAGTAAAAAAATGATTAAAAATATGGTAAGAATATTATAGGACATATAGTATGTAAATATGCCAAAAATGTTGAAGACAGTATGGAAATAATTGAAGTTTGAGACCCGTATACTTAGACTGCAAGCTCTTTAAGAAATACATTGTATCTGCTGTGTTCTTATCGGGAGTGCCTAGTACAGTGTGGGGCATATGGTCGACACTCACTAAACACTTGCTGGATCATTTTGTATTGTCTTGGTCACTGGCGATATAAAATCCAGGACCGTGACCACCTCCACTGGATTCAGGACATTTAGTTCTGTGAAATAGCAGGGATGCTGATCCTGTCATCATTACTGAAATTCAGCCTACACAGTCAGAATGGCCCAGCATCTGCTGGCTCTTATTTGGACAAAGTGCAATAAAAGTTGGGGGTCTCAGTTCAATGCCAAGTCTCTAAACAACTTTATATATCAGAAATATATTATGCCCATGACATATGCATTTTCCAAGAATGAGGGGTTTTACAGACACTGTTTATTGTTCATTATATACTTCTTTACATGACTAGCTCCTCTTCCCTTCTCAGAATAACTTCAGATGAGGTTTTTCAACGAATAGGAGGAGTTCCAGCATCATAGCAGACTGTCTTTGCCATCTTAAAAGGTTTGAATTTTAGGCTGACGGAACTTAGAAAGCAAAGGGATTATTCTTTAACTTCTCTTACAAATATGTCTTTTTTAGAGCCATATCCTAACCCAGGCTGGTAAAGTGTAATGGATAAGCGTGTGAACTTGGGGAAGTTAATTAACTCCCCTGTGCCTCCTTTACTTTGTGTAAAATGTAGATTATAATAGACTTGCTGAAAGGATAAAATGAGTTAAAGTATGTAAAGCACTTAGTAATAATAGGTGTTGTTATTATTACCATTTTTAATGCTGTTGTTCGAAACTTATGTTTTCTTAGATGTATTAAGAGATCAACCCCGCCTATGGTGAGACCCTTTTTCATGTCAGGCAATTTAGGGACATCATTTCCTGTAATCATGATTCAGGTCAGTTTCCCCAGGAAGCAGACTCTGTCACTGAGATCAGTGTGGAAGTTGACTACAGCGGGCTCTTGGTTTTCACATCTGTGGGGGAGGAAAGGACCCAGGACTGGGCAGACAGAGAACGTGGGCTGCTTGCCGTCACCACGATGGCCTCAGCTCATCCCACAGAAAGCTCTGAGCTTTCAGGATTGTCTTGAGCCAGGGCAGGAGGCGCTGCCCTTTTTATCCCCTCATCAAACAGTTACGGAATCCAGGCTGCTTCCTGAAAGGGGCTATGACCTTGGGGGGGGTCTTCTCTTCATCTGGGCTATTCCCAGAAAGATCTCAGAGCTATCAGGTGTCAACAGGACCTGTGGGGAGGAAAGGCAACCCTACAGCTGAAACATCTGTCTCTTCCAGTGAAAATGAATTTTTATCAGTATGGTCAACTTACCACAAAATGACTGGTTGACCTCCACGAGAGATGGCTCCATATTAGGGGCTCAGAATGGGTCTCTATTCTTAACAGAGTGGCCATTCAGCGGTGGTGGGTTGATCAATTTTGGTGAGTGGGAGTCCAGCTGTTGGCACTATGAATGGCCTTCATTTCTGCCACCATGGTTACTCTGGCCATGTGTCAGCAGTGAAGGCCAATGACAGCAGCTGACATCACCTGGTTGGGGCATTCTGTCTTCTTAGTTGCATATGACAAAATCCCTGCCTCCACAGAGCTTACATTCTAATGTAATCTGGACCCTCAATACTTCCCCAGTCTGTAGCTTAGAACCCACCTACAGTAGGAAAATGGGTCATCAGGGTCACTCACTCAGCTTTCTGAAAGGAACGACTGCCTCACATCTGTTGGGCACCAATACTAGGGAAAGAGATGAGCTTCCAGATTGAACCCTACATGGCAAGCCAACTCCTCACCCAAGGACAAAAACTACATGTAAAAAGGAGAAGAAGAGAATGTATCCATCCTGGGGCCTAAATGGCCTAGAATAGAGAAGAAGAAATTTCTAGGCCATGCTTATAAAGATGTGTTATCTCACTTTTATCAATTGAATCATTGCTATCATTGAGGGCATGGAAAATGATTCTAGAAGCTTTACTGTTCCTTCCAAGGAACAGAAACTCCCTATGGAGCATGAAGAGAGGGAATAGGATTTTTATTCTCTATGAGATGGCAAAAACAATGTCTAGTATTTAAATTAATTGAAGTACCTAGAACTGGCTAGAAACATAGTAGGTATTCGATAAACTCTATGGATTGCATAATTCCAATACTCACACTTTGGTAAATTTCAGGACTGAAGAATTATCATAAAGGTTGGGCAAGCATCCCTCTGTTCTGGCTCAATCATGAGTCTCAGGCTTCTTTTTTGATAATTATAGTATCAATAATATCAATAAATATTTTGAGGTGAATGCTTTGTACTTGGCTGGATAAATACCTACCATGTATCTTGTTAAAATTACATGGTTTCTTTCTGGATGGAAAACACTCTGTTTATAAAATGTCCTATTATCATGGTTCATGATGAATGAACTGTGTTTATTTGTTTCTTTCCTGGCTGTCTTTAGGAGATGATCTAAGGTTAATGGTGGAAATGCTACCAAAATAAATGGTTTCATGTAGTCAAATATTTCATCCGAGCACTCTGTTTCAGGAAACTTGGGAAGAAAACAAATGAATATTTTTGGAGCGTTTGAATTCATCCTTTAACTTTAGTGCTGCAAAAGTTTCCAAGATACATTAAAAAATATATTTTCCAACTTACCCACAAAGTCTACAATGCTTCCGCAGACATGTCAATTGGAATATTACATGTATTTTCTCCTGGAAAATCCTCAAAAGGATGTAGAAGGTGATTTCAGATGCCTACATAAAACTGGCCATTTTCCACATGAAATGATTCCATAGAATCATACTCTTTCATGAGAGTGATATTCACCAGAGCTGGTTTAAAACCTTTCATTAAATTGACATCTCATTCTGAAAATAAGCAGATGTAATATTTGCCACTAATCATTACAAGTTTGGATGCTTTGGGGAAAAAATATGGCCATGTGGGTAATATATAGGATTCTCCTTTGCTGTCCCCGATTCTGACAGAGCTTTATGGGTTTAGTTAAGACTTGCTCTAGGCTTAACATAGGAATCTCTCATACTTTTGGTCAAAGTTCTCAAATAAATCATTGCTCCTAAGCGACATGGCCAGGATGAAGTCATTATCATGTTTTCCTTTTGGGTTTTGGAATTCTTCTAAGAACCTTCTTTTTAGGTCCAGCTAAGTACAAATGGCTATTTATCAGATGTCTCCTTCCTGCAAGGATTGACACAGAAATATTTGAAAATGCCAAAGTCATCCTTTGTCTTGCAGCCAGTATTATTTTGGAGGTAAACAGAGATTTAAACTTCAACAATGGACTTTAAGATGACAGACTAAGAAGACATTTCTTTAAAATCAAGATTTGTTTAGTTATTAAGAAAAGGTTAATATACTCCAACTGTGGCAAGGCAAAGAGTATGAATTTACCTTCCAAATCCTTCAGGAAAACTCTAGCATAAGAAGTTATGCCTCTAACTCTCGTAAACTTAACTTTATTGTCTTTTTCTAGGCTTTTAGTAACAATAGCTTCAGGAGAGGTGCACAAAATTGACTTAAAGAGAAAAGAAAAGCACACTATCAATTGAGATTTCACTGGCAAAGCGTGCTATGAAATGTTCCTACTGGCTCCTTGCATGGTTGCATTCTATTTTGGCCCCTTTATTATTATTTTTTTAAATAAATAAATTTATTTGCTTGTCATAATGATAAGAGTAACTTTTTGCTCTTTTGCAATCAGAAAATATGGACAATAGAAAAGAAAGAAGAAAACATCCACAATTTCACCTGCCTATGTATAACCATTGTTTGTAAAAGGTGGGTGGACCTACAGCTTTTTGTAAGTTTATTTAATAAAATATTTATTGAGTTTCTGAGGCAGGTGGTTTTCCAGTTACTGGGATTAGAGGCACCTGTAACATGCCAGCCTTCCAGAAGCTTCCATTCTGGTGAAAAGACAAAGTGTAAACCAGTGCATACATGAATATATAAAACAAAGACAGGGAGTGATGAGTGTCATAAAGAAAACATGGTTCGTGGGAGGGAGAATGATGGTGACGTGGTGGGAGGGTGATTTTCATCATGGGCTCTTGCAGGAGGTGGCATTTGAAGAGAAACCAGGACAGATGAAACTCTCAGGTTATGTCGAGAGCCAGGAATGAGTCACCCCAGCAGAGGAACAGCCAGTGCAGAGGCAGGAGGGTGGAGATGCCATTGGTGGCTCAGGGACCGGCAGGATGGCCAGTGTGGAGGTCGGGGGTGGGGAGCACAAAGGGACGAAGTTCAGTGATGGGCAGAGGGCAGTGCAGGAAGTCCCTTATAGGCCACAGGAAGTGGTTTGGATTTTATTCTGATCTGGTTGGTGTTTTTACACACTCAGCTTGGTGGTTGTGTGAAGACTCTAAAGGAGCCATAAAGAAAGCAGAGGACTCGTTAGGGAACGTGTCCCCGTGAGAGGTAGCTATGGCGCAGACTAGGGTGGCAGCAACAGCCGTGGTGAGGAGGTGAGGAGTGGTCGTTTCCAGGAAGACGGTGGGGAAATGGCTGCCAGGATTTGACGACGCTTGGATGTGAGGCGCACGGTGAAGACGTAGACTGTGAAGCCACCGTAACGCCGCCTTTTCCTCTTAACAGAGAGCGGCAGTCCAGCAGCAGGGACCTCCCTGACCGTCTTCATGGCCAGATGGCATTCAGTACACACGTCCTGTAGGCCATTTCTCCAATCCCCAAAACTTAGACTGTTTCTGATTTAGAAATGCTGAAATGAATGAACATTTTTGTCCATATAACTATACACTTATTATTTCCAAAAGGTATTTCTAAAAGTTGAATTTTTGGATCAAAGCGTTATTCGCCTTTCAAATCTGTTACGTGTTTTCCTTTCCCCTCTATTCTTTAATTTAGGGCAGTTATGTGACATTAAGACTAAGTTTTATAATTGTTAGCAGCAGATACAATCTGGAGTTGACCATTTTCTTAAGCAATTAGCTTTTCTGGATAAAAGGATGAATCTGTAGACGCAGAGAGGAGGAAGTTTTCTGAGAGATTGTGAAGAGGAGATGATCTTTGGACTGGAGGATTTGATGGCTCAGGATGGAAGGCCAGGATGTCCCCCACTCCTGGCTGCCCTGGTGCTGGTCATAGCACGTGTCCTGGAGCAGGGCTGGTTTGTGCAGCGGTCTTGGGGGTGGCACGATTATCTCCAGTCTCAGCGTCAGGTCAGTTCTTAAAAGGTCAGGTAGAGTGTTTTTGGAAAGATGAGAGCCAAGGATATTAAAAAAACCACCTTTTAAGTGGTTCTTCAGAACAAATGGCACAGCAGGAGCGAAAAAGAAGAGAGGAGGCCTGCAGAAATGCCTGCATTCAGAGCCCAGCACCAGCCCTTATACCTTGTCTTCTCATCTAGGGTGTTCCACTCTTCCGGGCCCCAGTTGCTTAAGGGGGATGTGACATCGTGTTTGTAGCAACTGTCCACTGAGCCCTTACTCTGGCCAATAGAGTGCCTATCACTTGATATCTATGATCTCATTTATTCTTCACAATATCACCAAGGTGAATAGTATTTTTATTTCATATTTCAGATGAAGAGGGTGAGGTTTGAGACATTTTGTGACTTGATGAAAGTCACAGAGCTAACAAGTGGCAAGTCTGGAATTTGAATGTGGAGCCCGATCGCAAAGGGCCCGCCTGTCTCTGCACAAACTTGGTGTTTTAGCCCCGATGGGACCCAGCAGCTGGTGGAGTGAAGACTTGTCTTTCACCCAGAACTTGGCAGAAACCAAAAGAGGACAAATGGCCATTTTCCTTGATTTTTTCCTACCTGCTTCCTGCTTGTGGAATTCGAGTTTAAAATGACCAATCAGAGTTTATCATAACCCATGGCAGGCATTCTGAATCTGGTGGGAGCTTTGAGAGAATTCATGGATCAGTAAATCAGAAACGTCTCCTTTTCTCCAGCCTTCCACCTTAACTCATAGAAAAATAACTCTGGGCCTTTCAGAAAAGTTGAGAAGAGAACTTTTCCCCCTTCTTCCATCCCATACAGGAGGGGAGCCACTTACCCGATTGCTGTGATTAGGAGAAGTACCGGCACCCACGGGTCACATCCCTTCTGAGCTGGTCAGCCTGGACCTTGACAGGTGTGTTCTCATTCCTGTGGGCACAGTTTCCACGGGGAAGGCAAACCCGGGCTGGGCCAAGGCCAGACCTGGAAGCTTGCCACCTCTTCCATGGTCCCTTGGATCCTTGCTCAGATGGGCAAAGCATGTATTAGAACTTGGAGTTGACCATGGCAGTCTTACATCAAAGCCCATGGGCCTCTTCACATATTGTTTAACTGGGGTCGATTTGGCAGAGAGTAAAAGCAGCTGAACACCCCACCTTTTCTTACTGGTTTCATCTCTTTGTGGAGGATGCTTGAGTCTGTTCACTCTCGTCTTATTTATTTATTTATTTATTTATGAAACAGATTCTCACTCTGTTTCCCTGGGTAGAGTACAGTGGCATCATCATAGCTCATTGGACCTCAAACTCCTGGGCTCAGGCCATCCTCCTGCCTCAGACTCCCAAGTAGCTGAGACTACAGGCATGTCCCACCATGCCAGGCTAATTTTTCTATTTTTAGTAGAGACGGGATCTCACTCTTGCTCAGGCTGGTCTTGAACTCCTGAGCTCAAGCAATCCTCCCGTCTCGGCCTCCCAGAGTGCTAGGATTACAGGCAAGAGCCACAAGGCCAGCCTTCATTTTTTCAACCACTAACTTCTGTTGGGCCAGATTGGTCAGTTTTCTTTAGAAACAAGAGACAGAGACATAAGCTAACAGAGACATCCCAGAAAAGCATCTTTCCCAGGATCAAAGACCAAGATGTTTGATCAGAGATGCTTAGTCTTTGAGATAAAACAGTGGGAATTAAATAATCCCAATAGTATTCACAGGGACATCTAAAGAATGTTCTAGGGCAGGGTTCAGCAAATGATGGGCCATGTCCAAATATAGCCTGCCACCTGATTTTTTTAAGTAAAGCTTTATTGGAACACAGTCACTCTCATTCATTTGTATATTGTCTATGGCTGCTTTATTGCAATAATGCCAGAGTTGATTAGCTGCAACAAAGACAAAGTCCAAAATATTTGCTACTGGGCCCTTTACAGAAAGTTTTCTGACTCCTGTTCCAAACATTAATGTGCAAAGTATCACCTGGGGATCTTGTTCCTAGATCCGAGGTGGGGATCAAGAGACTCTGTATTTCTGAACAAAATCCCACCTCATGCCTATGCTGCTGGCCCTTGGGTCACATTTTGAGTGTTAGGGTTCTAGAGCAGTGCTGTCCAGTAGAACTTTCTAGAATGCTGGATGTGTTCTGCAGCTGTGCTGCTCAGTATGGTAGCCCCTAGCCACATGTGGCTACCGGACACTTGAAAAGAGACTAGTGCAACAGAGGAACTGAATGCTTAATTTATTTAATTTTATTTATTTTAAATGTAAATAATTCCATGTGGCTAGTGGCTACTGTATGGAGCAGCATAATTCTAGAGCATAAATCCTGGATTTGCTTGCTTGTTTCTAAGAAAAAGCCAAACCATGCTGAGGTTTTCCTCCTATTAAAAAACAAAGACAGGTATTAGCATTGCAGACAAGTTTAGAGGATATTAAGTCTTGGCTTGCTCGCGGGGAGGGGGCTCAGAGATACTGCAATCTGGCCTGAGTATAATGAACCCCTTTGTTACATTTAAATACCATCATACTATCTTATACACAGCAACGCATCGGGATGTTTTATAGTAACAATGCAGCCCCACGAAAACCCCAGACAACTCTAAAAAGGCGCTAATTATTATTATTAGTGTTTTGCGCTAACAATAAATGTCAAATGGAATCCTGAAAACAAATAGCTACCTGTCACTAAGTGAATGAAAGGCAATTTTAGTAAAGTGAATTAAAACCCCAAACATCACCAAGCCCAAGCAGCGAGCAAAGCCCAGGCGGCTCAGGGGACTCCTTGGCGAGTGTGTTCCTGCAGCAGCGGGGGTGGGATGTCCTTGGGTAAAGTCCTGACGCCTGTGCCAGATCCTTTATGCCCAAGGGCCTGGCGAGGGGAGGTGGTCAGAGCCGAAGGCAGGGCCAGGCGCATCCTCGGGTGAGGCCCTCCATCACAGCAAATGGGAAGGGGAGGCCGTTCAAGGAGCAGAATCTTTATTTATTGGCTGGGCTGCAGCCTGCTCGAGTTTTATCAGTGAAAAATTAAAGTTGGACAGGAGAGTGTGGATTTGTTTTCATGACACATTTTCCTTAGATTTTTCAAAGTGCATTCTGGGTGTCTCCCAAAGACTATTTTTTAAAAATAAATCGTACATTTTATTTTTTCAAACTTCATTTATCTTTGATATCTGATTGACATATTCAGGACAGTTTAATCCTTTCTGCTGAAGTGAGCTGTGACAGCCGCTGCTACAGCAGTCGACATCACAGAGCCCTCCCCAGGAGCAGGGGCTGTTTCTTAAGATAGACCGGGAAGGAGAGCCTGGTGGGTTTCTTTCTAGATGGCTGTGGAAGCGGTGGGATTCGGCTCTTGGGTCGCCAGATAGGTGGGGCTTAGGGGCTTGCACCCAGCTCTTGCTAATTATTACAAGATCGTCAGGGAAACCAGGAGATTCACGAGTGAGGCGACAGGCTGGGACTCGCCTCTCTTATTTTCCTACTTTGTTATAACCACTGGGGACAAAAGGGCACACGAAGCGGAGGGTGTTTAACCTTGTTACCATGAGCAACTTAGTTTATTCTGCCTGGGTTAGGACTGATCTTTAGTGCTCCTTCTCTCTCTTTCCCTGCTCAGTCTTCCTCTCTTTTTTCTTTCTCTTCTGTCCTTTTACCCGCAATGTTTAAGTTGATAATATAATCACAAAATTCCTAACTCCAAATGATGAAAAGTTATTGAGAGTAAAAATCCTTCCTCCCACCCTGCCTCTTAGCTGTCCTGCACCCCTTCCCTCAAGTTTCTTATTAATCAGATATTTTATGCCTGTACAGATAAGTGCACATACATTGAAGCACGTGCATGTGCACACACACGCACTTTCCTCCCTTTTTACATAAACGGTAATGTACCATTTTTTTATCTACTTCTTTTTTAACCTTAAAGTCTTTTATCTTGGAGATCATTTCACAGCCTTTAATAAAAAGCATTGTCTTTTTTTAAAAAAAGAAATGCAATACACTCCAATATGTGGTCATAGTATAAATTATTCATTAAGTGCCCTGACTCTAGAGGCATTTAGGGAGTTTCTAAACTTTTGCTCTTACCAACAACCCTGCAGTCAATAACCTTGCATGTACCTCTTGCCACACACGTGGGAGGGTCTCTCCAGAATAAATACCTGGACGTGGACTAGCTGGGGCCAAGCGTAAATACATTTGTAAGTTTGATAAATACTGTCAAATTGTCCTGTGTAGAGGTTGTTACATTTACATTCCCCTCACTCATAACTGAGAAGGCCTGTTTTCCCACATGCTCACTCGCAGAGGGTATTATCAAACTTTTTGATTTTGGCAAATTGGAAAAGGAAATCTGGCCTCCCACTCAAATTTTAATTCACATCTGCCTAGAGTCAGGCATTGTCTAATAATAAATGTATTTATGAAATATACTTATTCATCACCAATTGTCTATGCATAGTTTGTGCCTCTTTTTCTATTTGTCTTTTCCATGAGTTCTTGGAAGGCTTTGCATATCGGAAAAAGTAGCTCTCAATCTGTGTAAGGAGTAACTAATACTTTCTTCTCAGTGGTAAAAACCGTGGGTTATTTTTATGGATATGGGGTAACAATTCTCCCATGGTTCACCATTCATTTATTAAAAACACATCACCTGTGCACCTACCACCTGCCAGCCACTGTGGGGGGCATCGTGCAAATCTGCCTGTTCTAATCGGGGAGACAGACTGTGAAGGAGGCAGGAACTACCATCGGGGCGAGCGGGGCAGTGAAGGGTGCTGGGCAGGGCAGAGCCCGGGAGACCTAGGGGTGGGAGCTAGTGGGGAAGCCTCCTGGCAGATGCAGTTTCCAAGCTGACACCTAAAAGCCAAGAAAGAAGTGGTCAGGGAAGAAGTAGGGGGTGGGATTGGGGAGGATGGAAGGATGTTTTAGGCCAAGAAGTATTGGCTTGTGTTAAGAAGAGAAGGAAAAAAAATACCTGTGTGTCAAGGAAATGACAAGAATTCATTACGGTGAACAGAGATAAGAACTGAGAGCGGGTAGGGGTCAGTCTTAAGGAGGAACAAAATTGTGGATATTTTGAGTGTCAGGACTAGTATTTGGTCACACTGATGCTGTACAAGTGTGGGGGATGTTGATGACCCAGACAGACTAGTCCCTTCCTTTGTGGAGCTTAAATTGTAATGGGGTGGGGTGGGGGTGCAGATAATAAACAAATGAACAAAAAAAAAGTCTCTAATTTTAGTGCTCTGAAAGAGATACACAGGGCTGTTTTGGGCAACAGCAGCAGCGTCTCCTTCAGGTAGGATGTTCAGGGAAAGCAGCTCTGAGGGTGTGATGTCCACACTAGGACAGCCCTGTGGATCAGGCTGCAAGAGCTCAGTCCACTTCTGAGCCCACACTGCGCCCAGCGCAGGTCTGGCACACGGTACCCACCTAAGGGGTGTTCACTGTAATGTTTTTACTCCCAACAAGAAAGAATGAGCTTAAATTATGCTCAGAGAGAGCTTTATTTAGACACAAGCAAGACCTGTCTCCAGTTTGTGAAAGAGATTTGTGTGCAAATGGTCCCCTACTTGCCATGGTTCAACTTAAGATTTCTGGACTTAATGATGGTGCAGAAGAGATCCCCATTCAGTAGAAACCTTACTTCGAGTGCCCATACAACCATTCTGCTTTTCACTTTAGGTATGGTATTCAATAAATTACATGCGCTATTCAATACTTTATGAGAAAACAGGCTTTGTGTTAGATGATTTTGCCCACCATAGGCTAATGCGTGTTCTGAACACGTTTAAGGCAGGCTAGGCTAAGCTATCATGTTGGATAGGTTAGTTGTATTAAATGCATTTTTTACTTACATTTTCAATTTACAATGGGTTTATTGGGAAGTAACCACATTGTGAGTAGAGGAGTATCTGTACTTTCCTGGATAGACCACCTTTCGGTTTTTTTCACGTCTACAAACTGCCCAATCCAGGGCTATATGCAGAACAGCAAATGAAGAACATCTTGAACGCAAAGCGGTAAAATTTAGCGCAGCACTGTGACTTCCTTGGGCACTGGACTAGGGACGGGTCATAGGCATTCTAGACTAGAGGCTCTTCCACACCTGACTCTTGAGAGCAGTTGGCATCCTCAATGAGGCCAGCTCTTTCCCTCAGGCACCTGCTGGTGGCTTCCTCACTCTTTTGAGACCTGAAAGTAAGTTACTTTAACATGCCTCATATATGAATACGTCAGTGAAGAGGTACTTGAATCACACAAGAGAAAAAAAATAATGGAATATGGTTTTCTATATTCCATTTGAGAAATCTTCCCAAACTACAAATCTTATTTTGGTGATATCAGCACCACCTGTTCTGGAACCAAAAATTACTCAAGGAGAAGAAAGAATAACAGGAGAAATTAAAACTCCAGGATTGAAGACGTTTGAACAAATTTTAAGGTAAATTTCCAAAAGTGAAGAGCAAATAGTAACCACAACAGCAATTATGTTTTGCTGTGTTCTAGGCACCTATGATAACAGTTTTTACACCTTATTTTAGTTGATCCTAATGATAACACTGGTTGTCAGTAGTGTGTGTTCTTTCCATTCTGCAGATGATTATGTTTTAGCATCCAGACTTTTAACAACTGGACTAAGGTCCCACAGTCGGTAAGTCACTGAGCTGGAATTGGAACCCAGGAGGCCTGTTGACTGTCTCACTCTTAGCCCCAGTTATGATGTTCTCCTAGGAGTATTTCTGGCTTCTACTGAGAGTTAGAAACATTATTGCCACTAGTCTAGGAGTCCACAAACTTTATCTGCAAAGGGACTAGATAGTAAATATTTTCTCCTTTGTAGGCCACCTGGTCTCTGTCCCAACTTCTCAAGTCTGGTGTTGTAGGGCAAAAGCAGTCATAGATGATATTAAGCAGATGGGAGTGGCTGTGTTTAAATAAAACTCAATTTAAATAAAACTTAATTTAAATAAAACTTACTAAAATTTAAATTGCATATAATTTTGTGTATCACAATATATTATTCTTTTTTTGGTTCTTTTTTTTTTTCAACCATTTAAAAATATAAACCGTATTCTTGGCTCATGGGCTGAACAAAAATAGATGATAGGTTGGATTGGGCCACGGACCATGGTTTTCCAACCCCTGCCCTAGTCTGTACATTCCTTGAGCAAAATAAACTGCTCCAACAATAGTAGTTACTGATGAACTATTGAGGAGAGAAAGGGATAGGGGAAGAGAAACGGGAGGAAAAGAAAGAAAACAATATTCAAGTTGTATTAACTTTTAGCTTTGACTTTGGATAATTATTGGTGAAATTTAACACTATAACAACTTAGCAACATAATTTAACAGTATGTGTACAATTCTTTAATAATATGCCTCACTTTACTAACACACATGCACACACACCCCCACCTACCCCTTGAGAAACATATCTAAAGCAAGCAAGTATACAAAGGTATATGTGTAAGGACATTTGTGTACTACTGCATTTTGCAAAAAAAAAAAAATAATAATAATTCACAACCCTAAATATCCAGTGATAGTGGACCAATTAAATAATATAGCAGGGGAAAATTATGCATCCATTAAAGTGTAAATGTCTACTTATTGACATGGAAAGAAGCTTGTGATATAAGAAAGGAAAACTGTAGGTCACAAAATATTAGGTTTTGTCTGAGCCCATTTTTGCAGTACGTATAGTTCTATGTATCTATACACAAGGGACAACTAGAAGGCTGTATAACAAAACATTTACATTGGTTATTCCTGAATGGAACAATTATGAATATTTATACATTTTACTATATTTGTTAAAATTTATACTATTAGAAGATGTTGCTTTTATCAGCACAAAAATATAGGTTATAAAAATAGAATAAACAAAGATAATTTGGGAGGATCTTGGCTTTGTGTCATGTGTAAAAGATTTCATCTAAAAATATCTGGAAAACACAACTCCCTTCAGATTCTTAGAGTGTCTGGCTGCGTTCTTCCTTCTCCTGAGCTACATATTGGATCTGTGTTTTCTTCTCCTTGATGGTTAAATTCATAACCTCCCTCCCCTCCTGCTTCGGTAACCTGCCATCTGTCTTTCTTCTGACCTGTTGGGGACTCACAAAAACATTAGTTCTCTCAAAAGCATGGCACTTGGGAACAATGTAGGGAAGAGATGGAATTTTTATTGCTTTTCTTCTGTTTTCCTTTCTCTGGGTCCTCCTTTTTCTCTCCAACTTTGTACCAGCAGGGCCCACGTGCATGCTTTCTCCCCCATTCCGGCAGCCCTCAGAGTCACGTTCTCAACGGGACAGTGACAGCAGCCATCCTGGTTGTGATTTATCTTCACAAGTTGCCAAATCACTCTTGGTAGCATGTCTGTGCTTGGTGAATAATGAGAAAGACCTACCATCCATCTAAGGGCAAAACAATGTGAGCAGTTACATTTAAATTTAGCTATTTTTCTCCCTCAACTTATTTCTTATTTTCTGATTGAAAAGGGCTCATTGAAGGGCCTTTGTGGTAAATACCCAAATAATTGTGTCACGTAGATGGAGGATCATTTTTCACCGGAGTCAACAATCACTGTGGATCAGCTGTCATCCTGAAGTTGCAAACTCTGCTCGGACTCTGGTCTCCTAATGGCAATTTCTCTGGACCTTCAGAAGAGACTCATTTCAATAACTGCCTATTAACTATTGAGGGGCAGGTTATTGTACCAGTAACGGGGGCTGTAAATTGCAAGAAGACACAACATCTACATAACACAACATTTGGGATCTGGATATGTCACTCCAATAAACAATGAAGGCAGAATGAAATGCATAAATATAATCTCCACCTCACGTGACACGAGTGACATGTGGGGAAAGGAGGCTTTGGGGACACACAGGCCTAAGTCGAATCCTTGCTCAGCCACTTGCCATGGAGCTGTTTGATTTTTGGGCAAATAAAGCATCCTCTGCACCTTCTGCTTCATCTATAGGATGGATTATTTACACCTATTTGTGGGACTGTTATGAAGGTGTGGCAGATTGTGTTTTCCAGAGATGGTAGTAAAAATGTCCTGTGCTTTTCTAGAACATACCTACTGCCTTCATCCAGCAGGGAGTCTATTTTCCTGCCCCTGAATTTGGTCAGGCTTGTGACTCACTTGTGGTGGAGGTGATTCTGCATGCCTTCCGAGTGTAGAGCATAAAAGGTGATGCAAGCTTTTGCCTTGCTAAATGAGGCATTCACATTTAGACCCTGGAGGTACTATGTATTATAAGAAGTCCAAGTACCCTGAGACGGCCATGCAGAGAGGGAGCCCAAGTAGCCCTCTGGAAAAGCCACATACGAGTGTTACTGCCAAAAAACCCAGCTGAGGTCCCTCCAGCAGTCAGCATTAACCATTGGCCACACAGGAGAAGACATTCCAGATAATTTCAGCTCCCGACCATCCAGTTGTCCCTAGTGTTCCTGTCTTCCTAGCTGCAACTCCAGACGTTGTGAAGCAGAGACCAGCCAACTGCAGCTTCCTCACCCACACAACCTGAGAGCACGTGAAAGCGAGTGCTGTATGCTGCTAAGTTTGGGGATGATTTTTTAAATATAGTAACAGGGAAAGAATATTAGGACAGCAAGATTCTTTAAAGCTGGTGGCATACAGAAGGACCCTCAATAAGTGGCAATTCTCATTATTTGCATTACTTTCTTCTCTGAAGTAGATTTCAGGTATGACAAAGAGGTGGCAAACTACCCATGCAGATACATTCCTCTAAGGAATGGAACAGAATGTAGCTGTTCACCTTTCATTCATTCATTCATGCCTGTAAGTGATATTTATTGTATACCAATTGGATATTTGGATATTTATTGGACACAAATGTGCAAGGCATGTTACTGGGTGCTGAGGATATGCCAAATCGAGATAGACATGGACCCTGACCACATGGAGGCAGAAAGATAAACAAACAAATAAGTTAGTAAGATAATGGCCATGCTGTGAAAGAACAAGATAGAATAATGTGTCAGGGAGTGGGAAAATCTCTCTGAAAATTCTATTTCAGCTGAGAATTCTTCCCTCTAGGGAAGGCTAGAGAACTCCTGGTGTGCATACCAATTTTCTGGAAACCTGTTTAAAATTGATGATTCCTGTGCCCCATATTTGCAAATTCTGTTTCTTTGGATCTAGTGCAGTGGTCTTTGGGCCACATGTCATGTAAAGAATTGTATAACTAGAAGGTTTTTGAGGCTAGGGACCTTCCTGCTTAGTCACAGCTATCCCCTAAGGCCCACACAGGACTAATCCTAGAGTAGGCATTTGTTTCATCTGTCATACCTTATGCAATACTTTGCAAGAATCTTCAGAAATTATATATCCAGAAATACAGGAATACTGTATCATATAAAAATTCTATGTGCTTACAACATTTGATAGGTAAAATCGAATGTGGTTTGCAGAACAACTTAGGTAATATTAACTTCTTGAATTTGTACAGCACATTTTTTGTATCAGTTGAAAATATTAATTTGTCATTAAACAAAACTAAATGCATAAAGTTTCATACAAAATATGACATTACAAATACAACTGAAGTTGCTTCTGGCATCTCCCCTCCATTGTGCCCCTCCCCCCGTGCTGTGTCAATCTGCTGCCTTTCCTTCCAAACCATGTCCTATGGATTTTCACACACATGCATGTATCTATAGAAAATATAAAAAATATTGTTTTGTGTTTTTAGAACCTTTTGGTTGGTAACAAAAGGCCACATATGGTGTGAGATGTTTCTGCAACTTGCTCTTTTCCCTCAAAAATAAATATGTGTTGAGTATTTGTTTATGTAAATACACAGAAAACCAATTTATTCTTCTTAACCACCACATAGCATTTTCACTCTTGCACACTTTATTTAGCCATCCCCTTGCTGATGGGGTCATAGGTTGCTTCCTCTTGTTGCACTTCCCCCAAAGAAGGTGATGTACTTCCTTGCACATGTCTCTTGTGTCCATGTGTGCAGATTTCTTTAGGGCAGAAGCAGAGAGCTTGGCCAAGATCATGAGTGTTTTTGATTTCAAGGGACATTGTCATTCTATCCAGTAACATGTAAGAGTATCCATTTCTCTGTACTTTGCCATCAAGTCAATATTTGGTTAATTAAAATAATGCATGAATGAATGAATGATCAGCACTCCAGAAAATCTAACACTTAGAATGGGGGTGACCCCAGGGCTGGAATGTAGATGATCCTTGTCCCAAGCAGGCCAGCCCCTCTCTTCTCTAATAAACTGGGAGACAAGATGGACAAGTAGAATGTTTGCCCTGTGGATAGAAGTATTTCAGAGAGCCAGATGAACATTCAAAAAAGTCAGGATATTGGTTTTCAGGCTGCTGTCCTGTGGTGCTAAAAACAGGGAGGGGGGTGAGGGAGAGGCATGAGGCAGAAAAACATGACACAGAAACAGAATTGTTTTCTAATAAAAAAAATCTCTCAAAGTTTTTTGCAAGGCCCTGTCAGCAGCTCTTCAAGCAACACGGCTTATTTTAAATTTTATTTAAATCAACAAATTGTACACACTTGAATACGGAAACAGAATACAAGGAAAACACAAGCTGCCCTAACAGAGTAACGTCTAATAAACATTATGCTACTCGGAGATATTTGCTGTTTAATCACCCCATGAAAGGACGCATTCAGCCAAAAGATGTCAGATAACATCTTGCTAAAGGCAATGGTGCCAGCTTTCCTGGCTTCGGAGTTCATGCAGCTAATTTTTTCCCCCTTTTCTCCATTTGCTTTTTTTTTTTTTAATTTTTTAAATTTTAGAATATTAAGCTTTGAGATGCTCTGTCTCTTGGACCACTCAAAAGATAAGGCATTTGTGCTTTTAGCAATAATACTGATGACCATTTGTTGAATATTTTCTGTGTCAGGACTGATGATGTACTTTGTGGGGCCCAGTGCAAATAAAAACGTGGGGCCCCTGGTTTAACAATAATTGAATGTTTTAAGATGGTAACAGCAGTGCATTAAACCAAGCACAGAGCCTTTCTCTGTGACTGCCCAGGTGGCATGTCTATGAAGCCTGTCCTAACTGGATTAATTCATTTGAAGATCTCATTTTTCTCAGTGTCAGAAGGTCTCCCTCTTTCCCTGCTCCAAGAAAAGACACAGTGACCAGGTTGACGAGACCCCATAGGACTGACAACGGTTAGCCCCTGAACTGCTTTCTAAGGAAGAACAGCTAATTGCCTGGCTTTGGTTTTGCTGGCCAGAGTATGCAAGCTGTGAGCTAAATTACTAGGGAAAAGAGAAAAATATTCAAGAGGCAGAGTTGGGAATTATAGGCCAGAAGGAAAAACAAAGAGAACTGGAAGGTATTGGTGCTCAGAGTGGAACACTGAGGAAAGAACAGCCATGTTTAAAAGGAAATTTTTTAAATGATGTTTTGCCACGTGGTGTGCAATGTAAACCTCTTCCTCTCTCCCCTCAAAATCTTCAGTAAAATCTACTTTACTCACTAAAGCAATCAGGAAGGCTGTGACAAAATGCTCTGTATGGTCTTAAAGTGAGTGAAAAAAACAAAACAAAACTCATAGGCTACCCATTAGACATCACCATATTTGGGTTACACATAAATTATTTCTTTTAATCCTCTCAACAAAGCAATGAAAATATCATAAAACTTCATGTGTCCATTTCTTATTAAGTGGTTGACTTTTTAAAAAATACTGATTTACAGAAGTTCTTTACATGCTAAGGAAACTGTCCTTCCATACATGAGCTGCAAACATGTTTGCCATTTGTTTTTTTAGTTTTATTTTTGGTGTGTTTTTCCCTGTGCAAATTCTTTTTTTTTTTTAAATATTTGTATTAGTTTCCTAGGGCTGCTGTAATAAATGGCCACAAACAGAATGGCTGAAAACAATAGAAATTTATTCTTTTATAGTTCTGGAGGCTAAAAGTTCAAAATCAAAGTGTGACAGGGCTGTGCTCCCTCCAAAGGCTCCAAGGAAATTCCTTTCTTGCGTCTTCCCACTTCTGTCGGCTACTGGCAATTCCTGGTGTTCCTTGGTTTGTGGCAACATCACTGCAATCTCTACCTCTGTCTTCTTGTGGCTTTCTTCCCTGAGTGACTGTGTGTCCAAACTTCCCTCTCCCCTTAAAAGGACACTAGTCATTGAATTAGGGTCCCTCCTCATCCACTATGACCTCATCCTAACTTCATCACATCTACCGAGACCCTCTTTCTAAACACAGCCACCCTCACAAATACTGGTGGTTGGGTCTTGGGCATATCCTTTGTGAGGGACACAATTCAACCTTCAACAGGATTTATATGATCAAATATATTAATCTTTTCTTTAATGGCTTCTAAATTTTGTGTTTATTTTAATAGAAGAGACTTTACGTCCTGTGACTACGACAAAAATTCTTCCCTTTTTTTTTTTTTTTTTTAGTAAATAATGGGCTCATTTTGGTAGTTTCCATGTAAATGCTTGAACATCTGGCATAAGTGTTAGTGTAGTGTGTAGGGAAAGATTCCATTTTTTTTCGGATAGCTATTTAGATGGCACAATATCATATATTTAATAATCGATCTTTTCCAAGCTGATTTTAAATACCACTATGGCCATATGCTAAATTTCCATAGTTAATCATGTCTATTTCTGGTCTCGATTGTATTCTATTGATCTGCTTTGTTCTGTATCGGTACCACTACATTTTAATCATTTCAGTTTCAGAATATGTTGCAGAATTTACCTGACTGCTCTTATTGATGTATTTTAATTAAACTTCAGTATTAGATCTTCTAGTTCAAAAAAAGTGATAGCACTTCTCCTAAAATCATATTAAATATATAGATTTACTTACGGAAGATGAAAATGATACCATTATCTGTTTTTTTTCCCCAAGTCTTCTAAGTCCCTGAGCAGCAATTTAAAGTCTCGTTCTTAAAAGTCTCTCCCATTGCTTTTTCAGTTTAACGTTAGGAGGAATTATCTATCAAGAAAGGATATTGACTTTTATCAAAAGTCTTTCAGCATCTGTGATAACGCTGTCATTTTTCTTTTGGTCTATTGATATAGGCTTTTCTAATACTGAAGTTTTCATGGATGTTTAGAAGTTGGCATTTGAATTCCTATTCTCACACTTAATAGCTTTGTTTCCTTCTGAAAATTGCTTCATCTTACTCAGACAATTTTCTGTAAAATGGGAATAATTGTAGAGCTGTCATTTTTGCCTGCTTGAAGCATTCTCCTTCTTTCTGAAACAACATCCTCATTTTTCTTTGGGGAAGTCAGTCTTCCCCACTCTCAGCACATGTGACCCTTTCCCAGAGGCCTAAGGGTGGACATTTAATCCAAAGCTGCTGATGAGGTCACCTCACTTCCCCATTCCTGTGACAGTGATTTGTCTAAGGACAGCATAAGTTAGGCCAATGAGAACCAGCGCCAGACTTTTTCTGGACCTTACTGGTTTGGTTAAGCTCCTAGGATATGAACATAGAGTGTTTACCACCGAATTATCAATCCTGGGAAAGAGTCTGCCTGAGAATGAAAACACAGAAAAAACAAAAGCTGGGAATGAGAGAAAGAGAGAGAGAGATTTGATGAAATGCTCTGAAATCTCAGAACCAGCACTCCTTATTTACTGCCTGAGTATTAAATTAAACAACAACAACCCACAACAAAAATAATAGCAGTTACAACAGCCAACATTTATTGAGCACTTGCTATGGGCCAGATGCTGTTCTGAGTACATTTCACACATGGACTCTTTTAGTCTTCGTAATAATCCAGTGAGGTGCGTGTTATTAATACTGTCCTGTTTTCACAAGAGAAAACAGGCCCAAGGGGTTTTAGTAACTTGCTGGATATCACAGGGCTAGTAAGAGGCAGAGACTCAACCCCAGGTCATCTTGCTCCAGCATCGAAACAGTAGGCTCGTGCCCATAGAAAACCTTTGCGTCTAAAGGCTGTTTGAGAAGGGTTTCTGTCTGCAGCAGTAATGTAATTTTAACTCCATAATCATAATAACTACTTTTTAAAGTTGTTAAGAGCCTTAAATGAGTTTGTATATGTGAATCCACTTAGCGCAGTGTCTGGCACATGACAAGTGTACAAAAGTTAGACGTTGCTGTCGCAATGGGATCATTGAGTCTTTCTATCCAACCTACTTGGAGAAACAGAGAGGAGTAAAGACTGTAGTCTTTGGGAACTATTTATATTAGTTTTTCTTGGGTTCAGAGCAACGGACTTCAGCTGGAATTACAAACTCAAATGCTTAGAGGGGCAAGAAAGTTGGTATAAATCAGGATTTCTGAAGTTTGGCATTATTGACATTTTGCAACCAGTAATTCTTGGTCGTGGGGGCTGTGCCGCACATTTTAGGATATTTAGCAATATCCCTGGCCTCTACCCACTAGATGTCAGTACCCCCCCATGTGACAATCAAAAAGTCTTGAGACAGTGCCAAATGTCCCTTGAAGGGTGAAATCACCCCCCATTGGGAACCATGGGTATAAACGAATGTAGCCCATGCTGGAACTGTGCGAGCTCTTGTGTCATATTGAAGGGACACCCATGTGTAAAGGGGCAGCCACCGCTCAGCTCTTGCTGGTTGTTCCTGAGGACAACTATGGGCCCATTATTTTCAGATTGTCCAAATTCTCAAGAGAAGCCAAAGGTCTAGGTTTATATTGTTTTTTCAGATTTTTAAATGTTGGCCCCCATTTTTTATAACCACATGTGGGCCATATGAAAGACATCTGTGGGCCACGTGTGGGCTCCCAGCTGCCTGTGTGCAAGCTCTGGCCTCGAGGGTTTCCCAAGATGCTGGTGTCTATGATGCTGAACAGGGCTCCCATTTCTCGAGTACATTCCCCCCGGGCATGCTGCCTTTCAAAACAGTTGGGACGATCAAAGTAACATTCAATTCTTTTAACTGATTAGGTTCATGGTACCCCCTTAAACAGACATTTTTATTTTTAACTTGTCCCTTGGTAACAAGTGAATTCTAGAGTGTACAGAATGAAAAGGGATGATTTAGAAGATGCTCTCTCCGTGGAGATTTCAGTTGGAGCCCTCTATGCTTGTTTCTTTTCTTTTATTTAACATGGTTTATTTGAGCAAAGAACAATTCACAACTTGAGCAGACCCCAAATCAGGATAGGTTCAGGGAGACTCCAGCACTGCCGTGTGGTTGAAGAAAATTTATGGACAGAGAAAGGAAAGGGATGGACAGACAATGGAAGTGAGGTACAGAAACAGCTGGATTGGGGACAGAGCAGCGTTTGCCTTATTTGAACACGGTTGGAACAATTGGCTGCCTTTGATTGGCTGAAACCCGGTGATTGGTGCAGGGGTGGGTCACAGCCTATGAACACATCCCGTTAGGTTACAGTTCACTGCGTGCAGAGAGACCTTTAGGATGAACTAAAAATATGTAAGGAGGTAGCTTTAGGCTAAACTTAGTTTAACAATTCCCCCCATTTGGTCAACTTTTCAACTTCAAGAGATTGACCAAAACTTTAGGCATTGCTGTCACACTGTTACTATGGTAAATGTACTTATTTGGTCTCAAATCTCACTGGGAAATAGCAGCACAGTGGATTTTGTGAGGTGAGAACAAAGACTTTGGGATACTTTTTTTTTTTTTTTGTATAGGTTAGAGCAGAGAGGATCTCCTTGTGTTGGAAACTCTTGTTTTTCAGGAGAAAAACAAAACCTCTGTCTTTTCACTCATCTCAGTTTCTGTTGTCTGTGGATATTTTCATTGCTTGCAATTGTTGGAACTTCAAGAACTCCTTTAAGCTAGCTCACCGATGTGGATAATTTATTATAAAGAGACAAGGGAATTTCTTAGAACCCATAGAGGAAACATATAATCAGGTCCAGAAGGGACCAGAAAAGTTATCTTGTATGAAGTGACATTATTTTCTTGTTTTCTTAGATGTATCTTTCATTCATTTCTCCTCCTCCAGAGAATAACTTTCACTCTTTTCATCCAGCCAGTTCTGGAGGTACATACTGCTCATGCGTCAATGGGAATGTTCTATGAGAGAATGTGATGGAATACATTGTTGGAGACAGGCATCAACCCATGTGTTCATCCCACTACAACAGTGTCACAAAGCCAGCATGTCCACTCTATGATAGCATGTACTTTCTTTTGTTTGTGCTGAACTCCCAAAACCTAGAATCATGCCTGGCACATAGTGGTACTCAGCGTCTCTTCTCTCATTACCCACCCTTTTGGGTGGCCTCTTCTAGGCTGGTGACTTTCAATACCACCTATATTCTGCTGACACCAAAATGTCATCCCCAGGATGAAACTGTCCCTTGAACTGCATTTGATACCTTCACCTACATGAAGGCATCTAGAGTTTGGACATCTAAACTCAACTGGTCTAAACCAGGCGCTTTCTCCAAAATGTCTGTCCTTTACCTTCTGGGATGGGTCTTCTCCTTCTCAGTAAGTGTTTCCCTCATTCTTCTAGCTTCCCAGGTCACATCTCTGCAGTCACCTTTGGCATCTGCCTCTCTGGCACTCCCCACTTCCAAGTTATCCATAAATCCTACAGGCTACAGAACCTGACCAATTCTCACTGCATCTCAACTGTTATTGCAGTCAGAGTCACGATTATCTCTCAGCTGGGTTACAGGAATAGCCTCTAACGAGTCTCACTGTTTCCCTGAATCTGGAATGTTATTATGAAAACACTGGTCAGATCATGGCATGCCTCTTTTCAACACCCTCGAATAGCTTCTGACATCATTCACAGTAAAAGCCGAAATACCATAAGACCTAGGAAGGCCTGCATTATCTGGCTCTCTCTCCTTCTCCGAAATTTGCAGGGCAGAATCCTAGAAGAAAAAAGCTCCAGAAATTTGCAGAGAGGTCTTTTTGAGACTTGGGCTGATATTAAGTAAGATATGCACTGAGTGAAACTACACAAGGTTAGACAAAGCATGAATATCAGGAAATAAAAGATGAATAAATCAGAGTTCAGGGCTGGAACATACTTGAGTTCCAACCAGACAGAGAAGTGAGATCTTGTTGAACACACAGGATCTGCAGGAAAGTATACCACATTAGTAGTAAGGCTAAACTAGCCTGAACATAAAAGGTAATCAAGGCCAAGAAATTCATTTTGAGCTAGATCATTTCTTTTGTGTGGGAGGGCTGTCATGTGCATTGTTTATTAGCATTCTTGAGTTCTACAAACTAGATACAGTAGTACCTTCCATGCAGTTGTGACAACCCAAACTATCACCATATATTGTGAAATATCCTATAGGGAGGAGAGTGAAAAATTACCATGAATTGAGAACCACTGACCTAAACCCTTTCTAACAAAACTTAAAAACAAGCTTCCAAAGAATCATGCTGATATGCAAGTAACTTAACTGCCTTCCAAAACAAACTTCAACACTCTTTCAAGGAAGGCAACAAAATCTAGTCACTCAACAATGTAAAACTCAGAATTTTCAGCATCAAATAAAAATCACTTGAGAAACAAAGTAACAGAAAAGTATATAGTCCCAGAAATAACAGAGATGGTGTAGTTAGTAGACAAGGACTCTAAAAGAGCTATTATAATTATGCTTAAGTACTTTTTAAAATATGGATATTACGAGGAAAGCAATTAAATATATTAAAAGGAACTAAGTGAAATTTGGGAGTTAAAAGTACAATATTTGAAATTAAATATATATTTTAAATATAAATAAAAGATTAGATCCTCAAAAAGAAAAGTATGTTGAACTTGAAGATATGGCTATAGAAAATATCTAAATTAAATCACAGAGAGCCCTCCCCCAATAAAAGATAAAAATGACATGTGGGACAATACCAAGTGGTCTAATTTATGTAATATTGGAGTCCCAAAAAGGAGAAGAACAGAAAAAAAAAATCCTGAAAAAAATAATGGCCCCAAACTCTAACACTGGTGGAAATTATGAATTCTGAGATCTAAGTCTCTCAATAACCCTAGAACAAGAGAAACATAAATAAACCATATCAAGTCACACCATAATAAGATTGCTGAAAATTAGTAATAAAGAGAAAATCTAGGACAACCTAGAGTAAGTGGACAAATTCTTTGAAAGTCACAAATTATCTAAAGTGGCATAAGAAGAAATAGAAAAATCATAATAACTCTAGGTCTATTAAATAAATTAAATTTGTAATTAATAACCTCATAAAGAAAACTCTAGGCCTAAGTGATTTTTACTCACAAATTCTATAAAATGCTTAGGGAACAAATACTACTAATCTTACACACAGAAAATAGAGGAGAGAACACTTGCCAACCCATTTTTTGAGACTACTAATATCATGATTCCCAAAGCAGACAGAGGTATAGCAAGAATATCATTTTATATACGTGTGTGTGTGTGTGTGTGTGTGTGTGTGTGTGTGTATAAAGTAATACATCATGACCAAGTAGGATTTAATCCCAGAAATGCAAATTTTGTTTGTCATTTGAAAATTAATCAATGTAATTCACCATATGAAGGAATAAAGTAAGAAAAGAATACCATTAGCCAAACAGAAGCAGAAAAAGCATTGGACTAAAATCAATACTCATTCATGTTAAAAACTCTCAGCAGAATAGGAATAGATGGTATTTTCTGAACCTGAAAAGGGGCACCTAAGAAAAACTTAAAACTTCCACCATTGATGCTTAATAGTGAAGGACTGAATATTCTCCTCTTAAAATCAAGGATAAAGCAATGATGTCTGATCTCACCCCTCTGTTAAAATTGTCCTAGGATCCTAGACAATGCAATAAGTCAAGAAAAAGTAATAAAGGCCATAGAGACTGGAAAGAAATATTTTCAACTCTTTATAAAAAGAGAGCATATCATGAGTATCAAAAATTCTAAGAACTCTATAAAAATCTATCAGAACTAATAAATACATTTATTAAAGTCACAAGCCACATGATTAATATAAAAAATCTATTGTATTTCCATACTCTATCGACAAATAACTAGTAAATGATGTTTAAAAGTATGATTTACAATAGCACCAAAACCCATAAAATATGTAGAAATAAATTTAATACAATATATGCAGGAACTGTACACAGAAAGCCATAAAATACTATAAAGAAATATTAAAAGAGATGTAAATATCTGGCAAAGTATACATGATCATGGATTAGAAGACTTTATGTTAAGGTGTCAGTTTTCCCTAAAATTACCTATGGATTCAACATAACCCCATTCAAAATCCTATCAGTCTTTTGTAGATATTGACAAGTTTATTTTAAAATTTGTATGGAACTCTAAAGGACCTAGACTATCCAAAACAGTCTTGCAAATGAAAAAAATAAACTTGGTAGTCTCACACTATCTTCTTTCAAGATTTACTGTGAGTCTACTATAATTAAAACAGTGTGTCATTAACACAAGGTACACATACAGATCAATGGAATAGATCAGAGAGTCCAGTAATAGACCCACACACATGGTCATTTCAATTTATTTTTGACAAAAGTGCCAAGATAATTCAGTGGGGGAAAGAAAAGTCTTTTCAAAATATTGCACTGGAACAACCTGATAACTGCATGGAAAATGTGATGAACCTTGACCCTTACCTCACACCATACACAAAACTAATTTTCAATGAATCATAAACTTAAGTGCAAATAAAACCCACAATTGTATCACTGCATCACCACTGGAATGGCTAAAATTAAAGTGACTGACAACACCAAGCACTGATGAGGATGTGGAACAACTTGAGGTCTCAAACTCTAACGCTGGTAACTTAAAATTGTACAACCACTTTGGAGAACTTTTTAGTAATTTATGATAAAGTTATATATATATATATATATATATATGTATAGCATATGATTCAGCAATTCCACTTGTATTTACCTAAAGTAAATTTCCTAGGGCTCTTTGAACTCCCTGAAATTTTATGTGGAATTCTCTGGCATGAGCATTTTCTTTCAGAAAATAGTCTTTGTTTTCCGTAGATTCTCAAAATATTTGTGACCCAAAAAGAAATATGAAACACTGTGTTAGCTATAGCTTTCCTTCTTTCTATGACAATAATTATTAGGACTAACTTTAGGGGTCCCCGATAACACTTAAAGTGGAATTTACAGTCAATACTAGGAAACCACAACAAAACAATTGCCACATGTGAGGAGTATGCTACATCTATATATCATTAATAAAATTGAAATTGGTGAGGGCTTTGTACATACTGTAGTTTTATTAATGATATTTTAATTTATACTAAAAATCATGAATGTGTTGAACAATACAGCCACAAGGATGTTCACTACAGTGTTATTTATGATAATGAAAAACTGAAACCACTTAAACGGTCAACAATAATGAATTAGCTGAAAAATTATGGTATATCAATGTAATGGTATACTCTGATATTTTTCCAAATGGTTTTGAAAAATATTAGTGAAGTGCAAAAAAATATCATCCTATATCAGAAGACAGAGCACTAGGACCATCGCATAAATCCTGCCCATCACCTATTTTTGTTAATAGTTTTGTTGAAACACAGCCCCACACATTCATTTCTTATTGTCTACAGCTGATTCAGACCTCAGGCTGTGGAGTTGAGTAGTTGGGACAGAGACCTTATGGCCAGCAAAGCCAAAAGTACTCTATTGGTACTTTACAGAAAAGGCTTGCCAATGTTCTGTATCATTAAGTAATAACATAATATGGTGTCATTCTTGTAAGATATACACACACATACACACAGAGAGACATACACACACACAGAAAGGAGAGAGAACTCAAAGTAGATACATCAAAATGATTAAGTTGTGGTTTATCTCAGGCCCTAGAATAACAGGTAATTTTTATTTTTGTCCTTTTGCTTTTCAGTATTTTCCATAATTTATACAATAACTATTCCTTATACCATCAGGTACAAACTTTCTAAAATTTTTATAATACCATTTTCAAAAATCCCTATCTATTTAGCCGTTAGCAGTTTCGCCAGTCTCCCAATCTCTTCTTGTGGTTACAATGACAGCAGATGAGTCTCCAGTTATTTTGTTGAGTGGCTTGTGAAGCCACCAATTTCCCTGTAACCAGGTTCTATTCAGTATTATACCTGGGAGGATATAAGCAACAGGAAAAGAAGAACGGAGCAAGAGTGCTTGGAGAAAATTAAGATTGCAGATGTGACATTTCCCAGAAATCAGCCTGTCTTGGTTTCTCCCATAATTATTCACCATTTTGTTTACAAATGGGAAATAGCATTCTACTGTTCAGTGTCTTCCAAGAGACTGAAGTTAATTTGAAATAATCCTCCAGCAAAAGCACCAATAAAAGCATCTGGAACGCCCTGTTACCATCCCCTCTGGCTACTGACACGACATTATTGATACACAAATCAAAGCTGACTGCTCTGGTAACAGTGAGTCCCCTGGCAGCAAGAGCTTTCAACAGAGAAGGTGCTCCTTTCTTAAGACAGGACCAACTCAATACAGTGCCTCATTGTAACAGGCTCAGTGAAGACATTAAAGGGATCCCAAGCAGAAATTTAAAATCTTTTTCCTTTTTTGTTTTCCTCAGATGGCATGGGCCAACACAAAATCATAATAAATAAATAAAAGAAGAAGAAATCCAAACGATGCTTAAGAATAGACTCATGAGACTTAAAGGAGGCTACAAACGTAATGTGATTTGAGGGCTGTCACAAGGTTTCACCTGTCAGAAACCCGTAACAGGAAACTTACGCCTGCCTGACGTTTCCACCATTAGAGTCATTCTTTTGAGACGCAGCATTTCTTAAAAGGCTCTGCGCAAATATAGAATTATAGAACTTCTGGGCTGAAAGGGCCCTCGGTGGTCATAAATC
Organism: Lemur catta; assembly: GCF_020740605.2. NCBI lineage: Eukaryota > Metazoa > Chordata > Mammalia > Primates > Lemuridae > Lemur > Lemur catta. The sequence continues at coordinate 43,435,383 of NC_059144.1, read as the reverse complement.
CATTCCTGCACTGATATGTAAATCCACTCTTCATTATCCCCTCTAAAATGTTGCCTGGCTTTGGTATGAACTCCTTCCATGATGGAGGACTTATTTCCTCAAAAATGCAACTTATTTCATGTTGAGTGGGCTCTAATTATATCAAAGTCTTCCTTGTAGTAAACTAAAATCTGCCTCCCTGTAATTTTGATTCTTTGATCAAAATTATTTATACAAACAAGTATTTATGATGCATCATTTCAGGCACTGTCGACATAGTGGCATTCCAGATGATCAAAGTTCTTGCTCTCATGGAGCTTACGTTCAGTGAGGGAGACGGCCAGCACACAAATAAACTGATAAACAAACAAGACTGTCTCAGGTAAGGTGAAGTGATGATGACAGGAGACAGTGGGGTGGGGATACTTTAGATGTAGGGCGTTATGGGTTGAATTGTGTCCACCCCCACCAAATACGTTAAAGTCCTAACCCTCCATACTGTGAATGTGACCTTATTTGGAAACAGGGTCTTTGTGGGTACAATCAAGATAAAATGATGTCATTAGGGTGGGTTCTAATCAAGTATGTCCTTATTAAAAGAGAGAAAGAGATATGCACAGAGGGAAGATAATGTGAAGAGACACAGAGAACAATGTGATGACAAAGACAGAGATTGGAGTGATGTGGCTACAAGCCAAAGAATGTCAAGGATCGCTGTAACATCAGAAACTAAGAGAAAGGCATGGAACAGATACTCCCCTAGATCCTTCAGAGGGAGCATAGCCCTGCCCACCCTTGATTTTGGACATCTAGACTCCAGAACAGTGGAACAATAAATTTCTGTTGTTTTATGCCACCCAGTTTGTGGTTTTGTGTTACAGCAGCCCTAGGAAACTGATACAGAGGGTCAGGGAAGACCTGACCAAGAGATGACTCTTTGAGCTGCTGATCCAGCTTCAAGCAGAAAGATGATTCTTCTGAGCACAGGAACCAAGAAGAGCAAAGCCCTGAAGTTGGGATGTGCTTGGGATGTCCCAGGAACAGAAAGGAGGCCAGTGGGGCAAGAGCTCTGAACAAAGAGGGAAGTGGTAGGAAACAAGCCTGGGCAAGTCAACTGGAGCTAGATTGTGGCAGTAGAGATTCCCAGTCCACAAATACCAATCCCAGTCTGTGACAAAATACAGATGCCCAGGCCCCCATCCCAGGGATTAGCACATGGTGGGTCCAGGCATGGATGTATTTTTAAAAGCTCCTCAAATGATTCTAATATTCAGCCAATTTTGAGAACCCCAAATGTAGAATTTGATGGGTCTGGTAAGTAGTTTGAGATTTTATTCTTTAGGCAATGAGAAGCCATTGAGTATTTTAGCCCCTTGGAAAGGAAGCTCTAACTCCTTTGCAGTCTGACGCCCTTCAGATATGACAACACAGCTGCTGTATGTTGCTCCATCTCCAATGCCCCTCCCCCCTCGTCTCTTCTTCAAGCCTGTTCCTTGTGTGCAATTTGGTTTAATAAATATTTATTGCAGACCTAGCAGGAAGCCACGAAAGTAGAACATCTCCATGTGCTCCAACATGATAGCACACATTTGTTAGATTAGCTAGTTCATTAGTTCCCAATATTTTCTTCTGTCCCATGAGGCTCAGATCCAATCCCCACCCTTCCTTCATGTGGGAGGCATAGGAACAGATTGGAGCACTGCCCCTTCCCACAGCGGAGGTTTTATTCAGCTTTCCTAGCAGTTGAAAATCATTGAGTTGACTGGTACCTAAAAGAGACCCAAATACTCAAGAAATTTTGAGATGGGGAAGAGAAAAGATTCTAGGATTCATTCAGCGAATACCTTTAGCCTACCTGACGTGCTGGACCTGTTGTGGGCGAGGTCTCCTCATTCTTGACACCACCTGAGCCCCCTGCCCCTAACAGAGGGCTCAGGCGGTGTCACCTGTTACTGGGGGTGGGAACTGCTAAGGTAGATGGGTGTGGCAGTCATTGCACACAGACTCCTCAACTTCTTTGGGGAAGTATGTATCTCAGGGCTCATACGGAACTGCACTATAGCAATGGAATAGCAGCTGCAACACTCACATCTGTGAAGGATGATTCTTAAATTGTCTCTGCTGAGCTTTCAGTGATAGCTGTCCTGGTTACCACCCTCCTCTGAGCCACAAGAGTGGACTCTTGGAAATTTCTTTATGCTGTGACTTTCACTCCCTCCCTACCCCAACCACATGGTCGGTTGTCTGCAGGAACTAGGCTCAGGCCACGGAGATATTCAGTCTTTCTGTTTCTGCTTCTCTCTGTTGCTCTGTCTCTGTCCTTGGTCTCACTCTGTTTCTCTCTGCCTCACTTTCTTTACTCCTCTCTCTCTATAATGCAAAAAGTTGGTGTGTCAACAGCCACATCATATGGTCTGGAAATTGGGAAACTGAACAAGGCAACCTGAGCAAAGAAAATTAATTTATCACGTACCATTAAGTTATATATATTAAATAATTTACTTCAAATGTATCAAACCAGATGAAATTGCTAATATTTGACCAGTTGAAATTGATGGTTAATAAAGTTGGCACAAAGTATATTTCTAGCTGTGCTATTTAGAATTTATAATGTCATTGTCATCTTTTCAGTTTTCCAATAATTTTTTTGTTACTGTTTATTTTTCTCACAGAAGTAAACAATACGGTTTCTTCATAAAAACTGTGAAACCTTTTGATATGAATTCCAACAGGAAGATGGCACACCTAGGGCAGGTAGAAACATCCATTTAGATTTGGGGAAAGGCTTTGTTAGCCAAAGGACTATTCTGTGTTGCTTTAGAATTTTTGTTCTGGGTGTCTGAACCTCAAAAGTGGGCCTAGTGGAAGGAAGTTCCAAACCCATTTTAAATGAAGATCAGTTAGAATCACGGTACAAGCTGCCCCTCAAACAGCAATGTGAGGCCTTGCAGCAGACTTAAGAGTCCCTGCCGGGCCAGTCTCTCAGAGCCTGGGTACAGTAGGGAAGGTAAAATGTTGAACGGGGTGTATACCACACCAGTGCACGGGAGATCAGATGCTAAGGTGGCTGGAGCCATGCCTATCGCTGAAGATTCAAAACAGCAGAGTCACAATTTGGGGGGAGATCACATAACCTGTGACAATAAATGGTTGCTGGCTGACAACTGAAAGAGGTCTGGACAATGGCTGGAAGTTGGGGAGGCTCCCTAGCATGTTAAGAAGCCATCATTATAATTATAGAATATTCTGGCACCTATATGGTGGTCTGCAGAAGGCATAATGCAACATTCCTATTTAAAACTGTGTGAAAAAAACAATAGCAGAATCATCTTGTCACAGAATTGTCCCAAGCTCGATTTGTGAGCAGTTCTATGACTGCATGCTGCTTTGGTGGATTCCCGGTCACCTCACTGTCATTAGAAATAAGAAAGCTGTCCAGAAAGTATCCAGCCATGTATATGAAAATTACATATTAACAATGGCTGGCTACTTTCTGGACAGCCTCGTATACAGCTAGAGTAGGGGTCAGCAAATTATGGTCCATGGGCCAATTCCAGCTGACCACCTATTTCTGTACAGTTCATGAGTGAAGAATGTTTTATAAATTTTAAATAGTTGAAAAAAATCAAAAGAATGATATTTCTGACATGTGAACATTATACAAAATTCCACTTCCAGTCCATAAAGTTTATCAAAATGCATCAACACTAATTCATGTACAAAATGTCTATGGCTGTGTTCACACTAAGACAGAGTTGAGTAGTTATGACAGAGACCATATGGTCTGAAAAGCCTAAAAAATTTACTATCTGGCTCTTTACAGAAAAAGCGTGCCACTCCCTGTGCTAGAGTGTCATTCCATTTGCTTCCAGAAGACTTTTCAGGCAAGATGTTGGGGTACTTAAAAAGAGGAAGCGAGGTCTTCATCAACCTTCAAGAAGAGGCTGCGCCTGTTTTGTACCTGCTTGTTAATAAATATCAAAATTTGGCCTTAGACTTGCTTTCTTTAGAACCTGGTTGTGAATTATTGGAACAGTCAAAGAGCTGACACATTTCTTTAACTGTTGGGAGTTAATGATATTGGCCAAAATGAAACTAATGATTGTGTAAAGCCCAATTATTATAGGATTATTTTGCTGCAGATACCCCAGCAGGGGTAGAAATGGCAGCTGGAGCAAAATCTCTTCGGCAATTTAGTCCCTGGTTTCAGACTTTTCCTAAGACCTGGTTGCTTTACTGCCCTTTGCACTCCATGAAACACTGAGTATCTTTAAAATAAATCTCTTTGGTTTTGCTAAGCCATGTCCAGCAAATTTTTATCACTTGGAACCAAATAGAATCCTTATTTACACACTCCTGATGATCAGCAGAAGGGGATAAAGACACAAAAGTTGCAGTCATTCATTTTATGGAGCCATAAGATCTCCCTGAATTATTTAGTTAACTGTTCACCAGCAGTTACAGCCTGGTACCTCTCACAGTTACCCCAGATATCTTAGTTATTAAAGCGACGTTTTATAATCTTTGCATTGGGCAACAACATAGCAAAAATAGTGACACTTTTTAGGTAATACAGGGAAGTATGTAGTGTGTTGATGGGTGATAAGTAACATACACTATAACTCTTTTTAAGAGAGGACATCACAAACCTAAGACAACCCAAACACCTCATCTCTCATTCATCTATTATTCACAGATAGTTCCAGAGATTCAGCAGGTGATCAAATAGACCTCCCAAAGATGTCACTAGGGTCAGTGCAAACACCTGCGAAGAAATGAGTGCTTCCCTCTGCCTGCTGTGCATCATTCTCTCTGTAGCATTTGCCTTCCTTACTAGGGGAAGCTGCCCCCCAAGTCATCTTCACTGGCATTTTCCCCCAGTCTCACTGTTAGGTGACAATACCATAACTGAAAGGTGTGCTGGGAAGACAGCAGGAATGTGCTCTTTGCAATGACATGCCAGATCAATAAACACCTTCATGCAAGCCTGTCCCAGTTAGTGGATAAATGGGTCTCTGTTTTAATTATTAAACAAGAATTGGCACGAGTCAGCAGGTAGGCACTTTATAAGACAAAAAGTATTTCCAATACTAAATTGAATTGGGTGTAACTTTCTCCTGACTCAGTCACCTCCATCATCCCACTTATCAACAAATGAAAACAGTCTGCTAACCAACTAACGTGTCAACTTTTAGGGTCACTGCCATGGAAATACATTTGTGAATTTTCCATTGATACATCATTTTGCTATTTTGTACTGACTTCCAACATCCTTTATCTTTTGATGAACTCCATGGTTCGTCTTGGTAAGAGCACCAATGAGCCCAGGGAATTCTTTTTGCAGCCTTCTCTAATGGTGGGAGCACATTGGTTTCAAGAGGCTGTGCTACATAGAGCACTCACTTTTCCTGCACTAATACTAATAAATCCAGGAGAGAGTGCTTCCCGAAATGGATGGACCTGGGCTTGCCTCAGTATAATGGGGCTTTTATGCTGACATGCTCCATTAGGGACCACCACACACATCTTCCTCAATAAACAAGCTTACTGCCCAAGTAATAAAGTCATTTATGGAGAGAAGTCAGCCAAAAGACCAGGACTTACGAGAGGTTCTCAGAGAAGAATCACACCGAGTTAGGTTAAAAGAGAATCCCATAGATTCAAATCAAAAGACTATCTTTCAACTGAAAGCCTGGTTCCCCTGGCAGGGAGCCTGCTTCCTCCGAGCCCATTACCATGCCTTTTCTTTGGGGGTCCAGAGGGAAAAGCTCATCTGTACGGTCCCAAATAAGGAGAGAGAATTTGGTGACTTTAAAGCCAATTAAATTCTTTTGAATATTAGAGTTTTCTCTTTTTCCAATACACAAGAATTTCTGATCAAACAAGAACTTTTCCACTTTTAATTAGCCCCTTGTGTTCTGAGAAGAAAAGCAAGGGTGAAAGTTATCTTTAAAAAGTCACTGTTACAAGGATTTTAAATTATTTAGCTCTACTGATTATTAAAGGGAGATGTCACAAAGAGGTGGGTGTTTCCTTTTCTCCTGTCCCCATATCTTCTGTGGTGGGAGTAACTCTACATCTCATCTAGGACCAAGCAAGCAAACCCAGGAGATACAGAATGGATGCTGGCAAAGGGGGGATGTGAGATGAAAGAGAGAGCTTCCTGGAAGAGAAAGACATTGGAAGTCCCTAATACACTTTGCTGATCCTCACCATGTACCAGCTGCCCTGAAAGGGACTCAACCCGTGCTAGTCATCATTGCTGTGTGTGTGTGTGTGTGTGTGTGTGTGTGTGTGTGCACATGTGTATAGGATGCGGGATATGTATGTACAGATATGTGTGTATGTGTGTGTGTATAAATGAGTGTGTGTGTGTGTGTGTCTCCTTTTGTACTTAGATATCTAAATAAGGTTGTAATGGCCCCTGTGCCCTTTTCTTCCCAATTTTATATATTTTTTTCCTTTATATATTTCCTTTCCTTTCCTTAAGATACTACATACATATAAGTGAAATAAACAGAACTCCCGGCGTATAGCCTAATGAATTTTTACATATGTTTGTGCCTGGATAATCACCACCCAGATCAAGATATAAAACTCTCCCAAGAGCTTAGGTCTGAACCCCAGTCAGTCATCCCATGGCAGTTCTTCGCTCTGCATCCCAAGGAGAAGGGGCTACTGTGGTTACGCAACCAACCTCTAACCAGAGGCAGGGGTGAGTCTGAGGGCAGTGAATGTCCTCAACAGCACACCACAAATGGTTGGTGCCTTATAAATAATAGCCCCGGGGAGGTGGAATGTTCCCAAGGGAGCCAATCCTGGAGGATGTTGGCCCAACAGCCAATCCCAGCCCCTGATGGGAGGAGACCCCTCCCACAGGAGAGTCCAAAGACACCAGCCATGCCCTTTCCCAGCCTCCTTTGCAGCCAGTCCATGTGATTGCATCCCAGCCAATGGGAACCTTTGGCCTATCTGCTGGGGAAAGAGGGAAGCTGAAAGCGCTTCCCTTCAGAACAAAAATAGAGGAGAGTAGGGTAAGGAAGGTCTATCTCCTCTTCTGCCAGGCACATTCAGGCAGGATTCTTGGAGCTGGGACAACTGTCCATGAGGGAAGACAATGCCAATTCACCAAGGAGGGCAGCAGGATGGAGGCTGAGTCCTTGATGACATGGTTGAATCTCCAAAGTGGGGGTTGGCAAGCTTGAGTTGTGAAGGGCCAGACAGTAAATATTTCAGGCTTTGTGGGCCACATATGGTCTCTATTGCGGCTGCTGCTTGTTATTTAGCAACTTTTCTTAATTTGGGGGCTGTAGAAAGAACAGAGAGCAGAGTATATTTGACCCCCTGGCCATAGTTTGCTGACCCCTTCTTTAAACCAACCCAGCAATCACATATCTCCAGAGTTCTTGTTAAGTATAATGATTTAAAACAAAAACAAAAACTATTTTTTAAGCTACTCTAATTCAGAGAGTCTGTTACTTGCAGCTAAAATATTCCCCAAGGATATTGCCGTACATCTGCTTTCTCAGACTTATTCCATATCTTAAGGGAAAGGAAATAATGTTGAAGGAAGTATTTGAGAGGTCAAGAGGAAATATGCCACGAGTGTACTAGGACTTCTTTCCCGAAATGCAGTGTCTCTACTGCTTTGGGGGGACAGGAGTGGATGGAGGGACATGGCTGTGGAGAGCAAGGGCAGATAGCTGGGGGTGGAGAGCTCTTTGAAATGTTTAGGGGAGAAAAATATTCTAAAAACTCTTAAAAGCATGGCCCAAATAGCAGGATTTTCCCACCTGAACAATTCAAATGGTTTACAGCCTGCATCTCTCCTTCCTTTTAATGCTATCCGTGATGGTTAGTTTTATGTGTCAATTTGGCTAGGCTACAGTTATTCAATCAAGCTAATCTAGGTGTTGCTGTGGAGGTATTTTGTAATGTGTTTAACACCTACAATCAGTTGACTTTAAGTGAAGGAAATTATTCTTGATAATGTGGGTAGGGCTCCTCCAATCAGTGGAAAGTCCCTAAGAACAAAACTGAGGTTTCCCTGAAGAAGGAAAAATTCTACCCAAGACTACAGCATGAGCTCCTGCCTGTGAGTTTCCTTGGAAGCCAGCCTACTGCCTTCCTTGGATTTTGGACTTGCCAGCCTTCACAATCATGTGAGCCAACTCATTGAAAGAACACTATGTAGTTGATCTTCATTATTTATGAATTCCATATTGCTAATTCTCCTACTCACTGAAAGTTATTTGTCACCCCAAAATCAATCCTCACAGAGCTTTTACAGTCATTTGCAAACATGTGCAGAGAGGCAAAAGATATGAGTTACCTGATGTGCACATTCCTGGCTGAGGCTGAACAAGGCACCAGTCTGCCTTTTTTCAGCTCTCACAGTAAATGAAAATCCTCTTTGTGGTCTACTCAGTGCTTGCTTTTTTTCTTTATATTTTTGTACTTTTTTGGGGGGGGTGATTTTGCTGTTTAAAATGGCTCTCAAGAGTAGTGCTGAAGTGCTGTCTAGTGTTGTAAAGCATAAGAAAGCTATAATGTGCCTTACAGGGAAAATAGATGTGTTAGATAAGCTTGTTCAGGCATGAGTAATAGAGCTGTTGGTTGTGAGTTCAGTGTTAATGAATCAGCAATATATACTAAAGAACATGTCTTTAAACAGAAACACATATACAACAAGGTCATGTATTGATCAGCTGGCAAAAATGTTGTGACCAGAGGCTCATAGGAACTTAACTATGTATTTCCCCTAGGAACAATGTCACTAATTCAGTGTTTGTGGAAACTTTATAGAACATCACTAGCATAAGTAATGAGAATCTGGTAGTATATATGTATATGTACAGGTTCTGTTTCTCTGGAGAACCCTGACTAATATACCGGCTCACCAAGGATGGGCTCTCTAAAGGTAGGTTGATCAGGAAACTGTTCAATGTCTCTGAGTCTCTTCAGGACGAGGTCTGGGCTTGTTATCACAGACCCTCAAGATCTGCTGTGCTCTCAGCCCTATGGGCCTGTGCGCCCTCACCTGTTCTCTGACACGGCAGCTGGCCTTTAGCCAAACTTGACCACATATAGTCTCTAAATGCACTGCCTCTTCCATGCCTTATGCTCCTGCTTTCTACCTCTGTACCCTCAGACTCAGCCCACTGCTCCAGCCTCATTTCACAATCCTCTGCCCCTTGTCTGCCCTGTACTGGCATCTCTTCATTCCCAGTCCTGGACCAGCATCCTTGGCTTCCTGCAGCCTTGCCCTTCTCAAGGCATGTTTGCACATGTTGATTGCTTCCTCTGGAATGTTAAGAATATTCTCTCTTTGTTAGTTAAAACTTAAACCTCTTCCATAACCCAGGTCACCTTCCCTTTTCTCCTTCACTATGTACTTGTTGCACTGCTTACCTCCCCTCCATAGCACTTGTCAAAATTGTAATCTGTATCAATTTCAGTTATTATTTAATCAGTGCAGGGGTTCCTAATAATATTGTCCCATGGATCCCTAGGGCAGTCTAGGAGAACCAGAATAATGTTCTCAAATGCATGATATAAAATACATAAAATTACAGAGAAACTTGGATTTTCAATATAATTGGTTATCAAAATATTGTTTTAATGTAGCATAGTAATAAATGTGGTTCTTTATTACTACATTAAATAACAAGATCTAGTGAAAAATCTAATAACTACTGTAATTTTGAAGTGGTGATGAGTACAAATGATATTTTAAGGTATCTTCAACAATTGTAATGGGATATAAAAATTTGGAATTTATATTGGTGAGCAAAGTCACAGATATTGCTAATTCTACTGGATTTGTTGCCTAAATTCATAATGGAAGAAAATGCTAAACCTTAGGTAAAGGTTTCTGGAAATAAAGATGCCATTTGTTTTTTATCCAAATTCATGGATTCTCTGTCCCCTTGCTGAAGTCCATCTATATGCTCTGGATTAGGGATTCCAGATTTGTTTGAATTTCCCACTCTACCATAAGCTCTGAAGGGACAGAGCCATGTCTGATTTTGTTTATCGCTGTAGTCTCAATACTTAGGACACAGTAAATACTCATTAAATAGCTATTGAAGGACACAATGGAAGGAATAAAGGGACTCCACTGTCTGCTTGGCTAAGTGGGTTTTTACCCACTTGCTTTAAAACTTTAAAACTCAGGCAAGTTTTTATCTCCCTCAGTCTTCCAAGCTCATCCTCTGTAAACCCATTGAGTTGGTTCTCCCTCCTGTGAACACTCATCATGAAATGCTTCCTTTGGAAATAGCGCTTCCTGAAATTGTCCATTTATCTGTCTTTTCACGCATACATTTTTGATTAGAGGACTTTTTAAGGGGAAGAGATATGTCATATTTCTCTCTCTGTACCAATGTTTGCTAACACAGGGAGCAGGGCACAGTTTTGTACTCGATGGATTGTTTTTTTCATTGAACCAAATTTTATTCTCTCCTTTTTTTCCACAGAGGTGCTATCTCTGCTGTGACTCTCATGTCATGTGGGACCCCTGGCTCCTCTTTAACCTGTTCCCTTTGCCTTTCATTCTCTCCCAATCCCTTCTCAGTGGGTCCATGGGTCGGTGTTCATGAAATTGCCCATTCATGGATTGGCTCTAAAACAAACCCCATGAGCATGAACCATGACATGCATTTCATAAATCCTGAAATTTACCCTCTTTTCATCAGTCACTGAGAAACTAGGGCCACACATGGTCTTTGGAATGTGAACAATTTTTAAAAGAATCCAAAAGGCAGCCTAGCCACTTGCATTTATCTCATCCAGGAAGAGGGAGCACAGACTCAGTACCCCCAGAGGCTCTCAGCCTGAGTGCCTAGAATCAGAACCGCCCAGGGAACTTCTAACCTCCTGCTCTCCTTATCTCTGTTGAGTTACCAGAGGGTTGAACAATGGCTGATTGTGACTTATGTTTGTTCTGTTTGTCCATGGATTTGTTTGGCAAGTACCTTGTTGGAGGAAGTAGTGGGAGGAAGAGGGAAGTTCTTTGGAATACACATGGAATTAAAGCAGTTGCTTTGGATGAAGGGCTGGCTGCTTATGTACCAAGTGTTTCCCACTTGAAAACCACTCTTGGCCCAATTGTTGTCACATCTGTGTATTAATTATATAATTGTTTACTTACTATTTTCCTTTTAAAACAGCCTCCTCAATTCAATTCATAGAAGTCACACATTTTAAAAAATATTTTCTAGTATTCCCTAAAACAAGAGTTTCCATGCACTACACCAAAACTTTTAGTGTACTAACAATGCAAGTGTTCGGTCTATGAGTCAGACTCTACCCATGTTCCCCATTCTTTTAGCTCAATGTGCTAGTAAAGTAGTATATTAATATATTTTAAAATTACCATAAAGTGTTTTATTTGTATTCTACAAAGTAGGGTTTTATTTCGTTCATATTAAACATTTTTTGGTGGCATCACATCATTCATATCCATTTGTCCAACTTGCTCTGTGTGCTCAACTTTACGTCTTGGAGATTTAGCTATATTGATAAATTCAAACCTTGTTCACTCACTCTGATTGCAATATGAATACACCGCCATTTGTTTATCCATTTCCCTGTGGAGAGGCATTTAGGTTTTTCTAGTCCCCCAGTATAAACAGAGCACATTCATTTTCGCACGGGTCTCCGTAGCTATATTTATGAGAATTTCTCTAATGAATATACCCTAGAGCGGAACTTCTGGGTCGTGGAGTGAGCATGTGCATCCTAAATGGCATCAGACGCAGCCCTAACACGTTTGTGCCATTTACACTCCTAGTAGCAAGATAGGAAAGTTCCACATCCCTCAACAATATTTGATATTGTCAGACTTTTAAATTTTGTTAATTTTAGGGGTGTGAAATGGTGGACCATGGTAGATTGAAGTTGCATCTCTCTGATTTGCGCCCTCTGTGGACTGTAGCTACCCTTAAGTGCTTTTGATGTGTTAAGGGTGTTGTCATGATCAATCTGCCTGGCAGGCTTGTAAGTAAGACTGCCCTGCGTATTGTACTCCACCACACAGCCAGAGTTCAAACCTTCCGAAGCCTGCACTTAACCACCCTGTATTATAGCCACTCCCCTCTCTCCATATCAACATGCAGGCAGCCACATAGTGCTAAAGCTTGAGGCTCAGTATACGCAGCCACCAGTTATGGCTTAGCACTTTCTCTCATTAGCCCATCTCCTTAGCTAACTGGCAAACCCAAGCCTGAGCCTCCTCTTACCCCAGTGCCCAGCACAGGCTTGTACACACAGCAGATTCATAGTATGTAGCTTTTGATAACAAAAGCAATAATGGTGATAATAAAACCCTATTGAGTTACACATGGATTGTACGGTTATGTGGCTTAAACACACTCTGTCTCTCTCTATGAAACTAAGCTCCACACAGGTTGGAATCTTGTGAATGCAGTTATTCCACATTCTCCTGGGGTCTCCCTTGCATCCTGGGACTTTCTCTCTCCCCTGCCCCCTTCCCGAGCCCCCACCCCCCCAGCTGATGGAACTCCAGTTTTTTGTTGTTGTTTTATATTTTGTTCTTCTTCGTCTTTTTTTTAACCTTCAGGGATAACTTAGCTTTGGATATGGCTGGCGAGAGGACAGGAGAAGTGATTTCAGATTGTTTCTGATAGAGTCAAGGCAATGACCAGACAGAGTTCCACGGAGGTGGCTGATTTTGTCAACAGCATTGACTCATTTTTATTTTAAACTGGACACATCTGCTATGGGACCTGGCAAGGGGGATGTCTCTTTATCATTCAGAAATACCCATAAGACTGTCTTGCACAGAGAGAGTGGGACTTGATTTAGGGCTGCGTCCCAGTTGCCTGAATGAGGTCTAGGGAATCAGACTTTCCATAATACAGCCCGGATTAGTCATTCGGTGAGCAGGTGAGTATTTGCTTTTGCAATTGTGCCTCACTAAATAATCTAGATAGATATAAAAACAGTGAATTCAGCGGCTTGTGAATAGTATGGATATTTGAGCTTTTGTGCAGTACCAATCCCCAGCAATATTTTTTTGTATTAAATACTATGAATCCACTTCACCTGTCAGCACTATTCAAAACACGAAATGCTGTATGAATAGAAAGGATGTTCTGGGATCTTTCAGATGATTACTGTTGCTAGGAAAACCACTTCCTGATATCTTTGTGCTTGCTGTATGTGTCTCTCTTTGTGTACAGCTTACAGTGACAAGCAAATTCATAGCATGGTATTGGGGAGGAATTGGGAAAGTTTAGAAATGTTTAAAGCACACTGCTTAAAGTTAAAAAGGGGATGTCATCTAAAATAATAGTTAAGAGTTATGCCTGCTTTCATGTGGAGGATTATAGCTATCAAAGGAGAGCAATGGGGCTGCATTTGTGTTATGGTGGTGCAGACTTCAGGGCCGTTCCAGCCATCATTTTCTGGAACCTCAGAACTGGGTTATGCTTTTTTGGTGCCTGAGGAAATGACCGTCTTTTGCTCCTTGTGAATATTATGCCAATTATTGTTTCTATAGTGTCAGCTCCGCTTAAAGTTGCAATTCTGCAAGACTGATGGGAGGGGACGGCGTGAACTCTCTTGGGGACCTAGCTGGGAATGAAACCGGAGCCAGGTAAGAGAGGCTCATTCATTCGCTCAGGATGAAGCATTCTTCCCAACTGTGCGGCAGAGGACAGAGGTGAGACAAGCGTGTCTCATCCTGGAAACGTCCTGAAAAAATCAACAGGCAGTGTGGCCTAGCACCAGCGCCCGGCACAAAGCCCTCCCGGACACGGTATGAGAGGGTGCTTAAGCGACGGTCGGAACAGCACAGCAAGCTCAGCCCTGTGCAGGAGCCACACGTTACCTCGGTAGAACTTCACAACTGTAGCTGCGGAGGGACCTGGGAAACCAGGTAGTCCACATCTCTGGGCCTTTCTGTCCCCATCTGCAAGATGGGGATAGTGTGTTTATCTACTTAAATGAAGCTTATATAATGGCTTAATAGTGTTATGCCTGCAAATAACTAATTATAGCACCTGGCACATACTAAAGGTTTCGATAAATGTTACTTTAAAGACTCAGGAAAGGAATGGGCCGCTCTAACATCTAGACTCATACCATCCTCACTCTTTCTCACACCATGTAGCCCACCAGTTCTTCCGGTATTATGTTCTAGATGTTCATTTACTGGTGTTTTCTTGAAATAGGTCAAACAAATAATCTTGCTGGCATGGGTTCCTGTTTTTTTCTTAACCAATAATGTAATAATAATACTAATAAAGACAATGATAAAACTAACACTTCTTAATCATTTGATATTAACCAAGCTACTTTCAGATTCCTTCTCTCAATTTGAGCCACCTCCCAGACATTGTGACCAAACAAGAGTAGGAAAGAGGAAACTGAGACTCAAATAAATGTGAGTGACTTGCCCAAAGCCCCCAGTGAAAACAAGACAGAAGCCACACCTGCCCCTAGTTCTCTGCCTTTCCTTCTTGTACTAGTTTCACTGTGCAATACCATTGGAGAGGTTTCAAATTGGGAAATGAGAACACAAGAATGGTCAAAAGTTATTTCAATCATCAAGACCTTATTTTTGTCTGAGATTCTATCCTGACTTTGTCACTAAAATTAATTTCCTATCCTGACTCCAGGAAAGGGTTGGGATACACTGTGTCTGAAATGACAGCAGAAAACTGAACGATTAGCAAGCGCCTTCAAATTGGGGACATTCTTGTCTACATTTAAATCCCCCAAAGAATGTGGAACACTCTTTCAGGGCCATTGGGCATAGAGACAGATTGGGACCTCATGTGGACTATATGATTTTAGGATACAAAAAAAATGAACTTTTTAAAAAATATCACTCTTATGCCAGCCCCACTGCCAAGCCTGGTATTTCCCTCCTTAAGGAACTGAGAGCAAGTACCTTTTATCTGGGAAGGGCACACCCATCAAACTGCCATCTGCTCTTAGGACCAGATCTGGAGTCAATTTGTTGGATTAGCCTGGTCTCCACCACAACCCCATTCAAATGGGACATAGGACTGTTGCATTTGAGGCTGCGAAGGACAAAGATCTGGAGCTTGGGCTGCAGGTGTGTGATATCATTGGAAGAAAAATAGAAAACAAAAGGAGAGATGAAGGATTCATGGAGATAAACTTCTTCCTGTTCTGCCTCAGGCAAGAGTTGACCCTATTCTCCTTGGATCTGAAATAATGGGGGACAAAGCACTCTGAGAATAGCCATGGATGGCATGCGTGAGATGCCCTTACTTCGTCAGTGCCACATTTGGAGTATTTGCCTGATGATTGCTGGGAAAATCAAGACAAACATATTCCAAGCTTCTTGTCCACTCCCCACATACACAGATGCACAACCCATGTCCTCTCATGCACAGACTCTGCCCCTTGCTGCTGCCATCCTGGCACTGAAGATAAACTCTGCATGGCACTTGATGGATGTGTCTGTTTGGGGGTGGGGCTGGGTATACAGAGGCAGCGGCAGCCCCTGGGCAGGGCGCGGCTGTGATCCATGGCACCCAGTTTATCTCTGGGCTTCTGGTGAGCCAGGCTGTCTGGGTAAGGCCCCCCCCCAAGTTAATCTGCAATAAGGAGAGCAAGGAGTCCCATCACATTATGAGTGCCTCCTGTATGCCAGGCACTAGCTAGGCATTTTCTATATATTATATCTGGTTTGGAAATTGATTTTTTTCACAAAATTCTGACATTGGGATTTAAATATTTTAAGCAAGGGTTCATGGTTTATCTTTACTGTAGATATTTAATTTTTGAATATTATAATAAAATTAATAAACTGCAACCTTGTAATTCTACTCCCAATAACTTTTCTTAGGGGAATAATCAAAGAATTGTAAAAGGATATATGTACAGGATGAATACTGCAGCGAAGTTTGTGATACAGAAAAATAAAAAAAAACCCGATATGCTCATCAGTGGGGGATGTGTGTATATCTGTATGTATTAAATATATGCGTATGTGTAGGTGTATGTGTGTATATGTTAATATGTGTGTATGCATATATGGGAATAACCTACATATGCACACATACATGCATACACATATACACTTGCATTTGTATAAAGGCATATGTATATATATTATGTAAGAAGTATATTTAAGACATTCAAGGTATATTTTAAGTGAAAAGAGCAGTTTTACTAAAATGTCATTTCCATATCCTTACAGTACACATTAATAAAAAAAGCTGAGAAGGGTATATGTGAGCCACTCACAGTTATTTTTTCCAGATAGGGTAGGGAGGGGAATTTATGGGTGAAGATGTGATTTTTCTACTCCATACACTTCTGTATATTTTTAAAAATAATAAGCATGTATTGATTTTGTAATCAACTCCCTCAGTAAAGCTATTTACACTTGGGGAAAGAGGATGAAAAGGCATACTATCCACAAGTTGGGCTGTGGTGATATATCAGCCATTTAATTACCACCAATAGTGATGAAATTAGCCAGTTTCACAGGTATTGACAGTTCTGACCCTTGGCTCATTTTATTTTCTTCGTGTGCCTGATTAACTAGGTTCATTCAGGACATTTAGCACATCAAAACAGTTATTAAAATATAAAAGGAGTCTTGGAAATAAAAGAGCAAGTAACTCCGACAAAATTAAGCACTTTGTGAGGTCAATATACTCATTTTTGCAGGCTAACAGTCTCTAAAGAAGGCAACAGCCCTTGGGTAACTACATAATCCATTTGACAAAAACAGGTATCAACAAAGACCCTCTTCTAAATGGAGAAGTACAGGGCATTGTTACTCTTCTTGCAATTTTTCCTTCCTTTCAACATCCAAATACCTGAATGGGCACCAGGGACCAGACAGCCTCAGAAAGGCTTGTATGAATATTCTGTGCAAAGCTCTCAGCAAGCTAGCAAGGCATAGTGGGAACATATGGATTAGGGGGATTAGTGCTGGAATCAACCCCAAATCCACCAAATACCAATTTTAAAACACAGGGAAGTGCCTTACTCTCTCCACACCTCAGTTTCCTTATCTTTAAGATGGGAACAGTACTTGTTATTCTAGCAACTATGACCTGCATTGTGTTTCACACAATAGTCAATGAATAGCATTTAGCTGAATTCATCAGTTCAATAAACATTTGAGTAGTTATGTTGTACTGTGGACTCTATTAGACTCAGGGGGATGAAACAGTAATAAAAATCCACCTCTGGCCTCAAGACCTTACAATGTAGAAAGTAGTATTTATTAATATTTTCTTTATTTATAGTTTTTTTATTTTCTGAGACATTCCACCACACCACAATCAAGTCATAAGATTTGTTGCCAATAACGTTTTGATGCTACTAAAATACTAATGCTTGTACACGGCTTTCAGTTTGTATAAATTTGAGGGGTTTAGAGGTCATGCCTATGACACTCTCACCCTACTTTTATCACTCTCTCTTTCTCTTTCTTTTACCTTTATTGAGACAAATTTACATATCATACAATTAGCCTAATATTCTTCCTTCAGGGGCAGAAAAAGGTAAGGATTTCGAGTTAGCCCAGGGAAGTGAGTCTCCCACAGTCTCCCACACCTGTGCTATATCCTTACTTGTTACAAAGTACTTTTATAAATACCATGTTGAACACAGCCTTCTTTATCTAGCTGCGAATTATCTTTTTTGTGGTTTTGGGGGAGGATGGGCCTCAAAATCAGAGTGTGTCATTGCAAATGTGCATAACCCATCAGCAGTGTTGGGGTAAGAAACACGACGGTACAACCCACTTATCTCATGGAGTGCTGTGGAGCATGCTCCTCTTCTGCGGGAGCTTTCAGAGAACACGGATGGAGAAGGATACAAGAGCCTGATTTCTTTGGTAGAGAAGTGAATTAATTGCCATTATCTGCCACAAACACAAACGGGATGGAAGGGAGCTCCCTCCCTTAGATTGGACTGCGATGGTTGGTGGATGGCGATGGGCTGCAGTTGCTTTTCTCCTTTGCGTGAGGAGGACTTCCTGGAAGAGGAGGGGCCTCAGGAACACTGTGACTGATGAAAGGGGAAGAGTTTGCCAAGTCCCAGGTCATAGAAAATTCCAGGCCCAAGAGGGAGGAGGCCATTAGCCTGCCTGCTCTCTTGTGCCTTGTGACAGAGAAACACACTTAGCGATGACAGCTGGTACAGCAACATTTTCTCTCCATTCCTTGAACCATTTTAATCAAACCATGGAGAACTCAGAAACATAAACACACGTGCACCTCCCTTTCTGTCTTTGCTACTTTATCTTTCTGCCTTTCCTGTAAGAGTGACTCATGGTGGACAATTACTCTCTGTCTCAGATCTGTCTAAGGGAATGAGCCAATGCAAGGAAGATGAAAATGCAGAAAGAAGAGGACAACAATTACATCAAAGAGCTGGAGCTCCTCTGGGCACCTGGTGGTGGGTGTGTGCAGAGGGCCACATGCCAGTGCTCAGGGGCTGATGAAGCCACAGGTTATCGCTAGGAGTGACCCTCTCCTGAGCAACCAGTCATTCAGCCTCACAAACAGATTTCGTGGCTGGTGTGAAAGTTACCAGCATGAGCCTGATACTCAGGAGTAAAGCCAGCAGTCTAATTCATTCAGGCGCCCGAGCATTCTCAGAAGGAAATAAGTCCCCATTTTAAGGCACTAGAGAGGATTTAGGAACCAAGTGTGAAAGAAATGTTATTTTTCAATAACAAATTAATTTTTATAGCAAGCTTTTATGCTGATGGCTGGAAGAAACAATGTCAGTCAATTCATGGTTCCTCAGTCAATTTATAATTGTGTGTCTAAGTTCTGGAGCATTCGCAGAGGCAAGCCACGGCGATGGGGAAATTTCGTGTGCACCTGTGCAGACCAAGATGGTAGCCACCAGCCACATGTGGCCATTTAATTAAAATTTACTAAAATTAAAAATCAGTTCCTCAGTTGCACTAGCCACATTTCAATAGGCACATGTGGCCAGTGGCTATGCAGATATAGAATATTTCTTCCCTTCTTGAAAGGTATGTTGACTAGAGCTGGTCTACACTGTCATCATCTAGCACCTTAAGAATTCTCTGACATGTTCTCATTCTTTATTTTACAGCTGAGGAAAGTGAGACTCAGAAAGCTCATATAACTTGCCTGCAGTCACTCAGAGTCGAGGCAGCAGAACTGGAAATCAAACCTCTTCCTGGGGGTCCTGAACGATTCTTTTGCTACCTCCTCCTTTTCCTCATTGCAGGCCTGGGGAATCGGGAACTAGCGGGGAGTGATGTAATTGGCTTTTCGTCCTTGATCCCCAATAAATCAGACAGGACATAAACTCTAGGCTCTTTCATTGTGGTTTTTAGATAATCAAATGTTCAGAATTTTGAAACTCAAAAAAGCTCATTCTCTGCACTTCTGCTTTTATGACTCTTCTCTGAGGATTGATGAACTCTTGGTCTAGTGTGGTTGAGGACAAAAACAAAGTCCAAGAATACAAAACACATGAATCTACATAACAAAATCTTATCCAGCCTCAGTAAGTTGAACCTAGGAGGTCTAGATAGATAAAGGCAGGATTGGAGACGACCTAATTGCCTCAGATGAGTTCAATCCTTCCAGTGTAGAAAAACGACTATCTCCCAATTGCAGCGGTTTAGTTTTTGCAGTCCCTGCTCACACAAAGTCCTCTGCAGGTCAGGCAACTCTCCCGAGTAACTCCCTGCTGTGATTCAGTGATCCAAGTTGCTTCATGCTGGGACTCTGGCCGCTGAGCCCATGGCCTTTATTTGCGGCCATCAAAGGAAACGAGAGAACATGGATTACACTGGGGGGCTTTGCATTCCGCAGTCCAGAAGAGACACATGTTATATCCCTCAAAGTGGCACTAGGCACATCACCTGCCTTGCTGCAAAGGAACTGGGAAAGGAGAGGCCACTGTGAACTACTGGGTGAACATTCTTGTCTTCGCCCCACCAGTCAGTTAAAATGATTGACAATAGCAAAAATAGCCATACGTTATTGAGCACTTGACTGTGACCGAACGTTTTGTGTGCAATATCTCATTTAATCTTCACAATTGCCTTGTGAGACAAGTGCCATTATTATCTCTCTCTCTTACATGTGTGTATGGTGGAGCTTAGATGGGTTATGAGATGTGACTAAGGTCAAAACAGAAGGCAGAGTCAAACCTTGAACTCAGGTTTGACTGACATCAAAGCCCATGGTCTTAACTTCTATGCAATACTGCTTCCCTCCTTCCTCTCACTCTATATATGTTTGAGAAATCTAGGGGAAAGAAGAAGATGTCAGAAGCTTGGAATTGGTTAAACATCCAGATATTTTTTAAGGGAAAATAAAGTTGCACTGTAGAATACTGCTGTCCAATAGAACTTTTTGCAAAGATAGAAACGTTGCTATGTCTGTACGATCTAATATGGTAATTACTGGCCACAGGTGGATACTGAGCACTTGAAATGTAGTCAGTGCAACTGAGGAACTACATGGTAGTGAGTCTGTAGCCCCCAATTATATTCTAGAATGAATAGGTAATGACGGTGGCCACGTATAAAAAATCAGTGCTTATCAGGAGCCAACACAGGGTCACTGGGAGTAGATCGTACCAGGTTCACCCCGTTCTCTTGTTTGCAAGAGTGATGAGCCTCATGGATCGAGAAGCTATGATGTGCCTAAATTTTTGATGTCCTCATTGCTTTGTAAAGATTTTCTTTTAAGAGTCTTGTCAACCAGATTGAGAAATAAGAACTTGATTATAGTACCGGTACAGTGGATGTATAACAAGCTCGTGCTAAAGCTGGGACTGCCTTTCACACCAGCCTCAATGT
Organism: Lemur catta; assembly: GCF_020740605.2. Taxonomy (NCBI): domain Eukaryota; kingdom Metazoa; phylum Chordata; class Mammalia; order Primates; family Lemuridae; genus Lemur; species Lemur catta. The sequence goes on along the minus strand of NC_059144.1, from coordinate 43,414,586 downwards.
CTCGCTGGGTAACTTTGCCTCTTGCTTTGCTCTGGATAGAAGTCAGTCCTTTGGTAGCAAACCACAGACACTCGAGGCACATTTGGAAGTAGCCTCCTCTGACCAATGCAGGTGGACAGTCAAAAAGCCACCATGGTTTGAAATAGGAAGCTACAAGGAGGCCAAACATTAAATATCTTAGTATATTCCCGCTTGAATGCTTTCATTCAGACCATGAAGGAAAACAGTGAGGAAGGTAAAAGAACAAAGTATTAATATTCAGAGTCCAGGAACTCATGTGACTATTCAATGCTCAAAATCCTACTACTTTGAGAGGAGTTGGTGCGCAGCTTGGAAACAGCACAGACTTTGGAAACAGAGATCTGCGTTTGAATCCCACCTGTGCTGCATACTGGATGTTTGACCTGAGGGGTGATACGTGACCTTCCTAAACATCAGTATCCTCAACTGTGAAATGGATTTACAGCACTTAACCGACAGTTGTATTTACTGAGCTAATGTATATATAGCATGCCTGCTACACAAATACGTGGCAAACATTTTTAAATGTTAACCATTTTTATTGGAATTCATAGCACTTCCATGAATCAGTTCATATCATGCATTCTCTCATGAGTGTCTCTTGACTGACTCACCTTCCATGAACTTCTCTTACCAGGAAAGAAGCAGCAGCTGAGAAAAATAGGATCTCAAAGTACAGAAAAGGCCCAAAATATTAATCTCTAGAAAATTAGTCAAAATCTTGGTGAAGACCTTGGACCTCCATTGGAATTGGAAGTTTTAAAACAATTTATGGGGGACAAGAAAGGACTCATCTCACTCACATCTGGGTTACAAACTATTTCTTTAAAAAGCTCTTTAGATGTAAATATTTGCAAATCACCTCCTGCTTTTCAGAAACCCAACCACGGAGTCAGTCAAGTCCAAGTGTAGTGACTGAGTCTGCTGATTTGTGATGAGGCACATTTGAGTTCAAGTCCCAGTTCTTCCACTGATGAACTTGAAGCTTGAATAATTTGCTTGACAGCTTCATCATTCAGTTTCCTCATCTGTAAAACTGGATTTTAGGAGGAAGAACTGTCTCTGATGGGGAAAAAGAAAAGTCCCTGAAGGGCTCACAGTGGAAGGTGAGCCCCATGAGTCTGGGCAGATTGGCCATGGCTGAAGCCAAAGAGGGGGCGAGAGACTCTCTGCCCCAGAGAGAGAAGGGAGCTGGGGGCTGCCATGGCAACAGGGGAGGGAAGGAGGGGACCCTTTGTGTTTATGCTGCCATCCAGCCCTCGCAGACTGGGGCTTAGTCAGATTCGGTGATGTTTCGTCCTCGCAAGTATGACGTCGTTTTTTCTGACCGGACCTTTGTCCAACAGAAGCAGGTGACTGATACCAAGAGTCAATTTGCTTTTTGCCAAATTGGTCAGTAACTGTAAAATAGTTATGTTTGCTGCTTCTTGGTTCAGGGGTCTCGCTAGAATGTTTTTCAGTCATGATTCCACTTTGATGTCAACAAAGGACCTGGGAAACACATATCTCTACAGAGCACATTTCAGATCTTCTCCTCCCCTTTCCCCCCTTAGCTCAAATGCCCCCTTCTCCGAGAGGCCTCCATCAACCACAAGATAGAGGCATCCAAGTCACATGGCTGGCTAGCCTCTCACTCTGTTTTATTCTCAGCATTTAGCATTTCCTGATAGTTTATAACATTTATTTGTTTATCTGCATGACCCTCTAAAATGTAAGTTTCATAGGAGCAGGGACTTTGTTTAGTTCCCAGAGTACCCATTGGTGTGCTGGTAAATGGTTAACAACCAACTGCATAGAAAAGACAAAGAAAAAAGCCATGATTGACAGCTCTCTAAACACTCCCACCTGCCCCATTTCAAGCCAATAACGTGATTTCATAGGATGCAGACTTGGAGAGAGATGCACAAAATTCACCCTTGCAAACTGTTGAAAATCAGCTCCAGAATACTCCCAGCTTCTAGAACAGTGCTTCCCTCATAGTAGGAACTCAATAAATATTTATGAATGGCTGACTGTGGAGCAGTCCAGAGGTATGTCACCGCTGGAGAGTGGATGCCGGCCCCAGAGAAATTGACATCCATCGCTCCATGAGTAATGTTTTATGTATTTCCTTGGTCACCTAGTAATGCTCCTACCCCCAAAATGCCCACCCAGGATCTCAACACATTTGGTGAGAAGGCTTGCACGGTTTTACTCTGAACGTTGTGTGTATATATTTTAAGCACATCCATTTCTTCTGCTGAAAAGGTAATTTAATTGCACTGAGATAGAAAATTTAATTAATAGTATTGCAATTTAATTTTCTATGTGTAAATGCTCCTTCTTAAAAAATAAAGTGAAGTTCTTTGAGGTCAGAGACCATGATTTATTCATATATATATATTTTTTTTAACCTCCGTTAGCTTAGGCAGAGTACTTCACAGATAAAAGTTGCTCAGTAAATATTTGTAGATTATTATTTGATATTAATCCACTGCAGGACTTTCTGGCTTATTAAGAATGTGGATTTGCAATGACCAACTCTACTTACCTAGAAAGGGTCAAAAGGACCTTAACACTTTATCTAACCAGCAATTTCCCTCTTTTTTTCTTTTTACCTACAAGATTGAGCATCAATAACAAGACATGTTTTGGTATTTTTAGAAATTGCTTCCAAGGCTTTCAAAAAATTACTTTTTTTTTTTTTGGCAGCAGGGTGTGGGGAGGGAGTGTAGGGGGGGTACCAAGTCCTCTATTTTCTATACTGATTTTTTAAAAGGAAAATGAAGATCTAGTTTAAAGTGCTTTCACCAAACAGGAGCAGAATGAAATGGAGAAACTTAATGGATCTCTTTCTGTGAATAAAATGACAGATAAAATATCTATTTTGCTCACATATTTTTCATTCACAGACAGTTCATTTCAGTAAATATCTTACCACCTGCACTTGTCTATTTTCCAAGGTTTTTGGGAAATTTCCAATAAGTTCAGTTGGACTCTATAGTTGGTATTTATGAGGCTGTGCTTAAAGGGAAATTGCATCAAGGATATCATCAGCCCCATTTTTTCTGTGTTTTTCTTCAGCATGAGGTTGGCAAGCTCTCAAAACCCTTATCAGGTCATAACTCAAAGATACATGTGGCGTCCGCAGCTGGGTTAATATTTACAAAGCACTCTTCTGCCCCCCAGCCTTTTCCTAATGCGTCTCTGTCCTGTGGCTCCCGGCTTTCTGTAGGCCTGCTAAGACTCCAGATCAGAAGAGGCCAAGTCTGCACCTGCAGACGATGCCCACTGTGGACCCCCTCAGACACTGTCCTCCAAAATGGGCTCTATTGCTCCCTAGAAGTGAGTTGGGAGGTTTCTAAATGCCCTAACTCAGTGTTTCTCACCCTCATTGCTATTGACGTTTGGTGCCAGATAATTCTCTGTCATGGGCTGTCCTGTGCATTGCAGGATGGTTTGCAGCATCTCTGGCCTCCCCTGCAGCGCCAGTAGCACCCCCACCCAGTCACAACAACCAAAAATGCCTTCAGAAATCACCAAACATTCCCTGGGGTGCAAAATCGGTTAAGGACCACTGCCCTAAATTGTTACCGTGATGCACATGTAATCACATAGTGAAGGATTTCCACCAAGTAACCTTCTTTAAGCATTGCCTTATACTTTCAGGGTTTGGAAATACTGATTACTTATTTCTCCCTGTCACACATGAAGGGCCAATAGTAACTGTTCATTCTTAAAGTCCACTTGTCTCTGGTGTGAAGTTTTTAATGACAAACTTGGGGTTGAGACGGCCAGAAACTTTCTCTAACAGAGTGATGGAGGATGCGTCATAACCTCGATGTCTCTGCATGATGGAGGAATCCGTTTTCAGTTTAGGATTATTCTGCAAATTTGTTTTCTAACAACAGAACAGGATTATAAAGCACCACAGCATGGGTGCTGCCCAAATGTTGTGGGTAAAACACTGGGCCCTCTGCTGATTTATTACTTTAGCAAACATCAAGTATTTGTTGACTGACTGACTGAGTGGCAGCTGCGTGCTGGTTGCCTGCCAAAGCTAAAGCCAAAAATGTGTGGTCCCTGCCATCATGGAACGCACGGTCTGGTGGGAAGACGACATTAACTGAATAACTACATCAGCCTGTATCTACAAACTGAGATTATGTGCTTCAAAGGTCCTAACAGAGTGACAACTGAAGAACACGACCCATGTCATGTTCTCCTGGGGATGGCGTAAACCGAGACCTGAAAGATGAACACGAGTCAGCTAGGTGAGTGGCAGGGAGAATATTTCAGACACGTGGATCAGTAGGTACAAAAGCCTACAGGAGAGAGGGGATAAGATAAGTAAAAGAAACTGAGGAAAAAACCCAGAAAAGGCAGTGGGGCTGGAGCACAGAAAACACTGTGTGAGGTTGGCTGGAGAAGGCCCAGTGGCTAAGGCAGATCCTGTGTGTGGGCTTCAAGCACCGGGGGAAAGATCACGGCTCAATCTCGGGAGATGTCCCGTTGCAGTATGGAGAATGAATGGGGGCTGAGATGTAGTGGGGGAGAGTAGCTGAGGTGGTTGTTCAGATGAGAGAGGAGGCTTGCTTAGACTCGGAGGGTCTGGTGAGGAAGGAGAGAGGTAGAAGAAGGAGTGTCATTTGGAAGGTGAAGTGACAGAGTCCTCATGGGAGGGGATTTGACCTGAAGGTCCCAGTTGGGGCAGGCTGGTTACTTACAGCTGGTTGCCGTTCTGAAGTGTTGCTGTCCTTGCTGATCCAGTGCCCAATACGCTTCCCACAATCCCCAGAAAGACTGGAGAACAAGGAGGTCAGGAGGCAGAGATGACTCAGGATGCCTCGTAGGTTTCTGACTTATGCTACGGGCTGACTGGTGGTGGCGTTTGTCCAGAGAGTGGAGAAACGAGTTTGTGATAGAGAGTCATGAGCTTTGTGGTGGACATGGTGCATGCGAGGTGCCTTTAAGGTTATTACAGAAAGAAGAAAGCTGGTTTGCAGCCCTATGAGGAAGGAGGTTTCCAAGGATAAGAAGAATTGATGGGGGTGGCCGTTTTGCAAAACTTCCTTTAGTCATGTGAAATTTGAACAATTGTTAAGCAGGGGTTGATTATTTTTTAGCAAATAACCACAGAATTGTAAAACAAAACATCGTGCCTGACAACCACAATTTTTTTTCTTGCTCCCATCTCATCTTCAATACAACAAGGAATCCTGTGCATGGATCCCTGGTAAGGACAGGACATTTACAATGTGAGGAATGTTCTGTCCACTTCTGGAGGGAGCCAATTCACGTGCCACATTGTGTCTCACCCAGGACATCTGTAGGAGAGATTCTCCTTTTGTTCACCTTGCATCTGCTCGGTATCTTAATCCCAAATTGTGGGAGTGAAACTCGGACAACCTTTAAGGATATAATTTGCTTCCTATTACATTATTTCTTCTCGTACAGGAGAGACCAAGTGTTTGTCATTTACGAGTGTCATGTCATTACATTCCATATTGCAGTGTAATGATGTGAAATGATTAAATGACAAAATGCCAGCTCACTGCCAAAAATTTAAAGTGGCATACTTTTATTTGTAGATTGGAAAGCTATTATTAATTCTTATATTGACTTTGCCGGGTGAAATAATGCAAGAAGACTGGCGCATACAGAAACGGGGCAGCATCAGGCAAGGCTCTGAGCCCCGATTCCAACAGGAACAGTTCTCTGATTCTGGAGCCCTGCTCAGGCCACACGTCCAGAGCTGAATGTATTAGTTTAGAACAGTCTTGTCACCCAATGAATGTGGAGTGACAGGCATCAAAATACAACCTGACTGGAGTTTTTATTGAGAAGAAAAATGAGAATTGAGAACAGGTGCCTAAGAAAAGAAAATGCTCTAAACTCCGTTTTCCTCCTCCTTCACCATTTTTTTTTCCACTAGCACTTAGTGGGAGATTGAATTTTGTTCTTTTTTCTCTTAAGAGAACAAAAGCATACACAAACCATTTCATTTACACCACCAAATTACCAGAAGAATCTGTAGTTGGTAAAATAATTTCTCCTCCCCTTCATGCCCCAGGCTATAAAATCTCACATGGAGATCTTTGGAAGAAGGTTAAAAATTACATTCTCAGTAGTATATGTTTTTTAAGCTTTTAAAGTTCAGATTCGTATGACCTCCAGTGTTTGAGGATTTGTGAAGAAGTCTGTTCTCACCTGCCATCTCTCAGTACCAGTCACGGCCTCCCATCCTAGCAACGCATTCACTGCCCGATTCCATTAAGAACTTTCTGGAGACCACATTGGAGTGACTTTTCTTCTGTTGTTGTTTCCTTTTATTTTCTCTTGCTTGAGTGATTTTTAGTCCCATTTTTGGTGTGCAGGGATAAAAGAAGGGCCGAATGTCCCGATGTCATCACTTTCACTGGGTCTTCTATCTAAGACATGCTCTTGCCTTTGGAATGCCGTGCCCTGGACCTCAGAGGGGCATTAGACTTGGTTTGGGTTTTGTTTGACTTTCCCTTTAAACTTTTCCCTTTAATGTAAGCTAACCTGTTACATTTTTAGGTCCATTTTTATTACATGCTGTTATTGCTTTTGTTGAAAACATTCTTTTGTTGTAAAGTGCTCCTGGGTGAAAGTTGATTGATTGAGTAAAGAGGTAGAGTGAGGGACAGATATACAGGCACCCAGTGTAGTTTTGCTTGGTTTTGTTTATTACATGTGGACACTAGCAAGGCCACTCACCTGTGGCCTGATCATTTTAAAACAGGAAGGCACCGAGCGTTAGTAAGCTCCTGCATGCAGACAATAACTCTGCGCTTGCCAAGACGGCGAGTAATCTTTGCTTTTGCTCCAGCACAGGGGGCACGTTGCCTTGCTGCTGGCATGTTGGCAGGGAAACAGAGAACATGTTCTTCGTGGAAAGGGACTCGTAAATGGACAACTGCTCAGGTAACAAAACTGTGAGGAGCTCATTCGGCCTGTGGGAAATGCTTAAAAATCCTCTGATTAGAGAGCTATCACTCTGTCAGATCATCCACTCCGGGTGAAATGACTTGCTATTTTATGTGGGTTTTCAATGAATCACAGCATCTTTGTTTGGTCCCTGTTTTGTCTTCATCGCAAAGTACAAAGTAGCCAAAAGCTTGTCCCTGCAGTGCTGCAATCAGGAAATGCTACTCCATTCTAATCCTTTCTTTCTAGAAGTTCTTTTGAGTCTTTTATTTCTACATCTCTTTGGCACTCGCTCTTGTTTGGCAGGTAGTGAGAACTAAGGGTTCTCTTGGAAGACAATACACTGAAGAGCATTGGAGGATTTTTTTTCTTTATATATAAATGGCTTTGTCATTCTGTCCTAAATCATGAATGCATAAAATAGCTGCCAAGAACAGCTCGAATGCCTGCATCAAGGACCCTGAAATAATAGGCTTGCACCACCCACCTCTGCAAAGGAGATCATATTATGCACGTCCTGACCTGCATACATGAAGCAGTGAGTTAACCTAAGACCCTTGTCACATTGCTGTGGCCTGTGGGTATGATATATGTTTTAATAAATAAATTCTGCTCTTCAATAAGTCACCCACCTTCCCTGAAATCACCTAAAACCTCAGGTATCTTCCTGATGGCAATTGTTTGTTCATTTTCTCATGCATTTAACACACATTTCAGGGCTCATCTAAGTGCTTGAAGTGAGAAGTGAAGGGGACAGACACTGTTCCAGCAGTTGTAGACCTTAGATTCTAGTAGGAATGACAGAGAGAAAACAAGCAAAAAAGAAAATTCAGGTGGTAAATTGAAGCAATGAACCAAAGCTGTGTGACTGGGAGTGAGTTAGGGGTGGGCAAATATAGACGGTGTCATCACAGAGGGTTTCCATGAGGAAGTGACATTCGAGCTGAGAACGAATGCTGGAGTGCCAATCACGTTACAGTCACGGAAGCACAGTTCAGGCAAGGGGAATGGCAGGTATAAAGACTGTATATACCTTAGGAACAAGCTTGGGCAGGGAGCAGTCCAGTGTGACAAAATGGCACTAAACTACAGGGAAAATAAGCATTGAGATCAGAGTCGTCGACAAAGACTTTCAAACCTAGGATGCATCCCCAGACCTGCCTGGCTTTCCCTTGACTTTTGTTTTTTGTTTTGTTTTTGGAGTAAGTCACATATATCATTCCACTTTCAGGACGATAAGAAATACCACTGCAATATAAGCAGTGATGTTCTGGGGCATGAATAGATTGCTTAATATTGATCGATGTGTAAAATTTACCTTTGCTACACCAAGGGACACATATACTTACGGCAAAGTCTGTCAGCTGCAACGAGGGAATATAAAGTATGTCCACTATAGTGTGGAGCACAGTACAACCTACATTGATAATAAGTATGAAAGGCCCCTTCCCCCTTCTCCTGCCTTGAGTGAAGGTGCTGCCCGGAGCTCCGGCCGCCATCTTAAAACCCAGACCCGCGAGGGGAGGACCATCGCTGGCCCCAACCCCAGATATCCTTGAGTAGGTGAGCCAGGGTGGGCGACCACTTACCTCCATACTTCTTGTTATGTGACAGGGGAAAATCTGACTTGTTTAAAAATAACATGATGAGTAAGAGGCTTAGAATAGAGTTAAGCTTGCGAAAGGAAGAGTAAGTATTTACTGAAATGCAAGAACTTTGTCTCATGGGTTTATAAGAGACCTCAGGGCAGCAAACACTTCTACTCATGAGATGCCCAGTGCCAAGATGGCCAGGGGAATTGAATAATGATAACAGTGAGGCACAGCAATACTGGACTGCCAATCAAGTGGTAATTATTTCTGTCTGTTTTAGCATGGCTTTGAGTTTTTTTATTCTTTGTAAGAATGCAAGCAATCTTTCAGTAATAGAAAGAATTGAAAAACAAAAAACAAAGGGTGATCTGTCCAGGGTGATTCCTAAGCACGGGCCCTTAATTTCAAATCCCAAGTCTTCTGACTCCTTAGGTCTCAGTACTCTTTTTTCTAACTATAAGAACACCTTGCTGAAGATTCACAAATGACGTGACTCTGAAGAAAAAGAGAGGAAGGAAAGAAGGAAGGAAGGAGAAAGGGGGAGAGAAAGAGATGGATTCTGCAACTATAGATATTTAGACATTCACCAAAGAAATATAGTCTTGAATTGGTTTAAAATTTTCACCATTAGTCATTCACTGGATTAAAGTGGCTATTGCCTTTCTTTTTCTGATGAGATGATTCTTCTGATTTTGCCAGACTTTTATGATTATCAAAAGGTAGGTGCTGAGAAATTAAGCAATTCACAATAGAATGAACATGACAGCAGTGAGCAGCTTCAAAATTTATAAACCAGGTGATTGAGATGAGGCACTATGTCCTTAACTTGTCTGTTGGGCAGCATGGGTTCAACGTGGAAAGCCCTCATTGCTGAGTGAGTGATGGTGGCCAAAAGCATTCCCATCATTTGACGTGCATCTGCTATGTGCCTGGGTAGGGCACGCAGGACAGATGATAAAGCTAATGTCCACAAACCTTTGTTATCAATTAACCAATCAGATTAGTTGCATCAGAGAGCACAGTTTGGAAGGAATATGGCAAAAGATGACAAGGAATTGATAGGGGTGGTGAGGACATGAGGCAAGAAGGTCAGGAAACAGTTAAACCAGAGAAGACAAGGGGCCAGGAGTCTGGACCATGTTTGAGGCGACCCCACACCCAGGGATAAAACCTCATATTCCCCTCCCTTCCGCGTGAAACGAGAGCTCAGTACTCTGCCCTTCCTCGCACCTCTTACCTGGTCACAGCTACTCACATCTGAACTCTGCCTGGGACAAGCTAAGCTCAGGCTTTCCCACCAGTTGTTCTGCATGGAAGAGCCTAAGTGAAATTGGGGACCTCACAATCCCCCCATCAGAATGAAAACGGCGGAGAAGCAGTCACTTAACAAAACACTACCAAGGGATGAAGTTCAACATCAATTATCTCGCATCTTCCATTTTCATTCTAAAGGAGCATGGCTCACTTCACTTTTTAAAGTAACTTGAATGAATTCTCTCTGGAAATACTAGAGCCTTACTTCCCAAAATTTATTTTGGAAGAGAGAGGCCTCAAACAAGTAATTCTCAATATTATTAATGTTTCCAGATTCAAATACATGTGATAACAAGAGAGGTACCATTTTTGTTGGAAGAAATGTTACATTAAAACTGGAGCTCATATTTGGCTGACTTCGGTGGATTGACCAAAAATAGAAATTGGCTTACGTATCCTTCCATTTTTAGGGAAGGTGAAGATATGGACTTAGACACTTGATTTTCTTAGCTCAGGGAGCACTGTAGGCTAAACTGCTTTGGCCCTGAGGGACTCTTTGCTATTGGCAGCCCTGGGCAGTGTGAGGTTTTTAAAATTCATTTCTGATATCCAGTTGACATGGATTTTTTTAAAGTGCTTAAAATTGTACTGGTCGCTACTTGAGCCCTCAAAGAATTCTGCTCTCCTGGCTCCTGCTTCTTGCTCCTCCTTCGCATGTTTCCCTAACTTCACATTGAGCTCTATTTCCCAAGGTGGATGTTTGTCTCTGCACAGGAAAGAAATGTATGAGACTCTGGCAACAAGGAAAGCCAGGTGCACCTGGGTGTTTGGGAGCTGGCTGCACACTGATGCCCCTGTATGCCAGCAGCCTCGTGAGAAAGAGCAGGAAATGCATTGTCATGGTAGAAACAGGGTCCCATCGAAGAGAGGCAAGGCACTTGCTGATGGATAACACACAGGAGGGGATGTGGTTGAGTCACACTTTCCGTTGGGTTGTGCAAACATTCACATAGAATCAAGATGAGATGCAAGCCAATGTTTTGTTTTTCATTTATAACTTGATTTTGGTGCTGCCATCCCTCTAAGAGGAAAGACAATGGGCAGATTGCATCTCCCTGGTTCCTACCTGGCCTTTGAGACCTCCATGAAGCAGGTGGTGCCAGATGACCCCTAGAAGCTAAAACTCTGCACCCCATTATGACAAACTATTTCATCAGGTTTCAGAATATGTTATGAAGCTAGCAAATTTCCAATTAGTGATATGCCTTTTGCTTAAACAAAAACCATCATAAAGAGTATAGTGAAAAATTTGCTGGAGGATCTTATAAAAGATTGAGTTTTTCTTCCTGGCTCTGTAACTTACTAGCTGTGTGACCTTAAGAAAATCACTTGGCTTCTCTGATTCTCTCTTATACACTTGTAAAAGAAAAATTATGCTCTGCCTCCATCACAGGGTTTTTATGAGGATTAAATCAATTCATACATAGGAAAATCTTGGGAATCAAAAAGCACTGTACTGACACAGGATATTATTATCACGAGGTTATATTTCATTTGTTTTCCATTCCTAACTTTGTAATTCCTCAAAGAGCAGAAGAACAGTAGCCCAAGAGCATGTATTTCCCTCACACAGGGAAGATGGGGGTGTGCCAGTCTACTAAGCCTTCTGCTCCATCCCCAAAATACCCACCTCAATAGCAGGGCAATGATTTAGTGAACTGCTGTTCACTAGTGCAATGACTGAGTGAAAAGCTGACAGAACTCAGCAACGCATCCAGCTTCTATAGAAAGAGAGTCAGTAAAATGTTTTTCATATGTCCATGAAGAAATTACAAATGATTATTAAAACCTGGTATTTCAGTTTATCTAGTCAGACTCTCACCCAACCAACCCATCTCATCTAATCCAATCTAATCATGGATTTTGCTAAACTCACTTAACAAACCATTTCAGTTGGTACCAGGAAAAGTGATGGCTGTAAAAATATTAGCATTTCTGTGAATAACTGATCTTTTAATGGGGATGGGAGGGAGAAAGGAGTCACGTTTCAAGGGAGCTTCTGGCTCAGTAAACTAGATCAGACTGACTAATTGTGGGATACTTAGCAGCTTTCAACTTTGCATGTAAATGACTTATCAGCAAATGAAGGTCTCCAGGCTGGTAGGGGGATGGTGTCAAGATAAATCCTGTATCTCCAACTTTCTCAAAGAACATTCATTCATTTTCCTGGACTCTACTTGTTATCAGTCCTTTTAGAAATACTAACATAGTTAACGGTGTCCAATGTCATTGACACCTGCCTTCCACCAATGTCAGGGTGTCTCCCCATCCTAGAACCGATGACTTCCTTCTCTGGGCACTAGCCCTCCACTGATCCTCCTGGGCAGGGTGGAGCTCCAGCAAACAATTATTCATTCAATGTGCATTTATTAAGCACATAGTTTGTGTTGGACACAGTTCTGGGCACCAGGATCCAGCAAGGAGCATCACAAACCCAAATCCCTGCCCTCGTGGAGCTGAAGTTCTCTCATGGTGGTGGGGGTCAGGGAAGTGTGAGAGATGCTAAGTACAAAAGCAAAATAAATGAGAATTTTTTAAGATCATATGACAGAGAGGAGTTGGGGGATGAGGAAAGGGGGAGCTCCTTTCAAGTGGCTGATCAGGAGTAGCCTGTCCAGGAGGGGACATTCACAGGAGCAGAGATGTGAATTACAAGAAGAAACCAACAATGCCAAGATCACATGGCAGCATGTTTCATGCAAAGGAAACAGTCAGTGCGAAGGCTCTGAGCTGGGAGCGAGACCGGCTCGGGTCAAGTGACAGACAATAAGGCCACCAGGGCTGAAAATGACATGGAAGAGGTGGGGGGTAAGGTTGGGCAGGAGAGAGCTGAAGGATTGGGTCAGTAGGCAAGGTTCTTTGGGACATGGAAAGGAATTTGAATTTTTTAATAAATGCAATGAAAAGACACTGGAGAATCTTAATCATTTCAGAGTGAAATAGTCTGTTTTACATTTGAAAACTAACTTCCTGGCTGTTGTACACTAAATGGAGGGAACTTCTCCCCCAGTCCTTGGCCACAGCTGATCCAAACAGAAGTGGTCATCTCACCCAACATGTTTTTTGTCACTAAGGAATCTGGACTTAGGAACAAAGTGTGGTGTGATACTGTAACTAAACACGTTTGGTTCAAGGCAGCCAAGAGGACTGGGAAGTAAATGGCAGCCTTCCGAGCACTTCTCTCTTCTGAGTCTCAGGTGGATGCTTGTCTCAGAACTCCACTAGGCCATGAGGAGCTCAAATGAGTTCCAGAGAGCCGAGCTGCCCGGTGTGAGGATATCCCATTAAGACAAGAGGCCAAGATGAACAAAACAGTCAAACCTTTAACCATTCTCTGACCACAAGAGAGAGACTAAACCAGATCCCACTTCCCCCAGGAATCAGCATTGTTTGGGGGTCTGGTGGGTCCACACAGAGGTGGGGGGATTGTCCCACTGCTGAGGGAGCCCAGAACAAAAGACACCTGCAGTTTAACAGACCTGGAGCTGGGAAGAGGGAAACGGGGAGGGCCATGAGTGTACAATGCTCAGTGCTGAGTCAGAGTAGAGAAAGATATCTTCAAGGCTCTCCCCTTCTTCTCCCTGATAAGGTGATCTTGGCAGAGCTGCCTAAGGAAGGCCTTTGCCAAAGGCCCCTGATAAAGATACCTCCAATTACAGGCACCTGGGCCCAGAATGTAGCTGTGCCTAAGAGCATGGCGGCCAGGGGGCCTGAGTCCTTGACAGTAACTCCTCTTGGAGACCGCAGTGCACTGGCTGTGCTCCACGCCTGGTGGAGGAGGGCGGCTTTTCCCCATGAGGCTGCCAGGTAAAGCCTTTGTAATTGCCTGTGGTCAGGTGTGAAACAGCACACATACATTTATGGCCAGGAACCGGACTCCAAACACACTATCCTATATGCTTCCAGTAAACTCGTCTCTTTATTTCCTACAATAGCTTGAATAATTTCTGTTGCTTGCAACTGGTACTCTAACTAATAAAACCAAAAATAGGACCTCAAAATGCAACAGGATCAGTAATGAGATGTCATGAAGGATGGTCATGAAATAGGAATAGACTCTAGGAAACAGGCATCATTGCCCATAAGATGTCCAGAGAAGTCTTGCAGACTCTTTGAATTTGGAACCAGAGTCTGAGCCTGCAAAGTACTTATGGCAACCCAAAAAGCCGAACCCAGGAGAAGAAGCTAGAGAACTTAAAACATGACTATTGTGGCCTCTGAGTTTACCTGCTGGCTTATTCTTTGCCAGAAATTTTATTGTGCAACAAAAATGATAACAGGTGGGAAGAGAAGACAAGAGGGAAGTCCTTGACTATCTCTCCAAACCCATCTTCTCCCTTCTTTTCTCTGCTTTGATCTCACGGCTCTTGTCCTTGTGGCCAGATGTGTGCACACCCCAGGTCTCTAGTATGTGCTGGTCCCTTTGCTGGAACTGCTCTTCCCTTCAGCCCTTGCATGACTTGTATTTTCATTTATTCAAATCTCTGATGAAATGTCACCTCTTTCGAGGGTAGACCTGGCCATCCCATCTCGAAAGGCAGCTCTATCACTTTGTATCCCTTGATACCACTTTATTTTTGTTCTTCATAACATTTGTCACAAGCTGAGAATTATGATTGATTTTTCTCTGTCTTCCTGTGCCCTCACTAGGATGTAAGCTCCCTGAAGGTAAGCACTGTGTTCAGTTCACAAAGCACTGCATCCTCAGAGCATATTCTAGCACCCACCTCACTATAGCTGTTCCATAAATATTAATTACATGAATAAACGAATGAAGAAAAGAGTAAGGGAGGAAGGAAAAGAGGGAAAAGGAAAAATAAAATATCCTAGTCTCCAATTAAGGGAGCAGAGTTGGATTACAAAAGCTAAACGTGTAAAATAGAAAAATCTGTGTTCCTTCCCTTTAATCTCTTTGGTTTGCTTTATTCATTTGTTTATTCCTCTAATAAATATTTTCTGAACAACAGAGCACATTTGGAGGTGATCAGAGAAGGCTGGATCTTAAAGGTGAAGACCCCAAAGAAAGGACAGTGAGATCAAAGGCAAAAATCCACAACAGAAACAGTAAAGAAACTCTCACCCACCAGGTGTGTGTGAGCCAGGCTGTGGTGCAGGACGTTCTGGATTACGTATCAAACCTCACGGTATGTTTTCCAGATGTGAGAAGTGGGGTGAGGGGAAACCATACCACAGTGGCTTATGTCATGCAGTAATAAGCCTTGGGCTGGCACTATGGCTTTGCCAAGTCACGGTGAAACAGGCTTCTAACATTCTATTCCCCGTCCTTGTGTGTATTAATAGCTTGAGACCTCATGGCTTCACTTCCAGCAGGGTGACCTCCAAAAATACTGAAAACAAATGGTACAAATCTGGAGGCCCCTGTATTCCAGGAGTTTTTGCTTTAGAATCAGAGGGAGGCTGGGTGGGGTTGAGCAAGGAAGGCCCTAGGACAAAGAAGGGCACTTCGAAGAACTCAGGAAAGTTGTTCTTTACTGACCAACATGTAAGTATTTCAGCATTTTCACAACTTTATCGCCACCGCCACGTCTGGGCTAGCAGCCTATTATCACCCCTGCCTCTCGAATTCAGGCAGAAGGAGGAGGAAGGAAGAGGGGCAGGGCGTTCTCTTTTAGAAGGGCTTTGCGTGTATTTGGGAAGAACATTCTCCCTAGAGACTAATGCCCAAATCTCCATGAGCAAAAGCAAGTCAGTGACAACTGCTTACTGCAGGGGGCAAACATCTGTGTTTCCCAAGCCTCCGTAATCCAGGGAGGCAAAGCAAAAGGGGGTTGTAAATGGCTTTTGGAAAGCCAGCTCCCCATTTCTGCCACAGCTCACCATTACGGTTTGGGAGGAGCACAATTAAAGGCCACCTCATCTATCCTAGAGGTGGACAAATTGAGAATGAGGACCTCGGAAAGCAAAAAGCCCAACTTAAAGTAATGCATTATATTTTGAACACTGAATGTTTGACAATACATTTCACGGCTCATTTCCTGCTACTTGTGAACGCTAGTAAACACTCAGAGAGCGAATTCACATTTTTCATGTCAAATATCCTTACAGTTCTCCCCTCCCCCAGCTTGTCAACAGTTAAACAGACCCCTCTGAGGACAGTCTGTTCACACTATAATCTTCTGCGACACTAAACCTTAATCTGTCTTAAAATTTCTATTGTTTTTCACTAAAAGGTTATTCCAGAAATATTTTACAGAGCACATTCATTTTCTTGGCTGAGAATAAATTGCATAATCAGAGGCGCTCTAACCAATGCTGAACCTCCCTTCCCAATCCAAATTTAAGAATTTCATGCGGATTACTCATTGCCATCTATCTAGCTAATTCGATGTCATTATTTTTCTCTAGTCCAGGCAGAATTTACCCTTCTCTGAAATGAGCTTATCCCGTAATAAGATATTAGAGGAGGGAGGATGATGTTGGTGACGTCAGAGTCCCTGAAGTCCACACATCCACTCCCAGGCCTGGAATTCAGGGGCTGTCAAAGTCTTCCATCTGCAGGGAAATCTACTTGCATTTTTTTTAAAAAAGGATCACAACTTGTTACTTAATAAAAAAAAGAAAATCATACAAGAGTCTGACTTAGCAAACAGTGGTCTGCTCTAAATATTTGGTTCTGCCTTTGATTCCCTTGCCCTATGCTACTCTCACCCTGCTCTTGGCCTAAATCTCCCTTATGATGCAGGCCACAGTTTGTACGTCACTTCCTTGCATAGGCTCCCTCTGTCTCCAACACTGAGCAAGGAACTTTGCCTGAACCTCCTAACCCTCTGCTCTCATTTGCAGCATCCCATCAAGGTAGCATGACAGTCCCCATGCAGCACTGTCCAACGGAAACAGAACACAAGCCACGTTTGCAATTTGAGATTCTTCCATAGCCGTGTTTAAAAAAAAAAAAAAAAAAAGGTAAAAAGAAACAGGTGACACTAATTTTAATGATTTTTTTTATCTAACTGAATATATCCAAAGTAATATCATTTTGACATATAATCAATATGCAAAATATTAATGGGATGTGTTACGTCCTTGATGTAATTCCAGTGAATGTTTTATACTCACAGCATGTCCCAATTCAAACCAGCCAAACTTCGAGTGCTGGAATAGCCACATGTGGCCAACTGGCTTCTGTGCCGGGTAGCACATTTCCTATAGTATTCAGACGTGCGTTCGCATTTCCTCCCATTGCACTCGGGAGCAGGGATGATGGTTATCTTTCACCACTGCACCCCTAGCGCCCAGCGTATAGTGGAAGCTTAATAAATGTTTGATGAAAAAATAATTGGACAATCCCGTGTCTGCCACTATTTAACCATGTGACTTTGGGTTAGTTGATTTCTCTAGAGCTCCTACCTTATTAAAAAAGGGGGTGTCATAGTCTGTGATTGCCAAGGTCCCCATAAATGTAAACAGTCCAGGTCATTTAATTCAGTTCTCTCCCGCTTTCTCTCCCTCACTTAAAGGATCTAAATAGATGCCCTTGATTTTCATTAGCAGTGTTCCAAGGCCAGGGTACACCCAAATTGACCATATTCTACTTTGCTCTATTTTCCCAGTTGGTCTTTGGATCTCAGAGACATTTAGGATTTTAATACTGCTCCCTTTTTTAAAACAGTGTTTATTGTTTTTGTTTAATTATAAAAATAAAATATCTTCATAACAGAAATTTGGACAATATAGCAAAGTAGTCAGTAAACAAATTGCTTACATAGCTACTACACGGAGATAAATGCAGTTGACATTTGTGTGTCTGTCCTTCTGGTGCATTTTTGCTCTATTTATGAGCAGTCATATGTGTGTAAATATGCATAGGATGCTCCCTTTAGCAAAACAGGGGTCGTAGTAAATACTTTTTCCAAATTATCCTTTGTTATCTGACAGTATTTTGGAAACATATACCCAAGTCATCAAATGTTATTTTAAAGCATAAATTTGCTGGGTGCAACATATAGCTTTATAGGAATACACGGAGGTGCCGCCTTAAGGAGACGAGAGAATAAACCAAGTAGGTATCTGGGGAAAGGTTTCTCCAGATGGAGGAAGCAGCAAGTGCAAAGACTTGGGGATAGGAGCAAACCCAGTGTCCTAGTATTGCTGAAGCAGAACAAGTGAGGCAGACAGAGGTAGAAGGCGAGGTCAGAACAGCAATGGCAGGCCTGAGAGTGCAGTGACTTCAGCACTTTCCTCTGCAAGATGAGGGGAGCTCCTGTGGGGTTTTCAGGGCCACAGCTGTTGGGGAAGTGGATGGTTTTAGCATCTCCTGAGTAGAGGCCAGAGATACTGCTAAGCATCTTACAATGCCCAGGGCAGTCCTCTGCAATGAAGGATTATGCGTATCCAAATGCCAATTGTGCCACAGTTGAGAAACCCTGCTCTATAGGAAAGTGAGCAGCAAGCTGGGGACCAGAGAAATTGCCAAAAAAAGATCCAGGCTGGAGAAGACAGAGCTCTGGACTCAGCTGGGAGTGGTGGAGGGGAGGTTCGGTAGTTAGATTCTGCACAGATTTTGCAGATAGAGAGTTTCAAGTCTTGCTGATGGACTAGACACCGAACATGGGAGAAAGGATGGAATCAGGGTTGACTCTGAGGTTTGGGGCATGAGCAGCTTATAGGATGGAATTCCACTGAACTAAGGGAGGAAAGTTCAAAAGGAAGTTCAGGGAAGAAGGTTAGGGTAGTAGAGACGTTAGAGCTGGATTAATTCAAGAGAGCTTGAAGGCTGGTTGAAAGTAAGAAGTAAAGATGGAAGAGCAGTGAGGGTGACTCCAGGCATGGTCTGGGCAACTGGCTGGATAGTGGAGTCCAACCGAGAGAGGAAGAGGGTCCAGTTTGCAACTGTAAGACAGCAGGCTTGGCTTTGGACGTGCTGAGTTGAGAGACATGCAAAGGTAATTAATGCTAATAGCCCTTCCATGTCCTCACCTGTCTCTTAGTGCGTCAACTGAGATCATGGAGGACAACCACATTGTACTGCTAAAGTCTCTTCCATACAAACGTCATTTTCAAAGTCACATCACTTAACGGTGCTTTAGGCTCTCTATTCAATTTTCTGGGAAACCATAATGTGTGTCCTGACACAGTCTGTCCTTCAAGAGTCTGAAGAGAGTTGACTCTCTGCCCTTGGGGAAAATGCATATTTATTTAGGGTGTTTAAAAATTAAGTTTGTAGTAATCGAGCTTCCCTTTATTTGGCCTCAGAGCACATTAACATTCTTTGAACTACACTGTTAAGAACACCTCAAGGGTTGCTCTTACATCAGTAAAAGGTTTTCAGAGCTCAAGAGCACACAGGCTACATCATTCTCAAGGAAGACCAAACCTAGGTAAGTCTGGAATAATTTTCTTTTAAGTGACAGATAGGGCTTGTTCTTAAATTTCATTAAGGCACATACTGATAACACGGTACTAACAAGTGTTCACCTTCCTTATTCCAACGACTTCTTATGGAATCCTATGAAGTATGTTCTGTTATTCTCCCCATTTTGCAGACAAACAAAGTGAGGTTTAGAGAAAAGAAGTAATTCACAGAAGGACGAGTGGGGAGAAGAAGTCACATGCTGGGTTAAAGATGGAAAAGGAAAGGATCTTACTGTTCACTTTACAAATAAGCCGACTGAAGCCCCCATGAGACTGAGTGACATAGCCGAGGTTCTGTGGCTCGAAGGCAGAAGAGACAGCCACGAGCTAGCATCAGAGGCATAAGATGGAATTTCGTGTACTAGGAACTCACAAGCAACTCAAGGACACAGACGGAAGAAAGGGAGGGCCAGGGAGTGCTGGGGGTGGAGGGACTGATAGCCTATCTTCAACGGCCTAGACCTCATCCTTCACTCTGGTATGTCCCAGAGCATGTTCTGCAAATGCTGTTTCTCTAGAACTTACTAAGTGTTCCATGAAAGTATTCAGTGGTCGTGAAAATGCAGGGAATCCCAGGGCCTGTGATGTGCTAGGAACATTATGACTCTCCAAGAGAGAGCAGAATACATAGCAGTTCCCCAAATTTATTTCACCAACGAATCCATGTCCTTACTGAGCTTATGTGGAACGAGCATTCCAGAGAACACCTGTTTATATAAAGCTGCTGTGTGGGGCAGTTTTAAATGGAGATTAAAATGGGCCTCGAGAAATGATGAGAGTCACTTAAAAAAATACAGTTTAGCATAAAAATCTGATTGTGTCAGCATTTTCCCTATTTTTTTTCTTTCTGGATTGCTGTACTGTTTCACACCTACTATTTGCAGTAGGTGTCTGGTAAGAGGTTGTGGGGAATGATGGGAGGAGAGAGGAAAAGGCTTTACAGAGTTTCAGAAATCCCTGGGCGGCTCGCGTGGAGCCTGGAGTCTGTGCATT
Source organism: Lemur catta (assembly GCF_020740605.2). Lineage (NCBI taxonomy): Eukaryota > Metazoa > Chordata > Mammalia > Primates > Lemuridae > Lemur > Lemur catta. The sequence goes on along the minus strand of NC_059144.1, from coordinate 43,394,364 downwards.
GCCAGTTTGCTTTCCCTGTATAAAGAGATGTCAAACCCAGAGTTGTGGTCGGCTCTGCAATCCGCCCACCGAGGCCTGCATCGTACACGAATCACACGTCTGCTTCCCTTGCGGTGCAGAACCAGGTGTCTGAGACGAGGTAAGTACTCTACCTGTGACCTCACAAAGGAAGGAAACGTACCTTTTTATAGCGCTTGTCGTATTATACTACCATTTGCTTATTTGCTCATCTTTTTCTACTGTCTCCTGGCCACATAACTTTGGCTAAACCATTTAACCTTGTGGTTAAGATCATGTACAACACATGGGGCCTTCAGTGGAAACCCGTGACTTGTTGTCTCTGGATACTCAGCAACTAGCCCAGAGCTGCCCGTAACCGCATTAACCAATGACTACTTTTGATCACCTGATGTGTGCCCGGTGTTATGATCAGTTCTAGGTATCTACTGGTGAATAAAACTGATAAGGCAATGGTCCCATGGAGCTTACGATTCAATGGGGAGGGGAAGAGAGAGAAAGGAAGCAAGGAGACAAAGGTATGATGACACATTCCCACTAGTGTTCTGAAGGAAATAAACACGATGCAGAGGAGGTTTATATTAAAGAGTCTGCCTCCATTTTTGCCATTTGACCGCTGACAGCTTTCCAGACCCACTACTCCTCCTCCCTCTTTTGCCCCACAACTGAGCAAGCTCCTGAAAGCTTGTCTGCTGCGTCACATTGTGCTGATGGCAAGTTTAAGCCATGTAAGTCTCCACCTGTCTCAGCCCCACCACTTCACTATCATCACAGCCCACGCCGGTGGCCCCTCCCACTCTCTAAGCCACTGAAGACCTGTTGGGGGGGCTGCCCTGCCCCCCAGGAAGCCTCGCTCTGCCCGTGATAAACCTTCTCCTACCTTGTCTCTGTACGCATGGCACCATCAGTCTTGACGTCCAAACCAAATTTTGGGTGTGGGTCCGTCTCATCCTGTGGAATGACCATGACAGTTCTAACTTAAGTGTTACATGTATTTTTTTACTACTTATAATTAGATGGTTTTAATTTGTCTATCCCTTTTAGTTTCATGGCACAACTTTTTAAAGGTTCCGGAAAGAAATTTTTAGACAGAACAGGTACATAATATGATGATATAATTTACATGTAAATTGATACATAAAAACATTTCTAGATATTTCCTTTGGAAATATTCAAGCCGTGTATTAATTTTGGTTTCAAAACTAGGATCAGCTCTTTATATAAGTAGGCACAGTGGTCTGGGGTGCAGAAGGCTCCTTAACCCCAAACACTTACCCCAGGGATTTATCACTGGGCCTACCCTTACACTCACTCTCAAGGGCTTCCTCAAATCATTGCATTTTAATCATGGGAAGGCATCAAATTGCCTGGGGAAAAAGAATTTCTAAGTCAGGACTAATGGTGACTGGAAAGAGCTTTTTACCTGGCATCAAAAGGCCTGGATTGAGGTCCCAGTTTCAGTTTCTTTTTATGTCTCTTTTAACCTGCTTTATCTGTTTGGGATGTGTGTGACCCTGAAGGGTATGATATAGAAACAAAGTTTCTCTTGTGTGATTATTATCTAATTACCCCATCAACAAATATTTGAATAGGTTACCCGGTGGGTGAGCTACACGGGACAGGAGAGCATGCGGTGTCGGAGTGTGGGTGACGCTGGCCACAGAGTGCGGCACGAGTGTTGGGGCCCGAGACCCAGGGACCAAGGCCTGGCTCTGCCAAAGCCTTATTTTTCTTAGGTATAAAACAGGGATTTTAATAGTAACTCCCTGATAGGTCTGTTGTGAGAATTAAATGAGATATTTCAAGAAAAGTGCTGAGTGAGCACTCAATAAATGCTAACCATTATCTTCGTCAGTGTGTTTACCATCATTTTGATACTTACTAAAAGAATTGGGAGAGACCAGGAGAGTTTTAAGAGGAAGTATCTAGCACTAACTGTGCCATTTTTGCCCAGATCTGACTATCATCCTAACACTCAAAGGCCTCCATGGCAATTTAAAAATGAAACTTGAGAAAGAAAAGAGAGAAAGAGTGAGGGATTATTTCAAAACATTTTCTATAAAATATTGACATGAGTGAATAGGGGAAGATTTACTTAAGGAATATAGTTGATGCTTTTTGTAATTTATTTTTAAACTAGGATAAAGTACCTAGCTAAGCAGAAAAGGATTCTCAAAGTCAGGAATTTGACTTTGAGAGTGGCAATACATGTGAAATACAGTCGCTTTGTAGTCACGGCCCTTTAATTGAGCAGACTGATGTGTTGCTTGCCTTATGGATGCTGGGAGTAGGAGTACCAGACACTATTATTTCCCCCCCTCAAAGCCGTGCATTTGAAGTGTAGGTGAATACAAACCATTTAGGAAATAATTGGTCCACCCTGTGCAGAAGTAGCCATTCTGGCAGCAAGGAGAGGTGTTACTCGGGTGACAGGAGACAGCGAGGCTGAGATGAAGAAGGCAAGATCTCCCCCGTTTTAAACCTGTCAGCATAAGAAATCAAGAAAAAATTACAAACACAGTCCCAACCTTTTTAATGCTAGTTTTTTCAGTCTTAGTTATAAAAAAGAAAAAGAATTAAAACAATGACAAAAAATCCTTTCTGTCTCACTAGTTAACTAAGTTAAAGCAACTGAGTGAAGTCACTCTCCTCCCTCTCTCTTTCTCGGTTTTATTACTTCTATATTCAGGGTTAGCAAACTTAGGCACATGAGCCAAATCTATCCCACTACCTGCTTTTATAAATAAAGTTTTGTTGAAAATATATCCATGCTCATGAATTTACGTCTTGTTCATGACTGCTTCCACGCTACAACGGTAGAGTTGAGTAGTTGCACAGATCCCTTCCAACCCACAAAGCCTAAAGTATTTTCTGTCTGGTACTTCGCAGAAAAAGGTTGCTGATCCCTGCCCTATAGCTGGATGATAATCAAGGGCATTCCTCTTACCATTTCTTTCCTTAAAATCCTTAAATGATATCCTGTTGCCCCATAAGTCCAAATTTTAAAGATGGTTTAAAAGATCGACCAACCTGCCTCTCCCTACAATGCTAACTTCTCTCCTTGGGCATGGGCTGTACGGAATAACCTCTTTCCAAAGAATACAGCATGAAGAGGGGGTGGAGGGGAAGGGGAACTTTACAGTGGAGAAACCTGACAAACGCGATGTCTGACAAGCGCTGGAGATTAATATCAACAGCGATGAATCCTGTTACTAGCGTGTGCCCTCGAAAGGGTACGACAAAAATCGCACTTCACCTCTCTGGTCTTCCTCCCCAGAACACTTAACCCCAGTCTCAACACGAGAAAAACATCAAACAAATCCCAACTAGGGAACAGTCTGCAAAACACCTGACTAGTATTCCTCACTGTCAAGGTCATCAAAAACATGGGAAGTCTGGGAAACTGTCTGCTATGGTTTGAGCGTATGTGACCCTCCAAAATGTATATCGAAACTTAATTGTCAAGGTGGTGATATTAAGAGATGGGACCCTTGGGGAAGTGAATAAGTCATAAGGGCTCTGCCCTCACGAATGGGATTAGTGCCTTTATAAAAAGGCTGGAGGGAAGTAGCTGGGTGCTTTTGCCTCTTTTTTCCTTCTGCCACGTGCGGACACAGCAATTGTCTCCTCTGGAGGACACAGCAACAAGGTGCTACTTTGGAAGCAGAAAACTTTCACCAGACACTGAATCTGCCAGGACCTTGAGTCTGGTCCTCCCAGCCTCAAGAGCTACAAGAAATAAATTTCTGTTATTTTTAAATTACTCAGTCTCAGGTATTTTGTTATAATAGCACAATGGACCGAGACACTGCCACAGCCGAAAAGAACCTAAAGTGACACGATGACTAAGTGTAACGTAGTATCCCAGATGCAGCCCTGGAACAGGACATTAGGTAAAAACTAAGGAAATCTGAGTCAATGATCTGCTTTAGTTAATAATAATGTATGAGTTTTGGCTCATTAATTGTGATAAATACACCATGTGAGAGGACAATAATAGGGAAAACTGAGTGGGGGGTAAATGGGAACACTGTACTTAACTATGTTCACAACTTTTCTGTAAATCTAAAATTTTTTCTAAAATGAAAAGTTTATTTTAAAATGGAAAAAAAATGAAAACAAAATTCAGCTCACCTTGGACTCAGCGGCCAGTATCTAATAAGAACAAGCATCTGGCAGGGGGCCCTCCCGCACAGTTGGGCCTTTCATCGTATCTGATCTGATTCCCCATCTCTCCGAAGACCCTCACTCCTGGCCCTAGCTCTGTCTTTTGCTTACATGATGGAATAAATGCTGAGCACATGACATGAGATCCTGCTTCACACAGGGTTTTGATATATGGACTGATATTTCCTTTCTGCATCCCCATCAGAATTTGGCATGAAGGAAGATATTTAAAATGATTACTAGCATAATGAGGGCCAAACTATCAGACTTATTAAGCCTCCAAGTTCAGGAGCTCTTCTCCAATGCAAGACTGACCTTGCCAACTCTCCTAGGCAAAGCAGAGACATTGTTGAGGAGGAGGAGGAGTAGAGACACTAGTTTCCTCTAAGATAAAGCTAGTAGTTTTCTGTGAGAGTATTCTGTGGTCATTTATGTTGGGGAAATTCTAGACTAACTAAAAAATAAAAACCTAAACATATTTCATTGGGGCAGAACTTCCCACTTTTGATATGCTAATCTAAAGGAATATCCATGTATCTGTACGAAGATACAGAAAGCAACAATCTCTAAACGTATTTAATTATGAATTTTTGCTGTTGGTGGCAGTGATGACGGTGGTGGCATGCCTATTAGCATCAGAAGGTTTAATAAAAAAGAACGTCAAAAACATTGTCTTAGAAGTATGAATGGGCCTATGGCCCTGTGTACTGAATACAATATCATCAAGAAATATTCGAACATAAATGATGTGTAAGATAAAGGCACAGCTGTACACGTATTTCTCATGAGCTTACGCATGTGGACTCTCTAACTCTGTTCCAGTTCCCCCTATGAAGGACTGACATTCTAAGGATCAGGTTAGACCAGGCAAATTAGTTTATTTCCTTCATCACCGAAGTCAGCTGGAGATACAAGAGGTGCAGTTAAATATGCCAAAGCACCTTCCTTCCCTTCGTTGTACACAATTTTTCCTGTTGCTTTCTTGGACTTAGTTTGCCCAATGCATAGCTGGCCTCTGCCAGGATGTTGTGGCTCTTCTACTTACTCTGCTTCACTTGCTAGTATGATAGTCTAATTTTTACGTTTGGATTAGAGAAGGGCCCCCACCACCAGTAAAACCAGGAGTGGTGAAGCGCAGTTCCACCTAGACTGAGACCTCTACTCTCTCTAGTCAGTCCGAGGCCAGTAGTACATTTAGCTCATCTGTTCTGCACCCATAATACGGTCTCCCCATTTGGTCTGTTTCTCACCCCTTTCTTACTCCTAGTCAAGGTTTTTTCAAGACTTCCACTTTATCTACCTTACTAACTTAAGGTTTCTTAATGAACATTAGAGACTTTGTCCAACAAAAGTGATTTCCCTTTTGATCAATGCTGCCTTCTTCGCACAATCTAGTTGGAGAGAGAGGATGGAAAGAGTTCTATATATAAATAACATAGGGAGACCTAATGCAGAATCTATAACAGAAGCAAACTAATAAATTACCGTTTCACTGAGTGCCCTTGTGCTACACTCTTTAAAATAAATTGGATTTGAATTTCATCTTTTAGGACAATAATTATTTGTTTCTCCTTTGTACATGAAGGAAATTAGTCTACAAGAAGTCTACAGACTTGGCGATGTAACTGAGCTGTATAAGACTTGGGTCGTCCACACTCAAAACAGCTTCTACCTTATAAATGCTCTTGTATGCTTCACTGGGGGGTTCCAACAGACAACATGCTTGGTAAAACAGGTTCTTTCAAACCAGGTGGGGGCAATTAATACATGTTAATTTTTAAAAAGGAATGAACAAATATCTAAATGTTAACAATATAGCCACTATATTCATAACTACATGATTTCCCATATTCTTAAAGTATGCCTCTGCTTCTTGATTTCTAAGTGACATGCAGGTGACTAACGCAAAACCCCAGTGCTTCCCTGTTCTGCTAAAACACAGTAAGAAGACTTCTGATGTTGAATCTGTATGCACATCAGATCGTCCGTACTAGCTCCACCTAAGGCTGCGGTCCGTGGCATGGTGTGGAATTACTCAGAAAGCAGCACACTCTGAAGTTCTGATTTCATTCAAATTGAAAAGATGTGGTAATGAAATCATTCCTTATAACACGTTTCGGGTCTATTAAACAAGCACATTGAGGAATTCCCATTTCAACTGAAATGGGCTTGTCACGGTAACCTAATTGCAGTGTCTGTGCACCAGGAAGAACGTAGTCTTCTTGGGATGATTTTAAGAATTAATTATTTAAGTTTCCTATTTCCACTTAATAATCTCTATAGATTAGTGCATTACACTTATCCTTTTATGATTTGCAAATTTGTCTAATTATTGTTCTTGCTACCTCCAAGCACGACGTTCTTAAATGTGTTATTCCAATCTATGGGAAGGTTTGCTGAGCTAGGGCATCGTAGGTAAGAAAAAACTTTGTAGGACCAATTTACTAATAAAACCTGGCATGATGCTTGCTGCAAAGATGCTGCCTGTCAAGGGCTTAATCAGGGAGAATAATCTTGCCCACTGTTGCATCGGGAAAGTCATTGTTTATGACTTCAGGGAGTACTGCCTTGTTAATTTAAGAGATAAGCTGAAAGAGACCCTTCTAGAAAAGCACATAAAAGGCCAGGGGTGGAGGAGGCTTATTTAGGGTGCATTTCACTTGTTCCGCCTCAGTGAAACTTAAAAGAATAACAGAAAGTCTTCTAGCTTGACATTTTTGGGGGGAGCTGGTCGATGACCTTCAGCCTCTGCATACCATGTACAGTTGCCCTGATGAATTAAAACTACAATTTGCACTGGGATTTAGCTCAGTCATAGAGAGACTACGGCTGTAGGTTCTCACTACTTAAAGCGTGGCTCCCTGACCGGAAGTGTCAGCCTCATCTGGGAGCTTGTTAGAAAAACAGAATCTCAAAGCTTCCCCCAGACCTACTGAATCAGAATCTACATTTTAACAAGATCTCTAGGATATACATATGCACATTAAAATTTGAGAAGCACAAGTCTGGGGCACTCATCTCCAAGGAGTATCCAAGGAGATCCCTTGGAAAATGTAAACCATAAGCATTCATTTCTCTTTATATACTTGTGTTCTCTCTATCCTGTGAATTTTAATGATGTATATAATATTGTATAGTAGTACATGAATAAAACTGATAAATAAACACATAGTGGTTGTGTATGCTCACAATTTTTGACAATTAAAATGTTTGCCTTATGCTAGTTTTTCTTAGAGACTGGTCTGCAAACTACCTTTATCAGAATTACCTGGAGCGGGCTATTTAGTCATTTAGATCTCTGGGCCCCACCCTGACCCACTGAAACAATCTCTGGGAGTTGGCAGCAGAAATCTGCATTCCAAACAGGTTTCATGAGCAATTCATCTGTGTGTTAAAATTTGAGAGCCGCTGTGTTGGACTACCTCCTCCCTATTCTGTTTGGAGTGTGATGTTAGATGATGTTGATTTGTTCCCCACAGAGTAGTTACTATGTCCAATATTTTTCACCTGGCCCAACATTCAACCATCAAGACTTTCATTATATAGGTTGAGCATGCCTAAGACAAAAATCTGAAATTTGAAATGCTCCAAAATCCAAAACTTTTTTGAGAACCAACATGAAATAGTGATACCTTTTCTTTCTGACGGTTCAACGTACACGAACTTTGTTTCATGCACATTACTAAAAAATATATAAAATTACCTTCAAGCTATGTGCATAAGGTGTATATGAATCATAAATAAATTTTGTGATCAGACTTGGTTCCCATGCCCAAGATATTTCATTATGTATGTGAAAATTTCCTAACATAAAAAAAATCCAAACTCTAAAATGTTTCTGGTCCTAAGCATTTTGGGTAAGGAATACTCAATCTGTATCATTTTATGGCATTTATATTACTTATATATTATTATATCATTTCATTATATCATGTAATAAAAATACTGCTACAATAATTTTGGAATATATTTTCAGGCTCTTTAGATATGTCATGAACAAAGAAACCAGGAGCATTTCTACATACCTTCCTTCCCCAGAGTCAGTTGATATCTGGGCTTGTGAACTTTCTTACTGGCCTCCAAGGCTGGAAGGTAACAGCCAAAACCAATGGAGCTCAGAAAACAACAGCGGTGTGAAGGCTCTTTGAGGAACCAGGTGTGGCTTTTATGGCTGTCTTAACTTTGAAAGAAATTCAACCCCATTCCTGACTGTCAGAGAGGCCCAAGAAACAATTTTAGCCAAGGTCAGACACCTCTCTGCATGCTCCTGATTTTCCTGTTTCCCATGTGGTTTAAAGAGCATGTAGACAGTGCATAAACTCGTCACGTGGTCCCACTATGCACCACGGGGCACAGAGATATCTTATTTAAGATACATTCCTTGTGTCAAGCACCTCAAAGTGTGATGTGAGTCACATACCCAATTAAATATAGAATAATGTGCACCGTGGAAAAAAATGAATTCTGGGAAAAGTCCATGGGAATACCCAAGAAGAGAGCCATTCCTTCTCTTTTGGCAGGTGACAGGGGAGGTCAAATATGGCTACACAGCACATTTTCTCACCTGCTAGGCTGAACCTTGAGGAACGAGTGGGATTTTACCAGGTAGAGAAAGAAGGAGAGAAGCAGAAAGGAAATTCATTATTTCTAGGCTCAATTCTGCTGCTCGTCATAGCATCTGTTGTATGTAGTTTTCATATAGTGCAATGTGGGATGGGCTCATTCTATCACTGTCATCATCACCATCATCATCAACACTGTTGGTTCCTGACTATGTACCTTGCACGTGTACTTTTCTGTGTTTTCTAATTTAATTCTCAGAACTGCACTGGGATCATGTTCTATCATTATCCCTACTTTTTAGATGGAGAAACAGATGAACAGAAGGTGTGATTAACTTGCCCAAGGTCACCCAGCTAGTGAGAACGTAGGAGAGGATGTAGACCCAGGTAATCATACTCATGGTATCTCTCAAGATAACTTGTTCTTAAGACAGACATCCATTAGTAGCGCCACGTGCCACGGCCTTGACTTCAGTCACTGAATTAACTCTCCTGGTGAAGCTAAGTCCATGAGCTGTTGCCCTAGTGACCAAGCTAAAGTGCTCTGCGGAAGTCCATGCTATGCCATAGCACTTTTATTCCTGAACGAGGTGATTTGCTGTAATGCTACCAATTGCCTAGCGATCACCTGCCAGCTCTGAAATAAACCCCGCTACCGTTTAGAGACCGATAAGGGGGAGCCCTTGATGACTGGAGTTGGCAGGAAGATGGGGATCCCACCACCGTCTAAACCCAATCCAGGCTGAGTTAATCACTGCTGACTTATCAGGGATGCAGATTGGGCTCCCATCCAACGCACTCTTTGGATTATGAATCTGCATCTCTGAGACTGCGAATATGGTCCTTTTCCCCAGCACTAAATTTCTCCTGGAATTTATTTTCCAAAATATTATTTTTAATGTTAAACAACCCCAAAATGCATTTTTCATGTTTATTGCCAGTGCATAAAATTACAATGCTGTGAACATTTTTAGCAGCATACCAATATCATGATCTATAATTTAAAAGGTGACTTTAGTACGGCAATAAATTTCACGAGACACTGAAACCTCTGCAGAAAGGAGACAAATTAGGGGCCAGCCATTCAGCCAGCATTTGGGGGGATGTGGTTAATTACTATGTTTCCACCGTTAGAGAGAACTGCAGGAGCAACTACTCTCAGCTCCGTGGTGGAACCGTTGGTGTGGGAAAGAATGAGAAATGGGGTTTGCAAATTCTTCTTTAGGAAGGTGATGATGATGTTCAGTGCATGTAGCAACAGTGATGAAATCAGGGTAAGAGACATATGCCTTCACAGATTTCCCCCAATAAAAAAAAGAGGAGAAAATCAGCAAACACACAGACACCAAATCTCTGTTGAGTCTACGAGAAGGTGAATGCTATGTGTTTGGTGTGGGGCTATTAGCTCTTGTTGGCTGAGTTTCACAGTTTGAAATTAATTTTTTTTCTGTGTTTTCTCCCTCCTGAGGTCCTGACCAATTGCCACTTTGTCGGTGAGCTTTTTTAATTTTCAGGGAAGGTGGGTGGTGTGTGAAACAAATCAATTGCTTCTTGAGAAACCACATCTGCATGGCTTCTCACTTTAGCTTCTGCCAAGCTGAAGGCAACTCAGACTTTTTTTTTTTTCCTCCAAAAGGTATGAGGCCCAATTAGGAAGCCAAGTGAACATGGGAACAGTTTCATCAGGCACAGAAACTGCACACAGATCGCTTTCTTAGCGGAAGGTGATGGCTGATGGAGGCGGGGCCGAGAGCCTGGACCACGTTCGCATGCCTTGGCAAAGGGACACTGAGGTCGCTGGTTCCCTCCATGTGCTCACATGAAGGGACCTGGTGATGGCAGGAAGATAATTACCAAGTGAGAAGCTCTAATGAACCCATGAAAATTAGCACAACCCAACAAGTTATAGGGCCGAAACCACGAGCATGCAACACGCCCACGTGCATGCACACACACGCCCCAGATGATGTGTTTAACATGTCTCCCCCACACTGGTGTCGTTGCTCTATTTAGGCTAATGATGCCTGGGACAATCAGAGCTATCACTGCTCTGAAAATGATCAGTACCATATAGAAAGGCCCCCTGGGGAAATTTGGCCTGTGAAGGCTTTTCAGGTCTGATGGATTTTTTTAATCTATCTGCCAGACTGCTTTGAAAGCTAAATAGATGCCCATCAACAGGCTGTCTGTCAATGATCAACAACTTCACATATTTTGCTTGTGTTGACATTTTTGTTTCAATCTAATGGGTTTTTTGCCAGATGGCTGCTGTCCTCATTAGGGATGCTTAGCACATCAAATGGGTGTTCTTTGGGCTGGTTTATGGGCAAAACTGGGGGACCCTTTGTTTCTATTTTCTAAACTATTTTTGTTTCTAACTATTTTAAAAGGTCTGAATTCATTGACAGATGTGTTTCAAGGGTGTGCGTCTATGCCTATCCCAAATGTGTATGTATGAACATATATGGTGGGCACTGACAATACAGTTCCTTCTTATATGCCTATCTGAGAATAGAGGAGACGCCAAATCATGACAAAAATATCAATGTAGGAAAGTTGAATGTTAGTTAGGAAATTAATTGATGGCAACTGAAGGTGTGAAGTCATTAAAGACACCAGATCAAGTGTTCTTTAAAATCAGGGCTTCTGAGTACCATAACGTTTCTCTTTGTAGCACGACCCGAAAGCTAAGTATGTTGGCCCGTTCTAGGGCAGGGCGCTGAAGTTCTCTCTACTCCTCCCTAACTGTACTCTTTCCTTGGGCAATTTTATTGAGTGCAATGGTTTTAAACATGGTCTATGGTCAGTGATTTCCAAATTTTATCGAAAGCTCTTATGCTTTCCCTGAATTCCATTCATGTCCCCAGCTACATATTTGATTTCTCCACTTGGATGACCACATATACATCTCAAATTAACAATGTCTTAAAAAACACTTTCTAAATTTTCTGCCACAGATGTCTCTGGCATATTCTTCCTTGTTTTGGCAAATGGCAGGACACCTACCCAGTCTCTCAAGCTGAAGGACTGGGAGTCATCCCCAAGTCGTCTCCTGGCCTCGCTCCCCACGCACCATCCATGAGCCCCTCCTCTGCATGCAAGGTATCCACCATCTGCCTACTTTGCTTCATCTCCATCGCTGCCAACCACAATTTCTTACTTGGATTATTGCAACTGCCTTCCTGATTTGTCTCTTTACTTCTACTCTTGTTCCTTAACAATCCATTTTTCATAGCAGCAAAAGTTATTTTGAAAAAAAAAAAATCAGCAGATCATGTTAAATGTCCTACCTAAAACCCAATAATGGCTTCATAATACATGGAGAATGACTCCCAATTCCTAATCCTGTCACCGTGCAGGACCGGGCCACACCTACGTCTCAGTTTCCACCTCCTCTCATTCCCTTTTCCACACTACGCTCCAGGGATGTTCTAGAACAAACCCAGCTTGCTCCTCCTCGGGGCTCTTGCATTCTTTTTTTTTCTCAGCCTCGAATGCTCTGCCTTTAGTGTTCCTATGTCATATTCTCTCACATCTCTCAAGTTTCACCCCAGAGATTCCTAATGGCCCTATTTGGAGTATTCCACCCCCAGCCACTGTATCATGCCATGCTGTTGTGATCTGTTCCTGTCACTTACCACTATTGGCAATTGTCTTGTTTGTGTATTGTCATTCTAGTTTATAGTCTTGTCTCTGTGAGCTGAAATGTGAGTTCTGTGGGCCCCGTGTTGCTCGCTCCTGTATCTCTGACACTTGGAACAATGACTAGAAGGTATTATGTAAGTGCTTAATAAACATTTATTTGTTAAACAAATTATTATAGACTGAATATTTGTGTTTCTCCCCTCCCAAATTCATTTGTTGAAATCCTAACCCTCGCTTTGATGGTATTAGGCCATGAGACTTTGGAAGTTAATTAGGTCATGAGGGTGGAGTCCACATGAATGGGACTAGTGTCCTTCTAAAAGACATGAGAGCTCTCATTCTCTGCTCTCCACTGGGTGAGGATAGAATGGGAAGGTGGCCATCTGCAAACCAGAAAGAGGCCTCGAAAGACACCAGATCTGCTGCCTTGATCTTGGACTTCTCAGGCTCTGGAACTGTGAGAAATAAACATGTGCTGCTCCGTCACTCCATTTATGGTCATTTGTTATAGCATCCTGAACTAAGATACAAAAGGAGATATCAGTATAATGTAATTCAGCACAGAATTACATATTTTTCCATTGTATAGAGTTTTGTGTCTTAAAATTCCTCAACTAAATTGGAAACTCCTTGAAGGTAAGGACGCAGTTTGATAATTTCTCACTTGGATCTAGGCAGGTATCCACCAATGCTCATTAGTAAATTGGTATATTAAAAATAAAAAACCTTCTTTTAAGATATTCTTCCTATCCTAGCCATATTCCCTAGCTCTCTTCAGTGATATTCAACATAAGGCAAAACTGAAGATAAAAATGAAAACTTTGTCTATGGAGTGAGTGGAGGCATACTTCAAACATACTGAAAATTAAACAAAGGGATTAGTAGCAAAATAAAATAAAACAAAGGAATCCAATCGACAGCAATACAAATGATGAAGCAAACATATAAAAATGTAGCTATGAAGATCAGTTGGTGCTTCTGTTAATTAATTTATCTACTCATTCAGTAAATATACATAAAATCTACATGATAGGTCCTAGCTGTAGCACAGTGAATTGGAGACACTGCTCACGACCTTGCAGGATGATTGAGTAATGGAAGAGACAGACAAGTATGGAGGTAATTACAATACAGGGTAAATAGTAGTAAGACAGATAATCACAGGAGTTGGAGAGCCCTAATTCAGCCTGGAGGGTCTAAGAGAGCATCCAGAAGAAGTGGTTGGCCACATCATGTTAACGCTGTGCTCATCACATTTTAATGCACGTAAGAATCACCTCAGCTACTTGTTAAAATGCAAATTTACAGTCCCCTCCCCAAGATCCTGGTGCATGTGGTCTACAAACCAGATTTTGAGAAACTGCATAGTGGGTAAGATGAGGTTCTTTGGAGTCAGACACGTCTGTTTGTCTCAGCTCTGCTGGCACAGTCTTGTTGGATGGTAAAGTTTCTTTACCTCTCTGACCTCAGCTCTCCCATCTGTACAAAGGGGATAAGAATCTCAATGGTACAAGGTCGTCGTAAAGACACAGATAAAGAAGGTGAGATGTAAACACTACACCTGACACACAGAAACACTCGGTGAACCTTAGCAAATGTCATCATCATCATCATCATTGTTATCATCACCCTAACAAAGGAAAGGGAAAGGTTTCAAGCAGAAGAAACAAAGTGTGGGAAAGCCAAAAGGCATATGAGAAAATTTCCTGTAACTCTGGGTGAAATGAACTGTGTAAGAACAAAAATCCCAGCCATTGTGTATAGTCTAGACCAAGGGTCAGTAAACCCAGCCTATTGCCTGTTTTTATAAATAAAGTTTTATTGGCACACAGCCTTGCCCATTTGTATATGGATTGCCTGAGGCTACTTTTGTACAACAATGGCAGTTGGAGTTGTACGATGAAGTGGTAGCGACAGAGTAGTTTTGACAGTAAAGCCTAAAATATTTACTACCTGGCCCTTTATAGAAAAAGCATGCTGCTGACTCCTTGCTGAGAGGCTGTATTTCGTGATGGTTAGGGGTGTGGGCTCTGGAGCCAGACCACTGCGGTTTGAATCCCAGCTCTGACCCTTGCTGGCTGTGAAACCTCAGGGAAGGGGTGTGAGAGTACCTTCCTCACGGAGCTGTCATGAGGATTTTAATTAGTTAATACATACGGTCTTTAGAGCCTGGCATAGAGTAAATACTCCATAAATATTAGACATTATTATTCATATAGGATAAGGTCTTTATGTGTTGGTGGAATTTGCATGGTTTATGAACACTGGCTTGAATGGGGTACCTGTGGCTGTGAACGGAGGCCAAGAAGATGAAAGAAGAGCAGACTCGCTAAAGATAAAGTGGAACAGCTGATAACTTAAAACTCCCCGACTGAGCCCTTCTAAGCCTTTATTATTTCATACATATGCATGGAAAAACAACTAGACTCTTCACAAAGGTCTAGCAACAAACAAGCAATCAACCACAAATATGACCAAATTCTATTTATGTGAAGATTCCCTTTGTGTTTTTTTTTTTTTCACACATATAATTTTATTTTCTTGGCCTGGCCACCTCGCTGTCTGTTGCCTCAGCTGTTGTGGCATTCTCTTAATAAATACTGTATAAACTCATTTTTCTATTTTGGTTCTTTTTTAAATCATTTTTCCTCTTGCAAATCTACATCCTACCTACGATGGCTCTATTGGAAGGTGTCGCAAACAGACCTGCTATATAAACGGTGATTAATATAAATGCAGACTTTGAAGTCAGACAGATTTGAATTTGAATTCCTGATCTGTCCCTTTCTTGCAAGTTGACTAACTTCTCTTAGCCTCAGTGTACCCACCTGTAAAATGGGGTTTGTAATGATCCCTACTTCATGGGCTTGACATTAGGAATAGGTCAGATAACATATATAAAACACCTGCCCCATAAGATGTGGCACATAAAAATTAACCATTAAGTGATAACTATGGTTATTTTTATCAGTAAACTTTGACACTTAGAAGTCTTTGGTTGGTATTTTTGAGTAACACTGCTATAAAATGCCTTGTTCCAAGTATTCAGCAAGTGAATAGATTCTGCCCTCCTAGGAACACCATATTTTTTCCTCGAGAACATTTAGGCACTTTCTGACTGTTATTAAATTAAAATGTTTATCCCTCAGGAGAGAAAACAATCAACTCCCACACCAATTCTATTTATGAAACAAAATGCTTTGGTTTTTCCCTGACTCAAATCCTCTTTTATGTACAATCTCTTTGAAATAGAAGGATGTTTAGAGTGATTTTCACACAGCGTGTGTGTGTGTGTGTGTGTGTGTGTCTGTTTCAAGTCTAAATTGATATTTCCGGCTTGTCTTGAGAACCATCCTTCTTCTACTCTTAAATGGGAGCCAAGACCATGGGGGCTTCTTGGCAGGATGGGAGCTTCCGAGCCCTTATGGTGTGGGTGTCACATGCTATGTGGACTGTGTGATAGGGTTAGGAGTCTCAGCAGCAGAGACAGACATGATCAAAATTTGTAATGACATTTGTTCTCTTTCTTGGGGAAGATCAGACATAGCCAGCCACCAACCAATTTTTCTAAAATTCAGATGAACACACACATTTCTATCTGTTTGTGTCAACATCTCTGTATATCCCCCTTCCTATTCTATATTTTAAGCTATCCATCAAGAGGAGGTCACTCCTGGGGAGAAACAACTATCTTTTTATATTTCTACTGATATTACCCTCATTTAAAGTTTGGCTTCATGGAAAGACCATTTACTTGGAATCAGGAATCTTGAGATTGGTCCAATTTCTCCTTCGACATTGACATAGGAAGTTGCTAACTTCTTTGGGAATGTTCTTATATGCAAAGTCACACACAACCCCCATCATGGGCATATCACTTCCCAATATAATTGTGTAATATGATGTACCTACTACATTAATTCTCTTACAATGTCTTCTAATATTCTCCAATTATTTGTCCTTCTTTGGCCAAAGAGACCCAGTCTTGTGCCTGTGAATTCCCAGTGCCCAGCCTAGTTCAGGGCTTTGGAAAGTGCTCAGGAAAAGCCTGGTGAGTGACTGGGGCATGAGGGTCAGAGAAAGAAGAAACAACATTGCAAAGCAGGGTGTAAGGTATGGTTCTACTAGTACTTTCTGGATAGGGTGACCAACTCATCCCAGTGGCCTGGGACTTCCCCAGTTTTAGCAATGAAAGCTCCAGATGCACTGGGATGGGTGATCACCCTATTTGTACATGAGAAATCTCACATGTCACACTTTCTTCTCTTTTGTCATAGGAATCATTGTCAGAATCATCATCTTTGGAGCCATCATTTAGTGCTACCTAAGCAAATGGAGCTGGTGTCTCTTGATTGTGTCTGCGCCATCTTCCATTTTCCTCTTTTGGTAGCAGCACCCCAGTTCCCTGCTAGGGGGCCTTTCCTTCTCCAGTCTTGGTCCACGTGCTTAACCCCACCCTGACTCCAAGCTTGGGCAGGTAACCCAGGCCTGGCCAGAGAAATCCATCCCCTAGATTGCTTTGATTGGTTTAGAGATGATCATGTGATCCAAGCCAAGCCAATAAGATATGATTCTGAGATCTTTGCTAGTGGAGGAAGTTGTGCTCTTGTTTCAGAGGGATTCTTAGCTGATAGGCTGTGAGTGTGATGTTGTGTGGAACAGCCAGGTAGAGAGATGGCCCACATAAGTGTGAGGTCAACCTGGAGGGAAGCAGCACTGAGAAGTGGAGAAAAACCAGTCCTGACAATATCATTGAGCTGTCGGATCAAGCCCTGTCAGACTGGCCCTGGCTGTCTTTGTGAAATAAATATATTTTTGTGCTTTTGTTTGTTTGATGTGGAATGAAATGTAGAATCAAAGAGTTCTAACATAGTAAATTTATATCAATACAGGATGCCAAAAATCAGATTTTATATATTTCACTTCCTAGTTTCTGAATCTGCCTTAAATTTCCAATATTAAAAAAATCCCCTTTCTACCCAAGACTGCACGATTTTGCATTATTATACCTTAGAGTCAAATGTTGTTTGTCAAAATGGTGGGTGGGTAAAGAACAAAGAGAGAAAGAAGAATTTCCTCCTCACGGGGGTCTGCCTCCCTCCCCTTGCTGCTGAGCACGTACTCTAGCTAGACACAAGGCTAAAGGCTTCATATTTGTCATTTCATGTAAGTCTAATGACAACCCTAACAGGAAATACTACTCGTATTACTCCCATTTTACAGACAAAAAACCAGAAACTTACTAAAGCAAAGTAACTTCATCACTATCATATAGCTCGCAATTCTGGAGCTGTACTCCTAGAGGAATTACACATTAGCAAAAATGCATTCTTTTATTCATGTATGTATTAAGTAGATATTAGTGTCTGCTCTGTGTCAGAAACAGTTATATGTGCTGAAAATACTGAGGTAAACAAGGTAGTCAAGGGCATTTGCATTCTAATGGGGTGACATAACACACAAGGAGCCACAGGAATAGAATTTCTGTCGGTTACAGGAGCCAGGAGGACAATGAAGGGGAGAGTAGGTGACTGAAGAGGGGCAAACGCTTTAGAGGAGCCTGTCAAGATAGCTTCTCTGAGGAGGTGACATTTGAGCGGAGGCCTAAGTGATGAGAGGAAGTGGGACCAAAGGAAGGAGTGGAAGGAAGTGCTCCCGCAGGTGATCTGATACCTGCCTGCAGGGGGGTCTTAAGGACTGACGGAAAGCCTATAGAGCAAAGCGCTTGGTAAATTATCATTGGTAAAAAACTGCTCATTTTGGTCAGTCTTTGTTGTGAGTCAGAGAGGCGAGTGACCCACCACTCGGAAGAGTCTACTGGGGATGAGGCCTCTGGAATGAGGCTTATTTCATTTCGAGATCGTAAAGCACTTTGCACGGTGCCTGCATACAATAAGCACTCACTAAATAATTCTTCACCATTATTCTTAATTCAAGGAGTGCAAGAGAAGGACTCTCATGGGGAAATGTTCCTTGTTCTTTAACACTTGTCCATCTTGATAAGTATATCAGTTAAGATCCTTCAGCTCCTAATAATAGAAATCCATTTTGGCTACGTTAAGCTGAAAGAGAGAGAATTTATTGCAAGAGTGTGTAACAGCACAAATTCAAAAGGAAAACTGTACAGTCAGGTCTCAAAACGTACAGGAACGAGGACTGCGGAGAGGAAAGTGCACGCGCAGGGCTGGGATGAGCCAGTGTTTGCACTCCTGTCAAGACCCAACTGGCTGGGAAATGGAGCTGTTCGGCTTAGCTTGGGTGGTCCATCTGTTGGCCAAGGCTGGGGTGGGGGGTGAGCTTGATTGACAGTTGCTCTAGCCTTCAGATTGAAGGGGAAATGATGGCACCTCAGACGCAGAGCAGAAGTTATGAATCTGAGCAAGCGAGAAGGCGCCAGGGCCACTACAACAGGCAAACTCAACCTCTAATAAATGGATGCAAACTTCTGCTGCCAAGGAGGGAAACTGCTTATTTGTTTTTAATTGTAAATATGACACAGGAGCAGAAGATGAGAATATACAGTCTAAATTGGTTTTCAGCATCTTTTCCAGAGGCTGTATTTTATAACCATCGGGAGTTATGGGATTTGGTTTTTAATTATTGGGGTTTGAACCCCCAGCTCTTCTGTATGTGAGCCTGGACAAGTGACCTCTGCATATCAGTCCTTGGGTCCTCCTCTCATAATAGAATCTGCCTCATAAGGTTGTTATTAGGATCAAATAAGTTAATGCATGCCATGTTCTGAGAGGAGTGCCTAACATGTAGGGTAATCAATGAATTTTAGTTAGCCTTACAGTAGTTGATATTACTAATTTATATATTTCACAGTAGGTAGGCTCTTGGTATCGTCAGATTCAAATGTGGCTCTGAAGGCTACTGATGTGCATAAATTTGTAAATTTTCGAAGCCATCAATTGGTATCTTCACCTTAGTGTAGCTTTATAACCTTATAAACAAACTGATCAAACATTTGTTTCTTTATGAAAAGGACTATAAGAAGAATGGAATCTCTAGAAGAACTGTAAAAGCCAGTCTTGTGTGGATATGTTCAGGAAGCACACGGCTCTTGATGGAAATCATTGCAGGAGAAAGGCAGGAGCTTGAACAAATATTTTCGATTTAAAGAATCACTGTCAATACTCAATTGCATATAATTTGGTCTGCTTTGAAAAGGAGATGAGGTCGTGTATTTAGGAACAGCAAGACCACCACCAACCAAAACAAAAAATGGAAAAAGGAAAAGCTAAGGGGGAAAAAACTCCTCCGTCTCCCCATTTTTTGAGTTTTCACATCTTTATTGCCAATGCTTACCTAAATTGCAGCTCTTTTTGAATTTCTTCTCAGTAGTTTTTTAAACCAAAACAAGCCTCGTGATAATTTGACCTCAGATGCTGAAATGTCAGGAGCAGAGCGGTGGACCAAGATGTGATTGTCATGATTCTGGGGGTCCCTGACATGCCACATGTGAATGCAACATGGGACCTCTCCAGGCCTGGTCAGGAAATGAACAAGCTCTGCAGAGCTGGAAAGTGCTCAGGGAATAACGAACTAGACTCTATATTGTTGTGGTCCCTTCCCTCCCTCACCTCTCTTTGTCTGCATTTCCTTTTAACATGCCAGTGGTCAAAGTGAATAATGATATATTTTTGTTGTTGTTTAAGAGAAGCCCTTGAAAGCCATTCTGAGACCGGGGTTCAGAAATCTAATCTTTGTTTGATTCTGTGTTTAGTGGGGATTCAAATCCCAATTTAATTTAATCTTTTGACTTATCCTGCAGGTACTGCCTGATTATATCCCATTGCCACCAGTAATAGGATTGTAGGGACAGAATCTTGCTATTAGCACTTTGAGAAACAAATGTGGAACAGAAACCGTAGCTGGCATTAGTCAATGAAACCCATTGTAAATGAATGACTGCTTCTCCCAACATTTCCCCCACTGCCTCATTTTAATAAGCTATAGCAAGGCTGCACATAAAAAGTTTCAGATTCCATTGATCTCTAGAAAACCTTGAATTTCAACTAAAATGTGGAACTTGAAATCCTGTGCCCATAGATATGTCAAAATAACCACCCCAATAACAGATAGGTTCTGGTAAAGATTTGTTACTAATTTCTATAATCTGCTCCTATAGTTATTCTTCATAGGGTTTTATAATAGTTGGTAATTTTTAATCAACATAGAAATAATGTATAGCCTCCTAAAATGGTCAAGATTTCCATCTCTATAATTAGGCACCACCTCTTGCTAGATGGGTAACCTTCCACAAATTAATAACCTCTCTGTGGCTGAGTCTTCTCATCCATGAAATGGGGATAGCAAGACCACTTGTCTCAAACAGTTATGAAGGATTTTGAAGGATTAAATAAAATAATGCATGGAAAGCCTTTAGAAAATTTGTTAGCACATAGAAATTATACATGAAATATTATTGATACTATGAAGAAAAAAAGAAAATACAGAAAAGGAAGGAAGGAAGGAAGGAAAAACTAACATTTCCCACCAAGTAGCCACGATCTACCATTTTGCATGTTCTCTTCCTCTGTTGAGATTCTCTCGCTTCCTTTACTATGGGGAAAAGGGAGTGTATTCTATGGTGGAAAAAAGCAGAGTGCAAAATCCAGTTGATCGGTAAACATGTGAACAGATTCTTAAGCTCAATGGTGAGCATTAAAACAAAGAGGTGTCAGGTTTTCACTTACTATGTGGACAGAGAGAAAACTATTTTAGTACTCAGTGCAGTTGAGGGATGGTAAGATGGTGTATATAAACATTAGGGGTCTTCATCGCAAGCAGCAGTGACATATTTGGGCTGATTCTAGCAAGAAGGTAATTTATTATAATATTATTGGTTTACCCACAGCCTTTCTGGGAAAGCCGGAGAATTAAGTCCAGGGCCAGCAGCCATGCGCACAGCCTCGCAGGACATGCAGAATTGGTCCAGCACTAGGTGCTGCCATGGGGCTTGCTAATACCTCATGCTGTAAACTTTGGCTGCTGCCTCAGCTTCCCTCCCAGTGCTCCTCCAGGAGCATGATCTGCAGCTCAGAACCCCACAGCTGCCAGGGACATGGCCCTGCAGTTTCTGCTTCCCCTGCTGACTCCCATTCCAACTCCAGGTAGGTCTGGCATCTCGCTGGAAGGTCCCGGATGATGCGTCAGCTTCGAGGCAGCGTGGAGAAGTGAGCATATGGCAGCTTCAACAGCTACTGGGGGAAGTGACCTCAACCTTGAAACTAAGGGGATTCCTTAAACATAAAAAGAGGTTTAAGGTATCGAGAAAAAAAAAGACCATATGTAAGTGCTGCTAAATGACGTCATCTTCTTTGACCTATGAAAGTATAAAGTGGTTTACTTTTTATCTGAAAGCAATTTCACAATATGCTGCAAGAGGCTTAAAATCATTCACATCCTTAGACTTTATAATAATCCTACCTCTGGTAGTGAGTCTAAAGGAATTTGTCAGAGAAGCAAATACTTATGTACAAAGATATTAACCAAAGCTTTATATATTGATCTAAAAAATTGACAGTACTTTAACAATTAAGGGATGACTTAACTATATTGAACTACATTGTTAAGGAAAAAGTGGGAGCTATGAAAACTATCATCTATAATGTAATTGTGAGCAAGATGCTGTTTTAAGAGATTTGTATGACCTGTCTTGCCAAATTGTCACAATTCTGTAAACCACGGAAGTTATGTGTCACTTCCAAAGGGAATGTAAGTAAATTGCCTCAGGAGAAGAAGAAAAGGAGGAGAAAGAGGAGTATTGGAAGTCTCTGGTTGACAGCCTAGATGTTTTTAAGGTGGTAGGTACACGTCTTTTGTTGTGTTTTGGAATCTTCTTGAAGCATACTTTTGTTTTAGCAACAGAAAATAGAATGTTGTTATTTGCTGTAGTGAGATGCTGACATTTCTGAGCTCCTTTTGGAGCTGGACTTTTCTTCCCATTTGCTGACCAGATAATGCCTGTTTTAATCTTTAGCCTCACTCCCCCTCATTCATCACTCTCTATAAATATTAATGATTGCTTGTTTTTATTAAAATAAACTTCTTATTTTAGAATGAGTTTAAATTTTTAAAAAATTGCAAAGACAGTATAGGCCCGATATACCACATACTCGGTTTCCCTGGTTATTAACATTTTACATTAGTGGGGTTCATTTTCACAATCAATGAACCAATAATAATGCACAATTATTAACTCAAGTCTATATTCAGTTTTTCCTAGTTTTTACCTAATGTCTTTTTTCTCTTCCAAGATCCCATCCAGAACACCCTATTATATACTTTAGTTGTTATGCCTCCTTAGGCCCCTCTTGGCTGTGACAGTTTCTCAGACTTTCCTTATTTCTGATGACCTTGGCAGTTTTGAGAAATACTCATCTGGTATTTTGTAGAATGTGCCCCAGTTGGGATTTGGCTGATGTTTTTCTCATGATGATGCTGGGATTATGGAGTTGGAGGAAGAAAACCAAAGCAGTAAAGTGGCATTTTTATCACATCACATCCAGGGTCCCTACTGTCAACATGACCTACTGCTGTTAGTATTTACCTGATCACCTGACTGACCAGTGTGTGCCAAGCTTTTCCATTACAACGTTACTCTTTTTTTCTTTTTCCATACTGTTCTCTTTGGAAGGAAGTTACAGTGAACATCCTGCACTTAAGGAGTGGGGGTTCATGCTCCATCTCCTTGAGGACAGTGTATCTGCGTAAATCATTTGGAGTTCTTCTGTATGAGATGTTTGTCTGTTTTTCCACTTGTATTTGTTTATTCATCATTTATTTATATTATTAGAGACTTATAGGTATTTATTTCATACTTTGGGCTAATACTACTTTATTATTTTGTTGTCCATATTGCTTGTTTCTGAACACCAATAAAGACAGTTCATAAAATCCTGTCCAACCCTAACCCTGAGGTACCTGAAGACAGTTAAGTCAACACCCAACCAATATTTATTGAGCACCTACTGTGCACACGACGAGATGGCTCTCTTTCGCAGGTAACAATGCCACTAGCCATCAACCCTTTTGTTTATCCTTTGTCCAAGACCAAGCCTTGGATGCCATTGTGGAACCAGTTTTCCCAACCATTGGCTTCCATGACCCTTCATGTGAAGCACTTCCCCAAATACACAAGCATTCCCTGATTTCTTAGATCAAAACTTTCTCCCCAGTTGGCTGCCTTTCTCGTTCCTTACCACGTCTAAGTCTTATCTCTCACACACTCCTCAAGTGTCTTCCCTCTCGGCATTGACCCTGTCCACCTGAATAACATGAATTGGGAAGAAAAATCTGATGCTTGGACTCCTTCATCGTCCATGTGCTTCATTCCAGCTGACATATACATACGCATTTCCAGCACTCTCCCCTTCCTTCTGTCTCCTGCCATCCAAAGCCACTTTTCTCACCTCCATTCTTGATACTTTTCCTATCGCCCTGGAAACTAACTTCACTGATTGTCCCATTTCTCTTCTTGTTGTTTTAGTCTTCCGCCATTGTCCACCTGTAAACGTATCACCACACCACCTTCATTGTGGGTATCAATTGCTAACATTTTTGAACTGTGTGCCAGGTATCGTGATAAGCACTTTATAAGGATTTCATTTAATCCTAACTCCAACCTTATAATGTGGGTATTTCATTAGCCCCATATTTCAAAACAGGAAGCAGGCTCTAAGAGATAAAGGCATTGGTCAAGGTCATGTTGCCGGAAAGTGGCGCTCGGGGTGAACGTGAGAACAAGGTGCCGCAGAAAGCCCCGGATCTTCCCACAGGCTGGAAGGGTTGTTTTCCCTGTCCCTCATTCACCTTGTTCTGAGCAAAATATGAAGCACATTTATTTCACTTAACTCTTCCCTCCCCCGCCACAAGCATACTAATCCATGCCTCTCTTTCAAAAAGTCATTATTCAAGTAAAATTAAAAATAACCATATTAAATCTTCAATCCCCTACAGAGAGATGGTAGCGGAGCCAGCAAGGTGAACAAACAAACCTTACAAACAAAAATGTGGATTATCTGAAGTCCCTAAGCACTGAGTTTTAAGCAGAGCTAGCTGGGAGAAAACACTACACTTAAAACACGCGTAGTGACAAATATCTCAACACACGACATCCTCAGGGTAGGAGTGTGAAAGGTCAAAGGAGGAGAGAAATGTATCTCAGGCCCCACACGACTGCAAAATTTAGAAAACGGGGCTTTGATTCTGGCCTCAAGTGCTTTTGATTTCTTTTCTCTCTCTCTTTTAATGGACAAAAGAAGCCTTCTAACTGGCAAGGTAAATAGTTCATGGGTTATTTATTTTATCTCTATTCCTGGTTAAATTGAGTTCAAAATAATTAGATAACCCTGGAAAAGCTGTGACTGGTACTGCTAATTCCACCTAATGATTTTCCCTCGTAGTTGCCCAGTGAAAGGGGTTATCTGTTAAAACAAGCTTTAAACTATTAATAGAGTGAAATTACAGCTTCAGCAGCTAACCCCAGGTAAAGAGGTTCCGGAACGGTATTAAGACTCAAGGCTGGGGGCCGGCTGACTCACTTCCCCCAAATGACCTTTCTTCCTCACTCATAGTTGACTGTTTCATACCAGACGTAACAGTTAACTTGCTCCCGACACCTTCCACTATTTGTGGCCTTAATTGAGGGACCTAAACAAACAAATTAATCACCTCGGCCCATAAAAATGACAGAATTCATATGGTAGCATTCTTCATTCTCTCCAATTTGTTTTCCTGAAATCCCTGCAGCGATTTATTTGCTGAATATGCGAGTTTTTTCCCCCTTATGAAAATTACAAATTGTTGTCAAGGTTAACGAGTTAATATTCTCATTCAATATTTATTTTATGGGGAGACGGAGGAAGCACGAATGTTCCTGTACTTCTTTCCACTGCAAAGTCTGGTTTCTTAATCAAAATGACAAGGACAGTGTCCTTTGGATGATACTCTGAATCATCGAGACTAAAAAATGAGCTTTATTAATCAACAGATCCTGATTAATTATTATAAAGTGTGGCTTCTACATTTCTGTACGTTTTAATAATTCCTGCAGAGGGCTAACAATGTCCCCAGAGATTTGGAGTCTTTGGGGTTTGAATTTTTCTAAGCAATGTCACAATAAATAGTCAAGAGTAGCAGGGTTCTTTCTCTAATCCACTTCGCTTCAGACCAGCAAACCCGGGTCAGAATTCTTCTTCCTATTTCCTATCTATAATTCATCATTTGCATACAAAGTAAGAAGCCAAGAATCAGCGGTTTCATCAGTTTTCAAAATACCAAGGGACAATGAGGGTGATTTATCGCAGGCCACATGATCTAATTCACATAATCAGAATATTTCTGGGGAAAATGGCTTGACGTGATTTCTGGATAACAGTGACCATGCAAAAGACTGAGGGGAGGAAGGCCACGGGTCTGGGAAATCCTATGACACCCTGCTCTCTTTTCCCAGACACGCCCAGCCCCAGTCCCCATTCACAACGGGACACCACCCCATCCTCTCAGGCTGTCAGGCAAGCACACGTTTTTAAGGCTCCTGAACCATCCCTCTAATACATCACCCAGCAACTGCTAGGGTGATAGAAATATTCTCTATTTTGACTGGAATTGTGGTCACACTGGGTAAAGGCCCTAGGATCATACCCTTAAATTCTGTGCATTTCACTGTATGTAAATTTGACTTCAATTTTTATATATATATATTTTTAAAGTTTATATCAGGTAAGAGGATAATCTAAATAGCAAGATATACATGTCTTTAGTGCAATAATGTCAAAATAATAAGAGATATATGTATATCTATAGATGTATATATAAAGGTGTATATTTGGGTATATATAAATATAGACATAAAAATATGTGTGTGAATGTGTATACAATGCCTATGGCCAACTGCTTTCTGCTTCTTTTTCTCAAAATGGCTCCAAAGTGTCCATGAATGGAAATTGCTAAACGGAAGGACAGAATTTCCCTGTCTGAGGATCTCTTAGGGCTTAAGTGATTCTACCCCCTGCAGGTTTTACAAGGTAACTATGAGCTAGCAAATCCTCGTGACCTCTGACTGTTGGTGCACCAGGACAGAGGTTCTCTTCTCTCTGCATTAAACGGTGACAGGGCAGCTCCAAGGTGGGGATCCGCAGGCTACCACAAGAACATCTTTCAAGTATATCTGCGCATTGGCCTGTCACGGTCTGCTGTGAAGTGGGTTGCAAGCTAATTGTTGCCAATCACAAAGTAATGAAATCTGTAATGATCTAAAATATAATAATGAATCAGATTAGATGCGAACTTATATCTGCCCACATATGCTCAGGCCACCGTATTCATAGTGGATGCAGGACCACATCAACACGGTGGGCTTGCCAGAATCTCTGTTTTTGATCCCTAAACGTGTGGAAGAAAAAGAGTGTCTTTGAGTAGGGTCCAGGTAGATGGGCCTGAGGCAATTTTATGGATTTTCCTTCAAACAAGAAGAGCTTGGGAATGGTGTAAAGTTTCCTGTGCTATTAAGGGTAGAGATGATAGCAGGGGACAGAAGAACAAAAGCAACCCTATGGTCAGAGCAGGAGGATGCAGCTGGCATCTGCA
Organism: Lemur catta; assembly: GCF_020740605.2. Classification (NCBI taxonomy): domain Eukaryota; kingdom Metazoa; phylum Chordata; class Mammalia; order Primates; family Lemuridae; genus Lemur; species Lemur catta. The sequence goes on along the minus strand of NC_059144.1, from coordinate 43,367,374 downwards.
CAGCTGACAACCTGGGGCCAGAAGAAAGCAAAGAGAAGCCAGTGGATGAAGCATAAATAGAGGATCATACCAATGACTGCATTCCAGACCCACCCCGCACCCACCTCTGATGCCTATCCAAGCTCCATGAATTTCAAGTCAACCCTGAGAAAGAGGGGAGGACTCTGAATTGAAATATTTTATTTCTATCATTTAACATAATAGGGATTTGCATCAGTTATGAATTTTGTTAACAAGTATATAATAGAAAATAGGCTTCTTTCTTTCTGTTCTTCCACCCTTAATGTGAGGCTTCCAACTTTAAGACCTTTCTGGGAGTCCAATATGGCTGCTAGAATGCCAACCATTGCATCAGCATTTCAGGGAAAAAAAAAATAGGAGAGGAAGCAGGAAAAAAAAAAAACAGTTGGATGTCCCATATTAAATTCCTCTATACTATAATAATTTTCACTTTTACCTCATTGGTCAGAATGTATTACATGGTCACTGCTGACTTCAAGTGTGGATATGAAATGTCACCTTTTAGCTGGGCTTATTGTCACCCTCAATAAAATTGAATATCATTCATAAAGGAGGCAAAGGGGGAATAGATATTGTGAAAGCAATCTGCAATTTCCACTGCAAGGCTTCCAGTAGAAATTAACTTAGAGAACATTAGAGATGTTATGTGTCATCTTACAAACTTCGTTTGTGGCCCGAGATCTGCACCGGCCTCATCTTTGGTAACGTCCTTCCTTGAGTAGTATAGAAAAGGATGCAGTCACCAACAAAGCACACAAATTTGGAGATGATCCACAGCCTTTCTTCTCTATGGTAGAGCCCCAGGAACACCTATTACAATGTGCCATTTACAGCGATGGTGGTAGGAACCACTTTCAAGTTTAAGTTCTCAATAAAACTCTTTTGAGAGTTCATCGAAGTCTACGTCACAGTTGAAAGTCCTACAGATGACTCCGCCAACCAATATGTACGTTGCCATGGACAAAAATTATCAAGAACACCTGGCCTGCTCATTCCTAAAAACCAGAAAACAGAGAGAAATGTGGTTTTACCTCACAATATTTCTGGGAGGCAGCCCCTCTTTCTTTCTCAAGGTAGGTGTTTCTGTTATATGCACAGTAGAATTCTTACAAAATATATGTCATATTTCTTCTTGGTATCCAAGCATTGTGAGGTGCAGGTGCCCAGGTAAGAATTTTGTTCCTTTTCTTGCACCTATTGATGGTGTTCACACTTTTCCCCTTAAAGTTTGGTAGTAGCATCTCGGGGCTCTGGAATCCTCAGCTTCCCTACCATGCTTGCATTTTACCCCGTAGAAGTACAAGTCCTAATCACAGATAACAAGTAAATGAGATTATGATGTTAGCTTTCTCCAGAGATAACAGCAGTCCAGATCATAAAACTACCATATGGCAGATTTGGCAGTCTTTACCGAGCGCCATGGATTAATTATCACATAGACAGACTCTGGTCCCATTTGCAAGAGCCTCGGGCCCCCTGTGACAGAAATTGGCAACCTGGTGAAGGCGAGAGCCTGTATTATGTTTGGCAGGGACACGATGTGACCTTACTGTGGCCAGTTCTGTCATCTCTTAACATTTTGCTCATGATTAAGTTTATCATTTCAAATAAACACAAAATGTCAGGTCTCTGGGTCTACTTAACATGGCAAGCCAAAATAGATCTCTCTTTGATTTAAAAGGGTCCAGGCCAAGGGAATGGTCTGATTAGCTCTCCCATCTGACTTTCATTAGAGCTATCAGATAATAGAGTGGGGCAAAACCCTTGTCCCGACTGGCTGTTTGCCACAAACCAAACCCATGGGGTATTCACCATGCTTTCCCTGACATCTCCTGGTTAGTAACCCAAAGCAGTGGTTACTGGGTTGATCCTCCTGGAATTTTGCCCTTCAGCCTGGCACCTGCTAACCCTGAATCAATTCCTTTCCCCTTTCCCCTAGTTCTCCATCAGTCGAGGATGCCTGCACTTCCTGGATTTTCATTCTATTCCAGCTCTCACTATAAGGACTGATCAGAGTGCTAATCAAACTCTCCCCATCTGGGGCTTGAGTCAGTACCCCATTCTTTCAGCAGATGCCAGTCTACCCTTTGACACTGGGCACAGGGCATAGGAACTGTTTACTTCTCAAGCAATGATTTTCTTCATGCAGCTGGAAACCACCAAGTAGAAGCAGTGAGGGGTCAGCCTGGCTCTAAAGATGTTGCTGTCGAAGAGATACAACTCGTTGGGATTTGCATTTAAAGTGCTGGACACTTCCATCAGCTCTGCCTGTAGCCTTGTCTCTGGTTTGTTGTATGATTACACCATGCATAATTTTTTAAGCCAATATCATGTAACTGCAGATTCTAGGCAACCATGTATTTTGACCTAGAGCAGAAGTCGAAGTTTCAGCCTGCTGTGAGCTCATTCATTCCTTTATTTATTCAATAAACATGAAAATGTCTCATCTGGTCGCTGTCTACTCATCAACTCATTATGCAGATCTCTCTCTCTCTCTCTCTCTCCCTCCCTCCCTCTCTCTCTCTCTTTCTCTCTCTGTCTGTCTCCCCCCTGTCTCCCAGCCTAATGGACCTTCTGTTAGTGATTTGAACAAGCTGAGGTTCTTCCTCCCTCAGAATCTTCTCCCAGGTTCCTTAGTTAAATGCCCCCTTTCCCCACTCCAGTCAACCGTCTCTTGCCTAGTTAACTTTCACTTATCTTTCACATCTGTGCTCCAGTGTCTCCTCCTCAGAAAATAAACCAGGGATATGCCTTCACAAGTAGAAGGAGAAATAATAAAGAACAATGATCTCAGTGACATTTAATAAATTACTAGTGTGATGATTTGTTAAATACCCACCTTCCTTGCTAGCAGGCAAGCGCCATTGACATCGTGACTCTATTTTGATCAGTGCTAATACTCAATGCCTTGCCTGGTGTCTTACACAAAGTGGTGCTCAATAAATATTTGTTTATTGATTGAGTACTCAACATGTGTCGCCAAGAGGGTGGCTCCTGAGATGAAGAAAGAAAAGCTCCCAGAGGAGCTCACAGGTAAGGGTCGAAGGGTAAACAAAGGATGACGATGCAGTGGGATGGATGTTCTAACCGATTACAGATCCTGCGGTGGGGTAAAATGGGAATGTTAAAAAGCTATAGGTTTTCAACACCTTTTGCCACACTTCTATATCTCTCATGAATATCCTCAAGGGAGAGTTAGACACCTATTAGGACAAAAAAAAAAAATTTGCAATTTACTGAACTTGTGGAACAAATGATACCCTGAAAGACAAAGTGCTTTTGATTTTCAAGAGCCAGGCTCTATTGAGAAGGAAAAAAAGAGGAATTATCTGAATTTCAAGTTATCAGTGCCCCCCAAATAGAGGTAGATATGTGATGATGTTGTAGCATTATTCTCACCTGAAAAGGAAATTTTAAAAAATATGGCAATGGGTGAGAGAGGAGTTTTGGACAAGACGAACACCTTTGTGGGTGTCCAGGAAGAAGCTTTTTCTTTTCTTTCTCTCTTTACGGAAGCAATCCTTCCGTAAAGAGAGAAAGAAAAGAAAAAAGCTTCTTCCTGGACACCCACAAAGGTGTTCGTCTTGTCCAAAACTCCTCTCTCACCATTGCCATATTTTTTAAAATTTCCTTTTCAGGTGAGAATAATGCTACAACATCATCACATATCTACCTCTATTTGGGGGGCACTGATAACTTGAAATTCAGATATTCCTCTTTTTTTCCTTCTCAATAGAGCCTGCTCTTGAAAATCAAAAGCACTTTGTCTTTCAGGGTATCATTTGTTCCACAAGTTCAGTAAATTGCAAATTTTTTTTTTTTTGTCCTAATAGGTGTCTAACTCTCCCTTGAGGTATTCATGAGAGATATAGAAGTGTGGCAAAAGGTGTTGAAAACCTATAGCTTTTTTAACATTCCATTTTACCCCACCGCAGGATCTGTAATCGGTTAGAACATCCATCCCACTGCATCGTCATCCTTTGTTTACCCTTCGACCCCTTACCTGTGAGCTCTCTGGGAGCTTTTCTTTTCTTCATCTCAGGAGCCACCTCTTGGCGACACATGTTGAGTACTCAATCAATAAACAAATATTTATTGAGCATCACTTTGTGTAAGCCACCAGGAATAGGGTTCCAAAAACCTCTGATGGCTGCATCCTGGGTTGCAGTGTTACCAATGCCTGAGTCTGGTGAGACGAAACATACTGACATAAAACAAGTCCTATGAAGCAGGTTTATTACTTACAGATAGACAGCAGGGACAAAAGAAGCCCAGGCTCCACTGTGAGCTGGTCTCCCAAGGCTCAAGAAAGCTGCCCTGGGAGGAGGGTGTCTTGACTGTGCATGCCTCACTTACACCATAGCTGAGAGACCCCAAAGGACAGCCCACCCTGGGTTAGAAGCCTCAGGAGCCACGTGACTTCCTGGGCAAAGCTTTGAAGAGCATCTTGCTTCCAGGGGAGGGAGGAACAATGCCCAGGCTGTCCCAGGAAGTTCCTCCCTAACTCAAGATGTTACGTTCCCTAGTGGGGACAGGAACAAGGTTCAGGCTGTTTCAGGCAGTTTCCCCCCCATCTCAGGATATTGCATTCCCTGCACATTCTACAGTTATGCATGAGAACTACAAGCAACAAAGAGGGGAGAACTGGGTCCATCAAAGACCACCCAGAGACCTGTCCCTGCAGAGGAAGGGGTAGAGAATCTTGAACATTACTGACATTTAATCCAGAAGTGACTAAAGTGATGAGATTAAGAATTTTGAGCCATTAGTGAAATAAGTGTCCTTGAGTTAAAATTTTATTTTCGTTGTAGGAAAATAAATCTACAGGTCCATATCACAAAGTCTGAAACTATCAACATTTGTTTTCTCTTTTTTTCTTTTTGTTTTAAAGAAATTGAGAAAGAGTCTCCCTCTGTTGCCTGGGCTAGAGCGCCATGGCATCAGCCTAGCTCACAGCAACCTCAAACTCCTGGGCTCAAGCAATCTTTCTGCTTCAGCCTCCCGAGTAGCTAGGACTACAGGCATGCACCACCATGCCCAGCTAATTTTTTCTGTATGTTTTTAGTTGTCCAGCTAATTTCTTTCTATTTTTTTAGTAGAGATGGGATCTCACTCTTGCTCAGGCTGGTCTCAAATTCCTGAGCTCAAACGATCCACTCGCCTCAGCCTCCCAGAATGCTAGGATTACAGGCATGAGCCACTGCGCCCACCTGACTACCAACATTTGAACCCAATACAGTACAGCTGCTATGAGGGCTAGAGAAAGGAGTACCTAGATTTGTGTGTGACTAGAAAGGAGCCATTTGCGCTGGGTCATGAAACGTAAGTAAGAGTGCACCAGCTGAAGGTGGTGGGATGTGAGTTCCAGGCAGAAGGAATAGCCAGTGTTCAGGAAGAGAGTGGAAGATCATGGCCCATCCAGCAAAGAGAAAGAGGAGTAGAGTAGCTGAGCAATGGAGTCTGCAAAGGAATGAATCTGGGAAATTAGGGCAAATATAAGCTAAGGAGAATAAACTCAATCCTGCAGGCCTTAAAAATGGAAGATTCTAAGATGGGGAAGAAGTTTTCAGAGTTTTAAGAGTTTTACCCTCATAGCAACATGGTAGAGGGTCTCAATCTTACTGGGACATCACAGTAACCTAGGGAGCTTTTGAAAAACACCAAGCCCTTCTCCAGAGACTCTGATTCCATTGGTGTGAGGCAAGGCCAGGCACTGATATCATTAAAGGCTTCTCAAGGGATTGATACTGTAGCCATGGCTGAGAACCATAGAACAGAAGCAAGGAGAGCAACAAGGAGGGTATTACAGGAGATAACGAGGGCTCGAAAGGGTACCTTGGAGAAAGACTCTGCAAGAAAAGTTCATGCCGATTGGATGTCAGCGTCCAAGGTGAGACAGGAGTCAGGAATAATGAGTTTCCAAGAGGGCTTCCATCCCTTGGTTTGGCATTCTTAATGGTCCTTATCTCTCCAGATTAAAAATAGCTGGAGATACACTTTGGAAAATCTAAGTGTTGGGGAACCTGCAGCCTCAGGGCCACACATGGCCTTCTGGATCCTTGAGTGTGGCCTTTTGACTGAATCCAAATTTTACAGAACAAATCCTGCAGCAGAGGCAGCCTCTGCCTCTGGACCCACCATTTTGGAATTTCTCTTGCACCTTCCAGATACCTTATTGGTTCCATGCCTAGATTCTTGACTACTTAAGCTCTCCAGAATGGGGACCTCTCCTTCCTTACGGACTACATTTCCATAAAATCCAAATCTCCTTTAAACCCAAATGCACCTCCTTCCCACCCAACACAGAAGCCATCTTCTTTGATAACACTTTCACTTTATGTTATGACTTGTTTGCTTTGCATATTGTCTGTCTTGCGCAAGAAGTAACAAACTCCACAAAGAACAATGTCCATTTTTCACCATACTCAGAGCCTATTACAACGCCTAGAACATAGTAAATGCTCAATAAAAATTTGGAAAATGAAGTAGAGTCTGCTAGGTATTATGACAACACTCCCAAGGTGTTTCCTCAGGATGTAGTCCCCCAGAAGCTAACTCATTTAATTCATGCATTTATTTCATTCTCTTTGTTTTTAAATCCTGCCTTCCTTCTGCCTTTTCTATTTTCAGTCTTTCACTTTTTTTCTCTTCTTCCCTCCCTCTCTGTATCTCTTCTTTCCTTCCTTCCAGCAAATATTTATTAAGCGCTTATACACCAGGCAATATGTTATGAAATAGATCTGGTGGTGAGAATACAAGCATGAATACTATAGTACCAACCTCCAGGTAATAGGTCATCTATTAGAGGGAATGGCTGTATAATCAAGCAATTACAGCACAATATGATACAAAGAACATGCTTTGGAACCTATGGGAGCCCAAAGAAGGGAGCATCACCTCTTGGCTTGGGGCAGTTTACTAAAGGCATCACAGAAAGGGTGATAATTGAGTTGGAGTCTAAATCAGAGCCTTTCAATCTTGGCACTGTTGACATTTTGAACTGGATAATTCTTTGTTGGGAGGGGGTATGTCATGAGCATTGTCAGGTGTTCAGCTTCTACCCCCTAGAAGCCAGGAGCACACTCCCTGCTTCCCTGCTAATCAGTTGTGGCAAACAAAAATATTTCCAGACATTGCCAAAGCTTCCTGGGAGACAAAATCATCCCCAGTTGAGAGCCACTGGGCTCTCAAATATTAAGAGCTCAAGCTGTGGGTTGGAGGGGAAGACCACCCTGTGCTAATAGTAGGGTGTGCATATATATACAGCAGTGCCAAAGGACATAGAATGTTGCACAATTCTTACTTCCTCTTGACACACACCAAGGAGCCAACAATGACAAGAATTCACTGATATGTTGTTCTACCTGCGCTCTGCTCAAACCTCAAAATTCACTACTGGAGAATTTAAGGAGAGCCAGTCATAGCTTAATTATGTAAAGAGGGGCCTCTAGAATGGGAGGGGACCTGAGCAACTTCTCTGAAGGGATGGTTTGGCTTTGTCGCTCGAAGTTTAAATGCACATGGTCTTGACCAAGCAATTCTACCTCTAGGAATTGGAACCAGAAATGTTTGCCCACATATACATACAAAGCTGTGTGTACCTAAACAGTGTTTAAAATAGGAGGAAAATAGTAAATATTTTAAATGTCTACTTTAAGGGACTGATTTTGTAAATAGTGAAATATTACACAGATGTTAAAAGTAATAACATTCCTTGCTATTCCCTGGTACTGAAAGATCTTCAAGGTATTATTAAATCCCAGCTTTATCCCTTTAATAATTTATGTCCTTGAGCAATTTATTTAACCTCTCTGTCTCCCTGGTTCCTCATGTGGAAAACAGGGATAAGAATATATCTATCCTAGGGGGTTAGCAGGGGATTAAAAGAGTTAATACATATAAAGCGCTTAAAACAATATGTGACATATTAAACAAGATATTTATTCAGTATTGTTATTCTGTATTAAGTTAGGAAAACAACTTCTAGCGCAATTTGCAGTGTCCTCCCATTTGGGTTAAAAAAAAAAACTTACATGAAATTGATATTACTTAAATGTTTATAATAAATTTATGAAAGAAAAGACACAAGAAACCATTGGTGGGAGGTATGTCAGCGGGTCTGAATAGAGGCTTTCCCTGGTGGGGGAAGTAGCCTCTCTGTCATTCTATTCCCACCTGTATTGTTTTTAATTTAAAACAAATAATGTGCTTGCCTTATTTGCAAAATGACAAAAAACAATAAAGTTAATGACAATGTTCAAAACACATTTAATTTCTAAGCCACTCTGAGGTTGATTTACATAAGATGATTTCAACAAATAAAATATTTAATGAAAAATTGTGGTTCAATATAAAGTGCATGTCATTACGATGCTAGATAGTTTTGGAAATTTCCAGATTCAAACACAGCAACCGTGCCCTGTTTCCTGTTCAAACTGCCACCAGTAAGGTAGAAAAGGTTTCCAGGCACTTTGGAAATCAATGTCTAAAAAGGGAACTAGCATAATTTAAAAGGCAAATAATAATTGTCATAATTAAATTATGTTAAAATGTTTAATATTTGTAACATTCTAATTATAAAATAAAATTTTAATTTACCAACTTGTTATGAACAGCTTATTTATTTAATTACACTTTAATTTAATTTAATTTATAAAAGATTTACAAAAATAATATTATTTGTTGCTATGACTTACTAGCCAGGTTTTATAACTTCATTGGCCTCTTTTTCTTCATTTGTGAATTGAGTGTATTAATAGTCCTTCTGTCAGGAAAGCAGTGAGGATTAAGTGAGATAATGCGTGGAAAGTACTTTGCACAGTGTCCAGTAAGTTGTCAGCGCTCAAGAGTGCATAGTGGTAATAGCCATTTTATCATCGTCATATTGTTCATAAGAATATTATATTAACCACCCTTAGGATCATTTTCCCCTATTAAGCCTATTCTTCTGCTCCCCTTGCAATGAAGGGACTGGGGTTCAAAGAAAAGCTTTGGAGAAATTCTACCTTCTTTCTTACAGACACCATTCTCTATACCTATAGAATAACCCTCCTGGAGAACTGGCAATGGAAATGCCTGATTTTAAAAAGAATACAGTAGTCGCCCGTATCCTCAGTTTTGCTTTCAGTAGTTTGTTACCTGCGATAAACCAAGGTCCGAAAATATGAAACTGAAAATTCCAAAAATAAACAACTTGTAAGTTTTAATTGCATGCTGTTTTGAGTATCGTGGCAAAATGTGCCTTCCTACTCTGTCCTATCTGGGACAGAAATCATCCCTCTGTCCAATGTGTCTACACGGTATGTGCTGCCAGCCCGTGTGCAGTTAGTTACGTGAGTAGATGGTTCAATTATCAGATTGACAGATCACAAGAAGAAGGGTGAGTACAGTATAAAAAGGTGTTTTGAGAGAGAGAAAGACTGACCACACTCACATAACCTTTATTCCATTTTAGTTATTAGTGTTAATCTCTTACTGTGCCTACATTAGAAATTAAACTTTATCATAGGTATTTATGTACAGGAAAAACACAGAATATATAGTGTTCGGTACCACCTGTGGTTTCAGGCATCCACTGGGGGTCTTGGAATATATTCTTTGTGGATAAGGAGAGACTACTGTATTAAAAAAAAAGACCTACTATGTTGCAGTATTTCGAAGCTCAGGAACCCTGGCAAAAGTATTTACCCATATAAAAGGCACCTTTAACTCCCAGCAAAAAACAAATTAAACCAAATAATAACATAGTCTTTCTCTGCTCAAAAAAAAAAAAAAAAAGCCTGTCCAGTGTCCCTGTATTTTGATGAGATGATGTCATCAGGAAGCCATCATTCAATGCCAATTTATCAGAATCAGCAATGCAAAGTAGAACATTAAGTCACGGTGGGGGATGCAGGACAGGGATATAATTAACACTGACGGGTGCTTGGATTTTCTAAAACCAACATCAGGAAAACCACATAAAACTATGGTGTAATGTGAAACATTCTCCCGAGCTGGCAGGGAAGTGGACTGGGCGACCCACAGGGTCTCCGTTCCAACTCTAATTGCTATTATTCTCCAGGATGTGATATCTTAATCAGAAACAATAGCTTGTCTAATTGACTAAGGTTGGGGGGAGGTCTGCTACCTCTCGCAGATATCTGAACAGCGAGCACAGTAAATGAGTAATGTGGTGAAATTAAGAAAGGACAATTCAGACAGTGAGATCAATTAGATTGTGGAGCAGTCATACAAGTGGAAGCCTGGAAGCTTCTTCACTTAAAGTATTTAAGATGAAGAAGGTGACACAGAGAACATCCTCTGTGGAATTATCTTTTATTTGCAAGATTGGATAATCTATATTTTTTTCAAATATAATATTGAATAATTGCTCATACTTATAACGTGTCTTTCAGTCAAAGAGCTTAAAGAATATTCACATATATTATCTCCATGTCTTTGGTCGCCATCGCAACATAGGGTTTATTATAATCCCAAATTTTCAGATGTAGAATCTAAGACAAAAGAGATCTATTATTTACAGTACACCGGGTGTATTATATTAAGAGTATACAGTATAAAATGCAACGTAGGAAGGATTGGCCACGAAAAACAGTAATGCTGGGAGAAGAAAAAGTCTAATGTCTTCAAACATATATTAGGAATATTCCATGTGAACAATGGAGCAGAGCTGTTTTTATTCAGGCCTGTTGCCGGCATGTACCGAGATGCAAGTGGGAAAATCTCGTTTCTGAAAGTCATTTTGTTAAAGAGTATTTGTTTATGCAGTTTAAACACACTTCTTCAATAAATTTGGCTGCAAAGTTAGGACGCAGTTTGAAAGCAAAGAACACTGAACTGAATGTCCAGAGAGCTGCCACTTGCTAGCTAGCCATGTGCTTTTCTGGACAGGTCACTAAATGCCTCTGGACAACATTTCCCAATGTTTCCACTGCCAAAGACAGTTTCTTTTCTATTTCTCTCCCATCCCCAAAGATCCACGCTTATCTGTCACACTTCACTTACTACATGACAAACCTAATGCCCCCACCTCTTACTCTATTGTTATTGCCATTTGCTCAACGGCCAATCAGAACTCTCGATTAGGAGATCATCATTATTATTACACTTGGTTGACTTACTCTGGGTAAAATGCCCATTAGTGCTCTGCAGCGTTAAAATCAGCCCAAGTGTCACTATGCCTTCCTATAAGGGCTTCTTATGGGTCTTGGGGGCCCCTAGATGAGCTTCATCAAGCTCCAATGAGCAAAGAAGGGGCAGGTAAGGACCAGGTGAACCTACTGGCCTTTGTCCTCTTTCAGGAGCGTGGTGCTGCACCTTCCTCTGCAGGTGTGTGGGTGCCAGGCCCGGAGTTGAGAGACCACTAACTTTTAGAAATTCGAAATCTCAGTTTCTACAGGAAATGTTGTGATATTTAAATGCTGGTCACCACTATATTTCATCAAGTCTAAGATATCATTACTTAAAATGTATCTTAATTTCTGAGAAGTTAAAATGTGCAAAAAAAAGTGTTTTCTGGAATCAAAATATAGTAAGTTGATTTCTTTTTAAAAGATTTTGATTTATATTTTTTAATTAAAAATTCTTTATAAAATTTAAATTTGTATGTAAAAGGATCATGAGACTGAGTATGACCTATCCATCACCAGTTTTTAAAAATTCCTGCCTAGTCTATATGTTCTCTAATATTCCTTCTAGCTCTAATATTTGATTATGTTATTCATTCAGCAACATCCAAATGATAATGTACAGAAAGCTTTTAAACATAACCTTCCCAAGGAAAACCAGTCTGTGAAACAGATGAACTGAGAAGTTTATAAGTACCATCAACACATATTAAACATGGCCACTTTTTAATTATACAGAACTAAGTTAAGAGTAAGTTACAGTTTGATTCATTGACATATTATTATGCTTCATATAAAATTGATTAAGGGTTTGACTTTTTATTGAGTCTAATTTTATATTTTGAAATCACAATTTGCATTTTCGGGGCTCAAAAGCTTTCACAAAGCGTTTAGCACCCAAGCCCTGCTCAGCTCCTATTGCCTCGATGATGAAACATTCCTACACAAAGCACTGGTCTGGCTCTCCTTGTAGTAAGGACCTACTATGTGCCTAGGGGACTGTGCCAGGCGATGTATGCATTTTCTCATTTTATCGTCATGTAACACTCTGAGACAGGCATTATGTAGCTTTACTAACTAAGAAGGAAACTGAGTCTCCAAGAAGTTGAAAGACTTGTTCAGAGTCACATGTGATGATTCTGGGCCCTTGCTGACTTCCTCTGCTCTGTCTCCACGCTGTCTGTGCCCGGGTAGGCTGAGCAGCACACACGACTGCCAAGAGTCTGCTCCTCTTCCCTAAGCTTCTGGTAACAGGGTGGCCCTCTCCACATAGCCGGGTCTGGTCCTCTCTCCTTCCTCTTGTCCCTGCAGGCACAGAGACAGTGAAGGAGCACCTGTGTCACCAGCCCTCACGTGCCCCACCAGTCGTGGTGGTTTTCCTAGACTCTGCCCACAGCTTTGTAAATAGTCCCTTTATTAAACTCTCTTCAAAAATATGCATTTTGTGGGTGCCTGGCCTGGATAGCTTCAGAGATCAATCGGAGATTTAAATCAAAAATATTATTCACCAAACTACAGAGGTTCCCAAATATCTCCTTAGAAAAACTCTGAGCGTTCGGTGTTACAGCAGTCTGTTTTAAAAAGGAGAGCAGGGTGTACAACATTAAAAAAAAATAAACAGCTGTTTCTTGTGGTATAAAATCTTACTCATTTATATCAAATGCCATATCTTTGAGAACCATATAGTACCTTTGAACTGTTCAAAAGGAAAAATGCTATGTAAATCCAAGGTATTAATATTATATCATTTTTGCCTGGCTATAAAATCCCCAGTGACACGAGGCTACTATAGGATAAAACCATTTCAACGGGAGGAAATCTTTAGGAAACAGATTCCACTACAAAGGCATTCACTCTGTTATAAAAAGTATAGGTTTGCTGAATTCAAAAAGGTGTTAGAGGATTTACTAATGCAAAGAGGAACATGAGATTATCTGTACGTTAAGAAAGGAATGTTTTGTTTCCTGTACCATAGTCAATGGTATCATTAATTGCACAGGTGGTCACCTGGAGTCGCTTTGGGCATATCTCAATATTTCATTCCAATAGGCTCCAATAGGCATTATAAAATATTTTAATGTCAGTAATATTCTCTTTTTATTGTTTTTGTTCAGATAGTTTCTATTTATACATTAAGTAGCTCACCGGGTAATTCTGGGTTGCAGTTTATTTTTCTGTAAAATTAATGATAATACAATAATATGAATTAAAAAATGTGCTTTTAAAGAATACTTACTATGTACCAGGCACATGCTAAGCTATTTATATGCATTTTCTCAATGTATATAGCTTACCTAGTTTAATATTTATAACAAGATGCTACTATGCTAGTACACTTTTATTATTCCTAAGTTACAGGTGAGAGAGTTGAGGCCCAGTGTGTTTATTTATCTTGGTCAAGGTCAGACAGCTAAAAGATAATAGAACTGAGACTTGAATCTACAGCAAAGCCAACGCTCTTAACTTTTATACAGAAATACAAAATCAGATGCAAACTGAAACTAAATAGGTACACAAAATTAATGGACCCAGCTGGGGGCAATAAAGGGTTATTAAAACTGGCAAGCAGATGCCCCATCTAAAGGGACAGTCCCTATTTGGCTCCAGATGATCAATCATCTCCATAATAAGTGAGGACACAGTGGAGCCACATCTTTGGTTTTTAAAGAGAAGCAGAAATCCTGAATTTTTAAATATGAATCTCACAATTTTTAAATGCAGGTTATACCTCAGTAAAAACAGTTCCTGTGTTCAAACTAAGCGTGTAGACCCCAGGGCTGTGGTCTACACTGTTCTCAAGGTCCTCTTGGTAAATGCAGAGAAGTGGCTTGGCTCTTCCCATCCACGTTAGAGGCTGGGAACGTTATGCAAGTCCTCGAGCGAGCTACAGCGAGGGTGACCAGCCCATCCTCAATCACTGGGGACTTTCCTGATTCAAAAACAGTAAGTCCCATGTCCTGGGAACCCCAGGCAACGTGGGAAGACTGGTCACCTCGCTACAGCAGAGAACTCGCTTCTGGTAGCTGTAAAGTTCCAGAAGGTCAAACAACCTGACCTTTAGAATGTGTCCTTTCAGGGGAATTTTGCTTTCCTTGCAGGTGCTAATTTGCTAAAGCTTTTGTGTCTCCACTTCAAAAATTAAAGTGCCTCGGACGCCAGAGTGGAACACTGCCCAGGACAGCCCCCAAAAGCAAGTTCCTTAGAAACTCTCAGTGATGGGGAGAGGAGGGCAGGGGGAGACAAGCCGGCGGAGATCCTAGAGAAAGCTCCTGGTTGTTATTTGTCAGAGAATCGTAATTCGAATCCAAGTGGGAACTCGCCATTATCGGGGACCCGCACAGCTCCAGGTAAACAGCTAATGAGCAGACTGCCAGCTCCATTTTATCAAGAGCCCTCCGAGACTCACCCGTGCCATTTCATAAAATATGCAGATGATAGTGCGGGAGAGGAGCAAAGGCTTTGAAAATGATTCACACAACCTAAAAATGATGTTGAAAAGGGAGGAATTAAATATTCACAAAGTGAGAGAAATTAAGGCATATTAACTGTTAGAATGTGGAAATGAAATGACTAACATGCATAGAGTTGATGAGAACCGCATGATTACAGATCTGTCAAAAGTTTCTAATTCTGACACCGCGGCGAGGTGGAGGTGCTTGTTGGCTGGTAAGGGCAAAAAATTAGGTATGGGACAAGCCACACGATGCTGACAGATCAGAGTCAAAGGGAGGGAGACACAGCAGCGATTAACATTAGGCTCCGTTCTGTGCTGAGGGTGAACTTCATGATCACACAATGAATACTAATTACAAGCACAAAACAGACTTTACGTCGACTGGACGCTCGAAGCTGAATGTGGCTATTAAGTCCGTAATGAGGAAGGCAAGAGAAAGCCTAAAAGCTGCAGAGGCTAAATTTGGTGAGGTCATCCTACCCTCCACATTTAGGGGATGGAAAGCCAAATTGTGGCCCTTCCAAACTAGAATTAGCGGTAATTATTATATAATATGTAATGATGGGATTTAAATGGCTAACACATTTTCTCTGCTGAGATCATTTAGACATGATTCATACAAATGATTAAATTAATAGATCTTCTTCTTTTCAGACTGCCAGGCAGCTTAAACTAGATTTTTCAACAGAGACTGATCCCAGGGAAATCACATGAATAGAGAGATTTACGGAAATTGCAGGAGGAATTGGTTGAGTGTATGAGAGCACGCCGGGGTTTAGAGGAATTCACAAATTCACCTCAAGGATGAGGACTCAGCTCTGGGCCCCCTTGCTTTTTTTTTTTTTTCTCCTTAAACCTACCTATATTTTTAAAAGGGATTTTAGAAAGTGAAGACATGAAATCAACGTCCTCAAAATAAAGAGACACAACACTGAAGCCTAAACAAATATTCATAGAAACAGAGTTGCTTTCCTTGGTGCTAAAATGCAGCTACTTTTTAAAGAAAACAATTGATATATCTAAAAATACATTTTAAATAGTAATAGGAAGATGATTCAGAAGAATTTTAAATTTATTACCAATAGAAAAGAATTTAAAAGATGATAGCATTTGCATATGATGTATTCAGTGAAGCATCCACAATTTTCAGAAGAAAATTAAGAAAAGGAGAAATAAAAGAAAAAAGCTCAAAGCCACCTTTGAAACAGGATTTCTCCATTAACATTTCTGCTTAAACCCCATCATTGTTGTTGCATTTGAGATTGTTCTGATTTTTTCCCTCCTGCAGTCTTATAAAGCAGTTACAAGGGACATGAGGAAGTGCCAGAGACCCACTGTGTGTTCTGAGTGGAGAGTCTTCTAGTCCCATCAGCTGCACAGCACAGGAGCAAATGAACAGGCACCTGGGGAGGAAGCCCACAGTACGAGGCTCAGGCATGTAATAATTAACATAGCCTTGGTACCTCTGTGGCATCTCGGGATGAAAATATTAATCATTCACAGCTGTGATCGTCTCAAAATCTCCTATTTTATGGCTTTGACACATCCATGAATAATGCCATTTACTATAATGTGCAGCATATCAGAAAGAATATTTTTACAGTATGGCTGCTTCTCTGGAACACACTGTAAAACCAATGCAAAAACTGGGCTCCCTGCAGCATCTATGGAGAAGAACACTGCACAGTCCTTCTTCTATGCTACACTTTACTGAGCACCTACTATGTGCTAGAATTTCCCATGTACTCTGTGTGTAAGCCTCATAATGACACTACGAGGGCAGTGCTGTTATCATCTCTATTCCATAAATGAAGACAGGAGGAGGACTGAGATCGGCTAAGCTGCCAAAGAGATAGAGGCAGGATGTGAACCTCAGGTTGCTTTGCTCCAAAACCCACACTCTTTCCAGAGCATGAGATTCAAAGGAAACTCTAAATCCTACTGTGACATTGGTTTCCACAGTGCCCTCATCCTTCTTGGTCTCTGGGGGGTCACCTTGGCAATTAATTCATTTAGAGAAGCCATTCAGATTTTTTTTCTCCCCTGCTTCATCACTTTCATCAGCCTTCTTTTGCACTGTGCCTACCCTTGATTTGAGCATTCGGCTCAAGTTCATGCCCTTGCCAATTCATTCTCCATGCTGCAGTCAGAGTGAGAGTTTCCTGATGTAAATCGAGTTGGGAAACTCCCCTGCCTTACACCTTCACATTTTTTTCCCATTGCATTTGGAACAAAGGTGGACAACACACTGCCTTACAACGTCTCAGGTGATCCTGAAGATCGTCTCTCCCCAGCCCCGGCTTCATCCTCTGTCCGCCTCCCTCTCGGCCTTTTACTAGCATCCATCAAAGGGGAGGTGTCTGTGCTCCTTCAAGCTGCCAATCTCATCCCCTCTCTAGCTCCTCAACATGCTCAGGTGCCTCTGCCTGGAACACTGCTTTTTCCACTCTGCCACTCCCAGCCCCAGACCTTGGCAAGTTCCTTCTCATCCTGTGGATCTTCCCTTGAATTTCACTTTCTCAGGGTTGACACCCTTAACTCCCTGGTCTACTTTCAGTTTTCTACATGCTGCCATAACACCACAGATGTTCTCCTGGCAATTGTCACAATTATAAGTCAATTATTATTGGTCTGATTGTTTGTATAATAACTTCTGGTCTCTGCAATAGATTTTAATCTCCATGATGGCAGAGTCTGGAATTCTCAGTGTCAGGCATATAGCAGGTGCTCAAGAGCTATTTGTTGAAAGAAGGAAGGAATGAAGGAAGATTGCATGAAGCATTCTTCATTTTTGGCCAGAATCCTTTCCTAGTGCACTTTCTCCATTGTTTAACTCAACAGAGGAGACTTTCCTCACGGACATTTCATACTACTTGGCAACACCCAGGGTGGATTGCATCAGAGACAGGAGGGGAAGGGCTGAGTGAATGCCCTCAGAGAATCACCTGACTGCAGGAGCATAGACTCCCCCAGGCAAAAGGAATCCGTCCTCCTCCCTGTAGCCTCCCCAAACTTCTACCACACACCTATCTTAGGTAGTTCTAGCCTGTGCTGTAATTGCTTGTTTGTCATCTGGGTCCCCAGGGCAAGGACTCACCTGGTTGGTATTTGCAAGCCCTCAGCACCCAGCACAGGGCCTGAGCACACCAGGTACTCAGTAAATGACTGCTAAAAGATGATTTCATTCATTGTTATAGTAACTCAATGAGTAACTGTGTGAATAACTAGAGGAATCATTAAGTAAGTGAGTTAATCATAAAATAAGCAAAATTGAATTTGAAAACAATGATTCACACAAATTTTTCCTCAAGTGCAGTCCCCATCCCAGTGATGGCACGAAAGATAATTTTAAGGCATACAGAAACTAACTTTTAAATTTGAGTTGCTAAGGAATGAAGAAACAGATGTTGGAAAAAAATATTTCACTTGCCTATGAAATCCTTTGTATCATTGATATTATTACTTGGGACAACTTCAGTTACATAAATAGCAAAGCAATACAGTACTATAACAGAAGGTACTTGAATGTGGCAAATATCATGAAATTGGTATATAAACGAGTGAGGCTTGGGAACACATGGGGTCTACAGTGAATGCAGGCAATCCCCTAAGATTTCATGAGCATTTATTACACTATGTTCCAGGTACTGTTTTAAACACCAGACCGGTATTAACTCATGGGATCGTCACAATAGCCCTATGAGTAAAACCATCCCGTTTTGCAGCTATGGAGAGGTGAAACCTTTGCCAAAGGATGTGTCATTAATAAGCGTTTGAACCAGGATGCAAATCCAGGGGCCCAGGGTCTTACCTACAGCGTGGGGCAGACTGAATACCGAGGACGAGGACGAGCAGGAGCCAGTGTGCGAGCGAGCGGGAGGAGACAGCGAGGGAGCACATGGAAGGGGTGTAGCCCCGCTGGCAAGCTGGGCCTGAGCATGAACACAACTAGAAAGGATGCGGGCAGTGCCCCTGACCTTTGTGCTGCTGCTTGTGTGTTGCTGGCCAGAGTAACGCAGAGTAATGCTCTACACCTTCCCTCCTTCCAGGTATCAAATGGAGACAGTAAAAGCGCCGCTCATGGGGTTGGTGTGAGGAGCGCACGAACGCGCAGGAAGCGCAGGGACTGCACCTGCTAACGCTCCACCTCGGGGGCTTTTACTCTGTAGCAGGTTTGGTTTCAAATCCTATGCTCAGGAGTACAAAAGAGACATTAATTTTTCTGTCCCTAGACTTAATTTCATTGTCAATCCTTTTAAAACCGGGTGGACTAAAACTGATTTGGGGTCTCACCTGTCCTCTTTCCTTGATGTTGAGTCTTAAATTCCAGAGATTGCAGTTCTAGTCACTGGTCATTGTTACTTTCGGTTACTGGTCTACAACAACGTCCTCATTTAGCCTTGATCATGAGAGTTAAAGCTGCTCTCTCCTTGCCACAAAACCCAAGTCTTTATCAGCTGCCCCTGCCACTTCCAGGCCACGCTGGGATGGGAGTAACTTTCTGCTTCTCCCCACTTCGGAGTACAGTAGGGGGAGGCCCTGTGCGGTGGCCTTGGATCTATCTGTTTACCGTCCTGTATCAGTCAAGATTTGGTTTCAGAGAATATTTAATAAATGGGATACTTAAACATTGCTGCAAGGACGGAAGGATCACTTCTAGGAGTGACTGCTGGGGTAGCACCGCAGCGCTGGCTGAGCAGGGGGCTGGGCCCCCTGCAAACGTGAGGAAGACGGTGATTCGGGAAGCTGCCACTGGAACCCTTGGCTCCAAGAACACGTCCCCATTCGGGATTAAGAAGTTGCTTCCACCGTGGCCGGCCCCAGAGCCACACCGCGCCTGCCATATTTGTGCCGCCAGAGACAGACACTGCCCTCTGCCTCTAGACACCACAAAACCAGCGTCTGGATACTGGGGCCGCTTCTAACATGGGGAACCTCAATCTTCCACGGCTGGGCTTTCCAGAAGAAACCACAGAAGCAGCAGGAGTGTGAGTTCAGCCCCATTCCTATCTTCCCTTTCTCAGGAAAATGCAAAATGGAAGAGAAAGGAAGAACTTCTAGAGGACTACCAAGTAATTCTCTCCCAATCTCTTCCAGCTCAACTTCCGCACACCCTGGAGATGTGAGCCTGGGTGGTCCATGAGGGAAGAATCGTGGGGATGGTTATAGCGAGTTCCACCTTGGTGTTGTGCAGCTTAATTGAGAACGTGGAGGGTACCTGGCACTTTCTGTATTGCTGCCAGCCTCTGCAGACGCTGCACAAATTCTGAGCACACAGATTTTGTTATGAAAGCCCTTTTCAGTGATGCTGACCTCTCAATGTTCTCTTCACAGCCACCTTGCTGACATTGTTACCTTCCCATTTTACAGGTGAGAAAACAGAGCCAATACAAGTGAAGCATTCAGTGTCACACAACTACAGGGCAAGATTCAGGTTTTGTTCCTCCTAAAGCTTATTCAGTCTGGATTCTCCTTTAACAAAGGAATCCAAATTACTGATACAAAATTAGATAAGGAAGTGAATGTTTATTTGGAATGAGAAAATAAACCAAGACAAATCACAAATTTTAAAAAGCTAACAAACCACAAACATCACAAAATCTAGAAAAATAACTTAATATTTTATTAACTGCCTGACATCTCTAAAATATTTTTCTTATCTTTTTTTTTGTTTCATACTCTTTGATCACTTCTTCATGACAAAGATTTTATAAAATATTTTTCTATAGAGAAAAATAAAAGAAAATAATTTAGGGTTTCCCCTAGTACGGCTGATCAAAACCTTTTCTATTATTGATAGTTTACAAATATTTATGTGAGCTCTATAACACATTATTGGTAATGTCATGTGCATTTTTTGAATAGTTGTCAGCTTTGGGAAAGCCTCTATCAAGTTGCTTTCATATATGAGCTGTAGGATTTCAGGGAAATTTCAAGCATTTTTCGTGCAGTGACTAATCTTAAACACTCTTTGAATCAAGGATCCCTAGTTACCAGATTGTCACTTATGCACTTACTTAATGGTGTTTTGTGAGTTTTATGTTATCCTCACTATGTTCGTATTCTGTGTCAAATCAGCAAGAAAATTTAAACAGTGGAATTATGATAATTTAGAAAATTTCCATCAAAAAGAAATATAATATATGGTGTATTCATAATTGTGTATATGGCATTAATGAGTGCACTCTTGAGAGAACAGAATTTCCAATTGGACCAAGTGCTAATGAGAATCGAATCTCCCCCCTTACAAGGGCACACATCTGATTGTCGGAAGAATTTTTCACAGGCTAGCTTCCTGCTCCTTTCATTCCCAACAGTGTTTTTCTCCTCTGCTGCCCACGGATGGTGCAGACATCTCAGGATATCCTCATATCGCAGGGCTGCCCCTGGCCCTGAACCTGCCCACTGTAACACTGGGTTTGTCAGCACGGTTAGTGTAGGAGTCACTCCTATGCTAGGATACTAGTAGTACCTTAACCATAAATAAAAGTGACAGAAGACCACATAAATATATCATAGTACCCCCATATAAACCTATCCTCAGCTCATCCTTCCAATACCTGAATCTTAAAATGCCAGCAGTCATTCTAATGCCACCTAATTCAAAGGGAAGTGTGATGGAGGGGACATTGCAATGGAAACAGCACCGTAACCGGCATGTTTAAAACATTATACTTTTGTAGATTTTATATATACATATAACCATGACAACACAGCAGTACGACTCCACTCCCAAGGCCTGAAATGCGAGAGTCTCAGAAACTGAAGCTTGCTCCGCCTCAAGGTATATCAGCACAGCCGGAAACCAGATCTGGGATTTCTAACTCTGTAGCAGGGCCTCTTTCCACTATGCCTGAAGACCTCCCTCTTTCTAGAAGCGTCTGCATAGTCTGGGGACATCGTCTTACTCTATATTAGCCACAATTAATAATCAGAAGCAGAGACACAGCCACTTAACGTATATCAACCACTCTTCTGGGAGTGAGCTGTCATCCTCCGGTTTGCTTTTCCCGAGATAGGGAAATTGATAGGTCACTAGTGTCTGTGAATAGCACTCAAAAGGTATCATATTTATTTTAGCTGCAGCTTCAAATCAGTGGCTATCTGCATTATGAAGAACATCATTCTATAAAACACATTTGGTCTTCATTTTTCAAATGCTCCTGAAGGGAACATATGGTAATCTGTTTAACTCTGTATTCCACAGAGACACCTAAACTCCATCCACCAAGCACTCATGCTATTTTTATTATAAAATTCATGTCCTTTTTATACTTTAAATATTCCTGCTTTCTTCTTAGATGGTTAAAAATACCTGAAGGCAACAAGACTACCTTGTTTACCATCAAATTCATGAGTCATGCTCAATCGTCATTAAATATAACAGAAATATTATTCACCGGGGGATTGAAAAGTACATATCGGTGGAGCCCATATCCTTCTGGGTTTCAGACATGAATTCTTTTGAAGTTTTTTTTATAAAGATCCATCCTAACATACACTCTCAATTGTATCTTCTGAGGTATTTGTCTCCTGCTAGAAGCTAATCTCTGCGAATTTTTCTTGATTGTTCAGTTTTGAGGCTATATTTCAGAATCTGATTATTTTTCCAGATCTGAATATTTCTTCTCCTTGCTTCTATTCTCTCATCAACAGTGCCATTTAAAACACTGATTCTGCAGCTTAAATATCCCTAAGCTCACTGTCCTTCCCTTCTCTTGATGAGAGCTCAACGTGCAATGTGACGATGGGAACTCCAGTCCTCCTTTCTAATGATACAGTTCTTATTGATGTTCAAACCATGACCAAGAGTCGACGTCTAATTGGGAGTGCTTGCCAATGCAAGGAAGGAGCACAGTTCCTAAAATTTGGTTTGTGGGATAAGTGGAGTTTCTCTAAAAAATCAATACAGTTCTTTCTCCCAAAGAAGATATAAACATGAAGTATTAACCTGCCTTTTATTACATATAGCAGCATTTCCAAAAATGGTCTATGACTGGGTGATTCCCAGCAGTCAAGTATATTTAGAAAACACTTCCTTTTAAATCCCTCTCTTTGGTTTTTCATAATACTGATTAGCATATCTAAGGCTCTAGAAGTCCTTCACTAAAACAAACGAAATCTAACTTTTTTGTTGTTGTTGTTTCCCAATTTCACTTGATCGTGTAACTCTTGTTTTTCCTCCAACATTCAGTGAAATTCGTGCTCCAAAAGCCATGCTTTGGGGAATGTTGCTATAATAAAGTTGTTCTGATTTTTCCATGACATATTATTCTTTAAATAAACAGATTTTATGCAACAGAGGATCATCTCAATATGTTTAAGACCATTTGATTAAACTTATTTTTTTAAGATTAAAAAAATGCTTGCATAAAATAATGTAGACATTTTATGTAAACCTCAGAGTAAGGATCAGAATTCAGAGTTGGAGTTCAAAGACCTTGAGTTGCCTTTCTGCATCCCTAAGCCATAATTAATGGGACTGGGCAACTGATGTCCAAGCATTTATTTACTCATTCATTAATTACTAATTTATTCTTTGATTTATCCAGCAACTACCATGTGCCAAGCTCTGTTCTAGATACTAAAGGTGGTGTGGATAACTTGCCCACTGGGAGTTTGTTGTAGCCTATTGAGAAAGTAAATGTTAAATAAATAATAGCACAAATACATATTTAATTTTAATTGATGTAAGTTTTATAGAGGAGAGGAACATGGTGGTGTGATAACCCATAACAGGAGAAAATGGCCCAGTTTAGGGGAGGAGGAGGATGTTCCCTAAGGAGGTAACAGTTAGGCTGGTACTGAAAGAATGAATGGGAACAAATTAGGCTGAGGCAGGAAGAAAGGGTATTCCTGCCATCAAAATAGAATGTGCCAGAAGGAAGGAAATGGAAGAAGGCCGTGAGGCTGGAACCTGGCGGGCTCTAGAGAGAAGAGGGGGATGCAGCTGGAGACGTGGGTGGGGGCAGGTCTGCTGAGGCCCAGAAAGCCAGGAAAATACATATGTATATTTTCATTCCAAGATCAGTGGGAAACAGGGCTTATCATACCTTCCAGTTACAAAATAAGATGAATAAGAGTTCTTTGTACCCAGAAAAAAATAAATTCTGTCCTGATCCACGTAAGCATCATTTAATGATAAAAGATTGCCTCTGGATTAATGATGAAAATTAAGCAGCCCCAAACGAGAGAGGCTTCAATTACCCAAAATGAACCAAGCCAAGTTTCAGATCCAAGAATTCCACAGTCACGAGACGAGGAGAATGTGGGGCTCCCTAACAGAAGGTGGATCCCACATAAAGGCAACCAGAAGACCCCGCACCTAATCGGGGTAGTCCCCAAACCATTTTACTTATTATCCCTCTCTGATACATCTAAAATAAATTGGTTGTAATCACAGTTAGCGAACAAGCAAAGAAGGTGGGATTTCCATCTCTTCAGCACAATCATTTTCTCAGAACAAGTCATCTTTATAAATAATTCCATATTATCCCAGTCATACTGTCTGGATATCCGGGACTTATTTAATGGAATGGTTGGCTTTAAATACTTCCGGAAGAAGCCTTTTAAAATTCAGAGCATATGTCTTCACGACAAGAGGTCAGGGTTTGTGATCACATATTATGCCTTCAGATTTAAAATATCATATTCGTTGTGGGACTAGGAGAGGAGGGTAAACCTCGCAAAAGTTAGTAGCTAGTTCTTGGGAGGAAAATGCCTGCTTGAAATTATTTATGATGAATAATAGTAGTAATAAAATTGCCTTAATTCTCCAAACCATTCCAAGATCAGTGGGAAACGGATCAGTCTTCTTTATTTCTGCAAAATGGTATTTCCAAGATTCTAGGCGCCCACCAGCCACACTGTCCCTTTCCTATGTCTCACTGTCACATCCAGGAGTCTCTCAGTCTTCTTGGATTTATCTCCACGTCCGCCCCGTGCCCCTTTCCAAGCCCAGATCAGTTTTCATTACCTCTTTTTAGAGAGGTAATTATTTTAAATGTTCCATAGAGGATTACTAGGCCAAGTGGATTTGGGGCCACAACTACTATTTTAGAGTAGTGAAAATCCCCTGCGCCCAAATTCAGGTTCAAATCTCAGAGAAGTCACTGCCCTTCCTTAAGCCTTGTTTTCTCCATCTGTAAAATGGAGATCAAGCCAGGTTGCGACTGCTCTAGTAACAGTGCAACCCAGGGTCCAATCTGCTTGAGTTCCATTCATGGCTCTCCCATGTGATCTTAGAAAAATCATTTTATCCCTATAAACATCAGCTTCCTCATCGAGAAAATGGGGATAATCACAGTAGCTTTCTAATGGTTTGTTGTGAGAACAGTGAGATGATACAGGTAAAACACATTTAGGGCAGTACCTAGTGCCATGTGAACACTCAGTAATTATTAAATTATGAGTATTAAGATTACACGTGACCACACTAGGGTGTCAAGACCGACACCTTCTCCTAAAGCCACAAGCCTCTCCTCAAGTCGTAATCCAGCCCCCATCTGCCACGCTTGCCGGCGTAAATGCACCAGTCCCTGCCCACCCTGGAATCTTTCCCCCCCTTTGCATTTCCCTTGTCTCGTCTCAAGGCAGCCTTATTTTTCACCACTGTCCTGGCTTGGTAGCTCTGTAGGCCGGGGATGATGTCTTGTTTCACGTACATGCAATTGGCAATAAGTATTTCTTGGCAATAAATATTTGATGCATTTGTCGCACTGCCCCTTGAAGCCGTGTTCCCACTCAATTCTTCCCACACTTGGTGGACACCACTGCTGCCCTGCAGTACATCGGGCTAGCGTCCTCACTGCAGAAACTGGCCCCATTCAGAAGGATGTCAACAGCCCCTCTCTACAGCTTAAAGACCACCATACCCAGTTTCACCCTAGGCATTTGGAGATTCAGGATTTTAATTTCCCCAAATCAATCCACAGGTGGAAAGTTCACATTTTAGAATGTTACTAGTTTTGCAAAGATATCTCTCTGCTGTACTAGAACAATGTGACCAATGGAATGGACTTTTTCAGTATAGTCAGGTTGGGTTTGGGGGTTTTAACATTTTTTAATTTTTTTTTTATTTTTTAATGAGTGGGAGATAGAGCGGAGGCAACCTATTATAGTGTTTAAGAGCAAGAATTAGACTTCCTGGGTTCCAGTCCCAGTCTTCCTAGTAGCCTTAGGCAAGTTACTAATCTCTCAGTTATTTTCTTACCTATAAAATGGATGATAATATTAATTTCTACCTCATAAAATTGGTAACATGCATCAATGGTGAGAGTACTTCCTGGCACATGGTACGCACCAGTGCATGTCAGCTGCTAGAATTATAGTTCCTTCAGTGATACCAAGTGTAACACTTGATCCCCCAGTGCTGGGTTGAGTCTCACTATCCGGAACATTCTTGTAGGTTTCTTTTAGAGCCAGTGTGTGATGGGAGGGGTTGGGAGAGCCCTGCTGTGTGCCAGGCATTATTCTAAGAGGTGTTAACGACAAACAATGTCTCTGTTTTTATACCAATACAAAGGAAAAAAGATTTAACAAACATATGAACAAGATAATCTGGTTATGAGCACTATGAAGCTCATAAGGCAGGACATGTGACAGGAAACTGCCATCAGTTTTTGATTGGTGATTAGGGCGGGGTTCTCTGAGAAGGTGGAATTTAAACTGAGGTCCGAGCACAACAAGGGAATTATCATGCAGAAAACCAGGGGAAAATTTGATTAACCAAGCATTTATCTGAATAACATCTATCTCACTCATCTAGACCAGAGATTAGGAAGCTACAGCTTATGGGACAAATCTAGCCAGTGGCTTGTTTCTATAAATAAAGTTTTATCAGAACACAGCTGTGCCCATTGATGTGCATGTTTTTTATGGCTATTTGCATGCTGCAACAGCAGAGTCGAATAGTTGTGACAAAGACCACATGGCCTACAAGTCTGAAATATTTACAGTCTAGCCCTTTACAGGAAAACTTTGCTGGCCCCTGGTCTAGACCATAAGCCCCTTGAGTGTGGGGGCCACATTGTCTGTCAGCTCCTGCTATTTCCTTCTGCCCTAGCTGTGTCTGACGTCGCAGACCTCAGTAAATAGCTGGACAAAGAGAAAATGTAAGGTATTATGTGCCTGTACCATTGTTTTTCTTTTTAAGGACTTTTTAAAAAATAAAAGCTCGTGAAATGAGGGTTTCAGAACACGTTTGTCCTTCAGGAGAACATCACTGGTTCCCACATGTACAGAGAAGCAGACATGTGGAAGTGGTGGCCCAGGTGGTAGCTGTAGGTTTTATCCCACCATATGAACTTCCTGCAAAGTACCCAGATCAAGACTGGTTCCACCCTGAAACGCAGCAGCGGTTCTGTCACCCCATCTGGCAAGGATTGAAGTACAAGCAAACCACCCCCCTTGCCAGCTTTGTGTGTAACTGCACATGTGTGTAAAGCCAGTGCAAAGCCGCATCTCTTCAGCTTGGCATACACCAGGGCTCCTCCACCTTGGCACTGTCAACATTTGGGGTCAGAGAAGTCTTTGTCGTGGGGACTGTCCTGTGCATTGCATAATGTTTAGCACATCTCTAGTTGCCACCCAATAAATGCCAGAGCACCCACTTCTCCAATCAAAAAATATCTCTACGTATTGCTACATGTTCAGGGCTCGGGACAGAAGAGTGGGCAAAAGCACTCTCAGGAAAGATGTCCTGGCACACACTGAAATAGTCCTCTTCTTTCTGTGAGAACTTTTAGATGTTGGAAGCAATACCTCTCACAGATGAATGTTTAGAGATTTGTGGTATCTAGAAGCCAACCTTTCAGATCACATCCAGTGGAATGTGGATGCCAGTTGACGATGACAATGCTGATGATTCCCAGTAACATTATGCAGACTACTTCCACCTACTACAGGAAAACTTTTTAAAATTGTGCAATTTAATCTGAGGTTGAGAGTTGTGGCCCTTCTTTAAAGTGGGGTTAGTTATTAAATAATGGTTGTTATTTTAAAAATCTCTCAGGCACAAATGCAATCCAAGTGCTGTGATCCCCACGTCACTGCTCATAGATCAGATGTGATAAGAAACCTCTGAATTCTGTCCCCGCCGCTCACGATGGTTGAACTGAGTCTGCCTGCCTGCCTCTCGCTGCTGCTTAGCAAGAGGCAGCACCAAGAGCAGGTTCTCGCGTGGGCAGCGGTTCTTTGCCGAGAGGATCCGGGAGGGGAGCCCAGAACAAAAGAGAGAAACAGGAAAACAGAGAGTGTAGCAGGCACCTAGGTGGATTCAGTCTTTTCAATGGAAAAGGAAACGGCATTTCTTGGGAACAGAAATTCAGAACAGTGCTATGTTGGCCTCATTGGATATTGAGCCTAAACATTCATGGCTGCTTAGTGTGTTTTATCCTCTCTACATTATTATAATTTTTGATACAGTATATTTTATTATTATATTTATTATTATACATCAAATAATTTCAGCAATAATTTTCCTAACAAAAAAGGATCATAGGTTGTAAACTAGCAACTTATAAATATATACATGCCTATATATTATATATAAACACATGTATAAATGTGTGTACATATGTTATATATAAACACATATATAAATGTGTATATAGGCATGTACATATATATGTACATGCATATGTACATATATTAGTATTTGATTCGCATTTTGTTTATAACTTTGAGTTGTCAATGTTTAAAAATAGAGAAATCTTTTAAGAAAAATTTGGTCTTTGGCTTCTCTCTGAAATCCAAAAGACCTGACACTACCACCACTCCCACTTTCTGAAATCATTGGTATACACTGGAGACCAGCAGCAGGGCGTGTGCTTGCAGTTTACCACACTCCCCAGCACTCCCTAATACCTGAACTGTGGTCATTTCACACATTTAGATTAGCTGCCTGGGACATGTTGGCAGCTCTGCTTGCAGCTTTTTGGATAGATTAATTTTATCTTTATCTTCAGCCTCTTTCTGCAGCCAAGCTAAGTCTCTTTTCACTTTCAAATAATCTTGCCCTGCATACATTGCTTCCATAAAAGTTTCCTTGACTAGTATTATTCAAATTTCTTCCTCCCACGATTTTCTCCCCTCAAATATAGCATACTTAATTTATGGCAGCACTTCCCAAAACATATGCTGTGGAACAAATACATATTTTGTAGAAAATTCTGTGGTTGAATTAATTGAGAAAATTCCATAGTACACAAGGTTTAAAGTGTTTTTTACAGCATTATTTTTCAGAACTTATAAAATGCAAATGTGCATTGTGACTGTGCAAGAGGCAGAGTATGTAGCATTTCCTAGTTTTCCAGGGAACTTTAAAAGATTCATTCTGTCATTGTATTTGCTTGCCTTTTAAAAAATATAAACGATTTAACATTAACCATTTAAAAAATTTAAACAATATTTTTGGTAATTATTTTCAACCACAAATATGTTTCAAAAAAGGGAGGGATAGCCCATCACAGGGGCACCAACTGTTTATTTTGCAAAGATTATTAAAAAGCAAAATATAACTCCCATCCACAATAACACCTTTGCGTAGAAAAGTCATTTTGAAAAATAGGAAAAACAGTATCTGGATAAAAGACCATCCTTGAAACTGAATATGTTTGGCTTGTGAAATGTGTTCTATGTTTTTCTTATTTTCTTTATTTCATTGATGATCTGTAAAATCTTTGTCACAGACTGTCACCAGTGTGCAAAACTGAATTTGGGAAACATTGGTCTACATTGCATTAAATCTGGCAATGACACAAACTCAAAAGCCACGATAAAAAGAATTCACACATGAGAGAGAAAGAGAGAGTTTCTGAGGAAAGGTTTTTTATGAGGCTGTGGAAATACACTGAAGCAACAGGGGGAGAAGACAGGAATGAGATGAAACTGGACCTTCTCTTTGAGTGGCGTTTGTAGGTTTCTTTCCGCTAAACCTGGTCTCACACTGGAATCACACTGGGGAGGTTATGAATTCCCACTTGAGCTGTAAGGACTGCCCTTGGTGGACTGACCTTGATGGGGACAGAGTGATGATCAAGATGCCAAGTGAACGACCTTGTCAGTTTGGGTCAGAACAAAGAGAAACAGAAGTGATACTTTGAGAGTTGAGCCAATGTAGTCTAAAATTTTGAAACTATGTGATTTATTTAAACCATCTAGAGATGAAAAAGGATGACGATTATTTTAGTGATTTTTAAGGAAATAGCAACGCAAACTATAAATATGTTCCAATCATCCATCATAGGCATAGATTGTGCCCTCGGAGTCGGGGGTTGTTATTTCTTGCTGCAGCAAATTTTTTGAGTCAAGACTGGGTAGGAACTTTATAAAAGTCTTAATGTATTTTATAAAGTACTTTTTTTCTTTGCTATTTTACCATTGCCACTTGCTCAGGGTGATGAAATTTGGAGCCTCCAAATAATCCATTTTTAAGGAGAATTTTTTTTCTTTTTTATTATTTTACATATTGGTGTTTTGTCAAGAGATGAATAAATCCTTAAGGGAAAGAACTGAAACTACACCTTTTAGGATCCTCCCTGCCAGGTGCCCAGTAAGTCCTTGCTAAATGCTTTTGTAAATAAATAAATCAATGTGAAAATAGTGAATTGAAGACCTGAAGACAGCCTATTTCATTTTTTTTTCATTTTTCACTTTTTAAGTTAAAGTTTTTATCTTGAGATCATTGTAGAATCACATGCATTTGTTAAAAAAAAAAATACAGAGAGATCCCTTGACCCAGTGTCTCCTGGTGGTAACATCTGGCCAAACTATAGTATAATATCACAACGGGGACACTGACAAATACAAAACATTTCCAACCTCACAGGGATCTCTACCTTGCCCTTTCATAGCCATGTCCCTCCTACCCCTGGGGCAGAAGTCCTGGTTCCCCACTCGGCCTCCACTGATACCAAAAAGGGGGTGCTGGAACTCCTGGTTACGGCTGGTGGGTGGGAATTCTCTCCACTGGCTAGGAGGGTAGGAGAGCCTGGGTGCTCCCATGTGGCCTGCGCTGGCACCGCAGGGGGAGAGGATGGAATTGTACTTCAGGGCAGTGGTGACCATCCTGATGCTCCTTGGGCTTCTCTGACACCTACCCAGTGGCGGTACTGAGATGCCCCTTCACGGCCTTGTGAGAGTGGACGTCTTAGCTTTCCACAGAGTTTAGGCTGGCATGGAAGGGCTGGGGACACATTTTTTTTTCTGTTATTTGGCTGACATAGAATGTTTGCTATTTAAAAGTTTTCTAGAGCCAGGCATGGTGGCTTATGCCAGGTTAGTACTCAGCTAGTAGGGAGGCTGAGGCAGGAGGATCGCTTGAGCCCAGGAGTTCAAGACTGTAGGGAGCTATCATTGTGCCACTGCACTCCAGCCCTGGCAACAGAACAAGATACAGTCTCTAAAAATAAAATAAAATAAAATAAAATAAAATAAAATAAAATAAAATAAAATAAAACAGTTTTCTGTCTTACTAGGCTGCCCCTTTCCTACTCTTTCAGCTAGAAAGAGCAGGTTCTAGTTGTGGCTTTTTGAAAAATACCAGTTGGTGGGTGGATTCTTCAGCTCTAAGTCTGGATGTATAAGGCACAGAGAAAATCCAGGGATGTCACCACCACGCCATCCTTGGAGTCTCAAGATCCCTAGCTGGTCTGTCTTCTCTCCACCTTTCAGTCCTATGTTTAATGTGTGTATGTGTGTGTGTGTATGTGTGTGTGTGTGTGTGTGTGTGTGTGTGTGAAATGTCCAGATTTTTTAGTTGTATGTAGCGGGAGGAATAGGAAAAAGTACATATACACTATCTTTCTGGAAATGGCAGTTCTTATTTCCCATTTAAAAAGAGGAAATTAAAAAAATAATAAATCCCCTGAGAATAATACATTTCAATGCTCTTCTTGAAGACTGTATGTTTTTTATGTAAATATATACCTATTCAAATATTATTTTAGTGTTCATCCATCCACAAGCAGTACCAATCAAAATTTAACTGGTTAAGTAGTAGGAATCCCATAGTCAATTTAATATATAATAGACCTTCCATTTCAAAAACAAATTCTCACTCATCCTGACTTTCTTCCCTGCATGCATAAAATGCACGCATTTACATTTTGATGTATTACTTTTCTGATATCTTCTACCCCCGCTTAGAGGCAAATAGTTTACTTTGAATTAACTTTTCAAAACATAAAAGAAACGAAAGGTCAAAAACTTATAGTTAGATACATTTGTCTTTCTCTCACATCCAGTCTACTTATCTGAGGTTAACAGAAACAAAAATACTACAGAATGTATTTTCTCTAATTTCTCCTGTAAAAACATGTTTTTCCTTTTTTTTTAATAAAGTTCATAAATGTGAGAAATCGCTGAAGTCCTTTCAAAATGGGGAAGGAGACTTCAAAACACAGATCTATTTTTGATGTTCTTAAATTTAGGAGATAGTTTTATTTCAGCGCATGGGGCTTTAGCGCTTGTGATGCTGGGATGTGCCCAACTCCAGGGTCGGCAGCAGGAAGAACGAAAGACGACTGGGGAAAGAGCCTTATGCCTGAGATACTCTGATCCCTCCACTCGCATGCCCGGCCCTAGACGGAACCTCCCCTTTCCTTCTGCCGTCGCCTGGGTCGGGGCAACTGTCAGTCTCAGAGGAAAAACACCCAGCTCTGGATTTAAGAATGAGAAGTTAATTAAAGAAGGGAAACTTATGGTACAGGCTTAGAACATGGTAGAGAAAAAGCAAGGCGCTACGTTTATGACAGGAAATTTGGGGCTGAAAACCGAAAATGACTTTTAATCATAAAAATAACAGTTTGAAACCTCAGTGACCAGAAACCTAGCTAATAGAGTCTCTAGGTAAACTAGGAGCAGCGGATCTCTTCCTCTCTCAAATACTCGCACACAGATATACACACATTCATGTCATCTCTCTTCTAAAATTTCCAAGACACTTCCTCTGTCCATAGACATTCACAATTCACAATCTTTTCCCTATTACTTCTTTCCTTTTCTCGCCTTTCACAGTCTTATAAAGAATCCAGCTGATACCCTTAGTGATGTCTACGTGTGAGCGAACGTCACCTTACCGGGCCGCGTTGCCTTCTGCACACCAGACCTGTGCCTTTTGAAGGCGGATTCGTAAGCATCGAGTCAAATTGACAACACCCTTCCATTCTAGGGAACTGTCTTTAATTCTCCCTCTCTACATCTGGTTTCGATGTCCCACCGTGTGCCACCAGAGTTGCATACACACGGCTCTATCACAAAATTTATTACCTGAACTGCCTGAGAGCCGGAGCAAATGTCTCAGTCGATTTGATCTGATTTCCCTGGTACCTACCAATATAGGGGTAGTGTGTAATAGTTGAGTGAATGAATGAATCATCGACCAACTGACCAACAAACAAATAGAAACAAAACAAAACCCAGAACATCTTTCAGAGGCAACACCCTGGTACCACGTGGCCAGAGTGAAGAATAGTAGACAAGGCACGGTTGTGACGCTTTTCCAGACAGATGTGTGTGGCAGCATTGTTTATGAAACCAAAAAGTTGGGAAAAAAAATCCTATACCATCAACGTGGGAATAGATAAATTAAATGTAGGATATTTAGCATTTTAAAAGGAATGAGCAAGATCCATAGGTATCGACATGAGGGACCTCAGAAACATGGTGGAAAGAGATTGCACAATGAACTGTACATCATGATGTTTTTATATAAAAGGAACACCAAACCATTCTATATATTTTGTGTAAAACTAACAAAACAATTACATATATTTTCTCAGGGAATAGAACATAGATGCAATTTACTTTTTTTTTAAAAAAAAGGTCAGAAGGCCATATCTCAAGCTCATAACTGGTTCCCTTAGGGGAAGAGAGGACTGAAATGGGGACAGGATCACAGGGGGACGTTACTAGTATTCTTATAGCTCATTCCTTTTTAGGAGAGTACGTTAGTGACACATATTCCTTGCATACTGAAATTTTTTTTTCCTATATGCTAAAAGTTGGTACATTCCTAGACTTGAAACTTTTACAAATCATGACCCCAGTGCTCTAGAATATCTTGGGAGGATTTACGGGCTTTTTTTTTCCTCTGTTCTCCTTCATCAAAAGCTGAGAAAAACATTTGTGAAGGATATTGTTTAGGCCAATCCTCCTCATTTTGGAACAATCTCATTGTTTGTCAACTGCCAGCTTTGACATTCTCTCTCACTTCCCACGGGCTGGCAGCTGAGAAGGAATCCGCAGCCAACTTGGTTCTCCCCCTCTGAAGAAACAGCCTCGCAGGCTGCACTGTGTTTGGAGAGAACTAGCGAAATGCGCATTTTTCCCTCTATTCCAAATGCCCAGGCGTGTGTGTTAAGATGGGGAAAATCTGCCTCGTGGCAGAATTGTGCGATCAGCATCTTTCATAAGAATTAATTTTCTGATGTAGCTTGGTGTTTGAAGGAAGGACTTGATATTACAACAAAAAAAGCTTCCAGACTCCACCCATTACTTCCAAAAGTTTGAGATTAAAAACAGACGATATGCATGCAAATGTTTCATAATAATGACAAATGTTGATTGAGTGCTATAGATCTCAGCAACTCTATGAACTAAGCCCTCCGGTTATTATACCCATTTTACAGATGAATAAGCTGAGGTTAGGTGAGTTGCAGAGGGTCACATAACCAACATGTGGTAGAGCCACAATTCAAACTCTGATCATCTGGTTTCACTTTTCTATTCTGCCTCATATCAGAGTCCCTCCTACCTAATTCTTAGCATATAGAAAACCCTC
The DNA here is from genome assembly GCF_020740605.2 of Lemur catta. Classification (NCBI taxonomy): domain Eukaryota; kingdom Metazoa; phylum Chordata; class Mammalia; order Primates; family Lemuridae; genus Lemur; species Lemur catta. Next base: position 43,332,987 of record NC_059144.1, on the reverse strand, counting down.
AATAAACATGTCTTGAATAAATTAATGAATATTTTACATTTGACACTCGATTAAAGGACATTGTGCAAAACCAAGGGTGCGGTTAACCGCTGTAAGAATATTGACTATGAGTGGCAGGACCTCAGCTAGAAAATGATCATGGGATGTGGAGTCATAAAGACATGGACACAATCCCTGACTACTTCACTTACAGACTGGGATGAGGTCCTTGGTCTTTCTAAGCTTTAATTTCCATGGGAAGGGTTCTAAGCTGGCCCCTAACACTCTTGTCCCCTAGTGTCCCACAGCCTGTATAGTCCCCTCCTGTAGAGTGAGGATGGAACCTGTGACTATGAAGAAATATCACTCCTATAATTGGACTACTAATGAGTTGACTTGGAGTTATCAAAAGAAAGAGCATCTGGGTGGGCCTGACCTAATCAGAAGAGGCTTTAAAAGAAGATGAAGCATCACAGCTGTGATTGTCTGCTGGCCTGGAAGAAAGCTCTCTGCCGTGTATGAACTGCCCACATGACAAGGAATCGTGTGTGACGCCTAGGAGGTGACAGCAATCTCTGGCTGACAGCACAAAAAGAGGGTGTCAGTCATAGATCCACAAGGAAATGAACGATGCAAACAGCCAGTGAGTGTAGACGCAGATCCAGAGACGCAGAGGAGAACCACAGCCTCAATCAACACCTGCTTTCAGCCTGGGGAGACCCCCGAGTGAAGCACTGGCTGGTCCCTGCCCCATGGGAACTGTGAATTAACAAGTTTGTGCTGTTTTAAGCTACTGAGTATGTGTTAACTTTCATATAGCAATAGAAAACTAATACAGATAGTGATAACATCGTAGAGTGAGAGAAACATTAAATAAAGTAATAGAGGTGAATTGTACTAGACAATTGTGCTAAACAATTCACCTACATTATTTTGGTTGGCTTCATTCTTGTGAGATGTGAAGCTGCCACTTACTGCTCTGAACAGGAGTGTGATGGCTGGAATCTCAACAGCCGTTGTGGCTAATGAGGACAAGAGCCACGTGACAGATGATGAGCGGGAAGCCGGCGGGAGCCCAGAGCCGTTGGCATCACCAGCTTGGACTTGCGCATCCAGCGGCAGCTCTCACAGCGGAGCTACTCTTGAGCAGTTTCCCTGTTACTTCAGCCCAAACCAACTCTAATTAACCAGTTATGTAAATTTGCATACAACCCAGTTTACTGACTCACCATCAAGCTCTCACTAGCAAAAAAAAACTGACAATGATGACTTGATTCACAGAAGCAGGATACTCTGGACTTTGTAAAACAGAGGAAGCCAAGTCGTGTGTGTGTGTGTGTGTGTGTTTAAAAAGGGTTATTCTGTTGTTGGCCAAGCATTCTGGAGAAAAAAGGTGAGGTTCTGTCTTTGATTGTTTGGTTGGAGGAGGTGGGAACAAATGAGAGAGAGACAGAGAGGGACAGACAGAGGCACACAGCAGTCCTCTGTGGAGCTGGGTTCTCAGAGCCTCCCGCCTGCCTCCGCACCACCTGCACCAGCGCCGCAGTTCTCTGCGCCATCAGAGGCGGAAGCAGCCCGTCAGCAAGGGTGGGTCGGATTCTCTCCCGCGACACATTTCAATGCTTAAACTGCAGGCCCCTCTTTTTCTGGAGAGAATTCCTGTTTTACCGTGAAAACCGCTGATTGTAACCGCGCTAATCTATGAATATTGCTCACACACACAGAAAAGGAGCTAATGCGATCAAACACAACACTGATATTAAATTAGCGTAACCCATTTACCCGCCTGCACATTGCTGTCACCCCCGCCCCTTCCCGGGAACTTGTACGCGCACACACGATCCATAAAGTCTTCCCAGGAATACAAAAGCCTCCTCTATGATGTTGATAAGAAACAGGACAGTCACTCTCTCCTGACATATTTGTTCTTTAAAAACAAATCAATGGCACGGGGATTTGGCACCTGAATGCAGAGCAACGGCTTGATGAGGCAAAGATTGTCTTCATTAAGGACATTAATATTCATGGGAAGTAGAAAATCTGACACAAGAGAGGACTCACTAACCTTTTCTCATATTAGATTTTTACTTCTTAACACAATTACAGTCCGGCAATGACTTAATTAATGCTGCTTTTCGTCAGCCGCCTTTAAAGAGCTGTCAATTTGGTCTTGCAGAGGCTGTCAGCGAAACAGAAAGACAGTCATCTCGGTGAAAAAGACACAGGAAGAAATTCAAACACTTAATAATATTCGAAGTGCTAAGCAAAGTCACATATCAACTGGGATTAAGGAGAATTTTTGTCTTTTCCTTCCATCTTGTCTAAGTGAGTCCTGGCGATGGTGCGGTTGGGACTTGACTACAGCCTGGGTTTAGGACACTGGAAGAAACTCGGAGTGAAAGACACAGGGGTGGAAGGGAAGAACCTCCCTAAGCTAAAAATGTGGCAAGTCAGCGACCTGTGATCCGGATGATCTGGGGTCTCCGGTCTTTTCAGTCACGGGGTGTGGAATTGGAAAAGATTGAGAAAGCACATTGTCCAAACACCTCTCTTTATAGATGAGGAAATGAGTTAGTCCCATGTATCTTTGACCCAGATGTTGCAGATTTCAGCTCTGCAGGCCAATATTTCACCCGCAGATATTTTTTCTTTTCTGAGCATGCACAGTGTTAAAAATGATGAAAATAAACCATTTGCCAAGTTATGAAGTTTCAGGATGCAGGCTTTTCTTTAAGACTTAGAATGTTCCGCTGCTCTGTGTCTAAATCTCCTGGTGGCCGTGACCTCCAGAACCTGAGGGCTGGTGGCCCTCTCTTGTTTTACTGGCCTTCCCTTGTTTATACCCACTTGGCTTCACCCCTTTCTTTAATCCCTGGACCTCTAGGCACATGCAGTTGACTCTATTGCTTTACCAAACTTGACCTCACCTCTCCCCCAACACAACCCCAGACCTTTCCAGATATCAACACCTGTGCTGATAACCCCTGGATTATCAGCTTGCACAAACTATGCTACTTTCAAGGCTATTTACCTCTGGTTATTTCTTGGTTTAAACAGTGTACTCTTGTCACATGGCTGGAATACTCCTCCCAGCTCTTAGCCTGCATCTAGGTTTCTCAACTGTGGCATGATTGACATTTGGGCCTAGATAATTCTCTCCGGTGGGGGCTGTCATGTGCATATTAGGACGTTTAGCAGCTTCCCTGGGCTCTGCCCCCAGATGCCAGTAGTACCCCACCCTGTTGCCTCAGTGTGACAACCCAAAATGTCTCCAGACATTGCCAAGAATCCCCTCAGGGGGAAAGTCATCCTTGGCTGAAAACACCAGCCTAACTGGTCCCTTCACTATCCTCATCTTCCATGCCCCATCCTCAGGGAAGCCTGTCCTGATCACTCCAATTCATCCTCCCCTCATTCCCTGCCACGGCCACCGTGCATATTGAACGTTGTATTGTGTACGGTTGGCTTTGTTTGTTTCTTTGTTCAATATCTGGATTCAAAGAAGCAGCACAGAAGTAGAGGCTACTATAAATATATTTGAATAAATGATCCAGCCTTTAAAAGATATACTGTAAGGTCAACTCTTAATTATGCCTCATCAGCAATGAGTTTCTTAAATCCAGGTTCCCACATGGCTTTGGGGAAGAAAGGCGCAATGCGGCTGCACCTTCTGGTTACACTACCCGTGACGGGTCACACAGACCCGACAAGTGCCTTCCTTAGGACTGTGCAGCTCTGATTTCAGTGCTCAAAGGTTTCAAAGGTTAAGTCACATATGTCACACTCTGGACCTTGACTTTTGGCTTAGAAAAGATGACCGATCATTTAAAAGAGTGACAATGTGGGAATGTCTTTATTTTTTCCTGCCTGAGAAGCTACTAGAAGCAATTCTGCCTGTGAAAACACAAAGGAAAACTTGCAGATTTTCTTTGCTCTGGGAGGCAGCCCCACCACAGAGAATTATCCAGGCCCAAATGTCAACAGTACTGCGGCTGAGAGACCCCAATGTGGGCAAAGAGCTGGGAGGAGTATCCCAGCCATGTGGCAGGAGTACACTGCCTAAGCCAAGAAATAACCAGAGTGAAATATCCTTGAAAGCAACATAGTTTGTGCAAATGATAATCCTGGGGTTGAGTACATGTGTTGACATCTGGAAAGGTCTGGGTGTGTTTGGAGAAAGGCAAAGGTATTTGTTTGCCTTGAGAAGAGGATGTTACAGGACTTCCTGTGGGGTTTCCCCTCCCATCGTTTGCCACCAGAGCTGGTGACTGCAGAAGAGATTTTAAATTTGCATGGGGGCGTGGACACTGATGCAAAGCAAAGGTTCCTTCCTCCTTTCCTTTTAAGGCTCATTTTTTTTAGGCCCTCTCTGATTGACTGAGGTATTCCTGTCTAAAGTCTCTTGATGGGCCCCAAAGAGCATTTTGGCTGGTGATCCAGGATCAATATCAGTCCCTAAGGGTTTGCTGAAGAAACCTGTCCTTGGCACACCCCCTGTGACTGAAATTGGAGAGGTCCTGCCATTCCAACCATGGGCATACTTTACAGAAATTTTTGAACACACAAGTGAAACCTAAGAGGGCTTAACCCATAGGATTCTAAGTCTAAGCTACCACTCTGGTTGGAGCTAGGATCTTAAACAGCAAAAAGGCATCCTTGCAGCAAGAGAGCAAAGCCACACAGGCTGTGCAGGACCAATTCTCAACAGCGACACCATGTGGAAGCCCCAGAACAGCAGCAGCTGAAACCTGAGGTCAGTCTCCAGACTTCTCAAAAGACCACTTCTCCCTTCAATTGGCTTATGAAGCAAATATGACTTTATGAAGCTAATGTAACCTCTGGAACTCCAGAACAATTCATGTGGGTGTGAGATCAGAGTATGGGGTCATGAAAAATTGCAAGAGGGATATATGAATACCAAAATTTCTATTTGGAGTGTTTACGGGGCTTTGAGTAATTAATTGGAACTAATAAAAGAGGTAGGATTGTTTTTATTCCTCCAGTTATATAATCACATTATACCAGTTATGCCTTCCAGAATACACAATTTAATCTAGTTCTGATGTCAAAGACAAAGGAATCTGTTCTAGGACCACCAGTAAGGGTAATGTAGAATTTAAAGTTTCAGAACTGAACTTATATGAATTTCTTTTATTTATTATTGACCTTTTTTCTATCCAATAACCTACTGACTGACGGAAGCACATTCATTCAGCCTGGCAAGTTCTAAGATACAGAAGCAAAGAATGGCCCCTCATCATGGAAGGTGAAACATACAGGCTTTGGCGTGATCTGGATCTGAGTTCAAGGCCCAGCTCTGCCACTTACTAGCTGTGCAGTTACTCAATCTGCCCAAGTTTCAGTTTCTTCATCTGTGAAATGTTGTGTAATTACTTCATCCAAGTTAGCATTTATAGTGTAGAAAATTTATTCTAAGCCAAGGGAAATGCTTTTCATCCATTATTTCATGCAATCTTTTCAAAATCTCTATGAGGCACAGGCACCATTTTTATGAGTAAAAAGGAGATGTAGAAATGTTAACCAATTGTCCAGGATGATGCAGATGGTAAGTTGTAATGTCAGGATGTAAACTCAGGGTGCCTTTGAGCTTGTGCTCTGACCATTACACCACGCAGCTTTTGTCATGTGCTTTGGGGATTACTAAACAAGATCAAGTATGTGAGCACTAAGCACAGAATATATAGCACATGGTAAGTGATCAATAAATGCCCTGTCTTATTATTTACACACCTTAGTACGCTACTCCTAAACATCACCTCCTCCTTATCCCTTTCTTTTAACCTACAGTGAAATATCTTTGTTCACTGATTTCACCTTGGCCCAATTCTACACGCTTCTGTCTTATGTCAAAGCCTTCCTTCTAAGAACTTCCTTTTATTCCCTTTTGTTCACAAAATCATTCTTGTCATTGTTTGAGCTCTTGTCTTCTTACCCATTCATATCTGTGCAGTAAAAATTTTCATACAATCCTAACGCAATTGTTGGAGTATCTATCTAGATCAGAGATCTATGACCCATGATAGCATCCTTGCCCCTAATAAGACCACCTGACGCTGGAAGTGAGCCTTTCTGTGTATCTTGAGCCAACTCTGTAAAGAGATTGAAAGCTCATAGTTGAATATCATGGGAAGTTGATTTGGCCTGGCAACCCCTCTGGTGGTTCAAGTTATATTTTATCATTATCAGATTTTAAAGATTAAACCATTTGCCTTTAAAATCATCATTGGAAGAAAGATAGCCTGGTTTTTCCACTGCAGTACCTCCTAATCCTTAGCAGGCCTGAACCTGTGCCTACACGGTGGGGTGGCCATGGGGGCATGGATATGATATTTCTCATTCTGCCAAACTTGAACTCAGGGAATTGTCACCCACAGGTGGTCCAGCAGACACTCGAAGGGTGAAGCACATTTATCACTGAATGAACTCACTTATCTCTGAGGACTCTGTGTCTTTTGAGAGTCACACCTGTCATAGGGAAGACTGAAAACAGCTTTCAAAGAAAACCTAATTTACTTAAAGAAAAGTGTGTGTGCCCCTTCAACAATCTTTTTGTGTACTATTCCATGGACAGGATGATGGAACAGACAATTTCAAGCCAAGGCACTTTTCTAAGACACCTGTCTGCAGATAACTGATCATGAAATACAAGTATCTCCAGTGCCCGGGAAGAGGGATTACGGATGCAGCCACTGCAATACGCTGGGGCAGAGATGGATGTTTGCACACCTGTTTAAGGTGGATTCTCCCCCACTGAAGGGGATAAAGAAAGGTTGTCAGATGTAACAAAGTGCCACCTTCATCCTGGACACCCCTTGCCTTCCCATCACGGACTCAGTCTGAATCATGTGACGGGAAAGTGGGAAAGACCATTCTCATTCTATAAAGTGGGTTTGAGGCAATGTAGCAAGAGAAATTACTATAAATAATGATAAGCAATTTACTTGTTTTAGAGTTAGAACACAGATATAACAGAATAAACTTAAAATGCATATCTTACTGTTTTCATAATCATAAACATATGTTTGTATTGATGTACATTCGTATAAAGTCAGCTGTAATAATAGGTAATGTTTGTTGAAGGCTTACTATGTGCTATGCCTGATAACATTCTAAATTATTTACATATCTACTTTAGTTCTGACGATACAATGTGGAAGGAGTCACTATTTGCATTTTACCGGCAGGGAAACTGAGGCGTGTAGAGGATAAGGTTTTTGCACATATCACACAATTGGTAAGGAGAGGTGTCTTGGGGTAAAACCAGTTCTCTCTCACTTTAAGATTTATGCTATTAAAATTATGCCATAAAATCTCATTTCACACACACAATGTATATACAAATTGATGTCTGTTCACACTCCCAGATTCTCATGCATGTTTGTAGATTGGACTCTGGGATGTCTCAGATAATGCACGGATGTAGAAATAGTGGGATTGGTATTTGTGCATGGCAATAATGTTTAGGGTGGCTGTCAACAAGCCTTCATTTAGAAATAAAGTGAAACAAAACATGCAAATCGGGTCATAGCAGTATGCCGCATTTACCCATTGTCTCTTTAATAAGCAACTTGGAACCCTGAAACAGAGAGGAGTTTAGAGTTTGGGTGTGTGGAATCCTCATCTTGATGCTTAATGCAACTTCCATATCAAATGCACTCCATGACAGGATGTATTGCGTTTAGCTGCACCCCTTTGGGATACTTTTGGGAAGCAGTTATCAGAGGTAGAGATAAAAATGAAACTTTTCAGTATAAACTTGTGCTAACTCTTACATGCACTTTTAATGAACAGGTCGTACGTGGTTCTAAGCGTGTCTGCATTTTTCTTTAGACCTCGTTTCTTCCCTTCGGCTGTAATGAGAGGGGAAGAGAGAAGTGGAGAGCCACCTCAAGTCCTGCAATAGTTCATAAATATCTCTTTAAATATGAAACTGTCTAAACCCTCGGTGGCCATGACTTATTTATGAAGCTCCCTATCCAAACTCCCCTCCGCATCACGACCACTCTCTGAACTCACATGATGGTCTTTCAACGTGTCAAACACTGAACCTTCTCTCTCGGATCCTATCACCCCCTTGCCATCACCTTTGTATCGGCCCAAATTCTCTTTCACATTAAAATTAAGTGTGAGGTTCAGCTTGCCACTGGTTTTGTCATGTCCCCTGCCCTGGAATCAGAGGTGAACGTGGGAAATCATCCCTAGAACATGCACATGTTCTCTAACCAAAATCTTTTTATCCAGGACGATAGAACCACAACATGTCACTGGCATCTATCTAACAACACACTTATTTTTCTAAAAAAGAAAGCAAAGCACATAGGATTCACTTAAGAAAATTTTTTAAAACCAGACAACTACAAAGAACAAAATTTTAAAAAGCACAACAGAATGATAAACACTCTCACCCCAAAATAGTAATTTTAAATATTTTTGTGTTTTCCTGAGTGGCCTTTGTCTATGCATTTTTTGCACAGTTTAGGTTGTGCTATATGCAATGTTGTGAGCCTTCCTCTTAGTAAAATATGATCTTCAAATACCAGTGAAAACGTCTCCTAAACATCATGAAAGAAGAAACACAAAGCGATGTATTTATTAAAATACAAACAAAATAACAAAAGGAGGGAGTAAAATTTTACTCCAAAAACTCAGTTTTGGGCATTCCAGCTTGATCACAAGTCAAATAACATTCTTCCTAGTCTCAGATACAGGATATCTGATATATCCTAGACAGTCTGCAGAGCTGAGTATTGTCCTGTTATTCACATTTTTTCTACTAATTAATAGTTTTTATTAATATTTTGCCTGACTATAAGTTCTGTGAAACAAGGTAGTTTATTTGTCTTATTTCTTACATATATCTAATTCCTAGCACGATGCCAGGCACATGGTAGAAGCTTAGGAAGTATAGGCTGAATGAATAAATGATTTGTCTCCGTTTCTTGTCTAATCCTCAGGTGAGAATTAAATGCCAATCAAATGGCATCGGAAATAGACTCAGAGAATAGGGAAACAAGGATGTTTCATTCTGGTACTGAACGTAACAAGAGGAAAAGGGATTCTTATCTAATGCAGCAGTGTTGTTTTTTAATTATTCTGCCTGTTTAGAGAAATAAATAATTACAAATCCTTTTGTGAATTTCAATATGTTTAATCTCTGAAAGATTGGACCCGGCCAGGGAGTCCTTATAAACATGTTAAGCTTTCTTAAATGCCTTTTGGGCAATTCTAAGACTTCTTCATGTTGGGCTGATGGTAATTAATACCATCCCAATAGTGCACCTGAGCACTTTATTATTCCAAAAGGACAGAGACAGGAAGCAGTCTTATAAAAACAGAAGGCAGAAATAGGCAACATCATTAAATATTGGGCAAGCCCCCCTTAAACTCCAAGATACTTTATAAACTCTACGTATGAGTAAAGTTTTATGCACAGGACTCCATACATAGAAGGGATCATGGCTCTTTCCCAGACATTTACCAACTGTGCTTTACTTTCCTTTTTACAAATAGGGATAAAAATAGTACCTACCTCATAGGGTTATCATGGTGGTGATTGAACAAATTAATACCTGAAAGCACTTAGAACATTGCCTGGCACAGAGTTATGTACCCAAAAATTATTATAATCTTGCCTCCTAACAGTTTGTTTCTTTATATATATTTTATCCCTAATTATAGAAGTTAAAATATTTTTACTGTACAAATGTTAAGGAAAAAACAGAAAAGAGTAAAAAAAAAAACTCACATTTAACCTTTTATTCAGGGATAATCACTGCTATTACAAACTAGCATCTTTTTACTTCAATCATGGTGGTGGTTTTTTTGTTTGTTTGTTTGTTTTTAAGGTGAGGGGAAGGGATAGAGGAGAAAAAGAGATGAGAGGGAAAGAAGTCGTGTTGGTGTTTTTTAAATGTTTACAAATCCTTTAGAATTCCTCACTTCAAAAGTGGGTGTCCAGTTCTCCTCACCTTGAATGGGGGCCTGACAAATAAGCTGAGGAAGGGATGCCGTGTGACTTTCGAGGCTCAGTCATCGAAGGCATTGCCACTCCTGCTTACTCATTTGCATTGCTCTAAGGAAAGCAAGTGGCCATATTGTGAGGACACTCAGCTGTGGAGAGGCCCAGGTGAGGAGGAACTTAGGCCTCTCACAAACAACCAGAACCAACTTGTCAGCCTTGCCCGTGAGTTTTCTTGGAAGAGGATCTTTCCAAGGTGCAGCCCTGGCCTACATCTTGAGTATACCTTTAGGAGAGGTCTTGGGCTGGGGTCTCTCACCTAAGCCACTTGCAAGTTCTTGGACCAGAGAAACAATGAGATACTAAATGTTTGTACTTTTTAACCCGCTATGTTTTGGGGTAATTTGCTCCACAGCATTAAATAACTAAAATGACAACTATATACAGTCATGTATAGTTTCTAGAATTTCTGTTAGGGTTTTTTCCTTTCAACTAGGTTCATTCTTTTTTCATAAACTTTCATTATAAATTCTACATGTGGCTTTATCACTTTAAATATTACACCATAGTATTTTAAAATCTTTTTTAGATTGTCCTGTGATCTGTCATTATTGGGGAACAAATTCTGTCACATTTTGTGTGTTGACGCTCACGGTGGCTTATTTCCCTGTGTGGTTTGTAATGTCTGGCCCTAAACTCACTTGGCAGTGAGTTCAGGGACTTCCTTGGATCATGGACACCCCTTTGTGGGGTGGACTTACATGTATGTGTCTCAGCTAGGACCTAATGGCTTTTACCAGTTCAGATCAGTTTTATGCTAATTTCTGGTTTCCATGTCTCATACCCAGCAGAGAGTGAGATCAGGGATCCCACATCCATGCATGATGAAAGCGCGTGGGCCCACTATCGACTCTTTCCACCCATGACACTCGGCAACTAATGAGCAAGCCCTCCTTGCAATGGCCCTGGGAGGGAGGGGAGTTTCTTGAGCTCTCTTTTCACTGATTAGTAGTTTCTGACTTTGTGCCGCAAGTATATTTCCAGCTCCCACCCACCATACAAACCCGAGGCCTCATTCTCCCATCCACACACAGACATCAACCTCCAACACTGAACCAATACTTTGTTTGAGACTTCTAAGGATTCCCCCTTCCTGCTCTCAAGCTTAGCTATGTATTTAAAATATGTAATTCTCCAGCATTTCTATGTTACAGGGAATTTCAAACATCAACTGAATCTGCCCTATTAACCAGAAATCCTCCGGCATCTTCTCTATGGGTAGCATTTCAGTACAATTATATTCCTGCTAGCTACACAATTTTTTATTTTGCTTCTTCATTTAATGTCACAATAAAATTATTAAAATTTCCCAAGATTATTAAAACTCTTTGTGCATGGAATTTGAATGGCCGTACGATATCCCATTGAATGAACATAGGCCACTTTACTTAATATTCCTCCCCCTTTGTTTTATTTATTTTCATTTTTTTAGAACTGAGGGTGTAAGGAAACGAAATAATTTATCCATGGCCTTACAGTCAGTCAGAGGCTGAAGAAGGAGGCATTCAGGTGGCTTGACTCCCAAGGGAGGGCCCTTAACAGGCTCATCTTGACTCACATCACACACTCTTGAGTAAAAAGGGGCACGGAAAACATGCAGTCACAGCCGCATTCTCCAGCAGCCCACACGTGCTCATGGAAATCACCAGGGGAAGGCATCTCTGAGCACAGGCAGGCCTGGCTGGTCAATGCGGATCTCCAGAAACTTCAGTTATTTACACTGGTTTTTCTTAAAATGAAAAATGATATGTAGAACTGCACCTGTGAGCTCTAGTTGGAGCGTCAGAATATGTCTGAAGACCCAACACCTCTCAACATAGAAACACATGCAATTTTATTGCGTGTTCTCTAAGCAAACTCTTCTCAAAACTCCACCTTACTTTCTGTTCCTCTCTGGTGATTCTCAGAGCACCACGACTATAGTCTCTCTTCCCTTTTTGTTTTGCGTCTCAAAATGTCACGCTCACTGAGACATACTGAATTCCATTGATTCAACACATTTTATTTAATCCAAATATTAGCTATTCCCAAACAAACATAGGTGCTTCCTTATAGAACCTCTCGGGGAGGGCTATTTTTCCACAAATACTGTTAAACCCTCTTACCTGTGGCTTCATGACTATTAGTACCCATAACACAGGACACTTCCTCTTTTGCTAGCACAGTAATACCAAAAATTGTGTCGGATCCTCTTTAATATCAGTGGGTTGCCCAGGGCACGAGTGGCAGCGCCTTACACAGTGAACAGTGGCTTACTATTCAATTCACCCACAATAATCAATAATCTACCCTATTGTCCAAGGTATTTGTGGCAACACCATGTTGCCTTTTTTTCTTCTTTTGAAAAAATGGATGCCTCAGCCTAGTCTTGGGCATTTCATAACATGCCAAGTTCCTCTCCAAAGCAGAGCTCAGAGACTGGCATGCGACACGCAGCGGGTCTCGGAACACAGTGAGCACGGGGCTCCATCTTCATTGAGAACAGCTGTTCATTTGCTGTGGCGCAGAGGCCTCAGGGTTAGAAGGGACCGAACTGCTCAGCCTTTAATGTTTTTGCAAAATTATCTTGTTGACAAGTGCAGCATTATAAATTTGAATCCATTAGCTAAAAGGATCCATAAATATTTAAATAATGGCCTCTTTAGAGTTTTACCAGTCTATCAAACTTGTCACACGTCCACTTTTTACATTTTTCCCACTGCTGAAAAGAAAAGGGCTGAACTAAATCTTCTGGGTGGTTTCTAGACATGGGCGTTTCGTCCTTGCTCTCAAAATGGAAATGCTGTGCGGAACAGAAGTGGATTAACCAGACCGAGCTGCTGGTATGTATCTGATAGCAGTGGCAGAGGGAGGACTGTCTGCCAGCATCCGCCCTCCCCTTCCACGCAGTGGCGTCTGGCCAGCGGGGCTCCATTTCCCGGCCTCGGGAGTGGCCAACTGATGAGTTCTGGCCAGTGAAGTGTGAGTGACTGTGACATGAGTCACATCCAGGGAGAGGTTTTATGGAGCCACATGTCTTCTCTGCTGTCTCCTTTGTTTCGTTTTCTTGCTAGAAACTGAGGACTCTGGGGAAGTGAATGGTGGAGCCATAAACTGGAAGGAACCTGGGGTCCCAAACCACTTCCTGGAGTGAAGGAAGCCACATGCATGAACACCAACGCTGGTCTGTGGCGTGCTTGGAAATGCAGTCCGACTGCGGAAATTTGAAATTTGAAATAGCAGCTAGCAATAATCCAACTAATAAGGCGACCTATTAGAAGTTAAAATAGTAGCAAAACTTTTTTTTTCCATACTCTGGAGTTTCGGATTTGTTTTTCAAAAGAGATCTCCTAAACTTTGAACCAGTGATCCCTGAATGTTTCCAAAAGGCAGATCACAACTTGGCTCTATGCTGTTTGTATTAGATTATGGGTCTGTTAAAGACCATCTGTGTGAAAATCCTGGTGATGGGCACAGGCAGGTATTTAATATGTCATTCTACCACCTGTTTTCTGATTTCCAGAGAATGCCGTACAGCTCTCAACCAACAACTACGAATAACAGTATTCTGAACTCCTTTCAGAGAGCTCAGCCTCACACTGTTACATTTATGGCACCTGTGGAAGGTCATTACATACATTTCATCCACATTTCTAGGCTTTCTTAATTCTACCAGTAGATTAAACAGCTCATAGTAGAGCTTCATCCTGCCACTCCTCCCAAACTATAACCGTCTTCAGGGAATAACACTTCAGTGTTCTCCTCTCTACATGTGGAATTATTTTAATGGTTAACATTCATTGAGCTTTCACTGAGTGCCAAGTACTGTGCTAAATGTTCTACAAACATTATTCTTGCTAATCCTTATAACAACCCTGTAGGATTTACGTAATTATCTCCAAGAAACTGAGACTTAGGGAAGTTCACCAACCTGCCAAAAGTTACACAGCTGGTAAGTAGTGGAGCATGAATTTAAACTCAGTTCTGCCTTGTCCCAAAGCCATGTGCTGCAGGAATATCATCAAAAACATTACAAACATCCACATGAAAAATTTATTTTGTAACCCAGGGTTTCTCAACCTTGACACCTGGGACCAGATAATTCTTTGTTGCGAGGGGCTCTCTTGTGCATCGTAGTAGACACTTAGCAGCATCCCTGGCCTCTACCCACTAGATGCCAGTAGCATCTCCTCTCCTTCACATGTGACAATCAACAATGTCTCCAGACATTGCCAGATGTCCCTAGGGGATGGCTATGGGGATATTGCCCATAGTTGAAAACCACTATTATAACCTAATGTTAGAAATCAATTTTCTTCCCCTAAGGAACTGATACACCCCCTTCTTTCTGATAAAGAAAATGATGTAAGTGATCGTGTCTCCATTTTCACTGTGGCTGCCAAGAAGCTCAAAGACAAATTTAAGTTTCAATTATAGCTAATAGCTATTCCCAAAGTCCTGAGTAATTTCCATTTATCATTCTCTAATCCTTAATCTTCTCCATCTTTTCCCCTGCCTTCCTTATTTCTCTACTCATTTTTTTCCATTAGAGATGTCTTCCTCTAAAGTTATTTGAAATACTTCACGGAAGATAGCAAGGTATAAAAACAAAAACATTTTAATACTGATTTTGAAATTGAATGGCCTAATTATTCAATGAAAGTGGAATCTTTCTAGAAATAATACTTCTGTTTTTTAAAAATCTTTTTAATGGTATTTTAAAAATCAAAGTTGGATTAAGAACTTGAACTTTATTGAAATTTTCTGGCTCCCAGAATCATATTTTAAAATGGGTTCAGGCATAGTAGACTACTACAAAGAATAAAACAAAAACCTAGAAAAGCTTTGGAAGTAGTTTTCATTTTCCTTCAAGTTTTCCCACTGCAACTCCTGAAAATTATCATTCTATTAAAATATTTTTATCATTAAGTTTCTATGGAGAAGACATAAGGATAAAATAGGTACCTTTCTAAGATGCTTTTCTAAGATTTTGATACTACTCATGCTCTGAATTGATGCACAAGGATTGGTAGAGGCAGTTGAGAGACTCCACTTTAGAATTCTACCACATGTTTTCACAAATGAATTTTCCAGTCTGTCAATTACTAGGGAGATAAAAATTGGGTCCAGAACAAAGGGTGACTCAGAGGCTCATTTGGAAATTTGGGATTTCTGGTTCTGCTTTGACAGATTTGGAAGAAGAAGCAAAACATTTCCTGTAAATACCATCGCTGGGATGGATTCTCACTCTCTCGTCCCCCCATCAAACAGAAATCTATATTGTGCCTTGAGTTGAGCCCCAGAGAAATTATCAATATTCACACATCTGGCACAAATCTGTTGGAAGAAAAAAAAACATGATGCCATCTGTATTTCTTCAATCGTTTTATAGCACAGCTCCAGTCTCTTGCAGTCATTTTGTCACTCGCTCTTATAAATATAAAGTTATATTACTTCTTGGCTTGTTTGAGGACACTGTTCATCATAAAGGGAGGATGAGGAGATGATGTCACTGCCAGGAAAAAAAAAAAAACCCAAAAAAACAAAAACGAAAAAACTTGCCTTTCCCAATCCCCCACCTTCCCTGGAGTGTGGAAGAGCCAACTTTCATCAAGTTTGGCACAGTTGTAGGAATTAACATGACTGAAATGTATGCCAGATTTCAAAACAATTTCTAACAGTTTCTGTGAGACCGTGTAAGCAACTGAAAATTGACATGTTGTGTTGTGCCCGAGTCAGCCAACTGCTGTCACTGCATAATTAGATTTTCCTGCATGAGAGGAAAGAGTTTCCTTTAAAAAATTATGAAATAAGGCAGAAGCTAATATAAAATATAAGTGGACCTGGTATCTGAAAAGAGGTAGCCTTCCGCTGAAGAATGACTTTGGACACACACACACACAAATACACACACACAACACCCCCAGGAGAGGCCAACGAGCTTGGATTTCTGTGCTTCACAGGCAAGAAATGCTCTTTGCAGAGGGAAGAGGATTTACGGCACAGGCCAGATGGAAGCAGGCCCACTTGGCTGCCCAAGGAATGGCTGGAACCCAGAACCAAGAACAGATTTGGAGCTAATGAATGTGCCGTTACTTCCTTCCGATATGGGATAATAGACGTGGCAGAGCATGCCGGGTGCCCCCAATATTTGTTCTGCCCTTCTTCAACCGTGATAGTAGTTTCTGTTTGGCATGGGGTCCCCAGCCCCCTTGCACTATAGATTCTGGCCACTGAGGTATGGGAAGAAATGAAAGTTTCCAGATTCCAGATTCTCTCCCCTCTCTCCTTTCTTGTCTTCTTGGGGGCAGGAGTAGGGGCAGAGTCACAATCCACCTTTGACCATGAGGAAGAGATCTGTAGCACATGGATGAGAACTAGCCCTTAAAGGCTGCAGAGCAGTAAGGTAGAAAGCGCCACACCCTTGATACTTTTAAGTCACCCTACTGGCCTTAGATGGCCTTCTGGACCGTTCCATAAGAGAGAGGCCAGTTAGTGCTCTGTTTAAACCACTGTATTTTTGAGTTTTGTACAACAGTAACCTTTTCTGTATTCTAACCAATACTGCTCACTTGGAAAGGAATGACCTCCCAGAGTGCATCAGAGCTAGTCCCTTGCAGACAGGGGAATGTTTACACCTGAGCACACATATCTTTGTTCTCCAATTGTGCACTTCAGAATAGATACCTTTCCCAAATAATCTTATCTGTATGAAAGGCAAAGTGTGACTCAAAATATCATTCATCTATGATGAGGTGGTTATACTTATTGTTACCATTTTACAAATCAAGAAACTGTAGCTTAGGGAAGTAAAGGAACTTGCCCTAAATTGCATGGCTAATAACTTCATGTTTTCTTTTTTTACATCATATGCTCAAGTGGAATGAATTCTTAGCATACAGAAAGGCATTCAACAAATATTTTCTAAGTAACTGAATCAATGACTACACCCTTAAAATAAAGCAGTAGATCAAGACCAAGACTAGAACTCAGGTCTGCTGATTTCAAAGACAGTAATGTTCCTGTTCCACAACCGTGTCTTAAATTAGGATTCTTTGAGCTGGATTTGTGAGTAAACGTTCAGTGGATGTGTAAAAAAAAAAAAAAAAAAAAAAATTAAGAATCTTCAATTTGTTTAAAAATATCAAGATTTTTTTCCTATGGCCAGCAATAAAAACCTTTCACTTAAATTGGCTTAATTATTAATGGGGCCTTATTGACTTGACTTACATAACTGAACCCCCAGAACGTGACTCTGTTGTCCCTCAGCATAGTCCTCCTCCAAGCTGGCTTTGCTCCCAGGTTCCACATGACATCAAAGTGGCTGCCAGCCTCCCCAGGCCTCCATCCCATTCTGCTTAATTCCAACAGAAAGGAGCCCTACACTCCTTTGTCTGATTGCTTCCTGGGCCTGTTTGTCAACTAAACATGTCTTATAGGGCTCAGGGCTCTGGCCAGGCCACTGGCTCTAAGAAGTATAAGAAATGAAATTCCCCAAAGGCCAAACACTGTGCTGTTCCTAAAATAATAGGAAATGGATACTGGACAACCAAAAATAACAAATGCCCACTGCAAGACTCTTTATATACTCAAAGCTGCCCCATCATAGGAACCTCGTATGTTTTCCTATCCCCTACCCCAGCTTTGGCCTAAATTATTGTCATCTCTCTACAGAATGTTTTGTCAATTTTCAATCCTAGACACATACTCACAAACACGTACACAAAAGCAGCACACACACACACCGCTCATTCCTCTGCCCAATGCCATTTTAGTTTCCCTCAATACCACCCATCTACAGTTGCAGCCCTCTCCATGGCAATACCGCACCACAGGGCTGGACTCGCACCACCAGCGTTTTGTAGCCCAGGCCTGCCAAAACTTGGTTGTGTAATCTTTTGCAAGTAACTTAACCTTTGTAAGTCTTAATATCCTCATTTGGTAACAGGATCACAATCACTTCCACCTCCTGGAGGTGTTGTGCAAATAAAATAAAGAATGCATGTAATGCTCTGAGCCCAAGGCCTAAACCCACAATATGTGCCAGCTAGGGCAGGCAGTGGCGGGTCTTTGAGCTGCCCTCCCCAGACCTCCTTCCTCTAGAAGTCCTAACTTCTCTGAACAATGTGGCCTGAACTGTTCAAACTTCCGTAATATTAAAATCGAAATAATGTTTTTTTGGTTCCCAGGCATACACTATCTGCACTGGTTATCTGTCTTCCCAACAGTTCAACCTCTGTGCCAGAGGATATTCCCATTCCCACACTGGGATTCTAACCCCCTTCTGGTGGCTGAACTTCATAGTAGATCTGGAGTCAGGTGCAACTCCCAGCTTTGCCCCTTACCAGCTGTGAGATCATGGGCAAATTATTTAACTTATATGAACTTCAGTTTTCTCCTCAGCAAAATAGGGTTGATGCCGAACATAAAGAAGGCAATGTACATACAGTGCTTTAGTATGGCTCCAGACACAGAGTAGGTGCTTAATAAATGGCAGCCATTGTTTTATATTGCATGTATTTTTAACCTGCTTCAATTTCCCACCTGAATCATCCCAAGAAATGGTCACGGAATGAATTTAATTAACCTAAAGTCACATCTCTTCTATGCATGATTGGATCAATCTCCAGACATATTTTGCAAATCCCATTAGTCTACACGGTCCTATCAGAGCAGAAGGTACACTCAGATTCTTGACTAAAAAAATTTAGCTTGCCAAGTTGAGAGTAAGAATAATGACAGGGAACTAAGAAGAACTGAATTCCTATTGTGAACTCAAAAATGCACTGAAAACTAATTTTCTTATCTTATTTGGTCTTCCAATAATCCTCAGTAATGAACCCCCCCCCCAATATGTTGTGGCTTAAAATAACACCAATGTAATATTTTCACAATTCAGTAGATTGGCTGCACAGTTTCTCTGGTGATTTTATTTGGGATCATTCATATAACTGCATTCAACTAGATGAGTGGGCATGCTGTAATGTTCAAAATGGCCTCACTGATAAGTCCAGCAGTTGTTGCTACCTAGCAGTTAGAGTACTTCGATTCTTTTGCAAGTGGTCTCCCACATAACCCAAACTGGCTTTCTTGCAGCATGGTGGTCTCAGGGCAGAGTTCCAACAGGCAGGTTCCAACAGAACAAGCACCAATGGGCTAGTGACTAACAAGCCTCAGCTTGCATAGCTCATCCCAATGGACAGTAATGTTCCATTGGCCAAAGTAAGTCACATGGTCGAGCCTAGAGTTAATCTGGATAGGCATTTAGACTCTACCTCTCAATGAGCCATGTAGCAATAAATTTGTGGCCATTTTTAATCTATTTCAGAGAGTTTAAACAAGGTAGTCTGTGGCAATTAAGTGGCAAAATTTAGAATTAAACTCAGGTCTTCTGAATGTCCTTGCACTCCTTCCAATATACCAATATATAATATCAGAATAGACCACAAATGATAATTTTCATAATCACTTAGATTTGTGCTTTCCTTCTTGTGATACATATTAGAGTTCCCACCATGTATCAGGCATCATTCCCAGCTCTGGGGATAGAGCAGTATACACAAGACAACCCAAGACTCTGCCTGCAGAAGGATAAGAGCATCAGATGACGTCAGCTTAGTGGGATGCGAGTAACCAAAGGAAAGTGAGACTTTAGACTGATTGGTCAGGAGAGGCCTCTTTGGGGAAGCCCAAAACAAGAGGGGAGAAGTGAAGGCAGCCACAGGAAGACTGTTTCAAGCAAAGTGTCTGGCAAATGTGAAATCCCCAAGGCAAGAAGGGCATGGTGTCGGAGGGACAGAAATAAGCCAGGATGGCTGGAATAGAGAGGCAAGAGGGAGAGTGTAGGGGAAGAGTTCTGAGGAGGAGAAAAGGACTAGAACTTATGGGATTTTGGAGGCTCAGAAAGGTGTCTATGTTTTATTCTAATTGAAATGCAAAGCAATTGGAGCATCTTGAGCAGGGGATTGATTCAGTTTACATTTGACCTAGGTGACACTTGAGAGGACACCATAGCCCCGGCTGCTAGGTGGCATGTAGATTATGGGACAGCACAGGGAAAGCAGAGCTCAGCTGGCAGGGTAAGTGCTGACCATGGCAATGCACATGGAGAGAGGACGATGGTTTGTGACTTGCTTTGGCATAAGAGCTTGAGATTTCTTATGAGGTGGAGGTTAGTAAGGATAGAACACCAGGAATAGAGATGAGAATGTCAGCAAATGCCACACACTGGGGCCACAGGTAAGCAACAAAGGGGAGTCTATTTAATTATGAAACCAAATGTCTCTATTTTCTAAACAATGTCTTTACCTTGTTTTCAAGCAACATGAATAGGAGTCTTTTTGATTCTTTTCAAATTCATACAAGTGCGGCAGGTGGAAAGGAAAAAATGCTTTAATGATGTGTAAAGGGAGAAACAAAAATTTGGAAATATATACTTTCTCATTGCTGAGAATGCTTTATATCCCAATCTTGTTCTCTGATTAGAATGAGGGCTTTCACCTGTAAACTAAAAGGCAGTCAAAGCTAATAATGAGAAAAGAAGAGATGTACCCATTGCCCATACAGATACTTAGTGGGTGATACATCTAACTGCCGTGCAATAATCATGGCAACAGTAATATTTCTCAATAAAACTGAGACATATTAGCCTCTCCCTAATCTACTTCCTAATTCCCCTGGATCCTCAGCCTCTATTCAGTCCTTTTCTAATTCACAAAGTCTAAAATTGCCCTTGGCACTTATATAAGTGGAGCAAACATCCAGCCTTTTACATATACTTGTTAGCTTCAAAATACCTAAATCGACCCAGATGATTCAGAAGGCAGCCACACCTTGTCAAGGCAAAAGACCCAGATCCCCATCTTGTCTAATAAATTACATCCCGAGACTTTGTTCCCTGTTGTCTGCATATTTTTCCTGCATAAATCTCCCTCAAACAATAAATCATCTTCCTGTCTTACCCATCATATATGGGCTCATTACTTCACACATCATAATTATAATCAAGGAACAAAACTCAGGGAAAAAAAATCTGAACAATGGAACGGTACTTTTTTTCCTTAACATCAGTGCAACTTTGTATGATCAAAGCTTATAATAAGATAGATGGGTACTTTGGATGATTTCAATGTAGGTTTTTTACATTTTGCAGAAATTCTTAACAGGTCCAACTAACTAAGGAAAAAAAATAGCTCTTTTTGCCTTTAAGACTTCTAAGTCTGATTTTTTAAGTGCACAGATAACTTTAATACCTAAATTGAAAAATGAGAAGAATATCCGTAGGGAAAAAGGAGCTTATTGCTGCCTCCCTAAGTTCATCAAATGTTGTCACATATTTCTCTAACATTTTTGACTTGGTTAAGTGCAAATTTAGGTGAACACACTCTTTTCCCAGGGTTCATGGCAACAGAAATATAATATGTATTTTCTGACTAATGAGTGCAGCTCTACAGACTGAGTGAACTTAGGCAAATGGTACTTCCTAGAGGCAGAGGGCTGGACCAAATGACCTCTTATTTCCACATTTCATGACTTAGTTGTCACTAACTTTTTGAACGCTCACATCAAACTCCTTCCTAGGTATATTTGTGAGATATAAAAACCTAAAATCCTCATTGTTGGAATTTAGATCATAAACAAGTGTGCACATTATTTCCTCCGCAACTATGGAGAAACACTTAAGTTAGTAATTAAACATACAGATAAAAGGTAAAAGAAAAACCTCATCTTTAAGTTATTATACCACTTGGGAAATCAGTAAGTTACAATTCACATGATTAATGAAACACTGCCATGCATATAAATCTAAATCTAAATCATTTTTTAATGCGTGTGATTTGGGGGAACAATGTCTAATTCATTGATAATAGACTAGATCCTCTTATCAATCTGGCTTTTTATTTCATGGTTATCATTGATGCCATTTCAAATGGCTTATAGTTGTCAAGGACAAATTGACAGTGACTCCTAGATCATGAGGAAACCAATCTTGGCCAAGAAGCTCATAAAATGCTGACCCCACACCACAAGGCTGCCTCTGTGAGGACTGTGTATGTTTGTACAGGCAAACCACGACCATCTCATTCTGTTATAAAATATTCCCCTGAATCTTTGTCTCCTATTAGCCAAATGGCCTTGAGCATGAAGCTTAACCATTCTGTGCCTCAGTTTCCTCTGCTGTTGAATTTGGGTTGTATAAGGATTAAATGAGTTAACACTTACAAAATGCTTAGGAGGGCATTTGGTAAGTCTTCGAGCGTTAGCGCAGCTGTGACTGCTGTTATCATTACCATTTCCTTAATGAACTTTTATTTGTCCTTTCTGCTCGAGCTGTCTAACCCTCTTCTGAGAAGCATTCTTGACTTTCGTAGACAAGGTTACACATCTCTTCTTCTGTACTTCCATACTTCCTTGATTCTTAAGAAGTTTGATTGCCATCATTTGCTCTTACGTATGTCTCCCTCACTGATCCCTGTCTGCCCCTTCAGTCGGTGTCGTTCTAAAGCAGAAATAGTGTCCTCTGTGTACCCATCCCAGAAACTGGCATATCCCCCTGCACGTGTGAATAGGGTAATGAATCTGTTCCTGGTAAGTTTATTGATAAAGAATTTAGGCTGATTCTAGAAATAATAAATCATTTTGCTTAGTCTTAATCTTTTTAAAAGGTTCACTTGAATTAGAATATCACCGTTTTGTAAGAATAAAGGAACGAATCTACTCAATGATCAATGGCTGCTGTATCAGAACATAATAGATACAACTGGATATTATGAGCCTCCTGATAGAGAAATCAATGCTATCTCTAAAGTAGTCCTTCCTCCAAAAAAAAAGCAAACTTGAATTAGAGCCAGCCTCTTCATCCATTGACCATCTTATAGGAAATACGGAGGGCAGAGGGACATGTTGCCTGACACTACGGACGACGAAATTAGTAAAATCCAAACTATGTCTAACTCTACAGGCAAACTCTGCAAGATAAACGAACAAATAAAATTTGGGAGAAAAGAAGAAAAAGAGAAAGCTGTAGATTGAAAGAGACTTAAAATTCTGCTGAGAAGTTCACTGTAAAAAAAAAAAAAGAGAGAGACTTACGATACATGTTAACCAATTGAAATACTTATGATAACTGTACTTGGATCCCAATTCAAACAGGATCCAAATACTAAAATTCTGGGCCGGGCGTGGTGGCTCACGCCTGTAATCCTAGCTCTGGGAGGCCGAGGCGGGTGGATCGCTCGAGGTCAGGAGTTCGAGACCAGCCTGAGCAAGAGTGAGACCCCGTCTCTACTAAAAATAGAAAGAAATTATCTGGCCAACTAAAAATATATATACAAAAAAATTAGCCGGGCATGGTGGCTCATGCCTGTAGTCCCAGCTACTCGGGAGGCTGAGGCAGTAGGATCGCTTAAGCCCAGGAGTCTGAGGTTGCTGTGAGCTAGGCTGATGCCACGGCACTCACTCTAGCCCGGGCAACAAAGTGAGACTCTGTCTCAAAAAAAAAAAAAAAAAAAAACAAATACTAAAATTCTAAAAGAAGTCAAGCACTGACTGGATATGTGATAATATTTTTGCTTGGTCTGCATACAGTTTAAAACTCTTTTGAATAATTTTCTAGACTTTAAAACTCAAAATTTTACCTAAAAATCTATATTTTAGGAGCTTTCTTTAAAAGAAAAGTTCAGAAGAATTGGCAACACTGGGCCCACGTTTCTACATAGTCATTACAAGTTGAAGTTCCGAAGTAGGGGAGAGATTTGTTGAAAGTAACATTTTAGGGAGTAGCATAAAGACCATGTTTAATGGAGAAAATTACAAAATCAGAAATGCGTTTTAAATCTGGTCTGCAATAATGAGGTCCTGGCCAATTTAGAGGCAGAGGGAACGAAAAGAAAGGTGGAAACATCCATGCGCAGACGTGGCAACAGGACTTGGTGACAGAATGGACCCAAGAACTGAAGGGAGGGAAGGGTCATAATTGGGTCCAGGTTTTGTAGCCGCCATGGCCAGAAGAATGAGGGTTTGGGGGTGGGAATTTGCCACGTTGGGATCCTTAGAAACCAGGAAAGATGTTGATTTTGTGCTGGAATCTTTGGGAAGATGGCAACACAAGAGATCAGTATACAAAATTATTTAAACTAAATAATGGTGCGGTATCCACACTGATCTCTTGTAGACACTTAGAAATAGGGAAACAGGCTTTGTGTAAGAGGCAGGAAAGGTAGATGTTGGAAAACTGCTCAGTTCTCTACTGACTGCTTCAAAAGGTACAAGACCAAGAGGTGATCACCTATCCGCTCAGGAGTTTGAGAGTGAGACCAGAGGAAAGAGGTGTACAAGGAGTAAAGATGCACATGGCCAGTGTACATTGCATGAACGCACCGCAAAAGAATGTCTGTATGTTCTGAGGAAATTTCTTGAAAGAATTGCCTCTTCTTGAGCCACACCATGATGGAATAGTAGAGACAGCACAAGAATGTGGAATCAACATAGCAAATTTTGCTATGACTCAACCAATATTTAATGAGCTCCTAGTAAGTGAACAACACATACAATATATCTCTCCACTTGCCAGATATCACACGATGTGTTAATATTATATATGTGCTAATGTGCTTGATTCTCACCTGTCTGCCCCAGCAGAATGCAAGGTCCGTGGGAGCAGAAACTTCCTCTCTTTTGCCTCCCAGAGTATCCTCAAGGCTTAGAACAGCTCCTCAAACACAGTAAGCTCTCATCCAGCTGATAGCCGACCTCACAGGAAGAGAAACAAGAGAGCTCACTGTCTTTGCAAATTTATTGAATAGCTGGTACCCAAAGACACACAACCCAAAGCTACAAGGATGAGAAAAATCACACCAGTTTTAACTTCTATCTCCAGCTAACACCCATCTTATATAAATTAAAATTCTGGGCGTGATTTTCTCACCAAATTTACTGGTTGCTGATACCACTTAAATGGAGGGTGGAGAGATCCAAGCTGGAAATGAGAATGCCCATGCCATTCGTGAGCTACACAAAATCAGCTTAGCCTTGGTGGAATTCATTTAAAGCACTGGATGAGAGCTGTGTGTGTGTGTGTGTGTGTGTGTGTGTGTGTGTGTGTGTGTGTGTGTGTGTGTGTGTGTGTGTTCAATTAGAACGCATTTGCAGCCATAGGAAGGAAATCAGTGGGCACTTATCATGCACTATCTGGAGGCTGGGGTCCTGACACTTCCCCTCTCACCCCGGCTAGCCCGTCAGGGTAAACACCACTGCCCAGCCTATCAAATGCTTCCATTTGCAAAGCAGCAAGAACTTGTCAGATACAGATGGTGATGCTGACTTCTCAATAGGGGAAAAAAGGGACCTAAATTAGACTTCTATAAAAAGAATATTGCATATTTATTTCCACAATAACACCCAGGAAAAACGTTAGTCAAGAAGCAAGCAATTGGGTGAATAAATAAGCTTGTCTTTGTTCTCATCAATTAAGTTATTACATCAGTTGGAAAACCAGTGAATTATAATACAGATGTTTAATGAAACACTGCTGAGCCTATAAGTCAAACTCCTATTTTGTGGTGTGATTTTGGCTGCATAGTTTTGTGTGTGTTAAACCGTATTTATTAGCTGATACCCATTATTATTTTGAGCAAGGTATAATTCAGTTGTCAGGCTCCATCGCAGGCAAGGAGATTTAATCAGTAAGAGCCGCTTTGCTACTGAGTATAAAACAATGTGGGTTTCATGAAGCAATCACGGCAGTGTGAAAAAATGGGATTAATTAGTATTGTACAAGAACAGGCAGCATGCTCATTAAAACCTTGTGAGGTGGCTCTTGATAAACTGCCACTTGATAGGACCGCATTAATGTGACAAGGCAAAGACTTCATTTCCAAATCCTTTCTGATTGTATCTTGCTTTTTAAGTTACCTGAAATGACCTGCGCTGGTGTTTGGAATACAAAGATCAAAATGACTGCCAGGGATCCCCGGGCCACCTGGACAGAGGAAGCCAAGCATAGATGGGGAAGCTTCAAAGACAACTTTTTTTGAACTCACAGTCAAACACGAATCAATAACTGCAAATGAAGCAGCGCCAGGGGTGGTGGATTTGCATTCGCACTCGGCAGGTTGGGCAGAAACTAATTTGACAATTGGCAACCCACCTTAATGAAGGCCACATACAAATCCTCTGTCTGTCTGTTTACCCAGTGCTGGTGATGTTTGGAGATGTATACGCCTGAGGAAGCTATCAGGGGCTCCAGAGAGCCATGGGGCAGACTTGGAGGAAGAGAGGAAGGCAGTAATTCAGCCAGCCAGCCCTTTGCAGCACCTCTCTGTTAGTGCCCACTGATAATCGCGGTCAACAGGGGGTACCTTCTGAGAAATGCATCGTTAGGCAATTTCATCGTTTTGTGAACATCGTAGCGTGTACCTGCACAAACCTAGATGGTATAGCCTACTACACACCTAGGCTTATGCTACAAACCTGTATAGCATGTTACTGTACTGAATACCGTAGGCAATTGTTACCCGATGGTAAGAACTTGTGTCTCTAAACATAACTGAATATAGAAAAGGTGTAGTAAAGATACGGTATCATACTCTTAGCGGGGCACCATCCTATAGGAGATCCCTGACTGCATCTGGATTTCCAAAGTGTTCTCATGCTTCCTTAAATATACAGTCATTAATTATTTTGCTTTGTTTCTACAGTAAAAGCATCTGCACATGAAAAAACGCCCTGTGAGAACAGTCTGCTTTGGGTAAGGAGCATTTCTGACGTGTGTTGAACTTGTTTTCCTCTTCGGGCATCCAATTTTATTCTCTTTCAAACATGGAACAGTTTTGGTCACATCTTCATGCTGTAGTTATTTGGGGAGGGGGTGTGATCTCAAGTTAACATCTGTGGAAATGCATTCTGAACAATTTACCAAATGCATAGATTCCTCAAAGGATCTCTCTTACCTGCATCCTTCCAGCATCTTACTTTCCTGGTGGCTTTAGCTAACACAGCATGTAAGTCAACTCTACTTAGAACAGCTATTTGTTGGGGGTAATTTCTAGGACTAGAAAATGCTGCTCAGAAACCTCAAAGTCCCCGCACCCCTTCTCCAATTATTTTACTAAAAAAAAAAAAAGCTTGTTAAATCTCACCAGCATATTAAATTAATGCTTTCTACCATGAAGCTCAAGTACTCAGCTCACAATTATAGGTTGTTTGCAATTGAACTTGGGCAATTCCACCGCAATGTGCAGATTCAAGGCACTGGACAGAAGTCAGGCTACCTGAGCAGGCTAGATAGGATTAAGCACACTGCTTTATCAAGTGATGTGTTGCAATATTATTAATTTAAACCCTAACACCTCATTGTTGTGATCCGAGCTGCATGATATAATGCAATATGACAGCCATTGAATTAATAGAAAATGGAATTCATCTCTCAAAATTTCACACAAAATAAAGGCACAGAGAAAGACAAAAATAAAGGGAGAAAGACAGACAGATAAATACCTGTAATACTTTTTCTGTATTCAAATGAGTCTGCCCCTATCTGGCAGCATTTGGAGCATTATATAGCATCAGCCCATTTACGCAGAGATCCACCATCTTATTTATTCCTCTGTAATGCAAAGTAGTGAATATGTTCCTATTTTGTTTCTTTTATTTCAGCAAGTGAATTGCATAGAGGTAATATGCTGGAAGTGGAGGTTCAAGCATTACCATTTATGCATGACACAGTAATAGGAAATTTTCTGCCCCTCTTAGCTTGATGAGAACCTTCTGCAAAGACCCTACAAGTCCTTCAGGTAGTAGCCACCTACTTGATTTATAATCTCACAGTGGCGGAAGAGCTTAGCTGGGTAATTTAAA
Organism: Lemur catta; assembly: GCF_020740605.2. Lineage (NCBI taxonomy): Eukaryota > Metazoa > Chordata > Mammalia > Primates > Lemuridae > Lemur > Lemur catta. The sequence continues at coordinate 43,305,134 of NC_059144.1, read as the reverse complement.
TCAGTAGATTTCACTAATGAACTAGGGCCAGGGAGAAAGCACTTTACATTGTAAAGGCTCCATTTCACCTTCCTTTTGCCCCACATACTTTATCTCCAAATTTTTACATTATTTATATAAAAAGGGAAATGGTTCTCTCACAGGAAAATGAGTGCGCAAAGCATCTCCACTGATAGAGTATCTCCTACAATTCCCTGCAAATCAGATACCTTCTCAGGGTGATAAAAATAAGGTGACCAGATTTAGCAAGTAAAAGTACAGGATGCTCAGTTAAATTTGAATATCAGATAAATAATAAATAAGGCAATGTTTGGGACATATTTATATTAAATGTCATTTGTTGCCTACCTCAATTTCAAATTTAACTGGGCATCCTGTATTTTATCTGGAACCCTAAACTTGAAAGAAGTTAGACAGGAGGCATTCACACTTAACCCGATGAGGGCACCGCACGAAATGTCAGAAGGAAATGCTCTGCAAAGCTTTGGAAAACAGACGTATGGAGCAGCTTTCTGGCACCTCTGCCTCTCAGCCGAGCATTTTTATTCAGCAGATTACTAAAGGCTTCACTGAGCTTTGAAATAAACTATTGGTCACTTTTTTCCCACATGGATAAGCACATTTTAAATGATGTTTCCTTCATATTAACCTCAACGAGACTTTGCTACTATTATGGTTTGTATAAAAAAATATACAGTGGTTCTCAAACCTGAGAAATCCTAGAATGTTCCACCGTCACCACCACAAATACCAAGTATCTCCATCTATCTCTGTAGACCGCAGTTTGAAAAACACTGATCTTGTATATACCCAAAAGAACTGAAAACAGATACTCAAATACATGCAGGTGCGTGTCCAAAGCAGCACCACTTCCAAGAATCAAAAGGGTTATAGAAACCACCTAGAGGGCCATCAGCTGATGAATGGATGATCACAGTGTGGTCTATATCTACAATGAAATGTTATTCAGCCATAAAAAGAAATGAAGTACTGACGCATGCTACAATGTCGGGGAACCTTGAAAGCTACGTTAAGTACAGAAGCCAGACACAAAAGGTAACATATCCTATGATTCCTTTTATATGAAACATACAGAATAGGTAAATCTATGGAAACATAAGGCAGATTAGAGATTTTCGGGAACCAGGAAGGGTAGGGCGTTGGGGCTGGGGTGGGAGTTACTGCTAATAACCATAGGTTTCCTTTCAGGGAGGTGAAAATGTTTTGGAACGAAACAGAGGTGTTGGTTGCACAGCACTGTCAATGTACTAAATGCCACTGAATTGTTCACTTTAAAATTATTAATTTTGTGTTATTTGAATGTCATCTCAATAAAAATAAATACATAAAGAGAATCATTGAATATCTTAATGAGAAAATGAGATTTGTTAATCTGCCTTTGGTCTCATTCTGAATTTTTTACCAGCTGCAAAAAGACCTTCTCATTTTCTGTAGTGCTTATCAACTAAAAGACATTTCCATGTAAGGTATTAACTCAACTAATGTGAATTGAACACCAATAAAAGAGTCCTGGGTAACTACATGGATCCTTTGTGCAGATTAGAAAAAAGTCCCCATCTGGGGCTACTTGATGCATTGAGGCTTTGAGATCCATATATAGACTGTGTTGTATATTCTTTTTCGTCTTTTTTAAAAATAACCCTTTAAAAATGTAAAAACCATTCTTCACTCACAGGCCACACACATACACACACACACACACACACACACACACACAAAAAAAAAACACTCCACAGGGTTAATTGGCCCATGGATATTAGTTTGCCAACCACTGCTCTATGTCATGATTCAGGCATTGGTTATGTGGATATATACATTTGTCGACACTCATTGAACAATACACTGAAGACCTAGGCCTTGTACTGCATGTATTTCTCAATAAAATATAGAACAGTGCCTAGTAGTTGAGTTAATGCTCAAATAAACATTAGATAATATTATTTTAGCTTCATATAAATGATATACTTATTTATTTCAAATTATAGCAAGGAAGATATAATTCTTCTACATTGTAAGAAAAATTCAAGCAATATCTTTTAAGGTCTCCATTAGATTCCCTCAACTCCCTACCACTACTTACACACTTCCATTGTCTTCCCACAAAGAGAATTTGATTTATTATGGCAGCATCTCAAACCTGGGAACACTGCAATCCAGAGAAAGTATTCTCAGACCTCAAGAGGTCCTTGAACCCTCGTCAGACAGACAGGCATCCATGATGAACCAAACACAAGAAGTAGCCGCAAGACCACAGGGTCATCTTGCCTTTGATTAGCATGCTACACATCTTCCTTCCCAATTAGAGCTCTCTTGTTAGTGCTGAGAAAACGGTTTTGAAGAAGTGCAATGCATCATGTTTAAGATCCAGCCAGATAACAATCTGAAACATTTCCAAAGGCTACGGCACTATTTTGAGAATATTTTCTGTACCTGCATATTTACTTACATACATATGGGCATCACTTTTCACTCATGCTGAGGAATATTCTCTGTGGAACCAGCAATTCAAAAGTGCTGAGCAAAGCGCTATCAGAGAGCATCGTGAGGAAAGCTCCATGTGGAACGGAAATGGTCTCATCTGTTTCCAGCCACGGAAGCCTGATGGTGGCGGCAATAGGAAATAGGAAAAAGTACTTTGCCAATTGAAGCATAACAGGGCGCTGGGGTGTGGCTACCACAAACCAAATTATTGCACTTTTTCTTAAAATTCCCATCAGAACCCTGAAGTTGAGAAACTGTGGTGGGTACACTATTCCTGGCTAGGGCTTCCTGTAATTAAATTATTCATCTCTCTCTCATTCTATGAGAATATATAAATATGACAGATAATAGCAATGGGGAAGAAATAAACTGCTTAATTAATGGAATTAATTTAATTATATTGAACAATTTTTATCGCTAATTATGTCTCCATGTCTATTGTTTGCCACGTGCTATTTGGAAAGGAGGGAAGGAACAAAGAGGTGTTGGCTGCCATCCTTAGGGAGCCTACAGTCCTGTTGGCAGATAATACGGTGAGTGTCCGGACGTGGTCATTACAACAGGCATGATGCCTGGCCTTGAACTTTGGGTGCCTGACACTATTTTTTATATGCATTTTACAGACGCGATAACTGAGGCCAGTCAAGTAACCTGCCTGAGATTTGACCCCAAACAATAAGAAACAGTAAGTGATTGAGTTAACATTAGAACCTGACTCTAACTTCTACACTCTTCAATCAGATATCTTTACTGTGTCCCCAGATACAACTGAAAATACAAGTAACAATGGACCACATTGTAGCTAAAATTCCAGAAAAGCATCCAGGATGACTAAGGACTAGAATGGAATGACTGTAAATTAAGTAAGACTTTATCTCCAACTGAAAATAGGAGTAATTTCTGAGTGTGCAAAGATAGGAGAGGATGGCATTTCATAAGGAGACCCCAACTTATCTGGGATGGATTCCTGGAAATGTCACTTTAAAAAAAAAGCATGAAATTCTCACAAGGGAACTTCAGTCCAATTTAAACAGCTTCAATTCATGTGCTGTCAAGCATTATCTTTTTACAGATACCCGATCTGTTAAAATTGATCAGAACATGATGAATCTTTCAAAAAAATGACTCTTCCCAATGATGGGAACAGAGACATGTCATAGAATTTGGGGCAACTACTCACATTAGGGTACTACAGGGAATGCCACAATTTTGCCTGGTAAAAGGAGACGGGTACCCTGTCTCAAATACAAGTTGATGCATATTTCATGTGCATGGAGGTTGGTGGGGAGAGAAAGGGGCTGTAGGTATGAAGAAATGGAAAATAATTTCAAAGGAGTATCCAGTCTAGAAACATCTAACATGTTTCACTTCTCTCTTCCATGCTCAGTAACTAAGGGCTGAGGAACTTTCCTAAACTGTTGAAAGGGCAGCTGAGTCCTGGAAATGCCTTGCAGGGGGGCCCACAGCTGGGAAGACCGCCCCCCCTGCCTCCCCTTGGCAGAGGGATTCTGAAGAACAGGGAGGAGGAGCCTTCGCAGTGGCTCCTTGTGGCCTCTGTTACTATGGCAACCTTCCCCTTTGTTTCCCTGGATCCAGAGCTGCCGCCTCATTGAGTGACTGGCATTCAGGTGAGGCAGCTGCGTGATGGCATTAGGAAAATGAGGAAGTGGAAAAACAAAACTGCTTGAGCAAACACACATGCACACATCCCGGCACCGAGAAGCCTTTGTCGGGAAGAGTTCCCAGGCCTCTTGCCATTTTCTCTTTAAGCCAAGCAGCATCACAGGGTTGTGTTGAATAATATGTTTGGGGAATTTTTGCTTTATTCTGGCTACCATTTGGTCAGTTGCCTTTCACAGGTTCTTCCGTGTCACCTGCAATGCTTTGCTCTTCCTCACCCGCTAGAGAGGTCACCTCCCCCACTGGGCTTTCCCTGACCACCCCCTCTACCCTCCGCTAAGATCCTCCCTCCCTCCTCATCCTGTTTGTTTCCTTCCCTTCCTGACAGTGAGCACAATTCCTGACTCTGCCATCAACCGCCCTGCATTCAGCAGATTTTGATCTGCCTCCCCAGCCAGATTCAAAGCTCCGTGAGGGCAGGGACACTGCCATTCTTGCACAGTGCTGTCAGATGAAATGTGCCAGGCACACGGAAACAAATGGATATGCATGGAGTAAATGAATAACATGATAATTTGAGAACATGAGTTAGGGAGCTGAGATACTAAGTGCTGTTCCAGTGGCTTAAAGTCTCTCTCTCAATTCTCCTAAATGAACAATAAACAAGAGTCTTATTAAAGTCAAAGAACTTGACCTGAGTCTCCACTGTGCTCTCATTGCAGGGCCTGCTTCATTCCCACATCTTACAGGAACCTAGTGGTGTATTTACAACTGAGTAGTGTAGGGAACAAGAGAATGTAAAGTTGTCATTTAAGGACTGGGGCAAATTGAGCATCCTTTGACTCGGTATTTTCCCGTCAGCTTGAGACCCTAAGAAAGGAAGGACCTCAGTACCTTTATATTTTAAATGGTCTTTATCATAGAGAGAGGGAAGAGAGAAGGTAGCATAAGTGAGAAAGAAAACAGAGAAAGTACCACAAATGCACAACATTCTTTCCCCATCTGCTCATTTGGTTCTTTAGAATGCCATGGGCTTATTTATTTTCTTGATTTCCCTGTATAGAAAGTTCTACAAAATGAAATCTATTGGTTGTGGGAGGTAGGCATTCCCCCATCCCATACTGCCATATCTTTTCAAATTTATAGTGGACATGAATGAGAAATTGGATGAATTTTATAGAATAGTATATTTTAGGCAACTTTGATGGGACTTATTCTTTCCAAGATACTGAAGCATTTGGCCAAGTAAAATGACTCAGTAAGAATGTATATTACTCTCATACATATGCAAAAACATTACCAAACAAAAATGAAATTTAGAAACCTAAACAAAAGCTAACATGAAAAGATCTGTTAATTCCACAGAAGGCATATCAGAAGGTAATTTTAGAGATGAACTTCATGGAAAGGCAAAGTATCTTACCTTCCTACCTCTAAAACTAATTCCTGGAAGGGAGAGCTGTGAGCCATTGACTCATGAGAGTTTGTCAGTGATCATACTAATGACAAAAGCAGAATTATTTCAAGGAGCTGCAGGTAACTCTACCTTTCCTGAGAATCCAAAATTTATCTCATATAAGATTCTCTACCTTATTGACTCATGCAACCAAAGGTCTATATTGTTTCTGCTTTGCAATATTTTAGGCTTAATGGTCTGAGATGAACATAACTGGCCAAGCCTAAGTTTTGAGCCTGTGTTAGAAGCCTGGCTTCAAGGGAGCCAGGAAAAGGAATAGCTGGTCTTCAGGGCTTATATGTAGCATGTGGGCTTTCCCTCCCACCAAGACACAAATCATGGGAGATCGTGGTTAGGCAAAATTAAGTACAAGTGTCCACTCTATCTGGAAATGCAATAGGTTATGCATGAACTGACGAGTTTCTCGACCCAAAGCTGTTTAAGGGCAGATTGGGTGACCTGAGGGGTTGTTGGCAAATTTTTTCTATAAAAGCCCAACAGTAAATATTTTATGCTTAGTCATCTCTGTCTTAACTACTCAACTCTACCATTGTAGCATGAAAACGTACATAGAAAATGCATAAACAAATGAGCATGGCTATGTTCTAATAAAACTTTAATTACAAGAACAGGCAGCAGGGCCGAATTTCACCTGCAGACGTAGTTTGCTGACCCGTAGTTTACAGCATGTGTTCTGGGGTCTGGTTGCCTGGGTCTGACCTCAGCCACTCCCATCACTAGCTGTGTGATCTGGGGTGGTTTTAATTAAATCTTTATTTCAATGTTCTCATCTGTAATGTGTGACTCTTAATAGTGCCCACTACACAGAGTTATTATGAAAATTACATATCATCTGCACAGTGAATGAAACAGAATCTGAGACACAGGAAGTGCTTAAAAAAGTTCACAATGTGCTGTTATTCTGTAGGGAATCTCAGCATCAGATGGGAGTACTGTGCACAAATTTATTTAGCCTCCCTATTATCCTTTCTTTGGAGACAGCCAGCCCTCCTCTACTGAACAGACCCTGCATAGTTTATGTGGGAGGTGAGGTGGACAACATCATCTCTTTGCTCCAATGATAGGTAGCCCCCATCACACCCAACAGAGCTTTCTTCCTCTCTGGCCACAGTGAATATTTTCTGGTGGGCACATGACCCAAGCTGATTTCTCCCTGAGACTATTGTCTATTAAAAGAGAATTCAATAAAAATAATTTGAAAGGTCCAAGCCCAGGAATCAATAAAAATACTATTAATATAAAATAAATGTCATAGAACCTATAGAGCTGTGGTTCTCAACCAGGCGTACCTGGGAGTTTTTTTGTTTGTTTGTTTGTTTGAAGCACACACTGGTCCATTCCAAATAAACCTAATCAATCAGTATCTCAAGAGAAGGGCACCCTAGTATACTAATTAAAAAGCAATTTTATGGAAATGCTAGATTCCCATATGACAACTGAACTATGCATTCACATTTTATTCAGATCCCCCAAAACGAGTATGTAGAATAAAACTAGGTAGAGAATTTATTCAACTGCAACTTAAAAGATATTTCTTATAGTAAAAATTTATGCGGTAGAGAGCTATAGGTTAGGGAAACAGATTAAAATTAAGAATGAGAGAAAATAAATAGCCATATTAGCCAGGATCCTTTTTGGTTGCAAGTGACAGAAAACCCAAAAGGTTAAGTTAAAAGGGGGAAGACAGATTGGCTCACATAGTTGTGAAGTCCAGGGGTAGGGGCTACCGTTAGGTAAGCCTGGACCCAGAAGGTCAGGGTTGTCCAGGCTCTCATTTCCTCTATTTTAGATCCTGCTTTCCTTTGTTTGGGTGTGTCCTTCAACATGAAAGAGGAGACAACCCCACATGCTCTACTCCCTAGGATCCACTGTTGAAGCTCATCAACTCCAGTGGAAAGAGGATTTCTTCTCTTTAGTGTCTATTTGTTAATTCCAGAGAAGACTCTAAACAGCTGAACTAGTTAGTAGTTCATGCCTGGACGAATAGGAGTGCCAAAGTCATGGGTCCTTTTATGAGAGGCCCATTCAGAGTCACATGTCATGGAATAAGAGATCATAATTAAAATCCCCACCAGAATTCCTGGTATAAGGAAAAAGGTCAGCTGCTTCCACCCCAACCCCTACAAAGGGGTGATGGGGAGATAAAAGCCAACATGGCACCAGTGCAAGTCCCACCAAAGACTTTCTGTTATTCTTCATTCTCAATGACCTGCCAGTGACTCCCAAATGGATGAGATACTTACCAACAATAGCAAAATCTCATTACTGCTCAAGTGCAAATCGATGTGTACAGCACTGGCCTAGAGGGCTGTCGAGCAGAGCCGGATCTGCAAGAGCCTCCCCCAATTAGAATGAGGCTTAGAGGACAGTGAGATCTGAGTGTTTCGTATCACTGAGACTTTATAAAAACTCTCCCTTCCATTCCAGTGAATTTAGTCTTCTTAGTGGTAAACTGAGTCCAAGAAAAGGGAAGTATCTGACTAAATCTCATATGGTTTCTGATAAAAGCCAATGCAAAACTCTTGAGTGGCACCTCATTCAGGAGTCTAGGTAAACCTTCCATAAAAAGATGCTAAATGTTAGTGTCCAAACCAGTTCCTAAGTAGAAATAACACAATTAGTGCAAATAGCTGCATTTACATGAAGACTTTCAGCCAAGAAAGCTTTGCAAACTGAACTTTACAAATCAGTTCTATTGGAATGACACTACCCCAACCGCCACCACCACACATACACTGGAGTTCCAACTGGAAAGCACATGATAAGAGTTCCAAATGCACCATGATCGGGAATAAAGAATGTGTGGAACTGTGGAAATCATTTTAATATCTCAAAGTGTCAGGAAACAGAACCACACCATCAGATTGGCTACCGTAGTCCCACGATCAAGTGTATGGACTGGCCCAGAGGCTACAAAGACAATGAATGGAACTAATAAGGGACTAAGTCCATCAGAATTCATAACAGTCTCCAGTGCTGAGTGGCCTCCTATTGCACCATGGATTATACATTCAGATGGTAGCTCAGTTCCAAGACCTGTAATATTTGCATAAAATGTATCAAACAAGAATATATTGTGGAGTGAGGATATTAAATCAGATTAAATCCAGCCTGAATGAAGTCGGGACTCAGGTCTTGAAATAATTAATGAAACCCCAAATTAACTCAAGGTACTCTAATACCAACATTTTGTTTTACAAATAAACCAAAAGTCTCCATAAAAAATTTACTTAATATTATTTTCCAAAGTTTCCAAAGAAACTTTGCATTGTAATTCAAAATAATAGAGTAAAATAGCATAACCACCATTACCACTTAGGGGAGACCTTTGGTTCATTTGTTTAGTATATGTTTATTGAACACCTACTATGCCTTTATGTTGTCAGAATATAGTGGTAGATTATATCTGTAATCTGTAATGGTAGATTACTCAGTAGATTACATTGCTGGCCTCATGCATCTCAAATTCTCATGGAGAGAGAGCCAAAAAATCTGGAAAATAAATAAATGCACACAAAAGTTTTAGACATTAAAGTTATTTTAAAGCAGGGGTTGGCAAGCCATGGCCTGCAACCTGTTTCTGTTTTATTAGTCCACAGCCATTCTCATTTTTTTTTCCTACACATTGTCTTGGGCTGCTTTGGTGCTACGGTGGGGAGCTGAGTAGTTGTAACAGACACCGTGTGGCCCACAAAGCCTAAAGTATTAGCTATCTGGCCCTTTACAGAAAAAAATTTGCTGACCTCTTTAAAGAAACCAAAGTGCCCGGGGTGTGCAGTTGAGTGTCTGGGAAAGACTCAATAAGATGGTGGCATTTGAGTTGAGAACTGTGTATTAGGGAGCCAGCCATGAGAAACAAAGTGCTTTAGACAAACAGAATAATATGGCAATTTTGGTGCTTTTTGTTTGTTTCTAGCACAGTATTGCCATAAAGGTGATGAACAAGTTGCCGGGCTACCACATCAAGCAAGCATCAAGTGGTGAAATAAACACAAAACTTTCAGTTTGTTTCCAGTGCCAGGTGATGAAAGCACATCTGAGTCTCCTCTGTGTTCTCATTCAAAAGAGGAAGGTGGGTTCTACATACTTCAACAAGCAACGGTGCGAAGAAGGGATGCTCCGGCCCAGGCCTGGATAACAACCTTCATTATTTATGGTCAAGGGTTAGCGCTAAAACTCTACTTTCTTTAGCAAGTCTTTCTCCTTGCTTTGCCTGGGATGAACTCATCCTGTCTCCGATTAGGATTCTCTTTCTCTCCCCTTCACGCCTTTGTGCTGATATAACACATCTGCTTGAACCTGGCTGGGATACGTCTTTTCTCAGCAAGGTATTCCAATATCACTGGGGGAAGAGCAGGAGAATCCGGACCAGGGAATCCATGTGAACAAGACAATGAGGAAATCCAGCCTCTCTAAAGGGAAGCGCTTGCTTATTTCTACCTGCACCTTACGTGCCCTCTGTTGCTGGAGAAGGCAGACCCATGACTGACCAGAGAGCACTGTTCTCCTCCACGTCCCCAGATGGGCCACTTCTCAGGAAAAGTTAAACACCCCACTTCGCCTTTTGTGCAGTATGTCACACCAAGGTTCCTTTCACTCTCCATTCTAAAACCCTATTTGAAACTATTTCCGGTGCAAATCCGCACTTAGCGAGCATATCCTTGCCCCTATTAAAAACCTCATGCTCCAATTTCAGATCTTTCCACAATACTTGCGATGGTCTTGGATGGATAAATTAAATCTGCTTTTCTACTGATTGCCTCGCTGGCCCTCTTTATAACTTCACTTTGTATTCCTTTCTGTTCAATACTTTTCAGAGTACTGAGAGTTTAAAGAGGTACAATAAATCCCAGATCAGTTTTTAATGACCACGGTAAGCCTGCTTGTAATATGTCAGTAAGCTGAACCTAAAAGCCAATGGGGAATAGGCCATTTCTGCCTTAGTAATTGCCTCCACAGAAAGATTTATAATGTCATTATCTGAATCTATAAGAAATAACTCATGGAGCTGAAATACCCTAAAAAAATATTACAATTCTCTTAAAATCTAGTCATTCATAAATGCTAAATCATAAAACTTTTTTCAAGATGTTTTATGTTAAAAGTAAAACCCAGTAAAAATATAAATGCTCGATTCTTAATCAGATTCTTCATTCTTTATGTATCTGTTTGTAGCTTTGCAGTTTTCTGGGATATATTTATAAACCTAACATTGGGCTGCCAGAGTCCCCAACCACTACGAGAAGCTATGGCATCTGAAAAGGCATTTCTCCTCGCCGTTTTATCTCTGTGTGATACCAGGGAGTGAGGAGGAAGAGGGCTCATTAGCCTGGCAATAAAATTAATTTCAGCAATAAAAGTCACCTTTCCCCCTAATTTCTCCATGGAAAAACACACACACACACATACACACGCACACACACACGCACAAACTTGCTGCCAAATGCACCGCAGAGCTGTTTTAAGCCATTTCTGCAGCTTTTCTTTCCCCTTAATATTTCCAAATTTAAAAAAAAAAAAGATCAGTCACTTCTTTCAAATAGCAGGAAACATCCTCCCCAATTTGTCCGGAGTTTAATAAAGTCTTACTATTGCCATGTCTTCTCGCTTCCCTATGCCATAAAATAAAGCAACATTTATACTAATTTCTGGAGTGCTAAAATGTTCTTTGGAGGAGAGAATCTATTACCATTTTAAAATGACACTTCAGATGTTTTTCTTAATTTGTAAAGTCATATTTTCTCCCTTAAAATACAGTAATTTGCTACAAACTTGAACACTGAATTGAGATATTTCCAGGATTCCCTCTTCATCCATTAACCTATTCCAGGTTGGGAATTTTCTCTATATTTTTAATATCTAAGACTGCAGCTAAGCCTTTGAGGGGAGCGGGTCTATGCAGAGGGTGATTTAAAAGCATTTGGAAAGAAAATGAATCGTGTATCTTTTGTTTGCCATTCCTATTGCTCCTCTCTGAGCAGGCATCATTGCTCCATTTCTTGATTATTATTTTCCATTTTGATATGTCTATAAATGGTAACTTTCAAGTATTTTAAGGTATCTTGATTCAACATATCCAAAACTGAACTGACCTTTCTCCCAGGAACCTGCTTATCTCAGTGAATAATACCACTTTTCTGTCTGTTTCCTAAAAACCAGAAACCTGGGAAGAAAGGCAAAAAACACTTTGCCTCCTTTTCTCTCACCACCTGTATCCAAAGAATCAGCAAGAAAAAATTTACCTCCAGGTGTCTTCCAGATATAAATATTTTCTTCTATCCCTACCCCTCACCTTAGTTAGCTCATCTGGGCTATTACAACTCCTTCCCAACTGATTGCCGTAAATATGTACATATACTAATATATAAAAAAACAAGACAGAGTTGCTAGTGGGGAAACAAAAAAAACTACATAAATAAAATAGTTTTAGATACATAAGAGCTATGAGGAACATATATCAGAATCATACCACGACACTTCCAGGAGGTGGAATAAGCGCTTAGACCTAAATGCAGAGAAGGAATTGACCAATTGATTATTGAAAAATGCAATTCCTAAGTATCTAGATTTAGAAGATTATCACAAGGGGGTTCTAGCTTGTCCTTAATTCCAGGGAAGCAATTTAAAACTCTATTTTTCCTGAATTGTCTCTTTTTTCCTCTTAGAAAAAAAAATCTTAGCTAAGAAGTGTTATTTTCCCAACAGCCACCGGTTGTTTTCCCAACAGCCACCTTAGGAAGAGAGGTCCAAGCCAGAGGCCAAGCAAGTACAGGGCTCCTTTGATATAAACAAGATTTGTGTGTTCAAGAAAGAAGACAGTGTGGCTGGAACATTGTGATTTTTGAGCAAAGATGTCAAAAATGAGGCCAGGGCCAGATCACACAAGGTCATGGGTGATGGTTAATTTTATGTGTTAACTCGACTGGGCTAAGCTGTTTTAATTTGTATACCTGCTTCAGTGGCTACCATTGCCTATGGAATAAAGTTCAAATTCCATCACAAGACATTTAAAGCCCCCTAAGTCCTGGCCCCTGCTATACCTTCAGGCTCTCCTAATACTCCTTCATGGTCCTTATACTACAACTAGTTGACACCCAGCATCTTGAACCCATCTTAAATGTTTTCTCTCCAGCATTGAACATATCGAGCTCCCATTTTTTCCGATTTCCCTGAGAATATGTCCCCACCTTCAAATCCCAGCTTTTACATAAATACTTCAGAACACACCAAGCCATAGCAAACTTTCTTCCTCCCGAACAATGCATTGTATCTTTTTAAAATAAACAAACAAAAAAAGCAGATATACCTCCTGCCACCTCTTGGATTAGTGCTCTGTATTGCTGTTTATCTCTTGTTTAGTTATTTCATTTTCCATGTGTGTGCGTGCGTCTCATTCTCCAACCACAGTGTAAAGGCCCTGAGGGCAAAGACTGTGCTTATGTGTCTGGGGGTTCCCCGCAGTGCCTGGCACCAGGCCATACCCGCAGCGCCACAGCATGGCGGGGTGCAGGCTGATCCGCCGTGATGGCAGCACGAAGGCCCTTAAAACCAAGACCAGCACCAAGGGACCCAAGGAGTAGACAAGTAAAGGAGTTAAAAGTTGGAGAGACATTTAAAAATATATATAAATCCTCTATTTTTTTAATAGCTTCTTTCCCGAAAGCTTTTTTCCTATAAAAACCACCATGCTTTGAGTCGTATCAGATATGGAATGTGAAATAAGCTTGACGCACGGTTGATCATTAGCTCTGAAACTCTAATCTGGATCGAGATCAAAGATTTAGAACTAAACCCCTCTGAAGGAGCAGCTCAAAGAATCTCACAAAGGAAAATGCCGCACGCTCAGTGTGGCCCTGGATAAATTAGACATTCTTGTGATGAGAGGTTTAAAGGTGAACGGTGGATTATAGGATTGAGGCCAGAGAACGTCAAGGTCAGGAGAAAAAGGGACGATATCAACATGGCCTATTGCATTGCATGTGGCACCATCTACCTGGCACAACCATGAATCAGGTTTGGGGAGAATCGGCCCCTGCTTTCTCATTTATTTTCATGCGTCTTCACTTTTGTGGGTGGGAAATTCTACTGACAGGTTAAACGTTAGCATGGAATAAGAGAAGGCTAAAGGCGCGTAACTGAGTGAATCACAGCCATGGTACTTCTGTTCTTTAATGGTAGTTTTCTGTGTTTGTCATGTTGAAAGCCCATGAAAGGGACCATGAAAACTCACACCGAGAAGGCAAGAGCTCTCTGGTCAACTGCATCTAGAATGTGGAACCGGTGGCTGTTGGGAAAATAACACTTCTTAGCTAAGATTTTTTTTTCTAAGAGGAAAAAAGAGACAATTCAGGAAAAATAGAGTTTTAAATTGCTTCCCTGGAATTAAGGACAAGCTAGAACCCCCTTGTGATAATCTTCTAAATCTAGATACTTAGGAATCTCTATTATTTGTGCAAGCTCTAGCATGGGGTCCCGCAGTCTTGGCATTATTGACATTTGGGGCCAGATGATTCTTGGTTGTGTGGCACTGTCCTATACATTGTAGATGTTTACTACCATCCCTGGCCTCTGCCCGCTAGGGACCTGTGGCACATTCCCAGCCCCGTTGCAACCTAAAACATCTCCAGACATTGCTAAGTGTCTCCTGGGGTGGAGGGAGGGGGGAGGAGGGAGCAAAACCACCTCCAGTTAAAAACCACTGGACAATAGTCAGGTAGACCTGAGTTTAATTTTCAGATTCTCCATTTTCTTATAGGTACAATGGGGATAAATATCAGTGACCACAAGAGTTTTGAGACATACTTAATAGATGAGGAATGTCAAACATAAGGATAGTTGTGGCACATAGTAAGGATTTCATAAATATTAGCCATCACTACTATTGTTGTCATTGTCATTTACCGACCATGGCTCAGGCCGATAATTCTACACTCTGAATATTAGTTTTAACTCTTTTAAATAATTTAAAGAAAAAGCCATTTTTCTCCATGTGACATTATGTCTCATCCCTGCTGATGAGAAATAAACGTATCTCTCACTAGATAATTTCTTACAGGTAAGTTCAAAGCCCTTGAATTTTCTTAATCTCACACTAAAATCAGCTTGAGTGTTAAGGATGTCTTCTGCTATTTGCCTTCTCTAAGGAAAAAAAAAAAGGAAATGCTCATTTTTTTCTCATCTTCAAGTCAGTTTTCAAATGAAACTGTAGATGAATGTCACGCACACCAATTATCTAATTGTGAAACTCATCTTCACTTAAAGCGTCCATGTTTTTGACATAAATAGTCATGAAGTGGTAAGTTTTTAGCATGATTGTTAGGCTGATTGCTGAGTGCCACATACCAGAGGCTAAAGGAGGAGTAAGTTGAAGAGATCTATTGTACAGCGTGGTGACTACAGTTAACGACGATATATTGTATTCTTGAAAAATGCTAACAGAGAGGATGTTAAGTGTTCTTGCCACAAAAATGATAACTCTGTGAGGTAATGCATTTGTTATTAGCTAGATTTAGCCATTCCACGATGCATATATACTTCAAAACATCATGCTGCACACAATAAATACATATAATTTTACATGTCATTAAAAAAAATAATTTGGAAAACAAAGTGCTTTTAGCAAAAAAAAAAAATACAGTAACAGCTTTCAGTTGAAGGAAAATACTTTAAGTCAATTAAAATAAATCATTGCCTCAATGTTGGCCCTACATAGTCACCAACCTGTGTGTTAGAATTAGCGATCTTGTGACAGATCAGAAAGGAGTACAGAAAAGAATTATTTTTTTAGTTCTTCCATGGCTGATTTTGTTTTGTTTTGCTTTTAAACTTAGGAAGAGATATGAATAAAAGAATATGAAAGGGTCTCTAACTTGGGAACAAATCTTTTTTCTTATATGTGAACTCTGCAGTTAAGCTTGCCAACAAATAGCAAAACTGTGCAGGTAAACAGAGTATTTCCATGCAAAACAGTTAGATATGTGGAAATCCTAAAATATACACCAAAAAAAAAAATATTGCACCAAGGTTAAAGGTTGGCTAACTTTTTCTTTAAAGGACCAGATAGTAAATATTTCAGACATGTGGGCTGTATAGTCTTTATTGCAATACTCGCCTCAACTCTGTTGCAGCACAAAATCAGCCACAAATAATATGCAAACAAATGGGTGTGGCCATGTTCCAATAAAACTTTATTTACAAAAAAGGCAGCAAGTTGCATTTGACCCAAAGGCCCTAGCTTGCTGACTTCTGATTGAGGTCATACCCCAATAAATGGCTTATCCTCAAAATCACTGGTCTTCATTATGTATCTGTGTCCTTTCAGTGCATCTGAGATCCTTTTTGTGAAAATGCCCTTAGGGAAATGATAAATACATAGAGGCCTTTTCATGTTCATATGACTCGACAGAGTGATCGAGAAGGCTGTTCATTTTAACAAAATTATTCCAATGTCTTTGCAGACTAAATAAGCCTAGTATGCAGCAGCACATTTAATTTAATTTTTCCCCTCCAAAAATAAAAAGCAGTTGCTTCAGGAAATTCCATCACTCAGCGCTGAGAGGAAGCTCCTTCATGTCTTCAGGGCTGCAGTAATTACTGGCAAAGAACCCCCGATGAGAGCTCCTTGAAAAATGGAAAATGTACCCAAAGAACTAATAAAAACCCAGTAAATTGCTGTTAGATATTTCTAAATAGGATTCAGGGAGGAGAGAAGGAGAATTACAGGGTTGCAGCATGCACCCACTCAAAAGTCAGAGGAAAAGACTTAAAGATGATGATTGTAGGCAAAGAGCCTTGGGAGTACTGAGGGGGATTTGGAAATTTTCCTGGGATACGGGTTTGGGATATAGTTCATAGCTGTATTATATAAAGGTTAATTCTACAGCTCAGGATAGCAGGAAGACATAAGATGGAAAAATGCCATAATCTTGGAATCAGCCAAGCACATGGAGATAGTTTACTATTTAAAACCGTGCGTGGACGAAAGGGAGGAAGCAAGGAAGGAAGGAAGGAGGGAAGAAAGGAAGAAAGGAAGGGAAGGAAAGGGAAGCAGGGGAGCAGACTTCATTCACTTATACACATTCTTGAAGGATTATTATGTGCCGGCCATACATTGATAAAACAGATTTAACCCCTCCCCTTCTGGAGTTTACAACTTAGTAAGGAAGAGAGGTGATAAACAATTATATATGTAAAAATAAAAGTGTGTGCATGCATTGTGATAAATATCAAGAGAACTAAAGGGATGCAGTATTAGGTAAAAATTATATACTTGATAGATAAAATGGTCAAGGAAATCTCTCTAAAGAGGTGACAAAGGTAATACCTAAAAATTAAATTGTAGCAGTTATTATTAATAGTACTGATACCATTATCATTCATTAAATCTAGGGTAAAATTGCAAGTGCATAATTCAAAAACATTTATAAAATTCAACTGTAATAATTATTTTGCATAAAAATTAAGCTCAGTAATATTCATGCATCCAATATACAATTACTGAGTACCAATGTAAATCCATTCAACCAATTGTTGGCTTTGCATCTTGAAATGAACATGAAAAATGTGTGAACTAACCAAGATAAAACAATCCTTACAAAAGTCCATAGAAGAAAGAACATACAAATATATGTACGTATTTGTAAACCTCTTTATATTTCTACCATGAACCATCCAAGTTTATTTCAAACTTCTTTGCCAACATTAAAGTCATTACTCTCTATTAGTAAATGACAATAAAATGATGTCTTTATTTATTTTGTGAATTTTCTAATTGCCTGTACTAGAATATAAGCTCTCAAAGGGCAATGCCATTTTCTACATTTCCCCCCTGTATCTACAGTGCTTAGAAGAGTACTTGACACATGCTAGGCACGCAATAAATTGCTGTTGAATGAATAAATCAACGCATGGATAAATGTGTTTGCATTTCATCACACATACTTGCATCACAGAGTTGCAATTTCACACTGGGTTTAGTCAATGTTTTTTTAACACACTGACACTTATAATCAAGACTCAGAGTTTTACTTATGCTAACAAATGCTGATTCTTCCTAATAGACAGTATTGCTTTTCCCAGCTCTGAATATTAGCTCCTCATTCAATCTTTATGACATATATTTCTGAATAAATAAATAGGTTCCCATATGTAGTAATGTCTACTGTAAAATGGATCACTATCATTCTATTTCATTAGGGGCTGGATACAGGATTAGAAACCTTCTAGGAAATAAAGAACCATGACAAGACCATACAAATAATTATGAATGGAACCAAACTCTGACAAAGTACATGAGTCTCCACATGGCCAAAGCCCCTGAAAGGGTCAAAAAAAAAAAGGAGGGATCTTAAGTAGATAGCATGGTCAGTACACCTGGGTGAGGGGCCTTCACAATGGAAAGATATACAACCCTGTCCCTTGAATAAGATACTGCTGCTCGAGCAGATCAAACGAACCATTAACGACACCAACTAACCTATGTAATCCTCATTTATACCCCATTATCACCTTCCACATACTCCGTGTGATACATTACCCATTCCATTAATTGTTAACATACACTACAGTCAGGATCTTTTATTACGTGAGGTCATCAGTCAGTGATAACGGAGATATTGATGAATTAGTCTCCTCATCAGAAGTTGAACATTTCCATTCAGGATGATACATGGACTTTTAAAACATACTCAATAATATTGAGTCTCGATCTTCTGTTGCTTTTCACTGAATATGCATTTAGACCTTTATCCATCTCTCTATCCACTCCCCCATTCATTAAACATTCAGCATCAATTGTCTACTCTGCAGGCCAGAACCATGTTTGTTTTATTCCCTGTGGGACCCTACTGCAAGGACCTAGAACACAGGAGGAGCTCTGTGCACTCTTGAGATTGAAAGTACGTAAATGAGGACATGGTAGGAAGAATTCTAAGATAGTCCCCATTACCTTCATCCCTGGAATTCCTCTGTTGATAATGTTATCTTAAGTGGCAAAGGGATTTTGAAGATGTAATTAAGGCTAATAATCAGTTGACCTGAAGACAAGATTATCTGGGTAAACCTGATCTAATCACACAAGACCTTTAAAAGCAGAGAGTCTTCTATAGCTGAGAGCAGAATGGGAAGTCAGAGCGTTTCAAAGGCCAAGGAGGATTCAAAGTGCCCTTTGACTTTGAAGATGAAAGGGGTCACAACAGGACCAGAAAGTGGTCTCTAGGACCCAAAGTGACTGCTGGACAACAGCTGGCAAGAAGCCACAGTCCTACAACCAAAAGGAACTGAGCTCTGCCAATAGCCTGAATAAGCTTGTGAGAGGATTTTTCCCCCAGGGCTCCAGAGAAAATCCCAGCCAAGCTCACACCTTGATTTCAACCTGTGAGACCCTAAGTGCAGAACGCAGTCGAGCCCACGTAGACTTCTTACCTGCAGAGCTGTGATATCATAGATAGGCATTCTTTTAAGCCAGGAAGTTTGTGACAATATGTTATACAACACAGATAACTAATATGGGGGCAGTAGGGGCGGTGGTGAAGTTGGTATAGCAGTGACAATAAAATATATTAATCTTGTAAAATCCTTACATAAAAACAAACATACTAACTAAATTCTAAAACCAAAGATTCATGGACAATATACACTAAGAAAAAGTGGATAACAAGGAGCCTCCACAAACTCCATATTTCAAGTAGGAGGACAGCGACAAGACCACCAAGTCCTCAAGAGGTCAGACTCTCTGCTCAGAGGAAGGAGAGGCAAGAAATGGGATGTCTGCAGACTTGAGAATAGTAGAAACCCTAAACAGCCGGTCGGAACTCATTGGCAAACACAGCGGGCCAGTTTGAGGCAGCAGACAAACCTGGGAATGCTGTGACTACTCTGAGAGAGACGAGTGCCAGAGGCCCGTGTGTGCTCCAAAAGGGGCAGGAGCTGACCAGGCCACACAGGCCCTCAACAGCAACAGCCAAAGTCCGCTCCCAGGACTGGGCCCCACACCGCGGAGAAATTACTGGGACGAGAATCAAAATTGAAGGTTCAGATAAAAATTGGAGGGAGGAGGGTGGTTTTGGAATACAAGCCAGAAATATGTCAGAAAGCAAGTCACCATGTTTGTAAACACTAAATGAAAACAGATGAGGAAGCTCTATGAGATTAGAAAAACTATCCTGAACCACATTTCCTTCAAAAGTTCAGGACAACTACTTTCACTTAACAATGACAACAGAAAAGCGTTGAGTTCAGATCCCTTGCGACATTACAAGAGAAAAAAAAAAAGAACTAGGAACCAATAACATGCTTATGGGCATGAAAACATGCCACAAAAGTATGTCCACAAACAGATCAAAACTGTAACATACAATAACATGGATACAAGATCTGAAAACACAGCACAAATCAGAATTAGATTACTAACAAATGAGGTGAAAAAGCACAAGCAATATTTAGAAATAAAAATATCATTAAAAAATGAAATTGAAGCTAAGAGAAAAATACAAGACTAAAAATATAATAAAAACAAGAGGAAATTAACACAATATACAATGCCTTAATGAAATAAAAGATTTAAAAATAAAATTTTTAAAAATTAAAAGAAACAAAAAAGAAAATGAAGAATTTTAAGAGAAAGTGACAAATATTGAAGATAGGCAGTGAAGATTCAAAAATATATGGAAAAGAGGAATCCCTGAAGACATAAAACCAATGCAAGGGAACAGAACAAAGACCAAGATATATAATTTAAGAAAACTGTCCTGAAATTTAAAAAAATAGATTTGAAAATGTATACTGAAAGGACACACCAATGTATGGAGAATAGTAACCCGGAATAAAAATCTCCAAGATCTATTCAAATAAAACCTACTGTGCTTTCAAGCAAAAGGAGTATTAATTGGACATTTAGGCAAAAAGAGAAAGCTATTTATAACAAAAATTATTGTCATCAAACTTTTGACAGCAACACATGTCACAAGCAAATGGAGTGCCATATTTAAGATATTCAAGGAAAGAAAATGTGAGCCAAGGATTTTTATATCCAGCAAAACTGACTTCCAAGTATACAGGACACAAAGTATTATCAACATACAAGAAGTCAGAGCAAAAATCAGAATCCCCATGAACCACAAATTTCAAGTGAGAAGACAGAGACAAGAGGCATAAGTCCTGGGTGGATAAGACTATGCAAAAGATGCAAAGGAAAGAAATCTGGCATTGTATCTTTCCAAAATTCATGTGTTGAAACTTAATCACCAAGGTGATAGCTTTAGAGGGTGGGACTTTTGGGATGTAATGAGGCCTTTGAGGGCTATACCCTCATGAATGGGATTAATGCCCTTATAAAAGGGACCTGAAGGAGCTTAGCCACTTTTGTCCTTCTACCAGGTGAGGGCACATTAAAGGCACCATCTTTGAGGAATAGACTCTTAACAGACACCAAATCTGCTAGAGCTTTGGCTTTGGACTTCCCATCATTCAGAACTGTGAGCAATCAATGTCTATTGTTTATATATGAACCACCCTAAGGCTGTGGTCCCCAACTCCCAGGGTGTGGACCAGTACCGGCCTGTTAGGAACTGGGCCGCATAGCAGGAGGTAGCGGCAGGCAAGTGAGCGAAGCTTCATCTGTTTTTACAGCTGTTCCCCATCACTTGAATCACTGCCTGAGCTCTGCCTCCTGTTGGATCAGTGGTGGCATTAGAGTCTGCATTATGATGAGTTGTATAATGATTTCATAATATATTGTAATAATAGAAATAAAGAGCACAATAAATATAATGTGCTTGAATCATCCTGAAACCATCCCTCACCCCAGTCTGCAGAAAAATTGTCTTCCATGAAACCAGTCCCTGGTGCCAAAAAGGTTGGGGACTGCTGCTCTAAGGTATTCTGTTATAGTAGCCTGAACAGATTGAAACGGGCATCTGACCGACTTGAGAATAGAGGAAACCCTCAGCTGTTCTTGAAAAATCTACCAGAGAACAAGCTTCAGACAACCAAAATTATTCGAGAAGCATATACAAGAGGATATTAAACATACTTATAGATCTAAGACTAAAGGAGTTAAAGGAGAAAGTGTAGCATATAATAATCACAAGCTCAGACCACGTAGATATAGTACAACCACTTTAAAAATGGAAAGGAGTGTTGAATAACGAAAGCATGTGAAAAATACAGTTTCAAGTAATCATATTGGCAATAATGGCATTAGCATTGTTATTCTAAGGTCATTGTATAATGTGACATAAAGCAAATGAGTAATTATGAGATATTTTATCATTCCCTATGTACTTGAGAACAAAAGTTCTCAACAAGGAAAAGAAGGAAATACAGATATAATGTAGAATAGGTGTGGCAAAGTCCTGAATTTGAGTTGGTAGTATCAGTAGGAACTCACATGGCATTTTATCTTCTTGGCTTGGTATACTGTTAAAATCTAAAAACAATGACCAACCCAGTAAAATGAGCATCCACAGGTCATCTAACACACAGGTTGTTGTCTTCAAATACCATTTCAAAAAGGAGGAAGAAAGGCTCCTTCCAGATCTTGGACAGAGAATGTGGAAGATGAGTTTGGAACATCTTCTCATACCAGAAAGTGAAAGACCTATCAGACTGTGGGGTCATGTCAGAAGAACTCAGGAGTCAAACTGAAAAGTCTCCCACTGGCAAATATGGGATATTTGAGTTTAGATAAGAATAATAAGTGCAATGAATTGGAACTCATCATATATCTCATTATGTTATAATGACACAAATAATAATAATAAAAAAACTAAATGATCTCCTTTGGAGGACAATCAAGAAGAAATTCAGTGTCTCAAAAACTGATAAAGAAAAATAGCTGAGCATTTATCTGCCTTTCCTATATGAACTTCCAGGATTTCAAAAGAAAAATGAGGCAAAGTGTGTTTTTCTAAAAGTATTACAAATTAGACATAAACAAGAATTGATTCAATCAGAGTATCTTTTGCAAGTCACAATGAATGATCAGATCCAGGCACTGCCCCTCAATAGCTGTAGCCTCACAGAGAGAGATGACTAGACATTCTGTGCCTCCTGATGAATGAACTTACCTCCACCAAGAGTCTTGCTGGAGAGACTGAACCCAAGTCTGATCAAGGCTCTGGATGTAGCTCTCGATTTGCAAGAGGTACAGTGGACAGAGGAGCATGCTGCACTGCACCAGGAGAATGCCATCTCCAAAATACGGGTTGTAGGAAACTACAGGTTAAATGGCTGAGTCTTCCACAAATAAACTGCAAAGAAAATAATGGGATAGAAGGAGAACATGTAGATTAAATAACATTTGAAAGACATGCAATAAAGAAAAGGCAACACTAAACTACAGTGTCTATGGATGAACCCCTGGGTGATAAAACCATTTAAAAACTTAAGGAAATTTCACTATCAAAGTTAAGATTAGGAATCAGCAAATTGTTTCTGTACTAAATATTTTTAAGACTTTGAGGGCCAGGCAGACTACTCAACTACTCAAATCTGCCAGTATAGTGTGAAAGCAGCCATAGACAGGAAGTAAATGAATGGATGTGGCTGTGTGCCAATAAAGCTTTATTTACAAAAGCAGGTGTCAGGCCAATCCCTGGCCAAGACCATGGCTGCTTTTGGGCAAAGGGAGTGAATAGAGAGTGGGATAGAATACATGAAGGGATTTTTGCAGTGGCCAGTAGACTTCTATTTCTTGAGCTGGGTGGTTGTTTATTACAAGAGTGTTCAGTTTATATTTTGCATTAAGCTATATAATTCTTTCATGTGATTTTCAATATCAGTGCTTTATTTTAAAATAAAAAAGTAAAATCAAGTGCTTTGTGTAGGGAAAGAATAAAGATCTGCTATTCAGTTTTCTTATGAACAATAATTGCCTTCCCTTCACATAATACTTTATCTTCAAAAAAGCCAAGTCAGTCCTGTGGGTGGTGGCCTCATGGGAGAGCCTGTGTGGTAGAGACATTGCCAGGATTTTGGTCCTAGCTTCTCCAGTCACTAACTGTGTGGTCCCTTTTAGGTGTCAAGTTGGCTGGGTTACACTATCCAGATATTTGGTCACACACTAATCTAAATGTTGCCGTGAAGATATCTCCTAGATGAGATAAACATTTAAATCAGTGGACTTTGAGTAAAGCACATGACCTTCTTTACCGTGGGTGGGCCTCATCCAATCAGCCGAAGGCGTTAAGAGAAAGCAGACTGAGGTCCCCTGAGGAGCAGGGAATTCTGCCCTGGACAGCCCGTCAGACGCCAGCTTCAACGTCACTTCTTCCCCGGGGCCCACCCTGCTGGCCTGCACGGCACATTTTAAACGCGCCAGTCCCACAATTGGATAGGCCAGCTCTTTAAAATCTCTCTTTCTCTACACACACACACACACACAATTGGTTCTGTTTCTCTGGAACTTTCTCTCTCATTATATGTGTATATATGGGGATAGATGTACTCGCAATAGAGTCTCTCTTCCTCTCTCTCTCAGTATATATATATCATCTTACTGGTTCTGTTTCTCTGGAAAACCCTTACTAATACCCTAATCGTGACACCTTCCATCTCCGTGTTCCAGGTGCTTCCTTGGTAAAGTGAGACAGTAATTGTAGCAATTACAAAAAATTAATGTCCCAATGTACTGGGAGGGGCTTCCTGCATAGCAGACACAGGCTGCCTGGGAGAAGGCTGTGTAGCTTTCCCCCCTTGTCCTGACATCATAAGAAGATGCCTGGACGAGTAGCACAAAGACGAAAACCACATGCTGAGGACTGCGGACAAGCAAACGCGAAGCAGCCCGGGCCCCTAATGTCACCAGTTGGCCGTCACACCTGGTTGTGAGGGAAAACTGCTAAGTGGAGCCAGAAAATTGCTGTGGTTCAACCTGATAAATCTGACTTTAACCTTCACCTTCAGAGTCAAGCACAAGACTACAGGCAGAATAATGAGCAAATAAGCTTTACTTGGAACAGTACCCCAGATAGGAAGTGCTCAACAGATACTGTTACTGTCATTACCCTGTGTGCCACCTTCCATGCTGATCTCTGCCAGGGATCAACGCGGCTGCAGCATTAGCTTCAGGTAATGGGATCCTCAGTCTCAAATCCAGAGGAGGAAAATCAAGTCTGTCCCTCCAGCATCCAACCCACGTTCTAGTCTTGGTTCCCAAGGGCCGTCAGAAACGCTGATCTGACTTAGATCAGTCAGGGCCCAGGCCTGGTGCTGAGGGTCATGCCCTGGTTGCCCAAGTCAGCAAATAGAACTACAGGATTCCCAGTTAAATTTACATTTCAGATAAACAACGAGTTGTTTTTGTTTTAATATGTCCCATGCAACAAAAGTATCATTGTTTATCTGGTGCTCAAATGTAACTGGGCATTTCATATTTTATCTGGCAACCCTAGTTGGAGTCCGTTACACACAAATACCTTAGCTGAGAAAGTGGTGGGAGCTATAATTCTGGGGCTATCTTACCAAAGTCAGGTGAATGTATGCCTGGAGTGGGAAACACAAGCACACACACACACATATCAATGTCTTCTCTAACATCTCGTTTTTCAAGATAAAACAACTCACAGAAATTGCAAACTGAATATCTACAATGAATAGCTATGATGAGGTGATATAAACCTTAAAATGCAAAATTTAAAGCATGAAAAAAATCCTACTTGTACATAAGGTAGTTGTAATCTAACCTCATTGATGTTTATGACAGACAAAAAAATTCTATTTTTTTCCCTTCAGTCATGCAATTGCTGGATGAAACTCCCAATAAGACATAAAGGAAATCACAGCACAGAGTATAAAGATTCAGAAAGAATATAATTATATGATAGGGGTGTGTGTGTGCTGTAAGCTTGCACATATCTATCTCTTTCTTAAAAATAGAGTGCATAAAGAAAATCTCTGATTTCATTGAAAACAATAATTATGTCAGTTATACTAAGGAAAGGATTATAATACTCAGAATTTTGAATACGTGGTAACTCACAGTCTAGTATTCTGCATATTTGTTGCAGACTAGTATGAGCTGGTATAATATATGCCAGTGTGTGTCTGTGTGTGTGTATACAGATATACGTATACACATATATACGTATTTTTACTTTCCCTGGTTTTAGCCTGTGATCTACTTGGATCTAGTAGAAATACACCGTGGAGACATGATAGGAGTTAACAATATTATGTGAATTTCAGTGGTCTTAAATTAGACAGCTCCTAGAATGCCAGGACTCAAGTCCTTTGATTTTATATAACTGACAACTTCTGCACAGCACTTTAGTCAGGCAGACTCTACAACAATTAAATAAGAACAAAAGGCTTCTAGTACTGCAAATATATATGGGATGTGCAGTTAATTCTCTCCCTTTACACCTTCTACTAACAGCCTAAGCTATAGCCTCAATTCTCTTGTCCTTTGTACAAACGCAAGCCTTGTGCTAATGGAGGAATTTGATTCAACTCTTTTTTAAAAAAGCAATTTTTCCATAATGGACAAAGGAGTTTTACCACATGACAACCAAAAATTGTTTTTGTTTTCAACAGAAGGTAATAAGCAATCTGTTTTTAAAGTCATCAGCATTGAATGAAAAACACTGCATTCCTTCACTCACTTTTTCAGTCTTCATCCAGTGTTAATTGAGCACCTATTTTGTGCCAGACACTAAGCACTGGGGACACAGGAGGCAACAGGACATATATTCCACTCTCCTGGGAAGAGATTTTCACTCTAGAGCATCAATATTGCTCTGTTGCCACAATCCATGAAGTGCTTCATGTGTTTTGTTCTCTTGTCCACTGGAAAAATGCTAACAAGAGTTTCTAGAATGAATTGGAGATATTTTATGCTTTTGCTGCCCAAAGAGTGGTAAATATATCCCTCTTATATGCAACACTATTTTAGATGGTGTACAGATGAACACTATTTAAATTTTATTAGTTATAAATTTATTTTTTTATCAATGCAGCCTTTGTGTATGGATTTTCCAATACTATTTCCTTTTAAAATAGATTTATAAGTTAGTTAAGACAGTGAAAAAATTAAGTAGAAAATAATATAGGTGGTCCATGGATTGGCAATATTCACTGGAAGTGACTCGCAAGGAGCAAACTCTGTTTTGTATCATTTCAGGGACTCCAGGAAGAATCTTTCCTATGTGAATTTCTGCTGGCTTGTCTTCTTGTGGGTGGGCGTGGAGGGGAGAAATTGTTCTCCTCACAAAATCCTTCGGCAGATGTTGTAAAGCAGTAAGATGTGAGAGAGCAGATGTCACCACTATGCAATCTAGCCATATTACACTTGTACCCCATACATTTATACAAATAAATAGAGCAAACACTCTTGAATGAAAGAGCACCTTGGCTTACGGTTACACAAATCATAAGTGAACTACATGGGTCATTCTGACATTTTGTTAGGGTCACCACTGGAGACTAGAACCGTCTCTGGCAAGGGATCAAAGGCCAGTGGAGAAGCAGCGGATGGAGCTATACGAAGTTTTATGGGTTCTGGTGTGTTGAGCCAGATAACAGCATCAGTACTGATTGCCAGTGTCCCACAACCATGTGGTGAAGTTTAGAGCAACAAAAAGAAACTAGAACATTCTTGGTTCTTTATGAAAGACAAAGGGCCTTATACATTTCATTTAATCTTCCAAAGAAATAAAAATACGAGATGGTATTGTCCCAATTCATATTGTATTGTTGAGGACATATATGCTCAGAGTTGTTAAGTAACTTGCCCAAAGTCACCTAGTCAAGCCAAACTAGAATGCAAATATCAGACCTCTAATTGTCCATTCTGTCCTCTTTTTAATTTATACTTTGTTTTCCAGAAATACAGCCAGAAAAAGTAGGAAAATATTGAAAATAGAAATGAAATTTACCTTTTAATTCTTCTCCCTGTGATCACTGTTGTTAATCTTTTAGTGATATTTTTGTCAAGAGCTTTTACCAGGCTAATAAAAGAAAGCTGGATAGACAGATGGACAGACGGAAGGCTAACAATGACTTCAGGACATATTCTTTGTTCTTTTCTTTTCTTTCATTTATATATCGTTTTTCTTTTGAAGAATAACTATATTTCTATTCAGGATATCTTGCCACGCTCCTACCTCAGATGCACCCTCACTTTGGGGTTTTAGCAACAGAGTATCTCACTCTATGGATGTACCATTCCACGTTAAGCCTGTCCCATTGACAGGCATTTGGGAGTTTTCAGATTTTTTTTCTATCCAACAATAATGTAATGACCGGCCTCATACATATCTCCTCCCACATTTCTATAAGTATTTAAGGAGAATTCATTTCCATAGGTCAATGTGCTAGTTCAGACTATATGCTCTCTTTTAATTTTTAGTTTTGATACATACTATCAAATTACAATACAACCAGCAAGAGTTGTGCGAACCAGGAGATTTTTATTTTATTTTACTTTTCTTTTTTGGCTCAAGTGAGGAGTGATCAAAAGGATATTTTTAAATGAAATATTAGAAAGTAAAATCCAAACAGGAATAAATAATAGCAACTAGTACTTATCTAACACTCTGTGGTTTGCAAAATACTTCCAGTACTTCCCAGTGAATCTTTTTGTTTGATCTTATTGATGAAGGAATTCCTCCTGAACCTCAGCTCCCAAAACGAGGTAGAAGGCCGTGGCATAGATTCAGCTTCAAAGAGTTGAAATTTCTGTTCCATATCAGACCTCTATTTCCTGCTCTGCCTGCAGCAAAACTGTTCCTTTTAATGACATGTTTCTTTGTATCCTTGGGGGAAAATTATGAGGCCTCTTATATATAGAAGAGAGGGATTCTCAGACTGGTAGCACTTTCAGGTGTGTGTGTATCCCATAGTACCTTTAAGACTCATTTCTTTGAACTCCAATTGGTTTGTCAAAACCAAGTAGCATTACAAAAATATGACAAAATTGCATTATAGGCATCGTTTAGGAATGATAAATCATCAAATTGAATCAATGTGGATAATTAGCCTATTTGTATTTGTATATTGTGGTTTTTGGTTTTTTTTAATTCATTTTTTTTCATCCCCAGTCTTCCCCTAGCCATCCATCCTCTACCTCCATTTACACTTAAAGGCATCTGGTTAATATGATTTAATTTAGGGAATACTGTAGCTCTATGCTATGTATGCTACCAGCAGCACGGACACCCCTGGGAGCTTGTTAGAAATGCAGAATTCCAGGCGCCAGCCCAGAACTCCAGAATCAAAATCTACATTTTAACAAGATCCCCAGGTGATTCATGTGCACATTAAAGTTTGAGATGCCCTGCTGAAAACCTTTCCTCCACTCATCCAAGACAGAAAATCGGTTTTTAAAAAATAATAACAACAAAGGAAGGAACCAAACCACAGATAGGACCGCACCAACCTGCACTGACAAAGGCTGGGAAGAATGAAGGAGGGGAGGGAGGGAGAGAGGGAGGAGGGAGGAGAAGGGGAAAAGAACAAAAGGGCTAATTATTTACTAATCTGGAAATACAGACCTTATTTCAAAGAACACTATCATAATATTCTCTTCCTATTCCTGTTTTAAGCATGACTGTTTCGTATTTCTTCAGAAAAGGGGCTAAAAGCTAGAGCACCATATATTTTGTATAGGTGAGGCTTTAATATGCTTCAGACCCCCCAGTGCCTAATGAAAGCCTTTTAAGTAAATCTCACAAAGCTCTAATCTCAAAGAGCCTCCTATGTTCTTCTCTGCTGTTCTTATTTAATTTTTAATAAGAACAATTCCACGCAGCTCGAAAGCACGGCTCAATTAAGAAATATTCCTACCAGGCATCTTTGAAATCTTGCAGCATTCTCTTCCTTCTGTTTCCTCATGACCCTCAATTTGGTTGTGTTGAGACATTTGTGGGGAGAAAGGAAAAAATGAGGCTTATTTCTTAATTGCAAGTTCAATTTCACACTGTTCTTTATGAGATGGCAAGACCAGTTTTTAAAGACAGAGATGCAACTCATGTAACTGCTGCCAGAAGGCTACAGTGGCATATCTTAGTATCCTATTTTGAAATTTCAAGTGGCATCTTTGATCTGATTCCTTAGGCATTAGATGTCCTTGAAGTTCTATCGAGGTCATGAGAAATAATTTTGAGAGAAACAATTGTGTCTAAATCACAGAACCCCAACCATAAGTATTTTAAAGTAATCTAAACTCCCTAATAATGCTGTATGGTTTATAACAGAATTATTGCTTAGTTCTTCCTAGTAAAATTTACCTTGCATTAATGTGTCCTTCCTAAAGACTAGTTTCTAGAGATTAAAATCCAGCCACAAATTTTCACTAGCTGTTTCTGTGTTTCAGCTGAGAACTCATGTTTACACCTATATCTGCTTATCTAATACATCAAAACACATACATGCATGTATATATGTGTACGTAACAACCACCACCACCAATAGTGTTGCCCTCATTGATTAATTTCAAAATCACAAAAGCAAATGTACAAAATTATACATTCATTGTTTTTATGTATTTGTAACCCATCTACTGCCAAAAATGTGAGGAAGCTCACTAAATCAAGCATAATATAAATGGCACAATTATGTATAGAATCACGGGGGCGGGGGGTGAAGACAATTAAAATGACAATAAGACAGACTTCACCCTACATCAGAGCTACAGGTACACTGACCATTGAATTTAACTTTGCCTGTCCTAGTGGCAGAGACAAAAAGAAAAACATATTGAACCACATGTCTCACACTCCATCACAGGAGAAAATGTACAAACATAACAAAAGTAAAACTTTCATGGCCCTAAAGAAATTTTCATATGAATCTATATTTTAGGGACCTCAAGCAACCTAACAGTTAATGTCTCCAAATATGGCCACACAAAAGACAAGATACAGCTATACTGAACAATCTTTCTATTGTTGTATTTGAACAATCTTATAATAGAGAGGGCATTTCTACAGATAGATGTGATATACCACATAGTTCACCATAGGGATGAAAGTCAGAGATCTTGGCATAGACTTGGCTCAGAATGTTCCATGTCCCTTTCAAATATCAGACATTCCTAGCAAATTCATCAAGGTTACTTCTCAGATTAACTAAACTGCTAATATTCCATTTGATTTATCTGGAGACTTGGCGCCTATAGAAACCAAATGTTTTAAAATAAAAATTAGCATCCTACCATAAAAATCTAGAAGCTTGAAAGCATATTTATCTCGGCCACAAAGTACCTTTTTAAAAATAACTTTATTGAGGGATGATTCCTATAATGTAAAATTTCCTCATTTCCATTGTTTTTGTAAATTTATGGCATTGTACAAAGATCACAATAATCCACTTGTGAAATATTTTATCACCCAAGAAAGATTATGCCCATTTTTTAGTTAATTTTTCCACCCCCAAAGGCAACCACTAGGCAACCACTAATCTACTTTCTGTCTCTATGGATTTGTTTTTTCTGGACATTTCATATCAATGGAGTCACACAACATGTGGTCTTTTGTGTCTGGCTTCTTTCACTCAGCATGATGTTTTTGAGATTTATCTATGTCGTAGTACATATCAAGACTTCATTCCTTTTTATTGATGAATAGTACTCCATTGTGTAGATATACCACATTTTATCTATCCATTCACCAGCTGCTAGACATTTGGGTTGTTTCTAATTTTAGTCACAAAGAAGCTTTCCCATCTGAAAGGGAAATTCACAAATCCTAAAGGTGGGGCCCATAGCACTTTGGATTTATTCAAACACTAGGACAAACAAGGAGTGTCCAAAGTCCCCAGTTTCCAGATCATGTAACATACAATAAATAAACTGGGAACAAGTTTTGCCAAATCATAAAATAATATTCTGTATGCCCTTCCTTTTCCCCCTTCCCTTAGCTAATTTTTAATAATTACAAAACCTTACTGAAAGCTTATAATATTTGAGGGTTATAGCAATTTTGCATGTATTATCTCATTTAATTCTCACAATAATCCTATGAAGTAAGGATTATCTTTGCCTCCTTTTAATAAATAAGGAAATCAAGCCTTTTGTTGATTAATTACACAAGATCACATAGTTAGGAGCAGGGGGATTAAAAGTCTCCTAATTTGATTCCAGAGCCTGTGTGTATATCCACGGTATATACGGCCTCTTCACATGGCAATGCAAACCTCCCTGCCTCAGAGGAGTCCTTTCCTAATTCTCTGGGAAGAGAGACTCCTGGTAAGTGTCATTTAGACCTCTGTGCTTCTTCATGGCACTCCCTGCCCTGGTAATTAACATTTCACATGCACATTTCCTCCCAGTCTGTTGGTTCCATGAGGACAGAGAACCAGACTTAGCTCTGTTTTCTTCTTCTTATACTCTAGCCCCTGCCCCATCTTGAGCGTATTATAGGCATTCAACAAATGTGCATTAAATATATAAGTAATTTTAAAAATTAGAAAAACTTCCTAAAGTTCACACCAGGATAAGTTTGTTAGTTGCCAAGCACTTCCAAAAAATGGTATGATATTTCTACTTTCTTTAGATCATTTAGTGTTGACATTTAAATATTGGAGAATCCTTGCCAAATACAAAGAAAAATATATGATTTCAGAGTATTTGATGATAAGCAGAGCCCTTTGAAGTGAATTAATCAATGGGTTTGTTGTCATAAACCCAAGAGAGGATGCTGGTTATCATCTAGAAACGCTTTTTGCCTGTAGGTTACAGAACCTGTATAATAGTGGCTTAACAAACAGAAAGTGATTTTTTTACAGGACAAAAATCTTGGCATCAGGTAGTTTAAGCCAGTGCAGTGGCAATGAGGTCATCAGAGACAGGGGTTCCTTCTACCTTTTTCCTCTTCCATCAGTATGTTTGGTACCATGGAGAAAAAGGGCTTCTGTACCTCTCGATATATCATGGCTGAGAGAAAAACTGGAAGAGGCTGGGGATAGCCATGCATGCAAAAGTTTTCCCAGAGTCATCCTGTCTATCATTCATTCATTTAACACATACTTACTGAGCAACTACTATGTGCCAAGCACTGATCTAAGCTCCAAGGATAGGGCAGGGAACAAAACAGTCTCTCTGCTCTCCTGAAGTTTATGTTCTAAACGGCCTCAAGCAGCTCACATTTTCTGAGTACTTACTAAGGTCTAAGCTAGGATTTCCCAACTTTGTACTAGTGACATTCGGGGCTAGATAATTCTTTGTTATGGGGTCTGTCTTGTCCATTTTAGAATGTTTAGCAGCATCTCTGGCCTCTACTCACTGGATGCCAGAAGCACCTGCCCCCACCCCCATCCCACTTGTGACAACCAAGAATGCCTCTGGACATTGCCAAATGTCCCCTGGGAGGCAGACTTGTCTCAGTCGAGAAGCACTGGTCAAGGCATTTTTCTAAGTGTGCCACGTGTATTAGCTCATCTAACCTTTGCAACAGCCCCATTTCAGAAATTTAGGGAAAAAAAAACAAATAAAAAACCTTAGCCATGGAGACACTAATTCTCCAAGGTTGCAAGGCTGGCACCAGAGTCCAGCCTCTTACCCAGTCCACCTGCTGCACTGCCCCTTGCTGGGCACAGGGACACCATGGCCACCCTTAGCTGCATGGGAGACAGGGGCAGCAATAATGTGACCAGCCGGTCCTAATCCCAATCATGGCCTTCATATATTAAATGAGTAAAATCCACGTTACTGTCTTAGAACAGTGCCTGAAACATAGGACAAAATACCTAAGGTATAGCTATTACAGTCATTCTTATTGCCTGGCTCTGAGCACATTGCCACCCAAAACAAAATTAAGGCTTATTAGCAAGAGAGAAGCTTGGGCTGGATGTCATGACAAAAATGACAAATAATGGTACATTATATAATAGCACATAACAATGTCAGCAACATCTGCTTCCTAGTACTGGGGGATCAATTTCACGTAATGGCTCTACTAAGATACTGAAATGTAAGTAAAATAGGAAGCACGTTGAGACATAGTCCTCTCTCATATCATTTGAATCTGGAAATTCATTCATCAAAAGAACTTAACTGCTTACTATGAGTTTAGAAGTGATAATATGTTACAGGCTTTAAGAAGCATTAAGAGCCTGTGTTTTATTCAGAGGATATTCAGTTTTCTTCATCCCTTGTTTCTGCACATGAAGTTAAAAATGGATGAGAAAATCATGAAGCAAATAGAGACAGATGACGTCCCTAACCACGTCTACACTGAATGAAGAAAGGACTAGTAACTGAAAACTGCACCCACGCCAGCTCGTTACCCATAAAGATGTAGAAGGATTCAGTCACTCATTTAACAAACGTATATAGATATATATAAAAATCAATAAATATTTGAGGTCATACTCTGAGCCACACACAGTTCAAAATACTAAGGATACAAGAGTAAGAAAATCAGACAAAATTCCCTGCCTTCATACAGTTTCCATTCTAGCAGTGAGATGCGGAAAATAAGTAAGAGAGGTATAATAGAGTCGGGATTTGTACTCTGAACAGCAAGATTCCTTTACGTTTTGCCCTCCTTCCCTACGTGGCTTTGCTCTGTGGAAACAAAGGCTTAGAAGAGATTCATAAAGGCTGAAAAAACTGTTTCAGGTAACATCCTACCAAAGAATGGCAAGGAACCCTTTATTTTGTAGATAAGAAAATTGAGTCCTAGAGGAAGGAAGTGTCTTGCCTAAGGTCACGCTATGTATTAACCAGAAATTTTTAACAACAAAAACAAAAAAAAACTCAACTGAAATTCACTTAACCCCAAAGGAGGGTAAATTTGGGTCGTATGATGGGTCGTATGATTGATCGGCACGCCTTATGAGTGAACCTTGACACCGGGTAAGGTTTGACCCAAGACTTCAGTCCTAGTGTTGGGGCACTGGCACTTCCACATGTCTCTACTGGTTTCTTCTCTGTTTTCAAGCTCACTGAGCCTCACTCTATGGTGGTCACTCTACAGAAATGACTGCAGCCAGAGAGACAGGTTCAAATCCCAGCTCCGCCACTTGCACGCTGTGTGACTCAGGCATATTCCTTTAACCTCTCTGTGCCGCAGGTTCCCCATCCGTGAAATGGGGACAATAAAAGTACATACAAGATGGGATTGTTGTGAAGATTAAAGGAGATAATTCATATGAAAGCATGTCCTGAAAGCAGTACCTGGGAAAGAGCAAACACTCAGCAGAGGTTAGACATGATTATTGCCAATTTATTCATCATTCAACTCAGACTAGGCCGGGCCTGGGCCAGGCATCCACTCCTCAGCCAGTCACTGGAGCTGCTGATAGAACCCCCCAATCAGCCGGGCCCAGGCCATGGCCCCACTGGAGCCATGGGGTGCAGGAAGACAGATGCAGCCTGTTTTCAATCCCACCAGCTGGAACTGGGGGGGAGTATGAATACCTAGAAGAAAACAGGCTGATACCAGAAGGGAAAAAAATGCATCCTGGGTTGACAAATGAAATAGCTGTCCATTGCAGCGAGCCCTGGGCATGTCAGGAGCTGGGAAATGGAGAGGAGAGGGGTACTGTGCTAAAAAAGACAGAAATGTACCAGTAAAGACACAGTGCTAGAACACGAGAGCCACCGAGTCATCACTTTGTGTCAACTCAACTAAGGATTTCCTGAGAAATGAAACTGAGCCAATGAAAACTTTCCCTCTGACATCATCTTTTGAGGCCAATGTTTTTGGTGAGGGGATAGAGGCATTGACCGTGTTGTTAAATTTGGTCTGAGATCTTGCGATTTCTTTGACCATTTTCACTACACAAAATTTTAAGGAAATTCCTGAAACTTGATGTACAGCCAAAGTGACAGACTGGTTTTACATGAGACAGATCTGGCTCTCAGAGTGCCTTGCTTCACCCCACAGTGTTTCCTAAAAATGAAAGTAAGTCTCCCAATATTTGAGAATAGGGAGACTTTGTATTACTTTGCAGATTTCTAGTGTCCCTTTTGACCATTGGAGACAGTAGGCACTTGGGGACTGAATTCTCACGTGGCAGCGGGTGGTGCTGAGTTGCTCCTTGGGACAAAGCTGGTAGGTCCTAGTTTCTTGAGACGCAAAGTGTGGTCCACGCGCCAGCAGCACGCACCTGAGCCAGGCTAGAATCTCAAGCCCCACACCAGACCGTCTGAATCAGAATGAACAAAATTCCCAGGTGATCTGAATGCACGCGAGAATTGCTGCCCCCACCTAGGCCTTGCCCACTTCTCACACTGAAGGTCACAGCCAAGGCAAGAGAAACACGCAGGGCATAAAATTTAAGGAGGCCCTCGCTCCCAGTGTCATGCAAGTGCCTCCTCCGCAGGGTTGTGCAAAAGCAGGGTGAACACTGGCACCACTGAGACCGCGTGCACCTCCTTAGGTCCTGTGCGCTGCACGCAGCTGTTGCCCGAGTCTGGTCCTGGCCCCGCTGCAGATGTTCAATTCACTGTAATGTCCCACTTATATGGTGTTAGGACTAGACAAAAGCACAGAAAAATCTAGTACAACTTCTTATTTTTGCAACTGGAAAACTAAAACTAATAGAGAGAATACAACTGGCCCGGAGTTGAGCTTCTGACTAGTGGCAGAACAGAGGAGGAAATTCAGGTTCCCTCTGGCTGGGGCTCACCAAAGCTCCACAGAGCAGTTTCTCTCCCAATCAGCCACAAGTCCTGGATAAACTTATAAAGGAACAAGACTTTGCAAGCAGATCTAGGATCATGGCAAGCCAGATTTTCTAATTCCTTTATCAACAAATCATTACAAATGATCACCTATTGATAAATAACTCAGTTGCCTAGGTAACATAGATATATTTAAAGGAACTTGAAAGTACATTTTCTTTTACTTGCTGAGAAAAAACAATTTTTAAAATAATCAAAGGCAAAGATTTCTTAGATACAATGCCACCAAAAGCACAATGCATAATGGGGAAAACAAAAGATAAATTAGACTTGATTAAAATTAAGAAAGAATGTTAAGAGAATGAAAAGACAAGTCATTGACAGGAAGGAAATAATTGCAAACCATGTATCTGATAAGCTATTTATATCCAGATTATATAAAATAATAAGAAAATGAATAGAACAATTAAAAAATGGGTTAAACACTTGAACAGATACTTCACCATGGAAGACACATACATGGATGACAAATAAGTACATAAAAAATTGTCAACATTGCTAGTCGCTAGGCAAATACAAATTAAAACTACAGTAAAATATTACTATATAACTGTTTAACTATCTAAAATTATAAAGCTGACCATGACCACGCTGATGATGCTGTAGAGCAGCTAGAATCCTCAAGCGCAGCTGGCAGGAATGTAAAATGCTTCAAGCACTTTGGAAAACAGTTTGGCAGTTTCGTAGGATGTTAAGCGTACGCCTGTCATGTGATGCAGCCATGCAATCCCAGGTATGTACCCAAAAGAAATGAAAGCACATGTCCCCACAAAGAACTCTACGGGACTGCTCACAGAGCCTTGTTTGCAAGAGCCCCAAATCAAAAATGGCCCAAAGGTCCATCAACAAATGAGTGGACAAATAAATTGTGGAATGTCCATACAATCAAAGAATACTTGCCAATGAAAAGAAATGAATTGTTGATACATACAATATGCATGAATCTCTGAATTATTATGCTGAGTGAAAGGAGCCAGACAAAAACAGGACACTACTCCATGATTCTGCTTATATAAAATTCCATAAAATGCAAAGTAAGCTACAGTGACAAGAAGCAGATCAGGAGGGGCATGGGGGTAGGGGAAGGACGGAACAGGGTAATGACAAAGGGGCTCCAGGAAACTTCTGCAGGTGACAGATATGTTTATTATCTTGGTGGTGATGGCTTCATGAGTGTACACTTACGTCAAAACTTATCAAATTGTTTATGTTAATATGTTAATTATACTTCAATATTTTTTAAAGGTACTATAAGAACAATAATACAAATATAGTCAACCTTCTCATCCATTTGGCCTTCTTACTGTTCCTTAAGCACAATAGAGTGCATATTTACTGCTTCTAGGACTTAGCATTGGCTGTTCCCTCTACCTGGAATGCTCTTCCCCATGTATTCAAAAAACTTGCTCTACACACTCTACATCTTTGCTCAAATATCGCCTTCTCTACTATGGCTTAATCCTTTCCCCCAGCACTTCCTTTTCCCCTTCCCAGCCTGACTTCACTGGTTCACAATTCCCGTCTGACAGGCAATGGGTTTGGCTTATTTATCTACTCGAGCATCTGCTTCTGCCCTCTAGAATATAAGCTGTGTTAGAGCAGGGCGTTTTTGACTGTTTTATTCACTGCTATACTTCCAGCACCTGGAATAACACTTGGCACATATTAGAAGCTTAAGAATATTTGCTGAATGAATGCATCCACTTAAGTCTTCACCGTTTATGTGTTCACAGCACCCTACAGTAGCATTTTTGTGGCTATACTGCAGATATATATCATCAGATTCAACAGTGAAAAAAACCATTTGTCAAAATCCTTTTTTTTGAGTTATCAGTTTATACAGTAGGATTATTTGAAACCAAAATTAAATATGAGATAATGGATGTTACAGCACTTTATAAGCTACAAAATACTGTATCATTATTAATAATCAGACTTATGACTAATCACAGGCCAATTTTCTGAGTTTTGGGTAACTTAATTCTGAGCAAGTCACTTGGAAGTATCTAGACCTCAGTTTCCCCACCTGTAAAATAAACAGTTCAAAACCAATGATGGCTAGCATCTTTTGGGAAGTTTAGCGTCGTGCTTTAGAACATAAACTGTTGTTAGACAAATCTGGCCTCAAATCTTGGCTCTTCCCACATACTCACAGATCTTGGGAGGTTACTTAACTTCTTCAAACCTCAGTTTCTACATCTGTAAAATGGGGGCAAAAACTGCCCCTGCCTCTTTAGGATGCTTTAAGAGCAAAGTGAGATAACATCTGAAAACTGCCAACCATACAGTAAGCACTCCAAAAATGTTATATGTTATATATCATTGTATCTTTCCTTTCTTGAGTTTCTGACACATTTTTAACTCACCATTGGTTCCATCTGGTATTCCAGTCCCTTCTATCTTTTAGAGGGATTTGATTTTAGTTTTGATTCTAATATTTCTAGGTCTTGAAAGCGAATAAATTAAAGCTGCTAGCCAGTAAAACTTAATTAATAAGTGCTCCCAGGTAGAAAGTTCCCCTAAAAAATTGAGTTCCACCCACCCATCTGGGCCTGGAGAGTCAGTAAGTGTAACCACATTGCACACTGCTCTATTTTAAATGCCACAATGAACAGCACAGGCTTAACTGCAATTAAATAGTCCCTGCTGACCACTGAATATACAGTACATCATGTCAGGAGAGGCAAAACTGTCAGATTAGTGGAAATTCATTTTGGGATTGCTGGGTAATTTCAAGAGCTGACAGCCAAAGAAAAATCCGTGATCCCTTGTGTGTGCCAGCATATATCACTCTTTAACAGCAGTTGTTTGGGAACTCAGAATGCAGCAGTACTCCAGATTCTAAAGTTCACTTCTAGAGCGAAGTTGGAAAAGAAAACGTGAGCGATGAGATCATTGTTTTAAATTATAAAGCATGGAAAGAGACCCTTCTTATACCAGCCTTAGCTAACAAATGGGAGCTGGGCTCGTCTAGCTGCAATATGCTTTTGTGACCAGGCACTTCTGAGCCACGGACTGAGGGCTACCTACATAGACAACAGCCGGACATTAGTCTGCAACGCTGGCGAGGACCTGTGGCTTTGGGGTACTTTGCCTGAATGCGCATTTTTTAGATGGATTTTTGAAAGTTGCTTGGTCCTAGCTGAGGGTCTTCAAACTCTCCACTCCAACCAGAAGTTGGATGTTTTCCACGTGAAAACATTTTGATGAGAAAAAAAAGCAAAACATTCCACTAAACAGATCTGATATGGCGGGCTTAAAGTAATAACTATAATAACATGAATTAACTGCTCAGTGTGTACCAGGCACTGTGCGAAATGCTCCACCTGTATTCACTCTTAAGCCCTACTTGACCTTATGAGATTGGCATTCCTGTACCCATTACACGGGTGGAGAAGCCCAGAGAGGCACTGCAACATGACTGCAGTCATAGCACTATGACAAGGAGTGGCTATGATTAAATCCAGTCATCTCATTCTTGAGCAGAGGTTCTCAACCAGGGATGATTTTGCCCCACAGAGGGCATTAGGCAGTGTCTGGAGACATTTTTGGTTATCACAACTGCTACTAGCATCTAGTGAGTAGAGGCCAGAGATGCTGCTAACATCCTATACTAGCCTCTGCAACTGAGAATTTGCCAGCCCTACAGATTTGCAGTACGAAGTTGAGCAATGCAGCTCTAGAACAGTGATTCTGAAGTGTGGTCCCTGGACCAGAAGCATTATACCAGCTGGGACTTTGTTAAAAACGCAAAATATAGGGCTCCACCCCAGACCCATGGAGGGGTGGGGCCAGCAACCTGTGTTTTAACAACTCTCCAGGTGACTCTGATGTAGGCAAAATTTGAGAACCACTGGTCTGGAGCCACCAGAACATGGGGGCTGAGCTCCACGACTCACTCTACATGCTCACCAGTACTCCAAGTCCAATACAAAATGAGTTTCAGGGCCTTTGGTTTGTAGAATTCTGTCCCTGTGAGAATTCTAAATTGCCAGACACTCTTTCTTGTTTCTGAAGCTACAAAGGATGCCACTGGCCCGTCCAGGTCCTCCCCCAGGAAGTCCAGGAACCAGGCAGTGTGATGGTGAATTCTTCAGGAGGACGTAGAGTCCCCACCAGTGTTTCTCCGAAACTGAGATACTGCTATTAACAACATACACGTGATATATATTGACACCCCCGCCATTTACATCAGATTCTAGGAGAGGTACCTGTACATGTGTCATCTCAGTGATTGTCCGTAACAAGGATAATGACGATTACTGTTTCTAGAGAACGTTTCACGTGCCAGGTGTACCTGTTAAACATCGACCTGCATCATCTCATTGTTCATTGCTACCCTGGGAGTTAGGTTTTGTTACCATGCCCATTGCAGAGATGAAGAAACAGAGGCTCACGACTGTCTGCTAGGGACATTCCATCTGACACAGACATGCTCCAAGTGGCTGCCAAGCTCCACCAAGCTAACTTTGTTGGGAGTGGGGGAAGAGCACCAGGCTGGGGTTCATGGAAGTCTTGCCACTAAAGTCAGTTTCTCCCTTTGTAAAATGGAAGGTTAAAATGAACACAACTCTAATTTGCTTCTGCATCTAACTGCCTGTAACTATAGTGCATAATAAAGTCTCTATTTCCTTACGATCAGCACGATCAACACTACAGCTATTTACACTGATATTTCCATTGATTTCATTACATTACATTGATACAGCACTTTTGAATTTTCCAAGTGTTTTCCTATCCATGATCTCATGTCAATTCCCCACTGTTGTGTGAGGTACAAAGGCAAGACATGGCGACTCCCTTTGATCTTTGAGTACTAGACTGATGTATTGGTAGCAAACACTTACTGCATCCTTGCCGCATGCCTGGCAAGTGCTGGGTGCTTTACAGTTCTCCTCTCTTGTACCCCGACAGGAATCCCATGAGATAAGCATTACTATTCCCACTTTTTAGATGAGAAAACCGAGGTTCAGAGAGAAGTCAAGGCCCAAGGGGACACACTAAGTGCCAAACCTGCATCTGCACTGACCCCTGACTTACTCCCAAGCCCAATCTCTTAGCCCTCCTATACACAGGTCTTCAGAGAAACTGAGGCACACAAAGAGGCAGGACTTCCTGGCATTGATCAAATTCAAACCTAGAATAAAGTCCAGGTGCTTGCCTCTTGCCCTGTCCTGCTGCCAAAATACAACTGGACCTGACCCTTTCCTTTTTGGGGGTGGGGGTGGGCACAGAATCAATGCCTGATTCATCCCCAACGTGCCTGAAAAGATGCTCACCTGCACCCTGCACTGTGCCGTGGGGGCTGGGGGGGACAGATCTGCAGAGCGCCCGCTCCCTTTAAACAGATGCACCAGCCTCTTGGGAGATGGAGCTCGTTGGTTCTGTCACTCGTGAGTAATGCACCATAGCTCCCTAGTGGGGAAAATGCCAGATTATACAATAGCATGCTTTGGTGTGCAACTGTCTTTAGAATAACAAATCTCCTCTTCTGCTTGTGAGCATTACACTTTAATAAAAACCAAAATAGTGGCCACAAATCCCAGCTCTAGCTAAAGGGCATGTCTTGTAAATTCATGTTACGCCCCTCACCATACCCCACCCCCAACACACACCTTTTATAATTCACAGGGAATGGCCTGGCCTTTGCCTTTATTAATTATACTTTTGTCTTTTTGGTGAGGGCAGATGGGGGGAGCAGAGTTTCTCAGCCTGGTAACTGTTAACTATTGACATTTTGGGTGGGATAATTCTTTGTTGGGGGGTGGGGTGTCCGAGGTAGAGGCAGGGAGTTGTCCTGTGTGTTGTAGGATGTCTAGCAGCATCTCCAGCCTCTACCCACTGCCCACTACCCAACAATACATGTTTTTCTCAAAATTTGAGCAGCACCCTTATCCTAGTTGTGACAACAAAAATACCTCCAGATATTGCCAAATGTCCCCCGGGGGCCAAAACCGCTCCCCACTGAGAACTGCTGCATTAATAAGAAAACAAACAGCCAACCATGTCTTCAGAGGGTGGGCGTTGGTAGAAGTGACGCCTTATAGTTGACACTTTTTTCCTAAAAAAACCACTAATATATATATTCTCTGATGGAAAGCATTCAGTCCCACCAGTGGGCAACATAAAATAACGTCAGCAGTGTGGTCTTAGCTGAGTGTCACCCATTCCTCCCCCATGGCCCTTGAGGGAGAAATGGGGGTGTTGCAGATGCTCTGCGGTGCTGGCCTGGCAGCCTGGGGCGAGGGCGCCTTGCGGAGCGAAAGCCCTGGGACAGCTGCTGCCCGCCTGCTCTCAGCTGCGCTCACTCCACCTTCGCACGTTCCAAACTTAGAGGTGAGAGCTCCAGGTGAGAGGTGTGGGGAACGAGCAGAGCGACAGGTGGGAAGCAGCACGCGGGTGCAGCGGAACGGGTTTCCTGCCTGCCTGCACTCAGAGCAGGGCAATATGGCAGAAATAAATTTAGCCATTCTTGTTGCA
This sequence comes from Lemur catta, assembly GCF_020740605.2. Classification (NCBI taxonomy): domain Eukaryota; kingdom Metazoa; phylum Chordata; class Mammalia; order Primates; family Lemuridae; genus Lemur; species Lemur catta. Next base: position 43,262,430 of record NC_059144.1, on the reverse strand, counting down.
AACGGGCACCGAATCAGTGTTCGCCTCCGAATAGTCTATTTCAGAGGCTCGATATGCCCCCCAAAAGGTATTGTTTGCTCCCACAGAGTCTTAACATTTAAAAACAGGATGTCTAAAAAAGCACGGATGTCAGACTTAAGAAAAATCAGAAGTCCTGGATGCCTGAGGCCAGCAAGCCTGCACGCAACCATGAGCGTATCCGAGTCAGGGAGCCCGGTAGGCAGGGCAGGTGCCCAGCTGTGCCCCATGGACCCACCCTGCAGCTTCACCAATTTACACGGCCTGCCGAGATACCGTCGACACCTGAGTTAAGTGCCTCCTCCTCCATGTTTTAAAAATGTGTTGTATTAGGCAATGTTTGATATACAGGCATCCAGGGGTTATAGGCGAGCTACATTCCTGAGAACTTCTTTAGGTCGGATCTGTATGAACTCAGATTTCTGATGAACACGCATGTATGGTAATAATAATACCTTAACGTCTCGTATGTGGTAATAATAGTACAGTGTAGTACTGTAATAATAATAACACCCCTGTACTGTAATCATAAACTACAGAAACTATTGTGTTTTTTCTTTTAATTCAAACAAACAGAACACAAAAACAAACTCATACAAAAAGTTTAGAAAGGAGATAGGAGAAATTTCAAAAAAGAATAGTAAAGTATAACACTCACCTAACATTGCTTCAATGTCTCGTGTACTGGAAGGGGCATGTTTGAGGTAAGAGGGCAGCTGACATTCACCGGTGCTGATGGAGATGGCGCTGGGGAGGACGGAGAGTCAGGATTTAATTCTCTTGCTGGAGGAGGGAGCCTACCATGGAAGTCATTTTCTGGAAAAAAGACATCTAGGGTTGTCTGCACAGCCTGTTTCCTTTTTTCATCATAAATGGCCTTGTAGTAGCTGATGTTCTCACTGACCGCACGTAAACCTTTGTAAACCACTCAATGTTAGGATCTTGCTCCTCAAACTCAGCAAATCCTGCTTCCGTGAGACAAAAGGCTTCAGCTCATTCTTTTGTCATAAACTGTCTCAGCTGTGGATCTTCCAATTCTTGGCGTTCTTGTGTTTCTATCAGCTGCTTCTCTATCAGCTATGGGACTGGCCGCTGCGTAGAGGTGCTGCACCAATGAACCGCTTACGCCGTGCGGGTTTGTTAACACGCGTGGAAGAAACTAGAATATGTTTTTCTCAAAATTTGATGAATATTTACAGGCAAGGAAATGAGATCATAGTCCCTGAAAAATGCTAGCTGGCCTTTTTAAACTGGAGGTTTAAACAGGAAAGTTGCCCAACAAGGGAGAAGCGACAAGAAAGAAGGTTCCAGGTGCTGATATGGCACGACTGCCATGTAGCAGCCCCAGGCTTAGACAGAGAATGAACTTCTTTCTCTCTTAAGCCACGGCCAGACTGAGTCCGTACAATAGCAGTCAGACCTCCGAGCTAACCCATACAGTCCCCTGGTAGGACCCCTCTGGACCAGAGGGGATTCCCTTCCCCTGAGGACAGGTGCCCAACCACAGCGATCCTCTGACCCCACCCTCCTAGCTGCTGCCCCCATGAAGGTGATGAGTGGGCCTCAGCATCCAGGGTCCCTCCCCCAAGCACCACTTCCTCCTCTTTCTCCAGGTTTCCTCTGTCTCGGAGCCATCTGCCCTGGTTGACAGTCCCTTTAACATCTCCCTCTCTCTCTCTATCACGATTGCCTCCGTGTCACCAACACTGGTGACTGCACTTTATTCTTGGCACATTACAGGATCAGAGAGGAAGGCGGCAACAAGCAGCAGCCGGGACGGGAGTCAGAGGACAACCTGATTCGGAAGCCAGAATTTTCAGATTTTACCCCAAATCTGATTCCAAATCTGCCCCAAGACACATAATAAATAGATAGCCAAGACCCAAGAGAATCTGACACTTCTGGAAGAGTTCTGAGCATTTCTGGAAATGCTGAAGGCAGGTATAACCAGGTGCCCTCCCTGACCAGAACGAAATCTTCACAAACCACCTGTAGCTATGGTAAAGCAACTTGCCAGGGACCCGCCGAAACAGACCGTCTGTGTGAAAAGTACACCAAGGAAACTAACCAAGTGACTTCTTATATGGGATCATTATTTACATACCAGGAAAACGTTGAGGAACATTTGGCAAAAACAATAGTTTCAGAAGAGTTGGTAGGCTGCCGATGCACCTGGCAACAATGAATTAGCGGGAGCCTCTGCCTATTCAAGCCACTTTAGAGCAGATATAACGAAGCCAGACCACTTGACACTAAGAGGAGGCTTGTTTTTCAGTTCTCCGGAATTATCACCAGGGTTTGTTTACGGCTCATCTAATAATGTCAACTGCTCATGGGGAAACAAGATACAATAGTAACAAGTGGCAACTATTTTTTGAGTGTTTTCTACATGCCAGGTAATAAACCAATTGTTCTATACATATTATCTCATTAAAATTTTAGAGTAAAACATGTTAAACATGATGTATATACTATCCCCATTGCCATCTGAGGAAAACCAAGGCTTGGAGAAGCCAAACAACTTGCTGAAGGCCATCTTTCCGGTGAGGCCTAAATTCAGAATTCAAAATCATCTTTGTTCTTAACCGTTACAACAACATTTCTCAAACTCCATCCATTTCTGTACCTCATGCACAATTTTTACTATATCTGGGTAACAACTGTTATAAAGATATGAAATACTTTTCTTTCAATTAGCTTTCCCTTCATTTTAGGTTAGCTAAATTTATTTAAATGGCAATATTTTGTGAAACCCGCAAATGTAAAACATCAAGTATCATTTACTAAAATAGATAACCAGCTTAAATATATCACAATGTCAACATAAAAGTGTTACTGAAGTCTATCTGGACTTGTATGCTGAGGGTCTGAGCCTGAAGTCATCTCTTGCTTTGTTAAAAAGGAAGATTAACAAGATTAACAAGTGGCAAAAGTGGCACTAAAGACATACACCAGCACCCACTGAGACAGTCTCCCCACCCAAAGCAGAAGGATCTAAAGAATTCAACGGGCAAATCTTTCCCGCTAGGAAAGACTAGTGTGAGTGTTATTTAATGATGAGTCCAGGCACCCACAAATCATACTGAGTCTCCTTTTGTTCTGTTTCGTTTTGTTTTTGATATACCACATTATGCTGTACCCTCATACAAAAGATGTGTGCGGAGAACACAGATTTACTATTTGGACATTTTTAAGATTCTATTATCAATAATCTAGAAACTACTTTAAGCTTGCTCATCTTGAAAGCCATCACTAATTCCTGGTCATGGACTAAAAATCCGAGAAAAGCAATAAAAGTCAAAATTAATCTAGTCTTCTTCGAGATGGCTTTATCCATTAATTCATGAATTCATTCATTCAGCGAATCCTCATTAAGAGCCCTAGTGCTGAGAATAAAGAGGCAGGCAACACAGACGTTGTCCTGCCCTCACAGAGCTTATGACATGGAATAATGGCATGATTGTAGCACACTAGGCAGTGACACTTATCTAATCTAATGGAGCAATCGTGCACAGAGCCTTCCTGCTCCTTAGGGAGGACATGTGACTGAGAAACTAGACTGGCAGATAGAAATGCAGAGGGAGGGAGCATTCTCTGGCCTCTCAGGCAGTTTCTGGGGGTGGCAGCAATCACAGACTTTGATTCTCCTACGGGAGCAAGGAAGCTGGGAGCGGTGAGGAACCCAACAGGCTTTTAGAACTCTACAAGGCAGACAGACAGACGTGCTACCAGCATCCGGGGGGTAGAGACCAGGGATTCTGCTCAACTGCCCGCAGTCCCCACCACAGGGATTATCAGGTCCAAAACATCCACAGTGCTCATGTTCTGGAGCAAACAAAGCTGCCCCGAACCAGTGTCTGGTGATGAAATACATCCCTAGACTGCCTTCAGTCAGGACACCTGTGCCCTCATGGGGCCAGCTGATGTGAATGGAGATAACAAGGGAATTTCAAAGGGAAGGAAAGTTAGATGAGAGGGGAAAGTGGGCTTGGAGGAGAATCTCTGCTGACTTCAATGTCTACTCCCCGAATCTAAGGAAAGCAACAGATATGGGTGCAGTCAACAGATTGCTTGCTAGTGGGTCATTCCTTTTTAGTGGGGTCTTACACAAGGACCTGAGAGAGAAGGGACTAATGAAATTGAGATGGTAGGAGTATCCGAAGTATGACTCAGTAAAATTTCACACTGTTTAAGGACCTGGAGAGGCAGTAGTTTACGGGACAAATATAGCTCATGCCGAGTGTTTTGACCTTTGAGTATGAACCGATACAACACAGTGTAAAAGCAGAAGTGGGTGCCAAGGCAGACAGCAGCCAGAGTTCAACTGGATGATCCTCCGGGCGAATGGCAGGGACTCAGACAGCAGCAGGCCCGGGGCAAAGAACCTGGACTGCTAAGGAAGTACTGCCCCTACCTCTCTTCCTTAATCTCGCTAAGGCTCAGTGCCTTCATCTGTAAATGGAGGTGCTGGGAGGACTGGGAGAGATTAGACATGCAAAGTACCTGGTACGTACACCACTAGTATTAGCTATCATAATGGCTTGAGTGTGCAATGTCCCAGCTTGATTTTGAAATAGGCACTCAACCCAGCACAGAATAAAGGCTGCCAACCTACAACCTGGGCTACTACTGGTCTGATAGGTAGTTGTGCTTCTCACGGGGACATGTGCTCCATATTTGAGCAACTCTCACTGCGGCATGAGGTCCAAGCCAGGATCAAGCACGGATGTGCAAAATTTCTATCTTCTGTATAATTCACAAGCCCGAATTTCCAGAGCAATTTTGGAGCCTATCCTGTCTTTCTTTAGGATAGAAACATTCTTGAAACTGAAGAAACTGTAGACAGCTCTCATTGCCTTCTGGGTAATCATGTCTTTAAAGTAAAACTCCTGAGGCTTATTATGAAACAAATTGCATTTTACCCATGTCCTTGGAGAGAAGTTTTAGATGGATGGGTGTTGAAGTGAAAGCTTCTAGAAGCTGATCTTGTTTCAAAGGAAAAGAATGTGCTTTCAATTTTTGATGGTGTGCAGTGGTTTATTTTTATAGTTAGTCCCGAGTCTTTCATTGGAACACATAACGGCTACCTGCTGCCACAACAGTGAGGGAATTTTCTACTCTAATGTCTGTGATCCTGTTTCATCTTTATGATGTGCAGAAGAAATGAGTGTTTGCCTGGAATTAGTAACTTTTGACCCATCTTCTGGGAGCTCAAGATTCAACAATAGCATCTAGCAAGCATTTATCAGACTCCTTCTACGTGTGTGACACACTGCGGTGGCATCTCAAGTTGCAATGTTCTAGAAGACATAGTTACAACTGGGGTGACCTCTAGGGAAGTGGGCAGGGATGAGGGTTGGAAGTGATGGTCTGAATCAGTCAGGGTCTCAGCAGGAAGGAGATGCACATTCAGTGTTTAATAAAGGGCCTGCTTACACAGACTAAGGCAGCGTTTCGGGAGAGCGGGACATCTGGAATAGTAACAGCAGGAACCATTAACAACCCCAGGCCTGAAGGGGCAAGAAGAGAAAGTGCCACCAGAACCCAGACAGGTGACTGCAGGAGGAGGGGCACAAGAGAGGACCTGCAGCCTTTGTTAGAGTGACACAACAGCCCGTGGACATGAGACAGGGAGGATGGGGGAATGCATGCTCCAAAGCCTTTCTCTCCTACCCTGTGATCTTCTTTGCTCCCCAATAGCCAAGCCAACAGGAAGCTGGAGGGCAGAGAGCCCATCGATGCAGACTCCACAGCAAGCCTCCCTGGGCACCCAGCAGGGTGACTGACCAGTGGATCTGGAGAGACATGAAAGCGAACCGACACCAGCCCCAGAGGACGGTCGGTGTTCTTTGTCTGTGATGTTTGGATTTCACAGGAAGAGAATTCATTAACATGAAGGAGGAGAAGGAGAAAGAGGCAAAGGGAGAAGCTAGAAAAAGCAGTAACTGGGAAGAAAGACAAGTAAACAGACAATTACATTCAGAGGGAGTGTGTCCCGGCAGCAAGCACCGGTTGCCATAGGAACGCCAAAGCAGAGTCTCTCCCTGGGGCTTGGGGAGGCAGGTGAGGCCTCCCGGGGAAGGAGTGTCTGATTCTGAACCCGAGAGGTGGGTGGGAATCAGCCAGGTGAGGGGTGGAGAAAAGCATCTACCAAGGCCCTGAAGTGAACCGAAACGTGGCTGGTTCTTAGAGGTCAAGGTAAGTTTGGGGAGAGGCAAGAAGTAAGACTGGTGAAGGAAACAGAGGACCAAAAAGAGCCTGATATGTGACAACAAAGAGCTCAGATTTCATCCTACAGAAAATGAGAGACATAGAAGAGAGTGACGAGAATAAATTGGCACTTTACTGTTTTCCTCCAACTTGACTCCCAGGAAGCACATTTGATGCTGTCAACCTCTCAGCAAACACATACCTGTTTGTCCCTGTATTTGACAAAAAGAAAGTGTACGGGGGAGATTGATCTGTCTTTTGAATCCGTGGCAAAGATCCAAGTGGCCAAAGAAAAACACAGGTGGCTCCTTTGGTTAGGTGAATGTTTCCATGACAAAGGAAATTGTTGATGTACCTCTCCACTAACCACTGCACGCCTGAATAGAGATACCAACATTTCAAAAGGCAACCTGACACACCTTTGGCATTTAAGAAATAGAAGTCTTAAGCCTCAGCATCATGAGCTGAGCCCAGATTAATGACCTTTCAGACTATAGGCTCAAGGAATTAGAAATAGGTCAGCCTTGCAAAGAATTTTAAGAAATCACCGAACCACTGCAAATCAGACAGCTTCTCATTGGTTTCACTCACCCTTAAGAAAGTGACCCCCCAGCCCCCGCATCCTGCTTGCCTCAATTTCTTCTGCTTCCTCCATGTTGGGTGTTGAGAGAACAAATATAGACTTCCTGCAAAGACACTACCTTGGGTGCAAAACAAAGGATATATATAATTAGAAGTATGTTAATTTCTCATTGGTTTCATGGAGAAAGGCTGATTTTCATAACTCACGTGTGTGTCTTTTGCATAATTGCCTTTTGTCAATTATGTTTTATGGAATAAATAAATCCTGCAACATAGTGATCTGAATGATAAAATTACCAGGTCATGTTTTTTGTTTTTTGTTTTATCTTTATCTTGGTAAAATTTGTTCTGAAATTGTGAGTTTGGAAATAGAAACTGTCTTCTCATACCCTGGCATGGATAACCACTGACAGGCTCCTCAAATGTGAGCACGGTCCATTAAATTGATCAGTCCGTACATCTCCCAGAGGGCAGCAGAGTTCTACTGATTGGACCTTTCTTTTCCTGGAGTCCTGAATTTTGCTACTGAGACATAAGCAGCAGCATTCACCTGATGTCATTTCCTAACACAATGAATACTCTCCCTTTGATGTATGCCAACATTCAGGTTTACATTTCTGCAAAGGGCTGTTTTGGGGAGAACCATGGCTTTTCCATACAGATTCTGTCTAGAATAGTTACTCCTTCCTGGGGCCAATGACTCCTATGCCACTGTCCCATCTTGCTGGTGAGAAACGTTTACCACAGCACTTCTGCCTTCTTTGTAACCACATGAGTGGGCACAATCCGGGCCAACGGTCCCATCATATCCCTCCACAGTGATGGGTCCAGGGATGGCTCTGGGTCTGCAGCTAAGGACAGCCAGAGAAACAGGGCAAGACTCTAAAAGTGAGTGTCAGATTGGGTCAAGGCCCTGGATCCACTTATGCCTGAAGCCATTCTGCTCCATCCTTCCCAGGGTTTGATTATGTAAGGTAATCAGTGTCCCTCCGGTTTGATTTCTCTATAATCTGAAGGAGTCCCAATAAATATATTGTGCTCTTCATGCTTTTTAGAAAGTACCATTCCCAGTTCTTTCCATATATTATTCTCTACCGTCTCTCCAGCTGTTCACAACCACAGATTTGCACAAGAGGTTGGTTTTTGCTGCAGGAAGGAGAGAAAAGAGAAGATACTAGAAGGAACATCAGATATCGGTGCCTCCTAACCCCAGGGACTAGATTTGATCATCTCTAGCTGGAGTGAAGACCAGAAGCTTCAGGACCCATTTTCATAAGAAAGTGTGTGGGGCCCTGAGCTCCGGGCCCTGCCTTCATGGTCAGGGGGTATAATGTGGGACAGATTCAGAAAGGGGGTGAGATTTCCCACCTCTGCATAGAACCTAGAGCCAGTCCACGCATGTGCAACAGAAAGAGCACCTCGCGTGGAACCCTGTGCTCGATCAATGCTAAGCTGTTGCAGTCTTGAAATTTTAAGTATGTTTGAAGAAGAGGCCCCAATTTTCATTTTGCACTGGGCCCTGCAAATTATGTAGCCAGTCTTGATAGAACACAGCACTTGTCATCTCAAAAGTCATGAGGCAGTGGCTTATACACAAAGGGCATCCCCAGCAGGGTGACGGCAAAACTCCTTCAACTGGGTTTGTAACCAAAGGACACTAATGAGTGGCAGGAAAAGAGAAGAACACAGAGGATGGCTGTTGATGGAACTGCGTGTGGCCCCATGCAAGGTCCTGTTTTGAGGGTTCCTAGAAGGAACCTTGAAGACTTGCTTGGGTGGAGTCAGGCGAATGGACTCTGATCCCACAATCAAATTAGTTAGTGGGAGACCTAGAGCTTTCAAATGGAGGAATAATATAGACACAACTCACATATGTAGGAAAAAAGCCATCAGGAGCAGAATCTCTGGAATCAGACTCCCTGGGAGTCTCAGTTCTGCTACTTCAGAGCTGTGTGACCTTGGTCAAATTACCTAACTTCTCTGTACCTCACTTTCCTCATCTATAAAATAAAACTATTAATTGTATCTATCTCATATTTCACTAAAATTATATTAAATGATGCATGTAAAGCAAATAGCACAGTGTCTGGCACACATTAAATCTTCAATAAAAGTTAACTATTATTAAAATTATACATAATTTGGAAACAAGTAGTTGTAGGTATATGAATAACTAGGTAATAAAAGAGTGAAGCATTATCTACCTTTTAGTATGTGTTAAGCAATGTTCTAAACCAGTGATGCTCAAACTTTTATTTCTCAGGATGCCTTTAAACTCTTAAAAATAATGGAGCTTCCCAAAGAGTTTTTACTTATAGGGCTTATAGTGATCAGTATTTGCCATATTAGAAATAAAAACTTGGAAAGTTTTAATATATTTATTTATAGATTTGTGTTAAAATAAAAAGTTAATAATAAATGGTAGTGAATCCATTAATGTTAACATAAACAACATATGCCTATATAAATATAACTGTAGTTCCCAAATATATTTTTAATGTTGTAGAAAACAGCTGAATTCTAATTTCTTTTCCTGTATTCAGTCTGTTGTGATATGTTGTTCTGGTTGAAGTAAGTATATGAGAAAAATCCAGTCTCACAAAAATGTGTAACTTGGAAAACAGAAGAGTATTTTAAGAAGATTTTCAGATAAGTGTGGATTTTCTTCTTTGATACTACACCAAAACTCAACAAGTACAGTTTTTGAAAGGTTAGTTGTAATGTGGAATATGAGCTCCTATCAATAGATTTTTCATATTCTGCTACATTAAAATTCTATCTTTCAATTTGAATGGAACTTTTACCCATGCATGATTTTGTAACATCTTATTTTGGACATTTGGAAAATACTGACTTACCAAGTTATAAAGATATTCCAGATCCTGACATAAATTCATATCAACACCATTCTCATCAGAAAAGTATTTAAGTACAGAGAAGCTGTCAAACTCACAGCAGTGGATTCAACTTTTCCAAAATTCTAATTGTTCCTTGAAAATAAGAATGTTATCATTGGCAACTAATACCACTAGCTGTTTTCCTTGCAGTGATAGCTCATTTTGCTCATTTTCAAAAAAATATCTGCCAGATCCTGAGGTCTGAATAACCATAATTTGTTAGTCATTCTTCCCAATGAAAAATGATGTTTCACAGAAACAATGGCTGCTTTACCTTCAACTCAAACCATGCAAGTGTTTTCACTAGTGACAACAATCATGATGCCTTCTATAGCAGAAGTGCTTTATTTATACTTCCCGTTTTATCTCACAGAATGTTTAAAAATATTGCTTTAATAAAATTAAAAATTCTTCCATTTCATCAAGGACACTCTTAAGTGAAACTAGTGTTTTGTTCTTTTTTTTCCCTGCAAGTATGTCACAAGGAAGAACACCATGACTGCTAGTACAGTTGGTGCCACCGCCTTGATTCACGCGAAGGCACCAGCAGTTCTACCCAACACTGCTCTTGCACCATTAGTGCAAAAGCCAACTCAGTGAAAAGACAAATTACTTCTTAATGTTATCATGAAAATACTTTTGATCCTGTGAATCCTAGGTCTTTGGGACCCTTAGGCGTTCCCAAACCACACCTCCTTTGAAGACTGCTATTCTGAACTGCCCCCATACTCTCAGTCATCACAATAACTCTACGACATAGGCGTTATTACTATCCTCATTTTAGAAATCAGAAAACTGGGGCAAAGTGAGCTTGCTTAGATCATATAGCCACTAAGTGGAAAGACCAGGAATTGGCTGGGGTGTGGGCTTTGAACCACTATGATGAAATAAGGGTGTGGTTTTATCTGCATATTTTACAACCACATATTTCCCAGCTTTTTCAGATATATGCTACGGTGATGAGTAAAAAAGGGGAAAGGGCCTAAAGCAAGACTGACCAAGGAATAAAGAGAAAGATCAAAAAGGAGATTATCTTTGATGAAAGTTTACCATTTGTCCATGAGATTACGACACCTCCCTGGACACAGGCAGAACACAGCACACTTAAAATTGCATTGATGTAAATACAATTTAGATTTTTTTTTTTTGCAATCAGGTAATATAATAATGAAAAGTGTCACCTAAAGGCCTTGGATGATAAACTTGGGTCAACATCAGAATTCGAGGAGAAGGTGGTTAGGACTTAGCTGGGTTCTCAGCAAACAATATGCTCCATTTTCTTTAAAGGCAATTTATCAGGACTTATCCAAGCCTGTAAGAGAAATCCCTTAAGACCATCCAATTTCCTTTCTTTCTAATTCCATACTTAGCAGAGCAACCTTCTGATAATTAATTTTGTTTCTCAGGTAAGTCAATACCGGGAAAGAGACTGGTTGAGTTATTGTGCTGGCTATATTGCCTGCTGTAAATGAATAAATTGGTTTGTGGATTTATCAATCTACCTCCCCAGAGTTCAGTTTGCAAATACGACTTTTCCTAGGGTATACTGTCATTTGACTTGTAGACCTGCAGTGCTACGTGACCAAAATGAGCAGAGCTCATTCAAGACTTTTGCAACCCTGGCCACTCTTATTGTAGGAAGTACCACCCCGTGTTATACCAAGTACATTAAAATACACTCACTCCCAGGGCTGCCCCGTTGCAAAAACGAAGTTGTGAATGGAGCTCCCTTGAACTGTACAATACATGGCCTTGTTTCTGCTACATAGGAAATAAAATCTATTTTGTTAAAAATAAGTGGAAAGACGTTTATAAAGCTGCTTATTTAGTTCTGAGTCACCCATTGGGCCAAAAGTTTCCAGCAATCATTATGTATGGCAGAGAATGCTCCCAAAATTGACTCTCCATTTCTCCATTTTAGTAACAGAACCCTCTCCTCACACCCAAATTTAAAGGGTATAAAGTCACCCAAAGGGAGACTTTCCTCGTACTTCTAGATGTAGCACTGTGTATTACTCAGGGCTCACCAGAGAAACAGAACCAATGCAATATAGAGAGATATGTAGAGAAAAGTGTTTTATGAAGGATTACGAAGGCTGAGAAGCCCCACAACCTGCTGCCTGCAAATTAAAGAGCCAGGAAAACCAGTGGCCTGAGAACCACTGAGACCACTGGGAGCCAGTGCTGTGAGTCCCAGAACCCAAAGGCCCAAGAACCAGGAGTTCTAGCATCCAAGGGCAAGAGAAGATGGATGTCTCAGCCTTAGGAGAGAGAGAGAGTGAATCTGCCCTTCCTCCACATTCCTCTTCTATTTAGGGCCTCAACGGATTGAATACTGTCCACCTACATTGATGAGGACAATCTTCTTTCCTCAGTCTACCAACTCAAACACTAATCTCTTCTGGAATCACCCTCCCAGGCACACCCAGAAATAATGTTTTACCAGCCATCTGGGCATCCCTTAGCCCTGTCTAGTTGACACATAAAATTAACCATCACATCATGTTGTTAAGCCTGGCCAATTGCATGTAAGCAGGCAGGACATGTGTGACTTCCAGATCACATTCCTTTGACAGGAAGATCCGTGGTTTCTTTTACCTTTATTCCTTCTTGCTATGAACCGCAGCATCCGCATCGAACTGGTTAGTCAAGGTTAATAACAGGGACAGGGTCAACGGCTCAGGGGCTGGCAGAACAATGAGATGGAAGGAACCTGGGCTCCTGGATGACATCACAGGGCATCCCCCAACCTTCACTCTGCTGTGTGAGACAGAAATAAACTACTATGATGTTTGAGTTTTATTTTGGGGTGTCTCTGTTACATAGCCTTATCCCACACCCTAACATTAGAAAATCAAATTACACATTTTTAATTAGTGTTAAACAAAGCCAGTACCCTTGTGGCTATAGCCGTATCCTATCTGGCTCCTCTCTGCCCTGTTTCCATCACTCCCCAAGTCACAGCTCAGCCACGCTCATCCCCTTGTTGTGTGTCACCACATCAGGCATCCTCTTGCCTTGGGATCTTTGCACTTGCTATTTCTCCTCTGTGAATTCTCTTCCTGCCCTTAGGAAACTTCACAGCAAATTCCCTCACCTCCTTCAGGCTTCTGTTCAGATGCCACCTTCTCCATGAAGCCTCCCTCAATGGCCCTACTGAAAAGTACACTTTGCAACCACCCACCACCAAGGGCCCCGTTCCTCCTCCCCTGCCGCATTTTCTTCATGGGACTCACGAACCCAAGATACCACATTCATCTTGTTTATTGTCCTTCCATTCTTGCCACAAGAACAAGTATTTGTGTGTTTTGTCCACTGCACTAACCCCAGCATCCAGAACAGAATGGAACTTAGTAGATACTTAGTAAATATTGGTTGAATGAATCAATTTGTTAATTTCAAGTTAATTTTTTAGAGGTTAAAATGGTGGTTTTTAAAAAATGTTTTAGCTTTTAAATATTTTAGAAGCCCTTAAAAACTGCATAGACCATAGGTACTCTGCATAGAGTGCCTCATGTATACAATAGCACCAGCACTGAGTGTGTGCATGTCGGGGGTGGGGTCCTCCTCCCCCAGCTCCTACCCAGCGGGTGCAGAGCACTTGGTACCCCTTACTGGGCACAGCAGACTCTGCCTGTGCTCCTCTCATACCACTTTGAATTTTTTTTTACATTTTCTGTGGATCCTGTTCTCACCCCTAGTTTCTGTGGGCTGTTGCTTATTTATACCTGTGATTCTTTTTTTAAATCTATTTTTTATTTTTTTAGAGCCAGGATCTTGCTCTGTCACCCAGGCTGGAGGGCACTGCGGTACTCACAGCTCACTGTAAACTTAAACTCCCGGACTCAAGCGATCCTCCTCCTTCAGCCCCCCAAGTAGCTGGAGCTACAGGTGCACACCACCACACCAGGCTAATTTAATTTTTTTTTTTTTTTTTTTTTTTGCAGAGATGGGGTCCTCTCTATGTTACCCAGGCTCGTCTCAAACTCCTGGGCTCAAGCAATCCTTCCACCTGGGCCTCCCAAAGTGCTGGAATTACAGACGTGAGCCACTGCATCTGGCTATACCTGTGATCTTTTTTAAGGAGGTGTCAGAGGCTATGGGGACTGCTTTGCTCACAGGGAAGAGAACCGTAAGTGCTTGGGAGTTTACGCCCCTCCCAAGTGGCTCTTAGCCAGGGACAAACTGTAGGGGCAGTGTGAGAGCCCCATTCTTTTTCCACCATTTGAGAAAAAGATCTGAGGTATGATTGATACTGTAGAGCTCCCCACGGGATCAGGCTGTGGCTGGGATTTGCCGGAGGTCACACCTTGCTTGGCCTCTTTCTCTTCCCTGTCCTGCTCCTCCCATCCCCCTACACAGCTCTTCTGGGGGAACATTCTCAATAAACCCCTTGCCCATGAACCCCCATCTCAGGTTCTGCTGTGGGGAGTCTGACACCCCCACAGCAGCCTCCCACCCACGTGTGCCTAAATTCCTTAGGAGATGAAAGTCCCTGTGGCTACCACTGCTGCCGTCTTCCCCCTGAGGATTAAAGCAAGAGCCAACAGCACTGTCCTGCTCTTCAGGGAGCAAATGTCCTCTGTGAACAGTCATCACCAGGCAGATGCCTAACAGGAGGGAGAAATTACTGGATGAAACAGGTGAAAAAAAAAATGACCACAGGATACTCAAAAGCACAAAGGTTGGAAAATAATGCCAAAACATTGAGAAATGGGTTCAAGCTCAACTCACTGGCAGATTTGTTACGTGACCCTAGATGAGCCTCCATTTGATAAATTCCAGCTATCTTGCCCTCTAAGATCAAGTCTGTGTTGAGCTTTTGATTCTCCCAAAGAAAATTATACCACTACATAGCTCTGGTTTCCAGCCTGCTTGTTTGAATTAAAGCTTTGCAGCATTTTAGTTTATGGTATCTCTGGGGAGGAGTGAATATGTCAGTGTAATTAACTCATCTGATGAGAGAGGTCTTGTTTATTTCCCCTACAAAATAACAGGTGGTAGTTGAGCTCCGATACATTATGGTGATATGAAATGCATTTAGAATAAATCACTTTAAATAAATAGGGAAACAAAATGATTTCAAGGTACATTTTTATTGTTTTAAATTAAGTTTTGAAAGTGAACAGCTGCATACCAAAAAGCCACAAAGCTGCTACTCACCTCCAATCTGCTCCTCTGAGAAAGGGTTAATGGCATCCTCAAGTTCAACCAATTAGGACTAACAGAAACTTGAGGATTGCTCTCAAATTATTATCCGGACAATCACTGGGTTTCTGGGCACCCTCTCTGTGCATGGGACATGACAGTCTAACCAATTTGGGTGATCAGTTAAAACAACCATATGCAATTCATTTTATAAAATCCACAATGTCCTTCATTTCATAAACATGTAACAGTAACACCTTGTGTTGAACATTAAGTACATAAAAACAAATATGGCAGAGTCTTTGCCACTGGGAGCTCACAGTCTAAACAAACATTATAGATAAAGAGGTATTTACAGGTATTAAAGTTGTAAAGGTTATTACTCCTACCTCCAAAAATTTAATGAAATTTTAGAAATTGATTTTTTTTACAATTAAATAAATCAAAATACTAGAAAGCAAGAACAACAACAACCAAACACAGCGTCAGCAAACCAGACCTGTTGAAGACTTCCTGATGTGGCGTGAGGGGAGAATATTTGATCGGAACTGTGCAGATGTCAGGCTGGAGAGAGCCTTCGAGAAGCAGAAATGGTGTAATGGGAGGCGAAGGTGGAAATCAGGAGAGAAAGGGGGAGAGAAGGAAGATGAGAAAGAGGAAAGGAGAAAGGGAAGGGAGACAGGGAGATGAGGAGGGTGGAGAGAAAGAGAAGGCGGAAGGAGAGAAACAGGGACAGACAAGGAAAAAGGAGATGCACGGAGAAGGGAAAGAGGGTAGAGGTGGGGAAAGGAAGAAGCTGGTGAAGGCAGGAGAGGAGGGAGATGGGGAAGGAAACTGACAAAGGAAAAGAGGTAAGTGCTGGGAATGCTGGAAAGGGTTAGAAAAGGAAAGAGAGGGGCTGGGAAGAAGGAGAAAGTTTGAAGACAGTGCTCACCTGGGTGAGATGGAGGAGGACGGTGTCTGGGATTGTTGGCACAATGGCAGAACTCTAGCCTGTGTCGACAGCCGGAAGGAGCAAAAGGGGTCCTACCCGTAAAAGGCTGAATAATGGCCCTCAAAGATATTGGGTCCTCGTCCCTGTTACCTTCTATGGGAAAAAATGGTCTTTGCAGATATGGTTAGGGATCTTGGTGAGATGATCCTGGCTCAAAATGATGCCCCCTCAAAAAAATTAAAAGAGGCATAGAGTGTAGATTCAAAGTTTCTATTATTTTTCAAGAATGAATTCTAGAAGGGAAGAAGTAAATTATTAAACAAATAATAATAAAAGAAAATCTCCTAGAGTTGAAAAATAAAAAATATCTTTAAATCGAATGGGGTGTTCGTACATCAAGAAACATAAAACCTAATAATATTAATAAGAAAATAAAAGACTCACCCCAATAATCATGATGGTAAAAGTTCAGAACAAAAACCAAAAAGATAATATGAAAATATGCAATCTTTTTACCTAAAAAGATTAAAATTCGAATTGTCATTAGATCTCATTGATAACACTGCAGGCTAGAAAACAGGGGATCTAGAAGGAACATCGTTACAAACTTAGAATTTTGTACCTAATCAAATAAGCTCTCAGATCTTTCCTAACATGAGAAATCAGAAACTTTACCATCCACAGATGCTCTTTGAGTGCCTTGAAGATGTACCACAGGTAAATTACCAAAGAATCTATGATAGAGGAGAATGACAGGCAAGAAAGGATAGGAAACAAGAAACCAGTAAAACATAAGGTCAAATTGTGGAATCCCCAGAAAAGCTGAACAGAAACAGAGTAGAACAGTGGTTACCAGGGGCGGGGAGGCAGAGGGAATGAAATGCAGGTCAGAGTGCACAAACCTCTACAGTTCCATTAAGTCTGGGAATATTATAGTGAACAAAACTAGGAATTATCTCTAGTCTACTAACAATAATCAAATAATCCTCATTTAATTCTCACAACAGGCCTATGAGGAAGGCACCATCATACCACTTTGGAAATGAGGAATTTAAGTCTCAGAGGGGCCTGAGGGTCCAGGCTAGTTAACAGTCGAGCCTGGCAGTGTGCCATCTTCCTACACTGCTGAAGGTGGTGGGCTCTCTGAGCGGGTTGCGGGTGTCAGAGGTGCATGTCAATTTCATATCTGGTGGGTTGGGGGCCCTTGGTTGCCTCCCTAAATGCCCTGTCCTCAGGAGTCCCTGGGCCCTCACTGACCATGGCATAGACCTGACTGTATTTATGAAACTGCCTATTTAACTAGAAGCCCATTTCAATGGCCAACACTTCAGCCTTGACCTGGAACTTTCCAGCCTCCAGAACTGTGAGAAATAAATTTCTGTTGTTTATAAGCTACCTAGTTTACAGTATTTTGTTGAACAACAGCCTAGATAAACAAAGATATTCCTTAAGTAAGCTTCCTTGCCATTAGTTATAGAATAAGCTTCAACTGTACAGAATCCCACATGGTTGTCCTTGCTGAGAACAGGTAAAAGCACCATAATAAACATAGGAGTGCAAAAGTGTCTTGGTGAATCAGGACTTACAAACTAGACAACTTGAATTGGGTCTGCTTCAAAGACCTAATTTGTTGCTCTAAAAGTAAAAAAAAAAAAAAAAAAATTAAACATTAAACTGTCCACTATAACCCAGGTTTCTGACTTATTTTAAGGAAGTTTGTCAATACTGAGACCACATTCAGACCGGAAAACAAGCAAATGATACCAGCTCTGGCTTCTCACTTTAGAGTTCAACAGGGCATTCCCCTGCACCTCCTGTTGCCTTGCACCTGCCTGGGTCACCCAGTTACATTAGCTAACTGACCCCAGGAGGTATTTCAACTTGCAACCCTTGCCATAAAGGAGAGACCTCCCTTAGCCAACCTGGGACTAGCTAGAGTGAGGTTTCTCCTCCCCACCCTGTCTGGAACCCAGGCTCAAGGGACCAAGGACCTCAGTTCATAACAGGCATGTTATATAATCACAATGCAAAACAGTTATCGTTTCATTTAAAAGTAGTGACTGCTGGAATTACATTTCCCATGTAAAACAATAACACAATTCCCAGTTGATCAGCAAATAAATAAGAGAAAACAGCTTTGTAATTATTTCGACAGTGGTTGGGCTCAAAGAAACCCATCAAATCCCATTTCATGAGAGAGAGAGCTAAGCAGAACCGAGCAAACATTCTACCTGAGTCTAGCCCAACACATCCTGCTCCGAAGATGACTCCTATAATGAAAATCTGTCGTTCGCAAATGACTCATCATCTGAAAACTGTGCTGAAGATGTTGGGAATGCGGGTGATGCATGTGAAAATGAAATTAATCAATATGAAGATGAAGATCAGCAGTCTATCACAGCTGAGCTGTTTGATAATAATGAAACCGGGGGAACAGACAGGGCTCAAAAACTCATGAAAGTGCAGGAAATGTCAGTGGTAATCATGAATTAGTAACCATTGCCAGAAACGGAGAAACGAGAGAGGAAGCAGACAAAAGAAAAATACTGTGTCGGGGAACAGCCCCGTCCACTCCTACCCCCCTCGCCCAAGCCATCCATAGCTCTTCCCTGTGTTATGACAATGGGGTCACTTGCCTGCTGCACATCATGTTATCCTTACAGCAGCAAAAATAATCCCGTAAGAGCACAAGTCGCATCGAGGCACCCCTCTGCTCAGAATCCTGTGGGCTGGTTTCCGTGTAACTCAACATAAAAGCCAGCCTCTCCACAATGACCTGTGAAACATGCATGACTGGGTCCCTCATTGCCTCCCAGTTCCTTGCACTTGTTCCAGGCATGCGAACCAGAAACACAATGTTTCCAAACACCAGCCCGGGCTCCTTCTCTGAGCACTCACAAGTGCTCTTCTGGGCACTTGGATTTGCTTCTCCCAGGGAACCTCAGAACTTGTTCCTTCACTTCCTTCCATTCTTCCCTCAAAGATCCCATCTCACAGCCCTCCCACGGCCAGCCTATCCAAAATTACAACCCTCTTCTCATCCTACCCACGCACGCCTCCTATGCTCTGCCCTCTTTCACATCTCTTCTTAGCAGATCATTCTCTCGAATACAAATGTGTGAGTCAAGTATCTGATTTATTGTCTGCCTCCCTTGTTAGACCACAAACCTCAGGAGATCCAGAAGTTTCACCTATTTTGTTCTCTATTGTGTCTCTAGTACCCAGAAAATTGCCTGGAGTGAAGTAGGTACTCAACAAATATTTGTCTAATACACGACTATAATTCAGACATGAGTGGGAAAAGAATGATGATAACAACATGTAAAAAGGATTTGTTAAATTTGCCTGAAATACGTCTGGGTAACAGCCCCCATACCCTCCAAGAGGATTTGTGAAGGTGGTGAGACAATACCAGTCTCCTCCCAAGCGAACAGGTAAAGTAAGTGGAGGTTCTGGGACCACCACAGTTGAGCACTGTGCCTGCAGTGGTGGTATCCTGGCCCCCTTTTCTCCGGTAGTTATGTGGTGAATCCTAGCTTGAAATCATGAGTCAGTCTCCCTCTCTCCCCTTTCTTCACCAAGAATCAAAATGGATTGATTTGCAATTCAATTCAACAAACATTTATTTACTGAATTGAATTTTCAAGTACATTAAGGCTTTGATGTGACATAAAGGGAAAATTGTTAAGTTGGTTAGTCTCGCAAGGAGTTTTCCTTCCACTCATTTATGAAGATTAATGATAAATATTGGGCACCAATCTGATTGCTTTTTATTTGCACATGTCTTCTGTAAAAACCACTGACGGTAATTTGGCAATATTTGATGCTTTTCAGCAAAACTATAGCAAGGGGTAAGAGCTAGAAAATGGTGCATTTGAAAGATGTCCATTCTCAAAATCTATTTGCTGTGTCTGAATGGGTCCTCTTCCTCTATCTGGGAAACTGATCCTCTTATAAGGTAGATCAGGGCTTTAAGACAGGCACAGGGACCAGAAAGGAGGGGCCACATCAGCTGATTGCCTGGGCAGCCATACATCTAAACTGGTGAGTATATTTTCATTATCATTTCTCCTTCCTTCAACTTAGAGGAGCTATCTTGGAGGTCCCAGAAGCCCTGTTGGTAAATAATCACGCTCATGTCTGAGCACATTCTGTTTACTTCCACAATACTCTAGAGCAGTATTTCCCAACCTCAGCACTGTTGATATCTGGGGCTGGAAAATGCCTTGTTGTCGGGGGCTGTCTTGTTCACTGTAGGATGTACAGCAGCATCCTTGACCTCTACCTACTACATACCAGTAACATCCTCTCACAATCAAAATGTCTCTAGACGTTGCCAAATATTCCCTGGAGATCAGAATTATCCTCAGTTGAGACCTACTGATATAGAATGAGTCTCTCCATAAATTTAAATGTGTTTTCACCACCAATAGTTAACAATGGTACATGATCAGGTCCTATAACTGTATCCCATGGTATGTTTTCAAGTCATCCCTTCCTCTTCCTGTGTACGATTCCCACCATACTCCAGGCTCTCAGGAGCTATCCTAATCAGGGGACAATTTGGTTGCAATAAAACCAGAAATATACTCAATTTAACCATGTCCTAAGTACGCACAAGAATTTCTCAGACCAAAGGAAATAGGTTGAAGACTTACAGGACTTACAGAGTGGACAAATAGTCGATCTCTTTCCTCTCTCTCTTTTACCACTCCCCACAGCATTTATCCTCCACAAAACAGCATGAGTGATCCCTTTAAAACATAAATCTGCTCATGTCATGCCATGGTTTTCCATCACCCTTAGGATAAAATCTCAAGCCCTCACCATGAGCACCGGGACCTCCTGATCTAGCCGCCACCTATGTCTCAGACATTACAACTTTCTCCCTGTCTCTTTTCTCTAGCCACAGAAGCCTTCTTGCCCCTCCACATATGCAGACACCTCAGGGCTCTTGCACTTGCCTTTCTGCCTGCAATGACTGTCCCCAAATGTCCATGTGACTTACTACCTCCCTTTATTCAAATCTCTACCCAAACAGTACCTTCTTATGGATACCTCCCACAGCTATTCTATCTAAAATAGCAATACCTTCCACTTCTGTTATTACCCAGCTCCTTATTCTATTATCCTTTATTCATAGCCTTTACATCTATAATATAATGTCAAGTAGTGCTGTTTGTTTATTGTCTTTCTTTTACTTCTATTAAACAAATTCTGGGAGGAAGCCAGTTCACTATTATAATCCCGATGCCTAAAGCAGAGGCTGGCATTCTGGTAGGTTCTCAGTGAGTATCCATCAAGTGAATAAATACACACCTCATTCTTTATTCCATGAAGATGGACTCCTGTGTTATGGATGGACACACCTACAGGTATCCCATCATAGATACTCCAAAACAGCAGCCTTAAAACCTGAATCTATGAGAATCTCCAATTTAGGTTCTATTCTAGTTAATTAATCCAGTCATTCTAAATTTGGAAAAGAAACTACCCTTTATGGGCAGTCTTGGTTGGGTGCCTACTCCTTGTTCAACCAGCTGGCATCAGAGATCAGGATTCTAGGGCAAAATATTCTAAGCCATAAATAGGGCAGATTCTCTAAAAAAGAAAAAAAAAGTATAGAATGGGCTAAGATGCTGGGTTCTTAGGTATTGGATATTTCCACCCTTGAGTCCCCACTGGCATTACTCTAAGAGTTTCCTGACTGATATGTTTTGGGGAGCCAGGAATGAAGCTCCTTCACAGGGTCAAAGCTCAGAGTTACGTGATTAATGTGGTTAAGGAAGAATGGCTCGGGTGATACACAGGCCAGAGACCATGGCAAGTAGGTGCAATGCTCCCCCAAGAGTGGCTCATTGCTAGGAGTTTTAATCTTGTGATCAAATCAAGATGCCAAGATCAAAGTCAAAGGAGTCTGGTCCAGAAGGAAAATGTAAAGTAGTCTCAAAGAACAAGAGGGTGAGAAGGAAGTACATCCCAATTTGAAATCAGATATAATTCAAGCTGAAGTGTGATTGGGTATATACATGACAATGAGTTGTGTGGGGGAAGAAGGGAATATTAACACTCTGAGAGCCAAGACATGCAGGAAAAAATAAGCATGAGGATTGTTAGGGTTTGAATATGTTCCCCAAAGTTCATGCTGGGTTGATTAGGTCATCAGAGCTCTGCCCTCATATATGGATTGATGTCATTGTCATGGGAGTGGGTTTGTTATAAAAGCAAGTTTGACCTTTTCCTGCTCTCTTGAGTGCTCTGTTACATGCATGTGATGCTTTCTGCCATGTTATGATGCAGTGAGAAGGCTCCCGTCACATGCCAGCACCATGCTCTTGGACTTCCCGGCTTCCAGAACCATGAGCCAAATAAATTTCTGTTCATTATAAATCACCCAACAGCATGTCTGTGACATGCTGTTATAGTAGCACAAAACAAACCAAGACATGGATTGAGCATGAGGAAACAGGTAAGAAATCAAATTCTTACCTATTATTTAGTAAGCAAGTCTTGCACAAGAAGGCAGGCAGAATGGGATCCCTTAGCAGTGTTTCAATCAGGATCAAACTCTGATCACTGGGGAGGATGTCTCCACACTGCCTTAGTATTACAGGCCTTCCTGGTATAGAAGATGTGTACTGTGTCCCGAACAAAAGGCTGAGCTCAGCAGGAGGCCGTGGTTGTTGCTGGGCACTGGGCCCAGGAGATTTTTCATGGTCCTAATAACCAGTTTCCATCATGAGTCAATCCATCATGTACACTATTTCCATGTTAATGTTATTAAAATGACACTAACAGCATGTCACTCCTTTGTTCAGAAGCCATCAATGACTCATTGATGCCTAGTGGATGAAGTACAAATGTCTCAATCCTGCACTTATAACTTTCCATGATTTATGCTAAAGAGTTCATTATACAAGGACCAAAGAATGAAAGACTGGGTGTTACATATTGAATTGTGTTCCCCCAATAGGAATGTTGAGGTTCTAACTCCCAGTACTTCAGAATTTGACCTTATTTGGAAATAGGGTCTTTGCAAATTTAACCAAGTTCAGATGAGGTCATTAGAATAGGTTCTAATCCAATACAACTGGTATCCTTATCGAAAGGGGAAATTTGGACACAGACACCGTACAGAGGGAAGACTATGTGAAGACACACAGGAAAAGACGGCCACATGATGGTGGAGGCAGAGATGGGAACTGATGCATCTACCAAGCCAAGAAACACCAAGACTGCTGGCTTTGGCATCAGGAGTTAGAAAAGTTAAGGAGGGACGTCTCCCTGGAGCTGTCGGGGAGAGCAGGACTCTGCTGACATCTCGTTTTCACACTTCTGGCTTCCAGAACTGTGAGAGAATTAACTTCTGCTCTTTTAAGCCACTCAAGTTGTGATACTTTGTTACATCAGCCCTAGGAAACTAATACACTGGGGAAAGGGTACACAAGGATCTTTTGTTTAATTTTACATGGCAGTAAGGTGACCAATGTCCAGTTTTTCCAGGACTGAGGGGTTTTCTCAGGGACTTCCTGTGCTAAAACTGGGAAAGTCCCAAGCAAACTGGAAAGAGTTAGTCACCTTCTACGGCAGCCTCCTCCCTTAGCAGGCAGAGCTCCAGGGAGGAAGTAAACAGTAGGCACAATGATCCTTTTTAGAGAGTAAATTAGGAAGAACTGTCAGGATGGGCCATGGCAGCTTCAACCAGTGCAGAGTGGTAAAAAGACTCAAAAGATAAATTTCCTAGAAAAGTCCCAGAAATTGAGATTGGGAAACTAGTCCCCACAGGAGATAAATAAAGCAAATAGTGGCCAAGTGTGGTGGTTCACACCTGCAGTCTTAGCACTTAGGGAGGCCAGTGTGAGAGGATCACTTGAGGGCAGGAGCTCGAGACCAGCCTGAGCAACATAGCGAGATCCCATCTCTACAAAAAATGAAAAAATTAGCCAAGTGTGGTGGTCTGTGCCTGCAGTCCTAACTACTCAGGAGATTAAGGTGGGAAGATAGCTTGAGCCCAGGAGTTTGAGGTTATAGTGAGCTTGGATCACACCACTGCACTTCAGCGAGGTAACAACATGGGAGCCTGTCTCCAAAAAAAAAAAAAAAGAATAATAATTCTATCTTGGGGAGATGGTAAGAAATAGAAATTGTCCATATCTGGCCCTCCTGGGGTAGATTCACCAAATATCCCCCAGCATTGGTATTTTTTAAAATTTGTATTTGCTTATTGAATAAGTAGAAAGATATGTTGTTTTAGTACGAATTTCTTTCTTACTATGGTGGAACAGTTTCAAATGTTTATTTAGCCATTTGTAGTTCCTCTTGTGTGAATGATTTGCCCTTTGTTTTCCCTCCATAGGCCTTAGTTTTTAAAAATTAGTTTGCATGAGCTTTTCACTAGTAAATACATTTATACCTTAAGTTGCATATGTGTTGCATATATATATGTGTCCATGTTTATAGTATGTTTTTAGATGGTTTATGTTGCTTTTCAAAGCATAAATGGTTATTTAAATTGTTGATGTTTCCTTTGTGATTTCAGCCATTGTTTTTTTTTAATGTTGCTGTTAGAAAGTCCTTACCCACAATTTAAAGTTGTTTTTAATTTTTAATAGATGATGTTAATATTTTATCCTTGGAAAAAGAGGACCATCAGGTTAAAACACTCATATTTCTATTTCATTATAAAAAGTCATGTCATTTGCTTATTATAGTAAATGGCTCTTGTTCTTCCTTCCTGAGGCTGGCACAGCACAAACCAGTGCCTGGACCAGAGAGAGGTGCCCAGGACCCCAAATGGGAGGATGGAAAGATTAAATAGTAATTAACCAATTACCACGTTTGAAAACATAAATATGACACTAAAAATCCAAACAATGACAGAGGGCAACAGGGGAGGGAATGTTAGGAAAAATAAGGAAGAGAGTCAGAAAGAGAATAAATCAACTTTTAAAAATGGTATCAGAAATAAAATGGAGAGGAAACTTCCTGAAGGTGAGGTTGTAAGCATGAATTGGAAAAATTTTCATTCCCTTATTAATGAATGCAGTAGATACTGGATAACCATGTTAATTATTGCTCATTTTTATATCATTTTATACTTATTGAACTTACTTGTTTAAGCCATATTTCACATTTTTGATATGCGGCATCTTTGGCTAGAAGAAGTGGGGGCATGGTGCCTTGCATCAAAAGTCGAGATTCACAATGGAATATAGCCTGTATTTTACTCCTTCCTTACGGACTTGAAGAATAAGGATTCTCGGCCTCCATGGACAGCGCCTGCTCTCTGTCCTCCTGCACCTGGCCTCCCAAAGGTCAGCATGAATGTAGGGAGCTGGCCGGGAGTTCTCCTCCCACACCCCCTTCCTTGCTACTGTGGGATCATAGAAAGAGCCTTAGTCTTTCTCCTGGCTCCTGACACATACCTCTTAAATCCCTTGTAATTTCCTGAGTGATGGGGTGACAGAAGCATCTTTTGCTTTAATGAGGTGACTCTTGGTGGGCCCCTAGATAGCTTCAGGATGGGGATTGGTTGCCAGAAGGAACACGCCTTGATTAGAAGCTTGGAACTTCCAGGCTCCAGCCCAGCCTCCAGGGAGGGGAGAGGAGCTGGAGACTGAGCAAATCACCAGTGGCCGGGGGTCTAACCAATCATGCCTATGTAATAAAACCTCCATAAAAACCCCCAAATGACCAAGTTCAGTGACAACATATGCATGTGCCAGGGTTGACAAACATATGCATGTGCTAGAAGGGTGGTGCACCCAACTCCAGGAGGACACATGCCCCTACGCTTGGGATCCTTCTAAGCCTTGCCTGTGTGCCTCTTCATCTGGCTGTTTATTTTTGTCCTTTATACTAAACCCGTGACAGGCTGGGCCTGGTGGCTGACGCCTGTAATCCAGAACTTTGTGAGGCTGAGGCGGGAGGATCGCTTGAAGCCAGGAGTTTAAGACCAGCCTCGGCAACATAGGGAGACCCTGTGTCTTAAAAAAAAAAAAAAAGAATAAACCAGTAAAAGTAAGTAAAGTAACTTCCTGAATTATGTGGGCTGTTCTAGAAAGTTATCAAACCCGAGGAGGGGGTTGCGGGAACCCTCGATCTATGGCTGGTTGGTCAGACATACGGGTGCCCCAGGCAATGGCTGTCTGAAGGGAGGGCAGTTTTATGGGGCTGAGCCCTTTAACTGACGTGATCTGACGCTAACTCCAGGTAGAGGGTGTCAGAATTCAGTGGAATTATGGTACCCCAGCTGGTGTCCAGAGACTTGAAAAGTGAGTTGATGTGAGAAGAAATTTCTTAGTTGAGTTCAGAGGCATTGTGAGTAAAAATAGCCCAACTGCATGACTTCTCCTTCTCGAGAATCCCCGCCCATGACTTCTGCCTTTGACAGGAGAGCTGCATGGCTCCTTCGATCCTCCCATGAAGGAGCACAGAGTTTACTTTTCAAAGGAGAAATGATTATATAAAATATTTTATTATTTTTATTATTTATGTAATTTGTCTTAAGTATAACTTATGTGTAGGGCAACAGTAACAGATTTAATGTTATTAATATATGTTCAAAATCTGGGAACATGAGTCATCTTCTTTTATTTTACATTAAATTCTCCTGAAAATAATTCTCATATATAAATTCTTTCTCTGTCTGTTGTGTTTTCTTCTTAAGCACCTTTAACCTCTATCTAGGACTGAATAATTCCCACTGATAAATAATTTTTTTCTGACTGTACACTGCATTTTCCTGTCATGTAATTTTAACATATAGGAGAGACCCAGTCACTCCCTACATATTTTTCTAGGACATAACCTTCGCATGTACCAAAATCTTCTATATTTACAGAGTACTCTGGGCCAGTACTGTTCTAGGTGCTTGGAATTTGGGTTAACAAGATGGACATGGCCTTTACCATTGGGAAGCTGTAAGTAGGGGAAGTGTGTTAGGAAATGCCTTTCCTCTTCTGGCCTAGAGCTCTGCCTGTCTGTACTGCCCCACTTAGTTTGTGGACAGGAATGATCCACAGGCTCTTAGAGAATTTTGTGTGTAGCAAACAAGCTTACCTCTATCGTTTCCTGGCGGGAAGGAGAGGTGTAGCAGCAACTCTGCAATTGTAAGCAATAATTTCCAAGAGAGATGCAAGACATTGCTGATATTGTCAACATCTTGTTGATTAACTTTCTTTGGAAGAACATGTATAGCAACTAATCAATAACAAGTCCAAGTCTTCTCATCTTTTACTACTGACTCTTTGGTTGATTGAGGTTAAAAAAAAAAAAACACTTACATTTATGTAATTTTTAACAACTACCAGAACAAATCCTGAGTCAGTGTTTGACAATCTAAATCCCTTTAAAGGCCTCCTAGGGATTGCAAGTTGTTTATTGATCAAATCCTCGTGTTTGGCAAATGAATTCCTCTATGAAAATTGGGGGAAGAAAGTCCAACAGTATGAATGACTGAGTCTTTTCTTCCAAGGCTAATAGCGAAATAATTTATAGAGAAGAATTATATGTGAATTAGCAATGGAGACACTGTGACTTATCTTCAGGGGAGAAAATCCAAATATTTGTCCAATTGAAAATAGTCACACTTGTCTACTGTCTGTTAAAGAAGTAAGTAAATAAGAGATGCAGTAAGTACGTTAATCCTAAGAAAAGTGGCTAGAAAATGAGGATTTAAAATTTTACCCAAGGAAAGGAATGAAATATGAAAGTTTTTACCTATTTATCCTTTAAACTGGTAACATGTGTTGAAATTGCACATTTATAGATATTTACAATGTGGGCAATTGGACAATTCTTTATTGCATTTTGTTCATTAAGTATTACTTTTAGGCAGGAGCAATACCAAAATAATCAACAACCTACGTAGCACCAGCATGCTGTCAGCAATCAGAACAGACACGCCCTCTACAGGCATTAAGTCTTTAGCTTCTTGATCACTTAGGAGTCCCAGGGTAGGGTCTTAGGTGACCAGGACAGGGTAGGGAACATTTAGAAGAAACTGGAGAAGGGGTGGCATACAAACTAGTATAGCAACACCAATCATCCTTGCTGAATATCAACTCTTCTCTAAGTTCACGTCCAAACCTCATTATAAAGGATGTTCCAGAACCATCCCAATTCTTTTTCTGTGAAAATATTTTGTCTTAAGAGACTATATTACTACCATAATCCTAATTACACATTCTTGGTTTAAAGGTGAAGAAAACAACTGAGGTACAGTCCCTTTAAATGCCAATGAGGATATTCAAAGTTCTTAGCAAAACAGAAAGCTTTAATATTATGTGCTTGTCATTACCACATCTTCCTTTTTCAAGCTCTCAAATTTTTTGGTACGTTGTATCTGATGTGGATGGAGGGTTGATCAGTGTTCACCAGAGAAACAGAACCATTGGGATATATAAAGAAAGAAAGAGGTTTGTTTTAAGTAACTTGCTCATGCAATTGTGGGGGTGGGCAAGTCTAAAACCTGTAAGGTAGGCTGGAAATTCAAATAAGATTTGATGTTGCAGTCTTGAATCCAAATTCGCAGGGTAGGTCAGCAGGCAGAAAACTCAGACAGGGTTTCTATGTCCCAGTCTTGAGACAGAATACTGTCTTCCTCTGGAAACCTCAGTCTTTGCTCCCAAAACGGTCAACTGATTGGATGAGGAACAACCATGTGATAGAGGGTAGCCTGCTTTACTTAAAGTCAGCTGATCCTAATGTTAATCGCATCCACAAATAGCCTTCACAGTAACATCTAGGCTAGTGTTTGACCAAATAACTGGGCATCATAGCCTAGCCAAGTTGACATATGAAATTAACCATCACAGATAAGTATTTTGGAAACTTCATAGTAGGGAAGACGATGGAGCTCCTCATATATGGCAAAACAAAAACCCATGACTAATTCAGTACTTTTAAACATGTACTCTATGCCAGGCCTGATGCCAAACACCTTTGTCTCTTATAACTCACAACAGCCCCAGGGGGATAAATATTGTTGTTATTCCACTTTGCACATGACCAAACAATAGAGATTGCATCACTTGCCGTATTAGTCTCCTATTGGTGCTATAACAAATTAACACACACTTAGTGGCTTAAAATAATAAAAATTCATTATCTTATAGTTCTGGAGATCAAAAGTCCAAAATGGGTCATATTGGGCTAGAATCGAGGCATCTACAGGGATGCATTCTCTCTGGAGGCTGTAGGGGAGAGTCCATTTTCTTACTTTTTTCCAGCTTCTGGAAGCTGCTTATATTCTTTGGCTTTCGACTCCTTCTCCATTTTCAAAGTCAACCATGAAACATGTTCTAATCTATCTGGCTCTGACCTTGGCCCACTCAGATAATTCAGGATACTTTCCCACCTCAAGATTCTTAACTTCATAGTATCTGCAAAGTCCCTTTTGCCAGGTAAGATAACACATTCACAGGTTTGAAGGATTAGGGAACCCTTGGGGAAAAGGGCATCTTTGGGGGAGGCATTACTCTGCCTGCCATACTGGCTCGGTCTCACCCAGCTGGAAGTGGTGAAGCCAGCCAACTCAGTTCCATCTGACCCAGAGCCTACACTCTTGACCGTGGTAGAATTGCACTTCTCAGAAACAGCACCCAAACGGAATTTAAGTCATCAGGGTGACTTTATTTCATGAGCAGAGACCATCAGAAGCATTAGTCATGGAGAAGTGAGCAGATGAACAAAGTACCATTCAATAAGTTATCCAAAGCCACATGGAAATGCTTTGTTAGAAAGAATGCTTGAAGCTCATGGGATTTTACTTTCACGACCAATTAAAAAAGTGAATTCTTCAGGCTTCCAACACTGAAATGAAGCTTCTCTGATCCCACAGATTAGCGATGAAGCCAAATTTAAAGGAGACTGAATTAAAGAGAATTTTGGCAGAAGAAAGAAAGGAGACAAATAAGGACAGTTTAATGCCAAAGTTATGGCTATTGTCCTCACCCAGAACACCCCCAAATCTCAAGGATCAATTTTCAAACTTGACCGGCTTCCAGAAGCCACATGGATAAAATGGGGTTTGGAGGATTTGGAAAATAAAGCTTGGAATCTCCCAGCTTGTGACAGAATGATGAAGGATTTATTTACTTGGGTAAGGAGGATTCAAAACAGAATGCTAAAAAATCACAAATAAAATTACCCAAGGAGAATGAAAAACAGCAAAATAAAAAATTCCATATGAACTCACTGCCCCTTTTTATCTTATGGTCTTCTCACTAATTTCTCAGTTAATCAAATTGCAAGATGGCATTTAAATAATTGACAGTGGGAACAGCCTGTCTGCAGGGCACGCAAAAGAGTACAGTGTGCAAGGATGCCCCGTTTACTACACAGATGCACAAAACAACTTGATTGTTCAATAGCTTGATTCCTACTTCCATTTTCTCTGTATTGGAAGATATTTGGCTGTTGATTTACAGATGCGATTAGCTCCAAAAGACTACTTTTCTCCTTATTTTGTAAGAAGGAAGTTTAAGCAAAAAGAAATTTTCATCTGCCTGCTATAAACCCTTCCCCAGGCAAAACTGATTGTCTTATAATAGACAACAGTGGTTCTCAACTGGAACTATTTGCACCTTGGTGGACATTTGGAAATGTCTGGGACATTTTTCATTGTCACATCTGGAGGGGAGGAGGCAGGTACCACTAGTGGGCTTCTAGTGTTAGGGATAAGGGATGCGCAAAGCATCCTACCAATGCACAAGACAGCTCACATAACAAAGAGTTACCAGGTCAGAATGGCAATGGGGCCAAGGTTGAGAAAACCTTGATATACAGTGTAGTGGATAAGGACAGGGCCCAGAACCAGACAGCTTATGTTCAAATCCTGACTTCACTATGGACTAGCTGAACACCTTAATGGTTCTATACCTCCATTCCCTTACCTCTAAAACAGATAATACATGCACCTGCCTTGTAGAGTTCCCATGGGGATCAAATAAGTTAATCTAGGTAAGTGCTTAGAGTACAACCTGGCACATAATTTGTGTATCACAAATGATACCCATATTGTGAAGTATATGATCATATAATAATAACCTCACTGGTTCAAAATTATTCATTTACCTGCCTAGCTCCTTTGACTCTCACTAAATTGTGAGCATCCTAAGGACGACACTGTATCTTAATGATCTATGTCACTTCAGCACCAAGCACAGAGCCCAAATAGAACAAGCCCGAAGCCAAAGATTCAATCAATCAATTGTAGCCATCATGGCTGGCGATGGCCCATATCTGCTCAGCCCTTGCCACACAGGGCACCGTGGCCTGAATTGGCTGAGAGCTTTCTCTGACTGCCAAGTCCACCCTGTGTACAAGGCAGGCCTACGGTGCCAAAGAATCAATGCCCCCAGGGAGTAGCCGTCAACCAATAATGGAGGGCAATGGATATATAAACACCCCAGCTCCCTCTCCCCTGGCGTGGGTCACTCCGTGGTGCACGGTCTACACTGCCTCCCAGGCTTCCCTGGCAGGAGTAAGCTCCAGTCGCCCAGAACAGCGCTTTGCTTGGTAACATGCCCTTTATCGGCCGCCTTCCCATCCTGGTCTCCTTTCCACTCCCCTACTAGTGTGTTTCGGCGTCACCTCCCACATAAACCACTGTCCTCTGACGTGGGTCTCAGAGCTGACTCCTGGGGGCACCGCGACTGACACAGCACTACAAGAGCAGGATGGACCAAGCCTTCCAGGAAGATGGCATCTCTGACTTCAATATCATCGCATATTGTGGGAGACAAGAAATCGCCCCCTGAGAGCACTAGGACCCAGGCTCCCCCCTGCTCATTTCTGACTTCCCGGGAAGCGCGACCCTGTCCGGTAGATGGCAGGGGCTGAAACGGGAAGCAGAAGAAAGAAAATCCATTCTCAGAGTGATAAAAATAAATAATACGCCTCCAGGTCTGAGACTGGTATTAAATGAAACTTGAGGTAATCTTCCGAGCAGAGCTTGGGGGGCACCTGTGACGTGGAAATGGAGCTACTCTGTTTCTAGGGAAATACATACTTTTAAAAATTACGCTGGAGGCTAAAAGCTTCCAACAATAAATCTCCCCGAGGCGCACTCCTCTAGGGACAAATATACCGGGAAACCTTCAAAGAGGGTGCTTGGTTTATCGCTTGGTGTCTCTTTCTCACTGAGGAAGGAAGTCTCTTTGTTTCCACTGAGAAACTGGCTCCACCAGGACCTCTTCAAAGATTACAAAATTCTTCAGGACTCCCTCCGCCCCCCGCCCCTTAAAGACTACAGATCATTTCATGCTGAAAATAATCCTCAGCAGTTGAAAGCAGACAGTGTGTTAACAATCAGTGCTGTTCCACTTGACCTGAAGAAAAGCAAACAAACAAATAATGGCAAAAACCCATCCTGCTGTGTTATTAAAATACAACCTCAAATCTATTCCTTTATCCATCATGGAAAACTGTGCAATACTACTCACAAGAATTTGTTGAGCACTTACTATGTGTCTTAGTACGTACTCTTATAACAGAATACCTGAAACTGAGTAATTTATAAAGAAAAGAAATTTATTTCTCACAGTTATAGAGGCTGAGAAGTCCAAGGTCAGGGGTTTGAGGGCTTTCTTGCTGGTGGGGACACTCTGCAGAGTCCCGAGGTGGCACAGGACATCACGTGGTTTGGGGGCTGAGTGTGCTAGCTCAGGTCTCTCTTCCTCTTCTTATAAGGCCACCAGCCCCGCTCCCATGATAATCTATTAATCTATGAATGGATTAATTAGTTCCTGAGGGCTCTGAAAGGTGCCATCTCTCAATACTGCCACACTGGGGCTTAAGTTTCAACATGAGTTTAGAGGGGACAGACATTTAAAAACATAGCACAAGGCATTTGTATTTATTACCTCACTTAACAACTGCATAAGTAATATGTCCATTTTACAGTCAGAGAGTTTGAGAAGCAAAGCTTAAAAAGTTTAGCAAGGTCACGTCATGTGGCTCATGAACAGTGGAGCTGGTATTTTTAACCCAGGAGAGTCTAACTCTTTTAGAATTCTGCACTAGGCGATCACCTTATGTGAAACTTCAGTCCAATTTAACTGATAAACATCATCTGTGTAAAGCTGGCAATTATTCCACTAGGTATCAGGCATGGAGACAGAGAACATATAAAAACTGATAGTCATCAGAGGCAAAATTCCAATAAATAGGAAATAATTGTTGCACATTGTGAGTGAAGGCTTCCATCTAGGATTCTGTTATCATCGTAAACTTTATTTCTCATATGTGTGTCAAGCATGCATGCAACTACGACACAGTTGTCCGAGAATCTAAACTGTAGGAAGATGAAATTAAAGCCAGGAGTAATTGAATTAATAGAGAAATTAGAGATGAATTTACCCTCACTAAAGACAGTGAGGAAAAGAGACCCACGTCCCACGGCACGGATGCCAACACTGCGCTCGTAGAACCTCACAGTTTCCCCAGCAGTGAATGTGTTAAGCCCTCCTCACGTTCACCATCTGCCTCACACTCCGAGTGCCAGACTGCCTTGGTTCCACTCTGAGCTCCAACACTTGCTAGCTGCAGGGGCTTGAGAAGTTTCCTCATCTCTTGTGAGCCTCTGTTTTCTCACTCAAATATGACCAGAGATAATACCTTTTTCAAAGGATTATTGTGAAGATTCAATGAGAAATGAATGCAAAAGGCATGACTCCGTGGCCAGAACATAATGGGCATGCAGTAAATATTCATGGGTGCCCTTCTGCCCTCACCTGAAGGCTGAGACAGCCAGGCAGGTGCACACAGCCTCCTCGGGCCCCAAGTCTTACCCAGCTGCCTTTGTGCTTGGCTTCCCTTGCAGCCCAGAGCAAAGCAGAGAAACCTTGGTTAGGTGAACTGGCCTCTGCACCAAGTTCCAGAGAGGAACTCCTGCACTGATGCTATAACCAGTTACAGGGCTCCAGGGTCAGCTTTCATTTGCAGTCCCCTGGGATAGGATCTTACAGTGAATGGCCTAGAGGACAATCCAGCTGGGCATGCATGGATTCTCATGCTTCCTTGGAGTGCACTGAGGAGGATGTGAGTGCTTGTAACCAAGAGGAGAAGGCATGTACAGGTGGGTACCAGGGAGACAGATGAATGGCCTAGAACATGAACTCTTTCTTCAGAGGTTCATAAAAATATTCCCAAATTGGCTGAAGATAACTTAAAGAAATCATTTCCAGTCTTCACCATAAGCCCATAAAATGGTGCCATTATCCCCATTTTACAGATTGCACTGATCTCAAGGTTCAACTCACCTACCACAATGCCCTATTTGGGAAGAGGTAGATTTACTATAAATTCAGACATCCTGCTACTGAACCCTATAATCTTTTTACTCCCCTCTCTGTGTCTCTCGTGAGTGATTGGTGTTTCTATAGATAACCTGAAAACAGTGGGTCGTAGACACAGAGATGCGCAGCTCAGCTCAACCTCCCTTCAGGGAAGGCCTTGTTGCCCAGCTGAGGGGCGTGTGGTCAGCAGACAGCCCCTTGCCATCTGCCCTTGCATGCAGAGGCTGCCTCAGCTGCCTGGGGTCCACGGAGCCCCCCTCCTGCCCTCGGGGCAGCTCCCACAGTGATAGAGCCAGGTGGGGACATAAAGGCCCAGCCATTTCTGCCCAGTGTGGACACTGTGATGGGCAGTACTAGACCCAGAGCTGCCCTGGGGTTGGCAGAGGCTCTTTCGGGGCTGCATGTCAGTTTACTTCTGCCTCTGCCCGATCTTGCTGCCTCCCCTTCTTTTTATAGGTATTTATCCCAATAAACACCCCAAACCCTCAATTCTGCCTCAGGGTCTGCTTCGAAAGAACACAACCTACACTGCAAAGCAAAGCAGAGTGTGCTCTACACATCAGTCTGATCCTAAAGTCCAATCACTCCCATTCACGGGGCCCAGGGAGCTCAGGCCTTTGAAGCCAGAGAAAGGTAGGCTTTCACTTCGGTCGTGAAAAACAGAAGTTGGGTTTTGGAGTCAATAGACCTCAACTGAACTTCTAGCTCATCCAATGTCTATGTCTGTGTTGGGCATTCCAGGTGACCTCACTGCACCGTACGTGAAAATTAAGACTACTATTACTGCATGGCAGCGATCAAGGCAATGCAAATACAGATCGAAGCGCATTTTATCACGTTCATCACTGTCACCCTGACAGCTCCCCTCCTTCCATTATGGATGAACAGGAACAGTTATTCAAGCGCGGGCAAAATGCTCCGCTCTTCCCCAGTAACTCAATTCCCCTCTCAATGAGGAGAGCAAATGTCATTCTTTCCCAAAAGTTTCCAAAATCAGCAACCCCAGCGATAGCAGGAAAGCAGGGAACATTGTTATTCTTGTAGAGCAGAGCTGTAGCATATAATTAAATCATTAAGAGGCAAATTAACTCCTCTAGCAATGCTCTTCTCAGTATTTGTGGGCAAACCCATTAGCGTTGTGCCAGTAAATCCTGAAATTTCTTTGCACACAGACTGGGTAACCACCGCTTCAAAGGCAAGGGATGGGGCGGGGAGTGCGGTGTACAAGTGATTTGATCCACTGTGGACGTGTATGGGAGGGCTGGGGTGGGGAAGAGATGGGATGCTAATGGCATGTTGTGATTATATTTCATAAACCCTTTGAAAATATAGCTGCCAAACTTCCCCTACCTAGAGCCAACAATAAATCTATTCTTTTCCCGGGAAAACCATTCAAGAGCTTTTGATTTCCCATTCACTTAGTCCTCATCAACTGCTCTCAATTTTGCTGAATTCTTTCAGCTTGGATTATTCATTTTTGGCGGGGGCATAGTTGGGGGGTTACTGAGTAAATAGAATGGGCATCTTCCAGTGTGACACTTTGGAGCTGTTTATTTAGCAGGATTAAAAAAAAGAAGAAAAATGAATACAAAGTTGGCTTCAATTCTGTAGCCAAATATATATTTATGCTATTGACTCAAATTCAAGCTGACCAATCTGGTTGGCTGTCTCTGGCCTTCAATTCTTCCAGGCTTGAGTGTTTCAGTCAATATGTTGATCATTTATATGATGACCCTGCTTAAACCCTTAATAAAATGTAAATAACACGAAAGTGTATTGGAAGTCAACATAACTCATTATGGCCGCTTATACACTCATCAAAATCCTGAGGGGGGAGTCTGACCTGATTGGAGGTTTACTCCAGAGTCATACAATAATTTTAGCTGTGAAAAAAAATTTTATGGCATGTAAGATTAGCCCACACTAATGCAAGGTCAAAAATAATAGAATCAATAGGCAAACTCAATACTGTTAACATTTTGAGAAAATTACTACCAGAAAACAATGTCAACAACAGATTGAAATGAGTCTCCAAAGTCGTCCCATTGATTTCCCTTCAATTTGGTGACAATCTAACTCTTTCTTTTATGCAACATGGAATTTTTCTAGCCTTTTTTTTCCAGCTCTGCTTTAAACGTAGAATATTTCTGTTGTACTTTTTTTTGACTGATGTCAAATGTTATATGTGTTGAAAAAATGTGTATGGGTATCCATATCTAAGAGAACAGAATATTAAGATTTATTCCATCATGTAGAGTCTTTAACGGGTCTTTAATTTAAGGCTCACTTGATAAATTCAGGAGCTATTTTAATTATAGCAAGGCACACAAGTGCAAATGTAAACAGTGCCATTAATAAATTACCAACTAAATAAAAACCTTATACTGGAAACACATGGCCTTGAACATGGTTTTTTTTTTTATCAGCTATATCATATGCATTATTATCCTTGATGTTGGAAAGGGAGCTTACTGTTTGGAAAATCCATGTTGTTTAGTATTACTTGACAGACCTGTAAATAGCCATGCATTAGCAATGGAATGAGAAACCCAATCCACCCAGGCTTTTCTCCCATTTTAGTTAAAGGCTCCATCATCACCCCCCCCAACTCCCACCTCCACTGATTTATTCAAGCCAAACATTAAGAATTATCATTAATTTATCTCTTTCCTTCTTTCCCATAGCCAATCCATCAGCAAGTTCTGGCAGTTTTAAACTCCAGACTATATCCTGAATCCACCCACATTCCTGGTTATTCATTGCAATAGCCTCTTTCTTGGTCTTCTTGTTTTCAGTTTTCTACCTAACAGGGCATAACAATCACTTAAAAATACAAATTAAATCATATTGTACTTCTTTAAATTCTTTCATGGGTTCCACTGTACTTCATATAAAATCTGCCATGACCCAGAAGATGCCAAGCTCAGTAATACTTCAAGGCCCTTGCCTAGGCTCTTTCTTCTTCCTGGCACACCTTTCTCCCAACCTTAATCGTGACTTGTTTACTGTTTTGAACGGGTCTCAGTTCTAGAAGAATCTTCTCTGATCATGTCATCAAAGGGTGCCCATTTTAACCTTATCCTCATACCTCTTAGTTGTTTTTGTCATTTTTATCATTTCTGTAAAGAAGTTGACATTTATAACTATGACTCCAGTGTGTAAAAGAAAAGGTGGGAGGGGGGGCTGAATATATAAGTCATTTTATCTAACATTTATACCCCTTTTGTTTTCAATCTTCATTTTCATGGAGAGCAGAAATTTCTTAATTGATGAATTAAGGGCACCCATATTCTTTTTGTTAAATTTTCTTTGGGGTAATTTTCCAACCTCTCAGAGTTTCTCTCCAATCTCAGGGTTCTTGGCTCCTTCCCAAGATGTATTTGGGTACCAGGAAAGGTCAGGTCCTCATGGTCCCAGGAAGGCATGTCTGGATCATGAAGTTCCCTTGCACTTAGGTTTCTTCTGTTCATGGTCTTCAGGCCATGCTTATTGCCCTCCATACTTATTGCAACCACTGTCATGTAGTGTGGCCTTCCTGCTCAGTGGGTGTCCCAGGCTGGTGTCCACCAAGATGCAGTTGAGCTCAACTAGTCTTTTGGGCTCTGTGCTGGTACCTGGTGTTAATAACTCTGGATGTCCATTGCCTCTGGGTATGAAGTCCCAGTCACCTAAACTTCCTTTACCTGAACCCAGGCTTCTCCTAGGCAAATGGTTCACACAACACTTCCACATGCCCATTGATACAAGTGATTGCCTGTTTCTCCATGATGCTACAGTACCCAGGTCCCTACAAGGCTGCCTAGGCAGACCAAAGGTATTCTCCTGTTCCCAACCATGTCAGAGGCACCTTTGTGCCTGACACAATGCTTATCTATGGGGCTTCATTCTCTCCAGTCTTCAAACTAAAAGGCTGTTCTATATGGCCTCAAATTTAGAATCAGGATACTCCTTTAAAAATTTCCTGCCCTCCTCTTGCCATATTTTTGAGCTCCTTTTCTGGCCCCCAAGGGCTTTTCCCTTCCATTGTGATCAGAAATTTCTTTTAATTCATAATTGCCCCATTGTCACTCTATGTTTCACTTTGTGGTCTGCCCACCAAGCCTTGACGTTGAGATGTAAAAGCCCAGTTCAGGGAGTACCCACCAAAATTGCAATTTCTTGTAGAAGTCTGGCCTATAAGGCTATCTTCTTACTATAAATATCTATTTTGAAACTCAAAGCTAAGAATTGTGATTAAGATAATTATATTTCCGTAAGTGTTCCTTGAGGATTTTTAAATATGTTTTTTAAATTTTGAAGTCATCTTAAAATTACAGCAAAGTTGCAAGTATGGAAAAAAGAATCTTTTTCCCCCTGATCTGTAAGAATTAAGTCACTGATCTGATGCCCAGACACCTTACTGTGTATTTTATACAAACAAGGACACTTTTTTACACAACTATCAAAATCAGGAAAATGATGTGATCTATGCCTACCATGGAATCCTCAGATCCCACTCATGTTTCTCCAATTTTCCTAATAATCTCCTTGGTAGCAAAAGGTTTGAGCTCAGAATCAACTGCTGCATTTAGTTCTCATACTTCTGTCCTCTTCGGGCTACAATACCTTGGTCTTTCCTTGACTTTCATACCCTTGACACTGTGGAAAATTAGAAGCCAGTAATTTTGTAGACATTCTCCGTCACTTCTGCTGTGGCGCACCCTTAGTGCTTGTGAGATACTATAGCCTTGTCTAAAGCTGTGACTAAGACAACAAACGCTAAAACACACTTCCAGGGTCACATGCTGTCTCCACCACTCCTGATCGAGTGGTCTTGGCAATTAAACGCTCTGTGTACAGTTTCCATGTCAGTAGGATGAAGGTAACCACTGAGCTTATATCCTGGGACTATTGTAAGAATGCTCGTCTTCCTGCATACTCCAGCCTGGCTTTGCTGGGGATTTACAACCCCTTACAAATGACTGCGGGGCACAAGGACTATAAACATACCCACTCCCTTGCTCCTGCCTGGGACAATCATAGGCATGGCCTGCACTCTAAAGCTCCCCTGTGGGACTGAGCCCAAGCTACGTCTCCAGGACTTGTTGACTTTGCTTACTTGGCCTTATTCTCCTGGCCTTGGTTCCCCACTCCCTTTCTGGTCTTTTCTGGGAGCACTTCCTAATAAATTACTTTCATACAAATCCTCCTCTCAGGATCTGCTTTTGGAGAACACAATTTAAAGTAGCTTCTATCTTTTAAGAAGGCTGTTTGCCTGCCACACGGAGGACAGAGAGAGTGCCAGTTCGGAAGCTGCCAGAATTGCCCACATGTGAACCACGCGGGCAGAGAAGTGAACATACACAGACTACATTTGGAGGTGGAGTCTACGGGATTGGCTTCTACATAGGATACAGGGAACAGGGAGGGAAAGAGACAAATCAGGGATGAATTCAGGACCTATGCAAATTGTTTCCCGTGAGGAGCAGAACAGCACTTTAGCTATGGAGAGCTGAGAGCTGATATTCTTAGAATCTCAGTTAATAATACTAAACATCGTTGGTAACAAGGACTGCAGACACACAATAGAATTTAATCGGTAGTACCACAGTCTCACAATGGGAAATTACAATGCCCTGAATTTAATAGGTTTCATTTTTCAAAGTGAATATTTTTCTTTTACAGTCTCTCACTGCCAGTGATGCTCTTGGATTAGAACTGATTAGAGAGTCTTCTTTTATCTAGAAACAAGGCCCTTGGCTATTTACACAGATTGGTTAGCTTTGTCCAGCGGAAACAAAGGCCCCTTGCATTCCTCTTCCTGCTGTGTGTTCCAGCCTCTGTGATTGCCTCAGAAAGGGCTTTAGTTTCTTTCCACGGCAGCAAGGCAGTGATGGCAGAGGAGGAAGAACGTAGGGTGGGTGTCGGAAGACCTGTGTTCCAGGCCACTGACCCCAGCACTGGGGTGGGTCACCCCACATCTGATCCCCAGGATCCTCAATAATTACTTAATAATTACGTCATGCACAGATCTATTGAGGAGCTGCTATTCTAGGCTCAGCTATATATCGGGAATACAGTGACAAAATCATCCTAGTCCCTGACCTGACAGGATTTACAGAAGGATCAAATTCCCCACCTTTATTCACAAACAAAATGTTTTGTAAATTAGTGGGACATGCAGACATACACATCATTAGAATTCGTGTGATTTCTCTGTCTATAGTCTTTTCATTGCCTGTGTCTGCTTTTAATATTACCAGTCAAAAGTCAAGTGCCTTTCTTACATATTGTGAAGAAATAATCGCAGATGGCTGTTGGGTCCAAAATCTGGAACCCTTTATGCCAAATATATTGCAGAATTCAAGCTTTACTTGGATCTTAGGTACTCAGGCCCAGATATATTGAGTAGTAATAAAAACTGGGGCAGATCTCTGTAATCAGACAGTGTTTCTGTAGGGAAACATAGGAAATTCCCACTCAGCAGGATAAATAAAGACCATTCTCTCTCTCTCTCTTTCATATTGCTTTAGCTCAATTCTGGCCATCAAATGAATCACCAAACAAGAAATTTTAAATTAACTTTGGTCTTCAGGTAGTTTCTGGATTTCAGAATTGCAATATGGGCCTATTGCCCATATTGTTTGAAATAAGTTAGACATGAGTTGGGACTTAAAAACTAAATTTATCAAAGATATTCATTACAATTGCATTTGCTATAATGGTATTTGACCTATAGATGACCCAGCTTTATAAATAAACTTAAAGCACCTCCAGGTCCATTAATATTTCATTGATCCATAAAATACTCCCAAGTCCTTGTATTTATCAGCCTCGTGGAAAGACTGTGTCTGAGGTAGAAACCGCACGCATAAAGAAAAGCAGCCTTGCTCCGGTGTCCGGGCTCATAATTCACATGCACATTAGGAGTCAGCGATAATATAATTTTTAAGGCCCCAGGAGGGACCAATGAGAGTTGGCGTGACAGAATTGGACCATGCCATATGGCGGGTCGGCCTCCCCCATGCTGGAGATAGCAGTGTCTGGAACGGTCTCTTTAAAACACACGTTGGAGCCAATGACTTCCACTGAAAACCCTCCCATGGCTTCCCACGGCACCTGGAAGAAAGGCCACATTCCTTGTCTTGGTCTGGCACCATACGACCGTCTCTTTCTCCATTTCTCCTGATCCTCCAACCACCTGGCTTCTGATTTACAAAGCTCCCATCCACCTTGGCCCCTTGCAGCAGGCCCCTCCCCGAACCCAAACGGCTCTTCTTCATCCTTCAGTTTGTAGCTTGAAGGTCACCGACACAGAAAGATCCCCTGCCCCACCTGCATCTAATCACTCTTTCTCACCTTGCCCTGTTTATCTTCTTCAAACCATTATTCCTCTCTGAATTGACGGGGTAATTTGTTTGTATTTTTGTTTCATTGTTTATTATGATTGTATTGCTTAGAATTTGATCTGGGGCTGACTTGTGCTGTTTCTTAGTTTATAAAGGCGGCTGAGTGAGGACACAGAGAGGTCAGTGCTGTTGAAAGAAAAGTTTAATGTTACGGTTCCCCTAGAAATGAGAGCCACGTCCTTCAGGGCCACAGAGAAGGGCACCAGGAGGCAGAAGGTGGAGAGTGGGGGGGGGGGGGTGGCATAAGCCACAGCCTTTCTCAAGGTTTCTGCAGGAAAGGCCAGGGAGGGCAGGGTGAATAGTTTGGGATTGGCCAGTTGGAATAATTCTGGTGCCCTCAGGGGCATAGAGCTGTGCCTAGTTGTTTGGCACCTGGCCTTGGGTTGACTTAGGGTAGGGAAAATATTGGGGGGGGGCGTATGAGAGTTAACTAAAGGAGAGAGAAGGCCCCACCGCGCAGAAGTGGGGAACCTGCGGCCTTCTGATTTCAAGATTGTTCTTTTATTAGCACCAAAGGAGGCAAGAAAAGCTTCATCTTTCTCTGCTGTACCCTGTTTAATAAAAAGATTTGTTTATAAAATTTGGATTCAGTCAAAAGGCTGCACTTAAGGACCTAGAAGGCCACATGTGGCCTTAAGGCTGCAGGTTCCCCACCCTGACGTGGTGGTTAGTTTTGCCTTGTCATCAATGGATGCCGAATAGACAAATTCAGAATCCAAGAAAACACAGAACAGTGGCACATAATGCCAAGTCCAAAAATAAGAGTGTTTTCAGTGAGATGTAAGTTTATTTTTCTTTTGCATAAAATAAGTCCAGAGGTAGAAAATTCAGGGCCTGTGGTGGCTTCATGGTGTCATCAGGGAACCAATGTCTCTGTCTTTCTATATCAATGACCCAGCACAAGGTTCCCTTCTCAAGATCACTTTGCATTAGTTTCCTATCACTGTTTTAACAGAGTGCCACTAACTTCAGTGGCTTAAAACAACATTGATTTATTATCAGACCGTTCTGGAGGTCACAATCCAAAATGAGCCTCTCGGGGCTAAGAGACAGGCGTCAGCAACACTGCATTCCTTCCTCGCCTGGCCCAGCTCCTACTTGCTGCCCACGTTCCTGGACTCCTGCCACCCCCCCTGCCCCGCCCCCAGTTCAAAGCATGTCACTCCACCCTCTGCTTCCATTGTCACACCCCTTTTCCAGCCTTTGACCTTCTTGCCTCCCTCTCCTAAGAACCCTTCTGGTGACATTGGGCCTATCTGAATAATTGCCCCATCTCAAGATTTTTAACTTGATCACATCCATCATGTTCCTTTTGCCATGTAAGGTGACATAGTCACAGGTTTTGGGGATCGGGATGTGCACGTCTTTGGGGGCCATTATTCCATCCAGCACACTTTGCATTCTCCAAGGTGGCAACGCTACGAGAGCTCCGGGCAGCAAATACACGCTCCAGGCAGCAGAAAGCGGAAGGAGGGGCAAGTATCGCCACCTCCACCTGCTTTAAGGAGCCTTCGCCGAAGTCCCCACAGCACCGTCTCTCACATCTCTTCAGCTAGATCTCATCACAGTGCCACACGTTCAAAGGAAATACGAGAGAGGCAAGGAAATGTAGATTTCATTCCGGGGATGTGTGCCCGGCTCAAAATGAAGGTTTGTTACTAAGACAGAAGCAGGAATCGGTATATGGAGGCTTCTAGTCATCCACACTGCGTTCCCCAGCTGAGATGTAGGAGTCATGACTGTAAAATCCTCATCTCTGTGCTCCGTTCTCTCCCACGGAGCCTGGACAGCATCTGGGACTCAGCTGGCCCAGCGACGGGATGTAGAAATGTGGGATGACGCCACTCCTGCTGGGATGTAAGCTCCGTGAAGGCTGGCCCTTGTCTTTCATGCTCACTTCTTATCCCCGACGCCTACAACCGTGCCCGCTGCCCAGCAGCTTGCAATGGCTGTTGACTGAGGAATGAATCTGATCTCTTTCATGTCCAGTGCAGAGGCCCCCAGAGGATATTTGCCAATGTCTGGAGACACTGGGGTTGGGACACCAATACAAGGGGGCTGCCGGCATCTAGAGGGCAGAGGCCAGGGATGCTGCTAAACTCCTATAATGCACAGGACAGGCCCCTGCCACAGAGAATTATCCCGCCCCAAATGTCACGAGTGCCAAGGTTGAGAAAC
Source organism: Lemur catta (assembly GCF_020740605.2). Classification (NCBI taxonomy): domain Eukaryota; kingdom Metazoa; phylum Chordata; class Mammalia; order Primates; family Lemuridae; genus Lemur; species Lemur catta. The sequence continues at coordinate 43,218,773 of NC_059144.1, read as the reverse complement.
TCTGCACTATAATAGGCAGTCAAAAATTCTCGGACTCCAAAATTCTAAATGTGTTTGAAAAGGCCCATCATGAACTCCTTGCTAGGACTCCTGGGGTAGGCAGAGCCTTGTTGCCCTCATGTTAGGATTCAGACTCTGTGGCGGGGAAGCATAAAGCTCGTGGTGGTTGGCCGGAACCTGCCCATCCTGCATCGTGCCCACTGGAACCTTAGCGTCCACTCCTGCTGGAGCAGCACCCACTTCCTGCAGGTCACCAAATACATGTCCTTTGCTCAGGGCACTCCTCTCTCCTTAGTCACCTGTTTAATGTTTATATGTCTCCTAAGTACCAGTGCAAGGCCATTTTCCTTTTGGAACTTTTTTTCAAAATCTTTTTCATCTACCCATCAGGGTGAACCACGTTCTTGCCTAAACTCCCATAATAACCTCATCATGGCATGTCCCTTTTTACTAGTGTGTTAGCTTCTTATGGCTGCTATTACAAAATACCACAAACTGGGTGGCTTAAAATCACAAAAATGTACTGCCTCACAGTTCTGGAGGCTAGAAGCCCAAAATCGAGTTGTCAGCCAGGCCATGCTTTCTCTGCAGGCTCCAGGAAAGGATCCTCCCTCACCTCTTGTAGCCTCTGGTAGCCCCCGGGGTTCCCTGGTTTGTGGCAACATAACTCCGGTCTCTACTTCCATCTTCACGTGGTCGTCTTATCCCTGGGTGCTCTTCTTCTTAAAAGGACACCAGTCATGTGGCATGAAAGGCCCACCTTGCTGTAGTTTCACCTCATCTTAACTAATTATACCTGCAATGATCTGACTTCCAAATAAGCTCACACTCTAAGGTACTGGGTGTTAGCACTTCAACGTATCTTTTTGGGGGATACAAGTCAACCCATAGCAATTGGTATTATAATAATTAAATATGTTGGTCTTCAAAAAGAAAATGAGAGAAATCCTACCAAATAAGTTCAAGTGAAAGAGGAGAATGTAATGATTTACATACCTAGACATACAAGGGGATAAGTGTAGCTTTAGGCGTAGCTGGATCCAGGGGCTCAAATGCCAGGCTTGATCTCCGTCAGTCTCTAAACTCCGATTTCCACTGTGCTCAGCTTCATTTTCAGCAATCTTTATCTATGTGTAGCCTCCAGAAATCATAGGCCTACCTTACCCTTACACCTAGAATCCCTATCAGGTGTAAGTACAACAGACAAGAACTTATCTTCCTCTGGTTTCTGCCAAGTTCATGTTTGAATATTACTGAAGTACTTCGGGTCAGGTGGCTCAGCCTGGTTACATGTCCACCCTGGAGTTGAGAATGGAAATGGTGTCAGCCCTCTCTACAACTCATGGCCTGAGAATGGGAAGGAAGAATGAAACTACGGAAAATCAGGAGAATGGATGGCTGGTTGGAAAAGTCAGCGAATATTTACTATAGATAATTTTCTGTTCCTTCTTCCCCAGGAGATGCTAAGGGTGTTGATGTAAAGCCTGGCGTCTGTCTCCTTTGATTTTTTGAGAAGCAACACCAGACAGAGTACCCAGCACATAGCTGATGGTTAATAAATGCTCCTCAAACTGAACTGGGATTTTCTTTTTTCTGGTACTTTGCCGGTCCTCTTTGGGCATCTCTCCCTTTCTTTTGGTCTAAGTGCCATGCCTTGCTCTTCAAGTGTATCCCTCTTTTTTTATCAGTGAAAGTAGTAAACTATTCTAAATATAACTTATTTTTTCTTCTCTTTTCCCAAAAGTATAATCATACTGTTGATGGACAAAGCATTACTAGGTAAAGCTACATGGCTGCAATGATCGTGATGACAATGTGTTTAAATGCCTACCTTTCTCTCAGGGCTCCCACCAAAGTTCTCAGAAGATGTGTGATTTACAAGTAAGAATATTATGCTCAAAAATTCCCACCATTCCTTTTCTGCCATTCTCGTGTCACCCGATGAACAGATGTTGGTCAAAGAGTATGTCAACAGCAATTGAGGTTCACCAGCTTTTGCCAACAGATCATAAAAGAGTTTGTGATTTTAATCAAAGTTTGTCATCCACCCAGAACTTCAGAAATGAATTTCCATCAAAAGGAAATTTAAGCTTCTGAAAGTTACCTCACCCAAGAGCAACAAGGGTGAACTCCGGGTCCAAAAAGAAAATAAAAATCAATCATGACAATTATTTTACTAAATTATTTTCAACTGCATTGTATCGAGAAGACTCAGGTAAATGTCGACTGTCACACCAACAAGCAGTGCTGTTCCCATCACTGACCTTTCTCTTGTTAAAATGCATGTCAATATGCAAAACAGAAGTGTTCCCTATCAGAGCTGAATGCGCTCTCCATTTCTAGAGGTTCCCAAAATAATCTGCAGGAAATGGAATTCAAAGGACAGTTCAGTTTCGCTAGAGACATGTACAAACAACCTTTAAAAATTGTCTTGTCTGAGGTTTGCTCCTTTCGGTTTGTCAGCTCCCGTTTCAATGGATTCAGACCTGCACTCACTTCAAAATAAGATGCAGCGGAGTGCGATGTTCTGATAGCAAAACATCCTGAAATATCTCATTTATGCAGAGGTCACTTCCCTGCCAACTTTCATCATCTGGAATATAGCTGAAAACCCAGTGAAAAGCAAAAGGAATGGTCCTCTGAGAAGCCAAAACAGATGTGGCCAAACTCAAGCTCTTTGCTGATGAGAGAGCTACAGTCAGAACCTACAGACGCTTCCTTAACTATTCATTAATATCTAACAGTCGTGGTGTATCAGTCCGGAGCCTATCAGAAATCAGATGGCACACTCAGAATGGGGTAATTCAAGGGCAGTGTAGTAAAGGGACTATTTACAAAGGGATTTGGTGTAGGAAAGTCAAAGGAGCTGTTACCTTTGGGTAACAGGGTAGAGGAGGGAGTAGTTTCCAGAATCTGGAACAAGGAAGACTACATGGAAAAGGTACCTGGAGAGGAACATTGACTATCAAGGAAACCACCAGCCAAGGCAACTGCCCAGGTGACCTGGGAAGTAAACACCCCACCCCGCTCTCTCCCCTCTCGTTTCCTGCCAGCTTGCCCAGGTGACAGCTGGGGAGAAAGGGAGCCAGTTAATGCGTTCCCCTAAAGGTCAGCCCTGTGGCCAGAGAGCAGGGTGGGAGAGAGCGGCAGGCAGCTCTGCCAGGGTTAAACAGGACATGATGGGCACACTTGATTGATCATCGTGGGTTTCTCAGCCCACAGCACGTGTGGGGAGACCAGAAGCGACTGTTGCTAGATGCAGAACATGGCCATGCCCAGAAAGGGACATTTGGCAACAACAAAGAAGAAATCAGTTTTTCCTGCAGATACTCTACTATTCTAAAATGTGGATGGGAATGTTTGCAAATTTCCTTCAAAGAGTACAATTCCTTTTCCCCAAAGGAATTCAGATAAAAATTATATGCAATGGGACCATTTAGGACGGAGCTCCAGTTCTCCACGGTGCCAGAAGATATCTCTATAGTACAGATACCTCAATAATTCAATAACAAGTAGCCCAGAAAAGCTTTTTAAAAACTCCTTAAACTTATCTTAAGCAGGTGGCAACATGTTTGGGATATTTTTAAAGGTTTTTTTCCCACCATGGTTAAAATTCATTTTAACTCACTAAACACACAATAATAATAACTGATACTTTATTGAGTTCTTATTCTGTCCCAGACACTAGACACAAATGTCATCTCATCCTCACCCCTACCTTATGCATGGGTCTGATTATTCCATACTTATTTCACATATGTCAGTTAAGTAACCTGCCCAAGGTCCCACAGCGGGGAAGACACAGCATGAGGCTGAAACCCAGGCAGATGCACAGCCTCCCTGGCCCACGCTTTCAGCACCTGCCATGTGTGGGCACCCTGCTAAGGAGATGATGTTCTTAAGAAAAAGAAAAGAAAGAAAGAAACACTTTTGTGGCACTTCAGTGAGTCTACAGAAAAAGCCCATGGGAATATGGGGTATATTAATTTTCCATTGTCATGTAACAAATTACCACCAATTCAGTAGCTTAACACATGCCCTATTCATGAGCTCTCAGCTCAGCAGATCAGAACTGCAGGCATGGTATGGCCAGGCTTTCTGCTCAGGATCTTATAAGGCTGAAATCAACCTGCTGATGGAGCAACATTCATATCTGGAGGATCTGGGGGAGGCTCCATTTCTAAGCTCATACATGTCATTGACAGAATTAAGTTCCTTAAGGTTGCAGGACTAAAGTCCCCATTTTCTTTCCAGCTGTTGATCGGGGACCACTCAAAGTCCACAGAGGCCACCAACATTCCTTGCCACGTGACCCCTTCCATCACCACCATCAGCATTGGAAAATCTCCCTTGTGTCAAATCACTCTTTCTTTGACTCCCTCTCCAAGAAAAGCACAGTCTCTTTCCAGGGCTCACCTGATTAGGTCAGGGCCCACCTGGAACAATCTCCCCATCTTAAGGTCAACTGATTACTCATTGTAATTACAACAGAAAAATCCTTTTATCCATAAGAGTGATAGCTCATCATATGCACAGATTCCTCCCACACTTGGGGGAAGGGATTACACAAGGTGAAGGTCCCTGAGGGTCATCCTAGCATTCTGCCTATAACACCTGGCAATGCCTAGCATGAGGATTTGACATAGGAGGATCACAAAGCAGTGTGGAGATGAACCACATGAACTTCTAATAAATAATACATATGTAGAAGTCATTAATTAACCTTGCAACCCTGGAGTCAGACTATGGCGTTCTCCCTGGGCTTAGCGTCTGTTATTCAAATTGTTTAATTTCTCTGAACCTCAGAGAAGTTCCTTTCTTTGCTGTCAGATAAATGATAGTCTATACCTCATAGGGTTGTTGCATGCAGTAATGATTAAATCCATGTGGCTACCTAGCACAGCACCTGGCCAGGAGTAGGCTCTGAGTACTCTTAGCTATTAGAATTAATATTAGCATTGCTGTTACTAGCTTTGTGGCTATTCATGTTTGAATTATTTAGCTAGGATTGAAATAAGCCTAGACTGAGTTCACAGCACAACTGAGAGAATCTCCATTACTTGTGTTGTTTAACATGGATTCCGGGAACAATAACCTTGGTCACTGATGCATCAACTCAGGAATAAATGCCAGTGGCCCCTGGCAAGAAAGGAACGAGAACATCCCAGATTCCAGTTCCATGTACAAGATGGCTTATTGCTCTTTATAGATGCCTCAGACAACAAGAGCCCAAAGGCTTCCAGAGAGAAAAGCCTGAGATACTCTAACACGTGTATGGGGAGGAACATTTGTAAGATTCTTCAAAGCATATAGTCTTCACCCAAAGAGGACAAACAACTGGGGAAATAAAAAATTCCCCCGATCTATTTAAGCTGTAACAAGCATCCTTTTTGCATTCGCTTTAATTTAAACACCGTATGTCAGGCTACTTCCTAGGAGATACAAGTCGTTTCAGCTCCTTTTTCTTCGTCACTCAAGAGAAGGCACTGAAGGAGAAGACAAGGTGTGGGGGCTGTTTTATCGCCGGGCACTGCGCCCTTTCTGGAAGCATCGCCCACTTTAACTGGTGCGAGACGAAGAAGTGTTTTCTGATTTTTGTCTAGAGCACTGGCCTCCAAAGTGGAAAATAAGCAGAAAAAAAAGACAACATTACATCTTCTATTTATACTTATTTTCCTACTAAAAATAAGAAAGAAATTAAACTGTGTTATATTTTAATAAGCAGCTTGACACTTGTCTCACTCGCTCTGCGCCGGCTGCATATGGCGTTACAGAAATGCTGGGAGAAGACGGGAATCCTACAGCTCAGAGGAATCGGGGCTGGGGGAAGACAGCGGAGTTCTCACTGCCTCTCGCTTACAGCTTACCGAGTTTTCTCGCCCTCTGCATGTGCCCCGAACGTGGATTCACAGACTGCATTATCTTCTCCTAACTATAGCAGCTCGCACAAAAAACCACTAGTGGCTTAAAGACTCCTGCAAAGCAAATCTGAACTGAAGAAAACACGGACAACGCGAGCATCCCTGTGCAGCAAGGAAGTGGCAGAATCTGCCTTCCCCCACTCCTGACAGGAGCTTTTCATCAGTTACAAACAATAGTGACCAACTTGTATCTGTCCAAGAAATCAAACAAAAAATAAAGTTATCAGGAAGATTATTTAAAACATAGATTTACATTTGGGTCCATGATCCAATATTTTTTGTACTAGAACAAAGGGATCTTGAGTTTTTCTAGGCTGTTTCCTCATATTCTTAGTCTGGTATGTAGTAGGTGGTTCCATAAATATCAACTTTTTTATTTTTTGAGACAGTGTCTCACTCTGTTGCCCAGGCTAGAGTGTAGTGGTGTCATCATAGCTCACTGCAACCTCAGACTCCTGGGCTGGAGCAATCTTCCTGCCTCATCCTCACAAGTAACTGGGACTACTAGGTGCATGCTACCACACCCGGCTAATTTTTCTATTTTTTGTAAAGATGAGGTCTTGCTCTTGCTCAGGCTGGTTTCAAACTCCTGGCCTCAAGCCATCCTCCCGCCTCAACCTCCCAAAGTGCTAGAATTACAGGTGTGAGCCACTGCGCCTGGCCCATAAATATCTATTAATCAATGACTGAATCCATAATGATGAATGGGGAAGATTACATTTTTCAGAAATGGCCTCAGCCATATCTCCCTTCCCATATGCTGGCCTATCATGCAATCTTGCAGTCCCCTCATCAAAAGTACGTGCAGTCTAATTCCCCAGCCCTGGACCAGGGGCGGGCTTATAACTACTTTGATGGATAGGTTATGGTGGAAGGAATGCCATGTGACTTCTGAGGCTAAGTCAGGACAAGCCACATGGCTTCCCCATCTGCTTTTCCTGAGACGCTCATTCTGAAGGAGGCAAGCTGCCATGTAAGAAGTCCAGCTACATGGGGACCGCCACTGGGAAGGGGTCACTAGAATGCTCTGGTCAACAGCCCCAGTTAAGATCCCAGGGGTGCTGGCCATGCGAGTGGGACAATTTTGACATCCGTCAGGTGACTGCAGCCTCAGCCAACATCAGACTCTAGTATATGACAAACTCCAAGTAAGAACCAGCCAGCTGAATCTTTTCCTAATTCCTGACCCAGAAATCATGATCAAAACAAAATTGTGAGTTTAAATCACTAAATGTTGGGATAATTTGTTATACAGTACTAGGTAACTGAAACAACTAACTAATCCACAGGAATGTGAAGCATCTACCCCCATTTTAACAATATCTTAAACCATATAATAATGTAAACATGTTGCTTAGCAAAAGATACCACAAATTAAGTAAGACAAACAATGGACTAAGAAGAATATTTGCAACACATATTACAGACTTATAGTTAATCCTTAAAATACAAAGAGTTTCTACAAATAAATAAGAAAAACACCAGCAACCCATTAGCTAAATAGCCAATTACAGGAAAGGAAATTCAAATGGTCCCAAAGTGTCAATATAAAGAGCAACAATGACAACAAAAAACAAGCATGTTTTACCCATTAAACTTACAGACCAAGCACAAAACATTTTGGGATGGAGATGATTTGGAGGAATACAATGTGAACTCATGTAAACTTTCTAGAAAGTAATCTGCTATGTTTATTTAAACTAAAATTATATATACAGTTTGACCTAGCAATCCCATCTTTGAAATATACCCAAAGTAAAAACGTATAAGAGTATGTTAAAAAAGTGTGTGTATATGTATATAGACATATATATTAATCCATACATATATGAATTTGTGTCTGGTTATAAGATGGTAGGAAAAGAAATAGAATGATATGTATTAGCTGTTAATATTCATTACTCTAAGAGAGATGGAGAAGGAAAAGGATTGAGAAAAAAAATTCTTCTACATTACATTGCTACCCTTGCTGTAATGAACCGGTATTTTCATAATGTTTCATAATGATTAAAAAATAAAGAAAGAAAATAGAGACCTTGTAACTTCATGGTGTGATTTTAAAACAAGTCACATGTTAATCACACCCTTCCTGCTCATGAAGAAGAGTTTGCAGTCTGTAAAAGCTGGTGTTGCAAGCGGTGGATCCCTGTACTTTTCCAGGCTCTAAGGAGTATGCACTGAGGAAAAAGAGGTGGAAGAGGGAAGAAGGTGATGCAGAAAGTTAAGCTCTTGGAATTTTGCATTTCAAATCCATGGGAAATAAACCAAATAGGCGAGAAGCAATAATACGAATGTTTTCTCACATAAAATATCTTCTATTATACTCTCCAAATTAGAAACGTATTTGAGATTTGCCAAGTACATATTTTCTAGTACTTAAAAAAATGAAAATATGCAATTTAGATAAATACTCAGAATAATTTTTAAGTACCTACTGGCTGTCAGTCACCTTCCAGCTGCTTTCAAATATTTATTTAATCCTCAAAACATTCCAGTGGTTGAGTCAACGCTCCTAGTCATGTGCACTTTTGTTTGAAATGTTTAATAGTATCATGGGCCAATCCAGTTTCTAAGGCAGATTCTTCTGGCATACAAGGGAATTTTGCCCCAAGGAGATGTTTTATTTGGGATTCTTTTGGCAGCAAGAGTCAAAATCTAACTTAATCTGACTTAAGCAAAAAGGGGCCTTTATTGTCTTACATATCATGGAAGTTTGTGTGATAAGCCTACCTCACAGGGCTAGATCCAGAAATTCCAAGATGTCATCGGGATTCTTTCTCTCCCTATTTTTCATTCCTGTTCACCTTACTGTTGGCTTTATTCTTGGCTGACTCTCCTTTCGTAGTGACAGAGTCCCAGGCTTGAATGCTATGCATTTTGTAGCCCTGGTGGAAAGACGGCTTCTTATTCCCAATAGGGTCAATGAAAATACTTGGTATCACTGTCATTGGGTACATTTGGGTCAGTCGTCACACCTGGAGCCAGTGGGGAGGAGTCATATCTATTCAAACCCCATGAATTGGGATAAGGGAGGAAATGTGAGTTGTTATAATCAGAAGAAGGACTGGACCTGGGGTAAGCAAAGCAACATATGTCTGTTCCAGGAGATAACAAGAGGGAGTGATTTGGGCCATGGAGTCCCCCAGACCGTCTACAGACCATCCTGTAACACAAAGCCTGCCACGTGGTGATATGTATATGAATGAGAAATCAGGGAGCCCCAGGAAACTTGAGGTCACACAAGGATAGTGGAAACATCTGGGCTGCTGATTCAAAATCTGTATTTGGAATCTCCCAGTGAATCCTGCATTCCTTAGAGTTTGGAGAGCCCTGGGATCTGAGCTCTGTTAAAAAGGACACCCTTGCTATATCTGCCCATAAACCTACATGCTTGAGAAGAGGACATTTAAGGTAGTGCTTATGAACATGGGCTCTGCAGCCCTCCCACCCTACCACCTGTTAGCTTGTCATGCGTGCAAGTGATTTAAATTTTCTGAGTTTCATTTCCTCATCAGGAAAATGTAGCTGATTACCAACTGCATGGACTTCTGGCCAGCATTACGTGAAATAGTGTTTTCTTTAAGAGGTGGATAATGCAACAGCTGAGAGGGTGGGGAATGAAACTAATCCCTGTGCTTGGGAGGAGACTGCTCTCCTGCTCTCCTGCTCACCTGCTAGGTGAGCTTGGACAATTTATTTAACTGTTCTGAAACTGTCTCCTCTCTGGGGAAGAGGTAAATTTCTAGTAGTACTTGCCTCCCATGTTTTTGTGGGATTAACATTGCAGGTATACTGAACTGTGCCTGGGTGATAGCAAGCACTCAACATGTGGTAGCTACTGGTGCTGTGAAGGTTCTCCTCTCACTCAGATGCAAGTCCCTGAGGACAAGGATTTTCATCTTGGTTGAGCTATAGCTTAGAAGAGTGCCTGGCACATAATAGATGTTCAATAAATTGTTGTTAAGTAAACAGTTGAATACTTGTCATCAATTCAGTGTCACATCAGCCCTCAGCCTTCTCTTCTACCACTTCTCATATTTCCCAGATATTGGATAGTTGTCAGTTACCTATGATATTTTGTTTCAGGTACTCATCTACACCCTGGAAACAGAGTCATGAACAAGACATGCAGAGCAGCTGCTCCTGGGAGTTTATATTGCCCTGGAGAGAAGGAAGGGGACTGTACATCAGATGGTGATAAGGTCTGAGAAAAAAACAAGTACAGTGATGACAGGGTGTTGGGGGTGGGTAGTTCAAAGTGTATGTCGGGGAATCCTCCTGAGAAGGTGGCTTTTGAGCTGACCCTAGAAAGATGTTAAGGAGCAAGCACGGAAAGGGGTAGTAGAGGGAATTCAAAGTAGAAGTCCTGAGGTGGTGTTACAGGTTGAATTGTGTCCCCACAAAGATATGCTGAAGTCCTAACTGCCACTACTTGTGAATATAGGGCTTTTACAGATGTAATCAAGTTAACATGAGGTCATATTTGATTAAGGTGGGCTCTAATCCAATGACTGGTGTCCTTGTGAGAAGAAGAAATGTAGAGACATACCAGGAAGACACCAAGCAATGACAGAGGCAGAGATTGGGGTGATGCGTCCACAAGCCATAAAATGCCAAGGATTGCCGGCAACACCAGAAGCTTAGAAAGGCATGGAATAGATTCCCACAGAGCCTTCACAAGGATCATAGCCATGCCAACACCTTGATTGCAGACTCCAGGCCTCCAGAACTGTGAAAGAATATATTTCTGTTGTTTTTAGCCACCCAGTTTGTGGCACTTTTTTTATAGCAACCCAAGTAAACTAATACAAACAGGAATAATCTTGGCAGGTTCAAAGGACCAAAAGGAAGAACAGTGACAGGAGACTGCAAAGGAGACAGTCAAGAAATGGAGAACATCACATTAAATGAAATTGGTCAGGCACGGAAAGGTAAATACCACATGTTCTCAATCATATATGGAAGCTAAAAGAGTTGATCTCATAGAAGTAGAAAGTGGAATTGTGGTTACTAGAGGCTGGAAAAGCAGGGGGAATAAGGAGAGATTGGTTAAGAGATACAAAAGTACAGCTAGATAAGAGAAACAATTTCTAGTGGTCTACAACACTATAGAGTGACTGTGGTTAGCAATAATTTATTCTATATTTTCAAATAGCTAGAAGAGGATTTTGAATGTTCCCAAGACAAAGAAATGATAAATGTTTGAAGTGATATATATGCTAAGTACCCTGATTTGATCATTATACATTGTATACAGGTATCAAGATATCACACTATACCCCATAAATATCTACACTTACTATGTGTCGATTAAAAATAAAAAGAAAGCATATTTTGTAGCAGTTGGATGAAATGTTTTGTAAAAGTTAGGTCTATTTAGTCTAGAGAGTAGTTTAATTCTGATGTTTCTTTGTTGATTTTCTGTCTGGATAATCTGTCCATTGCTAAAAGTGGGGTGTTAAAGTCCCCTACTATAATTGCATTGCAGCCTTTCACTCCCTATTAATATTTGATATATTTGGGTGCTCTGATGTTGGGCATATACATATTTACAATTATTATATCCTCGTGCTGAATTGCAAGATCACCAATCATTTTATAATGATCTTCTTTATCATTTCATAAAGATCTTCTGAAGAAGACACCAAAAAGTAGAAAGAGAGCCCATGTTCATGGATAGGAAGAATTAATATTTTTAAAATGTCCACACTACTTAAAGCAATCTACAGATTCAATGCAATTCCTATCAAAATACCAAAAACATTCTTTGCAGAAATAGAGAAAAAAAACCTAAAATTTGTATAGAATCACATAAGACCCTGAATAGCCAAAGCAATCCTTAGCAAAGAAAACAAAGCTGGAAGCCTCACACTACCTGACTTTAAAATATACTATAAAGCTACAGTAAGCAAAACAGGATGGTTCTGGCATAAAAACAGATACATAGACCAATGGAACAGAATAGGGAACCCAGAAATAAATCTATACATTTATAGCTAACTCATTTTCAACAAAGGCACTAAGAACATACATTGGGGAAAGGACAATCTCTCTAATAAATGATGCTGGGAAAACTGGACATCTATATGCAAAAGAATGAAACTAGACCCCTATCTCTCACCATATACAAAAATCAAACCAAAATGAATTCAAGATTTCAATGTAAGTCCTGAAACTCTGAAACTTCTAGAAGAAAACACTGGAGAAACACTTCAGGACATTGATCTGGGCAAAGATTTTTTGATAGACCTCAAAAGCACAGGAAACAAAGAAAAATTAACAAATGGGATTGTGTCAAGCTAAAAAGCTTCTGCACAGCAAAGGAAATAATAAAGAGACAACCTAAAAAATGAGAGAAAATATTTGCAAACTATCCATCTAAGAAGGGATTAATAACCAGAATATATAAGTAACTCAAACAACTCAATAGCAAAAGAACAAATAATCTGATTTTAAAAATTGGCAAAAGATCTGAATAGACATTTCTCAAAAGAAAACATACAAATGTCCAACAGGTAGAGGAAAAAATGCTTAACATTACTACTCATCAGAGAAATGCAAATCAAGACCACATCATCTCACCACAGTTAGAATGGCTATTTCAAAAAGAGAAAAAAATAATATATGCTGATGAGGATGCTGAGAAAGGGGAACACTTGTACACTGTTGGTGGGAATATCAATTAGTATAGCAACTAGGGAAAACAGTATGGAGGTCTCTCAAAAAATTAATAATAAAACTACATATGATCCAGCAATCCCACTGCTGAGTGTATATCCGAAACAAAGAAAATCAATATATCAAACAGATATCTGTACTCCATGTTTATTACAGCACTATTCACAATAGCCAAGATATGGAATCAACCTAAGAGTCCATCAACAGATGAATGGATAAAGAAAATGTGGTATATACACACAATGGAATACTATTCAGCCATAAAAAAGAATGAAACCCTGTCATTTGCAACAACATGGTTAGGTCTAGGGGACATTGTGTTAAGTAAAATCAACCAGGCATGGAATAATGTTCTCACTCATATATGGGAGTTAAAAAAAATGACCTCATGGAGATAGAGAGTGGAATGATGGTTATCAGAGGCTGGGAAGGGTAGAGAGGAGGGAGAATGAAAAGAGGTTTGTTAAATGGTAAAAACATACAGTTAAATAGAAAGAAAAAGTTCTAGTGTTAACTAGTACAACAGTTAACAAGAATTTGTAGCATATTTCAAAATAGCTAGAATAGAAGATTTGGAATGTTCCTAATACAAAGAAATGATCAATATTTGAGGTGATAAATATCCCAAACTCCTGGTTTGATCATTATACATTGTATGTATGTATGCATCAAAAAAACACATGTACCCCATAAATATGTACACCTGTTATGCATCAATAAAAAATAAACTAAAATAAGGTAATGACATAAATTTTAATTTTTTTAATTTTAAAAAGGAATTAAATATGAAAAAAAAGAAAGGAAGAAATGAGGGTGAAGAATTAGGAAGAGGGAGGCTCAGCAGGACCTGGCGGATCTTGGTGAGAACACTGCCTGCTACTCAGCCAGCAGTGGGAAGTCAAGGGAGGAAGGGTGCATAGGGGAAAGATGTGATCTGAGTATGTTGTTCAAAATCACTCCAGCACCTACGATATGGGGGCACATGATGAAGCAGGAGGACCAGTTAGCCTGGAGATAGTCATCGCTGTCAAAGAGCACAGAGTGGTTTTTATTACCCTGGCAGCAGCATCCTTTACATGCTGAGAGGGACCATTGGCTGAGTTAAGTGAGCCCCAAAGCATCCTGTGGAACCAGGAGTTGCTCAGGAAGCATGTCAGATGCTCGTTTTTCTTGAGCCTCCGGATCTTTCTACCTCTAATCATAATCTGTCATATTTTTTCCATTCTAAATTCACTAAGAGGCATATATGTTCTGTGAATGTGGACACACCCATACATGTACACATATGCTTTTGCACACTGCCCTAAATTAATAGGCCATACTTAAAGGAGAAACAAGCACCGATTCCTGCTACGTATGGTCAGTCTATGTTTTCTCTTTCTCTCTCTAAGCATGAAAATGCTGCATTTTGTATTTTTTCCCCCACTGTGATCATCCTGTTTTTGTGACTATGTATTAGTTACCCTGGCAACATGGTAGACTTGGATTTGATTGGCCAGGTTATCAGGTTCATTGTGAGAGCCAGGGGCCCAGTTTTGAGCGTTAAACATGTGCATGTTTACACCAGAGCTGCACAGACAAGCTTGGTCAGGAAAACAAGATTGAGCAGAACTTCTGCATCCTCTCTGTCTACCGGGGAGACCCTTCCTCCCCCTGCTGTGTAAATGCCCCTTGCATTGCTTTTGGGAAGATGCAAGAGCTCATCTATATCTTTTAAATATCTGTTAGAAAATGTGCTTAGCATTGGTATGTTCAGCCCATGGTGCAGTATGTATTTCTTCGTAATGAGAAATTAATTCCTCAACGAAGCTTAGGGAGAATGGTCCAATTGCTGGACCGTGGGATTAAAACCTGTTACACAGACTTAATTCAGACTTGCTGTGCAATCTTAAGTAAGTCACAAACTCAGCCAAATGCTTCATTTTCTGCAAATAAATTTCATTCATAAAGAAAGAGCCTTATCTTAAGAATGAGGTCCTAAGAGCATAGTACACTAAAGATCTAAACTGGGATAAAATTGTAGCCTAGTTTAATCATTTATTTAATCAATTTATCAGATGCATGGTTTACTTATTAGAGTGTGGCTCTATTCATTTACCACTTACCTAGGAGAAAACAAACCCCTCCTATAACTGAAAATCTTTATTAGCCAATGAGTAAATAATCTCAATACAGAATAAAGTTAGGTACAGTCTGATGCCTTAAAAAGTAATAACTATATTTTTCTTATTTTGCACAAATTTCTAAGCAGCCATACCTGGCTCACTTTTTTTAATCCTTTTGTTTTCAAAGGAAGAATATCAATGATGCCTGGATCTACTTCACTGTCTGTGTTTGAACGTATTATATTTAACAGTGCTATGTAACCAGCATAGCCTTAATATAGATGTAAAAGTCATTGGCAAGCAGTCATTTTTCACCTGGGTTAAGTGTTACAGTATGTTCAGCTTCGGTAAAGCTAACATTTAGGCTGTCCAATTCAAAGAAAAAGAAGGAAAAAAAAAATAGTCTGAAGGGAAAAGAGACAAGAATCACATTCCAAATATTCTTCCAAAAAAAAAAAGATGATTGCATAGTAATAATTCCTCTGTTAAAATTACTAGGAAAAAAATGTGAGCCTGCTAAACCTCATATCACTCCCCCACCCCCATGCTACCCCCATGCAGGAAAAAGATGCCTTGTTAATCACTGCACACAGCAACCAGAGTATGATCAGGGAACCAAACAACTCCTTCAGGGTTTAGCCAATTTACCAAGTGATATTAGCTTTCAAACATCACATGCTTTCTAAGATGTCTTGTGCGGTTGAATTTTGTTAGTGAGTCTTGTTTGCAACGCTATCAGTAGTGCATACGGATTAAATGTTGTTTACAGATCTGCTAATTTGCTTGCACATAGCACAATGACATAGCCTTAGATTTACACGAGGAGTGTTAATTTGTTAAGTGTAAATATTTTAAATATATCACCATTTTTATCATTCTACTTTGGTCCATCTTTATTATCTAACACATTCAGAGCCCCCCAACATGGAAGCAGCCTGGGACTCTTGGCCCCCTGAATGGCCTGCTTGTTGTAGGATTTGTGTGCAAGGAAGGTTCTTCTGGGAATGCCCCTGTCTTGGCCAGGAGGCAGGAAGGTAATAAGAGACTTCTCCTCCGAGCCCTGGCTTTGGGCTACTCCCCCCTGACTGGTCTTGTGGTCTCCCTACTCGGAAGCCACCGTCCCCCACCTCTCCCTTCCTAGAACTCTGGGCCCCAGACAGGTGTCCAGAACACTGCATTGAGATTTTCAAAGAAGACAGAGAAGAGCAAAAAAATGAAAAACGCAATGTAAGTCCGCAGGGACGGAATTAGCTGAAAAGAAAAAATAATAATAAGACCAAGGAGGGGAGAAAAAGTGGGAAACAACAACAAAACCTCATTTGGAGCCAACAGAGATCATCTGAGGGAAAGCAGAGAATGGAATCCACATGAAAGGTTCCGTGTGAGTCCGGGGAGAAGACAGGGCGTTGTGCAGAGAGACAAAAGGACACAGGCATTAATAAAACAGAGGGAAAAACGAAAATGCAAGACAAAGCCCTACGGTTCCACATACAAGCCAAGGTACGTACACACACCAATAAAAGCAGGGAAATGGGGAACAAAGGCTGTCATAGCAACCTCAACGAGCCCTGTTGTGCTACAGGCGGCAGCACACATGGGCATCCATCAAGAAGCCTCGGATACCCAGACCGGATCCTCAGGAGGGGAGGGCTGCGGCCCCCAGCAAGAGGGACCCGGGCCTGGCAGTGTACTCTTCCCTTCCCTTCTTTCTTCCTCCCTCCCAAAAATCCAAACCAGGTCTGTGCCAAACCTCTCCCTTCTTTTCAAAAACACAGCTGTTTTTCTGAAATGCAGGAAAACATAACCTGGACCCAGCAGCCTGACGCTTTCAAATCCCCCAAGTTATGTTTCCCAAATTGTTTCAAACCTGAGTAAAGTGGAAGCATTCCCTTGTGCCCTCAAAAAAATCCCCTGCTCCTCTGAAAACAAAGACAATGATAATAACAAAAGAAAAAGCACATCAATGCGTTTGATTGCTCTTACAAAATCAAGCATCCCACGGTTCGGATTCATTTGGGATTGCGTATGTCCAGTGGGATATATAGCTCATTTACCTGAACCTAATTCAAAAGAGAAATGCTCATTTCCTTCCACCTCTATCTTCTACTTAAATTATAGGTTTCTTCTTTATTAATAGACCATCATTTCTTTCTACTTTCTTGTGGTTTGAGTGGGGGAAATACTGTGACATTGGAAAGAAAAAAAAAAAGGAAAGATGAGTGTTTCACCAGCAAGACTTGGAACGCAGTGGAAAATAAAAGAGAACTAACTTTTACAAGAACCTAATGGAGATATTGACATGTGTGTCTGGAAATCTAAAGTTAGCAAAGTGTAAGGCAAGAACAGGCTTTCTCACTTTATTTCTGTATCTGGAAAGTTTCAGCGGCTGGTACCATATGAATATTTATTAATGCATTGTGAATCAGAACCTGTGATTATTACTCAAACTATCTTTTTACCTTGCAAGCTTCAACTCAGAAGAATAAAAACACATCTGCTTTTGCTCTTCCCATATTTTATTCAATGTTTTAACAGCTTTGCTGTAAATATCTCATCCATTACGATTCAGTTGTGACTATATCGGCTTCACGTCTCCTGTTTTATTACTGTCATCACAGTGAAACAACACACTGTTAATTCTGTTAACTAACAAGTTCATTGTTTGAGCTAGTCAGCGATCTCCCATTTGTTGGGTCCACATGTTAAAAGAGAATTGGTTATAAATCAAGGAGGGGCCTGAGTGAGGCATGTTCCCTTTGTTCAGATGAGTGGGTCTTTATTTGAAAATATCATTTAATATGCTGTCATGGAAGAAATGAGTAAATCTGAAGATAGGGCCAAATCCAATCATATTAAACGAAGAGCTTGCACAACCCTTAAAGAATTCAGCTCTGGAATATGCAAGCACACTTAGAGCCTCAAATTGTCTGCATGAAGCCTCTACCTCCTTTATAGCTCCCATTCAATTTAGACCTTGTAAACCTGTCTTTTTCTAGATCTTTCCAGAGGAAACTTGCTAATATTTTTTTTCCCGTAGAGGTGGAAACTGAGTCAGTCAGTGTGGTTCTGATAGTGAAGAATGTGGACTTTCAATTCCAGCAGCCCTAGTTTGCTTCCCATTCTGTCATTTCCTACCTGGTTTGTATGGACTTGAATGATTTAGTTACTACCCATGGGCCTCATCTGTAAAAGAGAGGAGCAGCCACACCTAGGTGGTTGTGACAATTAAATGAGCAACTGTGTTTAAACTTCTGTATCGCTCAGGATTCAGTGAAGGAAGTAGGAATCACTCTGGATACTTCAAGCATATAATGAATTAATTCGGGTTTTAGGTGTATACCAGTTATACACCATTTAACTATTACTATAATGATTGAAAACATGTAAGTGTGCATGCACACACGTGCACACACAAAAACATCATGGTTTAAAACAATGAGCATTTATTTAAATCACAGGTCTGCAGGTCAGAGATTTGTGATAGGCTTGGCTGGGTGGTTCTTCTGGTCATGCTAGGCTCACTGCATGTCTTGCTGGCTATTTGTTGTTGAATCTGAGCCAAGTGTGTAATTCTCTAGCGGAATAGCTGGGGCATTTTCCCAGCAGAGAGAGAGGAGCAAAAGGGCCTCTCCTTGTGTGATGTTGGCTAGTGTCCCACTGGCCAAAGCAGGTTCATGTTGGCTCCACAGGCAAAGTTTGGGATAGACAGAATGCCCCACCTAGAATGCCTGGCTCTTAAGTGATCAACTATTCTGGATTTACAGGGCCTGAGAGGTTTTCCAGGAAGCAGTACTTTCAGTGCTAAAATTGAGAACATCCAGGATACACTGGGACAAGTTGCTCACCCTGCTGGCACTGCAAGTTTATTCTGCAAGGACATGGCTACAAGGACAGTTGAAGAGTTGGAGCCTTGTAAAATGGGCTGAGAAATTATCTATCAAATTGTTGGAAGGATTGAAAGAGGGACATTGATTTGGAGGTCATGGCACTGTTGTTGTTTCTGTACCACTTCTGCTACCGTCCCCACTGCCTGTCACCCATGAATCTGGCAAGCAGACACTGGAGCGCAATGTTAGGCTGACATAAGATCACTCTGTGAACACTGGCTCATCTGCCATTACAGTCACAAAGCGCTGTCTCTGCCCCACTCCCACCTTCCCAATATCCCACGAGAGCAACTAATGACCCTAACCAAGAACTCTGGCTACAAGGGAATCTGGAAACACAGTAATGTATTAAGCTTCCCAACCTTTCCAGAAAGGAAGGGAAAATGGAATGTGAGAGACTGGGTCCAAGTATCTCAAGCAAAGGCTTACGTGAACATCTGGCTAGTGGGAAACATTAACAGTTATTGTGATGGTGGGTGCTTAGGTTCAGTGTTATGCTACTAATTCTCATAGTCTATAACCCTCTGCCTGATTTAGCTAGAATTATAGGGGGATAGGTTACCTTCTAAGATATCTGATTTCTAAAAGGCTACCCTCAAAATGGCAGAATCATTACAAAGCAAATGACTTTTATACATTTCAGCTCCCAAGAATAAAATGGAGAATTTTAAAGAAGGGACAAACCTTTTTTCACTTTGTTTTGCTCTAGGTATTATTGAGTTTTTCTTTCCTTTTTTAAAAAAATTTATCTTCTTCTTCTGATAATTATCTGGGTATTCTCAATCTCAGAAAGGTTTTGTTCAAATTCTGGGTGAAGATTTATGTCAGTTCCCATCACTTTAGCCCAACTGACTTCTTATCATCACACAGTGTTACGAAACAAACAAGAAAAAAGAATGAGTTCTGCGAGCATCTGAAATGACTACCATAGACCTTGGCCTATGTCTGACCTCAAAGAAAAGAAAGTAAGAAAAAAAGAAAAGAAAGGAAAGAAGGAAGGAAGGAAGGAAGGAAGGAAGGAAGGAAGGAAGGAAGGAAGGAAGGAAGGAAGGAAGGAAGGAAGGAAGGAAGGAAGAAACCTTTACCTTAGGAAGGTCATTTGAGTCTACTGATTTCAAAACATAAATGGACTGGATTTATTAGGAAAAATCCTGGTTCATTAGAGCTAATTTTTTCTAAAATACAGTTCCTTAAGGAAAACATACCTTAGTTGTGATTCTAAATCTGTCTCCTGAGAAATCTTGGATGCTTGCCGATCACTTTGAATTCTTTGCCGCCCTTAACTTTCTGGCTGTATGTTAGAAATCATTTTAAATGAATTGAATAAAATTCACAAGTGTTATATGCCAGCAAGTGATGAACTCACAGGAAATATGACTCGAATCCACTTTTTTCATTTGTTTTTTTTTTCCTCATAATAAATAGAAATGAACAAATGTGGATTTAATGACATCTTGGAGTGAGAGCTTTTATTGATATATTATCAGTTGGAAGTGTGTAATGCTTTCGTGAAATAAACTCCATTCTGCATATTTATAACCAGATTGAAAAAGGTGTGTTTGTTATTTTGTGTGACATTTCCTAATGATAGTGAAGTTTTATATATGAAGATATACATGTACCATCATAAAAATGAACAATATTTCAGCTTACAAAATGTTTCTTTCATTAAAGATGTTTTTGTACTTACTTAGTTTCCAATTACTTTTTTAACCTGTGCTCACAAACTTAAAAGTACCTTTTCCCCCTTCCTGTAAAGCTGTAAACAGATGCTCCAATTTGTGTCAGTTGAGACACAATTTGGAGCATCTGTTTTAGGGTGACAAGTCCTTCTTTGGACAGCTGAGGCTTTGATCACTAGCTGATTACACTTTGTACCAGGTCAAACTCTTTGGGTTACAAAAAATGGAAATTGGCTTAAGAAAAAAGGGAATCCACTGGCTCACAACCACAGGCTTCAGACACAGCCTGAGGATGGTATTCAAATGATGTCACCAAAACCTGGTATCTCACCATCTCTCAACTTTGCTTTCTGATTTGTGTTAACTTTCCCTTAAAACAAGTTACCTCCACAAAGTCACAAGATGACACACTCCAGAGAAGCTTCTTCGTTTCATATCTGGCAGAGAATAGTCATTTTCTTTCCCTCTCTCTCTCTTTTTCCTCTCTCTCTCTCTCTGTCTCTCTCTCTACCCCCTTTTCTCCCTCCCCCTAACAGTTAAAAAGTCAAGGGTCAGCCTACCATTGGTTCACTTGCTAATATGCACACACCTGAGTTAACTGTAGTAACCAAGGGTGTACCAGTTACCCATTGCTGCATAACAAATGAACCCCCAAAACTTGGCAGCTTAAAACAACATGCATTTATTATCTTGCAGTTTCTATGGATCAGAGATCCAAATCTGGCTTATCTGGGTCCTCCAGCTCAGAGTCTTTAGCAAGTTGCAATCAAGGTATTGGCCAGGGCTCCAGTCATCTCAAGAGTCAACTGGGACAAGATCTTCTTCCAGACTTGCTCAGTCGCTGCTGGCAGGATTCAGTTCCTTGTGGGCTGTTGGACTGAGAGCCTCAGTTCCTCATTGGCTATTGGGCAGAGGCCACTCTCAGATCTTTACCGCCCTCTCCATAGGGCAGTTCACAATAAGGCAGCCAGCTCCATCAGAGCAAGCAAATGACAGAGATGGAAGTCAGTCATTGATAACCTAATCTCGGAAGTGGTGTCCCATGACTTTTGTCATATTTTAGTCATTAGTAGCAGGTGATAAGTTCTTCCCACACTCAAAGGGAGGGGTTCACACAAGGATACAAATACCAGGAGGGGAGAACCATCGGAGACACTTTAGAAGCTGCCTGTCACCAAGGATAATGGCATATGCTGGTTGGTTTAAGAAATCTGGGCCCACCACTAGAGCTGAGGAAGAATCAACTGCAACACTTTCTGAACTTTGAGTGAAGGTGACCATCCCAAAGAGAAATTTGCATAGGGTTAGGAAATCTACATATGGTTTGCATACAGTTGAGTGGCCAAAATTTATGACCACTATTCATGACACAGTCCAACGTTAGTTTGTTACTATAAGTCTTGAGAATAATATGGTAAGTCACTTTTTCCTGATTTTGGTACCTATGACACTGTTTCATGAGTCACAAAGACAACATATTCAGAGGCAATAAGTTGAAACCACAGAAACAAGGGTTGCAGGACAAAATCCATCTTTAGACACTTGAATAGCAATTTAAACGGAGCAGATTCATGTCACAGTGACTCCATAGGTTCTAAATGGAGTGTCTGGGATTGAGATTCCTGGGAAGTTGAGGCCTAAAGCACACTGTACTGTTTTTAAGAAATTGAAAATAATGTGTGTTTATTTTCATTTGTGGTGAGAAGGAAGGAAAAAGAGTATTTAAAAACAACTGACTGTAGTCATTTTTCTATGCTAGGGATAATTACCTAATTTATATCAGAGTTGATGGCTCTTTACTTAGAAAATCTTTTTGATGGCTTGTTTGGCTGCGAAAGGTGAGTTGGGGACTTAAGTTGCAAACAGAAGCTAATTGGTCTGTATAATAAAGATGGAGATTTTCAGATGCCCAACACGGAGGGAGACAAAGAACCCTTAGTCGGAACGAGAGCCCAGAGAACACCGTTTGAGCTTGAAATGTCAGCTTTGGGAACCGCTGACACTGGAGTTCTGTGACAGTGACAGATTCTGTCTGTTACTTGTTTAATAACCATTCCCTTTTATTGCATGCATAATGAACAATGACTTTTTGTCCAGAGTACTAAAACGTTCAGCGAAATTTTCCTTTCTTGGGTTCCTTTTTGGCCAAGGATAGCCATGTGAGACAACATGTCCATGAGATAAACCAAGCCTGCCAGTGGCCTTCTAGGAACACGTTTGCTTTCCTAATAAAAGAAGATAGATGCAGTTTGCAGAAGTATTTGTCTCTCATTTTTTTTCCCTTCCTGAATGCAGATAAAAAAAACTGGTACTAAAGCAACCGCATTGTAACCATGAGGATAAAGCCAAGAACATCACAGTTAGTGGCCTGGTCCTTGCACAGTCATTAAACACACTTCTGAACTTGCTATCATGTAAGAAAAATAAACATATGATTTTGTTTCTTGTAGCTCAGCATAATCCTAACTTAGATAATATTTATCAAGTTTATACAGATAGGAAATAAATTACTTGAGAATAAAATTTCCAGTAGTTATCAAGCATTCCTGATCTTCTGATTTCTTTATGTACATTGTTTTCCCATTTTTTATTTTTCCCAATAAATATCCATCTTCAATACTCAGACAGAGCCCTCATTATGTCAGAAGGAAACCTCTCTGAAGCTCCAAATTGCAGAATTTGGAGGATTGCAGTAGGAAATACATCCAGGAGTATAGCCCTGTATCCCCTAGAAGTTTCTTTCTTGCAACGTGTTATCTGTTGTCAGAGTATATCAACAAAACAGAACAAATGATCTTGTGTGGCTGACCTTGTTCGTTGTCTTTTCAATTCTTTAATACCTACTTATCACTTAGAGCTCTACCTCAGTTGCTTGGTAAGAAGATGCTGTCATGTGCCATCTTAATCTGGTCATTTAGAACTTAACTTCCCTCCAATCTCTTCCTCACAGTGGGATGCAGGGATGCATGGATGACTTTCATCTACTCATTCAAATGTTCTTTATACACATACTTCCCACACACTTTGGTGGAAACCAAAATGGCTGAGGCTTCAAATTATTCTCAAGAGCATCTTGTGGACATAAACTCTAGTGAAACAAAACAGCTCTCAAGGGTCTTGTAGAAAAGATAAGTCATCTCCCCCAACCACCTTAAATATAAAGTGATAAAGCAGGAAAGACCACACCAGAGGCAGAAATAAAGGCAATGGACATTCACAGGAGAGAAAACAATATGAGGGCTTCCCGGAAAGTATCCAGCCATGTAACATGAACAATCATATTAAAAATGGCTGGATACTTTCCAGACAGCACTATTTCTGGAGGATGAGAGGGGTCATGCTTAAAATGGACTGTTAGAGAGGGGATCAGTAGAATCATTAAGTGGATGAAGTCAGGCAGGCACTTAATGAATGGCCTTGAATGTCCACCCAAGGAGTATTACAGAGGCTGTAGGGAGCCATTGAAGGTGGCGGAACAGGGTAACGAGCATCTGTCATGTGAGCTTCCAGAGTTATTTTAGAATGCAGAAGATTTAAAAATTTATAGTTGCTGCTGGCCAGTGTGAAGGTCAAACAAGAAGCAAAAACATGAAACACCATACCATTTGTAGATATGGAACTTTTCACTAAGTAATGGTTCAGGGAAGAACCCACCTTTTGAAGTGGCAGAATAGAATGGCTTGAATCAAAACACTTTTTAATGCTCCACAAACTCAGTTTGGTTCATTATTACACAAGTATTTCCCATACATCCATATACCAGTTTGCTGAGGCATCTTAAATTCCTTTGAAATAAATGTGGACTATAAACCAAAATGCAAAACAGAAAATAAAATGGTGGTTCACCTTTATTTAAAAATCATTTGCTAATCAGATCTAGTGAAAATCCAACTCAAATGCTCACAGAGGGATGTGAATATTATCCTTCCAAAGGGAGAGCAGCTTCCTGCTGACATGTGGGAATACCTGGTATTAACAGATCTCTTGATTTTTCAAGAAAAATAGGAAATTTAGATTTGTGTGTGAACTGTCCTAACTATTGGTTCCATAAAAACAAAATATACTAAAACAAGTGTGCTGGCTAAACAAAACTTGTTTGCAGGCTGGATTCAATATACTGGCCATCAGTTTGAGATTTCTGACCTAATGGTTATACTTCTGAAATCAACCCTACGAAAAGAATGCAAAATACCAAGAAAAATCTATATACGAGTTAAAACCTGTAAACAACTCAGTTTAACAAATTTAAAAAGTTAAAAAAGCTATGACGTATCCATTCAATGGAGTATTACACAGACTAAAATAGTTGTTAATAAAGCCTATATATTAAAATGGAAAATTTACACTAAAATGGAAATAGCAGAACTATGGAGATAGTAAAAAATTAGTGGTTGCCAGGGGGTGGCAGGAGGGATGAATAAATAGGTAGTGCATGGAGGATTTTTAGAGCAATGAAACTATTCTGCATGATACTACAATGGTAGATATATGCCCTTATATATTTGTTAAAGCCATAGAATGTACAATACCAAGAGTGAGCCCTCATGTAAACTGTGGACTTTGGGTAATAACGAAGTATCAGTGTAGATTCACCGACTGTAACAAATATCCCATTCTGGTGCAGGATGTTGAGAGTCAGGGAGGCTGTGCTTGTGTGGGGACAGGTGGCATATAGGAACTCTCTGCACTTTCTCCCTCAATTTTGCTATGAACTTAAAACTGTTCTAAAAAATAAAATCTATCAAAAAAAGCAGGACATAAAATTCTTTAAGTAGCATAATCACAAGTATGTAAAACATGTAGTTATAAAATTTATACCAATCAATGACTATTGGAAAACAATAATCTATTTACTAAGTGTCTTTGAGGGGTGGAGTTATACATGATTTCTTTCTCTTGCTCTATTTTCCAAATCTCCTTCAGTGAGGAAATTGTACAAGCTGTACAGACAAGTGTGGGTCCATGAAAATGGCTGTGCAAGCTGCAACTGTGCACAGGCATCTTAATAATCAGCAGTAAGAATTCCAGCTGTTCCGTGACCTTTAAAAATGTTTGACAAAATGTTAAAAACCATTTTGTTGTCACTCATAAATGCATAGGAAAACACAAAAATACTAAAACTAATATTTACTTAGTACACTACAATTTAAAATATTAGAAACATTGAGAATTAAAGTGTTTTTAATCTTCATGAAAAACTTATGAGTAGTTTGAAGAGTTCTTTTCTTCTCCTTGTATAACTTACAATACAAAGCAGAAACCTTTTCCATGCATTGATGAATTGTCATACTTACTTGTAAGTTTGGATCAAGTTCCCAAATTTTGACTTCAGTGCTCCCAATGTTGTAAAATATCTTGGAGAAGTCCTTTAATGAGAGGTTTTTGCCAGCATCACTTCCCCTGGGCCATTGTCACCCTTTCCATCACAATCACATTTTTTATTATTTTGATAAATTTGCCTCCATGAAGTTGGTATGGCGGCACAGGTAGAGCATCTCCAACCTCGGTGGCATCAACACTCCCATGATTGGCTATTTCTTCAATAAATTCGTTTACATTCAATGCACATTTCACTGCCAGCATTAACACTTTTTGTTTAATGCACTATCTTTGCCACTGGTTCTCTCTTTTGATTACTCACTTTTATAAAATGTCATATGGGTTTATCACTGGGAGACAAGGAGACAACAGTTCTATGCTTTGCTGTCTGTGTATGAACCGAATACAGATGCACAGCGACAGGTCACTGACAGACTTTGAAGAAGTGACATGATCAGTCTCGGATCAAGATGTGCACCTATTATTTACATAGCAATCTGGGGACTGAAGAGCTAGCAGTGCAGTTTGTACTTTACACAATTATTCACAGTTAACATACCATGGTGACTAAAAATTGAACCGCATTGTTGGCGGACTGGAGTTATTTAATTAAAACATGGTAACTGAAATTGGCACATATTGGAACTGTGCAAATTTTTTCAACATTGGAAAAATAAACTTTAGTATATGATATTCTTGTTCCTTTTTTTGGTCACAGGCAGGCCCAAAGACTAAAGATAGACTACTGAAGAAGACACACTGCTGGTTGAGTTCAGTTGATTTATGGCCCTGAAAACCTCATGGAACATTTCATAATGTCGTTTTGTTCTCACTCCCTGTGAATACGTACATCTGGAGACATATATATTTATGGAAAATGCTAAATATTTTTTCTCCCCTACCTTATGTCTAAGTAGGTCATGTTGGCAACATTTTGAATAGTCCTTACATTTCAGCCCGTGTATTTTCAAGAGCACATTGAGCGTAGCTGCAGGATACCCACAGGTAGTAACAGTGTCTCCCACCTCAAAGTCCTTTAAATATGATTTTTTCTCTGGAAAACTGTAATATCACGGATCAAAGCACTGAAATGCAAAGTCAACTTAGAAATGAAATTTTAAAAGCCATCTGATTTCCTTAGTAGATGCAACATGGATAAAATTCAATAACTTTAAGTGATTTTTATAATAACAGAAAATTAGCAATATAGCAGTAGAAAGGAAAATCCTTAACAGGATGAGCACCTATAGCTAACATCATTCTTAATGGCTGTCTATAGCAGGCTGCTATAACAAACTACCATAGACGGGATGACTTACAAACAACAAGCGTATATTTCTCATAGTTCTAGAGGCTGGGAAGTCCAAGATCAAGGCATCAACAGATTTGCAGGTGAGGGCTCACTTCCTGGTTTATAGATGCCGTCTTCTCACTTGTCCTTACATGGTGGGAGGGATGAGGGAGCTCTCAGGGTCTCTTTTATTAGGGCACTCATCTTGTACCTAATCACCTACCAAGTCCCCACCTCGTAATACTATCACCTTGGGGGTTAGGATTTCAACATGTGCATTTTAGAAAGCCATAAATATTCAGTCTGTCACAATTGTGAAGATATAGAAGAATTGCTATCAAAGCTAGCAATAAAACAAGTGTGCCCATCACTGCTATTTTACAAGACTGTCCTAAAGTTTCCCACCAATACATTAAGGAAAGATAAGCAAGTTAGAGGCCTACGGTTTGAAGTGAGCAAATACATCAACATTTGCAGCTGAGACCATCAATCAGGAAAAGAGAGTCAACAAATGATTGCAACTAGGGGGAGTGTTTGTCAAAGTTGGTAGACATAAGTGGGCATTCAAAATGTCCTGGACACTAGAAATAATCAATTAGAAAATGTAAAGAAACATCGATGTGATTCCTAAACCCGCAAAGCCAGAGATAACCCGATTGGCATCAACACAGATAAGCAAATATGTGAATACTTAGGGGACGAGGTGAGCCATGAATTCAGGGACGGTGAGACTCACGGAGGACAATATTAGCTATGCCCAGGCAAACAGTGTCATGTGACATGGATATGTCAATACTGTGAAACCAGATAGTACATGAAACCATTACATTTCTTAATTGTATGTAACTATATCACCCAAGGTCACCCGATTTCTTAAGATTTTATTAAATTTGCTTTGTGCCCTTTGTTTAACAGTCCCTGAAAGTTCAAGGCAGCCTAATAATTTATCAAGTTCAATCAATGACAGTTCATAGTCTGAGTCAGAATTTTTGAGCCCATTAGCAAAGAATCAGACCTTTCCAGGAAGGCAGCCTTCTCCAGGGATCCAACCCTCTCCTTTCCCTGAAAGTCGAGAGCAAGATGCTCATGGTTTTCCAACGTATTGCTGGTTGCAAATCCTATTGAGAGAATTTAACCATTTGAGTCATATCCCCCTGCCCAGAAAAATGCACACTCATGAAAATACTGCACGTATTTCCAGGGAGTTTACAGACCTCCTGAAGCCTATCCAAGGAACCCCAGTTTAAGCATCCTTTTGCTCCACAGCATGTGGCACCTCTGTTTCTAGATGCATCAGTGCTCATCATAGTGGTTCAAAATAAAGAAGCCCTTCCCATGGCTGCCTGGGATTGTGCCTCAGCTTGGTCCTTAACCGTCTGCATGACCTTAGTTGTATTACTTAACCTATGTGAGCCATAGTTTTATCATTTGCAATGGGGATCCTAACAGTTCCTACCTCACAGAGCAATCATGAAAATCAAATAAGACAAGAGAGGGAAAGCTGTTGGTGCAATGCCTGCCACATAACAAATGACCAATGAATGTTGGTTATTATTATTAAATTATTAACTATAGTGCTTTTTAAGATAAATGTACTTTATAATCTATACCAGAGTTTTTCAACATTGACACTGTTGACATTGGGCTGCATGTTGCTTTATTGTGCAGGGGTGTCCTGGGCTTTGGGGCATTGTCCCACAGCATCCCTTGCCTCTCCCACGAAGAAGCACCCCGCACGGTTGTGACAGCCAAAAATATCTCCAGACATCAGCAAATGTCCCTGGGTGGCCAAAACCAGCCCTCCCTGATTGAGAATCAGTGTTCTATACTGATTATATGGGTATTTGGGGGGGTATTTTTATGGCAGAGAAGAAAGTAATCATAATATTTAAAATGTTACCATTGTTAAGAGAAGCTCAGTGAGGCCAAGAAATATGTACTCAAATGAAGAAAAGGCAGGCTCAGGGTAAGGAAGAGGAAACAATAGCATGGCTGAGGTTGGAGAATGGCAAGCCTCAATCTATGTAGATGGGAAAAGGTGATTAATGTCAAACATAAGGGTTGTGAAAGATACATAGGGAAAAAGAAATTTTGGCAGTGGAAGAAAATAAATTGGAAATCTTTCAGAAAAAAAAATAGCTTAGCCTAGAAAATATACAACGTGAATAACACCTGGAAACAGTCAGTAGACACTGAATATGAAAAACAGAGAGGAACTGAGGGGACCGGTTCTATGGATTCCGTGAGAGGTCAACCCCCTGATTCAGGACGAGACTCCTGGAGGGGATAACTTGATGTGGAATTAAAGGGTAGAGCCAGGGGATAAGGCAGAGAGGCTTAGAAACCTTGGATTAGGACCAAGGCTGATGTTGCACTGAGACCCAAGTATCAACCTTTTAAGAGACTAACACAGTACACTCATTCCTGCAACAGACAAAATTGATACCTTGTGTATATAGTCTATATACTATAGTAAAGTTGTTTTGCATTCTAAGTAAATAAGCTTGTTAGGGCTCATAGTCTCCCTACCAAAAAAAAAAAGACAGGTCAGAGAAGTTAAAAAATCAACCCTGATCATAAAGTGCATACTCTTTGGATGAGACACGTGACCCTGCCCTTGAGTGGTGGCAGCAGAACCTCGGCCTTTCAGTGTTAATGTTAGTCATGAGTTTACTGAGCACTTCCCATATGTCAGGCTAAATTATTCACCTGTTTTATCTCATTTCATCTCACAACAATCTTCTGCGGTAGCAACAATTACAACCTTCACTTTACAGATGAGGAAACCAAAGATTTGAGAGGTTAAATGCTTATCCCAAGCCTACATAACTACCAAGTAAGGATTTAAAGCCCAGCGATCAGTCTTGTAGACTTTCTCTCTTGGCTTCTTGGCTACGCTGTCTTGAGGCTTCTACTACCTGGGAGAGTTGGGGTGCCAAATTCACCTTGTGTCAGTGTGCACAAGCCAGGGCTAACCAGATTAAGAATGCTTAAATAATGTGGCTGTACTCTGTCTAGCATTTATTTTTATTGCATTAATATGTCACTTTGCAATTGAATGGTCCCTTAACTTGTTAGTTGTATTACTGAAGGTGATAGAAAGTAGAAAGAAAGGGAGACAATATTGAAGTGGGGAAAAGTAACCCAGTTTTCTGCATTGTTAGTTCATCCTACAATGGTTTAAACCAATCTACAGAAGAATATTTACTGAATAACTACTATGTGCTACAATGTATGCCAGGTATTTTAATGTAAATTGTTTTTACTTATGCTAAAATTTTTTTTTAAATTTTCAATATTGGCATCACTATCCTCATTGTTCAGAGAGCAAACCAAGATAACTCAACCCTCAAGAGAGGGAGCTGATAGTCAGACCAATCTAGACCTGTCCCCAAAGTCTAAAGTTTTTTCATCAGATCGAAACAAACACATTAAAACCGAGAATCCTATGCTCTGACATCTTTTCCTTGTCTCCAAATTTTTTGCCATGTGTGACCAATTATCACAGTTGGCTAGAACATGGTGCTAATGAGGCCAAGGTCAGGGGTTCAATTCCCTTATGGGCTGAAACTCAATGCTTCCTTCCCACAGTCACAGGCTGTGGCCTAAACCACAGCTGGGCCCTTCCCAGGAGCATCATATTGAGAAAGTCTTGCTAAATCACAGTAACTCCATCTGCACTATTGGAACAATTCAAAACACATGCCATATTGATGGTGTGACTATAGCTATAAATAAAAATCAACATTGCTATTAGTTGGATAAATTAACAATTTTTGCTTACACTCCATAAATTTTAAATGCAGTTCTTATGGCTCAATGGAGCCATGACTTTATTTTAAAAACTCATGTATATAGATGTTTTGAAATTTTGAGATGTTGAATGTGTTGAATGACATGTTCAGTAATACCTCAGTTAAACTTATCAGGAAATGAATTATTTAGTATATGTAAATCATCTTCAGATAATGGATGTGTCACCTTAGCACCAAGACATTTTCATATTAAAAATTTTGGGGGAAGTATTTATAAATAAAATTCACATTTTTCTGCCTTCTCAAATAGGAGAGATGTAACATAATTTATCCCAGATATCTGTTATTTATAAGAAACAAAATTTAAACAAAGTGATTTTTTTAAAAAATGGAAATAAAAGTATGGTCAAAGATATACAAAGAGGGAAAATCAATGTTAATAGTAGAAAAAGTAGAATTTAAAGTTAAAGTAACAGTAAGATAAAGAGGAATATAATGTAATGATAAAAGACATATTTTCCAAAGAAATACTATAATTGTAAACCTATGTGCACCAAATAATATAACATCTTCCCTGAGTTCCAGCTTTTTCCACTTTCTTGCTATTTTTGGCTAAGTAAAGTGAAAGTAGTTCCTAACTCAGGGTCTTTGTGGCTACAGATTCCTCTGCCTGAAACTCACCTTATTTGGTTCTCTGTCTAAATATCACACTGCTAGTGAGAACTGACCACTCTATCTGATTTGTCACCTATGATCCTAAGATTTGCAGTTATTCAATAACTTATCCCCTATATATAGGAGATTTTATTGCTAAGGGAAAAATTAAAGATATCCAAAGCCCTGAATCCACCTGCCCTAAATTTTATTAGATTCCCAAATAGTGTCTACCAACTTCAGAATCCTCTAAACAAATGTAATATTTATTACCACCCAAGACTTTCTACCTAAAATTCCACAGAAAAATAAGCCCACAGGCTCTCTCTTGGCCCCTTTTCTCAATAACCAATCCTAATCTAGAACATTAAGTTCTTATAGACCACCAACTATGTACTACACCATATATTATATAAGCACTAAGGATACAGTGATGGGCAAAACCCATCATGGACTCACCAACTGTAAGGAAAATGGACATTCATTAAAGAGCAGCAATTGCAAATATAAGATTGCGACTGTGAGAACTGCTCTGAACAAGTCTTCTGCAATGAGAGCCTATAAGGGGAGGATTGGAACCGCTCAAGAAGTTGAGAAAGGATTCCCATGTGGAGCGACACCTGCACAAGGACCTGAGGGATGAACAGGAGTTTCACCAGGTGGAGGTGACAAGGGTAGAGCAGGTGCAAAGACCTTACACCAGGAAAAAAGCACAAACAGAGGGAGAGAGATGCAAGATGAAGCTGGAGCAGTCATGAGAAGCCAGATCATGCCATGGTTTCTGGCCATTTTAAAAGTTTTTGCTTGATAGTTTGTTTGTTTTGTAAACTTAGAGACATCAGGGAGCCACTGAAGGTTTTGCATGGGAGAGCTGGCATGATTAGATCTGTGTTTTACAAAGATTACTCTGGGCTTTCCTTGGAGAGTGGTTTGAAACGGAGACCAAGAATGAAATTAGTGCATAGCTGGAAGTTCTCAGAGTCCAAGAGGACAGTGACGGTAGCTTGGACCAGAGGAGTGGTGGAAGTGGTAGATATGGGAAAAAATAAATGAATTTAGGTGATATTTAAAAGATAAAAGTGGCAGGACAGCATGGATTGGGTACAGGGGTGGGGAGAGGCAGGTGGCAAGGGTGAGCCCTAGACCACCAGCTTTCCTAACAGGTGTTTTGCCATTCACTGAGAGGGAGCACTGAAGGACACACAGGTTGGGACATGGGGAGGTTTATGACAAGCTTGACTTGGGACATACAGAGTTTGGAGATGTCTGTGTGTATCCCAGAAATGATGTTCAGGTGATTTAATATGAGTCTAACACTCAAAGGAGCTCACAGGAAAGGGCTGGTTTAGAGACACAAGCCTGTGAGTCTGCAGAATCCTGGTTATGTAGCACCTGGGGCTTATACAATTTGGGGACCCTAATTAAGAACAATAACACAAAAATATAAAATTAGGTATATAAGTGTATATTTATTTAGAATGAAAATAAGAAATCATAACAAATTATAAATTTTGAAAAACTGAAAATACCACTAGTTTCACAAGATTGGGAAAAATAATGTAACAGTTTTAATTAATGAATTGCCTGATACGCCTCCACAAGAAATCTCTTTTCCACGTTTTAGGCTGTCTACAATTTGATGATCTTTTCTTATAACAATGCTTTTTCATATTTTGCATAAGGAATAGTAATTCAGACCTTCCTCTAACATGGTTAATTTAAATTGGTTTCATATTACTGATAATTGGTATACATAAAATATGTCCCTCCATAGATATGTACTTGCCTTCATGCTACTGCTACAGGTTTATGCCTTACAATTCAGGAATTCTGGTACACTTAATTTGACATTCTTTAAAAGAAAAATGCGTGTTGTTTTTATAATTGTACACACTGTACAGACTGTATTTCGGGGGAAAGAACTTCTGTTTTGCCATGGCATCAATGAGAACTTCATCTCATCCTCCACTTCAACTTATGCATTTGATGATCGGAAAAATGTTCCAAAGACCAGCTTCTTGCTCCATATATTTTAAACCTTGTGTCTCCTCCACTACCCACTTCCACTGAGTGCTAAGTGCCTAGAAAACACACACAGCCCTACAGAGCCTCTGGCCTTTGCCTTTGTATCACCACATGCTGGGAGAGCTGACAAAGTAGACATTAGAAATGTTCTGGAAGCCATTCCTATACCAGCACAACAAGCAATAGCTTTATACAAAATCACCTAAAATCACATGTGCATAATCCACTAAACACAAAGTAAATGAATTCTCAGGTCTTTTCCTTGGGCCTGTCCAAACACTGCCACCTTAGCCACCTACATCTGAAAATTGGACACGAACACACGACCATGTGAATATATTGCTGTGGTCCCTCCCAGGGCCTGAGAAGGGCTGTGCAAGTGACTGAGAGACCCTAAAGCTTTATGAGGTTCCCAGAAAATTCATCTCCCATTCTGGGTTTGTATGAGATACCCCTAGAGAGGGCTTCCCTACTTGGTGCTACTGACATTTGGGGCTGGATAATTCTTTGCTGTAGGGGGCTGTCCTGTGCATTGTAGGGTATTTAACAGCACCCTTGGCCTCTACCCACTAGATACTGTTAGGACCCCACTCCCACCCCAGTCTTGATAACCAAATGTCTCCAGACATTTCCAGATGTCCCCTGAGAGGCAACATTGCCCCTGTTGAAAACTACTGTTCTAGAAACAGAGTTCAGAGAGAGAATAATTTATATATTTAGTGTAAATTTATAGAATACCTACTATGTTCGAAACCCTATAGAGGCTCACTTTGCACAAGGCCACAGTGCAGCTGGGAAGACACATAGGAAATAGTGAATTTCAGTAGAATGCAGTAGGTGGCACAGCAAAGCTGTCAAAGACACATGGGAACCCAAGACAAACCTCTTTCCCACTATTGGGAGGATCAAAATGATGGGAATTATAAAAGGTGAAATTACTGCATCTGTTTCACCAAAGCATCTCTTAGAAAGTGTATTAATCATGATGAGGTGGAAGAATCATCTCCTTTTCTTTTCATTCTAGCAGTTATCTTCCTTACCCCATGCTTTTATTTGCAGTGTACAAATATATAAATTGACTCATTCCTAGGAGAGGCTGACAATTTTATTCATAGAAGATTGGCCACAAGGGTTTATCCCAGTTAAATGGAACAGGGAAGAGAGAGGTTAAATCAGTGAGAATTTAGCTGGTGACAGCACTGCATATAATTTAAAAAAAAAAAAAAAAAACCTTACCTAATTTGACACAAATCATTCCTCTAGAACTCTTGAGATAACCCTGGTATTGTTCTTACCCTATTGTGTTTCCCCCCACAATCAATTATTAAATCTATTGACAACAAAATAAAAGAATTCGAGGATACATTGAAAATCAAGGCCTATTTCATTCAGGATGTCGTCTCAACTATCAAATGTATTTGTTCACCGAAAGCCTTGGAGCAGACAGCGTGTCCCTTTGCTGAGCTGTTTGCGTTTCTGTAAAATTAGTAATTGGAGAGGGAATGCCGCTAATTCCCATTTGTCCGTCTGAAAGCTACTGCAGGTCCTTTATCAAACTGAACACTATGTAACTGTGCTCGGCAGAAATGAGTTAACCCATTAGCTCTCCTTTGATTGCATTTAATCACAGGAGCCCCTTAAAAGCATTTTCCTTTAATCTTTTTTTAAAAATCATCACTCTTTATTTTGCTGATCTTAATTTGGCCATTCAGAACTTCTAGAGAGTGCTTTGTGGCCCTCATATGGATGAACTAATCAATTATTACTATAATTTCCACTTACATAGTACTTGATCATTAAAAACTCAGTTTGAAATAGGCAAGGAGTGGCTTAACATTGTGGTTTCAAAGCAGCGATTCCTCAAAATTTATTAGAAAAATCAGGAAAATAAGGTGTCTCGTGGACATCACAAAACTCATTGAGGGGGGTGTGGAATGAGTGGTATTTCCGAGATCCTAGCTAAGAGCGTGAGCTTTGGGGCTGAGACAGGCACAGACTGAGATCTGTGTGTCTCACCTACCAGGGCTCATGTCATCCCTGACAAGTTACTGATCGCTACACCACAAGCTATCATCTTTGAATGGGGTTAATCACACTCATAGCCTAGTGATGATTAAGCCAGATCATTCATGGTCAGTCCAACCCTATGCCTGATGTATAAATATGCAGGACATTTTAGGATAAGGAAAAAAAGTTATTACTTTGCCATACAATATCACCATATACACACACATGCACACTGCCATTTCAACCAACCAAAGAGGTCAATTTTATAAAATAACCAAATTTATAGGCTTTTTCTACCCATAAATTGGTTAGTTATTAATTGGGAAAAAGAAGTGAGACAATTCATGGTATGGAAAGAGGTCCATACCATCAGTCAGTTGGTTAGTTGACTGATCGGTTGTTTGGGCAATTGGCTAATTATTTAACCTAAGGCTGTTTCTCTGGGTTTTCTGGTTCAAGATCCGAAAATCTCAACATTACTGACATTGGGTACAGGTAATTCTCTGTTGTGGGGCTGTCCTGTGCATTGCAGAGTGCTTAGCAGCGTCCCTGGCCTCTACCCACTAGTGTCAGTAGCCCTCCCTAGCCCTAGTTGTGACAACCAAAAGTGTCTCCAGACATTGCCACGTGTCCCCTGGGTTGAGAATCACTACTCTAGCCCAACATGCCAAATGTTTAATCAACATTAATGTAAATTCCTTCCATCTGCTATTTACTTTCAATCTCATTTCCCTCCAACCCCTATCCTCGTTATTGCTGGAGTTCTCACCTGAACTTAATGACTAAACTGAGTATGCCGTTTTGAGCCTTGCTAATAATTTTTTGAAAATAGAATTGCCAGTTGTTATTCATTATAATTGTTTAAAATTATGGCCTCAATTTCAAAATATTTGGCAGAGGAGGGGTCCCAGGCATGCCAGAAACTGCAAAAACATAAGCGAGTCCCTGCCATCCAGTTCGGGAAATGATACACAAAAGTCTAAAATTTTAAGTGAGGCTAACCAAGTGGAGAATAATTGAATTCTCCAGAAGTGTGTGTGTGTCTCTGTGTGCTATGTGTGTGGAGCAGGGTGCGGTGAATGCTAGTAGTCTCCACAACACCATTCATAGTTGAAAACTGCCTGCACCAGTTTAGGGTCTGCACGTAGTAGTGGGAGGGTTTCTGGGGTTTTAAGAGTGTTAGGCAAGCGACAGAACAGAAAACAGAGAGCAGGAGGGTGCTGAGGGTAGTAGGAAGTTCAAGGTGAGAAATACTGACATTTGGGGACAAAGGACTTTTAGGAGCCTTTATGTAGGGCACACTGCGTCGATTCAACTGCTAGATTAGTCCTTTCAAGGAAACCTGCAGTAAGGATTTTCATAATGCCTCAAGGTTTACAGTCATATTTACGTTCTGTTTTGTTTTGACTTGACCTGTTGATAGTGATCAGGGCCTCAAAGCCTCACTGCCATCTTGGTGCTACACCAGAATCTAGAATCCTAAGACCCATAACGGTAGGGACCCATAGTGGATTACCAGGAAGGTAATAACGCTTAAGTTCCAGCACCCATCAACTGCACAGGCGCCTTCCCCAGTTCTGAATCTAATTGCATATATGTAATTTAATGTTCTTCTCCTAAAGAGGACCCCCCCCAACGCCCCCATGAAGGTTTCAGTACCTCTGAAATCTGGGTCTTCCCTCAATGGCGACGATGTCTCTTCTGTCCTTCTCTGCACTCTCAGCACCTCCCACAGTGCCTGGAATATAACAGCCACACCATTATGTTTGCTGAGTGACCAAATCAATGAATGAACAAAGGCAATAGTGATTTAAACACTTCAGGAAAGCCTGGGAGGCCGTAATGGACTGGAGGCCATGATTTATTGCTTACTGATTTAGACAGACAGTAAAAGCTACTGGAGTTCAAAAGCGAGAGAGATCACCCCAGATGTGATGAAAAGGAAAGACATTATAAGCCAATCATAGACTCATAGAGTTTAGTAACAACATCACAATTAACCATAGTAGCTGACACAACAGCTGACTGACTCAGAGCTTGGGTTCCGAGCCTGAACTCCAGCTCTACTGCTTACCAGATGGAAACCGCCCAGCCACTCTCCCAAAAATGAGAGCAAAACAGTACCTACCTACAGCATATGAGAGTGGTGAGGATTAGAGCTGTCACCTGCAAAGCATGCAATGTGGAGGCCAGCATACAGCAGGCACTCAATAAATGCTGGTTAATGTTATTACTGAGTACTTTCTCTGTGTCAGGAATTGTGGCAAGTGCTTTCCAAGCTTTAGGGAGAAAAGTTCCCATAAGAAATGGGAAGAAGTGATCATTTCTCGAGCACCACTGTAGTTCATCCGTGTTCAAGGTATGTCACTATGTTCTCTATTTAAAATTCACTGCAACTCAGTAAATTAAGTGTTATTATTCCAATGGTCTAAGTGTAAACTTGAACTGAGAGAAGCTGCATGCAAAGATGTTAAGTGAGAGAGCAGAGATGAACCACAAGTTACCTGATGCCAACACCAGTATTTCTGCTAATTGGTTCACTTTGATTCCATCCTGTTGGCTAAGAGCTCAGGTTCAGCAGTCAGGTGTAAGAGTTCAGATCTTGGCTCAGCCTTGCTTGGACCTCGGCAACTTATTTGACATTTTAAGCCTCAGTTTTCTTATCTGAAAAATGGAAAGACAATAGTGCTTATATCATAAGGTTATAGAGAAGATTAAGTGAGATAATGCTTGTGAACAACCTGACTTGGTGCCTGCCGGATACACAGTGAATGTTCAATACATCTTAATGATCGTTTTGTCCAAAATTATAAACAAATAGAAAGTTCTATATTTACTATCTTGCCCTCAAGGCATGCCCTAAGAAAATTTTATAAATTGCAAATTCAAATGATGCCCACCCAATTAACTAAAGAGGTCTGGTTGCATCTCTCATTAGTGTGAACATGACTGATTGACTAAGAACATTCTAGTGGGAAAATTGGGAAGAGAGAGTCCAGGATCAGGAGAGAAGTGAATCCCATGAAGATTGGAAGCAGATGCGATTTCTATGCCACACGGCCACACCACCCAAGGTATCTGAGCAGTAAAACGATGGTCTTGACATAAGTGACTCAGGATCTTGTGGAGGACATGAAGTTTCCTGGAATAGCAATGCTGACCTCGACGAGGGCAGCCAAATCTTTACTTTTGAAAGTTATTAATCATTACATGAAATTCCTAGTCAGTGGCAGGGGGAATATTAGTATTATTTAATTTCATTCAAATTACACTCCAAAAAACAATTAAGGTGAATAATTATGAAAGTAAGGTCAACTCAATTTTCTATAATAATGTTTTTTGTTACCAGGCTCATTATTACTAATTTCTTTCATAATCTTTGCCATCTAACCTCATTTGTTTCATTTATAAGTGGCAAGAAATGCACATCATAAAACAGCAATGAAATCAAGACAGCAGCATGTCACTTTGGTGATCTCTGGAGAAAGTAATTATTGTCTCTAGTTAACCTTTTAGGGAGAAACTCGTCTGCATATTCCCAATGTAGGTGTTACATTTGTCAAAGTAAAATTTTCCTTTTTTTTTTTATTTTTCAGCCGTATGTCCTAGCTGGAGAGGGGAGAGAGTCTCACCTAAAGTTGAGGTTTTCTTCTTCTGCTCTGAATACTTATAAACAAAATGCAAAAGCACTCAAGGAGATTTCAAATGGGCTTTTAGTGAAACCCAAAACACACACAAACACTCGTTTTTAAACATTCAAAATCATTTTGCTTATGCTGCTTTAAAAAAAAAAAGAAAGATTTTTCATGTTCATTACCAAGACACTCATATTTGAGATCCTCAGGATTTAATCTGCCACCATTCCTGCAATTTAAACCTGTTCTGTTTGGGTTTATGAAGAATCTCAAAAACATTACTAACACAGGCATGTCCTACTTTAAAAACTTTATGTCTTAGACATAACAATTTTATTTCTAGAAACCTACTGTAAGGCAGGGTGGGCAAACTTTTGAATGATTGACACCCCTGCATGCTGGTGTTTAAATATTAATACTTTGAACATCACTTTTTGCTATCACTAAAGAAACATTCAAGAACAGACATAGTCCTGTGCTCTTGAACTCTACAACATATTAACAAATGTACAAAGAGGGGCATGCTTACCAATTGTGCTAAGTGCTCTCAAGGCCATGGGCATGAAGAAGGAATAGAGAACAATGGAAGACTGCAGGGGACAGCCAGCACCCCGCCCATGTCCCCTTTGTGCACCTATGACGCCACCTGCAGCCTGCTGGGCAGATCTCTCACTCACCAAGAACTTCCTACCTATAGCACTGGCGTCTCTGTGTCATAACACCTTCTCCAATGCAGTGACCATCGTGCTCAGCCCATGGGAGCAGAGGCTGGAAGTGACAAATAATTATCACCTCCAGGACTGACCCTCTACCTGTGAAGGAGGAGAGCTGGCGGGTGACCATCCCAGCTTCCCAGCCCCTCACTAGAACAACTCGGAGGAGGTTTTACATAGTCCCCTGGAGACTCCATAGAAGGATTGAGTCCCAGTTGCCTACAGTGGTACATTTCTTATTAATAGCACCTTGTCCTGATGCTCCTTCTTCCCCTTTCCTTTGATTCCTGCAATCACCTCCCACCCCTCAAATAAACTATTCACATCTGCCTTTGGGGAACCTACACTATGATCAGGACCTATGTGAGAAAGTAAAATGTAACCTGGTTCATGAAGGAAGAGAAGGAGCCCATCCTGTGAGTCTGGAGGAAAGGTATTTCACGGAAGAGGACGCAACAGCATGGCCAAAGGCCCTGAGGTGGGAAGTGGCTTTTGTTACAGTGCAGTATGAGCTGGGGCCGAGTCCAAGGCAGGGACTAGATCCAGTAAACCTGGTGGGCCACAATAAGGAATTGGGGCTGTGTTCTAAATGTACCACCATTTTACAAATGAAGAAACTGAAGACTGGAGAGGCTATAGTACAAAATCAAATGGCTAGGAAATACGGGAGCAGGAATCTAAAAACAGGGCAATGTGCACACAGACCCTATTTTTTAACTCCTCTCCTACCTCTCCAGCTTAAACCTGTTTCCCTACTGATTTATACTAGGCTAGCTCCTCTTTCTCTTTTCACACCTTTCTGACAAAGGTCTCTGCTTTGTCCCACTACTGGTATGACAGATAATGAACTCCGTGTCTCGTACCAGCTGGGAAAGCTGAGCACCTGCACTGCTAGCCGATTGCTGGCACCTCCCTTTGCAAACGCCAAGATATATGGCCTCCATAAATTTACAGAGACATATTAACGTGCACCTCCATAATGCCTTAATTGTACAGAAACCATTAGACAAGAATGTTAAGGTGACAAAGGGACCCATGCAAATGGTAAAGAAAGAGTGCAAGATGCCTAAATTAAAAGAGGTGAAGGGTCCAGGACAGTCTTTGATGGGGAAAAAGATTCATGGAGATTTGCTGTCTTAACAAGAATGGACTGCCTCATAAATTATCTCAATATGATGCCAGGAAGTCAAGGGGAACTTTTTTAAAGTAGGAATTTGCAAAAGGTTAAATTAAAATGAAGGCTGAACAATTATTTTTGTCCTCCTGCCTAGCAGGGCTTCTGCTAATGTTTGTGTACAGAAGTGATAACGGCGGGATACTTCAAAGGCTTTTCAGGGAAAATCATATCGTTGGTGAGAAAGGATTTGATTTTGTAAAAAGCTTACATTGTAAGTGATATTGAAAATAAAGAGACAAGATTGCATGAGCTAAGTGCTTTATTTTTGTTAGTGCTGGTGGGGTTCCACAGATCCTCATTGTGCCCATAATTGGGGTTTTATAAGTGGGAATAAAGAAGTGTGTGTTTTCCTTTGTCTGTGGAGATGGAATTCTTGACCCACCAGTGGAGGGCCATGCACTTTAAATTTCGTTTCTAGGAAAGAAGAGATATTTGCCCAAGAGCTCCTGGTTCTCTTGGCAAGGCCATAGCGTTTGGCCAGGGACCACTTTAAGAGAAACATGTTGAGTTTGCCCTCACGGTGTTCTTGATACTTTGGTTAACTTCACAGAGAGAAAGATGCAGAATAAACTAGGAAAAAAAAATAACAACTTATACCCCAGTAGACTGTAAGCATCATATGAGCAGAGGATATATATCCTACTATTCCTTATCCTCAATGTCTTGTCCTGAACCCATCGCATATAGGAGGTGCATTAGCCGCAAGTAACATAAAACCCCAATGTAAGTCAAACTAAAGAAGCTATTTTCTCATACAACTAGAAATCTAGAGGTGGGGATCACTTCTGGAGTCATTAATTTCCTCTATAAAATCATCCAAGAACCCACAGTAGTTCATGTAGACTGGGTCTACCAGTTAGCTCCCTTTGAGGACACTTAAATTGTTTCGTTATTTTTTGTTTTTTGGGGTTTTTTTTGTAAGAGCAACAAAAACTTTCTTGGAAGCTTCCTAAAGACATAACTTCACATTTCATTGCCCCAAACATTGCTAATGTTTATACCTTAAATCAATAGCAAAAGGAGTGGCACTGAGATGACTGGCTTAGGCTTAGACAACCAAGACCCACCCTTGGGTTTTGAGATGGAGCAGTCATCTCTCAAACACATGGCCACTTAAAGGGGGACAATGAACAAAGTCAATGGCTCTAATAGGAAAAAGGGATGGAAGGTGGGAGTAGATATTGGCAATCAACAGTTTCCACTAAAATAAAAAACTTTAGTAAATGTTTATTGAAGAAAACATTGAATGAGCAAATGCATCTCTCTTATGTTATTCATTATTTTCTTCCTCCGGGGTGTTGACCTTGATTTGTTTCTAACGAACGTCTGTTATTTTTGCCTTTCCAGCATTTATTCCTCCTTCTTCTCATAACGGCATCCCTATTTCTCCTTGAAGAGCCCATGGACTCCATCCGCTGTCCACATTGTTTGCTTTGTACTAACTCCTTCGAGATACATAGAGAGAGACACATGTCCCAAATCTGACCCATCAGTTACTTCCCTCCCTCTTGCCACATCAGTTGATTCACATGAAAGGTGATTGTAGCACACTACAGCCTCAAATTCCTGGCCTCAAGCAATCCTCCCACCTCAGCCTCCTGAGCAGCTGGTACTACAGGCACACACCACTGTGCCCAGCTTCCTCAAAATAAGAATTCTATTTTTTTATTAGTAGACATGTATTACAAAAACTTGAACTCAATTATTATATTTTGAATTTTGTCATTCAAAAATTTGTTTTCTCTCTCGTTGCTTAAGTACCCACTTAATATCCTCTATTTTGCCTCTTGGCTCATGAAGCTTAAAATATTTCTTCTCTGTCCCTTTGCTGAAACAGTTTTCTCACCACTACATTAAGCTATGCTATTTCAGTTATCTGCAATGTGCCTTTAAAACCATGGCAAGTAGGACACTATTGTTTTAAGGGAAGAAATGAAATGTGACCATTTTTGCTTCTCAAGTTTGTGCCACATGAAAAAACTCAACCAGACCCACCAAATTAACTGCCTGAAAGGGATGATTTATGCATTATAAAATGATTATTTTATGGTTCTTAGGGACTTCGGTCCTTTCCTGTATCTAAGCATATCCAAAATAGTGAGGCATTTATGACATATCTTTCTTGAAATTAACTGGAATTAAGAGATTTTTTTTTCTCAGAAGATAGCACTTTTTCTCAAAATATGAACAGTCAGAAGGTGTGGGTGTGAATCTGTAGAACATTGATCCTTCTTCTTCTGTAAAAGAACCAGCGTCTTCCTTGGAGAATCACCACCACCCAGTTTTATTCCCTGTGACTAGAGGCGGCTGACAGGGCCACCAGCTTCCTTGGTCTTGTGGCCGGTCTGGCCATTTATACCTCACAGGACACAGTGATTGGTTCAGAGATAAGCACGTGCTGCAGTCAGAACCAATCAGATCTAACCTCAGGATTAGCAGGCATTACCTGGATGGAGAGGCTCTCTTTTCCCCTGGACTTGAACCTGGGCTCACATCAGCTTCTGGAAAGGTGGTCTGCCTGAGAAAGAAGTCAACACAGAGGAACTAGAGCAGAGTGGTGGAAAGAGAGAAATCAAGCACTGGTAACATCGTTGAAAGAAATAGATTCCATCCTGCCTGAAGCTAGAGCTATTAGACTGGACTGTTCAATTACATGAACCGATAAATTCTTTTCCTGCTTGAGCCAGTTTAAGTTGGAGTTTCTGTCACTTACAATAGAAATATATAACCACTATCTAATGTTGTGGCTGTCTTCCGTTGGGTTCTACCAAACGCAAGCCCTCAGACAACGATCCGGGTGCAAGTCATTTATTTGAGAGGCGTTCCCAGGAAGGGCTGAGGGCTGGTCGTGGGGCAAGGAATTAAGACAGGGAGGGGCAGGCAGCTGAAATGCTGCATGACCAAGCATGCAACTGAGGACAGCTGGGGCTCACTCCTGCCGGGGAACTGAGAGACACAGGGCAGGTCACGTGTCTCAGAGCTGTTCTCCCTCATTGCTCCTCACTCCAGCAACAAGGAAGCTAAGGTATCTAACCTCCATCTCATAGGCTCAGAGGCTGTTTCTAGGGGCATTAAGGCCGCAGCATTTCCAGCCTGCCCCTGGCACGAGGAAGCTCTTAGGAGGAGAGATGCATGGGCGTGTAGGACTGGAAAGCACGTGCTGGACTGCTGACTGGGAAGTGGGCATCAAACCTGCTCCAGTGATCTCAAGCAATTTACTGAATATTTCTAAGCCTCACTTCACATGTAAAATGGGGGTGACGTTCACATCTGTGGTACCCATTTCACAGGATCACTGCAAGAATTAACTGAGATTGCATGTTTGAAAAGGCTTTTATAATATGCAAAGGACTGTCAAATATACAACGGTGTAATACTATTATTATATTGTGTAATTTTCTTTTCCTTGCCTATGGCAAAGAAACAAGAAACAGCTCAAGTAAAATGTACAAACAAGGCCTAAATTATGGACACATAGTGTGTCCCTTATGCATTAAAGATGGCCCAGCAAAGAGGCCCAGAAGTCACAGAAACTCTCA
This sequence comes from Lemur catta, assembly GCF_020740605.2. Taxonomy (NCBI): domain Eukaryota; kingdom Metazoa; phylum Chordata; class Mammalia; order Primates; family Lemuridae; genus Lemur; species Lemur catta. The sequence goes on along the minus strand of NC_059144.1, from coordinate 43,174,385 downwards.
GCTTCCTGCTGCCACCATTTGGGACTTCACGCGTGTAGTGGTGGGGTCTGTTGTTCTGTCCTGTTTGGTGTCTGTTTCTCCTCCCAGGTTTCCCTTTGGAAACCACTCTCTTCCACTGTCATCCTTGTGAGTAGGCTGGGCTGACTCCAACTCCCGCCTCTGGAGGTGAAAGTACAACCCAAGCCTGACTGATGAGCAAGAGGCAGAGGCAGATGGGGGCATGAGAACAAAGCCACCACTCACCCTGTCCTGGCCCAGGATGAGAGAGCTGTCACCTGGCACTTCTCTTTCTCTGTCCCTATGTCCATATTCACATCAGGTTAAGAAATAATGCTGGATTAGCAGCACAAGACCTGACATTAAACCAAAGTTTCACCCTGATTCTCTGCATCTTTAACTTCTTTTGGCTTCATTTTCCACCAGGAGTAGGAGCTGAGCAGGTGAACCAGAGCCACTCCTTCATGTCACCTGCTGCTGGACGGTCAGATGCTCCAAGAAAGCCAGCAGCTGGACACTTGCCTTGTAGAGGCATGCAAGCTAGGCATCGTTAGCAGAGGCACAACAGCCAGAAAGAAGACAAGCACACTGAGTGAAAGATGTTTGTCCACATCCAACAAACAGAGTATGTAAAGAGAAAAAGGGCAACATTCCAGTGCAGAAACCTGGAGACATCACTTCAACTAAATGATCAAGGCTGACATCACAGTGATGTCACATGCATGTCATGTACCTGACAGCATGTGATAAGAGGACACTTCACCTCTATGGTTTTCTTCTACAAAACCCAAAACTCCAGTCTAGGCACACACACACACACACAAAAAAAAAACAGATAAACCTGAACTGAGGGACATTCTACAAAACACCCAATTGGTACTACTCAGAGTTGTCAGGGTCATAAGAAAACAAGGAAAGACTGAAACTGGCACAGACCAGAGGAGATAAAGAGACACGATGACTAAATGCAAAGTGGTCCCTTGAACTCGATCCTTGAGAAACACTAGTGAAGCCCAAATAAAGTCTCAAGTTTAGTTACTATTCATAGTAATGTGCCAATGTTGCTTTCTTAATTTTGACAAATGTATCGTGGTAATATGGGATGAAAACATTATAGGAACTGAGTGAGGAATACAGGAAATCTCTGTACCAACTTTGCAACTTTTCTATAAATCTGAAAGTACTTTTTTAAAATAAAAGATTCTCCCTTTCCATCTTGCTGTTTCTGCCATAAAGTCATCTCAGCAGACAGGGCCAGACGAGGGTGCAGAGGCAGGTTATTGGAGGTTGGGATCCCTGGAAACAGACGCTGAGACAGAGATGAGTACCTTAGGGAGCTATTATGGACTGAACTGTGTCCCCCCAAAAAATTCATATGTTTAAACTCTAACCCCCAATATAACAGCATTTGAAGATGGGGCCTTTAAGGAGATAATTAAGGTTAAATGAGATCATATGGCTGGGGCCCTAATCCAACAGGACTGATACTGTTATAAGAAGAGGAAGAAACACCAGAGGTCTCGCTCTCTCCTCACACACGTATCAGAAAAGCCATGTAAGGACACAGCTAGAAGGCAGCTGTCTGCAAGCCAGGAAGAGAGGCCCCACCGGAAACCAACCTTGCTGGCACCATGATCTTATACTTCTAGCCTCCAGAACTGTGAGAAAATAAATTCCTGTTGTGTAAGCCACACAGTCCATGGTGTTTTGTTATGGCAGCCCAAGCAGACTAAGCGAGGAGCCGTGCCCATGGGGGGGAAAGGAAGGGGCAGGATTGGGCGTCGGGAGAAGCTGAGCTGTGATGTAGTCTCAGTGCAAGCCTCAGCTGACCACGCAGGGAGTTCTGAAGCTGGAGTGACCTTCAGAGCTATCCGGAACTGGGGTGTACCTCTACGTCAATTAGTCATTGGATGCAGACTGCCCCAGGAAGTGGCAAAGTGTCTCTCTTCAACTGCAGCTGAAGTGGGACAACCACTGAAAGTGGGACGACCACTCAGGGCCATCTGCTGTGGTACTCTTAGCAAATCTTTTGTCCTAAAGGGGACCTGGGTGGCGCCTCACAGCATCCACCACACAGCCCACGGCCTGCTCCACTCCCAGAGGAGGAAGGGGTAAGAGAAGTTAACACATGGTTCATAACTTCCTCCTCGAGCTTTATGTTTCTCTAGCCACAAGCCTGCCTGGCAATAATGTTTGAAATGAAAACAAGATGAGAATTTTAAACCAGACAGAATTTCAACAATTATAAGGAAATGAAAAGTTACGCAGTCTGTCCAAGGTGTCATGAAGGGATTCACCATCCAAAGGGGAAGGAAGACTCTCCTGAACATGTACAGGAGCAGTAACCGGAGAAACACAGAATTACCTCGTGGGTGTAGGCGCGGAGGGGTGACTGTTGGTAACCCAGCTGCGTGAGTCTCACGTGCAGCTGACGCCTGAACAACACAGGTTTGAACTGCGCGGGTCCACTCATACACGGACTTTTTTTTAACCAAACACAGGTCGAAAACACAGTAGTTGTAGGATGAAGGACCAACTTTCCCTATGTGTGGGTTACACGTGACTGAGTGTGAGCAGACTCTGGCATTCACAGGGCTGCTGGCACCCATGCCCTGTGTGTGGAGGGATGACTGTACCACAACAATAAAATGCTCGTTCCTCCCCTCCTTAAAATGCTCTTAGGATAGATTCCAAAATCCTCATTCCACAAACTCTGTAGGATCTGGTCCCCTCACCAGCTTCTTCTCCATCTCGGCACTAAATTTCTTCCTCCCTCAGAGCCTCTGCGTGTGCCAATCACAAGAGTCCCTTCCCCTCTCTCTTCACCAAACTCCTGTCCATCCTTTGGGAATCAGCTAGAAAGTCACTGCTTGGGTGACTTGATTCTCAGAAACCCATTCCTTGTGCTGCTGCACGTCCAAACCTACTCCATATCCCAGCCATGCCCCAGTCATTACAGAGCTATTTTTGGAACTATTTGTGCAGTGTGGGAGTTCTCCTCACCTCTGTCATTTAACTGTCACCATAAACATGCCATGCAACAGCAAAACTCAGTGACTTAGAACAACAAGGATACAGCTCAGAGTGACAGGCAGCAGTACCTGGAGGAAGCTCTCTCCTCACAGCCATGGCGGAGGGAAGCCCAACTGCACTGGCACTTTGCAAAATCGAGCCTGCAGCATCGGCTAACATTTCATTGGCCAAAAGCAAGTCACACAGCCAACCCCATATCCAATGAAAGGGAAGTACATGTAGCTAGCCTGGGTGAGAGTCATTGAAGTCAGGTGGCACAGGGCAGGGAGGCCCAGGGAGGCATGAAAACTGACAGCAATAACTCAGTGCACCACATCCATCACAGTTTAACTCTCTGAAAGCAAGGACCCCATTTGCTTTTTTTTATTGCTTTATCTCCACAACCAAGCACAGGATAGTCACACAATAGGTGCTTCATAAGGATGCGCTAAACATTCTGAATCCCAAACAATATAGTTCAGCTGAACTCTTGCAACCCAATCCATTTCGGAGTCAGCAACTGCTCGTAATGTGAGGATGCATGAAATATATCCCCCCAGAAAGGTAATGGCACATGTGCTAGACTCTAAATCAGCCATCAACGAGCTACTATCATAGTATCTTCAATGGATTATACAAACGATGGCTTTGAAGAATGTCTTTGCCTTGCCAGAATTATGATTTGTTATTCATCTTGTGGATTTTTAAACAGAACCTTGTACTTAGTATTCAAATTAATGACTCCGATGTATTTGCCTGTATTTTTTTTTAAAAAAGAACCATTTTGTACAATACACGTAATTGTTACATTTCTATGATAAACTTACTTGGTAAAAGCTTTCTTGATTTTATCATTTAGACAAGTAGATATCAGTAAATCAAACCCGAAAGCCAGAATGGTGCAGGGAGAGAGAGGCTTGCAAACCAGGGTGAGAGGCAAACCTTCAGTTCAATAAGAACAGTTGCAGGAAAAAACTAAATGAATATAACGAAGGGTAAGAATGTTTCAAGATAAGCCTCCCTCAGCAACCTGTTATTTTGCAATCTCTTGATTGGATTCATTAAAAATTCATCTAGCCTGAGTATTACTTGATGAACAGAGAAAGAGCTTTGAAAATAGTCTAGGTTTAAATTCTGGATCCGTCATTCCCTGACTGTACAACACAGGAAAACCTGACTTCAGTTCCCTGTGTCTCAATTTCATAGCCTGCAAAGTGGGAAAGAAGGTCAGAGGGCTTGAATAAGGTCCTCCCTCACAAAGCTGTTGTGAAGATTAAAAAAAAAATCACACAGGTCATTCTTCCCAAATGCCTGTCCATAGGCCCATGCTGGTCTCTAAGATCGTTTCCATGTGTCCACCATAGAATGGAAAAATATAGTGTTATGTGTTGAACTGTGTCTGCCCAAAAAAGATATGTTGAAGTTCTATGCATTGGCATCTATAAATGTGACCTTATTTGGAAATAAGGTCTTTGTAGATGTCATCAAGTTAAGATGAGGTCTTCAGGGAAGGCTACCTAATCCGATATGGTTTCCTTATAGGACAAGGGAAATGCCACCTGAAGGCCAAGACACAGGGAGAACACCTGTGATGACAGAGGCAGAGTGGAGTGATGCAGCTGCAAGCAGGACAAGAAGAATAAACAGATTAACCATGAGAAGCTGGGAGGAGGCAAGGAAAGATTCTACCCAGAATTTCAGAGGGTGCACGGCCCGCCACCTTGATGTTGAACTTCTGACCTCCAGAGCTGTGAGACAATAAACTTCTCTTGTTTTAAGCCAACCAGTTGTTGGTATTTTATTATGACAAACCTAAGAAACTAATGCATATGGTAAAAGTGAATTTTTAATTTAAAAAAATTATTTGATTTAAAAGAATATTCCTTTTTAAAATTTCCTTTTGTTTTCTTACTCTCACATAACAAGAAGTGTGAAAATGGCCGTTCAGGGCAGGGAGCTTCCTCTGCTTCCCACTCACCAGCCCTGGGGTAGGAAACAAAGGGGACAGACAAGCACAAAAGGCACAGGCAGCCGCTCCTTTCTTTAAATCAGCTTTAAAAAAAGATTTTAGAGTAGTTTAGCTATACAGAAAAATTGAAAGATGTTATATCCCATATACCCTGCATCCAGTTTTCCCTCTTACTAACATCTTACATTAGTATGTGACATTTGTTATATTTCATGAACTAATATGGATACATTATGATAAACTAAAGTCTATACTTTATGCAGATTCCCTTACTGTTTACCTAATGTCCTTTTTGTGTCCTGGGGTCCCACTGAGGATACCACATTACATTTAGTTGCCACGTCTCCTTAGGATCTTCTTGGCTGTGACAGTTTCTCAGTCTTTCCTTGTTTTTGGTAACCTTGTCAGTATTGAAGAGTACTGGTCAGCTATTTTGTAAGATGCCCTCTTCTTGGTTCTTTTTTTGAGGTAAAATTTATATAACATAAAATTACCATTTTAAAGTGTACAATTTAGGGGCATTTAGCATATTTACAACATCGTGCAACAATCACCTCTACTTACAAATATTTTCATCTTCCTAAAAGAAAACCAATACGGACTAGCAGTCACTCCTTCCCTTCTCCCCACAGTCCCTGGCAAGCACTAATCTGCTTTCTGTCTCTATGGATTTGCTTAGTCTAGGTATTTCAAATAAATGGAATCATACATATTCAGTACATATTCAGAGTTCAACCATATTATAAAATGTATCAGAACTTCATTCTTTTTTATGGCTGAATAATAGTCCATTATATAGATATTTCACATTTTATTTATCCATTTGCCTATTGATGGACATTTGGGTCATTTCCACTTTTTAGCTGTTGTGAGTCATGCTGTGTGAACAATTGTGTACAAATATTTGTTTGAGTACCTGTTTTCAGTTCTTTTGGGTATATACCACGGAGTGGAGTTGCTGGGTCTTATGGTAATTCTATGTTCAATGTTTTGATGACCTGCCAAACTGTTTTATATAGTGACTGCACTATTTTACAGAATTTTAAAAAATTTATAGACTATTTTACCAGGGAAGTTCTAGGTTTACATAAAAATTGATTGGAAAGCACAGAGAATTCCCACATTCCTCCCCCCATGCACTCAGTTTCTCCTATTATTTACATCTTATATTAGTGTGATACTTTCGCAGAATGGCTTCTTAAATAAGATATTTTTCCCACTGTTTCTCCAAGGTAAAAGACTTTAAAATGGAATAGCAGTGATATTGGATGGTAGGTTCTGTGAACTTTGGGATATAGTGGAGACTAGATGCCTTCTAGCCTTTTCCCTGTTAATGACTCAGAGCTCAACAGCACTTGCACGCAGTCATGCTGTGTCTGCAGAATTCCTCCATCCCAGTGACTTTTCCTGCACAGGACATGTGCTTGAGTTGAAGGCAACATGGAATTTGGAGATGTAGCAGCCCTAAGTCTAATAAACTGAAGGGAAAGTCAATCAAGGCTTATCTTTCTTGTGGGGATGGAGAAAGCCCCGTATTTTAAAATGTGTGTCTCCACTTCACTAAAAGAAGGTGGGAGGACTCAAGAAATGGACACCAAAAGAGAAGAGGGATGACCTCTTGGAATTTTCACTTTTTATAGAGGGACAAAAAAGTGCTTAACACCGGTACAAGTGCATTATCATTTTCTCCACCACAACTCTTGGCATTAACATTTTTCTAATATGAATCCTTTAGTGTCATAGGTTTATTTAGACATCTCCTCTGCTTCTTAAAGTTCAGGGACCAGAATGATGGTCCAACTAATTCTTCTAAGCTGTGCTCCAGGAAGAACGCACTTTCGTGTTCAAACAACCACTTTTCACGTTGCAGCCTGTCTTGATCTGTTCTGGGCTGCTATAATAGAAGACCGGAGACTGGGTAACTTATAAAGAAAAGAAATTTATTTCTCACAGTTCTTAAGTCTGGGAAATCTAATATCAAGGTGCTGGCATCTGGCGAGGGCCTTCTACTTGAGTCATCTCAGGTGGCAGGGGAGAGAGCTGTGGTGGGGGTGGCAGGTGGAGGGGGGAGAGAGAGAGAACTGAACTTGCTTTTTATAATGAACCAACTCTCAACATGACACAAATCCACTGCCACATAACAACAGTAAGCCATTCATGAGGGGAGAACCCTCAATTCCTAATCATGTCCCATGAGGCCCCGCCTCCCAACACTGTTGCATTGGGGATTGAGTTTCCAACACAGGCTTGTTGGCGGACATGTTCAAACCACAGCACAGCCTCCGTCCTTCAACAAATTAATTCTTGCATAACATTGAACAGTGAAAACAGAACAGTATATTTAAGTAGCAACTGGTTAGGTTATTTTCTCTTCAAAAGACCCTTCACTGCAACTGAAATCATTTCCTTATTAATTTTTAAATTTTGCTTACTATTTCTGATTTAGTATAATCCCCGTGAAAACTCAACAACAAGTTAGTCATTTTGAAAATATCTTTCACTTGTCTTGTTTTATTTTGTTGAAGCCTAACTTTCCAAGCAGGTTGAGCTTCTTTTTCAGATAAAGGCAGTAGAAATTTAAGAGGCTGGAACTAGAGAAATTCACCTTTTCCTTTCATTTTATCATTGTCCCCTAAAGTTTTCATTTTCTCCTACCACATAATGTCACAGTTTTAAAATTCCACACATTCCATACAAGGCTAGGATAAACCATTTCAACTACTTTTTTTTATTTACCTGTCCCATCTGTCATTTTTCTCTCTCTCTCCCCTTCTGCTGAAGTACATATGTACCCCTTCTGATGATCACGCACACACACGCGGAGGCAAATAACCACTCATGTATACCCACATGCATAGTACACGCATCACACCTGTTATTCTTCCTTTGGTTTGATAGGAATCTTTTTGTTCTGCTTATTCATGACTCTTTTAAAAATGCGCGAAACAACCTTTTAGTTACCTTGAAATCCACTGCTATGGGTGTTTAACAGTGCAGAAAAGAGAAAATTAAAATAATCAATGAATGTAGTTTGCTGCCTAGTCAATGTCGTCAGCATTTAATTTACTCGTTCCCTCAAGCGTTGGGGTTAGCTTCACTCTTTGCACGACTAGTTAGCCATAATGGGGTTACCTCTATATCCACTCCTACTGGAAGCTGGGATGGCTTAGCCATAGAAGGATCCTTACCTATTCACTTCATTTAGAAAAAGACAAAGTTGGACTCTTAATTGATCATATTTTCTTGGACAACAAGTACCTAATTTTGCAAATGCTTCTCTAATTCCCCCAAACCCGGTTCCAATCAATAAGAATGGAAAGCGTAGCAGAAGCCAAAGGTATCCCTCCATATCCCTAGGGAAGCATCATGCCCATGCATGCTCACATGATAGATTCCAACCAATAGCCCCTGGGACCCCCTGCAAGAGGAATTTGCAGGCTGCCAGAGACTCTCAGCCCCTCACATGAGGTGGACAGATGTGCTGGGGACTTGGTACTCTTGGGAGCAGCTTTTAACCAATAACTGATTGGATTTGGTGGATAAACACCCGAGCTCCCTCAGGCCTCTGCTGGAGTGACTCTAGACCTCTGTCCTACACTATCTGCATGAATTGCCCACAGTCACGACTCATTAGATAATTCTCCCTTTATTTGTTTTCCACACTTTCTTGCCTCACCCTCCACTCTCCTACCAGGGCTCCCTGGGCTCACCTTCTATACCAACTAATGCCACTCAAACCCTTGTCGCGGCATCTGCAGTATTCAAATAGTGTCCTCAGTCTGAACCTGAAGGACATCTTCAGATTCTAGTAGAAAGACTGGTTTTGACAAAGAGAAACAATCAGTTCATTGTCATCAGTATGTTAGAGCTGCTATAATTTCAAAGGGGATTGTGGCTATTATTATAAATAATAATAATCCACCCAGTGGTACCACAATCCACCCAGTGGTACCCAAGTAACAGAAGGGTATTTTCTAACATCCTCCTAAGTTGCTAATTTTCAATTAGAAAATCCAAGGCTCAGATGAACTAGAATTAAATTATCTTTATTCTTATATGATATAGAAACTACTTTTCAATCCAATTTCTTTCTAGATTTGGGTTGTTTAACGAACACTTAACAACTACTGGCCATATACCAGACGTGATGCCACCTTCTGAGAACACCAAGAAGAAATTCTTCTCTGCCTGACCCAACAGGAAGAAGTGTAGGCTTCAGTATGACATGCCCATGAAAGGTTATTTTTAAATGGGTTCTATGTGAGTCTGCAAACATAACCAAGAGTCCATATGTCTTTTGTTTTTCAGATCCAGTGAGGGAACTGAACCCATCAAGATATCAGCCTTATGTTTGATCTTAGATTTCATTTGACTATACAAAAACACATAATCTTAGATTTTATTTTACTATAAAGGTCATTATTATGAAAACTGGGAAAATCTGAGTGAAGTCTGTATACTAGATAGTAATTAATATCAATTTTAATTTTCTGATTATGACAATTGTGTTTTCATTATGTAAAAGGATTTGAGAATTTGTTTTTAGTAAATAAACACCTACATATTTAGGGGTAATCATGTCTGCAATTTATTCTGACATGGTTCTGGAAAAAATCATTTATATATAATACATGCAAAAATCTATATATATATATCCACACATATTTTGCTATCTATATACATATAGTCATAGTCTATATATCTATGATATATAGAGATATAAATATATTAAACAGAGAGAATGAGAAGGAAAAAGCAAACGTAGTAAACATTAACATTGAAGGAATCCAGGTAAAAGTTATATGGGAATACTTCGTATTATTCTTGCAACTTTTCTTAAAGTCAGAAATTATGTTAAAGTAATTTTTTTAAAAAGACACAGTTCCAGCCAAGACATAGTTCCAGCCTGGCATGGTGGCTCAGACCTATAATCCTAGTACTCTGGGAGGCCGAGGCAGGAGGACTGCTTGAGGCCAGGAGTTCAAGACCATCCTGAGCAAGAGCAAGACCCCCATCTCTGCAAAAAATAGAAAAATTAGCTGGGTGTGGTGGCATGCACCTGTAGTCCCAGTTACTTGGGAGGCTGAGGGAGGAGAATCACTTGAGCCCAGGAGTTTGAGGTTACAGTGAGCTATGATGAGGCCACTGCACTCTACCCAGGGCAACAAAACAAAACTCTGTCTCAAAAAAAAAAAAAAAAAAACACAGTTCCCTTCTTAGCTAGCAGTACTATGTGCACCACGTATGACTGGACCTATGTTCTGAGTGCTTGCTATAAAATAAACAATCCCTTCTAAGGGTTTATCTCATAGCTAAGTTTCTCTAACTAAACAAACAAATAAAATTGCTCATATTTTGGTTGGAAAGAATTCCTTTATCTCAGAGACTCAGAGTCAACTCAACATTTGGTCTCTTCTCATTAAAATATATATATATTTTATATAAATATATATGTGCATATATATATATATATATATATATTTTATTTATAGGTAGTTCTACAGCTAGAGCTTCCTCCCTGCCTAGTGTGAGTGCTTTATCTTCGGTACACTTCATTTGGATTTTTACATGAACTTGTCTTTATCCACTCTTGGGGAGATGGTAGGAAGCTCCCTGATTGTTTCTGGACTCCAGGAAATTATGAAGAACTGTGTGCATCCTACAGCCTTGGAGTTTAACACTGACTTAAGGCTATTCCTCTCTAAATGCATTACAGTAATGGCCTTTCAATACTTCTATAGGCCGTTTCTAGAGCTTTCCATAATGGAACTCTTCCATTGTTTCACATACCTACAGACTATTGAAAAATGACCAGAGGCATTATTAACATCTCAGTATCACACCCCACGATAAGGACTTGGTAGGATTTGTCCCACGTAATCCTGATGTCTAATCTGCAAAACCATAGATGATATTACCTTCCACAAATTTATAGATGAGAAATTGAGGCTCTTACAAGTCAAAAAAAGATGTTCAAAATTGCCCAGCACGCAAATGGCAAAGCCGGGCTTCCAATCTAGCAAGAGTTAAACAATCCTTTCATTCTCTCTCTTAAGGAAACCTTCTGGGTACCCATTCTGGATATATTTGTTGCCTCTTCTGATCTAAAATGAAAACTTGTACGTCAACTCACAACAAATCGGTAAACAGGAAAGAAATACAAGCACACTCACTTAATTGACAGAATTTAATCTATGTTATAAAAGTGAACATATATAATCCCTCTTACTGATTTAAGAGACAACCAAAAAGCTCCTTGTAGGTTGAATCTTTGTGAGTTGTAAAAAAAAAAAAAAATCCATTTATGTATCTTTGACATTCTAATATAAAAAGATAAGATTATGATTCTTGAGAATTATATAGATGATAAACACAGAATAGTTAAAAGACAGGGAAAATGCAATAAATAAAATACCACATTGCAAAAAGCCGGAACAATCAGCATGTCTACCAATAGATAAATAAATTATAGTATATCCATAATGTCAAATATAATGTAGCCCTAAAAAGTCATGTTGCACAAAATACTTAATGACATAAAAGTTTAAGATATAATTTAGAGAGAAACACCAAATTTGTAAAAAATAATTATAGTATATGCACACATAAACACACATATATAGACTCAAATAAATATATGTCTATACATTATGTGCATGTGTTTGTGTGTGTCCAGGCATACGTGTGTGTGTGTGTGTGTGTGTGTGTGTGTGTGTGTGTAACTAGAGGAAAAACGCACCAAAAAATAATACTAACAGTGGTGGGATAACACGATTTTTATTTTCTTCCTTATACTTTTCCTTATTTTGCTCTTAAAATCAGAAAAAAACTATATACATAACTGTGTTTAAAGGAAAACATGGTCATTAGAAAAATGAACTTCATTTTTACAGAAACACATGCTCCAAATGAACTCTACCCTAACCATGATATTGATGCGTGTATGTGCGACATTTAACGTGGAGAATTAAGGTCTAGCTTCTCAAATGAAGCTTTTTTCTTTGTTCCACTTGAAACCAATCTGTGAGGCGCTCCCTGGACGCAGTCTGTCCTTTCCCGACTGTATCCTGGCCACCAGCCCCAGACAACTCTGTTCCAATGAAACGGGGACCTTTTTTGAGTCCACTCCCTGACAGCTTTGAAAATTATTTAGCTTCTATCATGATGGATACTCTCTGCCTAAAATGACGGATGGGCAGCCTCTGAAAATGGACGACATGAAATTTGAAAAATGATACGAGTGCTGGTGGACAGATATTTTTTTTTTTTAAAGAAAAGTTGACATAAGTTTGAAATATAGCGTGGAGGTCTGGCCTATCATTTTTCTCCCTCCAAAGAAATCAGTAGCTGTCCTTTATCCATATGCTCTTTGGGGAAGAAAACCTAGATTCAAGTTAAAATGAATTCTTTCCCCCTCCTTAAAAAGTACCTGGGGTAAGCCGTCAGAGTGAATCTGTTCACTCACTGGCTCAACCCTCCACTGAGCCTCTATTACGCGGAGGGCGCTGGAGAGAGGCCGGGGAAAGATGAATTAGACACAGGCCCTGCCTCGGGGGATCCCAGAGCCCAGCGGAGAGGCAGACGAGTACACAGATGATTATAATCCGATGCAGTTTGATGGAGGATAGAAGTGCCTAGAGGGCGTGGGGGCCCCCGGGAGGAACAGGATGATAGTCTCGCACAGGGCGGAAGGGTGTCAGAAGAGTCTTCTCCTGAGAAGGTGATGTCTGAAATGCGTCCCTTTCAATGCTCAAATATTTTTCTTATTGTCTTGGCTAAATCTTGATGAATCATGAAATCATTCGCTTATCTACCGGAGGCAACCCTTTTCCTGTGGACCATTTCACTTTCCCACATAATTCCAGACCGTGGGTGGGCATGTGCTCGGGGACTTCCACTGCCGTTAACAGATTAACTTTCAAATGTTTCATCCGCCTCAGCAAAGCAAGGATCTGTCCCCGAAGGTGAGCTAGCTTCTCGCCTCTTTCCCTTCAACCTGATGTCATCAAGGTATTTATTTTCCTTGCTGGGAGGCACAGGCCTGTGTTCACCTTACCCCAGGTACTGGGGCTCATGGTGAGACCAAGGGAAGTGAGAGAAATGGGAGTCGCCTCACACCCAGCCCCAGGGCGAGGCAACGTCAGCCAACAGGAGCCCTGGGGACACCGTTCTGGTTCTGGGACTTGTGTCCCTGAAGCTGACATCCTCTGTCCTCTCCCCTGTGCTTCGTGATGACTCAGGTACTCTCAGCCCACTGGCAGCCACTTACGGGCTCCTGCAGAGTCACAGCTCCTGCTCGCTCTGTACCCGTGTATTAGTCTGATTTAGGTTCAAAGTACCTTCTCTCTAGGCTATACAGACAAAAGATCTCTGAGTAGAAAAACATGCAAAAACAATACATTACAATCTTTCCGTATTTATTTTTAAAGTATTTTTATTTTTAAAGGAATATGTATACATCACAAGATAAAGGTTTTGAAATTCTAACATCCTACCAGCCAAGAAACAGCAGAAGTCTTCCTAGAAAGGTTACTACCTTTAAGACAATACTTTGGGGGCCGGGCACGGTGGCTCACACCTGTAATCCTAGCACTCTGGGAGGCTGAGGCGGGAGGATCGCTCGAGGTCAAGAGTTCGAGACCAGCCTGAGCAAGAAGCGAGATCCCGTCTCTACTAAAAATAGAAAGAAATGATCTGGACAACTAAAAATATATATAGAAAAAATTAGCCAAGCATGGTGGCGCATGCCTGTAGTCCCAGCTACTCAGGAGGCTGAGGCAGGAGGATTGTTTGAGCCCAGGAGTTTGAGGTTGCTGTGAGCTAGGCTGACCCCACAGCACTCTAGCCCCGGCAACAGAGTGAGGCTCTGTCTCACAAAAAGAAAAAAAAAAAAAAAAGGAAAGAAAATACTTTGACTCAAGGGTGTGAGCAGGCCTAGTGGATCAAACAAAAGAGCTGAACTTGACGTCTTAGAAAGAAACAGGGAAGAGAAGGAGGCAGCTGGGTAAAAAGGAAGTAAAGGATGGGATGGCTGAACAAAGTTCAAGTATGGCTGAAAGAGGGAGAACAAAAATATTTTATTTCTGACATTGTTTAGCATTGATATAAGCCTCCTCTCTCCAAACCTTTGGACAAATCTGATATAGGCATAAATGCCCTGTATGACTAGAAGTTTATGGAAATTTAAGGAAGGCTTTGAGAGTTTCATACCTTGGTCAGTACAGCACAAAACAGAAACAGTATATATGATGCAGAGGAATGCACAGAAGTACTGGGGGGGGGCATTAGACTTTTCTACCAGCATGGAATGGGTAGCTAGTCAGTCTCATTTAGATTGCAAGGCGCAGGGACAGCCTGTCCCCAGCTCACCTGTGTGATTAATAGAGACAAAAATAAACAGAAATGATTTACTACAATTATCTGTAGGTGGAAGAAACACACATGATTTTTGTTTCCTTTTCATTTTGCTTATCTCCACATTCTATTTTTTCCAATAAATATGTATTGTTTTTATAATAAGAATTTTTAATGAAAATTTAAAGACTTTAAGAAATTTGCATTGTCCCAATGATAAAAACCCTCAGTTCAGGTGGTTTGCAGCTAGCGTCCGTTTTGTCCACTCTGTGTCTGGCCACGGTGCTTGTTAAATATTTTTAATATCAGCAGAGGTGATATTAAAGTATAATATCTTAAAATCCAGACACAAGCTTCCTTCTGAGGTCTCTATTTCCCCACTTCTTCCCAGTGCCCCCCATACTGTGAGACTGGCAAGAGGGTAGGATGATTTGTGCCCCCAGAAAGCATTATGCTCCCATCTCTACTCCTGGAATGTCGTGGCTCCCACGCCTACAACTAGGGAACTCCTAGTCATTCATCAACCTCCAGTTCAAACATTGCCTCCTTTGGGTACCTTCCCTAATGGTCCTCCACCCGCAGCAGAAATGTTCAATCAATCAACCATAAAGCACACATTGAACATCGATAATTTGTCCTAGATACTGGGCACTTGGCATTGGTAAGACTGTACCAACCTGTGATCATAAGGAACCAGCCATGCTCTGGTCCCCACCTTCCCCCAACAACAGCATTTGGTTCACAACTCTATGACAGTGGTTCTCAACCAGGTGGTAATTTTACTCCCAGAGGACATTCGGCAATGTCAGGGACATTTTTGGTTTTCAGGACTGAGGGGTGTTACTGGCATCTAGTAAGTAGACGCCAAGGATGCTGCTAAACCTCCCACAATGCACAGGACAGCCCCCCATACAAAAAGAATTATTCCACCCCGAATGTTGACAGTGCCGAGACTGAGAAACCTGCTCTGTTATAAAGGACACGGTGCAGCTCGTGCTTGCGTCTGCTCCGCCAGGCTCATCTCTTACCCCATCTCTCACTTCAATGTGCATTTGCACAAGAGAATCATTAAATACAATTAAACAAAGAGATGCCCGCTGCCCTCACTGGAGGGTGCCACATAGAGTTGCCCACAAAGAAGCAGCTCAGCTGCAGATCGACTCCTGGATTCCGAGCACCACCCTTGTGACTTTTGAATTCGAGCTCACGTTGAAAGCACTGTTTTTACTCTGACCATCTTGCTGTGAACCGTCTCTACTCTGGCTGGTCACATGGGCCTCCCGTTGAACCCATTTTGGACTACTCGAGAGTACCCCCATCCATCTCCTTGAGGTCCCTCCCACCACCACAAAGTGAATTTCACCAACTCTACAGAAACTACAAGTCCAAATACTCACAACTATACCCTCTAAATTTGGTGAATATCCCTGTAGCTGTTATTGTGTAATGCTGTAACCAGCAAATAGAAAATTCAGCTTATTTCTACAGATTAAATGATTACAGAAGAAAAGCAGGAAGCCACTGAAAAAGGAAAAATAATTTAAATGCAGTGAAAAAATGGTATAGAAAGAGAAGAAAAAACAACAAGCAAAGGAAGACGCTAACACAGAGGAACGACAGACTCCTAAGGCCATGATCTCATTGGCGTCCAATCTTCAGGACTACGAGGGTCTCAGTATTAAATACATGTCACTATAGCACTGATACTTCGTGGAGCACCTAGCATGTAATAAACGCTCAGAGACTATTTATTATGGCTGTTGTTCTTACCACCACTTAAAAAAAGTCAAAGAATTTGTTCTTGACTTTTTTTTTTCATGGCCACAAATAGAGAATCTTCATCTTGAGATGATGGAGAAAGTTTTAAAATCCTACCAGTGGTTCTCAGCCAAAGCAAACAGAGTCCCCCAAAGGTGATGTTCAGAGCTGAGGGAGAGATGCTTTTATTAATATTTGTCATTGTGACCTGAGAGGCATCGATTGGCATGGAATTCCAGGGGTCTAGGGACCTGGATGGGACAAAATAAAGACCTGGCCTGCTCCTCGCACCAGCGTTGCTCTCCAACAAAAGAAACCCAGAGCCAAATGGCCCTGGGAACCCATCCGAAATCTTCCATATGCTTTCTGAGTTGCAGCCTCCTCAACAGTGTCAAATCAAATGTTAGCTGTTGAGTGTACGGGGCCTCTCTGGGGTGGCAATGCAGTTAGCTAGGAGTGCCAGCGTGAAAAAGAAATTTGCGAGGAGAGGAAGGGGATTGGAAGTGGGTACATGCAATTAAAAATAGCCTCACATTTTTACAGGACCTTGATTTGATTTCTCCCTTGTAGTACAGCACACACTATAAATTAGGATTGCAGAGGCTGGCCCGAGGTTGGAGGCACGCCTATTTTCCCAGTACATTTTCAACTTGGTGTAGTACCATTTAGAAATAAAAGCAACAGAATTTATCTCTCATTGCATTTTGTAAAGACAAAAAATAGTTCCCGGCATGAAGAGGCAAAGGGATGCCAAATTTCAGTCTCTAATGAAATTTTGTTCCTTGCTAAAATTCACTGAAAATGGCCATTTATAGTGCAAACTATAATTTACACTTCACTATGGATGTGACAGAGGAAACCTAGAAAGATTTTTGGAAAAGACAGTAGATGCGAGGGAAAAAAAGAAAGAGAGAGAAAAATACGCTGATTCCATTTTTCCTGCTGGTTCCTATTTTTCTTCTCTTTATCTTTTTTTTTTTTAATCAAGATGCTCACATATTTATTTTAATGTATTGATTGGGGCATAGAAACTGTGTCCTAATTTTTCTTATGACCCATTCCCCCTTTAAATAACCCCTCCATCCCCAATCCAGCACAAGGCACTGTCCTACTCCTACGAGCCAAGGTTTTGTGAGGGTTGCTATAATTCAGTCAACCACTAGGTATCAAATTAACAATCATGCAGTTCCAACTATGTGAATGCTCGTGCTCTAACATATTTAACAGAAACAGATGATACATGTCTGCCCTTCCAGCCCTCACAATCCAGTTTAGGAATGGCGACATAGCCTGCAAGCCCGTGTGCATCTGCTCAACAAATATCTACTGTGCCGCTATGCTGGGCCCTGTGCCAAATGCTAGGAACACGGCTGTGGACCTGACAGGTGCGTTCCTGTCCCCGTGGAGCTTACAATCTAGATGGAGAGACAGATCTTCAATAAGAAAACAAATCAGTCCCCAGTATACATGGCCAGAGCTAGAAAGGAAGGCCCTACAAGGGGAGAGAATTACAGAAAGAGTGGTAGATGAGTTAGCCGGAGGCTGGGACAATGAAGAGCAGATTTGCTATAGGAGGGAGCTATAGGCAAAGAGTCAGGGGCTGGGAATTCTAGGCAGAGAGAAATAGTTTGAAGCTTCTAAGTTAGAAAGGAATTCACCTCTTTAAGGCCAGTGAGGCCGGGACAAAGGCATGACAGAAGGTCCGGAGGGAGGCAGGAGTCAAAGGAAGCCAAGGACAGGGATGAGCAGGTCCAACAATGACAGTCCCCACTCATGTTTAACGAATGCTGCTGCTCCTGCGTGGAGCCAGAGGAGAGGTGGTTGGGAGTGTTTACCGATACTGGTCTCCCACGGTGCAGGAGAGAGATGACAGCAGCTTGCAGCACCCATCTCTGGAAGGTGAGACACAGAAGTGCCATGGGTGTGAGATGCCTCTTGCAGGTGGCAAAGGCAGGACTTGGTAGTTGGGAGGAGGAGGAATACAAGGTGCCTCTGGGGTTTCTGGCTCAAGGACATGCTGCTAGCAAGCCCAAGACACTGAAGGGCAAGGTAAGGAATGAGCTGGGTGAATCAGGAAGGAAATGGCTTTGCAAGTCTTTTGTGGACTCAAGTGTGTTGTGAGGTGAGAAAACTCACACCCTGCAGCAGAAGCTCCCTTGGAGTGTGTTGGAGACACCTGTGAGCTGGGAGGGGACAAGAATAGGAAAGGTCTGAGGGTGACAAGAGCTATCAGTCATGAAAACTGTTTACCAAATGCTAAACCCATATTTCAATCAAGTTGACCCCTTATGTGCACACAGGGCGAGCTGCAGCACCTAAACACATCATGGTTAAGAGTATGGACTGTGCTGAAGTTCTGCTTACTAGCTGTGTTGAACCCCTCTGTGCCTCTATTTTCCCATCTGTACAATGGGGCGATCACAGTATTAGGCACCTACGGAGGTAACGAGGATTCTACGTTGTAACATATGAAACGGGCTTCACCCAGTGATTGGCGCACAGAAAGAGTTTAGCAAACTTTCATGACTTGTTTTTACATGATTATTATTTTTACAAACGCTGCACCTTTCATATGGCCAAATCTGTTTTTCGATGGTTGGTGCCTGTCAGGGCTTATTCTGAAGAACCTTGAGTATCAGGGACTCGCTAATGTTTTATGATATTTTACCTCACTTTATGGTAGTCATTTATGACAAGACCAGGATGACATAAACTGCCATAAAGCAAAGCGGTGCAATCACACAAATGACCATAAATCAGGGGGCGCAACCGAAAAGGGTCATAAAGAGAAGGAAATTGAGGGAAACAGCAGAGAGGCAGGGAGGGAAGTTGGGAGCTGGCAGCACAAACTTTGAGAGAGTGGAATTTCAATTGAGAACAAACTCAAAAAAAAAAAATGAGATGGATGTCTTCAAGGGTTGTTTAAATTTCACATACACATTTGCAGACAAATGTGGTGTACTTTCACGGTTTCAAAGAGAAATACAGTATTTCATGCCCTACTCCGTTATGTATTTTTTATTGGAAATGCTATTTCTAATCCTATCAGTATCTTTGGGATCCATATTGGACGTTAGAGATTTTTAGAATTCACAAGACTAGGAAATAGTTTTGCAGTTCAGGGGCTATTGATGTCTCTGGGTCCTCTTGGCGCCCCACTGGCTGAAAGGGATTTTTTAATAAGCAGAACTTTTTCCTTTCTCCTTCTTTTCTTTCTTTCATATTTCTTTTATATTATTTTTTTCCAGAGTTTACCATAACGAATAGAGACTCAGAGAATACATAGATTTCAGTATGCTTGGAATAATTCTGCTCAGGTAGATGCAGATGAGCGGGAGGTTTGGATAGGAAGAACAGGTAACAATGTTTTCAAGACCCTTGTTGAGTAGATTTTGCTAAGCTTTGAAACAAAATCCCAAAAGGAAACCAGGACAATTGATTTAGACCTACTTCTGATTGTAACTTTTCTCACTGCTTTAAGATAATTCCAGTAATGAATAGAAACTGGATGGGAAAAAGACACAAACATCTAAACTTTTACCCTCCATTTTTCCTACAGAGAAAATATTTGCGCCTAAATATCACTCTCACCCCAAGTGGTATATTTGAAAGTACGTGCAGTAGATGCAGTTCAAGTGATTTTATAAAACAACTCCTCTTTCAGATGTGTTAAGGATCTGCCTAGTTAAAAGAACGATTCCATTTTTATGCCCCCAAAGTGAACAATCTTTTTGTAACATAAACAGTCTACTTCCAAACAGGTACATTTTATTCAAGTTAGAATTCATGTATTTGGAGTTCTCCCAAAGCAGAGCCTGTGTGTTTTTCAAAGTACCTTGATCTTGTGGAGTACGATCTGCGCCATGTTCCTGTGTAGACTTAACACAAATGCCAGGTTTTTCCCGGGAACCACACTTGTACCGGCTTAGAGGCTGGCAGCACCAGGCCATGACTTTGTATGGGGACGTCTAAGCGGACTTTGGTGCCTCCCTCAGAAATGTCTGGAAACCTCCAGAAAGCCGAGGCCACTCTGCCCTCAGCTTCTCACTTCTGCATTCTCAGATTCTCCTTTAAAAAAAAAAAAGTTTTGGGGTTCCTTTTTTTTTTAATTTTGTTTGTATCATCTTCAGATACGTCTCTTAAATTCTCAATACTAATTTTCCCATAGAACTTCCTGGTATTAAGGGTTTTGTTTTTTAGTTGCTTATTTTGTTTGATTTTTGCATAAATCTTTAATATTTACCCAATATAGTGCCCCTCATACTGGTTAAAAATGATACTTTTTGACTCAGACATAGCAGTATACCTTAAGGAAATATTTAGGCAACTATGCAAAGTTGATTTATACTTATAAACAAAAAAATGGAAACTCCCTAAGTGTCCATTGAAAAAGAATTTTAATTTAATTATCGTACATCCATTCAATAGAAGTTAAAGTTTAAAAGGATACGAAAGAGTAACATGTATTGAAATTTGTGTGGAAAAAATATATATTCACACATATGCATCTGAAAAATCTGGAAAGATATATGCCAAACTGTAATCAACGGTTATTTCTGAACGGTGGGGATTTCTGAGGAAATTTTCATTTTATACTTCTTACATTTCTTTATTGAGTGAACTCTTATAATGGGCATATATCATGTGGGCATTAGGGTGTTAAAAGATACTTCATTTGGAGAAAAATGTTGAGTAAATTCCCATTTTTTTTTTTTTTGCACACACACCTGGGTATGTGACATTAGTGATGGTTATCTCTGAGGAGTGAGACTATGAAGGGTTATTATTTTCTTCTTCATGATTTTTCCTAATTTTCAAATTTCCTATAATGAACATTTATTACTTTTTTAAGATGGGAAATTTAATTTTTTTTGGAAATGCCCTTAAAATGAAATAAAATAAAATGCATGAAGGAAAGGCCAACTTTCCTACTTTATTTCCCTTCTTAAAAACCAGAGGCCAGAAGCTCAGAATGTGTGTTTTGCACGACATACACAGCAATCTAATCAACCGTGGTGAAAAGAGAAAGAGGAGCACGAGTCTGTATAATGCATTTGGACTTGGAGATGAATAGCTCCCCTGGTTGCAGAGATATCTGGGAGGGCCTCCCAGGCCCCCTTCCCCGCAAACATCCCCCCACCCTCCGTCTCTGGCAGCCGTGTTTGTGGTGTGCAACTCATTTCTGCAGCTGTAGCGTGGGGCACCAACAGTGGACACCTAGCACAGGCGGGAGAGACCCATTGACACAACAGCAGCCAATCAGATTCTCTCTTGAGAATGTCATCCAAGAGGCTGGTGGCACTGAGCTCAAGAACTACCAGACCACATCCAGTCAAGGCTGGAGTGGCCATGTTCTGCCAAGTATATACTTGACAGAACAATAAAAAAAAAAAAAAAATGCTGGTCTTCAGAGAGAAGCAAACTACTGGAGCAGACCCACAGAAAAAAGAGAAGCCCCAAACAATGCGGCCTCAGAGAGGATAAAACTGCAGTTTCATACCTAACAGAATAGCAGTTTCTAGCCCCAAAGTCCATGAGGAATTGCCATTTCTACAAATTATGGCTCCTTGAGCATTTCAATAAACGCTTTCACTTGCATGGGCTTTTGGAGAGCTTCTGTGCCTGGCAATTCCCACTAAAATGCCAGTGCCACCATGTCTTGTCAATCTTGGACATTGTATCCTCAGCTCCTAGAACATAGTGCAAGTAACCAATATGCATTTATTGAATGAACTGATGAACCTAGGGACTTGATGAAAATAATCCTGAAGCTCCAAAAGGGGTCAGAACCCTGAGCAAAAAGAGACAGAGTGGTTTCATTTTTTAAAAATCCACCAGATAACATAACAGGAATGGCTGGGACTTCTCCTACTAGGGTATGCGCAATTGGGGATGTAAAACATTCTTGAGAAACTTAAATAGACTTTAAAATCTTCATGCTCGACATCACTTATGCCAACATAACCTCCTTGCATGAGCATTTGGGTAGCTGATGATGAGACATTTGAATGAGTTCGCTCTGCCCAGTGTAGAAAGTCACAGAGAGCCCTTGAATTGAGCGTGTGATATACAAACATATAAGCAGCCCTAAAGCCCATGTATATGCAACAAAACTGAGAGCTACTCTTTTTTCGATGAAGTGGGCTACATTACCCAAGAAGCGGAGCCACAAATGATTGCTGGAAGGAGCAGGAAAATGGAATGTGCTCAAAGAGTACAGCAATTTAACCCACTCCAAGAGATAAAACATCATCTTAAAAAAAAAAAATCTGACTTATCTTTCTTTCTATACCCCAGTAGGTATGTTTGAGATGATCCAATTTTATGTTGAACCATAATTGAGAAGAAACATAAAGATATGAGTCTGGGGCAGAACTCTATGGATTGCCTTAACAGGGAAAAAAGACAGAAATAAAGTATCAATAGTAGCATGCAACATAGAGACAGTTATGCAGATGTTTTGCATAATGTTCTTTCAGTCCTTTCTTCTCTGTCCATGAAGCTTTTGTTTGTTTGTTTTTTGTTTTGTTTTTGTTTTTTTTTTTTTTGATCTTTCAAAATAAATTCAAGAGAAAGAAGAGCAGGAATGGAGAAAATAATAATAATAAACCCTATACTCTGTACTGTGTTTTGGCTCAACTAATAATCATTTTCTGAGGAAAAAAGGGCATTTATTAGGACGATGCATTTGTGAATGCATCATTTAAGAAAATAAAATAAATTAACAGAAAGATGGCAGAGGGAGAGATGAGCTGATATCTGAATTTTTGATGCAGCCTTTGCATTCTCGTTATTACATTGTCTTTTTTATTACTTCTGAGTTATAATGTAATTGGAAAACTTTAGAAATGTTAACAGCACGGTACTGCTTTAAGGATGACAAAGTCATTTACTAATTATTGTCTTTACATTTGGTTAATTACTGAAGCATGAATTTTCTGGGTTCATTTCAGATGGGAGGGGAGGTCAGGGGAAAATGTATTGTCTAGTTAGAAAAGCAACTTTCCTAATTTTGTTGTATTTCCCCCTTGGTTAACCTTTTAAAGGAAGAGACACATTATAAATCAAGACTCTTTACAACACCAAGTTTCAATAGCAAACCTTAAGGTGAGTCATTCCATTTTGTTTTATATTTAGATAAGAAATCGTTGCTCATGTTTACACTTTTTTTTCAATGTGTGCTGCTCATTATCTTAAGGGAGAGGCTGAGAATGTTGCAACAATTATTAGTGAGGCTGGTGATGAGATTACTGAACCATTTGGAGTTGACTTTTCTTTTGTGATGCATAATTATAGGGGTTTATTTACAGTCTTTTTTTTATTTTTTGCTTTTTAATGACACATTTTTATTTTTGTTCTTGCCCCATGAAGGGTATGATTTCTCCATTTTTAGTGTGAATTATTATTTGGAGTGTTACTTTATTCCCCAGAATGCTAGAATTAAAGAAAAATTTTCAAAACTAAATAAATAAAGAACCAACCTCACTACATTAATGGCATCAGATCTGGATAAAGCATGCCAAAACAGGAAAGGAGAGCACAGAGCCATTATTCAACTAACCCATTTCCCACTTGTATGGCAATCCTGGGGCATATTATGCTGTAAAACATCTTATTCCCCTTCTAACTTCTTAAATTGTTCCAGATGCTCTTTAACCATAAAGAAATGTAATGATAATTTTTTTTTAAGCTGCATCATCTGTTTCCATATCTGACTTCCCTGCAATATGCCAGTTAGTTTAGGAAGTTCGAAACAAGTTTATGTATACGGTTCATTTGCACATAAATAGGGATGAAAGACCAGAGCTGAGCATCACAGCAGTAGAGACTAACTACCCAATCTCACTTTGGCTGAGAACTATTCCAATGCTCTGTGACATAATTTCCTCATCCACTAAATGGCAATGATAATACTGCCTACCTGATAGGTTTTGTAAGGATTAAATCAGTTCCTACACATGAAATATTTAGAATCCAATATTGAGCACATAATAAGCACTTACTAAGCATAAACTATTATTTCCCAAAATTTGCTAATCATCCCTTTTACGAATGTAAGATGGTTTAGTGTGATTCATAGGGAAATTTTTCTGTTAATCCTTAATGTATATCAATTATGAGGCCATGGATATGAATAGCAGATATTGTTTGAGAATAACAATTTCAGCCAATAAACATTTTAAAATAAAAATTACCTTAAAGTAGGGGTTGGCAAACTACAGCCCACAAGTCAAATCTAGCCCACTGCCTGTTTTTGTATGGTGCCAATCAAGAACGGCTTTTATCAATGAATATTTGCAAACAATTTGGTGACAGGGAGAACTAAAAAGAAAAGAATCCCATTTTTTTTCATTAGTAGACCTGTATTACAAAAAATATATATAAACTATTTATTATATTTTAATTTCATCAATAAAAAATTGGTGGAAATTTGTTTTCCCTCTCGTTATTTAACTACCTACATAATACTCTTAATTTTGCCTCTTGACCTATAAGGCCTGAAATAGTTACTCTCTGCCACTTTACTCTTCCTCGTACAGTAAGAGATCCTGGGAAGCAGAGCAACTCTCCATAGCTGGTTAAGAGAGTGGGCCTGTGATTCACCAACGTTAAGGTTCTTTCCTTCTGTCCACTCTGCCATCCTCAATGTGTGAGCATCACCTGCAAGACGGCTCCTTTCACGGTGGAAAGATGAGCTTCTGCAGCTTCCAGGATGCAGAAAGAGCCTCTCCTGATGTCTCCCTAACAATAAGAAAGCTGTCCCCGTATCATTACTTCTTACTTCTCATTGGCCAGAGCTGGGTCATATGACCTCCCCTGAACCAATCACCGTAGAAGGAAACAAAATTTTGAGAACTGGCTTAGACTAATGATGTTCTACCTTCTTGAGCTAGGAATAGAGTCAGCTTTCTGCAGAGCATGATTGCATGAAAGAAGGGTAGATAACCCAACACATTGAGGTTCTGTTAGAAAAGAGGAAAGAGGAAAATGGACTTTGGATAGGAAATCTATAGCATGTTTCTTTCTTTAAATGTGTATTACAAAAAGCTAAAATTAGCACACTGAACCCATGCTTTCATGCTCTCCGACTCCTATTTATTCTTGAAGTCTTGGGTTCAATGTGGCTTCCCTGGGAAAACTTCCCAACCTCCCCAAGCAAGCTTAGGCCACATATTCTATGGCCCCATATTTTTTTCTTCAAAATAGTAATCAATCTTTTTATTCAGATTGATCCCTTGGATGAGTATGTGTTTGATTTCTGTTTTTCCCTTAGGAAGGTAAGTTCTATGAGGTTAGGGAACTGTGCATTGTTAACTGCTAAATCTACAGATCTTAGAAGAGGATCTGGCACATAGTAAGGCTTCACTAAAGATTGATGGGATAAACAAATGAATGGGCCTGTCCCTGCCCATGTAACACAGAGGTCACTGCCTAGGCCCATTGATACTCCCCTAGGACAACACAGAATTCCAAACTCATTTTCTCTGGACAACAAATACTCATTTCTGCATTCACTCAACAAGTTATTTACTGAGCACCTGCTGTGTGCCAGGATTCTTGCAGTCAGTGAGGACAGGGCCATGAACTAACTGACCAAGTTTCTTGCCTCAGGGAACTCACATTGTGGTGGTGAGACTCAAATGAACACAACAAGCAAATAAAAACATGACAAAATATCAAGTAACAATGCACAGTACAGAGAAAGCACTAGAATTTTCTTTGAAAACATTTTCTTTTTGGTGGTAGTGGTGTCCTTTTCCAAAAATTGACTGTGTTATGAAAATAACAGCCACCATAAATTTAGCAAGTATCTGAGCTTAGCTTACCTCAGAATGACTCTTTCCATCAGCCAGCAAGAGAGGCTCTGTTTACATGAGGATCTCTTTCCTGAGTGGAAAACAGACAACAAATAATATATTTCAGGGTTAATTTAACTTTTCAAATTACAAATTCATCTAAAGCGCCATCCACTGTCGGGCAATAACTCAGGGTGCTGCCAGATTTTAAGTACTGTAGCGACGGCTGGCGTTAAACTCCTCACACACACTTCTTAAAAGATGGCTATCCTGGGGTTTATATCAAGCCTACATAATCATATATCGAAGCTTGGCTTATTTATTTCCATGTTTCTGAAGTACTATTAATCATTTTTTTAAGATGGTCGATGTGTTACATGATTAATAAAACACAAGAGCTTAGGAAGAAAGCCCAGAGAAAGAGATTCGGGCAACCTCGGAGAAACAGTGTCACTTCTTGGTACCAATGGAAATCCCAGTCTTGAGAAGATCAAGTCTTAACGGTAGGAATATGAAACAATAATTTTTCTTTCTTTTCCCTTTCAGCCTTCTCCTTCTTTTCTGTGTTTGCCAAACTTAGACTCTGGTCAATGCTAATGTTTTAAAGGGAAAGGAAGTGTGTGGAAGGAGGGGTGAGAAGCGGTGAACGAAATCATTAATTCAATTTCTCACCGTTTTGCCTCCAGTGATTGCTGTCCCTATGGGTGATAGCTTGTCTGTAGTCTTGACCCAATTCTTAAACCTTTCTTATGGTACTCCAACAATTAATCTAATGGTTCATTAATTGCAAACATCTGAAATCATTAGACTCTGATTGAGCACAGAAGCATCAAACCTTCCAAAGCTGTAACTGCTTAACCAGCAAATGGGCTCATTGCAAAGGAATGTCGATGTTTATAGTAGATGTAACCCAAACTCGGTGTTCATTGACACATTGTTCCATTTGTATACAACCACCCTGGCATCTGTCTGTTCAAGAGAGCATGATTTATCCAGTGCTATATCCTGCAACTGACAGGCCAAAGATTAGCACTTAACCCAGATGAAAGTGGAGGCTGTGTGTATTCCTAAAACAAATATTTAGTGTCTGACAAGCTCTGCTTAATATTAAGTCATGATAGAAAGCAGTCAATTTAAGCTTAGTTCGTGCCAAAATATATTTGGGTTTTGTAAATCATTTTTCAGGATCATAGCATCAAGAATCAGACAAAAAGGAGACTTCCTAAAATTGTAAAACTTCAGGGCTGGATAGGGCTTTCAGAAAACATCTAGCCCAGAGTTCTAAATGGGCAACCTACAAACATGAAATCCTCCAGTAGATGTGATTTCTTCGAAGAGCACAATGTTTTAAAATAATCATTTTTAATTATTTTCAAAGTATGAATTTTTGACTTTTCTTACGGTCTAGCAATATGGGATCCAAGTTCCAGTAAGGCAACAGTCAGCTGAAATCCAGGAAAAGATGTCCTATAGGAGACATGCCCTCCCTGGCCACACACCCCCACCCCTCCCTGGTATTTACATATGCCCACTTACACCTGCCCTCTGCTGAGGGATGAAGAAACTGATGTCTAGGAAGGAAGAAGGCTTATCCAAGGACACGTATTGAGTTAGTGTCAGTGCTGGGATGAGAACCCAAATCTCCTGATGCTACTATATTTATTTATTTAGCATCACTCAATGCCATTTCACACTGATATGCAATGGTTTTAGGAAGAAAAATTCTAACTCAGTGTTTAGAGAGTTTTCAAAGGGCATAGAGCATGCCTGGGTCATTAGCATTATTATCAATCATTCTTCATTATAAGACATGTACATTATTACTTCTAGATGATCTGAATAAGAGTCACTTTATAAAACTACAAAAATCCATTAAGACCTTCTTATCTATATGCATCTCTAATTTGGGTGGGCACTGACCTTCTGCTTTAGGATATTGGCATCCTTACCTGACCCCATGCCAATTTTGTAATCATAAGTACAGCTACCACTTATTGGACACCTCCTATGTTCAAAACTTGGTCTTTAAATTTTCCCCTTAGCACTCAAAGCAATCCTCAAAGATAAGTTTGTTCTTCTCACTTTATAGATAAAGAATTTAAGCATCCGGAACGCTAACCAACTATATCAGGTTTACACAGCTAGCAAAAGACAGAGCTGGAATTTGAACCCAGATAAGCTGGGTTCAAGGCCCTAGTCTTGCTACTGTATCCCACACTGCTGGCTACTGCTGAGTTAAGCTTTTGCCCTATTGACACACATAAAAATGATATTCATGCATTATATATGGCTCAAGGTAAGCAGGCAAAGAAATACAGGAAAGACATGCAGTTGAGAATGGGTTAAATTTTCTGATAGCACTGGTTTCAAAAATGAACTCTTTGCATCTTTTAAATGTGTGTGGAAGCATATTTCTCAGTGTGCAACAAAAACATTTAGGCTCCCCTGTCATTTTGGTGAATTTTGTTTGCATGCTCTCTTCATGGAATACTGATGTTAATTTTTGGTTAAGTTTAGTCTTACAAAGTATAAAGCAATTTGCTAGAAACAGTAACCTTTCATTAAAGTTCAATACAGTACTTAAGGAAAATGGGACTGTGTGCATTAATTGATAGTTGACAGCTGTTATTTCCATGAAAACCTTTTATAGTAAAATTTCTATTTGATAGATTGGAATTTATAAAATTTGCATTTCACAAAGCTGGATTCAACTGGTAATACTGGGGATGTTTTTCTTCTTCAAACAATATTTCATCTTTACATTTTTATTAAACATTTATTAGTGGATAGAATCTTAATTTAAAGAGTACAGCACAGATTTTATTTAATAACTCAGGTTTAGTAGTGCATGAACATAAGCATTTGCCCTGTATTTGACTTTGATAAAATGTGACTATTTATGAATATATTTATCCATGGAGACTTAATTAGTACAGTTGGGTTTGGGGCAAATTGCTTAACAAAAGAATTCTATTTATTTCTATTTTTTTAACTCACAATAAATCACATAAATATCACTGGGAATTTTTCTTCCAGTTGGCAGGTTAGAAGGAAGAAATATTATCTCAGATTTGTCATATTTGACTGAAATTACAAAAATCTGAAATGTAATTGTAATTCTGTTCAAATTCTGCCCCCACCCTACCCCTTTACAAATAACTCTTTACAAAGATGCTTGAGTGACCACTAAGATTTGGTCTGGCATCTTTATCCAAGATCTTAACAAATGAGCTGATGTTAACATAAAAGCTATTTTCTGCCATCAATTCTGATCAAAATATTAGCAAGATTTTCCATGGTTTTTTATAAAGCACTCACTCATGTTGAAGCTGTTCTTGCCATTTAAGATATGGGAAGTTTGGGGCCAAGAATGGTGAAATTACTTGAAATTAAACTAATTCAAGAAGGTTTCATGATCAGAATCTAGGGTCTGAGACCTTTTTCCAAATGTAGCCCCCGGATTAAAAAGCCTTTCCTCATGCTGCCCCCTCTGCCTGGAACACCTCTTCTCCCAGGTATGCCTGGTTCCATCACGGTTTTCAGGATTCAGGTGAAGTTCTCAGATATGACATTCTAAATCCTCCTCTCTCTCTAAGTGATCCCTCCTGCAAATTTTTATTCTTGCAGAGCATGTATCAAAGATGATGATTACATAGTTATATGAGCACCGTTTTATCCTATATCTCCCCAGTAGCCTTTCCATCTCCATGAGGACAAGGACCTTACCTAATTTGCTCAGTCTCTATACTCTGCTGCATACTTAGTAGGTGACATGGAGTAAGTGTTCAGTACCTTGTTGAATGAATGAGTGGATGGAGATTCTTAAAACTCAGAGCTCAAAATTAATTTCTGCATCCAGAAGTGAATCTGCTGCGAGACCAAAGATTCTTAGTTTGTAGGATAAGGTACAGTTTCTTCCTGCCTTTCAAAAAAAGGCCCAGTGGCTTGTCGCACAGAAAGCCAATTACTGAGACAATGAGGATTTCCAAGGAAGAAAGGAATTTCTATTTCATAATACAAATGACTTTAGCTTGGAAAATGGGGACAAGGCACCCTCGAATGCATCTTTTTGACCGACTAAGGGCAAGGGCTTTTATAGTGGGTTGGGGAAGGCAGGTCAGGTTGTGCAGAGTTGGAAGTCAAGGGTCTGCAGGTGGTCCGATCCAAGAGTCAGCTGCTGGTGATGGATGGCGAGTCATTAGCAAGTCCTGTGGAGAAGTTAGTTAGGTCTGCTTGTTAGGCTGCACAGGTCTGAAAGTCTGAGGTATTGGGAGAGAACAAAAAATAACTCAGGGAGGAGGTCATTTTGCAAAGCCAATTACATTGGAAGAGAGAAATTTTAGCCAGACAGTTATATATTATCCACTGTAAAGTCCTTATGATATGATACAAATCAAAAACTTTGGTGCCTCTTCTCAGAAGTCCCATTCACATCCCTGAGAACCACTGATGTGGCAGCAGCCGAGAGTCCAAACCCATGGGGCCTAGAGTAGGCTGTTCCTAATCACTTCAGTAAAGAAACTCTGTTTACTTTCCCCTCAGAGGCAACTGTGAGCCAAAAAACAATTCAACAGAAAAGACCATGAAACTTCGGAGACCACAAAAAGATTAACAGTACCATGTAATAATGTCATTATTCTGCAGGGCAACTTGGTACTCCATGGAGAAAAATGGGCAAACTTGATAGGAAAGTGGGGCAAGCACGCAGTTCCCCAGAGAAATGCCATGGGTTCGGATTTAAGGGCAGAGTAGCCAAAGGGCAGCTAAGTTCCCATGAGCTATTAAGTCATGTCTTTTCAGGGAGTTTCTCTCTTCTTCTACTCTGAGTAAAACAGGTGTTGGGTTCTTCTGGTATCTTTTCTAAAGTCATGATTATTAATATAAAAAGATAGTATGCCAGTTTGTAAACTGGAAAACAGAAACTTACTAAGATGGACAAAAACAAATCCAGTCTGAGTTCATGTAGTTCTTATACATGTAACCTTGTCATTGCACCAGGGCCCAAGAATCTTTTTTTAAAAAGGGCCAGACAGTAAATATTTTAGGCTCTTCAGGCCATAGAGTTTCTGTCACAACCACTCAACTCTGTCCTTGTAGCATTAAAGTAGTTGGAAATAATGCATAAATGAATGGACATGGCTGTGTTCTAATAAAGCTTTATTTATAACAACAGGTGGCTAGCCCACAAGCCAATGTCTGATCTAGGCTAACATTTCAGATAAAGCCAGATTTTCTAGTGAGGAGCTCACAAGAGCTTGCACCTGGGAATATCTGAAATCCCTCCAAAACTACTCCCTTCTGTTTCTACCAAGTGATGGATGTCTGAAATCACAACCGAAAGCTTTCAATTCTTTTTGTTAATATATGTTAATAGGTACATGACTGTGAAGGAGAAAAAGCATTGTGTAATCAAATGTACTTGGGATGCTAGATCAACAAATTTCAGCAGATTTATTTATTGAAGAACTTTTTAGAGCTTTTAATATGCTAATGTGCCTTCAAAATAGGGGAAGGTAGACCATAAGCATTTCCTAAATATATTTGACTCCAAAATCCTTTTGTAAGCACATGTTACAGGACTGTTGTCCACCAAACTCATCTTTTGAAATGCTATTTTAAGATAAGGAAGCCACTGGGAAGGGGTAATAAATAATATTTATTGAGTGCTTATCACATGTGATTCCATATGCATTATGTCATGTAATCCTTGTAATACCTCTATGAATCATAACCCCCTTTACAATTAGCAATATTGAAATGTAAATAGGTTAAGAAATTTACTTTTAGTTATATAACTAGTAAGTAGCAGAGTCAGGTTTCAAATGTATGTGTTTCTAATTTTGAAACTTAAGCTCCTAACCTCTATTAAATCTTAGAGTTATTCACACTTTAGTCTGAAATAAGGATTTCCCAGAATCAGAGAATTCCACACCAAAAAGATCACTAGAGATATAGTTTAATTCGCTTATAGGGAAATGAATTTATTCCTCACAAGGGAAAAAAAATCAAAGCACAGAAAGAGGACAGGACTGATTCAAGAATACCTAGTCCTCAAACTGTAGAATCAAAGAATTAAAGACTATTGCATTAATCTCAGTACAATTGCCTTTCCAAAGAAGGCTCTGCTGAGATGTGCTTCATGGAGGGATGAGAAAGAAGGTTATATCAGTCAGGACTAGTTCAGTTGTAAAATGCAGAAAACCCAACTCCCACTGACTTAAGCAAAAGGAGACTGTGTTGGCTCACATAACCTAAAAAGGACAGATGTACTTGGCTTTAGCTGTGGGTTACTCTATTAATAGGAGTTAAACAATTTCAGCAAGACCTGACTCTTTTCATTTCTCTGTGCTCTCAGCCATGTTTTCTTCCCCAGACCTTGTGTGGGAGCAAGATAGGGGCCAGCAGCCACATGGTGATATTCTCTGATGTTCAAATCCAACAGGAAAGTCCCAGGTCTGGCTCTCATGTAACAAAATTGGGTCATGTGACCACTACTGAACCAAACTGTGGTCAGAGGAATAATAGACTCTTAGGGTTCAAACCATGAGATAACCCTCTGCATTGACAAATACAACCTTAGCTAAGAAGCTAAAATCATTCAAATAGAAAAAAGAGAAAAAAAATTTTTAACTAAGTATAATATACAGGGTAAAATGTGTATATTAATACTTACCTTAAAGGATTGTTATAAGGATTAAACAAGAAACAAAGTATGTAAATTGTCTGCCATGACACCTGACAGATGGTGGGTTCTCAATCAATATTAGTTCTCTTTCTTTATACGTTACCTACCATCAGAGCTTAAATACTCACAGGATTCTCTGCTATTCAATTCTCAATTACCAAATGTGTCACATTTTGGCAATTCTCATAATATTTCAAACTTTTTCACTATTATTATATCTGTTATAGTGATCTGTGATCAATGATCTGTGGTGTTACTATTGTAATTGTTTGGGGACACCATGAACCATGTCCATATAAGATAGGGAACTTAATCAATAAATGTTTTGTGTGCTCCAGCTAATGGAGCAGTCAGACCTCATCTTTCTCCCTCTGCTCCGGTCTCCCTATTTCCTCAGACATAACAATTAGAAATTAGGCCAATTAATAACCTCACTGGCCTGTAAGTGTCTAAGTTAAAAGAAGAGTTCTATGTCTTTCACTTTAAATCAAAAGCTAGACATGATTAAGCTTAATGAGGAAGGCACATCAAAAGTCAAAATGGGCTGAAAGCTAGGCTTCTTGTGCCAAAAAGCCAAGTTGTGAATGCTAAGAAAAAGTTCTTGAAGGAAATTAAAAGTCTACTCCAGGGAGCACACGAATGATAAGGAAAGCAAAGTATCCTTATTGCGGATATGGAGAAAGTTTTAGTGGTCTGGATAGAAGATTAAACCAGCCACAACATTCCCTTAAGCCAAAGCCTAATCTAGAATGAGGCCACAACTCTCTTCAATTCTATGAAGGCTAAGAGAGGTGAGGAAGCTGCAGAAGAAAAGTTTGAAGCTAGCAGAGATTAGTTCATAAGATTTAAGGAAAGAAGCCATTTCCATCACATAAAAGTACAATGTGAAGCAGCAAGTGCTGATGTAGAAGCTACAAGTTATCCAGAAGATCTAGTTAAGATAAGTGATAAAGGTGGTTACACTAAGCAACAGATTTTTTATGTAGACAAAACAGCCTCCTATTGTAAGAAGATGCCATCTAGGAATTTCATAGCTAGAGAGGAGAAGTCTATGCCTGACTTCAAAGCTTCAAAGGACAGGCTGCCTCTTTTGTTATTAGGGGCTAATTAAACTGGTGACTTTAAGATGAAGCCAATGTTCATTTATCATTTTAAAAATACTATACAGCCCTTAAGAATTATGAAAAATCTACTCTGCCTGTGCTCTATAGGTAGAAAAACAAAGCATGGATAATAGCCCATCTGTTTACAGCATGGCTTACTGAATATTTTAAGCTCACTGTTGAGACCTACTGCTCAGAAAAAAGATTCCTCTCAAAACATTGCTACCTATTGACAATGCACCTAGTCACCCAAGAGCTCTAATGGAAACATATAAAGAGATTACTGCTATTTGCATGCCTGCTAACACAACATGCATTCTGCAGGCCATGGATCAAGGAATAATTTCAATTTTCAAGTCTTATTACTAGAGAAATATTTTTCTTACAGCTACAGCTGCCATACGTAGTGATTTCTCTGATGGATCTGGGCAAAGTAAACTGAAAGCCTTCTGGAAAGGATTCACCATTCTAGATGCCATAAAGAACATTCATGATTCATGGGAGGAGGTAAAAATATCAACTTTAACAGGAGTTGGAGGAAGTTGATTACAACCTTCATGGATGACTTTGAGGGATTCAAGACTTCAGGGGAGGAAATAACTGCAGATGTGACATAAATAGCAAGAAAACTAGAATTAGAAGTGGAGCCTGAAGATGTGACTGAATTGCTGCAACCTCATGACAAAACCTGAACAGAAGAGGAGTTGCTTCTTATGACTGAGCAAAGAAAGTAGTTAATTGAGATGGAATCTACTTCTGGTGAAGATGCCATGAACACTGTTGAAATGACAAAAGAATTTAGAATATTACATAAACTTAGTCAATAAAGTAGTGGTAAGGTTTAAGAGGATTGACTCCAATTTTGAAAAAAATTCTACTGTGTGTAAAATACTATCAAACAGCATCTCATGCTACAGGAAAATCTTTCATGAGAGGAAGAGTCAATCTATGCAGAAAACTTCACTGTTGTCTTATTTTAAGAAATTGTCACCCCAACCTAACTTTCAACAATGATCACTCTCAGCCATTTACATCAAGGCAAGTCTCTCCACCAGCAAAAACAATTGTGCCTCACTGAAGGCTCAGATGATCATTAGCAATTTTTAGCAATAAAGTATTTTTTACTTAAGGTCTATACATATTTTTAGATATAATACAATTCCACAGTTAATAGATGACACTACAGTGTAAACATAAATTTTCTATGCACTATAAAACCGAAACATTCATGTGACTAGCTTTATTGCCATTCACCTTATTGCCATGGTCTGGAACCAAACCACAATATCTCCAAGGTATGCCTGTATACAAATGGCCAAAAAACACATGACAAAATATTTAATATTAATATCATTGATCATAAAGAAACACAGATTAAAAACCACAATTAGACACTCTTATAAATCTACCAAACAGATAAAATTAAAATGACTGACAAGTGTTGGCAAGGATGTAGAACACCTGGAGGCCTCACATATTGCTTGTATAAATTTAAAATGATACAGTCACTTTGGGAAACAGATTGGTGGTTTCTTAAAAAGTTAAAAATATATACATTTATTATACAATCTAGTAATTCCACTCTAAGGAGAAATGAAAATACAAGAGGACTTTAAAAAGTTTATAGAAAAAATGAAGTTAAAAATTAAAAATATAAACCTTATTTCTCAACATAAGCTCCACCAAGTTCAAGACAGCTTTTGTAAGAGGTGATACAAGCCATTCAGTCCATCCCTAAATAATTTTGAGGATCCTGAGAATTTAACAATGCCAATGCAGTCCTTTTTTACACTATTAGCTGAAGAAAAATGGGTGCCCTTTAAATATCTTTTAAGATCAGGAAACAAAAAGAAGTCAGGCCAGGGTTGTAAGGTGGATGCTTAATGGTTTCCCATCAAAACTCTTGCAAAAGTGCCCGTGTTTGATGAGAGGAATGAGCAGGAGCTCATTGTGGTGGAGAAGGACTCTCTGGTGAAGCTTTCCCCAGGCATTTTTCTGCTAAAGCTTTGGCTAACTCTCTCAAAACACTCTCATAATAAGCAGATGGTATCATTCTTTGACCCTCCAGAAGGTTAACAAGCAAAATGCCTTGAGCATCTCAAAAAACTGTTGCCATGACCTTTGCTCTCGACTGGTCCACTTTTGCTTTGACTGGACACATCCACCTTTTGGTAGCCATCACTTTGATGTGCTTTGTCTTCAGGATTGTCCTGGTAAAGCCCTGTTTCATCTCCTGCTACAATTCTTCAAAGAAATGCTTCAGGATCTTGATCCCACTTGTTTAAAATTTCCAGTGAAAGATCTGCTCTTGTCTGCAGCTGATCTGGGTGCAACAGTTTGGCACTCACTGAGTGGCAAGTTTGCTCAACTTTAATTTGTCAGTCAGAATTGTGTAACCTGAACCAATTGAGAAGTCTGTGGTGTTGGCTATTGTTTCTGCTGTTAATCATCAGTTCTCTTCAATTAGAGCATGAACAAGATTAATTTTTTCTTGCAAATTGATATGGATGGTCTGCTGCTGCAGGCTTCATCCTCAACATCATATCACAGTTTCTTGAAATGATTTATCCATTTGGAAACTGCTAATTTCTTCTGGGCATTGTCCCCATAAACTTAAGCATCAGTGATTTCACCATTCTTCCACCCAAGTTTCGCCATAAATTTGATGTTTGTTCTTGCTTCAATCTTAGCAGAGTTCATGTGGCTCTGCTAAAGCTTATTTTCAAACTGATGTCTTATCCTTCTTCATGTCTCAGACTAGTTCCTGCTCAGATATGTTATTACAAGTCAGTATGAGTTTATTTTGGTGCAAAAATATTTGAAATACATGCATAGTTTTATCATAATATGCATTTTCCAAGAAGCTTTGGAAGTACCTGCATATATAGCTATTTTATTTATAATAGCCAAAAAATATTAAAACACCCAAATCCACATGATTTGGTGAATGGATAAACAAAATGTGGTATTCTCCATGGACTATCACTCAGCAATAAAAGGGAATGTAATATGTGTTTATATATGTGCCTATTTTGAAAATTAAAAAAAAAAATCTTAGTCCAAAGGATTCAAATTAAAATATATTTTGACAGAAAGACAAGACATATTATTGAAAATAAGCACTGATTGCAACTACTTTTGCTTTCGAGAGATGTGACACAATTCCTTAGGATTAAGGAAGGTCCCAACACTCCTTTTTCATCCTAGGAAACTGCCTTGAAAGTTCCTTTAAGCATGAAAACTGAGATCTTTTAAATCACAGTGTGGAAGAATAAAACATAGAAAGGGTTAAATCCTTTCATATAAGGGAAAAAAGGGAGATTTGATGGCTTTTTGCTGGCCCCTCCTAGAGGCCATGAGGTGAGGAAACCAGAACAGAGAAAAACAATATGCTGTAAAGAGAAGGAGAATGAAAAAAGATTCTCAGCAAAATAGTAGGAGTTCAGAGAGTACAAGGCAGCAGGAAATTCCATACAGCAGGAAGGGATTTAGAAATGTCTAGGATCAGGGATGACACTGAAATGCTTTCATCTGTTAAATACTTTTTGAGCTCCCATATGTGTCATGCTCTATTCTAGGCACCAGAGACACAACAGTCAGTCAATAAAATAGCAAATTACCCAGAGAATACTCTCAGATATCTTGAGGTTATTTGCTCCTCTGAGTTGTGATTTCCCTTCACAGCATCCCAAACCAGTAACAAAATTCTACTATAAGCAGGAACATGTTTTTAATTGGGGGTTGGGGGAATAAAAGACCATAGAGTTTGTCCAATGTGAGTTACAACAAAATGGCAACTTAAGATGACAATCACAGGAAGGAAGAGTAATGGCTAAAAACAGGCAATGAGCACATCGTAGCAAAGGCTCATGCCAGAAACCGTAGAGGTACCAAGCAGGTCTTCATTGATGCCACATGATGCACTGTGGCAGCGTGGTAATTTCTAGCGCTATTCACCAATGTTGCAGATCCACTCCTTTCTGTAAAGTGGTGGTATTGCACATTCCTGCCTCCTTCAACTTCAGCATCGTTATAAGATGTGCTTTAGCCAACAAAATATGAGCAGAAGTGAAATATATTACTTCCATGGTGATACCTTTACAGGAAAATTAAGAAACAGCCATGTTCTTTTGTTGTTCCGCCATAGCAACCAACAGCCAGCCAGGTAGTGAAGGCTCTGCTGGCTTCTGTCAATGAGCAGATTTAAAGAGCCCATCAGCCAACATGAAACAGACATGGAGCACGAGCAAGAAATCAACCTTTGCTGTTTATAAGCCACTAAAATTTGAGGGTTATTTATTACCACAGCACAACCTCACTTATTCTAGCTGATACCGGCGGATTGAGCTCATCTATGTAGATATTGTGGGCGAGCTGAAGGACCCAGGGACATCTGAAATTCTTAAACATATTTTTCAGGAAGAGAGTACTCTGAAGGAACTAGGAAGAGAATGTGCTTTCAGGTGGCAGACTGGAACAGATGAGAACATAAAAGCAGTAAATTCAGCCCTAAGGATTCTAGGAGGTAAGACGAGCATCGTGGCAGGTACACTTGTCTTTTTCTGACAGGAAAAAGTATACACTTTTGTTCAGTGACAATACTTTTTATCCCCCTAGAACTAAATTCAAGCTGGATTTGTCCTCTGGGGATTTGTTTAAAGGATGAGTAACAGAGGGAACAACATCTTCTGCTGCAAAATCACAGAAACACTATAAAACTGGGCAGTCCTCTCAGTGACCCTGTCCAAAAGGAAAAGGCATAACTTAAAATAGTGAGGCAGTGAAGCCAGTTTTCTGTGAAAAATCCGAGACAACATGGATCAAACATGCGACTCTCCGATGACCTGGTTTGGTGTTACCTAAACTCCAGCCACTTGCAAAACATTTTCACAATTTTTTCCCATGGCCACTTGCTCTCTGTGCTGTAGTTACTTGCTATTTTCTTTAAACTGATTCCCATGTATAGACATCATTCAATTTATTTGAAAAGGAAAAAATCAATTTGAGAAGGATAAATTGAAAACCAGTATCATTAGCCATAAACGGAAATACAGGGTGTCCCAAAAGTCACCATACATAGGGAAAATGGGAAATTGTAGCTAAATGCACCTTTAATACAAAATATTAAAATCTTACAAAATTTTTCCTTTATATGGAGACATCCCATAAATTGAAAATATCCATGATGATCAAATACACATGAAAACAAACCAAGGTTACTCCATTTTATCTGGATGTTGTGATCTGCTAACATTTATAAGCTTGAGGTACGCCTGTTGTTCAAAGGGGAACAAAACGATGGCACCAACCTGAGTCTTGCTCCTTCAGTAACCAGAATGAAAGAGAATGGTAAAGAAAATCATTTTCATACTAAACATTTCAATGTGCTCCTCAAACCATCTCAGGTACTCTCTGTGGTACGTGTCCCACACTTGGGGAAATACAGATTGTAGTGACCATGAAAATGCATCTGCCCTATCTCTGACAACGGGGAGCATAAACGACAGACCCGAATGCTGCACTCTGAAATCTGTCCCCGTGTTCTTGAAGAGGCCATGTTCATGGCAGGCGACTCCATGAAGGCAGGCCAGTTCCTCCAAGACGTGGGACTCCTCTGACAGGCGATCATCTCTGCCAAACATCCTTAGGGCTGCATTGCAGTCCAGCAGGCTTCCACCGACCTTCCTTCCTCTCTTCTCTCTTTCTCAAGCATCAGACCACTCCTCAGTCCAATGGCTCCCCCAGCATCTCTCCCGGATCCCTCTCTATCCTCCCCCGTAAGCATCTCCCCTAACAAGTCTTGTGTGTGTCTAACCCTGCATCTGCATCCGCCTCTCAGAGAACCTGGACTCACACATTAACATCACCTAATGCATCTTTTGTAGACAAAAGGAGTGGGTAGGAAAAAGTCCCACTAAATTGTTTTGTTCAGATATCAGATATCTCAAATAAGCGGCAGATAGAGTGAATCTCAGTCTAATCTTCCCAAAAGCTTCACATTGCAGATAGTCTGTATTGTTGATTAAAGTTCAAAAAAAAAAGAAGCCACAAGATCTGTGTACTGGGACTAAGGAAGGCAAAGCTGACATTTTTGTGGTAGAATTTTAAAAGCTGCTTTTATTTCCCTCCCACAGACACTAGGCAAATATCTACTTATCTTTGAAAACTCAGCTCAAGCATTACCTGCGCTGAGAACTCATCCCTGGTCTGACCAACCAGCATTGGCCCTGTCTCTGTGTCCCCACGATATCCCAGTAGCACACCTCTTCCAGAAAGCACTTACCATGCTGCATCATAATGAGAGTCGAGTCATAG
Organism: Lemur catta; assembly: GCF_020740605.2. NCBI lineage: Eukaryota > Metazoa > Chordata > Mammalia > Primates > Lemuridae > Lemur > Lemur catta. Next base: position 43,134,395 of record NC_059144.1, on the reverse strand, counting down.
CTTATGAGAATCAGGTTGAAAAGTCAGAGCCTAGAGCAATAATTATGTAAGGGAAAATTATCTTTAAAAAGTCTCACGATGCAGATGGACCTACTGATTCTCAACAAGTCCATCATGGCTAGTTTTTCCTCCCACATTGGGAAAAATCACTGTGCCTTCAGTTAAGCACCCCATAAAGTAGTTGGCTTGTATACTATTTAGAAAACACACTGCATGAAAAATAGAACCATGTTGAATTTTTAAATGTGAGAATCACACTCAGCACAAGAAGACATTCTATGGGAGGCACAGGCAACCTGAGGCTCACTGAGATTCCAGCTTCCCGGCCCCATCTCACGCACCAGCTGGGGTCTGCATATATTACGCAGAATGGCAGCCCTGGCCAATTAAATAACTATTTCTTTCTCTCACTTTCCTAAACCTTGTGCATTACTGAGTTCACAAAAAAACTCAGTACCTACCACAACTTATGTCTCCTTTGGTATTGTCTACTTGACTGGAAGCTTCTAGAACCTCGCACAGTGTACACAGCTGGTATTCCAAATATGAGGGAAGAAGGGAGGGAGGAAAAGAGGGAAGGAGGGCCAGGTGCAAGAAATGGACCCTGCACAAATTCATTCCTGGAAAGTGTCTCAGGTTGGGTTCTCCCAGACAAGGGTTCACCCAGACAAGGGTTCCCCAAGGCAAGGATTTGACTAGAAGGTGATCCCAGGAGGCATGAAGAAGGGAGTAGGGAAGTGAAACAGTGATCAAGGGATGGAACCCTTCCCTGAAGGGGGCATGAATGAGCAGATGACTGCTGTTGACAGTTGCAGCTCCATCCTACAAACGACTTCTAGAAGACAGGGTAGAACACAACCTCCAAAGCCTCCTATACAAGGGGCAAGGAGGTTGAAATATGTATCCACCAACTCCACCTACGAGCAAAGGACTGACATTCCTATGGCAAGAGAACTGCCCACCCCAGCGGAGAGTCACAGTGTGGCGGTGAGAAGCCAGCCACAGGTATGTATGAGAAGGTGTGTGAGAGAACATGGGTAGAACACAGACATCCCCTGCCACAGAGGGAATGGTGTTTTGTTACTTTTATTTCAATCTCTGCCCATTTTCTTTCCAATAAAAATAATTTTACTCTTTAATTTTTTCTCACCAATGAACACTGTCAAGTACAGCAAGGGTAAGAAAATGTGAACAGTTTGGGATTCTGATTTTTTTTCTTTTCCTTTGCAAAATACTTTTTTTCCCTTAATTATAGTTTAACAGAGAGCCTAAACTGTCACCCATGTCCCTTTTGTGAGTCACCTCTTTGTAATCGTTGGCTTTAAAGCAATTTTTGAAATAAAAAGAAATCTATTTGTAACATTCTAATTTCACACATATTTTAGAGATATAAATATATATACCAAATATATAAATCTATATAATGTTTCTGGCAATGAGTTGTACTGTATTCTTGACTATTAGCATTATTTATACTTAAATGTTTATACCAAGCAGACTTTTTATTAGTTAAAAAAATTAAGATTTTGTAGACTCGAAAAGAATTCTCCCCCCATTATCTATTAAGAGGTTATCACAAGGAAATATTTATGAAATTAAATTAAAGGTAAAAATTAAAGATCACAAGATCATGAGGGAAGCAGGCTTTACTTTAAATTTTCACAAACATGCCAGCACTTGCCTATTATAAATTAGAGGGTGGAGAAGTAGGGAGGTAAGTTGTATAATTCTGGTTTAATGCCCTGGATTTGGGCCAAGTTGTGAAAAACCAAATTGGAGATTCTTGTTCTACAACCTACAGAATATGAACTTAGACATTTGTGGTTTTCTTTACATCTTTGTACATCAGTATTTCTAGCCTGTCCATTGGCCTAAGCCCCAGATGAATCTTTTACCTGTGGGATATTGTGTGCATTGCTCACTGGAATACTAATTCTTCTCATTCAAATCCCAGTCTGCAGAGTCCATCGTGCTGCGAAGCTCACAAAGGCGCACTTTCCTGTGAGTACAGGCGGCCGTGTGCACCCAGAGCTCTGTGTTCCGCTGCTGGGAAGGCAATGCTGAGCTCACTGGCTCCGATCCATGCCCTGACCCTCAGCGGCCTCTGTGACTCACCCCTTCAATATCTGCCCTGGAGCTTCAGCCCCCTGCCCCGATCTCTCCCCACTGCATGTGGACCCCTTATTTATTTAAATAAATAACTGCAGTGTTTCAAACTCCCAGAAGCCTGTGTTATCTTAAGGAATCCTACGGTGCTTTCTGCGGTAAAGAATAGAATTGCTTCCAGCGTGACCCCGGCACAGAAGCGGGATGGACTCCACTCAACATTCGGTTCAGATAGCAAGACCCCTGACACGGCACACAGACCCAGAGTGAATGAAAAGGCTTATTACTCACATAATGAGGCTCTCTGGGGAGAGCAGAGCATGCTCCAAGCAGATCCGAAATTCCTTGAGAGCAGAGAGAAGAGATGCACTCGGGGCTTTGTGGTGGTTAAGGGGTGGGCCCACAGGAGGGTTCCCATGCTGGGTTTAAACTTCCTGCAGGCACCAAACTAACGATTACCCAGAATTTCCTGTCAGTTTGCCCAGATGTGGAGCAGACAGGAAGAATGAATGGGGTTTAAAGGCTGTCAGCAGTGAAACATCAAAAACGGGAGGTCAGGCTCTTTTTTAAAAAAATGTATTAATTTCATTAGAGAATTAGGTAAACTTCAGATTACAAAACCAAGGCCAAAATAATTTTGCAAAATTAAAATGCATTGAAGAATCCAGTCACCATTTAACTGGATTATATTTCAACATGGACATAATTTTGTTCCCCCAAATAACCTTCACTTAGGAAAATTACTTTCTTCCAATACATGGAAAGACAAAACATGCACTTTCTTCTCTCAGTCACTGAGGAAGAGCTTTTTCTGTCTTGATGGGCCAATGGTCTGTCTTTTTTTTTTTTTTTTGCTGCTCTTTTCTCTTCTTCTGTCCCTGGTTTCCCCTCTCCACGAAGCTTCTTTGGATGCACTTGCTCATCTTTACAATCTTGACGCTTATCTCTACAGAGGCAGAGAAAACGAGGTGTCCTTGTGAGCGCAAAATAAGAACTGTGATTCGGACACCAGTCATACATCTCCTTCCTCTTGGCCAACGACTGTTCACTACACAGACACCACTTTCATGGATTTGGAATCAGTAGGCCTGGCAACTTCAAAAAATAGCCGGGCATTCAGATGGGTCATGCGCAAGGAATATTCTGAAAGTGAAGACATTTCTTGAGCAGCATCCTTAGGACTTTCAGGGACCCCGGTAGGCCTTCTTACAGAATCACTCAATTTTATCTGGACCTGACCTTCCTCACTCACACCCTGTCCCTGGAGTCAGACTCTTTATTACAACTTCCTGTCACAGTCAGATCTTTATACATTGATATAATAATAATCGTAGATAATAAAACTTATGGTTATTTGGGAATCTACTACACACCAGACACAGCACCACCTATTTACATACATCATTTTTTTGAATTCTCACAGCAACCCTGAGAGTTAGTGTCTTTCTTTGGGTTCTCCCCAAAGGAGAAACTTGAAGCATTTGAAAAGAAGTTATTTATTTGGGAAGTTAGGACAGGAACATGGTGAAGGATTGGGAAAGTGACACAGGGTGGGAGGAAAGGCAGGAGAGGGAGCTATAACAAGCTGGTTACACTGCGGGTGTCTGGAACTCAATCCAACCGAGGACCCGCTGGGAGACTGAGTGGAACATGGAGTTGTGCCCTGTGGGGGAAGGAGGCCAGGATATTCACCCAACAGCTCCTGTCCTCATCATTCGAGGGTCGCTCCTGGGGGCACCACCCCTGGCACTCCCAGGCTGCCCATGTGCAGGCTGAGCTGGTTCTTACAGCCAGAGAAAGCCTTCAAGTGGAGATGTTGGTGCTTTAGGTAAGATGCTATCAGCAGGTATGGGGACTTTCCTCTGAACAGCAGGGCACTTCCAAGGTGAGCCATGGAGATACAGGCAAGGCAGCTCCTACCTACCTGCAGACAGGAACTGTCATTGTCCCCATTTCATGGAATGGAGATATGAAAGCTCAGAGAGGTTGAATAATGTTTTCTGTGGTCATACATATAATAAGTAAAGAGCTGTAACTAAAACCCCAGGCCACCTCACTCTAGAGCTACATTCTTAACCAAGACACTCTAATATAAGAGGGAAAGAGTGAAATTGAATCTAACAGAGGTGGTGGGGCAGAACGGTAAGAACATGGGCTCTGAAGTCAAACTGTATCATTTCAAATTTGAACACTACCCCTTACTAGCTTGGTAACCTTGGACCAGTTTATTAGCCTCTCTGTGCCTCAGTTTCATCATCTGTACAATGGGGATAGCAGTGGCACCTACATCAATCACATGGCTGTTAAAATGGGTTTACATGATGGCTTAGAGTTGCCTTTCCTAAGCCACTATATAAATGCCCAGTAAATGCTGCCATTTTTTTCACAGGTTTGTTGAGTATCTGTTCAGGAGTATCTTGAAACCTGGTTTTCATTCCAAACCAATAGTTTTAGAAAATAATTAGTATGACCTCATTTCCTTTTTGGAAACTATTTTATGGGTTTATATAATTTCTAAATTACATGTTGGCTTCCCTCTCTTCTCTGTTTCACCTTCTCAATCTTTCAACATGTTTCCTGCCCTAACTTCCCAAATCAATTGCTTCTTTTCAAATCCTTCAAGTTCTCTTTTTGGGGGGAACCCAAACAACTAAAAAATATAGAAACATATTTACAAAATATGTATCTGCCTATGCACCATATTCAGCCACAAATAAGAAAATTACTCCAGTTGTGTTCAGGTTCTGACCCCTCTGCAGATGGGATTTATGCGACTTATCTTTCTAAATGCCACACTTTACACAAGCATCAGCAAGACTGTACCCCAGTTCAGTTGTCTACTCCAGGCTTTGATTAGGGAATACACAGGGTTAGAAAAAGGCAGATTAAAAAAATCAAACAAAACCCAGGTTTCCTGGCTGCTCAGTGTCTGGGATCCCTGGCCCATTTCGGCGGACATAGCATCCAAGGAAAAGCCTACCTGGGAGGCACTCTGTTGACCAAGTGTTCTGACTGTGTCATCTCTGGACCATTCTCCATCTCTGCCCCATCCCTGTCCCCATGCTCAGTTATAATGACGGTCGATACTTACTAGGAACTGATTGTGGATCCCAGACTATGCGAAGCATTTTAAATATATTCACATATTTAACCATTACGACAACCCTAGCGGGCAGGTAAGATATGCCGGGAATTAGGCTGACTTCTTTCAAGAACAGTTCTGTTGGCCATTTGTGTCCTGAGCAGCCAATCTAATGGGCACCAATATTTCAAAAGCAGCTTTGGGCAAGCAGATGGGAGCTGTTTCCTAAGTCTCTGCCCATCCCTCCACTCACCCACAAGAACTCACTGCAACTGTGCTATAGAGCCCTCTACGTAAGCACAACCCAAACAAAGCCTTTGAAAGGTTTCAGCCAACCCCACGGAGACATCCTTGGATGTTCAAGCAAAGAGAAGGAGAGAAACGCAGAATATACGAATAAAAAGAAGTTTTTTATAGAGCTGGCTAAAACAGTCACTCCACAAACTGCTTATCAGGTATATTTTTTTAATGAAGAAAATCTTCAGAGATTTCAGCTCAAAAATATAATATACCTTCTTTCATCAGTAGGCTCTTTCCATCTTCCTTTAACACCAAGTAACACCCTCACCTTGTAGCTTTTGATTTTTTTTAACAGATTCTGCAGTAAGTTAGTCTAAGATGAGTGTTATCATTCTACCCCGGATAAGATCCTATAAGCTGAGTCTACATTTGTTCTGCGTCTTGAGGAATAGAGGTATACCCTGGAGGAAGGCGCTGGATGCTATGGTTAATTAACTAATTTACTCAATCAAGTTTAACAGTGGTTTTAACTTTAATGAGACCATTACATTTTAATATGGAAATAACAGCCTTGTATCCTTAACAATCCCCATAGTCCGCAAACCTGCCTCCCTCTTCCGCCCACTTTGCTCGGCTGTTGATGTTGATTTGTGAACCTGAACGCCTGAGTGTAATGTGCAGAACTTGTAATACACACGTCCAGGGCCCATTACGGATACACCCCACGTAAACCACTCTTCTGCCTTCTGGTGGAACCAGCCGTGGACTTTAAAACCACACCGGGCTTGTCACTCGTGGTTAAGAGCCAAAGTCTTAATATTGGCAGAGCTCTTTCTAGATAAAAGTGGAATGGGAGCTTTTGATACTGAAAACTGGTGTAAGTGAGGAAGGAAAGCAACTGCATCAGAAAATCCAAAATGAGATAAACAAAAGGAAGAGCAGCCGCATGTGCACAACGGCTTTCAGTTGTCCTAGGGAGACCTACCCTTGGGCTACCATCCTCAAATTGGGTTGCATTTAATTGGGGCTCCTCTAAAGGCCAGCAAATCACTAATATAATGGCCTTCCAAGCCCTTATTGAGAACTTTTATTATCCCAGATACAGTACTTTGGAGATTAACTACGAAAAGTTTTACAAGACGGTGAAGGTAATGAATCATGAATTCTGTAAGGGTAAACCCAACATGCTGAAACCAAGTACAGCTGTCTTATATTTGCTCTGTGTGCATTTTGCTGCCCGTAATTTTGTCATCAATTTTCATCTTTTGTTTAAACATATTTGTCTTTTGGACAAGATAGGTCATATTTCATAGGTTTGATGAATTTTCTCCTTGGTCCAGTTTTACAGAATTTGCACTTAATTAATTGCCCAACCTTTAATTCGACAGACTGTTTTTAATGGCTATGTAGTTTCAAAAGCATATACACAGTGGAATTTCGAAAAAGTAATTGTTTTTGTGTCACTTCCAAAGAAAGTCGCAATTATTAAAATGTGTAAATAATTTGTCAAATGCGCAATGGGCAATAATTAGGAAGATATCAAATAAACCTTTAATGGATATTTTTAATTTGGTGTTCAGCAAGAATATTTAAATAATGCAATATGTCATTTCTCTCCTCAGGACTAGAGAAGCCAAATTCCAGCATGAAAATACACCTTTCAGTTGCACAGACTGGGTCATAATGGAGGTGACACTCATAAAAGATTTTCTAGTTCTTAGCAGAGCTGTAAACCAGGACCCCCTCATCCAGGCAGACAGCACAGAATCTGAAAATCTGCCTATCAAAAGCATCATTCAAGCCACAAGGCTCTTCTGTGGCTGGTAAAAGGCAGGCAGGAAAAGAGGAGACAAAGGTCAGTTGTTGTCAATTCTTTATAAATGTGATGGTGCTGGCAGTTTGCAAGGGACTGCCATGTTTCCCTAGCAACTTTGTGTGTGTGCAGATGTGTCGAAGACATTTTTTCTTCTTGTTATTTTCAGACCGTCTTTTGTACTGTGGACTATTTCGAATGTATTCTCCCAGTTACATGAGCCTTTTCATTAAGAGGATTAAGAGGCTGACATTTTTTGGAAGGAAGGTCAGCTGAGTTTGGGGTGGTAAAAGCCAGAGTTCTGTCTTTAGTCAGAGTACAAATCAAAAGAAGGAGGGCAGAGCGCCGGGGTAGAGAAAATATATTAGACCAAAAGAAAACTCAAAGTACCCATTTTCTATAAATTGGAAGCTGAGATACCATGACATGCCTGAGATGGTACTTCGTCATCTCTTTTAAAGAAATGGTAAGCAAATTATTGGAGCAGACCTCACCCCACCCTCTACGTCCTCCCCTTGATTCTGTGATTGTTTGAGAGCCAGGAGCTAATGTATAATTTTGGTTCACCCGTTCCTCCTTGTTAATTAGTGGCAGGGAAGGGACATTTGGAAATAACTTAACAAGCTCTGCTCTTTATTAGTTCATCTACATTTATTGAGCACCTATGAGTTACCAGGCATTGTGCTGGACAAACTTCTTCTGTAGCGGGCACTATAATCAATATTTTAGGCTTTTCAGACCATATAGTCTCTGGCAACTACTAAACTCTACCATTGTCCACGGTAGCACAAAAGCAGCCACAGACAATACATCAATGCTCGGGCATGGCGAAGTTCCAATAAAGCTTTACATGTACACACTGAAATTTGAATTGCACGTAATTTTCACGTGTCACAAAAGTGTACGTGTTTGGGACCATTTAAAAATGTACAGAGCATTCTTAACTTGAGGCCCACACAGAAACAGGCAGTGGGCTGGACATGGCTGGGCCGTGGTTTGCTGACCCTGGGTGTAGAGGAAGGGGCTGCCCTCTCCTGGGTCTGACACCATAGATGGGACACAGACAGGGTGTAAAAGAACCCATAAACAAGGTGACATCAGGTTACAGTACGTGATATGAAGGAAATAAAGTAGAATGACATGCTAAAGAATGACTGAGGAGGACGGCTGCTGGAGATAAAGCTGTCAGGAAGGGTCTCTCTGGGACCCGAATGACAAAGGGATCCAGTCCACTGTTCACCTGGGCACCTCTGAGCAGACTGTGAATTCTATAAGGCCCCTGCACTTACATCTAATTACGAATTCCTCCACTTGCACTGCAAAATGCCAGAAAACAGAGCAACTGATTCACTCAACCCTGTTATCAAAATTGTAGGAGATAAGCATATGCTAGTAAAATAATCTTACCTATTAATATTTACAGATTTCTAGGTGCTATGTGGAACATCTAATCCCCAGCCACTAGGAGATACACGTTTTAAACATGCAACACAGGTTTTCAAAGCAGTTTTTAAAATTTTTTTTAACTGGAAATAGTGCCATGACCTGAGGTCATTTTTATTCTCGTTTCAATACTTATGAAGTCTAAATAACAGCACACTCTCAAATTGTAACCTTGAATTGACTGAGTCTCTGTTATTTACATCTTATTGAACTACAGTAACTTTATTTTTCACAGCTACTAAGGTATTAAAAAAAAAAAAAGCAAAATTATCTCCATGAAAGTTTTCTTGGGGAAAACAGAGAATCACAAAGGGATTCCTTGCTTAATTTATAATTTAGGGGACAGGCCAAATGTGAACGATATTCCTACTCTCCTCAAAATTTGCTGGCTAATTTCAAACCCAAGGCTGAAGGATTTGATGGTTCCTTTTTTTGTTCAAATGGTTTTAAAGTGGGCCTTCCAGCAGTTCTGAAACAGGAAGCTGGTGCCTGGGTTGCTATTAGTTGGTAAAAGTGAACTCGAGATTTCTAACTTGGCATAGTCTGTACTAGAGTTAGGGCTTAAAGGGTAATTGTGTTGGTTAGTTGGTTGGTTTTATGTTAACAACTATTGATAGTTGTGTCAAAGGGCTTTGCTGCCCCTTACATAGAAATTACTATTTCTACTTTTGTGCCTTTTCCAAAATCCACCTTACATGTGTGAGCACACACACACACACACACACACACACACACAACTGTGCACCCTCTGCATTCTCTTAACAATCGATGTCCATGAGCCCTTCCAAGATCCCACTCAAAATTTTCCTTTTTTTCACAATATTTTCACTAATTTTAGTAGAAACTATAATAATTCTAAGGAAGACCTGAATCCTCAACTTGGCACCTAACGGATGGTGTGATCTTGGACAAGTTGCTCCATTGCCCTGCCTGTAAAATGGGCTGGTAAACCTCGGCCCCTTCAACTCTCATAGCTCCTGTTAGAATCAGATGAAATGACACATGTAAAAACAATGAGAGAGTTATAAGATTATAAAATGCTTACAGATATTATCCTTATAATCCCCAATTGTGATGTCACCAACACCTGGGTCTTCAGTCTGCATGGGACCATGTTAATTTGTGTTTGTTGACATGCTGCCTGTAACCAGGTTCAAATTTGACTATAAATCCCCTGGAAACACAGAATTGGGCTTCATCTTTTCTTCCATGTGCTTTGTATAGTGTTGTGCTCACAGTAGGTCTACTGGGAGACTGATAATCACAGAGACCTTTCCCAGCGGCAAATGTCGTGTTCTTCATACGTAATTGTGGGCACCACTGAAAGTGGGTGCCCTTCCTCAGACTCCCACCTTGAGAGGCTTTCCCTGGGTGTATGCCTCAGACTGCAAGTCCCAGAGATGTTCTGCAGAATACGAGCATTGTGGCCAAACAATTGAGGGGTGTACCTTACTGTACCCCTCTTAGAGAAGTCGTGAAGTTTTACGGTATGTTAAAGGTCACAGAATTTCTGCTGAAAGGTAGACACCTTTGTTTGCTCTTTGGTGTCACAAACCTATTTGAAGAGAGATACTTTCCATTAGCACCCATTTGTATCCCTGCTGAACAGGTGTCCCATCACAGTCACTTTAGTAAATGTCCCCAAAGAGTGTTTTGCAAACTACAGGTCATAAAAGCAATTTAGCAGACAAGAGCAGGGATCAGCAAGCTATGTCCCATGGGCCAAATCCAGCCCACCACCTGTTTTTGTATGGCCTGCAAGCTGAGAATGATTTTTAAAAAAAAAAGAGTTATATTTTGTGACACAAGAAAATTATATGAAATTCAAATTTCAGTGTCCATAAGTAAAGTGTTTTGGGAACACAGCCATGCCCATTCGTTTGTGCTTTGTCTATGGCCACTTTCCCATGACAACGGCAGAGTCAAGGAGTTGGAACAAGGACCATATGGCCCTCAGAGCTGAAAACATTTACTATCTGGCCTTTTACAGAAAAAGTTTGCCAACCTTGATCTAAATCATCACTTTTAAAAGTGAAATGGAAAAGAATGCAAAATGTCAAAATGTATCACCTATAGGAAGGATAATTGATGTCTTATGGTGCATTCGCTTCAACAAAGGGATGCATATCATGAATGTGTCACAATATAAAATATATTCCTTACCATGTATCACAGTCCAAAAAATTGTTTTAATGTTTCTAAAAGCAAATTAGAACCTGCGTATGTCTTTTGCCTACAACTCAATGAAGTCTACATAGGTACCCGGATGTTAAGCAAAAGAGAAGACTAGAAAGAACTGATTGAAGAATCCACAGACTCTACCAGCCATGTCTACATAAAGCATCTCGTTGAAGGTTCTTTTCTAATAAGGAAAAGGTGGAATTAGTCAAAAAAGTAGTATCAGTGATCTACAGAATATGCACTCTTATATTGAGAGGGTTTATCAAAGACTACGCTGCATCAATGTAAAACATTACTGTTTTTGTAACTTCAAAGAGGGCTCCATTTCTAAAATAACCCACCCACCCATCCAACACACGGTCATCAGATCTGGAAATGTTTGGAGTAAGGAGATGCAGGGGGCCTGAGTAAAACTATCTGGGTAATAACTATAATAACTAAGTAATGATAATTATTATAATAACTAAAATATTAAAATAATATTTATTCAACATCTATTAGCAGGGATTGTCCTAAGCACATTTCAGTCCTCCAAATAGCCCTATTATATAGGGATAATTACCATCAGCATTTTCTAGTTACAGATACCGAAGAACAAGGAGGCTAAATAACTTGCCCAAGGTCACCCAGGGAGTAAGAAGACAAGATGGGATTTGAACCTAGAAAGTAGAATTCCAGGCCGGGCGCGGTGGCTCACGCCTGTAATCCCAGCCCTCTGGGAGGCCGAGGCGGGTGGATCACTCAAGGTCAGGAGTTCGAGACCAGCCTGAGCGAGACCCCGTCTCTACTAAAAATAGAAATAAAAATTATCTGGACAACTAAAAATATATATAGAAAAAATTAGCCGGGCACGGTGGTGCATGCCTGTAGTCCCAGCTACTCGGGAGGCTGAGGCAGTAGGATCGCTTAAGCCCAGGAGTCTGAGGTTGCTGTGAGCTAGGCTGATGCCACGGCACTCACTCTAGCCTGGGCAACAAAGTGAGACTCTGTCTCAAAAAAAAAATAAAAAAAAAAAAAAAAAAAAAAAAAAGAAAGTAGAATTCCAAACCTGCCCTTTGGACCATTTCATTGTATTTTCTCAGCACTCATATATCTCATCAATCCACGTCTGCTGGCCGGGGCTAGGGGGGAGACTGAACCCACTGAGTGACAAAGCCATAGAAAAGAGGTTTTATTATGGAAATTGTCCTATGGAGATAATGCTACAACCAAAGTAATAAACAACACCCAATAACACATGTACAACTTGATATGGCTGGAAATGTAACTATACCAGTATTGAATTATCCCCAAATTTGAATTATAGAGGCATAACTCAAATTATCCCCCTTGCCAGATACCCAGCCCGAAAGACATATATTTTTAATAAACATTTTGTGCTGCCTTGCCTCCACACGCTGCCGTGTGAAAGCTACAGCCTTCCTAACATGATTCATCAGAAAAATCAAGGGGGAAAATAGTCGTGATCTGATATACTGAACACTCTTAAATTACATGGCAGCTACTTCCGTGTAGCACAGGGGAAGACAGAAATGCAATGACTAAGTGCGTCTCAGCCCATCACGTCCGTGAACCGGGGAGTGGGTGGTTCACTGAATCATGTTCGGGGAGCTCCACACATCCATCGAGACACGAGGTAGCCAAGCCAGCCTGCCTGAGATGAAAGTCTAAGTAATTCAGAGGAGGCTGTAATTCTTTATAAAACATACACTAAGTAGTTTTGTTGACTCCTACATGACATTTCCAAGGTGGTTGGGAAACCAGGCCATTTGTTACAGAGAATCGAGATCAATAGATCTAGATTCTGGGTGTGAAGGAAGATGAGCAATGTTAAAAAAAAAAAATTAATTGAACAGGGGCTGAATAATTCCATACCTTACACATCTCCAATTTTATGTTTAAAATTCAAGATTGAGAAGGATTTTAAAAAAAAAAAATCACAGCAATATGCCAAAGCACCAGAAGCCCATTTCTCTTCTTAGATACCATTTAAAGGAGAAAAGAAAATGTTTTTGTCTCATTAAACAAACAAAATATACTAAGAAAATGGTCAATTGCCTTTATCCTTCCCCCCTCCTTTTTTTCGTGGCTGTCCTCAGCGTCACTCTGACAGGAATCTGAAAAATTAACACATCACTAGGACTTACCATGTGAGATTTAACTTTTGATAAACAACAAAGTGGGTTACTGCTGTGCTAGCTATTTTTAATCCACCTTGTGAGTGTGCTTTTTTTATTGCTTTATACAGCATATCTGATTCCCTCTAAAGCACCAACTAAAAAATCTATCCAGCTGTCATTTGCTGCCCGGTAACATCTATCATCACACAGCCTGGCAGGTCTAGTCTATGAGGCAGAGGGGAGAGGAGACAGGAGGCAGAGTCAAGGACTGTCACATGGGATGGAAAAAAAACACTTGTCACAATTATTTATGACTCTTGCCGGGGCACATAATAGGACACATAAGCCTCTGTTTCAGTTTCAAGCACCCTCGCAAGGCTGCTCCCTTGTCGGAGTTGGGCGCAGGCAGCTCTACTTTACACATACAATTTCCTGAACAATGCTGGGCACTTGTGAAGTGACAGTGACAAATATGGGAGTTGGTGGCTGTAGCTCTGTGGGCTGTTAGGAGCGTGTGGGTGACAGTAATCAGGAGAACAACCACGTGAAGCCCCCATGCCTCCATTCTCCAATCCCTTTCTTCCTGGTGAAAGAATTCCTTCCTCCTCGTTGCTTTGAACTGCTGGGGACACATGTTCAGAGAATAGGAAATGGTGCCTTCCAGCCCATATTTCATTATTCTGAGCCATATTTATCCTACCCAAGGAGGAGTGGGCTTCTGTATTCATTTGTTCCTTCCCCTACCCATCCCCACATGTACAGAACAAGAAAACAATGCCAAGATTTTGTCCGTAAGCATCCTCTGTTTTCACGCCTGCTAAATAGCCACACTTCTAAGCAGTTGGTTCAATTAATTTTCTGCCTCTGGATGTATCTGTAAAAGCAAGGGCTGGATTAGATGGTCATTTTGTCCAGTTCTGTAATCTCAGTCCTGCCACAAGGCCCTTTGGCCCTAGTAGCCTCATAAGGGTCTAGCCCTTGGCTCCCTGGGAGAACTTAAAGGAAACTCCATCAACATTCTCACTACCCCACAGATCATGGCAAACAGAAGAGCTGAGCTTGCAACGTTTAAGGTAATTAAATGTAAATGGAGGTCCAGTCCAAAAAGTGACTCTTGCCCACTTTATGACTCCAGTGTGGCCCGACATTAACCCCGGTGCACACATGGAGTCCTCAGGCACCGTGGCATCACCTGCCCAGACGCTGCTGAAGAGAAATGGCAAAGACCTTAATTAAAGATAATAGGAGCAGAATGGCCTGTATGTACCCTGGAAACCAAATCAGAAATTAATATGAGGAAGAAGAAAATCTGTGAATAAAGGCACCTGGGAACATGAGTATTACTCCAATTATCTGTTTAGACTTTACTAAACCAAAAGTCGGCCACCTTCAGTTAGAAATATCACAAGAAGCCATGATAAGAAAGAAAGAAAAAATGATAAGAAAGAAACAATGCTCCTGTTTTACTGGGTTAGTCTCAACCTATCACTCACAGTGCACGAGAACCAACATTTTATGATGCAATTACTACCAAATAACCGTATTGTTGGGGAGTTCTGCATACCATTGTCTTAACTGAGAAGGGTGTCTGTACAAATTTAAAGAATGAAGAAGCTGATCACCCAGGTTTCACCATCAGCCCAGGAATCATTTCTCTTGGGTCCTCATCACCTCCCTCTCTACTGTCCTGGCCCCGTCCCTGTCTCCATCTTCTGGGCAATTACAAAGTATAAACAGAATTCCACAGACAGCACTGTGCCTGCCTATGCCTTGTCTAGAAAGTGATCTTTTGTCACATATTGACTCTGAGTATCTTTAGGCTGCATGTGGATTCTCCAGATCACTAAAGACCTCAGCATTCCCTCCCTTGTGCTCAACCCGTCACACACATGTGTCACCCACTTAGCCTCTGAAGACAATTCAGTTTGCAACACCTCTTTCCTCTCCTTTTTGATTTATTTTCCCATGGCCCTTTCATGTATAGTATGAGGAGGTAATCTTTACCACTGTGCACGTACACACACACACACACACACACACACACACACACACACACACTTCACATTTCCAAATAGGACCACCTTGCCCCTACCCAGGCAGGAGCACTAGAGCCTGAGCACTCCCCTCCCTCTGTTGCCTCCCTTGTTTCTCTTTGCAGGAAGAGTTACTATTCTGACTGGGACGCCGCCAGTGGACCTGATGTCTGAGGCCCTGCTCCCAGGCACAAGAGTCACTGCCCCAGAATTCCTAACAGTCACCTGCTAAATGGCTCCGAGGCCCAACTCTAGTCATGGTGCAATAAATATCATTATGATGCAAACTGCACTCAAAAGCGTCCAATCTCCATCCCTACCATTTTTAGAAACTTGTTTATTAAACAGGTATTTATTGAGCACCTACAGACAGGCCAGGGGGGTAGAGAGTGGTGAATAAGAACAATGTAATTTCTGCTTTCATGAAGTTTTCTCCATGACAGCACTTTAGTTATAGTAGTGACATGTGCACAGCAAAGCAAATACGGAGTGTCATGGTGAGAGCATTTAACACAGGCACCTGACCCTGTCCAGGGGATCAGAGAAGTGACAGCTAAGCTCAGTCCTTGAGGACAAGTAGGAGTTATTCAGGTAGGTGACTTGAAGGAGTTACAGAGCTCCCCATCTGTGAAGATTCAATGAGCTGATGCAGGTGGAAAAGCACAATGAAAACTGCAGAAGGGTTAGCTGGTAATGTTGCAAACCCTCCATGACACCAGCGGGACAGAGCAGGGGCTGTGGAGTCAGACCAGGATGGGTTCAAATCCCGACTCTGCCACTCACTCCCAGTGGAGGTTAGGCCCTTACTTCCCTCAGCCTCAGTTTCTTTGCCATTAAGATCAAGATGATAATACCTGATGAATTAACAGGATTATGCACATGAAACCCCTTAGTACTACCGTCCTTGTCATCTATGTAGAAGTGCTAAGGAATGTATGTTTGCTTTTTATTGTTATGTCTGGAATCCCAAAAACTGGAAAATGAGGAATAAAAATACAATTAAGAATCATTGACCAGGAACCATTCCAGACTTTCAACGTAAAATGGATAGTGACGCCTTGTATTTGAGCAGTACCTTATGGCCCAGTAAACAGTAATACTCCCATATCCATGATCTCATTCGGTCCTGCAATAACCTGGTTAGGCAAGTAGGACAGATGCCTCTATCATCAGCTAATACGTAAGAAACCATGAATTAAAAAGTAAGTATCATATTCAAGATTTTCCAAATCCTGGAGGCAAACCTGGAACTTGGGTATCTGGGTTCCAATGCATTGCTGTTTAACCTCAACATACTCAACTCTCTAAGGTACTCATGACTCCAGGGTTTGGAAATGCTCTTTGGGTAGGAATTGCTAGCAAACTATGGCCCAAGAACAAAGTTTTATTTTGTTTTAATTAAAGAGCAAGACTCAAAGCTACCTTGTCAACCATGACACCATACTGTCTTCCAAGAACAGTTCCTGCCGATAAGGAACTGGAGAGAGAGCAAAAAACAGCAGCAAAGAGAGACAGAGAGAGAGAAAAGAAAAAAAAATAGGACTTTACACCTTATCTTTTTGTTTGTTTTCAATTAGCAAACCATGGAATTGGGGTGAGGTTAAGGGTAGAATCAGCCCAGCTAAAACAGAAACAACGGCATTTCATGGGTGGTGCGTCTCAATTTGTTTTTCCACACTGTTGGCAGAGAGATGCTTAATGATGAGGCAATCCTTCTGAAGAGGAGTTCTGAACCTCTAAACAGTGGCAAAGCAGAATTGATTAAAACAATAGTTGAGTTGCTCTCCTAAACCTTCTTCAACTTCTGCCCAGAAGCCATTCTCATTGTTTTTCCAATTCTTATGTTATCATTTACTTGTCTTCTTTTTGGGACAGAGCAGAAAATTGTCATGTGAACTAGGTTAAAAAAAATTGGAGACAATAAAGTCTAGTCAAAACAAAGGGATAGCTGGCTTCGAATTTTAATATTCCTTTAAAAGAGAAAGTATGCTTATGATGCCTTTTGTGTAGCATGCAGAGCTTTTCTGAGGTCTGCGATGCCCTCAGTAGCATAAACCTGGAGGAAGTATTTGCTGAATCGGTATTTCCAGAATTGGGGCAGATAGGAAAGGGAGAGCTTTGAAGGGAACAAGTTGCAGATTTGACAGTAGATAAGCTGACATCCTCAAACAGAGCTTAGATAGCACCTTCCCAAACGGTCTTCTTGGGGCTTCGGTGTTTTTAACAGTCCAAGACTGCTCCTTCTCAATGTTCCAATTCAGCCCTCATGTCCATAGTATCTCCCCTGAAACAGTGTGCCAAATATAGGGATATGTTTGAATTATCGACTCTCTTCTGGACCCAATATCAATGCCATTTTTATTTAGGAAAAAAAATTGTTCAAATGAAATGAAACGGAGAAATGTAGAGAGAGCAGCAAAATTTGTCCTTAAGGAAATCAAAGGACAGACAAGGCTCTAAGATCCCTCCCTCTCTTTGACTGTCCCCTAGGAAGGGGGTTAGAGTCTAAAGGTTACAAAACACACACTCTTTCATCCATTTATTGAGCCTACATAGAGAAGAACTATGCCCAAGACCCTGGATATATACTGAAATAAATGTCTTCCTTAAATGTATTTATATGTGCTCAGAACAAAAGACAGAGTATGAGAGTAGGGACAATTTAAATCGTGTGCAATTTTCTACCAATATGCTACCAAATGAGCACACACCCAGCTGTGTGAGATGGAAGATAGGAATCCCCTGTGTATTTGGGGGGGTGATGGGAGGGACTCTATTTTTCTCTTGATATGAGCAATCCTGCATTCCATCGATTAAAAATGTGTATCTGCGGCTCAGATAATGAAACAGCAATTGGTTTCAATGCTGGAGGTAAAACTGGCTATTTTGGACTTATTAAGGGTTAACAAAGGACTGAAGTCTATCAGAAATTTGAAGAATTCTCAGGTGTCACTAGAAGTGATTCAAGTTTTACTATAAACAACTTTCACTTTACGAGTTAACTTTAGTAACATATACCTAAGAGGTGACTTTACTATATAATGACAAGCTTTTTATCTCATAAAATTCAGAGGATGAAAATGGATGAAACAAACAATAAAAAATTGAATAGTTCATAAATCTATTTACAATTTTCTTGAGGGTTTATGAAGGAAGGAAGAGAGTGCCATGTGTATGTTTCCTTACTCTGACCACTGAGAGAACCAAGGAACAAAGATGCCTCCGTAGCAAGGAGCACACTCGGTGGCCAGATCTTGACTTCTAAATACCATCTTCCAATACATGGAACCAGGAATCCTTGGATAAATGGCTGATTCCAGAGCTGGGGAAGGTAAAGCAAAAAAAACTGAGCCTGGAACATCTCGTGGTATAAAAATAATGACGGAGCATGTCCAAAGGACAAAGGAGCCATCTCTAAGGGACTCCCATGCACCCAACCTGAAGTAATGTGAGCACCAAAAAAAAAATAATAATAGTAACAGATTAAAACATGTTAAATAAAATAGAAAACCATAAGTTAAAAATAAATACAGATGTATTTGATTTTTTTATAGATTCCACATATGAGATCATACAGTATTTTTCTTTCTGTATCTGGCTTATTTCACTTAGCATAATGTCCCCTAGGGTTCACCCATGTTGTCATAAATGGCAGGTCTCTTTTGTTAAGGCTGAATAATATTCCATTGTGTGTACATACCACAATTTCTTTACCCATTCATCCGTCAATAGACACTTGAGTTGTTTCCATATCTTGACTATTGTGAATAATACAGCAATGAACATGGGAGTATAGATATCTTTACAAGATAGTGATTTCTTTTCCTTTGGATATATGTGTATACACACACACCCAGCGGAGGGGTTGTTGGGTCATATGGTAGTTCTAGTTTTAATTCCTTTAGGAACCTCCATACCATTTTCACTAATGGCTGCACCAATCTACATTCATAGCAACAACGTACAAGAGTTCCCTTTTCTCCACACCTTCACCAACACTTGTTATTTTTTGTCTGTTTGATAAAA
The DNA here is from genome assembly GCF_020740605.2 of Lemur catta. NCBI lineage: Eukaryota > Metazoa > Chordata > Mammalia > Primates > Lemuridae > Lemur > Lemur catta. The sequence goes on along the minus strand of NC_059144.1, from coordinate 43,115,351 downwards.
GCCATCCTAGCAGGCATGAGATAATATCTTACTGTGGTTTAGATTTGCATTTCCCTGATAATGCGTGACACTGAGCACTTTTTGATGTATCTGTTGACCATTTTGGTATCTTCTTTGGAGAAATGTCTACACAGGTCTCTTGCCCATTTTTTAATTGGGTTATTCATATTTTTTTACTATTAAGTTGTATGAATTCCTTATATATTTTAGATATTAATTCTTTATCAGATACATGCTTCAAAATATTTTCTTCCAATCCATAGGTTGCCTTTTTATTTTAAAAAGACCAAATATGTAGAAACAGAGAGTAAAATGTTGGTTATCAGGACAGGCGAGGGCAGAAATAGGAAGATATAGGCCAAAAAGTACAAAGTTGCAGTTATATAGGATGCATAAGTCTAGAGATTTAATGTACAACATGAGGACCATGGTTAATTATATTTTATTGTGTACCAATAATTTGCCAAGAGTGTAGATTTAAGGTCTCTTACCACAAAAAGAAGAAGGGTAACTATATGTGGGATGATGTTAATTTGCTCGACTCTAGTAATCACCTCACTATGTACAAGAAAAGTTTTCCAACTTGTAGCCACAGATTCCTGTCTTCACACAAAACCTTGTGCAGAAGTCCAATAAATAAAACAGATCACCTGGAGCTGTTTTGGAGGATGCCTGGGGTGGAGAGCTGGCCTGGACCCTGGACGTCCAACCACTCAGCAACTCCTGTCATCTTGAGCCCTCCAGCTCCCCGAGCTGCCCCCTGCATTCTCAGGGCACCATTTGGAAAACATCAAAATACTGAAATTCAGAACTTCATTCTCAAAATACAAAAAAAAGAGCTTTAATTAAAATTGCTGTATCAGCAGTTTCACACTGAGCTTCCATTTTATTCCAAATGGTTATAATTTGATTATGAGCCCACTCAATTGGGTGGCTATGTTATGCTTTTTTATAATTAGATAACAGAAGGTCTGAACACCAATAATATTCATCTTAGCCATTGGTTTTGTGCAATCTTTCTAGACAGCACTCTGGTACTACTGAAGTACTGACTTTTTTTTAACTTTTATGCAAATTGCATGTATAATAATCCATGATATACTTTAGCATTAGTTGTTCTTCAATTTGACGAAATGCTGATTTAAAACATAATTTAACAAATTATTCAGTCAAGCATAATAAGGACAAAATTCTTCCTCCCATAAAATTTTCAGAGACATTTGAACAGAGACAGCAGTGGTTTAGTGAAATTTGCTGAAAAATCTCTAACTAACGTACTTTTTTCCCTCCAAACATACCATTATGAAGTATAAATGCCCAAGAGCACAGGCCATCCATTAAAAAGAATCTATCTAATGCAATCTTTAACAAACTTTTCTGGAGCTACGATTGTTTCCTCAAAGCCCACAGCATGGATTTTTTAAAACAAATTTGATGCCATTACAAAGTGGTGGATCAGCAGTTCTGAATACTGAAATCCTCCATTTAACCAAACCTCCTGTAGCACAGAAGAAGGCAATGAAACCCTTCCTACTTTCCCACCACTCTGCCTTAAACTCAGAGTGAGACACTCTTGGGGAAGAAAGGGGCACTGCGGGTTAGGCTCGTGTTTAATCCAAGGCCATTTCTAGGTTGGCTTCGCTAGAATGTCAGTTTTTATCCACGTGGAGGAAAAGCCATTTATTTCTCTCTCTTAGGACACAGAATGGACTTCTAACATTGATGCCGTTTTGTTTACCATGCCAGAGCAAAACCAATTGCTCAGAGACCTGTACCAATTCAGCAGCCTCTCACCAAATACAAAAAAAAAAGTGCAGAACAGATGAAGGAATAATGCATTCACATCAGTTGCATCATCTCCTAAGAAAGACAAGGCTAAAACTGAACCTTCACAATGATCCTGGAGCGTTGGGCCTTCTAACAGAAACACCTGTGCATGATTCCAAGGACTCTAGGTGATTAAATCATGTGAAAAACTGTCAAACTCACCAACAGTTAGAGTTGAACCTTCTACACACGGGCTGCTCAGCCTTGGCACTGTTGACATTTGAGTCTGGCTAATTCCTTGCTGTAGCAGGGCTGTCCGGTGCATTATAGTATGTTTAGCAGCAACCCTGGCCTCTACCCACTAGGAGCCAGTAGCACCTGCCCAGTTGCAACAACCAAAAATATCTCCAGATATTGTCCTATGTCCCCTGGGGGCCCAAATTGCCCCCAGATGAATCTTCGCTCTCTAAATCCTGGTTCCAGTTCTATCTCTTAGACCTCAAGATAGTCGCAGTTGTGCAAATTTATTATTTCCCTTTACATTCCTCCCTCCTTTTACCCCCAGCCCTGGAAGGATAATTCTAAACACACCACTTTACGAGCATGTTATTCTATGGATAGCTGGGCTGCATAGGGTTTGGCAAAGAGCTATGGACTGTGTGTCGTCTTCTGTCCTTTATCAGAGTATCTTCCTGTCATACAACTGGCTGAATTATGCACAAGCTCCCAGGCAGAGCAGCCGGCTGAAGGGGATCTGATGAGAACCACATTGTTTGGTTCATGGAATGTGATTTACACCCCCCAGATACTGGGTTTTAATTTGTTATATATGTCTATTAAATTCTGCCTTCCTCCTCCCCTTTCTTAGAATGAAAAGCAGATTATTTAGTGCACAATCTAAAAATCTGCTGGTTATTAAATTTTCCTTTTCGTTTAGTTTTGAAGCTTTTATGCCTCTGAAACTTATTTACATACTGTATATATTAAATAAAGTGTAATCCACAGTACTCACAGGATTCAAAAAATGATGAGGTACTCTTCCCGTGGTCTCAAAGCAGAGTCTATCTGACTACTCAAAAGAGGGAGACATTTATATCCTTGGTCTACAACTCAAGAGCACACTTCGACAGAAGCAGCAACTTAGGCCAATACTAAGGAAGTACACAGGATGCAGCAAATAGAAATGGTTCTGTACATTCTAAGTTGCCATACCGACATCTAATGCAGCACAACATAGTCCTATGTGATGCCGAAAAGAAAATAAAAATACTTGTATATTATCGTGTATATCATATGTTGTATATTTTATGTTTCATTTAGCAAAAAGCTTAAGAAGCAAAAAAGATAGGAAAAGCCACATTATATTTTCTTGCAAAAAATTAAGTCAACTTCTAACATTTGTTCAAAATAAGATGCATTAACTTGCATAGTCATTAGTAAAATGCATAATTGTTTTAATAAATATGGCATCCATATACTCAGTACCTCCTATAGGAAGCATGTGACAAGTTTATTTTTTCAATTTAATGTTCACAACAGCTTCAAATAGGAGGTATATTTAATCACATTTTTGCAGATGAGAAAAAAGGTTCAGAGAGGTTAAGTAATTTTTCCAACGTCACATGGCAAGCAACCAGCAGAACTGGAATTTGAATCCAATCCGGATGACCCTATTGGTCATGGTGAAGCCACCTCATGATTTTATCTTCTCTGATCAGCTCTCTAAGGCCTGAAGTTGTTTGAAATTAAGCCAGTATCTTGGGGTTATCAAAGGCAGTATTAAAATAAATTGCAACCTTTGGAGCTTGTTAAAATTCTATCTAAGCAGATACTTTAGCATTTTTATTTTATTTTTTAAAATTTTTAGAAAGGTCCTCCTCTTAGACTCACAGAGATTAATAGCTAAATAATACTTTAATTTGCAAAACAGCAGGGTATAAAACATTCCTGGTGATCCTGTCCCTCTTCGGCCGTCTGGCCACTCACCTTTCCAAGGCTCTCTCTTGTCCCCTGACTGAGTCCACGACCTCCACCCTCATCTCTCTGTCCTGACTTCAAATTCCAAACCTCTGAGTTACCTGCAGTTCCCACAGCATCCCAGGCCTCTCTTAGCATATGTCACACTCACGCGTCACTGTTCAATGTATTTATCAGGTACCTGCACTGCCGCATGCAGGAGACAGTGGCGAGCAGGACACAGTCACTGCCCTCATGAAGACCACAGTTGAATTTGGAAAAGACAGACAGTGAATGAATAATTAAATGAAATATTTAGAACATCTGATTGTGACAAAGACTTTGGTAACAAAAATAAACCTGGGAAAAAGATTAGTAAAATGCTGGATTGGAGCAAAGTCCTATAAGTTTGATCACAGGCCTACCCAGTCAGAGAAACCCACAGTGGCAAGGTGGCCTTTGAGCAAAACCCACAAAGAAGTGAGAGAGTGGCACGGATACCATAGCAAGGCACCCATGTGGCCTGTGTAGAGTGGGCAAAGCAGAAAGTGGTAGACAATGTGGTAAGAGGTGGGGCAGGGGGATACTATATGGGAACTTGTTAGTGTTATGACAGCCTTCATGAGGACTTTGACATTTACTTTTAATGGCAAAGAGGGTCTTTCCATTTTCTGTGCCTTTGGTAACAAGGAGGCTGTGTCCTAACATAGCAGCGTCTTAGTCTGTTTATGCTGCTGTAACAAAATACCTGAGTGATTTATAAACAACAGAAATTTGTTTCTCATAGTCTGGAGGCTGGAAAGTCTCACATCACGGTGTAGCAGGTGCAATATCGGGTGAGAAACCTGCTTCTGCTTCCAAGAGGGCACCTTGGACACTGCTTCCTCCAAAGTGGACAAACACTGTGTCCCCACAAGGCAGAAGGGTTGGAAGGGAACAGCCCACTCCTTCAAGCCCTTTTATAAGGGCCATAATCCCATCCACGAGGTCTCCGCCCTTATGACTTAATCATCTCTTAAAGGCCCCCACCTCTTAATACCATCACATTGGTAATTAAGTTTCAATATATTAATTGTGGGAGATACATTCAGATCACAACACAAAGTACATGAGCTGTAGTACACGCTCAATGCCTTTTATGCAGAAATTGAAAACTTTATCTAAAGGGGCAAGAAGCTTCTGGAAATATGAATAAGGACTGGAGAGGGAGGTCTGGTCTAGATGAGCCTCCAGCAACTGTTGGCAGATGGGATGTGGTCCCTAGGCCCAAATATCACACGTCTCTGGGCCAGCTGTGGCTTGTGGGCCACCAGTGTATGGCAACTTTTGTCACTCAAAATCTGTTTCTTGAATAAATCAAGAAGATAAAACACTGCACTGTAGCATTGTTGAGAAATATTTGAACAGTAAGAGTGTTCTAACAGCAGTAAGAACGTCAGAATCAACCCCCATCAAGCCTTCCATCTAACCAATGAGTCCAAAGTTCGAGTACATCCTCTCTAATGCATTACCAAGCTATTATAAAAAAATGATGCTTCCAAAATTCTGTTTCCCAGAGATTACTGTATCCTCCTGAGGTTAACAAGACACTTCTGGCCTCTGTAACTCTTTCCAGGCTTCTACAAGACCTGCTAATTTAATCGAGCAGCAAGTCTATACATTAAATTTCCTTAATTGTCACTAGAAAAGATTACTATCTTTAAATGCAGATGTAAACAAAAAATAAAAGGAACTTTGTTTAAAAATGAGCCAGAGTTAAGCACAAAAGTGGGGAAGATTTTCTGTTGGCTTTAACTGAGGAAATGCTGAATATGCAGTGATTTTTTTTAACATTAATAATAATAGGAAACGGTAGATAGTGGCACCTCAGCACAATTCTAATTTAATGAGAAACAATAAAATAGTTTTCCAAAGGGGCCTATTTAGGTCCAAGAAAGGGGAATATTAAAGTTTCAAGATTTATTCTACTTTCGTTAAGGTATGCTGATACACATTTTCTAAGGCTATATTCTACTCACTGATTAGATCTCTCTCTTTATAATTTTCTTACTTGTAAGGGAATTAGATTGGTATTTTCCAGGCTAAATAACTTTTAGACAAAGTATTTAAACTGAATCAATTCATTTCCCAGCACAAGTAAGGTTGATAAAAATCCTATATCACACAGACAGCCCAATGAGGCAAATTTTTAATATATTTAGATGTCATTAAGTGTAAAACCATGGGAATCACAACTATTAAGAAATGTTTTTAGAAAAGAATTGGATACACATAAAACTTCCGGCAAAGCACTATGTTTGAAATAAGCCTCCTTTTTTTGGTGTTTTTCAAAGTAATCGTACTTTTGAACCAATATGTATTTTCATTGCAATGTTCATGCAGTAGGCTGTGTGAGGTTAGAAATGATGATGGTGATGATGATGATGATGATGATGATGAAACAATGGTGACAGCTGACCTAAACTGAGCCTTTTCTACATGCTAGACACTGTGCTAAGCACCTTATATTCCTTGCTTAATTTAATCCTAACATTCGTTATGTGCTAAAATTTGTGTTAAGTGTGTAAAATACCTTCCCAACACCTTGCAAGTTATCTTACCCTCCCATTTTACAGATGAAGAAACTGATGCTGTGAGAAGTTGTGCAACCCAGAGTCACCTAGCCAGACAGTGCCTAGTCCTAGTGAGGGAGAAGCGTTCACTGTGCTGGCAGAGGCAAGAGGCCCCACTCCTGGGGGATATTGGAGTCGCTATTACAGGTCCTGCTGTCGTAACCCCACAACATCTCTAGTGAAATTAAGATTCCTGAATGGGGAAAATAATAGAAAGCAAGATTATTAAGCACTTCTTATCTGCTTGGCATTTTTCTAAAGCCTGTATTCTGATTATACTCTTTACTCTTCATAATAAGTGCGTAGGAGACAGCATTGATACCCACACTTTACAGACACAGAGGACTGAGGCACAAAGAATTGTCTGTCCATGAGCACACGGCTATCGATGGTGGGGGCTGCGTTTGACCCAGGAAGTTTAAACCCAGAGCCTATGTCTTTAGCTACTACTGTACTCTGTTTATGAACCAGCTGGGCCTGAACTTAGCCCTTTTCCCAAGCTTAGCATGGAGGAACCGTGCTGAACTCTTCACAATCACATGGGCTAGGGGTAACAAGCTGCAAAGAGAGTGGCTACAGACAGAAAGACTTCTCTGGGGGACACTCATAAAACCATGCAGCTTAAAAACACACACACACAGTAAGATTTTCCACCAAATCTGGGGGTGGCCTTGGAAGAGACTGGATTTGCTTTTAAAGAAAAAAGGCACGTGATGTGGTGTGTATAGTTGCGACACAAACCCACACTGTTTACACAGAGCTACACCTAGTGCAGTCCCTGCCTTCCAGGAACAGAAATTCCAGTGTGGATATCGGGAGATGGGAAAACGCAGAGCACCACGAGAGGTGGGCACAGAGAGCAGCCGATGTTCCACCATGGGACAAAAGGTGGGGGCGGTCCCTTTTGGGGCTGAATCGTAGGCCCTCTCCTCGCTCTCGCCAGGATGAGAGGTCAGCTTTTCTTTCAGTAAGAAGCCACTGAGGTTTCTAAGTCAAGGCACAACATGGGCCAAGATGTCCTTTAATGAGTTAAATTCGGACCTGTTCATGAGATGGCAGCGAATCAGAGATACCACAGGTGCAGAGGCCCCTTTGGCAGGTGCCACGAGCACCCTAGAGAGACTGAACGTAAGGTGTGGCAGCAAGAAGAGAAAAGAGGCAAAGTCGAGAAACAAGTTCAGAAGACATAAAATGAACGTCCCCAAAGCTGTGCATTTCCTACTGAGGTCCTGGGGCAGGGGTAATGGACAGTCTGCCGAAACTGGCGTGAATGCCAGCTCCACCACTAACTAGCCGTGGGGCCTTGGTTGGGCAACTACTCAACCTTTCTGAACATCAGGCTCTTCATCTGTGAAATAAGGGTAACAATCCACCGCCCAGGGAGTTAAAGCATTGCGCACACACCGCACATATTTAGTAAACATGCAACAAATTCTACCTCCTAATACCATCGGTGTTCTTGTTTCTACCAATACAAATGATAATAGTATTGCTATACTCCTCCTTTAAAGGATTCCCACTTACTAGTTAATGAAAGAGGAGGGAAGGAGGGAAAGAAACCAACAATAACAAGGAAAACCCACGAGGAATCTTTCTTTCATACCCTTGCACTTAAAATGCCCTGTATGAGGGCGGCAGATGGTGGTCCACTTTGGTGGCTGAATGAGAGTCCCTGATCAGATGAAATGAATAAATGAACAAATGCACTACTATTTAGAACTTAAACATGGTTTATAATCTCGCCAACTCTTCTCTCTGAGGGGTAACTGTCAACCTGATATGTACATAACCTGACTTGAGTTTCCAAAGCTGGAGATAGTGACTGGTTCTAACCACATCCTCAGCAACGCGTTTGAGTCCACTGCATCCCCTACTCTGTGATGTCCTGGCTCTGGGATTCAGCCAATGATATTGATACATCACTGACCTTCCCTGAGACTCATCTCCAGCAATAATAAACACCCGGAGCTTAGTTCACATAACAGCTTTGAGAGAATGGAAGTCAGTCAAAATCTAGGCTGTAAAATCAACCAAGTCAGGTATTTCTCTTTGTCCATCATCTGCTACAGGACAACAATACACTGAATTCCTTTTGTGAAAACTTAAAGACAGTCTCCTGCTAAACAGACACGGTTGATCACCTGTTTAAACCTCATGCCATTTCCCATGGCATTTATAATGGAACCTAAATTTCTTAGAATCCCTTTGAGGACCTACATGATTTAGCCGCCACTTATCTCTGTGTTTTCAGTTTCTAAACTATTATACCCAGCACCTTCTCTTCCCCTGGAGACTACACTAAATTTGTTTTCACCTCAGGACCTTTGTACTTGCCACATATCCCCTCTGCCTAGAAAGTTCTTCCCCTGGATCTCCCTTCGCACAGTTAGCTACTTATTCACATCTTAGCTCAAGTGTCACTTTCTCAAGGAGTCTTTGCCTGATAATCCTTCCTGAAAGTAATATAACACCCTCCCAGAGGTGTCCGGGAGCTGGCTTACTCGCAACACATCTCTTCCCAACTCATAGCCACACTAGTAGCTTGAAATCAGCCATGGTGGGAATATTTACACCAAAGAAATTGGCAAACACTACAAATCATGGCTTTCTCCCCTTCCCCCCAGAGAACCAGTTGTTGAACATTTGCCAGCACACCTACTTCTATTCCCTCCTACCCCTCTCCAACATGTGGCTTTTTCCATTCTCTTCCTGGCATCTCTCATTCTGAAATCATCTCTTCTGTGCATTATTCACTTTTTTAACTCTCTCTTTCCACTAGGGAAATCAAAAGAGAGCAAAGACATTATCTAAACTATTTGTTGATATATCCCTAACATTTAGAAGCATGTGTATAAGAACTTTAAAATTTCTTATTGAAAGAGTGAATTAATTTAAAGCACTTTCCATTATTTGCCCCACTCTATTTAAGATCCTGAATTTTGTAATGGAGATCTTTCTTGGTTAAGATATTTTCAACCTAGGATCGTCTAGTAGCTGCAGCTTCAAGCACCACCAAAACTGACAGCACATGTATGCCTTACCAGTCACCAATTAAGAATTGGAATGATGATTGAAAACATCATTTACTAGTTTTCCCACTCCATAATATCTGTTTGGAAATGGTGAAGAGCTCACCCTTGTCTCTTTTCATTCTAGAGTTCTATGTAGAAAAATGTCTCCCTTCTGAAGGGCACTTACTATATAATCCCTTTGTTAGGATAACAGGACCATCTGGCCCCATCCATCTTGTTGCAATTTGATCCTGGGTTAATTGCACCCTGTCACTGGCCATGATTGACACTGTATGTTTTCTCTCTTCACTAAGACTAGTTCATTAAGGAGGCAGCTTTTGAAGACTCAAATTCTTGAAGACATTTTCACAGCTGTTTGAATGAACCAAGGACTTTTGTTAGGGTTTTGCTAGTGGTCCACAGGATCAGTACATCATCAAAAGTAAGATGTGAGAGGGGAAACTGGCCCCCACAGGAAAGAAGAGATCAATCCTTTGGAAGGTTGACAAGCAGCATGTAATGGGCAAAAGGAGAGAAGAGCAGTTAAACAATCACTGTGATTGATTATCCAAGCCTGCTGGATAATGTTGAGGAGAAACACCTCTTAGCACAAGTACGGCATGACCTGAGTCTGTAGCTTTGGGGTACCAAACTCAAAATGTCTCCAGGACCTAAGCAGGCAAATAGTGGGGCAAACAGAGTTTGAAATTATACAAGTGAGGGACACTGTGGCAAAATGAAGACTCTGCGCTCCCCTTTAAAAGGGGAGACACATACCTAGCTACAGACGATTGCTGCCAAGAGGGGATATGGAACCAGGAATGTCAGATTGTAATGGGTATTACTGGTCGCCCCTGACATCCATTCTCCCCTTCTTTTGTTCATGTAACCCCCTTCTCCTACATGAGTCAAGGAAGGCTGACCCTATTTCCATTCTGTTCTCCATGTTGGTCTAAGGGAATTCTACTTCCTTGTCAGTGATTAGTACAAGGATGGGGACATAATCCACGTCTAGCCCATGAGACGTGAAGGAAGGCCACCTGGATGCCTGGATTTCCAAAGAAAAGAAACAGGAAGAGACAGTTTCTCTTCTTCTGGACAGAGTTATATCTTCTTGTGATACCGGAAATAGCTACCACCATCTTGCTACAAGACAAACACAGAGAGGAGGGCAGAGCCCAGGACTCTGGAAAGGGGGCAACAGGTAGCTGTGACACCCGAACCAACCTCTGAATTTTGCATTATATGAGATAATAATTTTTCTTATTGTTTAAGCCAGATTGGGTAAGGTTTTACTTGTTACTTGCAGACAAAATTGCCCCAAGTGATATACCAATCGTCTAACTTTTCAAGAGAAGTGAGAAATTCCATTCTTTAAAACTATGGCCACTAATTTTTAATATTACACAGAAAAGTCTCCTCTGATTGAAACAAACAAACTTGTGGGGTGGGGCTGGGGGTCCGGGGAGCATTTTTTTTTTCAACTCACAGCCTTAACTCCTAGTTTTCAGTGGAATGTATCCCAAATTGCATATCTCAGAGAGGTTCTGAGCTCCTAGAACTTTACATGTTGCCTCACAGTTAATCAAAAGAACACGTATCCCTGCCTGACTTTCAGAGCTTCACTGTCTGCATAATTTAGCTCAGAATATCATGATCCAAACGCACCATAGTGTGGTGCTCAGCAAAAGAGATGTGAGGATGTGGGAGAGAAGACCTTCCAGAAATGAAAAGATTTGTTAATTGAGGGATTTTTTTGCAAGAAAAAGGTCATGAAAATGAGAAAATACTTACCTTATTAAAGTCCAGCAAAACCAATAAACTTGAATTACTATGTATATTAACATGGTTATTTCTGCAAATATGATTCATTTTTGTCTTCTTGGATTTGCTCATAACTTGTCTTCTCTTACAAAATACCCTCTCTTGTCCTCTTTGCCTGTCCAGATTTTATTTTACTTTTTTTTAAGGCTCAATTCAAAGCCTGCCTCTTCCAAGAAGCTGCTTGTGACTGGGAATTCTCGAACTGTTTCTTTACGTGTGGTTGACACATCGACGGTGCGGAGCCTTCGGGAGCCATCTGTCTGTTGCACAGTAGAGTTCTGACTTCAGGACCAGAGACTGAGCTCGGGAATCTGCAATTCTGTGCTCATCAAATGCATCTCCTGCACATTATGGCTGGGAGACACTGTTCCAGTGTAAACACAATTACATCATTATAATGGAGTTTTGAATCACTACCTGAGTTTATTTTCATATAATTCTTTCCAAGAAGGTCATATCATTTCAACTAAGCTTATATGCTCCTGGAAAGCAAGAACTTTATTTTATTCTTCCATATTCTTATTTATCCTCTCTGAGCTGCAGTTTCCTCAACAGCAAAATGCAGATTTATAGTTCTTGCTTGAGGAGTTGTTTTAAAAAGTGAGACAATTAAAATATATTGAATCCTAACTGTGTACCAAGACACAGTTCTAAGCCTCAGACACATCATTTCATTTAATCCTCAAAACAACTCTGTGGGAACGTGGGGTCGTCCTATTCTTGCCAGAAAGGAGACTGATCACCAGGGAAGTCAGGAAGTCTGGGGAAGTTCACACGGTCGAGCAGATTTCGAAGCTACAGTCCTCTGATTCTAAAGTCCATGCTTTTACTCCTATCCTGAAATCTACGCACATATAAATTAAGGTTATATACACATTCCTGGATGTAGTTCCCAAAGACTCAAAATGCACGAGTTCCCAGAAGGAAGGCATGTTCACATGTCCAACCTAGACCTCAGAGCTGGAGAAAAACTGCTTTACCCTTCTCGTAACAAGACTAACCATGTGTTGGAATCAGACTTTATACCACAAGCACAGACCTGAGGCCCTCACCTCAGAGGACACTGGGCCCTTGGAGAAGAACACCCAGAAAAGCAGCAGCTCTGGCTGGAAACTGGTCAGAACGGAAGCATCCGCAGGTGTCGCAGCAGCAGCCTGGGCTGGAGGAACACTGGGCACATGTGTCCACCTCCAGCCGTGTTCTCAGCCCTGGCTGCCTGTAAGAATCACCTGGGAAGTTGTCTATAAGCTAAATACCCAGGCCTCAGCCCTAGAGATTTTGATTTCATTATTCTGGAAGCTTCCAGGAACAGGAAAGTTTCAAAGGCTACCCAGAGGATTCTAATATGCACCAAGGCTGAGAAACCCCGCCTGGCAACAGGCTTGGCCTCAGGCAGCTCTGATGTCTCTGTAGCCTGCCCTGTGACCTCCTGCCTTTTTTCATCACTAATGGGCCTCCAGTTCAGTGCCTGGAATATAGTAGACACTGCAGAAATATTTGTTGAAAAAATAGTGAGGAAGTGAATGCCAGCACTTGCTAAAACACCTCTTTTAGCCTATTTCCTATTCCTTCATCATTCTTCCCTGGTGTTCTCTCGACCCACTCTAGAAGTCCAAACAGTCAGGGAAACTGGAACTCCATTATCTAACCTGGTCCAGCGTCAACTCACATAATTGCTAACAGAGTTTAGGCCTCACAAACTCAGCCCCTAACTCTCTGTGGGGAGACAGTTATCTGTGGATCTCTCCTGCTTCTGCTTGTCCTGGGAGCAGAGGACCTACCTACCAGCTTTTGTCCCAGACTATCTTTTCAAGTATGTATAACTATGGGACCAGCCCAAGCTGGGGCTATTCTGTTGATAACAAAAATGCTGAGTTACCTTGTAGGTATAACAGAGCCAAAAACTGCAAGTCACATAGCCCAAGCATGTACAATATAAAAGGCTTTGACCTCTAACAACACGCAGAACCAAAAAACTCTCCCTTCAGAACCAACAAGACCCAGACATGATCAGAACCTGAACACCGGAGCTCTTTCAGAACCGAAGGGTCCATTTGCCCAGAAGATTGAGGTTAAAATCCATCTCAATATACCTTTACCTAAATGGTCAAATTTAAAGCCCTCCAATCAGACTCTGCCAAGGCAATATTCCTAAATCCTTTCCCTTGCTCTCTGAGCCCATAAATTTACCCCAGATTCTAATTAGGGGAGACAGACTTGAGCCTGCTCCTGTCTCCCTGCTGACTGGTTCTGCAATAAACGCCTTTCTTTCTCAAAAGCTGGTGCCATAGTTACTGGTTTCTGTGCCCATCAGGTAAAAAGCCCTTTTGCTCTATAAGGGATGCTTGTATAACAGCCTTGGAAGATAGAGATAGTGTTTCCCTCTAGGGCAGAGAGTAGATTTGTTTCCTGGTCAGTAGAATAAAGATAATGTCTCCCTCCAAGACAAAAGTGGGGCAGGTTTGCTTGCAGCTGCCTTATTTAAGATTGGGAGACTTCAACTCAGGACTCCTCAGCTGTGCCACAGAGCCACAGTGCACAGCGTCTACCTGGGCCATCCCACTTGGCCCCAGGGGCCTTGCAAACACAAGGCTCAAGCTGCCTGCTGTGATGTGCATAATAAAGTCCTTTGTCTCTAACCCAGGAGCCTCACATGTTCTGCCAGCATTTAAAGAACTGTGACAGGTAACTTGATAGCCTACAAGTAGGATGAAAATCCGAGATTCTTCATAGTTCTTGACAAATTCCTATACCACCCACCCCACACACTGAATCACCATGCCCTTCCTTATTCTTAGGGAGTAGAGTTTTATCGCTAAGCACACTGGCTGAAACTGCCAGTTTACAGGTTGGTCTTACTCACAAGACTCAAAGTCACTTACAAGAGGAACCAAGTGATATTTTATTAATAGAGCCCATGCACATTTCATTCGAGTCTCTGCTTCTGTGATATTGTGATTTATAATAAGATACATGTATGTATATGTACACATTCATATATAGCTCATATATATACATATTTGGTCTTTGTCCAGTTTCCTGGCACAGAGCTCCTAAAACCCTTGGAATCTCTGCAGTGATAAGAGATTAGAACGTCTTTTGTATGTTAAGGAGATGACTGGTAGCTGGTGACCCCTAGATAGCCTAAGGATGGGGGCTGGTCACCAGAAAGACCAAGACAGGATTACTGGGTCCTTTCCAAGGAGGGGAGAGGGGCTGAAGGTTGACTTGATCACCAACGACGAATGATGCAATCAATTGTGCCTCCATAAAAACGCAAAAGGACGGGGCTCAGAGAGCTTCCAGAAAGCTGAACACGTGGAGGTTCCCGGAGGGTGGTGCACCTAGAGAGAGCACGGAAGCTCTGCATCCCTGCCCGCGTGACTTGACCTGCGCTCTTCGTCTGGCTGTCCATCTGCGCCCTTTGCACTGAATGGTTAAATGTGAGTAAAGTGTTTCCCTGAGTTCCATGAACTGCTTCAGCAAATTAATAAAACCTGAGAAGAGGGTCATGGGGCCCCTGATTTATAGCTGACTGGTCATAAGTATTGGAACAACCTATTATTTGCAAGTAGTATCTAAAGGAAGAGGGCCAGTCTTGTGGGACTGAGCCCTTGTTGGAAGTGTTATGTTGAGCGGTCTATGAGAGTTAACAAAAACACTGGTTTTTTCCAGTCTCTCACAGCTTCGCACCATAACTGAAACTCCACAGGGGGCTTTGTTTTTTTCACTACTGTGTCCTCAGTGCTAAGCACCATTTTAAGAACAGCGTCTGACACCAAATAGGTACTCCATAAATAGTTATCGGCTTGGCAAAGGAATTGAAGAACAGGAGCACCTAGCACAGTGCCTTGCATACAGTAGGTGGTCTGTAAAAGCAGCTACCTTGAATGTCACCATGCTGGATATATACACTTTAGTCAGCAATACCCAGTCCTTAAAATGTCACATTTCTTTATTTCTCAAGATTAAGTTTAACGAGCTCCAAGACCCTCTGTCGGGCTGCTGAGAAACTCAGTCTCAGTCATCGGGATGGGAGTCTCTAACCCTCTCCAGAGTCACGTGTGAACCCCAGGAGGTGGATGCAACTCAGAATACCCAGATGCTCAGATGGTAGCTATGACTGCTGACGCATGCTGTGCCCCCCAAAACACACACACCACTCCTAAAGAACAGCATCTGTGGAGCACAGCACCGACATCCCCTCTAAGGTTCAGCCACCTCTCCAGGCATCGCAGAAGAGGGATGGGACTCATTCTACCTGCAAATGTGCAAAAGCGAATCCCCTTCCCCAGCTCTGAGGTTGAGCCCCAGCCTCCCTCTGTTCCGTCTGCTCCCACCTCCACCTCCCAAAAGTGCCCCTCTCCACCCCTCTGGCACAGTACCCTTCAAAGGACTTTAGGTTTTCCAAATTTTAAGCTTGGAAAATTTTGCCTTCGGCCCTACCACACACAAGCTGCTGTGAAATGCTAAATGAGGCATTTAAACAGACTTGTTGAAATTCAACCAGGCAAATTCAAAGTCTCGGTTTCCTTCTTTGCATGGCAGGGGAAATACATCAGGGAGAACAACATACACGGTGATACCCAATAAATTACCTGCCACATTAGAATTGGTCTTTGTGTGGGGTGTGTGTGTTCTAGCTTTTAGCACAGTGCCTAGTCCGTAGGTGTGAAATAAATGTTGTGGGATTCATGACACCATGAATAAATCGAATTTACCTGTAGGGATGGTTCCCATGTCTAGATCCTCTCTCTACTTATCTCCACTCTTCTCAGGGCCCCACAAGGCTGACCTTCTGCCTTCCGATGGGGTTGGCTCCACGGCCTGCACCAGCAAGATACCTTGCGGGGGAGAGAGGGAAACGTCAAGGTGTGAATTCTCCCCATTCTTGGTCAGTATTCATAGTCACTGACTGCTGACTGTGTTCCTTGTTTCAGAGAGTGCTTGTGATGGACTGAATGTTTCTGTGTCCCCCCAAATTCTCATGTTGAAATTCTCACCTCCAATGTGATGGTGTTAGGAGGGGGGACCTTTGGGGGTGATCAGGTCATGAGAGTGGAGCCCTCATGAATGCAATTACGGCCACAGGAGAACTGGCCAGAGAGCTTGCTAGCTCTCTCTGCCATGTGAGGACACAGGAAGAAGTCGGCAGTCTGCAACCTGGACGACGGCTCTCACTAGTGCTGGCACCCTGATCTCAGACCTCCAGGCTCCAGAACTGGAAGAAATAAATTTCTGTGGTTTAGAAGATACCCAGTCTATCCTACGCTATTATAGCAGCCCAAATGGACAACAAGAATGTTTAATCAGGGAAGCAGAACTATGAAGAGATACACAAGTGCTCACACATGAGGGCGAGTATATGTGAATGCACACATACACACATACACATACATGTACACATACACAAAGACATACATACATGTACACACATACATGTGCATTTGTTTCAGGGATTTGACCCAAAGCACTAATGGGAGCAGGAGACGTCAGGCAGTCTCTGGTGCCCGAGGTCCTCAGGGCAGACAGGCAGGAGGGAAGACAGAGGTAAAGTTGAGGAGAACAGGGACAAGGTGGAACCTATGAGCATGAGCTGGAGCCTGCAAAGATGGACTGAAACTCGTGTCCACTCTTGTTGCCTCTCACTGGGTGACAAGGGTGTCCTGTAGCAGCCGGGCCCTTCGTCACCAATCTGAACATATATCTGGCCCAGGATTCAGAGACTGCAGGAGGAGTCAGGGGAAGAGGAGGCCAGAGCAGCCTCAGTGGCTTCTGCAAGCAAAGGAGGTGAGCCGGCAGATAGTGACAACGTGTGTGAGCCACAAAAGGGCTGCACCTTCCCATCCATCCTCCAAATCTCACGCAAGAGTCTCTCTGTGGCCTGCCCGGGCCACGTCGCAGAGAAGGGGATTCTGGGAAGCATAGTTCAGCCTGGTCACGTGGACAAATGCACAGCCAGCACCTCCCGCCAGGAAAGCTCCCTCTGCTCCCAGTGAGCTCGCAGTCTCGCGGGATGGCCCTCAGCCAGTAAACTCTCCTGCCCTTCCTCCTTCAGGTCAAGGGGTGGACGCCACCGCACCCCTGTCACCAGCCGCAGGACACTGCATTGTCCCTGGTGGTCTCTCTACACACTGCCCACACCGACTTCAATACTCTTGTCTTTTCTCCTCAATGACCCAACTGGGCTGTGCCATCTGTCCCCTGCTGGGGTCCCAACAAAGGGCACCCCTCCCCCAGGTGCAGAGGAACAAATGGAACGTGAACTGGTGGGTTTACTGATGATGGCTTTTCCCAGCTGCAAATATATTTGTTTAAAAATATTAACAGAGCATCCATAAACCGAGCACCTATTTGTGCCAGATAAGAACTCTAGGGAGACAGCGGTGGACAAAAGGCACACATTCCCCGCTGCAGTGGGTCTTACAATTTGACAGAAAACACTGGTAATAACTACATCTGCTTCCTACAGCCTAATGTTGTAGACACATAAACTTGTGATGTTCATTAAGTTTCCAGAATCTTTTGAAGAAATGTTAATGGTGACTTATAAAACATAGTTATTATGATGCGGCATCTTCAAAGACACAGTTTATTTTGTCTCTCTTTTAAGACTATTCCCAGGAATAAAAGAAAAGGGGGCTTCGAATGAACACATGCCACGTGGCTGACGCTGTGCTAGGCTCTTTGTGTAGGACAGCTCATTGAATGTCCACACAATGCCACAAGATGAGCAAGTGGAAATTATTATCACCACTAAGTAAATGGGGAAACTGAGGCTAGGAGAGGTAAAGTGACCAGCTCGGGGTCATGCATCTACTAAGGGAAGTAGTTGAGATTTTTATTTTTGGTTTTGGCTCCCTATGTGTAAGGAATTGTGCTAAATGTTTTATTTTTTAAAACATTACAACAAGCCTAATAAGACAGACTTTATTACTGTCCTTTCTTTTACACAAGAAGGAACTTCAGTGTGGAAAGGACACAAAAATATGTAAAGCAGTGGAGTCAGGAACTGAACGCAGCTCTGCCTGATCCCCAAACCCAGCGCCTTTCCGCGCTGCAGCAGAGCCCATAAAACACAACTGGCACAGCATTTGTTAAGGCTGTGTTTCAATCCTGAATATCTTTCTCCATAAATACAGAGAGAGATCTACATATCTATAAAGATATAACCCCACATATCCATTACATTCTATTCAACGCATAATACAGATATTCTATCTAATGCTTCAAGCTGTTCTCCTTCTAGTATTGAATTATTTGCCTCTCCCAACCTCCATTAAGCAAGTTTGGGGGGAAAAGCTAGCTGCCACATAAGTCTTGATGAGAATAAAGTCTCTTTATTACTATTATTATTCCCCTAATGGTCTGTGCAGTATCGTACATAACTTTTTAGTCCTTCATAAAATTCCGTTGATAAACATTTGACAACTTGTTACAATTTTAAAACTTTCATTGCTGGATCTGTGCTGGCACCGCTGGAATCTAACAATATGATATGAAGGCAGCCACGGTAGCTTTCTGTGATGCCATAAAGAATTTTGCAGCCTCTCTCAGCACCTAATTTATGACATGTGCACTGATGAACGATCAAGATTCACTATTTGCCATTATAAGAAACAGGCCAACCAATTCATAATTTTCAGGAAAGCTGGTTTTAACAGCCCTATTAGTTTTACAATTCCGACTTTTGTAAGCTTCAATTTGTTATGTTTAAGTTATTTGCTCTGAGGAGTTTGAGTGCTCTTACTGGGGTCTTAAGGTCTATTTTTCCAAACAGAGTTTGCAGAGAAAGACGATGGCGGTGCCGAAAGTTCAATTAAGATAAACTCTGAAAGTCAAAGGAAAAAGCTGTGGATGTCCATTCCAGTTGAAAATACACAGAGACTTTTCACCCCTCTTCTGTTTATTAAAAATATATGTATAATAAACTAAAGATGATTTGTATTGTGGTCTATAGACAACACTACAGTTTTCAGACATTTGTTAAACTAGATCCTGTTCCTAAAATTCACAGTATTAATCCCTTCGTCTATTGAGGGATATGAGGGATGGTTTAAAAATGTTAAAATAAGTAAAATAGAGTCAAAAGGCACATTTCATTCTGGGCCATAGCTGTTCAAATACATAGGCTTAAAAATAGGGTTTGATATGTGCCTAAAATATTTATCAATATATGCATAGTCCTTATATATGTATTCATTCATGAAATAAATAATATTAGGTACCTAGTACAGGAGTTGAAAACCACAACCTGTAGACCAAATTCAAATTCAGCTCTCAGCCTGTTTTTTGTATGGCCCATAAGCTAAGAATAGTTTTTCCATTTTTTAAATCAAAAGAACAATATTTCCTGGCATGTGAAAATTGTATGAAATTTAAATTTACAGTGTCTGTAAATAAAGTTTTATCAAAACTCAGCCACATGCATTTGTTTACATATTGTCTATGGCTGCTTTCACACTACAGTGTCAGAGCTCAGTAGGGTCTACAGAGCACTGTGGCCCACAAAGCCTAAAATATTTATTATCTGTCCCTGATCTATTATATGCCAGGTATGGAAGATGGAAAAAGTAAATAAATAAAACAGCGGAAAGGAAAACAGAGCAAGCCCTGCCCTCATTAAGGGCAGCAGTAAATACGTCAAATGGTCGTAAGTGCTATGGAGAAAAGTAACTCGGGAGAAAGGGGAGGGACTAATATTTTACACAGAGTGGCTGAGAAGTCCTCTTGACACATGTGCAGAGGGATGCTGGAAATGGACGCAGGAGCCCTGTGGGTGGCTGCGAGTAGGGCAGACCAGGAAGAAAGCAAATGCAAAGGCCCTGGGGAGACAAGTATGGCAAGTCAGGAGTGAGAAGGGGGTGGAGGGAGACATAGTTGGAGAGGTAGCTGGCGGCCAGAGCATGCAGGCCATGGCAGGTCTGGCATCCACTCTGGAGGAGGTGGAAGCCACTCAAGAGTTTGAGAAGAGGAACCATATGAATGGAGACTAGACTGTGTCAGGGCAGGAGCTGAAGTTGGGAGACTGTTAAGAGACCACTGCAATGATTCAGGCGGCTTGAACCAGGATGGTAGCAGTGAAGGATGCGTGAGTGAGGTTGACAGAAAAGGGAAAAAGGAAGCTAGAAAAACAGGTACTATTTAGAACCCAGAAGAATGACAAACATCTCACATGTTTCATTAAGTGAAATCTATATTTTTCTTTTCATGAAGTAGCACTGGCCAGAATGCAGGGAGGATAATTTCGTAATAGTATCAAAATCCTTTCAAAGAAGCAGCCAGTTCCTCTTCTGGGAATTTATGCTACGGTTACGGTTAAAGGTGTGCCACAGTATTATTCACCACACTATGCAGAGCATCAAAAACTTGGAAACAACCTACATGTCCATCCACAGAGGTTGGATTCATAATATGCTATGCCATCAATGAGAAGAGAGTAAGGAGAAAGTGGAGGGGTTGAGATTCTGGAAGTTTCTCTAAAGTGGAAGACCAGATGCACTAGGCATAAGAGGAGGAGAGGGCTGGAAAAATCAGAGGTTGCTTGTAAAAAGTAACTCTCAGATTTCAGAAGTGGGATTGTCTTGATGTTGTTCTGAACATGTCCCGAGCATACCCGTAGGAATGACACGGAGTGAAAGGAATCACCACCAGAAGCTGGGAAGTCGAAGCGGCCTGAGGGGACTGTAACAGGTCTCTCAACCCTATCCCATCCAACAGCCTCCTCTATAATGTCACACCCCCTTTGCTACCCTAAAATGAAATAATACAAATTTTCTACCTGTGTAATTTTTTTAAATCATCATAAAGCTCCAACTCTAATATAAAGAAGATAACAAAGATATAATTTATAATAATTAATATGTATTTTAGTATGTCTTAGGCACAGCTATATTAGAAGACCTGATAAAGTAGGCTGATGCTCACAGTTACATGTTAAAAGTCCCCTGAACACGACAGCTTCCAATACAGACCAATGAGGTGTGTTGAACGAGTGACTCAAATACCAAGGTGGAAGTGCCATCAGGAACATGATTTTTCAATGGTATAAAAACTCTTGGTGAATTTCCAAACAAAACAGAATACAATTCTTCTTCAATTGGTGCAAAGTATATTCAAATTGTACAAGGAATATTTTGTGCTATCTATAAAAAATGGAATTTGGTTCCAAGTCCAAATAATTATAATTAGGTTTTTTAATGACCTGACTTTCTGACAGGATGCTAGTAAGTTGTGCAGGATTGTGGAACAATCCTTCCTTGTGCTGGACTAGCCCTCCCATGGCAAGATGTTGAGTAACCTGGCTCTCACTCACTAATTCAACATAGATGTCGAAATCTTTGAGAGTGTTATCTGACTTGGAGGAAAAAATAATGTTGCGATCTAGGAACCAAAGTCTTCAACAAACGAGGAGGGTGACCAGAAGGAAGGCAGATAACCACAGAGGGAGGATCAGTGCTGTGCTGGTAAATGTTTAATAACTGGCTCTGACTTGTGGCACTGGCCAATGTCCGTGGTGTAAATATTCCTGCCACGGCCAGTTTTAAGCTACAGACATGATGTTGTTGAACACAGAAGGTGGAAGGTGCCTCCAGCAAACCACAGGGTTAGGTAGAGGTTGGGTGGTGCAGGCAAATGACACGAACCTCAAATGAACAGAAATTTTTACATGAAGGTGTAGGGGCAGTAATCTGAAAGATACATCAGTGAGTGAGATGTCACCAACACCACTTCCCAACCCAGAAGGACACAGGTGATACAGGAATAAACATCTCCCCTTGATGAAAGGGTGACCTCAGGAATTCAATTGAGTGGGAAGAGAAGAAATCGTTCTCTTAAAAGTGGGGAAGGATTTAGCAGAGTTTGTTTATCAGGAAACAGAATTCTGGAAGAAAACAAAAAGCAGGGGAGGGAGGAGATGTTCTGGAGAGAAGGTAGCAAAGGGAGGCTAGGTGAAGAAATCTCCAGCACAGAATACATTCGGGGTGTGACCAAGGGTGACGGAGAGCCTCTCCCCATTCCCAGCCAAATCTGACAGCCATCAAGGAGGTAGTACTTCAGTGAATTCGTCTTGCACACAGTCATCAAATTATTATAATTCAGCTTCAGCTACTACAGTAGCTGCTCAAAAAACACATTACTACAGTAGAGCTCTGCAGAATATTTTGCACATACAGCAAACGTGGCAAATTTTGCCACTTCATTGACTTTGTAAAACTGAAAGATCTCCCCCTTTGTCTTGCAGAGTTTCACTAATTGCGTCATTAACAGAGGGCCATTTGACCACCATGGAGGAGAAAAGAACTACTTTTTCTACATTTTAAGCGGAAATGCAAGTTAAAACAGAAAAATGCTCATGCCTATGTGGTACAGAACCCATAAGAGACAAGATAGTTAAGTGATTACAAAAATGTCATCTTAAAAAATCAAAAGAATCGTCTTCTGTCATGTACAACTGGCATAACTGAATGATCAATCTCAGTTTCTCAGTCTTCATAATATGGACACTCTTTGATGAAGACAGAAAGGCAGGGTGAGCGCAAAAGTCTCAGCAGGGGAAGAAAAGGTCTGAAAGGAGAGGGATGGAAATGAGAGACAATTGTTATTTGGGGTTTTCAAAAACCCATGTTGATCTTCATGTAGGATGTATGCTAACAAGTAAAAGTGAAAAATTATCCATTCATTCAACCAACATTTACTGAGTGTTCCTCAGTGACCCGCCTGTTCAAGGGTCTTGAGAAACAGAGAAAACGAGACACAGTCTCGCAGGGACAGAGCAGTGAAGCAGCTGGCAGCCTACAGTGTGATCAGCTCCATCCAGGGGCTCTCGAACCCCAAAACTCAACCCAGACCATCGAGAAAGGCTTCCGGAGGATGTGTCCCTGGGGCGTGTGTGGAGCAGGACTTCTCAACCTTGGCACTGTTGACATTTTAGACCTGATAATTCTTTGGAGTTGGGGGTGGGTCCCATACATTATTAGAGGATATTTAGCAGCACTCTGGCCTCTCTCCACGAAATGACATTAGCTCCCTCCCTCCTCGTTATCGCAACCAAAACTGTCTCCAGACATTGCCAGATGTATCCTTAGGGACAAAATCACCCCCAGTTGAAAACTCCAGGTCTCAAAGGTCAGTAGGAGTTATCCAAGGGAAGAAAAGGAGGTTTCCAGAATTTCAAATAAATGCCAAATAGAGGCACTTGGGTTGGGAGAAGAAAAATGGAGATGAGAACAAATATGATGGGCACCACTGGAATCATCTGACTGCAGCTGCTGATAAAATAATTCAAAGAAAAGTCGAATTCCAAAGGGGCACATATTATTCAGAACTCTATTTCATAGTGAATGACAGGAACTTAAGTCCAAACTGGCCTAAGCAAAAAGAGAAAAAAGGAAAAGAAAAAGAAGGAATTGGCCAATGTATTTGGGTGAGTCTAGTTCCAGGATTATATTAAAGCAGTGAAGCAACCCCAGGAGGAAGAGCGATCTCTTCACCACTAGTCACAGCAAGGACCTAGGACCAAGTCTCTTTGGCCCAGCTTGGGTTGCACTAGCAACTGTAAACCAATCTTGGTAGCCATGGCCATGTGCAGCATTGAGGAGCCATGTCTGGCTCACATGCCCCAACCCCCGCCCTGGGAGCCAGAGGTGGGAAGAACCCCACACCAATCACATATTCTGAAAGAGCACAGCAGATGGTCTAATGGAGTTCCTGGCTGAATCCATGGCCACATAAAGTCCATACTCCCCAGTCTTGCTTGCAGTTGGATGGGACCACGTGGTCAAAAGATATGTGAATAGAAGTGATACTGTACAACTTGTATAGTTTGCCCTTAAAAGGAAGAGGGTGCAGTCCTCCTCCCCTTCCCCGTGGCTGGAATGCAAACCCAGTGCAGCAGCCCTGGGCCCTGACAACAAAGGCACCATCAGTGATAGAAAGAAATGAGACAGAAGGACCCAGGGTTCATAACAGATTTTCAGAGCAGGGTCGCCATATCCGTTTGAACCTTTATTTCTGTGAGACCGAAATAAAATTCTACTGTTTTTAAGTCACCAACTGTGGGGAGTTGGGGGGTGTCTGTGCAAAGGAGACTATAATCCTGCCTTCTACAGAGTTTGAGTTTTATTATCACAAGGGGGAATGGAAGATGGAAAAAAAAGAACCAGTGATGATCACCATAATCATTCATAAATGGAATTGTTAATACTAGACCTTGAGCAGGCACTGGTGTGGGTTTTTTTTTAATAGGAACTTCACAATTCTGCTAGAGTTCTGTTCTACCCTAAGATCTATTGCATCGATTTGTTCAAACAAAGCTTTGAGCCTCTTCATTTACAAATGTAACCAACCTTGCTTAATCTTGGCAGTATGTCTTCACGACTGAACTCGTTGGTGGCGTTCCTTGAGCCCTTCTGAGATTCGAAAGAAGTCACCAAATCATTGAGTTAAACAGAGCTGACATGGCTGGAGTGCAGTCCAAGATCCTGTATGAACAGAGAGGGGGAAAATTACAAATCTTATCATCATATCATCTCCCAAAAGACTTCCCTTAAAGGCAAGAGTCAAGGTTCTTGCTGCTCTGACAAGAAAGAAAAATGCACACACGCCACAAACAAATGTATCTTGTCTAATGTGCAAGGAGGCAAAGATGGTCCCCAAACCCAGAGGAGTGAAATAATATCTCTATTATCTTTAGCATGGATAAAACTGCCCTTTCTCTCGCTAACATTTTATTGTCCCAGACTGTCCCTTCATACAAGCAAAGAAGACATCCATTTATTTTTATAATAAAATTATAAACTTTAATTTATGTATCACACAAAATATAATAATGTGAATGATAATAAGTAACCTTAAGTAAGTGCCAAGTATATGCCTTAAATCCATTTTTCTCACCATAGTCTCAAATCACCTTGTTAGGTAGGTATAAGTAACACCATGTTATGAATAAGACTAACCCAGGAAGAAGACAAATAACGGCCAGGATCATGCAGCCAGGATCATGCAGCCAGGGAGTGGCTGATTCAGAAATCAAAGCTAGGCTGGCAAACCCTACAGCCTACATCCTTAAACATTATTCTACTTGTCCTTTAACCACTGTGGGGCACCCGAGATGGACTACCCAGATTTACCTTCAAGGAAGGACTTGCTGCAGCCGTGGGAGTATGGTCAGCGGCAAGCAGACAGCCAGAGATCTGGTCCTTCAGGGTCTGCACATGCACAAAGACACCTCCCCAAGGCCATGTCCTTCCCATGGCAGCCCACAAGCAGTGACCAAGCAAGGTGAGGGTACCAATCCCACCATTTTGGTCCAACATAGGACACTCTGAGGGTCAGTGCTTGCTCCAGAGCTCCCTGGGGTGCTGGCCGGGGCTCTGTAGGTCTGCATGGCAGTTTGACTTCTGCCTCTGCCTAGTATTACTACTTCATTTTTCCTTTAGCAGGTATTGATTCCAAATTAACATCTCAGACTCTAAATTCTACCTCACTGCCTGATTCTGGAGATGCCACCTGGGTCCCCAACAGAGATGTCTACTGAATGAGTGAATGGATACATGGATACATGGTGAATACACTATTTAAGCCTTGGGCTTTGCATAACAATCCATTCAACAAATAATTTTTCACCATATTCCAAGCACCTTCCCAGGAAAGAACAAAACAAACAAGGTTCCTGCCCTCAAGGTGCTGGTGGCATGCATGCATGCATGCATGTATGTATGTATGTATGTATGTATTTATTTATTGTTTTTTTTTATTTGTTTGTTTGTTTTGTTTTGAGACAGGTATGGCATTTCTTGGGCCAAGGTCTGTTGTTCTCAGTCAAGATTGTTCATTAGAATCACCCAGGAACTTGTGTTTCTGTTTTAACCATACCCAGTCCTCAATGGAATTCAACTGAGTAAGAATGAAGCGAAGGCTGAGAACGGAGGCTGAGAACGGCAGGGCTAAGTGACCTAGACCAGCTTTTCTCAAACTTTTCCATGCCTTTGAGTCACTGGGGCTCCTTTTTAAGTACAAATTCTGGTTGAGCAGCTCTAGGATGCTGCTGCCGCCAAACCCCGCTGGACATCAAAGCAGCAAGGAGGCAGGAGACAGACACAAGTAGGGCAGTAGAGAGCCCCCACCACATGACTTGCAATTATTATTTGATGGTTTTATATGACAGACCCTGCACATGAGGATATTATCGGTTTTAAAGAAACTACTCAACACTCTTCTACCACTGTTGTTCCTAAAAGGATAAGACACTGGTCAAAAAAAAAGAACAATATAGAACACCAAACCATTTTGCCGTATACCATTTAAATATTCAAATAAAGCTTTGGATTATTTATTTTTTGCACTTAGAAGCTAATAATAAAGATTATGTGTGTGTGTGTGTGTGTGTGTGTGTGTGTGTGTGTGTCTGACAATTCTGATGTATCAAGACTTTTCTTCTTTTCTAAATGCAGTCATCTTCACACACAACTTTGACAATACACTTTCTTTTTATCATAGTTGCTTGGGATGAAATTTGCTCAGCCATTAAAATGTGGGAAAGTGTCCTGCTGCTGTGTATATGAGAGGAGGCCACTGTTTTGTCATATGTCAGCTACCCATCAGGCGAAGCACAGGAAGCGATTGGTGCATGATAGGGTCGGTAAGAAGCCCTCCAAACCTTAATTATCAGGGTGCCCCCCAGTTTCACCGGACTTGTCATTGACTCCTGACAAGCTCGGAGGCAGAGGAAAAGACAAACAGCACATCATCAACCGGTTAATTAGCAGCAAACACAAAGCAACCCAAATTGCAAGCCTAAGAAAATATGCCTTTTTATCTGCTGGATTCAAGCAACACTTGCAAGGAGAAAGCGTGAATGTTTCATGTTCCAAAAAGTATCTCCATTGCCTTCCTGTGCCCGCTTCAGAAATCAGGAAGCCAAATAATTCTTTTATTCGTCAAAGAATTACTAAGGTGACCTACTGTGAGCCTAGTCCCGAGGCCATATGGAGGAATATAGTATGGCTCATCGATTCATTCTTTCATGTAATCGCTCAACAAATATATATTGGTGTCTACTACTTCCTACTATATCCACGTGCTGAGCTAGATTCCAGGAATATGGTTATAAAAAATAAAGGCACATTCTGATACATGCTACAACATGGATGAACCTAGAGGACATTATACTAAGTGAAATAAGCCAGTCACAGAGGACAAATATTATATGATTCCATTGGTTTGAGGTACCCAGAGTGGTCAAATTCATAGAGACAGAGAATAGGATGATGGCTGTCAGGGGCTGGAGGGAGAGGGGAATGGGAAGTTGCTGTTTAATGACAACGGAGCCTCAGTTTGGGAAGATGAAAAGTTCTGGAGACAGTGGATAGGACAGCACAAAAGTCTGAATGTACTTAATGTCACTGAGCCACATACTTAAAAAACATTAAAACAGTACATTTTATGTTGTGTATATTTTACCACACTTAAAAAAAATGGTTTTAAAGAAAGGAAAAAAAAACCCAAAGACACAATTCCTGCCCTCATAGAAAGTACAGTCTAGTGGGAAGGTATACATGAAATACACTGAGAAATCAGTATGTAACTATGCACAGTACAACTGCTCTGAAGAAGAAAGGGTCTCTCTCATCAGCATCAATGTGACTAATCTACCGAAATGCAAAAATAACCACACTGTTTGCTTTATGGATGCATTCTTCCTTCCAAATGGATCCCTTTAAATGCTGAACTCTCGAGTATGTGGAAGGTTTATAGATAAATTATTTGCTACCTACCTAAGAGGCCCACAGGCAGAGAATTTTAAAGATAAAGTGTTATGAGGCAGTGCCGACTGAAGATCAATCAGAAATTACAATAAGCATCTTGGTAATTACAACAAAAACTAATGAAAAAAATTATTTAACTCATAAAAGTTTACTATATGCCCACACACATGCACCTATAAAATGAGGCGATGAAAAAAAAATCCATATGGTGCTGCATGGTTTGCATATTTAATAGACACAGTTATTGTTTGCAAGATAATATTCCATATTTACTTGTCTAATATTCCTGCTCCTGCTGATAATTTGAGCATTGGTGTTCTTCAAAAAGTAAAAACAGCATGTCACTTCAGTACTCACTGCTATTGTGCAAAGGTTTAAACTTTAGTGCCTTTGTTTAAAAAAAAAATCTTTAGCAAAAGCTTCTCATTAAAATGTAGAGAGATAAGCATCCAAAAATTTAACTTGGAACTTGCATAGAAAAAAAAAAAACTACACAATGCCTTTGGATTGAACACTATGCTTTTATCCTCTGACAATGTGGCAAACTTTCAGCATTTCCTGGAATATTTTCCACCCCCTTTAAGCACCTGAAGGGTTTCTTGTATGTTGGATTGGTTGGCAGGAAGGATGTGAGCAAAGAGAAAATAGCAAAAGGGAGAAAAAAAGAGAGAGAGAGAGAGAAAGGGTATCTTTTAGATTAACCCACCAAATAATCACATCCTTTAACAGTGACTTTATCAGGTCTAAGGCAAAGAAAATACTGCCAGGATAATTAACAATTCTGGTTTTAAAAAGCCGAAGTTGATTATCTAAAGGGCAGGTTGCTCTTTAAATTAAAGATGATATCTGACGCATTTACAGCAAGGTATGTTATGCCACAGATATTGTACATAAATATGTAGGTCAGGAGTCCACTCCCAACTGTCTTTTGGGCCATCCAGGTGACATAAATGAGTGGAGTGGACTGGGCAGGGACGGAGGGGAGTGAGGGAACGTGCGCCCAACCAAGTGGGCAGATGTTTCTCAGCCGACTGGGGCAGGGCAGAGCTTCCCTACTAACAGGGCTTCCAAATTTCAGAAGAAGCCAGAAAGACCAACTTTCATGTGATATCTACTGGTTTTGAAATAATGGCCCATGTAGAATTAATTTTTAAATACATATAATTTTACAATTGCTCTACAAGCCAAACAAAATCTATTATCTACAGGCCAAATGTACTGGGGACCACTAATTTTGACCTATGTCCTAGTTGATCCCAGTTCCCGAACATCGTGGTGGAAGAACATTCAGGAATCCTCTGCTGAGCATTGGATTTCACAACCCTGGCCTTGGATGCCCTCAGTAAAGTCAAAGAACAACCCTCCCGGGAGAAGCACAGGCTTGGACAAGGTCCAGCCAAGGAGCAGCGCTGCCTCCACACCTCCGGCAGCAGAGGCCGAGCCCTCTCAAGGCTTTGCCTAAATGTCTCTCCTCTCCCTCCTCACTCTCCACCCCTTACCACAACCCAGACAGAACGAGAGTTGTTCCCAGCGTTCTGACTTTCTGTATGAAGACTTGGGTTCATGAAGATAGAAGAGAATTCAAAACAAAATCCCGAGAGTTATCTTTGGCAAAAGACGTAAAGGTATTCCCTCTAGCTAGCTCTTGCCCCAGTTTCAAAAAGAAAGGATTCATTTTTTTTTCACCAAAGAACTACCTAGTGAAGGAGGGTGAGGGAAAGCTGTTTGCTTCACTACAGATATATTCTTCTAAAACAAAAACAAAAATTTTCCTTGCATAGACCCAAATCTTCCAAGCTCTGACCGGATTCTCAAAACTGGCAGGTTTCAGGGAGAATCTGTCCTTCACATAGTTTGATCTGACCAGCATAGCTTTTTTGTTTTGCTTTGTTTCTAAAATACTTTTATTTGTTACCATCTAGGGGTGCGCACACTAGGTTGGCTAAATGCCCCAAAAAATATGCCCACTGCCACTGATTCTGCCCATTTTAGTAACTGCATTCTTTGTGCAGTTTAGGCTGTAAACACTGCAGTCATCCTTGACTTTTCTTTCTCTCACACCTTACATGCAAATCAATAGCAAATCCTGCTGGCTTGACTGTTGAAATATATCATACGTCTGGCCCCTTCTCACCGACTCTGCTGTGACTCTGATGCTGGCCACCGTGGCACCCGGCCTAAATCACCACATGATCTCCTGATGTTCTGCTTGCAGCTTGCACTCTACCCACTCAGCAGTCTACCCAGCATCCAGATTAATCAGAATAAAACCAAACTCACATTATGTCCTTCTTTTCTTCTAAACCTTCCACTGACTCTCATCTCACTCAGTAAAAGCCAAAGTTGGGGCAGCGCACCAGGTTGCATATTCTCTTCCTTGTTCACCTGAATCCAGCCACACTGGTAACCTTACTGGTCCTCTGACACGCCCCACATGTCCACTTGGGAAGTTTTCTACTTGCTACTTGTTCTGCCTGGACTGCTCTTCAGGGAGCGGCTTATTTTCATTTTCTTCATTTCTGGACTCAAATATCCCCTTGTCAATTAGACATTTTCTGAAAATCCCATGTAAAAGAACAACCCCATCCCCACCGCCTCCCCTCCTATGTTCTGCACCCTCATTTGTCCACAGGACTTCCCACGATCTGAAAAGCTATATATTAACAGTTAGATCTTTTCTGATTCCTTCTACTGGAGGTACGTCCCATGGAGATAAGAATTTTATTTTCTCCGCTACTTTATTACCCTCAGCCTCTACAAAGTGCCAGACACATAGTAGGTACTCTGTATGTATTTGTTGAACAAATAAATATTGGAATCGGGCAAATCTACATTTGAATCCCAGCTCTGACACTTACTAGCTGTGTGGCCTTAGACAAGTTACATTGCCTCTCTGAACTTCTGTTTCATCACCTGCTAAATGTGATAACAATCACCTCCCCTCAAGCCTTTTGCAAGGTACAGAGGTAATGTATTTTCAGTGCTCACACTGGTAAGTGACAGCTGCTATTATGGGTGCTGTGTCTTTCCCACCTCTCTGACACCCTTGTGCAGCCTGCTCCAGCCTCCATGGCCTGAGCACACCAAGCTGGAGTCCACCTGGCCTTTGCAACTGCTGCCCATTTGCCTGGATGCTGGTCCCCAGATCCCTGTTCTGTGGGACCTCCTCACAGAGGACATTGCAGCCACACGGCCTTGAGAACCACATCATCCTTTTGTTTCCTCCGTAGACTTGTCATCTTGTTAGCCATTGGTTGGCTTGCCCTCGCATGGCTGCCCTGACTAGGAGACAAACTCCAGCAAGAAAGAGCTCATCTGTCATGGTCACCATGACTTCTGCACCACCTGGCATATAACACACACTTAATAAATAGCTCTTGAATAGAAAAACAAAAAACTCAATGGAGGAAATATACCCAGCAAATAATGTATATGCATAATAATCTGTTTTAGGATTATCACAGTGGAATCCTAGTACCACATAGTTTGAGAATCAGGTGATGTATCTTGGGAGAAGAAAGAAAAGCAGAACAGTGAAAAAAAAATTTTGAGGGATTCTGCATCCATGTGACCTGGAAGTATTTTATTTAAAAAACCTTAAAGTGAGAGTGTTATTTAATGTATGTACTAAACTAGAAAATCCTCAGTCTTACCCTGATGAGACCAAAGACCCAGGAAAGTGAGAAACCTTTGGCCAGAGTCACAGCTCAGATATTTACAAACAGACTGGCACTGCAGAGAGGAAGCAAAGACACCCTGCCTGATGCATGCTGGAGCAGACGTATTTAAATAGGGATAGTTGGGAAATCATTATGGCTGGATAATTCAGGGCCAGTTCGTCTTCATTTCAATCCTAAATGGAGACAGTTTTGCCCTTTGGGCATAGAGACCGAAATGCCTCCTCCCCTTTGGAATTCAAAACAGAAATGAAAAAAATCTCTCTAAAAAAGGTCAAGATTCAGGTTTCGGAGATTTGCCAGTGGAACCAGGAACCAGACATCAAAAAATAAAAATAGTGCTTCAATTTCTGTAACCGCTTGACACATCTGTAAGTATCTAAATGTAGTCTGTAGCAAGGAACAACCCACTGATGAGACTGTGGAAGTTTTATAAGAGGACACAGCCAAATTCCATCTCCTAGGATTCAAGGAAATCATTTTGATTTCTAGAATTATTTCAAAGATGTTATTTATCATCATTTGGGATAATGAATATGGAAGCATCAGTGTTTTGCTTCTGGTCAGCTGCATCAGTTTACAAAGACGATGCTAATCAAAGTGGCAAGTATCTTGCCTTTACACTTGTTCAAATTAAAGACAGATATTGAGGTGAATTTGCCATCCAGAACGAGCCATGAAAAGTCATTTCTTTCTATTTCCTTAGTGTTTCCTATAATTCACTCTGATCACAGTGTATAGGCAGCAAGAAATGCCTGTAAAAAGGGCTTTTAAACTCTTAGTTGTTTTCAGAATATTAGTAACACTATAAAAAGTTTATGTTAATTAATGCTGCATTTTAATAGATTTCCTGGAAGTTTGTAACTATGTACTATAAAGGCTTTCAAGATAATGTATTATACAGTGGTTATCATAAACTCCAAAGCAGTTCAAATATTCCTTTTATGTCTCAATAACTTTCCCCCCAAAGTTACAGTATTTAAAAGATTCAAATGCAAAAGAAAAAAGAAAAAAATTCCCCCACCAGGGGATATTTTAAATTTTTATATCTCTTATCATGATCAATCTAATTTCTCAGCAACACTGTACTTAAGCTTGCTTGTAAGCAAAAAGCCATCTGCACATCCCATTAGTGACAGTGGGCTAGACAGTCCTCTATGAAATCCAGGGCAGGTTCTACAGAGGCTAAACAATTCAGATAACTCACAACTTTCACATGCCTCGTGACCAAGCCTCTTTATATACGAACATCCCTTATCATTGTTTATTTCTCTAAGTTTAGGCCAAAAAGAATCATTTGCAGTTCAAAAAAGCCCCATTTTTCACGTTCAGCAGGCAGATTAAAGAGAATGTTTGATTCTAAGAATTTCAAGCAAGATCAAATCCAAATTAAACTTCAACATTTGGGTTTAGGATGTTAAGCAGAAACCCCAAAATGCAAACCTCTGTGAATTTTTCAGGCAAAACAAAGGCTTGGTTTCTATTCCATCCTGAAGGTTTGGAACATCCCATTCCAATAGGAATCACCATTTCTTACAAAGACAAATAATGAATTTTTTTCTTGTAACTTTAAAGAAGGAAAATAAGTATCACCCAAAATAGAATTTTTTAAAAGGTAAAGGACTTGAATTATAACTACAAATGGGAAAACTTGAAGAACAGAAAGCTGAAATTATACAAATGGGGTTCCGTTTCAGGCTTTTGGTATGGCTGGTGAATCGTAAACGTGGCTGCCCATAAATCCAGTTGGACTGTGAAAAATATACAATACTAATACACACACAAATATCTCACCTTTCTCCTGCCAAATTACACATACCGTATTATGAGAGCTTTGCGGCTCTCAGCTAAGGCCTGGGAAGCTATGTATCTCTTACTTTTCTCCATTCCCTAAGTCCCAGTTATAAAACATTTGTCATCTGGCCTCTGTATCCAACAGCATCTGCACTATATTATGTTTAATCTTGACTCCGGGAAAGGAATATGTTTCCCAAACTTCTGAGCACTATTATAATTTTTCTACCAAAATTCTAAGCCCCATGGTGACCTTAATCGAAAACTTTACTAGAATCTCAAAATAATCAAAATACACACGTATATGTATGTGTGTGTGTGTGTGTGTGTGTGTGTGTGTGTACACTCACTTTGCTAGTTAACAGAGACCAAAGGCCAAATTCAAGGTTGCAAATACTTAAAGAGTTAACAACTGCCAAAAACACAAGTAACTTACCTGAGAATTACAATCATCAGTTGTAGGGTGACCGACCGTCCCAGTTTGCCCAGGACGAGAGGATTCCTGGGATGCGATCTTTTCAGTACTACAACCAGTACAGTCCCGGGCAAACTGGAAGAGCTAGTCACTTTAAAAGCTGCACAATGAAATTAGAAATGGAGATATTTTAAAATGGAAAAAAATCTCCAAATTGTCTTAGAATCTATGATTCTACCAAAAAAAATAGTATACTTTGCTATCATTAATTCTTTATTGTGATCATCCTGGACTTCTTATCTGAACTGCAAACTCTCTTAGACCATTCCGTTATTTCCCTCTCTCTCTCTCCACCTCCTTCCCTCTGTGGATTTTTCACAATGTCCCATTTTACAAATACCATTTTGAATCCATACCTTAGAGACTTCATTTAAATATTTGCCAGTAAGAATCTTCTCTCCTCCTCCCCCCGTCCTGCCTCGCATCCCCCAATAATGTAAATACAATTAGTTGATTGAAAGCACATTTCATGTTTTGCTTCTCTCTTAAGTGTCTCGGTTATGGGGTCCACATTGTGTGAGTCATTCGTGCGTGGTCCTCAAGGAAGAGCCAAAAGATGGAAGGAAAATACAGCCCGAGGAAAAAGTCTATAAAGATTTCTCGCTTTCCTAATCCCTTCTCTCTAATGTTTCTTTGTAAATTTGTCAGATGGGAATGAAATTGCCTCATAACTCTCCAGACGTGAAGAGCATCTCTGAAGAAAATTACGTACTTGTCAAAGCAAGGGGGAATTTATGTTGGTGTTCCTGAGATGTGATTTTATTCCGTCTATTTCCTTTGTGCACATCAGAGCAACTAGAGAGACAAAAAACAACTAGTTTATGGATATTTTTTTCACTCTGGTGCATTTTTTGCTTCTATTTTTCCCTTTTGTTTTCTTATTCCCCCCTCCTTCCATCTATGTTTATTGCCCGTGACAGTAAACTTCCACACAACAACGCTGGGATGATAGGAGCAATGATTTCTACCAGTATAAGGCAGTTGAAACAAGCACAAAGATGATTTCCCCGTGGACAATTCCAGAAGGTGTGGGTTACATTTTTGAGTCCTACCTGATACTGGCCAGGGACGATTTGGGTACAAAAGTCCTGTTAATGTTCTTTCCGGGCAGTGGCATGCTTCCTGAAATTAAATTCTTTTCCCCAGACTGCACATTATGGCTTGCACTCCCTGCATTTTGTTTTCTGAATTTAGAAGCTGCAGAATCTTGCTTGCTTGTGAGGTCCACTCTACATGATGCAGTAAAACTAGCAGAGAATTTGGAGACAGGCATACCCTGGTTCAAATCCTAGCTCTTCAACTATCTGGCTGGGAAAAATGTTCAACTTTTCTGAGCTTCACTACTCTTACTTGTTCAATAGGAATGGCCGCTTTGTGAGACTATTGTAAAGATGAAGCAGAAAAAGCTTCCAAACTGAGAAGTTGCATAACACTGCTCGTAGGAGCCAGGATTCTTGAGCCAGACAGCCTGTCTGTCCCGGCAGGTTCTACACCCCAGCCAGGTGACCTTGGCAAATATCAATCTCTCTGTTGCCTCAGTTTCCTTATGCATAAAGTGGGCATGGTAATAATACTTTCACAGAGCTGTCACAAAGATCCCACAAGTCAGTAGAGGACTTGGGAGTCTGCTTAGCATTTTGTAGCTGTTTTCATTATAACATATGCCAAGCATCTGGAACAAAGTATCTGTTCAATAAATATTTTTCCTTGTCCTCCTCTCCATAAGCTCTTTCCTTGAAAGCCTGTTTTCCTCACTGTGTTTCCTCGACATCCTATACAACGCCCTTCTCACCACAGGTGTTCAAGAAATGAAGAATTAATTAATGTCCAGATGCCTTGTTATTGATGATATTCCTATATTTGGTTCATTTCCCTCTTGCTTTGCAGTACTTTTTAAATATTGAAGAAAATGAAGCAAACATTTTTCTTTTAATGTTCAAGCTCACCAAAAATGGTGCATTGAAAATTTGAATAAAATGCATTAGGGAAAGGAAAGCACAAAAAAACAAAACAAACAAACAAAAAAACCCAAAACAGTGTATTCTTAGACAAGCCAAGATTCTACAAGGCAACCATAAGTGCTATTTTGAATCTTTCTGGAAGCTGAGTCTCCTGAATGAAAAATAAGACAAATACTATACGGATGAGTCCAGATGGATTGGTAAGATTTTCCCAGAGGAGTTCCTTGAGGAAACATGAGTTGGGAATCAGAGTAATTGTGCCAACTTTATCTGTGTATGTAATGGCTAAGAAAGCCTAGAGCTGATAGAACTTCTCTGGGAATAATCCCATTCCATGGGAGAGAAGGTATGTTCAGTCTCCTGCACCTCCAAAACTGTCCATGGCACATCTGAAATTCAACTGGAGCTTAGAAACAACACGAGAGAAAGTTCTCACTGTATCCCAGACCTTGCACATGGAGAATCTTACAAATAAGTTATTGTTATTCCACCTGCTTTAATTAGCTGGCATAAATAAACTTCAGTAATTTCAGGATGCCGTGAGCATGGTTCAGTGCCACAGGAAATAGTTCGATGCCTTCTAAATGCAAACATAAGGGGAAAGTGGGTCTCCCAAAGATCAGGAAGCAAATGCAATTTTGTTTTCCTTCGGTTAGATAATGTTCAACCATTAAAGTAATTATAAGGCTCAGGGAAGACCTGCCTTCCCCCCAAGTCTCTCTCCTCTGCCGTTCTGATCAGAACATACATTGTTTATTACCAACCCCCAAATATCATTACAATGTCGGTGCCGTGATATATGTATGGTTGTTACCCTTTTAATGGATAAAAAAAGATTTAAGTACTTCATTCTGTTGCATTTTGACAGCTGTTAGCCATCATTTTTCCATTCACCTGCATTTAGCAATCCCATAAAGGAAGGCAATCTCCGAAGGAACATGAGCCGGGCACTGCAAGGTGATAATTCTGTATCACTCTGGCCTATAAATACCTGCCAAGCTTTGTGCTGAGTCAGCAGTCTGTGACGGAGCAGCGGCAGTGCCCTTTTATCTGTGTGAGTGTCTCACAGCAATTGGACCACCAGCCCCTGCAGTGAAAATCCATAGTATCGATCAGGCCATTTCTCCACTGTAATTCTTTTGTAGGAAATCCCTGATGACAAATTTTATCTGCACCACTTTTTGATCGCTGGTTTGATGTAAAGGATCTCCGAGGGCAGAGTTAAGCGCTGGGCCGTTCCACGTTATCAAGCAGCCGTTTTATTTACTGAAACTACAATTGTGGTCACATGCACACACAAAAAAGAGAAGAGAGACAGAGAGGACCGGGAGGAAAAAAAAAAAAGAGCCAAATAATATTTCAAAGGGAACAGAAGGCAAAACCGGGGGTTGGGGGAGAAAAGGTTGCATCAGCTACTTGACTCAAACGTAGGTTATAACAGGCTGTTCCACGTTTATAATCACATAAACGGTGAAAATGGTGTTTTGATAATAATGCTGAGATGATGTAGGGCTACGGATTGAAACTGAACCGGGCCTCTGTTTCTCCCCACGCTGCCTCCCCGCCCCCACCCCCGGTCTTCTCAACTCCGCCGACTTGCTAAGCTTCTTCATTCTGTGTCCTCAATATGTTAGGAGAATCTCTTTATCTGATGGTGTTCATCAGAGATTAGGATCAGGTGCGAACCTGAAACCCAGGTGAACTTCTGCAAAATATCCAAACTCCCAAAGAAAGAAGGGAAAGGTTACATTAGAATCTATATCCTTACAGAACTGCTAGTCTTGCTATTTCTGGGCACCAGAGCAAAACGAAAATGTCCCTCGATGGAGTTCGTGGGCTGATACTTCCCCAGCTGCAGATCCAAGGCGAGTTCTTTTAACCCCCAGGTGCTCAGAGTGTACAGGAAAAGCTCATCGCCCAGCTTGCTGCGGTGAGCTGTATAGCCATACTTAACCGTGGCCAGGTTTCTCAGCTGCAGCACTGTGAATATTTGGGGCTGGAACATTCTTTGTTCCGTAGGGCTGTCCTGTGCACTGCAGGCTGCTTAGCAGCATCCCCAGCCTCTACCATTAGAGGCCAATAGCACTCCTGTCCCCCAGTTGTGACAGCCAAAAATGTTCCCAGACATTGCCACATGTCTCCTGGAGAAGGGGGCAAAATTACCCTGGTTGAGAAGCAGTGGTCTGTAAGGTACTTGAGAGGGTTTGGGGAGTAGATATGAGTAGAGAAGGACAGACGTGTCCACAAAGTGGGAGATGCCTTGATCTTTGCAATCTGGGCACAAACAGAAGTGAAGCAAATAATCGTTGCCAACGTAAACCAAATGATGACTAAGCAAGCTTTTCATTTCAACAGTTGCAAGCTGGATTCTCTTGGTCCGAATTCTGCCTACAGAAGAGCTTTATTTGGCCAACAACTTTGGCAATTAAATTTGGGCACTTTGGGTGGGAACTCAATGCTACAGCTCTAGGGACCCCCCCCCCACCTCTCCTACTCTCTTCCACCCACCTCCCCACATTATCTTAAACCTGACTCCCACAATTACGTTACCACCTTGCTACATGTGTGGCGTAATTCATCCTCGTGTTGGTATTTCCAGTACAGCAGTTCTCAACTGGGAGTGAGTCTGCCCCCCCGAAAACATTTAGCAATGTGTAGATGGTCCTTCTTTCCATGACACCTCACTCAACGCCACGAGTCCTTGCCTTCTCTTTGTTCGCCTCTGCCATGAACATTGTCATTATTTTTATTATCATCATTAGTAATGATTAAAAAGACTGAAGCATGACAAGGTATTTAACATTCTGTCCAAAGCACAGTAAAAGCTCTGGGCCCTGCCTGAGGGGCACAGTCTCAACCACAGCCAGACATGTAACACTCTGCCTGGGAACCCCCCATAGTATCACTCGTAAATTATTCAGTCCCTGTCTACTAAGCCATTAATCTACCCAAGAGGTCAAATGTGTCCCTATGAATCACATGTGAGCTCAGTGTTCCCAAGTGAGAGCTCACCAAGTCCACCTACATTTTCCCCAATCTAAACAGATGGTTTT
Organism: Lemur catta; assembly: GCF_020740605.2. NCBI lineage: Eukaryota > Metazoa > Chordata > Mammalia > Primates > Lemuridae > Lemur > Lemur catta. Next base: position 43,076,452 of record NC_059144.1, on the reverse strand, counting down.
CATTATGTGTCATGTTGGTCACCACAAGGGACAATCTCTATAGAAGTAACATGACATTTCTCTATGTAATCGTGCTACAAAGCAGATTCTCTAACCATTCCCTCTGCCAATATGCCCTGTTCTTAGACCACAGGACCTTTATGGAATCCTCCTCACTGAGTTGTTTTAATGTCATGTCCTTGGTTTTTCTTGAACAATGCTACAAAGTACTATCAATGAAAATCACCAACTCACTTTTTATTTAATTCAGCTATGCCTCCATGCTCTGTGTGAGATGCTTAAAATCAAATGCTTTTCTTCCCAAATATTGGAAATACTTTGCATTTCTTGGTAACGAGAATTATAGAACCAGTTGTACCACCCACCCCCTTTTCTCTTTGGCTACCAGGAAGCTCAGAGACAAATTTGTAGCTCGATTGCAGTTAAGCTTGGTGATATGCTTACTAAATTCTTTTTTATACATTCTTGATTTTATGCCTTAATTTCTATTTTCCCTGATCCTAAATTTCTGTTTATTTTTTTACTATTTCATTTTGTTTGCTGCCTTTGTGTATGTGTATTACCTCATATTCCTTTTAGGAAAAAGCAGGTTATAAATAGTAAAAACACATTCTCCACATCCCTAAGTCAAAGAAAGCATTGAGTAGGTGCTACCCGGCAAGCTTAAACCATAAATTAAATTTCTTGGGATGTGGGGAAGGGAGGAGGAGCATAGGAGGAAATAAGAGACACCTCTGTTTTGGGGAAAGAAGAAATGGATCTCAAAAATATCCATTTTTATTTCACAGGACTGAGAAAATTTAGTAAAGCAAGAAGTCAAGTAACTCCACGAGACTTTGAAGCCCCTTCTCTGCACACGGCAGGACTAAGAAGTCACCTGTGCAGCTCCAGAAACTCCAGCCTGCGGCCTGGCAGGCTCTGCCCCGGCCAGAGCTCAGCAGCTTTCTACCTTCCACAGCACTCGGAAAACAAAATGTTCTGGTTAAAAAGCACTGTGCGGTGTTATATTACCCAGATGCAGGATTTATGAAGTGCTTATGAGGTTAATCGGGAACAGACCCAGAGGGGAAAAAAATAAAAAACAAACACCTTATTCTTATTCTTACTTTAACAAAATCCAGATAAGACTAAGGTTTTGTTTGGGGTTTTGTCCCCCAGCCCTTTCAAATTAGTCTTTAGGTAATTTTTCCTGATAAAATGAATATTTTAAGTACTGGATACTCTTGGTGGTTCCCTTTTAGATGGAAACAGTGACCACATATCCAGAAGGTCAAACGCCCATGACTTTGGATCATCTAAAAACACTCATATGCTTCTTGGAGCATTTAGCATGCAGTCCTTTCAGACGTATTTCTAAACCTCGCTCTGCCATTTCCCCAGAGGGGGGCAGAGGATGACAGCCACGGAGTGATGTAACCAGCACGGAGCATCTCTCCGGGCAATGCAAAGAGCAAACGCGGAGAGCCCGGGAGCCCGGGAGAGACCATCATTTCAGTGGGGAAAATATGCACAAACATGCACCAGGGGTGTCGTGGAAACATCTTCCTTGTCATATGACAATCCCTTTTGGCTTAATCCCAGCTCAGGGGATGCAGTGCCACAGGAGAACACCAGTGATAAGGTTTCCCTTTCTGATTTAAAAGTCATGTTTGAAGCATTTCGTTAAGAAATTGTAGAGAAAAACTCATCTCTCATTAAACATGATGGGAAGGGTTTCGACATTCTTTTTCCATTCACCTTCTCATTATGGGAAATGCTGCAGCCAGTGTCACTCAGGTATAAACTAAAAGGTCAGTTCTTCCGCGAGGAGGCTTTGTAATGGGTTAGAAAACACTGCGAGACACCCCCCAGTGCGAACTCCGGATCATTGCTCTGCCTGCCCAGGGCTTCTCTCTCTGCTCCCTACAGTGGAATTGCATTTTAGCAGGACAAATATTTCTTTTTTTAATTTTTTCTCATTGTTTAGATGCTCCTATGCTTAATATCAGAAAATGTTAACCCTGTCTCACCCCTAGCCCAAGAAATCCTCACCTAAGCCCATGGCATAGGTTGGCTAATTCCCACCGTCACCACCAAGCACATCACCTCCAGGGAACTTTCTCAAATGTTCTCTTTACCCCTCCCCACAGGCCACCAAGACCCACCGCTCCTGCCTCTGAATTTTTACATCCCCAACTTGTCTATACATTCATTTGAAATGACAGTATATTACCTGCATATGTGTGTACAGGTAAATGAAAGTAGGAGCAGGTAGGTACAGGTGAGTACACGTGGTACAGATGGGTCTTGCCTCAGAATACCGATCCATCCCAGGATTCTGGTCAAGGAAGGCTCCCTGAGGACATGTCAGATGAGTAGGTGCTGGATGGTCAAGGAAAACTAACATGAGGGGCTACAAAATTTGCCTAAGAATAAAAGAAAAAGCGCTGGCCTGCCAGTCAAGAGGCCCACTAGACATTAAATCCTTCAGCAGCAAGGGCAAATGCTCAGCGCCTATCTCAAAGCAAAGAATAATGAAAGGCCTTCAGGGGAAGGTAACAGCGTGGGAAAAGGCCCCAAGGTAAGAGAACACGGTTTAGTCTACTAAACAGGCACTTCTCAGCGTTCCACGTGCACAGGAGCCACCCGGGGTGATTGTCAAGATGGGGGCTCCGATGCAATAGGTGGGGCCTGAGATTCTGCATGTCTGACAAGCTGCCAGGGACGTCAACGCAGCTGGTCCACACTTCGAATAGCACAGGTTAAACCACAGGGACATTTATTGTTTACTCAACAAAAAATTGGAAGTGGGTGGTTCAGAGTTAGTCAAACTACTAGACTTTTTGGCCAGGGTCTGACACTTGGGAACTACTTGAGAAATGTCAATATGTGTATAATATGACATAATATAGTGTTATGTAATATAATGTAATACAAATAACATGTATGCTTTCATATATAAGTATACATTAACATAGCTAATTATTCTATATATGTATGTACACAAATTTTAACAATTGTCACTGCATGATCACTGAACAATCAAAGCAGATGAAAGCTATGAATGGTATGGCCATAACAGTGTACAGTAAAAGTGTAACACATTTATATATGTGTATACACATACATGCACATACACATAAGTATACACATAAATATATGCATAAGCATATACACACAAGTATATCTGAGAGATTACATAACAAGAGCCAAAGAAAACAAACATACTTAAACCCTAATTTCTTAGGAACAAAGGAGTTAGACCCTCACGCACACCTTCTTTGCATGTAGTTTCCCTTCTCTGACAGTGGTACCAAAGCGTGATCCAATGGGACAGGTTGCTACAGAGGAATTCCTTGTCATCTAACCTGAAAGTAAAAACTGTTCCTACAGGCCAGATCTGCCCCACAAATAAGTTTCGTTTGGCCGAAACAATATATTAATATTCTCCTTAAATTTAAGATTATTTTTAAATCAGGAAATTTAGCATTGGAAATCCGGACTTCTCTCAGAAAACCAGAATCACAGGGACTGCTGAACCCACATCTCTACAAGGCAGCCACTGGCTCAAGCTGGGGGCTCATTCCCTTTAGAGGAGATAGGTCACAGGTTGTTCTGCCTCCCTCCCTCCCTCAGCCCCTAGAGGCTTTGGAGTTTGCAACCTGTGCCTTTAGACTTCTGTAGGTTGTTTTGACTATGGCTCTTTTGCACTCCATGCATGGGATGGAAAAATTCTAGCTACTTTAGTATGACTTTGTTTGGTGACCACACATTGCCTCTCCCACAAAAAGGAGCAGTTTCCCTGCAAGACCTATTTCTACCTCTTTATGTCTTGCCTTGGAGTATAGTCAGACAAAAGAGCCCAGCTTTTCAGATCCAAATACCCTGTGATTTTGTACAAGGTTGAGTCCCTGCCATTTCTTGGTTCATCCCTGATGTCACCTAATACTCTGCAAACCTTGCTGGCTACCACCATGCAATGGCCCAAGGTCTTTGAGAACAAGCAGTGCATGCAGAAGAACTGGTGACAGAAGTATTGCTCCTTCTCCTCCCCTCAATCCTTCTAATGTTGACAGCAGTTGCTCAAAAATGTAACCCCCAGGGGCCTAGTTGCCTTACTTTATCTAGATATCTTTACGATACCAGGCCTGGGTGTCAAGACTCCCAAACACACTGGGTTTCCTTTTTATTGCAATCCACTGAAATGGCTCTTTACTGCTACCTGCAAACACACAGATGATTGAGATGGTGCAGCTCCAGTTAAAATGCTCATAAATTACAAGTGAGGTTAAGCCAGGTCCTGCAGGTAAGTGACAGATATGGATACAAGTTAGGTGTCTGGGGATGCCTCTGGGTCCTAGTGTACCATTTATAAAGAGTTGAGTTTTCCAAACTTAAGCACCTAAGGAAGGTCATCGAGAGTCCTTGTTAAAAATATGTATTCCCAGGGCCCTCCTTCAGAGAGTCAGACTCAGAAAATGGGGCAGGGAGCCTGGAAGCTTCTGCTGTGATAAACTTGCCCCAGCGACTCTGATCATCAGGTAAGGCTGGAAAACATCACTACGGGACTGTGTGATCCCAGACACGGCTGAGCCTCAGACGCACCTGGGATGCCTGTTAAGCGTCTGGCTCATCAGGTACATCTGGAAGCCGTCTTTGGAGCTGTGCTTCGCAGAATTGAACATGCACAGGAATCACCTGGGGATCTTGGGAAAATGCAGATTCTGATTCTGCAGGTCTGGGTTGGGGCCTGAGATTCTGCATTTTTAACAAGCTCTCAGGTGACACTGTCGTTGAGAGTCAGCCAGGACCAACGACCTAACTTGTGAGGCTCAGCATAAAATGAAAATGCTGGGTCCCTTGTTCAGAAAGCAATTTAAAAAAATGTTTCTTCTGTAGTTTCTCTATCTGTCATGGTGTTTTTAAACTTGCTTTTTAATGTTGTGCTCTCTTGAGCACAAGGATGCTCCTGAGGTGAGTTCAATGGGATGAGGCCCCACCAGGACAGAGGGCAGCAGCCGTCACCGGGCAGTGCCGGGAAGTCAGGTGCTGAGAACCCGGCCAGGGAGGTGGGCAGGCAGCAGAAGGCAAGATCTAATGGGAGCTGAGGCTCCAAGTCCCTCACACAAGTAATGTCCCACTGGACTTCACTTACAAAATATAAATTTAAAAATAAAATTAAGAATCTCAAGGTGGCAACCACAGACCATTAAACTCCAAACTTGGAGCCCCCTTCCAAGTGCAGGACCCTATGACTCTGCACTGGTCACATGCCCATGAAGCAGACCATACTTTGAGTGGCAAGGATTTGGGGGCATCAAGTATCCATTCATTGAAAAGTAGTGACCCCAAACCATTAGCATCCATAAAGATAGAGTGTTCTTTTCTTTGATTAGGGACACTGAGAAATTTTTAAAGTACTACCTCCTATAAAGGAGTTTATATACATATGCAAAAGAAATTTAAAGGCTAGAAAAATTTTATAAAGAATATAAAGAATAGCACTATATGCACTAAGACTAGAGGAGATGGTGTAGAATAGTGGCTAAATGCACTGGCTCTGAAGTCAGACAGGCTGGGCTCAAGTTCTGTCCATCTTAAGCAAATTACTTAATTTCCTTGTCCCTCACCTTCCTCAACTATAGGGGCCAATAATGAAGCTACTGACATACCTACCACCTAAGACCTCTGTTAGGGTTAGTAAGTCAACACCCATATGGAATTGAGAAGAGACTACATAGGAGGTTTTTAAGACAGAGATGGTAGAGCAAGACTGGCTGACCATGGCCTTGCAGCCCACCACCTCTTTTGTACGTAAAGTTTTACTTGAATACCACCATGCCCATTTGCCACTTGCTATGGTTTGGATGTGGTCTGTCCCTGCCAAAACTTGTGTTGGAATTTGATCCCAAACGTAACAGTGCTGGGAGGGGAGGTCTAGTGGGAGGTGTTTGGGTCATGGGGGTGGATCTCTCATGAATAGATCCCTCTCTGGCCCTTTACAGGAAAATTCTACTGACCCCTATGGTAGAGTATAGAATAGTAAAATTCAAAATCAGGTTTTCAGGAATGGAGGGTTTCACATAGGTGATTCAACCTTCCATTTGTTTAAACTAGGTCTAAGTCCTCTTAAAATTGTAAAGACCAAACATGCACTCTCAAATGTGTTATAGATAATCCTGTAACACCACTGAAGCCACCATCACTCTAATTTGAACAGCCAGATTAACTGGATTTTGTACAGACCTTGGAATAAATCTTCCAATTAATTTTAGGAACATATTTGAAGTATTAATACTTATAAAAGCATCGCGGTTTGTGAAGCCTGTAACTCTGCCCTGGTCTTTCTCAAGAGTTCTGAGCTGTCCTTGTACACTCACATAAATTCACATGAGCAAATGCACAGGTAGCACATGCAGGACATCAGCTATTAAATGCCAAGTGAAGGACAGGTGCATCCTCTCAGAGTGGGTGTAAGGGAAGACATGCACAGGGGATGTTGTTTCACAGTTGTATTATAGCTAAAGTGCTTGCTTTAGTCCCTTTCCTGTTGCTATAATAGAATACTACAAACTGGGTAATTTATAAAGAATAGAGGTTTATTGAGCTCACGGTTCTGGAGGCTGGGAAGTTGGCCCTGGCATCTGGCAGGGGTCTTCTTGCTGCGTCAGGACATGGCAGAGGGCATCACACAGCAAGGGGGCAAGAGCATGTCAGCTCAGGTCTCTCCCCCTCTTCTTATGAAGCCACCAGTCCCATCAAGGAAGCCCCACCTTCACCACCTTATCTAATCCTACTTACCTCCCAAAGGCCCCGCCTCCAAATACCATTAGCATATGAATTTTGGGATCAGGTGTCCAACACAAGAACTTTTGAGGTATGCATTCAAACCATAGCAGTACTCATCTGATCACCAACAACTCAATAAGAGAAATGTTATTATAATCCCCATTTTACACGTGAGAAAATCCAGGATCAGAGAGGTTGATGTAACTTGTCCAATGTCTCACAGCTGGTAAGTGGTAAAGTTAGGATCTGAACAGGCAGTCTGGTGCCAGAGCCAACCCTCTAACCCAGGGGTTGCCAAATATTTTCCATAGAGGGCCACCAGGCAGTAAATATTTTTAGCTTTGCAGGCCATATAGTCTCTCACAACTAATTATTAATAACTCTGCTCTTGTAAGGAAAAGCAGTCATGGACGATATATGAATAAACAGCAAGGATGCATTCTAATAAAACTTTGGCGAAGACAGGTGGCTGGCTGCATTCAGCCCCTGGCTGCTGGTTTGCCTGTTCTGACTCTAACCACTGAGGTAAACTTCTAATAATGAACATCAGGTGACTAAAATACATCTGACCACACAATAGGAGTGAAATAAATCATCATTAATATTACTGACTACTCTTACGAAAACAAGAACAATTGTGTGCCTTTGATTACTCTGAACAGTCAACTCTAGCTGTCATTTTCTCTTTTTTTCCAGAGCTACATTCATTTCGGGGCTGAAAGACTTCTTTATGTAATTTTATCTCGCCACCATCCAACACGGGGATGCTACAACACAATCCTCCTCTCCGATGGGATTTAGTCAATCACATCTACAATACAGCTTGACCTCTGCTTTCAACTAGGGCAGGCGTGGACGTCTGGGATGGCTCCCGGGTCACAGCACAGCAAGCTGCTGCCACGCTCCAGGCAGTAATCAGCTCGTGGATTTCAGCCTGACTCCTGGGGGCCTGAGATGCCAAAATGCGCCCCAAACTACCTGTCAGCAATTAGGAGCCCAGAAACAGGGACCAGGCTTGCATGATGGGGACACATTTTAAGTGTCAGAAAGGTTGACAATCCTTGCACAAGGGTGGGCCTGGCGTGGGGGCGACAGAAGGGCACCTCAGACACTGGCAAACCACAGAGTCCGACTGCTGCATTTTGATGATGCCGTGCGTCCTTTGACATGAGAGATGAAGTCGGACCACAACCGGAGCCAACAGAAATTGAGAAAAACTCGATTTTAGATTGAAAAACAGTGATCATTCTCGACAGGATCCATTCTACTCAATTTTACCGCCCCCCACCCCCGCACTTTCTGGAAGCAAACGCCAGCCAGCAGTGTCTTCTCCTTCCCCCAGAGTTCAAGGGGTGAGATGTGAACACAGGCAGTAAAAGGCCCTGAATGTCTGCAGCTTGTAGGGGTCGTAATTCTTTCTCACAAAGTTACCTTTCCTGTTTCTATGAATTACTCTTACATTCTTGTAAGAGATATGGTTTGAGGTATTTATGGTGCATTCAATTCTGCTATCATTGATTTATTGAACGAAACCAGCTCGGGGATATGATGGAAAGGCCCTAATTCCAAAAACTCTTCCATCTCGGCACGGAGAGCATTTTCTGCCCTGCTGGCCTCCCGCAGATGACCAGCCGAGATAAACAGAGGGCACTCCACTCTCCGTTGCAATGCGCGTGGTGATGTGAAGGAATCAATCAGACAAAAGCAGATTATTACAGTGTCTGCGAGAGATCAAACAGTGCTGGCATCCGCACCCACACACGCCTGATTTACAGGCGAGCTGATAAAGTGCCGCAGCTCACTGTCAGGAGAACATGACAACTCCTTGAGCTCTGTGGATAAATTATTGCTGAAGCCCATGATAACATTTCTCTACCTAGCAACCAAACATAACAGGATGTGGCTTTTAGTACAAGGAGCCAAATGATACAAAAATGAGACGCCCAGGAGCTCTCGGAGCTCTGAAAGCACATTCTAAGATGGAATCGTGAAATCACAGCCCCATGAAAACACATGTGAAATCTATGAGTAACTAATAAGTCTGCAGAGGGTCCCCAGGCCTTTCCTAGCCACGCAGGTGCACAGAGGAACATGCTCTCTCTCATGATCAATATTGCTGTAGCCAAAAGTTACCTTCCACTGAGCTCTGTGCCAGGAACTGTGCCTACTGCTTTACATGCAACCGAGTGGTGACCCCAAAGCGTGGAACCTGTCCTGCGTACCTGGTGACAAATGCAGTCAACCTAGAGTCAACTTGCACCATAGAATTAAACAACATTGAATCCCATAGTGAGAAAAATTACCCCTTTTCTGGTTCTTTATTGATTTTTCCAACAATATCAAGGACAAGGCCACAGTGTGGTACAAGTATGTCTCAAACATCACTCTAAAAATCTCTTTTTGAAACAAAAAAGGGCTTATATATCTAGCTAGAATTTGTGCAACCAATGTTTTGCTTTCACTGTTTTCATTTTTCAAGTCATCATCTTTTTCAAGTGACACTGTTTTTCAATTAATCGAGGTGGTATCAAGTGTCTTTTTAAAATAAATTTATTTGAATCATGAACCCCATGAGGGCAGGGAGTTTTGTCCTATTTGTTCACTGCTGCATCCTCAAAACCTCAACAGTGCCTAGACGATAGACAGTCAAAAAGTATTTGTTTAATGAAATTAATTAAATGAAAATATTGATAGTATAAGTGGTACTAATATGGCAAAATTTGTGACAAGTGTACAAGATCAATAGAGATGTAACAAAATACGTGAAAGTGGTACTTGAACAACCAGTGTTGAACAACACGGCATCATCTCCTTTGATATTCCCTGCTTCCTGGCCCAATACATAGCAGAAGATGAGAAGCTTCCTCTTCCTGTGGGGTCTCTCTTCTCATAGGATTGGAGAACAGTTTCCCAGAAACCACCCCCACCCCAGCAGATTTTCTGCACAACCCATTGGTCAGAATTATATCAAGTGGTCTTTCCTGAGCCAATCACTGGCAAGGGGGATCTGAATGGAAATACCTTACACCAACCAATCAGGCACACTGAAGACCTGAGGGGGAAGAGAGGAGTTGGCTTCCCTTAAGGCCACTAATTGAACGTGGAAGGCATGGATATCTGAACAAATTAGCATTCTGTTAGCAGGGAAGTAGAGGTGGAGGTGAGAAGGAAATTAGACCAGCAACTGACAGGTTCCAACATTAGTGCATTAAAAAAAAAGTTACAAGCACCATCTTAAAATTAGGTTGCATCAGAGATGTGTGGGAAATTACCTTGATGCAATGGAAAGCTCCAAGAACACTGCCAGGCAGGCTAACTCAGAGGTCACACAGCAGAAATGTTCACAGACCAAAATAAGATGCTTGAATTGCAGTTTAGTAAATCAATTTAAAACATCTATGAAAAAACAAGGAGAAAACAACAACAAAAATAACCGAATTTAAAAATAGGAAAATGAAATTATTTAGACAACTCTCCAAAGATATACAAATGGCCTATAAGCACAGGAAAATATGCTCAACATTGCCAATCACGAGAGAAATGCAAATCAAAATCACAGTGAAATAGCACCTCACTGTGCCTGGTAGGATGGCCACTACCAAAATAACAGAAAAGAGCAAGTGTTTGGCAAGGTTGCAGAGAAACTGGCACCCTTGTGCACTGTTAGTGGAAATATAAAATGGTACAGTCATGATGGAAAACATTATGGAGGGTCCTCAAAAAATTAAAAATAGGATTACCATATGATCCAACCATCCCACTACTAGGGATATAGTCAAAAGAATTCAAACAGGATCTTAAAGAGATATTTGCAAACCCTGTTCACTGCAGCAATATTCACAGTAGCCAAGAGGTAAAAGCAACTCAAATATCAATCAACAGATGAACTGATAAAGAAAATGTGGAATATGCATACAGTGGAATATTATGCAACCTTAAAAAACAAGGGAAATCCTGTCACATGCCACAATATGCGTGAACCTTGGGGACATTATGCTAAGTGAAGTAAGCCAATCAATAAAGGAAAAACATTGGATGAGCCCACACTCATACGAAGTATCTACGTAGTCAAACCATATAAACAGTAGAAAGGTGGCTGCCAGTGGCTAAAGGGTGGAGAAGGGCAAATTAGTGTTTAATGTGTATAGAGTTTCAGTTTTGTAAGATGAAAAGTCTGAAAGATCTGCTGTTACACAACAATGTGAATATACTTAACACTACCAAATTATGATAAAATTACATAATGTCTGAGCTCTGCTGCAAAATAAGCCAATGTTTTGCAATTCAGATCAACAAATAGTTCTTGAGCTTATGCTAAGTAGAATTTTGCAAACTGAGAATCATGACTCATTGGTAGGTAAATAGATTTGGTGGACTGTGACCAGAACATTTTCAATGACAAAAAAGAATAGAACAGAAGAGAAACTTTCAAAGTGCATAGCATTCTGTCAAGGCAAATTTTGTTCCATGAAACTTTTGTTTCAACTGTGTGTGTGTGTATGTCTGTGTGTATGCGTGTGTATGTATGTGATATGGGCATACATAATAGATCATGTTGTCCGATGTATTTCTTACCATGGGTTGCAGTTAATGAAGACTGAAGATCGCAGTGGAAAGCAAAGTTTTAATCACTGGTTGGCACAGCAGATACAAGAATAAGACATGGTCCATGCTTTCCAAAAGAGACAGACGTGAAAAGATGCATAGTGTGGTTGCTAAGACCTCAGCTTACAGGGGGATCCAAGGACCGTGGGAAGACAATGGAGGTGTTGACTAACTCTGGCATGGGCTTCACTGAATGGGGGATATGTGAAATGAGCATTGAAAGACAAAAAAGATGGAAAAGGGTGAAAAAGCTGTCTCTCAGGGAGGGAACAAAGTGGCACAGAGGCATAAACACACACATGGTACGTTCGGGCAAAAGAAAGCAATTTGGTGAGGCTGGAGCCCATCAGCTAGGGGTCCACCAGCTGAACGCACATGGCAGTCAAAGACACGAAGTTGGTGAGTCTGAGGCAAATGCACTTGTTTTAAGAGGCTACAAACATGGCATTTCCCTCTTGATGATCTACACAGTTGATAATCTCCAAACCATTTTATTTGCCTACCCCTGAATTGCATAATCTAGAATTCTACATCAAGACTTTCCACTTCTAATCCTCTGATCCAGTAATTCCACTTCTAGAACACAGACAAGGAAATAGTACGGATGGGCATGACGACTTCACTACAAATATATCCATTTATAGCATTACACAAAATGGGAAAATACAGGAAAGAACCAATGTGTTAATGATCGAGGTTGGGTAAATACATTTATGGCCCATCTGTAGATACACACATTCAATTTTAAAATTGTATGGAAAAGAATATTTTAACCTGGAAAAATGTTCATATTATATTGCTAAGTGCTAAATAAGATGAGCAAACTATTCCTATTCTATGGAAGAAAATGAAAGTGATGTTGAAAAGGATATACTCTTTTCTGCTTGCAGTTTAAAAATTGATTCTTCTGTATGATAGAATTAGAAGTAATTTTTGCTTTTGTCCTTGTTCTTTTTTCTATCAAGTCCAAATTTTCTTCCACATACAAAAAGACTTAAAACATTTTTAAAACAGCAAAACCATTACAGAATAGGAAATAGCCTAAAAATATATTCTCAATTTATTAATCATAAAAGGCAAGTTAAAAACAGTATTACATTTATTATTTTTTTCAAGAGATAGAGATTAGGCCCATTATTTTTGTCTTCTTTTTGCTGATCTAAATTTTGTATATTTTCCACTGAGAACATAGTATTTTATTATTTGAAAAATAATTGCTTATTTAATTTTAACCAATAATCTTTGTCTCCTAAGAACTTTTGGGTAATGAAATGTTATGTTCTATACCCAAAAACAATCACTGTGTCTAGATCAGCTTATGTGGGTATCATATTATAAATTTAAGCACATTAGGAGGATAATTTGATTTAAGACTTTCAAAAACACTAATTTTAAGAAAATAAAGCTATCACTGAATTTAAAAATAAAGCAAGAAGACTTCTTCAGAGTCAATTATTAAATCTTCAATCTAATGATCATGATTTTGCTCATTTTGTTTTTGAAATCCATCACTCAAATTTTGTTCGTTGCATAAAAGGAGAAAAATATGCAAATGGTGGAAGGATCAAATCATTTTAAATAGAATATGAGTTTCTTTTAAGACTGAGTCCAATGATAGAATTTTAAAAGATTAGATTTCACAAATGTAACCCTCAGAAAACACGAAGTATACACATCACTTTTTCCACCAGTGACCAATCTGGTGCTAAATTTTTCAGTACTGCAGTATTTTTCAGCATTAATTTTGGGAGTTACATAACATATCCCTCCTTAGTCCTTCTCCAACATCTTCACCTGTTCCCTTTCCCATGGCTTCTTGATTTTTTTTTCTTCAAATAAACACAAGTATCTCCTAGAGCAGAGCTTCTCAAACTTCCCTGTTGAAGTTTGTTGAAATTTTAACCACCACTGTTAAAATTGCTGGTGCCCGGGCTGCAATCTAGACCAATAAAAGCACAGTCTCTCTGTGGGTGGGCCCCAGGCATCAGTGTTATGAAAACCCCTTGGGCTATTCCAAGGTGCAACCAGGTTTGAGAATTGCTGTCTTCATTGACCCTGTTTCTTCCTTCGGTTTCTATCTCATCTCTCTGTCTTCTTTCAATTCCAAATTTTGACTGCCAGCTTGCATTTCCTCACCACTCATTCTCATGCTTATGATGAGCTGCTTGCATCATAGGTATGTGGGGTTACATTGTATCACTTGAGCAGTGTATCACTTAAGGACTTCTTTGGTTGCAGGTAGAAGAAACTCAACCCAACGGGCTTCAGTATGATAGGAATTTATAGGTTCATATTATTGCTAAGTCCAGAGGTAAGAATAACTTTAGGCAAGGCTTGACCAAGACATAAATGATGGTATCAGGTGCTGACACCTCTCTGCATCTCTAGATTCTGCCTTCTGCCACGAGGCTCCACTCTTAGGTAAGGTCTTCCCTGGCGACTGCAACGTGACCACTGTAGCTCATGTCCTTGCAGGTGAATGTCTGATGAAAGAATAAAGTCCCTTTCTTAGAAGTCTCTGTACAGGCTTTATCATACCATAATTCATTGTCCCTGATCAGGACCAGGTGCCCATGTTTACACCAATTATTGTGGCCAGAGGAAATGTCATGCTCTGAGATTAGAACCTAGCTGCATGCTCATCAGAAGCATGTGAACTGAAAGTGGTTCCCCAAAGAAAAATCAAAGTATATTGTGTTGCAATAAAAAAGGGAGGCAGTGAGTGGGTGCTGGTTTGCAAATATGACAACTGCCTGTTACATACAGGTGGACATGCTGCTAGGGTATGCTTCTGGAGAGAACTAAAACAGATTGCTCCAGAAAAATAAGCATGAAGATTTTTAGAGGAAAGACTTCAATAGAAGACAAAAATGTATTTAATAGAGGAAGACCACTTTGAGAAACAGCAAAGAATCAGACCAGATATAGTTTAAAAGCTTATTGCAAACACCAACTAAAATATTGCTCCTAATTTATAATGAAGATGTATTCTTAGGGTATTTAAACACTAGCCCATAAAGTATTTATCACCTTAGAATGAGCTGCAAAGGGAAAGGTCAAAACATGAGAAAGTCCATTACAAACCTGGCAATATGTGTGGTGAGTGATATTATCCTTGCTTATTGGACTTAGAAATGATTTTTGTTTTTTTCTTGTGGCTGTATTTGACAGTATGTGGATTATCTAGTACTATTTTAAAGTTAATTAACTTCTCCAGTTTTATCATGAAAGTAAATATTTATGTAAAAATCCCTGTGAGTGTGGAATGGTAAAGCCCTGAAATTTTTCATTTTCTGTAATCAATTTAGCAATGCTTGTTTTCTGGGGATAAAAAGAAGGTGGCAGGTACCCAAATGGTGGCAGGTGTCTATACAGCCTAAACCACTTCTTTAAAAGAGCTCCTAAGCCCTCTGACCATGTCTGAAACTTGCAAGTCACAACCAACCCCATGGTCTTAATTGTCACCTTCATTAATGTAATTTGAGCATTTAAATCTCTAGCCTTTATGTCTTCCCTGAAATTAATTTCAATAAAGATGAGATTCTTCTGTATGGCAGGAACCATGACATCCACTGGAGACTAATGTAAAGAGCTCATGTTCTAACAGGGAGACAGACAGATAAACAGAACATCCCAGTACGCATGGGAGACAAGTACAGACCACTGTAGATTCATTCATTCACCCCACAGATATTTAATGTGCATCTGTTAGAAACCAGGCAGTATTCTAGGGACTAAGGACACAACAGCAAATAAGACACAGAGGTCCCTGTCCTCATGGAGGCTACTGAAGGGAAGCAGAAATTTTTGAAAAAGTAAACCAATAAATAATTTTGGATAGTATTAACAATAAATGCCATGAAAGAAATAAGCCAGTTGGTATAGCAACCGAGGGAACGGGACACTTCTTTAAGTGTCGCTGTCACTCACATCTCATTGGCCAGAACCAGTCATCTGGTCCACCCAGCCACAAGGGAGCCAGCAAGTTCTATCCCCCCCACTCCTGGAAGATGGAGAGACAGAACTATTTGGCAAGTAAGACTAATAACCCCCACAAAAAGCTCTCCAAGGGACCAGGGACTAGGCATGCAAGGGCATAACAGGAAGGCATTCCAGGCAGAGGGAAGAGCAAAGGCAAAGGCCTTGGCACAGGGATGAACTTGGCCTCTTTCAGGAGCAGAAAGAAAGCCCGTGTGGCCAGAACACAGTGGAAGAAGCGGGTGGTGATTCAGGACTTTTAAGGCGACACTGGAAGTTGCTGGAGAAGCTCAACGCAAGGAAGTCATATAACGTGATTTAAGATCAGAAAAGATCATTCTAGCTACAGAGCACAGACAAGAAGGGAGGGCACACAAACATCACCGCTGAAGACCAGTTCGAAAGCTGTCACTGAGTTGCTGCTGAGAAACGACGGCAGCTTGGAGATGCGCCGCAGCTGCAGAGACGGATTCAGAGTATGTTTCACTCCTCTGGAAAATCCAATGGCTGTGACTCATCGTCCCCTCCCAAATTCCTGTGTCTATTAATGAGACATGCCTTGGCCACATCACAGGTCAGGGCATCCAGGTCACCTTTGACTCCTTAGTTTTGGTGGCTGACACCATGGCCTCTCCACACAGATACCCTTGGGCTTTAACCTTTCTGTGCTGGCCTCTCCCGGCTCACGGGTTCTCTGGCTCCTAGGCTGTCACCTGCAACTCTCTTTGGAACACTCTGACTACAGAAAGCGGAAGCACTGGGAGTTTATACCCGACACAGCAGCCCTTAGCCAATGACCGGCTGGGGCAGGAGTCCGAAAACCCAGCTCCCTCGGCTCAAGCTGGGATCAGCTTGGAGGTATCACTTCCGTTCCTGAGTTTCCTGGCAGGATCAGGCTTCAGCTACTCTCTGGGGACTTTGCCTGAAATCACACCCTTGCTCGGCATCTTCCCCCTCCCTGTCTCCTTCCTCACTCTTTTACTGGTTTCTCCTGGGAACATGTCCCCAGTAAATCATTTGTACGTGAACCCTTGTCTCAGAGTTCTGCTTGGGCAGAACTGAAATGAGTACACGTCCGGTATACAGCCACAATGTTCTTACTGTTTTCTAATTCCAATACCCTAAGTTACATGCATATACATTTCACTTTATAGTTTGCTGCAACAGAATTCTAACTTGGTTTACTTTTATTTAATTCATTTATTCAGTAAATAGCATTGTGTATTGTGTCCCTACTATATTCCAGGCTCTCTACTTAAATTCATCTTCCATTAATTTGTCCTGAAACACCATTTTCATGAGGTCATTTTGTTGATCAAAACCTTTCTGTGTCTTCTAGTCACCTAAAGAGGTTTTTCTTTAGGTTTGAGTAGTTTTCCTTAAAAGAGGGGGGGGAAATATATATATATTTTTTTTTTCTTAAGGACCCACAATGTAATTTTAAAACTTCATTGTAATTTAATTTCAATATGTATAAACCTAAAACTAGTTATAAACCCCTTATACTGACAGCTTTGATATAACAATAAATCCAGAATAAATTTTCAAATTATATTCAAACACAACTACAAAACCAATAAAACTTAAATTCCCAACATTAATTTAATGTGACAGATGATGTTATTTTGCTGGAACAAAATAGCTGATATTTAGCTTAATAGAGGAAGGATATAGTCTCAGGTTTGTTTGTATATTTAATCTATTTCTGTATTTCAATTTCAATAATCCTGATGCAAGAAATAACCATTCTCATAAGCATCCTGTATAAAATCGTTTTAATAAGTGCAATTTTTTATTTTCTAATTCAGGATAATCAGAACCAAAAGTCCACCTAAGAATAATCCTTGCATGCGAGTTGCATTGAGGCATCCATTGATAACTCGGCAGGACTGTTTTGTTTACTTAAGGATAAGGCTGGAATTGTGTTATGCAAATCTACATCAAATGAATATTTGGAATCAGGAACTGTTTTAGGTTAGATTCCCTCAACAGCAAACCTTTGATTAATATTTAGATAGAGGGGTTTAATTGGGACCTAATCTTAGTAAGCACTGCTAAGCAATGTGGGGAAGTGATAGAAAGGAGAGAAACTAATACAGCCTGCACTGGTACACGAGTTACTGCTTCAGACAC
Source organism: Lemur catta (assembly GCF_020740605.2). NCBI lineage: Eukaryota > Metazoa > Chordata > Mammalia > Primates > Lemuridae > Lemur > Lemur catta. The sequence continues at coordinate 43,058,968 of NC_059144.1, read as the reverse complement.
CTGGGATTCAGTCCCCCTGGAAACTTTGGGGACACAATGGGAGCATACCTCAGAACTGACCCACCTGAGAGGCAAGGAAGCTGGGGTACTCATCGTCCAGTGCCCATTTGTCATTGGTGGACGGATGATCCCAAAATGAACACATCTAGTCTGCCCCGAACACATGCCTGCCAGGAGAAAGCCGCTAGGCAAAGAATCAGAGGTGCTTGCAGATGGAGGCCCAGGCACATACCAGAATAGCTAGTGCTGGTGCCAACAGGATGTGGGTAGGACACCAACAGCACCTATCCCAGAAGCAGATTATTTCTCCATTGGGTATTAACAGCTACTCTTCCCAATATGGCAGGTTTCAAGTTACGGGATCTGCTCACATGCATAGGGCACTCACTGATAGAGAGGAGGTCTGGTATGCCCAGCCTGCTGGATGCTGTGAGTAGATTCAATCTGCACTTTTCTCTGTGCAAACAACTGTGGCACCTTTATACATTCAGCTGCTGTGATACCAAGTAGCCTTCCCTTGGTGAGACCATCATAGGATTATACACAGTTACATTGTCTATTTCCATAATGTGCTCATAATGCTTTCTAATTATCAAAATTTTTAAAAATTAAAAATAAAGTCTCATAGAGAACTTTCCAACCCCTGACAATAAATGCTAGAATCCCCAAGGTTTTGGGCGTAGAAGGGACATCCACTTACCTCAGTAAGAGAGAAACTGACCTTCCAAAGGAAGATCTAGAGAGCTTGACATTCAAAGTCCTCTGAGTCTACCCTCAAGCTTCCTTCATAAACTTATTACAGTGAAACTGATCCACTAACAATGCAATGATCACATCTGTTCCTTACCATGCACAAGAGTCACACCTTTATAACTGCCTCGAATTCATTTTTACCTATTTAAGTTCTACAGAGAGGCCAGGCTTTCCTGGGTTACCCTAGTTCACGACAAACTCACAGTTTCTAATGCTTGCATACCAATGAATCGCATGAGGCATTATCATATCTTTGGTGTTCTATTGTCATCTAACATGTCACGTGTTTATATGCATATCCCCAACTAGGCCATGACATCTACAATGAGACTGAGCAAACACGGCTTGGTGAAGGAATGTGATCTTGCAATCATAGCGACCTGGTGGTGTACACGAACCCAGTCACATACTACTTGGGACCTTGAGCTTTTGCTATCATTAAAGACAGACACAAGTACGTTTTTCACAGTGTTGTTATCTGGATAAATATCTAAAAGCATGTTGCCAAATGACTATAACAGAGCAGGTGTCCAATAAATAGAAGTTTCCTTTCTTACTTTGCAAACATTTATTTTTATTGAATGGTTTTCTGTCCAAAAGCATTGAAAAATTCCCAGTCACATCCTGAAGGTCTGGCCTTTGAGAGGAGGTAAGAGATCTTTAGTTCCGCTGTGACATGCTAATAACCTAAACCGCCTGAAAACACATTTTTATAAGACACTGTTCTGGGGAGGGAACATCTGCATCTCTCTCATCTTTCTCTTAAAAATTATCCAGTTCTGTGCCCATAGAAAGATAAAGAAATGATAAGCAGATTCTCATGGCCATGGCTGCATTTTGTTTATAAGAAACTTCTTTATTTAGCTAAAAGAAATGTTCAGCTAAGAAATTTGTTTTGCCTGTGTGAACTCTATCCCAGATGTATGTTATTGATTCACATGGACAGAACGGTCATGTAGCCAGGGATTGTGCAAACTGTTAAGTTTTTCCTCTTCATGGAAAAGTAGGATTAAGAAATTGGGTTCTGTGACCCTGACAACCAATAGCAAATGCTAAGAATTATATGAAGCTCACTTGGTAATGATTCATGATCTGTTTTGTTTGTTTGTTTGTTTGAGACAGAGTGTCGCTTTGTTGCCCTGGCTAGAGTGAGTGCCGTGGCATCAACCTAGCTCACAGCAACCTCAAACTCCTGGGCTTAAGCGATCCTCCTGCCTCAGCCTCCCGAGTAGCTGGGACTACAGGCATGCGCCACCATGCCCGGCTAATTTTTTCTATATGTATTTTTAGTTGGCCAGATAATTTCTTTCTATTTTTAGTAGAGACGGGGTCTCGCTCAGGCTGGTCTCGAACTCCTGACCTCGAGCGATCCACCCGCCTCGGCCTCCCAGAGTGCTAGGATTACAGGCGTGAGCCACCGCGCCCGGCCCATGATCTGTTTTGTTTTGTTTTTTGTCTAAGACAGACTTGAATTTTGACACATATAGATGGATTCATCTTGGCCTGATTTCCACAAGGCCAACACCCAGGGTTGTACCTGTGGTATCCCAGACAATACACCCTTCCAACCATTGAGTTGTACTGAAAGGGAACATTTAAAAGTCATCTTTGTCCTTTAACAGATCGGTAATGAAGCTGCAATTAATAACAGTCAACTTTCAAAAGAGAGACTCTCCTTTCACAAATGAATTTCTAAATCTACAATGCATGATACTGTCTCCTGCTTTTTTAAGATGAAAGCCAGAAGCAGCGGGAGGTATCTACAGTTCGCTGAGTATTTACATCACTTGAATTGCAGGGGGAAAAGATTCCTTTTCAATGGGATGAGCCTTTGAAGCTGGGGTTGTGAGGACTCTCAGGTGAACTGCTTGTGTGATCAGCAGCAGAAGTCTACTCATAAGGCGCTAAGTACAAGGCATTATGTCAACACTGCCCCTTCATCTCGGGCCAGGTGAGTTTTTGTTTTCAAATAATGGCATAGATCCCAAGGGCTCCTTCCATCCCCTCCCCATCATCTCTCAAAACCCTACAAAGAGTTTTCAGGGACATGTACTCTGAAAATGTGTGCTCTTGTACAGTACTTCCCCTTTATCTGTAGTTTTACTTTTGGCAGTTTCGGTTATCCATGGCCAACTGCGGCCTGAAAATATTAAATGGAAAATTCCAGAAATAAATAATTTATAAGTTTTAAATTGCATGCCATGCTGAGTAGTTTGATGAAATCTCTCACCTTCCCACTCTACCCTGCTCTGTCCCACCCCAGACATGAATCATCACTTTGTCCAGCGTACTCCACCCGCTAGTCACTTAGTAGCTGTCTTGGTTATCAGATCAAAAAAGCATAGTAACTATAGGTTTTGGTAGTATCCATGGTTTCAGGCATCCACAGGTGGGGAGGGAGGGTGGAGTTTGGAACGTATCCCCTGTGGACAAGGGGCACTACTATACTGTCAATTTTGTCAACAAAGTTTGTCTTGATGGAGTTGATTCCACCTTGTGGCAGAATTTTCTTCCTTTTATTTTTAAATAGTGCCTATGTATTGGTTAGAAAAGTTTTTAGCTGTAAGTAACAAAAAACTCAAATAACATGCAGGTCTATTTTTTTTTCAGGTAACAAGAAATGCAGAAGTAGACAATTCCAAGCTTCCTTTGCTGCACATGTATATCAGCAAGAATCAAGGTTCTTCTACACCTTGTTTCTTCATGCTTAGAGTATATGTATTATCCTCATGGTTACAATATGGCTGCTGAAACTCCAGGTATCATGTCTGTCTTCTAGAAAGAGAAAGGGGACAGGGCAAGAGCCAAAAACAATGTGCCATCCAAGTCTAAATCTTTTTTGCAAAACTTTTCTTAGAAGCCCTTTTGCTTATATCTCACTAGATATTAATAAAACTAGGTTAATTGACCATTCCCAGCTGCAACTAAGTTTTGGATGTAAGTATTTTAGTTGGACATTATTTCCTCCCCAAGAAAATCAGGGTTTTATTCGTGCACAAGAAGGGAATACAGGTAATGTCTAAGCAACTAGCAATGGCTATCATGTTGGGATCTAGGAATAGGAATCATCTCTTAATAGGAAATCATTTGCGCTAAAAATACAAAACCTCTTTTTCTTGAGACATGTCTGCTTTCAACAGGATCATAAGCAGAGTTAGCCAAAGCATCAAAACAGCAATGCTAACTTGGTTTAAATCAATGAGCCTTGAACATCAGTGAAGTAATGAACTTTAGATTGCATTGCCTTTCCTGGAGTCATACATATGTCTTTGAAAATATTTAATTTAAATTTAAATAGGTCTTTTCCATCAAGAGGTGAGTTCATTTCTAAAGCCACTCACTTTAAAAGCAAGACCCTCTGTGTTAAATCTTATCAGCCCACTGTCTTCCATTTTAAAATCAGAACTTTATTCTTCTAAAAAGAATTTTGGCCATGTGGAATCACATTCAAGAAACCAGCAAACTTCAAAAATCACACCTTTTTTTTTCTGTTTCCCCTACGAGAGTATTAAATTCATTAGGGAAATAACTGTCTACTTTGTTCACTGTTGTATCCTAGGTAGTCACCACAAGGTCTGAAGTATAGAAGACAGTCAATGACATTTTGTAAATGAATTTATATATTTAAAATAAAAATTATTTACCAAAAACCATTATTCTTGGAGCTCAAAATAAGTTTAAAACATGAATGTAAACCAGCAAAACATCATAAGACATCATAATCACCTTAACCTTAAAAGGCATTAGATAAAATTCAAGATTAATTTCCAATTGAACAATAACAAAACACTCAATAAACTTGAGGTAAAAGTGAACTTCTAAAACATAATGAAGAATATCTACCTCAAGTCAACATACAGGATCATACCTTTAAAACCCTAACAGCAGTCCTATTAAAAATAGAAGCAGGAACATTTAAAAAAAAAAAAAGAAAGAAAGAAAGAAAGAAAAGAAAAAAAGCACCTCTTCTTGCCAATACTATTTTTCTAAAAAAAGTGGCTAATAAAGTTAGTAGAAAATAATTATAAGCATAATTATTGGAAAGTATAAGACAAAAGTATTGGCAGATTATATAACTATTCTCTAGAAAAATCAAGAGGACCAATTAAAAAACAATTAGAAATAAGAGTTCAGTGAATCGACTAGATACAGAATAAATGTTGAGAATATGCGAGCGATATTCAGAAAATATTTGTGATGTAATGTTGATGAAAAATACAGGCTTTAACACACACGATTATCTCAATATTGAAATAGAAAAGGGAAGAGATTTACAGAGACAGAAGGATAAATGTAAGTAAATTATATAACCTCACCAGTATTAGGCAAACTATTAAGAAACCCTGGTTTCCATTCACCTGTAAGCATCCTATAGGGCAGCCCAGGTAAGAAAAGCATTATCAAAACAATTGACACAGGGCATAGGTGTATATCTAACCAAGACCTTCAACAAGGGACCCATATTTGGAGCCACTTGTTTCCTCTATCCACAGTATCTTCCTAAATATATAGATCTTGCCAGCTCAGTGACTCACGCCTGTAGTCCCAGCTATTCAGGAGGCTGAGGGAGGAGGATTGCTTGAGCCCAGGAGTTGGAGGCTGCAGTGAGCTATGATGGCACCACTGCACTCCTGTCTGGGCAATGGAAGAGATCCCATCTCAAAAAAATGTGTGTATGGATAGATAGATAAATGATAGATAGATACATAGATAGACAGATAGATAGATATTGCTCATTTAGCCCCACACACAGGATGTTCACCTGTTTTTTGAAGTTGTCTCTCAAAAGTAGCTTTTGTAAATAGTAGACAGCCTTTATTTTATGAGAAGTCATCCTAAATCCACCCTCCAAATTTGGTTTAAATCAATTCAAACCAAGAGTTAGAAAGTTAATTCTATTTTCATTGATATATCAAAGCTTGAGAGGGAATACACTAAAACATTTATAATGGGATTAGGGACTTTTTAAACTTTAAGCTTTTATTATATTTTAAATTTTTCTACTGTGAATAGGCATTACTTCCGGAATTTTTTAAAAAAATCTTGATCCATCCCTTTCCCTCATCCTCCATTTCCTATCTCCCAGCAAGTCTTGCTAGGATAGATCTCAAATTTCCAGTCTTCAAAATATGTCTCAAATCCTTGCAGCACTTGTCTCTGTGGCTGCACTTCTAAGGCACTGTCTTCTCCTTCTAGAAGCTGTAATAAACCCCCAATTCATCTCCCTGCCCCCTCTCCTATTACAATCAGTTCTTCAACCCAATGTAGGTCAAAAGACGATGTTTCTATTACATAAGCAGAGAGAAAATAAATATTGTGAGTGGGAAGGCCAACCACAGGCAGAAGTAAGGGTCACGGACCACCAAGAGACGGACCCTGAGATCCACGAGAGAAAGAGGAGCGTGGTCAGGACCACTCAGTTCCAGCCCCAAACCATGTTTATCCTCCTAAGAAATTCCCCCTTTCCCAACTTAATTTGAGTAGGTCTCTGAGCCCAGTAAAAAAAGTTCAGAAGAAAAAGCCAATAAGCAAAGACTGGATATTGTTTAAATAGAAGAGTAATAAGTGAACAAAAAGACTCATACAAGGTGACAGTTTATAAGGTATAATGAGGTGACATTTAAGTCCATGTGAAATTATAAATTATCTAACAAATGGGTCCGGGCAAACTGGGAAGAGGAGACAATTTCTAGTTAAATCCATTCAACAAAACAATTTTGAGGGTTTTTTTTTACTTTTAATTAATTTATTTTCAAGTTTATGATTGTGTGACTCAATTAAATTAACTTAAATTTATACATGTCAAAGTACTATAAGTAAAAATAAAAGGTAAACTGCCAGGTATTAGATGATACTGCAATATATGTGACAAAAGTCATAATGGTGTCAAAAACATACTTACTAATCATCGACAAGAAAAAGAATACCTTCCTCTGGAAAATGAGTGCAGGCATAAAAGAAAAAACACACGTGGCCAATAAAAGTGAAAAAAAGTTCAATTCTATCTGTAGTCAATAATTGCAAAATAAAAGAACATGAATAAAATTGGCAAATATGAACAAAAAATGATATTTATTATCAGGGAGGGTGAGAGTGCCACCATGAGACACATACATACTCACGCTCTGTTTATGGATATAGAAACTGGAATCAGAATTACCACTGTTCTTAAAACATATTAATATATTTATAGACACTCCTAGAACCTTGTGTTTGCCCAACACAAACGAGGACTTATTTATAAGGACATTTATTGCAGTTATTTCTTATAACAGTGAAGATGTGGCAACAACCAACAAAATTAGTTAATGAAAACATTTAAAACATCCTAAGTCCATTGAATGACATTGGAAAATTGTCACAGCTATTGATTTTAAAAATAGCTCACAAAATAACAAATTTAGTACAATGCTAATTGTGTTAAATTTTATGCATTTCTGTAAAGATAAGAAAAAACCTAAATAGAAATAAAATAAAATGTTAACAATGGCTATATGGTGATATTATGTGCAAATATCATGGTATTCTTCCTTTTTTTGTTTTTCTAATTTTTCATAAAACCAATGCATGCACACAATTAATTGTATGGAAAAAAACTATAAACACATACATGTATGTATGTATATACGTATATATGTTTGTATTCCTCTAAAAACTAATAAAAAGGATTTTCAGAAATGGGCTTATGGAGAATTAAATAATGTCAAGTAGTTTAAAAAGCAAACAGTTTTATTAAAACTCTGTCCCATACTCTTGGCCCCCTCTTATTTTAAAATAAATTTTGTCCTACTTACTCTAATTATGTAAAGCCATTTGGGGTCTATCTATATGCATACTCCTGTGCACAGTGACTGACACATAGTCAGTCCTCAATAAATATTGTTGGAGGAACAAATAAATGTTACAGCACAAATGAGGACGGGGTCTTCTAACCCTTTGATAATAATTGTCTTGACACAATTTTGAATCCATCCAAATAAACTACTGGTCCTGCTGTTAACTACTTTTAAAAATGTCTTAATATTAACTACTTTGAAAACAGAAATCATTATTTTTGACAGATGCTCTCTAAAATTTAATTGCTTTAACACCTATAATCCCATATATCAAGTTCATTTACTTAGCTACTCAGGGGCACATTTTGCAATTAATTCTTGCCTGTGAGTTCACCATGATACTCATTGCTTAAATCCGGATGAGTCACAAAAGCACCGTTGAGATTTTTCACAACTGCTGCACTGGGTGACAGTAACACCTGTCATGAAAATTTTTCAAGAAAAAAATGACCTGGGCCCACCTAGCTCTATAACATGGGAATTTCAAGAGTTACTAGTCATTCATTTATTTGTAGAGAGGGTGCCAGAAATTATGAGTAGGGCGGTCTGGCTTCGCTTAGAGATTCCAAGCCCTCTGTTTATAAGATAGTGAGATAGCCTGGTAGCATAAGCTCTGAAAATAGGTAAGTATGATGCAAAATTTTTCCCTGCTTACTTAGCAAAACATAGGAATTTGGTTGTAACAAAAACTCACAGAACTTTCACAGTAGATTGTCATTAAAAGATGTATTCACTTTCTAATTATCTGTGACCCAGCTTACTAGCACAAGCCTACTGAAAGAAATTTATTGTATAAATCTTCCAATCTCAGATATGGATGTAATTTTTTTTATTTTTCTGTAACTGAACTTAACCCAGAGCAATAAGAGAACAATGGAATCTAGTTGTTTGCGATAACCAGGTGCCAAGATGGACAGTAATCCTTGCCTTCTGTGGTATCCTCTCGTGCTGAATGGGGCTGATCTATATGACCTATAAGATACTGTAGAAATGAAGGTGTGTGACTTCTGAGACTAGGTCCTAAAATGCATCGCAGTTTCCCCTTTGCCTGTCTCGGATTACTTGCTCTGCAGGAAGCCAGACGCCATGTTGTGAGGACACTCAAGTAGAATATGGCATATGTCCAGGTGGGGGGGTAGGGTGTAACCTCAGTTACTTTAGGATTCTCTACTGCTTTCTCTTTGGGGGAGGGAAAGAATCTAAGTTCCAGGGACTTTATTTAATCTTCTAATATTGGAAAAAGGGCTCCTGGCCATTAATTTCTATATCAGGATGATTTGAGCTATAAATAACAGAATGGCAGAAATAAAATTGCTCAGATGATAGACATTTTTATTTCATAACAATAAGTTTCCAGGTAGCTCCTTCCAGAGCCAGATAATTCAGTGCCTCAGCAACCTCAGGGCTGTTATTAGCTTCTATTCTCCTGGTTTCCCCTTTTTGGTATTCTTTTTCCTGTGGATCATTTCTTCATGTCTTTTAACCATTTTCTTCTTAGGTTGTTCATCATATTTTTATCAACTTCTAGGAGCTCTTTGTATAGTAGAAAGTTAACTTTTTGTCTGTGATATAAGTTGCAATATTCCCCAGCTGGTCATTTGACATTTTACTTTGTTTCTAGTATTTTTAATAATATGCTTAAAGTTTTCAATTTTTTTCTTTTATGGTTTCTGGATTTTGAGTCACATTTAAAATGTCTGCTCTCAAGCCAAGGTCACAAAGCAATTAGCCCATGGTTTCTTCTAGTGCTTTTCCGGTTTGATTTTTTTTAACATAAAAATGTTAATTTAGTTATAATTCATTCATTTGTAATTTTTCTTTGTGTACACATTTGAGATATGGATTCAACTAATTTTTTCCTTCAAAGCCCCCATACCACTTATTGAGCAGTTTGTATTTCCCACCACACTGTCTTCTGAGATCACACACTATTAACTCATAATCACCACTCCATTTTCCCTGTAACAACCTGAGAGGCTAAATAAATGAATAGTAGTTATAGACAGCTTTCAAGCCATTATTAGAACTCAATGAAACTGCATCATATGCTTCAGAACAGGAGCCCAGCAAAGTATGGCAGGTAGGCCACAGCTGGCCCACCACTTGTTTTTATAAATAAAGTTTTACTGGAATATAGCCACATCTACTCATTTATGTGTTTTCTGTAGCTGCTTTTGTACTACAATGGCAGAATTAAATAGTTGCAACAGAGACCATACGGCCTGCAAAGCCTCAAACATTCACTATCTGACCTTTTTCATAAAAAGTCTTTCAATCCCTGCTTTAGCATTTACAGAGCACTTTAACCTACATTAACTCTGTTAAAGCCACAATAACCCAATGAGAAGGTACCCTTCCCATTTCACCTGTAAAGAATATGTGACTTACACAGGTTAAGCAGCTAGTGAGGGGTGGACCCAGGAAGCAGCCCAAATCCTATCACTTAAATTCCACAATTACTTCTTCCATTATTTATGCTAGACAAGTACTTTACAGTTTTCCAAGTCCTTTCACATACTTTAATTCTCTTGATATTTCCAATAATCCTGTGGGAAAAAGTAAACTGAGTTACAGAGAAGGTAAGTAAAATTTCAAAGTGTTCACAGCTTTTAAGTGACAGAGTTCACATCAGAACCTAGGTTTCTAGCAAAAAAACAAAAAAGCTCCTGCTCTCTCTACAACACTTCATTGCTGATCTTTTTTTTAAGATATAAAAGTAAAAAAAAATTATTTTATCCTTTAGAAGGACAGAATGATAGGAAAAGAGACATAGAGACAGAGAAAGGGGAGGTGAGGGGAGCAGGGAGATGGCGTGCCATCCCAAAGAAAGAGAAAGGAGATGCCAGCAGCTAGGCCAAGTGGCTTGCTGCTTTTATGGGGGCAAAATCTTAATGCAGATCCTAGCTTGCTTAAGCCCAGAATGCTCTGAGCATTCCAACTATTCTTTAGTTAATGTTAATATAGCTATCTTTTTTTAATGCTTATAATTTGTCAAAAGAAAACAAAATTAAGCCTAGGAAAGAGAGGAAATAGTAGGAGGGAAGGGGGGAGCCTGAAACTCAGGTTTTTAAATACAAGGAGAGTAAATATATACCTATTTTTCAAAGCAAATAAGAATATTTGGAATGGAAGAATTGGGAAAGTGGCACTGAATGTCTTCCGGCTTGAGATGCTCAACACCACAGATGTCAAATCCTTCCCCAGTTACTTCCAGCCAAATTAAGAAAGAGTACTGCACCACTGTTTGCTAACTTCACTTTCTCAAGGCAACGTTTGTCAAGAACCAGGAAGGTTCACGCTGAGACCAGAAAGAGGGAGATATTAAGCGCATTTTTTAAAGCTATCTTTTTAATAAACTGTATCCATAATATCTAAGCAATTCACACCATTCCCCCATAGACTTCCTATGTTCCTACCCCACTGGCCCAATGGCTCAATAAAGTCACATCTTTCTGTTATTAATAAGGCAGTTCACCTCAGGTACTTCTTTAATTTCCAGTATTTTTTCCAACACAAAGTTAATTTACTTTATCCCTTATCCCAAGAATGATAACAGGGTTTCTATAAAAGTGAACATGCATGATCAAAGAGAAGCTTGTATTATAAACAAATTATTACAACTGGGCTCCCTTTGAAATATTTTAACTTAATTAAGCTCCAATACTTTTGGCAAAGGTTTAAAAACTTGAGAGTAATTAAAGAGCCATTCCAGTTTGGCTGGATTTTTCTTTTAATCTTGGGGGTGTTGGGGGGTAGTTTACATGGTTATGGCCTAAAATGTTGCACTGATATGGTTTTTCTAAGTTGCTACCTTTATAAACAAAAGATATTAAGCAAAATTGAATTTGTTCCGGGATGATGGAATTGTTACATATTTTGATTACTGTGGTAGTTACATGACTATATGCATTTGTCAAAACATACAGAACCGTACACTAAGAGTTGAATTTTATTTATGTAAATCATACCTCTATAAACCTGACTTTTTAAAAAAAATACTCAGCTGAATTGAAAATATCCTCAAGATGTTTTTTTGGTTTTGGGTTTTTTTTTTTTGTTTTTTTTTTGCAGCATTATCTATAGTGACCAAAACAAAGAAAGGAATAACTAGGAACTAGATAGATGTTGCTCACTAGGGAATTGATTACTGCAGATGCAGAAATGAGTTTTGCTTCCAAATGAATTATGAAAACACTTTTGGTTTTTTTCAGACCCCTCTTGGGTTTCAAAATTATGAAAAAGAGATTGGAGAGATATATAATTATCTCTCCCTTTACAGAAGGTTAAATGTGCACACATGTGCCTGTGCGTCTTTGTGTAGCACAGACAGCAGTGTAGACCCACACGCGTCACACTATTAACACTGGTGTTCTCTAAACATTGGAAATGGAGGGACAAGGGGTTCCATACATGTCTCCACGACTTGACTTGTCACAAAATCATGCCATAGCCCTCTTAGTAGTTCTAAATGAATAAAATATATTAATTTTTTAAAAAATAAAATAGTATATCTCCAACAAGGCAAGGAGTTTCCATTTATGTTACAAGAGTCAAAGAGTCCATGCCGAGTTACGTCAACTTCTGACAGGCAGGACTGTTTGCACCTCGTGATATCATAAAATGGGAGAATTAGAGAAAGGAGTGAAAATAGCAAAAAGAATAAGAGAAATAAAAGTGTAGTAAATTCGATGCCTTTCCTCAGCTCACATATAGTTAGGAGCAGTTGGGGGAAGAAGTGAGCCTGCAGTTTTAGAAAACAACTGAGTATGTACCTGGAGGTGTGCAGAAGAGTTCTGATTTGATATGTTTTTAGTGCAAGTTCATGAAAAACACTGCGTTGTTTAAAGGTTGACCAACCTTGACTGGAGCACAAATGACGGTCAGACTGAAACTTTATTTCTGCCTCTTAAGCTATTCTCTCTCTTCCCATTTGCACTGATTCTTAATCAGAATTTTGAGCATGTATTAAATATTACAGAAGGGAGGGAGCTGGTCCTTTATTTCAGATTTTACTTTTTTATGACCTGTTTAAACAGATAAAAACTGACTTTAATAACTGCAAGCGATATTAGATATAGAGAATGGCCCTACTCCTGATTCTGTATATGTTTAACAAATTAAGCATTTCGTCTTTATGACCAAAGGTGAAGAGCTTATGAAGGCAAACTGAGAAATTCATACACTCGCCTTTAAGGCAGACTAACAAGCCAACTATTGGCTTCCATCGTAATCCTGGAACTTTAAGGTAACACCTCAATTCCAAATACATTCCCGTCAGACTCTGAAATGGCTCTGAGACTAGGACATGGCAAACATCTTTCGAAGCAAATTTTAGGAGGCAGCACAGAACCGGCAGTCCCCAGCAAAGCCAGAGGGCCGCCAAGGCTGACCTGTCATGCCTCCGCCTACCACAAGGTGGCGACGCACCTCGATACCTATTACAATTTTTTATAAAGTAAAATAGGCTTTTCCCTGACATTTGTGATGTGGCTATTGTTGGCCTCAAAGAGTTCATTAGTTCTACCACCCAAGAACCACTTTTTTTCTCAAGAGGCAAGTATTACTGAGTGGGTTCGCTTTAGCAATGTATTTTAAGGCATAATGTGGGATGATATTAATAATCAGAGCCAACAATTCACATGCGGGGATGGTATGGTACGGTGGTAAAGAGCGTCGACTCTAGACCCAGACTGCCTGGGTTCAATCCCCAATTCTGCTACTTAATGGCTGTGTTGCCCAGAGAAAAGTATTTGTCCTGTCTGTGTCTTAGTTTCCTCACCTAGAAAACACATACAATAACTACCTAACTTCTGAATTAGGTAGTTTAATCTAAGTAAAGCCCTTAGATTAGCACCTGGCACATAGCAAACATTACTTAAGAGGTAGCTAGGTATTATCTCTATGAGCACCCAGAGCGTGGGTCCTTTGCTAGCTATTACACTGGCCATATTTCACTGAATCCTATCAACAACATGGGAAATAAGGACCAGCATTAGATCCATTTAACAGATAAGGAAACCAAGGTCATATAAGTGAAGTGAATTACCCAAGGTCAAAGTCCACAGCAGAGCTAGGATATGAAATCACATCTACCTAACTCTAAATCTATGTTCTTAACCACTATATCATAAAAGCCAAATATTATAAGCAATAAAAATCCAGAAATGTATAGATAAAACTAAGAGATTTTATGAAATTGCACTCCTCCCCACATCCCTCCCCCCAAAAAGTGTATTTCCTCTCTCCAACATAATTCTACTTCCTTTCCTTTATATGGTTTAACTCCCTAAATTAAATTTTTGCCTTAACATTTATTTTTGAAACCCACAGGAGGTTATCTATAACCTAAATCTTTAAAAATTCCTGAGATATGGTTTTGAGGTGAATTTAAGAATCTCCCACTAAAAAAAGGTTAGATTATTTAAAAGTCAAGAAAAGATGATTCCACAATTCTGCACGAGGGTAAAAATAGAATTTAAAGTCCTCTACCCAAAAAAACTCCACCACCTTCCAACTTCTGTTTTTTCCCTGTCAGTCCTTGAAATGACCTTGTTTTAATTACCTGCATCTCAATGAGTGAATCTACATAGAAAGTGAAGGTTAATTAATGAAGGATCCTTTCTTTCCCTAAGCCCACCAGGCAGTGGCTGACAGCAAGTCTCGTCCACGCAGTATTATCCCATATCTCATTAGAAACGGTCAGATTGATGTGCTTGTTTTGGACCAGACGAAAGAAAGAAAATAGTTTACTAATGTTGGCCACTCATGGTGCACGGTCACAAAGCTTCCCACCTGGCACCTCTAACCTTGAATGGCACTGCCCTTGAACTCACAAAATCCAAAACATTAGACCCAGATGGATACACAGAGATCAGATTCTAATCAAGTTCAGACATTTGCAATCCAGGTGCACAATATAGTCACATAACTCCTATACTATTAGTCTCTTACCATTCCTTCTTTGTATATAGTCTTTAAAAACTGAATTGTTCTAGAACAGCATTTCTCAATATCAGCATTAATGATATTAGGGCCAGATAACTCTTTGTTGTCGGGGCATCCAGTGCACTGTGGGATGTTTAGCAATATCCCTGGCCCACTAGATACTGGTAGCACCCTCTCCTAGTGGTGATGACCAAAAATGTCTCCAGAAGGCAAAATTGTCTCCATTTGAGAACCACTGATCTAGAAAAAAAAAATGTAGTTTTTAGGATTTGTTTTAGCTTTTCATATTTAAATAATTTCAGACTTAGAGAGGAAAAGTTCCAAAAATAGTCTTCATCCAGATTTTCCAAATGTTTCCGTTTCATATAACTGTAGTCCAATCATTAAAAGCAGGAAATTAACATCAGCATAATACTATTAAGTAATTTACAGATCTTACTCAAATATCACCAAGTGTCCACCAATGTTCTTTTCCTAATCCAAGACCCAATCCAGAATGCAAACCAACACCCATCCCAGGATCCAAACAAACACCCAACCCAGGATGCAAACCAACACCCAATCCAGGATCCAAACCAAGACCCCACCCAAGATCCAAACCAACACCGAACCTAGGATTCAAACCAACACCCAAGCCAGGAACCAAACCAAGACACAATCCAAGATCCAAACCAAGACACAACCCAGGACTCATGCCATTGCCATGCCCTCCTTGGGCTCCTCCAATCTCTGACAGGTCCTCAGTCTTTCTTTGTCTCTTAGGACCTTGACATGCTTGAAGAGCATTGACTAGCTAGTTATTTTGTAAAATATCTGTCAGTCTAGGTTTGTCTGATGTTTTCTCAAGATTAGACTGAAGTCAAGCATTTTTGCCAAGAATGCCACAGTAGTCTGTGCCTTCTCAGTGCATTGTATCCAGGGTGCTCATGGACTATGAACTTGGGTCACATGGTAAAAGCAGTATCTGCAGCCTCTCCACTAAAGTTACTGTTTCTTCCTTTGTACTAGTAAGTGTCTTCTGGGGAGATCCTTTTAGACTATAAGATTATGTAAATATTCTGTTTCTTATCTTAATTTTTCCCACTAATTTTAGCATCCATTGATGATTCTTGCCTGCCAAATGTGAATTTTCTATTTCCATTATTCTAAATTTATTGTTGGAATTCCACTTTAAGGAGCAGCTCGCTTTTCTACTCAATTTTTAAGTTTCTTTTTTTAAAAGGAAATTATGTCTCACTATGATAAATGAAAAACCAGAATTAAGATAAGTGTTTGAATGATAAATAATAACAGTAAAAAATAAATTTGATGGGAAAATATATACCAATTTCTAGCTGGATCCTATAGCCTTTAAAGCTCCCAATGTGAAGTCTTATTTCTGTTTGTTGTTTTTAATAAAAAAGAGAGATTAACAAGCATTAGAAAAGCATTTAAAAAAATACCAGAATCAAACTGACTTCCTCCTTGATATATAATTGGAAGGATCGGAAGACAATTACAGAAAGAATCACTATGCAGTTCCATATTATTTGATGTTGGATCTAAATATTATCTAGGATCTTACCATCCTTCTCCAGAGGCGTGTGCCCTGCCTTTTGGGGAGCTCTAGCCAGCTCTGCCCTTTTCCACACGAAGTGATCGAGGCCCCCAGAAGGTGAGTTACCTGCTCAGTAGTCATGGGATAGAGGACTTTTGCTGCCAGGAACAGTAATAACTCCAAGAAGCCTACGAAAAAAGTGCTGGGGGTGAAATGGGTTGGCAGGTGGAGACCTACTACCAGGATGACAGGGTGTCTCATGAAACCTGGTGATAAGAATGCAGCCAGACCAGGCGGGCCCTGCAACCTGGAGAACAAGTCACTAGGGCCTCTGCCTCTCATTTCTCCAATAGTTTTCTCTGTGCGTCCATTTCATTTTTCTTCCCTGACTCCCTCTCTCCCTTACACATCTCCTAGTTATCTTAGCTTCTTGGTTCACATAGCAAAATGGCAACCCCAGAACAACCAAGTTCACGGTCCAAACCATACTCAGAACCTCATTGGGTCTCCCTGGATCCCAGAGCTAAACTCCTGACAGGCAGAATCTGATTGGCCCAGCTTTGATGAGGTGAGCACCCTTTGTCCAATCAGCTGTGATGAGGGAGTGGCATTGCATAATTCAAACGTAAGAGGGTTGGTCATTGTCAGCTGAGCCGCGACTCTAACAAGGACAACAAAACAAGCACCTGGATCCAAAGGCCGAGACAGCTGGTTTCCCCGTTGCCAGTCCAATTCCTTAAAATAAATATTTGCCCAGCATCGGTCACTGCTATACTAGTCACCCACACAACACCTAGACTACTTTTTCTTTACATTTTTTCCTTGACCTGATTCACTTTTTTCTTAAATAAAAGCATTGACACAGAAAACTTATGATAGTGTGAGCTTAAATAGGGAAATCAGACATTTTTTTAATACGCATTAAAAGGCATTTATATTACTAAAACCAAGAACGCGCATCCCTGTACTGCGTAAAAGCCCCAGTGTTTCGCATCCCTTAGCTCAGTAAACGCTGGACACTCCAGCCTTGGTGTCCGCGTCCTCTGCTTATTAAATCCCCTGCAGCCAAAACACTCTATGTTCAAATCATTCCGACAGGGTTCAATCCATCCCTGCTTTATTCTTCCTAAAATTAAATTTTTCTGACTTGAAGAGTGGCGCATTGTTGAAAAATTGACTTTTGATGTTTCTCTGAGCTCTTCACAACAGCTATTTTTTAAAAAATAAACCCTGCTCAGTTTTTTACCTGATTTTCCTAGTATTGCCTTTAGGTGGGTGTTGTCAGTGCGGGATCCTTAAGGGCAAATTCGGTTCATGTTTTCAAATTCAGTTTTAAAGGTCAATGCAGATGATGACCTCATATGTACTTTGGAAGGTCTTAAGTTCTGGGGATACAAAGCTGAGAAGACCCTGAACTATCTGAAGGGAAACCATCTGGGCGGGAGGAAACGGCAAACACGGAGCAGGCTGGAATGTTCACAGGAAGCTAGGAGCTGTCTACAGCTGGGACAGAGTGAGCGAGGGGAAGAGGGACAGATGAGATCACAGAAGCTGCTGGGGAGGCCGGGATGCAGTTCACATAGGACCCCACGGACGTCCTTGGAGGGCCTGGGCTTTTCCCTGGCATGACATGGGAGCCACTGGGGCGTTTTGGGCAAGACACTGACTTACGTTTCAAAAAGTTTCCTTTGATGGCCAGCAGAAGTCGAGTGGAGAAGCCAAAGGCAGAAACAGGAAAGCCGATTAGACTGTTACAAATAAACCAGATGAGCAGTCATGGCAGATGGGCTTCTGGTGGTGTCTGTGAACATGGTAAAAAGTGGTTGGATTCTGGATATATTTTGAAGACAGTGCTGACAAATCTTCAGAAGATTAGATATGGGGTGTGAGAGGAGGCACAAAGTCAAGGCCATATGTAAGGTTTACGACTTCAGTGATAAAATGCATGCAGTCTCTAGTTACTGAAATGAGAAAAGGTTTCTGGAGCTGGGAGGTAGGAGGCTGGGAATTAGGGGATTTGTTCTGGACATGTTAAGTTTGTGGTGTTTAAGAGATACAGCCATGTGGAGATATGGAGAGGGCAGTTGGAGGTACAAAGCTGAAGTTGTGGAGAAGGGTCCAGGCTGGACATAGTGAGCAGTATCAACTAAGTGCTAGTTCACTACCCGGCATACAGTGGGAATTCAATAAGTCGTAAATGCATGAATGTCATGGCTTAGACCAGCAGAAATATTTGCTGACCGTTGGAAACGATCTGGGCCTTCACACCCTACTAATGGTGGGTCAATAACATTTCCACCCGGGAAGAAAAGCTTTCCTTTTCTTATTCCAAATGATCTGCAAAATAGGTTAGGGTGGTTTGACTTAGGTTGTTTTCTATCTCCAAGATAACATTAATAAACAAATTTGAAATCACACAAGTATGAACGTAAATTATTTACAGTGTGCTCGAGGAGCTCAGAAGGGCTTTGTAGGGTAAATAATTTATAAACTCATAGAAAGAGTTTCTTTTTTCACTAATTAAGGGTAAAAAAATTACCAATAAATCTTGAGAGGCTTGGGGAAGCATGTGGAGTGGAGATCAACTCGGGACAACAAACATTTATGGAAAAACTACAACGTGCCAACCATTTTGATGGACAGTGACAATTCAGAAATCTGTGTGATGGGGTTTCTGCTTTTCAGGTGCTCCTGTGCCATGGCGAGACTGGCATCCTACGGTTAAGTGCACACACATTGGTGCTGCTCAACAGTGAGTTCTGGGGCTCTGCTTGGCAGGTATGTGGTACGATCGTAATTCCCTGTCCACCTCAGGGTAGGCAGGACCATGTGCTTTGCTTTAGCCCATGAAATGTAAACAAAAGTTACAGGTGTTACTTCCAAGTGGAAGCTTCCAGGGGCAATGTGTGATTCGCCATGTTCTGGGCCACTGTTGCAGTGACAAGAGTCAGTGTTGAAGTGTTGCTTCTTTCAACTTAGGTTTGTGGGGTACTATTATGAGCAGAGTATCCCCCCACCCCACATAGACGACTGGCTGGATTGACAGCATGAGCAAGAAATACACTTTGGAGTGTTAAACCACCGACACTTGAGGGTTGT
Organism: Lemur catta; assembly: GCF_020740605.2. Taxonomy (NCBI): domain Eukaryota; kingdom Metazoa; phylum Chordata; class Mammalia; order Primates; family Lemuridae; genus Lemur; species Lemur catta. Next base: position 43,039,798 of record NC_059144.1, on the reverse strand, counting down.
TAGTTGCTGCATAATCTAGCCCATCCTGAATGATTAAAGGATACGTCCTTTGCGAATTTCCACATTCCAAATGCTCCATTTATCCCATGTTCTTTGAGTCTTTGCTTAGCTATCTCTATTTTAAAATGTAATTTCTGCTCTGACTGGGTTTCCCAAATAATTTTAGAAAACAAGTCATAGATCCATCATTCAAATACTTTTTTTCTACTCCTTCATTTACTTTAAAACTCTTTTTCCTATCTAAGAACCACTTTTTTCTGTCTGATTGCTCCTTCTGTTATACTTCCATCACCTGGAGGCTTTCTTGTTCATATCATATTTGTCATCAGAAGCAAATCTGTAGTTGTTTTTGTTTTTGTCATTGTTGTTAATTTCAAGAGAGTTTCAGGTATGTGAGAAGAATCATGATCAAGAATCATGAACATCTGGATTCTAGCAGACTAAGGGGCTCCCTTCTGTGCCCCAACCTTACTTGAATTGAAATGGGACCTTCAAAAGTCATAAATGACTATTCCTTAAGGGTATTCCAGGGACCAGCAAGTTAGTGAAACTATGAAAGGATGCACTGGTTTTGTGTATGTTGTTCTTTGCCATTTTTCTAGTGCCTAGAAAAGGACTAACACAGAGAAGATGCTAAATAAATATTGCAGAACGAAGGAAGAAGGAAGGAAGGGAAAAAAGGAGGGAGAGAAGGAGGAAAGGAGGGAAGGAGGGAGAGACAAACCAGAACGCAGCCTAGCATGTGCAAAGATGGAGGTCAGTATATGGCAAGAGTGTGCCGTGGGCACCCAGAGCAGGTGCCGGCGCTGCAGAGGGCAGGCGCACAGGTGTGAAGGCTTCCTGGACAAGGCACTAAAAGGTAAAAGGTACTTTTCTCCACAGTTCTCAGAAAGTTCTACCATTATTAATTTCAGACCATAAGCATTTCTATATAGGTCAGCAGTTGTTCCAATGGTTTGGAAAATCTACTCTGGACCAAGGGCAAATGCTACTTATAGTGAAGGTACTGGATATTGCCTTAAGAGCAACTGAGTGCCATTTCAACTGTTATGGCAGGTTAACTTGGGAAAGGTCACCACAAAGAGTAATGGGAGGACATGTGCTTATAGCAGTGAAGGGGCAAAGACATGGCGTGGGGTAGGGGGCAGAGTTTCTGGAGGGTGTGAGCCTGCCTCCCCCACATAAAGTCTGTTATCTTTCCTCAAAAGGCACCATGAATAAACAGCAGTAAAACATCTTTGTTTTCATTAATGGACACTTTCCCAATCTTAAGAAAATATGATGCAAAGCAATCTTTAAAAGCAGCTATTTATACCGATCTGTAATGCAACCTAAATGTGTTGTTCTTTCAGTGCAAATCCAGCTTTAAGACAAATACTGCCACCACCACGAGGTTGTTTTCTCTAAATATCCCTTGTACTGAGTTTTGGAGCAAACTCTGGCTTATAATGAACTGTTGTTTCCAGCATCAGCACCAACCAACACAGTGGTCACATCCTCAGAGCCTTCCCCCAACCCCCAACACTAACCTGGGAGCTGGTGTTGTTATATACTGCATTTCAGCATAGGCCTGGACATAGTAGAAGCCCACTCTGTCTTAATTAAGATTATTATTTGACTGCAAGTATAGGAAAACTAAAATAACAGTGAGTGAATTTTCTTAAGTCTGGCACTAGGAACCCAAGGTCAACACGGGGGCTACCTAGTGGCAGAGTTCCAGGCCCCCTTGGCTTTCTTATTCCCCCAGATACAGTTTCCATTCCCATGATTGCCTCATGGGCCAAAATTATTGCTGGAGCACCAGCAATTATATCCACATTCCAGCCATCAGGAAGGAGGAGCCAGAGGAGGCAAAGAAGCACCCACCACCTCCTTTTCGATACATTTCCCAGAAGTTGTCACTTCCTCTTATGATTAATTGACCAAGAACTTAGATTCATGGTCCCACTTATCAACAAGGGAATATCGGAAATTTTGCTTTATTCAGAGCTGCCACGTGTCACTTAACAACTGAAGGTCAATTATAGGGAACAGGGGAGGAATAGCATTATGGGATAATTGGCACTTCTACCCGCTCCAATATGGTTTATGCCAGATTTTAATTTGTCTTACTCCGCTTCTTCTTAAGTGCTAAGAAAAATAATGAGATATATAAAGTTTTCTGAAACCATGAAACTGAACTCATTTACCTTTATAATTTTCTATTAATCTACCACCAGAATTCATTTTGCATTTAATTCCAGCCTCTAACACTTTAATACCATCTCTTTAGTCTTTACACATTAGTGGTCTCACTCATGTCGGACTTTTTCATCTCCTTTATGTTCATTTATTTTAACTTTTAGTGGTCTTCTACCCAATCCTTTATCCTTTTTATTACAAGAGCATGAAATTTTATAATCCCCTAGAGCTTTGTTAGTCAGCTGCTATAAGGTTCTTAACCTTCACTAATTTATTCCCTCATTTTTGACTTTCACATCTGAAGCATGCCTTAATATTTTGTTTTCAAATATGAAAGTAACTTTTATTAAGTAGGTTTATTGCATTAATAGATTTTTATTTCAGTTTTTACAGTTATATTTAAGTTCCCTGCTAGTTATGCTGCAGATCATTTTAATAACAATTTATAATGCTATGTAATATAATTTATATTTTAATGTAATAAAAATGTACATAATATCATAAAGCAAGAGTAATTTTATAAAACTTTACCTGGAAATCATTTCAAATAAGCATGTATTTTTCGAACTCCCAATTTTATTGATATTTATTATAATAGAAACTCCCTAAACAATAATAGCTTCTCTTTTTTAAGGGGAGAAAAAAAATAAAGACAGTGCCTCTTAAAATACCATGTTTTGATTTTTTATTTTCTCATCCTTTCCCCTCACTGTTTTGATTTCTCAAAGACAGAGAAGGAATTGTATTTCCTTCATCACAAAATTACGTGAATGATCAATACCCGGCTGTGAAAATTCCTAATTCAGGTTACAACAGCAAGAACAATCATGCTGGTATTAACTGAGATATATATGTGACAATAAAATAATACTAATAATTATAAAACACTCTCATGAAAACCTGGCAAGGAAATATAGAAAGACGGATAAAAATGCAAATGTTCAGCATATATTTGCACACCAGGGGAAGGAAAAACCAAGGCATGAACTTGAAGACTTTAAACCTTCTGGGCTTGAAATTAAGAACAATAACCAGAAAAAAAAACTGGCCACCAGGGAGTTGGACTCTGACAGTATTTCTCTTTAGGAGAGAATCTACAGACCTATATCAGTTAGCATGTGTTGCATAGAAAACCTCCCTCAAAACTCCGTGGTTTAAAACATGAACTTTTATTTTGTTCATGAGTGTGTAAATCGGCAGCTGGGCTTGGGAGATCCTGCTGACCTGGCCAGGCTTGTTTGACCTTGGCGGGGACTCACTAGTGAGCATGGGATTGGTTTCTGGGGCTGCTGGGAGGCCGGCGGGCTGTTGGCTCAGGCACCTGGGCTCTCCACACGGCGTCTCCTCCTCCAGCAGGCTAGCTCAGGCTCACCGGCTGGTGGCAGAGTTCCAAGAGTAGCAAGAGGACAAACCCAATGCTTCTACCTCTGTTGTGTTTGCTAATGTCTCACTGTCTAAAGCTGGTCATATTCCCAGCTCAGACGCAAGGATGGGGAAATAGACTCTTTATGGGAGGAGTGGACAATTGAGGGCGTTTTATAATCCACCACATCACCCCTGGGATATTCATGATATTTGCTATTAAATCCTGAATTTCCAGGGTCCATTTGAATACTCCATTCACTCAATTAATGAGTGTTTATTTTGCGTCAAGCCCTATTTTAGAAGTAGTGAGTAAAATAAACAAAAACTCTGGCCTCACGAAGCTTACATTCTAGTGTGGCCCCCTGTTTCCCAAATCAATGTTCTTTCTGATCCCAGCCAATGTCTCTGCCTCCTACACCCAGTAATAGACCTATCCCTTTGCTTTTCTTCAGGCAATAGATTCATCTCTTTCCTTTTGGAAACTTCCACTGCTATCTCTTGTGGGACTGTCAAACATGGAGTGCCCTTTGCTTGGCACACATCCGATTATGAGATCTGGTCTGGCCAATCAGGATACCTCATCCTGGACTAATGATTGATCCAGACTTGGGTAGATGAGCTAGGCAGAAACAAAGACATTCCCGGGAACTAACATGAAGCTGTTTAAGAAAATCTAGAATCTTTACCTACAGACACAATGTGAGTTAGCAATGCCAATAACCTTAGCTACCCCATGAAAATAAATTAAACAGAGGAAATGAAAACAAAATAAAAAAGAGAAACAAAGTTTTGGTGATATCATTTGAGCTCCCGGAAACAGCCATGCCTGAAGCTACAGCCACCACCCCTGCTCTTGGATATACAAGGCAATTACTTATCAAGTGTGAACTGGGTTTCTGTCACCCACAACCAAATCAGTTGTGAGTGATACAATCTTCCAGCATTGAATACTGCTGTCCCAAACTCCCAAAGCCAGCTAGAGTCCCTGGAAGCCCTGTGTGTTATTTGCAGGTACCATAAAATACACTACACATAATTCTACCATACATACAAAGAGCAATCCAGCAGGCAGAAAATAACTCCATGATATAATTATAATGTAGCAACCATAAATACATATTTTTAAAAAATTTATCCAACTAAATAAGGTCTGTAATTTTTAATTTTTTATTTATAATCATGTGATTCTTGTTTATCCACTAGGTTACCTGTAACTAGTACTCACAGACAAGCTCAAGAAAGATTTATGGGAAGGAAAATAAAATGAACAAAATTCTATCTGGTAGGTTATTTTTTTCCTATAAAGTCAAAAAAGATTAGCTTCTGCCCAGGTCATGAAAAATTCCAATGATCCTTTGGACCACAGACTGAGAACCTTTTTCTAAAGTAATATTAGAGATGATATTAAGTGAATCAATGTTAAATTACAAATGGTAAATTCTACTCTCCTCTGATCACCTTCTTAAGGAACACCCAGGCATTCTAATGTCAACCTTTTGGAAGTTACAGTCCTAAATTATTGCCCAATCCAGCCTCTTCCAAGCTCTCTCAAGTGTTTCCTATGAATTGTAACTTAACACACACACACACACACACACACACAGTTCTGAGTTCAAATTATGCCATGTACTCTTGAAGAGAAGCCATATGCATCAGTATATGAAAGGCTCTGAAGAGGAGGCTGTTTCATTTTGCTTGAACCAGCATTTCTCTAACTCATTTGATCACAGAACATCTTTTTTAAAAATCATGTCACACCTGTTAATATTCATGAGACCAGTTGTCTGTGAAGTACATACTAGCCTATCAAAAAACAGTAGGAGTCAGCAAACTTGTTTTGGCAAAGGGCCATAGAATCAAGTTGAGGCTTTGAGCGCTGTGCAGTCTTTGCCATAATTACTCAATTTGGCCACTGTGGCATGAGAGCAGCCACAGAGTGTATGTAAACCAACAACGTGGCGGTGTTCCAATAAAACCTCACTTCTTAGAACAGACAGAGCGCTGGATTTGGCCTGGGTGACGTAGTTTGCTGGCCACTGTCTGAACAAACAGGAGATTTCAAGTTCAGAACAGGAGAGCAGAGAAGACCACGGACTTAGAATCAGTCAGGCTATGTTGGAGTCCCGGGCCCGTGCACACGGCTACGGAGCCTCGAGCAAATTTCTCAACTCCCTAGAGCCTCTGTTCCATGCTGTCGAATAAGAAGTATGTGTACTTTTACACACCAATTGACTTTACATTTCTGCATAACTTCCATGAGTGGAGGGTGAGTGTGAATGTGTAAAATTCAAGAAAAGGGTTCAGTCTAACACATGGGCCAAAATAAGTTGGAATCGTGAAAAGATTCATAAACCAAAGTAAAGCAGCAAATGTAGCACTCGGATCCAAAGATGACAGATAAAAGAATTTCAGCCTTGTGTGAATTTGCGAAATTTGGGAAGAGAGCCCTGGACTTCTGTAGCGCATCGAGTGAGGTTTAAGCCAACCTTACCTAACTTCCAAGGGCCAGGGAAACCCAGTTAACGTGTTTCCATAAACCCATCAGGAGCTATACTTAGATTCATATGAGGTCCAAAGAGACAAAAGAAAACTGCTCTCCAACTCACTCACAAACACACATTTTCACGATTTAATTTTCAGCTAGAGACTCTGATGACCAAGTAGATCAGAAAGGTTCTATTTTCATTTTATCAGCAGAACAACACGGACATCAAGCCCAACAAAGAGGGTATGAACTGCACCGTGGTTCTACGTTGGATTTTTATAGGCCAGTGTTTGCTTTTATAAAGTTTTCTTTGCTCTCATCCTGGCAAAATTATCTTTTTTATTTTGCCACACTAACAGTGTTCATATTTTCCATTTCTGCTGCCTAATGTAGATAGATCTCCTCTTCCACTCATTCTACTTTTTGCATGCAGAGATGACAGAGAGAGAGAGACGAGGAAATGCTCAAATCCCTCCAGAATTCCCCTTTTGCTCCAGAGGGACCTAACATTTAACATGATTAATTTTTTTTCTTTTTAAAAAAAAAAGAAGAAGAAATGAACATTTCTTTGTCAGGGAGAAGCTTTTAGTCATCCTGACACCATGCTTTCACGCAGCAAAAATATTACTAATACTATTTTCCCTCTGAAGTGCATTTGTTATCAATATGCACTTAAACTGGTGATCAAGTCTTGCTAGGAGAGACACCTGCTCTGCATTTTCTATCTGTTTAATACCTTAGGGATACATCACTTAATAATTTAGTGCTAAACCATTTAGCATTTTATCCCATCATCCCTATATTACACACAGGATTTCAGTAATGTCTGATAAAATTATGTGTTAGCTGCCTTATGTGTGTGTAAAACTTAATAAGTCTTCTTTCCCCCCTCAAGTTTAATAACTGATTTTCTTACATTTATGGATGTGAAATTTTATTGCTCATGGATATAGTTTGAACCTAAATCTTCATATCTTATAAATTGATTTTTAGTTTCCTTTTTGACCTTATGAATTTCAATCAGACATTGACCTCTTGTTGCTCATGAATCTGACTGATTTAATGCCTTATAACAATAATAGTGGAGCAAAGCATTATCATAAGAGCCCACAGGGTTTGCAGAAACCCATAACTAGATCTCGGAGGCCTCGAGCAATAATAATTCTTGACCCAAGACCATGCTCTAACGCCGGCATTCTTTACTGAACTGGGATGGCCCATCCCTGTCACAGCCTAACCAGGGCGAGCAGTGGGAAAATACCAAAAGGAGATTGGTTACAACTGCTTCAGAGACACTACCTTGAACATAAACCAGTAATAGGAAAAGTGCAAAAAGCTAATTTTATCTCAATTTCATCATGATTGAAAAGAGAAATAATACACTAGAGCTGTCTTTTTTTTGGGGGGGGGGCAAAGGCATTTTAAGTATTTTAGTTGGATAAAAAATGAAAAATTAATATTAATTGTCTTTACAGACTGTATTGTTACTACTCTGTCTCATATTGTGACTGCTGAGTCTATGGTATAAATGGAAGACTTGAAGGATTGCTCCTTTGTTTCCTGGCTGTGCTAATTTAATTTAATTGGTTTACTGAATAAATGGGTGTTGTTCATTGTTCCTTATTAAGAAAGACTCTTAAACCAAAAACAAAAGCAGCTCTTTTTTTCTTGTTCTTTCTTTTTTTATGAACACAGGGGTCCAACTATTTACTGCACAGGATCAACATTTCTCAAAAGATAAACAGCTAAACTCTGGGCTTACCCAAGAGCTTCCCCTCCATGATTCATTCTCTCAAAAATCTAAGAATTCCCCCAAATTTCTACAACATAATGGTTGCAGTGGAATGCCGAGCACAACTGAAATCACCTGGGGGAGAATAAATTTTTTTCTGCTGAGAACTTAAATAGCTGCCCTATTTAACACACTTGTTTTGCATGTAGCTGCTCTAAAAGAAAAGGAAAGCAGACTTCCCAAAATCTTACTCTGAATGAAGCCCACTTCAAATCCCATGTAGAGTTCAACTATTAAGATTCAAAAGTACCTACAACACTAATATTCATATCCCATTTCAACCCACCGTATACAAGAAAGAGACTCAACGGAACGGTAGCCATTGGTTTTGTTCACCAATATTTTTAATTCTTTTCCTTCCAAACATCTGCTAGGATTATACTCTCCTGCCACCTGGAAACTAGGTGTGCCCATGGGACTGTTTGTCCAGTGGAATGTGAGCAAGTGCATTTAAAAGTCGATGCACAATTTTACAGTTTCCTCTTCTGCCTACACAAGTAAGGAAGCAACATCTGCCTGGGAAGTATAATGCAGGTCAAAAGAACCACCTACGGCTCAAAAAATGTTAAGAACCTTTGACTTAGTACAATCTTAGATTCCATTCGTGATATGCACACCACATGGTATCAAATAGTACGCTATGGGTTGCAAGTAAGAGAATAGCCAACTAAGAGGAGCTTACATAATAAAGATAGGGAACAGCTCACATAATAAAGCATTCAGAGGCAGAACTGCCCCAGGATTGATTTAGTTCATCTATGACGCCATCACGGACCCAGGCACTTTCCAATGATCTGCTCTGTCATCCTCAGTGTGTTGGCTTTTAGCCAGGGTTTGTGCCCTCATGGTCACATTATGGCTGCCAAAGCTGCATGCACCACATCATCACAATATCAATTTTAAAGGTAAGCAGAAATAGGAATTTTTCCCCATGTGTTTTTTTTTTAAGCAGGGAGAAAAACCTTTCTTAGACATTTCTAAGCAAAGCACTGGCAGTTCTGCTTCTGAACAAGATGGAGTTACAAGAATCAGATTTACCCTTCCACCTGAAACAACCAAAAATCTAGAAAATAAATATGCAAAACAGTACTTTTTAAGACACTGAACATTAGGCAATGAGGAGCAGTTTTTCCTAAGAACCAGGGGAAGTGAGGGAAGCTCCATGGTTGCCGTAGCTTACCGCCTTGAGAGAATTTCTGGGTGCTGGCGTAGGGAGAAGGAATTAAAGCAGAGGCAAGCAGACTCTCTGAGATGAAATGATGAGCTGAGAGTTTGAGGAGAACAAACAGGCTTGATTTGTACAGGGCAGCTGGGGAAAGAGCCACCCAAAAGGGGAAAGGGGCCGAGGAAGCAGCACCTAGTACTCCCACAAGGCTGGGAGTGGTGCCTCTTCCCACCAGTCAGATTGGAAAAGCTCGTAAGTCACAAGCTAAGATGGGTCTTGCCTCAGTAGTGGCAATTGTTAGCCCTAACTAAACACTGCTCTGATGTTACTTAACAAATCTTAAAAGCAAGAATTAAAAGGATCAAACTGTTCTCAATGTAAATAAACTGTGTCCCAGAACAAAGTTCAAGAATATTTTATAGAAATACAAAAACATTCAGCCCCCAAGAAGGTAAAATTCATAATGTTTGGCATCCAATCAGAAATTTCCAGATATACAAGTCTCAAGAATGTAAGATTTGAAATTAGGAGGAAAATCGATTAATTGAAATAACCCAGAACTGACACAGATGTTAGAATTTACTGACAAAAGCATGAAAACAGAGTTTATAAGTTTAGTAGAAATGTGGAAGACATATCTTAAAAAGCAGAGCAAGTTTTATCTAAAAGATGAAAATTATAACATCTGACATGAAAAATAAACCAGATGAGGTTAATGGCAGATTAGACATTGCAGAAGAAAATATTAGTGAACATAAAGGCACAGAAATAGACACTATCCAAAACAAATTTTTAAAAAATAAACAGAGCACTCAACAAGCTGTGGGAAACTTCAAAGGGCCTAAATATATGTGCAATTGGAGTCCCTAAAAGTAAAAACAGGAAAGGTAGGGACAGAAATAATACCTGAAGAAATAATGTTAGATAATTTTCCAAACTTTGTGAAACTATAAACTCACAGATCCAAGAAGTTCAATGAACCCCAAGCATCAGTAACATGAATAAAACCACACCAAGACATGTCATAATCAAATTATTCATACTTACAATAATTGTAAAGATAGTATGATAAATGTAGCCACAGAAAAAAGACACAGTATGTATTTACAATATATAGAGACATTATATATAAAACAAAAAATAAGAATGACAGCAATTTCTCATCAAAAACAATACAAGTGAGAAGACCATGGAGCAACATCTTTAAAGACATGAAAAGAAACTAAATTTATCAACCTAGAATCTTATACCCAGTAAATAATTTTGCCTTCATGTTTGAAATATACTTCAGCAGCACCAAGAGAGTGATGGCCCTGCCTAGGTTCTTGTCTCAGTGCAGAATCCTGGATTGAGTTTTTTGACAAGATACAGATGTCCTAGTCCTGAAGAAATGTGCATACTGAAGTAGAATGGATTACAAGGCTCACCGACCCTGTGGGTAAGCAGAGGGTGTAGAACTGTTGGGTGGCAGCAGCCTTACCCATGAGATCTCCTCGGAGGATGTGTGAATATGTATTTCAGGGTAAAATATATTTCAAACATGAAGGCAAAATTAACACTTAGGATTTCATAATCAACAGAATTGCACTACAGAAAAATGTTAAATGATACCTTTCAGGCCAAAGGAAAATAACATCAGAAGGAAACTGGAATCTACACAAAGGAATGAATCTACACAAAGCACAAGAAATAGTAACTACTGGAAAAGATATAACAAATTTTTCTTATATTTAATCTCTTCAAAAAATAAAATGACTGATTAGATACAAATAATAACAATGTAGTGTGGGGTTTATAATAAGAGTGGAAGTCAAATCTATGACAACAATAACTTCTCTCAAAGGGGAAAAATGGAAGTTTATAATTGCAAAGTTCTTATACTACATGTGAAGTGGTGTAATCTCACTGAAGGAAGATTGTGATAACTTACAGATCTATACTATGTAACCTAACGTAATTGGTATATGTTATTATAGCTAATAAGCCAATGAAGGTGATAAAATGGAATCAAATAAGAAATATTTAATCAAAAAAGACAACAAAAAATAGATGGGACAAATAGAAATTAAGTAGCAAAATAATAGATTTAAACATAATCAATATTCACATTAACTGTAAATGGTCTAAACACTAAGACAAAGATTGAGATATTAGGTAAAACAGCAAGACCAGACTTTATTCTGCCTACAAGACACCCACTTTAAGGATAAACGCACAAACAGATAAAAAGAAAAAGGATAGGTAAAGATATACAGTGCTAATACTAATCAAAAGAAAGCTGGAATGGCTATATTCACCAAAATTTTAAATGTCTGTACTTTGAAAGATGGTGTTAGGAGGATGAAAAGATAAGACATGGACTGGGAGAAAATATTTGCAAATCATGTATCCAATGATTTATATTCAGAACATATAGAGAGCTCTCAAAACTCAATAATAAGAAAGCAAACAACCCAAAAAGATTTGAACAGGCACTTCATCAAAGTATAGATGGATGGCAAGTAAGCACATGAAAGGATGTCAATGTTGTTAGGCATCAGGGAAATCCAAATTAAAATCACAACATTCTAATGGAATAGCTAAAATTAAAAAGACTGACCATAACAAGTGTTGCTGAGGATATAGAACAACTGGAAATCTCACACAATGCTGTTGGGAATGTAAACTTACACAACCACTTTGGAAAATATCTGGTAATTGCTTCAAAATTAAATATAAACCTACCATGTGATGCAGCCCTTTCATTTCTTGGCATTTACCCAAAGGAAATAAAAGCATATGTCCATACAAAGACTTACTTATACATGAATATTCATAACACCTTTATTTGCAATTGCCCAGAACTGGAAACAACCCACATGCCCACTCACCAAACAGGAGAATGGATGAACAAATTCTGGTCTGTTCGTACCATGGAATACCACTCAGCAATAAAAAGGAATGAATTACTGAGACATGTCACAATATGGGTGAATCTCAAAATAATTATTACTAGAGAAAGAAGTCAGGCAAAAGAAAAAGAGTGCACAGTGTATGAACTCATTTGTTAAAAATTCTAGAAAAAAACAAACTAATATATATACTAACAGAAAGCAAATCAGCATGTGCCTGGGCTTGGGGACAGGGAGAGGAAGGAAGGGTGGATTACCACAGGCCAGAGGAAACTTTGGGGGGTGATGGATTTTTTCATTACCTTGATTGTGGTGATTGTTTCATAGGTGTGTACATATGTCAAAACTTGTCACATTGTACACAATAAGTACATGTAGTTGAAAATATGTTACTTAGACCTCAATAAAGCTGTTCAAAAGGAGAAAGAGGAGGAGGAGGTGGAGGGAGCAGCAGCTAACACAGCAGCAGAAGCCACAGCAGCTGCTCCCAAGCACACGTCCCCTCGGCTTCCGTTAGCTGGAGTAAGCACGTGCCTGTGCCTGTTTACAAGGGAGGCTGAAGAGTAAACGGGCCTTGGCCCTTATTGTAGAAAGTGGGCACTGGCAACAAGGGAGACAGGAAGAAACCAGGGAAAGTCATCTGCAATGATCAGCCAACAGTGTCTGCTGCCAAAATGTTGGGTGATAGATGTGCACTTTAGCTCTGCTTTAACAAAAGTCTATTTTGCTAAAAGTAATTATTTCCTCTTAAGAGAAAGATCAGATTGTTTTATTTGCCTTGGAAAAAACCTATAAAAGAAAAATTGGTTCCACAGGGTCTAACAACAAGGAAATAAGTCAAATCCTAAGTTCTGATCTTATTAAAGACCCTCTGAGAAACAGGAGCCAGTCTGAGCTTCAACTGTGTTCATCAATAGCTTTGCAAGATGCCCACAATGTGGCTAAGACCAGCAGAAGCCTAGTGAAGTCAGGACTATTTGGGGATAGAAGTCAAGATCTTACAGAGAAAAGCTTACCATTCTAAGCATGGCTTGGTCAGCAGGGGTAAGGGAAATTCTAAATACATGATGAAACTGACATCCAATTTTCTCCAAACCCAAACCTCTACACACTCATACCCAAATCCGGAATTAAGAGAAAGCTATGAGAAAAAACTGAAGAGCTATTTGGCTAAGGACTCAATAGGATTAGATCACCAGCAAAATAAACCAGTACCAACAGAGAGATACAGGAAAAGCCGGGTGGAGTGGCTTCCTCTCCCAATTTGCAGAGTATTAACAAGTCTCCAGCAGCTCAGGGTGGAAGCGCATTGCAGGCCAGGGCCCAGTGAGAGCTGCTGGTCCCAAGAGAGGTAGCGATGAAACCAGGGCAGGAGAATGAGACAAAACAGCTGAGACACTGTGAAAACCAACCACATCTGTTCATGAGCACATGAAAAACCCTGCCCAGGGGACACGGAGGGCTCTGCGTGGGCCCTGTCGAGGGAGCTGATTCTGCAATTGCAGGGGCTAGCGTCTTTGTGTCAGACTCTTTGGGTTGAAAATGATAGCAATGCAACTCAAAATGCCTTAGCAGAAAACAAAAACAAAAAAAGGAATTGTTCTGACTCATGTCACTGAGCAGTTTAAGGGCTACAACTTTCAGGCACCGCCTGTGCTCAAACAGCGTCATCAAGACAGGGCTCATTATGCCTTGTCCTGGCTGCGTTCTCACAGTTAGCACTGACGTGAGCGCTTACATTTCCAAAGCTATAAAACAAATTCCACAGAATTAAAAAGAGTGCCTCTGGCCTGATAATGCCAACAAAAGAAATAGAATGGAGTCTTATGGGCCTGCGGGGGGTCATGTCCTAAAGCAACTTCAGTGGCCAAGAGGGTGGAACTGGCCACGTGGTCACACCTGAATTAGGCAGCCTTCCCTGGAGTCGGGCATGGGCAGTCGGCCCCATCTGAATGACGCAGGCAGACAGTGAGGGAGCCGGAGTTCCCAAGGGAAAGCTGAGCTGAGATCAGAAGAAGAAGGGGACAGACGCTGGGCAGGGAGCAACACCAGATGTCCACGCTGGAGTAAGGACCAGCGCAACACCACAGGAGTGCAGCCTCTTCCCTCCGCGTAAGTCTGGCCGCCAGGCTCACGGTGGCCGGCAGTGGGTCCTCATCGCATCTCAACTCCCCTTTATTTCTCTACACAACTTTACCCCGCACTTTCGGGTCTCTCATACTGACCTTGGCCTCCAAACTCCTATCAAGGAAACGTATGAGGTAAAAGCATTTGACCTAAAGTGTTAATAGCAACATGTAACCTCATCCCAGTGTGTCTTGAACAACAGGAGGAAGTCTCCAGCGTTCAATTCCATCCTTACCTGGGATGCGGCAAGCCAAGGAGTTTCGGGATGACCTGAGCCCCTCCAGTGAAGCTCAAATTAGGGGGAAAACACTTCCCCAAAAGGAAATGGTGGTATTTTTAGAAAGGGGAAGTAGACACAAAGTAATCAGAAACAAGGAATATTACTCTATACTCAAAACTATTAACAATGTTAATAGTGATAAATAATGACTTCTAATTTCTACACTTTAATTTTACGTATTAACTTTTTAACTTATTCAAAAACATACATTGATTTAGATACAATATTAAAGGAAATATACTACATTTTAAATCACATTATCCTCTTTCAGCATCAATTGTTTTCATCACTAAGATTGTATTTTAAGCTAAAAAATATCAAGTTCAGAGAAAGTGAAACCACTGGCTTGACATCTTGAAATTTGACCATTTATTCCAAAGTTATTTGAATGCCTCTGGCAATAATATCCTGCAAAAAAAAAAAAAGATTCAATGACATTTCTTTTTTCTAAACCATATCAAATTATTTGCAGAAGATGGGACACAAATATGAATAAATCAATCAATATTTGTTTCTCCTGTTCTTCGGAAAGCCAGTCCTGGCTCTATTTTCTAGGGTTCATTGGAAATAAGTTCTTTAGGGGAAACCTCATAGTGCCTGGGATCTCTTTTTTATTTCTTCATTTCCTTTCCTGTTAAGCCATATTACTCATAATGGCAGAATGCTAGCTGACTATATAAATTTGCCCCTTTCTGTTTATCTTGTAGGCACGTGTCAAAGCAAATAAGCCTGATTTGCCTTAGAGCTTGGAAATTAAATTGTGGGAGACTAAGTCCCTGTAGTTAAGGTAAACCAGAGTGGTTGAATTCATACCCAAAGGAACAGGCAGCAGAACATTTGCATCTGTGGCAATTAGGCAACCTCAGAACAGGAAGCAAAAAAACTGTCCAAAGTGTGTTTATATATCCAATGAAGCCAGCGAGTTTTCTTAAATATAAAAACATCTGCTTTTACACATCTTTCTTTATCAAGATTGTGGCTGTAAAAGTTAATTCCCACTGATGCTAGTATCAAAACTAAGAAGAAAATCTCACTTCCTACTTAGCTTCCTCTACCACTGGGTCATAATCTTCAGTGAAACTCAGATTGCTAAGAGATTCTTCCTTAAAATATTGAAAGCACAGAAATAGGTGCTAGTGATTATGGCTGCATGTTCTTAACCTCGAATACCACTTCCATATTTCCTGAACACTTTACATTCATCACAGGTTAATAGTAGTATATATTGGGCACTTGTAACAAACTTTAAATTTCTAGGCCCTGGCTATCTATTATCTTTTTCAATCCAGACATCTCTAAGAGGTTAGCATTTTTAAGTTCATTTCATAGATGACAAAACTGAGTTTCAGTTAAGTCTCCATTCAATTAGAATTCATAAATTTTTTCTAAATATACATTAAAATAAATACATAACCCTGAAAATGAGAAAGCACTTCATCCATGAGTTATGTAAAATTTATCTCTCCTACTACCCATTTTATAGCCACCCCAGATTTTGAAAATGCAAGGGGAAGAAAAAAGGTTTTTAAAAATCTGCTGAGTTCCTCAACGTGCCAAGCCCTACATTCGCGTTTTCCAAACTGTCACTGCATTTGCGCTGCACAAACGCAATGATCAGGATACATTACTAAAATCAAGTGCAAGCAATGGGCAGGTGTAGAATTTCGACTCAGGTCTCTCTGAGGCAGATATAGAAGCCGGTGTTAATCTACAGGCTTGACCCCAGGTGTGTAAATTACAATCCCAGCGTCACCACCCACCAGCTGTGTGGCTTCAGACAAATAAGTGAAACTCTCTGAGCTTCAGTTTCTTATGGTAGTAGATCCCAACTTGCCTTGCCACTGTTCCTCTGGAGATCAAATGAGATAAAGCACACAGAAGCTGTGTCTGGCACACAGTGAGGTCTCATGATGGTCGGCCTCCAAGATGGCCCCAGTGAGTCCAGCCTCCTGGCACTCATGTTCCTGTGTACGCCCCTCTCCCATTAAATAGGGCTGAGCTGTATAGGATATGGCAAAGTAATGGTGAGTGATTTCTGAGACTGGCTCATGAAAGATTTTGTAGCTTGTGCCTTGGTCTCTTAGCTCACTCTGAGGGAAGCCATCCATCGTGCCATGAACACACTCAGGCAGACTTCTGGAAAGGCCCCCGTGGGGAGGAACTGAAGCCTCCTGCTGGCAGCTGGCACTGCATGCTGGCTATGTGACTGCGCCTTCTTGGAACTGGATCCTCCAGCCCACAATAGTCAAGCTTTCAGATGACAGTGACTCCAGCTGACCCTGGGACCACAATCTCATGAGAGACCTCAAATCAGCACTACTCAGTTAAGCCACTTCTGAATTCTAGACCCACAAGCCTTGCGAGGTAATAAATGTTTATTGCTATTGTAAGCCACTAAGGTTTCGAATAATTAGTTATGCAGCAATAGATAACTAATACACTAATACAGTGTCCAAGCAAACCTTAAGTTGTTAGCAAAAATCAAAGTCCACATTCTTTCTGCTCCACCAAAAAAAAAAAAATGCCTTTCCACAAAGGACGGACCTTTTCTAGTAAACTTGCAGCCCTGTAGCACAGGATGGGAGATGCAAATAATGATGGGAATTTTTTTAGGCATGAAGGGAGAATTGAATGGTGCCATTCAGGTGACCTCATGCCTTGCTCATTACAAGATCATATCCATCGAGAGGTTCAAAATTCCGTTACTAACACCACCAGCTTGGGCACCTGTCCTAATACAACCACAAATCAGCAGGCTGGTTTGCATTTGTAATATCTGTTTGCAGATCCCAAAACTGTAAGCTTTTTCCATGATTCTCTCCATTCACTGCCTTGTCTCTTTTCTTCTGATTTCTCCCAGAAGCACAAAACAGTGAAAGAGAGGCATTGAAAGCAATATTTCTAGTGAAGAATCTGGCTTTTCCTATCTATATGTAGTGTCGTTCCCATCGGCAGCATGCAGGAATGGGTGCAGAGGGAGCAAGAACAGGCTTAATGTTTTTGTATTAATAAGACTCATAGTACTAGCAGCCTCTGCAGCCCTAGTCGTCACATCAGAATAAATCACTATCTCATCAACCTGTCCACACACTCCAGGTTCTGTTACCCTGTACAAAACTTCTCATCTATTGTTCTAGGAAAAGTTTTGGAATCACAGAGAAGTTCTTAGATTTTTCCCCAGGTTCTAGTGATGTGTAGATTGACTTCTCTCCTGTCCTGCCTTAAATGTAGAGAAATGTACATAAGTAACTGATCAAGCTTCTGGTATCTAGATGCTCTCTCTGCAGTCAACACTGTTGATGGGAATGTAACTGGAGATATGTTTGCTTGTCACAACTGGGAAGAGGAGGTGCTACTGGCATCTAGTGGAGAAAGGCCAAGGATTCTCTAAACATCCTACAATGCACAGGACAGCCCCCCACAACAGAGAATTCTCCATCTCCAAATATTAATATCAATAGAGCAGAGGTTCAGAGACCTTGCTTTAGAGCCTAATGTCCCATGAGATCAAATTCCAAAAAAAAAAAAGAAGAAGCCAGTGTTAGGGACTCCAAGGCTGCTAAATATCCCACATAATGTTCCATAATGTCTCCCACCTAGACAATTGTCACCTCACAATGACAAGATGGCTGCACCACCTCCAGCATCACATCTCTGTTCAGGGTAAGAAAAAAGGTGAGGGTAAAGTGGACAAAGGATATGTCCCAGGTTAGTGTGACTGCCGCTGTCTCCCACCCCCAGGGAGCTTTCCTGGAAGCTAAATCCAATTACTTCACTTATATTTCATTGGTCGAAACTGTGTCTCTATCTTCAGCCTTCAAGGAAGGCTGAAAAGTGTAATGTTTTTAAACTAGGCATGTTGCTGCTGCCTAGTTTAAAAAGAATCATTGTTCTGTCAGTAAGGATGAAGGGAAAATGGACATTTTGTGGGCATCTAACTCTGCTACCACATCCTCCGGTTCAGAATTTTCACGTCCAAGAATTTTTCACAGCACACAAAGACACGACTACTATGAGAATGTTCATCACAACATGGTTAATACAGAAAAAAGAAAACTGGAAACCACGTACGTATCTGCAGCTGATGCTGTTGGGGTCCCACCCAGGTCCCTTTAATGGGCTTGTGTTCCTCCTCACGAGTAACAGTCAGGGTTGGCTGCTGACAGCTCAAACCCATGGCTTCTCCAGGGGGTTGTAGAATTGCCTGGGTTCCTCCTCTGGCTTCTACTGCCTCACTCACTCCCTCAATAAATCATATTTATAAAAATGCCCATCTCAGGCAATGCTTCTAGGAAACCCATGCTTAAGACAACATACATCAATAGAAGACTGGCCACTGAGATTAAGATATAAGCACATAATAATGAATGCCAGTTAGAATTAGGCAAACCTGTTTACAATGATATTGACAAGATGTCTGCAATATATCGTCAAATGCAAGAAAAAAGAAGGTTGAAGAACATTATGCATAATATGGTCTGATTGGTATTTTAAAAAAACACTATACCTCAATCTGCTTAAATATATGTATTTAGAAAATTTCTAGACGAATACAAAAGAAACTGTCAGCATTTGTTTCCTCTGGTTATATTTTCATCTTCCATTCTTCTGTATTGTTCGAATTAAGAAAAATGTTTTCTTTATGACTTAAAAATTTTTACTGAAAATATCTCCATTATCCAACATGATGAGATGTTGAGACTTTTGGTTCATAGTATTTGCTACCAAAATATTCAACTTTAGGAGAATTAAACAGAAGGCTAGGTTCCAGTCCAACTCTGCTATTTACTGAGTCAGTTTAGGTAAGTTATTCCACCTCTCAAATGCTAACTTGCAAAATAACAGTTAAAATAAATACATTAACCTGCAGTGTTCTGTGAGGAATGAATGAAGTAATGCATGTGTAGGCATTCTGTAAACTATAAACCTTTAAATGATACTGTTGTTATCAGTAATGATACAGAAACATACCGAGACTTTGAAAACCCACAGATACAAATTAAATAGTATTACATGGTATGCCAAAACCACGGTTCTGTGATACAAATAAGGAAAACTGACAGCTCCCAGAACCCTCTAGGAAGCCTAGAGAACAAGGCCTGGAGAGGTAGCAGCACAAAAGGTGGCTTTTTATCCCTAACCACAGAACAGGCATGTGACAGCATAGTCCGGTGAGCACGTGCAGTGGCCCTCGCCGACAGAGCTGGAGGCTGCAGCCTGTCTGGCCAACACCACCAACCCTGGAGGGAGGCTGTTCCTGTGAACTGGCCCTGCTGCGGTTGGCACTGCCACTCCAAAGATGTGGATACAGCTGCAGCATCACCAGAAACATATACCTCTGCCAGTACGTCTTGACCATCGCTGGCTACTCAGTTTTGAAGGAAAGAATTTCACTCTAACCAAGACTTAAAAGGTCAGAAGAGTCCTTCCAAACATTAGAAGGGGATTCAGACACCAGAAACAACAAAAAAAGATAAATGTTACCTATTTGATACAGCCATAGAAGTCCTTATGAGTAGCCAAAATCCAAGTCATTTTTTTATACATTCACAAATATATTTTTATAAATTTGCTTCTCTGGGAAGCTGACTTTGAGACAGAGATTAGCATGCGGGACTTTTAGTAAGAAGTGCTCTTAGGGTCAACACCTGTGAAGGGAGAGAAAAGAAGGATTGGACAGAGGGAGAAGCTGAGCTGCAATGCTGCCTCCATGAAGGATTTGTGGCACTGCGGTAACAAAAGGGCTGCTGTATACTAGCCATCACAGCCACAAGCAAGGCAGGAAGTGGGAAATATAAAACACAGAATGTACAGAGAGGTTTTTCTTGACTGGCTCTTTCCTTTCCCAGATCCTAGAAATTTTTCCAGAAGTCCCTGGAAGATCAGGCCTTTTATCTCATTCACCAGAAGTGGGTCACGTGGCTATCCATAGCTAAAAGGGAGGCTGAGAAAGTGAATTTCTGGGAAAGAAGAGAGTGTTGGCCATGTTTGGATTGGACTCCCTGGCAAAATGACAACCAAAACACACACAATGCCCATTCTTATACTGCTTACAACCTTGTGGCACTTTCAGTGAGCACTTGCTTGGTACCAGCCTTTGGGCTAAGACATTTTATATTAAGTATCTCATCTGAGTCTTATAATGACCCTATGATGTGGGTTTTATTACCATGCCCATTTGACAGATGAAGAAACTGAAGTTCAGAGATGTTATGTCCGAGGTCATGCAATTAGGAAGTTACAGAGATTCAACTCAAACCCAAGCCTGCATAACCCCAGAGTCTGTGTTCATAGCTATTTCCTCTCACTGCTTTCCCGCAAATAGCCACATGTATAATTACACTAGAAAAGTGGGAAAGAGACACATACAAGGGACCTGAGGAACTAGGAAGATTTCATGGAAGTCCGAGACTTGAGTTGGACTTTGTATGGCAAAGAAAAGCAGACAGAAAGCCTCGCTTCTTCGCTGAGCCTGCTACAGATACAAAAAAAAAAAAATATTAAGGTGAAATTAAAATGTTTGACCAAAACTATCCAATGCCTTGCCACTCAGTGACTGGTCCACAAGCCAGCACCATAAGCATCCTCTGGGAGCTTATTAGAATGCAGTATCTCGGGTCCTGTTCCAGACTTACTGAATCAGAAGGTTCCCAGGTGATTTAAATGCACTAAAAAGTTTAAGGAGCACTCTTCTAGAAGGCTCATTGAGAGTTCAGGCTGCCGGTAAGCAGAACAAGCCCCGAACGCTGATGTTGAGACTAACTCAGTCTGTAAATCAAACCGGACATCATCATAATAAGCCAGTCACCACGCTGCACAGAGATGACCCCATTCAGTCGCTGTGCTCTTGCAACATTAGGGATGACCAGTGTTACTATTTGCAGATGAGGAAACTTGTCTGATTTAGTAACTTGACCAATTTCCCATAACTAACAACCTGGCAGAAACTAAGATGTGAACCCACCACTGATTAATTCTAGAGGTTTCATTCTTTGGCACCACCCTATACCCCCTAATTATGGTGGCTGTGAAGAAGGAATGGGGTTATCTTTGTAAAGGACTTAAAACAGTGCCTGGTACTTAATATGCATAAACGATGAGGAAAAGTCATCTGACCAACCTTAATGAGACTTGAGACAGCAAACGCTCAATTACCTAAGTGCGGCTCTCTGTTGAAGACTTGGAATGCCGGCTTCCACCAACACCCAGAAGGCATCTCGACAACTTTGCCCTCCCATCAGTCCATGTTTTAACAAATGAAAATAAATTTGCCTACTAACCTAAACAAAATATAATTAGAAAGGTGAATCTGCAGCCCTGAGTCAAACGTGGGCCAAAGAGGTCTCACATAAATGACTCTGGGTTTTCCACTGTTTTGAATTATCCATGCCACCGCTCCCCTCATTGGCACTGATAACTGGGTGTTAACTACATTACATGCAATTAAATTCAAAATATTTGTGCAGCAATTATATGGATTCATCAAACCTAATGGTGCAGTCACGATTCCGTGGGTACTCATCAGTACTACTCAGAAAAGAAATTGGCACATAGAAATATATTCTTACCAGATGATAATTATAACACAAATATTGTCTAGTGTCCTCATATGAGCTGATATCTATCAAGAGTAAACAAAGTAGAAGATTCTAACAATACTGACCCTACTACTATCAGTAGTTTTATATATTCTTCATTAGAGATCTGATATATCAGGAGGACATTTGTTCTGAAATCAATCAGTAAGCCATATTTGTGTTTACTCTTTTGTTCATAAGGTTATTTATTTTCTTTCTTCTTTTGAGATCCTCTCAGCCTCTGATTGTTGGTTACCCAGCATAAGAACCCCCCAGAGCAGACACGGTTAATGTCTACACCACTCTCGTGGCCCAACCCCAAGTTTACCAAGAGCCAAGTAGACGCTTTCCGTGCACACTGATGCTGCCCACCTCAAGCATTCATGTCTCTTTCTCTACCTGGGAGCTTCCTCTTGTTCCAGGAGACCTTGCTCAGCCAGGGATTTAAGGCCCCTACGGACAAGCCCGAACTAATGCAGAACGAGAGTTGGAGGATACATACTCTAGTTTTCCCACCACTTGGTGAGTCAGTTCGTGGCTGCTCTACACCACGCCTCAGAGGTTCCCAGCGGGGTGGAGCCCAGGTGCCCAGAGTGGTAAGCTGCTCACTGATGCATCTTTTATTGACTTTCCTCCCCTTCCTCTCTCACTTTGCCCACTCCTTCACTTGTGCTTCCTGGAATCATCTTCCAAATACACTCCCTGCACTCCAACCCTTGCCACACAGTCTGCTTCCAGGAGAAACCCAACCAATGCACCCCATTTGTTTAAGGGCTTGACCCCCTCATGAAACTTGTTGGGGATCAGAGACAAAGTTCCACGGTAGAGGTTTTATTCTCATTTTTCTGAATTCCTGTGTAGCTAGGACATGTTACATAGGCTCCAACAACCAAATGAGTCGGGGAGTTTATGACACAGAAATGCGGGGCTTGCATACAATCTCCTCTGGCAAAATTATCGGCAGTGGTGGCAGAGCTACATCCGGTTTCCAGAAATGGTGGCATCAGTGATTTTAGCCAAAGTTCCGCTTTCTGGTGAGGGTGGCATCTCTGATCCAGGCAGCAACGTTTAGGCCCAGCAGTGATGGCCGCATGTCTTCATGGTACCAGTTCCTCCCGCAGACAGACTTTGACCCTCCTCCTGCTGTCTCTGGTCCTCTGGCCCCTCTAGACCCTCTAACAAGTTCCTTTTCTGTTTAAATACACTAGAGTTCATTTTCTGTGGCTTGAAACTAAAACGCTAACTAATATGATGTGTTATGTTCTCCTTATGTAAAAAAATAACAAGGAGATTCATTATGACATTGCCTGTCAGAGGCAAATGTTGGAGACAAGCTAAATACCCATCAGGAGGAGTCTCATCCATGCTGAAGTATCAAGCCAATAGATAAAAACTAACAAGATAGCTCTGAATGTGAATCTATGGAATTATCCCAAATTAAGTTTTTAAAAGCAGCATCATGCATATGGTTTGCTACCTTTTGTATATATGTACACCTACATATAGATGTGTATCTGTGTGTGTATATATAGTCCTATATATTGTCATATAGGTAGGGATATACATGCATATAGAGAATCCCATATACTTACACAAGCATCAAATGTCTCTAGAAGGTTCTGGAAACAGGGTTTGCATCTGAAGAGGGAAACAAGTATCCTAAAAATCAGATTGGGACTAAGTCTTACATTTCCCTATATATTCTTTTAGATCATTTGAGTTTATACTTATGAACACATGTCATCCAGTGAAAAATAAATAAAATTTAGATTTGAATGTGTAAATGAACTTAACATTTGAAGCTAAAATAGAACCAATTTCCAGACCCTGACACACTTAGTCTAAGGTGAGATCAGAGATTCTGCATTTTCAGCAAGTAGCTCAAGTGGCTCTGACACCAGGGCATCCCTCTGAAACCTGGTCTAAATTCTAATAGATCAGAAGTGTCTTGTGCATTGTGCTGTTTCATATTGTCCAGATCTCCACACTGAGCCCCAATTAATATTGTATTTTCTAATATTTAAAAAAAAAAAGCGTTCATGCTGGGAAGAGGCACATTCACTGGAACCCAAAGATTTTCCCAGGTGTGCAAAGGGAAGCATCAATATATTGACACTAGCGGGGTTTCCTACACTGGTACTAACAGCCCAAGGGCAAAAGTTCTTATTTTATCACCTTTCTCATCTTTCCTGGAATATTAAGTGGAGATGATCATAACGTGCTTTTGATTACTATATCAGCTCACACGTATGCGTGTGCACATGTGCACATACACACACACAATTTTCAGCTTTCAAAAACCTTAAGGCTGTTGGAGTGTTTTCCACTAGACTGTATTTTAGGCATGAGGACAAAGATCACTCTTTGAAAGCTGAGAGGCCGCTGTTCTCACTGAGTATTAGTGAGGTTGCCTTTCTCAGCTAAAATGCCCTTCTGCCCTATCCCAACTTTTGTCTCTTTCTTACTTTTTTACCTTCTCTCTCTGGGCATCACGCCAAACATGCAGGGAGGTGACCCACTTTATCAATCTATTATAATCTTCTAAAGCCTCTGCCATTTGAAACCAATTTATTTTTATATGGTGTCTTCCATAAAAAAATTATCTCAAAATACTTTGTCGAGAAGAAGCCACGTTATGATAAAATGGCTTAAGCATTTTAAAATTTCTTGGTTGTGAGGATCAAGAGTTAAGCACATTTCAATAATTTCCTGTAAGTTCACAGCTCTTCATATAAGAGTTTTAGTTTTCTTAGCAATTCCTGTTTTAGAGAACCGTGACTGGCAAAAGCTTGCACTTAGGACCAGATCGTTCAGAGTGTGAGAAACTCGTGAGGGTTGCACTGAGAAAGCGCACCTGCATTTGATCCAGACCTGCAGCCACTCTGTCAAGCCGGGGTCCCCCTCCATTCCCACTCCCGGCTCCTCCGGCGCCCTCGGGGACACTTGACTGGCCTCTATGGCTCCAACCTCTTCCAGTCCTCCTCCTAACGTTCTGGCCATTTCTTTTCCTTCATTTTTTTCTAGAACATTCTGTCTACCCCTTGTCTCTCATCCCCCATCCTCTTCTCTCACCTGCTTCCTCTTTCCCCCAGTGGAGACTCCTACTATGCTGACCAACCCACTTTTAGTGGTCTACTCTTATTTTGCTCAGCATCCATTCTCTCTTATTTTGGTAATTTCAGCCAAGATCTTCTTTGGAAAATAAGACCTCCTCCATCTGTGACTCCCATGTTTTAAGCGGAGTTTGATTCTATTGGGCCCAGATGGCCATGACTTGGCTTGTTCCATGAAAAGTGAGTAGTAGTGCTGTGGGCCACTTCTAAGCTCTGAGGGCCATCATGTGTCTTCATCACATTCTTCCTTCCCTGTGGCATGAGATTGGAAATACCCCAGGTAATGACCACTCCACAGCCTGGGTTCTTCATGAAGTTGGCAGGAAGCAGAATCTCAGCCGCCCCACAATGGGCATGTAACATTGTATAAGCCCCTACTATTCGGGGCTTGTTACTGCAGCGTAAGCTACACCACCCTGACTTATACTGGGGCATCTACAGCACATTATGTAACACCGCAGGGTGTCCAAGACAGCACCCTTAGGTCAATCATATTAATATGCTCAAGAAAAAACATGCAAATATTTGCACTAAATGTGATGAATTAAAATATATAAATAGTCTCACGTTAACTCAGAGCTTTGGGGATTTGAAAAGTTCAGGATTTCAGGCTGTATTTGCTCTCTCGTGTCCTCACCCACTTCTCTACCACTTGCAGTTTGTCTTCCAGCCAGGCAACTCCACTGCACCTGCTCTCTCCCAATCACTGCATTTCTCACTCCCATTCGTTCAGCCCTGTTTCAGCTCTAACCGTCCCTAAGCTCAAACTAATACAGCCATTAATATTTGATGCTGTGATTCATAACTTTCTCAAAAGTTTGTCCTCCTCTGATTTCAGTGACCCCATGCAACCCATGCTGTCTGTGTTTTCTAACCCTTTTCCTTCCAATTTCCTAACTGACTCCTCTTTTCTCCTCATTATCCAAACATGTACATTTCTGCAGAATTGATCCTCAATTCCTTTCTCGTCTTCTCTTTTCTTGCGATTGCTTTGTGCCCAAGCAATCGTTTTCATCCCCCATGGCTTCAACTCTCACCTCTACATGGATGGCTTCCAAATCAATATTTCCAGACCAAATCAATAGCTCCAGACATGACCTCCTTCCTGAGTTCCACTTCATGCACAGATAAGGGTAAGGCTCTCTCTACACTGGCATATAAATAAACCAACAAGTATCTAACAGTGTGCCATTCCAGTGATACTCATTAGAGGGGCAAATCTCTTAGGATGATAAGCTTGAGTCATAGAAGAAGTGACCTGGAAGCACATATTCAATATTACAATTTTATTTTATATTTAAAAACCATAAAAAGGTGAGGTTTGGTTTGATTTGGTTTTGCTTGCTAATACAAAGTACAAAAAATCAAGCTTAATAACTCTTTCCTGCTTAGATTTTGGTTTAGGATCTCCCTAAAACTGACTCTGAGACCAGGAATAGAGAGCAAGTAGTTCATTTTTTATGCAATCCCAGGAAACATAAGCAGGGGAATGGGGAAATAATACCCAGAGTGGAAGGCAGCCATAACAGGGTTTGTCATCAATGCTGTCACCATTTGGGGTACTTGGAGATCATTTCTTACCAGGAAGTCTGGCCTCCAGTGCAAAACATGCCTTGGAGCAGGGTTATTTACATGCCAATGCTTCCTACTGGTCATTGATTAAGGGCTAATCCCAAGGATGTTAATTTCCTAGTATTTCTGGCTGGCTTTGCAGGTGGTTAAGCTGGCTCTGGCTGCAAGAGAAAGTCCTTTGACAAACAAGTGCAAGCCCTGGAGGCTGCACGTGGGCCAGTGTGCAACGAAGTGGAGAGCAAGAGGGTGGAGGTGGGACATTGGGAACGCCTGCTGCAGCTTATGAGGCTTAGTGGCCATCGCCATACTTTCTGGCTTGCTCCAAATACCAACCTTCTTTTATATGCTTGAGTAAATTCCTACTTATGAGTCTTGATGGGAGGTAGCGACCATTTGCAACTATAAAGGCTAAAATCCAATGACTCACATTCCAAGTCACCCTTAAAGCTAGGATGCAGGCACCAGATCCATCTTCAGCCAATCGAATGCATCCAGACCAGATTTAAATGGTGAGCTTTTGGCACTCCGTAGTAGGAGTCTGTTCTGGCAAGGATCATGGCAAGTACTCAATAAATGTTTGCTGTTATTATGATTAAAGGAATATTTCTAAATATTTTCTTATACTTAAAATATAGAGCCCCTTTTTTTTAATAGGAAAAAAAAAGTCTTATGCCCTCCAAAAATGTTATTTGATCTTCAAAAAGAAGTTAAATATTTTTGTGGCAAATAAACCAAAGCAATGGAATAAAGCACTGTGCTGTTGGCAACACACGCCCAGACCAGCCTCCCCACAGTGTACAGATATGCCTACCTTCAGACATCTTTCCCCACCGAAAAATAAAAGCATTGGATAGATAATTTATTACACTGACTAGAATATCTAGTTGGGACTTGCCATGTTCTAGACCCTGCTGGCTGCTGGAGACAGCAAGCTGAAAGACAAATTCCCACCCTTAAGAAGAACACAGGCTGGGTGGGGAGATGTGCCGGTGCAATAGTCATTACCAGCATGTTACCACAAGAGTGTTTCCAGAGGGCAATGGGAATGCCAAGGTGGGTGCCTAAATGAGCTAGGGGCACGTAATTTCTGGTTGCTTAAGCTGTACTTTGAATTTCAAGTAGGATTTTCCAGAAAGGGCGAGAGAGTGCAGAAATATATTCCAAAGAAAGAGAATGGTATGAGCAAAGACAAGGAGATTTAAGAGTCTGGGAGAACTGTGGGTACAACCAGGGCATGGATGAGTGGGGAAGTACGCAGATGCCTACAGTTGGCCCCTGTTCCTCTACTCCATGGTAGGCAAATCCTACCAAGGGTTCCTTTTCCCAGAAATGAAGGAAGGAAGGAAGTTAAAAAACAACCAACCCACAAACAAACAAAAGAACTAAGAAAGGATTGATTTTCAGAGAAAAGATCTAGGCTGTTGCTTGTTGTCATCCTCAGAACAAACATTACCAAATATAAGCATATCTCAAAGATATTCAAAGTTCTATTCTAGACCAACACAATAAAGCAAACACTGGAATAAAGGGAGTCATGAATTTTTTGGTTCGCCAGTGCATATAAAATTATGTTTACACTATACTGTAGTCTATTAAATGTGCAAAAGCATTATGCCTAAAAAAAAAATGTACATACCTTAATTTTAAAATCTTTTATTGCTTAAAAATGCTAAGGATCAGCTGAGCATGGTGGCTCAACCTGTAATCCCAGCACTCTGGGAGGCCAAGGTGGGAGGATCACTTGAAGCCAGGAGTTCAAGACCAGTCTGGGCTGCATAATGAGAACTCATCTCTACAAAAAAAATTTAAAATGAGCCAGGCATGTGCCTGTAATCCTAGCTACCTAAGAGGCTAAGGCAGGAGGATCGCCTGAGCTCAGGAGTTTGAGGCTGCAGTGAGCTATCATTGTGCCACTGCACTCCAGCCTGCGTGACATAGTGAGATCCTATCTCAAAAAAAAAAAAAAAAAACTAAAGATCATCTGAGCCTCAGTAACTTGTAATCTTTTAGCTGGTGGAAGGCCTTGCCTCAGTGCCAGTGGATGCTGATTAATCAAGTCATAGTTGCTAAAGATTGGGGTGGCAATTTATTAAAATAAGACAACAGTGAAGTTTGCCACATGGATTGACTCTTCTTTTCATGAAACGTTTTTCTGTAGCATGTGATGCTGTTTGATAGCATTTTACTCACAGTAGAACTTCTTTCAAAACTGAAGTCAATCCTCCCAAACCCTGCTGGGGCTTTATCAACTAAGTTAATGCAATATTCTAAATCCTTTTTTGTCATTACAACAATGTTCACAGCGTCTTCACCAGGAGTAGATTCCATCTCAAGAAATGACTGTGCAGCCATAAGAAGCAATTCCTGATCTGTTCAAGTTTCTTCATAAAATATAGCAATTCAGTCCCATCTTCAGGCTCCACTTCTAATTCTAGTTCTCTTGCTATTTCCACCACATCTGCAGTTACGTCCCACACTGAAGTCTTGAACCCTCCAAACTCATTCATGAGGGTTGGAATCAACTCCTTCTGAACTCCTGTTAATCTTGATATTTTGACCTCCTCCCATGAATCACCAATGTTCTTCATGGCCTCTAAAATGGGGAACCCTTTCCAGAAAAAGGTTTTCAATTTCCTTTTCCCAAATATACCAGAGGAACCACTATCTATTGGCAACTATAACCTTACAAAATGTATTTCTTAAATAATGAGACTTGGAAATTGAAATTACTCCTTGGTCCATGGGCTACAGAACAGATTTTGTGTTAACAGGCATGAAAACATCAATCTCCAAGTACTTCTCCATCAGAGCTTTTGGGTGATTAGGTGCATTGTCAATGAGTGGTCACCTTTTGAAAGGAATCTCTTCTTTTGATTGAGCAGTAGATCTCAATAGTGGGCTCAAAATATTCAATGAACCATGCTGTAGACAGATGTGCTATCGTCCAGGCTTTGTTGTTCCATCTATAGGGCAAAGGCAAAGTAGCTTAAGCTTCTTATCTTTTTGTATTTACCACTACTTTTTTAACTATTAAATTTACTTGGGAGACAAAAGAAGGAATTTTATCCAATTTCTTATTATTTAGAGTAGGTAAATAATAAACAATTTTTTAATCCTGAAAGGTACAGTATTGATCAGCAAACAGAGCACACACATGACTTCATTTTTGAATACATTATGTTTGGAATCTACTTTAGGATCTAAAGTTTAAACAGAGTACTAGATTTAAAATCAAATTTTCCCAAAATATTCAAGCCAAAAAAATAGATAAAAGATGGCATAGGTACCTTTATAATGTAGCCCTTCTTCTGCAACTACCTTTAACAAAATCAGTCTTCTTCTTTCAGATTTGTGAGATAATTTATCTGGATGAAAGTTTAATTTAAACTCTGATGTAATTCTGGATTTGTCTGCAAGTGGGAAACCCAGATGTTAAGGGAGTAAGAGATTTATTTGGGAGGTGTGAAATGAATGATCCAGATGTTGAACACACCTCTATATTATTTCTACTCTATGGACACAATGCTAGAAACCCTCAGAAATATGGAATTATCTTGGTTTATTATAGTAGGAAGACATAGAATGATAAAATGTGGGGATTATTTAGCCGAGAAGCCCCAAGATATAAATAGTGACTTGAAGAAGAGAACCCTTCTGCATGGTTTTAGGTGGACTATCATTTTCCTAGAAGGCAGCTCTGTGATACCTGCTGGTTGGCCAGGTACCTTTCACACAGTGAAGTGGCAACTTACACAGGAGTTGGCTTCTAAAGGCAGCACATAAAGTGCAATTTACAAATGGTCAAAATTATCCTTAAAAGTTATCCTTAAAAGGTTGTCACATCAACCAGCTACACACCATCTCCCAGTAAACCCTCACAGACCATTTTTCTTCCAGAATTGGAACAGATGGTTGCTTTTCTGGTTCACACTGTAGCACACCTACCTTTAAGGGCCATGTTATAAGATCAATATGCCTCTTTCAGTGCTAGAACCACAGCAAACAGGGAGAGCTGCTCACTCTTTAAGTGTAAGGCAGCAACTAAGACCAACAGAAAGAATAGTAAATTCTCATTTCCCATCTCACAGTCCCTCTGGAGCAGGGAGTGTGAAATTCACTGGTAAGCACATTCACCAGCTTTACATAGACTATTTTCTCTTGTTCTCCATTGCTTTACATAATCCTAATTGATATACCTTAAAATCATGTATGATGGACTTCGCTAGTCCCTACCTAAGACAGCCACGGGATTAAAATGCACTAGCAGCATGTAGTACACTAAAGGCCACGTTCAACTGGTACCAATTGTGCATTTCCAGCACCTGTTCTGATTGGTTGGGTTTCTCTTCTGACTGGTTGGTGCTTACGTTTTAATAGTTTTAATATCCCCACTGGATACAATTCTCCAAATCCAAGGATACAAAAAAGAAGACCACTGACAGAGTTTGCAGCAAGAGTCTAGATACGCTTCAGCCTAACCAAGATGCAAACTTTTGAAACCTAACAGAGTCAGGATTTCTAAGCACAGAAAGAATTTTCTGCCCTCTCCAACTATCCAGGTGTGGTCAAGTGGGCTCATTTTTTCCAGCTCTCCTGTCCCCCCAGAAAAGCCAGCTTCTAAGAACACCTGTTGCTGGTCATGTGGGCCTCGTGGCATAGCCTGATGCTGTGAAGGTGGGAGGGGGCATAATTGTCACGGGCCTCTCACGCCTCTGTCAGGGAACTCAGAGCAGACGTCAGCGTCGAAGGTGGCAGATGACCTCTCCTCCCGTGGAAAACTCAAGTCTTCCTTTTTGTAGCCACACAGAGGCAGCTCAGGAGGAAAAAGCAAGAGAGAAGGGAGCTCAAAAGGCGAGAGAAAAAGGCTGGAGTCAAATGAAAGAATAGAAAGAGGTGAAATGTAGGAAAAACTTGCCAGATACCTCCCAACCAGTCACATCACATTTGGCAGGAAAACAATGTGGCCATTATCTCAATTAGCAGTGGAGAGCACACTTCACTCGCTCATTTCTGATGTTCTGAGGACCAGATAGGTTCCTCTTTCTCCATGGTCATGCAGACTTTTTGCAGTTTCTGTAATGTCACATATCTGTGCCAGGGCACGGAGGTGCACAGTTTGGTCTCCAACCCCAACCTGAGTAGGAGGGCGGGGGGGGGGGGAGGTGCCTTTATCATATTCGATAGGCTTCTGGAAGAACAGCAAACTTGTTTACTTGCTCTTGCTAATGAGAAATTATTAGCTGGCTTCCAGAGAGAGGGCACACGTGTAAAGCCCCAGCATCTGTCGTATTCATGGAGAAGCTGAGAACCAGTACCAGAGGAACGGAATACATGTGAACTCCAGTTAACTTTCCTCCCCTGACCACCCAAATCAATCTGAGTGTTCTTCTCCTTGCTAACAGGCTAGGCTGTGGGCAGCCTGCAGCGGGGATGTCCTGACCTCCCTCGAAGTCACAGTCCCATGAAGCTGTCCTGGCACGTTCATGATCCTGCCATGCCATGGAGTCACACGCTATGTACATTCATCTTCGATGTGTACAAGCCCGAGAGAGAGTGAGAGACAGAAAGAGAGGCAGAAAGGAAGGAAACCATGCACACTGGTGCTTTTACTCGTTTCCCACAGTGAGTGTGTGGTGTGCCCCAGGACAGGTCTGAAGAGGACAGTGTCAATCCGTGCTTCCCTCCGGAGTTCTCCAGCCCCATGTCCCTCTCACAGGGTGAGCATCTCACCTTACAGAGAGTAGATTTTGTGTTAAAAGATGCAAATTTTTCATACAACCCAGCCCCTAAATGCAAGCCAACCCTTTCATCTGGAGTTCCACCAAAGAAGCTGTGATCTACTGCAATAAAGCCTGGCTGGCCTGGACGCGCTGAGACTGCTGCATTTTTATGTTATCATTTGAGGATTTTAAGGGGAGTAGTTTTGATTCCATGAGAATGCTCCCTCAGTGGTGACTTTAGAACAAACTGCTGTGTACAATGAGTCTCTCTGTTGGTTGATGAGAAGCTAAAGTGAGACCCAAGGTGACCTCCATTTTGGGTTGTCATCACTTGGGGGCAGGAGGAGAGGTGCTACTGGCATCTAGTGGGTAGAGGCTAGGGATGCTGCTAAACATCCCATAATGCACAGAACAGCCCCACAACAATGAATGATCTGGCCTCAAATGTCAGCAGTGTTGAGGTTGGGAACCCCTGCCCTGGAGGGCCCTGGTGACCTTGCCCGTCTCACCCCACTTTGTGACTGTCTGAACTCATCGCCTGTGGCTGACCTTCTTTCTCACTCCACTCTGCCACACTGGCTTCCTAGGCATTTCTTGACTATTCGAGGTGTGTGCTGCCTCAGGGCCTTTGCACCTGCCACTTCCTCCACCTAGAAGACCCTTCCCCCAGGTATCTGCATGGCCCCTTCTTCACTTTCTCCAAGTCTCTTCTTAGATGTGCCCTAATCACTGAGGCATCCTTGGCCATCCAATCTGAAGTGGCTGAAGTGGTGTCCCACCCAGAACCCTCTCTCCCCTTTCCTGCTTAATTTTCTTCACAGCATGTATCACCATCTCACATACTACGTATTTTACTTGTTTATTTTATTGTTGCCTGTCCCCCAGGGAGGGATATTTCCATTTGGGTTTTCCGTTTTGCTAATTTCCAGCACCTAGAATAGTGCCTGATGCACAGTAGCCATGTAATAAATTTTGGCTGAAGGAATGAAGTCAGATCATGATTTGTTGACAGGATAACTAAGTAATTAATATTAAAAAAATTAAAGATGAAAGAATATTTCAATTAATTTTCTTTGCATGAAATTAAAGACAAAACATACCAACCAATTACAGTCCCGGACAGTTAGATGGAGGAACACAGGTTTTTAAATCCTAACAGCTGGGTTGAATTACTGAAAATGTCTCATCATCTATATTTAGGCCTAAAGGACCCAGTCTCCCAATCTTTTCACCCTAGTGACCCATTTTTAAGTGACCCCAGTGTTCTAAAAAGTTTGTATCTACTAAGATACATTTCTAAAATAATTCTTTATATTCCCAGTTTTGAATTAATTAGCAGCACTGCACATTGGATTTTCTGACGAGCATCAGCTAATTGGTATTTCCTCAGTGAGTTGTAAGTCCCAAGAAAAAAAGTGAAGAAATGTGAAATTCCAGTTGCTTTATGGATGCAGTAGTTTGCAAAATTAAAATTGCCTTGGGATCCACATTTTTAGCTTCAAGTAGCCTGAGGGTCTAAATATATCAGATTGGGAACCACTGATTCATTCCCAACCTTCCCATTTTACAGATGAGAAAAAGCTGAGTCTAAATACTCTTATTACCTGATATAATAGAATAATTGCCTTGTAAGCAAATAGACCTAGACTTCAGAGTCAGATCTGAGTTGTTCTTACCTACATCATGTATTAGCAGGAGCCTCTCTGTATTGGCAGATATTCCTTTGGTTTCAGGTGACAGAAAAACCAACTCAAACTGGCTTAAGCACAAAAGATAATTGGTCCATGTAAATGAAAAGGCTGGAGGTGGATATGATTTGGCACAGCTGGGTCTAGGGGCTCATCAATGTCATCAGGATTTAGTCTTCCCCCTGCTGTAGGTTCTGCTTCCTCCTGAGTTAGCTCCATTCAAATTCAGGCTCCTGCCTCACAGTGACAAAATGGCTGCTGGCAGCCTCAGACTAACATCCTTACAGCTCTTGTCCAGCAGGAAAGAGCATCATGCTCCCATTGGCTTCAGTTAAAGTCCCAGGATTTATGCTGATTGGCTCTGCACATTCATCCCAGAGCTGTTCCCTGGAGCTGGGGAGATGCTCTGATTGGCCCGGCCTGGGTCACATGTCTGTCTCTCTAGCACTACTCCCCTTCACCCTCCTTCTCTTTCTCTCATCTGCCCATCCTTCCCTCCCAAGCCAAAGAAGCAAATGTTTCTCTTTGTCTCATACAGAAAACTTTTTCCCTTTCCTCTAAACCTCATTTCTCAACAACCTTAAGATTTCTAGGGTCTCAACTTCTGCCCCAATTACATCTCAAACTTTGTATTTTCCCAAACAAAGACAATTTTCATGTCTTTGAGAACGTCTAGTGCCACTTGTCAGGAAATTTTTTTTCTCCTTCTTACATTATTTGTTTAATTCCTGATCCTTTTAACCCAAACAGCAAAAAAAGAAATGTATGTCTATTTGTATAAGCAAATAACTAAACAATTATAGTTTGCCTAATGTTTTAAAATGTTTCCATTTTGCACACTAACCTTCAGAATACAAAAAAAGCTATGAAAAAGAGACACCTCACAAAATCATACAATTAAAATTCTAGTTTCTCAGATTTAAAAAAAGGTAGAGTATAAGCAATGCCTTTGGACACAAAATCTTGGTTCTACATGACTGAAGATTCTGGAACATTGAAAATAATTATAGTGACAGTGATGATGATAATAAAGTAGCTGGCATTTATTAAGCACTTACTATACATCAGGCACTCTGCAAAGCTAGCTAATACACTATTATATTTATAGGCCTATTTAAAGAGTATGATTAACCCCATTTTACAGATACAAAAACTACAGTTGAGAAAAGAGGCTTGCCCCATATCCCAGAGCTTATAAATTGTGGACTTGAGATCCAAACCCCCTTCAGTCTAACTCCAGACTGCAAGCTGTGCAGCCCTGACCCGTGTTGCCTTTATTTCATCTGCCTGTTCCTTAGTCATCACAGTTGTCACTTCCATTCTTTCCTGGATATTTCTATGAAGCCATGTCACCTTCCAATTCTTGCAAAGACTGGCCCTGTGCCTGGACCTTCTAAAAATTAATTGAGTTTCCAAGATCATTTTGCACATGCTCACTGCAGTTCACTGAGGGAAAAAAAATGCATATCCAAATGATGCAATTGTATGTCCGCAGCCTGCTTTCTCTGTCTCATTGTCAGCTTCTGGGCACAGAGCTGTCCCTTTAAATGTGAGTAAATACATGACTCCACCTTACAAACACAATAGATGCAATTCCCACTCTTAGCTCCTATGAGCAAGTTGTCGTGTAATCTTGGATGGGAAATTTTCATAACCGTGGGCACTTTTGATCCTGGGGTGAGTAGGGAAGGAAAATGTATTATGCAAAGCCAGAAACCATAGAGCGAGCTTTCTCAACCTTGGCACTATTGAGATGGCAGGCCAGACAGTTCTAAAGTGGGGCAGGGAGAGGGGCCATCCTGTGCATTGCAGGATGTATAGCAGAATCCCTGGCTTCTACCCACTAGGTGACAGGAGCATTCCCAACACACAGTCATGACAACCAAAAATGTCTCCAGACATTGTCAAACGTCCCCCTGGGTACCCAATCACCCTTGATTGAAAGCCATTGCCAAAGAGCTTTGAAACACCCAACCAAAGTCTGCCATTTGCAAAAGATTCCATTTTGATCCCGTTCTCTCTGCTAACCGAAACAATGTTTCTGCACTGAAATATCAGCGTTTCTGTGCTAAACCTGCAGTTTACAAAAATCGTTAGCATCTAGAGGCCCTGCATCTAGGGAATGCCACTGAGCCGCAGCAAAGCCCAGCCCCAAATTCACAGCAGCACAGGAGGGTCCTCCTCTGCCTGCTAGAATCTCTGAGGGACCACTCTGCAGTTTCACCCAAATATCTCTTCCCAAGTGGGCTCAATTTCACCTGTGTCCCAGACATTAATGCTTTGATGTAAGAAGCACAAGAAAAAGAATCCTGAATATCACAGACATTCTGGCTTTTTATCTTCAGAGTCCAAGAAACCAAAAATAAAAGCTAGATTCTCTTTAGCTTTCTAAGATCTATTTTAACCTTTTCTTCTTGGCCACCTGATTGTGTATATCAGGATTTCTCAACCTCAGCGTTATTGATATTTGTAGCTGAATAATTCTTTGTCATGGGCTGTTCTATGCATTATAGTATGTTTAGCAGCATCCCTGGTCTCCACCCACTAGATAGAACAGCCCGTCCCCCGCAGTCATAACAATCAAAAATGTCTTTAAATGTCCGCTGGGAGCAAAAGTGTCCGTGGTTGAGGACCCCTGGGTTATATGGATTTCTCTTTCTCAGCTATTCCCTTCTTGGCTTTACCTAGCAGCCTCTAAGGCAGCATCTCAGGAGCCATTTAATTTTTAAGTTCTCGGTCAACCATTGATAGATATGTGTTGTATCTATAGCTATATTCTATTAATAAATCCAGACATTTCTTTTGGGGGGGGAAGGGAAATGCTCTTTGTAGGTTGTCACAAAATACTGGCTTGGAGGACATAACAGGAAGCGGCGGCGGCTCCTTTCTGGAGTGTTCGGCCGCTCCCCCCAGCACCGGGGCATGTGCTGCACTCCCTAACCTTTGCAACTGCACAATGATGATCCGTCATTTCAGAAAAATAGTGAAAGAGCCTCGAATCCTTACTGCCCTCTAGAGAAATTCCAGCAGAAGAGCTCAATCTGTCGCAGTCAGCAGAAAAACAACGCTGCCAGAGGCAACTGCGCCTGGCAGTTGTAAAGCAAACAATTTATTTGCTGAATTTTTTGAAAGACGAGTCTAGCAGACCCCTCTTTTACAATTTCACACCTGAACAAGGAGCCGACATTGGCTCGCACATTGACACAATCGTAATTTTGCCAATTCCAGGTCCACCTGCCAACGCAATGATTTTATGCCCGCAGATGAATCAAATTCCCATATTCTACCAAGTAGACCATATTTTAAATACAAATATTCAAGTT
This sequence comes from Lemur catta, assembly GCF_020740605.2. Taxonomy (NCBI): domain Eukaryota; kingdom Metazoa; phylum Chordata; class Mammalia; order Primates; family Lemuridae; genus Lemur; species Lemur catta. The sequence goes on along the minus strand of NC_059144.1, from coordinate 43,002,519 downwards.
TGTGCAAAGGTCTTCTCTGGCCTTTGTGTACTGGCCTGCCAGTGGTCATATACACAAAGAGTTCTTTTTTATGCATTAGAAAAAACAGAACTGAAAAAGTAATTCATTAATTCTTTGTGTTTGCATTAGGTTTTGGTGGATGAAAATTTTCAGACACATTTTGGAGCTAATAGTGACAATTTTTTTTCTTAAAAGAAAAAAAAACCTTTATTTTTAAACTTTCGATATTGTTGTTTCAGTAAAGATTTTCCTGTTAATGACCATCTATATTCAAAAGAGAGCTTCAACACTGAGATGAAAGTGAGCTTTCCCTACCAAAGTCCTGAAAAAGTTGTCCCAGTTCTAACTCACGTCTCTCTCTGGAAATCTAACAAAGCAACTTTAAAAAGTGTATGCTTAAAGACATGCACTGAATAGGAAATCTTGCAGGTTTAATCAGAACTTTCAAATCATTGTTTCCATGATGACAGGCAACAGCAAAAAATGCTGAATGTTTATGCCTAATGGGTTTGCCCTTTGCCAGACAAATCCTTTTAGCTATGGCAGGAAACATAATTTTTATGGGCTCTTGGAGAGAGGGCACACTGCCCTCTAATGGTGACACGTGCTCATTATTTTATGGGGTCCCTTGATCAGGTCTCAGAAGGCTATAGAATGTTAGTACCCAAAGTAGGCAATAACCCTATACTCTGATGGGAGCCAATGCTTACCGTTACCATTTGCATCTTTCCCACCTTCTCAACAGGGAAGTGAGATATTAGATCATTTCCTTTGTTACCAGTAGCTTCGAGGACTATTTTGCCAAGATGGAAATATGTCAAAGAGTATTACTTAGAATATGTGAATTCGATCAGACATAAAATAATATGCACACACATACCACAGGCATAAAGCCTCAACAAAATAATGTTTTACTGCTGAATAAATTTCTCTCTGAATACAACTATCAATAAATAAGCCACAAAGGTATCAGAAACTCTTTCAGATCCCAAATTAGACAAATATAAAAAAAAGGACTTGGGGGTCTGGCGGATGCTTTAACTGGAATCTACAAAGGTATTTTTTTAAATAAATAAGACAAATTATAGTGTAGGATAGATTTTCCCCCAAGCCCTTTTGAAAGTCAAGATATTGGTTCATTTTGACCTCTTTTAAAATAAGTGAATTTATCATATTCAAGCATTTTCATCCACCAAATTACAGATGTCTTCTACTTTTGCTAATTCCCAACAGCTAAGAAAGGGAAGCAGGGAAGAATAAACGCCAGCATATTCACTGTCACAGCAAAGCTCCGGAACTGTATCCAAACAGGAGCTGTTGATCTGTGGAAATGTAAATGTCATTTCTAAATATAGCATTGGGAAGCCAGAGAATCAGCATTTCTGTTGATGAAACACCTTTTCGGGAAGTAGTATGCGTGCAAGGCAACGCTTTCCTCTGACACATAGAAGAGTCAGGAATCTTCCCCGCCAGCCCTGCATCCGGAGGGGCTCAGAAACGCCGTGTGTGTGCTCAGAACCCTACTCGTTCTTCCCAACTTCCTAACCTGCCACTGCACCAGACTGTGAATCAAAGTAAATCATTTCCTGTGCCTCTCCCTCCTTGTCTTAAAAAATAAAAAGTAGAATTCCATTCTGACTCATAAGAATTGCTTACTAGTTAGGGATGTTCACAGCCTCACAAAGGATACCAAAGAATGGAGCCATATACTGAAAAATATCAGTGAGAGTATAGTGGGGCTTGGGGTTGACTACACAACCACCTGCTGTAAGGACACAACCGCTGGGCCTGGCCCTGACCATCTTCTCAGCCTTTACTTCTCCTAGGTCCTTTGCCCAAGAGCTGCTTCTCCCCTGCACACTTTGCATTTTTCTCCTCATCTTTTCCACCTGAAATTGTCACTTTCTAGGAGAAGCATTTGTGACTTCCTTAACTATAAAAGTCTCCATCCTCCTTGGCTTTAGTCTGTTTCAGCCAGATTGAGCATGCCCCTTGTGCTCAGAAGGGCCCCAGACTTGTTTAATGTTCTGCTATTAGCCGTTTGAAATTCTTAATTTTTTTAACTATGGGTCCTGCATTTTGTGAGCTCCATGTAGCCAGCCATTTCTTACCTTCATAAAACAGAATATGTAATTGTTGATTTGTCAAGTACTGGAGGCCAGGGGGGACTGATCTATTTTCTCCACCAGGGCAGCAATGGTTATCTGTTTATTGTCTAATCCAGCACTGCCCAATAGACTTTTTTCTATGATGATGGAAATGTTCTCTATCTTTGTAGTCCAATGTGTTATCCACTAGCCACTTGGGGATACTGAACACTTAAAACGTATGTAGTGCAACTGAGGAACTGATTTTTTTATTTTATTCCATTTTAACTATGGAAATTAAAATTGATGTGGCTGGTGGCTACCATATTGAAGAGGTCCAACCCTAAGGCCTAGGACAGCAACTGGTTAATGCACCTAGGATGTTATGAGAGCCTTTTAAAAAGAATCTCCAGGGCAATAATATGGCACTTTGGTACATATCAGAATTTCCAGAGGAGCTTGTTAAAAAATGTAGGTATCCCTGTCACCACCCTCCAAGACTATGATACAGCAAGTTCACAAAAGTTTCAGATATCTGATACACCTCAAAGAATGAAAGCACTGTGTACAGTTTATGGAAGAAGTTTGCCTTTGCATCAATTATTTAAATCTCTTTAACTCTTCTAGGTCAAATAATATTAACACAAATACCATTTCTAGAAGTATTTCATTACCCAAAAAATGTCCCAGCCACAACCAATGGCTTATTTCAAAGCAATACTTAACTCAGTAAAATTCCAGTGGAGAAAATACATTTTGACCATCCTTTTGGTTTGATTGTAATGAACTTTGACCTATGACTTTGACTTTGAGAAGTCAAGAGTGATAGATAGCTCCTCTTTCAAGATGCGAAAATTATTGATTAAATATGTGTAATACCCAGCTCTAAGTAAATGGCAGGACTTTATTAAGGAGATGCATAGATCTCAATTAAGAATTACTTGAAGCAGTGAGTGAACAGGAAGATCTTTGTTCATATAGTGTGTGTATTTTTTTAATGACTTGACATAATCTTATTCTTCCTTCTCACACACACAGACACACAAAGAGGTGAAAGGCTGTGAGTGTCCAACCCACGCTTTATGTACCTTTGTCTTTAGCCATTATTGTAATTCAGCCCTCTAACATGAGCGCTTTTTCCTCCACTGAGCTATCAAAGACACCTTCCTAATCAACATTACACACAGTAGCATAATAGATGGCACCAGAGTGAACACAAGGATAAGCCGTAATTCACTCTGGGGCTCTGCTGATGTCAGAAACCGTACGACCAGCTTTATGGAGAGTGGCTGAGCCCGGAAAGTGAATTCCGATCTCGGCTCACTCTGGGAGCCATCTGTTAAGGAAACAGATTTAAATGCCGACCTTTTCATCTCTGTCGTTTACAGAGATTTCAAACTTTTGCTGTAAAATTTAAACTTTTCAGCCACGAAACAGATTAAAATTCCTTTCTGGAGGCACATTTGGCTTTGTATTCCCTCTTTTAGCTGACAAATCGATTAGTGAGTGGTCTTTCTACCCCTTGCCAACAAACTATTGAAAAAAGAGGAAAATGCGCCCTGCTGTAGCGAACGTTGTGGCCACACGTACCTGTCCCCAGCGCCCTAACCCACCTCCCCCCCTAGACGAGCTGGGCCAGCCAAACTCACCTTCCCAGCATCCTTTGCAGCAAGCGCCGGCCCGGCCACCCAGTTCTGGTCGATGTGACATAAACGAGTGACTTCTGGGAAAGGCTTCTTTCTTGTTTCGAGGTGACAGGCATGTGAGGAAAGCCCCTTTCCATTCGCGGCTCCTCCACTGCTGTCCCCACGCAGCACTCCCGACTGTGCCCGCTCCGGCGAAGGTGCGTCCCCGAGGCTGCCGCGGCCATCTTGCAATCACGGAGACACAGGTATGACTGACGAGGAGAGGCCGGCTGCGGCAGGAGGAAGGGGAGCATAGAAAGGTCCGGGTGCTTGGTGGCCTTGCCGCGCGGCTGAGCTAGCCAGCCCCAGTACTGGCCACTTCCAGGCTTCTGGTTAGGTAAATGCTTTACCTCGGGGCCCTTCGGAGGCAGAACTGGAGACAGGCGTTTGGCGCCATTCATTTCCATGGCCGGTGGGACCAGGAAGCGAGCCCCAATGGGGAAACCGGAAGTGAGACAGGCACGAGACGGAAATCAATACAGAGTATGTTCATCTGCAGGGAGCCCCTGTGGGCACCCAGGGCCCATTCTTGCTAGGGACGTACCTCAGAATTGCCCCCCTGAGGGTCAAGGGCACTGGGATATTTACCCACCAACTCCCATCTGTCATTTGTTAAAGGCTGCCCCTGAGGGTGCTAAGTACCTGGGACTTCCCGCCTGTCCCAACAAGCATGCTCAGACAGCAGGAGCCGGCGCTGGGGCAGAGTCCCCAGTGCTTCGAGTCCTAAGCCAGTGACCTGCAGGAGAACCTTGTGTGTGAGAACTGGGAGGTCAGAGGGTGTTGATGTGAGGTGGGGACTCCAGCAGCTTCTTTTAGAGTTATCAATAGTCTGTTATTTGTAGCTGAAATTATTCCTAAATGACATTACTGTGGCACTAGTCCTCTAAGTCATTCTATAATTCTGTGCCAGTAAAACGACGCAAATGCTAATTCATTTAGCAAAATCTTACAGAGCATTGAATACCCCTCCAGCATCAGCAATGTAAATGGACCATATGGATGTGGTCCGGGCCCAGGCAGGGCTTCCCCTCTAATGGAGAAGATGTAATCACGCTCATGCTCCCAGGGATAACATGACAAAAGGTGGTATACTTTAAAGACAAAGTGAAAGAATAATGAAAGACTGCCACAAATTTAGTATGTGGTGTCAGGGAAGAGCTCATGAGTCAGAGACTGGAAGGTGGGTGAGAGACAGTCAGAAGGAAATTGGGAAATATTACCACTCATCCTAACACAAATGGGGAGGAAGTGCCACCAGATAGGACATTATAAAGGCCCCAAAAAGAAAGGCATTCAAATAACATCTTCCCTGGGGGGAAAAGTAAGAATGTACCCTCACCCCAAATCTTACCACTAGGTTGGGTTTGACTGAAAAATAAGTTGAATCATCACCAAAACTATCATTTTCTCTAGAAACAAACAAGAAGTTGAAACCAAACTAAATACTAAGCCTTCCTACTTCTTTGGACTAGAAGACAACTACTTTGGTAGTTTAACTTTGAAATAAAAATGATTATCCACAAAAACTTGATTTTCTTGTGGAAAACAAATCACCATTTCTTTACCACCACATGTAGGCATTTAGATGCATCCACATATAAAGAAAGTCTGATTCGAAACTCCAGTCTCTGGAGATGCCAGGTTTATGAATGTACCCATTGCCCTTGGGTGAGGCCTTCTTCTCCCTGATTCTCATTCTTCCAACACCTCTGAAGACTCTTAAGCAACTCCATGAAAACTACAGAGTGGGTAGGATTAGGGTTCCGGTTAAGTGTGAGTGAGGGTGGGCCAGAGAGGACAGCACATGCAAAGGCCCTGAGGAAGGAAGGATCATGGAGCATTGGTGACATGGAAAATAAACCAGCGTGGCCAGAGCACAGAAAGCCAGAGAAGAAGGCTGCAAAAGAAAGTCAAGGTCAGATCACACAGGACCTGGCACACCATGTTAAGAATTTTCAATCTTACCCTGAGAGCCATGGGAGAACCAGCAAAAGTTCTAACTAGGGTAGGGAATGATTTTAGTTGCACCCCTAGAAGCAGAAGTTGTGAATTCACAGGCAGTAGATAAATGTGTAACTGAAAGCCTATCATTGTGCTAGATATTAGGGATCTAATCTTACTGAATCATTGTCCTTGCCCTTGAGATATTTTATACAAGGAAAATACAATTACAGTTTGATAAGTCCTTCAAAAGAGTTAAGCTTGGGAGGCTGGGGATAGGGGAGCACAGAGCTAGTGCTTAAAAACAGAACTAAGAAGTGAAGCAACACTGATTCCACTTGAACACTGTCTGAGTCTCTGGACCAAGTCTTAGCTGAAACCAGTCTTGTTCCTGGATTTTTCTGTGACTTAAGCCTGTATGTTTTTCTCCACATCAGCTTGTTCCAATTCGGTTTTTATCACTTTCAACCAAAAATCCCAAATGAGATCATTGTTAATGATCTTTTTTAATTTTAAAAAGTCTTTGAACACCTCTATAATATCACTTCAGCAACAAATAAAATTGAGAGAATATGGATGAAAAGGCAACATATTTTAAAAATTCATTTCTCCAACAGAAGTCATGTTCCATTTTGGGGAGTTTTCTTTGTCATTGGAGTGACTGAGCTAGTTGCAGCTCTTAAATTTGACCAAAAGACTCTAAGTACTCTCTCCAAAAATTGACTGGGAGCCTATTTTGAAGCAAATATATAAAGACAGGGCTATCGTGGAGATCACAAATGATGACAATAGAAAATAATTCAGAAAAGACCATCTGACTCTGCAAAAATAGAGTGACATATGTAGGACAGCTGAGAGACTCCAGGAGGGGATGCAGGCGCCTGTGACCATCACGTGGCCACAACTTGCCCAGAAAAAAAGGCTTCAGAAGAAAACACAAATCTGACATTGTCACTTCCATGCTTAAAACTCGGCAAGGATTCTCAGTTTCCCAGTTAAGCCCAAACTGCCATTGTGGATATGACTATCACAGAACACAAACTTGAGTGTGCAAGAAATACAGGGATTTTTTTTATTTTTCTGTAACTCAATTTAATCTCTTTTTATCTCAAGACCCCAATCTACTTAATAGCAAAAAATTTAGTGATTACCAGGTAAATGCCATCATTCTGAGTTGAATCAATTTAGGATTCTGCACACCCACAAACACACATACACATACACACACCCACACACACACCTTGATCCTTGGTAAGCCTCCAAAGACCAAGACATTTTGGAATATAATCACATTAGAAAGCAGAGTCTGGTCTCTCTCACTGTACTCTGCTCTCCACAAGCATCTGGTAACATTTGCTGGTCTTTGGTGTTGCTGGCATGTATCTCTCAGCATGTGCTGAGATACTTTTGTTGTCTCTGCTTAATCAGGTCTACCAAAGTCAACACGCAGCTTCCCCCTCCAGGCCCGAGCGAGGGGCTCTGCTGCCAACCACCCAATTGCATTCCAGCAAGCAAGGATGCTGCCATATATTAATAGTTGCCAAGAGCACTTCTACTTACAACTCGTTGGCCAGAAATTGGTCACATGGCCACACCCAGCCATTAAAAGTGCTGGGATATGTTGTGTTATTCTCAGTGCCTGGGTAAACTTTGAGGGTCCAATTACTAAGAAAGAAGGGGAAATATTAGGAGAAAATTAGCACTTTCTATCTCAGATATTTAATATGCATCTCAAAATATTTCAAGGTATAAAGACAATCGTAGAGAAGCAATAGGACAGAAATACTAAAAACAAAGAACAAAAGAACAAAGGAAGATGACAGAATTAAAAGAGCAAAGTTAATATTAATAATTACAAAGGAAAGGTTTTAAGATTCTCTGTGGCCAAATGCTGAAGCAGAAAGGAGAAGAGAGAGTCAACAGCTGGGGGTGGGAGTGGAAGAGGTGGATTTCAGTGAACAGTAGAAGTATAGAATCGAGGCCACCGCAAACGTGAACAAACTCTTCACAGTCATTTTCTTGATCTTTAAGGGAAATAAACTGAGTGTGAAGCAGAGAAGGTGAGAAAAACACGGCTTATAAATGGAAACACACCAAACAAAGTGGAAAATTCGCATCGAGCCCACAGATAAGTCTCCGAACAAAGAGGGAAGCTTTTTAGGGTCAAAAAATGAAAATGAGTCTCTTCTGTAGGAAAATGTGACCAAAATGAAATGCAAACTTTAGAAAGACACTAAACACAGCACTCCCACCTAAAACTGACCCAGGGATTGGTAAAACTTGGGTTTTTGGTTTTGCAAAATAGAAAATTGCACACAAGTTCCACCCGGAGTTTGACACTTTGCACGTTCATCCTCTGGGTTTGCACAGTTCTGATTCTCAGAAACAGAAGAACCTGCCTGCTTTAAACAACACGCAAATTAAGGTGTGACTTTGGCTCTGTTTTTTATTATATATAGCTATCATCTGCTCTAGAATAAGCTGGATTTCTTCCACTGAGTTCATATCTCCTTCTGTCTTTTTTAAAATGCATTTTAAAGCTTCACATTTCTTTCTGGAAAATCTACCATAATGTAACAACAGATTTTAAAGCTTAAATGTATATTAATCATGATGCCAACAACCACAATCTAATATAGTCCTTACCTTTCACTGACAATGTGAATTTTAATTAAGTGTATAATGCATAATTAAGATCCGAAATGCAGAATATATTTTTGGTGCTGTTTACTGCGTGTAAGAAACTCTAAGCATGGAATGAAGTTAGCCCCCCTGTTGCAAAGATTTAAAATTTTACAAATTAAATGAATGGCGGCTACAGTTGGGTTTTTCAAAGACATTGTGAGGACTCATTCAAGATGGTTGACAGAAAGTGGAAACAAGCTTTATGTTCATCTATAAAGCAGAGGAAACAATCAAATAAATTATTGTACATTCATTCTAAAGAAAATAACCACGTAGCTTTATAGGCATTAGTATGAAAAATCCCTAAGGTGTATTATGTACACCAATCACATAGTATGACTCCATTTAGCTAAAAATATAATTGTGTATATGCAGACATATATGTGTGTTATGACATATTTTGTGTCCTCTTCCAGGTGAGTACTTCATGCTTTAAGGTGTGTATTCTATCCCACATCATAGATGGAGCTACAGAGTAGACAGAGTTAAGCAGGCACATTCCGAAGCCCAGCTCTCTGGCTTTGGATTTTGGTCTGATTCTTCCTAACTTTTAGACCCTAAACAAATCATTTAACCCCTATAAGTCTCAGTTTCCTCATCCATAAAATGTGAATTAAAATAAACCCTTTACTTGTGGGGGGGTAATGAGACTTCAATGAGCTAAACCATGCACAACTCTTGACCCAGACTCTTACATGTAACATGCTTCGGTCACAGCTAGCTATTAATATCACACCTCCAAATTTTTATTTTTTAAAAAAGGAAAAAAGTATTTCTATAAATTGCTTATTTTTGCCACAAGTGACTTAATGTATTCTGGACTATAAGTTCTGAGTCATTATTGTGTGTATGAAAGACAGCTCATTGTGCCCATTATCCATTGTTTTTCTCCCTTTTAATGACAGAAGTCTTTGGATTGTAGGTGGCTACTTGGCCAAAAAGCTGGAGAATATGCTTCCCGGCCCCTTTGAGCTAAATGTGGTGGAGTGACTCATGGCCTGGCTGAGAGAATGTGAGTGGAAGCAAAGAACTTAAAGCAAGCCATGCGCCCCTTTCTGTGGGCTGGCTTGTGAGGCGTGGGTAATGAACCTGCTCGCCTGTGCCAAGGGCAACACTCCAGGAGACGGCAGAACCACAGCAAAGGAGAAATCCAGGTCAAGGTCAACATCACGTGACACCACGGGCTGCCTATCACCCTCATCTTCAGGTGAGAGAGAATATGCCTTGGTTAAGATGTTAAAATGGGGATAATAGGTATACAATGAGGATGATAACAGAACTACATTAGTTAGGGCAACTCTAGCTGATGGCACAAATTGACCCCAAAATATAAAATGGCTCAAACACAGTTGACACTTATCTCTTGCTGATGTAACAAGACTAAGTGGTTCCAGATTGGTGTGTCTGTGATGAGGGGGGGAAGGATCTCAGCTCCACGCTGTCATTCAGGGCCAGGATGACAGAGTGCTGCAATCTTGGAGAGGTGGCTTCCAGCTCACTGTGGGCATCTCCGTGTAAAAGGAACCAGGGACGATCACATAGAGGAGATTTAGATAGGCCAGGCCTGGAAGTAGCCCAGATTACTGCTACTCACATTCTGTTGGCTAGAACTGTCATAGGGCCACACTTAATTGCAAGACAGTCTAGGAAACATAGTCCATCAGCTATTGCCCAGTCTTACTGAACAGTTATCAATCTCTGCCACAAGCGCTGTGCAAGCCCTTCTGGGGAAAGATTTTTGTCTATTTTCCACACCATGTCCCCAGCATCTAGAACACGGGTCAGCAAACATTTTCTATAAAAGGCCTTATAGTACATAGTTAGGTTTTTTGGGCCACAAACTCTATTGCAACTACTCAGTTCTGCCATTGTGGCATAAAATAAAAGCAGCCATAGACAATTTGCAAACAAATGAGCATGGCTGAGTTCCAATAAAACTTTATTTACATAAACAGATGGAGGGCCAGATTTGACCAGCAGGACCTCGTTAGCTGACCCTGATTTAGAACAGTGCCTGGCACAATGGTTGGTGCCTAACAAATGTTGGCTAAATGAATGATAGGGAATGAATAATACTATTTTATTGGTTTTTCCTAAGAAATAAAAAAAAATACTACATGAAAAAGATTTAGCAAAGTCCCTGATTGCATAATAAGTGCTCAATAAATGCTATTGACTCATTATTTGAAGAAATAAAATATAAATAAAACATTCCTCAAGGAGCAACCAATGTTGTAAAGGAGACAGATATTTCTAGGAAAGTAATTAAAATAGTTTATTAAATAATAGGCTTATGTACAGAGCTCAGATACAGTATAGAGTAATTGCTTCTGGGCAGGAGGGAGTGGGCCTAGGAGAAAATCATGGAGGAGGTGAATCCTGAAAAGAGGGTAGAAGAATTAGAAGGGACCTGCACAGGCATTCTAAGAAATAAAGACTTTTTTTTTTTTTTTTTTTACCTTTTTGAGCCAGAAACTCATTAAAGGAAAGCTGATGGCAGATGCCATAGTCTGTGTAGGAGATGTTCTGTCTGCCTGTAACCGTCTTCCCGCCTACATCTTCATCTCCTTTCATTGGCACTCACCTTCAAAGTATCAACTTGAGTATCTCCTCCCGGGGGAAACTATTCTGACCATCACTACTGGCCCTGTGCCCCTCAAACCAAGTCAGTCTCCACTAGTAGGTACATTTTAGTGTCTGTTTCTTGTAAGTTTATACTCAGCTGATTGTGTGTGTGTATGTGTGTGTGTGTGTGTGTGTGTATGTACAATGTCCATTTTCCCTAGGGACAAACAGCAGGACTGGGTCACTCACCACCATAACCCCATTACATAACTCCATGCCAGGCACAAAGAAAACACTCAATCATTATTTGCTGAATGAAGTAATAAATTTTGCATTGTATGCTCCGATGGGGCCTTAACTATAGATATTGGAGCCTCTACTTGAGGTCAGATCAAAGAAGCTAGGTGATCTGGTCATGAAGTTGACATGATTTGGTAAAATCCTAGAGTCTAGAGAGACAGCAAAATGCAATGGTTAAAACAGTAGGCTCATACTATCTTTACAATGTTTTTGCAAGTCTAGAATGATTCCAAAAGTGAAAGTTCATTTTTTTAAGTGAGCTGACTGTTGGGGCTGCAATCTCAACCCTGCTATGTGTTTACTCAGCATCATTGGGTACTCACTCCTGCCTGTCTCCCCACCCATCACGTGGGGATGACAGTAATAAAAAACTCTGGCTTCACAGGGGAGTCAGGGAATTTGCAGGGCAGTGGTTGCACATGGTGAGTTCTCAGCAAGTGCTAGCTAGTCCTATTATCGTTTTTCCTCCTACCACTGAAAAGCCAAACAGGAGAGCCACTCGCCAGCCTCACAGGGGCGAGCCGCAGGGGCTAACGCAAGTGAGGGAGGCAAAAGGCGAAAAAGATTGAGTTCAGAGTAATCACCTCAGTGCATTCTCTAGATATTACTATGACTTAATTCCTTTGAGAAGATTTGCAGACGTTCACACACCAAGGCGGGGAAATAGAGCTACCCCGGATGAAATTAGGTCAATATTGACGGAGAAGACCAAAGGACGTTCAGACACACTGCCACATGCACCTATTAAGCTGTGATATAATGGACACTTCAAAATTAAGGCCATAGGCACAGGGACGAGAACATGACTCACAGACATTATATATATATATACACCTTTGTTTACTGACTCCGTGTCATAGATATACACACATAAACCACACATCAGTCACTTGACAATTCAAGATTAGATGCACATACTCAAAAGACAACAGTATAACTTTCATTTAAACAAAATGAGTGTGTATATGTCAGTGTTTTGTAATGAAAGCTTACATCGATCAAGTGTTTCAATATGTTATAGGCATTGGACTAAGTATTCTATATATATGAAGTCTGTTTAAAATAAAGACTTGTGAGTTGGGTTTTACTATCACAGCCACTTTACGTATGAGAATTTCTTTGCCTCTCAGCCTCCCTGAGTCGTTAGACTTTATCATTTGAGGAAGAGCTGCAACTCCTAGCTAAGATTCTCATTGGAAGAACTTATTACCACTCATTAAAGTTACACTCACAAACTCCTCATTTAAGACATTTATTCAACAAATGCCTAACTGCAGAGAGGCAAAATTAGTTAATTGGGCAGAACTATGGCCTTTGGAACGAAATTGTTATGTTGTCCCTGATACTCTGTGAGCTAGACAGTATTCTTTTAATAAATCCTTGCTTTGTCTAGTCTAAGTTAATCAGAGTTAATTTCTGTTGCATATAACCAACAACCTTGACTAACAAGATGGCTCTTTCTGGTACCAGGCTGAAGTATCTCTTAGGGAGGTTTCTCTGCCTTGATCATCTGTATGACTAAGGACTGGACTTTACCCAGGGTCAGAGTACCAGAACTTTGAAAGTATCCATGCACATGTGTTGAGAAAGAGAGAAAATAGATAAAGCATAGTTTATAACAAACTTTTCAAGTTTATTTCTTTTTTTTTTTTTTTTTTGAGACAGAGTCTCACTTTGTTGCCCGGGCTAGAGTGAGTGCCACGGCATCAGCCTAGCTCACAGCAACCTCAAACTGCTAGGCTTAAGCAATCCTACTGCCTCAGCCTCCCGAGTAGCTGGGACTACAGGTATGTACCACCATGCCCGGCTAATTTTTTCTACATACATTTTTAGTTGTCCAGATAATTTTTATTTCTATTTTTAGTAGAGACGGGGTCTCGCTCAGGCTGGTCTGGAAGTCCTGACCTCGAGCAATCCACCCGCCTCGGCCTCCCAGAGGGCTAGGATTACAGGCGTGAGCCACCGCACCCGGCCTCAAGTTTATTTCAAATTTTCCTGTGATAACTTTTTATTTGTAGAATAAAGGGTAATGTTTCATCACGGGAAGTCAAGCAAATAAAGTTCTACAAAAGTTTCCTGGTTCTTGAGACTCCACGGATGCCTACATGGCAAATGCAAAACTGGGTCGAGGTTAGGAGCTCAACATCGAGGATCAGATAGATGTAAGTTCAAATCCAAGCCACACCGTTTGCAAGCAAAGACTGTCGGGGAATATACTCCATGGATTCTCACCTTTCTCATTGGCAAAAGGCAAATAATCATTGGTCCTACCCAACAGGGTTACTGTGAGGACTAAAAGAGAAATGACATACTTTGTACTCAGTAAATGTGAATGGAGAGTGACGGAGGTGACGATGGTGCAAGTATGACTGGTACACGGGTGGCAGAGCCTGCAGGGAGCCTGTTCACCTGCAGGTCTGCAGAGGACCTAGGAGACACTCATCCTAAAGGGAGGGGTGTCCACGCACCGTGGGGCTGACCTTAGCTGCTAAGGGAAGGGGGGATTCTGAATATAACATGGGGTGGGGTTCTTGAATTTGTCTTCTGGCCAAGACCGCACTGGACTCTTGTCCACAAGTCCGATGGAGAATTGGGAAAACGCAAGTAAAAACAGGAGATGCTGTAGCCCCAGGAGCTCTGTAGGACATGGGGTGCCAGCAGACTGTCTGGGGGCCCTGATATCAGAGGGCCTTATATGGGGGCCCCCTACATGTCCACAGAAGAGAATGTGCCTTGGCATCTCGAGGGCCCAATTTCTCAGTATTCTCCTCCAAAAGATAGATTTGCCCAGTGGGAAGGGTTGTGTCCTGTGTCTGCCTGTGAGTGCATCCTGGGCCGATGCATTAGCCAGAGAGAGGCCCCCGACAGGAGTAGGATTTCATGTGAGCCTGTGTGAGAATCCCTCAGGGCTGAGACCAGGGTGAGGGCAACGGAGAACCTACCTCAGAGCAGAGTTTAAGGGGCCACCAAAGAACCCAGTAATCAAGGCCAGTCTTATTTTAATGCCATATTGTTAAAAATTAAAATGAATGGCAAAAACCCATGATGAACAAAATACCATATATACATACACACACATCTCAGATACTATTTATAAAGACAAGATCAGTCACAGCACCGTGCTAAGCCACGTTGGAGCCCAATGCATAAGGAAACAGCAATAACACGGACGCCCTGTGTTTAAAAATGTTGGTATTTTGTTCATCGTGGATTTTTTGCATTAGTTTTGACGTTTTAAAAATACCATAAAATACTTATCTTGGTTACTGAGTTTTTTGGTGCCCCCTAAAATCCTGTACCCCAGGCAAGTGCCTCAATTGCCTCACCCTTGGGGGTACCCAGAAGTATTAATGAGGGGAGGGGGCACTACCTGGTGGACAGCTGAGCAGATGGGACCAAGAGGCAGAAAACAGTGGATTATCCCTGTCACTGTGACCTGCCCATTGGCACTCGCCCATACAGGTGGGCAACCTCCACGATGGAAATCATTTCAGAACGATTGATATCTTGGTATAGAATCAGTCAGTTGCTTTGCAAGTTAAATTTGCTTTTTGGTGTCCGGGGCTATGGTTCCTTCCCTGCACTGTCCTGCTCACCCTGCCCCGGCTTCGCCCACCACACACACACACACACACGCAGGAAGTTTGTCAGCAGCTAATCTGAGCCCATCCACCGCTCTTTTGTCAGTAATGGCATCTCTGTGTGGGGACACAGCGCTGCATACGAAATAGGGCCTGTCCGCCTCGCCTTGCTCAGGCTCTTCCAGAGGCTGAGGCTGGCGCTGACAGACAAAGGCTAATTGGCAGGCTCCGGCAGTCAGTTTCTGATGACACAGTAGAAATAATAAAAGACAGAGACGGGAACAAAGAAAGTTTAGAGGGAATAATAAAGGAAATATCTATACCATGAACATTTGCAGACGAGAAGAGAGGGCAATTTGAAACGGGTGGGGAGGAGGGACTTGGTCTCCGTAAACAAGAGGGAATGAGGAACAAAGACATGGAAATGCCTTCCTTGATAGATGGCGTTAAAATAGATCAATAAGCAGACAGATACATAAATCGACAGAAACACAGATGAAATAGATAATTTGGCATTTTATACTCGGAACCTACCATTTGCTGGCATGCTGTGACAGGCACACGCGAGCATATACAAGTTAAATTTAGTAATAAGCAGGGAGTTCAAATTATAAAGTCAAATAGTTGAGCAAATGATGTAACTTAAGGAAATGGGTACAATGTCTGTTTATATCGTGATGTATGCCCTAGAGTGTTCAGGAATATTTTTATCTTCTCATTTGTTACTTCACCCACTATTAAATTCCGTAAAATGGAGGAAAAAAAATCTCTACCAAAGGAGGGGAAAAATTAAAACAAACAACTGCATTCCTTGTAGAGGTCAATGTTGTCTTTAGGAAATCTAAGCAGTTGATCCTGCTGTTACAGGAAAACTGAGTTAGGATTTCTGTTTAAATTAATGTGATTATAAATTCCACTTTTAAAATGGATACATCTTGCATTTTTGTCAGACTTGGTTTTATCACATTAAACTGCGTGTGTGTTGCGGTGGAGGGGATGCCTGTGCTTCTTTAGCAGGAAGACGATCAATTTTTTGCTGCTTTTGTTTCAGAGAATTTCACTGTCCAAGGAAATGACCCAGTTTAGGGCTTTTCTGCATGCAGGGCATGTTACCAATGTGCACACAGACTAAAAAATAGCAACAATGAAAAATATCCTTTGCATTATTTTTTTAAGCCCTGTTTTATGTGTGAAAAGTACTCTGGAGTTCTTACACCAAAATTCAACTTAGTTCAACATCTATTTTCACCTATCTACTGCGAACAGGCCATGGTTCAAACCCTAGAGGAAGTCATAAGATAAAGCAGAGATTGCAAACCGGTGACCTGGGGACCCAGGTGGCCTACAGACATGTCTTATTTGACCCTCATATTGTAGTACTCTAAGTGTATTAAATTTCATTGTTTTATTTAGCTGCCAACATTTAAAAATTTAGAGATTTCACATAAAAAGCTCAGGTTTCTAGCTTATCTCTAAAATTCTGACAGTTTGACATTAGACCTGTGTTCTCACATGACAATTGGCCCGAGTAGTGGCTGCCCCTATAGACAGGGGCAGCCACTCCAGTTCTCCCCGGTCCCTGCCATGTCCTAATGTCTTCTGACATAGAAGTTGAGTCCCAGTTACCATTTATCATTATGCTTACACTGGTTGTTTTCCTTATAGTGGATTTAAGAAACCTATATAATATTCCTTGTACCCATGTCTCTATTAAAAATGAGAAAATTAAAGACACATCAAGGAATTTGTGTGTTTCAAGAAAAATATTTCTCAGTTTCAGCTTACTTGATTCAGTAGTAGGTCCTTGTAAAAATAACAGCTAATACTTATACAGCTTTTACCATGTGCCGGGCAATTTTCTAAGCCTTTTTATATATTTAAATTCATTTTATTTGTACAACCCTGAGGCTTAAAGAGGTTAAGTGACTTGTTCAAGATCCATTGCCAGGATGTGCCAGGACTCTGTAGGTGTTGGAATGTTTGCCCCTTGGTATAAAGTGTATATGGCACAAGCATGTAATATAATACAAATAGCTAGCATGTATTACCTAACTAGTATTTTTTAGGCACTAGAACAGGCTCTTAAATACAAATCAGTCTAGAGAAACTTATGGTGGGTTGCAAAAACGGTACAAATAAGATGCTTCAAATGTTGAAAAGAAGAAAAAAACTATGATATCAAGTACATAAAGTAAGCTTAGAAGGAGTTTCCATCATGGAAGTGAAAGTTGTAATGTGCCTTGAAGTTATCCAAGGTTTGATTCAGCTGGAACTTAGGCTGTATTCATCTTTCCAGGAGCAAAATACAAAGAGATGTGGCCTGGAACCCAAGAGTCTTTAGCTGGAGGGAACTGAAAGAATGGAAGCTTGTAAGTGAGAAAATACAGAACACATCTCAGGAAAAACAAGGGCACAACAAAGGTAGATCTGAATCATATTTCTTCTTCCTATTTCTTGAAGTGCCAGCAATGTATCGTGCATTCTGTGGGAGACAGAGATGGACAAACCCTGGGCACTGCCCTCAAAGAGTTGATACTCTGTTAAAATATGGACACATCTACAATTCAAGGGAGGAAGTGAAAATCACCCTAGCAGAGAGGCCCACTTATCCAGCTTTCTGATGAACACCTGCATTATCCCTCAGACCACGCACCCCCAGCTTGGGAAAATATGAACCCATCGTCTTCAGCCACATCTCCTCTTCCCGGCTCAATGAACAGTGTCATCCTCCCAGGGTCACAACTCAGACAACTGGGCACCATTCTTCTCTGCTCCCTCTTCCCTGTCCCCAAGATCCCAGTCACCAAGTCTTCCAATCCCACTTCTTAAAAGTCTCTGAAGTCCATCTCTTCTCTGCTTGCCTTCTGCCACCACCTTGGTCCAGGCTGCCACTTTCTCTTGTCTAGACTATTCCAACAGCCTTCTCTCTCCAATGTCATTTTCCCTAAGCTTCCCATATGCGTTTTGATTTACCTACGGCATATTTTCCCCTACTAGAGACTACTTGATCTTGTGAATAGTCGTATTATAAATGAAGACATACAAACTGACAAGTTATCAATATAAAAATCTATTTAACATGAACAATAGCAATTTAGATAACATAATGTGCTGCTAATTATCTCTACAGTTAGTGCTTTAATGGTGAAGAACATGAGTTTTTGGAGTCTAACAGGAGGGAGTTCAAAGTCCAGCTTCACCACTTACTAATGATATGTGACCTTGGGCAGATTAATCTGTTTCCCCTTTTGTAAAGTGGTGTTAATAATAATACCAAACTTCCAGGTAGTTGTAAAGATTGAATTAAACAACCATTATGCTATGGGCTTGGCACATAGTAAGTACTCAAAAATTATATTGTTTTTATTATAAAAGTTATTATTATTAGGTAGTAAAGCATGTTGATTGTTTAATAAACCAGGTCAGTGCATCACTGCTTCCTTCCAGCACATAATCAAAAATTCCAGCCTACCTGGAAGTCCTCAGGGCTTTGGAAACTGTGAAGCTAAGCAGTGTGGTTTGCCTCAATTAAGAGCAGAGGAATGGTTTCTTCTCTGTTGTGATTTTAAGTAATATCAATGTTTCATAAAACTTATTAGTGTAGGTCCAGGTGAAACAAAAGTAAGAAAGCACACTGGGAAATTAATTTTAAGCAAATTACATGTAAAATTCAAGGATTCATAATATTGTTTCTAAAGCAGTCTAATCTTAATATCATACATTTTGCTTTATGAAGCTCCCAGTTTTAGATTAATCATATTGGTTTTTATTTACTATTCTATATAATAATTGGCTTATTTGTGATATTAATATGCATGAATTTTTTTAGCCTGCTTCTTCAAGAAAGCATTCAGCCCGATGTTTATAATATGTTGATTTTAATATGCAATGGATGTGTTTATATGCAGATTAAATTGGATTGCATTTATACTAAACAAGAAAACCAAAATATAGAGAGGTGCTGAGACCCGAGTAACTCTCATTAAAGCATAAGAATCCATGACATAATTTTCAGCTCATTCCCTTCTAATAGCATAACAGTAGATCAAAACTTACACTGTCTACCCCAGTACGATGCTGTACATATTTTTAGAAAGATAGAGAGGTATTTGACTCTAGGTTTCTCCTACAGCAGTGGTTCTCAGTGGGGGAGGCAAGAGGACTGGGGCTCCCAGAAGACATTTGGCAATGTTTGGAGATGTGTCTGATTGTCTCAACTGGTGGAGGTTGGGGAGAGGATGTTACCAACATGTAAGTGGTAGAGGCCAGGGATGTTGTTAAACATCCTACAGTGCACAGAACAGCCTTCAAACCAAAGAATTAGCCATCCCAAAGTTTCAGTAGATCTGAGGTGGAAAAACCCTGTCCTATAGGAAGAAAGGTCTAAAAAAAAAAATAACTTAAAATTTTTGAGCTGCAATAAGTTGAGGTTACAGAATTTCAAATATTTTCTACAATTCAACCTTCATTAAACAAAAGCAAAATCACTGTTTAAAAGCAAATGATATATAAAAATATATGCACTTATTTATTCAATAAATATTTATTGAGTTTCTATTGTATATCAGAGACTATTCTAGACAACGTCTTGAAAGGGTGACATTGATAGATGATATATTGATAAATCAATAAATAGATAATGGATAGATAGATGGTATATAGATGATAGATCAATAAATAGATAATAGATGATAGATAGATAATAAATAGACATGATGTAATGTGGTGAAGAAATATAAAGCAAGAAATATATGGACTTTTGGAAGGCCTTTCTGAAGTTGTGGCATTTGAGCAAAACCTAACTGACGTGGAGAAGGGACCCAAGCAGATACCTGGGAAAGAGCACACCTGGCAAAGAGAATGAAATGTGGAAAGACTGTGAAGTGGAAATGTGCTTGGTGTGATCAAGGAGGAGCAAAGAGGCCACTGTGAGCAAGGGGAAGAGTGGAAGGAAACAAGGTCAGGGTAGAGAGGGGCTGGAGGGTGTAGGGTCATGAGAGCCCTGTAAGGACTTTGGATGTTATTTTAAGTGTGACATCTTCATAGGTGTATATATTTATTGGAGTTTTCTTGATTCCAAAAGTAATACATCCTCATTGTTTTAAAAAATATTAAACATTGCAGATATAATACTTGAAAATACACCCAAACACCAATATTAACAATTTAGTATATATTCCTCCAATTTTTCCATCCATATACTATTATAAGACCATCATATGTACTATTTATTTATTCCTTCACTCATTCATTCCCTTATGACAAATAAATACACAAATATATATGCTTTTTGACAACCTTCTTTTTTCCCAGTTATTTCTTCAACCCAAATAGTTTCTTTTTTTCTTGTTTTGGGGTTTGTTTGTTTGTTTTGCATAGTGGTAAGGTCTAGGCTTTTGTTTAACTATCACCTGAATAGTGTACACAGTGTCCATTAGGTAATTTCTCATCTCTCACCCCTCTATCACCCTCCCACCCTTCTGAGTCTTTGATATCTATTATTCCACTCTCCATGTCCATATGTGCCCATTATTTAGCTCCCACTTATAAGTGAGAACATGAGGTATTTGACTTTCTGTGTCTCAGTTATTTCACTTAAGATAATGGCATCCAGTTCCATACATGTTGCTGCAAAAGACATGATTTCATTCTTTTTTACACCTGAGTAGTATTCCATGGTATATATGTATCACATTTTCCTTATTCAGTCATCTGTTGATAGACACTTAGGTTGATTCCATATATTTGATGTTGTGAATAGTGCTGTGATAAACATATGAATGCAGGTATCCTTTGGTGTGATGATTTCTTTTCATTTGGGTAGATACCTAGTAGTGGGATTACTGGATCAAATGGCAGTTCTGTTTTTTGTTCTTTGAGAAATCTCCACATTGTTTTCCATAGAGGTTGTACTGATTTACATTCCTACTAATAGTCTATAAGTGTTCCCTTTGCACCATCTCCTTACCAACAGCTATTATTTTTTGACTTTGTAATAATAGCCTTTCTGACTGGTATAAGATAGTATCTCATTGTGGTTTTAATTTGTATTTTTCTGATCATTAGTGAGGTTGATTTTTTCATATGTTTTTTGACCATTGGTATGTCTATTTTGAAAAATATCTGTTCCTGTCCTTTGCCTACTTTTAAATGGAGTTATTTGTTTTTTTCTTGTTGAGTTGTTTGAGTTCCTTATAGAGTCTGGATGTTAGTCCTTTGTCGGGTGCATAGTTTGTAAATATTTTCTCCCATTCTGTAGGTTGTCTATTTACTCTGTTGATTATGTCTTTTGCTGGGCAGAAACTTTTTAGTTTAATTAAGTCCCATTCATCTATTTTTGGTTTTGTTGCATTTGTTTTTGAGGTCTTAGTCATAAATTCTTTGGCTAGGCCAGTGTCCAAAAGAGTCTTTCCCAGGTTTTATTCTACAATTTTTATAGTTTCAGGTCTTACAGTTAAGCCTTTAGCTTAAGCTTACAGTTAAGCCATCTTGAGTTAATTTTTGTATGTCATGAAAGATATGGGTCCATTTTCATTCTTCTGCATATGGCTCCATTTTCATTCTTCTGTATATGGCTATCCAATTTTTCCAGCACCATTTATTGACTAGGGCATCTTTTCTCTAGTGTATATTTTTGTCTACTTTGTCAAATCAGGAAAGAGAATGAAAGAAAGGGCATCCAAATTGGAAAAGAGGAAGTCAAATTATCTTGATTTGCTAATGATATGATCTTATACCTAGAAAACTCCAAAGACTCCTCCAAAACTCCTAGATTTAATAAATGAATTCAGTAAAGTTTCAGCATACAAAATCAAAAAATGAAAATGAGTATAGCATTCCTGTATACCAATAACAACTGAGAACCAAATCAAGAACTCAATCCTGTTTACAATAGCTATAAAACAAAAAGTAAAATATCTGGGAAAACATTTAACCAAGGAGGTGAAAGATCTCTACAAGGAAAACTACAAAACACTGGTGAAAGAAATCGTAGATGACACAAACAAATGGAAAAACATCACATGCTCATGGATTGGAATAATCAATATCATTAAAATGACTCTCCTGCCCAAAGCACTCTACAGAGTCTTTGCAATTCCTATCAAAATACCAGTATCATTTTTCACAGAATTAGAAAAACAATCCTAACATTTGTATGGAACCAAAAAAGAGCCCGCATAGCCAAAGCAATCCTAAGCAAATAGAATGAAGCTGGAGGCATCACATTACCCAGCTTCAAATTATACTATAAGGTTATAGTAACCAAAATATTATGGTATTGGTATAAAAATGACAACAGATCAACGGAACAGAATAGAGAACCCAGAAATAAGCCACATATCTACAACCAACTGATCTTCACCAAATGGTTTGGTCTTGTTTTTCTTTTTTAACTTTTCCAGCTACTGGCTGCAGAGCAGCAGGGAAGGAAGACGAGACATTTAAATGAGTGTTTTTTTAATTCTTGCCTCTCCTTTCCACATCTGGCAGAAAAATAATGAAGAAGGAAAAAGTAGGCAGGAAAATTAGACCAACTTATGACAGAAATATTGGAATTGGCAGCTAAGGGCTTTAAGATGGTAGAGCTATTTCTAAAGACCCTGTTTTACTTCTTTCACTAATGTTTTATAATTATCTGTATGGATATCTTACACATCTTTTGTTAGTTTTTTCCCCTAGATATAGTTGCTACACCTTTCTAGAACATATTACTTCTCTGTCTAAAACTTCTCAAATGTTCCCAAGCATACTAGATAAAGGCCAAGCCCTTCTTCACCAAGTCTCCTCTCAGGTTTTTTGGAAAAAACATTAGCCCAAAACACTTGAGGACAGTTTGTGCTCTTCCCTGAGCTACTGTATGCAGATTCCACTACCTGATTATAAGTAAGAAAGAGATGGGAAAATGCCAAGATAAAACTCTCTTTTCCTGCAGGGTAATACCTTCAAGTATGATCCTAAGGTGCTTCCTGTGGCCCCTGTGTACTTTCAGATACTTCCCCTTTCGTGCCCTATTTTTTCTATCAAGAACATCCCTTTTCTTTACCTCAGAGACAAAGTTATGCTTCGTAAAATAACACCTCTTCGAAAAACTCTCCATGACCCTTTAATCAAGTCTGTGGCAGGAGTAGATCTTGAACTATAATTCTGCATTATTGCAGTTTAGCTTCCTCACCTGCTGTTTTCTTACTGGTATTCCAAGGAATGTCTCCTCCCAAACCAAAAATAAAGACTCAAAGAAGACTCAGGACTACCTATTAGACATGAAGATTTTGGATCCCTGATTATAGAGGGAGGTTTGAGCCCCCACATAATAGGAGTCAGACTTGGGCTGTAGGAGAGGAGGAGGAGGCAGATGAGTGACTCTGACTGCAGAAGAAGTGGAGAATCTAGAAACTTCCAGAGAGAACTAATTACTGATGGGCTTTTGTCTCCAGGCCCACAGAGCAGAATGAAAGAGACCTTGCACCAGCATGGCCCTGTGTACACGGTGCAATCTGATACTCCTAGATGTCTGTAAACTCTCTGAACACAGCGTGAGGGGCTTGGATGTCTCAAGTAGGCAAAGGATGTCAAGAGAAATCCTTGGCCTTTGAGCAAGATATAATAGAAGAAAAACAGACAGAAATTTTCTTATGTGAGGTTTCTAACAATGGGAGGGGAATCTCCAAAGGACCTATGACAATGCCCAGAGGGAAAAGAGTCGGCTTTAACGTCTACGAGGTCCAGAGACCATGGAGCCATTCCACAACGGGAACAGTGAAGTGTGAACTTTCCTGCTCCCCAACCTCTCTCCGCCACGAAGAGAGGTCAGAAACCCCTTTTAACAAGCTTGTAGACTCAGAGTGAGGCAAGAAAGAAGGTGACTATTTACTGGATGTAGGCTTCCCTGGAGAGCACATCTATGGGAAGGAGAAGATTTAATTTTAAGTCAAGTTCAGAGGTTGGCTTACTATATGGTGCAAAACATTCTAATTTCTGAACTAAGACTGTGTTTAGTAGCTTAAAGTGACTGTAGAAATTTCTATTAAAACAAGTGATCAAAAAAAGTCAGCTAGGGGCAGGAGACAAACCTTCCCAGTTTAATAAATTTTTAAGTGATAGTGGAAGACAAAATAAAATTGCTTTATGTTTACACCCCATTATTCCTACTTGTTTAATGTTCTATCATATACATAAAACTGCTGCTCAGCACCACGTCTTACTCTGGGTGAATTCTCAATAAATGTCCCTGAAAGAATGATGCAATGTGGGAAAATTGCCATTTCAAGATGAAAGAGTGAGAGCAAGAAGGCAAAATCCCATAGGTAATTTCTGGCACAACTAAGTTTAAAATAACATTAAAATTATCATTTTGTTTGTTGCTGGGGACTTGAAAATTCCTCTCCTATACCCATTCCTATGTATTAAATCAGGGAACAAGTGAGTTTGCCTACCCACAGAGTCCCAGAAGCTCAAGTTTTGGACCCGTTAGTCTATCAACACACAAGCCTCCAGAAAACAAGGACCTTGTATATAAAATTTTCCCCAAATGACCAAACCATCGGTTGAAATGCTTATCCTGATGGTATTCATGCCCATTGTTGGGAATTTCCTCTCCATATTTCTTCTTGAAGGGTAGATAGGATTTTGTCTCCAAAAAGAGGAAAAAAGGAGCTATTTTAGGCAGAGAAAATAACAGCATTTGCAGAGAGGTGTGGAAGCAAGCAGACAGTGAAGTCCCACTGGCCGGTTTGGTTCAGTGGGAACCTGGGCTCTACAGAGCAGGAGTAAATGGTAACAGTGAGATCACAATAATGGGCTGAAGCTCTGCCAAGCAGTTTGGAAATCCATTGCACCGGGAAGCACCTTAAGATCATACTTGGAGGTATTACCCTGCAGGAAAAGAGAGTTTTATCCTGGCATTTTCCCATCTCCATCTTACTTGTAATCAGGTAGTAGAATCTGTGTACCGTAGCTCAGGGAAGAGCACAAACTGTCCTCAAGTCTTTTCAGCTGATTTTTTTTCTAAATACCCTGTGATTAACTATTAGGGCTTTAAAAAAAAATGAGAGACAGTTTGTAAACAAATCTGTGGTATATTGGACAAAATAAGCAGGGAAAAGGGTTTCCCTACAATAGAAGGAGAATCCTCCCAGGCTAGGGAAGAAGATTTTAAGCAAAAGAGAGAAAAAGGGCCGGGCGCAGTGGCTCACGCCTGTAATCCTAGCTCTGGGAGGCCGAGGCGGGTGGATCGCTCGAGGTCAGGAGTTCGAGACCAGCCTGAGCAAGAGTGAGACCCCGTCTCTACTAAAAATAGAAAGAAATTATCTGGCCAACTAAAAATATATATACAAAAAAAATTAGCCGGGCATGGTGGCTCATGCCTGTAGTCCCAGCTACTCGGGAGGCTGAGGCAGGAGGATCGCTTAAGCCCAGGAGTTTGAGGTTGCTGTGAGCTAGGCTGACGCCACGGCACTCACTCTAGCCCGGGCAACAAAGTGAGACTCTGTCTCAAAAAAAAAAAAAAAAAAAAAAAAAGAGAGAAAAAAGGAAGGCTTTGGGCCCAGGAGACCTGTCCTTCAATTCCCTGGGACCCCTAGAAAGGCAGCGAGCCCCAGCAAAGGATGCTCACATAGCAAGTCCGGACAGGTGCGGTCACAAGCAACTTCCCCCAAATCCCTTCATTCCAGACACGGCTGAGAGGCAGCAGAAAGCTGCTGGCCTTGTAGAGCAAATGGGCAACAGACATTCCTCCAGGAACCTATGTGTCCAAAGCCCCGAGATCAAGGGAGCCACCTCCTTTATGTGAATACAATGCAAGGCCCCCAAAATGTGGTACAAACCAGGAAGGGTCAGGGCTTATGGTTGCCAGCAACAAAAGCTAATTCTGATTAATATCAGCAAGAAAATAATTGATTAAAGCATTCTTTGTAGCTCACAAATCTCCCAGGAGCTCCATAGAACCAGGTTTGGAGTCTCTACAGTCAGAACAATGCCTGAAATTGAGGTATAATACTGGTTCCATGACGATGTCCCATGACCAGTGCTGGACACAGGCACTGGAGTCTAGTCTCCAGGTACTTATACCAACAGTGCTGGACATTGGACACTGACATCTGAACATCTTCTGTCCCTGTCTGAATATGGCCACTGCCATTGCTACCACCAATTGCCAGACGGATTGTGTGTGAAACCTGCACTTCCCTGTCTCAAGCTTTGCGTGGCAATCTGGAATTTCCAGAGACTGGAAAAGCACTTGGCTGGTGTTGCATCTTCAGCAGTGGGAGGCGAGTGCAGCCTTATTAAGCTGAGGGCTCCTCAGACATGGGAGGGGAGCTCAGATGCTCAGCTTCCAACACCCCCGACAAACATCCGCTACAAGAAGGAATCTCCAGAAGGAACAGAGTTTAATTTTTTTCTACCAGCTCAAC
Source organism: Lemur catta (assembly GCF_020740605.2). Lineage (NCBI taxonomy): Eukaryota > Metazoa > Chordata > Mammalia > Primates > Lemuridae > Lemur > Lemur catta. The sequence continues at coordinate 42,976,264 of NC_059144.1, read as the reverse complement.
AGGATGGGTGCTCCAGATCAGCCATTAGGTTGAGGTATAGAACATAAAATTCTGTTGTATAATACTTCTTAGTTTACAGACTGAAATTCACATTCACTTTAGGGTGAGTGGCGGATCCACTGTCTCTGTGTTTGCTGTAATCAGACGGCATAGCACAGCGGTAACCAGCACCTGACTCTCTCAATTCCCGGCTCCACCACTTAGTAGCTGGGTGACCTTTTGTTAATTACCTAGCACCCTCTGCATTAATTTCCTCCTCTAGAAAATGGGAATAATAACAGTACCTGCATCATAGCTTTACTGCCAGGACGAATGAGCTACATGTGGTAGACTGAATGAAGGGCCCCAGTTCTGCCCCATGCCTGAATCTACACTTTTTGCCATGTTGCATTGCAGATTCTCTCATGAAAGAGGTAGAGCCTCGTAGATCTGGGCTGACCTCATGTCTTGCTCCGGCCAACAGAATGCGAAGGAAGTGACGGCGTGCCATTTCTGAGCGGAGGCCTCAAAGAAGCCTTGTGTGGTCCCGCTTGGCCTTCTGTCCTGAGAACGTGCCCAGGACCTGCCAAAGGACGAGAGATGTGGAGCACAGCCCAGTCACCCAGTGGCCCCCACTGACAGCTAGCTGACCCCCAAATATGTGAGCAGGACCACTTAGCTGACCACCCCTGAGCAGAAGCAATAAATGCTTATGTTATAGGTCACTGAGCTTTTGTTGCTGTGTGTTATGCAGCAACAGCTAAATGTTACAGAACTGAATTAAAAATTTTTAAATACAAATTAAAAAACTAAGCACATCCTAAGAATTCTACAAACACTAACTAGCATAAGGAAAAGAAGGCATTGTATAGAGTGCTAGCAGCTATGTAATTGGACATAGCCAGAGCTGACATTCCATAGAAAATTATCAATGAGATTTGTCACTCAAGGGCACTGTCCAGATAGATATTCTTTTTTTTTTTTTTTTTTTTTGAAACAGAGTCTTGCTCTGTTGCCCGGGCTAGAGTGAGTGCCGTGGCGTCAGCCTAGCTCACAGCAACCTCAAACTGCTGGGCTTAAGCAATCCTACTGCCTCAGCCTCCCGAGTAGCTGGGACTATAGGCATGCGCCACCATGCCCGGCTAATTTTTTCTACATATATTTTTAGTTGGCCAGATAATTTCTTTCCATTTTTAGTAGAGACGGGGTCTCACTCAGGCTGGTCTCGAACTCCTGACCTCGAGCGATCCACCCGCCTTGGCCTCCCAGAGGGCTAGGATTACAGGCGTGAGCCACCGCGCCCGGCCCAGATAGATATTCTTAATATCACAAGTAGAAAAGGTCGGCTCTCTCCCTAAAACACAGATCTGAGTGAAGGTTAAAAAATAAAAACCTTGCAGACCCCAGCTGTCTAGATTTGATGTCTACTAGAAGCGTATTTGGCCTTGCTGACTCAACACATAAGTTACGTGTGATAAAATAGACCATTGCAGCTCAAAGTCCTATTTAAGCCCCAGATCAATGGTTTAACTCTTGTGTCAGGACAGGTAGACACCACTCTGTGATGGAAATGTTGTTTGGAAAAAAATGATTTTTAGTGGTAAAAACTGAGACAACCACATCTGTTTTCGCTGCTTTAATGTCCCACCAATGGTAAATTCTGGATGTATGTGAGTATATTGTGGGGGTAGGCAGATTGTTTTTATTTGCTATTAATGCATGTTCCATCTAGGTCCAGTTCTTTCTCTCACCAATTTAAGTTTTCTAAAAATTCACTAGAGTAATCACAAAATAGTTTTACTTTGCAAATCTACTGAGATTATCAAAAAAATCTGTTCCCTGTGCTTCCAAAGTAGGTGGTATATAATGAATTCAAAATTTCAGTAAATAGAGCTCTGTGGGCCTACTTTTTTCTCCTGACTCCTATGATTATCATAATTTGATTTTATAGTTTTCTGTCCTAAGCTACCAGCTAGGGAGTAATCTTTACTGAGTCATGAACTTTCCCTTCATTAAATGTCTGCACCTATTTCCAACATATCAGAAGTGTCCAATAACTACATTTTATCTGCCTTGAATAAAGTCGAGTTGAGACACCAGGGAGCATACATATAATAAAGTTTCCTTTATGCTTTAGCAAAGCACTCATGGTTTTCAGTTCCAGCATTGTCTGTGACTCTCCCTCCAGGAGCACAGAGATTGCATAACATGTCTTCCATAGAGACCAGGACATACGTTTACAAGGACAGAAATCTGAGTAATTTCCCACTAGTCCAAAGGGAATATTAAACTCTTCTGTCATTCTGTAGCATATTATTTATGGGTCCTTTTTCGTTGGGTTTTTTTTTTCATTTGTAAGTTCAACTCCATGTCCTGATAGAAGGTGATAAAATGCTCAATAGGTTAAAAAATTTTATCACTAAATCAGGAACAAAACTATAAATTTTAGCCTTTGAAATCAAACTGACTGGTGAGGATCATTTTGCTCCTGAAATATTACAGTAGTGATCAATTTGCAGCTAAAACTAAGCAGTTTAGCTCAGCAATCTATAGTTGGAAAACAAGTTGTTCAAGAGGAAAGTTTATGCCCAGCCCAAGGGATAAATTAAATTTTATGGGGAAAATATGCATTATTACATGCTTATCTGTTTAACATATTATTCTTTTCCACATAAGTGCAATAAATATTTTAATCATCTATTTTATCTCACATACATATAGTGATGTGGTAATTTTATTCTTCCTGGATCGGCCCAAACAAGTTCAGTTAATCACAGAATGAAGAAGAGCTTTCAAATCTTTAAAAAAAGAAAAATTCTGATGTGCTTAGCAAATGTACATGCTCAGGGAAATGGGGTTGGTTGGCGATAGAAGAATAGTCTAAATTATATTTCCTCAAAGCATAAGCATCAACTGGTCTAATTGACACTTTTCCCCAATTTCAGCTCCGCTTCTTCCATAGCAGCTTTCAGCTAAAAATGCTCTGGCCTCCCTTGATTCCATTCATAAGCAGTGATTTCACTTGGAAGATTTTGCCTCAAAGTATGTGTTGTTGTAAGAAATCAAACTTAGAGGATACGAACTCAGAGCCTGTGCATATGTCAGTGATAAATTATAAGAGCTAATGTTAGTCCAATCTCAGCACTTGTCAGGCCGACTTGCATCATTCCATGTAATCACTACAAAGACTCTACAGGGTGGGAATGTTGCTATTTCTATTTTAAGATAAGGAAACTGGGCTTGGAGAAACCAGCTAAGGCTGCTAAACAATGATGGAAGAACCACTTAGGGTTGCATTGTTATAAACCCCATCAGAGATGGCAGCTGGAAGTAAGATGGTGACAATGAGGTGAAGATGAGTGGATGAAATCAGGAGGTATTTGCAAGACAAAATCAGCAGGAGTAGGTGGGCAGGTGGCTAGTGTCTTTCCCAGAGAAATGCATCTCCAAATGTTTGCTAGCACATTCTGTGCATTTATGAGAATAATATAACGTAATAATATTATGAGAAAGAACAAAGCATGTTTCTACGTTCTTCCTTCCTCCCATCACGCACGTAAATGAGCATACAGAGGACCTTATTGCTCACGATGCAGCATGCAGCCTGAGCTTCAGGTCTATGTCTATCCCTCCTGTCCCCTCAAGTCCCATGTGGGCAATGGGTAGGGGCTGCATGCTGTGCTGTGGGTAATAAAATCTTTTGTTTGTGACCCAGGAGTCCCGTGTCCTCTGCCGGCATCTATGGAAGTATGTTGGGCTAACTTGTTAGCTTGCAAGCAAAGTAAATTCTCAGACCCTCCACAGTTCTCAACAACAACACTGTCCATTGTCTAGTGATCTTTTAAATAAATTTATTTCTAAAACTTATTAAAATACACCAATACTTCTCCACCCTCTCTAAAGGATCTAGAACAGCCCATTAATTTACGTGGCTCCAACTCTACCACTTCATATTTCTACTTCCTCATTTTCCAGTTGGTGTAATTACACAGGAAATCAGTGTTATCACAACCCAGAAATATGAAGGACCACATCTGTCTACACTCATAAATGTCTTAACAACATTCTAAATACACGGCTCCATATAAACAAACTAGCATAAGCTTTCCGTTCATCAACGAGGATGAAGAGAGAGCCTTCTGTGTCCCTTACACTGCACACGTGGTTGTGAAACAGACAGGCACAGACCTGCCCTCTGAGAGCTTAGAGTCTAAATAGGAATGCAAATAACTGAGCAAGTCATTACAGCAAAGGGGATTAAGCATCATGTTAGAGAGATGGGCGCTGCCGTTGAGGGGGAGGTGACCTGTAAGCTGATATTTGATGTCCTATGTCCATAGGAGTTGACCAGGGAAAGGTGAAGAGGGTTGTGGTAGTGACTCAGAGCCTGGAAACAGTTCATGCAAAGTCCTGTAGGTGAGCAACACCTTGATGCGTTTATAAAGTAAGAGCAGGAAGAGGACAGAAATGAGGGGAAAGGTAGGCAAGAAAGGATTCAGATTTCACCGTGCAGGCAATGAGGATGCAATAAAGGGTCTTGTGCACAAAAGTGCACTTTAGAAAATAAAAGATTTTACATTTTAGAAAACGAAAATCCCTCTGGCTGCTGACCTGAGAATCTATTAGAGGGAAAGACTAGAGCACAGATTCTCAGCCTCAGCACTACTGATATTTGGGGCAGGTAATTCTCTCTGCTGGGGAGGAGGACTGTCCTGTGCATTGCAGAATTGCATCAGCATCCCTGACCGGTACCCACGAGATGCCAGCAGCATCCTTGTGGTTATGGAACAAAAAAATGTACCCTGGGGAGCAAAACTGCCCTCAGTTGAGAACCATTGTAGGAAAGGAGACCAGTTTCAGAGGCTGTAAGCTAGGAGAGAGAGGAGGGTGGCCTGAACTGCAGACGTGGAGGAAAGGAGATGGATTTGGAAAAAAATGTAGGAAACACCCTTTAAGTTTCTCACTGGTCTGTTTATACGTCCCTGAGAAGGGTCTGCTGGAATGACCCACCACTCAATTGCATCCAGAAATGAGTTTTACTACATGCTTCTTCTTCTTATTTTAAGCAAAACCTACTATTGTGCTTGTCTGTCTCAACCCTGCTAAGTTGTATACTTTCATACATATGTATGCATACGTTAAGTTTTTGCAAGCATAATTTAGACTTTTCAAAACAGTGACATAGTAACAAAGAAAAATTGAGACATGCATGCATTTTGAATATTGATTCCAGTTTCTCACATACTACCCCTGACATTTTTCATGCTGCTTTGTTTTTATGCATTTGTTTTCTCTGCTTTTCCATGTCTTGCCCAACTTTAAAGGAATCTGCAACTAACAGGCAATTAGGCCCACCCATTACCTATAGAATGCAAACACTATCCCAGGCCAACCCACCAGAAAAATCTGCTGGCTATTAAGTAGGGCTTTCTTAGGCTAAGGGACATTTTCATAAAATTTATTTGGTAGAAATGGAAAGTATATTTACGGGGGGTGAACTGTGTGCTAGGAACTTTGCAAATAATATCTCACATATGAAATCTTCACAAGTACTAGAAGGGAGCAATTATTTATTCCCATTTTACATTTGTAAAATTGAGGACTGAGGGAAGTTAGCAAAGGGACCACTAATCTGTTACAAAGCTGGAAGAGAAAAAGTGAAGCTCAGCTGAGCGAACTGCTTCTGTAAAAGGCCAGATAGGAAATACTTTTGGCTTTCCAGCCCATTTGATCTCGGTCTCAAACTACTCAATTCTGCCCTCCTCTTCCTCAGTCTTAGCACAAAAACAGCCCTTGACAATATGTAAACAAATGGGCGTGACTACATTCCCATTAAATTTTATTTATGGACAATGACATTTTTAATTTCCTCTCATTTTCACATGTGATTCTGATTCTTCTTTTGATTTTTTTTTTCAGCCATTTAAAAATGTAAAAACTATTCATAGCTCCTAGCCACACAGAAGCAGGCAGCAAACCAAACTTGGTCCTCTGGCTTTAGCTGGCCAGTGTCCGGCAGGAAGGGCAGCGGTGGGGCTGGGTGAGAACGTGGACCCCAGTGGCTGCTGCCTGAGTCTGAACTGCTGCTCTCCCACAACATCTTAAATGTGTGAACTTGGCGAGTTCATTAACCGCCATCTTTGTGCTTCAGCATCTCCGTTTCTGTTCCCCAGGAAGCCCCCGACAACAGGGGTCGAGGGCAAGTAGCGTATTTGGGAGGCGACCCCAGGAAGCTCTGGTGGGGACGCATGGAAGCCAGACAGGGGAGGGAGCGAGGCCGATACAAGGCACCTTAGTGAGCAGGTTCCTGCTGGGACAACCGGGTCCTCTGGGAGACTGCACGGGGCATGCGACAGCATCGCTCCACCCAGCAAGGGCAGCTGGGGTATTGGTCACCTGAAGTCATCTGTCGCTGGGTGAGGGCCGCTCCCAGGGGCACTGACACTCACCCTCTGTGGCCAAAACATTCTCTCAAGGCCAGGATGGCCACGGGGCGGAGAGTCCCCCGCCTGCAGTCTTCACTGCGCCAGGGAGCCGTGACTCTCAGGCATGCGGTGTGGCCCTGAGGGCTCTGCTAGCCCTCAGTTTCCCGCCTGCGGAACAGGCATCATGGTGACAGCTGCCTCTGTGCGTGCAGAAAGAGTAGATTAAATAACACGTCAAGTGCTTTAGGGCTGGGGTTAGGTAAGCAGGCAGAGCCCTTGCCCTGGGCAAAGAATTTCACGGGACACCAAAAAACTTAGTCATCAGGATAAATCCTTTTAATGTGATATTTTTGAAAATCAAAATGAATACCAGAAATCCATAATGGCCAAAGATCAAAATTTTAAATAAAAACAGGATGAGTCACAGTGCTGTGGAGACCCATATCGCCCACGAGACAAAAGGAGAAAATGTGTATCCCTGGGAAGGCATGGATTGGCTTTTTATATCATTTTAATAGTGAATTTTTTTCAAAATGAGACTTTGAAAATATTATTTTCAAAGCATCATTGTATACCTTAAATATATACACTAAAAATAAATACATCAATAAATAAAAATATATGAATATATTATTGATGATTTTGTTTCTATTAAAGCAAAAACAGGTAAAATTATAATATATTCTGTTTGAGGACAAAATATTTAAACTTAAAATGAGTTTTTTTTTTTTTTTTTTTTTTTTGAGACAGAGTCTCGATGTGTTGTCCAGGCTAGAGTGAGTGCCGTGGCGTCAGCCTAGCTCACAGCAACCTCAAACTGCTGGGCTTAAGCGATCCTACTGCCTCAGCCTCCCCAGTAGCTGGGACTACAGGCATGCGCCACCATGCCCGGCTAATTTTTTTCTATATATATTTTTAGTTGTCCAGATAATTTTTATTTCTACTTTTAGTAGAGACAGGGTCTCGCTCAGGCTGGTCTGGAACTCCTGACCTCGAGCGATCCACCCGCCTCGGCCTCCCAGAGGGCTAGGATTACAGGCGTGAGCCACCGCGCCCGGCCTAAAATGAGTTTTAATATACCTACTTTTCAATTTTTCAGTATTGTTTTCAATTTCTTTAACGTTCTGGAGGGAAAAAATGACCATTAACAAAAAGCATCAAAGCGAGTCCAGAGAGAGACGCACAGTTTGCCTCTGGCCTCCGGTTCTAACCCAGCTCCCTGTTACTGGTCCTCGTCTGCACTTAAATTTTTGATATTTTGTTCATTACAGATTTTTGTATTGATTTTGATTTTTTTTAATATTTAAATAAAATATGATTTATCTTGATTCTTGAGGGCTTAGGTGTCCCCAGCCCCCTAAATTTTGCACCCAGAGTGAATACCCCACTGGCCTGGTCCCCGATTAGCACACGCATGGCCCTGAAGCCAAGTGCTAAGAAGTGATAGCTTTGTTGTCCATTCTCGTCCTGGCTTGCCCAGCACTGCTGGGAGTCTCCCTTTTGACAACCCCCACACCTTTTCCTGGGTCCATCAGGATAACCACATATTCACATCTTAACAGTCACCACAATAAATTATATCTTTTTTTTCCTATCATGGCATGTGGGAAAAAAATGCACTCTTTTATTGAATATTTCTGAGGCATATGTGTTGATAACTATTCATATAACCTGTTTTGGAAGGGGGAAAAGTTAGCAAAGCCAAGGCAATTATGGCTGGATAATTTGAAGGGCCTACTTTTTCTTGACAGCAAATTAATTGATGTTCTAATGGGTATGTCATCCTGTCATCCATCAACATTTATTGAGTTCTGACAATGTGCTAGGTTACACATGAAACACACACACACACAGAGGCCAAAATCTCGACTTATTCGTTAGCAAGTGTGATGCATTGATGATATGATTTGTAATGTATATTTTTTCCTATGTAAAAGGGAAAGAATATTGCCTGTATCCCCTGTTTCCTCTTAGCTGCCCTCCCCTCCGGATTTATCTTAGGGCGATGGCTCTGGTTGTCTTTGAGGATGAGTTGAAATCAACTTCTGAAATGGAATAAAGAGAATTTTCACTTGTGGGAAGAAGTGGATTTGCCTGAGAGATGCATTTTAATGACTCCTGTTTATTAATGACCCAAGCTTTCTAGAACCACATTCAAGAATCGAAGATGTAATTGGCTCTGCTGATTCAGTTTCAGAATACTGCACTGCAGAAGAAGTGAAAAGAATCAACAGAAACTGTCTAAAAACTGAGCCCAGTGTGCTCTCTGGGCCTGTTCACAGGGAGATATTGGGGTCTGGAGAACTAAATAAACAATAGCTGTGTTGAAAGTGCCCCTGGAAGGGGGGTGGGGGGAAGCCTATGAGTCAAAAGAAAAAAAAAATCACCAAGTAATTGAGAAAGAAACTTCATTTCCAATTGCCAAATAAAATCATTAAAGAATTACAGGAAGCAAAACCCAACTGAAAAACAGCTATTTAATTTTTACAGTTGCTGTTAGAAATTAAAATGAAAGAACACCCTGTGGAGTGGATGTTCGACTTTGTCCGCAATCTCGTTACCATTTTTTATTTATTTATCTGTGTATGCATATTCACTTTTGGCAACACCTTCCGGTATCAGCTCGAGACCTACAGCAGTGAAATTTCATCCTTAACCCCACATTTCCTTTATGCCAGCAGCTCTGGTTACAACCTAATGTTATCTTAACAGTTTTTCTTTAATTTAACGATATTTAATTTGCATTCACTCAAGTGACATACAATAGATCATGCTATTACCATGATTTATATCAGATGAACTGGCATAAATTCAACATTATAAATTACGCCTGTAAATGAAACTATTATTTTACAGGAATTACTGTAGCAGAAAGGCTAAGGACCCTCCAGTCAACCTTAGTCAAACCCACTCTTTAGAGTTTTATATTTTATGCCCGCAATAAATGCTTTTGTGAAAGCTCATAACCCACAAAAAAGTCATTCGAAGTACATTAATTACGATAATACTATCCAAAAAGCTGCAAGGGCCTATTTTTGTGACATCATTCTCTGATTTCTTGCTGCCTTAAATTATCCCTTTGATGGCTGTGGAGATTAACAGTCATACTTTTGTCATTAAATATAAGGCATTTTAAAGCCTAATCCACCTAAGTTCTAATTGATATTGCTTTCAGTTGGCAGATAGCGACCTGATTTATAATTTAAATATGCAGCCTTATATGCATCTCTTCAGTATAATGAAAAAGCAAAGTTCCTCTCATCTTTCTCGGCAATGTTAACATCAAGGAAAAGTCGCTTTCTTTTTTTCCTTTTATATCCTAAGCCTAATTGAAAACTGTTCATTGAATTTCAACATGATAGAAAAGTCTTTTTATCTCTCAATTTGTCCATTAGCGATTATAATTGAAGTATCTGCTACACAGCTGAATTGATATTGTTCTTGTTTAAATTCTGAATTTCTCTAAATCTTTCAGAAGACATCAAAAAATATATATGTATATATATGCGCGTGCACACACATATGTGGCTTAGGCGATATCAGCTAACGATATTGCTTAAATGGAGCATTAGACTAATTCTCCACGTGGATAAAGCCACACAAAGAAGCAAGTCGTCTAATTTTGCTGGAGAACGTGTTGCATAATAATCTTACCAGCATGACCATAAGGTTTGCTAATTGCCACATCTGTTTAACAGCTGTCAGATGCTACCCACATGCTGCCATCAATATTACAACAGAGTACATTACCGGGAGTTTTATTGTTTTCAACTGTTATTTATTTGTCATAGACATTACTACAGCTAATGACGTCTATTGATGTGGTACCTCTAATTATTTCTTGATTTTTTTAGAAACCTCTATTCAATCCAGTTTTTCAGTTTGGTTTATACCTTTCTCTCCTGCCCCCATCTCTGACCCTGGCTTCCTGTCTTTCCCTGACACTCCCTCATGTAGACAATACTAATTTTTCTTCATCCACAGTCATAACTCTCCTAATAGGTTTGTAGAATTTGAAAAAAAAAAAAAAAGGAAGTTTTTTAAATGTCTTCATTCCTTAATGGCACTGATGAATTCTTCCACTAAATCTCTAAGATGAGCCCATGTTAGTCATGATAAATGCACAAATATATCACTGTTTAGACTGCCTTTATGTGGGCTGAGTTAGTCTTGCTGATTTTTTATAATTACTTTTATATTTCACCTGGTTCCTCGCTACAGTGCATTTTTTTAAGCATAGCAAACCACGACATCTATTAAGTAGAAAGAAGAGATTGACAAACTGCAGACTGAGCGAAATACACATGGACTGATTTAAAATGAATTGATAGATGTCACTGATCTCTATTATATATAGAATGTGTGAAACCCACATGATGTATTATTTATCCATAGGAGATGCCTTTTTGTTTCATTAATAAACCTGTATATCAGAGATATACAGTACTGATGATTCATTTGAGGCAGTACAAAACGACATGGTATTTGCCTGCCATTGCTCAATTATTTTCCTCATTTTTTCCCTGCATCTTTGCATGAATTATTAAGACCAGGGCTGTTTATTTAAGAATCTAATTTTAGTGCATGTGTCCAGCTGAATTCTGTTTTCTCCTTTAATGAAAGGAAAATAGTGTGAGAATTTCCAATCTTGGTCTCAAATTTTAGATTTGCAATGCACAATGCAAGTTGTAAAGGTCACTCTGCTTTTGAACCACATAGCATAGACATTTGATGAGCCTAAAAATCCATTTTGGTTACGCATCACATCATGGCAACAAATTAAAGTAGAGCTGCTTGGTTAAGTCAAGCACAATTTGCATGTGCTCACAGAGAAACAGATTAAAGGAGGAAGGATCCAATGTGAGTAACCCTACAGGAAATATCTTATCCAAAATGAAGGTAGTTGATTGGCAATAACTTTTGGAAGTAACGGTGAGTGATCATCATTAATATCATGATGTCTGACAGTGTCCATCTTAGTTACCAGACTTGGACATCTCTGGTTTTCATGTCTAGTGATGCACATTCATTTATAATCAAATCATGCTGTCACCTGCATAGAATTCTTTGAAAAGGCTTATTGACATATTGAACAGAGATGACCTTATCTATAAAATTTGCCTTGCTTTTCTAAATATGGACAGAAGAATAACATTTTGTTAAGGATAAAAAGTGATTTAGGATGATATATAGATGTTTAGTTTGGAGATTTTATTAAAAATTTTTTCAATAAATGACTGCCTCAAAGATAGATCTGAAACCAAGATTTTCTGCTTGTTTATTCAAGATCTGGAGGGGGGGAATGGTAAGTTTTTAATGTCTACATTGCTTTGAGAGAGTAGTAAGTACCATAGAGTATGATGAGGAATCTCAGGTGGTATAACTCAGGCAGTGTATGGAAGCATACAGTCTTTCAACAGACAAATTTTAATTAACTAAGGAAATGGTGAGAAATGCAACATGGCAAAATGAAAAAAAAAATCACAGCACATGTCTAAAATGCCTTTTTCAGAACCAGACACACTTCTTCATATCTAGTGGGAATGTAAATGGGTTCACACTTTTTTGAGGGCAATTTGGAAATAGCTTTCAAAATGTATAATGTCCTCCCTTTTGACCCCAATATTCTACTTATAGCAATATATACACTATAGATATTCTTGCATGTGGGTATAAAGCTGAATGCACAAAACCGATTTTGCAAATTTGTTTGTACAATAAAAAAAATAAAAAACTAGAAATACTTCAGGGTCTATCAATAGAGGAATATTTGAACAAATCATGCTTGATTCATTGTTTGTAATAGCAGAATATTGGAAACTATAAATGATCATTATTAGGAGAGTAGATAAATGATGCATTCATATAGTGAAATACTATAACCATTAAAATAAAGGAGATCTGTAGTACTAACATTGAAAGATATACTAGATGGTAAGTGAAAAAAGCATCTTACAGATCGCTGTGTATAATATGACCAGGAACCATGTGTGTGTGTGCAAGTGTATTGTGGGTGTGGGGTGTGCCTGTGTTGAATGTGTAAAGCTTTATACATTCACTAGAATGTGAATCTCCATGAGGGAAGGGATTTGGCCTGTCTTGTTCACCAAGATAATACCAGATCCTACATCGGTGTCTGGCCATTATAGGCACTCTAAAGCCATTTGTTGAATGAATGGATAATCATATGTGAGAATGAGCATAATTAAAAAGATACGAAAAGATACCAAACTCATAAGAGAAGAGGCACAGAATTAAAGGAAAGAGAGACCAGGGAAGTTTATGTTGATCCTCTGCCCTGTTGGAATTTTTAGAATGAGATTTTTCAAAAAGCTTAATAAAAAAAAAAAAAACCTAAAAGCCTTTCAAAATATAATAAGACTGCAAAATTCAAAGCCATGTTGTAGTTTCCATTTGCAATTTTTAACACTGTAGAATCTGTCAAAGGTGTATACAGTCCCTCCTCTCTCACCCCATTTCCCACTTCTCCCACCTCCCGCTAGAAAAGAAAGAGACAGAATAAGGGAATGGCAGGTAGCAGTTAACGGGGAATAAAATGCTCTCTAAAGCCAGTGTTTTTGCATACTTGGGGGGCTGACCTTAGCGCTGGTGAATTCTGACCTTGCGAAATGCTCAACAGGAAAAGACTTGAAGAGTCATCAAGGACAGCTCAATCAAGGTGTCCACGCAGTGTGGCTCAGCAGTGAAGAGAGAGATGGAATGGATGGACACATTAAAAATGAATGGGAAGGTTATTAAAGGACTTCCGGTTAAAAAGGGTGGCTTAAATTCACCCGTTCATCTTTTCTCCTCAAAACCCCACGAAAGTGACAGTAAAGGAATTAAACAGGTGTAAACGCACAGGGACAAAGACAGTGGGAGAACAATGATGGGAGAGAAATGTCAGCCAAATTTTGGAAGATGGAAAGTGGATGAATGGCGGTGAGTGACGCTTTAGTGTTTTCCCATCTGCCGAGGATTGTGTGGTGGGAAGTTAACGTGAAGCCAGTTCAAGCTCGGGGACCCTGGAGAGCTTCAAGACCAGGAGGCCCCGGTTACTTCTGAAGTAAGGATGCAGCCTGGAGTGAAATCAGAGATTCCAAGGAGCTCCTCCCCCATCTTCCTCCTGCAGAAAGGAGACTTTGGACTTGAATTTAAGGCTGGACTGGAGGACACCAGGCACAGGCAGTGAGAATGAGCCCTTTCTGATACCAGCAGGTACAATGAGAGTCTGCACACTGACAAAGACACCTCCAGCCTCCTTTCTCTGCTCAGCTCCCTGTCCTGGCTACGTGGTTTCCGCCCACCTCCCTCCCAAGTGGGAGATCCACTGTTTCCTTTCTGAAAAAAAATGGTCTGCCCCAGAGGAAAAAAAATCTACAGATACTGAAATATTGGGGTTCCTCAAAGAAACAGGCCATTCATCACCCAGGGCTCCCACTCAGAGGGCCACCAGTCAACAAGATCAATCCCAGACATAAAGTGTTGAGCCCGCATTTTAGTGCCTTGCATCAAAATACAAATGGGCCTCCAAGCACCACCATATATTTGATCAAAACCTCTACCATTATGTTCAGAGATGAAAACAAATAGGGAAGAGCAACTCCGAGGAAACAAAGACCCCATGGCAAGGGAAAAAAATATCAAAAATACTGAAATACCTTCAGAGAGATAGAACATTTGTCAATCAAACCCATAAAAAAGAAACATTATGCGAACAATAAGCAGCTTTTGGGAAGTCACTGAAAATTCAAAACAGAGTTTGAAAGGTGATGGTGAGAACTCCTCCAGAAAGTAGAACAAAGGGAAAAGAGGGGAATAATAGACAATAAAATATTAAAAATAAAAATTAAAGACCAACATCCAAATAACAGCTTCAGAAAACAAAAATAAAATATTTAAAAAGGGAAATAACATAGAAGTTATTCCAGAAAATTTGCCAAAACCAAAGAAAACAAGCTTCGAGAACCTATTGACTAACCTACCTCAGTAAGTGAGAAAAGTCTTATGTCAATTCCTATCATCCTTAAATTTTAAATCTTAAAAACTTTCCAGAGAGAGAAATTTTGTAAAAGGTACATAACATCATCACACATCACAACAGCTATGCTGGAAACTGGAAGACAATAAATTCATTTGTTCAGAATATTTAGTACAAGAATATTTCTTTCCAACCAAGAATTCCATGGCTACTTAAATTATTGCTCAATTGTGAAATGCAGAATAAATATACTTTCAAATGTGCAACATATCAAAATTTGAAACTCTTAGATTCTCTTTCTCCAGAAAAAAGGGGATTTTGTTTTTTCTTTTTCTCCAGAGAAACGGGGTCCATGCCCGCCTGAGAGTGAAGCCAACGCAAAGAGAAAGAGAGAAGGTGGGGGGTGGGGGAGATTTGAGCCCTGGACCCAGAAGGCAGAATCTGGGCACATCATCTGCACTGGAGTCTTTGGTTACCTCTGGCAAATGCAACCTTATTAGTTAAAATGTATCTCCCATCCTGCCTCATTCATGAATTTTCTTGAGTTGTGCCAAATATTATTGATGGCCCTCCTTCCTGACCACCAATTGTTTTAGTTTATGACATTAATCTAAGGTCTTGCTCTTTGCAATGTAGCTTTTAAGTTTCTCTCCAATGCATAAGCCTGTCCTTCCCAAAGAGCTCAAGCCACTCTTGGATCAGAACAGCAAGAGCTCTCTTGGATTCCCCTTTCCCTCACACCCAATTGGCCACCACCTTCATTCCTTCCCACCTCCTCCTCCTCCCACCTTCTCTCACCTGGATTCTCTAGAATCAATCGCCCACACAACTGCTCTAGAGATCATTCTAAAATGCCAATGTGATAATCATCCTTTTCCCTGCTTGCAACACTTTACTTGCTCTCTCAATGCAGAAGGATCAAATCCGACACCCTTAACACATCATGCAAGATCCAGCCCCAGACCACCTCCCACTTACAGCCATCTGAAACCACTGAGAGCTATTTCATGCTCCCATGACCTTGCAAATGCCAAGCCTGGCAGGCCCCACCTATTCCAACAGTTCAACAAGTTCCCACTCACCCTTCTAGATCCAGCACAAGTCAGTCCTGCTTTGTGAAACATTCCCTAGCAGTCCTCCCTTTTCCTTTGATGTTGTCTTCTCCCCGCTTTATGCCACCTGTCCTCTATGATGGCACCTACCCTATGTTCTCAAACTCTTAGGACATGTCAGCTTCCTACATTAAAGGATGAGTTCATTCCTGTGTTCCAAAATTGAGATAGGATCTGTCCTTGGTAGATAGTAAATATTTGGTGAAGGAACAATGAATTTTCTTCTAGGACACTCGTCCTAGCACTGTTGTGTGAACAAACACTCAATAGGTATTTAGGGAAATAAGTTGAAGCTTCTTCACGTTCTTCAGGAGGCATTTGTTGGTTTCTCCTGCCCACATCTGTCCCCCATAATTCTGGCACTGGTACTAGGAAGATGATTTCCTTTGAGGAAACCACCTTTCCCTTGGTCTCAGCCTTGAGAGTGCACTGGAGCCAACTTTTACCAATTCATGAGATCCCACTATTAAATTTTCAGGAAAATTCTAAGGCATGTGACATTATGTTGATAGTTTGAAATCAGCCATTGCGGGAGTATTTATGCAAGGAAATTGGCAAATGCTAATAATATATTTCCTACCCCAACTCCCAGAGCCAGTTGTTAAATATTTACTGGCTCATCCACGATCTCAGCTCATGTGGCTTGACAGGGACCCACCCCACCCTCAGTCCTCACAGGTGGGCACTCGGCTCAAGCCTGACCTCTTGATAGGGTCCAAGCCTCCCAAGGCCATGGTGACTGGTCCATAGATGAGCATGTTACTTCTGCCTGACCGATGAGTCCTCCCCCAGGACTGTTGCTGAAACTACTGAAGAGAGATCTCACTCTCAGGTGGACAAAACCCATCTGAGAATGAAACCAGTATAGAGGAGGGAGAGAGGGAAGGACAGAAGTGAGTCTCACATCATCATCTGAGTCCTGGACCCAGCAATGACCCAGGCTGGTTGTCACTCCCAGACGTTCCAACTGTCTGAGTCAATAAAGGACTTTTTTGCTTAAGTCGGTTTTTGCTGGGTTTTTGTCACCAGCAATTGAACATATCCTGCCTGACTTATAGCCCATCCCAGTTTATGAGTATTTTTCTATAATGTGGAGGGCATTCTCATTAGGACACCAGCTCCCACAAGCACCATGGCCACTGCTGCTACTGGACTTCACTGCCATTGGGATCACAATGCTGTCTCCAATGCCTTTGCCACAAGTACTTTCTAAAGGAAGTATCTCTCTGCCCTTCCAGGTGCAAGAGCAGAGCCTGATGGGGGCCAAGACAAGATGCCATGCCTGTGCCACACTGAGTCTCAAACTCACCTGCCCATTGGACCCTGAGGAGCTTTAGAACATATACTACCTGGTCCTACGCCAGAAGCTCAGACCGTATTGGTCTACAGTATATATCCCCTGGCCACTAGGAGCTGTTAAAGCTCCCCAAGGGATTCTATTGTGCAGCCAAGGTTGAGAACCACTGGGCTAGACCCTCTGGCTTCCAGAGTGGACAGTTTCACTCATCAGAGTGAACTTGGCCTTATCTGAACTTTTCTCATGCATCCCACAGTTGATTTCCTTGCTCTCTTCCCTACGTGTCTTGTGCTAATGCTGTTTTCAGCTCTTTCAATTATGCGATTTCCTTATCTTTATACTATTGAGAATAACTTACAAGATTTCTTCAACAGCAACTAAATTTATCTGCCTGTCATTTTGTTTTCATTATCCATGATAGCTATCTCTTGCATAGCTTATGAGAACACATCGAGTGATTGGTTTTAAACAAACAAACAAAAATCCACCAAGTCAACATTTGTCGCAAGGTGTATAAGGTGCTCGTTGCTTTGGTGGCTCGCACACGATCTGCACATGATCTGCATGAAATTCGGGTGTCCCCTCCAGCCCACAAAGACTTTTTTCCCAGGTCTATGCGGGTTTGGTTTTATCTCCTGTTCCTTCCTTGTCACACATAATGGTGCACTCTTTTCTGGAGTGTGACGTTGTGGCCCAAGTTTTGCTTTAATGAAATCAATAATTCTGAAAGCTTGCTGAAGGAATAAAGATGCGTGGTAATTGTCAAAAGTTCTTCATTTGGAACGTGAATAGGCATTGGCTCATCATGGTTGACAGCTGATGGCTTTTAGCTGTAGAATATCTGTAAAAATAACAAGAATTTTAACCACCTATCTTCTGTCTTGCTTTCTGATGAGCTTATCAACAAAGGAGGCCTGGATCCATGGAAGTCATGAGGTTATCAAACACAGGGTCTTTTGTTTTATTATTATTGTGGTAAGGAAGAACACATAATATGAGAACTACCCTCTTGACACATTTTTAAGGGTGCAGTACAGCACTGTTAACTCTAAGTGCAATGTTGTACAGCAGATCTCTTGAACTTTTTCCTCTTTCTCAACTGAAACTTTATACCTGTTGAAAGCAGCTCCTCATTTCCCCCTCCCCACCCCAGCCTCTGGCCCCCAACATTCTACTCTCTGCCTCTATGAGTTTGATCATTTTAGCTACTTCGTATAAGTAGGATGATGCAATATTTGTCATTCTGTGTCTGGCTTGTTTCACTTAGCCATGCCCCCAAGGCTCATCCATGCTGTATATGACAAGATTTCCTTCTTTTCTTAAGGTGGATTAATATTCTGTCGTATGTATATACCACATGTTCTTTGTCCGTTCATCTGTCAATGGACATTTAGGCTGTTTCCACGTCTTGGCTATTGTGAATAATGCTGCGATGAATACGGGAGTACAAATATTTCTTCAAGATCCTGATTTCAATTCTTTTGGATAACTACCCAAACATGGGATTGCTGGATCATATGGTAGTGCTATTTTTAATTTTTTGAGGAACTGCCATACTGTTTTCCACAGAGGCTGTGCCCTTTTCCATTCCCATCTATAGCCAGTGAGGGCTCCAATTTCTCTGCCACCTCGCCAACACTTGTTATTTTTTGGTTTTTTTGTAATGGCCGTCATAACATGTCTGAGGCAGTATCTCACTCCAGTTTGGACTTGCATTTCTCTGGTGATCACCAATGCCATTTTGCACCATAGCTGTGATGCCAAGTGATTAGCCATTTTGCTACCTGGGCTACATCACGTGTTTCTACCTCCAGCCTGCCCCCAGCTGTCCTCAAGTCACACCGTGATAATGCAGCTGGCTGGCCTTCTCTTTGAATCTCCTAACCCAGGGTTCCTCTGTCTCAGAACTACTGACAGTTTGAGAAACTTTTGTTGTGGGGGCTGCCCTCTGCTTTGGGGATATTTAACAGCATGCCCAGCCTCTACCCACCAGATGCCAGTAGCACACATATCAGTTGTACCTACCAAAAATGTCTCCAGACATTGCCAAATGCCCCCTGGGAGTGGCGGATGGGGTGGGGAGGGAGGGAATTGCCCCAGGTTGAAAACCACTCTCCAGGCCTTGCTACATATTAGAATCACCTAGGGAGTTCAAGTGCCTCCCAGGCCAATGGAATCAGAGTATCTGCATAGAAACCCTGACACCAGCATTGGGAAAGCTGCCCAGAGACTCCCAAGTGCAGCCAGGGTTGAGAACCCCCATCTTAAAGCAACTAGCCTAATACTGCCATGAGCTTCTTCAAGTCCTTCTCAAATATTTTATAATTGGGCCCTCCACCTAGCAACATGAGCAACTACTACATAGGAATGATATTAGCGATTATGTCAAGTACTGTCTTGTGGAGTTTGCAATTTAATGAGGTCACAAGAGTGCGAAGGAAATTAAGTATTTTTCATATGTGAGTACATATGGAAAATTACCTAGAAAGAAAACCTAAAAAGAATAAGAGAAAATTAGTGCTGGTCTGCGGAAGTTAATGGATGGATTGGAACCTGGGAAGTACATTGGGATGAATGCGCCCAAGTCCTCTTAGAAGCCAGGAGAGGCCTGGGACACTGGGGTCTTTTTGAAGTTCATGATATATTTTTAAATGTAAGGGGTTATAAAAATTGCAGTGTAATTTTAGCATTTACTTTTTTAAAAAAATCTGTGTTATAATTTGCATACCATAAAATTCACCATTTCAAAGCATATAATCCACTGATTTTTAGTATATTCACAGAGTTGTGCAGCCATCACCATTATCTAATTTCAGAACATTTTTATCACTCCCCAAAGAAACCCCATATCCATTAGCAGTCACTCCCCATTCCCTAAAACCTCCTGACCACTGGCAACCACTAATCTACTTTCTGTCTATAGATTTGCCTATTCTGGACATCCCGTATGAATGAAAACCTGTAATATGTAGCCTTTTGTGTCTAACTACCTAGACAGCATCATTTTAAAAAAGCAAAATAAGAGGGAAAGCAAAGCTTTCCTCCCAAGAACAATGAAACATAGCACCTAAAAGATGGACTTTGGCATCAGACAAAACACAGACCAAATATTAATTCCTCTACCCTCTACCTGTCTGATCTTGGGCAGGCACCATTGATTGAAGACCCAGAAGCATTCCCAACATGCTTCTCCCCTGCCCAACTCTCTCCATAGAGACTTGAAAGGCCAAATGGGCATTGTGCAGCCTTCCAGTTTTTCCAAGGAGAAATACCAGGAAGTCTCAGACGACTCCTAAGAAAGATATTTCTTTCTGTGATTAGAGAGAGATGTACTTGAAGAAAACACTCTGCCATTTGTCCCCAGCCCCTTCCTTCCTTTGAAGAATGCATGAAGGTAGTAACTTGAACACGTGGCTGCCATACTGTGACCCTGGGGGAAGAGCCCAGAGGAGCACAGAAATATTAATACCAGCCCAAATTCTTATATCGTTAAGACACTGAGCCAGTACCAATAACTACTTTCCCACCAACTGATAAGCATAAAAGATAAGCCCGTGTGTGTCTAAGCTACTGTTAGTTGGGTTTTTGTTACTAGAAGCATAAAATATCCCTAACTGAGACAGAAAGGTATTTAATTCCTACGCACTAGTTCAACCATTGGTGGGTATAGCTCCCTCCCCTGTGAACCAAGAATTCCTCACCATCTGTTAAACATAGCACAGTTCCCTTCTGGGGAGTGTTTTTTTCCTTTGGATACAAGCTTGTGGGAGTTGCACTTGTTCTCCTTTAGCCAAGATATGGGCCTGTTGGTTACCCCATGTCAATCAGAAACCCCTCCCTGAAATTTGAAAATTGAAATGAAAAGTTATTGCAGTTAATTCATCCCGGTGGGCTATTCCCATATACAACCATGCATTCATTCATTCAAAAAGTATATTTATTGAGCATCTAATATATGCCAGTGTGAAGACATGGAATTGAAGAAAACAGAGAAATTCAAGGAACTCATATGCTGAGAGAGGGAGGCAGACAATAAACATCTTTTGTCTTTTGTAATATCAGTTGGTAATGAGTGATATGAAGAAAAGTTAAGTAGGGTACAGGGATTAGATCCGACAGGCATGGGAAAAGGGGACTTCTGTTTTAGAGAATGGTCCGAGAAGCTTTTCTAAGGAAATTATATTTGGGCAAAGAAGCTCTGACACGAGTGTTCCAGGCAGGAGGCAGAGCAAGTGCAAAGGCCCTGAGGCAGTAGCATCCTTAGTGTGTTACAGAAACATCAGGGAGGAAGTCAGTGTGGCTGGAGCCAAAGGCAGAGGGAAGGATAGTTGATGAGAAAGCTGGAGAGGTAGCGGGAGCCAGATCAAGTCTTTTGGGTCTTTTGCTAAGATGAGAAACCCATGCAGGAAGTGATGTCATCTGGCTCAGGTTTGAACACAAAACACAATCCTGCTGGCCAATGGGTAAAGTGTAGACTGACTGGGAGAAGGAGGAGAAAGGAAGATCAGTGAGGAGGTGATGGTGATATTTTAGTTATAAAATGATGCTGCCCAGAACCGGTGTAATAACCGTGGGGGTTATGGAACGTGGTCAGACTCTGGGTATATTTAGAAGGCAGAGGTGACTAAATTTACTGAAGGACTCAATGTGGATTGGGAGGGAAACATAATAGTCAGGAATTATTCCAACATGTCATCCTGAGGGACTGGGTAAATGGAGGTGCCACTCACCAAGGTGGGGACCCACTGGAGGAGCAGGGTGTGGGTAGTCGTGACACCAGAAATCAAGATGGTGACTGTTCCTACGGGTGTTGCTTTGTAACACTCTGGGACTACCTCTTGGAACATTTAGATCCTCAGCCTTCCCAGCAATTCAGAGTTCCCAATATTCTTCCAGCACATTCTCTTTGGCTTAAATTAACCAGGGTTAGTTTCTGTTATTTGCAACCAAAGCCCCTTAATTAGTAAAAATGGGCCAAATTGGCTTTTCTGTGTCAGCACAGGACACTAAATACCATTCTTACCATAGGAAAATGTGTTCTGAGAAACACCAGCCAGTTCACAAATGAACTTTCGGACGCCACCCATCTCCCCGTTGGAGCTGACTGTTCCTCACATGGTGTCTCTCCTCGGAGAGACAGCTTCTGCCAGTACAAGGTGGGGAAGTGTCAAATACTATTAAAACTTGATTGCTAATTCAAATGCTATTGTGCTTGATATGCTTGTCATGTAAAAGTGCACAATGTAGCTTAATAAAATTGATAGAACTCCCTTTGAAGATATTTTTGTCACAGAGGCACTCAATAAAACTGTTTCCATTAGGCTCTTCTGCTTCTTCCATATTTTGTTAGTGACACATTTTCACAAACTAGTCCGGGGCCCAGCAAAGCATGTTTTGCAAAGAATATCTGAGGAGTGGAGGAGTGTTTAGACTTTCCTTTTTATTTCTTATAATTAGTCAGACCTCTACCAACTGCCTAATGATGCGGTTCATGTGGGTCGCCGGGAAACCAAATCAAAGCCGTTTTGCATCCGAGTCATGTGTGATCAAATAAATAACCCACAGAGGTTACTGTAACTAAACTCCAAACTAGCTAATTATAAATACCAAGTCCAAAAATTAATCTATTCAAGGAAATGTTTCTTTTCTTCTTGCCTAAGTCCAACAAGTGTTTCCAGAATGGAACCTTAGAGAATTACAGATTCCCATTCACTAACAAGATGGTGGAGTCTGACTCCCTGTCTTTGGACATGGCCTGCAGGGAACAGAATCGGGAAAGGGATTTCTCAGTAGTAATAATGACCAGCCTTGGGGTGATGCTGGCCTGAGTTCAAAGCTGCGTGGTCTTGGGCAAATCATATACTCCTGGAACTCATGTCTCACATCTGTAAAACAGGGGCAATATTACTACTGCTGCTGCTGCTACTACTACCCCTGCTGCTACTGCTATGTGTGGCAATACTCTTATGATTGTAAGTGATGGAAAATCCAATGCAAACTGACTTTAAAGAAAAAATTAGTTGACTCAAATACTTGAAAATATAGAAGATAGACTGGCTTCTAGCACAGCCAGATTTGGGAGCTCAGGAACCTTGCCAGGACCTGACATCTCTGTTTCCTGGCTCAGCTCTCCCCCATACCAGCTGTGCCCTCAGGCTGACCAGCTCCATACGGTGGCCAGCTGCTGCTGGCTTCCCCATTTTCTAAAGAAAAATAGAACCTCCCTTCCCAGCCATTCAAACTTTGGCCCAAGTTGTGTCATGTGCCCATCCCTAAACCCACCCCTACTTCAGTGATGCTCTGGCTGTCCATATGCTCATGATGGAGCCATGGGTGGAATCAACACTGCATGGACGGACTGTTGGGAAGAGAGAGTTCTGCAGAGGGAAATGATGGCCGTTACCTGCACAAGGGAGAGGGCACACTGAGCAGAAGAATGTCCAGTACTAATACCCACTTTATTAGGACCATTGGGAGGGTTTAATAAGACAATATTGGCTCAACACTTATGTTAGTTAAGAATTCTTTGGTTTGGGGGTTAAAATGTTTTGGAATTAGATAGAGGTGCTGGTCGTACAACATTGTGAACCTACTTAATGTCACTCAATTATTCACTTTAAGATGGTTAATTTTATGTTATATGAATTTCACCTCCATTTTTTAGAAATAATGCTTTTGGCTGCAAATAACAGAAAATTCTAAGTTAGTGGCTTAAAAAGTAGAGATTTTATTTGTCTCATACAACAGGAAGTCTAGAGGTTGACAGGCCAGGGCTGGTCAATGAAGCCACCTAAAACCCAGACTGTCTTCTTTCTGCTCCACCACCCTCAGCGTGAGGCATTGATCCCCATGGTTGCAAAACAGCTGCATCTCCTCCAGGCCTCACATCTATATTCCAGATCTGAAGGATGAGAAAGGCAAAGGAACAGTGGGGAGGGGGGAGTAGGAAGGGACTGCACAGTACTAGGAAAGCAGTTTTCATAGAAAGCCCAGCTTCAGTCTTACTGATTAGAACTGTGCCACATGGTTGCAAGAGAGATGAGGGAAGAGCATGCTTGGTATCTGGATACATTGCATGCTTGAAAAAAGTTGGGGTTCTGCTAGCAAGAAAGAAAAGAGAGTAGATATTGAATGAACAGCTGCCGTTGTCTACCATATGCCTGCGACAAGGTAGGACTTCAATAAAGGGGGGTGGAAGTAGAAGTAGCAGATTTTGATACTGAAAGTCTGAAAACAAAAGATATGGTCCTTCCTTGTCATTACCTCTTAAAGCTCACTGATTTTTCAGGTGTGAGTTTAAACAGTTTATTTTTAGTCCTAAATGCAAGCTGATTGAGCAGGGGAGAATGAAAAGGTAAGTGAAAAAGACCAGTAATCCTCTTATGCCAATCATTTGCCTTTTTCTTTTCTTTCTTTTTTTTTTTTCTTTTTAAATTTTCTTTTGAATGTAGCTGAACTGCATGTGAAACAGTCCCTACCATAGCAAAATCTGGGAGGTAGGTTTGCCAGATTCCAGATTTACTGCCTTCAAATTCCCTCAAAGAATAATTATTTGTAAATGGCTTTATTTTTCAATCCTGATACCTACCTGCTACTTATGTGTTTGCACAGTAAATTAGCATGCCGAGTGTGACTTCTCACTCAAGGTACGATGGAAACATGAGAAATGTGTTTTAATAAAGAGGATTTGTAAACGGATCGGAGGGAAAGCGTAGGAGGGGCTTGGTTTATATCCAAACATTGAAAGGACATCAGAGAATGCGTTAAGAAACCCGGTAATTATTTTCAACAGGGAACCTGTATGCATTGATTTTCAGTATTTAGCTAACTATGAAAGATACTTTCTGCATAACTAAATTCCATTTACATACAGTATGAATTATATACAATATGAACAGAAACAATTTTCTAATGGAAATACATTTGGGTTTTTTCTCACAAGAAGTAATTATTGTTTATTTTTACAAGTCAAATAAAGAGAAATTGAAAGTCTCCTTCACAGTCCTAACTCACAGGAAACTACTTCTCACACATGTATCTCAGGCTTATTTTTATATCTACCTGTAAAAACATACACACATTTTCAACAGAAATGGAATCACGTGATAATGCTAGGGGCAGGAACACTTATTCCCTATTCCTTGTGTTTCCTTACAGAGGGACCACAATTACTGTAACACTATCCCCACCCCCACAAAGGAGTTAATTGATCAATGGCTGATAGCCCTTGGTCCATATTTCTCAATTAGGCTAGCTAACATATTGAAAGGCTGGTTACAGTTTGCTCCCTTTTTCTCTGCCCCTCTTTGAGGCAGCAATTTTTGACACGTATAACTTTCGCCTGGGTGAACCATAGCAAACCTATGTGGACACACCCCTAAGCTACATCCTCCAATAAAACACTCATCAGTAATAAAGCTGATGTTTTTATCCTGTCCGTCTAACTTTTGTAGCTATCTCTCAATTGATTCAGAACTTAGACAAGGCTGGGCGCGGTGGCTCACGCCTGTAATCCTAGCACTCTGGGAGGCCGAGGCGGGTGGATCGCTTGAGGTAAGGAGTTCGAGACCAGCCTGAGTGAGACCCCGTCTCTACTAAAAATAGAAAGAAATTATCTGGCCAACTAAAAATATATATAGCAAAAAAAAAAATTAGCCGGGCATGGTGGCACATGCCTGTAGTCCCAGCTACTCAGGAGGCTGAGGCAGGAGGATCGCTTAAGCCCAGAAGTGTGAGGTTGCTGTGAGCTAGGCTGATGCCACGGCACTCACTCTAGCCTGGGCAACAAAGTGAGACTCTGTCTCAAAAAAAAAAAAAAAAAAAAAAAAAAAACAAAAACAGAACTTAGACAAAAAAGAAGGCTATTATTTTATTAGACCCCTCTCATATGCCAACGGATACACATATTGCTTGACAGACTTTTTCATATAACAATATTTTATGGACACATTTCCACTGTAATAGTTAAAGATTACTTATCCATTTGAATGGATAATACTTACCTACATTGTAAATCATATCATATAATAATTTTTTTGGTCAATCCCGTATTGATGATCCATTGAGTGCTTTCAGATTTTCACTAAAATAAACAACAGTACAATGAACATTCTAGCACATATATCTTAATGTACTTATCCAATTATTTCCCTAGATAAATTACTACAAGTGAAACTGCTGGGCCAAAGCACATGGACATATAAAGTTGTAGTACTTATTGTCAGATTTCCTTCCAGAAAGTTTCTGGAATCTCAAGGGTACTTTCCCACATCTTTACCAGCACTGAACATTTTCTTTTTAATCTTTTCCACCTGGCTGAAGTAAAAATAGGATCTGATATTATTTGCAATTTTGTTATTACTAAGGTTACATAATTTTTCATATGCTGAATATAATCTTCTATGAATTGCCTAAGGATATTAAAGGTTGTTACTATAGCCAATGAATATCCATAGAAAGGTTTTTTTCAGTGTCAAATTACATCACAAATACCTCACCCAGCCTCTTTCCCCACCACTCCTCAAATATACCCATCCTAAAGTCAGGAATCAGGGTTTCAAGCAACAGAAACCATTTCTGGCTACTTTGAGTGGAAAAGGAATTTAATCAAAGATATTTTGTGATCACAGTATCTTCATGAGGGACAGAGAACCAGGTGCGGGGACAGCTCAGCCAGGAAGAACACCCAAAAGCACATGGCAGAACTACTCAGGTAAGACACCTTGCACCCCCTCTAGACTCAGACCCTGCCACTTGTGCCACCTGCATTGCTGTGTGGGCTCTGAACGTTGCCTCAAAAGCCCCAGCAGCTGCCGGCTCAGAACTGGGATGGAGCTCGCACAGCACTCACCAGCAGGGATCCCACGGGCTGCCTGCTTCAGCTCCCCAGCAGGAATCTCAGCATCTGGGTTGGAGTGTGTGAAAGTCGCTGTGCCCTAGCTGCAAGGGAGGCTGGGAAAGTGAGCCTCTGCCCTCTGTGGTAGATGACAAGGACTTATAATGTGGGGCATCTCACAAGAATAGGAAAAAGAGCAAAAAAGGATTTGAACAACCAAAAGAAATAGCAAATGTCCACCACAATTCTTGAGGAGCCACACCTGTGGCACCTTTGGATGTTTAGAGGCTTCTGTCTGTTCCATCCAAGTCAGGCAATCCAGAGTCCCTCCCCATGGATCCACCCAGTACATCTACTATCCCACTTTTATATATGCTGATTCATCTCTCCAAGAGGCTCTCTCTTTTGCCTGTCAAAATGCTAGTCCAAACTACATTCCATTAAAATTAGGTTTAAAATATAATTGCAGAATCTGAAGTTTCAAGCTGTCTCTAATGAGAAAAAATATCAACTTGTCTTCTGTTTCTTACTACACTTAGAAGGAGACATTTGACCTGTTCTTTTGGGGAGGATGACTTTCCCCAGGATGGAAGACAAACATTCTCAAATAGACATGGTCCCTGTCCTCCTGGTACCTACAACAACAAAAAAAATTGCTTGATAGAAGAATAGAAACTTCTCCCTTAATCCAGAATTCTCCCAACCATCCCTTCCCACTATTCCACCAGAATGATGAAGCTCTGTGGAGAAAAATTGCCTAATGGTCTTGATTGATACCTTGACAAGCATAGACAGATATGAACATGTTTTGATACATACATTCAACTTGTTTGACTTTCTCTTTGCAACACTGGACGGGGCCTCCCAGAAATGGTGATCAGCACTGGTGAATCCCAAAGACAGAGCCATCCTGCACTTGAGGAAGGAGAATCTAGTTTTATAGTATTAGCAACCAGAGCTCCTCTTCAACAGGCAATTTGGCCCCTCACAGAGAGCTCTGGAGAAGTGTGGGGAGGGGCTTCTGGACCCATTCGTATCAGCTGGGTGGGGCCTCCCACCCAGGTGGGACTCCCAAAGCTTGGATGCGTGGACCCTGCTATTATAAAATATGCGTTAGGAAAAATATTCCAAAGAAATACACCAAAACTATAGCAGTGATTGTCTTAGGGAGGGTGAATTAATAGGAGTTTTTATCATTTTTACTTCTTAATTTTTCTACAGCAATATACGTGCAATTTTCAAAATAATAGTTTATGCTGTTCCAGCTACGCCACTTCCACCCTCTCCATCATCACTGGTGGGAGGGCCACCCAGCTCTCAAGGCCGATCTGATAGTGTGTGTGCACGCTCTCTCGTTCCATCTTTCATTCTCTTCTCTCTCATTCATTCTCAAATCAATGTCTCTCTCTCTCTCTCTGACACACACATGCCCTCACACATTTACTCTCTCTCCACCTGCCCCCAATCTTCTCATTCCCCCTGCCCTCCTTGGCAACACGGAAGACCTCTGGCCAGCTGCACTGTCTCCGGCTTGACTGGCCGGGGATTAGATTCAGTTGTGTGCTCATCTTAGCCCCGCCCCGTGCTCTTACCCTCTTTGTGGGAATAGACCTCATTTAACTTAGTTTTTTCTATGAAGCCTTGACTGACACAGCAGCTTACATAGGTTAGGTACTCAACAAATGTCTGCAGAATTGAATTCTCATTTTTATCTTTAACATAGAAGATTTACCTTATCAGAACAATGGTCTCTAACGCTACTTCTCTTGAAGAAGTTGAATCAGCTTAGACCTCGCTATATCCTTGAAACTGGAAGCTGAGGTTTCTCATGAAATCCACACAAAGAGGCTCAAAAGCTTTCCCACCCTCTCACAAGCCTCAGGTGGATCCTCGTGGAAGCTTCTGTGACCATCTCCCAGGTCTCAGGTGACTCCCAGTGTCAAGAAATGGGGAAATAAGGCCAGTGCAGTGCCTCACGCCTATAATCCCAGCACTTCGGGAAGCTGAGGTGGGAGGTTCACCTGAGGTCTGGAGTTTGAGACCAGCCTGAGCAACATAGCAAGACCCCGTCTCTATAAAAAATTGAAAAATTAGCCAGGTGAATACGTAGATTATGATTCCCTAGGTAAGAGTTTCTTTTTCAACTACACATATGCATAGGAAATGTCTCGAGTATACACATTTAAATTTGAACAGTGACTAGTTCTGGGGAAGAAAGAAGATTTGCAGGAAAGAATAAAGAGGGACTATCATTTTTGCCTCTGTGTTAAAATTATATTATGAAATGTTAATTATTTAAATTTTATAAAAGCATATGTTCATATATGTATAATTATAAAAATAAAAAAGAATTTAGAATTCTTAGAATTTAGAATTCTTTAGCATTTAGAATACTTTAGCATTTAAAATTCTTTAGAATTTAGAATTCCCAAACATGTTTATATGAAGTCTTTTGTACAACAACCTGAAAATTAATTTGCTAAGCTTTAAACAACTAAATTTTACATGTCTGTGCTATACCAATGTCATATTAAACTACAGCCTTGAACTGGAACAGTTTAGGAAAATCCAATGCAGTAAAATAATTTAAATTGAGAAAAATCATATTGATTGATTTTTTCTCTTAAAATTAGAGGGAAAGTCATGATTTATTTTTAAAGGTAGCACAGCTTGGTGTAGTTTTAAGAACATCAGCATCTCAACATAGTTTGAGAAACCCGACTCAGAAGAGAAAGGTAAGGATTCTAGAAGAATTAGAATCAAAGAAAATAAAAGCAGGCTATGATTACCATAGAGACAATACAAGCCTAAGAGACTGAAATCCTGAAAAACAAATGGAAAGACCATTCTGGATGTTGTTTTAGATAACAAAAGTCACTGAAACACTGACAGACTCACCCACCTAGGCCACACTGCCCCTCTTTGTCTTTTCACAAAAGATCTAAACAGACAGTATTAATATTTACAATAAATTTTCTTTGTGCAGTAACATATATAGAGGAACAATAGTCAAAAGACCTATGGGATTACACTAATTTAAACTTATGTCTTTTGCTTCTATCGTACCGTAACACCACCGGGACTTTATACATACTGAAAGATTCAGGGTCATGTATACTTCTTAAAGTGGAATTTCACACATATATGCTGGAAATAAAACAATGTCTGGGAGGAAATTTCATAACATGCTCAACAAGAATCGTATCAGAATTCATAGCCCTATAGTCATTTTTTTATTATTTTTATGAAAAGGGGAAGACTGTTAAATACACAACTAAACTGCGCCCTCTAGTGGGATATAGTATTTATACAAAACACTCAGAATTTGACCTATTTCCAGAAAATGTAGCATCTCAGATTTGCTATGGGTAAAACAGACCATGCTTAGAATATATTGATTTAAATCACAGCATTCTTTGCTAAAGCCATTATATTTTAAGTGTTTCTTCAGCTATTAAATTAAATGCAATTTTGGTTAGTCTTTAAAATATCTTTTTCTTCTCAAAGCACATCAAAGCTTGAAACCATAATCACTTTTCTTATTTAAATACTCTCCTTTGTTTGGAAATCCTTGAATGCTAGCATGACCTCGAATGACTATTGGGGACACATTTATCCCTCTTAAATATTTCTCTTGTTTGGGCTTCAGCAAAAATCTGCTGATGTTATCTTGTGCCCGGATTCAGACAATGATAATGACCAAATTAAAATCTCTCTTTAGGCAGAATTGAGAGATGCCGAGGAAACCTGCTGCAGCACATTTCAGAAAAGTACCCAGGACTGGCGATCCTTACATAACCATCAATCACAGTTTGTCTCTGTTTGGTACACCAAAGAACACACCACACAAGCGAAGGGGAAAAGATTTTAAAACCTAGCACATTGAGAGGTTTAAGATATGATCAAAAAAAAAAAAAAGTCAGCTACAGGAAGTTTTACCAAAACAACAAAGAAACATAGACAGATTGAACTTTTGAACTAGGAGAGCATTTAGAGTTCATGTTACCCAGTATCTCACCTGCATGATTTTTACTGTATTAGCATCCCTCCCGTCTGTCCCATTATTTACTAAATGTTTGTCTTTAATCAGCTTGACTTTTATGTAGGAAGATGAAGACTAAATACCATAAATAGATGCTGGCCATTAAATAAATAATTTTTTAAAAAACAGTATTATTATATTTAAGATACTGCAATTTGCATTGAGGACACTTCTCTTTCTTGTTAAAAAGGGGAGATTGAAAGAGAAGAGAAGCATTTGAGTTACAGTAGCACGCAATGGAGATTTTCTTATCACTGTATCTGAACAAGATACAAGAATCACTTTCTCACTGTGACTCGGTGTCCACGTGGCACCCAGATCCTTTCCCACACTGGCAGGTCCATGTCTTACATTTTAGGAAACATTCATTGAACTCCCGCTTCCCAAATGATTCATGGAGAAAACAGAACTCAAGAAGGGAAAGTGCTCACCCACGGTTACTGTAGCAGAGGTGGTTGGTGCCTAGCTCACAGCCCCTGGACTAGTCTTGTTTCTTCAAAAAATTAGGTACCAAGCACCTGTGCCAAGCACTCTGCCTGGTCCTTTCTCCAACAGTGAGAAAAACAAACACAACCCCTGCCCTTCAGGAGTTTACAATCAATAAGGCAGTAGACGTTGACTGAATAATTACACAAATACACAATTATTAAAATAGGTAAAAGAATATTTAGTGAGCTATGTTCAGTTGTGCAGGGAAAATGTACTTTGATTTTCTGCCACTGATCTAATCCTATACCTGTGCACTAATTACTAGCTGCGTAGCCTTGGCATACACTTAATCTCTTTCTCTTTGCCTCAGTTTCCACAGCTATGAAATAGTAAGGATTTCATTAAAAATTAGTTCATATTTCCAATAAGGATTAAATGAATCAATTTATGTGAAGTGTACACACAGTTCAAGGCACATAGTAAATACCAGGACCACCTGTAGGTGCTGGAAGTGAGAGTCCTGCTCTAGCCCCAGGCGTAAGTGCTCTCCCCTCCCAGGGAGGTCAGGGCTTGCAGTAGCAACTGGGTGGGATGCCCAATGCCGACCAGGAGCTCATGCAACACCCCTCGGGGTTCTCCCTCCATTCCATGCACCTGTCAACCAGATGCCCTGTGGAGCCCTGAGTTTCATGCATGGGGTCATGTGGGAAGCCCAGTGCCAGGACACCAGCAGATGGCTCCCTGTCAGCTGGCACAGTATGCGATTGACAGGATTAAGATGCAGAATATGACCAACACACCGTTTTTGATGATTCTCAGTCATATTGGACACAGGACAACATCAGGGTACCAGACTATGACCAGCCTTTAGACCGTGGTCCACGCTCTCGCCTGTGTACCCATCACCATGCTGCCTCCGGTCTACAGCCCCTGACGACAGTGGAGGTGGCAGCTGACATCCTTTACACTGCATGTCCCCAGCATGGTCACCCCACGCCCTCTACCAGCTCCATGTCACACAACAGGCCATCCTCTAGGGAGCCCACACCTACCTCCTCCAAGGGCTTTCAAAACCGTTATTCCCCCAGGCCAATGGGCCTTTCCAACTGACGTCCTCCCTACCTCTGATCACCATGGTGATGTGGCATGCTTTCCTCACCGGGTCTGAAGCCTTGCATGAATGACAACCCTCTGCTCACTTGCTGCCCATTCCCCATCGGTGACGGTGTGGAAGGCAGCACTGAGGTCAACAAACTAGGAATGCAGTGTTACCACCTAAAGAGAAGATACACTCAGAAGATTTGCTGTTCTGAAGTTCCAAATGGTAAACTTCACAAGCCAGAAGACGAATCACCATTCACATCTTCCTGCACACACTGCGTAAGACTTGCATTTGTGGTCACCATTGTTAGTCACAACCTTTGAGACAGTCATTGGAAGTCAGGCAGGGTTCAGGGTCAGTCCAACGAATGAGGCAGCATCAAAGGTGACGGTGTACATGGTACTGAGGGCTGCAGAGTCAAGAGGGGCTACATTGTCTCAGTACAAACAGGTTGCAAAGAGCACAGCACTGCAAATAAAAACAGTGTTGCTACCTTGTTCTCCTGGTAGAAGAAATGAAATTAGCCTGAATCAGCACATTAGACAATGAAAAATATGAAGAGATGGCTGCCGGACCTGAGTAGGACACAGTGGTGCCCAGATACTAATGAAGAATTGTTCCAAGCTCTAGTGCACAATAAACAAATGTGTAACTACCTCTTCTCTTCTCCTTTGAGGAATCACCATACCTCATACAGGCCCACGGCTTTTATAATCTCCCCCTTTTCCCCCGAGACAAGGTCTCACTCTGCCACCAGGGCTAGAGTGCAGTGGTGTCATCACAGCTCACAGAATCCTCAAACACCTGGGCTCAGGCAATTCTCCTTCCTCAGCCTTTCAAGTAGCTGGGACTACAGGTGTGCACCACCACGCCCAGTTAAGTTTTCTATTTTTTGTAGAGACAGGGTCTTGCTCTTGATCAGGCTGGTCTCAAACTCCTGACCTCAAAGAATCCTCCCATCTTGGCCTCCCAAAATGTTAGGATTATAGCTGTGAGCCACCATGCCCAGCCCGTAATATATTTTTTAATCATGGTGTTTATACAGACAAGAGCCCTCCAAAAAAATGTTTTCCTGAAACCCACACACCCTAGAGTTGCCCTGATGAACACAATATAAATGTTTGCTACTGTTCCAAGAAGTTAAATATTAAGAAAATGCCCTTGAAAGAGTACTAATTTAATGATATCAAAATTGGCATAGTGATCCACCAATCCCACTATTGAGTTTATATCCAAAGGAAATGAAATCAGTATGTTGAAGAGATATCTGCAATCCCATGTTTATTGTAGCATTTTTCACAATAGCCAAGAAAGATATCAACCTAAGTGTCCATCAGTAGATGAATGGATATGTAGTATACATATACAATGGAATACTACTCAGCCTTTAAAAAGGAAATCCTGTTATTTGCAACAATATGGATGAACCTGGAGGACACTATGTTAACTGAAACAAGCCAGGCACAGAAAGACAATTACCTCATGATCACATTTATATGTGGAATCATAAAAAGTTGAACTGAAAGCAGAAAGGAGAATGCTGGTGACCAGAGGCTGCAGGCTGAGAGGATTGGGCAGGTGTTGGTCAAAGGATACAAAATTTCAGTTAAGACAGGAGGAATAAGCTCCAGAGATCTATTGGACAACATGCTCACTCTAGTTAATAACAATGTAGTATTGAATTCTTGAAAATTACTATGAGGGTAGATTTTAAGTGTTCTTACCACAAAAAAATGAAAAGTATGTGAGGTGATACATAAGTTAATTAGCTCAATTTAGCTATTCCACAATGGATACATATTTCAAAACAACCTGTGGTACATGATAAATATATACAATTTTTATTTGTCAATTTAAAAAAATAAAAACTGCTAAAAAAAATTGGCATAGTGACTTCACAAAAGACACTTCCTCCATTTTCTTGATTTATAATTTTACCCTTCCCTGTCCACATACCCTACTAAACACCAATGATTCCCAAATGTGGCTAATTATCAAAAGCATTTGGAAAGTTTTTTGGGTTTGGTTTGGTTTGGTTTGGTTGAATGAAGTGTACAAACTTGCTGACCCATATTCTCCTGGGGGTATTGGCCCTGGAATCTGCATTATTAAGAGGTCCCTAGGAAGCTCTGGTGACCAGCTGGGCTAGGGCAGTCCTGCTCTACACATTTTGGGGAGGAACAGCATCTGCTTCCCTAAAGGGCTTTTTCATACTCTCTGCGTTTCCAGAATTATAGCAGAAAATTATACTTAATTGCAAACCTAGGCTTTAAGTTTCGATTTATACTAAATCCAAAGTCTTCTCCCCAAAGCATCAGCCATATACAGTCATCCCTCAGGATCTACTAGGGATTATCTCCAGGCCTCACCCACTGGGATGCCAAAATCCAAAGAGGCTCAAATCTCATATATAAAATGGTGTCATATTTGCATATAACCTACCAACATCCTCCCATGTACTTTAATCCATGTCTAGATTACTTACAGTATCTAATATAATGCAAATGCTAAGTAGATAGTTGTTATACTGTATTGTTTTTATCTGTATTATTTTTTTACCATTGAATTGTTATTTTTTCTTTCTCCAACCCCCAAATATTTTTCCATCCATGGTTGGTTGAATCCCTGGATGCAGAACCCCCAGATACAGAGGGCTGACTCTGTAGCAAAATGATAAATAAATAAGTGTATTTGAGTAAATCGTGAGCTTCATGACTCACATTTAAAATTACTGATGACATAAAAACACAATCAAACAAGTATGCCTTTTTAAGGCAAAAATAGTGGACCATGTGGCTAAGATAAATATAAGGCATGACCATTACGTTGAGAAAGAAAATGTTCTTGTTTAGCTTCCAAATAGAATTCATCATGATCTGAAGGTCCAAGAACATAAATTTTATCATCAGTATTTATAAACTGTTACTATTGAAACCTAGGTCATTATCCAAAAAAAAAAAAAAATAGGTAGTTCCTCAAGAAAAATACTTTGAACATTAATGTGAATTATAATGTTTTAAGGTTTAAAAAACATAACCAGGAATGCAGGAGTTACATACATAATACTTGACTTTCTTTAAAGAGGAAAAAATCCATTCCAGGAAAAATGTCTTCTCTCAAGCACAAATATAAAGGTTAAGAAATATTAGAGTATTTATATACACATATACGTATGTATATACACACACACATATATGTTTCACTTTTCTACCATGAGACAAAAAAATATGCAAAATAAATTAAAAATGATCATGTTTCATCTGAATTATATGTTGAAACATGCTTGAAAGAAAAGTTTTTAAAATAAGCAAATAATAAAATTAACACAGAAGGCTTCCTACTTCTATAAATTTGTTGTAGAAGGGGGGCAGGAGAGGAAGAAAAAGAGGAGGAAGAGGAGGAGGAGGAAGCTGCCAAATTTATAATGCTACAAGAACAACTTTACAAGCTCAAAAATTCATATTTGGTTATGTTGTAAACATTAAAACCAAACTGTAGCAAGTCAACTCTGAGAGATTTTTGTCAGCGTTTGACTGACAATCTTTGAATAATCCATTAAACACCAGTTGAATTTCAAAATAATGAAGCATTGCATGAAGCGAACCTGTAAGATAGGCTCCCATTTGAAATTATATGATATGTTGCCATCAATCAAAGTGTATCCAATATATGTATCTAATTTTTGCCTACACTGCCAGAAAATAATAGGTAACAAACGCTTTTAAGAAATACAAATGTGTGTAAGCTCTATTTTCTTTTCTCATTATCTATCGATACTGTATCTACTGCTCTAACACAGTGGTTATTTGATGACAAAAATTACACAGAAACTCACTATTTTCCCTCAGTCTTACCCATCATTCAAATTCTAAAATCAAATGTTCCTCTAAGTGAATTTTAAAGCCTCCTTCCCCCTTCTGTTAATTTTAAAAGAAGCAATAGGCCCCTAACAAGAGGAAAATAGATTCTCTCCATTCTGTCGTTATTTGCAAATACTGTGTTAGTGGAAAAGCCGCGCCGTGCTGCAGTACTGTTTTTTAAGTCTAAATCAATAAACATCACCCAGTGTGAAAACCACAGCACCTTATCTATAATGCTTGGACTTGCGGAGATGGCGTAAGATTTGTAGAGTAAAATCTCCACAAAGGATATTACTCTGGGTAAGATCTGCTGTGTATGAGTTAATAAATTTTTTGTCAGGCTGCCCTTAGGATTACTGTTCTGTCTGAATTTTGGTTTTGTTTTCTCTCCGTCCCTCCCTCATGGGGTCGAACCTGGAAATAGCATCACTCCTGAGCTCGTTAGTTTGATAAACTGGCCTAAGTGTGCAGCGACAATGGGTACCTCTAGCACAGAAGCATTTATGCGTCTCTAGGGAATTCTGAAAAACACCAGGAAGTGTTTAGGTACTGAATCACAGCCAAGTATTCTGAATCTTTAATTTTTTTTTCTATGAGGATGTCAGAATTAAAATATAGAACATGCTTTTCCCACTTGGTTTCCATTACTTGTAAAGCATTCAAGAGCTTCTAGGCTAGAATTACCTCTACCCCGGGCAAGAGAGCAAACAAAAACTCCAAGGAGTCTTAACAGTTCCTCTGCTGGGCTTCTCTTACATTTTCGACCCAACAATATAATAAAAATGACTAAATACTAAAACTGAGTGCTGCGCTTCTAAATCCATCATATTTTTTATCATATTTATCCATGCAGTATTCTCACCTTTGGTGGTTTAGATAATGCATGTTGAAATAAATTTCAAAAGATAACTAGTTTGTTTTCAGATATGACACATCTATCATCCAAATAACCAAGCCATTATGACATAGCAAACCCTAGGAATAAATGATTTGTTTCAAAGGTGGTTTAGGTTACAGTTAAAAATTAAAGTTCACAGCAAAGACAGGGAAAACAAGAAACAATTAATGTTTGTAAATAAGAATTTAAAACTAAAATTTGGGCAGGGGTGTCATTTTTTTTTTTTTTGGTTAATTTTTGTTTTTAATTAAGCACATTTATTATTTATGCTGGAATACCTCAGACAACCACTGGAGGGAACAGAGAGATTGCAACTATATTGTCTCAAATCTTAACTTTACCTATCTTTGTTTACTGACAACATTTTTAAATGAATCAGCCCAGCAATTCCACATTGAGATATTAATCCACATATAAATAAGCAAAAATATAGGTACAAGGATATTGAATGTACCAAATTATATTAACAAACTGAAGACAATGGCCCATCAATAGGAAATGGCTAATAAATTTTGATTAGAGTCACATGATCAGGATATATTATAGAATGCTTCACAGCCATTCTGAAAAATTGGTACATCTGCATATACTGACGTGGAAGTTTACCCATGACATATTGCTGCATGCAAAAGCATTCAGCACTCAGAGAGTAGAGTAAGATGTCCTGTATAAGCAAATATTCATAGATACATTTGAACACTGCATTTTTGTAACAAGAATATTTTCATTTATTCATGAATGGGAAATTCTGACATTTCCATTGATATTTCCTAGCCATTGGTTTGTAATCTGACGTATACTCTGGAGTTTCCCTAAAAGTAATTGGCCACCACGCAACAGACCCTGCCAAAAAGGAAATTCCTGAATAATAAATTTCAGAAGAACAGTAAACTTCATTTCAGAGGTTGAGCCTCAGTTCTGACAATATACTTAATATTTTCTGCACACTTCCCCAAAATTAATAATTATACATATTACAAAGGAAGCAGACAAATTACTATTTTGACATAATTAATTTGGCATTTATTCATTGTTGTAAAATTATTATTGTCACATAGTCATACTTTAATGTGCACATGTCAATAAGGCCGGCCAAGGATGGGGATTTTAAATAGTTTCAAAAAGGAACACAATTAATTTTTATGATTGCTGCATAAACATTGCACTAAGTGTCAAAGTAACACATTGAAGGAATTCAAATGGCTTCATAAAATTGAAGGGAAGGAGAGTCATAATTACATATATCAGAGAATGATTAACTATTCTTTTAACAGAGTTCCTTTGCTGAAGATTAATGAACATTGGTTTTTGCCAGAATGTTCTATAATGCACGCCATTGGTGGGACAGGAGGTACATATCATTCTACTTTAATAGTTATATGTTTATTTTAATGTATCTTAGGAACAAATATTTCTAGCATATCAAGCCTGAGATGCCACCAATATTATTGCTTATGGTGAACTTTCATTTTAAAAGAAAGTTCTTAAAAATATAACTAAATCAGTGTACAAGTATTACATAGATTATAACAGACAATGTCATTGTACCACCATATTGCTTTGGATCCCTTCCCCATTTTGTGGCCCCTGGTCTCCCAGTGTGCTCAGCACCTGTGGTGTACTGTCCATCGTAAGCTGCTGAAGCCAGTTTTGCCCGGGATCAGGGAGAGCTAGAAATGCCTTAACCAATGCCTTTAGCAACTGATGGGTGCCAGGGCATAAACCAGCACTGTCCAATAGCAATATGCCGTCCACCTATGTCATTGTAAATTTTCTAATAGCTTCATTCTTAAAAAATCAAAACTAAACAGAAAAATTTTGAATATATGTTTTATTTAACCCATTATAGCCCAAATATTATCATTGCAACATGGAATCAATATTAAAAATTACTAATGAGATATTTCATTTTTTGTACTAAGTCTTCAAAATCAAGTATGTATTTCATACTTACAGTATACTGATTTGGGACTAGCCACATTCCAAGGGCTCAATGGTCACATGTGGCTAGGGGCTGCTGTCTTGGACAGAACAGTTCTAGACAGCAGCTGTGGACTGAATGTGCCACCACCCCCCACCCCAATTCATACGTTGAAGCCCTCATCCCTAACATGTTGGTATGGCGGGGATCTTTGGGAGGTAATTAGGTCATGAGGATGGAATCTACAAGAATGGGATTAGTGCCATTATAAGAAGAGACATGAGAGAGATGATCTCCCTCTGCCATGTGAGGATACACGAAGAGACCCCTCACCGGGAACCAAGTGGACAAGCACCTTGATCTTGGCTTTTCCAGCCTCCAGAACAGTAACAAATAAATTTCTGTTATGTAAGCCACCCAGTCTATGGTACTTTTTTTTTTACAGCAGCCTGAATGAACTAAGATGACAGTTGAGTATGACCTACACTGCCCACAGAGCTCCCTGGGGGACTCCACTGAAGTTACTCTTGGTGGCACTTGGCTTGATACCACATCCTTGCCTGGCCTCTTTCCCCGTCACAAAGCCCCACTCCCCACTGGCTTTCCCGGGATGGCATCCTGATGAACATCCTCCTCAGGCTCTGCTTCTGATGAGCTCAACCCAAGACATGGGTATAGGAAAACACGAAATAAGCAAGTGACAAAACACTAAGAAACACTAGTTTCTGTAATCATTTATCAATACCTGTGGCTCAAGGATTGCCTTAAAAATTACCTTGGTATTTATTGCTGTCATTGGCATCTGAGCCAAACCTTTCACCCTGTAGATCTTTGAACTTCACTGATGACTGGTATTATTTGTTCAGTCTCTGCCCCTAAACTAGCCACGTAGCCTTGGAGAAGTTACTGTCCTCGGTCCTCGTGTTCCTTTTAAATAAATCTACAGCCTTGCTTCTCTCTGCTCCACGGACCCACAGCATCAGCATCTGCTGGGAGCTTGCTAAAAATGCAGGACCACATGGTTACTGAATCGGGATCTATACATTAATGTGATCTGCAAATGGTTTATACACTCAGTATGGTTTGGAAAGCACTGGTCTCCAGCACTTTCCCAACATCTCTTTTAACTCATGGCCAGACTTTCAGATTGACTAAAAATCTATGGGGAGAGTGTCAAGGAATTTGCAGATATATTTCTCAAATGCTACACAATTTTGGAATCTTTGTACTCTGTTGTTGACTAATTATATAACCTAGGCCAAGTTACTCAACCTTTCTATGCCTCAGTTTTTTGTCTGTGTTATGGGAATCACAACAGTTACTATATCATAGGTTTGAGAATTCAACGAGGGAAATATGGAAAGCCCTTAGGACAGCGTCTTTGAACAGTGTTAAAACAATATTGTTTTGCTGAATAGATGAATCCCAGTGCAGGAAAACTGTTTCAGCAATAAGTCAGAGCTCTTAGACATTATACACACCCAGGTAGGTACACACACACACACAAACACACACACACACTCACACACACATCCCTAAAGTCCCTACTTCAATCATGAATCATCCATTATCTTGGCAGATTCGCCCACCCAAATACCACCCAAGCAGACTGTGTAAGGTAACATCTGCTGTGCTTATTGAATCAGGGCCTGTCTAACAACTATAAATCAAAAGTCTGCTTCTAAATCAGCATTTCAGGAAAGAAGTGGGCAAGGGGCATG
The DNA here is from genome assembly GCF_020740605.2 of Lemur catta. Classification (NCBI taxonomy): domain Eukaryota; kingdom Metazoa; phylum Chordata; class Mammalia; order Primates; family Lemuridae; genus Lemur; species Lemur catta. The sequence continues at coordinate 42,935,662 of NC_059144.1, read as the reverse complement.
TTAATACTCAAATGACAGAATCAGATCTAATTAAGCCACCCTTGGACCTGAGGAAGAATGTCAAGTTTCCAGATCAAAAACATTTGGCTTCCACAAAAATCAGCAAGGTAATTGCACCATGCAGTGTTGTAAGGGCTTTTATAATATATGCACTGACTCATTTAATCTTCACCCCCAAAACAAACAGCCCCACCAAGTGGAGATAGGAAAGACCCTATCTGGCTAAACCCTTGAGCCCCATTCTCCACCAAATCGTCTCCCACACTTCTCCCCAGACTGTTTCACAGCACCTGTCAGCATCGCCGGTGGTGTCTAATTAAAAGGCAGATTTCTGGGTCCCACTCTGACCTTCTACATCAGAATTCAAAAGGGGATGGCCAGGAACCATGATGCAGGTGGTCCGTGGGCAGCTCTGGATAAATTCAAGAGCACACTATGCCTTTCTAGTCCAGATTCCGCAGATAGGTCTTTCCTATCTCCACTGGGTGGGTCACTTTGTTTTCAGTGTGAAGATTAAATGAGTCAATGAGTATAAAGTCCTTACAACAGTGCTCGGTGCAGTTATCCCACTGTTGCGTATCATCATCAGCATCACCATCTCCATATCATCATCAGACATAGATAAGATTTCCATTCTATTCTCATGAAAAGTATGTATGTACATACACTTGTGGCAACTATTAATAGCAGGGTTTCCAATGGGTCCTGGTTTGTCCCCCAGGACTCAGGAGGTTCCCTCCATATGGGACTTCCTATTTTAAAACTGGATCAAGTTAGTCACCCTACCAAGCTAGGTAGACTCAGCTTCTGACATCAGAGCTAAGGATACACTCCTGCCTCAAGTCTGACTTCCCACAAAAGGATGGAGTTGCCATTAAGAAAGGAGGCTCTGGATGCAAACAGCCCCTGGGTTTGAATTCTGCTCCAAGTTATTTAGACTCTCTAAAGTTCATACAGCAACATCTAATACTCAGTATTTCTTCACCTTGAGCCAGGCTCTCAGATAAACACTTTGATTCTATTATCTCTTTTTAATTACCACTTTAAACTTATAAGGGAGGTAGCATCGTTTTCTCCATTTTACAGCAGTTCAGAGAGGTTGAGTAACTTGCCGAAAGTCCCCCAGCAAGTCAGTGACAGGTCATTGAGAAGCAGTATTGTACACACTCTGAACTTTAAAGTCCAACTTTCCAGTTACATATTCAAAGAAACTGAAAACTTAGTAAAACCTCAGTATAAATCTCTAATTATTATCAGCTTCTATTTGTGCAAACATTTACCAGAGCTAGGTGAGACTTCAGTGAGGTGTTTTTTTGGTTTTTTTTTTTGTTAGCATGGTCAACTTTAAAGTATAATTGTGACCCAGAAGTTTCTCATTAATATGCATGAAGAGCAGAAATAACCACATTTAAATTCACAGTCATTTTTTAGTGATATCGGCAAGATGGTAGATCAGGAAGCCCCCGACCTCATTCCCCACAGAGACACTGACTTAACAATATATGGTCAAAAATACCTTCATGAGAAATCCAGAAACCAATTCAGATGTCACAGTACCCCAGACAAGCTCCACACCAAGGTCAGCCACATTGAAACAGGTAAGAAAATCCATTCCATTTCACCTGTGATTGCCTTTCCCCCAAGCTGGCACAGCTCAGTGCAATCAGGAGAAAACAATCTCAGCTGATGGCTTCTCCTTTGAGAGGGAAAGAAAAGACTGGAACATAATTCAACACTCTGGCTTTTGAGTAGGGGGGCCTGCCTGAGGTATTGGTTTCTGTCTCACTTCACTTAGAGTGCTGATGGGGAACCAGTATTCCTGGGTTATCTGGGGGCCACTGAGAATGAAAGAGAGCTCAGTAGTCCGTTGTAGCACAGAACCTGCAATATCACAGACAGACACCAGAGGGAGTAAGACATTACAAGCTCTTGAAACAGAAATCCACAAACCTTTCTAAATTACATGCACATGCCCAGAAAAGACACAGCCCAGAAAAAAATTTGTTTCAGCTGGGCTGATTGGGCTATACACAACCAGTCCATAAAGACTGGGAGAGGTGGCTTTTTTCGAGTGCACAAATCACAGCAAAAAATAACAAGGCACATGAAGAAACAGGGAAATGTGGTCTAATCAAAGGAAAAAAATATTCAGAAACCAACCTTAAAAGAAACATTGATTTGTGAATCACCTGACAATTAATTCAAAACAGCTCTCTTTAAAAAGTTCAATGGACAACAAGAGAACACAGATAACTAAAGAAAATCAAAAAAATGATACATGAACAACAAGGATGTTGTTTTCTACCAACAAGGACAGAAAAACTATTTATAAAGAACCAAGTAATTCTAGAGCTGAAGAATACAATAATTGAATCAAAAAATTCTCTAAAGGTGTCCAACAGCAGATGTGAACAAGCAGAAGAATCAGCGAACTCAAAGAACTCATTTGAAATTATCAAGTCAGAGGAAAAAAACAAAAAAGAATGAAGAAAAGTGAAGAAAACCTAAGTATCTTATAAGACACCATCATGTGGACCAATATAGGGATTACAGGAGTCTCAGAAGGAGAACAGAGCTTAATTTGAAGAAATAGTGGCCAAAAACTTCCAAATCTAAGGTAGAAAATAGATATCTAAAGTCAAGAAGCTCAAAAGACTCCAACTTGGATTACCCCAAAGAGGCCGACTCTGAGACATAATATTATCAAGCTGTCAAAAGTCCAAGACAAAGAGAAAAAACTTGAAAGCAGCAAGAGAAAAGCAACTTGTCACGTACAAGGGAGCTCCCATAAAAGTATCAGTGGATTTCTCAGCAGAAACCTTACAGCCCAGGAGAAAGTGGGCTCATATTTCCAAAGTGCTAAGAGAAAAAAAGCAACTGTCAATCAAGAATACTATATCCAGCTAAAGTGTCCTTCAAAAGTAAGGGAGAAATTAAGACCTTCCCAGATAAAAGCTGAGGGAGTTCATCACCAGTAACCTGCCTTACAAGAATTACTGAAGGGAGTCCTTCAAGTTAAAATGAAAGAATGTTGGACAGCAGCAAAAAGCACATGCAAATATAAAACTGACTGGTAAAGGCAAATATAGAGACAATTACAGAATCATGTAATACTGCAAAATGGTGATACGTAAATCACTTTTCATCGTGGTATATAATTTAAAAGATAAAAAGCCTTTAAAAACTATTTATAAAACTATGTTAATTGATGCAAATTATAAAAAGATGTCATTTGCAACCTTGAACACAAATTTGGGAGAAAGCGTAGCGTTTGTGTATGCAACTGCTGTTACACTGTTATCAGTTTAAAATAGACTGTTACAGCTACAAGTTTTACGTCATTTAGATTTCGCACGAGGCAGCGGCTCGGAACACGGACGTTTTCGGAGCCGGAGCCGCCGCCATTTTGTGTCTGTGGAGACAGAAGCTCGTGCGGCGGCCGGAAGTGGACGGAGATGGCCCGTGAGACGACGGCGGCGTCTCATCCCCGAGGTCCCCCCGTGTCGTCCCCCAAGCCCCCTCCGCGGTCAGCACGCGGTGAAGCCGGACCCGCGAGAGAGCCGGGAGAGGAGGAGCAGGAGGGAGGCGGGTATCGAGAGCGGCTTCCGCTTCCGCCGCGGCGCAACGTCGGGGCGGTCGCCGGCTCGGCCGGTGCTGCGGGCCGCGAGGACGCCCGTCGGGGTTGTCGGTCATCGCGCGAAGACCTGCCCTTCAGCGGCAAACCGCGCGTCAATATGCCGGCCGTCCCAGCCCGGGAGAACCTGCCCCTCGCCACGGAGATCGTCTCTCGCACCCAGGCCCAAACCGCCAAGGTTTTTATTCTTCTGATACTCCCCGATTTTAGTGTCAGCCTCCTCCCAGGTCTCGCTTGCATCCAAAGGGGACATACCCTCCTCTGCGCCCCTCCCCCCAACTCGGGCGCGGTCTTTGGCCCAGGCTTCGAGCGGGGCCTCTCGGCGGGGAGGGCTGGGGAGGACAGCGCGGAGTCCCACTGCCGCTTACCGAGTCCCCATTTAGGCGACCCCTTCGTGTATCCCGGCACACACAGGCTGGACTAGAGCGCCTTGGGGTGGGGGAGACCGAAAGGCAGTTTGTGCTCTGGGGAAGTAAGAGTTAAAACAAGCCATTTTAACCCCCTGGGAAGGTGGGGAGTGGTTTTCCCTGTTTTCCCCCAGTACTTCGGTAACTGTGCTCTCTGGGTCGGAAGGCGGTGAGGGGGGCCCGGGAGCGAGGGGCTGGTGGGTGGCAATGGGACATGGGCCCGCGTGCAGCAGCCGCCTGTCAGGAGCCCAACATGGCGCCGGAAAAGCACGGGCCGCCGAAGGGACGCGGGGAGAGTCCGTTCCCTGCCCGCCGGGCGGCGGCTCACACCCCTCAGCCCATTCTGGGGTGGGGGCGGCTAGATAAAACTCTTATTCTCCTATCGGAGGGTCTAATTGGTCCCAAAATATGGGCAATTGGGGGTGAAGGTGGGGTTTGGGGGAGGACTTCGTATCCAACCTGTAGGTGGAGAACTGGCCCAGGGGGTAACGAGTACTTACTTGTAGTTTCTCTGAGAACTTGAGTTCCTCCTCTTCTTCCTTTTCTCTTTTTTCTCCCTTCCCTGATAGTGAAGGCGTGCTTTTCTTCACCCCTTGACAGAAGTGGTCCTCTGCCACCTTATGTTTGCTTGTAGTCCTCCTCTTCTGTGGATTCATGTGGGAGCGACATGTCATTTAAGTTACTGTTAAACTTAGTTATAATGAATTTTAATAGCTTCCCAGTACTACGTATTAAGTTAATTTTTCAAGCTTGTACTTAACGGTTTAATTTTTTCTAGTTGTTAGTGATTGCAATTATCAGGATGAGCCTCCTTTTAGCAGAGTGAACCCCTTTTAAAAGGCCACTTTAACAACCGCCACCGATATGTTTAGAGATGCTTTCTGTCTAATGTAAAACTGAGTGGTCTTTAATAAATGGTTTTGAAATATGAAAAAAAAAAGTTTTACGTAATTTCCATGGAAACCACAAAGAAAATAACTATAGAAGATATACCAAAGAAAATGAGAATGAAATCAAAGCATGTCACTAGAAAACATTAACAAAACATAAAGGAAGGCAGCAAGAGAGAAAAAGAGGAAGAAAATGACCACAAGACACACAGAAAACAATTTGTAAAATGACGACAGTAAGTTCTTCCCTATCAGTAATTACTTTAAATGTAAATGAATTAAACTCCCCAACAAAGGACATAGAGTTGCTGAATGGATTTAAAAAAAAAAAAAAAGATCCAACTCTGTGCTATCTATTGAGAGATTCACTTTAGATAAAAGGACACACGTAGGCTGAAAGTAAAATGATGGGAAAAGATACTCTGAAGAGAACAGGAGTGGCCATGCTTATGTCAGACTAAATAGACTATAAGTCAAAAACTGTTCTAAGTTTTCCAAAGCACATCTGGGGGGAAAAAACTGTCCTAAGGGACAAAGAAGGACATTATATAATGATAGAAGAGTCAGTTCACCAGGAAGATATAACAATTATAAATATATACGCACCTAACATCAGAACATCTAGATGAAGCAAATATAGAGAGAATTAAAGGAAGAAAATAGTAACACAAGAATAGTATACTTTAGTATTTCACTTTCAATAATGGATAGATGAACCAGACAGGGACCCATGAGGAAGCAGAGGACCTGAACAACGCTATAGACCATTGGATCTAACAGACATATTCTGAGCCCTCCATCTAACAATGGCAGAATACAAATTTTTCTCAAGCACACGGAACATTCTCCAGGCTAGATCACATGTTGGAACACAAAACAAGCCTTAACAAATTTAAGATTAAAATCATACCAAGTATCTTTTCCAACCACGATGAATGAAACTACAAGTCAATAGCAAAAAGAACACTGGAAAATTCACAAATATGTGGAAATTAAACACAGTCTTGAACAACCAGTGAGTCAAAGAAGAAACCACAAGGGAAAATAGAAAATATCTAAAGACAAATGAAAACAAAAACACAACATACCAAAACTTAATGGGATACAGAAAAAGCAGTACTAAGGGGAAAATTTGTAGGAGAAAACACCTATATTTATTTTTTTTCCAATTACAATACATCATAACATTCAAGTAAATACCTACATTTAAAAAAATAAAGATTTCAAATCAGTGACCTAACTTTACACCTCAGGGAATTAGAAAAAGAAGAATAAACTATGGCTGGGTGCAGTGGCTCACACCTGTAATCCTAGCACTCTGGGAGGTTGAGGTGAGAGGAGCGCTTGAGCTCAGGAATTCAAGACCAGCTTGAGCAACGGTAAGACCCATCTCTACTAAAAATACAAAAATTAGCCAAGCATTGTGGTGTGCGCCTGTAGTTCCAGCTACTTGGGAGGCTGAGACAGGAGGATCACTGGAGCCCAGGATTTTGAGGTTGCAGTGAGCTATGATGACGCCACTGCACTCTACCCAGGGTGATAGAGTAAGACTCTGTCTCAAAAAAACTAAAACTAAACCTAAACCTAAAGTTAGTAGAAGGAAAAAGAAATTTTTTTTAAAAAAGAGCCTAAATAAACAAAATAGAGAATAGAAAAACAGTAGGAAAAAAATCAACAAAACTAAGAGGTGGTGTTTTTGACAAGATCAGTGAAATTGACAAATCCTTAGCTAGACTAAGAAAACAAATAACAAATCAGAAATGGAAGAGGAGACTTTATCACTGATGCCACAGATAATAAAAAGGATCATACAACAATACTATGAACAATTATACACCAACAAATTGGATAACCTAGAAGAAATGGAAGCATTTTTTAAAAACATGCAACCTCCCCAGACTGAACCATAAAGAAATTTGTGCTGCTTTCAGTTTTCTAAGTCAGCACATCACAAGCTTAGGATGCACCAGCGTCACTAAGGAAGTCATTGAAAGTGCATCTTCTGGTGTCCCACTCTCACATATTCTGATTCAATATTCTGTGCCCAGAAATCTGCATTTTTACCAACATGTACCACCTGTGACATGAAACCATTGAGAAGCCATCAACGTGTGGCTTTTGTTGTGGGTTGAATTGTGGTCTCCCAAAAGCAAATGTTGAATTCTTTACCCCTGATACCTGTGAATGTGACCTTATTTGGAAATAGTAACTTATTATTATTTTTGTGTCTCCTTAAGCATTCTCAGATCTCGGGCCTGAGACCATTAAGAAAAAAGTAAAGAATACATGTATGGAACTTACGACAGAAACGAACTGTTGTGAAACCTAATACAAATCTTCTGCTAGTTAATTCTGTTTTCTTTTTTGTTTTCTTTCTAGGCAAGGTCAGCCAACTCCACAGACTAAAATCATCTTTTTTTAAAAAAAAAACTTGAGCCAAATATGCTAGGACACTGAACTAAAGAGTAATGACACCTTGAAGTGCTGAATACGTTTTTGGGGGAAAAAAAAATATGTCACATATCTGCCAACAAAAAAAAATGGAGTGAACAGTGAAATATCTGGTAAAAATCAAAAAAGGAGTCAGTTGTGATGTTTCAACCATAAAGTCATCCTTGCAGTGTGGGAAAAGAAACTAAAGTCAGTGAGTATTGCTGCCTAACTTTGTTCTACCTTTGACACCTCCTGGAAATGGCCTCATTAATGCCACCTCATTTCCTGTGACTACAGGAGGTCTCAAGAACCTTTAATGCGCTGTGGTCAGACACACATGCTGACCCAACAAGATCTTTGTTTCTCTCACTTTGGGTTGAATTTCTGTTACATTAACAGGAGTCTGGGGACTTGAATACATTTCAAAAACCAAATAAGTGATCCTGGCTCAATAAAAGCTTACTTTAATTTGGGCTGCAGGCTTCACTCTGAGTTATTTATTAAGTTGGTGAATTTTGCAAGCACTTCTCCACCCCAACGCTTTCATGTCAGACATTGGTACTAAACTTCCCTTTGTGTCCCAAACCAGAGGGAGGTATATTGGTTTCCTCTCACAGCTATAACAAACTACCACAAACTTAGTGGCTTGAAGCAAAACAAGTTTATTATCTTACAGCCTTGGAGGTCAGAGGTCCAGAATCAGTCTCACGGGGCTACGTTCAAGGTGTCAGCAGGGCTGATTCCTTCAGGAAGTGTTAGAAACAGTTCAAAGGAGAATCCAAACAGACACATCCATAGGTCCAGAATGTTAAAATGGATGTGCAAATAGGTATTTTTTTTCTACTATTGCTGTAACAACTTACTACAAATATAATAGCTTAAAACCCTAAGTAGCTCATTATCTTACAGTTCTGGAGCCCAGAAGTCCTAAAACCAAGGTGTCGGCAGGGTTGCATCAATGTGGAAGCTCTAGAAAGAATCTGTTTCTTTGCCTCTTACAGCTTCTAGAGGCCATCTGTGCTCCTTGGCTATGGGCCCTTCCTCCATCGTCCAATTCAGCAATGTAGCATCTTCCAATATCTCTCTCCCCCCTACCCAAACCCCCAGCTTCTGTTCTGACCCTGTCATCGCCTTCCTTCTCTGACTGAGACTCTCCTGCCTCCTGCCTGCCCTTCTAAGGACACTTGTGATTACACTGGGTCCACCTGGGTAATCCAGGTCACTCTCCCCATGTCAAGATCCTTCAGATCCTTCATTTTGTCACGTCTGCAAAGTCCCTTTTGCCGCGTACAGTAACATAGTCACAGGTTCCTGGAATTAGGAGGGGGACATCTAGGGTGTGGGACATTCTTCTGACAGTCATAGGAGGGGAGACGGGAACTATGAAACCAACTTGCCTCTAACAGTGTCAGAGGAGGAGGTGTGTGTGTCCCCATTAACACACCCCCTCCCTCCCTGACCCGTAAATGTCACCTCCACAGAGCCTAGCTCTCCGGGGGGTGGGAGGGGGGCAGTTAGATTATAAAATTTTCCTGGGGTAAATAAAGCTTTTTTAAGTTTTAATTATTTTTAAATTTTTTTAAGTTCATTTTTTAATTTAAAATATGGATAATTTGCCCTTTTCTTCTCTAGTTGTATAGTTCTGTGAATTTTGACACATGTAGAGACTCATGGAACCACCACACAGTCAGGATGCAGAACATTCCCCGAGACTCCCCGGTGCTGCCCCTGTGTAGTCACATGGTCTCCCACCCTTAACCCCTAGCAACCTCTGAGCTGTTCCCCCCTCACTACAGTCCCATCTTTTCGATAATATTCATGTAAAGCCTCTCAAAGTCAGACCTTGAGAGCACGCGTCTTAAGTCGGGCTGCCCAGGAGCAGAGCCGGGAGTGGAGTGATGTAGCGAGGGAGGCCAGCCAGAAAGGGGAGAGAGACCGGCAGGACGGAGTAGGAATACGAAGCCAAGTAACACCACGGCCGCTGCCAGACACTCACTGCAACTGGATGCTACGAGAGGCTACCAAACACCAATTGGCTGGTCACTCCTGCTCCCAGGGAATCGCACACTAGCCTGTCGGGCATTGGCTGATGCCACAGGGTGGGCTGGGCAAGGGGAGTGGGAGGGTCCAGTTCTCCAGAGAAAGATGCAGCTGTGACCTGTTAGCATCCAGGGATGGGTGCCCCAGCCTGGCCAAGGGATGTGGGGGAGACACCACCAGCATCCATACAGCGGTGGATCCCACACTCTAGCAGGCTTCAGAAGCCCCTGGAGAGCTTGTTACAACTCAGGTTGCTGGGCCCACCCCAGAGTTTCTGATTCAGTCAAGCTGAAGCAGGGCCTGAGAACCTGCATTTTTAACCAGGTTCCAGATGCTGCTGCTTTTGCTGGTTCAGGGACAACATGTATGAATGATTTCATAGTAGATGCCTCTCTCCTTCCCCCAGAATCATATAATCAAACAAAACTTAATGTTCGGGGAGTCAAGGCCCCATTGAGAATCTAGGGGAGCTGTGTTTGACAACCTCTGTTCCAGCCTGACCTGCTTCCCTTCACCCTTTCTCTGGTAATAGAGTCATGTCACTCTTTTTTTTTTTTTTAGAGAAAAGGGTCTCACTCTGTTGCCCAGGCTGGAGTGCAGTGGCGCAATCGTAGCTTACTGCAGCCTCAAACTGGGCTCAAGAAATCATCCTGCCTCAGCCTCCCAAGTGGCTGGGACTCCAGGCGTGCCCCACTATGCTGGGCTAATGTCCCTTTTCTTAGAGGGTGTGGCTGTGAATCACCTCCTAAGAGCTTCCCCTACTCAAGATGAGATCACCCTGAATTATCTGGGTGGGTCCACTGTAATCACTCCCTAGAAGAGGGAGGCAGGGGTGTCAGAGTTAGAGAAGGAGATGTGGCCATGGAAGCAGTTGCCAGAGAGAAAGATCTGGCTACATAGATGGCTTTGAGATGGAAGTGGCCATGAGCCAAGGAATGCAGGAGGCCCCTTGATGTTGCAAAAAGGAAAAAAAAAAAAAAACGAATTCTCCCTTAAATCCTCCAGAAGGAATGCAGCCCTGCTGACACCTTGGTTTTAGGACTCTGACCCCCAGAACTTTAAGATCATAAGCCACTTAGTGTTTTAAGCCACTAAGTTTGAAGTGGTTTGTTACAGCAGTAAGAAACTAATAGTCCTCTGTTTGCATATTGATCTTGAAATTCCTGATCTATGAATGTGTCTGTTCTTTGCATTCTCCTTGGAGCTGGTTCTGATACCTCACCAGCTCTCTCATTAATGAATTCAATGAGGTCTTTTATGTGTGTTCATTTTTCTCTCTGATAGTCATGATTTTACTTTTTTTTTTTTTTTTTTTGAAAGTTATCTCTTAACACTGGTAAGCAGATGAACACATGGTAACTGAATTAGCAGACCCAGGAAAACTGAATCCTAAGCTGGCAGTGGGAAAATAAAAATTTTTTTAAAATGTATCCTGCAGAGACCTGGAAATGTTTAGGAATTAGTGGCACCAGATACCTCTGCACGTTGGAGGCATAACTGGGGCAAAAAATAAGAGTGTTGGAAAATCTAAGAGATAGATCCCAGGTTCCCTCCCCCATGCCACGTGCTGGGCATCTGTCTTTGACCTGCTCAGATGACTGCACTGCACTTTACTCTTGTGGGGATAAAAGAGAGGGTCTCTGGACAGGGAGCTTCAGGCACAGGAACTAAACGGGGGATAAGAGAAAGCTTACATACTGATTGCTGAGAATGCCCCAACCTTCCTTCCCTACTGTATTCCAAGAGCACAGGCAGGAAGAATTAGACACTCCTGGCAGGAAGGTGGACAAGTATTCTCTGGGAAATTTTGCCAGCATAGAAAAAGGAAAACTATACTGTTATCTTGGAGGAGGGAGAGGATGCAGTCTCTCCCAGCCAGACCACCCTACACTGATGCCCACATGTGACAAACAACCCACCCCCACTGTAAATCAATCAGTTCTTCAGTGCTTCTTTCTAAAATAAGAATCAACAGCCAAGGAGCACAAGACCTTTGAGGAAACCTGAAAGACAAAGGCCCAAACAACCAAACAGTAAAAATGCAGGCCATGTGGATGAAAGCAAAACTAGGTAGGAGGAAGAAAATCCCTTCCTCAAAAAACATTAACATCCTCAGAGAGATAAGAAGAAAATACTGCACTCACAAAATAAGAATAAGATGCCAATTTGTTTTTAATTGAATAACAGAACAGAGTTCTAGAAAATTAGAAATATGAGAGCAGAAACAAAAATGAAATAGGAAGCTTGAAAGTTACAGTAGAGGAAATGTCCCAGAAACTAGAGCAAAAAGACCAAAACATAGAAATTTGAGAGAAATGATAAATTTAAAAATGAGAGGACCAGTGCAGGAGTTCCTATATCAAATCTCAGGAGTTCCAGAAAAACAAAGAAACCAAACGGGAAGAAAAAGTCAATAAAATGTCCCAGAACCAGAGGACTTGAGTTATTAGATGACAGGGTGAGTATCCCACACAATGAGTGGAAATAGACCCAACCAATAAATATTATCATTAAATTTCAGATTACTAAGGGACAAGGCAAAGTAGCTAAAAGCTGGTGAAAAAAATAAACAGTTTTCATCGAAAGATACAACATTCAGAGTGACATCACTTGTATCACCAGCAACATGAGAAACTCAAGGACGATGGAGTAATACATTCAAATTTCTAAGGGATAATTACAGTCAGTTCTCAGTGTCTGTGAATTGGCCTACTCACTAAAATTTATTTGTAATCCCAAAATCAGTACTCCTCTCTCTTTCATGGATGTGCTCAGAGAAGCAAAAACTTTGACCTGCCCTGTTCCTACATTCTCTGCTGACGATCTGCCTTCTTGTTTCCCCTCCATACTGTAGGCAAGTACACAGCCCAGTTAGTGGCACATTTTTGCATTTTCGTGCTTTTCATGGGTGAGTTCACTGTTTAAAATGACCCCAGCACAGGGCTAAGGTGCCGTCTAGTGTTCCTAAAGCGCAGGAAGGCTGTGGTGTGCCTTGCAGAGAACACTGGTGTGTGAGAGGAGCTTCCTTCAGGCTTGAGTTACAGCGCTGCTGGCCATGAGTCCAGTGTTCATGAATCAACAATAGACATTGAGTAAGGTGTCTTTAAACAGAAATGTACATAAAACAAGGTTAGGTATTGATCAGTTGATGAAAATGTTGCACCAGTGTTCATGACTTTATAGAACATAAGAATCAACCGTACTTTTCTACGTAGAATTTTTGTTTTCTTTTTTAGTTTATAATATACATAATGACTATTTCTTTCAGTGTACAGTCCTATGAATGTTAACACATGTATGGATCTGTGTAACCACCACCAAGATCAGGATATAGAACATTTCCATCCCTCCAAAAAACTCCGTCCTGTTGTCCCTTTTTAGTCAACTCCCCCCCAACCCTTAAACTCTGGCAACCACTGATCTGTTCTCCATTACCATCATTTTGTCTTTTAGAAAATGTCATATAAATGGAATACTTCTTGAAACTGACTCTTTTTATCAACATAATGTCTTTGAGACAATCCAAGTTTTTACATGTATCAATAATTCATTATTCTTTACTACTTAGTAATATTCCATCTAGTCTAAATACAAACTGTCAATAAAATATGAACATATACATGTTAAATCTTAAAATGTACCTCACTTCTCACTTGTACATTGTCACATGAATCTACTACACCAAAAAAAAAGGTAATAAATCCAAAGGTAAAGAGCCAAGATCTATAAAGCCAGGGAATCTCGCATGAGAAAGAAACATTAGAAGTCGCAGGATGATGATGAAGATGATATCCCAAGACGATCACTGCTCAGATGTCAATAGAGATGATAATGTGTTTGAATACACTGAGGAGATTTACACAGCCAGTGGATTCAGTGGTGAATAATTCAAATGAGTTAGCACATAGAAAAGTAAGCAAACAAACAGCAAAGGAAATTTTTTTAACTTTAATGAAAACAAAAAGTTGTGCAGAAAAGGAAAAGTAATCAGAATATACTATGGCTCAGCTGTGACTGGTTATTTACATAATGTAAACATTGAATATTTGTCTACACTTAATTACACTATAATTCCTTTGAGGCTTGAGAAATAGGGATAAGGAGATCTCTCTTTTCTATAACAAGCTTTGTAGATTACCTAACTCTTTAAATTATAATATGTGCCTTTATAATGTAGCTGTAAATTGAAACAACATTTAAAAATTTAACATGATGAAGTAAAGTTTTTTTTTTCTAAAGCAGGGCTAAGAAAGATCCAGTCCTGACGAAGCCATAATTACTGATCTCTGAAGCTAAATCATAAATTCCCTTCTTTGTTTAAAGCCAGTTCAAATTTGGGTTTCTCTCATTAGCAACCAAAAGAATTATGACAAATACAATAACTGTGAACGTTTCATGACAAAAAAGTGGTATCAGTCTTCAAATAGGTCCTCCACTGAACAGCACTGATGGTGCTTAATATGTGGGGTGTGGTCCAAAAGGTATTCTACTAGCTGCACATACACTTTAGCAACCAGTTACAGGTTCTCTGCTGTGTACAGTGGCCAAGCGGCAGTGGAACTGCTGGAAGGATTTGTGTTCCAAATACTCAAGGAGCATGGTGCCCAAGCCAACATGGCACTGGTTGGGTGTCTGGCCAGAACTCCTCATCAGTCCATTTCCAGAGAGTTGTCCTGATTTCTGTCTTTATATATATAACCTGTATTTTCTGATCTATGCCCTTTAGTAGATTCAAGCTAGCTGCAGGGAATTGATCTAACCATGCCTGTGCATTCTGCCAGTGGGAGCTTCATCAGTGTTGTGAAATATATGATAGCTATTCCATCTATAAGTCTGATTGGATCTGCAAGCTATTTGTGTTATCACAAGAAATTCCAAGAGTGGTCAATGGAAGAAAAAGAGACATGTGCTTATAGAGCCTTTCAATAAAAGGTTAGTGTTGGAAATTTCTGAAAGATTGTCTTAAAAATTGGTTTTATATTTTTATGTAGCCTCCTTGTACTAACAAAGGTTTTCATTGGTAGTGTCTATCAAATATGTGGCCAGATCATCGTTAAAAAGTCCTGAATAGAAATTGCATGTAGTTACTTTATACATAAAATCTGACACAGGAAAGTTGTGTCCAGGGAAGCAAGCTCAAGTTTCTCATGTAAAAATCTCACATTTGGTAACTAGAAGTTTTGTAAAAATGCATTATTATTTCTAAAACTTCTACTTTGTTTTTTACATTTTAAGAAAGTAACATGGAAATATGGTCAATTTCTTTGACCAGCCTCTCTATCAAAGCCTCAAAATTCCTGCCACTTACTCCAGTGTGCTGTGCAATTATTATTATTTTAATCGTGTGTGTAATCATGTGAAAAAGGGTGGGGAGAACTGGCTTCCTCATAAAGACGTCGATTATGATGTGTAATGAAAAGTCAGAGGTGGGCAGTCCCAGGGTTGGTGCAAGGGCTCAGCACTGTGATCAAGACCCTGGGTTTTCTTTTCATCCTTGCGCTGCTCCAACCTCAGAACCCCAGCTTCCTCCCAAAGCTTACCACCTGATGTCCCCAGGATGGCTGTCACAGCCCTAGAAACCAAGTCCACCCATGGCCATGGCCAGAAAATAAGGAAAGAGGTGAGGAAGAGGGTAGTAAAGGACTTTCTTCTCACATGCCTCTTTCTTTTCAGGAAGGAAAATCTTTCTCAGAAGGGTCCAGGAGATGTCCTCCATGTCTTATTGAGCAGAACTTGGCCACATGTCCACTGGGAGCCTGATCACTGCAAAAGGAAATGAGATTTTCATGTATAGTTTTAGACTGAGGTTGGGCACATCCCCAGACAAAAGCTACTCCTGATCAATGTAACTAATCTAGAAGCTCCAGTAAACCCCGGCCTGTCTGTCTACTGTAAGGACTGAGGGCATCTGTGTCTTGAGGCACACCTGAGAAAAGCTCTATGTAAGATGCTTGCAGCCAAAGGCATCCTGGCTGAAACAGGTCAACAAATCAACCAACACCATGCACTGGTGGTATGCACTGTAATGCAGCTATACTTAAGGATCCTAAATCAACCTAGGAGAGCCTCAAAGAGGCCCCACATAAGGCAGTTCTTAGCTCAAATGGAAGGAGTAGAAGTGATCCTGGGAGATCAGATGGGAAACAGAATTTCTAATGGGAAACAGAACAAAATGTACCTAACACAGAAGCTGGGAGGAGCTTCAAATAATTCAGTATGTTAGGAGATACTGGCTATGTCTGGGCCACATGACCACTTCTGTGACCACTGGGATAGGGGACTATGATTAATATTATGTGAAATATGGGGGAATCATTCTGAAAAGGAAATCATGGCGAAAAAAATCCTGTTAACAGAAGTAGGAAAGGGATGCCAGGCAGACAAAAATTTAAAAGAAAAAAAAAGGCTACCAGAGTTAGCTAAATAATAACAGCCTGAATTAAAACCAAGGTTCACAAAACTCCTCATGACATATGACCTGAACAAATGTAGAGAACCCTTCCCATGGCAGAGACATCAAAATTTGTCCATCAAAATTTGCCCCATCCCCAGCATAGGGATAGCTGAGAAGCTGCTGCCTGTCCAGGGACTACGCTTCCCTGCCAGCCCCTTGTAGCCACTGTGGACCACGTGACTGCATTCTGCCAATGGCACTTAAACAGGAAGTGGGTGTGTCTCCTATAGACCTGGCCCGCAGGAAATAAGTGACCTCCAGGTTAAGCCCTGGGGGATAACGGAGCCAAAAGATGGAAGGGGTCCAGGCCCTCCTAGGAGAAAGAACCTCATACTGACAAGACACCTAGCTCAGACTGCTGAAAATGAGAAATAAGTTTCTATGACTTTGAGCCTTTGTATTTGGGAGACTAATGATTTTAGTAGCCAGTGTGGCCCTTATTAAAATCTTACCCAGGACATTTTAATGAAAATCTGGATTATCAATACAATTGTGATATGGATATCTTCTGAATTGGCTGTCAGTTTGGATAGATAAAGAACATTTTTATTTTTTTATTTTTTTGAGACAGAGTCTCGCTCTGTTGCCCGGGCTAGAGTGAGTGCCGTGGCATCAGCCTAGCTCACAGCAACCTCAAACTGCTGGGCTTAAGCAGTCCTACTGCCTCAGCCTCCTGAGTAACTGGGACTACAGGCATGAGCCACCATGCCCGGTTAATTTTTTCTATATATATTTTTAGTTGGCCAGATAATTTCTTTCTATTTTTTTTTTTTAGTAGAGATGGTGGTCTCACTCTTGCTCAGGCTGGTCTCAAACTCCTGATCTCGAGCGATCCACCCGCCTCGGCCTCCCGGAGTGCTAGGATTACAGGCGTGAGCCACCGCGCCCGGCCGATAAAGAACATTTAAAAGTAATCAACATTTCAAAATTTCTTTCATCCCAAAAAGAGTATGATGTTTTTATTGGCAGGAGGGGTCTGGGTACAGGGTGCATGAGAACTTGCTACCATTTTTGTAACTTCTTGTGAGTCTTAAAACTATTTCAAAATGAAAAGATATTTTTGAAAAAAGGTTTTACCTTTTTTTAAGTTTTTTTTTTTCAATTTCTATCAGCTTTGGTTTCCCATAAGAAGGAAAGGGCCTCAGTTTCCCCTTTATAGAATGAGATCAGAAGTTTTCAAACTACGGTGTCACTGAGGGTGTTTCAATAGCTCAGAAAATGTCTAATTTCAATTTCATCTTTAACATGTTATTAAAACTGAAAACACACTCAAAAGTATATTACATTCTAACTTTTAACACAGGAGGAAATCCCAACATGTTCACTTACACTTTCAGGTGAGCTCTTCATGCTGTTCAAACTTTGGAACAAAATGTCTCCTTTGCCATCTCTGCATTGGATTTGAGCCTCTTCTAACCGAGTCAATAATTACAAAGGTTGTAACTGCACTGTTGTTTTTTTTTTTTTAATTGAAGGTGGGTGTTAAGAGTTTGATTTTGTTTGCTTAAATTCAGACTTGTATCAGAATTAGGGAAGTGTAAATTACTTGTATGGCAAATCTTTTTTTCCCCACCAGATAAAGATCAGAGGTTTGTTAGCACTCTCTGCTGAGCGGGGCTGTAGGAAACAGGTGCTCAATAAGTTGTTGGTAGGAGTTCTAAGCAGTGCTGGAACATGTCAAAATGTTAAATGCACCTTTGACCTAGCAGTTCTATTTTAGGAAATTAGTGTACAGATAGACTCTTTCATGTACAGATATAGATACAAATATAAATGTAGATATTCATTGCAGTTGTATTTGTAGTAACAAAAAGAACTGGAAACAAAGTGTCCATTAATGAGATTTGCTTAAGTAAATTTTAGTATCTGTGTATATAAACAGTGGAAAACTGAACTCTTCCTAAAGCCATGAGGCACATCTAGATGCACTGATCAGAAATATTTTCCAAGATACATTGTTATGTAAAAAAAAAGCAAGATGTAGAATGCTGTTTGGATTATAGTATATTTTGGTAAAAAAGAAAAGGGGGGGTGCGGGGATGAATATGCATATGCCTTTTTGTATATATGTAGGAAAATTTCTGAAGAACACCCAAGAAACTGGGAATAGTGGTTGCTTTCTGAAAGGGAAACTGGGAGGCTAGAGAAGTTTGAAGGAAAACCCACTTTTCACTGTATACCCTTTTGTGCTATTTGAGTATTTCCATGTTCATGCATTAATTATATAAAAGAAAAAGGAATCAGGCCTCTGCATGCTTGCTTGTATGAAATTATCTGAGCTAGTATACTATTAAAACACAGGTGTGCCACCCTCGCTTAGGTGCCAGGCAAGACTCAAAGTCAGCTCTCATCAAAATGATTGGTTGTGTAACTACCACTTAATGCCCAACAGGTTCAGTCTTGATCATACAGAGGGTTTAGCACTTATTTTAAATTTCAAGTGTTTCTTCATTGACGTTTATGTTTATATAAAGGATTGCAGGCAGTTGCTAAATATTGTTAGTGAATCAATTTAGAATAAAAATTTCTTCTGGTCCCCTTCCAAGACTTTAGATCAGGATTCAATGACAGTGAAGTCAGGAGGAGCTCGCTAGAGTCACCTGAGGTGTGTCTCCACTCTGTGCGTGCCTGGACCACATGCCCCAAGATTCTGTTCCAGGACATCTGGATGGTGCCCAAGCATGTGTGTCCTCAACAAGTTTCCTCGGACAATCTGAGACACTTCCCAGGTGAGAATCACCTGCAGAAAAGCAGGAAGAAAAGTATAAGCCCCACAAACATGAATCCAGCTGAGTCAGTTAAGGTCCAAGCAGAAAAAGAGAAGCAACTCTAAGCATTCCAGTAAATGTAAATACAGGGAATTTGATACCCAAGAGATGAAAGGGTGAAAGGGCCAAGAAGCTACGGGAATGGTTAGGCAACCCAGAGGTTAACAACACCTGGAAGCCACTACCTTCTCTCCCCAGGGAAGAGAGCAGGGAGAGAGACAAAGGGAGGAGGTGGTATATTCAGAGACAGGGTCCAGAGTCACCTGGCAGAAGCTGAGGCCACAGTAGGCCCATTCTATGGGATCTAGTGCCATAAAGGAGACAGAGCTACTGCCATCAAGATAGAGAGGGTGGGAGAGAAATGCTCTGGCTTCTCCCTTCTACTCATTTGCCAAACCCAGCAGGAAGCTAAAAGCCCCAGAAGCCTGGAAAACAGAGACAGGTGTTGGCTGCTCTGACATGCAGAGCTGAGCAAGGGAGGCAAAGAATGGATCACAGGCAACAGGGGCAGGACCACCCCACCAGCCTTGGTTAAATTGGAAGTGGAAACCTTAGGCTATGATTATCTGTAGTACTTTTTGAGTGGAAATGTTGTTGACATAAGTACTTTTGAGAAGGCAAAGCCCTGGTTTAGCCATCGTCGTTAGCCTTTGTCTAGAAAAATAAGAAAGGTTTAAAAATACCAGTTACCATAAAATCTAAATGGAGTCTATAATTTTTCTGTATTCTGTTATATGACAATTTTGTCTGTATGTTTACTATTAATAGTTATTTTCTGAAGCAACCTTGATACTATTCATTCATCCATCCATCCATCCACCCCTTTCCATATACCAGGCATTGTTCTAGGTGCTGGTATACAGGAAGAAAAGAAACAAAATTTCTTACCTTGAGGAGAATTTACATTTCAGTGGACAATGAATGATTACTACAGGAAACTAAATTTGTTAAAATGTTTACTGTGGAAAAAATTTTGATCACTTGAAATTGCAAACTCCAGATGGCCTCTGACTTAATGATACTTCAACTGACAGTTTTTTGACTTTATGATGGCATGAAGGCAATGCCCATTCAGTGGAAACTGCATTTTCAGTTCTCGATTTTGATCTTTTCCCTGGCTAGCCATATTCAGTTCCTTGCTCTCTCAGAGTGCTGGGCAGTGGCAGCAAGCCGTTCTGTTTTTCACTTTCAGTAGAGTATTAGATACATAACATGTTTCATTATAAAATAGGCTTTGTGTTACATGATTTCGCCTGATCATACGCTAATAACGTGTTCTGAGCATGCTTAAGGTAGGCGAGGATAAGCTATGATGTTTGGTGGGTTAGGAGTATGAAATGCATTTCTGACTTACGGTATTTTCAACTTATGAAGAGGTTATGTCCCGATAAACCCATGAGGATGTAACCTATCCAAAGTCCAGAAGCATCTATATTTTGTTAAGAGAAGGATATCTTTGCTCACAAAAAATTTACAGTAATTAGTCATTATGTCTTTATTCTTGTGATCAACATTACTAAAAAAAAACTGTATTCTTTTAATAATTTAAGAAAGTATCTGGAAGTTTCCTGCCAGAAGTTATTTAAGCAAGGAAATAATTCTAATAGATTAATTTTGAAATACTATAAAGATCTCTATTCTTCTACAGTTTCTGTTACTTGCCTTCAAAGATTCTTAGCTGATACAGTCCTTTATTGGCCTTTCACTGCAGGAAGTTTATTTACACTTTGTGAGACTCAGTTTCCACATCTATAAAATAGGGATAAGTGTCTGGCTTCACTGTTGTTCTGAGGTCTAAATGGAATAGTACGGGCAATGCAGGTAATTCTTTAGTAAAAACTTTTAGTTAACAGAAATATTTAAACCATGGGAAGGGAGAAATTCCTTTTTCTGTCAGAAACATATTGGAAATTTCATATAAATTCAAATACGTGCCTCACAAGGGCAGTGAACTATGGGAACTGATACTCAGTCCCAACACCAAAAATGACAGGGAAGATTGGGGATGGGAGTAAATTAGAAAGGTTGGATCTCATCTAACAGAGCAGCTTCTCAGGCCCAGCCAAGTGTCACCATTTGAAAATTTAGGCCCACATTTGCTAAATCTTTCCTTAAAAAAAAAAAAGCTACACATCCCAATTTTAATGAGAAATCCATGAACTTTTAAGTATTGGTAATAGATTCAAATTCTAGATTTAGAACATGGAGTAGGATTACTAGCATGCCTGTAGCCTACAGGTCATTTCTATATTTCCATTTCTATTTTTCATCTATTAAATGAGAAGCAGTCAAAAACATAAGAACAGAAGAAATCATGAGCTTTCTATTCAAACAAAGGCTGTTAGCTTTTCAAGAAGTGTGATTCTTACCAAGAAATAGATCTGGAAAGAATCCATATTGAGAAAATAATCTGAAAAAAACAAAGGAAGAAAAAAATCCTTCCAAATGGTGTTGAAACAAGTTATCCTGCCTGGCAGCTCTGTTCGGGTTGGCTGGCACAGTGAGATGCGTTCACATGGATCAATTAAAACAGCTACTGCAGTATGTTACTTATGATATCTACAAAGTCATTAACAAACACCAAAGAACATATCAAACAAATTATGATGCAACCCTATAATGAAATATTATTTAACCATTAAAACTAATGGTGGGAAGCAGAGGTTTGCACACACTGAGTACATCAGAATGGCCAGGGAGCTTGTCAAATGTACAGATACCCAAGCTTTACCCCAGTCCTTCTGAGGGAGAGTCTCCACAAATGATTTTGGGTCATCTGTAGATTTAACAACTTCCCAGGTGATTCTAATACAACCCACCAAATTGTGAAAACACTTCAAAATCAAAAGCCAATTGTGCAATAGTATGTGTAGCTTTGTGTTAAATTAAGATTTGCTTCAGCTGCATATGAAACTATTTCCCCCAAATAATAGTAGTTGAAATAAGATAAAAGTACATTTCTCATACAAATGAAGTCCAGAAGTAGTCAATCCAGTTGGCAGCTCCACAAAGAAGTTGGGGAACTAGGCTACTTTCAGCTCACCACTCTGCCATACCTAGAGTATAGCCTCATTCTCCCAGTCCAAAATAGAAGCTAGAGCTCCAGCCACCACACCTTCATCCCAAGCAAGGAAAGGAAGAAGAGATAAAGAAGAAGGGGCAATGGCATATGTCAACTGTTATTTTTAAGAGATTTCCCAGAAATTGCACCACAACTGTCATTTACATGGTTAGAAGTTAGTCATATAGCCATGCTAGCTACAAAGGAAGCTGAGAAAAGTCTTTTTTCAGGAGGCTATGTGTTCAGCTATAAATCAGGAATTCTATTACCAGGAAAATTTGAGAGAACAGACATTGGGTATACAAACACCAATCGTTATCAGAAGTATAATATTAATATTGTGTGTGAATACACAGTGATCTGAACCATATGAAATTATTTTTCAGTAAAAAATAGACAAATAGCAATTCATATGGTTCATTCTATTACATTTTTATAGAAAAAAGTCTAGAAAGATAAACAGTATGTAAAGACATAAATATTTTTTATCTCAGTTTGTGGAATCTGAGGTAGCTGTGTATATTTTTGTCTTTAAAAAATAATGATCATAATATATACAAAAATTAAGGTTAAAAACAACATGCAAGTTAGTTATAATATTTTAATAAAATATAGTAATATAATGTGTGTGTCTATGCATACATACTCATACATACACACATACAAAAAGATATTAGATATATTCATCAATCAAAATGTTATTTCTGGGTAGTGGATTATAAGTGGGTTTCATGTTTTTCCTTATATTTTTCTATATTTTTTCCCCAAATTTCTAACCAACAGCTTGTAATACTTTTGCAATAAGAAAAACAAGTATAGAAAAAAAATAAGAAATTAAAAGAGGGTATTATAAGACCAGAAAAAGGCCTTGGCAGTGGTCTAGATGTGCAATAGAGAAGGTCTGGCTGGACATGGTAGCAAAGGGTTAAAATGGGGCTCACAGAAACATGCATGAAATCATGGCACAACAGAAAATGTAGTGAGGGGGCCTGTGTGCCAGCCCCTGTGCCAGGCCCTGGGGGTACCGGGCAGATACAATAGGCCAGGTCCATGTCTTCCTGGAACTTTACACATATTGATGGTTTCTTCTACAAAACAACTTAATGAAGTACGTGTTACTATTACCTCTAATTTACAGAAAATAGGGACACAGAGCAGTTGAATCTCCTACTCCAGGTCACCCAACTGATTCCAATATGGCAACTCTAGGATTTGGATGGTGTGGAATAGCCTAACGCCAGGGCTTACATCCTGATGAGAATTACCTGTGGCACTTGTGAAATCTAAGCAAATTACCAGGTCTTGCACCGGGCAATTCAGCTGCGGTAAGTATGATTTGGGACCCAAGAATTTTTTCTTTAGCAAGCCCTCCCAGGTGCTTCTTCTCTTTAGGCAAATACGGAAAATATTGCTCTCAACAAAAGGAACTTGTGGCAACAGAAGTGAGAATGGTGGTTATGTCTGTGAAATTGGGGAGCAGGAATAGCATTGACTGGGAAGTGGCATGACGGAGCTGGGCAAGGGTTGGAAATGTGTCTTGATCTGGGTAGGAGGTTCTCTTGGTGTACACATATGTAAACATTCATCAAGCATTAAAAAATAAATACACCCTAGGCTGCAGTACCCTGCTGGATCATGTTACCTAGATAGGTATAATGAAGGTGATGTGATAACATCCCAGGGGGAGTAGAGAGATAGGAGAAGGTCTCTCTGGGAAGGTGACATTGTATTTGACCCTGGATGACCTAAAAAGGCCCGTCCTGGAAAGACCAGGGAAAAGCAATCCAGGCAGAGGGAAGAGCAGATGTAGAGCCCCTGCGTCAGGAAGAGCTGGGCTTGTTCGAGCAATTGCAAGGAGGCTGGTGGAGCTGGCCTGAGCAACGTGGGGGAGAGTGGTCAGATGTGCAGTGGGACTGGTGGGCAACACAAGTTTTCATCTCTCGAATTTCTGCCTCAGGGCTCTCGCTCCCTCCAGTTCCTCAGGCTGGAATTGCCCCCACCCCATCCTCATACAGCTGCCTCCTCCCCAGCTCCTTGTTCAAATATTACCTACTCAAAGCGGCTTTCAACCACTCCCGCAGCCACCATCACATCCCTGTTTTATGGTCTTTGGAGACCTTATTGGTATCAAAAAATTGCACTGCTGATTTGATTATTTCATGTGGACTCCTTCCCTGGCCTCTAGCCAACCTCTACTGGAGCAGGCACCCTATCTGTCTCTACCTTCAGAGGGTAGCACAGTGCCTGGAACGCTGCAAACCCCTAGGAATAGCTAGTTGCTGGAGGAATGGACAAACCCTTAAAGGAAGCAGCAGGGGACATTCTGTATGTTGTACAAGCCCTGTTTACTGAGAACCTACTGTGAGTCAGGCATTAGGTCAACTCACTGAAGCAAAGAGATTGTTTTTAAATCCCCCTTTCATGGGTACTTATTAAAAGTCAGGGGGAGGAGGAAACAGCTAATAGACAAGTATCTTTATCCGTAGAAATACTTGAGATCCATCATACGTTGGAAGTAATACGTTTTAAGAAAGACAAAGCAGTCAGGAGGGGACAGGGAACGGTTGGGTGGGGGAAGAGAGAGTTGCAATATTTAGAATGGGCTGGCCAAGGATGGCCTCTCTAAGAATGTGAATTTGAATCGATCTGCAGGGGTTGGGAAGGGTGACAGGCGGATACAGAGAGGACGCAAAGTGCACATGTCTGCAGGCTGAAGAGGGCTGGAGCTTGGGAGACGAGCAGAGAAACAATGGGGCGGAAGCCGGAGGGATGAGGTCAGGCGAGCGGGGACAACCGAGAGGGCAGTGTCGTCAGCGTGTGGACACCGACCAACCTCAGGGACATCACTTGGGAACTTAGAAATGCTCGTTCTCAGGCCTCGCCTCAGACCTACTCCACCAGACGCGCTGGGGTGGGCCCAGCAACGTGTGTTCTAACGAGCCCTCCTGGCGACTGTGACGCGCGATGAAGTTGGAAGCCCCCTGGAGTAGGGGACCCTTCAGCGCCACGATCGCAGTTGTTACTCTTATCGTCCCCATCATCACGCTCCTCTTTATTTCTTCTGCTGGGCAGGGGACCCGCCCAGCGCTCTGCTGATTTGCCCAGCGCTGACGCCCAGCCGGGCTTTCTCCGGAGCCCGCCGCGCCCCGCTCGCCCACCCCCGAACCACGCGGACGCGGGTGTCTCTGCAGAGCGCCCAGTCGTCCCGGGCGCGACGCCGCCGCGCCGGGGCTCTGGGGACCAGGCGCCGGGGCGGCAGGTGCAGAGGCGCCCCGAGCCGGGGAGGCCAATCGCAGCCGCCGAGAACGCAGGGTGCGGGCGGGGCCGCCGGCCACCGCGGCCCGGGGACGCATCACTGGTCGCCCAGCCTGCCGGGACGCGCGTGGCCATCCAGATCCCCGAGCGGGAGGCGGTTCCGCGGGCCCGGGGCCGCGCGGCCCGGGCCTCGGGATTCGCCGGCCGCTTCCCCCGGGAGCCGCCGCTGCAAAGCCGGGTTGGGGCGGCCGAGCCCGGCCAGCGCCCTCTAGGCAGCGGAAGTGGAGCTTGCTTTACATCCGTCCTCCCCGCCTCGCAGAGTTGGGAGAAGGAAGGCTGGGGGGGGTGTGGAAAAATAAAGGAAAAGTCCTTGCACCATGTAGATCTGCGCCCCCCACCCTGGCACTCCGGCCGGCCGGGGACCTCCCAGTCTGCGCCATGAACGCGAGCAGCGAGGGCGAAAGCTTCCCGGGCTCGGTGCAAAGTAAGTGCTTTTCCGGGCTCAGTGCGCGCTCCGGGGCCCTGTGCGCGCTCCGGGGCCCGGGCCCAAGCACGTCTGCGACGCAGCCAGCAGGCCCGGGGCCCCGAAATCGGGGTGACGGCCACGAGCAGCGTCTCGGGGACCGCGGCGGGCGCGCGGTGCGTGGGGCGCTGGAGTGGGCTTGGGTTGGGGGCGCACCCGATCCGACCCGACCGGGTGTCAGGCGCGGGGCACTCTCCAGCCTGGCGAGACCCCTTGGCAGGGAGCGGTGGGGGAGGGCATGCCGTGCAGACAATCGCCACCCCCTAAGGGCATTCCCGCCCAGCCAGGCGGAGTTTGGGGCGGGCGGCGGGGAGGGAGGAATCTGGGGTAACCCGGGCAACGCTGATGGGAAAACTTCTGCCTCAGTGGCTCAAAATTGGAGCCTGGGGGTTGGAGGAGCTCACGAGGTCTCGCCAGCTCATTGCACAGCCTTTTCCACATTAAGGGTGGAGATCTTAATGAGAAACGGGGCCGTGGTCACTTCCTTTGAGTTTGGGGTTCAGTTTTTATTTTGTTGATGAGGACATCAGCCTTCATCAAGTCCTGGTACCGCCCGGTGCATTGTTTCCCAAAGTGTGGTCCAGGGACTAAGCACAAACCAGCCACCTGGGAGCGCGAGCGTGTATTTTTAAAAAGCTTTCTGGGCCCCACCCATCGGATCTCGGGGGTGGGGCTGGGGAATCCGCCGTCCTTACTAGCTGCCTGGGCGATTCTGAAGCACAAAAGTTTGAGAACCCCCGCCTGGCACAGGGGTTTGCAGGTACCTGGCACATAGTAAGTGCTCATCGTGTTAGCTGCTACTGGTAACAATTTTGGAGACACTGGCTCCCAAACTTAGCTGGGCATTCCTCGAATTGTGAAAAGCACAGATTTTCCTAAACCCCAGCCTCCTCACCCTACCCCGTTATGACTCAGTATCTCCTAGATGGGGGCTCAGATATGTCCATGGGTGCCTCCGTAATAACCCCACCTGGTAACATGCTGGGAGATTGGGCTGCGGGCTGGGGGGCGGATGGAGGACCTGTGCTGACCTTTTACAAGCACCATCTCCTTTAACCCTCACATCAACCCCATGAAGTAGAAACCTCTCTTCTCCCCATTGTACAGATGAGAAAACCCAAGCCCAGGGTCACTGTTAGTAAGTGACAGTGTCAAGATTCTAAGGAAGGTCTAGGTCATTGCTTGTGTACTTTCCACATACCAGCGACATTATTTGTTATTAAAACTCTTTCATCCTGGATATCAGTCCTGTTCCATCCTTAAGGAATCCTCAGCAATGCTTTTTTTCATTTCTCAGTTCCTTGTTTCCCTGTTAGTCCCATGGATACCTCAGTAGCTGCAGGAGACAGTGCTCCAAAAAACAAACGGTTTCATTCCTTCCATCCATGGATGTCAAAGTACTTACGTGCATAGGGTGTTCTGCAAGATAGCTTATAAAATATCACAGCACTCAGCCCACAGCCTCTCTCCTTACTAGGTCAACCAAATTGCATTGCCACACAGAGATTTCTTGTCTTAGACCTGGAGAAAATTGGACATAATGTAAATATAAATCTTCAGAAAATTATAATGCATGGGCACCAAACATATATGCACAAAGGTATTATTTAACTTCAGGAAAATTAGAAATAATGTTAATACCTTATTGCTGAGAAGATTGACACATGGATACCAAGAAATGATGTGTTGCCATTAAATAATTATATCTATAAAGATATTTTAATGATAAAGCACAATGCTTATGCAATGTTCTGTAGGGAAAAGATTAGTTTTATAATACATCATGATCTTATACAATTTTTAAGTGTAAAGAAGAATGAAAGAAAATATTTTGTGATGTTCATTGCAGGCATAGGTGAAAAGATTGTGACTTTTCCCCTTATGTTTCTTCCAAATTTTCTGTTATAAACTTGAGTTTTCTTACAAAGCAAAGAACATTTTAAAAATAAAAATTAAGGTAGTCATATTAGAGACTAATTAATTATATATCTTTAATAAATATCTATATAGTACTTTTAATATAATGCCAGGCACTATGCTAAATGCTTTGCAAATACTAACCAATATTAACTGCTGGTATCATTACTATCAAGAAATAGTGGCCCTCTTAGTTCAGAATGAATTTTGGCTACAAGTAAGAGAAACCCAAACTATACTGGCCTAACGAAGTGTGGAATTGCTTGATTCCAGGGTTGAATCAGGGAATCAGTGAAGGGCCAGAATCTGTAGGAATCTTGGCATTTTCCTCATAGTTACAGGATGGCTGCAGAAGTCCCTGACATCACTTCTGCATCTAAAGCCAAAAGAGGGGCACAGTGCCAGCTGCTTCTGCTCTTTTTTTTTTTTTTATCATGAATGCCAAACTTTTCCCAGAAACTCCTCCTGCAGTGTGCTCGAGGGGTTCACAAGTATGGAGGGGACCAAGATTATTTAGACAAGTGGTTCTCATACTGGGGTGGGGGATTGGAAATGTAGGGGGACCGGTTTTCATAATGACTTTTTGGTTGGGGTAGGAGATGACTGCTCGTCCTGCAAAGTGCAGGGCAGCCCTGCACACCAGAGAAGTTTCTTGCAAACAATGCCACTAGTGCCCCATGGGCAACATTGGAGCATAAGCCATCACTTGCATCTGGGTACATTGCTGCTAGCACAGAATTAGGATTCTGTTTGCAAGAAAGAAGAGGGGAGTGGAATGGATAATGGGCCACTACCTAGCCATGTCTGCCACCATGCCTTTCTTCCTACCATGACTCTCGTTTGCATTACAATTTAAAGCTGTTTGGAATTAATCTGTGACTTTTCCTTTGTCCCATGGAGTTCCAGGTGGCACAACGGTGCTGGTCGAGCTGACTCCTGACATCCACATCTGTGGCATCTGCAAGCAGCAGTTTAACAACCTGGATGCCTTTGTAGCTCATAAGCAAAGTGGCTGCCAGCTGACCAGCACGTCTGCAGCGGCCCCCGGCACCGTCCAGTTTGTATCGGAGGAAACAGTGCCTGCCACCCAGACGCAGACCACCACCAGGACCATCACCTCGGAGACCCAGACGATCACAGGTACAGCTCGGGGTAGGAGAGCCAGGCGCGAGTTGGCCCTGCCACGTCTAAAACACCTCAGTGGAACTTGTTAAAAAATATAGATTCCCAGGGCTTACCCCCTGGGGTTGCTCATTCATTATTTTTAACAAGCTCCACGGGGAAGCCAGCTGCCCAGCCTGGTTTGAGAGCTGCTAGGTTAAAACCTTAAGTGTTAACAGTTATAAATGTTGTCACGTGTTAAACAAAACAGACAAAAAACAGGTTTCTAAAACAAAAATCTATGTATGAAGAGAAGGACTCACAGGAAATACATTGCAATAAAAAAAAAGTGGTTGTTTTAGGTGTTGGAATAGGTGTGTGATCCCTGAGTCTGTATTACTTGTGTAAAGGGACAAAAAAATATTTTGTTTTAAATCTACAAATAGGCATTGATGTCTCCCCTGCGTTGCTGACCAGCAAAACAGAAAGCCCATCCCGGTTCTCTGTTTTGTCCACTCACTCCACCAAAAATAAATTACAGATGGATCAAAACTTTAAGTGTGTATAATAAAACCGCAAGTTTCAGAGGAAATGCTGTACTCACACATAGATACATAAATGCCTCCCCCATACCTGTACTTACACCTATATAATCTGTCTTAGGGGCCAGGCAGAGAACTTTAAAAGTATGAAGTAACCCATTTGTGAGATAGTACTAAGACATGTGGGGAAATGGAGAATGTATTCCTTAGCTAAAGGCATTTGATTCTAAAAAATATATTAATATGCCTCCCAAAGAAGGCAGGTTGTAGACCATTCTCACCCCCTCAAAAGGAGAATGGTAAATGTGATTGCAAATAAAGTTACAATTTTTTCAAAGTATAAAAGTATAAACAAAGTCTAAAGACAACTTGGGAAAAAATTTGCAGCATATATGATTAAGGCCTAACATCCCTCATATCCAAAGAATTCTGAAAACCAGTAAAAGTTGAAAGAAAGAACAAAGTAGAAAAGTCATTAAATGATGTACAAGAGACCACTAGATGTAAAATGATGCTCCTTCACCTTAGTAATTAAAGAAATAGAAATCAAAACAAGGCTTGGAGAAAGGACACTGTTTGCATTTTCTGGGGGTGTAAATTCATATAACCTGGGCAATTTTGTGATAACTTTCAAATTTTAAATCTTAAATTTAAAATCTCTCCGTTTTCAAATGTACATAAATACATTTACCCAATAAGTTTACTTCTATATATTTATCCTATGAAACTGTATAAACGAGTACACAAGGGTATCCATTCGCAGAATATACTCTAGAGAAAGTGGAGCCTTTGTAGGTCTGTATCGAGAGGAAGTTAGATAAATTAATATCAGTGATTCCAACATGGAATGTGACTTAGCCTTGGAAAGGGGAGCTGGATCTGTGTACAGACATAGAAATATTCTCAAGGTGAGTGTAAAAAAGGACATAGGCATATATATTATATGATATTATATTCAAGGGAAGCTTCTAGAACAGGGATGAGGCAGATAATGTAAAAGAGTAGTAGGCTGTGTGTGAGTAATAGAGAGTGCTGCAGAGTGTGGCAAAGTGGAGAAATCACACATGACTCATCCAAAAGGGCAGCTGCTCTTTGGATCCAGCCAGTTAGATATTTGGGTTTTTCAGAGAAGTGGAAAAGTGTAAAATTTCCCAAATTTTAAAACTTTGTTGGCCAAACAAAATACATCTATGAGCCTGATTGAGTCCACAAGCTTCTTCTAGCTTATTCTCAGAGAATGTTTACCAAATAGTTAATCTGGAGCTGAGGGGTGGGGGACATCAGAAGTCAGGGAACCAACTATCTCCTTATGAATTGTATATTGGGGTGATGTTTGAATTTTTTGGCATTAAGCAAAGTTTTCTGGACTTTTTTTCTTAATGCATCTAAAATAATGTTTCTACTGAATTCTTTAAACATTGAAATAAACTGATCACCTCTCAAACCTTAATAAAAGTATCTTGAGATCTTCCCACTTTGTCCAGAATTTATCTGAATTCCCATCTTAGAGTAAGTCACTAAGAAAATGTGAAAATTAGAAAACACCCTGTGGCCTCGGGGCCACACGCGGCCTTCTGAATCCTTGAGTGCAGTCCCCTTAATAAAGGGATTTGTTCAGTGAAGTTTGGATTCAGTCAAGGGGCCACACTCAGGGATCTGGAGGGCCACATGTGGCCTTGAGGCCACAGGTTCCCCACCCCTGGCTGGTACAACCTTATTCTATAGCTGCATGTGGGGAAGAGGCACAGCCATGGTCCTACCACAGGGTCTGGACAGTCCTGGGACATAATGTGTTTTGACTCTTACCCTAGTGGTCTTCTCCCTGAGGACTTAGTGTTTGGTGTCCTGTCCTCAGAAACAATGTCCCGGTAACCCACACACTGCGTGTGAAGCATAGAAAACGGATGCCCCGCAGTGTGGGCGGCTTCAGGGCCCGTGCTTTGTTTGTGGCCATTGTATCTTTCCGGGTTCTGGGCCTTTGCTTATGTTGTTCTCTCTGCCTGAAATACCTTTCCCACCTTTGCCTGGCTGACACCAACATGGACTTAAGGTCCATGGCAGTCTACACACAAAGGGGCCAGCTTCTTCTAGGGACACTCCGCTCCCCTCTGTATTTCAGCAGCCATTCTGGTTTTTGTTTGTTTGTTTGAGACAGGGTCTTGCTCTGTGTCACCCAGACTAGAGTACCGTGGTGTCATCATAGTTCTCTGCAACCTCAAACTCCTGAGCTCAAGCAATTCTCCTGCCTCAGCCTCCCAAGTAGCTGGGACCGCAGGCACATGCCACCACACCCAGCTAATTTTTCTATATAGACAGGGTCTCGCTATGTTGCTCAGTCTTGTCTTGAACTCCTGACCTCAAGCAATCCTCCCGTCTCAGCCTCCCAAAGTGCTATTACAGCCGTGAGCCACTGCGTCCGGCTCCATTCTGTGTTTGAATGAGCCACATTTCCTCTGGACTCAGAGCCCTCACATGAGTTGTTCCTTCTGCCCAGAACTTACTTAATTCTTGTACAGATGTCAGGGCTGAGCTTAAAGGCATTTTCTCAAAAAGCCCTTTGACATCACATGTGCACTCTTGTCCTAGACTAGGTCACATCTCTGTAATGAAATGATTACTGCAGGAACAAATTTAAGGTCTGCCCCCATCGCTGCCCCACAGGCACCCCTCCTGTTCACCACTGGATCCCCGGTGCCTAGAATGGCATTGACACAAAAGTACTCATTTGTTGAATGGGAGCAACTGCTCAAATTTCACATCCACCCACGAAACTGATCCCACAACCAAATAACTGTTCCCTCTTTTGTGCTCCTAGCCCTTTGTTCAGAGATGTTCACCCTCCTCTTAGCATTTCCATGGCCCTGCGGTCATTCTGTCTTGCCATGGCTGAGCTTTGCTGACCACCCTGTGCACTCAGGCCAGGCATGGTGTCCTCTTTGTGCCCAGCACACGGAGGCCTCCCGTTCGCAGAAATGAAGGGAGCTCCACACTCAGCGACAGGCTGCTGGCCTTGCCTCCCAGTCTACCACCTAACAGCCCTAGGCCATGGGCAAACCATCTACTCTCCTTCTCACTTAATATTCCTCATCTGTAAAAAGAGGCCATAATACTACCTAGTGATCATTGGGTTATTTTGAGGATTCTGCAATACTCCACATAAAGGGCCTGGAACGGGGTAATCGGGCTCAGTAAGCGATGGCTTTTATTAATGTAGGGACTAATAAACAGGTGGTGAGTGGCTGGTGAGATCCGTAGTGTGCGTGGTCTCTGCCTGACTCAGCTGTTCCTCCGGATCGTTCCTGCTGCTTTGCCAGCTACAAGCAGAACCCTGCTTTCTTTTCTCTTTTACACTTATTAGGCTGCTTTTCTGGGCTCGGCTCTGCGCACTGGGCATCCGTGTTCCATGGGCTGGCAATTCTCACACCTGCCTGTGGGCCAGGATCTCCGGGGAGCTTGTTAAAGATACCGGTGCCCGGGCGCCTCCTTCTGAATCTGAATCTCTGGAGCTGAGGCTCAGGCATCTGTATTTTTAACAAGCTCCTGGGGGATTCTGGGTCTCAGCCGGGTTGGAGAGTCACTCACTTGCCCAACGCTGCAGACCAGCCCCCCACACAGCAGTTTCTACAGATGCCCTCCTGCAGACATTTTCCAGACTTGTTTGTCCCTCTCCAATCCTTGATTAAGGCAAAGCTTCCTCACTCAGCTCATATGTCTCCTCTCTGCCCGATAATAGTTGGGCGTAAAATAAAATTTATTCTCTGCCTGCTACCTTTGAGAGCTGCCCATTGTTTGCCATATGATTTGAGCATTTTCATGTAGGAGCAGTAAAATTGGATGTCGATGTGGGTGAAAAACAAAGTAGCATCTCACATACATTTTCTAAGTTCATGGCTTGAAATCCTGGGGCTTTGGAGTCAGGCCCCTGAGTTTGCATCTTGGCTGCGTAGAGCGTTGGAACCACGTGACTATGGCAAGTTTCAAGAGCCCTTGGTGCCTCGTTTTAAAGTGAGGACCAGAATAAACAGAGAGGCAACAGAGTCTGGGGTCCTCAGACAAACTGTCTGGGTTCAAATCCTGGCTGCACCATTTGCTAACCATTTGACCTTGGGCAAGTGACTTACAGTGTTTGTGTCTCCATTTCCCCAATGGTAAAGTGAGAGTGATGATAATACCCGCACCAGAGGGTTCTAGGCAGGCTTCACTGGGCTTCTACATGGAAGACATTTAAAACTGTCAGTGTTAGCTGTCATTACTTACTGAATCAG
The DNA here is from genome assembly GCF_020740605.2 of Lemur catta. Taxonomy (NCBI): domain Eukaryota; kingdom Metazoa; phylum Chordata; class Mammalia; order Primates; family Lemuridae; genus Lemur; species Lemur catta. Next base: position 42,902,372 of record NC_059144.1, on the reverse strand, counting down.
GGGGCTGTGAAAATTAAATGAAACAGCACATGAAAAAGTTAGCACAGAACCTGGCTCATGGCATGCCCCCAGCCAATGTTTGTTGAATTGATCACTTGACCAGGAATGATTTTTCCTATCACTTCTGGTTAATTTCTACTCTTCAGGTTCCAGGTTAAAAGTCACCTCTCCCTAGAAGCCGGCCCTGATTGTCCCTTCTCCCCAGTGCTGCAGTTAGGTCCCTCACTGTTTTCTCGCCTAGCATTTATCATAATTGTAATTAGTTGTTTGTTGGCAAGCACTGTATAATTAGCCAGAGAAGTGAATTCCAAGGTGGTCAGGGGGGCCGGCAGTGGCAGCGTAGGTAGCAGCAGAGGCTACAATAGAGAAGTGGGGGGGCCTGTGGCCAACTTGCTGAGAAAGAGAAAAGCAGCCTCTGATGCCGGCAGCCCATCATCAGCTGGGGCTTGGTGTCACTAGGAGCGGAGCTGGCTTCCACAGGTAGGCCATGTGATTCTGTTGAACATACACGGTTTCCCAAAATGCCTCCAGAATCAGACAAGGCCACCCTGTGACCACAGTGGAGCCAGACAAAAGCAAGACCACATCCGCCATCACGTCTGAGCCCAGACAAAATGGGAACACTTTCCAAGCCACAAAATACAAAACATCCTCCTCCCCTGGTTAATCTGAGTGACAGCTACTTCTTGGCCTATTCAAGTTTTAGCCTCGCTCTAGTCTTTTCTCCCTCTCAATAATGTTTATTAAAATACCAAATCATAGAATTATCCCTACTTCCTGATGTTTCCAATGCAGATTTGCTTGAACACTGCTCCAAAAGCCTCTATGAGCCCCAAACCTACAGTAAGTTCTTTCTAGCACCCTCTTACTGAGAAGCTCCATGGTTCTCTGAGGTGAGCTTTCTCTCATTGCAAAGAGTAATAAAGTTGTTCAACTACAGGTGTGTCTCTGGGGGGTTTTGGCCAGAGGAAATTGACAGAGGGGAGACCCAGACCACCTAATTGATTTTGAAAGCCTTAAAAAAAAATCTGAAGGTTCAGTTTGGCCTGTGACCCCTAAATTAGTGGCTTAATTTCTAGTTTACTAGACTGTAAATTTCCCTGCAAGCAGGGACCTAATCAGGCTTATTTTCTTGCCACCCAGCACCAGGTCTGGCACATCATAGCCACTCAATAAAACAGTTATTGAACAGAGAACAGGAAAGGGCAGCTGGAAGGACTGGATTTGTTTGTGTGTGTGAAGCATGTGGTGTGGTGTCTGCCCCATCGTGAGGGCTCAGTGAGGGTAGCTTTGGGATTGTTGTGTGCCAGGTGTTAGAGATGCTTGCCCTTGAAGGATCCCAAGGCCCTCGGGGAGGAGAGGAGGATTTAGTTTTAAGACGTGCAAGCCCAGATGTTTGTGACAAGTGTAGCTTAAAGGTGCATAGAATTACCAGAGTACATCAGTTTCAACTAGGGAAGTCCAGGGAAAAATTGTCAATGAGATCAAGTGTATAATAGGCCTTGAAAGACACATTGGCCTTTGGGAGGAAGGTGGGGTAAGGGGGCGTTTCCTAATGGTGGTTTGGGGACAGGGGGACGCTCAGGGTACGATCTGAAAACAGCGGTTAGAGATGACTGGGGTGGGGTATGTGATGTGGTAGGAGGCATGCGTCAACTCTGGTCTTTATTCTGAAGGAGCTGGGGGCACGTGTGAAAGTTGTTGAGCACGTGAGTGATTTAGTAAGACAGACTATGCAGTGATTGCCAGAAGGATCTGGAAATAATCATAACTAATTCTTACATAGTGCATATTACGTACCGTGCACTTTTCTGAGTACTCTGCATGAAGTAGTTTTTCACAACCAAAAGTTAGTTACTCATAACTATTATCCTCATTTTACCAATAATGAAACTGGGGCACAGAGGGGTTAAGTAACTTGTCCAAGATGATAGAAACAGAAAGTGGCGGAACTGGGGGTCTCGAACCCAGGCTCTCTGCCTGCAGAAACTGCTCTTAACTAGTATACCCACAGCCCCTGAGTGAAGTCCTAGTGCCACATTTCTCAAACTTGCCTGTGCATAAGAACCACCTGAAGCTTTGGAGAACAATGCAGATACCCAGATTCCTCCTCCTGGGGATAATATTTTAGTGGGCCTGAGCGGAGTCTCGGGAATCTGAACCAGCCAATGAGTGGTTGGGTCAGTTCAGAGGATTTCCGTTGCTCTTAACACCCAACCAAAAGTGGACTGAGCAGTTACGACGTTTGTTGTCTCTCACAGCCAGAAGAACAGGCAAGGCAGATAGATCCCAAGTAGCGGTTTCTTTGCCTCATCTTGCTGTCCTCAGTGGTGGGCATTTATCCTTTGTCCTTGCTCCTCATGGCCACAAGATGGCTGCCACTGCTTTAGGCACCAAATCTTTTAGCCACACCCACAGACAGGGAAAGGAGCAACTTTATCAGGAAGGAAATCCTTCCTGATAAAATCCAGAAATCCCAGATCCCGTTGGCCGAAGTTGGGGACACATGCCTATGCCCAGTTGCACTGTAGTGGAGGTGGCTGGGCCAGCAAGGGGCCCAGCAGTGAATCCAGCCCCAAGGGCTCCTCTGCAGGGCCACACTCCTGCACTGCCCCACTCAGTGGACTGCTCAACAGATCTGAGGAATAAGGGAACTGAACACGGGAGTGGGACGGAAGGGTGGGATGTGGAAGGAAGCTCTGCTCCACTCCTGGTTTTTTATTTTTCCTGTTCGGTGACTTCCCTGTATAGTGTAGATTAATTTTCTGTTGCTTCGGACTGTTTGCCTAGAACAAACCCCCACTTCGGCTGTGAGTTAAGCCAGAGGGGAGACTTTATTTAGAAGGATGCAGGAAATAGAGACTTGAGGGCAGGCATGCAGCTGGATCTCAGAAAGGGATTGAACCAGAAAGTAGAAATATTTTAGGGTTTCCTAAACACCCGCACAGCTCAAAGGGTGGTGTGAGGACCATGGCCACGGCCAGGGAGCTTGTCGGGAAGGCGGAGTGTCGGCCACACCCAGAGCTACTGAATTGGAATCCGCATTTTAGTGGGATCCCGAGATGGTCTGTGTGCACATTACAGTCGGAAAAGCACTGCTGCCCGCGCTACTGTGCCCGAGGCTTATGTCTTCTTTGCTCAGAATGAAAGTCCACAGCGAACCGGACTATCCTAGTCCCGGGTCCTTATTCCCGGCAAGAGAGTCTGATTGGCCCAGCTGCTGTCAGGTGTGTCTGCCGTTGGACCAATCAGCGATGGCAGAGACCAACCTGGACCAACCCGGCAGGGGAGGCTCAGCCTTGGGACAGGGGGACAGTTGGGCAGATTGTGACTGGGCAGATGGACACTACAAAGTGTACAAGCCCTTTGGGAACAGCGTAAGAGGAGAAAGAGGTGGAGCTTTTCTCAGTGGATTCTGAGTTTGCCCGCCTGAAGATCAAGAACCCTAAATGTGCATCCTAAGTGTGAACAACGTTGGAAGAAACAACAGAAAAAGATCAAGAGATTTGAATATATGACTGTATCGTTGATCTGTGAAAAAAAAAATACAAATTAATGAGAAAAAAGTGAAAATTCCAATAGAAAAAAAATGAACTAATATCATAAACAGGCTAAAGAAGGTATATCAGTGGAAAACAAATGTTGAAGTGGGGTTTTTATCCTCATTAATTACATATAAAAGAAATGCAATTTAAACTAAAATGGCATCACTTTGTCCTGTGAAGTGGTCTCTGCGATAGTCAAGGTAAGGAGAGAATGCAGGTGATTTCAATTTTCTGAAAGGCTCTTATAATTATGTATCACCAAGCAATAAAACATCCATACCATATTGACCCAGTTCTTCAACTTAAAGGAATGTATTCAGGGAAACTAGGGATAAGTTAAAAATTCTCGATAGATGTTATTCATAAAAGTAAATACCTAGAAGCCTCCTCAGTATCCAAGAAAAGGGAATGGTTAATTAAACTGCGAAACAACCAACATGGTGGAATATCATGTGGCCCTTAGAAGCCATGTTTTGGATGAGTGATAACATGGTGGAATGCTTTAATGTGGCAAAATTGTTTAATTGTTTAATAAACAAAAGGACACTATGAAACAATTTAAGCCATGATCCCAGCTGTATACTTTAAAATCTGTATATAAAAAGTGTTATCCATTTAATCAATCTTTAATTCAATGAATGTTCTTTTAGTCCCAGCCCATCACCAGGGTCTGTGTCAGGTGCTGGGGGACAGAGATGGAGAGAGACCAGGGTCTGTCCTCGTATGGCTCATCCCACCAAATAGAAGACAGGACAGTCATTAACTATCTCCTCAAATAAGTATTTAATTGTAGTGGAGATAGATGCTTTGGAGAAAAAGCGCCATATATGCTAAGCATGTAACATAAGGATGTATGTTACCATGTTATGACAGCATTGGGCAGTTTTGCTTTTCTTCTGTATACTTTTCTACACTTCACAGATTTTCTACAATTCGTGGTTCATTTTATTTTGCAAAATTAATAAAATTATAATTAAAAAGCGAACAGGATTTTTTAATGGAGTTTTTACATTGAAGAAGAAAAGGGGGAAGCAGATTGGACTGGGAGATATGAAAGCTGTCTTTAGAGATTTGAAAGACAGTTTTGTAGAAGAGGAGCTACAGTTGGTTTATGTGAGCCCCGTGGGTACAAAACACCAATGGGGACAAACTTCAGAGAAAACAGTTTTGGTTCTCTATGAAATTTGTCTAACAATGAAACATTTTCTTTCTTTCTTTTTTTTTTTTGGGGGGGGGGGACATTCTCGCTCTGTTGCCTGGGCTAGAGTGCCATGGCATCAGCCTAGCTCACAGCAACCTCAAACTCCTGAGCTCAGGCGATCCTCCTGCCTCAGCCTCCTGGATAGCTGGGACTATAGGGGTGTGCCACTGTGCCTGGCTAATTTTTCCTGTATATTTTTAGTTGTCTGGCTAATTTCTGACTATTGTTAGTAGAGGCAGGGTCTCGCTCTTGCTCAGGCTGGTTTTTTGAACTCCTGAGCTCAAGCAACCCTCCCACCTCGGCCTCCCAGAGTGCTAGGATTACAGGTATGAGCCACCGTGCCCGGCCACAATAAAATATTTTAAGCAACATCATGACTGAATAACTAGCTATGCCCCTACTATTAACACAAAGCAGGACTAAATACAAGAAACAGTCTCTCAGACGCACACAAGCAAGCAAGGGAAATCCCCAAGAGGCAAAAACCGAAACTGAAATGGCAGCAGATGTGGGGCTGTCAGCTGCTGGGGGCACTGGTGGCCGAATCCGATCTCACTAAATAGGGGACTGGATTTCAGTGGCCACGCCAGGGTAGGGATTGAGGTGCTGAGCACTTGCAAAAAGTTAGAAATGAGACCCCCACGTAAAGCAGTGGCCTTTGCCACATCTTCTGTGAAAAGAGAGGCTAGAATATTCTTATGTGGGGGAAAGTCGTGCCTTTGCTAGAAGCACTTCCCCCAAGGCTATGAGTAGTCCCATCTCAGCAGATCTGGGGTGTTTGGGGTTGTCCCTGCTGCCTTCAGTTCCACTTGGGTGCTCAGAGATTCCCCAAGGCCAATGCTACTCTTTATGCCAAAGCTGAACACAGACAAATGAATAATAATCTATTATTGTGTAGAATTACTGTAACTTCAGGTGAAAACTATCAAGCACTTGCAGTATGCCCAGCTCTCAGTTTGAAGATAAAAAGTAACTGTTTACCCATAAATGCCTGGAAACAATAACAGAGAATCATTTTGCTATTAATGAAGCAAGTATTTATCATTGAAGCAATGACTGCAGTTCTATGTTCTTGCAAAGCAACAACCAACAAAGGTGGATTCCCTCGTTTAGACAAAGCGGGGTTAAGTTTTACTGCTGAGATGCGTGGAAAAGGATGGTCTATGCTAGTGGTTCTCAAACCTGAGCGTGTATCAGATGTACCTGGAGGGCTTTTAGAACGCAGATTGCTGGGTGCGCCCCCAGAGTGTCTGATTCAGTAGGTCTAGGTGGAGCCCGAAAATTTGCCCTTGTAACAGGTTCCCAGGCAGCTCTAGTGCTGCCGGCTGGGGACCACACTCGGGAACCAAGCAGGGCAAGCGAAAGCAGGAGCAGTAGCCAAACCCCATGGAGTAGATGAAAATATTTCAACAAGAGGCAGGTGTGGCTGATTCGTGCATCAGAGAGACGTGGCATGAAGGCAGGGAACATTAGTTTGTCAGAATCTTTGGGCTGAACAAAAGTCACTTAACTTCCCTAGACACATTTCCATTGAGAAAGTTGGAAACCATGGGTTTCCGTGCTGATAGAACCCACTGTTGTTTGACAGACATTAGAGTGATACTGTCACTGCCAAAGATGCCAAAGAGATGCAGATCAGAAACCTGGATTTCCTGTCAAATGTCCAGAGAAGCCTAAAAGAGCTCATAGAATAAATATAAACTATCTAAAGAATATGGAAACGTTATATCATAATGTGTTTAATTGGCAACATTTTTTATCATATATAAAATTATGATGCATCTCACAATCTGTAGCATCCTAGATTCAAAGAAATACGATATTTGTTTTAAGAAAACTATAGTACCTCAAACCTGTGGCATGAATATTTTTGCTTTGCACAAAGCTAAAATAAGTAGTGACATTAGACCTATGTTGATTTAAGTAAATACATTCTGTAAATAGATGGCAAAAATGTCAAAGGTGGTGCCTCAGTGACTGAAGTTTGGGAAACAGAACATGACAGCATCTCAGAATCATCATCAAGACCTCTCAGCCCAAGTTCACCCAGTGAACAAACCCCATTAGTTCTATGTACTCCTCATTTGAAGCCAAATCTTCAAGACAAATTACATTTTAAAAAAGAAAGTATTTCCAAGCCCCAAACCATAAGCTCAGTTAACAAAATAGCCACAAAATTTTTCATAATTAAAAAAAAAAAAAAGAAATTCAAGACTGCCTACCTTATCTTTACAATATTTCGTATCTGGTCTCTCTTTTGCTATTTTTTTTTTTTTCTTTTTGCCTCAAAACTTCAGTGACAGTACAAGAATTTACAATAATTTTTTTTTCTTTAGGAATACTTATGCTGAGAAGAATGCTAATTAAACTAGTTTTGCCTACAATTCCTTATATTAGTTCCTTTCTGGTGGTTTATTAGGATTTTATGATATCATTTATGAAAGTGCCTAATTCATTTGGCTGCAGTTAACAGAAAACTTACCTGGCATAAATTATACGGACATTTCTTCTTCACTTAAGAAGTCTAGATTTGGGTGGTTTTAGAGCTATGGCTCAACATCTCATTCTCATGCTTTCCCCTTATGGTTACAGAATGGCTGCCACAGATCTAGGCATCACATCATCACTCCAGCATGTCCAAACACAGGAAGTGGGGCAACAGGGCAGCAAAAATGAGCTTTCCTCAACTGCTTCTCTTTCTGGCCCCTCTTTTTTTTTTTTTATTTTCAAAAAAATTAGGAAAATCTACCAAAGTCCCCCAGCAGATGCTCTCTAGTGTCTCATTGGCTAGAAGTGGGTCCCATGGTCACACTTAAGCAGCAAAGGAGATGTGGAAAACAGTCTGGCATGTTCATTTTCTACAAAGGAAGGTAGGCAAAGTGAATAGCTTTTGGGTATTCCTATCATGAAAATTAATAATTACTATATCTTTTAGTTTCAGCTCCTGAATTCGTTTTTGAACATGGCTATCAAACTTACCTGCCCACGGAAAGTAACGAAAACCAGACAGCCACAGTCATCTCGCTCCCTGCCAAGTCACGTACCAAAAAGCCTGCGACCCCACCTGCTCAGAAGAGGCTTAACTGTTGCTATCCGGGTAAAGGCAGTATTGTGTCCTACTTATGTAGAGGGTGGGACATTTACGCCTGTTCAGGTTCCAGGGCTCTCACTTATGAATTCCTGACAAATGGACACGGATGTGTCCCAAACTGCCTGGCATAAAAATTAGAACCCCACAGCATTTGCACCGGTGCATACAGCTTTTCTCTTGCTGTCCGTGGTCATGGTGCACGTGGGCTCTTAGACTTTTATGGCCATGGAAATGGAACTCATGAAAACTTGAGATTGCTATAAATTTTTCTGCCTGTGCTATAGTTTGGGAAAACATACAGTAAGATTTTTCTTCCCTTACTTTTTTTTTAACTTTTTATTTGGAAATAATTTCAAACTTACAGAGAAGTTACAAAAATTATATAAAAAATTCCTGTATACCTTCATCTAGATTCCCCAAATGTTAGCATTTTACCATATTTGCTTCATCGTTCTTTCTATATATGTATATATATATATATATATATATTTTTTTTTTTTTTCCCCAAACAATTTAAGAGCAAGTTGCAGACATGATGTCTTCTTACCTCCAAATACCTCAGTGTGTATTTCCTGGAAACAAGGACATTCTTTTATATAACTATAGGACGTTCATCAAAATCAAGAAATTAACATGTATACATACTATTACCAAATCTACTCACCTTAGTTTGACTTCACCGATTGTCCACAAATGTCCTCTCTATCAAAAGAAAAACACTTTTCTCCCAGTCCAGGCTTCAACCTGTGCTCACTATTTGCATTTAGATTTTATTTGTCTTTAGTTTCCTTTCATCAGGAACAGTTAAGCTTTTGTCTTCCTTGAGCTTGACATTTTTGAAAAGTATAGGCCAGTTATTTTGCAAAGTGGGCCTCAGTTTGGGTTTGTCTGCTGTTTCCTCAATATTAGATTCAGGTTACGCAGTTTTGCAGGAAACACAAAAATGACGTTGTGCCCTTCTTGATGCATAGTATAAGGGAGGTAGGTGAGATCTATTGGTCCCATGACTGTGGTGTTAACGTTCGTCCCTTGGTTAAGGAAGTTTCTCCACTCTAAAATTACAACATTCCCCTTTGTAATTAATCTTTCCTTGTTTTTTATAGGTTGCCAGTTCAAGACTGCCTATGGCATGAAGGACATGGAACGTCATTTAAAAATTCACACAGGTAAGTAAAATTTCTTTAGCATGTGTGCCCCAAACACCTGCCATGTGCTAGAAGCTGGGGATCCAAATAAGTCTGACATGTAATATGACTCAAAACCTCACTAGTTGTCACAGGAATACAAATCCAAATTAAATAAAAATAAGATGCTGTTTTTCCATATGATTTTGGCAGAAAATGTTTAAAGCAATAAAATACAGTGCTGGAGAGGATGTGAGCAAACTTAGCTAGTGGGAATGTGAACTGCTGCAGCCATTGTGAAAACTAACCTGCCAAAATTCATTAAAATTTGAATGTACATATTCTTCTCATGTTGAGGAGATGATCCTATAAGTGTGTGTGTTTGTGTGTAATGATTAGGAAAGAGAGGAATAAGGGGAAAGAATAAAATCTTTTATGTATTTTCACATTTTATCATTAGATACAGTGAGTGTGTGTCCTTTTTGTAATTTACAAAGGAGGATTTAACAAATACTTTTGTAAAAAAGAGAAAAATCAATGTATGGAAAAAAGTGATTATTTCTGGTGATTTTAATTTTATTTAATATATTATTTTTATCTTTGCCAGATTTTCTGCATGGGAAAGGAGTTGCTTTTAGACTATATTTAACAAAATATTAGATGCCCATATTCAAATGATGCAAATGTATATAAATTCAAAAAGTATAAGTGTATAGCAGCTACAGTGAAATTTGACTTTGACCTCTCTGATTTCCCAAAGTCTGCTATTTCACCTCAGCCTTTGGAAGATGAAATAGGCAACAATTATTTTTTATATTCCTCGGCCTTATTGCATTGAGGTCACCATCATATCTAATCAGCCTCATGGTGTCATGTCATTTGGATTTATTCTAATCATCCAAATTAAGTTTCAAGTATTGGTAAGCATTTTAATGTACCAAGCAGTGCAACTCTGTATATGGGTTTCATATGTTGAGGTTCCATCCATCAAGCGTAGCGTAATTATCATTGAAAGAGTAAAGTACTGTAACTATTAATGATGACTTATACTTATCAAAGTATAAGTCTATTTCTGCAAGTCTTCAGAAAGTATCTTTGACACACAGCCAAGCTTGCATTTATAGGATAGTTTCTGCATAACCAAAGCATCTCCATCAACATCTTCGAGTCCAAGGGTTGACAAGGAGGTGTCATTACCTTAGTTACTTTCAGAGAGGAGGGTGTGCTTAATCACCCCTAGGGTTTGGAGCAGCAACAGCAAAAGGGCTTTTTACAGAAACTATCGGGGTCCCTCACTATTGAGCAGCTGACAATGCTGAGAAATTATTGTTGGAGAAATATACATTGAGAAGTTAGCAGTAGCCAGGCACTGGGGCATGTACCTGTAGTCCCAGCTACTCCGGAAGCCGAGGTGGGAGGATCACTTGAGGCCAGGAGTTTGAGTTCAGCCTGGGTGCTATAGCAAGACCTCTGTCTCTTAAAAAATAATTATTATTTTTAAAAGTTAGCAGTTGTTCACAGGTGGCACACTGACATATGTATTAGTGAAGTTCAGGTTAAGCTGCTGTAACAAGGAAACCCAAACACCAGTTCAAACAAGACAGGGGTTGGTGTCTCTCTCATGCAACTGCACAGAGGTAAGAACATAGTCTAGGGCAAGTGGGCAGCTCTGTGTCAGGAGATCATCCAGGAACTTAAGTTCTTCCTACCTCGTTACATCCAGGAACTTAAGTTCTTCCTACCTCGTTACATCACTTTACCTGACCATCTGCAGGTGTGCTCTTTTCACCTGCTCACTAACCTGCCCTCACCAGCTGACTCATGTCTTGGTTGCAGCTGGGATGAAGAGAGAAAAGAGAAAAAGTAAAAGGCTAGCCATTTCCTCCGATAGAAGGGACACACTTTTACTTTCTCTGCCACTGCATTGATGAAAACTTAGTAACAGAATCACACCTAGCTGCAAGAGAGGCTGAGAAATACAGTCTTTGACTGGTTAGCCATGAATGCTGCTAAAACTTTAAAGTTCTAAATTTTACAGTGTGTCTCTTGTGGAAAGGAAAAAGAAGAGAATGAATATAAGAGACAATTGACAGTTTCTTATTTTACTTAGCTGTACTTTAAATTTTTATTTTAGTTGCCTTTGATTTTTAATTAACAAGGAATTCATATTCATTGTAACAAAAATTAGAAAATACCAATAAGGAAAAAAGAAGAAGAAACTCCCCCTTTCCCAAGATGTTAGCTCTTTGCCAATCACCCACCCAAGTTTTGGGGTTTTCTGAATATTTTTTGATAGTCACATGTTATTTTTTTTCTTAAGGTGGTAGGAAATAAGCCTTTTTCTTTTTGAATCTCATTTCCTGCTGCCATCTGTGTGTGTGTGTGAAGGAGACAAACCCCACAAGTGTGAAGTCTGTGGCAAGTGCTTTAGCCGGAAGGACAAGCTGAAGACCCACATGCGGTGCCACACAGGCGTGAAGCCCTACAAGTGTAAGACATGTGACTACGCCGCGGCAGACAGCAGCAGCCTCAACAAGCACCTGCGGATACACTCTGACGAGCGGCCCTTCAAGTGCCAGATCTGCCCCTACGCCAGCCGCAACTCCAGCCAGCTCACCGTGCACCTGCGCTCCCACACGGGTGAGTCCTGCCTCTTGCTCACCCGCAGTGCTCCTGACGTCCTCTGGCTTAAATCATAAGCACCTTGAAGGATTTAGTCACAATGTAAGAAAATGAGTTGGTTTTCCCATTGTTTGCAGTTTTGCTTTACATCTGCCCAGAAGAGCCTTTCTCAGTAAAACAGGGGAAAAACATCAAGTTTAGAATTTTATATATGCTTTTTATATAATTTTATAGCTATAACATATTCACTAGTAAAGCATATAATTGAGGAGGTACACTAAATGAAATACATAAGCAATGCATCTTTGATAAATTTCTGCATTATGGTTAGGCATTTCAATAATTTTTAACCTATACTCTGATTAGTTCAGCATGTAACAGCTGGACCAAGAAACATAGCAAAATAAACAGAATAGGTAACTGAACAAATTATATATGTTTTCCTTTTGGCCTGTGTTTGAGTTAGCTATTGATACAATGATGCTGCATAACAGTATCCACAAAATCTCAGTGACATATAATAAACATATGTTGCTCACATACTTTGGGTCAGCAGAGAGTTATCTAGACAACGCTGTCGATCTTGGCATGGCTTAATCACGTGTGTTGGGGAGGCTGGATGTCTGCCGACCCAGCCTGGGGATCTGCTGGCTGTGGGCTAGCCGGCTGTCCACTGGCCTTGGCTGGGGCAGCCTGGCTCTGCTCTGTGCATCTCTCATCCTCCTCCTGGGACCATTGACTAACCCCAGCTTGTCCTGCTCATGAAGGTGGCAGAGGTGCAAGCAAGCCAGCTCCAATGCGTCAGTCCATTTCAAGTCTCTGCTTTTTAGGTCTGCAAAGATCACATTGGCTACAGCAAGTCACACGATTGGGCTTGGTGTCAGGAATAGGGGGACTGAGCTCACCCACAGTGAGAGGCCACCACAAGGTCACATGGCAAAGGTCAGGGATATAGAGAGAGGTGAAGAATTGGGACCATTTTTGCAAACAACTGCAGTCCACCTTTATCCCCACCATTGTTCACATGTCTCTGACATGCAAAATGCACTCACACCCTCCCGAGAGCCCCTCAAGTCATCCAATCATAGGATCGGGCTTAAAGACCAGGATCACGTGATCTCCATCAGGACCGGGTATGGCTCTTCTTCATCTAGAGACATGGGAGTAAAAGACAAGTTGTCTGTCACTATACACGCAATCTATAGTAGTAAAACCAAGCCAAGATAATTACAATAATTCTATTAATATTTGAAAGGGCAAGAATGGGAGGCATTTGGCAGTCACTGGCCAATAGCATGTTTGAAACCCTTCTGGGCAAAGGTTCTCAGGTCCCTCTCACTCAGGGGACAGGGACTGTTTCTTGAGTAGGCCTTGGGTCAGCTCTTTGGTTCCTGCCTCTGCCTGCTGGAACATCCTTTCCATCACCTTCCCAAGCCACTTCTGAAAAGGATTGAAAAGGTACCTTTGAAAAACTTTCTTACCCTATTTCCTGCCTATCAAAAGCTGGAGGGAGGTCTTCTTACATTTTGTTTTAGTCCAGGCTGGTGACAGTTTTGGTGGTAGAGCTGTCTTAAAAACATTGTGAGTTTCCTATGTATCCATGTGCCACAGGCCACACCCACAATTCTTTTAGAATCTTGCCTAAACTCAATTATAGGCACTTTCCGCATATAACCTTCTAGGGGTGTTAGGAGTCCTTTTGTCCAGCTTCGAGAACATACTTGGCACCAACTTAGTTCTTTTGGAGATTTTAACAAAGAGCCTTATATTCAGACCCCTTAGTTCTCATTTGATCTTTTCTCTGAGGTCGGTTCCTTGGATACGATCTTCATCCCCAGGCTTTTTTCTGACTTTAAAAATCTAGCTAGAGATGCTGGCTGCAGACAAGAAGCTACATCCAGCAAATCTTTGACTTTACATATTCCCTCTAAATTTTGCTTAGGAAATGACTAGTTCTGTTTTGTTTGTCTCTTTCTTGTAGCACCTTGTCAAATGAAGCTTCTAAAACACTTCCCCTGTTCTGCCTAGAATTTATTTCTTTATTCAAGTCCAAAACTCATTGTGTGTATTTTCTATCTTCTAAGCTACCACAGCTGACAGTTTTACCAAATGTTTGCCGTTCTCTAGTGTGAATTGCCATTTCTCCAGCCTCCACCTGCTACCCAGTCTCAAAACCTGTGCTATATATTTTGGTTCTCTGTTATGGCAGCACCCCACTTGTAGATACCAATATCTGTATCAGTTATCTGTTGTCACAATGATGCAGCGTCATAAAAACCCACCAAACCTCAATAGATAATAATACAACAATATGCCTTTTCTGTTCCCATGTTGGGGATCAGCTGGGTGTCATCTAGGTGACTGTGCTGACCTTGACTGGGCTCACTGCTAAGTCTGAGGATCTGCTGGCTATGGGCTGGCTGTCCACAGGCCTTGCCTGTGGAATCCAGCTCTGCTCCATGTATCTGTCATCCTTCTCCCGGGGCCAGGAGGCTAGGCCAGGATTGACCTTCTCACGGCAATGACCAAGTTGCAGGCAAGCAAGCGCCAGTACACAAGCCCATTTCAAGCCAGTACTCGAGTCAAATTACCTAACATACCATCGGCCATATCCAATGACATGGTTGAGCCATGTGTTGCGGGTCCTAGGAGGTCATCCTGCCCTGCTGGGAGAGCATGAATTATTACATGGCAGAGGGCCACGCTACAGGAGGGCAGGGAGATGGGGAGATTGGGGAACATGTTTGGAATCTACTACAGCAAATTAAGATATTGGCATGATTGATACCCAACTGATTGTCTTCAGAAATCTCCCCTGGCCTAACTTAGAGAAGCTGAAGCATTCACTGATGAAAGTGGTTCATTTTGATTTACAAGGATGAACTTACCATTTATAGTAACATCTTCAAATTGATTTAGAAAAGGCGTGTTTTCTAAAAATTTCAATGTGTGCCATTTATGCACTGTCTCCATGGAATGTTCATTTTCCCTTTTATAAATCTGTGGCATTTGTAAAATTTTAAATTATTAGGATTCCGTTTTTACCCCTGCGTTGATTTGATGGACTACATCGTCAGTTGTTTTAGTAGCAACCTAAACTCAAGAAAGATCTGTCAGCTAAAATATATCAGTCACTTATTCATTCAACATTCTTTAAACCTCATCACATGCCAGACATCGTGGACATCAGATAGTGGGCAAGAATGAACATATTCAGTAGCTTTGAAGAGCTTACAGGCTACTGGGACTGTTGGACAAATATGCCTCATTGAAGAAATAAATGTATGGTTAAGGGGAAAAAAAGACAATTACAAGGAGATTTAAAACCTTTGCTTTCATGTCAAAAAGTGTTGTTAAACTCTGCAACTTAGTTGTGAGATTTGGTTTTCTGGTTTTTCTGGGTTTCAGCTATGCAAATTGCTAAAAAAAAAGAAGAAGAAGAAGAAGACTGTCACTGTAATTTTGGCAAGGATATAACTAGTAAACCTAGTAGGACGTTCTGGAGAAGTGTTTCTTACTCTGGGTCCACAGACATCTTACCCTCAGAAATCCATGAATAAAATTTGGGAGGAAGATCCATGAACTTGGATAGAAAAGAAAATTACATCTTCATTTTCACTAACCTGTACTGAAATTTGGCTTATCCTTCAATTATGAAAATAGGCAACCAATCTGATAACAGCACATGTGAACTTGTTACCAGTAGAAATCACAAATCTTTTCATGACAACTGTTGCCAATAGATCAAAATATCTTTTACACTTTTCTTTATTTAGAAATTACTGTAGTTACTAGACCCGCCGCTAAGTCTTGTTATTTAATGCATTAGTAAAACACACGCATTGGCATATCACAATTTTTTCTTTTAATAACTACTTCAATATAATTGGTTTCTTTTCTATTCTTATCATTTTTATTTTAGCTTATTTTGTACATTTGAAACATTATCTGAGAAGGATTCCATGGACTTCACTAGACTACCAAAAAGGGATGATGGCATAAAAAGGGTTAAGAACAACATTCTGAAGCAGAAAAAAGGAACTTTTTCTGAAAAAGGCCAGATTATAAATATTTTCAGCTTTGTGGGCCATGCATTCTTTGTCACAACTACTCAATTCTGCCATTATAGAGTGAAAGTAACCATATGTGAACAAAAGGGCGTGGCTGTGTTCTAATAAAACTTTATTTACAAAAATAGGCTGTGGGGAAGATTTGGTCCATAGGCTGTAGCTTACTGTTCCTTGTTAGTTTAGTATGCATTATCTTGTGGTATTTAGTCAGGCTAAGCATTGTTTAGTTTTAGGCTTCTCAGTTTTCTAGTAGCTTGTTAAATCTCTCCTTGCCATGTCTGCTTGCATTTATCAAGCAGCTCATGGTGATATTGTAGGCCCTATGCTAACAAACTGGAGGACAATCCCAGTTTTTTGAGTTTATGGCCTACGAAAACAAACATCAGTTATATGTACCTAGCACCTAAGAATACCAGCTTTGGAGTTAGCCTAGGTTGGAATCCAAGCCCTGCCTCGTACTACTAGGGGTGACCTTGAACAAGTTCTGTAGTGTTTGGCCCTCAGCCTTCTCATCTGTACAATTGTGATAAAAATGGTATTAATAATAGTTCCTACCTCAGGGGGATCTTGTCAGCATCAAATGAGACCATTCCTGTGGAGAACTCAGCATAGCACCTGCCATTCTGGAAGCAGTCGAAGACTACTGGCTACTGTTATTTCACTTGCTTAAACGATATTGAAATGGGAAGTGGGGTAAATCCAATTTGCCTGGATTATCATTGCCTTAGAGAATTAGGACTTGGCATACATTGAGGAAAGAAATTGAAATACTGTATCCATTCAGATGTTTGCAATTTCACTCTCCCTGCTCATCTTTCAGCAAATATGAGTTTTTTAAAAAAAAAAATCAAGCAGCTGGATTTTGTAACTTCACAAGTAAAGAGCACAGCTGGCAATGTGGGATAAATAAATTTTGTGCAATAAACACATCTTTATTAATAAAAATCTGCATGAAGTATAAGCCGGGTGTTTCAATCATTGTAAAAAGAATACTCCAACAAGTGCGGCATGGAGCTGCCCCATATGAAAATGTGTTGTTGAATCTGTTGCAACATGTAATGCAATCAAAAATCCACGGATTATGCAAAAGTATGCAACGGTGAACCATTGACTAGCAGCATGGGTGCATTAACGGTACGAACCATAGCTTGAGTGTTTTAAAGACTATAACAAGTATATTTACAAATCTTATTTTATTTGGGACAATTAAATAGCTTTTTTTCAATCTCCCATTTTTCTTCTGGGTTTTATAAAGATGGTGGTGGTTTAGGTCTGGGGAAAGAAGAGAAGCCCTTCCCCTATCTGCCTCCTCCCAGGGGCTGCTAGGAGCTGCAGTTAGAAGGTCTCCACCTGCCCGCCTTGATATAAGAGATTTTCTGGTATGTGCTTCGGGGGGATCCGCTGTGGTTGTTGCCTGCCTGTTCTTATTGAAACTCACCTTGTGTTGACAGGGGACGCCCCCTTCCAGTGCTGGCTCTGTAGCGCCAAGTTCAAAATCAGCTCGGACTTGAAAAGGCACATGCGGGTGCACTCCGGGGAGAAGCCTTTCAAGTGCGAGTTCTGCAATGTCCGCTGCACCATGAAGGGGAACCTCAAGTCGCACATCCGCATCAAGCACAGCGGGAATAACTTCAAGTGTCCGCACTGCGACTTCCTGGGTGACAGCAAAGCCACTCTTCGGAAGCACAGCCGCGTGCACCAGTCCGAGCATCCTGAGAAGTGCTCGGAGTGCAGCTACTCGTGCTCCAGCAAGGCCGCCCTGCGCATCCACGCGCGCATCCACTGCACCGACCGCCCCTTCAAGTGCAACTACTGCAGCTTTGACACCAAGCAGCCCAGCAACCTGAGCAAGCACATGAAGAAGTTCCATGGGGACATGGTCAAGACCGAGGCCCTGGAGAGAAAGGACACGAGCAGGCAGAGCAGCCGGCAGGTAGCTAAACTGGATGCCAAGAAGACTTTTCACTGTGATATATGTGATGCCTCGTTCATGCGGGAGGATTCGCTCCGCAGCCATAAGAGGCAGCACAGTGAGTACAGTGAGAGCAAGAACTCGGACGTGACCGTCCTCCAGTTTCAGATCGACCCCAGCAAGCAGCCCGCTGCGCCGCTCACCGTGGGGCACCTGCAGGTGCCCCTCCAGCCCAGCCAAGTGCCCCCGTTCAGCGAGGGAAGGGTCAAAATCATCGTGGGGCATCAGGTGCCCCAGACAAACACCATTGTCCAGGCTGCCGCGGCCGCGGTGAACATCGTGCCACCTGCTTTGGTGGCCCGGAACCCGGAGGAGCTCCCAGGGAACAGCCGGCTGCAGATCTTGCGCCAGGTCAGTCTGATCGCCCCTGCTCAGTCCTCGGCGTGTCCGAGCGAGGCAGGCGGGATGACGCAGCCGGCCGTGCTGCTGGCCACTCACGACCAGGCAGATGGAGCCCCCCTGCACCAGACTCTGATCCCCACGGCCCCGGGCGGCCCCCAGGAGGGCTCCGGCAACCAGACTTTTATCACCAGTTCGGGTATTACTTGTACTGACTTCGAAGGCCTTAACGCTTTGATTCAGGAGGGGACGGCTGAAGTGACGGTGGTGAGCGATGGAGGTCAGAACATCGCAGTGGCCACCACGGCGCCGCCTATATTCTCCTCTTCCTCCCAGCAAGAGCTACCCAAGCAGACGTTCTCCATCATTCAAGGGGCGGCGCACCCCGCCCTGCTCTGTCCAGCTGACTCCATCCCAGATTAGCACTTAAACAAGGGAAGGGGGGAAAGGAAGGACAAAGAAGAAAGAAAAGAAAAAAAAAAAGGAAATCCTAACTAGAATTCTGCAAGAGGTTTGCTCTTAATGTTTTTAAAGATTGTTGTGAATCTCCCCCCCCATAATAAATTGTAATTTTATACTGCTTACTATAATTTTTTAACACTGTAACAACCTTGAGACCAACTCTGAATCGTGATGTGATAACTGTTGTAGAATAATGTTACCAAGATGAGTCCAGTGAAGGGCTGGAATTAAATGCATTAAGTAGTAAATACATTTGTTTCCAACTTGATTTTCCAACTCTAATAAAGGGTTTTTTCCCCCATCTCATTAAATTTGTGTAGTACATGGTACTTCCCAGCCTCTGTTTTGCCCCATTCTGAAATACCCTCCAAAGGTTGGGGTATTTGTGTTTTAGTACGTAGATACAAATCTATAGGCATGAACGACCATTTTCTACATAATGTTACATGGATACTTGACCAAAAAAAAAAAAGTTTAGTGCTAATGAGCAAAAAAGTAATGGTTCCTTAATAAATTAATACCTGGTTAAAATATACTGAATGTTAATGATTCTTTAGAGTCAAGATATGATTTGGGGGTGAGGGGGTATAAACCATTATATAATTAAAGAGAACTTGAAGCAGCAAAGGTTTTTAGTCCTTTCATAAATATTACACAAATATCTTACCTCCTTCACAGTTAAATTAAATATATGCGGTACCTAAAGTGATCCATCCAACTATTATTTTCATTTTGAAACTTCAGACTGACAATCCTGACATTTCTGTTTAGGTACAAATATGAGGCAAGTTCCTGCTAACAGTTAAGACAGAATTTTCTAGGATACTATTTTTTAGTTGTTGATATCTTTGCAGGGTCCAGGGTTCAGGTGAGTGAATTGGGAAAGCACCCAGGTTTTTCCAAAGCATGAGCTTTTGAGGAGAGGAAAATTCAAATTCAAGTTGTGTTCTGTTTTTAATAAAATGCTGCTTGCTCAGTAGGTGGCACCAGAGAGCAAGCTAGACTCACCCAAGTTTCTACCTAAAGTCATTCTCTAGGATTGTAATATCTCTGATTTCTGGTGTCAGCAAGGATGGGTAAGCAGTGGAGGTTACTACTGTGAGGGAAGCATGTTTAGAATGTTACAAGAATACTTAGATACATTTTTACCTGAGTTGTCACCATGTTTCCTAACACATAAACTTATTTAATCAAAATTATTATGCAGATCATCTTACTTTTATATGAAGATATGCTTTTTTTTTTTGTATTAACAAGCTAGGGAAAGACAAAATAGTGTTGTTAGAAACCTTGATGGTTTCCCTGTTGGGAATGCAAAGTTCACTTCCCTTAGGAAATAGCTACAGAGTTAGAGCTAGGTTTCGTCTCCTTCCTGTCTTTGATCCTTAATGTTTGAACACAATTCTGTTTACTTGCTCTGCTCTATTTGCCAGAATTTCTTCCTTTCTGTATCAGCAATAGTAATAATGAGTTATTAACTTATGGTTTTGTAAGAAACAGAAAAGGCTTACGGTGTACAATGTTATTGATTTTAATAATTTCATCACTTTAGCCCTATTGCTTGCAGCTCTTTAGGAAACTGTTCAGCTATTGAGTTTTACCTGGGAAACTTACTGTCATGAGCCTATTTTCTACATCTTTCTTTTTCTCCAGAGTGCCCCTTTTTTCAACTTTAAAGGATTTTTTTCCTGATTATAAATATAATGTATATTTAAGATAGAAAATATGAGAAGTAGAATATTATTGAGAAAAATGGAAGTTATTAATAATCTTACTATGCAATCATTGTAACCATTTTGATGGACTCCATTTCAATCTTTTTATGCTTATATATATGTGTTTTCTACTCCAGTTATAAAGTTCAGGCTAAATTGATCACACTATTTTCTTTTTACATTCCATATTTCTTTTTATATCCTTATATCTCTACCTACCAGCTGCCCTCCATGTGTGCATGTACATACACACACACATATACATACACACACATGCACATACATATACATATTTGGTTTTTTTTTTTTTACAAACTTCAACAGCAAAACTCGTTCCTTGCAATAAATTATATACAGAATTATACAAAAACTAAGCTAACACCCTCTAGCCCTTACCTGTTCTCTCCCCACCCAAGGTAAATAAAGTTAAGTTCTCTGTGTTCTTACCAACATAGGGTCAAAGGATAACATAGAAAAAGTTTTCCTATTTTTATGGTAATTATATCACACTCTGTACATTTATCTGCAACTTGCTTTTATTATTCCATTTATTGACAGTCTTGTGGATCAGTACAACTATCCTGAGCTTTTTTTCAAGCCAAAGGTATGACTGTGCCATGCTTCAGTCAACCATCTCCCTATTCATGGCTATTGAGGTTGTTGGCAGGGGTTGCAGGGGTATTACAAACTGCTGCAGTAAATATCCTTCATAATTCCTCATATTCAGTTGCTTTCCCCCCCCTCCTATAAGTTAGATTCCCAAAAGTGAGTTTTCCTGAGTTTCCATAGTTTGTACTTGTATAGATTCAGATTAATTTTCACCATGGTAATCTCATCTGTGATGTGGCCCCAACTATCATCAATCCTAGGAATTAATAATCTTTTGAAGTTTTGTCAATTTGATGAGTGAAAATGGTTCTCTGGTCTTTGTGCATTTCCCTAGCTGGTGTTTTGATCTGCATTTTCTGTGACTTCTCGGGCATAGGCTTGTTGGTCATTTGCATTTCTCTCTTCTGTGAACATATGACTCCCCCCTCGTTCTTCTCCTTGGTTAGTTGGGAATATCAACTTCACATCTGATATATATTGCTGAGTTTTATTCTCATCCATCATTTGTCTTCAGACTTTCCTTGTGATGCTTTTACCATATAAAAATGACTTTTTTTTAATATAGTTGGATTCTTCTTTTGCTTCATTTGTGGCTCCTTTATTTTCTAAGAATGTCTTCCTTCCCGTGAGATTAAATTGGGTTTTTCTTTAATATTTTTATCTTGTTTGTTTTTATTTAGCACCTCACTGTAGCCAGATTCATGTTTATATATTTATGATGTACAGGTTTGGCTGCCCGCTTATACCAGGAGCATTTGTTAACCAAAGTATTATTTTTCTCAAAACTGAAATTGTAATTTCAACTTTCATGTAAAGTACACTTGGATCTACTTCTGAATCTCTATTTTGTCTCACTGATTTTTATCTTCTCTTGTTTGTCAACATCTCATATTTGATTATGTTAGCATTAAGGTAAACTTTACTCTTTTAGACTTACAAAGCCTCCCTCTAACTATTCTTTTTCTAAAATCTTCTTAGCAATTCTTAGATATTGATTTTTCCAAATGAACTGTTATTTTATCCAGTATCCATCCCCACCAAAAAGAAAAAATTCTTTTTGGGGACTTTGATTGGAATTACATCAATATTATATAACTTATAAAAAGAATAACTTTTAAAATGTTAAATCTTCCACCCAAAAACCTTTAACTTCTGTTGTAAATACTACTCAATAAAATGATGTACAGACTATTTTTATTATATAGGGCCTATATTTCCTGATTATTCTATAATTTTGTTATAATTGTGCATAGATATTTTTCCATTTGTTGCAAGCATAAAGAAATACTACTTAGGTATATTTTGTCTATATTGAACTCCTTTAGCAAAACTTCTCAGTAATGAATAACATTTATTAGAAACTCTTAGTCTCTGATAGATATGATTTAAGATGATTATATGATGCAGTCATCTCATTTCCCAATTGTTTTATCTCTTCCCTTACAATATTTATACAGCTTATTTTGTTTTCTTGTCCTATTGCTTTAGCCAAAACCTCCAAACAATGGCAGTACAGCTGGCATCCCTGTTGTGTACCTCATTTTAACTTTAATGGCTTTAGAATTTCCTGATCTAATATATACCACTTCTTTGGATAATGGTGTTTCTAGTACTTAGGTCATTTTCTTCTACTCCAGTTTTTCCTTACAGTTTTTATGAGGGTGGGTTGCTGAATTTTATCCAACATCTTTTCAATATCTTTAGCTGTGTTTGGGTTTTGCGCTTAAATCCGTTGATACAATGGATTAGTGTAGGACACAGCCTGGGATTGAATCGCCTTGCACTTTCAGAACAAACACTCTTGGTCATGTTGGATTATTCTTCCAGTACACTGCTGGATTTCATTTCCTAACATTTTATTAGGAATTTTTACAATTACAGTCATGCACTGCATAATAACATTTCGGTCAACAACAGACCACAACGGTGGTCCCATAAGATTGTAACAGAGCTGAAAAATTCCCATCATGTAGTGGCATCTTAGTGATCCCTGTGTGGGCTGAAGCTAATGTGTGTTGTGTCTTAGTTTATAACAAAAAAGTTTAAAAAGTTAAAAAAAATTGTAATGGAAAAAAGCTTATAAAATGATGTAAAGAAAGAAAATGTTTTTGTACATTGTACAATGTTTGTGTTTTAAGCTAAGTGTTATTAGAAAAGAATTAAAAAGGTCAAAAAAATCTAAAAGTTTACAAACTAAAAAAGTTACAGTTAGCTAAGGTTAATTCATTATTGAATAAAGAAATGTTTAAATAAATTAAGTGTAGCCTAAATGTACAGTGTTTATAAAGTCTACAGTAATGTACAGTAGTAACATCCTAGGCCTTCACGTTCACTCACCACTCACTCACAGTCCTGCAGGCTCCATTCATGGTCAGTGCCCTGTATAGGTGTACCATTTGTTATCTTTTATCTTTGTACTTTTACTGCAACTGTATCTTTTCTTTGGTTAGCTGTTTAGAGACATAAATAGTTATGACTGTGTTACAGTTGCCCACAATGCTCAGTACAGTACGTGCTGTGCAGGTTTGTGGCCTAGGAGCAATAGTCTGGCTGTGTATGTGATATATGTAAGCCTAGGTGTGTAGTAGGCTATACCCTCTAGGTTTACAAAGAACAGTCTGTGAGGTTCACGCAACAATGAAATAGCGTCATGAAACATTTCCCAGAGTGGATCTCCATTGATAAGCGACACATGACTATACACATAAGCGCAGTTGATCTCTAGTTTTCTTTTTTGTGATATCTCTGATTTTTGCTTGTTCGTTTTAGATTGTGGTGCTCTAAGAATAAATTGGAGCTCTTTTCTTCTTTTTTAATGACCTGCAATAGTTTGACTATCTCAGAAATTATCTGTAATCTAGGCTAATGCCCTTTTCCATTGTACAGCTTTAAAAAAACCTTCCAATATTTTTCTGTAATTACAGGTTTGTTCAGGTTGTATACCTCATCTGGATCAATTTTAGTAATTTATATTTTGCAAGGGAAAAGATCATTCATTTTGCTCTAAATTTTCATATCTGTAGTCCTATTATTTCATACAACATTTTTATGTTCTGGAGACGACTTCTTTCCCTAAACCTCATGAGCCAGCCTCTGCTGGCTTCAGACTTTCCTCCTTCAATTTCCTCACCTCTCTCAGCCTTTGTAGAATGGAAGAGAGTTAGGACTTTGTTCTGGATTAGGTTTTGTCTTAAGGGAATGTCGTGGCTGGTTTGATCTTCTATGCAGACCACTCAAACTGTCTCTATATCACCAATAACGCTGTTTTGCTTTCCTATCATTCCTGTGCTCGCTGGAGTAGCACTTTTAATTTTCCTCAAGAACTTTTCCTTTACCTTCACCACTTGGCTAACTGTGGTGTAAGAGGTCTAGCTTTCAGCGTGACTTGGCTTTCGACATGCCTTCCTCACTAAGCTTAATCATGTCTAGCTTTCAATTTAAAGTGAGAGACATGCGCCACTTCCTTTCACTTGACTACTTAAAGACCATCGTATGGTTATTATCTGGCTTATTTTCATATCATTGTGTCTTGAGAATAGGGAGAACCAATGAGAGGGAGAGAGATGGGGGATGGGCGGTTGGTGGAGCAGTCAGAACACACATTTATCGACTAAGTTTGTCATATGGGTGCAGTTCATGGTGCCTTGAAACCATTTCAATAGTAACATCAAAGATCACTGATCATAGATCACCATAACTGATACAATAACAATGAAAAAGTTTGAAATGTTGTGAGAATTACCAAAATGTGACACAGAGACACAAGGTGAGCATATGCTCTGGGAAAAGTTGTGCTGATGGACTTTCTGGATGCAGGGTCACCACAAACCTTCAACCTGTAAAAAGCAACATCTGTGAAGCACAGGAAAGTAAAGGGCAATAAGATGAGGTCTGCGTGCAGTTGCGATTTGTGAAGCTGTGTTTTGGTTTTTGGTCTCTGATATTACTGGGTTTTGGTCTGAAAATGTAACCTGTAAAATGTATGCTTTTTGTAATTTAGTAGTTTTCTGTGTGGCCATTTACGTGACCAATTTCTGTAAATGTTCGGTGAGCATCAGAGAAAAGTATATAGTCTCTGTAGAGTTCAAATTTTTATGAATCAAGTTGACTTTGTTACTCAATTCCTCTAGTCCTCTCTTAGTTTTTGTCTGTTTGGTAAAGTTTGAAAGAAGTATTTTAAAACCTCGCACTAGGATTGTGGTTTTTTATCAAGCTTTTCTTGTGTTACCAGGGTGTTTTGCTTCATTATATTTTGCCATATACGTTTGATGCATACACGTTTGTGCCTATTCTATGTTCTTTGTCCATTTTACGTTTTATCCTTATATACTTGTTCCTTCCATTTAATAGCTGATGGCCTTAAATCATGCTTTATCTCATAATAATATTCTAAGTCTCATTTTATGGTTTATTTCTTTTGCCTGGTTTATATTTGCCCGTTCTGTTATTTAATATCTTTATCAGCTTCTCTTTGTCTTTGACAGGAAAATTTAAATACTTTGCATTTATGACAGTAACGTATACTTGCTATTATTCACTCCCATCTATTTAATACTTATTAAACTTTGTGGTTTTCTCCTTTTTTCTTTCTAACTTTCCTCTTTTCTCTGGAACATTCATATTCATCTCCTTTCTGCTCACAGTTACTTTCCAATCTTTAACAATTATTGTTAAATTTATATTTCTCTACTGCTATGCAAAGAATAAATATTAACCGTGCCTCAGTCTTCCATTAAGAAGTCGTCTTCCCAAGGAGAAGAGGTTTTGGGGCCTCATCGTCTTCTGTAGCCCTGTATCCCAAATACTGAGTTTTGCTGAGATTGCTTGCGAATTTATTTCTAGGTTTTCTTTTAAGTTTTGCCTGATGGTATATCTCTTACATTAAAATTCCCAGTCAAATTACCATCTCCATTTATATTTAACAAACCAAAAAGTATGACATTCATTGTTTATTACACTCTTATCTTCCCCTATTTCACATCTTTACTCTGATTTTATTTTTATTCCTTTAGAGCACTTTTCTAGAATATATTCCTCAGAAAGGGCAGATAGGTGGCACTTCTTTTGTCCTGGCAGAAAGATACCTTTAGAAATAGGATTCTTTTCTCTTCAGGAGTCTTTAAACTCTGTTCTGGTGGAGATGTAAAATGTGATCCGATCTGATCCATTTCTCAGATGCCCTAGGTCCTGTGGCATCTCAGCAAAGCTGAGACAAAATGATGGTATTACCAGAAAAAAAAGTGGGGCGATGTCTCGCCTTAGCCAATCAGGTTGAGAACACTAGTCTCTGAAGCTTCTAGAATAGGTAGAGGGACTTGAAGGTAGGAAACATTATTAATCTTGAAAATTTTTTGATATTTTTCTCATCCTACTTCTCAGTAACAAAGTTATGTTTCTATAAATTGAAATTCACAATGTTTATTTCCTAGGATCACAAGGCTCCAAGCTTTAGACATTTCTCCTATATCAAATTATCATTAGAAACATTTGATCAAAACAACATAAATATATTACACATTTTGAAAAATAATTATTAAATATAAGCAAAAATTTACTGATATATTTTAATGGGCTAGATAGGTCTGGTGTTTTTTGTTTGTTTGTTTTGAGACAGAGTCTTGCTCTGTTGCCAAGGCTAGAGTGCCATGGTGTCAGCCTACCTCACAGCAACCTCAAACTCCTAGACTCAAGCGATCCTCCTGCCTCAGCCTCCCATGTAGCTGGGACTACAAGCACGCACCACCACACCCAGCTAATTTTATTCCATTTTTAGTAGAGATGGGGTCTCGCTGTTGCTCAGGCTGGTCTCAAACTCCTGAGCTCAAGTGATCCTCCCAACCTCAGCCTCCCAGAGTGCTAAGATCATAGGCATGGGGCACCACACCCAGCCAGGTCTGGTTTTTAATCAGTTTATATACCCTTGATGAATATTACTTTTTGTAAAACTGTTTTTACCAGTTGCAAGAAT
Source organism: Lemur catta (assembly GCF_020740605.2). Classification (NCBI taxonomy): domain Eukaryota; kingdom Metazoa; phylum Chordata; class Mammalia; order Primates; family Lemuridae; genus Lemur; species Lemur catta. Next base: position 42,875,654 of record NC_059144.1, on the reverse strand, counting down.
GAGACATAGCTCATTTTCAGTTATATTCTAAATTTTCCCTTTTGTTGATGTAAACTCTGAGTTTTATTCACATAAATAAGTATATGAAAATAGAAATGCATTCTTATAGAATTCTTATAATATTCTCAATTATTTTAATTTGTTCTGAATTATATGCCAGAAAATCACATATTCATCAGTCATAATTGATTGGGTCAATTTTCTTAAAAGCAAAGAGTTGAAAGCCGCCTGGGATTTCTTTCCCAATCATGGAGTCAATTGCTTTCTCAACATTAACACCATGATTGCCCAGAGATTTTATAGCTCCATGCATTGGTTCAGTATGGATTATGCATAATGGACCACCTTCTGGGTGAATTCTGAGTTGATCAATTTCAGGAAAATGTACACCTAGAAGTTAAGGATCTGCGAATTGATTTCCTTAATCACACCTGTGTATCTCTTGAAAAACCTTTGTATATTCCCAAAATACAAGAACCCCAAAATTTGAAGATCTTTTGCCCTAGAGCAGGAGTCAGCAAACTTTTTTTGTAAAGGGCCAGATAAGTGAATATTTTCAGCTTCATGGGCTGGCCAGATGTTTCCATAGCAACTATTCAGCTCTGCTGAGGTAGCATGAAAGTAGCCCCAGATGACATGTAGGAGAGTAGGCACAGCTGGGTACCAATAAAACTTCATTTCAAGGCATTGAGATTTGAATTTCATGTAATTTCCACATAAAAAAATATTATTTTTCTTTTGATTTTCTTTCAACCATTAAAAATGTGAAACCAGTCTTAGCTCAGAGACCACACACAAGGAGGTGGTGGGCCAGAGTTTGGCTGCCCCTGCCCTGGACCCTGCCCGGACCCCTGAGATTAGTAGTTAACATGAAAACTTAAATGAATCCTAAGAAAGTGTGGCACTCAAGAGTGGTTAGATTGAATTTATATTTATAGCATCTTTCTGTATTAGAATGGAGAGTTCTGTTTAAAAATTAGACCACCTTTAGGGCTTTTTATTGTTGCTATTATGATGATTATTATTATTGGCATCTGATTAAACAAACATAGGAAACCTCTTCCTACAATGGTCCAAATCACCCTGCACCCTGCTGTGGGAGCGGCCGTTAAACTCCTGAGGCCGCCCTTCCAGAGAGCACCACAAAGTAGCACCTTTAGATTGAAAAGTTGTAAATGCCCAAGTGGCTCTGGCTTAAATCACAATGACAGTTGATTAAATAAAATCACAGAATTTATACCACTAAACTTCAAAATCTTAATAACTCCCTGCATTTATAAATCAATAACTCTGCCATAAAACACATCTGTCAGTTTGAATTCAATTTTTTGGCCACTTGCTATGAAAGGCTTGGCTTCCAGAAACAGAAAAGGCAAGCTTCTCTACTGACTGGATGAGAAATTTAGAGGTGAGGCAGCCTGAACGAAATCTGACTTTAACTCACTAGTGAGCCAGGCACAGTATTTATGCCTGTAATCTCAGCACTTTGGGAGGCCGAGGTGGGAGGATCACTTGAGCCCAGGAGTCTGGAACCAGCATGGGCAACAAAGAGAGACAGAGACTCTGTCTCTACAAAAAATGTTTTAAAAATTAGCTGGGTGTGGTAGCATTGCCTGTGGTCCCAGCTACTCGGAAGACTGAGGCAGGAGGATCGCTGGAGCCAAGGAGTTCGAGGCTGCAGTGAGCTAAGATCACATCACTGCACTCCAGCCTGGGCAACAGAGGGAGTCCCTGTCTCAATCAATCAATTAATCAGGGATGGATCCAGGTTTTATGGAGCCTAAAGTATATACAAATTAGGGAGTCCTTGTAAAAAAAAAGAATGTAAAATTCTGAATACAAGCTTACAACTATAGGGACTTAAAAGGGCCTTGGGGAGGTAAAGAATCTTAAGTTTCAGCATTTTCACAGTAAATGGCCTCAGTGTTTAGCTCTCGGGGGAGAAGATGGGATGTCCTGCAATAGGGAAGAAACCACCACTATCTCCTTTAAAGGATGATTCCGCCTGAGACTCGCTAGGTCACAGGGAACTCCCTGAGCTGGGCACATCAGGCATCCAGGTTGCATGTTCTCTTTAAGATAGGATGCTGTTCTAGAAAGACGTACCACTCCCAAGCTTGGTAGAAAAACAATGAAGTGTTTGTGACAAAGACCAAGCCCTTGTGTTCAACTTTCCAACTTGTCATTGGAAGTTAAAAAAAGAAAATGATTTCGCCCATCCATTCCCTATTATTTTAGGATGTACTTTTTTTAAAACTGCAGTTTTGTCAATAGAGCAAAACATTCTCTGCTCCTAAGTAAGACAAGTCAATTAAATGGTAGATTGCGTGGTGGCTCCCTGTGTATCGTAGCTACTAAATCTTGTGATCTCATTCGTAATGTATGTAATTCTCATTTCGTATTTGCTGTGTTCCTGTTACTGTAGTTTCGTTACAATTCGCCTTTTTCTAGTCATCATTTTTTACAGTAAAGCCCAATTTCATTTCAAACAAGTTGACTATGCCCAGATTAATTCTATAACTGAATTAGCTTTGTAGTTGGGCAGGTATTTTATGACATGAAAATCTGAATGTGAATTTGGAGTGAAGCCAAGATTCCTTAGCGTCTAGTGCTACCTGTTTCATTAACTCATTTCAAGAGTTTTGGTTCTTTACAATTTCTTTGAAACTCAGAATCTTCGTGTAAAATGACATTAGTTTAGAGCAGAGTTTCTCAAACTTGAAACCACAGACTATCGGGGAGAGGATGGGGGAAGAAGTGTTTGGGTATGTTCTTGGGAGGGAGTACAAAAAAACACATTTTCTTTTACTTTTGGGCTTTCATTTTAACAGGCATGCTTTTTTAAAAATTAACTTGAGTAACCTGATTCATCTGAGTGACTCATTTATAACCGAGGACCAACAAAAGATTTCCATTCTCCACTTTGCAGCAATTGCAATGAGAATTGGCTGGAGAATTAAGTGGAAGTATTATTACAAGGAAAGTTTAGACATAGCATGTTGCTAAGCATGGCAAAATAGGCACTCTTGTGTTTGAACTGTGTGTGGCATCTCAGGTACCCTGGAGAGGACATTAAAAAGCACAAAACTTAGATTTGCTCCAATGGTCGGGAGTGCCAGGGTTGAGAAGCCCTGAGTTAGTTCAATGTCTATAGCCTGAAAGAAGAGTGTTAAATATAAGTAACTAAGCCTCCCCTCCAATTCTCTAATGCACTTATAGCTCCTTTGCATGTTCTATTTCATGTAGAAATTTCTTTCCTCCTTCTAACTGCCCCTCTTCTTGCAGATTCCAGAAGTAAAATACCTCCTTCCTCCCAAGCTGCGATTAAGTCAGTGCTTTCGTAAAACGCTGGTTTTATTGGCAGTTTTCACATTGTTATAAAGGCTTATCCGAGTACCTATCTGCCTATTGCCCACACTAGCAGTGAGCAAGCTCCACGTGGTCAGGAACCATATATCTTATCCACCATTAAACCCCAGTATGTAGCACAGTACCTGGAGCATAAGAAATATTTATTAAATAAATGGCAATCATGATTTTTCGATGATAAGAGCTAATATTTATTGACTCTTATGTGCCAGCCCAGTGATCAGTGCTATATTCAATAATCTCATTTAATCCTCCCAACTCCCGTGAGGGAGGTACTATTAGACCCACATTGTGCAGAAAAGGGGGTGCTATGAAACTTGCCTGGCATAAGAATCACCTGGAAAACTTGTTTTAACTGCCCACAGCCACAGCCCAGCTCTGGAAATTCTGATACAGAGGACCTTGGTGGGAGCCTGAGAATCTGTATTTTAAATCTGGCACCGCTGCAGTGTTCTGACCCATGCAATGCATAGAACACAAAGATAAAGAATCCGGGGCTTGGAGACAGTTAGATGACAGCCCGATATCAGGCGGCTATCAGCCCTAAGGTGGTTTAAACCTAGAGCCAATACTCAGTGCATCTGTCTTCATTCTATTAGCATGTTTTCAGTTGTCATGACCTCAGTCCAACTTGCTAACTGAGGGCTTGTTTGCAGGAATTCACTCCCCTCTACTCCCACCCACCCATGGGGCTCTCCACGCTGTCGCAGCAGGGACCAATAAGGACACACCCTGGAAAGAGGGTGGACTCTTGCCTGCACCAGCCCTTCGTTCTACAAAATGCTCTTTCATGGAGCTATTTCTGTCCTGCCAGAGTAATGGAGAAACAAAGGCATAGTGACCGATGTCCTTGACTTGCCCAAGGTCACTCTGCTGGTCACTGGCATCATGCAGTTGAGCCCAGGTGCAGACCCAGCTCAGATACCTCCTTACGTCCTGCGCTCCTCCTTCCCTCAGTGCCAAGCGTCTGCCGGGGGGCACAGGGGCAAGAGTATGTTTTTCATTTTGTTTGGTTTAGTTTTCTAATTTCGCTGGGTGTCTCCGACTTCATCCTGGTATCGTGAAAGCACGAGAGGGCCCCCATAAGTCCCAAACCAGGGAATGTCAGCTCCAAGGAAGGTCACCGTTTAGTACGGACTTAGTGTGAGTTGGCAGAGCCACACTGTCCTGGGCCCAGGTGCTTTTGCTTGCATAGGTCCCTTCCTCCATAGAAACATATGCTGTATATAATATATACACATTTAAAATTATATCTTATAACTGTGTGGGTACAACGATGAATATACTCCAGGCTGCATTGCACTAAAATTTTTTTCTAATTTTAAAAGACATCAAAGCCCTTCATGGGCCCCTATAACCATGAGCCGTGGGTACCATGCCCACTCTGCTGGGCAGAGAAGTTGGCTAACTCCCTATAATCTGGGAGACTCTAACCAAGACATAAAAAATGTAAGAGAAGTTTCATTCTGCAGGAAGAAGAAATAGATGGGACAGAAAGATAATTACTTATCTTTGTTTTGTCAAGTTTTTTTATAACAGCTTTATTGAGATATAATTCACACACCAAATTAAAACTCGCCTTTTAAAGTGTACAATTCAGTGCTTTTTAGTGTATTCAGAGTTAGAGAACCATTATCAGTATCTCATTGCAGGATATTATATCACCCCAAAAAGAAATCCCATCCCCATTAGCAGTCATTCCCCAGCCCCTCTCCCCTCAACCCCTGGCAACCACTAATCTACTTTCTACCTCTGTGGATCTGCCTATGTTGGACATTTCACATAAATGGGATTGTACCATATGCGGTCTTTTGTGCCTGGCTTCTTTCACTTAGTACTGTGTTTTCCGGGTTCACCCATGATATAGTGTGTATCAGTACTTCATTCCTTTTATGGCCAAATAATATTCCATTGTATGGATGGATCACATTTTATCAGCTAATGGAAATTTGGGTTGTTTCCACTGTTTGTACTATTGGTTTAAATGTTAATATATTCAACTTTTTAGATTTGTTTGTGAATTTTTATCATAATACCTGCTTCCTACTGAGCAGGAACTCTGTATCGGTCCCATTAACTCAATGAACACCCCCATTGAACAGCCCTATTCAGGAGGTGTTATTATCATCACCATTTTAGAGAATGCAACAGAATGGCTAAGCATCTGGCCCTGGTTATGCAGCTAGTTAATTTGGGATTTGGGATTTGACTTGACTTGAATCAGCTGGTGATTAACATCTCGTTCTGGAGCTAGAATTCCACGTTGGAAATCTAGTAAAAAGCAGAGTGCATTTGCCAAATTTGCGTAAAACAGAAAGACAGAGCAGTTGATTCTAGCCCAGTGGCCAATGTGAAAATAGCAGGACATGGCAAGGAAATGACATGCTTCTCTCTCAGATGAGCAGAAAAAGTGGCAGTTCCTGTCCAAGGGACTATTCTGATCTCTGAACAAACTAACGTTTATTAAGCACTTACTGTGTGCCAGGGACTTGCTGAGCATTTAACTGCTGCCTTCCACAACCAACTCTCAAAAAACCAAGAGTGGACCAGAGGAGAGCATCTGTCCATACACACGTCGCATTTACCTGCCCTTTTGTTAACCATGCAAAAACATATTTCTTTGTATTTTTAAAACATGGTTTCTTAGGATAGTCAAGATGTTTTGGACACAAAAATTATAAGTAAAATAATACTTTGGAATAGTCTTCTGTAAACCAATCTATTTTTTCCTTTATTTTTTCAGCTACTTTAACTATAAAATCTTTAAAGAATTAATTTACAGAGAGCTAAGTTTTTACTGCTGATTTTGTCATTCTTGAGCAGTAATGATAGTCATTCATCTTGGGCTATATTTTTCCAGTATTATCCCTGAGAGTTATTTCACTAAATTTTGAAGGTGGAATTGGGTGTTAGTTATTAGGAAAAGGAAGACTCGAAATGTTCTGAATATTGTCAGCTAGTACAGTATTGTCAATTCCTTGATGGTTTCATCCTGAGATGCCTGTATGGAATTTTTAGTATGGTTCAAAGTGCTCTGAGGACACCAAGATTGTGTAATTGAGCCACTGCCTTAAAGCAACCTGTTTCCTCGTGTGCCACTGTTTCTGGTCTTGTCATTTTCTCTACCGAAATTGTGGATCTTGGGGGCTGAGATTGATTCTGACTGTTGGACAGAAACCCTGGACAAAAGTGCTCAGTAAACGTTCATTGAACCCCTTTATTCATTCAATAAATGTTTCCTGAGCACCTACTAAGTGCCAGGTGCTGTCCTGGAAACTTGTGAGGTTTCCGTGAGCAAACGGGAAATGATCTTGCCCTGGTGGAGTCTCCCTTCTCCTAAGGGAAAACTGACAAAGGACATGTGGAACACATGGGTATGTTGCACAATGTCCTAGAAGATGGTGGGTGCTATGGGGGGATGGGCTTGGGCAGGGGGCTGCAGGTCCAAGAAAGTCTCCCTAAGAAGTTCAGATTGGAACAAAGACTGGAATGAGGGAGCAAGGAAGCTGTGTGGATCTCAGGGGGAAGAGAGTTCCAGCAGGGGGAACAGCCGGCGCCAAAGCCCTGAAACAGGAAGGTGGCCAGGGAAGAGGAGCAGGTAGAGAGGAGGGCGGAGGGAGCATTATTCCCTGTGGTTTTTGTGTGCCTGACGTATTTTATAACAATAACAATGAAAACAGTAATAACTATTGCATTCATTCAGCAACTTCCAGTCGCCAAAGGGGCGTCTGATGGGGGTGACACGGGGCAGGCAGGACCCCAGCCCTCTGGGAGCTCACAGTCCAGTGAGGCAGACGAGCACGTTGTCACAGCACACGCGCTGCAGCGGGGCCCACAGAGGCGTCTAACCCAGATGCGGGAGGCCCAGGAAGCCGAGGCGGGTGGGGGTGAGTGGAAATAATAAACAGGAGTTACAGAGTTGACATTCGGGGGGTTGGGGGGATGAGCATTCCAAGGTGGGCTGGACCATGTGCAGGTCTGGAGGGAGAGAGGTCATTTGTAATTGGAGCATTTTGCTAAAAGGGAAAAGGCAAGTAGGAAAAAGTCTGTTCTCCTTGTGGAGTGTTAGCTTTGGGGAAGGTTGTTCCTTTCTGGAGAAGACATGCCACGATTAGGGCCTATGCACAAGATGATCGTGTAGCTCATCGTCCAAACTGGCACCCTTGTGGAAGTGAAGCGGCACTGTCGCTGATTGTTCTGGGGGAACAGGTGGAGGTCCGCCCCGCGGCAGGTGGAGGGCCGGCCCGGCGGCTGTAAAATATTAATAGTGGCTGATGCTGCCCCCTCGTGGTGGAGTGCAGCAACACAACACAGCGAGGCAAAGTTTAGAATTTCACCTCCCTGAGGTCAGTTTTCCAAGAAAAGTAACAAGTCACATGCCACAAGGCAGATCAAAGTTTGTATTTTCCTCCCGACACTTCAGGTGGAGATAAATTTATTATTATTATAAATGTGCGTATCAGTCTTTATCAATCTGTTTCTTCTTGGCTTGTGTGATTTTATTCCTGTTTTCAATGTTAGTAGCTGTAGAGATTGGATGTTTGTTGAAAATGTTGTCTGGAACTGTGTACTCGGTCCATGTTCCAGAATATCACCCACCCCATTTTCAGTCCACATGCATCTAATGGGCCTGACATAGCCCCCCCATTGGGGAGGGCGTGTGTCCCATACCTGCCAATCATAGTACCCCCATGACCTTGGTCAAAGTTATTGGTTTAAAGCAAGGATCAGCAAACTTCTGTAAAGCAACAGAAATAGTTGCTAGTCCTGTCTTACATCAAAGTCTATATTTTTAAACATTCTTTAAGCTACATTACTCCTCAGTGAATATCTCTTTGGAGAAGAGATCATGCATTTTACTTCTTTGTAGACGCTTCATTAATCCAGCACCTCAAGTTAAATACATTTACCATCCTTATTGATTGATTGCAATCCCTGAGCGCCTCAGACCTGCAAACAGGTGAACTTTATTAGATCCTGCAACGAACATTTGATCCTTACAACTTTGAGAGGAAGGAAGGGTGTGTGTTTAGTATGCCCACTTCTCAGAGGATAAAATGAAAGCCCAAAACTCAAGAGATTCACCACCAATCCACTTTGCTCATTGCCAGACAGACAATGCCAGGGTTCACCATTGCACTCGACTCCCCTAATTCCATTTGCAACCTTGGACTTGAGCCCCTAACAGAACAGCAAGAGGGAAGATTGAGGGAGACTCGCACCTGTGCAATATGCAAGCGGTTTGGCCACACAGAAATGAGCGCGGAAGGAATGCGGCACTGTGGCAAGGACTGCTCATTACGTTCCAATGCCCAGTGTTTGCTTTTTTTAGGACTAGACCTCTGAGGTTCTTGTGGGGTTGAACAGTAACAATGTTAAAATACCAAAATAATGATAAGATGATATACGTTGAGAAGTCTCATTTCCACCCTGTGTTATCCATATTCCTTATGGGTATCTGCTTTTAGAATTTTTTGTCTTAAGTGCAGTGTCCCCAGTCGCAGAGCCTGAGACAAGGATTAGACAGGAGGTAGTTTACATGGTGATCCCAGGAAAGGCCTCTGAGGTAGTGGGCAAGTGAGAGTGGGAAGAGAGGAGCCCATACAGAGTGAGTCAGTGACATTAACCACCGTGGGCAACGGGAGCTTAATTCAGCTGGGCAACCCTGGGAGCCCCTGAGGACCACACATCTTGGAGTTACTTTTCCTACCTGAGGAGCAAGGTGTGAGGGAGCTGAGGTATTTATCCACTAACTCCCCTGTTGATTGAGGACTGCTCTGGGGAGGGCAAAGGATGAACAGCCCAACCCGGTCAGTGTTTTGCCCCGGGGGGCACCGTGGATGCTGGCAACCAGAGAGGATGTGTAGGCAGAGAAAGCAGGTGCCGGCAGTGGAAGTCAGTCTAGCACGCACTAAGGTAACAGAGGTGAGGGGAGACGGGGGGCACCGACAGTGTTTGCTGCACAGTGTAGCCTCCCCGTGTTTGCTTATGCAATCACTAGCAAATGTGAACATATTCTTTCATTGCCTCCTCCCCTTTTTGCAAAAAAAGAAAAAAATTGCATATTGTATACACCATTCTAGTCCTTGCTTTTTTCATCTAGTATAGTCAGAAGATCTTACCATCTTAGTACGTAAAAACTTCCTAATTTTTTTATATCTATAAAATATTCCCTTGTGTGGCCCTACCATGGTTTATTCAACAAGTAACCTATAGACAAATACTTGGGTTATTTCCAGGCATTTGCAATTTCAAAGAGTGCTACAACGAATAATCTTATAAATTCTTACCTTGTATGTGTGCCAGTGTATCTATAGAATAAATTCCCAAAAGTCCCCCTGAGTTTTAGCTGGGCACAGGGATACTCTGAGAACACACATTCCCAGGCTCCTTTGCAGCTACGTGTGACCATGTGACTAAATTCTGGCCAATTGAACACAACCAGGAAGTGACATACTTTCTTGTCACCTCTATAAAAGGCAACTGTTTGCCCTCCTCTTCCTCCTTCCCATGGGTTGGATGAGGGATGTGGATCTTTGCCTCCAGGAGAATACTTGATGGGGTCATAGAGCCATAAGCTAGAAGGAGATGGGTCCCTAGATGAGCTTGTGGAGCGTCACCCAGAAGAAATAAACCTAATATTTTATTTCAGTCTGTTTTTTTTGGTCTCTGTTAAAGAACCCAAAGCAATAGAACTAAAGATGGGATCATACGAGGACCTTCTAGAATCGCTGAATACTGAGTGTTCCAGTCAAAACCTCTTCTGTCTTCTTCACCAATGTGTCTCCAACATACCTGGCACAATGTAGGTGTTTAATAAAATCAACAAAAGTTACAATAATCATTATCATATTTAAAATTAGTCATAAAAGTCTACTGGGTAGTTGAGACTTTTAAGACTAGTTTTAAATATAGTATTTATGTTATTTATAGTATAAAGATAGTAGGTGGTTGACTGCCAATAACAATAATGATAACTAAGATTTTTTATTATTTACTGCTTGTAAGTCCCTTTCTACTTATTCCCTATTAACACTCAGAAAAACCATTTGATATAAGTAAAATTATCATCCTTATTTTACAGGTGAGGAAACCGAGGCTTAAGGAGGTTAAGAGAATTGTGCAAACACATACGTCTAAAGAGCAGACTCTGGAAATACATGTAAAATGTGTTTCAAAATAAAGGCACACATCAGAGATACTGCAGGTGCAGTGCCAGGCCACCACAGCAAAGTGAATATGGCAATAAAGCAAGTCACAAATTATTTGGTTTCCCAGTGCATATAAAACTTATGGTTAAGGCCAGACGTGGTGACTCACGCCTGTAATCCTAGCACTCTGGGAAGCCGAGGCAGGAGGATCGCTTGAGCTCAGGAGCTGGAGACCAGCCTGAGCAAGAGCAAGACCCCATCTCTATAAAAAATAGAAAAAAATTAGCCAGGTGTGGTGATGCCTGCCTGTAGTCCCAGCTACTCAGGAGGCTGAGGCAGGAGGATTGCTTGAGCCCAGGAGTTTGAGGTTGCAGTGAGCTACGATGACGGCACTGCACTCTAGCCTGGGTGACAGAGTGAGACTCTGTCTCCAAAATAAATAAATAAATAATAAAAATAAAAGTTATGGTTATACTATGCTGTAGTCTATTAAGAGTGGAATAGCATTATATCTAAAAAATACACATGCCTCACTTTTAATATACTTTATTGCTAAAAAATGCTAACAATCATCTGAGCCTTCAGTGAGTCATACTCTTTTTGCTGGCGGAGGGTCTTGCTTCCATGTTGATGTTTGTCGACTGATCAGAGTGGTAGCTGCTGAAGGCTGGGGTGGCTGCAGGAATTTCTTAAGATAGCAGTGAACTTTGCCACGTTGGTTGACTCTTCCTGTCATGAGAGATTTCTCTGCAGTATGCGATGCTGTTTGATAGCATTTTACCCCCAATAGAACTTCTTTTAAAATTGGAGTCAATCCTCTCAAACTCTGCCACTGCTTTGTCAACGAAGCTATGTAATATGCTTTCAACATGCCTTCCTCACTAAGCTTAATCATGTCTAGCTTTTAATTTAAAGTGTGACACTTCCTTTCACTTGACCACTTAGAGGCCATTGTGGGGTTATTATTTGGTCTAATTTCAATATCGTTGTGTCTCCAGGAACAGGGAGGCCCGAGGAGAGGGAGAGAGACGGGGGAGCAGCCTGTCAGTGGAGCATTCAGGACACACACAGCCTTTATTGCATAAGTTTTCCATCTTATAGGGTGCAGTTCGTGGCACCCTCAAAATAGTTACAATAGTGACAACAAAGATCACTGGTCACAGATCACCATAACAGATGTAAAAATAATGAAAAAGTTGGAAATACTACGAGAATTACCCAAATGTGATTCAGAGACACAAAGTGAGCACACGCTGTTGGAAAAATGGCCCCAAAAGACTTGTCTGATCCAAGGTTGCCACAAACCCCCAACATGTAAAACACGCCGTATCTGCGAAGTGCAGTATGACGAGGTGTGCCTGTGGTACTCAGCACGCGGTGAGCCATCCGGGAACGTTAACGTTTCCATCTCATGGTCATTACCTCTGCCTGCATCTTCTTTGTCCACCAGTGCCTCCCAGGCTAGCAGAGGATCAGGAACCTTCCCAAACCAGGCCTGAGATTTGCCGCTGGACGTGTCTGAGATTTAACAGAGGGACAGAGGGTGTCTTAGTCAGTTTGGGCTGCTGTAACAAAGTTCTGTAGACTGGGTGGCTTATGAACAAGAGAAATGTATTTCTCACAGTTTTGTAGGTTGGGAAGTCCAGGATCAAGGCATCAGCAGATTCAGCGTCTGGTGAGGGCCCCACTTTCTCACAGACAGCACCTTCTAGCTCTCTGGGGCCTCTTCTGTGAGGGCACTAATTTCCTTCAGGGGAGCTTCACCCCCATGACCTAAACACCTCCAAAATCCCTACCTCTTAATACCATCATGTGGGGGGCTAGGATTGCAACCTGTGGATTTTGGGGAGACACAAACATTCAGACCATAGCAGAGGGGGAAGAAGGAGTAGCAAATTATTTAATCGTCTCCTGCTTGCCATACAGAAGCCTTCGTATCTACTCCCCTACCCAGCTTCTTCACCTTATTGCTAGCATTCTCCCCACCTTCAGTCAGACTGATGTTTCTCAAAAGTGCCACCTCTTTGCCTCCTGGTCTTGGCACAGGCTGTCCCCTTTACCTAAAATCCTCTTCACCTCACTTCTTTACCTGCCCAAGACCTACTCATCCTACACAGTCAGGGTTACAAATCTGCCTCTTGCGGGATGCTTTACCTGCCCACTCGGTGTGAACCTTTAATCACACTGTATTAAAACTGTTTACTTATTTATCTTCCTGGTTGCTCTGTGACTTTTTTAAAAAACTTGCTGTTGCATTCCTAAGTGTTAGCACAGCCTTGCACCCAGTGGGATCCCAATTAATGTTTGTTAAACAAATGAAGGGCTCCAGGACAGGTCCTAGGAGAAAATGTCAGGGAGACCGTGTGGCATGAGACACAGAGACAGTAACAACCTGAAAACAATTGGTCTGTATGATTTCACTGCTGCCACAAAGGAACTCATTTTTCTCAGGAATAGGCACAACCACTGACCACCCCAGGCCTACCACACCTTGCCCTGGGGTCTGGAAGCTTAGAATTCCTATTCTTGAAAAACATTCTCTGGCAGCTCAGGAAATTCCAAACCTGTAGGAATCAGCTGGAGAATTAGAGGCTGTTTGTATTCTCTGTAAATAAAGACCCCCGTCCACATTGTTGCCCAGCAGAATCCCTCTCCACCAGTATTTCATTTCAGATTCTAACCATGCTGGGGAGGGTGGGGGTGTGGCAGCAAGGAGGACAAGGAGGAAGCAGCTAGGGTTTGTATAGGGGTTACTTCCCTTTTCAACTAAGACTATGCCCTAGTGACTTTTCAACTAGTTTCTCTTCAATTTAAAAAGGAATAGAAGATGTTGGGCATGTAAATTGATACAGCCACTTTGGAAAATAGTTTGGCATTTCCTAAGAAAGGTGAATATGAGCACTTTCTGTGGTCCAGCTATTCCACGTGCCTACAATGTCCTTCTCACACTGTCTGCATAGAAATCACTGGGGGAGCTTGTTAAAATGCAGATTCTGATTCCAGTGAGTCTCAAAATTTAATGTGTGTGCAGATCACCTGGGGACCTTGTTAAAAGCAGATTCTGATTCAGCAGATCATTTTAACGTGCAGAAGAATCACCTGGGGACCTTGTTAAATGCAGATTCTGGCTGCAGAGAAACTTCCACACGTGAATCAGGAAACCTCTGCGAAACTGTTGATGGCTACATTGCTCATAGGCACCAAATTGGAAACCGCCCACTGGCAGTAGCAAGTGTAAAGTGTGGTATATTCACACAAAGGAGGATGCACAAGAGTGAAAATTCTGGAACCATGGCTGCCTGCAGCAATATATTGAACCTCACAAACTAAAGAAGCAAGGGAAGGAAAAAATACCTGTAAAGTTCAAACAAACAGAGGCAAAACTAAGCAACATATTGTTTAGGTGACAAAACCTTTTAAATAATTACAAAAAATTAGAGATAATGGCAGAATACAGCAGAAGGAAGGAGAAGCTAAGGGATACGAGTGTGTATATATGGGAAGGGTTTCTTTTGCCGTAAGAAGGTTTCATATCTGAAGTTGGTGGTGGTTACACAGGGGTTCATTTTATTCCTTAAATTGCACAATTATGTTTTACGCTCTTGCATGCGTGCCAAATTTTATGATTTAAAACTTTAAAATTTAAAAGATTGCAAAAAGGTATATAGCAAGATGTCAGTCACTCAACCTCATTGCAAAAACCCTTGCCTTTATCCCCAGAGACAACTCATGTTACCAGTTCCCTAGTCCCCTGTGCATTCAAAAGCTTATTTGTGTGTGTGTGTGTGCACGTGCATACACACACATGTATATATAAAATTTATATAGAGGGATGCTGTTATATATGTATGTATGTAAATTATGCATAGCAGCGCAATTTGTATACTTTCTGTCCTTTGGATATTTCTCTTAATATATCTTAACTCTTCCATATCAGTGCACACAGAAATGCATTATTCTTTTTTATGGTTGCATAGAATTTATTCCATTGTATGAAAGTACCATGATTTAGTTACTTATTTGTTAATTATTACTCTTTAACTATAGAGTAGTATATGAACACATTCCCTATTTTTTTAAAAAAGAAATATTACTAAGGATACTGTTCTCTTACACAAACACACATACACCCCACACACAGAAAATTAAGGTCTCCAATCTTCTCTCCCCCAAATCACCCTCCCCACCCAGCTGCGTGCTTAAAAGGCAGCCAGTGTGTATTCTTCTAGCACTTTTTTGTCTGGATTTACATAAATGCATATTTCACCACTGAAAACATATGAATTTGAATGTGTGTTTAACTCTATATATCTATGGAACTTGCTTTTTTCTTTTAATACAATATATCTTGGAGCTTTAGCCATGCTAGTATTCATAAATCTGGCCGATTAGTTTTATCTGTTGCCTGTTATTTCATGATATGGCTAAACTTCAGCTTAACCTAGCCATTTCCCTATTGTTAGATTTTTAGGTTGTTTCTCAATTTTTTCCTATGACAATGGTGTTGCAACAAACATGCTTGGACAGTCCCTGCTGCGAGCATGTGCAAATACACGTTTGTCTGGAGGAGAATAGATGGAAAGCAGCATGGATAGATTGGCAGGTACATTTAAAAATGTATTGCCCTCAAAGTGACTATAAACATTCACGCTTCCACTAGCAACGCATTAGAAAACCAATTTCCCTGCACTCCTGCTAATAGTAGATGTTATCAGCATTTTTGATTTTTATTGATCTGATAGGTGAAAAGGGGAAATTCACGGTTTTACTATTCATTCCCTCATAATTAGTGAGATTGAACACCTCTTCAGTGTTTGTTGCCCAGAATCTGCATTTAACAAGATCCCCAGGTGATTCCTCTACACATGAAAGTTTGAGAAGCACTGAAGTCAGGGTCTGCTTTTTAACAAGGTCCCCAGGTGATCTGTACACACGTTAAATTCTGAGACACGTTGGAATCAGAATCTGCATTTTAACAAGATCCCCAGGTGATTTCTGTGCACGGTTTGAGAAGTGCAGAGTAGGCACGGAATAGCCAGTCATACTCAGCATATCTTTGTTTAATCCTTTCTACTCTGACAGGTGAAAAACAGTCTTTTGGTTTATTTGAACTTGCATTTCTTTAATCATCAGTGTGCTTGAACATTAAAAAAATTTTTCCATGACATATTTTTCTCTTCTGGGAGCTGCCTGGTTACTGAATCTCCTTACTTTGCTTCAGACATCCCAAAGTTGTTCTTTTTTAGAGACTTTGCTGCTGCTAGTCCCTTCCCAGAAATGCTTTCTCCCTGGTTCTTCCCATGGCTGGCTGTTAACATTCATGCTTTAGCTCAAAGGTCACTTCTATTAATAGTTAAACTCAGGCACTCCCCTTGACTACCCAGTCACTCCGGATCACAGCACCCCCTGGTATTTTGATCAGAGCACCTATTACTATGTGTAGTGATGACTATCTTGTGCATGCATTCATTGGTTACCTCTCTGACTGCCCTGCTGGACTCTGTCTTGCACATCACTTTACCTCCAGCACCTAGAACAGAGCCAGGCAATAATGTGGGCTCAAAACATTGTTATCAGATGAACAAATGAATTTCTGGCAAAGGTAATGATGAAGAAGTAAGTTTGCTCCTATCTAGGTTTATAGCCCTTTGGGGAATTATTTCTACCTGGATAAACTTTTATTCTTTCATTCCTGTATTCATGTGGAGAGCAGTAGTAGGAACAATGGAAGAATGTTTGGGAAGGAGAACGTGACTCAGTCAGGATGCTTCCACCCTGGGAGGCCCAGGACAGTCAGAGACAACATTCTACTTTACTTTTGTCTCCTTCTCTTAGAGAAAGAAAGTAAGCTTTACTCATTTAATTTAGGGATCACAACTGGTATGAAAGCATGGGAATTCTGCAACTCCGAAGAGTAATGTCACCATGTGCTTGTCTGTTTCAAATCTATTTCCATGTGAAACAGAATACCTGTGCCTAGTTAAGTGGAATGACCAATTATAGATGAGTGTAAGCTATTTTTATAAATAACTAGAACTCTTACCCTATTATTGTAATGATTTTTAATACTTTAGAGAGTACTATGTCTGTGCTAGATGTTGTTCTGTGTCCTTTACATATATAAATTCATTCATGCTTACAACCACGCTACTGTAGTGACATTGCCATTCTATCCATGAGAAAAATAGGGCACAGAGCCACTTTCTCAAGATCGCACAGCCAGGAAGTAACAGAGCCAGGATTCTAACTCAGGCTGGCTCCAGTCTGTGGTCTTAGTTATGATATTATACCACCCTGGAATCTTTATGATGTTTTGTAAAGAGAGGTAGAATGACCAGGGGAATCTTTTGTATAATTCAGAGGTCCACTGTTTATCTCTTGACAAAATGCTGAAGAGTTATGAAAATTGCAGATATTCTCCATTGTTCTTTTACAAAGTGACATGTGTTGAAAATTTATTGAAAATATATTGACTTTCTGTGTGAAGAAAGGGGATTACCTAACAACCATAAAAAAAAAATCAGGACAAAGATGATATATAAAGAATGAGGAAGTAACTAGTTTTCAAGAGAAACCTCCTATGGAGAAAGTATTTTTAAATGCATGTTTGGCCAAGATTCCCTTGTTATGTGACACCATTGCTAAAAACAATGAATGAAAAGCTATCACCTATAAAAACCTCGATCTATGTGTTTAAACTTAGCAACAGAATTTTCTAGTCTGTTTAAAGGTCTTCTAAAAAAAGAGCTTCTGTGGGTTTGAAATCTGTTTGTTAAAGATATAGTATAGTGATGTGTCCTCTTCAGTTTAATTTGCAAACCCCCTGTTTATCAAGGAAGATGAAAAATTGCTAGCTGGATTTCAAAACACAGAATAGCCCATTTGTATAATTGTCAAATGGGATTAATGGAGGGGAATCATGATTTATTAAGCATAGCCAGTGATACTTTGCTTTCATTTAGATCTGCATATCCTGTAAGTTATATTTTTTCAATTTGTCAATTATGACCCTTAAAATCAAGCCATTAAAACCAAAAATGGTAATAAACTTAATTTAGGTCTTGAATTTTGAATGGATGTTCTGCAAAATAGTAAAACAATCCTTTCAAAAATTAATCAGTTGTCCTTATATTTGTGGAAAACATTAATTTTAACTTTTTTGTTGAAATTATACATGCAGGGAAAATGCAAATGAAGACCATAGTGAGAGACCATTTTATGTCAATATGGATGGCAAAAATTAAGACATTTATAATGCCAAGCATGGGAAAGGATGTGACTCCACATCATCTCTTATACATTGCCGGGGGAAGTATGAATTTGCGCAGTCACTCTGGCATTCTCCTATACCACCCCAAGGTATACATTCACTCACGGGAAACTGACATTTTTTAGAAAGATTATAGATCATAGCAACACTGGACACAATAGCGAAGACCTGGCAAAGGCCCAAGTACCCATCAACAGGAGAGTAGATGGATAAACTGTGGTATTTTCACACAATGGAATATTACAAATCAGTCAAAATGGATGAGCGATGACAGCAATTTGGATGATCTTAGCAAATAATATTAAATGGGAAAAAGTCATTTCTGGGAGATTACATACCCTTTTTATGAAGTGCTGTAAAAATTAAAATTGTATATATTTTTAGGAATACATCGAGGTGCAGTAAGACTTATAAAAGCAAAAAGCAAAAGAATAAAATATGTAGGATTCAGGTTGACGGTTATTAAATTGGGGTAGGGGAAGGTGGGAAGGGGACATAGGGAAAGATGCAGGTTGTGGTTAAGGTCCTAGTTTTGAGGGGCTGGGTTCCCTGGTACTTACTGTTTAAACTCAGAAGCAAACAACCCAGCCAATGTAGGCTAACAACAGATCAGTGATAATGCCGTCATGTGCTAAGAATTGATTACTCCAATTGTATACTCCGAAGGGGAAGTGATACACACACAGCAAACGCACATACACACCTCCAGCAGTGTAAAGGGATGTCAGATGTCTCCCATCAACGGCCTCTGGGCACCCTATCTTTCAGCTTTCCCAGAAGCAACCACTGTCCCCAGTTTAAACTGTATCTTTCTCAAATGGAGACGCGATAAACACGAACACGTGTGTGTATTTTCAAATGTCGTTACAAATATGTGTACCTAGACACACTCCCCAAAGGAAACTTTAAAAATTGTTTAAAACAATTTTTTTTAAGTCTCGGAAATTTAACCTCAAGTGACTTCACCCAGTATTACACAAACATCCCTAAGTTGATTTATAACCTGAAAATCAAGGGGACATTTGAGGAAAACGATCAGCTTTTGAGAAATGTAAACAATTCAGTAAAAACGTTCTTCTCGCAGGCCCTGCCCCGGGGTTTGCCAACCAACCGTAATCTCACAGAAGGTGTTATTACAGACGCTGCTAAACCCCACAGGGCCCGCGCCCAAGGGGTCTTTCTCCAACCTGCCACACCATAAGACTGCCCCGCAGCGCTGCTGAAAATACAGATTCTCGGGCCCCGCCCCAGGGATTCAGAGCCGAACCTGGCTGGGTCTTTTTTAACAAGAGCTCCCACGTGATTCTCAGGTTCGGGCAAGCTTGGGGCGCAGCTCCGTCTTAAGTAACTCCCCAATTCGAAGAAAGTAAACACTTGGGGATGTAGGTGGCTTTCTCGCTCCCTGTTGGATGTCGTTCATGTGGTGCAAGGAGGGGTCCCCCTTGGGTCTCATCGAGGTCCCAGCCAGTCTGAGCACGAACGCCAATTAGCTCAGCCCCCCCCCCCCCCCGAGACCTCGGCTCAGTCACCTGCTGGGCAGGCCCAGCGCCCGGGTTGGCCCCGGTGGCCTCTCCGGTGTGGTCCCGGGCCCGGTGCGCGGCCGCCGGGCGGGAGCGGGGCGCGCTGTATAGAAATACACATTCCCGGCCGCGGCGCCTGAATGCACAGCTCTCAGAATCTGCATTTTCAACCGGCTCCTCCAGGAACATCGGTTCACCCTGCATCGAGAAACACTCTGGTCTTATTTAAATTTTAAATTTGAATATGCAGCCAAGGTTGAGAACCACGAGTGGAGGTCGTGCTTTTTCAACACTCATCAGACTAACCCGGGGAGCTTTTTAGAAACATACCAAGGCCCAGGTCCACAGCGCAGCCCAATTAAGCGCGAAGCTAAAAGCGCGGCCGTGTAGCAGCCGCCGCCACGGCCCCACCTGGGAGCTCGTTAGAAATACCGAAGCTCAGGCCCCACCCCAGACCCACTGAGTCAGAATCTGCATTTTAACGAGATCCCCAGTGACTCGTGCTCACATTAAAGTTGGAGGAGAGCTGTGCTTCTGAATTTTTAATGGGCGAACGAATCACCTGGGGATCTCGTTAAAATGCAGACACGGTTTCTCAAACTTTAATGTGCATGCGAATCACCTGGGGGTCTTGTTAAAATGCAGATTCTGATGCGGCGGGTCTGGGGTGGAGCCCGAGAGTCTGCATTCCTAACGAGCTCCCAGGTGGAGCGGGTTGCCCGGGAGCCCGGCCGTCAGTCCACGGGACCCCCGGGGTCCTGGCTCCAGGCCAATCAGCCGTCAGGATTGTTGATAAATCGCCCTGCCCGGCTGATGAGCACAAGTGTCGGGACATGCGCGCTCCGGCCGAAGGGGGGGTAATTTCCGAACTCCGGGAAATCGTCGTGTGAAGTAGGCCACTCTTAGGGACTCGCCTGGCACCCCGTCCCCACGCCATGTCGCGGCGCAAGCAGGCCAAGCCCCAGCACCTGGACTCCGAGGAGCCGCAGCCTGCGCGCGGGGAGTTGGCGGAGGCGGCCCCGCAGGTGGCGGGGGAGCCCTGTGAGTAGCGCTGCGGACGCCCCTCCCGGGGTCTGGGGGCAGCTTCTCGGACGTTCCCCGGACTGGAGCGGGTTACGGGAACAGGGAAGAGGGCGTGGAAGGGTGGCGGAAGCTTCCAACTTGACTCCTGGGAACTGGGACCCGTGTCCTCGCCCCCCAAACCCCCGCGCCTTTGTGAATTACACCCCCTTGTAAATTCCACCCTTCTCGGGTGAGCCGTGCCACTCCCCGCGTGGGTTCCTCCAGCTACTGCCCCAAGCGCTCGTCAACGACGGTTCTGAGGCCCCCTCGGAGACGGTCTTCGGGGTGCGCAGGCACCCGAGTCCCCGGCCTCGGTGGCGCTGGCTTCGGCCGCGCGCCCGCAAGCCTGGCGCCCTGGCCAGGGTGGGGGCGCGTTTCCAGTGTGGTCCAGAGGAGGCCTCCCCGAGAAGCGGACCTCCGAGGAGGGGACCCGGAGGATGCGAGGGGGCGAAGCCCGAGCCGTGGAGGTAGCGGGGGAAGGACGTCCCAGGCGGAGGGAGCGCTGGCCGGGAGGCCCGGGCGTCCTTGCGGCTGGAGCCTGGAGGAAGTCAGGGAGGTTCGAGAGGTGATGGGGGGGGCCGAATGGGGGGGGGGGTCCGGGCAGCCTGAGTAAGGACTCTGCATCTGAGTGAGGTGGGAGCCGATGGGTGGGCGGGGGGTGGCAGTGCCACGATCGGGCTCTAGGTCCCCTCGCCGTCTCGTGGACACAAACATAGGCCGAAGGGGGTCGGGACGCGGCTGGGACGCGGCTACCCTAACCCTCCAGGGCAGCACTTCTCACCCTGTGGTCCCGGCGTCCTCCACCTCCGAAGAGCTTTTCTAATTAGCCGAATTCTTCTGTCACCCGCCGGCACACGTCCCGATGGAGTCTCGGGGGTGGGGCTGGGGAATCAGCATTTCTAAGGCGCTTCCCCTTCTCCTTATCTTGCTGTGATTAAGACAGGGTAGGTTCCTACTTTCTCTTCCTCCTCCCCGCCCCCCGTGGTTAGCTGATACCTTTATCCTTAAGGGGGTGGGAGAGGGGTTTTAACTGGATTTCTGCTTCCCCCGAGTTGTCCTGGTACGGTCAGGGAGAGGGGTAACGTGGGGTAACGTGGGGTCCCCTCTCCGAGGAGGCTCACACCTTGTGTAGTTGGTGGCGGGGGGGTTGTGTCTTTCTTTCGAACCAACTTCCCGGACAGCCCGGTGGACTTTGATCACGCCTTCCTGGGGGGGAGGTGGGAGGGAGTAATTTAATGAAGGCTCTCCAAAACTAATAGTCCATATTTAGAAAGAAAGCCCGTTCGGAAGGAACTACCATGACTGAAGTACTAGACCCCCGCTGTGGCCGCGGCCTAGAATGGGGTGGGCGGGTTGGAGCTCTGCGACCCTCCCGGGGGTGAGGGCGGGGCTTTAGCTGGGCCTCTGCGCAAAGGGGGTGTCGGGTGGGGGAGCGCTAGGGTTGCTGAATCTTTTGGAGAAAGCGTTTATAGAGCAAATGTTGAATAAGCAAGGGCTGGAGTTCAAAGTCGGCACACTAAGCTACTTATTCGCCGCAGACAGCGCTTGGAGACGCCTTCTGGAACTGTGCCCGGTGTCGCGGGGTACAGGGAGGGTGCTGGCCTTCTGGGGTGCGCCTCCCCGTGGGAGCAGAACGTAAACCGTGCCCGCCCAGTACTGTGCCTCAACCCCAGGCGCTGCTTTGGAGGAAAAGCAGTCTTCCAACCGAGGTCTTATCCTAGCATCTTAAGTCTGTGATGCCGAGCGAGGAACCACCTTCAAGGTTGGGCCGCTCTTGATTTGCAAGTGGCTTTCCAACTCGAGCAGTTTCTTGGAGGAAAACATAATGGAAAAGGTCAATCGGTAGAGCTCCCGTCAGCGGTAAAATTACCAGCAGGAAGACAACCTTACCGGGAAACCTCAGCCCTTTCTCAAGGAGTTAAGATGCTCACTGTCCTGAACTGGTTAGTTTCTGACTGTCAGATGTGGCCCACTCCCACTTCTCACTCAAAGGGTCTCTCCCCCAGCTGCGTTTTTCACAGTGTGGGCTTCAGACCTTTCTTGGCTTCCTGGGTGTCTAAAGGTAAGAGAAGGTGAAACCCCTCACACCTCCCCGTCACAGGCTCTACCTGGGCCGTCTTCAGTGTTGGGTACATTAGGATAGCTTTAACTCACCAGTCTCCCTTTTGCCTGCTTGCATCGAAAACATGCATTTCCCTTCCCCTGAGACTCTGGTAGTCTGTGCATGCATGAGTGGATGACACTAATAACACTTATATGGTGCTGACTTATACACAAGGTTCTTTCACATGTACTAAGGAACTTAACCTTCATCTTAACCTATGAGGAAGGGGCCATAATACCCGTTCTTTACAGATGTGGAAACTGAGGAACAGAAGTTGTAACTTACCTGGGACACACAGCTAATGTGTGGTAAAACTGAAATTTGAAACTTAGCACCTGGCTTCGCCTTTGGTTCCTTAAACCACTGTTATTTATACAACCTCATTTAGACTCCAGTCTTGCTTGGCTGCTGTGGAATTAAAAGCCCTGGAGTTTGTTTTCTCTCTTGCTGTGTGAATTGCCAAGTGGTATAAGGCTTTGTTTGTGTCTTGCCCCCAGGGACATGGCAATGGGCTGCAGTTCTGGCAAGTGTGGTTCTAACCAGCTGAAAATTTCCAGCCCTGCAACCTTAGGCAATCCCCTGGGCCAGTTTCCTCCTTTCGCACAGAGCAGCAGCAGCATCAACTGAGAACTCATTAGAAGTGAAGAGTCACTGGCTACCCCAGACCTACTGAATCAGGAACTCGAGAGGGGCGCCTCGGCTGCTTGCCTTTTTAATAAGCCAACTAGCTGATTCTGATGCACACTCCTGTTTGAGAACCACTGGCTGTGGGTTGTGCTTCTCAGATCTTAATGTGCGCAGGAATCGCCTGGGGATCTTGTGAAAGCACAGACTGACTCTGCGGATCTGGGGTGAGGCCTGAGACTCTGCATTTCTAACAAGCTCCCAGGGTGCCCTGGGGACCACCTTTTGAGTAGCAAGGGTCTGGAGTAGTGTGACAGTCACCCAGCAAGTGCTTTAAAAATGCAGGTACCTAGGATCTACCCACCCTGACTCCTAGTCTCCAGTGAGTCTGGGCTAAGGCCTGGGAAACTAACCCCACGACTTGGGTGATTCTAACATAGGTGATGTCAGGATTGCACAGTGGGAAAGAACATTGGGAATAGGACTGGTGCAGGCTTTCTCAATCCTGGCACTGAGACATTTGGGGCCCTATACTTCGTTCTTATGGGGGCTGTCCTGTATGCCATAGCATATTTAGTAGCATCTCTGGCCTCTACACACCAGTTGCCACTATCACACCCGTGAGTGCAAATGGGATCATGACAGTCAAATGTCCCTAGGCATTGCCAAATGTCCTCTGAGGGAAAATGGCTCCCAGTGGAAAGATGTTGGGCTAGATCACATTAAGGGGTTTTTTGTTTTTGTTTTGCTTTGTTTTGTTTTTGAGACAGAGTCTTGCTTTGTTGCCCAGGCTATAATGAGTGCTGTGGCGCATGTTAAGGGGTTTTGATCACCACGACTACTTTGGTGTGACATCTGCAGCCCTGCTCAGGATACCTGAAGCTATGTAGTTACTAGCACTTACTCAACTCAGACTGGCCGCTGTACGGAGAATTGACTTCATCTCCCTTAACCACAACTGAGGCACATAAGTTATCCCCCCTCAATGATGAGTAAATGCTCAGAAAAGTTAAGTAGCTTGCCAGTAGTCACACAGCTAACACATAACTGAGCAAACCCTCTGTCTAGAACTGAAACTCTCACCAATGTGCTTTACAACTCTCATGGTAAAATTTCTTTACCTGGTACAAACATTTCAACAAGGATAGAATCTGCCCCTTATAATCTAGGGCCAGAAAAATCCTAGACTTTGACCTCTGATTCATAAACTGATTCATAAACTGACTATGAAACTCTGATTCATAGTCAATATCTCTAAGACTTCAGACGTTGATAGCACCTTTTTTCTCTTGGATTTAAGTATTTGGGGGTAAGGTACTTTAGAATCTTTTAGGAGTGCTTAGTCTCTACTATAGAAATTTTGAAACCGGCTTAGCATGTTGGCTTATGCCTATAATCCTAGCACTCTGGGAGGCCGAGGCAGGAGGATTGCTGGAGCTCAGGAGTTTCACACCAGTCTGAGCAAGAATGAGATGCTGTGTCTACTAAAAATAGAAAAATTAGCCCGGTGTCATGGCACACACCTGTAGTCCCAGCTATTTGGGAGGCTGAGGCAGAAGGATCACTTGAACCCCAGGAGTTTGAGGCTGCAGTGAGCTACCTTGACACCATTTGCACTCTACCCAGGGCAACAGGGTGAGCCTCTGTCTCAAGCAAAATTTTGAAGCCTGTGTATTAGATTAAAACATGAAGTTGACTATTTTGGCTGACAAAAATAGCAACTTCACGTGGTTCAGCCCTCCTAAAAGGGAATGACGTAGTGAACTCGCCATTGCTCACCTGAAGCTAACTGCGCATGGCCAATCTTGTTTCTCCTTGTACCAACTATTCCCCTGCTCTGGGTTATTTTGAAGAGAAACACATCATACAACTTGTTGCTATTTCAACAACCATCCCTAAGCCATGAGAATACTCTTTTAAAACTCTTATTTTCATACCAAAAAATATGAAATCCTTATATCACACTTTTGGTTCGAGCAAGCATGCTTCTCGCTGTCCCGAATGGTTTTTATGATGTGTTTAAATCGGGAGCTGAGTAAGGTCCCGATATTGCAGATCCGTCTCAAATCTCAGTCTCTGGTTTTCTCCTCCATCTTTCAAGTTATATGTTGAAACAACTGTGTTTTATCCTGGAGATCGGTGATGTGTGGTCTGTGACCTTTTGCCAACCCGAGGCAAAACAAATCAAAAATTGAGAGTAAGCATCAGGGAAAGAAAAAATAGCAATTTGACATTGCCATGGCATCCAGCTTTCTGTTGTATTTAATGTTTGGGCTTTTTTTGTGTTATTTCACTTTTTTCCTAATTGATGTTTATTATATTTTACAAAAGTATTAGCCTGGGATGGATCAGAAGTTGTTTGGAAAAACCTGTCTTCATGTTGTTTGAGAAGAATTCAAATGTTGTGAAATTTTTTAGTCTGGATTTTGCCAATAGTTTCCCTGATGTGTTACTGTGTTTTTCTGTCCCCTATATTTCCTAGAAAGTTGTACCTGGAGGACCAAGATTTGCAAGACTAGAATGTTACGGAGCTTTTTTTTTTTTTTTTTTTAACTTCTTAGAGAAGTGGTGAAAGGTGGTGAAATAAGCCCAAATCTACTATAGTCTAAGACTTACCATGGTGGTTATATTTGAGAAACTAAAACTTCATTCTTCAATTTCAGCATCAGAGCTAGATAACGATGTCCCAAAAGCAACCGGCCTCTCTCCTGAAAGCAGCAACACCCAGAAGGTCCCTGTCATTGCCCTTCCCTCAGAGTCGAGGGAACAGACAGCCACCCTTGGAGAGAGGACATTCAACTGTTGCTACCCAGGTAAAAAATAAAACAACGCACTGAGCCCCTTCTCTGTGCCAAGCACTGTTTTGCAAGCTCTGCGTGAATTCCCTCACCAAATCCTCACGTTGCTCCCGTGTTCACAACACGTGGGCATCTACGTTAGCGCACACACCTTCCCTGAGGGTCCTATAGCATCCAGAGCTCAGCGTGTGACTCACCAGAACATCAAGTTCGTGGTAGCTTCCACCTTGAGGCTATGTTTTAAGAAGAGCTGTATTTTCTTCTCTTCTAGGTTGCCACTTCAAAACCGTTCATGGCATGAAAGATTTGGACCGCCATCTAAGAATCCACACAGGTAGGTATGCATTCACTTGCTCAACGGTTCAGTAAGAAAACAAGGAAACAAGTGTGAATCAAGTGCTAGGTATATAGTAATGAGCAAGACAGTCTCTGCCTCCTCCCCATGAAACCGAGTCTAGTGGAACAGGCTTGGGGGAGAGAGCAAAAGGGGTACGAAATGAAAATTAAGAGGTCAACAGAGGACAAGCTACAGAGAGGCCTGTGTAGCCACAGGAACCTTAGAAAAGAGCAGTAAGGTTTCTTCTTAAAGGTGCCTTTTTTTAGGGCAACCAGCTGCTGGGAAGAGAGAAATAAGATATGTGGAAGCAAGGGAATGTCCTGACCTATGCCCCGATCTATAGTCTGCAAACTATGGCCCGTGGGCCGACCCCAGCCTGCGGTCACGTACTTTGTTTACCTGTTGTTTGGGGCTGACCTGGTGCCCCAGTGGCAGAGCTGAGTAGTTGCAACATGGACTGTGGGGTACACAAAGCCTAAAACACTTACCCAGACCTTTGTAAAACTTTGCCAAGCCTCAGCCTATAGTATAAACTCTACACTTGCCTGCATGAGCAAGGATGTGGGTTGGTTTACACAGAAACCAAACTCAGTGGCTTAAACATAATCAGGTCTATTTCTCCAGTACAACTTCAGAAGCAAGTAGTCTACAGCTGGTCAGATGCTCTGCCAGCGGGGTCCAAGGCAGCTGCTCCAGTTCCCCGAATCTCTTAACCAGTGGGGAACAGAAGTAGGGCCTGGGGAGCTCTCGGCACCCCTCCCTCGGGCTATGACACAGAAGCAGCTTCCCTTGTGACCCGGGAGACATGAGCAGGACTTGGTCCTAGCCACACTAAGCATCGAGGGAGGCTGGGGAATGGGTTCGAGGAGGGTAGCCACGTGCTCAGCTGGGACTCTGGAGCCTCTACTGTTGAGAAGACAGAGCTTTCTGGACAACTAGTTGCCTCTGCCAGAGATGGGCATTGTGCTGTAGAAATAAGGGAAGGGGCAGGTTTTCCTGGGGAGAGTGGGTCATGAAAGGACTGTTAGTAAAGAAACGTTTGACCTTCACCTCGAAAGACAAGGCCACCTGATGACAATGCCAGAGCACGTGGATTGCAGGAGCCAACTGAGGAAAGATGGGGAGGTGCCATCATGCCCCGTTTAGGGAACTTCAAAATGGGTCACTGTCCGAGGGTAACTTCAGCAGTTCTCACTTGGGCTGTGCTACTGCCGTCTAGTAGGTGGAGGCCAGAGGCACTGCCCAAATCCTGCAGTGGTCAAGATAGCCCCTGCAACCAAGAATTAACAGCCTGGAACGTTCACAGTGCCAAGACTGATCTAGAGAGATGGGCAGGGGCTGGATTAATCTTTTTTTTGAAGTATTATAGGGTTGCAGGAAGTACAAGGCAAGACCTTGTCCTTGCACCAGGGAAGATGCAGGGTGGACCGATTGCTCTCCTAATAGATGTAAACTTTGGCTACTTCCAAGTCTAAGGTGACTACTCTATTTCTCCAAATCTCCTAACTGAGGGAAAGTAGGAGAGGGGGCTGGGGAGCTCACAGCATCTCTCCCTCAGGGCATGACCCAGAAGTAGCATCCCTTGTGACTAGTAGAATAGTGGTACCCAAGCAATGGTGTCTTGAAACCGAAGTGTTTCTGTCCTGTGCCAGTGCAGGCTGGTATGGCAGCCCCATAATTTCAGGGACCTGGGCTCTTGTGTTGCTCTGCCGTCCCAAGGGTACAGCACTCATTAGCCTGTCCAAAAATGGCTTCTTGCCACCATAAAGGCACATCCTGGAAGTCACTCATATCACTTGGGCTCATGCCCATTGGGCCAGAACTTAGTCACATGGCCACCCATAGCTGTGGAAGTGAAGGCTGGGAAAACAAAGTCTTGTGTGTGGCCATGTGCCCAACTACAAAGATGGTTCTATTACCAAGGGAAAATGGGAGAACCGATGCATAGGGCTAAGTGGTATCTCTGACCCAGTTACGTGTGGGAGGCAGGGCTGGTGATGTGTGTGCAGGTGATCATTTAAGGCTCGAGCTGGACTACCTTCCCGCATAGGTATAACAGTGGTCCTGAAATGACAATTTTGGGATCTTCTACCCTTAAAAATTGAAGATCTTCCCAAAGAGTTTGTGTTCTATCATAGTTACTGTATTTGGAATTAAAACTTTATTCATCTAAAAATAACAGTAAACTCATGACATAGTTACTTTTCATTAAAATGTTACTATTTCCTAAAGCAAAAAATATAGTGAGAAATGGCATTGTTTATACACTTGCAAATTCTTAGGCCTGGCTTAGTGGGCAGCTGGGCTCTCATACCTGTTGCTGTATACAGTCCATTGTGATGTGTTTTTGGTTAACACATGAAGAGAACCTGGCCCCTCATGTGTGTTTGAAAATGGAGGGGTATTTTGATAGCATTTTCAGGTAATTGTTCTTTACTTAATACTATACCAAAATGCAACAAATGGTAGCTTCAAGGTTAGTTGCTATATGGAATCTGCAACCATATCAATAAATTTTTCATGCTGTTAAATCCATTGGTCTAGTTTGCCCTTTGAATGAATCTTACCCATGCTTAATTTTGTCACATTGTGCATTAGTCACCTGGAAAATACTGGTTTACTGATATAGATTCTTCCAAACATTGACCTATCTCATTATGCCACAAGAAAAGTCACTGTCATTAATATCTATCTCACTAAAAAAAATCTAAGTACTGGGAAGCCCTGAACTGGGTAGCAGACATGTCTTCTGAAATTCCGTCACGAGACCCCAAATGTTGTCATTATGACACTCTTGGTAATTTTCCATGAGATGGCAGGCTCACCTCATTCATTTAAGATTTTCTGCCAAATACTAAATCGGAAAAAGCCATAGTTTATCTTAGTTCAAGTGAAAATGACGTTTTCCAGAGCCTATAGCCCCAGCTACCTGGGAGGCTAAGGTGGGACAGTCACTTGAGCCCAGGAGTTTGAGTCTTATCTGGACAACATAGGGAGACCCCCACGCACTGCCTTTTTTTTTTTTTTAACAGAAGCTTGGGGGAGATCTAGTTCCACTTGCAATACAACCGTCACACAAGTGTCTTTTGGAGACCACCAATGTACTTTGGTTTGCAGCAGAAATACCTTAAGTGTACTTCCTGTTCTATCACAGAACATTAAAAAGGCTTATTCAGGGGGGAGCAATTTAATCAGTTCTAGTTTTATCGCTTCATCCAAGATTTTCCTAAGTGGACCTGGCTGTTTTCTCTGGGAGCACATGGCGGTGGAGAGTGGCCACTGGGAGAGCTGGTGCCCCTGCCTCCATCCGTGGTAAGGCTCCAGCAGTTCTCCCCACCACTGCCGCTACATCAGTGCACATTCAACAATGACAAAGGCAAATCATTTTTTAGTATCATTAGAATGGTTTTGACCCACAGATACAACCAGAAGAGTTTTGGGGACTCCCAGGCATCTACCAGCTGCACTTGGAGAACCGAGTTTGACAAACATGGCAGCAGGGTGTGCAGCACATACACAAGTGGCTAAGAACAAGAGCTGCCGTGTGCCTGGTCTGCAGGCTCACTGAGGGCTTATCTGTGGAGAGAGTAAAGGCATAAAGCTGGATTATGATCACGTCAGAAGTCTTAGAAAACCAGGCTTTGAACTTGGAGTAGTTCTTATTTTTATTACCTTGATCCTGAAGTTGCTGCTTTTTAATGCCTTTTAAATGGCAGTTTGTCCTGGAGGAAGAAAACCTAATTCTCAAACATCTCAGAAATGGAGTGGGTGATAGAATGAGGAAGAGTAGGATAAAAAATGCTTTATTCCTGTTTCCCATGTAAAGTCTTACAGTGGTAACATTAACAGGAGTAACTTCTGGAGAAAGGGTTTAAAAACAATTCAAATTCTTTTCTCAATCTTATGCATTGAGTGTATGTGGTGTTCCAGTTTTTAATCACTTCAGTGAAAGAGGAATAAATTATATTTGAATTTGCAGTGACAGAATGAGTTCCCTTTGCCACCTCTAGTTCCATACTATCCCACTTGCTGTCTGGATGATAAAATTCATCTGGGAGAGAAGGCACAAAAGTAGCTAAAGTCTTAGGCATCAAGACCTTTTGCTTTGTTAGAAACTAAAATACCATAGAACTGTAACTCGGTGTGATGGTGGAACTGGCAGAAATGGAGTGTGGAAATTCACCTCCAGGTGGCATTGCAAGTCAGCATGAGAATGGGTGGAGGATGTGTTGCTGGGACAAATCAGATGTCTCTTTGGCTGTCTATCAGGACTAAGATCAGTCCTTCACCTCGCCCTTCACAATTCCTAATACAGTGAGTTAAACGTTAGTCTATAACTGTCCTGGGAAATGGAGGACAAACACATGGCTGGTATAGGCAGACAGGCAAAAAACCACAACGGGGAGGAATGTCGGTTAAATGTCATTAAATCAAAGTTAAAACTTTGAATAAGGAGACACCATTAAAATTCAACCAAGTGTCCCACAAGAAGAAATTTGCACCATAGCATGGAATTAATATGCAGAATCCATAAAGACTTCTACAAATCAAGGACAACTCACTGCAATGGAAAAGGATATATGGACAGGCAGTCAACTAAGATAATAAATATTAGTCACATGAAAAGTCCATAAGCAATGAAGTGAAAATTAGTCACAAATACTATATTTTCCTCATTTAAAATCATGAATCCCAGAATACCGTGTATTAATATCACTGTTAATTTAACCATCACCCTCCTTCCTCACCTCCCAATGCAGAGAAAGATTTGGTTATTTTGGGGGACAAGACAGGGATGTGGAAGGGGGACATAAACTTGAGCGTGCTGACAGGTTGCAGAACTATCTAAAAACGAGTTTTGTGTGTGATCTCCAGGCCCCTTGCTGTGCTCTCATTTATTCTGATAGTTCAAGTTGGTTCTCGTGGATTGCCCAGGTAAACTAACCTATGGAAATGAGATTTCTTTCTGTCTTTATACTTGATCTCGAGTGACTTAGCTTTGGTGCTTCAGTTCAAACTGAAGAGTTAGCAGTGAAAGCAAACCATCTATTTCTTATTCATTATAATGGAAATGCTTTTTTAAAAAATACTATCATGTAGGATTAGAATCCCCCGGACTCTTGTCAAGATCACTTGCCATGTTGAAGTTTATTCTTATTTCTAACCTTCCGAGGTTTGTTTTTTTTGTGTGGGGGGGGGTGGGGAACGGGGAGGGGAGGAAGGGGTGTTAAGGATGATCATTGAATTTCAAATACTTTGCCATTTTAAGATGGTCCTACAGCATTTATTTAGCCTCATAAAGGAGTTTGACTTAATGCTCATATTTTTAATCTCACTTTGTATTCCTTCACTGGGTGCTGGTATCAGGTATCTATTATACAGTGAGTAGAGGCATTTTCAAATATTTTTCTACGCTGTTAAATGATTGACTGTGGCAACACTTTTCCTTAAAAGCTGATGGGACCAGGCATAGTGGCGTATACCTGGAATGGGAGAAGTTGAGGCCAGGAGTTCAAGACTTTGGTGTGCTGTGCTTGTGCCTGGGTGATATAGTGAGACCTCACCTTTTCTTTTTTTTTAACTTTAAAAACAATTAAAAAAACTTTGATAGAACTTACCTGGGATCTTCTTGTGATTTGTTTTCTTGGGAGCACGCGGAGAGGGTGTAGATTAGCCTGAGTTAGCAACATCAACCTCAGTGACAATTAAAAACAGCTCTGTTTGTACCGGTGTCCCCCAGCAGTTACGCTCGGCTCCTTGTGGCCTTCTCTCTGGGACCCTGCCTGGACCATTTCTGTCTGGAACAGCCACATGAAGGCGTTCTTGACCTGTTAATCTGCCGTGAACTTCTGGCAATTTTGGAAAGTCTATGGACCCCCTACAGAATGTTTTTTAGATGTAACTAGACATACTGTCAAATGTGTGATATTTTCATACACTGATCCCTTGCTGCTCAAAGTGTAGTACAAAGACCAGAAATATCACCTAGAAGCTTGGTAGAAATACAAAATCCCAGGCCTCTGAGTCAGAATCTGCATTGGAGACCCTCCCCACCCCCAGGTGATTAACATGCCGAATAGCACTGAGAAGCATCACGTTTAATGTCAGAATCTGGTAGTTGATTAACTGTCCTAATTGTGAAGTAAGTGACAAACACACTCGACACTTGAACTGCAGCAAGTGTAATGCAGCACGACCATGTCTCGTGTCTATCGAGAGGGTCTCGGGTGCTGTAGGTGTGGTTTGTTGCCTACATTCATAGTTGGAGGCAATGCTAAGTTGCAGTTACAGGTAGTAAAAATAAAAACGCCATTAGTTCCCATATAAGGTCTTAGACTCCTTAAATCTTATCCACAGACCCCGGATTAAAAACTCCTGACTTGGAATGTTGCCGGGCATCTTGGGCAAGAGAAAGAAATGTGACAAACCACACGCTGGCTCTTAGCAACTCTTGTCACTTTCTATCATATTTCATTAGCCGGAGTAAGTCATATGCCCAGGCCATAAACAGTTTACCTCAAGGAGTAGATCTTAACATAATTCATATGTTATCAATCTGTTTTCTATTTCTCAAATCAGACTTTGTAATTCTACATCTTCTTGGACCACCATCCATTTTATTGAGTCTTCTAAATTTATGGGGGTAAAGTTCTACTTAACAGTGAACAATTGACTGGGACGGTGGGGGGGAGGGCAACGGAATGCGCTACCAGGTGGAGGTGTTCAGGCAGGGGCTTCTGTAGTCCGGGTGGTTTCTAGCTATCAGGCCCGTATGCTCTTTCTCTGACCTCAGCACCCTCATTTACTGACAGCTGAGGGGAGATACCACGCTGCTTGCTGTTTAGTAGAAGAGAAGGGGTTAACCAGAACATTCTCTGTGACTCATCAGCCAGTGGCCAGAAAACCTTCTAGGAGCCCGGCGCCTGCCACCCTTTATCTTGAACACTTCTATATCCAATCCTATTTTCCAAAATGGGGTTTAGTCTGTAATTTTCTTCATCTGACTTTAATCTGTCCCTTAGGATTCTTCAATTTCTGAGCCATCAGTGAATGGCACCTGTCCCTGTTTCTCAATGTGCTGATTTAGACTTTAACATCTTTCCACCTCTGTGTCTGGACAGAAGGAGGGAGCAGAATCATGCCTAGGAGGTCACCTTGGTCAAGTTTCTGTAGTAATCTTGATTGAGAAGCCCTTAAAACCCTGAATCCTTATGTGTTTGAAGGAGACAAACCGCACAAGTGTGAGTTCTGTGACAAGTGCTTCAGCCGAAAGGACAACCTGACCATGCACATGCGGTGCCACACCAGTGTGAAGCCACACAAGTGTCACCTGTGTGACTATGCTGCCGTGGACAGCAGCAGCCTCAAGAAGCACCTGCGGATACACTCTGACGAGCGGCCGTACAAATGCCAGCTCTGCCCCTACGCCAGCCGCAACTCCAGCCAGCTCACCGTGCACCTGCGCTCCCACACGGGTGAGTCCCCGACCTGGGAATCTCAGTACTGTATTCTTTCTCCAATTTCTTAACCTTTGTTTACTTCAAACACAAGCAAACTTAAGTGACAGTGTGGTAGAAGTAAAGGAATTTGGAGTTTCCATGATTGTAAGGCTTACTTTTTTTTTGGCCAGGGCAAAAGCTTTGAGTAAAATATAAAACCCATCTGCCTGTCATAACTTGACTACATGGAATACAGCTCAGCATGGGTACCCAACACAGCAACCAAGAAGCAAAGGATGTGTCTCAAATAATTCTGACCTATAAACTAGGTGATCCAGGGATTTAATCCACATTCTGATTGCATGGCTGACTTCAGAAATGTAGCAAAATCAGTTGAATGTAATAGTAAATCAAACTTCTAGTTCTAGAAAGTTCCCTTTGTGGGACTTCACTGAAATGAAGATAGGACCAATTCGTCAAGACACAGAAAAACGGAGATTGGGATATTCATAAAAGGGGCTCATAAGATGAGAATTTTCCATGAATTCATGGAAGATGGCAAGTGGATAGGAATATGCTGACATTTAAAATTGAGTACAGAAAGCTGTGTCCCAGCAGGCAAATCAGAAGCAGCCACGGAGTTGGGAACCAGCCTTCCCAGCCAATGTCTGAGTGCCCTGAGAGCTCTGGACTTGGGACTGGCATGTAGACAGCCAAGGCCACAAAGCCTGGAGAAGCCAAAGCCCCTTGGCAAAACTGCCCAACCACCCCAGTAGCAGGTGAAGCCCATGGCATCTGTCTAATCAAACCAGTCTATTCTTCCTAAATATAGTCAACAAAGGATTATGAATTATTTGCAGAAAAATGGGTGAAATAAAATGAGTCAAATCTAACAAATAACAAATCCTTGAAGCAATAGAGTACTTGGGTAATAGACAAGAATTTTTGTATTCTAATTGGTGTCCACCCACTGGCAGATATGTTACATCTAAGTAGGGCTCTATGAAGGGGCAGAACAAAGATGTAGGGATTAAAACTAGGGTTGCTAGCTATAAAACTTCCCAGAGATTGGGGGGGAAATTGGGTTAGTGAACTGAGAATAAGAAGCAGGAATTCTGTTTTCTGACTGGGTCTAGGAAGGAAAGAAAATAGAAGTAGACAAAGTCAAATAAGGAATTCTGTAATTCTAAGGGGCTGGGAGAATGAAAAGGCTCACAAGATGCCAATTAGGATGAAGGCAGTTGGCAGAGAGGATTGTACCCAGGAAGACAGGATAGTGTTGGCTCCCACAACAGAGGAAGGAACAGTGCCCTCCAAGTTGGGAAGTGACCTTGAGCTGAGAATTCCATACCCAGTGAAACTATCTCAAGTATGAGCACAATAGAAAGATTGAGTAAAGGATTCAAGAATTTATTCCCAACCACCATATTAGTGGAGATTATTTGAAAGTAAACTCTAATGAAGGGGAAAAAAAAACTGGCATGAGATATTTGTGTCACTATCTGAATATAACTAACTGGAATTGCAGCAAAGAGAAATATCAGGATGATACTTGTACAGAAGAGAGAAAATTAAATCAAATTCAGAAAATCCTTTTTAAAAATTCCACATAAAAGGTTACATAATTAAGTGACTGAATGACTTCTGAAACTGAGATTCTTTATTCAAGAAATGTAGTCCAAGAAGCAAGCTATAAAACGTGGCTCAAAGTGAGCATGTAAGAAAAGGGACAAATTAGCTGGGCGTGGTGGCAGGCACCTGTAGTCCCAGCTACTTGGGAGACTGAGGCAGGAGAATCACTCAAGCCCAGGAATTCAAGGCTGCAGTGAGCTACGATGATGCCACTGCACTCCAGCCTGGGCAACAGAACCAAGACCCTGTCTCAAAAAAAAAAAAAAAAAAAAACGCAAAACGTAATAAAAACTTTGGTAGTGACACTATCCACTGGCCCAGATGTGATAGTGGCCCTATAAGGCAGTAATTATAATCGTGGTATAGTATTTGGCTCTGCTGAATGTCACATTCCCATTCACAATTTAAATTATTTGTAGCTTGATTCTGAAGTTGATCCGAAAACAACTGAAGTTGGGAATTCACAGGACAGAATGGAAATGATTTTTTGAACTTAAATGTGAAAATAAGGCTACTCCTAACAAGTGAGGAGTCAAGTGTAAAGAAGAGGGAATCCTCAAAGAACCTCTCAAGCCGATGGACTAAGACGTGAGGCTGTAGCCCAGATTAGATGGCAGCGTTAGAGGAAGAGCAAGACACAGCCATCCCAGCACGGGCTGGGGACGGGGTCTGTGTAGGATAAGATTCCCCACTTTGCTAACTGAAGTTTAAAGTAACAGCCTCCAAGACAACTGAAAGCCCTTAAGCAATGCCCCCAGGGAATGGGACTCTAAATCAGAGAGGAGGCTGTGGCTTTTCATTACCCGTGCCCAGCTCCTGCTGCCGTATTCATGTTTTAATTTTATAAATTGTCTATAGTTATAAAACTAAAACTTTAATTAATACAACCCAATAAACTGACATAATATAG
The DNA here is from genome assembly GCF_020740605.2 of Lemur catta. Classification (NCBI taxonomy): domain Eukaryota; kingdom Metazoa; phylum Chordata; class Mammalia; order Primates; family Lemuridae; genus Lemur; species Lemur catta. The sequence continues at coordinate 42,839,438 of NC_059144.1, read as the reverse complement.
ACTAAACGCGATCATCATTGGAACAGTTGTGTGTAACTTAAATCTCCCCTCCTGTATTTTTAATTCTGAGAAGTCAAGTTAAATGAGAATTTAGATTTGAAACTGAAACATCAAGAGTGTGAACGTGGGTGCTATAATGCTGGGTTCAAATCCCTGCTGTTTCACCAAGGTCAATTAACTTGACCTAAGCCTCAGTTGCCCCATCTGTAAAATGGGGGCAATGGTACCCCCTCATAAGATTGTGAGGATTGAGGGAGTTAATACACGCAGTAAGTGTTGTCATTATTGGGAGACTGCAAGTAGTTAGAATTCAAAGGACCCAACCATCTCATTGTGGCCAGGTGTGCTGACATGGGTTGGGGAGGGGGGCTCTGATTTGCCTGACTGCTCTAATGGAAACACACCTTCTGTTGCTAGGGGACACCCCGTTCCAGTGCTGGCTCTGTAGCGCCAAGTTCAAAATCAGCTCGGACTTGAAAAGGCACATGATCGTGCACTCGGGGGAGAAGCCTTTCAAGTGCGAGTTCTGCGACGTCCGCTGCACCATGAAAGCAAACCTCAAATCGCACATCCGCATCAAGCACACCTTCAAGTGTCTGCACTGTGCCTTCCAGGGCCGGGACCGGGCCGACCTCCTGGAGCACAGCCGACTGCATCAGGCCGATCACCCCGAGAAGTGTCCTGAGTGCAGCTACTCCTGCTCTAGCGCGGCTGCCCTGCGCGTGCACAGCAGGGTCCACTGCCAGGACCGTCCCTTCAAGTGCGACTTCTGCAGCTTCGACACAAAGCGGCCCAGCAGCCTGGCCAAGCACATCGACAAGGTGCACAGGGATGAGGCCAAGACGGAGAACCGGGCCCCACAGGGCAAGGAAGGGCCCAGAGAGAGCAGCTCTCAACACATGGCCAAGATAGTGACGCAGAGGGCCTTCCGCTGTGAGACCTGTGGTGCCTCCTTTGTCAGGGATGACTCTCTGAGGTGCCATAAGAAGCAGCACAGCGACCACAGTGAGAACAAGAACTCGGACTTGGTCACCTTCCCACCAGAAAGCAGTGCCTCCGGGCAGCTGGGCACCCTGGTCTCCGTGGGGCAGCTCGAGGCCTCTCTGGAGCCCAGCCAGGACCTCTAGCTCAGCCAAAGGGGACCGTCAGCTCTTGGGGATTCCAGACAAGTGCCGTCACCCAGCCCTCCAAGGCGAGGCCATGGAGCCAGACTTAGGGCTGCTCCAACTTCAAAGCCTCCAGGGGCATGGCTGAGGTGTCAGTGGTGCGAGGACAAAGCTATGCTGTGGAGATGCTTCTCCATGTTGCTGTCTTCCCTCCAAGAATTATCTAAGCAAACTGACCTGGTGGTTCAAAGTTGGGGTCCACTGAGCCTGCTCTATCCCGTGTGCATAGCTGCTTCGTGATGGATTCCAATTGTAAAACTGATCCATCCCCGATGGAATTAAACCAGTTAGATGACACAGAAGACTTAAAACTTCTCTCTACTGGGAAGGGTCAGGTGAGGAAGGGGATACACGGAGGATCTGGGGTGGCTGGAGTTCTATTTCTTAACCTCTGGGTGGTCGTCACAAGTGTTCGCCTTAAACGTTTGTGGTTTCTTATCTGTTGCCTTACAGTAAAGGCAAACTCATGGTATTAATAGAACCATGCAAAAGGAACACTCAAGTGTTTGCACCCCTCCGCAGACAGGTTGGGGGAAGGGGTTCTCCATCCTCCACCCCATCCAGTAACTTCATCGTCAGTGCACGTGGGGTTTCTCAGTGGTTAGTGCTGCAGCTGAGCGAGAGGCAGTGTGGTCTGGAGGTGGCGCCAAAGATCCAGCTAACACCAACCCAGCCTGTCATTGCGAATCGTGGAGTTCAAGATCCTGTATATCTTCATTCACGAAGAAAAACCCAGGGAACCCTGGGCGGCTGGTTCTGGGATATGATGTGTGGGACAGCCTCAGACCAGCCTCTTTTTCATCACAGAAAGCATTTAGTGTTGGAACCAACATACAACTGAAAATCCAGCCTTCTCGCAGATGGACCCTGTACTTGACTGAAGCTTAGGAGGCGATGGAATCTAAGCAGATATATCTTATCCAAGTTGCTTTGTTTGCTCTAGTTTGGCATCTTTTTTAGAAATACTGCCTTTTTTAAATCTTGTGTGCCCTCGAGCTAAAGATCTATGCTTTTAAAACATTATAATAGATCCATTGTTCTTGGTAAACTAGGAAAATACGAAAACAAACTTTTATAGACCATATACAGGAGACTATCTCACTTATGAAATAGAGGTACATAGCTTATTTTGTTAATGACAGTTTGGACAAATATGACTTCATTTAAGTTTTACATCAGGTGGATGGTAGCATATTGTTGAATCTCTACTGTAAGAAGAAAAGATTAAAACGATGGCAGAGACCCATGATAGAATCTATCACTGCTTTGCTTTGAAGCTATTGTTTCTGATCAGAACAGTATGTGGTTACTGAAGGCTGGTGCTATTGTACAGATTCTATTGTTACTTTTCTGCTCTCTGTCATGAGTCTTATCTGTGTTTCTGTTCTAGAAACTGAAGGTTGTTGACCTTTTAAGTGGGAACTCATAGATTGAAATCACGTAAACGTCCCCTGTACGTCTGGTGTTATAGCTCTTCAGATGAACAGGAATGATATTTTTGTTAAAGAAAGCATTTTTGTTAACAGCTGCGTGGACTTCAAGGGTTTTAGATCCAACCTGGTATCTCCTAGCAAACTTGGATTCCCAATAGAGCGGAGGTGAGCAAAAAAACTTTGGGCTGGACATTAAATGTTTTAGGCATTGGCAAGCCCTAAGTCTCTTACGACTACTCAGCTCTGGTTTTGGCACAAAAGCAACCATAGACTGCAAGAAAAAGAAGGCGTCTGTGTTCCAATAAAACTTTACAAAAACAGGTGGCAGGCTGGACTCAGCTCACGGTCTGTAATGTGCCAAACCCTGCTGTGGAGTGTTTTGATCTGAATTAGCAGTTGTGACTATGGGACACATTAAAAGAGACCAAACTTTCTGGCAAAGACGTAAACGGGATTTGCACAAAGCTGAGAATGTAGTTTAAGAGAATAAGGTGGCTGAGTTGAGATTTAAAAAAAAAAAAAATCTTAAATTTAAGAAAGGAATTAAGATTGAGAACTCAACATTCAGAGAAACTTAGGCTAAGAAGGAAATCTAGGATCAGGAAACTTCTAGGAGCAGGGGTTGGTTGGTATTAAACCTATTTTATTGGCAAGGAAATTAGAAGGTGGCAGTGGGTAGGATTAAAATCATTCAGGAAATAGGGGGTGAACTGGCTAAACCTGCCGGAATGAGACCCAAAATATACAAGCAATCACCGAACTGAAGTGAGAAACGGCCTTTACTAGCAAAGGGTTGCTGGCACGGTGCAGACCAGAATGGCAATGTCTACACCGACCTCGATTTGCACAGTCGGTCTGCATCTGGAATGGGAGACTGACTAATGAGTGTGTTTCCAGTTTGACTTCACCTGCACCTGGGCCCAGGGGTCAGCAAACTTTCTCAGTGAGGGGCCAGATAATGAATGTTAGCTCTGCCAGCCCCGCTCCCTGGCAACTCTGTTCCCTTCTGCTGTTAGGTCGAACTTCTCCACTCTGCCATTGCATCTGTGGATTTAGCTGTGTGCCAATAACTTTATTTAAAAAAAAAAAAAAAAGCCATGGTTTAGAAGGCCAGTTTGCTGACCCCTGAGCACAGGCACCAGGGTAAATGGGTCATGAGTAAAGGGCAAGGGAGAAGCATTAAGAACCCGAGCCTTCGCCAGGTGCAGTGGTGCGCACCTCTAGTCCCAGCGACTCGGGAGTCTGAGGTTGCTGTGAGCTCTGATGACTCCACTACACTCCAGCCTGGGTGACAGACCCTGTCTCAAAAAATAAATTTCTAGGATGAATGTATGAGTTACCTTTTTCTTGGTGGTGTTGAAACTGCAAGGGGTTTTCAGCCTCAGTCCAGTGGCATCTAGTTACGGAGACACGAGGATTGCCAGGGAAGAAAGGAATTTAATACAACAGCCCTTGCTGGGAGAATGGCAGAAGCTGCCTCCCTAGTGGAGATCTGGGCTTTATAAGGAGGGGCCTGTGCCTTGGGCAGGTTGAGGGGACGGTGAGTCCTTGGCTTCAGGGAGTCTGCCCCAGGGGCCTTCAGAATCTCGGCTCCTTTGTCTTGCAGAAAATCTATCATTTCTGGGAAATAAAATTTCAAGTAGTCAAGGGGGAGAGGATTATAAAAACCATATTAGGGGGTCACTGAAATTTGTTCATGGAGCCGGTTATACCACAGATGCGTTCCAGGTCAGGTGTTGAGGAAAGAATGGCTCCTTGTGGCCTTCATTCAGATCAGCTATAACACCTCCGGTGGGGAATCCAGATATCTAGGGAGCACGCTTTTGCTTCTCTGCTTAAGGTTTCTTGCTGCCTTCTGGACACTACACAACATAGTTTTTTAATTTATTCCTGTATTAAACTACTAATGTGAAAAAGCATGGGCCCCGATTCCTGATGCCATCACTACTCGGTGACGCACTGCAATGCTCAAGTCCTCACTCTGAGCCAGGCGTGGTGCTAAGAACTTGACCTGTGCACACCGGTGTAGTTCTCCTGGTGCTGCTGCTGTCCTGAGCTGGGACTAGGGTGAGGCGGGTGAGGCATTCGCCTCGGGCACAGGACTTAAGGGAGCATCAAAAACCTCAGTCATCAAAAAATATTTTAATGCAATATCTTAAAATTGGCAAGCTATGGCCCCGTGGGTCTGTGGCTTTAAAGTTTTATCAGAAGTTGGCCTGCGAATGGGGCCAGGCAGGGCCGTGCAAATTTGGAGTCGAAGCTGATATTTTGTTCATTCTGTATTTCTTTTGCATTAGTTTGAGTTTTTTTTTTTAATTGCATTATGGTATTTACCTTGATTTACTGAAATTTGGGAGATCGCCATAAACTTGTGCCTGAGGCCACCGCCTCTCCCACCACACCTAGTCCCTGCCCCTCTTTCAAATGCAGAAACTGAAGCGTGAAGGGGCAGAAACTTCCTAAAAAGAAAACAATATTGCCCAGTAATAAATCTGGGCTGGGCAATGACAGAACAATCCTAAAGAAGCTGCCTTTTTAAAATATTTAACTGGCAAAGACTGTGCTCAATGTGATGACTTGGTATCCACAAGCCTCGTGGAATGACCACCCATGCTGGGCCTTAGATCCCAGAACTTGTTTGTGCCTAGCTGAAAGTGTGTACCCTCTGACTCCCCAGCACCTGGCAACCACCCTCTGCCCTGAGAAGCCCCCTTGTGTTATAAGCTAATGGAGTTAGAGAAGGAGGTGGGAAAACCCTGCCTCATCCAGCTGGAGATGGATGGCATCTGACTCTCAGTTCGCTCATCTATAAAATGGGCCATGTCAGGCTCTTGGCCTAATGTAAAAACTACCTTTACAAAACAGGAGTCGGCTTACCTTTGTGTCACTTCTTTTAGAGGGAGAATAAGCAAGAACTAGCACTTTGATCTTAACGTTTGGCAGGGATCGTGGCCTGCTTCTTTCCACACAACCACCCCAAATCCTCAACCCAGACAGAAAGGAGTGCCCCTGCCCTTAACGCTGCTGGAAACTTGCACACAAACTTCCCACCTGCCCACCCAGTCACGTTCTTTAGCTCTGCAAAGGACTCGGGGAAGCAGACCCCTCTCGAGTGGGCTGTGTGGGTTACAACCTGGAAGGAAATGCTGGACCAATGAGTGTCCTCTGCTCTCTGGGCAGTAACGTGGGCTCGTTAAAGGTTGGAGGTGGCTTTTCTGTGGAACACCTGGCACAGGTACTGGAGCCCCTGATATATTCTTTATGCAGACATCTCTGTCTCATTAGGGCTGTATTGGGACCATCTCTGCCTGCTCCTTGTGTGTGGGGGCCCATCACAGTCTTCCAAGATAGTCTGCACCTCTGGCCCAGTGGTTCTCCACCATGCATGTCTGCTGCAGTCCCCTGGGAGGCTCCTTAGTACTTGAAATCTCTCTGGAGAAAGGGGCCTGGGCATTTGTACTTTCTCAAGTTCCCTGGGTGATTTTTTTTTTTTTTGGAGACAGCGTCTCACTCTGTTGCCTGGACTGGAGTGCCGTGGCCTCAGCCTAGCTCACAGCAACCTCAAACTCCTGGGCTCAAGCGATCCTCCTGCCTCAGCCTTCCGAGTAGCTGAGACTATAGGCATGTGCCACCATGCCTGGCTAACTTTTTCTATATTTGCAGTTGTCCAGCTAGTTTCTATTTTTAGTAGAGACAGAGTCTTGCTTTTGCTCAGGCTGGTCTCAAACTCCTAAGCTCAAAGGATCCACCCGCTTCGGCCTCCCAGAGTGCTAGGATTACAGGCGTGAGCCACTGCGCCCAGCCTTCCCTGGGTGATTCTAACACGTAACCAGGGTGGGAAGAACTGCATTGGCTGAAGAAACTGGGCCACCTCCATGGGCCGGTGCTGTCACAGAGGGCCTTGCATTCAGGGGGCCCTGCGCTTGGTTGCACGCTCTGCTGTAGTGTTGAAATTTTTTTTCCAAAGAGACAGGGGTCTCCCTCTGTCACCTGGGCTAGAGCACAGTGGTGCAATCATAGCTCACTGCAACCTTGAACTCCTGGGCTCACGTATTGAAATTCTTAAATTTTTAAATAAGGAGCCCTGCATTTTTATTTTGCATCAGACTCTGCAAGTTATGTAGCCATTTTTCTGAAGGAAAGAAGGGAACCTACCAAAAAAGGAAGCCTTGTCTGGATCACGGGTAAACTGGAAAGGCCCTTCCCCACCCACCCCCACTCCCCTCACATACACACTCCCCACCTCCCCACCCCCGAGATCAAGACCCCTGCTTGGGGTTGGCCAGCCAAGGCTCTGGGTGGGAGGAACAAGCAATGGGAACCACTAATACTCAACATATCCCCTGCGTGATTCCGTGCAGACCTCACCGGGGAAGGCGTTTGCATTCATTCCTGCAAGGAAAGACTGAGCTTCAGAGACGTTAACTTGCACAGAGTCACAGCTGGGGCAGGAGAGCCCAGGACAAGTGTCCTAGGCCACAGTGCCTGCAGTCTGACTCTCCACCAGCTTCCTCAGTGCAGGGGTGTCCTCTGCTGGCAGAGACAGAGGGATCAGGGACAGAATCATTGAGTTCTAAGTGTTGAGGCAGGAAAAGGTCTTTTTTGGTGAGGTCTATAGTTGGATGGGAAAAAACTTAAAATATGGGTATCGTTAGATGTTTGGAAAAAGAGCCCCTGGGGGCTGTCCACATGCTGTGGCGAGTGTTGCAATAATGACCGACATGTTCCCCCAACATAGGAAACAAAACTGTAAATTTTGCTTTAAATGCTGATCTTTGATAACTGAACTTGAGCTAATGAGAAGCCACTCCCAGGAGACATTCAGAATAGAATCTGTTTACACCCCATGTGCAGCTTGAGATGTTTCTATTTTAACAGAGGTGGAATGAAGGCGTGAGAGAAGCCTGTCGGGATTAGAACCCATGTCTCAGGCCTCTGAGGCAGTGCTCCTTCTAAATGCCCTGTGCCAGGGGTCCCCAACCTGTGGTGAGTTGTATTATTTCATTATATATTACAATGTAATAAGAGAAATAAAGTACACAATAAATATAATATACTTGAATCATCCCGAAACCATCTCCCCCACCCCAGTCCGTAGAAAAATTGTCTTCCATGAGAACAGTCTCTGGTGCCCAAAAGGTTGGGGACCACTGCCCTATACTGCTTGCTTAGGAGACCCGCATTAAGAGGGAATTCTTCATTATGTCTTGAGTCATGGACCTCTTTGGTCATCCAATGAAATCCACGAATCCCCTCTCGGTAATGTTTAAAAGAATGAAACAAAATGCATAGGTTCGCAAAGGAATATAACTATGTTAAAATAGTTACCAAAATATTTTTGAATTGTTACATTGTTATTAACATTACATAACAAGCTCTAGCAGCAGATCTAGTACTTTTATTCTGAAGTAGCAATGAGCACAAGTGGTTTTTGAGGTATCATAGCCATGATATTATATGAAAATGTCTGATTTCTCTTGTTGACTAAAGCACAGATCCAGCTAATTCTACTGTTGTTTGGTGCCTATGTCCAAAATTGACAGAAATGCTAGATTTAAATCGGAGTCTAGTAAAACTAAAGATTCATTTTTTTCCCCTGATCCAAGTCCCTGGACTCTCAAAATTCCATCCATAGTTTCCTTGACCTCATATTAAGATCTCTGATGTTAAAGGACTATCTGGGGTCTGGTTCTGTTGGTAAAATTCAGACTTGCAGTTGCTTCCATTTTAACCAGATCAGGTAGCACCAGTATTTGAATAATTTTTGTCCCCTCAAAAAAAAATTGCACTTGGGAGGGATTCTTTCAGCAGGGCACTTGTAACACCTTTGTACAGTCCTTTTATGATAAGCCGCCCTTAAGATGGCCCGATCCTCACGTGTTTGAGGGACTTTGGCATCTATTAATAGAGAGCAGACAATTCTAAACTTCTGAAGGCATTGCACACACTCATCTGCTTTCTCTCTCACATGCTGTGTGATACATTTCTTGAAAGGTCACAAAAGACTGATTTCAGCCTAATGCTAAGGGCAGGGTTTTTACCCCATAGCTGGGAAGGCAACACATGAATAACAGCAGCTAATTATGGTATCTAGCCCAGTGTCATCGGCACTTGCTAGCTTTAAGCATCATTTCAGTCAATTGTCCCTTTATATATTTAAGAGAAATTGACTAGGTGTAGACAACTCTAGATTTTGAGAAAAAGTAAATACATTTGCCTCTACTTTGTCCATTTTGTCTTCAGTTGCGAGAAGACATTTCTAATATCAATATTTGAGGGAATCGATGATGCACATGTCACTTAGAATTTTTTTGTCTTTGAAGAAAAATCTGTATTCCAATTAACTTGTTTCTTCACTAACCCAAGCCCAATCTGTAGCCCAGGGATGGACATGCTTTTTTGTAAAGGACCAGATAGTGAATGTTTTAGGCTTTGTGGCCATTACAGTCTCTGTTGCACCTGCCCTTATAGTGGGCAGAAAACAGCTGTAGACCATAAGTACAAGAATGGGATGGCTGTGTTCCAGTCAATCTTCATTTGTGAAATTTAAATTTAAATTTATAAAATTTATGAATTTATGAAATTTAAATTTCATATAATTTTCACATCACAAAATGCATTTGAATTTTTCCCACCATTTAAAAATCTAAAAACCATTCTTAGCTCATGGATTGCACAGAAGCAGGTGGTGGGTTACCATTGGGGAAACTGGGTGAAGCATACGAAGGATCTTTCTGTTTCACTTCTTATAACTGCACATGAATCTACAATTATCTTAATAAAAATTCCAATTGTATAATAGGTCATTGGCTGGAATTGGCCCAAGGGCCATAGTTTGCTGACCCCAGCTCTAGCCAGTCAGAGCAGCTAATGAAAATATGGTACTGAATTTTAAACTGCTCTTATTTCTTTTTCTTTAGGGTTTTTATTGCTATATGTTAATATTTATGGGGTACATGTGATATTTTGTTACATACATAGACTATGCAGTGATCAAGTCAGTACCTGGGGTATCCATCATCTTGAGCATTTATCATTTCTGTGGGTAGGGAATATCCTGGTCCTCTCTTCTAGCTATTTTGAAATATGCAATACATTGTTAACTATAATCACCCTACTCTGCTATGGAGCATTTAGAACTGATTCCTCTAACTGTGTGTTTGTAACCATTGACCAACCTCTCTTCATCCCCGAGACCCCACCCACACACCCCTCCCAGCCTCTGGTGACCGTCATTCTACTCTCCACCTCCATGAGATCAACCTTTTTAGCTCCCACATATGAGACAGAACATGCGATATTTGTCTTTCTGTGCCTGGCTTATTTAACTTAACATAATGACCTTCAGTTCCATCCATGTTGCTGCAAATGACATGATTTCATTCTTTTTTATGGCCAAATAATATTCCATTCCATAACACCAGACACACACACACACACACACACACACACACACACACACACACACATTTTCTTTATCCATTCGCCCGCTGGTGAGCACGTAGGTCGAATCCATATTTTGGCTGTTGCAAACAGTTCTGCAACAGACCTGGGAGTTAAACTGCCCTTATTTCTTAGATTGTTTTTGACGTGAGCACAATGTTTGAGTGTGATTTTTTCTGATACCTGTTATTCCCAAATACTGGTTTTATATTACAGCTGAAATACAAAAGCCTTTGCCACTAGCTGTCGGCATATTTAGAGACAGTGTTCCTCAAGCATCTAAGTGATAGGAAATAAATTTACATTTGTCAAACGTTAGCTTAATTAGAAAACACATCATCTAAGAAAGCCATTTGTAAAAACTGCATTCTTCAAATGTTTTATCTTTTAAAGTACTAATACATAGAAAAAGCAGTACCAGAGGATGTGCAGTAAAACACCTCTTGTCACCGATCTTCATTTTCCCTTGCAAGAGGCAGTCAACATGAGTAGTGTCTTGTGTAGCTATAAAAGTTTTGATTTAAAATTTGTCATCATGGCCATTTTGAGGTTGGGTTAGTTGCCAAAAATAGTAATTACGCTACCTACCAGTGCTCTGAGCCACACAAACATCTCAACTCCGTTCAGGAACTTTCCAGTGTGTAGGTGATGCTGGCCCCACGTTACAGATGAGGCTTCTGAAGGGCAGTCATCAGACAACAATAGGTGGCACTTCCAGGGCATTTCCTGTGATGCCTCCCTCTGGCATCAGAGCTCCCTCTCCTCGCCCTGGCTCACTCCTGCACGCCAAGCAGCGATGACCCTTGTCTCCACCTTGTGAATGATGTTCCTCTACTCTCTTTTCCTTCTCTGCTTCTTCCGTCTACACATGTGCCCCATCTGAGATGGCCGTGCAATGCTGGGATCCCCCAGGGGGTCACTGCAGACCCCTCAGATGCATTCCCACCCATCGTAATACGTTACCTGTGACCATCTCATTGGAGATGTACAGGTGACCCTTGAACAATGTAGGTTTGAACTGCGTAGGTCCCCTTGTGTGTGGGCTTTTTTCCACCTCGGCCACCCTTGAGACAGCAAGACCAACCCCTCCTCTTCCTCCTGCTCTTCAGCCTACTCAGTATGAAGATGATGAGGATGAAGAACTTCATGATCCACTTCCACTTAATGAATAGTAAATATATTTTTCTCATGATTTTCTTAATGCTTTATTTTATCTAGCTTACATTATAAAACTATGGTGTGTGTGTGTGTATATATAAGACATAAAAAATATTTGTTCATTGACTATGTCATTGGTAAGGTTCTGGTTGACAGTAGGCTATTAGCAGTTTGTGGGGAGTCAAAAAATTATACACTGATTTTAGACAGGGGGTTGGGCCCCCAACTTCCTCATTGTTCAAGGATCAACTGTACTAAGGATGAACTAACAATCTGCTCTTCTTGTTCCTTAAAATCATTCAGGATTTAAAAATTGTTCTTGGGCAGGCCAAGACTAGTGGGACACACATTTCCCTGACCTTCCTTTTCCTCCTCTAGTAATACAACTTGTATTTTTACATCCAGTGGGCATGGTTGACCATTAAAGAGGACACTACTGTGGAATGAACAGAACATATCCCCTGGCAGGAGCCACCCCAACTGTGAAAAGCAGTGCCCTACTGCTCATTGGTTAGAAGTGTTGGATGGTGTATTAGTCAGCTATTGCTGAGATAATGGTGCATAACAAGCCACATCCCAAAACCCAGGTCCTTACAACAAGTGCTATTTTTCTGGCTTATGGCTGACCAGGGCTGCTCAGTTATGGGCTCTGGTTAACTAGAAGTGGTTTAGGGTTAGGTTGGGTTCAGGTCTATCCCTGGGATCTCCGACCACATTCCTTTTGGATCAACAACAACCATGATTTTCTCATGGCAGATCACAAGTGCAATATGCAAGCCAAACTCACAAAACCGTGTAAAGCCTCTGTTCACATCACATCCACTAATGTTCCATGGCATAAAGCAAGTCCAACGTCAAAGGGGTGGGAGATTTTTGTCTACAGAGGGAGAACTGTGCAAAGTTATGTAGTGAAGAGTATGGGTATATAATCCTATCACAGGGAAGTAAAGAATTGGGACCCATAGTCTAATCCAGAGATCAGCAAACCAGTCCATGGGCTAAGTCTGCCCTGCCACCTGTTTTTGTGAATAGTTTTATCAGAATCCCAGTCTACAGTTGAGATAGTGATAGATTCACATGCAGTTGTGGGAAATATACAGACATCCCTTGTACACTCCGCCCAGGTGTCCCCAGTGGTAACCCATTTTTCTGTACAACCTTTGAGCTAATGGCGTTTAGGTTTTTAAATGGCTAAAAACAAAACATTTTGTGATGTGAAAATTATATTAAATTTGAATTTCAGTGTCCATAAATAACATTTTACTGGAATACAGCCACATACATTCATTTACCTTACCTATGGCTGCTTTTAGGCTGCAAAGCCTAAAATATTTAGTATTGGGCCCTTTACAGAAAGGACTTGCCTACCTTGCTCTAGAATGGCAACCGCTTGCCCTTGTTTTGGGAGCACCATGTGCCAGACATTCTTCTCAGTGCTTTACCTTCCTTAAGTCATGGCGTCATGGCAAGAATTGCATGAAGGAGGCACTCCCATCCCCATTTTACACATGAGTCAGCTGTGGTCATGGAACTTGCCCAAGGTCGTAGAGGTAGTAAGTGGTTGAGCCACTATTCAAACCTGGGCGGCTAGACCTGAGGTCCCGCAGCATTAACCATGGGGCTGTTCCACATCTCTGCTGCACCCCCGTGAAAATGAGACATGTGATTTTAAGTGCTCTGTGTACTGGACTGCAGATGAATTTCAGCATAAAAATTTATCAGGCGAGGAATGTACCAGCAACCCCTGAGCCCCCCTTAACAGGGCCCTTAACTTCTCTGTTGAAATTCTATTCATCCTTTAATGCCTGTTTCAAATGCCACCTCCTAATCCTGCCCTAACCAGAAGTACTTTGTCTTCTTTCCCCCAGCAGGCAGTAGCTCTCCTCCAATCCTGCTTTTGTGTTTGTTTCCTTTGCTTCTTTCTTTCATGGTGTCCTTGTTTTGCTCATCTTCCTCCCCTCCGGGATAAACTCCACTGGGGATACAGACGCTGTGGTGTTCAGGTCTGTGCTAGGTTAGATAGACAGCATCTTCCAGATTTGCATATGAAGTATAAGACACCAACATGGTATATGTTACAACTGGGAATTGCAAAACTTTGCCTCTGGTGTCCACGTGGTTTTGTGGTTTCATGTAAGGAACCCATCCCGGTGCTGAGTGGCTTGTTGGTAGTGGAGGCTGGATGAGACATTTGAAAGGTGAACCACTTTTTGGTATTGAGAATGCTCTGTCCTTAAAAACTATCAATGTTTTAAAGTAACTTTGTTTTCTTGCTACAAAAGCAATATGTGGTCATTAGAGGAAATATGGAAAAGCAAAATAAAATTTAAAATGTATAATGCAGTCATTGCAGCATCTTGGTATCGGGGGCACCTCCAATTCAGAGGCAGGTAAGGACCTTGCAGTTTTTCCCTTGTTGCAAATACTATGATGAAAAGCCTTTTAGAAAACTGTGGAGCTCATCTTTATTTCCTAAAGATAAACTTCGAATGTAACATGGAAATTCAGAGCCCAAAGGCTGCAGTTAAGTTGCCTGGTTTGGTTTCTGACTCTTATTTTATTAGCTGCATGACCTTGGTCGTATTACTTAAGATCTCTGTGCCTCATTTTTTAAGTCTATAAAATGGAGATAATCATAGTGCATATCTCTTAGAGTTGTTGTGAAGATTGAATAAGTTAATATATGTAAAGAGCGAGAACAGTTCCTAGCACATAAGCAGCCCAAATCAAAAGCTAGCTAATTATGATTTATACCTTTAAATGAATAGTTACTAACTACAGGCAATTCTAAATTACCCATGCCTGCTAGGATGTATAGGCGTTTCTTTAATACCCAAATCTTTTATATGTTGCTTTGGAATTATTTATATAACTTTTTATTGGATTTACTTTGCTAATTTTAACTTCTGATGCTCATACTTGGATTAGTGTAGGACAAATCTACACATATCTTGCCCTTTCTCCCCTTGTCTTTGGTCAAATAAAAAATATGTGTACTTTGTAAATAAATGAACATGATATAAATAAGTGGACACAATAGAATAGAAATCGTATTTATTACCAAGAAAATTTAATCCCATAGCCAGAGACTGCTTGGTGAAAGAGAATTCTTATACTCTACCAGGGGGAGATTTATCAGAGAACAATTTATTAATAGCAATAGCTACCAAAATATAAAATGCGAACCTGGGTGTGGTGGCTCACACCTGTAATCCTAGCACTTTGGGAGGCCGAGGTAGGAGGATCACTTGAGCTCAGAAGTTCAAGACCAGCCTGAGCAAGCACGAGACCCTGTCTCTACAAAAAATAGAAAAATTAGCTGGGTGTGGTGGTGCACGCCTGTAGTCCTGGCTTGGGAGGCTGAGAGAGGAGGATCACTTGAGCCCAGGAGTTAGAGGTTGCAGTGAGCTATGATGATGCCACTGCCCTCTAACTGGGGTGACAGAGTGAGACCCTATCTTCAAAAAAATTAAAAAAACTATATTAAATGTGAATACCCTTTGACACAGCAGTTCTACTTATAGGAATTTCCTTCGTGGAATTAATTTGGTTAAATGTGCAAATGAGTATGTACAAAGACGTTCAGAGCAGCACTGTCTAGAAGAGCAATTAGTGGGATACAACCGAAATTTCTGTGAGGACAGAGCTGGTCAAGTTCGGCTGCAGATGCATGGTGGGTGACCACACAAGTCTTAGAAAGGCAGGGTTGACCCCTGTGCATTGACTCGGAGTGTGACTGAAGGTCAATTATTAAGTGAAAAAAAAAAGCAAGTTGCAGAGCAGTCTGGAGTGTACGATAACCATTGTTTTAAAAAGAAGGTCCATGTGCGGGTATTATCTCGAAGGGCATGAAATAACTGTAATGGTGGCTCCCTGTGGTAAGTGGCGCTGACGTGGAGAGAGAGAGAGTGCTTCTACTTCTCTACTGCCCTTCTGTCTGGTAGGCTTTTTACAACAAGCAACTATTGCGTAAATAATAAAAATAGTGTTTATATTTATCTGCCAGGTTCTGATTTATTTACTTTGATGTCCATGTTCTAAAGATATACGTTAATTTAAATGTGTAAAATCCTTTGGAATGTAAAAATTCTACAAACATCTCTTTTCTCAGATTTTACTTGTTCCTTGCAAGAGTTCTACACACACGTGCACGTGCACACTTTCTGCCGCTGCACTGATTTTCCCCCCTCCCACCTTTGGACTTTTTTTTTTTTTTTTTAATTTTTAAGATATGGGCTCTGTCACCCAGACTGGAGTGCAGTGGTGTGATCATAGCTCACTGCAGCCTGGAACTCCTGGGCTCAAGCCATCCTCCTGCCTCAGCCTCCCCAGTAGCTGGAACTATCGGCATGCAACACTGGCATTTTTTGTAATTAAAAATAATGCTGCATTTATCATCTTAATGGTTAAAGCTCTTTCCGTACATAAGATTATTTTCTGCAGATAGATTCCCAGAAATTGAATTACTGGGTCAAAGGTTATGAACATTTTTAAGGCTCTTGCTAAACATTGCCAAAATTGCTTTCCACAAAGGTTGCACCGGTTTACACTCATTACGCTGAAAGGTCCAGTTTACTGTCCCCTTTTCTAAATTAGGTATTATTTTGTTAAGTACTGTGCTAATTTAGATAAACTGATAATCATTATAGCATTACTCTTAATGGCAGTAGTAGAGAAATTTTTAAAACTCCTACGAGATTGTATTTTTGCATCAAGTGAGACATAGTGTATTAAATAAAAGTATAACAAAAAATGTCAACAATCATGAGTGTTCTGATGACCAGGTGTCAATATGCAAATATAAAATCTACCAGCCCCTTAATCAGACAATGTAGTCAGCTCTATAAGCATAAAATAATTTGAAATTTTACTACTTGGTGCATAACTATTATAACCGGCAAAAAGGGAAATTATTAAAAACCTGGACCTTTTTGCCCCCAAAATGTTGGGAATTTCTCCCATATGCCTTGATTTGCTTAAGCAACATTAATATCACTCAGATATGTCACAGGACTCAGCAAAGGCTGTAACTTCTAATTGGACAGTGATGTCCATGATGACCAAAAAGCGGCTGGCACAATTGGTGATGACTCTGCTTGAAAATTGCCCAGCAGGGAACAGTTTCCAATTGATTATCTTTCATCGCTAATAGCCTCAAAGACGGTTTCTATTCCTGTGTTTAAATGTAAATCTTGATCATGGAACAAAGTAGTGATCTAGGAAAGGCAACGGGGCGGGCCCTACGATAAAATAAATGGACAGCTTTGCCGGATTTTCAGTAACTCGGAGGGCAACCTGAAAATCGGAAATGCGCAGCAGTTGACAAGCCTCCTTATGTCAGAAAATGAATGGGGACCTTAGACATGGGGAGGGGAGATGGAGAGAATCCTCCCCCAGAGATCGTTTAAAACTGGACATATTCAAAAGGAAGGAAGGAGAAATTCAAATCCAGTATCTATTAAGGGCTACTCATTGTGCTGTCATTTATGTAACCTCATTTAATTATTTGGGAAAAGATTCAGTATTGCTGCAAAGTAGCTTAGTTTAAGAACAGCTGAAAATACATGATATGAATAATCCAGTAAAGGGCTTAAGAGGGTATAAAGAATGTATGTGGCTTCTCAATTTCATTTTTCAAATAGAGAATCCAGGTACCCAATATTACTCTTTTTATATCCATAGAAGGGGATTCTGTATAATCTAATTGGGCACTAAGAGAACAAAACCTTCAGTACTATGATATCACCCCAAAATGCCTGTAATGATGCCATAGCCAGCAGAAAGAATGTATTGTCCATAATACTGTTCAACAGAAAGCAGAGAAGTTGGTGCCTTCAGTACAGAAATATTTATTGAGCACATACTATGTGCCTGGCATTGTATGAGACCACGGAGAAATGCAATAAAGATAAACATAAATATATGATTTTTGTTCCTTTTAAGTAATTGTATTTCTTTCATTATTATTATAAAAGTAATACATGATCATTTTTAAAAGATTCAAACCTTATAATTTAAAAAGAGGAAGATGGTGGACAATTCCATAAATGTGGCTGGGAAAATTGATTATCAGTTTGGAAAAAAGTAAAGTTAGATTCCCTATCTTACTCTACTTACAAAAATTAATCCTCATTGATTAAA
The DNA here is from genome assembly GCF_020740605.2 of Lemur catta. Lineage (NCBI taxonomy): Eukaryota > Metazoa > Chordata > Mammalia > Primates > Lemuridae > Lemur > Lemur catta. The sequence goes on along the minus strand of NC_059144.1, from coordinate 42,822,097 downwards.
TGACGAAACCGAAAAGGCAAAACTATGATCATGGTGGAAGAAAATTCTAGAAACATCTATTTATGACTTTATTTAAAAGATAGAAAAACCATCAGAGAGATTTGGCACCTCCCAATTTAAAATACCAGTGTTGTTCATGATCATAGGATGCTAGCAGGAAAGTGACAAGACAGGCAGGGTACATGGGGAGTGTGCCACCCATGTCAGACAGGTGACTGACACCCATAACTCCTTCAAATCAGTAAGAAAGAGACGATGCTATGGGGAAACGTGGGCAAAGTGTGGACAGACAGATGCCTGAAGAGGAGAGACATGTGTTCAGTGCCACATGCAAAGGGCTGGCCTTAACCAGCCAGGGAAAGGGACCTGAGAACAAGTGAGATGGTGCCATCAGGTGTTGGGGAAGGTGGCTAAAATATAAACATGGGATTTGAGGGTCCAGTCCCCAAAACACAAAAATTTGCTACACAGCTGTCTCAAGCAAACACACTGACTTGGACAACATTGTCAAGACTGAATGATCCTGCCCTCACCTAGTGGTGGAGAGAGCAGAAGGCAGAGCACAGACCCTGCAGCTGTGGTTAGAAGTGTAGACTCACATCTCAGACCAGCTCTGCCACTTCCCGCTGAGAGGCCTGGGGCAGGGTACCCCCAAATGCCTCCACCACCAGCCCCTTGCTATAGGATCTCGAGTGAGTCCACCAGTCTCTCGGAAGCTCAGCAGCCTCATCTAAAGGGTGGTCACAGGGTTGTTGGGAAGATTAACTGAGATGAGGCATCTTTGGCATCTGGTCCAAATCCTGTTATATAATAGGTGCTCAGTTAATGATGGCTATGATTAGGATTGTTTATTTGATCCTCCATAAATTATAGGTCTGTGAAAATAGGCTCTGGGACAGGCATAAGATAAATACTGGCTAATTCTAATGTTTGCCCTCAAATATTCAGAAAGGATTCTAATTTCAGATAATAATGAAATCAAGATATAAATTAATAAAGCTGGTCTCCTCTGTACCACATGTAGCCCTTCTGGAAATTAAGTATTAGGGCATTTTTAAATATACCTGTTTCTTTTTATCTAACAATGCAACAAAGCAGAATGTAAGTTTTTTTTTCCTTTCCTTCTTCCCTAACACACCTATTAACCAGCAATCCTGTTGATCATATCTCCAACCTAGATCTTTTTTCTTTTCCCTTGAGCTTTTAACTTTTTACTTTGAAATAATTTTAGATTTAGAAAAACGCTGCAAAAATAGTACAAAGTTCCCAGCAAAACCTTTCACCCAGCTTCCCCAAATGTTAGCATCTTACATAACCACAGTACAATTTTCAAAATGCAGAAAGCAACCTTGCTATGATACCATTAACTAATCTACAGTCCTTATTCAAATTTTGCCAATTGTTCCACTTATGTTCCTTTTCTGATCCAAGGTCCAATTCAGAATTCCAGGCTGTCCGTCTTCCTCTGTCTTTAGCGACCTTCACTAAAGGTCAGTACTTTGAAGAGTTATTTTATAATGTTCTTCAGTTTGGGATTCTCTGGTGTTTTCTCACGCTGAGATGGAGATTATGCCTTTTTGTTCATGATGCTACGGGTGGCTTTTTCAGCAGGTCCTGTCGGGAGTTCCCCGAGGTCGTTGTGCCTCATTGCTGGTGATGTTCTTTGGTCACTTGGTGAAAGCGATGTCTGTAGGTTTCTCCACTGCAAAGTTATACCCTCTTCTCCTTTGTCCTTGATGAATATCTCATGGGGAGATTCTCTGAGGCTCAAATATCCCATTTCTTTTCATTCTTTCACCCGCTAAGAACCATTATCAGCGATTCTTGCCTGCAAAAGTTATTCCTATGGTGTTTGCCAAATTGTGCTTTTCAAATCCTGTCATTCCTTTCACACTTATTAATGGGAATTCCTCTGGAAGGAAGCACTGCTCTTCCCCCACTTACTGATGTATCGGGCAGGAGGATCTCTCCAGACCAGGAGTTCAAGGCTACAGTGAGCTATGATGGAGCCACTGCGCTCCAGCCTGGGCAACAGAACAAGACCCTGTCTCTTTTAAAAAAAGTGTTTTGTGTCCAGACTTCTAATTTCCAGGTGGCGGCAGCCCATCCAAATAGAAGAACTCTGGATTTGGAAGTTCCCTTCCGAGTTAAGGACCAGTTCTGTCAGTTCTCTACTTCACCTTAAGATGTCACTAAGTGACTTGGGCCGCAGCTTCCACTGGGTGTTGGGGAAAGGGCTGGGAGGTCAGGATGGGAAGGGAGGAAATGACCCGGTGTTATGAACAAATCTCCCACTTCCTCAGGGCCTGGCAGACAAGGTGACAAGGCGCTGATGTGCCCCACCCGGCTTCACAAGCCACTCGTTAGCACACCTGATATTCCAGAGCCCTGGAACGTTCTGTTTTCTGCTACAACCAGAGCCTTCACAAATCAGGCCGTGTGGGATAAATCATGTCACGTTGTGATTGACTCCCCATTGTGGGTCCAGCACTGTCCCTAAGACTCCAGGGTGGACTCACAAGAAATGCTCAGTGATATTTCTGCTCTCCAGAAGTAGTTGGGGGACTGAGACACACGGGAAAGAAAGAACCAAAAGTAGGACAAGCTCCTACAGGCAACACGGCATTCTGGATTGGGTCCTGGAGTAGAAGAAAGATCATTAGTGAAAAAACTGGTGAAAACACAATATAACTTCTAGTTTAACTGGCAGTGTTGTGCCAATGTTAATTTCTCAGTTTTGATGAATATACCTTGGTTACCTAGATGCTAACATTAGCAGGATCTGGGTGAAACATGTATGAGACCTCTCTGTACTATCTTTGCAATATTTCCAAAATTAAAAGTGTACAAGGCGGTGTTGGCTTGGATGGTCTTAGATGTATGGTACAGTACTCCAGAGGCAGTGACTGAACCCCTGAAATCAAACAGGCCTGGAAACGAGTGTCTCTCCTCACCACCTACCAGCTGTGTGACTTTGGGCAAGTGACTTAACCTCTCAGAGCCTCAGTTTTCTTATTTTTAAACAACGTTCATCTCAAAGGGTTGTTGTGTGTGAGGGCTCCATGAGATAACATAGAAATACTCCTAGTTCGGTACCTGCACATGGGAAATACATGCTAGCTTTCCCCTTCTCTGTCATTTCAGAAAAAGGAGCAGTCAGCTGACTTAAATATTTGGAAAATAAATAACGAGAGGTTAAACGTGCAGTAGGTCACTACAGTCAGCTAGAGTTCGAGTTAGAGAAGCAGGAAGCTGGACAAGGGTGCCAGCTGAAAGTGCCCCAAGGGGATGACTGTTGTCAGTTCTCATTGTATGAAAGCTATTTCTTAAGCCATTAAAAGGAGGTATTTTTGCTGGGCGCAGTGTCTCATACCTGCAATCCCAGCACTTTGGGAGGCTGAGGCAGGAAGATCACTTGAAGGCATAAGTTCGAGACCATCCTGGGCAACATGGCGAGACCCTGTCTCTACAAAAAATAAAAAAAAAATTAGCCAGGTGCGGCAGTGTGCATCTGTAGTCCCACTGCTTGGGCGGCTGAGCCAGGAGAATAGCTTGAGCCTGAGAGTTGGAGGTGGCAGGGATCATGCCACTGCACTCTAGTCTGGACAATAGGGCAAGACCCTGTCTTAAAAAAATAAAAGGCATTTTCATATTTTTGATATTAAAACTGGTTTTAAAAATTTGTGGGTTTTGTCCTGAGATATACTCAGAGATGAGCAAAACAATATTTGTGAAGGTTATTCATGGTAGCACTGATTGTAAAGGCAAAAGATTAGAAACCACTTAAATGCTCCCAGGTAGGGAAAAACCTGGCTAAATTCATTCCATGGAATTCTCTGAAGACATTTAAAAATACAACGCACGTATGTGTGTGTGTGTGTGTGTGTGTGTGTCTCCAAAAACATTCAGAGACAAACTCTCTCCCTGTATATTAATATATATATGTTCATAGGCGAAGATCCACAGGCAAAAAAAAAGCATGCAGAATGGTTTACACAGTCTGCTACCATTTGTATATCAAAAAGAGCATATATGAATATTTACTCATATGTTCATCCAATATCTCTGGAAAGATCCACAAGAACCTGGTAATAGTGGCTGCTACTTGCTTGGCACCAAAGAAAAAGGCCATTCAGGACACTTCCGTCTTGTTACAGTGTTATTGCCAATAAAATTTTACATTTCTTTTGTTTAGAAATTTGTAACCAGAACTTGTGGCATACTTATTTTTTAAATATGTTCTTAAGCCTTTTATGATGGGAAATGTCAAACACACACAATCGAGTAAGAATCATAAGGATCCTTCCTGCCCCCGGGACCCGGCTTCAACAGTCACCAGTGTTCTGTCATTGCGATTGTGCAGCACATTCACATTGCTTCTGCCGATTATATAAAAGTAATAATTGCAACAGTCAATTCTGATCCAAGGAAGTTACATTTTTTTACTTATGTATATAAAATAATTTTACTGAAATTTTTACTTAAAGTTTATATTTATATATAATTTATATATGTGACATAAATTTTCTTGCTGAGAAGTCTGATAGAGTGAGCAATAAACAACCTTGAAGACCCTCAAAAGTATTACATTAATATAAAATCCCACAGGGGAAGTAGAGTTAAAGTACAAGATTAAGGAGAAAAACTAATGATATAAAATTTCAATTATTAAAAAACAGCTTGTTCATGTGTAGTTTAAATAGATTTTGATGGAGATCCAAGATACATGGTATTTAGGTTACTTTGGATACATTTAAAGTAATGAGGCAACAAATATTTACAATACCCCAGAGTCCTTTTAAGCCATTTAAATATATGAAAACAGATATCAGTCTTAAAACATTCAAGGAATTACATACTTTAAAAAAAATTAGTTTAACCCAGGCGCAGTGTCATGTACCTGTAGTCCCAGCTATTTGGGAGGCTGAGGCAGGAAGATCCTTTGAACCCAGGAGTTCAAGGCTACAGCAAGATATGAATGTACTTGTGAATCCTCACTGCACTCCAGCCTCGGCAAGGTAGCAAGATCTTGTCGCCAAAAAAAAAATATATGTATATTTTTAGAGGGTATACGAGAAAAACTGTTTGAAGATCACTGCTCTGGAAGACCCCATGTTTATTTCCAAGTCTCAGGGAGCTGCTGTGTTGTTTGGACAGAAGGTCATGTCTACTTAAAGCCTAGGAAAAGGAAAAGGAGCCTGAGATTGAGTTCTGATTAAAACATATCTTTCCCACTATCCACCATGAACAAGGTGGATTATTCCTGACATGCAGGGTTGGTTTAATACTTGAAAATCGGCCCAATTAATTCACCTGGCCAGGTCACATATGTTTCAGTGCCTTTGGCCATTATATACACGCAAGAGAAATCAACACGTTCAGCCAAGATTTCTTCCTTTCCTCCCGAAGCAACCTGTTGAGAGCAACCTATTTTCTTTTGTAGACTTTGTACTTTCTTCAACATGTGGGCGGTGGAGGGTGAGACACATGTATACCCTAACCAACTACCTTAACAGAATGATAGCCACTCCCGCCTCTCCCTCACTGCATGCTCAGTCTTAACACAGAGTTCTTGCAAGTGTGGTTTGTTGCCTGCCTGCAATTAGGGTCCTGTAGATTCCTAGGACCCCAACCAGAACCACTGAATTAGGCTTTCTGGGAATCTGCATTTTAAACATCTAGCTTCCCCCCAGCCCACCCACCCAGGTGATTCCCAGGTATCCCAAAGCTTATAAAATGCCATTCTAAGTCATTTTCACTCTCAGCACTTTTTTATTTTCATACAGGGGCCTTCCCTTATCTCTATCTTGGACTTTCTCCTCCCTGACTGTTCCCTTCTCTGACCCCTTTGAGGGTTCCCCTTCCTTCTGCTACTGCCCCAAATACACACAGCCTCAAGTCTTCTCTCCCAGAGCTTGAATGCATCAGATACTTACATAGCCAAGTCCCTGGCAATAGCAGAGCATCCTCTTTCTTGCTTCTCATTATTCCAATTCATTATTCCAGAGGTGCTTACAAAGAGCACAGTGACTGTGGCAGTCGTACATGGCAGGTGAGAAACGTTTTACAATGTAAACAATTCATGTTACACTTAAATTTGCTTACATATTGGTCTTGATGTAACTAACATGCTTAGAGTTTTCACATTGGTAGCTGGATGGACACTGAATACTGGAATAGAAATTAGTTTTTATTTTTATAACAAGTATTTAATGGGATTTAGCTAAAATTTTTTTTAATTAAATATATTTTAGTTTTCTTTAAATAATTTTGATGTAAAGTCTTGACATCAATTATCATTTGTATTTTACCTTTCAAATCTTAAATAATTTTAACTATCTTAGAAGAAAAATATATATTTTTTTGATTAAAAAAAATTTTTCGAGATGGGGGTTTCGCTATAATTGCCCAGGCTGGTCTTGAATTCCTGGGCTCAAGCAACCTTCCTGCCTCAGCCTCCTGAGTAGCTGGGATTATAGGCAAGAGCCACTGTGCCCAGCTAAGAAAAATACTTTTAAACATTTACAAAGGTTTTTCAACATTTAATTTTTAATGAATATATGTTCAAATTTTTTATAATTTAAATATAATTGCATTTGATTTTTAAAATCATCTTTCAGATGATTGTTGTCGATAGCAAAAGCCAGCAAATGACAGCCTGAGTGCTGAATTTAGCCCATGAGCTAAGATTGGTTTTTACATTTTTAAAAGTTTGCAGAACAAAGAAGAACATAGGGACTACCTGGCTCTTTACAAAAAAATGTTGCTGCTCCCTGGTCAGTAGAACATAAACTCCATAAAAACTTGATCACTACATATTTAGTGGTTTTGCTGAAATGGAAGCAATAAAAAAAGATTCGGAATAAACATCTAATAATTATGTCTGTTATTCATGCTAAAATATCAGAGGCCTATCAACAGAACACCCAGACGTGAGCGTAATAATTAGCTTCTCTCATCTTTGATAGTTTCCTGACTTTCAATCATGCGCAAACCATAGCTTGACATATATATTTTGCTTTCGTCATTATGAATGTGTGTCAAAGCAGATGGATTAAATGTTTTATTCAAGATTGATTTGTGACTTTTGCACATTCTGGCAGACAGTGCGTGGGCCGTGGCGCACAGATGTTGTTGGAAGTTCTGTCAGTCTGTTTTGCTCTGTCCTTGGAGCCTACCTGCCTTTCAGTCCTCGCCTCACCCGAGATATTTTGAGAGTAAAATGACAGATCATGATATCTATCGCCCTCTGTTGGCGTCGGGCAGAGTTGTCACGCTTTCCCTTCTGGCGAAGTTTTGTTCAAGTCAGCAAAAGTTCTGAATGGAACATTTATAGCTAGAGGAGCTTCTGGTCTTTATATTAATACTTGAGATACATAATAATTTATAAATATATAAAGCAGAAAAGGTGCTTTAGTACGCAAGATTTGCAGCCCAGAACACAAAGTCATGCTGATCAAATCCTATTTTTCTTTTCAGTCTTCACCGTCGTGTGTTGCAAATGCTCTGGGCCCCGGTTCCCATGCAGGCTCGGGCCTCCACCTTGTTGTCGGTAATATTTCCACCCAGGGAAGAGGCATTTCTTCCAATCACTTGTGGAAGAAATAACACAAAGAATGAGAGGCTGTTGATACTCCTAAGGAAGAAAGTCTCACTCCCCTTGAAGAAAGAAAGGAGGAAAGGGAAGGTTTCCTCCAGAGGCTCTGACTCCTCCTTCTGAGTTCTTACCATTCTGCTTGTCCTCAATGGCCTTCTTCGCTCTGGGCTTTTGCGGGTTACACCAGCTACTGGGCTTTCTTCCGTGGTGACGAGGAGGACCAGAGTTGCTGTAACCGCCTCCTTTTAAGAGTGAGCCTCTGCAAATTGCAGCCTCCCTGCCCTTTCTCCCACAGCAGGCTGGCCAGGTCCCAGACTGTGGCTGTCACTGTCACACCCAGCTCTTGAGAGCAGACTGACCACCCTGCCCAGGGGACCCCCCTGGAATCGCCTGCAGTCCTGAGGTTCCTTAAACTTCATTGTCTCTTAGCGTGCATGCTTTGAGTATTCCTTTAAGCGTTCAACCTACAAAAGCCAGAAAGGAGGAGAAAAAAATTGTTAGCTCTAAGAAATTAGGAAACCTTTGTATTTTTGTTGGATAATATGTTTAATTCTGTAAATCACTTTTTAAAACTGCGTTGACAGGCAGCCTGAGCAACATAGCAAGACCCTGTCTCTGCAAAGAAATAGAAAAATTAGCCAGGCGCACCTTTAGTCCCAGCTACTCTGCCAGGAGGCTGAGGCAGGAGGATGGCTTGAGACCAAGAGTTTGAGGCTGCAGTGAGCTGTGATGATGCTGATAAGAAAGACCCCTATCAGGCTGGGCGCAGTGGCTCACGCCTGTAATCCTAGCACTCTGGGAGGCCCAGGTGGGTGGATCGCTCAAGGTCAGGAGTTCGAGACCAGCCTGAGCAAGAGCGAGACCCCCGTCTCTACTAAAAATAGAAAGAAATTATCTGGCCAACTAAAACATATATAGAAAAAATTAGCCGGGCATGGTGGCTCATGCCTGTAGCCCCAGCTACTCGGGAGGCTGAGGCAGGAGGAGCGCTTGAGCCTAGGAGTTTGAGGTTGCTGTGAGCTAGGCTGACGCCATGGCACTCACTCTAGCCAGGGCAACAAAGCAACACTCTGTCTCAAAATAAAAACAAACAAAAAAACCCCAATCTATTATTTAACACAGCAGCCACCTGAGACTCCCACCCCTCACGGAAGACCCACATTAACATATTACTGACCTAACACCTGGCACATTAACATATTACTAACCTAACATCTGACACATTAGCATAATATTAAATTTATTACTTGGTGTAGACACTAAACTTATACTAAACCTATTACCTGGTACAGACACTAATTTAACCTATTACCTGGTGGGCTTTAGTCACCTGAGGCCCCTCCCCTTGGATCACCCCAACTTAATAAAAATAGAAAAAATTGGGTAGATGGGGCTCGAAATTTGGTGACAAGACCCCCTTTGAGCCTGCCAGCGAATAAACCTTGATTCTCTGTGCTGCTCAGTTTGTCCTCGGGACCACTCGCTGTAACACTTGCTGTAACAATGCCACTGCTCTCCAGCCCGGGCAACAGAGGGAGACTCTGTCTCCTACCCCCAGCCCCCCAGAACTGAAGTATTCTAACACAGTTGCTATATTTTTAACATTCCTAAAGTTGCCCACAGTACTGTAAAAAAAATACTATTTAATCACATTTTATTAATACATTGGCACTTATTTTATCACTTTGAAGGGGGACAGAAAGGTCTGAATATATTTTCTGTTTTGTTTTTGAAAATATTGATTCCATCATTTCCAGATAATATTTTATTTTGAAACTTAGGCCCACTATTCTGACATGTTAGGACAATGAAGTATTTATGAGCCTATAAATTAACTTCCCTTAATTCCAGCACTGACATATTTTGAAGTTGATAGCCCCCCTCCCCAAAAAAAAGAAAGAAAAGAGAAGGGTCCCATGTAACCAAACAAGAGTCAGTATATAAAGGAGTTTGGGGTCTTGGGGACACTCTCTCCTCTTCAGAATCGCCTAAGAACCTGGCCATTGACAACTTAAATCTTCAATGCTTTATCTCTTTGTTTGAGCCCTGGAATGCCATTGATACCTTCTTTGTATTTATAATTGTTTTAATTAGCCACCCAGCAGGGGCCTCTCTCCCAGCTTGGATTATGGGCAGCACAGCGGGACAGGACAACCCAGTTAAAATAAAGCGCAGACAGTGTGGCTCGCTTAATTTCTTTTATCTGTGTCAAATTTTTTTTTTTTTTTGCTCTTATTCCCCCTCATTTTCAACCTCATTTATTTTTTTCTCTCTTTTGTTTTTTGAGGAAGGCAGGGGCAAAAACCTTTGACGCCTCGAGTGGCTTTGCTTTTGTAGAATCAAAGTAATGGAAGAAACTCAACCATAGATTTTTATCGGCAGTGCACATCTCAGGGAGGAAAAATATGGCCTATGTACTTGTCCACTGCCCTTGATAACACTTCGGAAACCTCCAACGCGATGGTATCTTGAGCGATTATGCTGACACTGATGTCGGTTGCTTGACTCTGGTGGGTGGAGTGAGGGGAAAGTTTGCAGAAAAGCTGCTCTCTGGTGCTCCTGTGCTATTTGTTCTTGTTGACCACATCCTTCTTTTGTGGATGGAAATCTGGAGGATCAATTATGATGCAGATCTGATACCATTTCCATTTGTGTGAGCGGCCTGGCCCGGGATGTTTGGACTTTGGGAAATTCTTGCGTTGTTAAAGTTGTTTTTCTCTCCACTTTGAACTTGATGCTGCTACTAGTGTGATCACAAAACAACAACAACAACAAAAAAAAACCCTGCCTGACCCAGAGTATTTCATAAGAATACATAGAAATGCAGGGCTTGTTTGTGGCTTCAAAGAATAGCCAGGGTCTCCCTTTTTTGTAAATCTATGAAACTACCTGTCTGGAGGTTAAAACAGGGCTGGTGGACGCAGTTATCACTCTAAAAAGTAATCCTCCTGCACTGTGATGCAAATAATGTAGTTTACTTTTTCCCTAATAATACCTCACATAACTTATTTGCATTTAAAAAGCAACGATAGTTCGAATTATCAGATGTAAGAAAGGCTTTGAATGACCTTCTATAGTTCAGTGCCTTGAAAAGGTATTAAATGTTGTTAAGCCCAACTTTTATTCTGGAAATTTTCAACAATAGGCATTGAATCTGCCCCCCATCAAACAACCTGACCAAGGAATGGGGGGGGGTGTCGATATTTATTTTGAGTTTGGGTAGAAATATTCAGTATCTTGGGGCCTTTAAAACCAAGTGTGGTTATAAGTAAATTTTTCTCATGTTATCTGCAGTATTTTTGGCTTTGTAGCCAATCACTAGACGTTCACTTTCTTTATAAACCAGCCACATATCAAAGAGGCTGTGAATAAAGACCCATAGCAATTTGTTGGGTGTGTTATAAAGCTTTGAAATTCAAATGGCAAGGTTTAGAAGAGGCGGGAAACCTGTATGAGCCAGAGGCCTAAGGTGAGGAAATTCTGGCAGGAGCCTGGTGTCCTCGAGGGGCACTGAGTTACTCCTTATGCTAAAATAACAAAGCCTGTGATGCCAGAGCCATGTGCGGCGTAAATACGTTTGTGAAGATAACCCAGTTAGGTGGTTGTGCAACATGCGAAAGCACTAAATGCCTCTTAATTATACTCTTTAACACGGATAATTGTGTGTTATGTGAATTTCACCTCATTAAAAAATAAATGAGACAATTTTTTAGAGCAATAATATAGTAATTTGGAAAGTACTTTAAAATTCTTCTCATTTTCTTTTTTTTTTTTTTTTTTATTTGTTTTCACATGCACTATCTGGCTTCATCCTCAAAGGATAGGACCCTTTGGGACCCATATTTTGAATATTCATCTCATTTTGTAGCTGCAGAGAGGGGATCTGACTCACCTGTCACCTGGGAGGAATCGGAGCAGCGCTGGAAATGAGCTTTTCTCTAGTGGCGCTTGCTCCATCAGACACAGCAGCTGGCAGAGGGCGGCTCAGTTTTCCACGAGTAGATTTCCAGGTTGTGTGGATGCTTTTTGTTACTTAAATGGTTTCATAGCAGAAAATGCTATGCTCTCAGGAGCCAAGCAGGTCTATGATGGAAGCTGCTAATGCCCTGAGCGCTTCCTCCTCATCCTCGCCCCATCTCCACTGGGGGGTGGGGGATGAAGTACCACACCAGCCTCCCAGTCCTGCGATTTTCAGAGCCAGCCTGGGTAACATGCTTTGTACTCAGTAACGAATCCTTTCTATTTCTGTGATTATTGTTATTGCTGCCATATTTATTCTCATAAATGTGACATTGACCCATGATCAAAGGCAGAAAATTCCTTTTTTAAAAATGTTATCGTGGTAAGAACACTTAACATGAGATCTACCTTCTTAATAAAGTTATAAGCATATGATACAATATCATTGACTCTAAGTACAAGGTACAGCAGTTCTCTAGAACTTACTCATCTTACTTAATTGGAAACCTTATGCTAGTTGGTTAGTAACTCACCATTTCCTCCTCCCCCAGCCCCTGGCAACCACCATTCCACACTTGGACTCTGTGAATTTGACTATTTTAGATATCTCATGTAAGTGGAATCGTGTAGTATCTGTCTTTCTGTGACTCGATTATTTTACTTAACATAATGTCCTCATGTTTCATCTATGTCATCACAGATTATAGGATTTCTGTCTTTTTAAGGCTGAATAATATTCCATTGTATGTATATACTACATTTTCTTTACCTACTCATCTGTCATCTGATAAAGACAGAAAATTCCCTTAAATATAGTGAATGGTTCAAAGTTTCAGCAATTGTACCGATATCTCTTAAAGATTAAAGACAACAAGAATATTTTATGTCATTTATTGAGGAGATAGATTCTTACTCTCTCACAGGTGTTCTTGAGACTCTCCATATATTAATATCTGTTTGTATATATGCATATATATACAAATATGCCCATGTTTGTGAAATAACATGTTAGCCTATGAATCAAAGGTGAAAAAACTGGAGAAATCCATCATTGTCCTTGGCGCATGTGGACTAGTCTTGCCATCTGCGGAATGTATTTTGAAACACCTGCTTTGTGTTTTGCCGTCTTTACCTCACCACACCTTGAAGTACACCAGGCTCAAAGCAAACCCTCTATAGATATTTGCTGGGTTATTTTATACAGGGAATTCATCATTGGGAAAGTAACAAAGGAAATTTTCATTTACTTGCATATGTAAAGTAAGTTTCCTTAAATCTCTGCCCTTATTGGCATCAAGAAAATACCCTGTGACAACGTCCTGGTCGCATTTCCAACAGAAGCCATATTTTTAACTTTTTTGTTTACCTTTCTTTTTTCTTAAGCTGAAAGTGAAACAGTAAGAGGCACATTTTCTCCAGCATTTATTAGGGGTCCTTGAGTTCCGGAACGGACGAGCTGTACGGTTTTTGTGTTGGCTAAATTATATTAGCTGGGAGCCAAGTCGCGGGTTTATGTTGCCTCACTGGCTTCAGATGATTTTTGGCCACAGCTCATGAGATCCCTCTTAGTGACATCATTCACATCTGTGGCGACTTAAGCCTCCTGTTTCTTTGAAAATGGAATTTGAGAATATGAAGGGTTTATACTCTCTAAACTAATTAGCAGTGACCAGTAACCGGAGGAGGCCAACGTGCCCCTTAAGACACTCCGTCTACCTGGGAGTCTCCCCAAGTCAATCCAGCCATTTCTAGCCACTCTACCAACGCCAGGGAGGGCAGAAAGCGGCGTTTGCTTTTTTAAAACAGAGAACTAATTAAGTACAGTTCCCTGGAGATTTTTTTAAATCTGCTATTACCTGGCAAACAAATGTAGCATCCAGTATTAGAGAAATGGATTTTTAAAGGAAAAAAACTCCTTTGCAGAAGGAAGTTTAATTATATAAAGCAATTGGTTAGAACAACACTTTAAAAAAGAAGAAAATAAGTAGGTTTTCTTGCACAATTGTAACTTAGGAAATATATATTTATAACATAAATATGCAGTATATTATGTCCCATTTTCAGATGGAACAATCTTGATAAATGAAGAAAGCAAGGTATGGAATGGTGTATATAGTGTAAAAAAAAGCATACAGGTATGTGATGGATGAATGCACATTTGCTTGTATTTACGTAAAATATCTCTGAAAGAATACACAGGAAACTCCCACCGCCAGGGTGAGGCACTGTGCCTTTCCAAGCCATATTAGAGCTTGAGGAAAAAAGAAATATAAGTAATACAGGCTTTGCTTTTATTTGAAATTTTGATACTTTGCTCACCATGGATTTTTTTGCATTAATTTTTTCATTTCATTTTGCATTTTTAAAATATTGCATTGAAATAGTAGCCATCCTAATGACTCAGATTTTGGTGCCCCCTGGGACCGCATGCTCAAGGCAAGTGGGGGGTGGCCTCCCCTGAGTTCCTGCTCTGGCTACTCTTTTTCATACCGTTTGATTTTATTTTCATGGCGTGCAAGTGTAGCCTCCTCAAAAATAGAAAGAAAATAAGTGCATTTAGCCACAAGTGGTGTCTGGAATTTTTTGCAATGGCCGTTCTTAATCTTTTGGGGGTTGTAGATCCCCCCGAGAGTCTGAAGAAAGCTGCAGCCCCTCACACAGAAAAACTACATTCTGCATTTAATTTCAAGGGACTTCACAGACTCCCTTGAACTCCATCCAAGACTTTTAAAGAATGCTACTCCAATTAGAGAGATTAACACAAAGCCGAACTTCCTCTTTCAACTTGTGCTCTGATTTCCCCCACACCCTCCCCACCAAAGGTAAGAACTAAGTATCTTATTTTTATTTTCCATGTCTTTTTTTTTTAAGCTATTTTTTAAGTGATGGGATGTATGTTGTCTATTGTGGGAACAAATGACATGTTCCTTGCTCCCCAAATGATCTTAGAGAACTGAAAGATGACTTGCTGTGGTTACTGGCAAGTCTCCTGGGATCTGAATAATTTCCCAAAAAAAATGATATGTTATCAGCTAGGCCCCATCCTAAAAAAGGAATTTTTGTTCTTAATTATGTTATATTGAATTGCAAGAGAAGAGTCCCTTCCAATACATCAAAGCTCTAGACCAGGGTTTCTCAACATTGCCGCTCCTGGCATTTCGAGCCGGATGGATCCTTCTTTGCTGTGGGGCCATTCTGTGCACTGTGGGATGTTTAGCAGCATCCCTGACCTCTACCCCTTAGGTGCCAGCAACATCCCCCAGTATGAAAACGACAAATGTCTCCAGACAGTACCAAATGTCACCTGGGGGACAAAATCACCCCCTACTCCCCACTGCTTAGAACCACTGGGCTAGACCATGCAAATTATCTGGAGATTGGCGACTGTTTTCTAGTTTTTCTCTCTAACTTTCAGTGAGATGTGTGCATTTTCTGTAATAATAACTGATGCAGTAAGTAAACAACAGCCACTCTTTTACTGGAGCGATGGTTTAATTACAAATGTGTGCAAAGGTTAATCTTCAAGTTCTGTCCTTCTTACAATAAATGCTATTATTTGTATTATTTGTATTATGTGTAGTAATATTATTACAATTATTATTTATGAATTCACAACCTTGGAAAAATTCATGAAACCTTCCCTTCCCTCAACCGGACTCTCTTTCCTCCTAAAATGTCCCCATCTGCTTCCCCCACTCTAACTCCAGGAAGTTAAAGCACAACCTTTTACCTGTTACAAATGACTAACTAGAGTAATCCCCAGTTTTTATGACCCCCAACTTTACTTCCGAATGAGCGTTTTCACCCAGCCCTATAAAGTATTACTTTCTGCTCAAGTGTAATTAAAATCCCAGTCGTCTATGCAAGAATGCCACTGCCAGTAAGAAATTAATTGTCTCTTGGAGCTTGAAAGTGTTCCTCCTAACAGGGCTTAATGGAGCATACGGATCCAAGACACATTCATAATCACTGTCCCCTCCGGAAATATGACACTGTGGGGATGGATCATTCACTTTCACTGTTTTAGAACTTAATGGAGGGTAAAGTTTTTAATCTACTTGTTGAGAGTTTAATATATCTAAGAAAGAAAATATGCCTTACAGTTCCAACAGCCAGACACAAGTTTTTTATTATTTCTTTTTTTCTTTTTCAGTGTTCAATTTAAAGACTTTTTCTGTGTTTTCCTATGGGAACCTATTTATCATTTTATTAATTTTAAATAACACTCATTTTTTCCTACCCTTAATTACTAAGGACACACGCAGCACCAAAGAGTCTTGAAAAACACAGAAAAGGCCCAAAGACACAAAACAACTCCTTGCAAATAGCCACATACAGGGAGAGCACGGAAACAGGGTAGCAGCGTACCCGTCCATCACACACCATTATTAGGGTGAAAACTGAGACAGCAACTCAGAATTGATCCTGGGATAATCAGGCCAAGACCAAATCCATAGACGACATTAGATTCCTTAAGTGAATTCCATTAGGAAGGCCTAATTCCCTAACATCATTTGAAGTCTGCGCAAAATTTTAAGCCAATCACTCTTCATGTGGTAGGGCCAGGATCCCTTTGATAATCTTATGTCATTTTAATATTTGGGATTTTTGTTGTGGTTTATGTATGTGTGTGATTTATTTAAAAGAGGTAATTTATTCGCATGTTTCAATATTCAAAAGGTACAAAGAGCTATGCGTTTAAAAACATTTTTCTTTCTTTGTTCCTCGCCCACCCAATTCCCACCCCAGGGGTAGCTACTGTGATTCATTTCTTGTACACCTTCCTGAAGATTTTTATATATTCATAAGCTAATACTTTTACATTGTCTTTTTTTATTGTTACAAATGAGGCATACTGAACATAATGATCTGTATTTGGTTTTTTCACTATATATGTAGCTTGGAGATTGAGCCATTTCATCAGGATAGAGAGAGCTACCTACCTACCATGTTTTAAAAAATAGCTGCACAGTAGTTCAATATATGGCTGTACTTACAAGTTTTTAACCACTGTCCTACTAATTGCCATTTACATGGTTCTACCCTTTTTCTATAACAATAATGCTGCAATGACTTTGTAAATACAGAAAAGTACACTGTAGCAGTCATCTGAATACCACCACACCACTTGCATTAAGAGATACCCCTTTGGAGGACAGCTTGAGCCCAGGAGTTTGGGGTTACAGTGAGCTAAGATTGGGCCACTGCATTCCAGCCTGGGTGACATCTATTACATTGCATACCAGATTAATAAAGCTGCTCTAGATTTTTAAAAAATTATTTTAAACTAATTTTTATGAAGCCTTGGGACTTACTAAGTCACACATTTGTTTATCTCTAGAAACCTTGAAATGGAAGAAAAATTCTTATTGTGAGGTATATTGATCAAGGCTCCTTCAGTTTTGTCAGTAACCCAACTCAAATGGGCTTAACCGAAACAAGAACCTTATTGGTTTACATACCTGAAAATACTGGCTTCAGGCATGGCTGCATCTAGCAGTTCAAATACTGTTTCCTGGGCCCTGTTTTCCTCCAGCAGCCTCTACGTGCTGGGTCCTCAGAAGCTCCAGGCTTATATCCTTTCAGCTTCCAGTCTAGCACCAAGAAGTGTGTCTTTCCTAAGAATAACATCAGGGTTTCTAAGCAAAAATCCGTTTTGGCTTTTCTGATTGGCCTGGGAGGGGTCATGGGCCCACCCTTGGTTCTATCACTGTGGCCAGGGAGATTCATTACTGGAAGATAGCCTCTCCATCCACTCCCTTTGTTCCTACATTTGTATGTGGCTCAGTGAGGATATGATGACTATGACAGCATCTTGCAACCACGTGGTAACAGGCCCAAAGATGGAGAGCAAACATGGAGAGGAGGGTGGAGCAGAGGGATGGAAAATCTTGAACCTGTGATGGCTTTGTTGAGCCACCAAACCCACCTGGGACTACCCACCTCTAAGACAGCCTGTTATGTGAGATAATTAAATATTCGTAGTATTGAAACCACCATTACTTGAAGCTAAAAAGATCCTAATAGGCACAGCATCCTTGTTGCAATAGGCTGTCTTATTTCCATTTCACAGATGAGGAGACTGAGGCTCAGAGAGATTAAGGTGCTCGGATGCATGGCTGTGCCAGGTCTCAGATTTGAGCTCTATCCCTGCAGCCTGGAGGTACAACAGTTCACGTCCCCGCAGGGCTTACAGTTCCCCAGGGCTTCAGTTGTGTTGAGTCTTCTGCTCTTCTGAGCCACCCTAGGAGGTGGCAGGTGTTCACCAGGTCACTTTTACGAATGAGGAAACTGAATTGCTCTAGACGGTTTAAGTGCTGTTATTTTCCAGGAATCAAGCGTGCAGGCCTCTGTGCCGTGCTCTTGGGCATGAGTGCATCTGTCTTATTCCGCTCGGGCTGCTGTAACAAAACACCATAGATCATGGGTGGCTTAAATGACAGAAATGTATTTTCTCACAGTTCTGGAGGCTGGAATCCTGAGGTCAAGCTGCCAGCAGGGTCAGTGTCTAGTGACTCCTTGGGTTGCACGTGGCCACCTTCTCACTGTGTCCTCACAGCGGAGAGAGGGCTGTGGGGTTTCTTCGTCTTCTTATAAGGGCACCAGCCCTACCAGATTAGGACCCCACCCTTATGACCACATTTAACTTTATCACCTCCTCACAGTCCTTATCTCCAAATACAAATTCAACGTATGAATTGGGGGAACACATTCAGTCCATAACAGAGTCCCTCTGCCATAGCACAACCTCATATTATGATGAACTGTGGGCCAGGCACAGTGGCCATGCCTGTAATCCCAGCACTTTTGAAGGCCAAGCCAGGAGGATCACATGTACCCAGGAGTTTGAGACCAGTCTGGGCAACATAGCAGGACCCCATCTCTATAAAAAAAATTTTTAAAAATTAAGCTTGGTGGTGCATACCTGTAGTCCTAGCTACTCGGGCAGCTGAGGAAGGAGGATCGTTTCTGGTTACTGCGAGCTGGCTCTGCACTACTGCATTCTAGCCTGGGCAACACAGTGAGACCCTGTCTCTGAAAAAATACATAGGGAAATAATGAACCGCGTACTTGTCCATTTGCATTAGCCAAGTTCAACCAGAGAAGCAGAACCAGGAATGGCCCTTCACATTGCTGGGGCTGAGGAGTCTCTGTAAGGCAGCGTCTCTGCATCTGACACTGGAGCTTGATGCCTGCAGGGGCCAGTCAGGAAGGGAAGGTGGATGACCTGGGGGAGACCAAAGGTAGGCTGGAACCCACAAGCACGGTGGAAACCCCCCAGATATGCTGAAACACATATCCGTTCTGGTTGCTTCCTACTGTGGTGATGTGGGTGTCCTGCAGAAGCCGAGTTAAATGCACACACCTGGCCAGGAGTTAGAGATGCTGCAGGAAGAGCCCAGGGAAGAGGGAGCAGTCACAGGCCCTGCTGCTGCTTCACACCGTCCAGGCGATTCGGCAGCTCAGCTGCAGCATAAGTGAGCCTCATGATGGTGGCTGCTTCCCTCCCACCCTCTCATCCTCCCAAGAATCTGCTTTGTATCCTACCCTACCTGGAAATATGTGAGAGAGGGAATCTGAGAAATGTCCAGCCCAGCCAAGGTGTGCTGAGACAAAGCCATCGCACCGTCCTCCTGTGAGGCCCTGTGAGGGCAGGGCCAAGTCTGGTCTGTCTCCGTGTCCTCACCATGTAGCACAAGCTGGGTACGTGGAAACCCACCTAGGCTGTTGACGATAATGCTGCACAAGTTGATAGGTAAGGTCGGGACTCCTGCAGCTGTCGGAAGTCAGGGCATAGCGCAGGTACTTGGCACCGAGGCTAGCGCATCACACCAGGCTCTGAACACTCGCCTTGTCCTAAAGTCAGGGGATGCGACTTGCTTGAGCCTGTCCTCCTCATCTGTGAGATGAGGAAGACCGAGAGGGACAGGGGAGGCTGAGGTGGGAGAAGTGACGTGGAAACCAACGGTTAGGACCATTTTCTTTCTTTCTTTTCTTTCTCTCTCTCTTTCTCCATTTTTAAGACAGAGTTTTGCTCTGTTACCCAGGCTAGAGTGCCATGGCGTCAGCCTAGCTCACAGCAACCTCAAACTCCTGGGCTCAAGTGATCCTCCTGCCTCAGCCTCCCAAGTAGCTGAGACTACAGACTTGCGCCACCACACCCGGCTAATTTTTTTCTATTTTTAGTAGAGATGGGGTCTCGGTCTTGCTCAGGCTGTTCCCAAACTCCTGGCCTCAAGCAATCCTCCCACCTCGGCCTCCCAGAATGCTAGGACTACAGGCATGGGCCACTACACCCAGCCCCATTTTCTTTCCTTTTTTCCTCTATATTTTGTTTATTCTGTGCCTGAATTTCTCTTCCAGAAAATAGGGGTCAGTGGAGGGGGGGAGGTATGATGGCAACTAGAGATTTTGACAGGAAGGTGACAGTCTTGTTCTCTTTGCTGGTCTCCAGAAGTCACATACACTCAAAATAGGGATGAATAACTTGAGATGGTTCAAGCCAGTTTTTTTCCCTTACTTATTTGAAGTGAGAGAACCGGCATGTGCCCTCTCGCTTCCGTTACCTGGGCTCGTCATAATCAACAGTGGGCTGTCCCTGTCTGCACAGCGGGTGTGAAAGCCATTCTTTTGAGGGATTGCACGACAGCTCCTGCTCTGGGTCCAGGGAGCCCCCGTGCCTGCCCCCAAACGGCTCACCCGTTGGAGCAGCAGACTGAGGCAGGTCATCACACGGCTGCGGACTGGCTGCCAGTCGGGAAAGGGCAGAGGGTGAAGGAGCACCAGGCAGGATGGCAGGGGCTAGTGTGCCAGCCAAGCCTGTCAGTTTCCGGTGACAAATGGAGCCACCAAGGGGTTTCGGGTGGTGACGACCCCCTCCAAAGCCAGCTTGACACACGATGACTACGGCTGCATGTGGTGTGTTAAAGCGTTGGCTGTAAATCAGAGGATGGTCAAATGTGCCATCCTTGGGTCACATCAGTCCCCAAATCTGTCAAAACACTTACCCTTGGCCCCAGGTTCCCTGCTGCAAAGGAATTGTTTTCCTGAACCATCTCGTGCTTCATTTCCTAGGTGCGTGATCCCTGAGGTTTAGATGATTCTAGATGGTTTTATAAAGCCTTTTTCTTTAAGTTACAAAAGTAAGTAAGTGAACATTGCAAAAAATTTACAAAATACACATATAAGAAAAGAAAAAAATGAGCCATTGTCCCACCACCCAGAGATAACTACTGACCGGTAAGATTTAGGTATTATTTTTTTACATGTACATCTTTTGAGAAAAAAAGATTATTCCATACATACTATTTTTTTCTTTTTTGCTTTTTATTTGGAAATAATTATAGACTCAAAAGATATGGCAAAGAGCACACAGAGGTCCTGTGTCCCCTTCCCCCACTTTCCCCCAATGGTCACGGCTGACATGACTGTAATGCAATATTCGTACTTGCTGTTGGGTGACTGTTTTTGTTTTTACTTCTCACTCTAGTGTGAACTTCTTTCTGTGTATTAAATATTTTTGGTCTCCTGGTTGCCACCCTTGCTCCCGCTATATTTTTCACACTGTAGCCAGAGGGATTCCTTTAAAACCTAAGGCAGATGCAGACCTCTTTCGCTCAAAAATCTTCTACTAGCTCCCACCTCACTCAGAGTGAAAGCCCAAGTCTCCCAGCAAACCACAAGGCCCTGCCCGATGGAACCAGCCCTCCCCATACCACTCTCTTTAAAGCTCTGGTCACTGTTAGCACCCTCCCCCTTGATCACTCTGCTCCAGCCACAGTGGCCTCCTCCCTATTCTTCCAACACCTCAGATGTACTTCTATCTCAGGGACTTTGCACTGGCTATTCCCTCTGCCTACATGCTGTTCCTGCAGGCATCCATCCATATGGCCTTACCTCCTTTAAATCTTTGCTCAAATGTTACTTTCTTGATGACAGTTCTGACCCCTCTATTTTAAATAATACCCCCCTCCCCTCTGGACTGTGGATCACCTTTAGGCTGCTGTGTTTTTTCCATACCACATATAACCTTCTGACATATCTTGTTATATACTTGCCTGTTGTATCCATTATTCATTGTTTAACATCCTCCCAACCCATTAGGATGTACGTTCCATAAGGAGGTATCCCACGCACCTAGAACACAGAGACACACAGTAGGGACTCAACACAGTGTTCATTAATGAATAAAGAAATAGTAATGAAGAGCTTGGATTCTGTGTTAGAATCCCAGCTCTGCCAATGATCAGCTGCGTGACCTGACCCAAGTCACTTTTCTGTGCCTGATTTATTTAAATGGGGAAATAACCGTTACCTCACAGGACTGTCGTGAGGATGACATCAGTTAACACGTGTTAGCTGATGCACATGCAGCATCTGGCCTAAAGAAATAATTAGATGTTAGCTTCAATTATTATTTTGCCACATTGTTTTTGGTTATGTGCAATAATTAATTTTTAAAATAGCTGGATATTTCAGTTTCATTCCATTTTTCAGTGGTTTGTACAGAAGTACAGTGAGCTTTCTTACAGGTAATACTTTGTGCATATCCTTAATTATTCCTTTAGGGAAAAATATTTGTGATGGCTTCTTACTTATTTCTTGGACACAAGCTTCTCTCCCCAACGAAGCTGTTTCTCTTGCTAGATAACAATTTCTTCTGCTTTGTTTTTCTATCACCAGGGTCTCCTATGTCACAGGTTGCCCATATGGCCCCCAAGCAATAGTTGTTAAATGAATAAACATATACACGAATGAAAAGTGGACTTTATTTTCCTGGTATAAGCTGAAGTACGAATACACTGTGCCACCAGTGTCTCTAAATGGCACATGGTAGGAAACGGTGGCAGAGGCTGCTCTTGTCCCCAGTGGCCATTCTCTTCCTCCCTATAAACAGAAGCCCTGATTGTCAGCAGGAATCATTACTGTCCAGAATAAAGATGACATGTCCCAGCTTCCTTTGCAGTTAGGTGTGATCATGTGACTATGTTCTGCCCAATGAGCTGCAAATGAAAGCGTCACATGAAACTTCCCAAAAAGGGCCTTAGGGAAGGAGCAGGATCTCTCTCTTGGCCTTCCTCTTTGCTACTAGGTAAAAGTTGACATGCTCTCTGGAGCTCAGGCTTCCACAGTGGGAGCTACATGTTGAGGACAGAACAGCTAGATAGAATGAGCCTCAGAACCTAATAATGATGGAATCGCCACATTGGCACTATACTGCCGATGTGCACACGAGAAAGATAAATTTCCCTCTTTGTTTAAACCACAGCTACTTTGAGTTTTCTATCCTGCACAGCCAGACCTAATCCTGACTCATTCAGGGCTCCATAAATCCTTGTTGGCTAATGGAATTAATAATGTGTGCACAGATTCCTAAGCTTGCATTTTGCAAAGCATTTTCTCAAACAGTAACTTGTTTAATTTGGTAAAAGTCAAAAATGACTTTCCCAATGTTGTACCTTCCAAAATCTACTACTGGCCTCTGGTCTTTTCTATAATGTGATATATAGGATGCGTGTGTACACCAAGGTCAGGTGGTATAGCTTAGACAAAGACGATTATCTCAGAAAGCAAAATTATTACATCTCCAAATTGACACAGTGATTCAGCAGTGTCATCCAGGACACAGGTTCTTCCTACCCGCCATATCCTCTTCCTCAGCCTTGAACTGATGTCTTACCTCATGGTCCTAAGGTGGCTGCCACTGCAACCAATGCCATATTTTCACACAGCAAGGAGAGACAGGAGTGGGAGCAACAGTGCTTTTTTGTTTGTTTGTTTTTTCCTCCTTTGGCTCCCTCTTTTTTTCAGGGAGGAAAATCTCTCACAGAGGCCCCCTCCTGATGTCCACCTCACTGGCCAAAACCAGGTCACATGACCTCCAAAAACAGAATCACTGGCAAGAGGCAGTAAAATTCAGACAAGCACGAATGTCTACCACACTGTAAGAACTCAGATTGTACATCTAGCCTCTGTGTATATACTAAATGCTTGCATCTATTTCTTCTGTCATTTCAGTATGTGATTTATATTAAACTTGTACTTTTCTTCATGGCATTGAGCTTCATCTGGCACTAATCAGTTATATAACCTTCTGCATAGTCCTCACCTCTGGGAACCTCAATATCCTAATCTGTAAAATGGGATAGTGAATTACTCTTCCCATTGCACAGATTCAGTCTTCTGGTAGGATACAGAGAGCAGGCGTGTGGGTACCTAGTACCATGCTGGGCACAAAGTCAGCATTTGTCAGTGTTAGCTCTCATTTTTTTTTTTTTTATGACTTTTACTAATGTTTTAAGTCACAATCATTTTCATCAACTTTTGGTCCCATGAGAAAACTGAGGCCTACCAAGGTGACATTTTAATGTGCCAGGTAGTGAAACTGACAAGACTACCTGTGACCTGTGGGGCCCTCACTGCCAGCAGAACTTAAAATTTCAGGCAAGCAGGCAACTATGAAATGGCTCTTCCCTTCTCCTCCTGTTCCTGACCTGTTTCATCTATCAATCGTTCTCTCTCTCTCTCTCTCTCTCACTCTCTCTCTCACAGACACACACACAAATATAGCTAGTTACATATATATGTGTATGTATGTGACCGTATTTATTTATTTCTCTTTCGACTTTATGTCCTCTCAGGAAGGAGATCGATCCTGTATACAAACAGCTCCAGTAGGTAATTTCCCACGTTTTAGGGGCTTATAGCCGTGTCGCCACCCTGAGAGAGGTTGTTATTTTACAGGAGGCCTGAGGGACTGCCTGATGGGCATATGGGGTTTTCCTTTTGGGTTGATAAAAATGTTCTGGAACTAAATAGTGTCGCTGGTCACACAACGTTGTGAATGTGCTAAATGCCACTAAATTGTACAACTTAAAATGGTAAATTTTATGTTCGGTGTATTATACCACAATTAAAAACATAGAGAGGGCCCAGGGACTTGCCAGCCCCTCCTAGGGAGACGTGAGGGGGCTTCCTGATGCTCAGACCCCCCCACCTTAGCCAGTCCCCCGTCTGCTGGAGACGGGTCCACTGCAGACTCGCTTCCTCTCGGCTGACCTGTGCATCTGCCTGGACCACCTCTTTGCTTCCTCCTGGCCTGGCAGCTGGAAAAATTACAAATAAACATAAAATTACAAAAAAATCTTATGTAAAAAGATCTGCAAAGCTGTGACAGGTGCCATATCTTTTACCAGAATGAAATGGTTCCTCTCTCTGTCATATAATGACTGTCACCTTCCAAAGCCACATCAAGAAATGTGCTCACAGATACCATCTTAATTCTTCCTAATTTCAAGTGAAGGCGATGTCTTCTTGGCATTTTTTGGAAATCCAAGATGTGCACTAGAGCTGTTCAAAGGCCTGCCATTGACTTACTGTACTTGTGTTATCAAAGACCCCATAAAATCAAGTGATTTCCTCTGCTTTTGTCCAGGCCTCTAAAGAAAAGGACACTGAATCACCTCAAATTCCCCTCTGTCTGTGATCCCCTCTGAGAAATAAAGCCATAAATATGTTTAGTTCTGTTGACATTCGCATCGGAAATAGCAGAGCTCCAAGTATAGTGGTCTCCTTTTTCCTATTTTATTACTGAACAGCAAGAAAAACAGCAGAAGCGCTTTCCTGGCAATTCAGGGTAATGCAGTGTGTTTCTGCCTCCCCCCCCCGCCCCACCAGGAGGAGGAAACCATTTCACACCATTGCCAAAGCCAAACGGCTTCTCAATGAACGATGCAGCCCAGCGCAGAGCAAATGCCATGGGATAAAAATGCTTCGAGCGCGTCTGCCCGCACAGGCAGAAAATATGAGGGTCTGAAAAGCATTCATGGGCCGGGCTCCATCCTCCCGGACTCAAGGTTGAGAATATCAACAACATTCCTGTCCACTGTAATCAAATACTTACGCAAAAAGCTGTGGAATGCGCGATGATTTGTCAGGCATCCTTTTAGCAGAGTCCACTAGAGCAAACTCTGGTAGGCCCCCTTGACCCTCGGAGAGTGTGCCCTTTAACCTTATTTGGGCCTCTTTTATGCGGGGCTGCACTCTGACCAGATGGCTAAACTATCAAAGGATTTTATGAGTAAAAACTGCTTTCTCAACACTCGCAAGTTGTATATTTCTTTCCATCTTAATGTGAACTATCAACCCAGGGGCTTTAAATTGAAAACACAAGAGGTGTCCTGCAGCTAGAGCTACCCCCAGCCTCCCAGCATTGTGTGAGCACAAGGGTTATGGGTGTTTGCAGAGAAAACAGCTGACACCCAGATGAGGACAATTTCAGCTAAATATTTAAAATAGCCATCAGGAAAGGCATGATTGATTGATTTTGTTTCGGCCGTGATCTTTTATCAAGCTTCAGGCAAACATGCTTCCTGCACAAACCCACACTGTATCTCTTTTTCCCTCCATCCCATTCCGTGCTTCCACTTTTCGGGACGGCTGGGTGGCAGATTTAAAATAATTAGATCAAATTGCATGGAATTCAAAATAGAAAATGATATCATCTCTCAATGTTGGATTTCCAGTTACACAGTCTCGGGACCTTGAACTGGCCGGTGTGTGCAAACTTGTTTGTTTTGGATAATGCTTGGAAATCTTCATGAGAAATGATTAGGATGAGTTGACTCCACAATGTTTATGGGCTAAACAAGAAGGCAGACGCTATTCTAGCCCTGGACAGCCTGCAGTAAACAAGACAGCAAAGACACCCGTTAAGAAGGTGCTTATGTTCTAGTGGAGAGACAGCAACAGAGAAATAACCCCAGAATGGCAGGTGGCAATAAATGTTGTAAAGCAGCAGTCCCCAAACTTTTTGACACCAGAGACCAGTTTCAAGGAAGACAATTCTTCCACCGACTGGGGGGCGGGGGGTTGGGAATGATTCAAGCACATTACATTTATTGTACAGTCAAACCTCTCTGCGAATGATAATCTGTATTTGCAGCCACCCCCCAGCACTAGCATCACAGCGTCAGCCCCATCGCAGATCGTCAGGCATTAGATTCTCATAAGGAGCATGCAGCCTAGATCCCTCGAGTGTGCAGTGTACAGTAGGGTTCGAGCTCCTATGAGAATCTAATGCCACCGCTGATCTGACAGGAGGTGGAGCTTATGCAGTGATGTGAGTGCTGGGGAGCGGCTGTAAATACAGATGAAGCTTCACTCGCTTGCCCACAGCTCACCTGCTGCGTGGCCCGGTTCCTAACAGGCCACAGACTGGTACTGGTCTGTGGCTGGGGCTCGGGGACCGCAGTTGTGAGGAGAATGAGACAGGGCAGTGCGACAGGCACTAACTGCATAGTCTGCACGGTTAGGAAAGACCTCAGTGAGGAGATGATGCTGGAGCAAAGACCTGAATGTGCAGCCGCAGGAGGGTCCTGCCAGTGCTGCCCATTGTGAAGATGAGAGCCACAATGTAGTGCTAAATTTTCTAGTAGCCAGATGTAAAAAGGTAAAAAGAAATGGATGGAAATAATTTTAATATATTTCATTTCTAAGTTATATTCTTTTGTTTTATTTTGTTGTTTTTAAATGTATTTAATAATATATTTTATTTGTATTATTTTATTTTGAAATTTTTTATTTTTAATTAATTTCATTTGTTATTTATTTTTAGAATTTATTTAATAATATATTTTATGATATATAACCTCATATGTAATGGTAAATTTTCTAGTAGCCAGACGTAAAAATGTTTAAAAAAAAAAAAAAAAGGAAAACAAACTGGGCACAATGGTGCGTGCCTGTAGTCCCAGCTACTTGAGAGGCTGAGGCAGGAAGATTGCTTCAGCCCAGGAGTTTCAGGCTAGCCTGAGCAACAGAGCAAGACCCCATCTCAAAAAATAGAGAGAAAGAGAGAGGGGAGGAAGGAGAAAGAGGGGGGAGAAAGAGAAAGAAAAGTTTATTTAACCCAATTTTTCCAAAATGTTATCATTTCAAAATGATTTTCAAAAATGTTTTGGAAAAAAATGATGAAGTATTTTACATTCTTTTTTTTATACCAAGTCTTCACAACCTGGTATGCATTTGTACTGACAGCACATCTCAGTTTGCCCCTTAAATTTTCATTAGAAGTACTTGAATTTAGGTTTCATAAAGATTACAGTTGAAAAGGTAGGTCCATATACCACAATTATGCCAAATATACTGAAAAGTTTTCTAATAACTGAGAGAGGTATCATTTTGAAGTTTTAATGTAAATGGAAAGTAAGTAGAATTGAAATCCGATTTGTCCTTCACCCTAGTCACCTTTCAAGTGTGGAGCAGCCTCCCAGGGCACCCGGCCACCTATTGACAGCAAAAGTCCAGGGAAGAGCCTCCCAGCTACTTGGGGAGGATCGCTTGAGCCCAGGAGTTCAAGGTTACAGTGAGCTATGATCCCACCACTGCATTCCAACCTGGGCAATAGAGCAAGACCCATTTCTAAAAAAAAAAAAAAATGTTAATTAAAAAAAAAAAAGAATGAAGAATGTCATAAGGAGGCTCACAGCACTGCTGGAAGAGCAAAATATTGCCAACAGCCTGAATATCTACCAGTTGGGGGAAGGGTAAATAGACCGCGATCTGTTCCCTAGGACTAGAAGGACTATGTTATTGCCGTTGAAAAGAATCATGTGTGTCAACATGATACATCTCAAAAACAAAAGGATAAGTGAAAGAAAAAACTTTGTATATAAATTAAAAATACCTTATAACATTTAAAGATAACATATATATACATGTAGACATATACACATACATCCATTATTAAACTTATTAACATAGGCTGGAAGGAAACATCAATTTCATGATAGCAATAGCTTTAGGGAGGGCCTTATTATTAAAATAATATAAGATACAACACAATGGTTATATTTGGTAATCTGAAGTAGGGCAGCTATAGGTGTTTGTTACACTACATTCTGTACTTTTCAGTTGATTTAAATATTCTCCAAATTAAAAATAATATCATAATACAAAAGCTAGGCAGCCTCTGCCACCTCCAGCCCTCATCCCTGGTGTGTCCCTGTGTTTCCTTAGCCTTGCCGTGCTGCCCAGGGCTTGTGATTAGGGAGTGCAGATCTATTACATACAGTGTTTACTTATAACATATACTGCGGGGGGTGGAGTTTCTGGCCTGGTTTAGCAATGTCTAAGGCTGAGGAGTAAAAGAATTTTTAACTCTTTCATCACCGGTGTCAAGCCACCTATTTTCTTTTTCTTTTCTTTTCTTATGGCTTCAGGATTTTGAGGCCTTTCATGCCCCTGTCTCTCTCACCATTTGGAGCACTGAAGGCCAAACATGTTTCATGTTCAACAAAAAAATAAGTAAAAATAAAAAAAGTTGACAGCTCGGTTCTACGTGGCTGCAAAGAAAATAAAGAAATGCCTCTTCCCTGATTTCTGGAGATGTAACTGCTTCTACTGCCTTTCTATAAATCCATCATTAGCTGCACAGCCTCCAGTCACTCAACTTCCCCAAGCCTTAGTTTCCTTATCTGTCTAATGGGCATAGTAACAATTATATCTTCTTCACAAAGCCAATATGAGAAGCAAATGCAGGCATAGGTGTAAAGGGCTTAGCATGGTTTACATTGAATCGATTATTTTTCCTGTATCTTTATCTCTTTTTGTCACTCGTTAATGTGACAGGGTGACTGTATTGGGTAGTGGCTAAGAACATAGGCTTTATGGTCAGATAGGGGGGTTGCAAACCTAGTTCACCCACTTCCTGGGTGAACTTGGGTAACTTACTAGCCATACAGGGGCTGAGAGAACTAAATGAGACAATCCTTTAAAGCTCCTAGCAGGAGACCTGGCATGTGGTCAGTGCTGTAGGGACACTGGCTGATGCGGGGAGGACATGGTGCCTATTAAAACTGGACAGAAGCAGAGAAAACTCTAGCATCTCGATGATGTGTGTCTGCCCACACATGCTGCACACAAGCTAACTCAGCCTTTTGCAAATTCATTAAAGTTTCTTAAAGAAAAGGCCAGGCATGGTGGCTTACACCTGTAATCCTAGCACTCTGGGAGGCCGAGGCGGGAGGATTACTTGAGCTCAGGAGTTCAAGACCAGCCTGAGCAAGAGCGAGACCCCGTTTCTACTAAAAAAATATAGGAAGAAATTAGCTGGGCAACTAAAAATATATACAGAAAAAATGAGCCAGGCATGGTGGCGCATGCCTGTAGTCCCAGCTACTTGGGAGGCTGAGGCAGGAGGATCACTTGAGCCCAGGAGTTTGAGGTTGCTGTGAACTAGGCTGACGCCACGGCACTCTAGCCTGGGCAACAGAGTGAGGCTGTGTCTCAAAAAAAAAAGTTTCTTATACAAAAATGTCATCCTGCGCCGCATCAATATAAACCATCACACATTCTTTTTAAAAATATCCTTGTATATTTAAAAGTATGGTTTGGCCTCCAGTTGGAAGCTTACCACTTTCCTTAGTGCCTTAGTTATCATTGTTAACCCATTAGCCTTGCTTAACCATCAAGTTTATCAATGGCAAATGTTGCTGCTTCATCGAGTTATGATTATAAACGTAAGGAATATGAGAACAAGGTGAAAAGGTGGCTTCTTTATAACAGCTGTAATTTATCCAGGGTTTTGTCCTGGCCTTTGATTTGGGGCCTGGCTCTGGATCTAGTGTTCCCCTGATTGCATTAGGAGCAGCCCTTAGGGGTCAGATGGAATTCCAAGGTCCTGGAATGAGTTAGAAGAATGGAGAATGAACATGTGTGAAGGGACAGAGGAAGAGGCCTTTATAATAATCATCCTCCAAGACCCAAACACCAGCTCT
Source organism: Lemur catta (assembly GCF_020740605.2). Classification (NCBI taxonomy): domain Eukaryota; kingdom Metazoa; phylum Chordata; class Mammalia; order Primates; family Lemuridae; genus Lemur; species Lemur catta. The sequence goes on along the minus strand of NC_059144.1, from coordinate 42,791,761 downwards.
CTGCCCAGGTGACCCGGGGAGAGGACAGGGTTGACTTCAGGAGCATGCAGCCTGTGCAGTCACACAGGGCCTGGAGCTCACAAGGGTCCCACGCTTGGTTCAAGGCTCTGTGGTCGCCATCTTGAAATTCTTAATATTTTAACAAGAGGCCCCAAGTTTTCATTTTGCACTGCACCCTGCAAATTCTGTAGCTGGTCCTGGGACCCTTGAGGAAGCCAAGGCTTTTGCTCAACCCCAGGCACAGTCGTGACTGTTACGATGGAAGATGAGTACATCATATACTCAGGAAATAATACCGATCACAAGTAACATGTATGACCAAATACTTCACACAAACTGTCTCATTTAATCTTCCCATGGACCCATTTTAGAGATGATAAAACTGAGACTTTTGAAGATAGTAATAATAGTTTACATTTGTCAAACACTCTATGCCAGTGCTTATATCTTGATAAGCACTTTATAGGCATAACCCCACTTTTCATAACAATCCTGTGAGATGGATACTATGGGTTTTGCCACATCTTAATTCGTCTTACAAATGCAAGCTAATAGGTAAGAAAAAAATAGAATAATCCAAAGAAAGCAGAAGAAAGAGGATAATAAAGGTAATTTTAAAAATAAAATAGAAAACAAAGATTTTGACCAAAAAAACTAGCCAACCCAAAGCTGGTTCTTGGAAAAGACTAATAATCTAAGAAAAATATCTGACTCTTCTGATGAAAGCAAATGAAAAAGAACAATAAATAAAAATATTAGGCACAAAAAGAGGGCTTAAATACAGATGCAGAGGAGAGTAATAATTGAAACCTAATGCCATAAAAATTTTCATGCCAATAAAGGGTGAACACTGCAAAATGAACAACTTCCTAAAGAAACATCATTTACCAAAATTGAACCAAGAGAATCCAGAAACCTAAATAGACCTAACACTATTAAGAAAATTTAATCAGCATCTAATGTGTGCATACACGTGCACATGTGTACACATACATGCACATATACTCACACAGCAGGTTTACAATTCTACCAAACATTCAAGAAGCAGGAAAATAGAGGCCACTTACTGCTACCTAATACTAATAGCTAGCATTTATTGAGCATTTACTGTGTACCAAGCACTATGCTAAAAGCCATATGTGCACAATTTCACATAGTTAGGTACCATTACCCACATTTTACAGATAAGGAAAGTGAAGCCTAGAAATTTTAAGCAACTTGCCCAGAGTCACTCCTGTGGTAAGTGGTGGAGCTGGGATTTGAACCCGGCTTTCCCATCTACCCCACCACTGGCATTCAGTACCTTCCCATTCCGCCGCTGCTCAGAACTGGGTGCTCCAGGAGACCAGGTAGTCTGGGAAGGGGAGGAAAGGGGAACTTTGTGGTCTCCAGTTAGACTCAAAGTCTGTTTCAGCCCCTGGGATATTCACTGATCGCCTAACTGGGGTTTCTGCCCCCACGGGGCATCCTCACTGAGGATACAAATGTCCCTGTTAAGAAACTAACCTTGGTACATTGTTATTAACTAAACTACAGACTTTTATTTGGATTTCATAAAAGATGCGTTTTTAAAAGACTTCTCGGGGGGGGTGAAAAAAAGAAAAAAAGAAGGAAAAAAAAAAAAGACTTCTCATAACTAACATTTGTTGAACACCTATTATGAGCCAGGCATTGTGCCAAACACTTTACACCACATTTAATTCATGCAGCTACCTGGTGGGGCAGCTACTTTCCTTATCCCCATTTTACAGATGGGGACTCTGAAGTCCAGAGATTACCATGCAGCAGCTAATAAGAGAGGGTTTGAACCCAGGCAGTGTGACTCCAGAGACCCTGCAGCAGACTGTCACGTTAGGGCACTTCTTGTTATGTTTTCTATCCTTTTAGCCATCTGGAAAACTCAACCCAAGCCCAGAGATCTGTTCATTCATTCATTCAACAAATATTTCATTTTCTCCTCAACTTCTTGAGTCCATCTCCCCTATGACCACCAATGATCTGCCCCGTTCTATGAACTCTGATCGCTTGAAATATAAGGATCACAACTCCAATGACCTCAGGGCCCAGGCCCGGGGCAGGAATGTGTGCAGTGGACCAGGCAGGAATGCTAGTGACCAAGAAGGCCATTCTCTCTCTAGCGGGTTGCGCCTGTGTGTGTCTCAGGTCGGTTGGTCAGTCTCACCCATGTGCCCCAGCCAGTGGTCTTCATGTAAATATGTGAGCCCAGAGCCACTCAGTCTTTCCATTTTTCAAGAAAAGCCAGAAGTTCACATTTTTATGTGAATTTTACCAACCTTCCCAACTCTTTGTGGGTCAGACAAAATCTGTCTGTGGCTTGGAGGTGGCCCACAGGCCGGCAGTGTACAATCCTTCTCGGGCCTCAGTTCCGTCATTAAAATGTGGGTAAGAGGCCAGGCGCAATGGCTCACACCTGTAATCCTAGCACTCTGGGAGGCCGAGGTGGGAGAAGCACTTAAGATCAGATGCTGTAGACCAGCTTCAGCAAGAGTGAGACCCCATCTCTACTAAAAATAAAAAACATTAGCCGGGCAACTAAAGATAGAAAAAATTAGCCAGGTGTGGTGGCGTGCACCTGTAGTCCCAGCTACTTGGGAGGCTGAGCCAGGAGGACCGCTTGAGCCCAGGAGTTTGTGGTTGCTGCGAGCTAGGCTGATGCCACTGCACTCTAGTCCTGGCAAAAGAGCAAGACTATTTCAAAATAAAATATAAAATAAAATAAAATAATTTACTGTGAGATCTAAGCGAGTTAATGCTGCAAAGCTCTGAGAACTGTGCCTGCTAGAACACAGAAGCTGTTCTCATTCTTGCAGATTCTTAAGTAATGACAGTAAATTAATTAGAGGGAGAAACCTACTCAGGCTGAGTCATCGACTGCATTTCCCTCCCTCCACAAACCCCTAAGTGTTGACTCACTGAATCTTTCAACTTTCGCTATTTTTAGTCTTGTTGACACAGCCTCCGTGCCTACGTGGAGCGCAGCGGGCCTCGCTCCCCAGCCGTGTGGCTGGAGGCACCGAAGTCCTCCACTCACATTAAAATGCAAAGAGGAAAAACTGTGCTGTCCCCAGTGATGTTCCGAAATGTGTGCTGAAGCTCACATTATAAAAAAAAAATGATATGTTCTGCCAGACAAAGTCTCCCTACTGATAATGCCACTGAGGGTGGCCACATTATGCGTGTAGCTATCTATTTTAACTCATTACAATCTTTCATCTAAAGATATAAACGCAGAGAGCTGACCTTTGGTCAAGCCAGATGATATGCCTACTGTTTTCTATTTCTGGCACTAAATTAAAAGTAAACTTTAGCTCAGAAAGGACTGGAAGCTTCTATCTCTGAATCCTGAAAGATTGTCTCATTTTTAGTTCGTGTAAGATGAGAGAAGTTATGCCCAAGATACTGTTATCCTTGGATGGCGAAGCACAGCCTGCATTTGGCATTGATACAGAGCCTTGGGTGGAAACGTGTAGAGTATGACTTGAAAGATAGGGCCAGCAGTGCCAAAGGGGCAGAAACAAACCCGAGGCTGGCACCTTGCTCACTTGTGCCCTGGGCTGCCTGGTCTCCAGCCTCAGGGTGGACGGGAAGGCTCCACTCATCAGATAAGAAACCTCCCTGTGCTGGGACTTGACCTACTACTGTGCAGAGCCGAGGGGCAGGCTGCCCGGTGGGCCCTGGGTGCGGATCTGGGACTCCCAGCTTAGTGTTTGGAGCATCATCACATCTCACCTGCAGGATCACCCGGATACAAGGAGAGAAACCAAGCGAACAGCCAAGGCCAACCCCCTTCTGCATGTTACCTTAAAACCATGTTATGTGACATGCTCACACTTGTATTTTCTTTACATTTCTGAAATTAGCCACACAAGTAGTTCAGCAGTTACTTGCAACTTCATCGGAGCCCACTTATCTAATTCAATAAGAATTGGAATTTTAAAAATAGACAAATAGCAATTGTACTACTTATTCAAACCAAACGGCCAAAGCGTATTTTTTTCCTCCTGACCCAATGGTGGCCCTTGAGAAACAGATCATATGACTGTGGGTTTGTGTGTGTGTGTGTGTGTGTGTGTGTGTGTGTGTGTGTACAGAGTATAGGTGTGGGGGAGTTTGTTAAAAATTTTTAAAGACATAAAGGGCAGGCTAGCAATCAAAATCTAAATTAACTTCTTGAGCTGTGCACACATTTAGGGCTTATTATTTAATTTTCTTTCTTTGTCTGGGTTTTCAACTACCTGATAAAAAAGATCAGTCACAGGCATGTCAGTAAGACAGAGTAATGTGGTGCCTTAATATTTGTCATTGTTGCCTAACACACCCTTAGAAAACAAACAGCAAAGAATGCAGCTTTTCATGTGTTATCGGCCGCCCCAAACATCTGGTTTCCCCCAAAATAAATCACTCCAAGTAAATGAGGCCTTAGTGATGATCTCATATAATTCTCTCTAAACAGAAACAAAAAAATCCATTAAAGAATACAATAGGTTAAACACGGTGTATCATCAACCAGTGGTTTAACTTTTATGTTATTTGTCATTCATCCCATTTTTGATTAAGAAAGTTTTTATTTTACAAAAGAATTCAGCCAAGGGTCTCTACTGGGTAGGCATTCAGTACGGTTGTAATAATGAAAAGCATTCTTAAACGCTAACAAGAATAAAAAAATCAACCAGCCTAAGACACATTTAAGGCAGTGTACCAATTAAAGGTTCTGCCTATTTAACTCATAAAAATATGTCTAGCAAATGTATTTATTTATATAACTTCCCTTTATTTTTTAGCAGGGTAAAATAGTCTCATATTACCAAATGTAAAAAGCACAAAGGAGTATACAGAGAAAAGTCCTTCCTCAGTCCCCCTTCCTGGTTCCCTCCTCAGAAGGGACCCGGGAGCCGGTTTGCTGGGAGCCCTTTGTATGCAGTAGATTTATTCAAATAGTATGCAACAGGGTGTACAATTCCATATTTAAATGCTCCCAAAAGGCTCTTATTACATGTAATTTAGGTTTTTCCCTTCTAGGTTTCTTGATTTCTAATACTTGAAATGGTAATTGTGGCAGAACCTAAATCTCCTACAGTAGCCACCAAAAGCTGGAGGCTGAATTCTGAATAAGGTAGTGCATTACGGTAGTGCATTCTGCCTCCTGCCCAAGGTTTAAATTTGGATAAAGTGTTCAAAGCCACTAGAACCGACTGTGACGCGTGTGTGTGTCCTACGGGAAGCCATGCTTAGCTATTCTTTTTGGGACACTGGGAGTCAGCAGCTCTTGTGCCAAATTCCTCACTGTCTGGGATATTCCATAGGAGCACTACACAGGGATGTGTTAACCACGGTTTTTGCTCATTGGATCCCCAAGTAAGTTCCATCCTCCTGAGGGTGGCTGCAGGGACCCGCACCGTCAGCTCCAGCCTCTCTCGCTGGTCAGCCACTCTGGCCTTGCCGCCCTTGACCGTGCCAAGCTGGTTCCCACAGCAGGGGCTTTGTCCACGCTAATCCCCTCCTAGAACGCGCTTCCCCCACGCTTTCTGCATAATCGCATCGTTCAGGTTTCAGCTCAGAATTCACCTCCTAAGAAAGCCCTCCCTGACCACCCTTGCTAGACAGCCACGCACCCACTCAGTCATGTCCTCCCAAGTTCCTGGTTTCCTTCCTTATCATACGCATCGCTGTTTATCACACGTATTGATTCATTTCATCTCGGGTTTACTATCACAACTCTGTGCGATCGTCTCTCTCCAGCTCACTGAACCATCCCCGGCAGCTGCTATTCAAGAAATACCAGCTGGAAGACTGAAACATATTGATACTGTCACTTGGAGAAAAATATAGAAATTATCTACTCGTGGTAGGTTAAGATAGCTGTATTTGGTTTTCCAATGGGAGGGTAGGAGGGAAAGAAAAAAGCTCCAATAATAATTATGCACCCTTCCATGTAAACTTGCATCGAAAAGTCACAGACTCCTACATGCCATCTTTAATTCTGCCTCTCGTCACCTTGGAGACCTCAGGCACCCCCGCAAAGCCTCCATCTCTCCATCTACAGACAGGCAGGGTGACCGCACGCCACGTCTTTCTTTCTGAAGATGAAAGTTGGTCCCACTAGGTCTTCATAGCGCTAATCACTCTTTGAAAGGATTTGGTGTATTCATTTGTTTTCTTATTAATTAACCTGTACCAGCCCCCAAAACGTCAGCTTCCACAAGGGGAAGGCTTTGATCTGTCCAGTTCACCCGATGCTTAGATTTAGCATTTCTTCAGCATTTCCAGAAGAGCAGTACCTACCTCCAAAAGTTGTTTTGAAAAGAAATAAGACAATACATGCAAATGATATGTGAAATCTATGAAGCATTTAGTACATATTAGTGATAATTACTTTTATTAATATGTGAACTCAGGCTTCTGATGCTTTAATTTTTATTAGGAGGGAATTAAAAGCATCTGTGTTTGACTGTTTTACTTCCCTGAACCTGTTTCCATGGCAGGGATGCGTGGTAGCAGGAATTTAATAACACGCAACCATCACTTACTTAAAAGCTGCAGAATCTCTATATAGTTAAAAAAAATGTTTAACTTGGGGAAATTTCTGAGAGCACGTGAGACAAAATTCATGTTAAATGATTTCTGTTTTTCACTAGGAAACTCATGCTGGTTAAGAACTATCTTACTCCAGTTCTGTCTTCTCTTCAACATGTTTAATATACCAGGGAAGAAGGAATAGCAGCAAAATGTTATTTATGGGAGAGGGCGGAAGTGAGGTGAGTGGGACTCTCCACTTTAGGAAAATTCATTTTCATCCACTTTGATAGTCTATTTTAGGAATCTAAGATTTAAGGCTCGAGGTGAGAGAGAATGATCATTTTCCACATTGTCCTATAATATGCTGATATTCAGTATCATATTGGAACTGTGTCTGTCAAAGGAAACAAAAGTGGGTCTTTTATGGATACCTACCAAGAAGATTTGTGCAGTTGGTTAGATTTTGTGTAATAAGCATCAACAAATTGGTATACTAATGCTTTCTGATAATAGCTCCTGCAAATGCATTACCATCATCTTCAACAGGCAATACATAAGCTGACTCCAGGAAGAATTTCAAAATTAAGCCTAAAACATATATATGAATGTCTATGCATAGAAATAAAGGCCTGTGATTTGTATATAGCAACTTGACAGCAACAGCTCCCCTTAAGGGGCCAGGGATTGAGTTTAGAGATGATGATCAAGGAATTTTAGATTTATCTCTTAAGTATTAATGCTTTTACAGAACAAATTGGATTCATGCATTGGTTGTATAATTAATTAAAAGTTGATTTTAGGCCGTGCGTGGTGGCTCACACCTCTAATCCTAGCTCTCTGGGAGGCTGAGGCAGGCAGATCGTTTGAGCTCAGGAGTTTGAGACCAGCCTGAGCAAGAGCAAGACCCGTCTCTACTAAAAAAAAATAGAAAGAAATTAGCTGGACAACTAAAAATATATAGAGAAAAAAATTAGCCGGACATAGTGGTGCATGCCTGTAGTCCCAGCTACTCGGGAGGCTGAGGCAGGAGGATCGCTTGAGCCCAGGAGTTTGAGGTTGCTGTGAGCTAGGCTGACACCACAGCAATCTAGCCTAGGCAACACAGTGAGACTCTGTCTCAAAAAAAAAAAAAAAAAAAGTTGATTTTAAAACTGTAAAACAATCATATTACAAAAATAAAAAATAATAAAAGCAGCAGTAGCCACTAAAAAACATTCAACCAAGCACGCTGACTTCATTCATTAACATTACTACATTTATATTTATTGTACAACAAAACACAGTAACCTGCCTGTCTTTTTCCTTGGGTGAATAGTTATGACAGTGTAGCACTGAAATTTAAATACATGACAATTTGTTAACTCCCACATGTATTTGAAACCCTGTTCACGCATCACTCCTCCTCAACCACCCTCCCCCCTACCAAAAGGAAAAAAAATAAACAAAATGAGATCCATAGTTTTGACAAAACCCGAGGAGGCATCCTTGCAGTCAGAATGAGTAGCCAAAGCTGCTTAGTCCCTGTAAGTGCATCCCTGACTCACAGCACTCCCAATTTGACATTTGATTCCCTGAAAAAACATCTTATCAGATCAACAATGATTTCTGTCCAGAAAAGAAAAATCCCCTGCCTCCTCTCCAAAGGAGGGGTGTCAGTCGCCGTGCATGGATTCTAAAGCGCTGGGGCCATGAACAGCAGAGGAGTCATGGTGCGTCTGAAGGGATAAGGGGAGATAAAGTGTATCAAAGGGGGCCTTGACACATGGGATGCTATGCAGGCCTGTCTCCCTGAGAGCATCTCTGGCCTGACAGGGGATTAATCCACAGGAGGGCCATAAACAACGGCTGCAGTGGGCTTGAGGCCCAACACCTGGATGTGGTGTTGGAGGCCGTCCGGGAGGCTGCGCCGTGCTGCGAGGGAGGCAGGCTCTCCCGACACACTTCTTGCAGGGCCTCTGGCTTGCCACCTCTTCTCTTGGATAAACATGTTTGAAAGATAGGTTGGGATTTTTGTTTGTTTGTTTGTTTGTGTTCTCTGCTTGGGGGGCCAGGGAAGCTGAAGGTGTTAGAAATTCAACAGCCGCCTGCTGTGAGCTCCTACAGAAAAAGGTTTTATAGGACAACCAAATGCAATGGGTTAGGCCTTATTTGTATCCCGATTGGATCAAATCAAGGGTGAAGCAGACATTTATGAGATGCTGGGGGCTGCTGGAGGATGACTGGGTGTTAGGTGGTGTCAGAGAATCATTGTTCATTTTGTTGGGTGTGAATAGTGACATTTTTTCTAAATAAACTTTTATTAATACATGAACACTAAAGTAGATAGGGTAAAATGACATGTAGTCTATGATATGCTCTGCTTTAAAAAAATTGACACATGATGATTATACATACTTATGGGGTATGTAGTGATGTTGTGATACATATAATGTATAGTGATCAGATCAGGGTAATTAGGATATCAACTCAAACATTTATCATTTCTTTGTATTTGGGAGATATCCTCCTTCTAGCTATTTGAAACTATATATTACTGTTAACTATAGTCATCCTATAGTGTGATATCCTTTAAAATGCTTACTGGGCCAGGCGCTACTACTACTACTCCAGAGGCTGAGGTGGGAGGCTGGCTTGAGCCCAGGAGTTCTGGGTTGCAGTGCACTCTCAGGTGTCCACACTAAGTTTGGCATCAGTAGGGTGAACTTCCAGGAGCAGGGGACCACCAGGTTGCCTAAAGACACATGAACTGGCTCAGACTGGAAACAAAGGAGGTCAAAACTCCCATGCTGATCAGTAGTGGGATCACGCCTGTGAATAGCCCCTGCACTGCAGCCTGGACAACATAGCCAGACCCTATCTCTTAAAAAAAATACTTATGGGGGAAGAAAGGAGGGAAAACTGGCTGAAGCAGGTGTAGCAAAATCTTAATTACTGATTCACTCTACTGTTGGGTGTGTCTGAACATTTTTACCAAAATAATAATAACGGTAATAATATCAATAAGATTTTTTACATGTTTCAAAGAGTGTCAGTGGTGGTGTGAAAATTTATAGCGTCCTGCATCTGTGGGGTTCTGCAGCCGGGCCACGCTTTTCTAAGCCCACTGAATCATGGACACATTCTTACCTGCATTGTTGAAGGAGAGACGCCCTTCTGAAAGTGGCGACTGGTTCCACTGGTGACAAGCAGAAACTGAATAAACTGAGATGGTTTTGTTTCTTGAGGTGCACTGCCTTGTTAGGGCACCGGCCTTCCTTTACCGAGTGCTTGCTCTTACGTGCGTGATCTCATTCAGCGCTCGCGTGGGATCTGTTTCATCGCCCTCCTTTTCAGACGAGGCAAGTGTGGTTCAGAGAGAGTAAGTGACTTTCTCAAGGCCACGCAGCTAATAAGTGGTGGATCCAGAGCAACCACATTGTAGATTCCGTGCCCTGCCTGGCACCCATTTTCAACAAGGGAGAGGAGAAAGGAAAGAGGAGATGCACAAACCTGCTCGCCTGTCCTTGTTTGGAATCACAATCACTGTCAGTTATTTTGCTCCAAATGACACATTTGAATTTTTAAAACTCACTCAGTGAAACCTTGCTTATTTATCCTGTCTTTTTCTAAAATTTTGAAACTTTGTTCATCATGGATTTCTTTAAGGCACGGAGCTCTGTATGTATGACCAGTAGAACATTCCAAATCTGAAATGCTCCAAAATCTGAAGCTTCTCTGAGAGCAGAAATGCTCATTGGAGCATTTTGGATTTTTGGATTTTCGGATTTTCAAATTTGGGATAAAAATCAGATTTGAGATGTTCAACCAGTATAATGCAAATATTCCAATATCTGAAAAAATCCAAAACTCAATATATTAAATACTTCCAATCCCGGGCATTTTAGATAAAGTATACTCAACCTGTACCTCATTAAATCCTTAATAACTCAGGGAAATATTACTCCCATTTCACAAATGAGACACAAAAGGTGAGTAATTTGCCCAAAGCCTTGTGGCTACAAAGTGGCAAAGCAAAACATCACATGAAAACATTATTTGTGACCGGGCACAGTGGCTCACGCCTGTAATCCTAGCCCTCTGGGAGGCCAAGGTGGGTTTGAGTTCAGGAGTTCGAGACCAGCCTGAGCAAGAGCGAGACCCCCGTCTCTACAAAAAAAATAAGAAGAAATTAGCTGTACACCTAAGAAAAAAAAAAAAATATATATATATATATAAAAAATTAGCCGGGCATGATGGCACATGCCTGTAGTCCCAGCTACTCAGGAGGCTGAGGCAGGAGGATCGCTTGAGCCCAGGGGTTTGAGGGTGCTGTGAACTAGGCTGACGCCATGGCACTCTAGCCTGGCCAACAGAGTGAGACTCTGTCTCAAAAAAAAAAAAAACAATATGTACAGAACATTGAGCTAAATGCTTTATATGCATTAATTCATTTAGCCCTGTGAGTTATCACCCCCATTTCACAAATGCAAACATACGCCCCAAAGTCTCCTAGCTAGAAAGAGGCAGAGCAGAGATTTGAACCAAAACACCACAACACCCCTCACAACCATTCAAACCAGGGGAAGAAAAATCAGTTACTAGAGGTTTTATAAAGTGCCCTAAATTGTTGATTGCTTGATTAGAGATCATGCCCTTTTGTCTGCTTCTCCAGAGGCTGAACTATTAGCAGTAGAACAGTAGGCTCTATAAGGGCTGGTCTCAAGATAACTTTCAAGTGCAGGTATTACTGGGAGAAGTACAGCTGACACTTTAAAAAGGGTCTAAATCTTTCTCAGCGCCTTGTGAGTCTTTTAATTCTTCCCAAAAGATGATAAAACATTATCCTCCTGGCACTAAACCAAACGGTCAAGTAAAATAATAAAAAGAAATCAGTTGCTCGTACATGCGGTTCTGACTTGCGGCCCATGGAACACATCCGAGCAAGTGGCACCAGGGGAACTTCTGAGTCTCAAACTGAAAATAGGTAGGGGACAACCACTGGGAATCCCTCAACAGAACACAGTCACTGAGGGAAAGGAAAACAGCAGAGGTAGATGGCAAGTTTTTCAGTAAAGTGCAGAAACATAAACTGCATGATTTCTCCCACAACACGTTGCTAGGGTCTGCACAGTCTACCAAGTCTCGCCAGTCCCAGATGCACATTATTTCACATTTTTACATCTCAAATATTAGGCCTGCGTCTTAGAATCCAAAGCATGTCACAGTTAATTAGTAGAAGTTTTTCTTTCTTAATGGTACACAAAATAAGCACGGAACTTTACAATCTATAGTGTCTTGGATTCAATGAAATAATGTGTTAGAAAATCAGTCACGTGTGTGGCTCTTCCTAAAATTTCCAGTTTACGTCCACATAATCTGTTTTAGGAGATTAAACTTTAGTCCATACGTCTGCCTCATAAGAGGGAAAAACAAAGGATATCAGGCCCAAATATATAAACAAGTCAAAGTGAAAATAGGTGTGTGGATGGCGGCCTCGAATTGCTTATTAAAGAAGTGAGGCTTCATTCTGTGGTTAATTCACTGCTCTCTACTCCAGCCATCCATAATTTTAAATCTGCTGAATATGATTTGGTTAGAATGAGGGGTGGCTTAATTTTTCATATTGGCTTGCAAAAGTTTTGTCCCCCATTCAGCACCAGGGGCTGCATGCACAATGGCATGCATGCATTGTGTGTATTGGTGAAGACAGCCCCTTGAACTCCGCCTTAAGGGAACAAAGGGTCTCCAAGATGCATCCGCGTAGCAGATGTTGAGTTATCTGAAGGGTCAGAATGCCAATTAGATATTGAACATGGCAGGAGGAGGGTGGAGTTTCCAAAACAAATGAAAGATGAATAGGAGCAGTCTCTGAGTTTAGGCTTAGGTCCTGCTGTTCTTTTGTACAATGATTTGTGGCAAATTTGTTTTGTCACTGAGGCATAGTTCCCCCTGGGTCTTAAAGTGATTTTGGAATCACCAAAAGAATTTTTTTCCCTTTCTTTAAATATCCTTTTCCTAATCAAAACAGGATATAAAAATCTGACCTTAAAAATAAATTTGAGCAAGCCACATATTATCTGTGTAAGAGATGTACCAAGAAGAGTAATCCTATATGAGAAAACAGAAAACAGAAGTAGTCAAGAAGGGTGGAATAATTTAATTTAAAAAATTTTTGGATAGAAATCTGAAAGAGTTCAGAAGACCATTTTTTCACATATTTTGGAAAAAGGTAAAAGCTTATTTGGCCTAGCAATTTACAGACTTTGCCAATTTTCTGGTTTTATAGGATAAGGTTATACTTTTAAATCTAAGCTGCATACAAACGAGAAAAAAATGTGGGAAACTTGAGATACAAAATGCTCCCATAGTTGATTATGTGTTTGTATCGGTGTTACCATCATAAATCATTCTTAGAGAAACAAAACCAAGTAGTAAGAGGACAGACACAATGGTGTTCTGTTTAAATAATTTCATTTGGTTCCTGAAATACTTCTGGCTATTTTTCCTCTTGAAACCACCCACATTTAGTAAAATTATATCACTGAGTGGACCCTACCCTGTTCTCTCTCTCTTCTGACTCCTGGCAAGTACTAGACTGTGGAATACCAAAGGCAAACCAGCAAAAGGAAATTGGGATTGCATTGATTTAAATCAGTCAGTGCTGTGACCAAATTATTTAGTTCCCTCTTGACCTTTGGAGGTCAGATTTGACTATTTATGCTATCTGCTAATGCTTTACTATTTTTCATTGCTTTGCCTGTTAACAATTCTGACCTACAGCCTTTCCAGCCTGCAGGGTCGTTATATTAAACAATCGCTAATTACTCCCTGAAACATATGCTCCCGTTTTAAAATGCCATTTGAGTCAAAGCCCAAGCAAAACCCGTGCGTTTGTTTCATGAATGAAAACAAAATGTAAGCATTTTGATATTTCTGGGAAGCCAAATATTGTCAGATTTGAGGAAGAAGTGGAAAATAACCTATTTGCTCTAATTGTTGGAAATTGCTTAGAATAAAGACTATTCCTTGAAAATGAATATTAAAGACAGCAAATATTCTCCTTTAATCACATTATCAAATATGCTCCTTTAACAGTCCTGCAGAGACTATGCTTTTATCCTTCTGAAAGATCTTAAATGCAAGAATATTACATAAAGATTTTCCCCTCTTCGTTCATCTATTCTACAAGTATGAGTGCCAAGTGTGCCCCAGATGCCGTGTTAGATCCTGAGACATTAGGAGTTAAGCAAGAATTCTCTGAAATCAGACTTTTGCTGTCTGCTTGAAAATGCTACGTTTGTTAGAGAACACATAAAAGACAACCAGATGTTCACGTTTCCAATGTTTACCATGAAGAACAGCGAATATGATGTTACGTGTCAGAGAACGAGGTTTATTGTCCAAAATTTCTCTCTGATAATATCTGAGACATAACATAACTATTTTACTGCCCACAAAACAAAAGCAATTCATTTTAGACCAGCATAGCCAGAGAGAGGGAACAAATTCAACTAATTCAGCTAAAATCATCATCATCCAGCTAATCACTAATAACAACAAAAATAATTCAGCTACGCCGTGCAATTGAAATTTCACGCGGAATCCCCAGCGATCTGGCCGGGGGTGGCTGCCGGCTGCTGTCAGAGCCCAGCGGTGCATCGGGGCTGTGTCACCCCGACACAGTCCGACAAAGTCTCTGCTCTTGATGACGCTGCCGCACGCAAACAAGTGAAATACAACAGGAAAGTCATTCCCCATCGACTTCCTGATTTCCTGCTCTTTTACGTTCTTACACATAAACCTCTAATTCATTTCAGAATGCAAAGGTCACCACAAAAAATCTGAGGCTAAATATACCCTTTTGTCCGGCAGAAGGATAACAGATCTTTTTTTTTTTTTTTTTCTTTTTACCATAATGTGGCCACAGCCAGGTGTTTCCCATGTTTTCCTGGCCACATCAGGAGAGTGTTTACAGACCTGAAAAACAGCACTAACCACTCTTTTAAAATAAACTTTTTATTTGGAATAATTGTCAGATGTATAGAAAAGTTGCAAAGTTAATACAGAGGGTTGCCTATCACCTCGCTTCCCCTGATGATAACGTCTTGCATACCCACCGCACATTTGTCCAAACTGAGAAATTAACATTTGTACAAATACTATTAACTAAATGCCAGACTTTATGGATTTCCCGTTTTTCCACTAATATCCTTGTCCAGGACCTAATCCAGAATGCCACATTGCATTTAGGCATCTGTAAACTTGTAAATTCAAATATTTTTGTGGTTTATCTCTCAAAAAATTTTTATTTGGAGATTAACAAGTAATTTTAAGGGGCATTTTTAGGAGTAAAAATAGTCTGAATTTATTTTAATCAATGGGATATAGATGACAAAAGAAGTCACATTTTATAGACATTTATATTTAAGCAAGATACATATTTTCTCTGTTAAGAAACTCACTTTACCCAAATAAGGAAATGTTTTCAAATTTGAAAAAGAAAAGAAAAAGATATCCTTGGAGATTAAACCCACGAGATACCATTTTTCACCCATCACATTTGCAACAATTTAAAAGATTGATAATACTTTTGGTCAAGTTTCTTAGCTTCTTTGTACCTCAGTTTTCCTCTCTGTAAAATAGGGATAATCATTGTTATTACCCCATGGAGAGGCAGGATAGCAGAGTGGTTAAGAGCTCAGACTCAGGCCAGGCACAGTGGCTCACGCCTGTAATCCCAGCATTTTGGGAAGCCAAGGGGGGAGGATCAGTTGAGGCCAGGAGTTTGCAATCAGCCTGGACAACACAACGAGACCCCATCTCTACCAAAAAAAAAAATAACAGCCATGAGTGGTGGTGGATGCCTGTAGTTCCAGCTACTTGGGAGGCTGAGGCAGGAGGATCACCTGAGCCCAGGAGTTCAAGGTTACAGTGAGCTATGATCGTGCCACAGCACTCCAGCCTGGGTGACAGAGTAGGACCCTGTCTCATTTTTTAAAAAAAGTTCAGACTCTATAATTGGACTTTCTCATTCATCCTAGGCTGTCCCACTTTTTGTCTGTCTCATCATGGAGAAATTACTGGACTTAATGTTTCATGCTTCATTTTCTCATCTGTGAAATAATAATAATATTAATAGTATCCACGCCAGAGAGTTGTTATAGGGACTAAATAAGAAGATGTGTATATTAGCACTTAGGACAGTGTCTTATATAAATATTTATTATTATTTCAGGATTTTTCTAAGAATTAATTAGGTTAACACATGTATAGGGCTTAGAACATAGTGTCAATTAATGTTTGCTCTGATTGTCCAGTGCTGTTGAGGAAAGAGGGGAAAAGGGGCATTCTGCATTTGGAGCTCAAATTTATGGCAACTCTGATTAAAATTCTAAATTGGATCCACAATTCCACTTCTGGAAATCTAGCCTATAGAAATACCTACACAGGTGTGCATAGATATGTGTATAAGATGCTCATTATGTTATGTTTCAGTCAACTTGAGAATAGGGAAATGAATATTCTGTAACCATTAAAGAGAAGGAGATACAGTTTTGTTTGCATATATGGACTTTGAAGAATATGCATGATATATTCATTGTTCTTTCATTTATTTACATTTATTGATTAAGTATTTATTGAATGTCTGTTGTGTGCCAGGCTATGCTGGGGACTCATTATGAAAGACAGACACAGTTTCTGCCACCGTGGAGCCAACATTCTAGGAAGGATACAGTCAGTAAACAAGTTAAGCAATAAGTGTCCACCCAGGTGTCAGGTAGAGAGGAGGGCTAAAAAAAAAAAACTTCCAGCTGGGTAAGGAATGGAGCTGGAGGTGGGGACTGGTTTAAGGAGGGAAGTCAAGGAACACCCTTTTAAGGAGGACATGTGCTCAGATTTTTACAGGGAAGGGTGCAGGTCTACTGATACATGGGGGAGGAATGTTCCAGGGAGAAAGAACAGCTTGTGCAAAGCTTAGTGGTTTGGAGTTCAGCACTGAGTGAAAAAAAGTGTGCAAAAAAATATGTGTGGGTTTTTTTGGGTTTTTTTTAACCACGACCACCCAGCATTTTTTAAAATGTTTTAAATTTTCTTTTAAATTTCTCTTAGGGATTCTAGTTTTGAAAAGGGGAAAAAAGAGATAAATCGATAAGTAGATAGACTAACAAAGTTCTGGAAGTAGAAAAGAATGAGGCCGAATATGCCACTGTTCGTAGGTTTTACCCCAAGGCATGGAACTAAGGAGGAAATCTTTCAAATTTTCATTTATAAACATCTATATTGTTTCTGTGTTTCTAATGTGCATTTATTATGTGTATTTTAGAAAACAAAATATTTAAAGTTCCAGAAGATAGGTAGTCTGAGCTCTTTTTAAGAGTCTAGGACAGGGTTTTAAACAGCAGCCTCTGGACATTTGGCGCTGAATAATTCAGGGGCAGGAGGGAGCTGTCCTGTGCGTTGGAGGCTGTTTAGCAGCATCCTTGGCTGCTTCCTACTAGATTCTAGTAGCGTCCCCCACTTGTGACAAACAAGTGTCTCCAGACATTGCCAAATGTCCTTTGGGGGTTAAAGTACCCCCACTCCTACCATCTCTGAGATCCAGGCCTAGGGTAAAGCTTGGGCTTTCGGGGCAGCTGTCTAGGTTCAAATCCCAGCTCTGTCTCTTGCAAATTGTGGAACCTGTTACTTCTCCCCTGTGTGCCTCAGTTTCCTCGTCTGTAAAATAGGCAGAATCATATTGCCTTCCTGGGCTTCCTACTCAAATGAAAGGAGCCGGCTGATGTAATGTGCTTAGGACAGGATGTGGGTAGATGTCAGCTGTTATCTATCGCTGGGGTCTTTCAGTGTCCCCTACTGTGTGCAACTCCTTTCAAGACTGACCAGGCCTTCTCTGTTCACCCTCAGCCTCCTGGCTAAGTAGCCGTTTCCAGCCTGGGAGCCAGACTCTGTCCCTGCGAGTGGAAAACTTAGACAAGGAGAGGAAAAGAGTGGCTTGAACTCATTGTTCAGCCTGGGCAGACACCTTCCTTAAGTGTTTCCTGCATCTTTTGTTTAGGGAGAAAAGTGAGATTTATTTTAGCTGAAAGTGGGTTACGTAGCTGTGCGTATAGTTTTCTTCCCAGCAGTGTTTCAAAACACGCCTGGGTGCGTCTTTACCAAGAGGTCATTGACCGAGAAATTGTCTTAGCTACCCCTCTTCCTTCACTGCTGCACGCATATGTGCGTGTGCACACACACACACACACGGATACACACAGAGACACACACACACACACAATAGCTTACTTTCCCCAAAGCAAACTGCATTCCTCTGTGGGGCCAGCTCATCCCTACCCCCATCTGGTCCACATTTTGCTTTCATGGAAATTATTAATAGAAACCACATCACTTTTGCTTGCATTTAAGACTGCCCTTTGTTTGCTTAGATTTTTCCTTCCTGTGTATGTAGCATTTTTTTTAACTTTTTGACTGTCCTCATCAATGCTTTCCTTAATAAAATATATATTTTTATATGTAGTTATGTATGTTTTATATACAGTCTTGCATCACTTAATGACAGAGATACAGTCAGAGAAATGCACGGTTAGGTGATTTTGTCATTGTGTGAACACCATGGAATGTACGTACACAAACCTGGATGGTGTGGCCCACTGCACACCTAGGCTGTATGGCATAGCCCGTTGCTCCCAGGCTACACACCTGCACAGCACATTACTGTACTGAATACTGTAGGCAATTGTAACATAATGGTAAGTATTTGTGTATCTAAAATATAAAAACATAGAAAAGGTACAGTAAAAATATGATTGTAATCTTATGGGACCACCATCGTATATGCGGTTTGTTGTTGACCAAAATTTCATTGTGCAGTGCATGACTTTAAATGTTTATATGTCTTTTGGGTTTCTTTAGTTTCTTTTTTTGTTGTTTGTTTGTTTTTTTAGAGACAGGGTCTTGCTCTGTCACCCAGGCTGGAATGCAGTGGTTTGATTACAGCTCACTGCAGTCTCAAACTCCAAGGCTCAAGCCTCCTCAGTAGCTGGGACTACAGGTGCATGCCACCATGCCCAGATATTTTTCTTTTTTCTTTTTGTAGAGACAGGGTCTCACTATGTTGTCCCAGCTGGTCTCAAACTCCTTGTGTGAAGTCATCCACCTCCCAAAGTGCTGGGATTACAGGTCTGAGCCACTGAGCCCAGCCTGTTTTATAATATTGTACATATCGGGGCAATTTTTGCTTCCCTCTGCTCCATCCCTCCCAGACACTTGGTAATATCTGGAGACATTTTGGTTGTCACAGTGTGAGTGATGCTGCTGGCTTCCAGCGGATACAGACCAGGGATGCTGCTAAACATCCTCCAATGCCCAAACAGCCCCCACTGCAATGAATTATCTGACTCAAAAATGTCCATACTGCAAAAATTGAGAAATCCTGATTTAAACAAATACCATGCAGCCATTAAAACAATATCTAATCTTTCTGAGTGCCGAGAATTTTACATACATCATCTCTTTCTAATCCTTTTCACAGCCCTTTGAAAGGGGTAGATACTCTTCTATCATTCCCGTTTCCAGATGAAGAAACTAAGGCAGACAGAGTTGGGGACGTGCCCCAGATCACACAGCCAGTGAAAGGCACAGTCAGGATTTGAACCCAGGCCTGTCTGAATCCAGAGGCCAGGGTCTTACCTATTATGCTATTTGGCCTTGAAAATCTGCCTTGGGTAATTTGTTAGGCAAAAAAAGGTGAGTGCTAGACAAATTAATAAGCATGGCTCTGTTATAGGAAAAGAAAAAAAATAGTGTGGGCGTTGCAGAAAAATCACCGAAGAAAATACTTCCTGCTTTTGCCAGTGGTTCTTTCTGGGCAGCATCAGCTTTAGAGGGGCATCCTCAGACACATCACACACACAGACACATCCCCTGGGTTGCCCACGGTAGCATCTCATTGCAAATTGCACATTTCTCATATAGCACTTACTACACTGTGTAATTTTATAATTCCTTGTGAGATTATTGGATTAATAGCTTTCTCCCTCCCTACACTGTTGCCTTCTTGAGAACAGCTTCTGTGTCTGTTTTTGTTTATTTGATTTTTTCCTCTGTTGAATCCTCCCGTTAGCCCAGAGCCCAGCATGTAAAGAAGTCTCAATGACTATTTGCCAGATGGATGGGCAGATGGGTGGTTGGGATGAGATTATGGGAAACCTCTCCCTCCTGCAAGATAAACTTCTGTGATGTTTGAATTTACTTACATCAAATGTATTCTTTTTGAAATCAGAAAAAAACTATCATTTATGTTTTAAAACACAAATTTTGTTCCATCACAATGAAACAAGGTACAGCCTATAAAAATAAAGTTGTAGGCAAAGATTTTTTTTTTTTTTTTTTTTTTGAGGCAGAGTCCCACTCTGTCACCCTGGCTAGAGTGCCGTGGCGTCAGCCTAGCTCACAGCAACCTCAAACTGCTGGGCTCAAGCGATCCTACTGCCTCAGCCTCCCGAGTAGCTGGGACTACAGGCATGCGCCACCATGCCCGGCTAATTTTTTGTATATATTTTAGTTGTCTGGCTAACTTCTTTCTATTTTTTAGTAGAGATGGGGTCTTTTGAATACACTATGTAATTATCTTAGTTCATTCCGGCTGCTGTAACAAATGACCATAGCCTGGGTGGCTTAAACAAGTATTTGTGTCTCAGTGTTCTGGAGGCCAGGAAGTCCAAGATCAAGGCACTGGCAGATCCAGTGTGTGGCGAGGGCCAGCTTCCTGGTTCGCAGACGGCTGTCTTGTCCTTGTGTCTCACATGGCGGAGAGCAGGAGGCAGGAGCGAGCATTCCTGCCCCTCCTTACACGGTGCCCCTCCCATCCGTGAGGCCTCCACCTCCCAAACGGCCTCCTAACACCATCGCTTTGGGGGTCAGGATTTCAACATAGAATTTTGGAAGGACACAAGCCTTCCATCTATACCAGTGATTAACTACTCATTATTTATTATCTTTTCCTCTCAGCTAGGATATCAGTGCCAGGAAGACATGGGATTTCGTTTCATTTCCCAGTATATCTCAGCCCATCAACACAGTAGGTGCTCAAAAACTATTTATTGAATAAATCAATTGAATGAATGAATGAATATTTTCTTTATCCACATGAAACTTTGGGCTAAATCCAGAAGGGCGATTTTGTTTTGGGGGAAAGCTCTAGTTGTACCTCAAGATCCAGTCTCTCTTCCTTTCACAGAATTTTCAGCAGGGCACATTTGCACCCCCCCAAAAAAGAGCCTCCCTCTCCAACCCTCCCTTGTGGTTTAGGTAAGGTCAGGTTCAGCCCATAGGAAATGCCAGGTGTCAGGTGGGTACCTTTACTCTCTTTTTCTTTGTTCTTTCCCCCACCTTGCTGCCTGGAACTTGGACGCTGCCACGTTGTATCATGAGGTCAGTCAACTCTGCAAAGCACAGCACCAAGAGAGAAGGAGCTTGGGGCCAAGGAGGTTCACTGCAGCCTTGGACCACCTACATAGCTTCTAATTGAAAGAAAATACACTTTTATCTTGTTTAAGGCACTCTTTTTTCAGCTGAATGTACATAATAGACCTTTTTTAACCAGAAATAAAAATTAAGTTAGGCTTCTGTTTAACTTCAGTGCGCAATTGGCAAGCCTTTCCCAAACCCCCCTCTGACATAACAGTCCCCTCTCGCTGGTTTATGGTACTGAGCGACCAATTTCTATTATTTCTGGAATCTGAGTCATGTATACTCCCTGTGTTATTACACATAATATGTCTTTATGATTTAATCAAGGAAATTTTTTTTTTCACGTAACATTTTAGTCTCCTTGTTTCTGGATTGTCAGAAACAGCCAAGAATGTTAGCCAGTGTGGCATCATTTTATCTGTTCTTTCTGCCGGGGACTGGCTTAAAATCAGACCAGACAGATCTAGGCAGGAACTGGGTCTTGCTTTCGTTAGTTTCTGCCAATTCTTTTTGGAAGGAACCATTTCCAGGGCAGAGGAAGGGAATAAATACTATTTGCTTGATTTTACTACTAAAGTGATGTAATTTACATAACAGCAAAATTACAGCATAGAATCCTAACTAGCAATTATAATGTTAAAAAAAAAAGGCAAAACTTTGCTCTTAAACAATAGCAAAAATAAAGAGTGGAAAATGTTCAGTAACTTCACACAAAATTTAAATATTACTTAATCTTATTTGCCTAGAAGGAGAAAAAAACACATTCTTTGGCCCTAAAATTGAAATAGAGGACAACGCTCACAGACACTTAATTCAATTCTAAAAGCATCAAAGCAGGAAAATAGATATGGAAGGAACCCAAAAACTCACAGAAATGAGGTGGAAAATGAACTTCCTAAGCCTCATGATAGATAGGATGTTTCCCCAAACAAAACTAAGAGCTGATTAGGAATTCTCATTTTCCCCTTAAAGACAATCCTTTTTTTGTTCTCTCAGACTCATTCGGTGAGGTTTTTATCACACTCTTACCTTAAAGCTCACAGACCATATTTTAATTTTAGGTAAGTTATTGGGAAGCAAACTTTGGTCCTAAGAAAGTGAAATTGCTCTTCATTCAATACAAAGACTTCAAGCCTTAGCTTAGGGGATCAGTTAATGCCTAGCACCATGGAAAACAGTTTGAGAAACTTGGGCAATGTCGGTTTTCCTAAAGTGAGGAATGGGTTCAGTGTATGGTCTGGAGGTTATTTGAGTTCATAGCAGATAATTTAGGCGGTATACGGACGTAGCATTAAATAATGCTGGCAGGGCTCACCAACAATATTCCTATTATGTTAAGGAGAAAGTCTGTTTGGTGCAAATAGATCTTTAACATCCCTCCACACTTAACTTATTTCCCCTGTTTAACAAAGAGGCAACAGGCCTCAGGTGTGGAGCCTTTGGCAGGTTAGAGCACTTAACAAGAACTTTTAACAAAATACCTTCCGTTTATGATAACAAATAATGCTTTCTCCATTCATGACATAATAATATAGAAAGTTTCATTTTAAAATAAATGTGTGTAAAGGAAAGAACATGAGTTAAATTGTTTTACTTACATGTATATTAAGTAAAACATTGAATAGTTGGCAGAGATTGCGAAGGTGGTACCCAAATAAGTATGCGGAAACACACCGGATTGGAGAGCCATCTCCTCTGGCTTCTGCCCTGCCTTTCTGTGCCTCTGGGGAGAGCGCCCGAGGACTGTGGTCAGCAGCCTATGTCCCACCACCCGCTTTGAGTTAAGGATGGTTTTTACATTTTTAAGTGGTTGGAAAAAAGTAGTATTTCGTGACATGTGAAACTGATATAAAATTCACATTTCAGTGTTCGTAAGCAAATTTTTATTGACACACAACCCACAAGCATTGTTTATGCAGTACAGTTGCTTCCCCAGTACTGAAGCAGAGTTGAGACCCAGACCATGGAGATAACCTGCCAACAGGCAGGTATCCAACCATTGGCAAAGCTGTGGTTTGCCACACCTCTTGCCTGGGGAGAAGAAATGGCCTGCTAGACCTTTAATGCTTTTAACACCTTATTTTTTTTTAAGGCTTTGTTCTTCACAAAATGCTTTTCACCTTTATGAGCTCATTTGTCAACTGTTCCCTGTCGTGCTTGGGGTACACCAGCTTGGTTTTGCTACCTGGATTTTAGGCCTTTTCTTCTAAAGAGAAGAAAGTGATGCAGTAGTAATCCCAACACGATTGATATGGAGTGGCTGAATGAATTAACTGATATGTTAATTGACTTTATTTTATCTTGTTTATTTAGCTCATTACAAACATAGTACATGTTCATAGAAGAACATTAGAAAAATGCAGAGAAGCAAAATGGAAAAATCACCCAAGATTCTATCAGCCAACAATAACAACTGTTAACATTTTCATACACATACATGTATGTGTGTATATAATTGTATTATAATCCATGATTATACTAAAAATAGAGTCATCAGAAAATCAGAATTCTCTGTGAAAACTGATAAAAATGAATCGTTTTACTTTAAGATGCTAAAGTATATAAGCTTTTAACTCAGGATACCTATTAATAACTATTTAAAAAATAAATATTTTTGTGGTTTAGTTCAGCCAGATGGTAAGGCCTTAATCAAACTGTCCAATAATCCTGCCTGGTTTTAATTTTAAATACATGCTCACATGGAAAGAAAATATTGTTTCACCTAGACTTTTAGCTTGACCTAATTTTTAAGTTGTACTGTTATTTGTGTAATTAAAAGATTACTCATAAGGTAGAAAAACAGGTTTGATTTAGCTCCAAAGTATAACAACTGGCTACTTAGAAAACATTCTTTTTGCTTCTAGTGTGGCCTAATACTTGTCAAACTAGTAGCATGAGTTAGATCTTTTTAAAATATGCAATCGGTGAATATGAGGTGATTGTTAATTATGTAAGGAAAAAAGTATTATTAAAATAATATGGAGGTTGTAGAATGTAAGCATGATTTTAAATTTCTACTCAAATTTTTATTTGCTATATTGTCTTAAACTTTTCTATGAACAAAATATATGGATTTATCATTTAAAATAATAAATGACTCAAGAAATAGGATGAATAATAATAGAATTTTCTATATTTAAAAATTATAATTGAAAACTAACAACATGGCCTATTAAATTTTACTGTATATGAAGCAATTCTGATTTTGTATATTCATTTATAGTCCTTTTCTCTTAAGTTTAATCCTACAATTATTTTTCTGACTTTTTAAAAAAATGTTTTTTCTAGGCCAGGCATGGTGACTCACACCTGTAATCCTAGCGTGTGGGAGGCCAAGGTGGGAGAATCACTGGAGCCCAGGAGTTTGAGGTTGCAGTGAGTTATGATTGCACCACTGCACTCCAGCCTGGGCAATAGAGTGAGACCCTGTTTGAAAAATAAATAAACAGACAGGATAGTGTCAGGAAGATTTTTATCCCAAAAGAAAGGTGAGCATTCTGTGCAACTCTCACCTTCTGGGAGGTTCTGACTGGGAGCAATTTACATGCAAATTGTTTCATGCCTTTTTCTTTGTCAAGCTAAGCTTCTTCCAATTTATCTGTTTTCATCTTTAGTAACCCCAATTGGATTACTAGTTAAAATGTACCCTGCTGGTCTTGCTAATTCCACTATCTATAATTGGAGGTTCTCACTCCCAGGACTATTTTTGTAATGGAAGAATGACACCTTGCAGTTTAGCATCTCAGCTTAACTCATTGGCAGGAGCAAGGTAATGTTAAGGCCACTTGAGGACACAGAGCAGCGCAGCAGGAGGGCCAGGGATTTCTGAAGTGAACAGAAGTTGTCCAGCTTCACGAGTGAGGGCTTCCTGAAATGAGTTGTGCCCGACGTTCTTGCCCACCTACCCAAATGCCATTTCCCCTTTCTTCCTTGCTATCAGATCTTGAATTTTGTTCAGGTGTCTGGAAGTGGGTACTCAAGGAAAGGAAACTCCCACCACCTTCCCACTGATCCGAGAGCCTTTTTGCCAGAGATTGTTCTAGAAGTGAGCATGTAACCCAGTTCTGGCCACAAGGATAAATGGGGAAAGCTGCTAGGAGACTTTGCAGACAGGTTTTCCTCCCCTACAGAGAAGGATGCTCAGGGATAGATGCCCCATTCTCCTGCCTTTGACTTTGTTGTGGGAGGATGTGATGGAGCTGCTGCAGCCATTCTGTGACCATGAGGACCCTCGCACAGGGACCAAGCCAACACAACAGGATGATGAGATGGAAGGATGGGAAGGTTGGTTTCTCAATGGTCTTGGTGATCTGAAGCCGTCCTGGAACTGCCAACTCTGGATTCTTGTTCAGTGAAGTAAAAGATGGGCTTATGGAGCAAAATTTAGTCCACTCATTGCTCCTTGTATCTGAAAACATCCTGATAAGGGGATATTCATGGTGTTTTCCTCTCCTGGCTCCCTTGACAGAGTGAGAAATGGAACTGCCTTAAACCTTAAATAAGGCACATTATTGTAGAGAGTCCGAGGGCATGAGTGAGTCCTCTCTATGCTGATGATTAAGGACACAGGCTTTGGAAGTCAACTTGCTGGGCTCAAAACCCTGCTTGGCTATTTACCACGTTACTCTCCCTAGAAAATGGAGACACACCTGGCAAGAGGCCCGTCCAAGGCGTGTTCCTCCCTCAGGGTGTGCATTATTTTTTTGTTGCTATATTAGTCAGCTGAGGCTGTCATAACAGAATACCCCAGACTGGGTTCCTTAAACAACAGAAATGGATTTTCCCACAGTTCTGGGGGCTGGAAGTCCAAGATCAAGACTGGTTTCTGGTGGGGCCTCACGTCTTGGCTTGCAGATGGCACCTTCTCGTCGTGTCCTCTCTTGGCTCTTTCTTTGCATGCAGATAAAAAGAGAGAGTGAGCTCTGGTTTCTCTTCTTCTTATGATAAGGACACTAGTTTTGGCTGGGCACCGTGGCTCATGCCTGTAATCCTAGCACTCTGGGAGGCCCAGATGGGAGGATCGCTTGAGCCCAGGAGTTTGAGGCTGCGTGAACTATGATCAGCCACTGCACTCCATCCTAGGTAACAGAGCAAGACCCTATCTCTAAAAAAAAAAAAAAAACAAAAACAAATAAAGAAGAAAAGAAAAAGAAAAAAGGAGATGCTCTTTGGAAATGTGCTTTTTAAATGTAGATCACTGCATCATTTGTATTATTAATGGGCCTTACAGAGTGTCCAGACAACCCAGCACTACCTAACAGAAATGAGTCACAGGAGTAATTTTAAACTTTCTAGTAGTTTTTTTTTTAAAAAGGTAAAAAGAGGTGGAATTAATTTTAATAATATATAGTGTATTTAACCCAGTATATTCAAAATATTTTCATTTGAACATGTAATCAATATAAAAATGATGAATTTGATATTTTACATTTTTTTCTTACTAAGGCTTTGAAATCTAGTGTATCTATTGCACTAACAGCACATCCCAGTCCACACCAGTAACATTTCACATGCCCAGCGGCCACACGTCACTGGCGGCTGCCATATTGGACAATGCAAATTAAGAGAGAGCCTGGAAGATGGACCTCGAGCTCCCTCCCCTGCCATTTTGGAATGTTTTTAAATTAAAGATTTAAAATTATTAAGCATACGTCACATTATACATAGCACTGTTAGAACCGGTTTCCCTCGGCCCCAGGAACAGAGAGGCAGAGTCACCGAGGCTGCAAAAGGCAAAGGAGTTTACTGGCTAGCTCGAGCTAGGGTCCAAGTCCCAAAGCACCAACGCAGTGGCCTCTCCATGAACCAGGACCCCGCCCTGGGGTAAAAATTAAGCTTTTATACTTTCCAGTGGGCTACATACCCTGGGCTCACCATCCCCCTCCCTCCCTCAGTTCATTTGTTCCTTCAAGACTGGCTGACCATGTCGGCTCCTGATTGGTCGGTTCCATGGTCGCGTTAACTCCTGATTGGTCGGCTCCAAGTCTCGGGATCCTCCGGTGGTCATTCGTGTCATTTCGGGGAAGGGGAGGGCCCGCGCCGGGAAATCGAAATTTAGGCCTATTCCAGGAAGCCTAGCCTGTCATGGAGTCGCCTTTGCTCTTACAGCACAAAAGCTTAGCAGGCACAGAATTCTATCTGGTATAGAGGAAATCTTACTCCTCTCCTTGTCTTCTGCGAACTGAGTTTGCATCCCCAGAGGCAGCCACAGTTCGTAGACTCTCAGGTTCTCCTGTCTCTTTCCAGAGATATTCTAAACAAAAAAGCATATATGCACACACGTACGTATCTGCACACATGCATATACACATACATATCTAAATATACATACATATGCATGCATTTTAATTTGTATTTTCTACACCAGTGGGAGAGTGCTATACACACTGTTCTATACCTTGATTTTTTTTGCTTAACACTAACCCTGCTAGTTATAGTTGTATAATATTGGGCAAGTTACATTTTTCTGTACCTCAGTTTCCTCATCTGTGAAGTGACGGTGACAATATAACTAAAAACCTACTTTAGAGGGTTGTTGAGAGGATTAAGGGAGTAAAGAAGCACATAAGACTTGAAATAAAATAATGCCTGGCACATTCAATAAATGTTAGCCTTTTTTTTTAACTTGGCCATAGAATATTGCATTGTGCAGCTCTACTGCGACTGATTGAAACATTCCCCCTTTTAATGGACATTTAGTTTGTTTTCCCCCCACCCCAGTGTTTTGGTCTTACCAAGCATGCTTCAGTGACTAGCTTTGCGCACATGCCATTTTGACCACATGCAAGCACCCTGGAGGGTAAGTCCAAGGACTGGAATTTCTGGGTCCGAGGGTATGTGCATGTTTCATTTTGGTTTCATTGCCAAGTTACCTTCCCAGGAGACTGTGTTAGTTGACAGTCACACCTGCTGCACAGGGAGCCTGCCTGTTTCCACAGCCTCGCTCCCACAGGATATATCAACATTTGTGTTTTCTCTGCCGTGCAGTTGCAAATGTAAAGTGATACAGCCCCATGGTTTCCATTTGTCTTTCTCTCCTGTGGTGAGAATGGGCATCTTTTCGTATGTCTAAGGGCTGCTCAGATTTCCCACCCTGGGAAACTTTGCTCATTTTTCTATTGGATTATTGGACTAAGCCTTTTTTAATCCTTGTCTCCTCTGCCGGCCTTCCCGGCCTCTTTCTACGGACCACCTGGACGCCTTTCCCCCACATCTCTCACTGCAGTAATCCGGACTTCTGTTGTCATCTTGAGCTGCAGTTTCCATCCCATATTGTCAAGATTTCACATAGGGACAGCATATGTCCTAGGTCATACCCTGAGTGCCTCCAGGGCAGGCGTGGGCTTCTTTGAGCCCTGGGAATACCTCGCACTGACCCTTGTGTCAGGAAGGCATTTGATGACTACTTCTCCAGTTTATTTATTTCTTTATTTTGAGACAAGTTCTTGGGCTAGAGTGCAGTGGCATGATCATAGCTCACTGCAACCTCAAACTCCTGGGCTCCAGCAATCCTCCTGCCTCGGCCTCCTCAGTAGCTAGGACTACAGGCACATGCCACTACACCTGGCTAGTTTTTTTTCTATTTTTTGTAGAGATGGAGTCTCACTCTTGCTCAGGTGGGTCTCAAACTCCTGTCCTCAAGCAATCTTCCTTCCTTGACCTACCGAAGTGCTAGAATTACAGGCATGAGCCACTGTGCCCAGCCTCCAATTTATTTTTGAGAAAGAAAATTAATGGTCGATCATTACAGAAAAGAGACCATCACTCTTACTCTCAACGCTTAATTTTTCAAGTTATTATAATTGTTAAATTTATCACATCATTATAATTATCAAATTATCAAATATTAGATTATTAAAATTAGCTATTAAAGCTATTGTGTTTTTATTTCTAAATTATTAAAATTTAATCACCTTGGAAGCAAAAAACCAGTAGTAGTTTCCCCAGAGAAAAACTACTTTCTTTTTATTTTATTTTTATTTTTCACAAGTTTTCATACATGGCATTGAAAAACTAAACAATTTGTTAAATACCTTTTAAGAACTTACTTGTGGGCCGGGCGCGGTGGCTCACGCCTATAATCCTAGCACTCTGGGAGGCGGAGGTGGTAGGATCGCTTGAGGTCAGGAGTTTGAGACCCACCTGAGACCCATCCCATCTCTACTAAAAATAGAAAGAAATTAACCAGACAACTAAGAATATGTAAAAAATTAGCTGGCCATGGTGGCCCGTGCCTGTAGTCCCAGCTACTCGGGAGGCTGAGGCAGAGGATTGCTTGAGCCCAGGAGTTTGAGGTTGCTGTAAGCTAGGCTGATGCCACAGCACTCTAGCCTGGGCAACAGAGTGAGACTCTGTCTCAAAAAAAAAAAAAAAAGAATTTACCTGTGGCCATAAAAACTATATATTAAAAAGTATGGGTATGTGTGTGTGTGTGTGTGTGTGTGTGTGTGTGTGTGTATACACACATACAGTTTTGGGGAGTTATTGGCAAAAATCTGATCTTACATTTTGTTCTTTAATTTGCAGTTATTTTATTTGGATCATTCATTCAACAGATATTTATGGAACACCTACTATGTGCCAGGAACCATGTATTTTTGTTTGTGTGTTTATCTTTTTTTGTGTGTTTTTTAGCAAGTGTTTTCTGTGATCAAGAAAGTTTGGGAAACAATGCAATAGTCACAAAATCCTGGGTTTGGAATTAACTTCCAGATTTCTTTCCCCTGTCTCCAAACAGAGCATCCAACACATCCAAGTCAGTCAGTCTAAAATCTGTTGTAATTTAAAAGGCCTCCCATGAAACATACTTTACCACAATCTTTAGCATCTATCCTAATGTTTGCTCAGCTCTGTGCTCTTTGGAAGCAATGATTTATGTAATAGATAATAAACGACGCAGTAAAGTGCTCAAAGCATGAACCTGCGTTGAAGACATACAACACAGTGACATATTAAATCTAGAAAACATATTAGGATCAAAGAGTCTGGGTCCCCACGGTGGTTGAATCTGCTCTTCCAGGTGTATGACTCTGCTATAGAAGCACTAACCCCCTCTAAGCCTTTGTTTTCAAAGGACTTAGTTCTACAAGCCAGTGCATAGAGGGAAAAAATCAAGTATGGTCAAAAATTACCCTTGCACATCCCTTCAATTATCATAGTATAACAAGCAGAAACTGGACAGAGCTCAAGACCAGAAAGTGTCGGTATGCCTCACCTCTTACCTACAACCGCACACAATGGCCCATGTCATTTCAATCAGTCGTCTTTTTCTGTTTTCTCCCCACACAACTAGCAGAATTAAGGTAGGTTAAATGCACCTACAATGCACCTGTAGGTGACTGCACTTGAATAGCTACTATACTATAGGTTTTTCTGATGATTAAATGTATGATTCATGCAAAGCAATTAGTTCAATGCCTGGCAAACAGAGAGCTTCTAACAAAGCTTAAGTTCTCCTAATTATCACTCCCACTGCCGCTGCTCTATGAGTAAAGTGTTCTTTCTTCTCAAGAGAGTCTTTAAACCAGATTTCATGTTTCATTCCATCTTAGTCTCCCAAGGCCACTCCCAGCAAAACTGCAGACCTGTAGTTTTGTCTCCATTTTATGAGTATTAATAGTTTCACGACACAGTCACTAGCACACAACTAAGTGATCAGTAAAAACTCGTTGAATGAATTACAGCACCGCTGGCTCAAAGGTGAGAAGGGCAAAACAAAGGGTGAAGAGTTTCTGACCACGGCGCTTGCCTAGTGCTGTCAAGGTTTTTAAAGTATGTCCAATGTTTAATAAAAGCCTACATCAGCTTTTGCTTTTCAAAAACACCATACACTCTTTAATTTATGCTTTATATATTTTTTCCTTTAAAAAATTTTTTTTTTAATTTTTATTTTTTTAGGGGGTCTTCCAGTGAGGACCGAAAAACCTGCTAGACAAACTCTAAAAGAGCTGTCCCACTATTCTTTATATATTTTGTACACTCCTGTCCTGTGCCCGGCTCTGTGCTGGGCCTGGAGGCACAGGGGTGAACGAGACACGCAAGGACCCTTACAGACTCCTGGGGGAGAAAGTAGTAAATAAGTACAATCAGGCCGGGCGGGCGCGGTGGCTCACGCCTGTAATCCTAGCACTCTGGGAGGCCGAGGCAGGTGGATTGCTCGAGGTCAGGAGTTCGAGACCAGCCTGAGCGAGACCACCCCCCACCCCCCGTCTCTACTAAAAATAGAAATAAATTATCTGGACAACTAAAAATATATATATAAAAAAAAAATTAGCTGGGCATGGTGGCGCATGCCTGTAGTCCCAGCTACTTGGGAGGCTGAGGCAGTAGGATCACTTAAGCCCAGGAGTTTGAGGTTGCTGTGAGCTAGGCTGATGCCACGGCACTCACTCTACCCCGGGCAACAAAGCGAGACTCTGTCTCAAAAAAAAAAAAAAATAAATAATAAGTACAATCAAAAAAGGTGCTTTCAGACATCAGTGCTTTGTGAGGGAAATAAACGGAGAGAAGGCATAGACATTGACCGGAGGGGAAACCAACTTATACATGGATTCAGGAGAAAGGCTTCCCAGGAGGGGACACTGGAGCTGAGATTGGGGGTGATAACTAAAGTGTCAGTATCCAAGAATAGTAAAATTAAAATTGTTCAAGAGGTGGTATAGAGGCCGATGAGGCAGGAGGATTGATTGAGCTCAAGACTAGCCTGAGCAAGAGCGAGACCCCATCTCTACTAAAAATAGAAAAATTAGCCAGGCGTCATGCCATGCACCAGTAGTCCCAGCTACTGTGGAGGCTGAAGCAGGAGGGTCGCTTGAGCCCAGGAGTTTGAGGCTGCAGTGAGCTATGATGACCCCACTACACTCTACCCAAGCGACAGAGTGAGACTCTGTCTCAAAAAATAAAAAGACGTGGTATAAAGTGAACAGCATCATTTTCATTTTCCCCTTTCAAGAAAAAGCATTTCATACTCATGGGATTGGCAAAGCATTTATGAGTCTGACAGCACCAGGTTCTAGAGAGAATGTGGGCAGAGGGCGACCCTTATAAACTGCTATTTAGGAGTGGAAATTGGTACAATCCTTTGGAAAACAATTGGTGACATCTAGTTAAAGCTGAAGGTGTGAATTCCCTACAACCCAACAATGCTGTGTCTTGTGTTCTTTAGATAAATCCTTAAAAATATCTCCTCCTAGAGAAGTAAGGAAAGACTCTTTTACCATCTAAAGTAAAAGTAT
Organism: Lemur catta; assembly: GCF_020740605.2. Classification (NCBI taxonomy): domain Eukaryota; kingdom Metazoa; phylum Chordata; class Mammalia; order Primates; family Lemuridae; genus Lemur; species Lemur catta. Next base: position 42,759,539 of record NC_059144.1, on the reverse strand, counting down.
AAGGCAAAATTAATCAATCCGTTCAACAAGTATTTACAGAATGCCTAGGTGTGTCAGGCACGATTCAAGGCTCTAAGAAAACTATGATGAATGAAGCCATCAAAGAAAGTGCTCTCACAGACATAACGGGGAAGGTATACAATGAATAAATAAAAAGCCCAAACACCGGCTGGATACTTAATGCATACTCAGTTTGTGATCCTGATCTTGCACAAGAAGAAAGTGAGTCTCAGAGAAATTGTCATTTTCCCAAGGCGAGCCAGTCAGTGAGATGGAGAATGTTCCAGCCCAAGAACTCGGACCCCACTTGAGCTAAGGCCAGCGTCCCCAGTGGAGTCTGTGAGGCAGGGACATGCTTTGAGTTTTCCTGCACTACGCTGGGTGCCCAGTGTCTGGCTTGTAAATAGTTGCACAGTCTTGGGGCGGGTGCATGGAGTGGACAGCACTGAAGAACTATTCAGAGCTAAAACCTACACAGAAGACGGGGAGTGGAGACAGATTGCAGAATTATCTACCCAGGTGTGGAAGTAGAATCCACGGAGCCAGGGACATGGGAAGAAGGAAGGCTCCTTTCCCCAGGACAGGAACTCCCCTGAGCGATTTTCCTGCCTTCTCTGCTTTCATCCTCTAATCAAGTTCCACAGCTACTACGTGGCACGCGGACCCGACCGAGAAGACAGAACTCTGGCAAATTCCTACCATACGGGGGCAGTAGGGAGAGAAGCAAAGTCAGGCAGGGGAGAACCAAAATCAGGTGTCCCCTGGTTAATTTTTATTCTCTGCTGATGAGGAAGCCCTGGTTTGAAATAGAGCCGTCGTCAAAGATGGGAGGGGCACAGGCATCATCCCACCCCTGGGCCAACCCTCCTGCTCCTGGGGACAGAATGACCCGCATAGGGACACTTTACTGAATTCGTCTTTTGAAACATATTTTTCTAACGGGAAAGTTTAAAAATACAGAAAAGTAGAAAAAAATAATAGAATGAGCAGCCCTGTACTCTTCTCCCCAAATAAGCAGCTGTTAACATTGCATATTAGCATTAAGACATTTTCTATTTAAAATTTTTTCAGAGTTATTTGCTTTTGCTTCCATCTTTCTTTGCATTGACTCGGTTTTTCTTTTTATTATATCCTAAGTGAAATGTTAGCTTATTTATTTTCAATCCTTCTTTTCTACATTCAAGGCTATATAATGTCCTTTTATCACTTTAGGTGTACCCTACATTTTATTAAAAAAGGAAACTTCTGGCCGGGAGCAGTGGCTCATACCTCCAATCCCACCACATTCAGAGACCGAGGCAGGAGGATTGCTTGAGGCCAGGAGTTCGAGACCAGCCTGGGCAATATAGCGAGACACCCCCCCCATCTCTACAAAAAATAAGAAAAATTACAGGTGTGGTGGTGTACACCTGTAGTTCCAGCTATATGGGAGGCTGAGGCAGAAGGATCACTTGAGCCCACGAGTCTCAGACTGCAGTGAGCTATGATGATGCCACTGCACTCCAGCCTGCGTTGTGAGGGTCTCTACGTTGTGAGACCCTGTCTCAAAAAAAAACCAAAAACTTCTGCTATGTGCATGCATTATTATGTAATTTTCATAAATACATAAAAATGAACGTATCATCTCTTTAAAATATCACTATTTAATTTTCTTCATTATTTTTCTTGATTTTGGCTAACTTCTTCCCTCCCTCATAACATTCCTGCCTCCCACCCAGCCCCCGACCCTGTCTTCCTAGTTAAGTATGTATCATTCTATGTTTTTATCCCAGTTCAAGTAATTCTGGGCAAAGAAAGTTTATCACAGATGAATTAACCAAAATAGGATATTATTCTATGCTTTAGGGAATTTTATTCTTGTCACTTAGCAATAATTAATGGAAATTCCTTCAAGACAATTTTCTAGTTTTATTTCATTTTACTTAATGGCTATATAATATTCTATGGTGTGAATGTGCTAGTATTTATTTCTTTTGTTTCTAGTTTTTTTTTGCTACCATTAACAATGCTGTAATACACATCTTTGAGTATTAACCAAAAAAAAATCCCAGGTGTCAGAATCCCAGGAGAAAGTCACTACCAGCGGCCACTGTGGCGGGTATGATGAGCAGCTGAGGAATGGGTGACCTCAGCTAGCCGGGTAGGTTGGCTCTCTGAGCTGCCTCCCAGCCTCTGAAAATAAGGGAGTCCGATCAGATAAGGACCAGGCCTCCACCCAGCTGATTGCATCTTTTATAATCACATCATTCATTTGCTCACGCACCCACCCAGCAGAAACTAATTGAGTACCTGCAAAGTGCAGGCACTAACCTAGGCACCGTGGACTTGAACACAGAGGGGAGAGAAGGCTCCAGCTCTCAGGGAGCTGACGTTCTGCTGGGAGAAACAGAAGATAAACACGCAAATCAACAATACCACCACCTGCAAAGGGCTAGGATTTGGAAGATGATGACACTGAGCTCAAATGTGGTCAGTAATCAAATCTGAAACCGTTTTCCATGTATTAGCGATTCTCATCATTTTAAATCTGTATGCATTTCTGTGTTCATAATTCTTTCTCATCTTTGGGAATCCAGGGAGAGAGCTTCTACAATCAGTCGAATTTCTAGACCTTCAGAGTCTGAGCCTGTGTGTAAATCAGAAGCAAATCCCTAGTTTCTGAAAACTCACCAGGTGATTCTGATGCACAGTCGGGTTTAGGAATGACTTTATTATAGGCTTGTGAGAGAGCAGGTGTGAGCCCCCCAACATGCAGCGAAAAGAGTAGGGCGAGGGTAGGTGAGGATTTGAATTGAAAAGGCTCTCTGGGAGAACTTTCTCTCCCCACCCCCGCCCCTTGGAAGTTAAGCCTTTCAAAATCTTAAAGTGCAAAGAGAGAAATATCACAGGGGCCCCTCACTCCTATCCCTGGGAAACATCCTAGGACTATTTCTAGGACTTGACTTACTTGATGTGAATTCTATATGTAAAAAACAGCAGCAGGCTGCCGGAAACCCAGCTGAATGAAAAAAAATCTAGACTTGCAAATGTAAAACTCCCACCCTCTGACAAAGACTATGCTGATGAAACTCAAAGCTGAAAACAACAAGCAGAAACGCTTGCACCCTGGAATATTGGTGGAGGAAAATGCTGGGGGCAAGTCGTGCTAGCTGTCCCCACCCCGCATTACTATTCTGGGAATAAGAATACCTCCCTCCAAGAGAGGTCCTGAGGATTAAAAATAAGGCCGTTTCCATGTCAAGCACTGAGCAACCCCTCCCTGCTTAGTTGCGGCTTAACCCACGTCAGTCTTGTTCCCTTCCCCCAAGCAAATTCCTCCTCCGACGGTTCCAATCTGTCCGAGAAATCCCAGTGGTTACTGTGTACATTATCCGGGTATTTAGCTAGTGGGCTTACCCAGGTGGCATATTGTAACTTTACTCCGACAATTTGGAAAAACAAACAGAGCAGTTCTGACCTTTTCGATTTTTTGCTGCTGAGTCCCTTCCAGAGCCCGGCCGGCTCACTGTGACCTTTGTGAAACGGGGAAGTCCCCAACTGCACGCCAGGCTCGGGTTTGGACAAGAGGTTCCTTTTTTGTTTTACCACCTTAAAATGTTAACTTTGCTAATGAGCGATGTCAAGTATATAAATGTTCTTTCTTTTGTTTGCACTTATCTGCTCTTTCTCCTATCAAGGGGCTTCATCTCTTACTGGAAATTTCAATTTAGTGCTTTTTGGGACGGCTCTGAATCTTCAGCAGCTGTTTCAAGGCTGTGTTGTGAAAACAACCCAAAATGGTACCCGGGCTTGTCCTGTTTACACAACTGTGAAGAGGTGGGGAGCAAAATGCGTCTGAAAGTCACTTTATTTAAATTTCCTCATTGATAATTCATATATATGAGCAAAGGAATTGCTTAAAGTGAGGCGTTTGGACAAGGTGGAACTTTTGCAGTGTGGAATTTTTGTGTGACTATCCACACCGAAATCCTCCTAAAAACTGATTTCTAGAGCCCTGTTCAGAATGCTTATTGGATATTTTTGCTGCCCTGGAGAGTGATTGATATAGGCACGTTATAAAAAAAAAATCTGGGAAAAGGCTATATTACAAGGAAATAAAAAGTACCTCTTGTCCAGCCACTCATAAATCACAACTCTCAGTTAGCACTGAGGTGTGTTTTCTGCCAGTCTTTTCTCAACCACCTGCGATAACCATTTTAAACCTTCAGCCCTGCACCTATGTCTCCCGTTCCTGCCGTCTCCTGTCTGCTCACGTTTGTCTGTGTTCACAAGCCCTGCTCAAATGGCCGTTTTAGAAAAGTCCAAAATGTCCTTTGAGGGAAGGAAGGTCGAGGGGCAGGGAGGACAGAGGAATGGATAATTTGGCAACTACAAATGTAGAAGAGCTTTATTTTTGCTTTATAATTGATAGCAAGTCCCCCCTTCTCCTCCACCCTCCAGAAGATCCTTCTCCCTACATTCTACCTTCCCCAGCACTTCACACTTTTTGTACCTGGGATAAAAAGGGAGGGGAATTTACAGCCCTCCCTGAAAATGTTCAGGGTCAAATTATATACTCCTGGGGTAAAGAGAGGGGTGGGAGTGGGAGCGGTATGGTTTTCACAATTCCTAGGCAGGCTCTTGCTCCCTGGCTGGCTAGCTTGGGTCATGATAATACAATTTTGTATGTTAAACAACAGATGTCAAACAGAAGAAAGAGACGGGGCTTCGCTTTTCTTCTCCTGTGGACCTTGTTCCCCCCAAAGCAGCCATTTTTTCAGTTGCCATGACAGTGGTAATAGGAGTTTATCATTTTCCCATGCCTGCTGCATGTTAATGTGGAATCAATTCATGACTGTTATCTGGTTAGGCTAAGAAAGGATCCAAACCACAATCTGGGATTGTGCTGAGGATACCACGGCTGCCGTTGCCTTCTGGCCCTCCCCTCAATCCTCAGCTCCCAGTTTATGGAGCAATTTATGTAAAGGAGAAGTTTTTATTTGCCCGTCTATTGACAGATCAGTTACAATCAGCCGCAGAACTACTGATGTTAGATGCATGTATTGACAAAGCAGGTTGACTATTGCTTCTTTGGAAAAGAAGTCATAAAGAACAGAGATCGCCTAGACAGAAATCATGTATATTATCTAGAAGTCACATATATATATATGATATATAACAATTCCACTCTTTCATTCTGAACAGTAACCAGACTTTCAAAACATGAGACCCATTTACACACTAATAGAGAAAGAAAGCTCCTTTGAGAAACTAAAACTGAGAAAATCATGATATTTTTATAAAAAGAACACCTTCTTTCAATGAACAAAGGTGTGTAGAAATCAAGAAAAATCACACTTGGAAGGACTCACAATGAAGGAAACTGATTCTTTAGAAATGAACATGAAGAAAAAATGGAAAAATTGTTAAACCCCGATGGTGGATACGTGGAAGTTCCTTACGTTATTTTTGGTACTTTTCTGTATGTTTGAAATATTTTATAATTCCTAAAAAATATATGCATCAAAGCTTTCCAGTTTAGCCTTTAATTAACAGTGTTTAAGTCACAGTCAAATGAAGGAAAAGGGGGGAAAAAGAAGAAACAATGTAGCAGAGCTGAAGCAAAATTAAACCCCCAAGTGATTTATAGCACACTTAGGTTTATTTCCCTCTTAATTTCTAACAGAATGTGGCAGTGGTTGTCAGCTGATGTTTGCTTATTTTTTTTTCTTCCTAATCCCCTAAAAAAAAAAATTCTTCCCTCAAGTGACCACCAAAATGATTACTTCAATTGTTGATAGAGTTTATTCTCAGGAATGGAAAAACCAGTTGCTTTTATTTGCGTTGTCCTCCTTATTTTTTAAGGCATCTGGCACATTTTATTCCTTTTTTGTTATTTTGAGTTGTCCTTTTATCATTATCTGCAGGAAGCAGCATTAGCATGCCGCAGATAAGACCACGGATCCAGATGTGCATATCAAAGGATGAACAGCTACTTATTAAGAAAAACTTTTCTTTTTAAGCCGAGCTTCTGTTCAAAGGAATAATAAAGCCTATGGCGTTAGTGACAAACTGGTAATTCAATGCCTTGTCACCGCCATGCATTGGAATGGAAAAAAAAGGAGGGGAGGTCAAAGAAATTGGTAAGGTCCACATTTTAGAAAGCTGAAAAGGCAGAACTAGTGTAAAAGTTCATCTTCTCCAGATGCATGCGTTTATATCCTGCTGTGTGTAGTCACTCTTTTCTGGGGGAAGTGAATGAGCCCCAAATGGGCTGGCTGTTATGATTAGGAATGAATTTTGAATCACCAAAATTATTTTTAGAAGAGTGAAATATGTTTACATTGAAAGCATCCGATTTCCACACTGTGGACAATGCTTTCCTTTGTGCTGGAAAATATTCTTCATAACAGGAGACGTGAATATCTGTAAAAGAGCCCCACACGGCGAGAGTTTGCAAAGTAAATCTAAAAATCCCTTTCCCTGTTCCTCTGTTTGTACTATTAGGTCCCTCCCTCTCTCCTCCGATGCCTCTCTGTATCTCTTGCAGGAATTTACGTGCAGAAATGCCCATGTCTACACACATACATGCGTAAGTGCATATCTACACATATCTTGCAGTGGTTTTTTTTTTTTATTAATGCTGTCATATCATAATGTGCTTCCTTTATCCTACTTAGCAATTAGATTTGCCAGTCTTCCCAAGTTGGCACACAGAAGTCTGCCTTATTCTTTTTTATTTATACATAGTGGTCCACGACATGGAAAAATCATTATTGTCAGTTGTCTCAAAGACTGCAAGGATAGGCTGGTTATAAAAAGTTAGCTGGTTGATTTTTTAAAAGAATATTCATGAAAGAGTATAAAATTAGTTTACATCCTTATTTAAGTTTTTATAGATGTATTAATGTATCTACATGGTTCAAAAATCTAAAACTAGAAAAATGGTTTAAAAAAAAAATTCTTCTTTTAACCCCATATCCGGAACTGAGTTTTCCTCCCCAGAGGCACTGACCCTTACCATTTTTATGTGTGTCTTCCTTCCTAGACATATTTTAAGCATATTCAATAAAGTATGTATGTGTATACACACACATATAAGTTTATATATACAAAGTATTATAAAAATATTCTTTTCTTTTTCTCACCAATGATAACTGTTTAAACTAGCCTGTACTTCGCTTTGTCGCTTAATGTATAAAGAGATTGATTTTTTGGCGGCTGTATGAATGACTGACCACCATGCCCAAGTCATCCTTGCACTTTATGTGATTATTTCTGAGTCAAGAATAATTTAGTCTCCATTGGAAGGATATGCAAGAAAAAAAAAGAAAAGAAAAAATAAATAATTTGGTCAGTCCTTCGCACATCAGCTTTTATTAATATGTGCAGTCAGAATGAGCTTGGATTCAAAATAGCCACGGTGAGAGCCTAATGACCAGTTCAGACATGAAGACAGTGAGGTGCAAACAGAAGAACAGAGACTTTTTAACCAGGTGATCCTGGTTCAAGTGTAAACCCTGCCACGTACTCACTATTAATAGTTGTATGACTTCGAGCATAAGCCTCAGGCTCCCTGTCTGTAAAATGGGGATAGTAACAGCCCCAGCCTCCCGGGGTTGTAAATCAGAAGATGATATAAAATGTCTGCCTCCCGCACGTCACAGACTCAGTAAGTGGCTCTTCCCTGGCTGCGCCTCTTTCTTGCTGGTCACAACCACTAACACCAAACAGAGAAGGATTGAAAGAGGAAGGCAGTTTGCTTTTCCCAGGAAAGTCGCTCTGGACCCACAAGATTTGAAAGTAGCCTCCTCGTTCACCTTGGAGGCAGAGGGATTCAGGAGGTGGGAGAGGTAGTTGGTATTTTCCAGAAAGTTCCCCGCTTAGATTCACGGCACACACCTCGAGTACCCTGCTGAGAGCCTCTGGCCCTGCCTGAGCTGTGTGTTTGGCCTGGTTAATATCCGCGGCGTAGTCAGCTTTTCAGCTGCAAGACATGTTACGTTCAGAAATCAGCGCTCTGTACAAAGACTGTAGCAGCAAGGGTCAAACCTGGGCGCGCCCTTAGGATCACCCAGACAGCCTCTAAACCCCAGGTTGCTGAAACCCACCCCCAGATTTTCTGATCTGGTAGGTCTAGGGTGAGACCTAAGAAATGGCATTTCTAACAAGTGCCAAGGTGCTGGTGACCCTGCTTATCCAAGGACCCCACCTTGAGAGCCTCTGAACTATGGCGGTTTGGAGTGTGTGCTCCCCAGGCCGACTGCCTGGGTTCTCATTCTGGCTTTGCCACTCCCTGGTTATATGAGCCTCTCCCAGCCTCAGTTTCCCCATCTGTACAATGGAGTAATAATACCACTAATGCACAGAGGAATGAATCATTGAAGACTTCTACCAAAGTCACTGGAGCCTGTCGTTTGTACTGATAGTGCCTCTGCCCCAGGCTATGGGAATTTAATCCAGTGCTTATCTTTACCATTCTTCTAGTAATGATAATAGCCAGCATTTTATTAAATTCTTACTTGGGTGCTCGATTTTTGGCAGCACATACACTAAAATTGGAACGATACAGAGAAGATTCGCATGGCCCCTGCGCAAGGATGACATGCAAATTCGTGAAGCGTTCCATAATTTTTTTTCAAAAAACTCAGTGGTGAAATGATGATTCCTCTCAAAATAAGCAAATTAGATTCCTGTCTTACACTGCAGAATGATTTGATTTAAAAGGACACTACACGTCTCTCCTGGGGGAGGGGAATGCATAGATGATACAGATTACATATAGTATACATATATATTAGATTTGTTACATTATGTGTGTACATAAACACATGCAGTGTAATACATACATACACACACAGGCATGGTCTATTGCTGATCTGACACAAGCCTATTATTGTGGGTAGAGGCACATCTTTTCTTTGAGGAGTAGCATGTTGAGCCTCGTTAGTTTTACTCTAGTGATTACACTTTAATGGTTTCTTAGCTTAATTCTCAGAACAGAGCCCTGAGCAGAAGGCTCAGTTGATTCTAGTTGGGGGGAGGTGAGGGGAAGGAATGTAAAGCCAGATAGGGAGGGGGGACCACAGATCGTGCTTGTGTTTCAGTCTGCTTTCCATCTTGGGCAAAGCGTGCCTTGGTTTCCTCATCTATAAGCTGGCGTAAAAATGGAAGTACCTAATTATAAGGGTTTTTCCAAAATTGCATTCATCAATCTGCTCAATCACTGCCTATTTATCACCTGTCATGTGCCAGGCATTGGCCCATGTGCTGGAGATAAAGGGCCCCCTAAAACCTGTAAGGTCCCTGCCCTGAAAAAGCTGTAGGTGCTGCCTAGTTGGAGGTGGAATTCAGGAACAGGCAATAAATGCATAAGCAAATAGTAAGGGAGACAACATTGGCCAGCAATCAGTGCATCAAAGAAACTGTGATGGAGAGTGACTCAGGGCAAAGGGGACCACTTTCACCAAGGCAGTCAGGGAAGGCTTCCTGGAGGAGAGGCATTTGAGCTGAGACTGAATGACAAAGAAGCAGGCATGTTAACATCTTGGGAAGAGCATTTCAAACAGGGACACCAGCCAGCACAGATGACCTGAGGGGGGAATAAGGCAGGGTTGGAACTCCATTAAATAGCCCAGCGTGGTCAGAGCCAGATAGGAGAAGCCCTTGGTAGTGAAAGAGAAAGGGAGAGAAGCCATTGGTGGGTTATTGTTGTTTAGATTTGGGGTTGGGAGGGTTGCATTCTTAAATAAAACAATAAAAATTCATGAGGTACATATTAAGTTACTTTTATAATTTTCTAACAACTCATAGCATACAAAAGTAATGTTTATTGTTTTAAAGTCTCTTTCCATGTCAAACTTAAAATACTTATGCCATCTAATTCTAGAGGGTCCAATGACAGGGAAATAATGGCTTCATAAAAACTATATTAAATAAATATATATTTGAAAATCTAGGCATTATAATGCTATAAAAACTTGAGCAATTGTAGCATCCACTGAGTAACAGCAATTAAACTAGAAAGAGATCAATCTCTTTAAAGACAGAAAACACCAGCTTGTGTCTTGCTGTGGTTGTGGGTGTTCAGGGTCCGGCTGCCCAAAGCTGAGTCCAACCTGCAGATGCCCCTGGATCCCTGAGCGCTGCAATATGACCCTCCTCCTTCCTGGGGGACCTGGCGACCCAGGGGGTCTCTGTGGGTGGCACGTGGAACAGCAGGAGCGAAAGGGCCACCTGGGAAAGGCCAGCATTTAAACTGGACGTCCAGATTTGTCTGATATGATCATTTTCTTAACTCACTGAACTTTTCTCTCCGTCATTTCCTGAGCTCTTTTCTCATAGAAGAGAATCCCGTTTGGGTAGGAAAAAGCGATTCACCCCAATTCTTTGTGCACGTCTTCAGCCATCCTCCTGTAGTGGTTGCACATCCAACGCGTGTAGTTGCACATGGGACGTGTGTAGTTCAGGTTTCTATACACTTGGGGGATTTTCGTCTTGATTTCTAAACGGCGTATTTCTTCCTCCCCTGAGTTCCTCGGCAGTCGCGTCATGTGCTCTCGATGTCATGTGGGCAGCGTTGGAAGTTTCAGCTGAAGCTGTGAATCTCACAGCTTTTGAGCTGTGAATTTCCAGACTGCGAAGATGCTTGCTCAGTTTGGAAACTTTTTCTTTGTCCCGTAAGCTCTTCATTCATTTGATTTACTTTACGCTGCTTTCTGGATATTTCTGCGTTCTCTCCTTCATGCCTTTTAAAGGACACGTGTAAGTTAGCAGCAAAAATGAGACTGTTGAGACCGATTCTGATGCTACAGTGGCCGCCTTCCTCTTTCTCTCTGCTTCCTGGCTGGCTCCTCCGTGTGATCTTTCAAGAGATCGGGCAGATGCACAGGCTGCACCACGGCTCCAGCCAGAGGTTTTAACTGGCATTCGAGTGTTCCAACAAATCTTTTTTGTCCCTTTGGTTCCCGGACCCTTTGCTTCCATCGTTTGCTTTCTTGCGAGAGCAGTTCCAGAAATTCCTGAAAATGAGTGTTTCCATTCCAGCCATCTGTTATTTTCTTCTGAAATGGTCGTACCTTATTCCAAGGTGTTTTCAAGATGTTTTTTGCAGCAGTCACTTGGGACGGGAGGAGTTCTGATGTGTCCCGAAGTGCTGAGTCTGTCCTTGCAGATGAGCCACCCTCACCTTGTGAATGGCAAGATGAGGGGCTCGCCTTTCTGTCCCTTTCAACACAGTCTGCCAGCGCTTCAAGTGACCACCTGTTCAGATGTGTATTATGCCACCAGACACAGAGTTTGTACCTTCAGACAACCGGCCTCCACCACGTCACTAATCCACTTCTCTCCATGACTTTTCCAGACTCCGACCCAGGCAGCAAAACTTTCAGGGCCAGCAATTTTCCCCTTCTTCCTTTTTTTTTTTTTTTTTTTGAGGCAGGGTCTTGCTCTGCTGCCCAGGCTGACATATGGTGGCCTGATCGTAGCTCACTATAACCTCAAATTCCTGGGCTCAAGTGATCCTCCTGCCTCAGCCTCCCAAGTAGCTGGAACTACTGGCATGTGCCATGACATGCTGCTAATTTTCCTATTTTTAGTAGAGACGGGGCTTCACTTTTGCTCAGGCTGGTCTCAAATTCCTAAGTTCAAGTGATCCTCCCGCCTCGGCCTCCCAGAGTGCTGGGATTACAGACGTGAGCCACTGCACCCAGACCTCTTTCCTCCTTCTTTAAGTATGTTGGTTCTTTGCTGTAAAAGCCGCCACAGCCCTGTGGACCAGGATCTCCTGGGGAAGCCCACAGAGAGACTTGGGGCTTGTCTTCAGTCACCACCAGCCCGGTTCCAGGGCCAGCTGGGAGGATGTTTCAGTGGCTGCCAATGGGCCGTCTGTGACTCTGTCCCTGATCATCTGGATCCCGTGGGCCACAGCTGACCACATGTAAGCCTGTGGAGTGTCCCATGTCTAAGGTGTCAGCAACCAGGACAGACCCTCAGCTGGGCCAGGGCCAGGGTTCTAATAAACCCCGAGTTAGAGTGCCCTCTAACTCGACTCTCCTCATGGCACAGGGGGGCACTGCTGGTGTGACCTGCACAGAGCACTTGGGGAGGCGGGAAAAGCTGATTGCGCCTGGAGCTCAGGTCTTTGCAGAACCCACCTGGCGCTGCAGCAAACCTAGAGGGTCAAAGCCGGGTCGTGCCGTACCCCCTGCTCTGCCCAGAGTGTGGAGGCCACACCCCTGGGGGAGGCTCATTCTGATCCCCAGGATCTCTGCTGCAAGGAAGCCTGGTCCTGTCTACAAAGGTCCAGAACTGCCCCCCTCAGAGGCTCCCTCTGTCCCGGGTTGGTCAGCGCTGGTGGGGAGGGTCACGGGACGGACAGGTCTCCCAAAAGGTACTAGAAAACCCGGGTTTTAGTAGGAACTAGGAGAAATAATCACAATTCTCAAGGTCTTACAAGTTCATGGATTGTCTGTGGAGCCAGGGAGCCCCCGTTCAACCCAAGGACTCCTGGATGGCATTGACTTTTCTCTGGGGGAGACTCAGTGACCCAGCTCCGTCCCCAATGTGGCCCTGCCAATCCCAGCTCACAGCCCCCAAGGCTGCCCTGGGCACAGCCTCTGATCCACAGAGGGCAAGGGTCCTTCTTCTGGCTGACTTTGCCGCCTCTCCCCTCCTCAAGCCCCATCTCAGTCCCCTCGTGTCTCTCCCATGTCATCTGTCTCAGGGCCTCCGTGTCCATCACCTGGGACTCTACTGTGAGCGGCCCGTGAGGGTTTTAAGCAGGGAAACGGTGTGACCCGAGTGATGTTTGGGAAGGAGTTGGGAGGTGCGTTGGGAGGAAGGTTATGGCAAACCGAAGCAGGAGAAGCAGTTTGGAGGCCGTGGGAGTTGCCTGTCGAGGTCTGAGTGCACGGTGGCACAGCTAACGAGGTAGCGGTAGAGTCTGACTACAGCGACTGAGTTAATGATGACAGGAAGTGAGTCTAGCACAGAGGTGTCACCCAACAAAGGTGTCGTGACTGTTCATTTTCAGGGTCATGTTTCCTGACCGTGTGATGGCTGGTACCATCCACACTGTCCCAGCCTCTTCAGCCGGCTCTCCAGAAAACATCCCTGTGGCCTTTGGGATGCATTTCTTCCCTGTGTGCAGTCCCACAGTGTCTGTCCCAGTCCCCTGAAAGGCTCAAGGAGGAGGGTGTGAGGATGCTGGCAGCGGGGGGGCGGGGTGTTGGGCCAGGCCCACATCAGTGGACTCAACTGGGCCTCAGCTTCCTCATTTGTAAAATAATTGGGCTGGTGGCAAGATGATAGTTCTGATATTTTGTAAATCTGTTGGGTGCAGTTTTTACTTGAATAGGTTATACACTCGTTACAAAATTCAAAAAATGCAAAAGAGTAGACTATAAAAAAATGAATTTTTCTTTCTCCATCTCCCATCCGGTCTGCCATCCTAAAACCAGTTGGTTGTTTTCTTGGCTATCCGTCCAGAGCAGCTCCTTGCATACATAACACACATGTATATAACCTTAAACATGCTAAATACCATAACACCAGTCTGCACCTTGCTGTCTTACTCACCTGCGTATGACAGAGGGCTTCCGTATCAGCTTATAAAATACCTCTTCATTCTTTTGATGCCTGCATAATATTCTCCAGTGTGGCTATACCATAATCTCTCTGACCAGTCTGCTATTGCTGGACAAGTAACTTGGCAATATTTGCCAAAATTTACCATGCACATTTGACTTTGACCCAGCCATTCCATTTCTAGGAATTGATCCAGCAGATGTTCTCACTGGTATGAAAAATTATGTACCAGTTTATAATTTGCAGTAATATTTATTATGTAATTAAGTACATGGTGAAGTCTTAAACATTTTAAGGCAACAGAAAAAGATTTTATGAGAGATGAGAAACAGAATAGCACAATGTTTAAGAAAGAAGCTTCCAAAATAATCTAGATTTGAACAACAGCTTTAAGACTTCCTGAGTAAGCTACTTTCCTTCTGTGAGCCTCAGTTTGTTCATCTATAGAATGGACGGAATCATCATGCCCACCTCATAGGGTCATAGTGGGGGTTAAATATTAAGCACTCAATGATTGGTAGCTGCTATTATGCTTACTGTTATAATGGCCATCATTATTGTTACTCTACTTTTATCTTTGTTTTGGATAAAGTATATCTGGTGGGTTCTCTGATACGGCAGAGAGTCAGAATCCTGAAATGAGGAACACACCATTCCACAACATCCTAGGGCATTAGAAATCCTCACCTTTTCCTCTAAAAATATGAATGTGTATAATGTGTCACATGTTAACAGGCTCTGGGTTTTTGAGCTGCCATGTCTACCTCCTCCGTGTTTCCTAAGAGGTCAAATGACCTCCAGATTTCATTTAAGTTTTCTATTATTGTCCTCTGAAAGGGACAATGGAGCTCTTGTTTGAACAGCTTTGGTGAGCCCAAAGGAAAAATTGGTCATTACAGGGAACACAAAAGATTCACTTTCCATACATTAGTTTGTCAATTGCTTTCTTAATGCAAAGTTGGGTAGGGGAGTATAACGGTGAGAGAGGAAAAAAAAGATTATTTTGTGTCCACAGCTAGATGTCAATATTTGACAGGAATAAATGGAATTTCATATCACATCTTTGCAAACATAAAGATTGTGCAAGTAAGAAATCCTAAATTTTCCATTCTCCCTTTCCACTGGCCTTTACCCATCACTGTGCTGTGTTATGTTTGTTCGGTCAACAGAGAGAGGGAATTGAGGGAGAAATGCAAAGAACTGATTTTTGTTGAAATTCTACTCTTGTCCCCTCAAAATAAAACATACACAACAAAACAAAAAATCATGTGGATTAAAGCTGGAAAGCCCAGGAAAAAGCCCCAGTGCTGTAGAGGTAGTTTGTTTTCTAACAGGCTTACGTATACAGTTTTTAGTTTTATCAGCTCTCATATCAAAAAGAATTATGCATGAAAAGTTGTGGTTTTATATTTCTATTTAAAAAATAGGAAAAAAATGCTGACAGATGCCTTATCTCTCTACTGGAGAATAATTGTTCAAATTAATCCACTTTAGTGGCTGAAATTCTATAAAAGGGAAAAATGTTTCATTGGGGCTTTATCTTAAAAATGAAAATTAAAGCCACATAAATAAGTTTGTTTTATGTTGTTCTTAACCAAATGCAGGCTATAATGGCAGCTCTGCATTAATTCTGAGAATGTCTTCAAGAATGAATAAAGTGTTGTTTGTTCTTTTGTTAGGGGGATTGGCTAATTTCCAGAACAAAATTGCACGCAGGCATAGTAGGATAGTCTCCACTTTATATTCAACTTTGTGCTGGATCATAAAGTGAGTTTTGAAAAAACGTTTTAAAAAATACTGTTTTAGTTTTCCTGACGGAATCTTGTAATCTTTTCATAGTGAAACTTTCTTTCTCTCTGTCTTTTTGTTTTAACTATATTATGGAAAATTTCAAACACATATAGAAGTAGACAAGTATATGAGTGTACCATGCACCCCTCACTCAGCTTCAGCAATGACCAACTCAGTCCAATCTTATTCATCTCTATGCTACCCAATTTCCACCCCATCCCCATATTATTTGAAAAAAACCCAGACGTTATATCATTTTCTCTGTACACAATTCAGTATATGTCTCTAAAAGAAAACAACTATTTCTTTTTCTTTTTTTGTTTAGAGACAGGGTCTCACTCTGTTGCCCAGGCTAGAGTGCAGTGACACAATCTTAAATCACTACAACCTCAAATTCCTGTGATCAAGAGATCCTCCTGCCTTAGCGAGTAGCTGGGACTATAGGTGTACCATGCCTGGCTAATTTTTTAATTTTTTGTAGAGACAGGGTCTTGTTATTGCCCAGGCTGGTCTCAAACTAATGGCCTCTAGCGATCCTCCTGCCTCAGCCTCCCAAAGTGCTAAGATTACAGGCATGAGCCCCTGTGCCCAGCCTCTTTTTTCTTAATGTAGGCATTTGTCATTATAAGTTTCCTCTTAGAATTGCTTTTGCTGCATGTCATAAATTTTGGTATGTTGTGTTTCCATTTCCATTTGTCTTAAGATATTTTTTTAGTTCTTTTTTGATTTCTTCTTTGATCCATGGGTTGTTCAGGAGTGTGTTGTTTAATTTTCACATATTTGTGAATTTTCCAGTCCTCCTCCTGTTTCCAGTTTTACAACACTGTGGTTGGGAACAATACTTGATATGATTTCACTCTTCTTAAATTTGTTAAGACTTGTTTTGTGACCTCACATACGATTTATCCTAGAAAATGTTCTGTGTATGCTTGAGAAGAATGTGTATTCTGCTGCCATTGGGTGGAATGCTTTGTTATGTCTGTTAGATCTATTTGGTCTAAAGCATAATTCAAGCTTAATGTTTGCTTATTGATTTTTTTGTCTGAATGAACTATCTGTTATTGAAAATGGAATATTGAAGTCCCCTATAGTTATTGTATTGCTGTCTATTTCTCCCTTTAGATCTGTTAATTCTTGCTTTATGTAGTTCGGTGCTCCAATGTTCGGTGCATATATATTTACAATTTTTATATCCACTTAATGAATTGACCTCTATATTATTATGTAATGATCTCTTTGTTTCTTGTGAAAGGTTTTACTTAAAGTCTATTTTCTTTGTAAGTATAGCTACCCCTGCTCTCTTTTGGTTTCCTTTTGCATGGAATATCTTTTTTTCATCCCCTCATTTTCATCTGTGTATGTCCTTAAAGCTGTAGTGAGTTTCTTGTAGGAAACATATGGTTGAATCTTGTTTTTTATCCATCTACTCACTCAATGTCTTTTGATTCAAGAATTTAAACCATTTACATTTAAAGTAATTATTAATAGGTAAGGACTTACTATTGCCATTAATTGTTTTCTGGCTGTTTGTAGTTCCATTTTTCTTTTCTTCCTCTTTTGCTGTCTTCCTTTATGATTTGATAATTTTTTGATGCAGTATGTTTTAATTCCTTTCTCTTTCCCTTTTGTGAATCTTCTATAGGTTTTGCTTTACCATGAGGCTTACATAAAACAACAGAGAATTATAACAGCCTATTTTAAGCAAATAACTTTATTTTTTAATTTTTTAATGTTTTTTTGGGTTTGTTTGATTGTTTTTGAGACAGAGTCTTGCTCTGTTTCCTAGGTTAGAGTGCTGTGGCATTAATCTAGCTCACAACAACCTCAAACTCCTGGGTTTAAGCAATCCTCCTGCCTCAGCCTCCCGAGTAGCTGGGACTACAGCTACTCTTTCATTTCTAAGAACAACTTTGGTGGGTAAAGTGTTCTTAGTTGGCAGGTTTTTTTTTTTTTCTTTCAGCATTTTGTCTGTATCATCCCACTTTCTCATGGCCTGAAGAATTTCTTCTGAGAAATGTGTTGACAATCTTATAAGGTTTCCCTTGTATAAGACAATTCACTTTTTCTCTTGCTACTTTCAAATTCCTTGTCTTTAGTTTCAACAGTTTAATAATATTATGTCTCAGTGAAGTCCTCTTTGGGTTGGACCTGTTTGGAGATTTTGAGCTTCATTTGTCCATGTCTATTCCCAGATTTTGGACAGGTATAGCCATTATTTTTTAAAATAAGCTTTCAGCTCCTTCCTCTCTTCTCTCTCTGCAACTCCCATTAAGCATGTATTAGTTCTCTTAATGGTATCCCTTAAATCCCATAAGCTGTCTTGATTTCATTTTTATTCTTTCTTCTTACTCCTCTAACTGAATAATTTCAATGACTGGTCTTAGAATTCAAATATTTTTTTCCTTCTGCTTGACCAAGTCTGTTGTTGATGTTCTCTATTCCATTTTTCATTTCATTCCTTGTATTCTTTAGCTCCAGAATTTCTGTTTACTTCTTTTTTTGTGATTTCTTTCTCTTTGTTGGACTTCTTGTTTTGTTCCTATTTCATCAAATTGTCTGTATTCTCTTGTAGTTACTGAGCTTTCTTAAGACAATTATTTTGAATTCATTGTTAGACAATTTGTAAATCTGCATTTCTTTGGGGTTAGTTACTGGAGCTTTATTAGTTTATTTTGGTGGTGTCATTGTTACCTGATTCTTGATGATCTGGGTAGCCTTGTGTTGATATATGTGCCTTTGAAGGAGAAAACTTCTCTACCTGTCTTTAGTGGTTTTGGCAAGTAAAGACCTGGTCTTTGAACTGATTGGACTGCCTCCAGGATCATGGCCAAGCAGGGCTGGAGATGGGTCATGTTGCTGTTGCTGGATCCACAGTTGGCAGGCCTATTACTGGGGATGCAGGTAGGCATGATTCCTGCCAGAACCTCAGATGGACAGATCTGCAGTCAAGTTCACAGACAGTGGGCCTGTTTATTCTGGGTATGGACAGGTATGGCTCCCATTGGGCCTCTGAGCAGGCTCCTGCAAGGTCCCTGGACAGGTCCTTGAGGAGGGGGAGGACTTCCTCTGAACTGTTAAAGTAGGGCTGGAGTCAGATTACAGAGCTTCCTTAGAATCTGTAGTCAGAACCAAGGTTGGTGGGCCAATAACTGGGGGCATGGATGGGCATGTCTCCCATTAGGTGCCTGTGTGGGCAGAACTGACTCCAGACCAGTGGTAGAGCTTGGCTGGAGCCAAGTTGCAGGGCCACTTCAGAACCCACAGTCCGTCTGTGGCCAGCAAGCCTATTACCAAGGGCATGGACAGGTATGGCTCCTCCCAACTCCCTTAGCTACTGGGGCTGGTTGCAAGACAATAGCTAAGTAGGGATAGAGCTGAGTCCTTTTGGAAACAGGGCTCCTTTTAGTCTGCAGCCAGGATTACATTTAGCAAACCTGCCACTGTGCCTCAGGCTTGCCTTCTCCAAGCAACTCTTCTCAGTCTTGGGCTTTAGTGGGGTTTCACAACCTTATACCTGGATCCTTAAGCTCCTGCAAAGGCATTTTGCTCATGGATGGCTGCTAGATCTTTGTTTGCTGGTGGGGCACAGGCTGGGGACCTCCTATTCCACCATCTTGCTGATATCACTCCTTGAAGAGCCATTCTTTATCATTTTAAGTAACCTCCATCTCTTAAGGCCGCCTTCTTGTATTCATGGACATATTTCTATTGAAATGAAAGGAGGTAAAGAAAAATATGCCATTAAATCACAACTGTTGGTTTTCTCCTCTACTTATTTAACTCATTCTGTTGACAAAAATAAAAAAATTGAATAAAAATGAAGAGGTATTTGATTCTTAACCACAAAAGAAGCAAGCCTTTACAGAGAGTTTGACTTATATTCTTAAAAGATTTAGACACTAAGAGAAAATAATTGGTTCTAATTAAAGATGAATCATGATAATTACTTTTATCCAACAGCTTTTTGCTGCTCCCATTGTTTCTATAAGTTTTCTACTGTTTTTGATCCCAGATAATGGGGAGAGAAGGAAAAGGAATTGTTTCCTATTATAGCAGAAACCTGAAAGTTTGTGAGTGAGCAGGGTAGGCTCCCAACCAATTTCAGAGCTCAAAGCCTTATGGGCAAGTCAGAACAAGAGTTCCCAGAATTGAAATTCCTTAATACTCTTATCAAATGTCACTAATTTCCTAAGAAATTCTCATTTTAACTTCTATTTAAATCCAAAAACAAAGGAGAAAAGTACAACTGTGTGTGTGTGTGTGTGTGTGTGTGTGTATGTGTGTGTGTGTGTGTGTGTGTGTGTGTGTGTGTGTGTGTGTGTGTGTTATCAATTTCCAAAATGCTGGAACAGACTCAAACTCTCCAGGACGTCTTGCTGTCACTAATTATTGCAGTTGCTACTGTCCCCTGGGGGTGCCTCATACAAAGGGAATAACCGAGGTCCCCTGAAGCTGGACACGAAGTTTTCTCTGTATTGACTACAGCTTTCCCATTGTCTTTATAAAATCAGTTATGTTCCCTTAAAGAGAGTCAGATGATAAAGTAAAATTTTTGAGAAATCATGGCTTTGGAGTCACCCATACCTGAATTAGAACCCCACTGCTACTAAGTGCGTGGTGTTTACCATGCCACTTCCGTGTCTCAACCTCAAGTTCTTTATCCAAAGGGGTAATGACTGAACTTATTGCCAATTGCTACTCCAGAATTGATACATACAAAGTGCTTGGTGGCTGCAGCCTGCTTGAGGGGAGAGGTAGGGAGTAGTAGGGGGCTTGTTTTGAAACTGTGTTTCCATAATAAGTTCTCTCTTTATACTTAAATCGTAGGTATATTTGGAGTGGCTTGTGGGAGGATCAAGTGGGGAAAGGCTGATAAAAATAGGGAGAAATGTTGGCCGGGTGCGGTGGCTCATGCCTATAATCCTAGCCTCTGGGAGGCTGAGGTGGGAGGATCGCTTGAGGTCAGCAGTTTGAGACCAGCCTCAGCAAGAGTGAGACCCAGTCTCTACTAAAAAAAATGGAAAAAATTAGCAAGGTATGGTGGCACACGCCTGTAGTCCCAGCTACTCCGGAGGCCGAGGCAGGAGGATCGCTTGCCCAGGAGTTTGAGATTACTGTGAGCTAGGCTGTCACCAAGGGCACTCTAGCCAGGGCAACAAAGCAAGACTCTGTCTCAAAAAAAAAAAAAGAAAACAAATAGGAGGAAATGTGACATTCCTCTAAGCCACCCTTTGACACCGTGACTGGTTTGGTGACAATTAAATGAGATGATGTGAACAAATCAACCAGCACATGATGATAAACAGTAGCTATCATTATTTTTTATGGCACATTGCATATTACATTGTATGTACAAATTAAGAATGCCAAGTACAAATTTGCGTGGGCATGTGTATAAAGTGTTTTAAATAGGTAAAAATTTTACATGGTTCAAAATCAAAAAACACACTAGGTACATAAGTGAATGCAGTCTCCCTGCCAACCATGTCCCTAGAAGCACCAATCTCTGGTTTGTGCTTCTAGAGGTATTTTATACATATACAATCTAATAGACATATGTACTTTTTAATAGGCAAATAGCATATAATTTCTGAGCATATAAACAATACATCTTGAAGTTCATGTCAGTATATAAAGAGCCTTTTCATTCTTGCACAGATGTTGATAATAGCCAGTCCTCTATTGATTTAGGTTGTTTCCAGTCTTTGGCTACTACAAATAATGCAGCATTGATGAACTCTTTTCACTTAAAAGATTAGGTATTTGCACATATGTAAGTAAGTATGTCTGCTCGATAAATTCCTAAAAGTAGAGTTACTGGTTTAATGGGTACGTAGGTGCTTGTAAATGTGATAGTTTGACGTGAAAATGGCTGTTTCACCACATTCTTGCCCACACGGTATGTTATCATACTTTTTGATCGTCTGACATCTAATGGGTGAAACAAGGCAGTATCTCAGTACGGTTTATTTTGCATGGCTCTTACTGTGAGGAAGGCAGGCTCTCAAGCCACGGGTGTTCCCTTTCCTGTGAACTACCATCAACGTCCTTTGCCAGTTTTCCTGTCAGATGCTCTGCCTTTTGCTGATTGATTTATAGGAACTCTTTGTATATTAGGGAAATCAGTACTTTGTTATATGAGTTGCAATTATTTTTCCAGTTTCTTTTGACTTTGCCTTATGATAGTTTTTGCCAGGCAAGTATTTTTATAGTTTCTGATTTATGTGTCTTAGTGAAAAAAAAGAACTCCCCCACCCACTTCAAGATTATCTTAATGTTCTCTGATAATTTCTTCTAGTGCTTTTACAATTTTGTGTTTTTACATCTAAATTTGATTTTTTTAAATTTATCCTTGGGTCTGATTTGAAGTGCAGCACTAACTTCATGTTTCTTCTAGACAGCTGTTATGTTGTCCCAATACCGTTTATTATATAATTCATCTTTCCTCCTACTGATTTGAAAGGCAATCTTTATCACATATGAAATTCCCAAATGTACTTGGGTTTATCGTATGTGATTTTTAAATTATTGTATAAATGAATATGGCCAAGCAGGAGAATATGTGTGTGTACACTTTGATATTTGGCTCACGAATATAAAATTGCAAAAGGAAACAATGACTCTTCACCAAATCAGAATACACTGAAATAAAGCATCTTTTATATTAATTTTAGATGTGTGTGCATGTGTATATACACACATAGCCACCATGCTCCACTGGATGTGAGCCCGCCTTGGAAATCTCATTTCTCTTGCCAAGTTGCTACTGAGGAAGAGGCATGTGACCAAACAAGATATGAAGGGAAGTGGCTGAGAGGGCGTCAGGGAAGGTTTTCCTCACACTTAAAAATAGACAGCAGGCAGGAGCTTTTCTTTTTGCCTCTGGTCGTGGCCCTCTCCCTGTGACTTCTAGAACTCTGCAGCCATCTTGGGGCCGGGAGGGGAGGCAGCCTCAGAAAACAAGCTGAAATTGGGAGAGTGGGAAGAAGCAAAAAACCTGACCCCCAAATTAACTGACTAAATCACCACCCCTGGAGACATCCTAACACCAAACTCCTTGAGAGATGGTTAATCAATGACCTTATTGTTCAAGCCCTGCTGAGCTGGGTTTTCCGTTATTTGCAGCTAAAATGTCCTAACATTCCAGCTTCCCCAAGATACTGAAAAATTCAGAACTTTCTCTTCTCCTTTGTAGAGTTAAACTGACCCTACTCCTCTCTCTGAAGTTGTTGAGGGTGGAGTAGGGTCAGAGGCAACTTCATTAAACTCAGTAGGTCAAATAAAATTATAAACACACAGGGTAGCAGCTGTCTCCTGCAACCCGAATACGTGTTACCATCATGTGGCTTCTCAGAGAAAAAGCTATTTGTCTCCTTACAACACATGATATTTCCCTCACTCTAACATAATATTGTCTTATTTTTTTCTTATTACTTTACAGATGAGTTGTTCAGAAAATGGGTTAGAAATCACTCCAAGTGCCTTGGAGCTGTTTTGCAGAGACAGGAAGTTACTCTATAGAAGGTTATAGAAAGTTAGAGCTAAAGGGAACTTTCAAGAGTCTCTGGAGTGCTGGTTTTCAACCTTGCTGTACTTTGGAGTCATCTGGGAAATTAAAAAAAAATTCTACTAACGGCTGCATCCCACCCCCAGAGATTCTGATTTTATTGGCCCAGGGTGTGGTTTAAGCAACAGGATTTTTTTTAAAGCTCCCCAGGTATATATCATTTTATTTTCATCACACTTGGCCTGAAATTTTTATTTTGGAAAAATTTTAAATTATATGAATAGTAAAATGAACTGCATATCCTTTACCTAGAATCACTGTTTATTGACACTTGGCCACATTTGCTTTAAACAATTCACTTTTATTATTTAGTAACTATTTTGTCCATTTCTAACACATTTATGACAATTTAAATGAATTGCTATAAATAAATTCAAACTCGTGCTTTACGTGCTTTCCTCCTCCGCCTAAAATTTCTTTTTTTAACAAGTTACATATTCATACCTGGCACCATGTAAAAGGTATGAAAGTGTTCAGAGTCCTTCCTTTCCTGCTGTAGCCAAGCTCTTTCCCTCCCTGGAAGGAACCAACCCTATCCATTTCTTGTGTGTCATCCTGGAGATACTTTACGTTCTCCTGTCTCCACTCTGGAGCTAAATTTGGCCAGATTTCATGGACTTCTCTAATGCAAGATTACCTGCTATCATTGTTATCCTCCAAAGGCACCTACTTCTTTAAAGCCAATTTTAAATGAAAGAATTCTTTGCTGGTGGTTAAAAATTAATCAACTGCAGAAGGGCTAATAATGAAAACCAAGACTGCCCCGCCCCACCCCCAGGCCCATTCCTCTGAGGAAACCACTTTTAACTCTTTCTGGTTGTAATTTTTTCTAGCTCTTACTCTCAAAATCTAAATATGATATTCACACTCCTTGTTGACTATCAACTATAGAATTTAATCTCTTGACTTTAGGGAAATCATTCTGGAGTCATTTCCTCTCCTTCCTCTCTTCCTTCTGACAGATATATCATTATGTTTTTACTAGTTATTAAAGTATCTTTTTTTTTCTTTATTAAGATTCTAAACAGAAAGATACAAGATAACTACTTTCTAGCCACTTAGGAGCTGAGGATGATTAGCATGTTGGATGTTCAAATGTTTATAATCTGCCAAAAGGCTTTGGAAAAACATTGGCTCCTCTTATGCTTAAATACTTTGGATAAATATATTAAGTGTGGTTGAGCTATGGTAGGAACAAAACCAAATCTCAGCAGATTTTTTTTCTTCTCTAGGGCTTGAGAGAGGACTCTCTTGGGTCATCAGTGTGTGTGGATTTATATCTTGGGCTTTCTTGTTCTTCTAGATAGGTAACCCTACAGATAATAGTCAGAGGAATTGCTATTATGGCCTTAAGCCATACTTAAATTTATTTATTCAACAAACACCAGGAAGAATGAGGAGCTCACGATCCCAGGATAAGGGTTATTCTGGAGTGATGAAAATATTTTGGAATTAGATGGAGGTGATGGTTGCACAACATTGTGAATGCACTAAATGCTACTAAATTGTTCATGATAAAATGGTTAATTTTATGCTATAAAAATTTCTCAATTAAAAATAAACATGGGGGAGGGGTCCATGGTCAGATAGGTTGGAAGAACTTTCTGTGGTGTACCCCATCTTAGACCTGTCCAAGAGTCTGTCGTACCAAGTATCTGAGAAGTCTTACAGCCAATTCCCTAACTGCCTCTAACCCAGGATTTTCAAGATAATCTTGCCCTAGAACTTCTTAGGACACCTGTTAACATACTTTGGAAGCCACTCTGGGAAATACTTTTAAGAAAACTTTTTTATTAACATGGAAAGATGCACCAAGCAGTCACCAGCTGATGTGTGCAGTGGGATCACTTTTTCGTGAAAATATGCAAGTATATTTAGGCATATTTATACCAACAGTAGTTGTTTCGTATTACAACTGGATTTAATTTCCTTTCTAAAATCTATTTTAAAATTTGTCTGGAAGAGTTGAGTAAAATTATTTTTAAAAAAGAAAAGAAACAATTCTCCATGCACATTAATATTTATATTTTACTTTTGCCATGTCCTACTTACTCAAGTTCCTGATTTCTCTCCTTGTCTTATAAATTTATTAATTGGACTCTATTTATTAACATAATGGAGAGGGTGAGATTTTGTAATACAAACACAGCTTCAGACTCTGGTTCCTTAGGGAAGCAGGGATCTGCCTGCGCCATAGTTTTCCATTCTGCGAGTGGTTTCAGCTCCTCTGTTGACATAGTTCACAACTCACGAACAATTACACGATCCAAATAAAACCAGGAGCTCCATGCAGCCCATGCCATGCAAGGAGACACATTTACAGAAGCACAGTAAGCACCACAAGGAAGTCTTACATTTTCCTCTATCTGAAAACAATTGAAGACGGGTCAGTTTAAAGCCGGTAGCACTGTTTATTGAAGTCTCCTTTCCCTTTTCTCCCTGGCTCACTCGTGCCCCTGTATGAGTTCCCTCTTGCTGCTATAATGTAGCATAACAACACAAGTATCTCTCTGACAGTCTCGCAGGCCAGAAGTCCAAAATTAGTCTCACAGGACCCAAGTCAAGGTGTCTGCAGGGCTGGTTCCTTCGGGAGTCTCTGATGGAAAACCCATTTCCTCTGCCTGTTCTGGCTTCTGCGGGGCGGGGCGGCTGCACTCCTTGCTCCTGAAACCCTCCTCCTATCGCCCAGCCTCTTCTGTGGGTACATCTCCTACCTCCCCCTTCCACCTGTTTGCCTCCCTCTTGTAAGACCTTTGCGATCACCTTGGGGACAATCCAGGCCCATCTTCCCTTCTCAAGATCTTTAATTTAAGCACATCTGCAGAATCCCCCTTGCCAGGTAAAATAATGTATTCGCAGGTTTCAGGGCTTAGGATGTAGACATTGTTTGGGGCCATTATTCAGCTGACCACAGTCCCCACAATTTCTCCAGAGCGTCTTGATCTACGAGGCCCCGTAAACTCCCTCCCCATCCCCATCCTCCCTCCCATACTTATCCACTGAGACCTCTGCTCTTGCCCATCTGTCTTCCTCATCCAGAAAACAGGGCTGAAAACAGCCCTGACCCTGGAGGGTTGCTGCGAAACTTGGATTTAGAGCATTTAACATCATGACCAACAGCTGTCTGCCACTGGCCCTGGCTCCCAGCCCCACACTCCTCCTGCAGCATCAGAATCCCATTAAATCGCAACCCCTAAATGCTCGCTAGAGAGGAAGAAAATGCAGATGCTGTGGTTAGTACCTCAATGTATCTGCAGCCATTTAAGAGCATTAATTCTTGTGCTTATTCTTCTAGAGGTATTTTTGGCAATAGGAGGAAACCATTAAAAACAAGCATCTATTTTTCAAAAGTGACACAGGTGTTATTGATAGCAATATTGCCTTTTCACTTGTTCAACAGTCACATAAAAAGGCATTGATTGCTTATATTAAATAGAACACATGACATAAGGAAACTTGCATAAGGACTCCATTTTTGCAATAGCAAAAAAAAAAAAAAAAGCAAACAGCTTACATATCTATCTGTAGGGGAATGGATACATTAAATACATAGACATAGTAGAACACTAACACTACACAGCTGTTAAAATTGATGAACCAGAGGAGTCAGCAAACTGTAGTCACACCTATTGCCTGATTTGGTACAACCTATCTAGGCAAAAAATGGATTTTACATTTTTTGAATAGTTAAAAAACACAAAAGAAGAATAATATTCATGACATGTAAAAATTATGTGAAAATCAAAGTTCAGTGATTTATAAAGTTTTATTGGAACATAGCCTCGTCCATTCATTTATGTATTGTCTATGACTGCTTTTATACTACAGCATTAGGGTTCAGTAGAGTGGACAGAGACTGTATAGCCCATGGAGCCCAAAATGTATTATTTTTATTTATGTTTTTAGGGAGAGGGTCTTGCTCTGTTGCCCAGGCTGGCATGCAGTGGTGCAATCATAGCTCACTGCAACCTTGAACCCCTCCTGCCTCAGCCTCCCAAAACACTGGGATTACTACAGGTGTGAGCCACCACGCCCAGCCCAAAGCCCAAAACATTTACTTTCTGGTCCTCTACAAAAAAAGAGCTCTGAACAAGCGCTATATTGACCAACATGAGTAGTTCCAAAAATATAATAGCGAATTTGAAAAGCAAGTTGAAGAAATATATGTGTAAGTTATACCAACCATAGAATACATATCATGCAATTAAAAAAATACTATTATAGGAGCCTGGTGTGGTCCTGTAGTCAGTCCAAACTACTCAGGATGCTGAGGCAGGAGGATCACTTGAGCCCAGGAGTTTGAGTCTGTAGTGAGCTATGATCGTGCCACTGCACTCCAGCCTGGGCAACAGAGTGAGACCCAGTCTCTAAAAAACATAAAACATAATTAATAAACAAATAAATATTATGAATTAATTCAGATTCTTATATACATAATAAAATATAAGGAAAACACTGAAAGATACATATACCTTCTTGATAATGGTTGTCTCTGAAGAGGGAAGATGGAAAGTAGAATTTGGGAGGGCTATGAAAGAGGTGTTAAGCTTATTAATGATGACTTTTCCCTTTATAAAAAAAGAGCTGAAACAGAAATGACAATGACAGAGCATAAACATTGCTGTGTTCTAGCTGGTGGGTTTAACAGTGTTTGTCATTGCATTCCTTGCACTTTTCTGAGGTTTAATTTTTTTCCCAAACTTATACACACACATACGTATATACCTATCACACACATATGTGTACTTAGTTTTTTAAAAAAAAAATTGTGAATAGTCACCTTTCAAAAAAAAGTAAGTACCAAAGAGTACCCCAAAAAGTGAAAAGTTTTCATCTAACGATTACCACTATTGGCATTTTGTCAGGCGCCGGCCACACGCTGCTCTGAGCATATGTGCACCATCGTGCTGGGCATGTTTTATGTATACATTCTGCTCTGCCATCTGCTTCTGAAAATTTCAACAGTATGTCATGGGTGTCTATTTTATTTTATTTTATTTTTTTTATTTTTTTTTTTTTTTTGAGACAGAGTGTCACTTTGTTGCCCGGGCTAGAGTGAGTGCCGTGGCATCAGCCTAGCTCACAGCAACCTCAGACTCCTGGGCTTAAGCGATCCTACTGCCTCAGCCTCCCGGGTAGCTGGGACTACAGGCATGAGCCACCATGCCCGGCTAATTTTTTTGTATGTATATTTTTAGTTGGCCAGATAATTTCTTTCTATTTTTAGTAGAGACGGGGTCTCACTCTTGCTCAGGCTGGTCTCGAACTCCTGACCTCGAGCGATCCACCCGCCTCGGCCTCCCAGAGCTAGGATTACAGGCGTGAGCCACCGCGCCCGGCCGGGTGTCTATTTTATGAATCTTTTTATTTTTTTCATTTGCGAACTAATAGACGCCCTTTTTAAACCTTTTATTTTGAAGTAATTATAGATCACAAAAAATGTAAACATAGGCTACCATGGGCACATTTTCTCAGGACCTCTTGAGGCCACGTGCTTCAGGCTGGTCACACACACTGGGCTCAGAATAAACCTCTTTAAATACAAGGAAAGAGAGAAAGAGGGAGGGAAGGAAAGAGAAGAGAAGAGAGAAAAATAAAAAAAGAAGAAAGAAAGAAAAAAGAAAAGGAGAGAGGGAGGAAGGAAGGAATGTAAAAATATAATAGTACAGAAAGGTCGCATCTACCGTCACCCATCTGCCCCCACGGTGACATTATCAAAACTAGGAAAACAACATTGGCACAGGACAGTGAGCAAGACTACAGGCCTTACTCAGACTTCATCAGTTTTTACATGCACCTGTTTTGTTTTTTAATGTCTTTATGTATAGATCTATGACATTTTATCTCTATATGACCTTTAATGAAAAAAGAAATTAATACAGAAATATAAAGTACAGACCATTCAAACCCATTGTGCTGTCTGGGTTGTTTTCCCCCAGGTTATTTTCTCTGTGTAGATGCTAACTACTTTATAAAAACATGATAACAAAGAATTTTCTAAGCTGTATATTATTTTTAAATTTTCTTTTTTCATTTTTAGAGATGGGATCTCACTTTGTCGCCCAGGCTGGTCTCGAACTCCTGGGCTCAAGCGATCCTCCTGCCTCAGCCTCCCAAGTAGCTGGCACTACAGGCATGAGTGCCTGGCAAAAATTTGCTTTTTTTAAAAAAAAAAATTGTGGAAATCTTTCCATGTCAGAACAAATTTAGATCTACCGCATGTAAATGTCCTTGTGACAAAACATCTGCACTGTAGCTGTTGACTTCTCGTGGAAGTAGTCACCCGGTTTATGTCCAGGCTTTAAATGTAGAAAACATGGTGGGCCCCAACTGTCAGAATTTCAGAACTTGAGCCTTGGCGTTTCCCAGCGCTCTGTATCTGGGCCTGCTCCACACCCTGCTCTGGGCACAGAGGGAGTGATTGCTGCCCCCCAGAGCAGGCAGGTCCCCCCGCCCCGGTCCATCTTCCCATCACCCCGCACCTGCTTAGGCCTGAGTCACTGTTAACATTTACAAAACATTTTTATGAGACATCCACCTTAACAACTTCCAGCAAAATCATTCCAGGGAGGGGGCCCCTTCTGGCTCCCCTTCCTCCCCCCACCCCAGGGCAGCTCATTCCAGGTCTGATGTGAACAGTTCCATTTCTGCTTTTATGCATTTGGCATAAACATTTCTTGCAGCCCATAAACACCTTGGCCATTTTACCAGTGTCATGAAAGATGTTTATGACCCAAATATGAAAACTTTGTGAGAATTAACGCGTAGGCAAACAGACTGTGTTATTCTTGGAAAGAAATGTCTTCTAAGAAAGACCCGAGGCAGGCGGGGGGATGTGTGTGAAAATACATCGGTGTTGGCATACTTATGTGCAAAACCCTAAAGATGGTCTATGATTCAAACTCCTGACTGTTGCTCAGTAACAGGGCGGTCCTGCGGTTTTTAATGGTTATCAGCTTCCTGTTTGAGTGTTTTTATAGCATTATTATGTTGCAAAGTGAATGAGGCAAAATAAAATAGGGAAAGAGATGCTGGACCAAGAGGTTAATAAAAATCCATGTTGTCACTCGACAGCCTCCCCCCACGGCAGTTCCCTTTTCATGCCCCTCTGAGTCTCTTTGTATTGACAGATGCCATTTGCTCATTTACGACGTGATAATAAAAACCTTCAGCCTTTTTCAATGTTATTCTTTTCCTCCCCTGACAGGAGGGAACCAAATGGCTTGTAGTCCCCTCAGCAGGCATGTTTTCATTAAAGATGATAACTTTACAATGAACAACATTCAAAAGACATTTCAGAAAACCGGCAGAATTTGGTCAAGGAAAGGAAGATCTATGCAAATATGTTAACCACTCGTAAGGACCCAGTTATATTTGTAAAATGATCCAGATTTTACACAATTAAAAAAGATCTAACAGGCACAGATGAATGTTCCAAGTATGAGCTTGGACAGCAAAATGCATGTACAGCAGATATTAAACACAAGTCTGTGCAGCAGATATTAAACACAAGTCTGCGCTCATTTTTGGCAACTGTGTTATTTGTATAGAATCAGGCATTTAAGCAGATAATTGCCTAATATCAACTTTTAATCCTTCTTGCAGTATCTTATGCCAAAATAGTTCCTTTAATTTTCTGTTGTTAATCTGTACCTGGTATTTGACACAGAAGATAATTTAAAACGAAGTCTGAAAGTTTCACAGCTTTTTATTCCAAAAGGTATCATTTTACAAAGTTTTATTGATATCAATCATTTTGAAAATTAACGGGTTTTAGCCAGTGGAATCATATGGCTCTATTCTTAAAACATATTATTAGCACGTTTTATTCACTAGTTCAAATCATAGATTAATTATGCCCACTAGTTTCAAACAAGGTCATATGAGAGAGTTGTGACTCAAATCGTTCCATCCCTGTATATGCCATAAACCATAAATTAGGATTGTTGGTAGACGACAGATGTCTCTTAAAAGAACATAGACAGACTGCTGTGTTTTAACATTGACTCTCTGGAGTCTAGACAGAAATACTTTTAGACCACCAATTCTTGCATATCCTTCCTTAAATGTTCTGTATATTAATATAAATAAACCTATATATTAAATGCAAGGCACATCCTTGGTTGAAAGGCACAAATGTGATCAACCATATTCAACATAGTGTCATTTGCTGTTTTTTATTTTTTACTGAACCATAAATATGAACATCTTGGTACATAGAGATCAACTTCAGTCTTTTTTAAAAAAAATGTTGATTTCTAATATTTGACTGCAATAATAATAATAATGGCAAAGATTACTGAGAACTTACTTTGAGCCCAGCCTTGGTTCTAAACCCTGTCTGAGCATTAATTCATTTAATCCTCACCATCAACCAATAAGTATTCTGAACATCTTGTTCTACAGATAGGGAAAGTAAGGAACTAAAAAATTAAGTAATTAACAATTGTCCTATTAATAGACAAGTCGTTTCTGGTTTTTTTCTATCACAATCCATGCAGTAATAGGTGTCCTTGTACATCCATTTTTACAAACTCCTGTTATTTTTGTAGGCTTCAATGCTGGGTATGGGGTTGCTCCACCTAAAGCCAGGTACCTTTTTCATATTGAAAAGTATTCCTGCCACATTTTTTAGGCTCAGTATTTATTCTTCTGTTTGGAGCAGGCTATTGGTATCTAAAGTCATATTTTCTTTAGCTAGATGATGGGTGTATAGACGGACAGATGGATGGATCGTCAGACAGCCAGAACCCATTTTCCAAGAGTCTTTGAGTTAATAGCATTTCAGGCTAGCTCTGTCCCCCATGCCCACCAAATGTAGAGGCTGGCCTAAAACATTGGGGTAGTTTTCCCAAAATTATGGGAAAACTGGTTTCAAGGTGCAAATCTCAGCTCATTCTCCTTTCATCTCCGCTTAGTTATCAAGCTCCCAAAACTTCTGAAATTCAGTTGTTGTTTTGGGTTTTGGGGGGGTTTTTTGGTCATAGTATGCATTCTGAGAAGCGACACACACGCCAAATGGTGAGTCCACACCGTGCCCCACCCCGGGAGCAAGTTTTAGGCAGGAGTCGCTCCCCGGAAAGAAACACTTGATCATCGACATTCCTGGTTCCCCTTCCCCTTTTGCAATGAGTACACAGCAAAGGCAAACAGCTTTTACTTCAAAAAAGCAGATCAGTCTGCTTCAAAACTCATAGTTCAGCGCTCATAAAATCTGATGGTGAGCGAGGAGGCTCTGACTGTCTGCACACCTTCATACCCGTGAGACAGAAACTTCAGCGATGCCTGGTGACTTGGAGGCAGCCCTGTCATCTGTGAGCTGGAAGATCAAAGGCTCCACTCCAGGAAGGGAAATGAGGAGAATTAGTGTCCCGCTAGGAGCCTCTCGCCCCACAGTAAGGCTGGTGGTTCTTCTTATGGTCACCAGCTATTTGGGTCTTAATTTGGGGTTTCATTAAGGGCCTATCCACACTGGAATAAGGGGAATGGAAGTTCGCAGTTTCTTTTGAAGTCCAGCTGTTCTAATGAATTGTGATGAACTGTCCATATTTGTAAAGCCGGTAGCTCAGTACCTGACACACTGTTAACCCTTGGTAACTGTGGCCATTATTGTTATTATTAACATAACTTGATGGCAAAATAATCTGGATGATTCAAACAAAAAAAGAGTGATCTTATCCCACTCTTATGGAGAACTTTAGAAATTTCTAGAAGGGAGTCTTTGCATATAGAGGAGCACAACAAATTTTTCTCATATGATTGATCCAGAGCATTCCTGGATGGTGAGACGTGGAGCTGGGGTAGTGTCCCACAAGAAGCTGACCGAGGCCCAGCTGACATCATTTCCCTGAGGTGGGATTTGAACCCAGGTCTTTTGAAGGTTGCCTTGCTTTTACACTTTTCTCTATGAGGAAGTCTATGCGGCTGAGCAGTTGAATTCACTGAGGTTTCTGTCTGTTTCTGGTGCAGCCAGTAAGTGAAAGAGATTGTTTAGCAAATATCAGCTATAGCCAAGCTTAGGCTGGTTGGAAACCTAAAGACTTTGGGGCCCCACAGACTTGGGCTCAATCCCCAACCCGGACACTATAGCTGTGTGATCCTGGGCAAATCACTTTACCTCTCTGAGCCTCAGCCTCCTCATATGCCAAATGGAGATAATGACATATATATTTCAGGATCCGTATGGGACTAAATAAAATGACTTCTGTAAAGAATCCACATCCTATTGGACGTAGAGACACCACTCTATGGGCCATCAAAATATCCCATGCAGTAGACAGAAGAGTAGCCCCCAAAAGATATGCACGTTCTAATCCCCGGAACCTGTAAATATGTCATGTTACATGGCAAAGGTGAATTGAGGAAGCGGGTGGAATCAAGGTTGTTTATCAACTGACCTTAAAACAGTGAGATTACCCTGGATTCTCTGAGAGGGCCCTATGTAGTCCCAATGGCCTTTGTAAGTATAAAAAGAAACCAGAATCGTAAGGAATTCTTGTCTATTTTTTTCTCAGCTGTATCTCCAGTCCCTAGAACTGTGCGTGGCACATAGTTGATGCTGAATAAATTATTTGTGGCATGAATGACTAACTGAATGAATGAATGAATGCTCCGTTAACCCACAGATCGTTCCTGTGACCATTTTAGCAAAGAAATTTTGGGTTAGGCACACCAGGAGATTTTTGTTTTTAAATCAAATGTTTAAAAATATATTGAGGTATAATTCATAATACCATAAAATTCACCCATTTTATGTGTACAGGTCAATTGTTAGTAATTTTTTTTTTTAGTAAATTTATTGAGTTATGCAATTAGCACCAAAATCCAGTTTGGGAACATTTTCATCATCCTAATACAGTTCCCTCATTCCTTTCCTACCCATTCCCACCCCCAGCCCCTGGCAACGATCTTTCTGTCTCTGTAGATTCCGCTTTATCTGCACATTTCATGGGACAGCAGATCAGAAATGTGACTAAGGGAAGTGCTGAGCGTTCTGATCGTTGTCTGCACGTGCCCATGGCGTGCTCTCCTGTTACGGGAAGGTGAGAAAGGTGCAGTGAGCACCTTCCCCTAAGCCAGGGCTCACAGGCAGTGGGCAGGTGATGTCCTACCCTGGAGACCCCAGTCAGCAAAACTGGGGTAAAAGTCTATTTGGTGACTGAGGATGGAGTGCGTATTGTATGTTAGCAAAATGTATCCACGTCTTTGTTATGTAGGTTGTATGTTTCCTTTCTCCCAGTTCCTTTCCTCCCTCCCTTCCTTCCTTCCTGCCTCCCTGTTTTCTTTCTTCCCTTCGTCCCTTCCTCGCTCCCTCACTTCCTTCTTCTCTTCATTTCCTCCCTCCTTCCCTTCATCATATCTTCCCTGCCTTCCTTCTGAGGACCCAGATATGGGGGCGAAGAGACACAATCCCTACCCTCGGCCTTCCCTACACTGTCTCCCCCTGCCTCTGGGCACTTCGTCACCTCTTAGTGATTGCCTGGTTAACTGGTTAACTGTCTTCTTCCCAGGTGGGACTCTTGGCTGCCTGGGGTGGGATCAGCCCGTCTAGTTTACCATCAGATCCCAGGAACCCAGCTAAAGTTTCTGCACAAGGTAAAAAACCCAGTAAGTATGTGTTGAATGAATAAATGATTGAATGAATAAATGGAATTACAGTCCCATAATTCCACCAAATAATTCAATTGACTTTTTTGACGTTTTTCTTCATTTTCCCACTTAGTACCATTCATTACCCAAGCCCTGAATCACCAGCTACATTAATTAGCTTCCTCTTGCTGTTGTAACAAATTACCACAAACTTGGGTGGCTCAAACCTACAATCCTAGCACTTTGGGAGGCTGAGGTGGGAGTATTGGTTGAGCTTAGGAGTTTGAGATCAGCCTGAGCAACATAGCAAGACCCCATCTCTACAAAAAATAAAAAATCAGTTGGGTTTGGTGATGTATGCCTATAGTCTCAGCTACTTGGGAGGCTGATGCAGGAGGATCGCCTGAGCTCAGGAACTTGAGGTTGCAGTGAGCTATGATGACACCACTGCACTCTAGCCTGGGTGACAAAGCAAGACCCTGTCTCAAAAAAAAAAATAAATCAACTTCTAAAACTCTAGAAATGCAATATATATTAACTATAATAGTCATTTAGTAGTTATGTTAACATTTACTGAGCACTTACTATGTGCTCTCCAATTATTAATTCATTTAATTCTCACAATAAACCTATGAGATAATGTATTAATTTCCTATCGCTGCTGTAAGAAATTACTGCAAATTTCGCCACTTAAAACCACACAAATTTGTTGTCTTTCAGTTCTGGAGGTCAAAAGTCCAAAATGGGTTTCTTTCTCCTTGCATTTTCCAGCTTATAGAGGCTGCCCACATTCCTTGGTCCCTTTCTCCATCTTCAAAGCTGGCAACAATGCAGCTTCAAATAGAAAAAATAGCCAGGTATGGTGGCACACGCCTATAGCTACTCAGGAGGCTGAGGCAGGAGGATCGCTTGAGCCGAGGAATTTGAAGTTCCTGTGAGCTAGGCTGATGCCACAGCACTCTAGCCCAGGTGACAGAGTGAGACTCTGTCTCAAAAAAAAAAAAAAAAAGTCTGAAGACCAGGAGGCTGGACTAGTAGCTGAGTGAATTGTTATGGAGATAATTGAACAACATATCAATACATGTCAGGTGAGGAATTCTGACTCTGAGTACTTACATGATTGCCACTTTCTATTTCAGCCTTTTTCTTTTTTTTTTCTTTTTCTTTTAATGTACATTATATTTGCATTTCCTAGTTTGTTACTAGGAAACCAGTTTAGTTTGGTTATACCCTAAACATTTTGTTGAAGAGTCTTCAGCTACATTCTTTGTTGTTGTGTTTTTGTGTTCTTTTAGAGAGATTCCTATACCTATAGACACTTAATTTCTCCTTTTTTCTAATAATCACTGACTAAGATAAATACAAACTCATGTTTTCACCCCTAGGTGAGTTCCAAAGAGGATCAAATGGAAATATCTCCTTAAAAATCTTCAGTTTTTCATTTTGCTACCAAACATCTTATCTGATACCATATCTATGTGATATAAGCATAACCAATTAAAAAGTAGATTTGCTTAGTCAATGGTTTGTTTGGATTACATGACAAATTGTTGACTGATAATTTTCCCCTGAATTGACTAGATGGTTAGATTAGGAATTTTTTCCCCCTATTGAATTGACAAGTTGTTTGGAAGTCATATGGGTACTGTCAGACTGACTACTCCATCTCATGGGGGCAAAATCCAGTTAATGATGGGTCTTTCCAGATGGCTAAGGGGCGTACATGTGTGTATGCAGACGACTCTGCCTTCTAAGGAGAAATATTTGGAACTGTTACTGGCATTTTAAATATTCGCTCTGAATTAATTGTAACCATTACATATTTTAACTTAAAAACTGATCTTTAAGTGCTCTTGGTGCAAGAGTACAGAAATATACAATGTAGAAAGCAGAGATCTTCTGGGTCTGTCTCTCAGATAACTACTGTTACCAGTGAGTTACCGTTGTTGATTTAAATGTTTTACATTGTGATCCACTGAAACAATTCCTGCAGTGCACGAAAAAAACAAACAAAACCAAACCTGTGTTAAACCAAAACTAGAACCCCGGCATGTTAAAGGTCGTTATTTCAAGGTGGGCTATTGGGTGATTGTTTTTCTATTTCCTGTTATTTATCCAGATTTTCTGCAACAATATGTGATTTGTGTATTTTTAAGTTATAAAGAGAGTAAATGGCTTCAGAAAGCCACTTTACTTCTTTGTATGTGTGTGTTTGTTGTGGTTTGTGTGTGAACCAACAACTGACCATAAACCACTAGCAAACTGCAATTGTGAAATGTACACACTGAGCTTTTGGTCCCTCTTTCTTCTTAATGGCATAGTTAGTTGCCATACTTTCTGGGAGATCTTAGCATGTTAAAATCCTGTTTGAAAAACTGACAATTAATCCAGTGGCTGGGGAAAGCAAACCCTGCATAATCTATCACCTTCCCCAGAACAACAAACACCATCTTGATGTGGCAGCAGCCCCTCTTGAAGATGTCAGGTAAATAAACATTCCATGAGGTCGAGATTTGAAGAGTCAGCTCAGGTACAAACTAATTTGTTAATTTCTTTCTGATGGCTTATGTTCCAAATTGATAATAGCAACAGATATGATTATTTGAGAGCTTGCTAAATTCCAGGTGCCAGGATAGGAAGCTTTCTTGTCTGCCTAACCTCATTTTACACTCATAATTACCAGGTGAGGTAGTAGCTCAATCATTGCCTGGCTGTGTGACTTCAGGCAAGTTACTTGAATTCTCTGTGCTTTTGTCTCCTCACCTTTAAAGTAGAGACAAGTGGCCACACTTGGTGGCTCATGCCTGTAATCCCACCACTATGGGAGGCTGAGATGGGAGAAACACTGGAGGTCGGGAATTTGAGACCAGCCTGGGCAATATAGTGAGAACCCATCTCTAAAAAAAAAAAAATTTTTTTTAAATACCTAGGCATGGTGTAGTGCACACCTATAGTCCCAGCTACTTGGGAGGCTGAGGTGGGAGGATCGTTTGAGCTCAGGAGTTTGAGGTTATAGTGAGCTATGATCATGCCACTGTACTCCAGCCTGGGCAACAGCAAGACCTCGTCTCTAAAAAAGAAAATAATAATAATAAAATAAAATGAGGAGAAGCCTAGTTCTTTATAGCATTGTGGTCTTAAATGAGTTAATACATTCAAAGCACCTAGAACAGTGCTGGGCACTATTGTAAACATTTAGTAAACTTAGCTATTAGTGTCCTTATTATCCCCATTTAATAGATGGGAAGACTGAGGCTTAAACATTTTAAGGAATGTGCTCCAGGTCCTACAGCTCGGGGCTGGATCCCCAGTCCGGGCCTGCTGTACTCCAGCATTCATGGCATTGCCCAGGAGTCAACACACTTCCAGCAAAGAGCCAGACGGGAAATATTTGAGGCAAAGATCAGATGATCTTTGCCAAAACTACTCACCTCTGCCTCTGCAGCACAAAAGCAGCCATGCACAGTGCGTAAAGGAATAGGCTCCATTGTTTTCCAGCGAAACTTTATGTACAAGGCAGAGGGCCAGATTTGGCCCATGGGCCTGAGCTTGCCACCCTCTGGTGTTAACTGCTACATAACAGGAATCTCCAGTGCTCATCTGAGCTAAAGAGAAGTGCTTCTATGACACAAATTTCTTTCTGCTCCTGCCGTGTTTGAATTTTACATGAGCAGACTGAAAATTTCGTATGTATTTAGGGAATGCAACATCAGGCTAGTAGCTATTAACTTCCCTGTTTCCCTTAAAAATACAAATTCATTGCTGTGTTGACATGCATTCTATGGATTTTTATTAAAGAATGTATTTAGAAATGGTAGTGCTCTGTTAGGTAATGCTATCTGGATTGACAGAGCTACCCCGCCAGCCTGCTGGAACCAGATAAAGAGATATGTCCGACATTTAGATTTTGAATCAATAAGGCCTCATCTTGGTCATGTTTAATTCTACTCATCTACATCAGCTCTTAAAGTTCCCTGAGAAGTTATTTAAAAATGGAAAGCAATATTGTCAGTACCCATAACCATGGATTCTTTTTTTCCATGGATGAGTTTGGGTGAGTACGAGAATAGGGCCAATCTTGGAAGCTTTTTGGAATTTTTTGGTGTTTCAAAATACTGCTCACGTTTTGGAATTTCAGTCAGTTACAGATAACTGAGTCCCAGATCTGAGTGACAAGCTGCAATGTTTGATTCTGGGCTAAGGTATTTCACCGTGTAGAAGCCTGTAAAGTGTTGCATCCGTGGACTTTGGTTCTTCAGAAATTCCTTCATCCACAGTGAAATTAACTCAGTGTTTGCTGCCGTGGGATATGCGTTAGTGCCCAACTGTCTTCTGGACTCCAGTGTTAAGTTTCCGAGAGCAATCAGAAAGCTCGGAAGACAGGCCAGGGTGGGGTCAGGGAGCTGAGAGGGACATGCCTGTGGTCACTCTTGTACTCTCTTCATTCATCTTCTTTATGTATGACTCCACCTAGAAAGTTAACTATTCACATTATAGATAATACAGTGAAATTTGATCACTGAACTAACAGAAATGGTTTAACTGGTTAATCAGCTTCTTTCTTATCTCCAAACTCACCTTCCCTCTCCCATTTTGGAAAATAAACAGAGAAGTTGGGTGGGTCCATGGGGGCATTCTAATATCTGTGTTCTGCCAGAATCCCTGGGAGGGCAAAATGAAGGAAGAAAAAGACAATAGCCACCTCCTCCTATCACAGGGAGATCAAGGAAGCCGTTTGACCCTGTCTTCACATTCAGAGTCTAAAATGTGGACATTATCTCCAAATGAGGCCACGGAGAAACATCTGTAAGAAGAAAGGAAGGTGACATTCCTCGTACACTTTTTTCCCTTCAAAATATTCCTATGCTCTTTTAATTACCCTCATTTGTAATACACATGAATATATTCAGTACAAAAATCGTACTTAATGTTTCCCACATGCTCCTAAGCTTGCTTTCTTCTAATTTTGCTTTTTACTATGAAAATTCTCAAACATACAGAAAAAGTACAGAGTAGTTTATAGATAGACGTGCGTCCATTGCCTAGATAGAATAATCATTAACATTTTGCCATATTCGCTTCATCAATCATTTCTTTTTCCTCAAGTATTTCAAATTATAGACTTTATGAATTTTTGTTGCTAACTCTCTCAGGCTGTGTGTCCAAAACAATAGGGAGGACTTTCTTAAACCATCACAATTGTCCCAAAAATATCTTTTACAGCTGGTTTATTCAAACCAGGATCTAATCAAAGACCACACATTACATGTGGTTATTATATGTCCTGTGTCTCTTTTAAAACCTGCAGCAGCCGTCGTCCTACCCCATGGTGTCTCCCCATGACATTAACTTTTTGAAGAGCTCAGGCCAGTTGTCCTGTATAATATTCCACCTTCAAGAAGATTTCGTGCAACTTTGTGTCTCATCACTGGACCACAGTGTACATACAGTCCAGATGAATTAATGCTTTTTAAAATTATCTTCTGATGAGCACAATTATATTGCATTGCTTTTTAGGTTTTTTTTTTTTTTTTTTGGTCTTTTTGGGGGATTTATTAAAAGTTGTGATTTATAACTGTATATTTAACATATCACACAGTTTTGATAATATATCACCCAGCTAGAATACCCTATTCTTTATTTTTTAATATACAGAGAATCTCAAAGGATGGAAGTGATTGGGCCTCCTGTGTCCCTAATAGTCACTGATTATATGCTCAAAAGTAACTGTGGGCACATCCTGATTTTGCAGCTCCTGTTCACTCTAGTCACCATTAGATGTCCACCACCCCAAAATCAATGACTTATTCCTAGTCATGTAGTATAGTCATTATTGTATTGAGAGCTCGCTGCCCCCGGGCATGTCACATGCAATATGAATTTGTTTCCAAGGCTGCCAGGAGGTTTCAGCCAGGCTTCTCCGAGTCTGCACACGTACCTTCCTAATGCTGTGACAATCATTTCCTGGAGATTAAGCTGAATTATTTGGCCAGTAGCTCATGACTCTTTTTTTCCCTTGTCACCTTAATTTCATGCCATCCCTTTTCTGAGATGGTGGAGTTTTCCTCCTTCAATAAAAAGCCCTCTGCTTACCAGTGGTGTAGATTCTAATCTATGTCGACTGGAAGGATTATTTGAAGAGATCAGCTGAGCTGCCCCAGACCGGAAGAGCTGTCTGGCCAGGCTGCAAAATCATGAGCTACGTAAGTGACGATTGCATTAACCAGTAAGTGTTGGGGTGGATTGTTATGCGGGAACCGTAGCTAATTTTTTTTCAAGATGTTAAATTAATTGCTGACATTTAAAAATAAGGTGCATTCATGTAAGAATTCGGATTGCTGATTCTTTTGACAAACGGGAAGGTGTGGCCGCGCGGGGCCTGCTTTCCTAAGTGGCGACAGGTAACTGGCTGGGGCCGGTGAGAGGCAGGACTGAGCGTTGTAAGGGGCCACTCCCCGCTGCTCACATTGCAGAGAGGAAGCAGAAGCCCTCAGAGGTCACAGATAGTCACCCAACAAAACACACTGGACGACTGCTGAGCACAGGCATTGGAGTAAGGAAAATAGTCCCTGCCTCTGAGTGTTCTAGAAGATGAGATCGATGGCAGCCAGGTAGATAGATATGAATCATCCAGCAAATAAGGACTGAGCCCTCCCACGTGCTAGACGCCGTCCTGCACACGAGATAGAGCAATGAATGAATTACTGCCCCTAATCGCACGCTGCTCAAGTTGTGAGGTGAAGGAGACAGACGATAAACAAAATAATCTAAGCAAAATATGTGATCTGTTAGATAGTGATAAGTGCTATGGATTAAAAAAAACAACACTAGCGAGAGGAACCAGGAACCAGGACTAATGGGTAAGGACGGCCATTTTATATCCAGAGGTCAGCGAAGGTCACAGAGAAGGTGATTCGAAGGAAGAAGAGAGGGAGGGAGGGAGGGAGGTGTGGGGAGCGGGGGAAGAGTTCCAGCCAGCACTGGGGTCCGGGGTGGGGTGGCATGGCGCCTGGGGACTTGTGGAGCAGCGAGGAGGGGGCCGTGGGGCCAGCAAGGGAGAGAAGGGAGAGCCGGGGGTGGGGTCAGGCGGGTTTGGGCGGTGGGGAGGACCCGTGGAGAGCTGGACCCCCAGCCTGCTTGTCCACGGGCCCCTCCACCTGCTCTGTGTGCGTGGGAGACACCAGGGAAGCAGCGGGGAGGTCACCACCACATCCGGACTTGGACCAGGAAGGACGCAAGGGAGGGACAGATTCTGATTGTACTTTGAAGGTGGTGTTGGGTGGGTAGGTGGGATGGAGACAGCAGAGAAAGACAAGTCAAGGTTTTGTTGGCCATGTGGTGGGACAGATTTGCCAGGAGCCGGGCTGGAGAATCCTGTCAGAGTGGCAGGTTTGAGGTTGACCAGGAGTTCAGGGGTTTTGTTTTGTTTTGTTTTTTTGAGGCAGGGTCTCACTGTGTCACCCAGGCTGGAGTGCAGTGGTGTCATCATAGCTCACTGTAACCTCAAATTCCTGGGCTCAGGTGATCCTCCTCTCCCAGCCTCCCGAGGAACTGGGCCTACAGGCACATGCCACCCCACCCAGCTAATTTTTAATTTTTTTTGTAGAGCTGGGGTCTTGCTATGTTGCCCAGACTGGTCTCGAAGCCCTGGGCTCAAGCGATTCTCCTGCCTCGGCCTCCCAAAGTACTACGATTACAGGTGTGAGCCACCACACCCAGCCAGGAGTTTGGTTTTGACCCTGTTACATTTGAGAGCCTCTCTGTGCTCACGTGGAAATGTCCAGAAGCAGTGGCTGTTTGAACCTGGAGTCCAGGGCACGGGTCAGAGGTGGAGCTCCGTGGAAAACTGGTGCTTACAGACGCAGGGGCTGAATGGGGGCACACACAGCATAGTGCACGCAGGGAAGGGAGGAAGCCCCAGGACTGAGTTCTGGGCCGCCGCAGCGTTAAGACGCAGGAAGAAGAGGGAAAGCCAGCCTGAGAGAGCAAGGAGGGACGGAGAACTGGGAGGCAAATCAGGAGAGTGTGACACTCTAGATGCCCAGATGGTGTTTCAAGGAGGGTTATAGGTTTCTATAACCTAGAAGCTGGTAGGTTAAGAAAGATAATCTCTGAGAATTGACCATTTAATTTAACAGGGTAAAGAGGTCAGTCTCTTCTAGTCTCTGGCTTCATCCCACTTCAGTTAACAAAATCATTCATTCATTCATTCATTCATATTACATCGAGCACCATAGCAGCTGGTCTCCAAGATGGGTCCCCTGTGATTCTTCCCACACTGAATAGGGCCGACACCTTCGACCCCAAGCAATGATGGCCCTTCTCCCAAAGGCCAAGCTCTCCTCTCAGGAGTTCTGGGGAGGCTTCTCTCCAATTGACTGCTCTCAGTGCTTCCTGTGCCTGAGCAAAACCACCATTCTTCTTCCAAGTGAAATATCATTACCATTGTCTCCATGCTTCACCCTTCCATGCTGTTCCAGCCAGGAGGGCTGTGGTCAGGGGTGGAGGTCCACTGAGCTGCTGCCTAGCTTGAGTCTTCCCAGGCAGGGTCAGTGGGGAAGGTCATGGTTAAAATGGTTCAAATAAATTATTTTATTTTATTATTTATTTCCTAATAAATGATTAGGTAAGAGAGTCAGACCTTCAGAGAATGTATCAGCCCAGGAGGAAAAACAGGGAGGAGCCGAGAGGCTAACCCTTGAGACAGAGGCTAACTGGGCTGGGAGAAGGCAGGAGGCTGAGACTGGACCTCCTGCCCTCCGCCCCGTCTCTCCCAAGCTCACTCCAGCCAATGAGATACAGGCAGAAGCTCCTGGGAAGAGCATCCCTCTTTGAATTTTTTTTTTTTAAACCTCACACACACACAAAAGGCTTTTGTCTCTTACTTCTTTCAACCTAGAACTCAGATTCAGGGCCTGGAGGTGCCGACTGAGGTGGTGAGGTGTTCTCACCACCACCCGCTACCCCATTCTTTCCCAAGGCCAAACCACCCCTGGGGGAAACATAGGAACACAAACTCAGCCTAACTAGCCACGATACAATAAAATCTAAAACAACCATAACTCCTAGAAGTGCTATATGTGCATATATTATATACACACACACCGTTGCCTGTGGATATGTACATATACAATATGTGTATGTGCACATGAGTATATGCACACGTATGTATACACACGTACACCCTTAAAACAACCCTATGAGGTGGGCACTGCTACTAACTCCATTTTAGAAATAAAGAAATAAGGTACAGAGAGGTTAAGGAATTTGGCCAAGGCCAAGGTGGAGGAGGCCTGGGTTTGCACCCAGACAGTCATGTTCCGGATTCTACCTGCTTACCCACCATGCAATATATTGGAAGGGTTTTAAACAAGTGAGGGACATCCTTAGAAAGCTTTGAGACAAGTGCCCAGTTGATTTAAAATGTTTATGCATCTGAGACTATCTCAAGCCCCAAATTCTTCTGATCTCCTATTTTTTTAAATACTAAAATAATGCACCAACAAAAATATCAGTATCGTAGTTCTCAAAAATAGCACCATATACAGGGATATTAAAATCTCAGAAAGTGGCTTTGCAATGAGTAATCGCTAATTGCAAATAAAATGTAAAAGGAAATGAGGGCAGTTGTTTGGGTAAACACAGTCCTGGACACCGGGTGTGTCGAGTGAAGGGCTGGAATTCCACAGAAGTCTTTTCAGTACGGCTGTGCAAGAAAAGGAGCCCTTAGCCTGCTATTTTATGTTTGATCATGTCCTCCTGTTAATAAACTTGCTGCGCTCCCATTGGCCAAGCTCCTGGCTAAGCTATAAAAAGGCATTGTCCCCAGAACATATTTAAATTTCAAATGCATGCCTAATAAAACCGAGCCCAGTGCTGGTTAAATTCCCTGCATAACTCAAGGGGTTATTTCATTTCACTCCAGCTCTTTGGAGTTCTACAACTGGGTTTTGTCCACTGCCCCCACCCCCCAAGCCTGTCTTTCTTTCTCTCTGCAATCTGCTCGTGGCAATTAGCCTAAAAGATATACCTTTGCACTCTGGTTTGGTTTAAAAAGGCATTAATCTTG
The DNA here is from genome assembly GCF_020740605.2 of Lemur catta. Classification (NCBI taxonomy): domain Eukaryota; kingdom Metazoa; phylum Chordata; class Mammalia; order Primates; family Lemuridae; genus Lemur; species Lemur catta. The sequence continues at coordinate 42,714,957 of NC_059144.1, read as the reverse complement.
GTTATAGGGAGAATACTCTATCTAATGTGTGTTTTATTTTCAGCGTCTTATTGATGTGCACTTTCTATTCTTCCTTATTAATGTCCAGCAGCCCAACTTTTAAAGGGTCAAATTTCAAAGAGACTACATCCCCATCATAATTCTGAAAATGCTAGTGGAATATCTGGCCCCTTGTATGCATGGGTTGGTACATACAAGGTTCGAGGGTGCTGATCCTGCCCTGGATGCTAAGTGTACCCGAAAGAAAATTTATAAAGGTCACTGTTGAACGTCTATAGAAAGCTAAGAAGAAAAAAAAAATCACCTCCTGTGAATTTGAGAATATCTATCTTCTGTTTTGGGACTGCCTAAACTTCAGTTTTCAATAGTTGCCTAATCCACATGCTCTTCTCCTGCTATTTATGGGAATTCTCAATTTAGCCATTAATCATTAATGGTTACTGTTAATAATGGTAACAGAAACTTAAGGGCAGAAAGATGATTCCAATCTCTGAACTTATCTTTTTAAAATAAATTTATTGGCCAGGTGTGGTGGCTCATGCCTGTAATCCTAGCACTTTAGGAGGCTGAGGAGGGAGGATGGCTTGAGGCCAGGAGTTTGAGGTTGCAGTGAGCTATGATGCTGCTGCTGCACTCTAGCCTGGGAGACAGAGCAAGACCCTATCTCAAAATAAAATAAAATAATAAAATAAAATTTCTTATTTGGGAATAACTTTAATTTTACTGAAAATTGCAAAGATATTGTATTGAGAGTTCCCACATACTCTTCACCCAATTTCCCCTCATTTTGACATCTTACATATCATGGTACATTTGTCAAAATTGAGAAATTAACATTAGTAAAATACTATTAACTGACCTCCAGATTTATGTGGATTACAGTCATTTTTCCACTAATGTCTTTTTTCTGCTCCAGGATCCAATCCAGGACAGCACATTGCATTTTTAGTGATTTTTTTAAAAATCTTATTTTGGTTTCATTACTTTGATCTCTCCAAACCACCCCCTTTTTTTTTTTTTTTTTGCCATTCAATAAAAAATCACAGAAGAGGCCGGGCGCGGTGGCTCACGCCTGTAATCCTAGCCCTCTGGGAGGCCGAGGCAGGTGGATCGCTCAAGGTCAGGAGTTCGAGACCAGCCTGAGCGAGACCCCGTCTCTACTAAAAATAGAAATAAAAATTATCTGGCCAACTAAAAATATATATAGAAAATATTAGCCGGGCATGGTGGTGCATGCCTGTAGTCCCAGCTACTCGGGAGGCTGAGGCAGTAGGATCGCTTAAGCCCAGGAGTTTGAGGTTGCTGTGAGCTAGGCTGATGCCACGGCACTCACTCTAGCCAGGGCAACAAAGTGAGACTCTGTCTCAAAAAAAAAAAAAAAAAAATCACAGAAGAGTAGAACTTCAGAAAGGAACCCTAGACCCTAGAGTCTATTTTATTTCAGTGTTTCTTAAATGGTGGTACCCATCCCACTCGTGATATACATGAGATCATTTTAGGTGGTACACTGATGAATGTTTCTTATTTAAATAGTTCTGCATATATTTTAATGGCTTTTAGAATAATTCATAACAAACCAATAAGACAATTTCACAAATATTATTTCCAAGTAGGAAGCTAAATGTAAAAAAGTGAGTCAACATAAAGATGGCTTAAAGGAAAATATTAATGGAGGAATTACACAAGTGATTAAGAGAAGTATTTAAAGGACTGAAAGTTGGGAACACTCTGATCTCTTTCCGTTCCTTGTGCACATGAGGAAACCGAGGCCCAGGGGGAGGTGGCTGCACCCCTGAGGCCTACGCCTGTCTTCTTCCTGGCTAACTCTTTCCGGGGTGACCCCATCAGGGAGGGTGGGCCTCTCTGCAGACCCAGGGGACGGTTCCTGGATTGTCCTCTGCATCTTGCCAGGTGTTGGGTATAGTTACGGGTTTGAGATGGTTCTGGTCCAGAAGACACAGGAGCCAATCTATCACGAGGCTTCTGGGACAGTTTTCTGCCATCTTAAAAAGGGGTCAGTGGTGGACAGGGTTAGCGAGCCCTGGTGCCTGCGCAGAGAGGAGCGCTCACAGGGACAACAGGGAGTAAGGAACACCCACTACAGGGGGATTGCCGGGGCATGCTGCTGTGCAGAAAAAGTGTGTACAGTATGCTACTATCCAGCTAAGAAATGGGAGGGAGGAATACAAATGCATGTATGTACCTGTTTGCCTATAGTGAAAAATCAACAGTGGAAAGATGAACCAAAAATTTTAAAAAACTGGTTACTGATAAGGGAAGGAAGGAAAAAGAACAAAGAGGTCTGGCCTCTCAAACTACTTTGTTTTTTAGCTAACAGATAATCAAGGGCTGAAAAAAAAAAAAAGCCAGCACAGTGGCTCACGCCTGTAATCCTAGCACTCTGGGAGGCAGAGGCGGGAGAATGGCTTGAGCTCAGGAGTTCGAGACCAGCCTGAAGCTGGGCATGGTGATGCCACTGCACTCTAGCTGGGGTAACAGTGAGATCGTGTCTCAAAAAGAAGAAAAAAAACTACTTTGGTAAATTTTATGTTGGTCCCATGTAAATATTTTATATAATTAAAGCCTGATTTCAGTTTTTAAAAGCAATCCGTAAAACTTGAAAACAAAATGAAAAAAGGGACCTAACTAAATATTTACTTAGTAGCTTAGCTACACAGAGAGGAAAGATTTCAAGTAACTGACAACACAATAATCTGACTGTAGAGCCTTGATGGGATATGTATATAGTAAAGACTACAGAATTGCAAAAAAAAAAAAAAAATCTTCAACTATTTTTCAGTAACCATACTGTTGGTGGTACAGCTAGTTATGTGTAACTGTGGGATAAAGCAAATATTTGTCTCCCAGGCAAGGCAATCACTTTATTTATTTGAAACAGGGTCTCACTATGTTGCCCAAGCCGGTCTCAAAGTCCTGGGCTCAAGGGATCCTCCCACCTCAGCCTCCCAAGTAGCTGGGATTATAGGCACATGCTACCACACCCAGCAAAGCAATTGCTTTTAAAAAGCCTTTTAAATAAAATCTCATTGTAAAGTAATGTGTATTTATTCTATAAAATGTGGGGTAAGGCAAATAAGCTTAATACAAATCACTCATAATGTATCATCCAAAAATAACCAGTATTATTTTTCCATCAAATTTCCTATGCATAGGAAAGACGTATGCATATCTTTTACAAAAGTGGCATTATTTTTAATGCACATTTGGGAATTAGTTTTTTTAATTGTGTTACAATATGTATAACAGAAAATTTATCATTTTAACCATTTTTAAGTGTACAGTCCGTGGCAGTAAATACATTCACATTGTTATGCATTGCTAACTGAGTTTTTAAATTATCCCATACAATTTTTTTCATATCCTTAAGTGTTTTTCTGAATTTGCTAGATTGTAAGCTCTATGAGGGTAGGGCTTTGGAACAAATAACTTTATTCCCTTACCCCAGTCAAAAATCTTGCCATATATGCATAACACCTGTATAATTATTTACTTTATATTTTCCTTTCAAGCAACTCACATTTTTATTTAGCCTAACCTTATGCAACTGTCTGCTTGAAATTATAAGCTTGATAAAGTAGTTATATAGTTGTCTAATATGAATCAATGTGAATACCTACCTAATGCAATTCAAATGTTCATCTGTGTGTGGTTTTAAATCATCTTGTATACAGCCAGCTGTGTGTGTACCACATTTTGGCAAACTAAGTTCCATAGTGTAATATTTAATGGCTAAATAGATTTTAGATTTTTTTTTATTATTTAACTTTGTATATGTGTGTACATTCTACAAGTTTTAACATACTTTGAGAGTTGTGTAAACACCACTACAATCAGAACACAAAACAGTTCAATCCCTCCTGCTGCCCCTTTGTAGAAGTCTCTTGTCTGGACAGACTATGGTCTCCTACTGTTGGGTCAAGTTGTTTCCTAGTTTTCTCTTTGATGATCAACTTGCTTCCTTTCAGTATTGTGTTTGAAGCCTTCTGGGATAGCTTCAAATTGTAATCAAGCAGGGATTTCTAAGCACTTCTATAAATACCCAGACAGACATAACCTATCTGGTCTTTCTTGTATTTGAATTCTCTGTGTTCCTAAGATTTTGTGCATTTATAAGGAAGTCATGATTTTTGTTGTTTCTGAGCACAACTAAAGACAAATTGTATACATATTTCAAAGATGGAGTATCTCAGATCTAATATCCAATACAGATGGGTACCTGATTTTGGCTTGGATGTTCTCTTTCCCACCCTCTCATGGTAGACAATCCAGCCCAGATACTAACCACACTCCCCAGCATAGGCGACACTTCTCCACTAGCCTGTGTCCATGAGAGGCATCCCCAATCAATCACTGCAGTCTTCCACCAAACCCTGATGTGCCTGAGTGCTTCTTAACCCAGCAAGCATTCCAGCAGTTGGGTGGAGTTGGCACAGCAGATGAAGTGTATTTGCTGTCCTAATTCAGTCCTAGGTTGAGGCTGAAATAATATCTAGACCTGCTGGGTTTCTTCACCCACAAGGCTCTTCAATCGTCACACCTGAGTCCACTTATGCCCTGTGTGGACCCAGCCCCAAGACTTCACTTAGGAACAGAAGGAAGGTGTGGCTATAAGGGGTGGCACAGGGTAGTTCTTTGGAGTGATGGAACTTTTCTGTATCCTGATTGTAGTGGTGGTTATGCAAATTGATACATATGTTCCTTTCCTTCTTTTTTTTTGAGACAGTGTCTCGCTTTGTCACCCAGGCTAGAATGCAGTGGCATCATCATAGCTTATTGCAGCCTCAAACTCCTGGGCTCAACCAATCCTCCCAAGTAGCAGGAACTACCAGGCGTGTGCCACTGTACCTGGGTTTTTGTTTTTTTTTTTTTAGATTTTTTGTAGAGAAGGGGCCTTGCTATGTTGCCCAGGCTAATCTCAAACTCCTGACCTCAAGTGATCCTCCTGCCTCAGCCTCCCAAAGTGCTGGCAAAACAGGCACGAGCTACCACACCCACGCGGCCAACTAATGTTTATTGAAGCTATTCTAATGGCAATTAAAGCCTTGATCTCAGTCCAGCAGCATCTGTAAACTTGTCAGAAATGCAAATTCTCAGGCCCCTCCCAAGACCTACTGAATCAGAAACTCTGGGTGCAGCCCGGCAGTCAGTGTTTGCACAAAGTCTCTGAGTGACTTTTGTGTTTGCCAAGAAGCACTAAGGTTTGAGAGCCATTGGCCTAGAGCACTGGTTCTCCTCCAGACTGCACATTCCAGGGGCTGTTAGAGTCCAATATCCAGATAAGAAAGGATGGTCTCAGACAAAGGTGGTAGCAATGGAAGTGACAAGAAGTGAGTGGTCAGACTTGGGATATATTTTAACGGCAGAACCAATAGAATTTGCTGAAAGGCTGGATGAGAATCCAAGGATTAGAATCACCTGGGGAGCTTTAAAAACTATGAATGCCAATGCACACCTTCTACCTCCAGGCTTAGACGTTAGGTATAGTCCTTAAAAGTTTACCAGGTGTTTCAAACCTGCAGCCAGAATTGAGCCCTACCTAGAAGAACATTTCTCAGTTTAATGTGCATGGGGAATACCTGGGTATCTTGTTAAAAGTCAGGGAGAGCCTTTATTTGTAGTCAACATCTGCTGTAATAGAGTGACCAGGTTCCATGAAGCTGTAGTGGGTAATACCAGCGCTGGACCACCAAACAGACACCATTAGCTTTTTTTGATGAATATTCGGTTTTGGACTGTGTTTCGGCACTTCATTTTCATTTAATCATTGTGCCGAATGCTTGTGATTGTCAAAAGGAATCCATTTTTCATCACATGTGACAACACAGTGTAGAAATGGTTCGCCTTATGTCGTGACAGCAGAGAAAGGCAAGCTTGGAGACAATTTTTCTTCTGACGCTCGTTTAATTAGTACAGAACCCATCTATCCGGCTTCTTTACCTTCTTGACTTGTTTCAAATGGTGCAATATTGTTGGAATAGTAACCTCAAACCTTGCTGCTAATTCACGCATAGGTTGACATGGATTCGCTTCCACTACAGCTTTCATCTCATTATTACCCACCTTGGTGTCAGGTCGCACATGTGGCTCATTTGGCTCATTTTCAAGATTAAAATCACCGGAACAAAACTTCTCAAACCATCCAAGTACTGTGCGTTCATTAGCCACATCCTTTCCAAACACTTGGTTGATATTTCGAGCTCTCTGTGCTACATCGGTTCCACAACAGAACTCACATTCAAAAATAACTCGAATTTTGTATTTATTCATGGTTTCACAAAAATTGAGCCACATCCGGACTAAATCAGAAGGCGGCATATCGTGTGGAGACATTGAAATGGAGACAACAGCACCTGTGAGGTTGGGGTTCTTCCTACCGGGATTGGGTAAGTCTGTTCTATATTAATACTAGGTAGCTGAGGAAGCTGTTTGGGAATTATATGCAAGGAAGAAGCATGTGGTTGTCTGTGTGATTCTATGAGAACGGTGGCACCTGGAGTTGTGTGATATATTGCTCTCATCTTCCCAGCAAGGTCTTCCTTCCAGCCGCCATCCCACTTCCTTTGGGAAACTCCTTCTCCACTCCACGGGGGAATGGGGAGGCTGTCGATCATGGGGGCTTACTGTACACTACTGCCAACACTGCCTCCCTGATTGGTTCAGAGATGAACAGGAAATCACACTGAGCCAATCAGAGCACTCCCTGGAATTCCTCTGCCAATGCTAGTGTGAAGAATGAATTTACCTTTAAAGTTTAAGAAAAACTCTCCAAACCAAGTACCTGTAGATCATTGTTCTCCTCGCCCCACCTCTGTCCCACGTAGAATCAATCTACCTAATTGCAGCTTCCTGAAGGCACAGAGCTGGTGGGCAGAGGAGGTATGATCAGCTCCTGCTCTCAGAGGGCGAATCTGTAGCTCAGAGAGTTGAAGAGGAACCTGACACAGACGAAGAGATAGAATGTGAAATTGTAAGGAGGTTACAGCCCTAAATAAATGAATAAATAAGTAGTTTCTGATGTCCAGGTTGGCTGGAGGCGTGAGGCAGAACTGGTGAGGAGAGTGAGGGCAGATGGGGAGGTACCTACTCCAGAATAACCCTGAATTTTGTCTTTATCTGAAGTATGTGGTTGTTGGGGATTTGGGTAAAGTACTCAACAGTTTCTGCCATTTTGGTTCTGAAAGTAGGCATGAGCTTATAAACACATAGCTAAAGGTTTTCTTTATAGTAAACAAATACTGCCTCAGCCATGAGATCCCAGTTAACGTCATCTGTGATAAGTCATGTTGATAGTGTGTATCTCTAATAGGATGTGATGAGAAGGGCTTCACCTTTTCCTCCCACAAACACATACCATCAACAAATCCCAACTGAGGGGCATTCAACAAAATACCTTACAAAACTATCGAAGTTGTCAAAAACAAGGACAGTCTGAGAAACCACGACAGCCAAGAGGAACCTAAAGAAACATTACAACTCAACGTACTGTGGTGTTTTAGATGGGATCCTAGCACAGGAAAAGGACATTAGGTAAAAACCAAGGAAACATGAATACAGTATGTACTTTAGTTAATAATGTATCAGTGTTAGTTCATTAATTGAAATAATGTGCCATGCTAATGTAAGATGTTAATAATAGAGGAAACTATGTATAAGGTATATGGTAGCTCCCAGTACAATCTTTGCAACTTCTCTGTAAACCTAAAATTATTCTTTTTTTCTCTATTAGAGACAGAGTTTCGCTTTGTCACCCAGGCTGGAGTGCAACAGCACAATTGTAGTCCACTATAACCTCCAACTCCTGGGTTCAAGCAATTCTCCTACCTCAGCTTCCTTAGTAGCTGGGATTACAGGGGCATGCCAACATACCCAGCTAATTTTTATTTTTTGTAAATAAAGGGGTCTTGCTATGTTGTTCAGGCTGGTCTCAAACTCCTGGCCTCAAGCAATCCTCCCACCTCAAGCTCCAAAAGTGCTGGGATTACAGGTGTGAGCCACCACACCCAGCCTAAAACTGTTCTAAAATTAAATTTTATTTATTAAAAAAATTGATTGTTTAAAGCAAAAATAACAAAGTATTTTAGGGTTTATAACATAAGTAGTAGTAAAATGACATACAGTGCAAAAGACATAAGGGAGAAATGGAATTATATTGCTACAACATCTTTACATTATATGTAAAGTGCTGTAATATCATTTGGTAGTAGACTGTGATAAATTGAAGATGTTTATTATAAACCATAGCACAACCACTACAAAATAAAAAGATATAGCTAATAAACCACTAGTGGAAATAAAATGGAATCCTAAAACATAATCCAAAGGAAGCCAGGAAAGGAGAAAAAGGAATAAAGTACAGATAGGACAATAGAAAAGAAAGCACAAGGTGGTAGACTCAAGTTCAACTGTATCAAAAATTACTATAAGTGTCAATGATCTAAACATCCCAGTTAAAAGTCAGAGATTGTCAGATTTCATAAGAAGCAATACCCAACTATGTGCTATCTCTGAGAAACCTACTTTAAAGGCACAGATAGCTTAGAAGTAAAGAATTGAAAAAGATACTCCATGTGGACACTAAGTGTAATAAAATGGAAAGCTATGCTAATTTCAGACAAAGTAGATTTCAATTTGAGAAATATTTCCAGGGATAAAATGGGACATTTCAAAATGATTTATGGAGTCAATTCACCAAATGACATAATCCTAAATGTGCTTGCCTTAATAATACAGAACTAAAAGAATAATGCATGCACATAGTATGGAATTCAAAACAAACAAAAATATGAACTCTGTCACATGGAGAGGAGTTTACCTGTAGGATAAATTCCTATAAATTGAATTACTGGGTCAACGTAGTACATGTTGATTTTAAAGTTTGATGGATACTGCCAGATTGCTCCCGAATGAGTTATGCCAATTTCTGCTTGTCCAACAATCGGAGATGTTGGAGTATAGGAGCAATTTCTGTTAACAGTAACCACCCCAATAAGAATAACAGCTAAGAGCTGGGTGTGGTGGTGCGTGCCTGTAGTCCCAGTTACTTGGGAGGTTGAGGCAGGAGGATCTCTCCAGACCAGGAGTTCAAGGCTGCAGTGAGCTATGATCATACCACTGCTTCCAGCCTGGGTAATAGGTTCTAAAAAAAATAAATAACAGCTAAGATTTTCTGAGCACATACTATGTGCCAAATTATAATAAATGCATGCCTATTTATTAACCTTCTCCTATGAAAGAGGCACTCTGGTTCTCTCCCATGTTACAGAAGATTGCTGGGTAGAGGATTATAAAAAGGAATGCAGGTGCAGGGAGTGCAGACACTCCAAGGTATGATTAGCACAAATCCTGGAAATCTTTGCTTACACACATTTTTAATTTTCCTGTATTGTTGTGTAGCTACAAATGGAGCATAGGGTAGTCCATTAGTCTTCCGTCTTTCCCTCTCTCTCAGGATTTCTGTGCTTTACTATTTTGGCTTCAGAAGACTGGAAACTGCGTTCCAGTAAAGCTTTCTTAATGGACACTGTATGATAAGCTTTATATAGTTTTCATGCGTCATAAAATATTCTTCTTTTGATTGTTTCTCAACCATTTAACCAGAATGAAGTGATTGGCCTTCGTGTGTGCGTGCATGTGCATGCTCTGCCCACAAATTGAATGCTCTTCTCCTCCCTTTCAAAGATTTTCAACCACCTCTTAGCTCCAACCCTATTCCTGCCGGCTTAACGTGTTTCCTTCCATTGTGAAAAGAAAATTCCATGAATGCAGAAGCAGAGATTCATGAATTTTTTTTTTCCTGCCCAAGATGCTCACCTAAGGTGAGCTTTGCGATTGAAACACAATGAGGCACCAAACACATCTCAATTGCATTAGAGAAGACAAGCAGTTATCAGACAGTTGGACTGATTGGAGGGTTAAGTATTTGGGGAAGGAAGCCATTTTCAGTATCACACGTTCAGGAGGGTTTATAACTTACAAACTGGGTCTGACCTGGCAAAGTCATTGCTAACTTTTACTTTGGGTGTACTAATTTTTTTTGAAACTACCAGTTGCAGCCAACACAGGTTTTGGTTTTACAAATTAAAGGCCTGGAAAAATCTCTCTACTTTGTTGCCTGCCAAGCAATCCCAGATCACTCCGGGTAATCCCCACTGTAATCAAAGGGTTGTCTGTTTTCTAAAACGAGAGTACGGGACAAAATAAGGTTATTTGGGGGTTTCCTTCCAAGATGCAAGTTTTCATTTCTTAAAATTCCAAGGCGAGTTGAAAGCTATATGTGACACATCCTAAAGTGAAAACTCTCATGGACTGAGAAAAAAAAAAAAATCACAACTGTTCCCATGCACACCAATCATTTTTAATCAGCTTTTTCTTTCTTCTGATTAAAGACATTCTTAGAATTTGAAAAAGCTCATTCACTGGACAAGTTGTAATATTCATCATAATCATATCATCATATAAATGGCAAAGATTTAAAAAGCCAGATGCCAACCCATTGAGAAAAAGTTTAATAGGACATGGGAGCAGAAGAGCCCAGGGAGGTGGTAACTTGAAGGCAAATCCTGACTCCAATTATAAAGCAAAGACAAAATCCTTGAATCCTTTCAATACATCCATCTTCCCTGTCCAAATTGTATTCTTTCTCCTCCCCTCCCACCCCCTCCTGAATTTCCATAAACAATATGGCTATCGGCTGAGCCCCATGGTCAGCAAATAAAGGCAACGGGCTAAGTAAATTTGCTTCCCAGCAATTATTTTTGTGAGGTCATGGAGTTAAGCATTAGAAGAATACTACTGCAGAGGGGAGTATTCAGTAACTGTATGATTTGTGCTGCAAAACTGACAAAAGAACTCAGCCACTCTTTTACTTTCATACCCACAGAAATCATTGACCACAGGGTCTTTGTTCCCTAAATTCATCTAAGAGGAATCTTTCACATGAACGCCCCTGCATTGGGCTAATCCCCTCTGCACTCAGCTTCCTGAAGAATGTCGGTTTGGTCATTTGCTGAGTCTACACCTGCAAATTATCAGGATAATTTTGATCTTATGAAAATAATAATTAAAAAAAAGAACAAATGGAGGGGAAAAAAAAAAAAAGAAAAGAACCCACCGAGGTCTTTGGTGTCAAGAGCAGGAATTTGCTTCTGTAAAAGTGCAGATGGTGGATATTTTCAGCTTCGTGGCTCACACGCTTCTGTGGTGAGACCAGTCCATTCTGTGTTGTAGCAAGAAAGCAGCCACAGGCAGTACTTTTATGCAAATGATGGTGGCTGCTCCAATTAAATTTCTTTATGGACACTGAAATTGGAATTTTATATAATTCTCATGTGTCATAAAATATTATTATTCTTTTTTTTTTTTTTTTTTTTTTTTATTGAGACAGAGTCTCGGCTCTGTTGCCCAGGCTAGAGTGAGTGCCGTGGCGTCAGCCTAGCTCACAGCAACCTCAGACTCCTGGGCTTAAGCGATCCTCCTGCCTCAGCCTCCCGAGTAGCTGGGACTACAGACATGCGCCACCATGCCCGGCTATTATTATTCTTTTGATTGTTTCTCAACCAATTAAAAAAAATACCAACACCATTCTTAGCTCAAGGGCAGATCTGGCCCAGGGGCCGTGGTTTGCAAACACTTGCTCTAGAACAGCCTGGCCTTGGACATGCCTTTTGGTCTGAGTAATGTGGATCATATCGAGCAGGTCTCACGGGGAGGTGTGGACACTTGAGAACGCAGCTGGACAATGATTTCTGGATTTTAATATCCTGTGTAAAATATAATGAGGAATTCCAGGAATTTAAGCCAGGAGACTGGACGTCACACCACATATACTGAGAAGTCCTTATCAGGCTTTTAATTGTCAATTAACCCATCCAGATCCTAAGGAATTTAGCATTTTCTGGTCCTACAGAGAAAATTGTCACACGAGTGCCTCCCTATAAGCCCTGTTTCTTAACCTCAGCGCTTCTGACATTTTGGGCCAGATCGTGCTGTTTTGAGGGCTGTCCTGTGCAATACAGGACATTTAGCAGCTTCCCTGGCTTCTGCACGTGAGATGCCAGCCGCATGTCCCAAGTTGTGACGACCAAAAATGTGTCCAGACATCATTGCCAAATGCCCGTTGGCGACAAAATCTTCCCCAGTTGAGAACCACTGACCTAAATCAGCTGTGACAATGGAACTTTGTGTGATGATGGAAATGTCCTATATGTGAGCGCTTTACTATCGGCCACAGGTGTAATGAGCCCTTGAAATATACTGGCATGTCTGAGAAGCTGAATTTTTTATTGTATTTAACTTGAATTATTTTGAAGTTAAATTTAAATAGCTACTTGTAGCTAGTGGTTACCATATTGGATGGTGCTGCTCTAAATCATGACCAAACCCACCACCACACAACCCAGGACTTGAGAGGAAGCACAACCTGGCATTAAGTACAAGGATTCTGGAGTCGGACACCAAAGTCTGTCATTCATTCATTTATTCAGTTGACACATACTTATTGAGCACCTACTATGTACCTGGCACTGTGCTGGGGATGCATGGATGAACAGGAGGAATAAAGCCCTGTCTTTATGGGGCTTTCATTCTAGTGGTGAGGACAGACCAAAATATAAATTGAAATAAGGTAACTATAAGTCATGATCAGGGCTCTCTGCAATAGACAAAGAGGGTGGGGAAAGGTTTTCCTTTAGATCAGATATTTGGGAACTGCCTCTCCAAAGCCTAGAGGATGGTTTAAATGTAAATATCTAAATTGAAATTGCAATGCGAATTGTTTAACGTATGTAGTGTGTAATACCTGCTTTTAATAAATTTTGTCTGTTCCTCCTCTTAAAAGCCAGCATTCCTCAACCTTTTCCAACATTTAGTACTCTCCAGGTACTCTTTTAAGCTTCATGACGATTTTTACATCTATTGTAAGATTTTTGTAGATAAGGGAAACTGAGGCACATTAACTTTTTCAACATTGCACAGCTAGAGGTAGGATTAGAATGATAGAGCTAGGATTAGAACCCAGGCAGCTAAATGGAATTTGTCCCTACTATTTTATTATCACTTGAATTTTCCAGAGCATTCTGGGACCAAAATATATGAGAATCAGTTTTTAAACAGCCACGCCTTACAAGCCAGAGGGAGGGAAATGATAGGATGGGCTCTCCTGTTTTGGGGAAGGACTGCTGCATTCTTCAGCTCTTGATTGAAATATCCTAGCGCCACCGAGAATTCCTCAGTAAGAAATTGTAACTTGTCTTGGGTGCGTGAAATCTCTGGTTTTCAGGTGCTATGGAAACACTACCTTTGATTCACAATTCCTGGTTATATCAGAGGTGCTGGGTCAGTTAGGACTCTCAGCTGCAAATAAGGAACAATTTTAACTCAAACATTTCTCTGGCACCATCCCCGCAGCCTTCATCCTCAGAATGAGGAGGCTGGCTCTTCTGGCTGCATTCACACCAAGGGGGTCTTCAAAAGACAGTTGATCCTCATTATTTGAGGATTGTGTATTTGCAAATTCACCTACTCGCTGAAATTTATTTGTAACCCCAAATCAGCACTCCCGGTGCTTTAAGGTCCTTTGCAGACAGGCACAGAACAGCGCACAATGCAAACAAGGCGACACTCTGCCTTTTCCTTTCTGCTCTCATACTGTAAACAAGTGGCCTTTTCTCGGTCTATTTAGTGGCATTTTTTAACATCCTTGTGCTTTTTGTTAGTGGTTTTCTTGTTCAAATGCCCCCTGTTGACCATGAGTTCGATGTTAACGGATCAATATCTGTCAAATAAGTTTTAATATTATTAAATAATTTTAAAAATTTAATTAATAGTGTCTATTAAATAAGGTGCCTTTTTTTTATTTTTTGAGACAGAATCTTGCTCTGTTGCCTGGGCTAGAGTGCTGTGACATCAGCCCAACTCACAGCAACCTCAAACTCCTGGGCTCAAGTGATCCTCCTGCCTCAGCCTCCGGAGTAGCTGGAACTATAGGTGCACACCACCACGCCTGGCTAATTTTTTCTGTTTTTAGTAGAGATGGGGTCTCACTCTTGCTCAGCCTGGTCTTGAACTCCTGAGCTCAAGCAAGCCTCCCGCCTTGGCCTCCCAGAGTGCTAGGATTACAAGCATGAGCCACCACTCCCGACTGAGATCCTGTTTTCAGTTCTTTTGGATATATACCCAAAAGTGGGATCACTGGATCATAATAGTAGTTCTAATTTTAATTTTTTGAAGAAAACTCCATACTGTTATCCATAGTGGCAGCATCTTTTATATTCCCATCAACAGTACCCAAGGGTTCCAATTTCTCGACATTTGTGTTTTTGTGTGTGTGTGTGCTTTTTTTTTTAATAGTGGCCATCATAATGGTGTGAGGTGATAGCTCATTGTGGCTTTGATTTGCATTTCCCTGATGGTGAATGATGTTGAGCATTTTTTTACATGCTGTTGGCTATTTGTGTATCTTCTCTGGAGAAATGTAGACATTCAAGTACTTTGCCTATTTTTTAATCAGGTTATTTGTTTTTTGTTATTAAGTCACAAGAGTTCTTTATATATTCTGGATATTCACCCCTTCTCTGATATATGATATATATATTTCCTCCCATTCTCTAGGTTGTCTTTTAACACTATTGATTTTTTTTTCCTTTGCTGAGTTTAAGTTTTTAAGTTTGATGTAATCCCATTTTTGGTTTTGTTACCTATGATTTCGGTGTCATGTCTAAGAAAGCATTGCTCTTGAAACTTTTCCCCTACGTTTTCTTCTAGGAGTTTTATAATTTCAGGTCTTGTGTTTAGGTTTCTAATCCATTTTGAATTAATTTTTGTGTGTGGTATAAGAAGATAAGGGTCCATCTTTATTCTTTGCATGTAGATATCTAGTTTTCCTGTCACCATTTGTTGAAGAGACTATCCTTTCACCACTGTGTAGCTATGGCACCCTTGCCAAAGTGCATTTGACCATATACACGAGGGTTTATTTCTGGGCTCTCTATTCTGTTCCAGTGGTCTACTTCATTCCTTTTCAGGGCAGAATAATATTCTACTGTATAGACCTACTGTATTTTATTTATGTATTCATCAGTCATTGGACATTTGGGCTATTTCCACTTTTTGACTATTAGAAATACTGCTGCTATAAATATTTGTGTGCAAGTTTCTGTGTGGACATATGTTTTCAATCCTCTTGACTATATACCAAGGAGTAGAATATCTGGGTCAAAAGGAAATTCTATGTTTAATATTTTGAAAAATTTCCAAACTGTTTTCCAAAGTGGCTGAACTGTTTACATTCCCACCAGCAGTGTATGAGCATTCCAATTTCTCTACATCCTTGTCAACACTTGTTAACTATCTTTTTTGGGGGGGTAGCCACTCTAGAGGGTGTGAAGTGGTATCTCATTGTAGTTATGTTTTGCATTTCCCTAATGACTAATGATGTTGAACATCTTTTCATGTGCTTATTGTCTACTTATATGTCTACTTTGGAAAAATATCTATTCAAATTTTTTGCCCATTTACGTGGTAAGCATTCTTTATATATTTTTGATACTAGTCCTTTATCAGATATATGATTTGCAAGTATTTTATGGAAAAGTATTAATCAGGGCAGTGAAATGACCACATTAGTGGTTTAGACAAATAACTTGTACAAGTTCTTTCATTGTTAGCTATTAACCAAGAAATAAAGATGATAGTGGTACCCGTGGATGTCTTTGTTCACATCATCAACTAGGAATGATATGATTTTAAAGAATATTAGTGGTGGCCAGAATAATGACACCTTTACAAGGTGCCATGTGTCAAGCTCTATTTTAAGTATGTCACACAATTTAAACTCATTTAACCTTCCATTATTATTCTCATCCATCCCATTTTATAGATGTGGAAACTAAGGTGTAGAGAATTTATGCACCTTGCCCAGGCTACACAGCTACCAAGTGATGGAGCTCTGATTTGAGCCCAGGCTTCTGGCTCCCGAGTCTCAGTGTTTTCCCACAATACTACAGGGGCCTCTGGAGCCACTGAGGATGTTTCTTCTCATCTGACATCCCTGTCCTAATCTGTGATCATTCTCAGATCAGGTTGTTTGATTAGTTGATTCCCAGAACCTTTTTCTGCTAAAAAAATATGTGATGTCTTGGCTACATATCTCTTAACCAGGTATTTTGAGACAGCTTTGCAATTCACAAACTCATTCAAAAAGGCAGCTCTAAGCTGAATAATTTGGGGAACAGTTTTGCAGTCAGATGTTCTTGGGTTCAGATCCCAGCTCTGTCAGTTCTAGGCTGTGTGACCATGGGCAAGTCACTTAACCACTCTGGGGCTCAAGATCCTCACCTGTCATATGAATGTGCTAATAAATGTCCATGTCTTATAGGTTATTTCATAAGTTCAGTGACATAACACATTCACAACACTTAGCTCCTAGTTTATACCTAAATAACTATCAATTATAATGAAAATAAATAATAATAACTTAACAACTCAGTGACATGAGTATTGTCAGTTTCGTTTTACTAATGAGGACATTTGGGTTCAGTGACAATGAGTGATGAGCTCAAGATCACATTGTTGCTAAGTGTTAGGACAGGACTTGAACTCTGACCTTCCAACACCAAGTCTTGCAGGGTTTTTTTCCATGATACCTAGGGCCTAAACATACACCTTTCACATATGAATTATTCATTCATTCAGATACTGTAAACAATATAAAATCTTACGTGACAAAATATACAATTCCTATACTTTTCTTTTTCAAATACATCCACTCAAGGGAAAGATAAATATCTATTTTCAAGTTAAATATAAATTATATTCAGTCAAAAAGAACTATGAAAACCAAACAGGGGCTTTGTGAAATGCTGATATTACAATTTAATAGCAATGAAAAAATAACCACCTAGCATTCTATGATAAGATTTACTTGAGTAAAGTCAGGAAGGGCCAATATATACTGTGTCATCTGTGCTTACCTTTAAAGAAAAAAAAGATTCCTAAATAAGGAAGATATCAAGGATTAAATTATTTTGCTTTTTCCAATTTACAGATTTTAAGATTAAACCTGAGGTATTTATCTCCAACACAAATGCTAATTTGTGATTGTTTTATTTTGTTTGATTGTGGTAAGAACACTTGACATAAAATCTAGCCTGTTAACCAATTTTCGAGTGCAGAACACAGTTTTGCTGACTGTAGGTTCAATGTTGTATGCCAGATCTTTAGGGCTTGTTCATCCTGCTTAACTGAAACTTTATGCCCACTTTAGTGACTTCCATTTCCCCTCCTCCCAGCCCCTGGCAACCACCATCGTGCAGTGCTCTCTGATGCTACGGATTTGACTATTTTAGAGCCTTCATATAAGTGGAATCATGCAGTATTTGTTTTTTATCACTGATATGTAGCACCTCTTTCTGGCAGCTGGGGGGGGACCCTCAGCCTTAATTGAAGTCTATTTCAGGAAGGAAGTTGACTGATGAGTAAATATCACAGTCTTTGTGGAGGAACTCCTCTCCCTGCAGAGAAGCAAAGATTTTTTGTTTTGTTTTGTTTTTCTTTTTCTTTTCTTTTCTCAGCATCTTGATTGTTAAATTCCTCACCCGTAGGGAGAGAAATGTGAACAGTTTCTAGGAGCCAAGTCTTCAGTCCAAACTCAATGGAAACTCGAACTGATTTTGGGTGGACTGGCCCGAGTATCTCAGCCGTGAGCAGCTTGGCGAGAAGATTCCTGGGCTGACCTTTGATAAGGTTTAATTCAGATTGCAGTTGAGCGGCTTGGGCGTGTAAATTGCAGGAAGCGCCCGAGAACTAAAGATGCTCCCTCTGAAGCGTTGTGTCAGGAAGGGGTGGCATCTAGGATCATAAATTGCCCGGTGGCTTTTCAGGGGTTTATGAGCTCCCAGGCCTCCTCCACAATAGGATGCAGGATGGCTCTTAACACCTCATTAAGGATGTTTTTTACCAAATGCTAATAATAAAAAGCAGCCCTAAAAGTCCGGCTCATTTTTATTCAGAATCTTCTCCTGTGGAATATAAAAAGATGTCATAAAATGGAGATACAATGAGGAGCCCACATCTTGGGTGGACCCATTAAAATGTTCATGTGGGCAGGGATCCCGGGAAGTCGAGGCTGCGTCCCTGGGGTGGGAAACCGCCTTTTTCTCCTGGCAGTGTTGCCTTCAGTTTCTGGAAAAATGCAATGCCAACGAGCCCCATAATCACTGTATTGTTTTATCAACAACTGCAGTATCATTTTGAACTTTTGCTTTCTGATCACAACACAGCTTTGCCACCAGGGCCTTTTCACAAGCTGTCATTTATCTATAGTATAGTCTGTAGCGGTCCCCAACCTTTTTGGCACCAGGGACCGTTTTCATGGAAGATAATTTTTCCACAGACCTGAGGGGGTGGGGAATGGTTTCGGGATGATTCAAGCACATTACATTTATGATGCACTTTATTTCTATTATTATTACATTGTAATATATAATGAAATAATTATACAACTCACCATAGGTTGGGGACCCCTGGTCTATGGCATCTATCTGGGCCAAAACTAAATTTTCTTTTTTTAAAGAGGGACCAGTGCTTTAAAAAAAAAAGAAAGAAAGGTATATTTATAAAACCTGGGACAGAGGGAAAAGTTGCTGCATGTGAGGGCTGTGAGTGATTCTTCTTTACAGAGATTCTGCTCTGAGGCTATTTTAGTTAGAAGTTAAACTTGGACCACTCTGAATGGAAAACCGCTCAGTCACTGTTAAGCTGTGTGACTTTGGCATGGGACCTCTTCGCTCTAAGCCATCTGTTACTCTGCAAAATAAGACTAAGAGTAGCAGGGTCCCTGATCTCTACCCATTAGGTGCCATAGTTGTAAGGATGAAAAATATGTTCAGACCTTGCCCAATGTCCCCTGGGAGCAAAATCACCCCTGGTTGAGAACCAGTGGCCTAGGTGAATTTCTGTGCTCTCCAGACCTCAGTTTTCTCATCTCTGAGCTGGGGTAACAATCTTACCTATTTCACAGTTAATTAGATGTGAGAAGTGAATGAAAGAAAGGATTTTCTGGCACATAGTGAGCCCTCCATAAAAGTGACCTATCAGCTAAGGATTAGAGCAAAACTTCCATGTATGTCGCCTCTGAGAAGTTTGGAGAAGCAGCATTTGGAGTATTTTCCTTTGGTCACAGGTGCTCTGAACTCTGACATGCCCTGAATTTGGTGGGGATCTCACCCCATCCCATCTCTAGTGCTCCCAGGTGACCAGGTGAGCGGGGCTGGGTTTGCGCGGCCATGACCAGCGTATGTCCACGAGTGATTGATTGACCTTCCTTCCAACTTGGCCGTTGCCAGTGAAAGAGCCCAGACAGGTATAGAAAATTAGACTTGATTTTTAAACATGCAAATGAAGCTTAGTTTCAAGTCCAGCTTCTCTGGGGTGTTCTCTTCTTTGGTTAACAATAAAGCTAGGCTTGCTTCCAAAGGCTTTTTGTGGGAAGCTTCTGGAAACTCCAGAAATCCCAATTTGTGTAGGAGGCAGATTAAGAAAGTGAGGAAGAAATGGGGCAGTTTGGAGCATGGGCCATGGAGACACGGACGCCATTTAAGGTGTGACCATGAGCAAGTCACTTCACCTGTCGAACGGGAATAATATTAACACTGAGCCCATTTGGTTGTGAGGGTTGAAGGAGAAAAAGTAAGTAATGAGCTCTCTTTGCCCAGTGCCTGGCTCATGTAGAGCTCAATCGATAAATGGTAGCTAAATATGAAAAAAATTCTGTTGCCCTCCCGATTCCAGGCGTTGCTTGTCCCCATGGTACAGAGGAAAGAAAGAAACCCATTGGTGCAGGTTTGCTTGGGACTTTCCTGGTCTCCTGTCCCGGGACACCCTCCCACCCCGGCAAAAAGGGACAGTTGGCCACCTGAAAGGATGACTTTGAAAGTGATTTTCAGGTTCAGTGTCCCAGGCGGAGACCACCGTGGGTTAAACTGTGACTAGCTGGTGGTTTGGAAAAAGCTGCGGGCCCCTGTCCACACGGGCCACGCCAGGAGGGATCTACGCTGTGAGTTTCGAGGGGAGGTTTACGAGCACTCTTCTTGAAGGTTTAATGGTCCGGAGTGATTTATCCTATCTGGAGAGTCATTGCTATAAGGAGAAACCTGCTCCTCTGAGCTCCTGCCTTCCTCTACCAGCAAACCTTTCATCTTCCCGGAGCGTCGTCTCCAGCCCCCATAAATAACCTTATTACGGCCACACAAAGGCCGGGCCCGTCCGCCTGCAAGACTGGACTCCTCAAACAGTGGTTTCGTAAACCAGTCTGACCAGAACATGGAAGTCTTAGGAGGATCTGCTGGGGGTGTTGTAAATGTGTAGGAGGCTGCGGGGGAATCGGGTGGCGGGTCTGAGCGATGACGAGCTGAGAACCAGACTCTGCTCTCCAAGTGGTGGAGGGACCCACCAAGTTACCTTCTCTGGATGTCTCTGAGGACTTAAAATACAAGAATGCCTTTCCCTGGTAAAAATCCTGTTAATCGGGGGTGAATAATAATAATGTCCATACATTATTATGTTTTAAACCAGTACTGTCTACCAGAACTTTCCACACTCATACAAATATTTTATAATCTACACCATCTAACATGCTAGCAAATAGCCACATGTAACTATTGGGCCCTTGAAATGGAGCTAGTGTGATGGAAGAACTGAATTTTTTTCACTATTTAATTTCAATTAATTTAAATTTAAACAGGTACATGTGGCTGTGGCTACCATACTGGACAGCACAGTTTTTAACTAATAAACAGGTTGGACATGGTGGCTCACATATGTAACCCCAGCACTTTGGGAGGCCAAGGCAGAAGGATGACTTGAGGCCAGGAGTTCAAGACCAGCCTGGGCAACATAGCAAGACCCCCCAAAATTTTAAAATTAACCAGGCAGGGTGGTGCATACCTGTAATCCCACCTACTTGGGAAAGACTGAGGTGGAGGGCTCAAAAGAGATCAAAGCTGAAGTGAGCTATGATCACACCACTAACATTCCACCCTGGGTGACAGCCATACCCTGTCTCTAAAAAAATTTTTTAAATAAATAATTTTTTTAAATAATAACAAAACAGACTATTAAAGAGAGATTTAAGGTAAAATATATCATTGTGAAGGCTGTGCTTATCATTATCTTTTCAGATCCCAACAGTAAAAGAGAACTTAACCATCCATATCATAGTGGTGGTCCTATGTTCTCGCAGTGTGTGCTGTTCACATCAAAGTTACCAACTGACTCGGGGTTAAGTGCGTTCTAGGTCATTGCAGCCTTGCTTTCCTTTCCATACCTATGATGGTCAACAGTAAAATTGGATACTTAGAATGAATTAAGTCTCAGAAAACATTTTGTATAATAACTATAAAAATGTTAAATTGCAGAACTAGTACATGTTGTTTTAAAGATTGAAGCAAATATTCTAACAACTGAAAAGGTATGTATAATAAAATTAAAAAGTAAACAATAAAAAATGCCATCCTATTATCCCCACCCTCCTCACCTCCACTACCACTCGGCTGTGTCCCTCGCTCCTCAGAGAAGCCACCCTTAACAGCTCTGGGCAAATTAGTCCAGGCCTTTCTCTAGACACATAAAAATATATGTGTGTATGTTTATGTATGATTTTCTTATGAAATTGTGATCAAGTATGAATACTCATCTATATCTTGCTTAGTTCTTATTTTAATTTTACAAGAAGTATGTCAAATCATTTTTGTTGTAAAAAATATCAAAATCATACATAACAAACAAAAAATTCCCATCACAGCCCTCCTTTCTCTCTCCTTTCCATAGAGAGAATCATGGATATCATTCCAGTTTGTAGTCTTTCAGATTTTTTTTCTGCATAGTCGAACCAAGATAGAAATACATAGCTTTATTTTTTTGTGAATCTCCAATAAATGTGTAAAGTGATGATTAACCTCATTAATAATTAAGACAGTGCAAGTTAAAACCACCAGATTGGCAAACATTAATAAATTTGAGAGCATGAAGTGTTGGTGAGGATGTGGGGCAATGGAAACTGTTACCCAGTTGGTAAATATCCCATGACCAAGCAATGGCACTCTTAGTTGGGCACCTTAAAAATTTCCTGCATGCATGCACCAGAATGCGCAAGCGTGCTCCTGGCAGCATTGTGAGTGGCAACAAAAAATCTTGAAACAACCAAATGGCCCTTCCCAAGGAAATGGGCACATAAATTATGTGATCATTATGCATTAGAGTACTGTACAACTGTGAAATTAGTACCATTCCTGGATGAATCTCAGGAACATAATATTAAGCAAAACCCATAAATACCAAAGAATGCACAATGCTTCCCGAAAAGCGTGTAAGAATTAAAAGAATAATTGCTTAGTGATCTATAGATGTGCAGTTATACTATAAAGAACAGTCAATAATAGATGTAAAATTCAATATATGGATACTGTGGGAAGAGAGGCTGAGGGGTAGGATTTGAAGGTAGGATTCCATGGTAACGTGGGAACTCTTCAGCAGGATGGTGGGTGGATGAGTATTTGTAGTATCGTAATTATTCTCATCACATATCTCTTAAATAGTCTAATGTATGTAAATTTTAATTTTTAAAGAAGAGAGGTGAGCCTTAATTTGTGACTTTAAATCCGATCTCTTAAGCCATAAGATAATCACTTCCTAAAAGATACTTTTAAAAATCTTACATCTGTAAGAGAGAAAATATTGTAAGTACATTGTAAGAACGAACATCGGCTTTAGCATCAGACAAACTTGAGCTGCATCTTGTAGCTGTGGGAAAGTGGCCAATCTCTCCACATCTGGATTTTCTCATCCCAAACTGGGGACAAGAAAAGCCCTTACTTTATAGGGTTGTTGTGAGGATCTGAATTAAAATGAAACAGTGGGCTCTTTGAAAGCTCATTTGTGTCTTATTTATGCATCTCTAGGTTCTATTTGTAGTACCTGCTGTATAAATATTTATCAAATGATTTGATAGTGTATGAGCACACACCTCCAATATGGGCATGTTCCAACTCAATTTCCCATTCCGACTTCTCATCTGATTGTCAAAGCTGTCTCTCTATCTGTCTACTCCATAGTTATTCATTCATCCAATTTATTCATTCACAGATATTAATATTTATTGAGGACCAGTTATGTGCTAGGCATAGCTCTAAGCTCTGGAGACACAGCAATGACCAGGAGAGACAAAGTCCCTGCCCTTATGGAATGGATATTTTATTAGGGTTGAAGGACATTAAACAAATAAATATTAATAAATAACTAAACAGGAGAAATATCTTGGTATGAAGACATATACGATAAGGAGACGGAGTGGTTGGGAAGAGTAGATATGTTGACTAGACAGTCTTGGAAGGCCTTTCTAGGGAAGTATAACATCTGGAGGCAGTGTGTTTCAGGCAGTGGGAACAGCAAGTGCAAAGGCCCTGAGGCAAGAACAAACTTATACAAGAAAAGTCAGGAGAGCCAGACTGACAGGAGTTAAGAGAGCAAAGGGAAGAGTGGCTGAAGACAATGTCTGGGAGAGGAGAGAGACCAGGCCATTTAGAGTTTGAAGACCAGAGTGGGGGCTCTGGATTTTGTAAAAGGTATTCATGGAGGAAGTTTGAACAAGGAAGTGTGGGACTCTGAGTTTTAAGGTATAATTTATATGCAATAAAACTTAAAAGTTCTTAAATGTACAGTTCAATGAGTTTGGACACTTGCAGTTACCACCCAAAACAACACATAGATCGATTCCATCACTCCAGAATGTTCCCCAATGCTCCTATCCAGTCAATCCAATCAAATCCTCCATCCTCCTACTGAGAATCATATTCTGATAGATCACCATCGATTACCTTTTCTGGAACCTCACATGAATGAAATCATTCATTATTCTAGCTCCTTTGACTCAGAGTAATGCCTGTAGTATTCATCCATGTCACTGTTTGTATCAGTAATTCATTTCTTGTATTGATAAGCAGTCTTCCATTGTATAAACATACTACAATTTGTTCATCTCTTCTCCTGCTGATAGATAATTGAGTGGTTTCAGTTTGGGACATTATGAATAAAACTATTATGAATGTTCTTGTACAAGTCTTCTTATGGAAATGTTTGATTCCTCTTGGGTAAATTCCTAGAAGTGGAACTGCGAGGTTATAATGCAGGTGCACACTTAACATCATGTGAAACTTTTAAACAGTTCTCCAGTGTGGTTGCACCATCTTACTTTCCCACCACCACTGTAAGAGTTCCAGTTTCTCCAGATCCTTTGTCAACATTTGATATTGTCAGCCTTTTTTATTTGAGCCACTCTAGTGGATAGGAAGTGATATCTCGTGTTTTGTTTTTGTCTTTAGATTGAATATATGTACAGAGAGAAGTCCAGATCTTAATGTACAGTTCAATCAGACTTGGCAAATGCACATCCCCACATGTAGTGCACACTGCTATCAAGACAGAACACGCCTGTCACCCTGGAGATGCCTTTGTGCCCCTTCCCAGTCAATCCACCCACCATCCCCAAAGCAAGCACTGATTTGATTTCTGTCACAATAGGCTAGTTTTTCATATTCTAGAATTTTATAGGAATGAAATAATAAATACAATAAGTGTGCTTTTTGTGTCTAGCTGCTTTCACTCAATGTAATGGTTTAGAGGCTCACCTACATTGTTGTGTGTGTCAGTAAGTCATTTCTTTCTCGTTGCTGAGTGGCACTGCATTATATGAATGTACAGTTACAGTCATGGGTGGCTTAATGATGGGGATACCTTCTGAGAAATGCGTCATTAGGCAGTTTCGTCATTGTGCAAACATCATGTAGTGCACTTACACAGACCTAGATGGTATAGCCCACTACGCACCTAGGCTCTGTGGTCTAGCCTATTGCTCCTAAGCTACAAATGTGTACAGAATGTTACTGTGCTGGATACAGTAGGCAACTGTAACACAGTGATAAGTATTTATGTATCTAATCATACCTAAACATAGAAAAGGCATGGTAAAAATATGATATAGAAGATAAACAATGGTACACCTGTGTAGAGCTTGCAGGACTGGAAGTTGCCCTGGGTGAGTCAGTGAGTGAGCAGTGAGTGAGTGTGAAGGCCTAGGGCATCGCTGTACACCACTGTAGACTTAAACATTGTATACTTGGCTACACTAAATGTATTTTTAAAATAAAATAATGGTGCCACAATGTTATGACAATTACAATGTCGCTAGGCAACAGGAATTTTTCAGCTCTGTTATAATCTTTCTTTTTTTTTTTTTGGAGACAGTCTCACTCTGTTGCCCTGGCTAGAGTGCCGTGGTGTCAGCCTAGCTCACAGCAACCTCAAACTCCTGGGCTTAAGCGATCCTTTGCCTCAGCCTCCCAAGTAGCTGGGACTACAGGGATGCACTACCATGCCCAGCTAATTTTTTCTATTTTTAGTTATTTGGCTAATTTCTTTACATTTTTAGTAGAGATGGGGTCTCGTTCTTGCTCAGGCTGGTCTTGAACTCCTGACCTCGAGCTATCCTCCCACCTCGGCCTCCCAGAGTGCTAGGATTACAGGCGTGAGCCACCGTGCCCGGCCTCTCCCAGTGCATTTGGCATTCTTTGCGAAATGGAGGTGAAGGCAGTGGCAGAAAGGAGGGAGGAAAAGATGGAGAAGAAGCCCAGAGGAGCCTTTTTAGGTTTGAAGAGAGTGATATATTGTCACCTTGAACCCAAATTTGTTTGTTTGTTTGCGGGGGGCAGTTAACAAAAGGAGCAGCCTCGTCCTGTGACTGTGTTGATGAAACCACGTGCAGCCATGGAGCTCTTAGCCATCAAGAGCCCCGGGGGGGTAGGGGGGTGTTGAGTGGGTATCACCTGTCTTCTTAAACCACCACCAGGGCTAGAGCAGAAACTAAACACTTCCCAGGTTTTCTCAGTTTCCTTCAGGATCAAATGTTCCCTACAGCCAGAGACCTAATTCTGTCTTTCTGTCTAAACCAGAATCTCCACATAGTTGGGGGTTATGTTTTATTTGTTTCTGTAATCTCGACAGCCTGGCCTAGCGTACCGGCGAAGGAGGCATGAGTGAGTGAGTGGGCAGGTGGATGGATCGATGGAGGAGCGGGTGGATGGAGCAATAGATGGATGGGTTGATAGGTGGATGGATAAGTGTACAAAACGAAGGAAGGTAGGAAGAAAAGAAAAGGAAGGGAGGGAGGGCAGGTGAGTGAATGAATGGATAGAAAGAAGGAAGGCAGGAAAGAAAGGAAGAGTGAGTGGATGGATGGATGAGTGGGTAGATGGATAGATGAATACAAGGATGATAGATAATAATAGTGAACATTTTCTGAGCTCTTATGTGCCAGGCAATATACATAGATTATTTCATTTAATTCTGCCCATACAACTTTCAATACATGGAAAATGAGCTTCAGGAAGGTTAAATCATGTGCCTGAAATGGCACTACAGTTAGCTTGACTCCTGACTGATCAAACTAAACCATTATGCCCTAATGCTGAATAAATGAATGAATGATCTGTACACAGAATTTTCTCCAAGGACATACAAAAGCTAAACAAGACTAAAACTCAGTGTAACCTTTGCCAGGAACAAACCTGGAAGTTTTTCCCCCACTGCTTTGCAAACCAAAAAATAGTGATCGGATTGTTTTAAAAAAGAAAAAGAAAAAAAGTTCAGGTGTTTAAGAAGATTCCAACTTATAAATTGATTTGGGACTCTTGACCATAAAAGGCGAGGGAGGACCATGGCCAGGGCAGGGCTGGGTAGAGAGTGGGTTCTGCCCCTGGCTGTGCTGCGTGAACACAGAACTTGCACCGTGTCCCTGGACCGCAGAGTCCTATCATCCCGGTGACTGGGCTGGGTTGGATGACCACAGATACCCTCTCCAGGGTCTGTTGTGGTCAAGATTTACACCCCACCTTGGCCAGGACAGGGTGGAGTCCCCACTGAGCTGGGAGGCAGTGAGGGTGGAGTAGGGAAGCTTGCGGGCTCCAGAATCCATCACCTGGGTCTCTGATTCTGAAGCTGTGTGGCTGTAAATGACTGATTCATCCTCTCTGTGCCTCAGTTTCCTCATCTGTAAAATGAGGCCAGAAATAATTTAAACCTCATAGGGTTGTGGGAAGCATTACCACAGGGCCTGGTTACTGCTAACCTAGTTCAATGTCGGCTGTTCTGTTTTGGTGGTTTTGTTTTTATTATCCATTTAACAATTAAAAATACATAGGTAATTCAGATTCTTTTTTCTTTTCTTTTCTTTTTTTTTTGAGACAAGGTCTCACTCTGTTGCCCGGGCGAGAGTGCAGTGGCGTCATCGTAGCTCACTGCAGCCTCACACTCCTGGGCTCAAGTTACCCTCTACCTTGTCCTCCCAAAGTGCTAGGATTACATGTGGGAGCCTCTGCTCCCAGCCCAGATTCCATTTTTTTTTTTTTTAAGAATGAAGTTTTTCAAAATGTACAGTTAAACCTAAATCAAAGTTTACCTTTAGTGCCCTTCACCCTCCTCAGAAATAACCACTTTGTATATATATCCTTCTAGAATTTCTTTTTACATAAATGCAATCATTCCATATAAAGCATCTCTGCCATTTGCTCCTTTTGCTTATTAACAGGACCCAGAGGGACTTTTGCAGAGGGACGTGGACCTGCTTTAGGATTTTTAACACTGCTCTGTATTTCGTGGGTTGTTTGGTTTACAATTTATCTAGCTATACATGACTATATTCTCTTTGCAAAAAAGCCTAAAACATTGCAAATAAGACTAACGTCCCCCTCAATGACCTGCTTGCCCCATTTCTTTGCCGCCCCTCCCCCAATGGAAACTTGGCTGTCATTTTGGAAGGTAGGTTCCCAGAACCTTGTCAATGCATCCATACATTAATATGCATCTGTAGAGGGCACATAATATTATTTTGTGTTTTGTATTTCATCTTGCAACTTGCTCTAGTCACTCAATAATACATGCAGAGCTTCCCAAGGCAGTTCACGTAGACCTGCCTCTTTCCCTTTACCACATTTTCTTTCTATAGTTTGGATATATCCCGTAGCTGAATTGTTCAGCTCCCAAATGGTTGACATTTCGGTGGTTTCCAGTTTTTCTCTCTTACCATGAACGCTACAGCCCATGTCTCTCTCTATGTGCACATGGGACAGCATCGCTCATCAGTTATTTGAAAGGTGTGTCTGTGACACAGAGTAACCAACCAGACACAAGCCTGGCGCACATGGGGCTTTAAACTTAGGAATCTTTAGACTCTGGTGTATTTGTTCTCCATCAGTTTAGACAACATGAGCTGGTAGGAAGAGAGATTGTTATAGAACCAAATAGAACTTGTTTGAATCCCAGCCTCTTACACCAGCTCTTGGACAAAATTACTTCTCTTCCAGAGTTTTAGCATTCACAGCTACACTGCTAGCATGAAGAATGAATTCGATAAAGTGTGTTAGGCACCTGCCCCTTAGGGAGCCGTCGATAGATATGGACTGCTACTGTTAAAATGTAATCTGTCTCTTTCCATTGTCCCATAGGATCTATGGTGCCCTGCTTAGACTTTTCATGCTACTAACTTTAAAAAAATTAATTATGGTCACCTCTAATGTGATGCTAAAATAACAAGCCCTGGTTTAAGAAAAACCTGAATATTTAAACTTCCTGCCAATGATAAGAAAGTATTATGTGGGGAAGTGTCGCACTCAAAGGAGGGAGATCCTTCCAGAAGGCTAATTCTGACAAGATTCCGGGCTTTTCCCACTCACCCAACCTGATAATTAATAGGAGCCAGGAAGAAGCCCCTGTATTTGTAAGTGCCGATTCCCGCTGTACCGGGACTCCAAACATCTGAAGGAAAAACAGTTTGTTAATTGCTGTCTAGACAGTTTATTGCGGCAATAAGATCAAAACCCAGAATCCTAAGGTTTGTGGTATGAATCATGCAGACTAAACAATTGTTTTATTGCATTTACAGAGAACTTGATTTATAACTGCACTGGGTAATAAAATTCCTTCATGGTTTATCTGAAATAATTTTGCTCTTTTTACACCACTCTGTGATAATTCCACCTCTCTGGGCTGTTAAAATGTGTTCTCTGCCACATCTAAACAGTTTCTTATCAGATGTCTTGTTGTCATCAAGTAACGTACGAGGGCCAGGGTTCAATCCGTCCTGGCAGAGCCCTTGTGGAGGGCAGCGGCCTGGCTGGGGTGGCCTTTGTAACCCGGATGTCATGGCTGTGTCTGCTCTCGCCCAGTGGCCACAGATGAGTGGACAGTTCCTGGGCCCCGGCAGCCTTCTGTCTGCTTTGTTGGCCAAGGCCTGGTCTGGTGGCTTCCTCTTTACCCCGCTGACTGGTTCCTGGATGAAATGGACAGAGCTGGCCAGTTCTTTGGTGCCTCTGAGACCCACGGGGCTGACATCCCTGTTGCCTGCAGCCACGTCTGCACCATGGGGTGGGAGAAGGAAGGAACAGGCCCAGATGCGTCACTTCTCTCCATCCCTGCAGCCATCTGGTGGAACGGGGCTGTGTGGCTCGCTCAAGGTCAAACGGGAAGTCTCAGTTCTTTGGGCTCCGAGTCCAGTGCTCCTCAGCGCCAGAAGCAACTTCAGAGATTAGCATCAGATACATTTTAATATCTTTCCTAAACAGGATTTGCCTGTTTCTCTCTTCTCTTTTTCATCCCTGTACTGGCTACAACAAAATCCACAGTAGGAGCCAGCAACCTCCCAAACCTCTGGAATCGAATGCTACTTTTAAAAATCAACATGAAATTCACATAATATAAAAGTAACCATTCTAAAGTGACCAATTCAGGGGCACTTGGTATATTCACGGTATTGTGCAATCACCACTTCTAGTCAGTACCAAAACATTCCCATCACCCCAACACAATACCTAGAAGTGGAATTGCTGGATCCTGTGGTTTTTTTTCCTATGTTTCACTTTTTGAGCAACTGCCAAGCTGTTTTTCCCAGTGACTGAGCCATTTTAGATTCCTATCAGCAATGGGCAGCGTGCTAATTTCTCCGCATCCTTGCCAACATTTGTTTTCTGTTTTTGCTTTTGTGTTTTGTTTTGGTTTGTGATGGTAGCCATCCTAGCAGCTGTGAGACGGTGCCTCACTGTCGTTCCTTCCCCGTGCACTTCCCCAGTGACTAATGACATTGAGTGTTTTTTCAAGGGCTTGCTGGGTGTTTGTATATCTTCTTTACAAAAAAAATATCTATTCAAAGCCTTTGGGCCGGGTGCCGTGGCTCACGCCTGTAATCCTAGCACTCTGGGAGGCCGAGGCAGGTGGATTGCTCAAGGTCAGGAGTTCGAGACCAGCCTCAGC
Source organism: Lemur catta (assembly GCF_020740605.2). Classification (NCBI taxonomy): domain Eukaryota; kingdom Metazoa; phylum Chordata; class Mammalia; order Primates; family Lemuridae; genus Lemur; species Lemur catta. The sequence goes on along the minus strand of NC_059144.1, from coordinate 42,684,588 downwards.
AAGAGCGATACCCCGTCTCTACTAAAAAAAAAAAACAGAAAGAAATTATCTGGCCAACTAAAAAATATATATAGAAAAAATTAGCCGGGCATGGTGGCACATGCCTGTAGTCCCAGCTACTCGGGAGACTGAGGCAGGAGGATTGCTTAAGCCCAGGAGTTTGAGGTTGCTGTGAGCTAGGCTGACACCATGGCACTCATTCCAGCCCAGGCAATAGAGCGAGACTCTGTCTCAAAAAAAAAAAAAAAAAAAAAAAGCCTTTGAACGTTGTTGCATTCCAGAATAACACGTTTATTCTATTTTCACCTGTCACCTTTCCTCTGGAGCTGTATCTTTTCACCATTACAGCTGCTCCAAGGGGTGTATAGGGACACCCCTATTCTCTCCAAAGCCCTATCGCTGCCTAATGCACTATAGAGTTGGTTCGTTTGTTTACATCCACCCCACCCTCAGTAGAGTACAGGCTTTTGGGGGACAGAGATGTTTGCATGTTATATTCATCACTGTGTACACAGCACCAAGAACAATGCTCACACACGGTAGTGCTCAATAAACATTCATTATATGAAGGAATGAATGCACAAATGATTGGATGCAAACCAGGGGAAGGAACTCTTGCTTGGATGCCAGGGTGTCTAACACCCCTCTGGGAGAGTGCTTAGTAATCTTCCTTCCTCAGAGCATCGGCAAGCCACTGTATGCCATTTTCTTTAAATTTATTTTGGAAATTAGTTTTTATTTCTGGCAAATGATCTTGGCTTTCCAATGACAGCAGCGATAGACATGTTCTTGTTGTGAAGGGTCTTATTTAAATTTTTAAAAAGCAAACTGATTTAGAGAAAAACATAATGCAAATAATGATACAGGTGGGCTGAGGAAATAGAAAAGTCATTAAGCAACTGAAGTTTAAGAAATCTTGGCCAGGAAGCTCTCTAACGTCCTTTCTAGTGGCAGGCTGCACCAAAGATGGTCCTCAGTGATTTCTGCCTCCTGATTTTCATGCCCTTGTGCAGTCCCCTCCGCTTGATGTGGGCTGAATTTAATAGCTCACTTTGGGCCAATAGAATGTGCTAGAAGTATTGAGACATTCCTTCCAGGGTTAAGTTACAGGAAGACCATGGCTTCTGTCTTGGGCACTTTCTCTAGCTCTGTCTTGCTCGCTCTCTCTCTCTGAGGGGAGCCAGCTTCCATGTGAATTGTCCTGTGGTCTCCAGCCATTTGCCTGGGAGGAGCTGAAGCCCTCACTCCAATAGGCCTTGAGGAACTGGACCCTGCCAACCACCCTGCTGGTGAATTTGGAGGCACATCCTCCCTGAGTTCAGTCTTCAGATGAGACCACAGCCCTAACCCACCCATGACTACAACCTTGCAGGAAGCCCGGAGCCAGAGGGCCCAGCCACATCTGTGAGATAATAAACGTTTGCCATTGCAGGCTGCTAAACTTGGGGGAGGGGTAATTTGTTATACAGCAAGAGGTAACTAATGCACTTCTCTTCTCATATTCCGCATTTTGGACTCTTTTCTCAGCAATAGCAGTTGCCAAAACTTAATGATCACCTAGCACTGTGCCTTGTGGTAAGCACCTTCCATGTCTTCTGTCGTGTCATCCTCACAGCAAACCTGCAAAGTATGTTCTATTGCCATCTCCATTTTACAGCCAAGTAAACTGAGGCACAGGTAGATTGGTAGCAGCTGGAGAGTGACAGCTCAGAGACTCAAAGCCAGGACTCCTCTGCCTCACAGCTGTTTTCCTAGGTGCCAGTCAAGGCTTCATACTTTGAAATTCCAAACTCTGTTACTTGCTGATAATATGCAGGGGAAGTTTGACACCTTCAGGAATCATCTCTTCTCCATCCCACATACTCTTCCTCATCCTCCGTATTGCACATGGAGACAATGTCTACTGTGACCAATGTCTAGACCTGACCAAACCTGGTCCCCCAACATCCCCTGCTGCCAGCTCTGTCATCATCTTTGGATGCTCTGGAGAGCATGTTGGGGAAATAATATAAATTGTAAAACTTTAGAAAGCCTGGAAAAATCTTCAGGATCTAGGGCTAGGCAAAGAGTTCCTAGACTTGACATCAAAAACATGATCCAGAAAAGGAAAAAATGAAAAACAGGACATCATTAAAAGTAAAAGCTTTTGCTTCTGAAAGACGCTATTAAGAGAATGAAAAGATAAGCTACAGCTTGAGAGAAAATATTTGCAAATCAAATACCCAACAAAGGACTAGTGTCCAACATGAGGGATCCTTGCGGTGGTGGGATATAGAAAGAACTCTCAGACCTCAACAGCAAAATAAATATCCCAGCTGGAAAATAGGAAAGAGACAAAGATTTCACCAAAGAGGATATACAAAGGGCAAAGAAACACATAAAAATATGTTCAACATCATTAGGCATCAGAAAAATGCAACGAGATATCGCTACACATCTATCAGAATGGCCACACTCACACACACACAAAAGTGACAACACTAAATGCTGGTGAGGATGTGGAGAAACTAGATCACCCATCCATTGCTGGCAGTAATGTGAAATGTTATAGCCACTCTGGAAAACAGTTTAGCAGTTTGTTAAAAAATAAATAAACAAACATGCAACTGCCACATGACCCAACAATGGTACTCCTGGAAAATCATCACAGAGAATTGAAAACTTAGGTTCACATGAAAACCTGTACATGAATGTTTATAGCGGCTTTATTCATTGTAGCCCCAAACTGGAAACAACACAGATATTCTTCAACAGATGAATGGTTAAACAGACGGGTACGTCCATGCCATGGAACACCTACTCAGCAATAAAACTATTGATTCCCGTACTGACCTGGATGAATCTTCAGGGAATTATGCTAAATAGAAAATCCAATTCCAAAAGGTTACCTGCATACTATGTGATTCCATTTGTATAACGTCCTTGAAATGACAAGAGTCAGGAAATGCAGAGCAGACCAGTGGTTGCTACAGATTAAGGAGGGGAGGAGATTAAGGGGGGATTAAGGGCAGGAGGAAGGTGGTTGTGGCCGTAAAAGTGCAACCTGGGGGCTCCTTGCGGTGATGGAATTGTTATATTTTTTGACTATATCAACGTCCACATCCCGGTTGTGAAACTGCACTAAAGTTTTACAAAATGTTACCATTAGGGGAACTGGGTAAGGAGTACATGGGATGTCCCTACATTATTAATATTTCTTACAAGTACATGTGAATCTTCGATTACTTCAAAATAGAAAGTTTTTTTTAAAAAAACCTATATATTACATTGAATTATATGAAATTATTGTGTTTACATGTCAAAGAAGGTCTCATATTGGTACTTGTACGTGGTTCAACCTAATATTTTTTTTTCCCAGTCAATTGGTAGCATTCACTTTACAGTTTGGCGCCTTGTGTTTTCCATTTCACTCTATCACTCATAGAATATTCCATATCAGTACAAACACAGCTGCCTCCAGCTGCAGAAATACAATGCCATATTACAGATGATCGTAACTTATTTTGACAGTTTCCTCTAATGGATATCTTGGTTGTTTCCGTTATTTGGCTTTTACATACAGTGTTGCAATGTACTTCCTTGTACACACATCATTTATCATATATTCCTTAGTGAGTCTATGGAATAAATTTCCAGCAGAATAATTGTTAGGTCAAAGGATATGTACATCTTTTATTTTAGTTTATATTTCCAAATACACCCAAGGAGATTGAACCAATTTTAACTCCCACCCACCATGACCACGTATCCCAGAGCCTGTTTGCCCACACCTTGCAGAGACAGTATTATCAAACTGATATCTGTTAATCTGATAAGGGGAAAAAATCTCATAGTAATTTATGTTTGCATTTTTTTATAATGCCTGAGGTCAAGGATCTTTTCTTATACATACCTGCTAACCTCATCCACATACTCATTTGCAATCTTCTAAAGGGATTTTGTTTTATATTTCTTGGTATCACGTAACTCAGTAGAGTATTTACATACAAGGGAAGATTAAGAAATACTTGAAGATTAATGCCACACCTGGACACAGATCCCCACCCCTCAGCCATCTGCAGAGCCCCACCCTCACCTCCTCAGGCTACGATGGACAGAATGACATTGAGAAATCAGAAATGTGCTTTGAGATAAATAACAAATGAAACCAGACAGCAAATAGGGCCAGTTTCACTACGATGCCGAGGGTAGCTTTGCCTAAACTTTCAGGGATATTTTTATAGACTGCTGGGATACTAGATTCAAGGATCTAAGAGCTTTGCAAGAGTCAAAGAAAAATATAGAATTCATAAATGGCTACAAAATGTAGCATCATGCTACCAGGCATCTGCAACTTGAAGTTTTTAGGCCTCTTTAAATCCTAAAAGCAAAATAGTCTATCTTAAAATCAATAATTGAACATTTCATTTGAGAATATTTGAAAAAATACATATATAGGCCAGGCATGGTGGCTCACGCCTATAATCCTAGCACTCTGGGAGGCCAAGGCGGGAGGATCGCTTGAGGGCAGGAGTTCAAGACCAGCCTGACCAAGAGTGAGACCCCGTCTCTACTAAAAATAGAAAAAATTAGCTGGCCAACTAAAAATAGAAACAAAAAATTAGCCGGGCATGGTGGTGCGTGCCTGTAATCCCAGCTACTCGGGAGACTGAGGCAGGAGGATCGCTTGAGCCCAGGAGTTTGAGGTTGCTGTGGCTCTCTAGCCAGAGTGTGTGGTTACATTTTAGTATGTTGTGTGTCATGTATGGTAGGGGCCACCAAAGCAAGACAGCCTGGGCCTGCCACATTTGCAGGTGGTGCCTTTAGAACTGTGGTGGGTGACCAGGTGTGGGCTTCAGGAAAACACCCTTGACCAACAGTCCCCATCTGCTCCCCAGCCCAGGACCACTGAAGCCACAACCCTGAATTTTCCTTTTTTTGTTTTATGCCTTTTCCATTTCCGCTCCTATAAAATGAAACCATGATAGCAACATGGACACAAAATTGTGGTAAAGACAAAAACAATGAGGTCTTCACGTTGGAGCATCAGGCACAGTGGACATCTGGAAAGTGGACAAGACTTGGGTCAGGCCTCCCGTGGTTTGTTACTCAAAGCTTCGAAGGGCCACCAGTGTCAGAGTGGCCACAGCAAACAAAACCTCTGGAGGGGAGCCCAGGAACCTGCATTTTAAGCACGTGTGCCCAGGGCATATGAAAGCGCCCTAAAATGCATTTAGTAACAACTCTAATGAGATACAGTTCACATACGTTACAATTTGTCTATTGCAAATGTACAATTCAGTCTTTAGTGTATTCATAGTCATTGCAACCATTACCATAATCAATTTGAGAACATTTTCATCACCCCAAAAAGGAAATCCCATACCCATTAGCAGTCATTTCCCACTTCCCTCGCCGCCCAGCTCTTGGCAACCGTTAATCTACTTTCTGTCTCTATAGACTTGCCTATTCTGGACATTTCATATAAATGGAATCACAGTGCATGGTCTTTTCTGCCTGGCTCCTTTTTCATAGCCTAATGTTTTCAAGGCTCACCCATGTTGTATGTAGCTGGAATCAGAATGTTATTCCTTTGTGGAGTTTTTTTTCTTTCTGAATGTACTCTAAATTTTGAGACTACTGAGTTTGAGGTTTTGAAGTGCTCTCAGAGCATTTGGGTGCTTTGTTTTTGTTTTTTATAGAAGAAACTGAGAATTTGATTAGAGTAGCCCAGGTTTGCACAGCCCCCGAGGCAGTCTCCTAAAACCAGAGTTCCTGAGGACATCAGCTTCTTTAATGACAACACCCTGGAGGGGACAGCCACAGCTACCTTGGCTTTGTAATAGGCACTTGCCTTATGTCTTCCCAAGCTGTATCTCACAGAAGCCCCTCCAAGTGGGCAATCGCAGTCCCTACTTGCCAAGGAGGAAGAGAGACCCACAGAGGTGAAGTCACCTGTCCAGGTTCGCTGGGACAGCCGGAAGTTGTTCTGATTCTCCAACCTACGTTTTTTAATTTGTGACATCTACAACCTTCCATTTTTGTTGAAAAGCTTGGTGGACTTAACATAATGCTGTGTGGAGAAACATATATGCATATAAATACACACAAACATATATATTACACAAAAAAAATACAAGTCCTATGTGATGTGATACGACAGTGTTAGAGAAATTTTGAAGAGCTGTTTATTTCACCCAGTCATTTGAGGTCAACAATGAGACATGCATAAAAACATTCATTTAAAAAGCATTTATAAGAATTTGCAAATCTGGAGACCTCTCTTGACCCCATAACAGATCCAGAAGAAAATGGAGGAAGCTGACTATTTTGAAAAAAATAGGTGGGACACAGACTGATAAGAAACCTTCCATGCATTCATGAGAGATAGTTGGGAACATTCCAGATGCTTGTTTCTCTCTCTCTCTCCTCTCTCTCTCCCCCTCTCCTTGGGAGCGCCTAGATAACCATCTTGGCCTTTGGAAACCTCTGGTACTAAGCCGTCCCATTGTATGCTAAGTTCTGGTGGGCTCAGGACTGATCCCTTCACAAAAGTCCTTTGTTTGAGGATTCTCTCTATAAACTGGGACTCAGTGAATTATGCTCCTTCTTGGAAGCCTTCCTTAGCCGATTATATTTACCTAAGCAAGCATTATTTTCTGTCTTGTTTTCTTTTTTCTTTCTTTTTTTTCTTTTCTTTTCTTCTTTTTCTCAAGCATAATTCAGTCCAAAGGAAAGCATGAGAAAGATAAGGAAATTACTAGCTAATAAGGAATTTCTGGCTTCGACACTGAAAATGATTGAGGTTTTTTTTGTAACGTGTGCCACTTACAGAACTTTTTGAAAAACTGTTTTTCTCTGGTACTGGAAGCATGTACCACAAAGAGCCTGTTTTCTCCCTCAGCCCTGGAGATGACATGAAATGTTCTGATTTTGACATATTTTCCCTCGTCTGCTATTCCTGTTCGCTTTCATTGTTACTTAATTTCAATCGTCAGGGAGTGGGAAGAAGGAAGGATGACACCAGCTCTTTCCTAGTCATCATTTTCATCCTAGAAGAAGATCTTTATTATCATAAAAAAATAATAAGATGGGAGGGTGGTTTAAAAGCAAAATTAAAGAAGTTTCTATTTTTATTTTTGTTGCTGTCTTTAAAGAGAACTGGTGGGACCTTTAAGAAAAAAAGCTGCGCTACATAAACTGAGAGCAGCAAAGGATGAAATGGCAGTAAAGGGAGCATGGGGGGGTGTCCCCTCAGGATGCAGAATGTCCCTCTCCTTCCCTGAAAAGCAGGCTTCTTTTCATGGGAAACCGCGCCCCTGGGTTATTGGGTTCACAATGAGTTCCCCAGATGTAGTTCCCAGGAGTAGGTATTCTCAGAGGAGTAAAGCGTCTAGAGGCTTCTGTTTGTTTTGCTTTGTTCTTGTTTTAGTAAGGTTTTGAATAGGTAATGCCTCCAAGTGGTTCAAATAATCACGAAGTTTAACAAATGGTGAAAAGTCTCTGAACTACTGTCCTGCAGCCACCGGGTTTGTTCTCCTTGCAGTCAACCACTACGCATTTGTTTTGTGTGGTCTGATATCCAGAGCTATATTGTGCACAGATAACCAACGTAAAAACGTATTCCACTCCCCCATCTTCACACAAATGTTAACAAACGTACCGTACCGTTGTTTGGCATCTTTGTCCTCGTATGAACGTTCCTCTTGACCATCGTCCCATCCTAATACATATACAGAGCTTGATCAATCTTTTCTATGGCTACATAATGCTCCATTGTAAATGCTCCTTAATCTATTTAACCAGTTTCCAATTGATGGGCCTTCAGATTATCTCAATATTTGGCAGTTACAAACAGTGTTTCTTTGAATAATCTTGGTCACACATCATTTTACACATGTGTGCGTAATTCTAAGGGGTACCTCCCTCCAACAGGAATCAGTAGGTCAAAGAGTTTATTAGCCTGTTGCTAAAGAAAAAGGACTTGAGATGCTCATGTTTTTTATAAGGTTAGCTTGTCCTGTTTTCAGTTTGAGACTATCTTAATATTTAAATTTAAGTCACTCAAGCACTACACTAACAAGTTCTCCTTGTACACTAAGTCAATACATCCAGAAGTATATCTGGTAAAATGTGAAAGTCCCCTTTGAATTCCCAACACCCTACCCTTCACCGTCACATTCTCCTTCTCAAAATCCATTCTTCTTCTCAAAGTTAACCACTGTGAGCAGTTTAGTGCATATAATTTCAGACCTTTCTATGTATTTATATTTCCACTTATATATATGTATATCTAGATAGATGGTTGGGTGGCTGGACAGGTGATATGTTTAGCTACATATATAACACAGGTGTTTGTGGTGTGTAGAAATGAATATAAGCGTTTACAGCTGTGCTTGCAAACTTTAATGTGCTCAGGAATCATTTGTGGATTTTGTTAAAATGCAGGTTATGGTTCAGTGGGACTTGGGTAGGGTCTGAGATTCTCCATGTCTCCCCAGCTCTCAGGTGATGGCAATGCCGCTGAGTTTGAGTGTTTTTCAGTTTTAGCTTTCATTTCTGATTTATTTTTGCATAAGTGAGATCATATCTAGCTATCGTTCTGCAACTGACTTTTTTTTCCAGGCTAGGTCATTCTGGAAGATAATTTGGATGTGGCTTTGCAAGCCTAAGGAGCTGTGTGTCTATAGAGCTATAAATTTTTATGAAGGAAAAATCACTTTATCCCATTTTCAACCTGCGAAGCCTCTGAGACCTTCTCATACTGATTAAATCAAACTTCAACAATCAGTGGTGGTATTTGAAGCAGTTTTTATTTGCCAATGAAATGAAGCCTCAAATTACATGAGAAACATTGCTGATGGGTTCGTTATCGTGTGCTGGCACTGAGCGATAGTGTGTCTTCTGAGAATGCAACAGACGTGATGAAAGGAGAAGAGATGAGATTCGCGTTTCTCTCCATAACTCACTTCATTGGCAAAAAAAAGGTTTCCACTGGGTGGATTTACAAAGGGCATTTTAATTAGCATAGAGAAAAACAAATAGGACCACAAAGTCTTTTCTTCACTGCATAGAGTTCTTCAATGCCATTTCTCACCCATGCCAGGGAGAGGAGGATGGTTTGAATTGGGGAAGGATCTCCAGTTACTCAGCTGGTCTAGCTGGGGGCCAGGGACCCTCAGTCCCCTCATCACCGCCATGCACTGCACCACCAAAGCTCCAAACTACATTGTTGAGTCCATCCATTTGCAGCTCCATTTGGTACCATCACCTGCAAGGTGGCAGGAGCTTCCTCACTGGTCTTCCATCCACTCTCCCCTCCCTCCAGGGAGTTCTCCAACTGCAGCCAGGGTGGACCTGAGTGAACCCAAGGGGAATCCTGTGAGTGGCTTAAGTAAGCCCCTATAGATGGCCACTGTCACTTCCTTAGGCCAAAGGTTTTTCCCAGGCAGGCCTCCGTCTTCCTCTCCAGCCTGGAGTGCCCTTTCTGCCTTCTTTACCCAGTGACCTCATCCTGTAGGTTGCAGCCCAAAGGTCCCTTCCTAGGAGAAGCCCTCCTGGACTAACCCCAACTCCTCACAGGAGTGTCTGGCACTTTGTCTTCATACCAAGGATCGCATGTGTAATGATATCTCTGAATGTACTTGGGGGTGATTATTTGATTAACACCCACCTCCCTCCACTAGACTGTTGGGTAAATGAAGACTGGTACCATGTCTATTTTTGTTTATTGTTGTGTTCCGGTGCCAGCCACAGAGCCTGGCAGTCAAGTGATGATTTTGTTATTTGAAGGAAGAGAGGAGGGAAGACTCGGATCACGTTGGGGCTGTTACTACTGTTGGCACCGTGGCTGAAGTGCTTGGTGAGGATGCTGAGGGAGGAGGTGACGGATTGGGGCAGGTCAGGTGGGGATAGTGGTCAGAAAGCTGAGCTAGAACCTTTCTCCGCAACTGGGCCAGAGGGTAGGATGGCGAGTAGTGATGGCACCTCAGGGGGCACCTGGGGTGAGTGAGTCCTGCCGGGTCTCGCACTTGACGGGGGAGAGAATGGCCCCTGGGCCAAGGGCTGCATTTCAAGGCAATGTGCTGACCCCAGCCCACCTACAAGGAAGTGAGTAAGGCCGACCAGAGCTCAGCCAAGCGTAAGTAGTGTGGGTGGTGACGCGTGCCCACTCAGGCGTCATTTAAATCCACGCCAGGTCTGAATTTTGTCGTGATCAGTCTTCTCTGTGGGTGACTCCACCCCTAAGTTACAGACCAACTGTGACCTCAGTTTGGAAAGTGGTGATAATCGTGGGTGCCACTCGTGGCATTGCGTGGATTACACTGGTAAATGCATCTATAGCACCAGACGTTGGTGAACACTCAGGAACTGGGGTGTCCCATTGTCCCAGCTAGTCCTGAGCCACCAAGGACAACCTGGGGATGCAAGGTGAGGAGTCAGGCCACGCAAGACTGAGGTCACTTAGTAACTACACGCTGAAGGGTGGGCAAAAACTTGTTTCTTGGCATAGTCGATTTAGCACCAAAATATCCAGCCCTGAAATGTGAAGACTCGATCATCTGTCCAGCTGCTTTTTGTGTTGTTCACTGCTGTGGCCTCAGTGTCTAGGACAGCGCTGGCATCGGGCAGACACTGGGACGAGTCCAGGGAGGCACCTCAGGGGTTGGCATGTGCGGCACCACCACGCCGCCTCTCGCTAGCCCCCACCCAGGCCTGGCGTGCGGTGGGTGCTCAGTGAATAGCTGTGGAATGAATTAATCCACTTAAATGGAAACAACCAGACCTTTGAGTTAACATTTTCTCCCAGATGTTTTGACCTCAGGTTTGAGCAGCCTTGGGCTAACTCGGTAACAGTTTCTCTAATTCTGGCCCTCCCAGGAGACGTAGATATTGTGACCACCAAAATACCAGTGACGATGTTGACATTCAGCCTCCTTGGAACCCTGTATCTCTGTCCTCTGCAGTTACAATGAATTAGGTCACAACAGGCATGTGAGAGGAGGGGAGACAGAGAGAGAGCATGCCAGAGCAAGAGTGCTGATTAGCTGCTATCGGTGAATATTATTTCCATGTAGCTAGAAAAGGCAGTGGCAGTGCTCACTCCATCACTGTTCTAACCTCTGCTCTCACCTGCTTGCTGGCTAATTTAGTTTTGCAACTGACCTTCCCTTCAAAAGCAAGGTTGTGCCATTTTAAAACTTAGGTACGTGTTGCCTTTGGGTTCCCGAAAGCTTTTTAGTTCCCTATTGTTTAGTTTAAAACATTTTTTGCATCTCATTTTTTAAAACTTTAAAATATATATCTGTATAAAAGGTTTTTAAAAATAATTTGAATTTTTGAAAAGCTAATACCCAAGACCTAGAAAGAGTGGGTACAACAGAAAGTCTGCCCCCAATCCTAATCCTCCTCCACCCGGCTCCTGTCTTGTTGGTAATCACTGTCGTGTCTTGTGCATCTTTGTGGACTATCTGTATCCAAATACGAGCAAATACAAGCATGGATTCTTATCCCCCTCTGGGGTTTTTGGTGTTTTTTTTTTTTTTTTTCGTATGCAGTAACATACTGTACATAGTTTTTTTCTGTGGCTCTCTTTTTCTCTTCACTGTATATCTTAAGGATCTTTTCATATCAGTCCCTTGGAGCTTCCTCATTCTTTGATAGGATCACATCATGTTGGATTAAATGGATGGACAATAAACTCCAGTTCTCTGCTAATGAATAATTGTGTTCCGGCCGGGCGTGGTGGCTCACGCCTGTAATCCTAGCACTCTGGGAGGCCAAGGTGGGTGGATTGTTTGAGCTCAGGAGTTCGAGACCAGCCTGAGCAAGACCGAGACCCCATCTCTACTAAAAATAGAAGGAAATTAGCTGGGCAACTAAAAATATATAGAAAAAATTAGCCGGGCATGGTGGCACATACCTGTGGTCCCAGCCACTCGGGAGGCTGAAGCAAGAGGATTGCTTAAGCCCAGGAGTTTGAGGTTGCTGTGAGCGAGGCTGACGCCACAGTATTCTAGCCTGGGCAACAGAGTGAGACTCTGTCTCAAAAAAAAAAAAAAAAAAAAGTTGTGTTCCTTCCCATCTTTTGCTCTTTAGATTAGATGTAGTTTGGATCCCCCAAGATTTGTTTAAATGTTTATACAGGCATATTAATATTTTATGTACTGGCTTGGTTTGGGTTTTTTTCCCCCCATAAAATAATACATGTTCTTTATAAAAACAAACCAAATAGATGTCTATGAAGTAAAAGCCCTCTATCTGTACCAGACCCAGTTCTTACTCTCTGGAGTTTTTAACCCACCACTGTTAATAGTTTGCGGATTATTCCAGACTTTTTTGCATTCACATATAAATATATTCAGATAATTTCGAATATGTTTGCAAAACATTGTGTTGAAAATATTAATTTTTCTGGCACTTACTTCTTAAACATAATATGTCTTGAGCATTTTTCCCAACACTACCTATAGTGTTTTGTTTGTTTAGAGTCAGGGCCTCGCCCAGGCTAGAGTGCAGAGGTGCAATTTTAGCGCGCTACAACCTCAAGGTCCTGGGCTCAAGCAATCCTCCAGCCTCAGTCTCTGATAGCTATAGTTGTAACTCTTTCTTTTTAGTTTGGTTTTATTTTCGACAATGTCACAGTATTCTAGAATATTAATTAAACACACTTTCTTTAACCATTCTTCTATTGATCTGCTGAAAGTTTTAAAAAATAATGTATTTCAGAAGGAATAAAATTTTCAGCATATGATGAAGGACAAATACAATATAGCGAAGGAGGAATACTATGCAGCTGTCATAAGGAAACAATCACGTTTGTCATAACTGATAGATATGAAAATTACAATGACAGCACCTTAACTGAGGGGTCACGATTAACGTCACTAATAATAAGACACATTGACAACACCAAGCTCTTGATATGATTCACTGAGGAAGACACATCACTTCCATAGCATTCTTGCCAAAAATGCATAACCTTATTCTGATCATGAGAAAACCTTAGATAATCCCAAACTAAGGGACATCTTACAAAATAACTGACCAGTATTCGTTAAAAGCGTCAAGTTCATGAAAGACAAAAAAAGCTGGAGGAACTGTTACAGATACAATATGGAATCTTGCATTGGATCCTGAAGCAAAAAGGAGAAAAAAAGCCATCAGTAGGGGAACCACTGAAATTTTAATAAAGTCTGTAGTTTAGTTAATAACATGTACCAGTCTCAGTTTCCTGGCTTTGATTATTATGGTATGGTTACGTACAATGTTAACACAAGGAAAAAGGGGCATAAAGGAATCTCTGAAATATTTTGCGACACTCCGTAAGTCTAGAAATTATATAAAGATGAGTGAAAAAAAGCAAGAAATACAGTGAAATATATACACAAATTATTTGTATAAATTAAACTGAAAACAATGCTATATGTATGCTTATACATACTGATATATTTATACTTAAAGATATATAGCATAAATAGGCCGGGCGCGGTGGCTCACGCCTGTAATCCTAGCACTCTGGGAGGCCGAGGCGGGTGGATCACTCAAGGTCAGGAGTTCGAGACCAGCCTGAGCGAGACCCCGTCTCTACTAAAAATAGAAATAAATTATCTGGACAACTAAAAATATATATAGAAAAAATTAGCCGGGCATGGTGGCACATGCCTGTAGTCCCAGCTACTGGGGAGGCTGAGGCAGGAGGATCGCTTGAGCCCAGGAGTTTGAGGTTGCTGTGAGCTAGGCTGACGCCACAGCACTCACTCTAGCCCGGGCAACAAAGTGAGACTCTGTCTCAAAAAAAAAAAAAAAAAAAAAGATATATAGCATAAATAAAGGTAAACATATGGAAAGTGGATAGGAAGGACTCAGTTTAAATACACATGGCTCTCTGTGACAGGGAAGGAAATGGGATTGGAGATGGAGATGAAGGGGGAAAATTGTAAAATAATTTTTAAAGAACCCACAATATTCTCCTACGTATTGATATTGTAGATAAGCTTATGCATGAATGAAATTATATATGCACACACACTTACAAAATTATACACACACTCCCCCCAAAATAGAGCACTGCTTAGCATCACAAAATATTTGAAACAGCCTAAATACTTAGGAAGAGGTTCTGGGCTCTCCACATTAATTATGGTATATGTCTATACAGTGAAAAACTACATAGCCATTACAAAGAATGGAGTAGATCCGTAGGTGGGGCTATGGAATAAATGCCAAGAAATGTTGTTAAATGAAAAAAACAAGGATCAGGACAGTATGTAAACAAAAAGACACACGCACACGCAGGCACACATGTGCACATTTGTTTGCCTGTGTAAGGACTCTCAATCTAAGGAAACATATAGAAGCTGATCCCAGAGGGCCCTATGGGGAGGGAAAATAGGGTGGCTGGATGGGGAAGGAGGGAGAGACCTTGCTTCCCTCTATGCTCATTTGAATTTGCTAAAGCATCCATGTATTGATTATCTACGTAAATCATTTTAGTAGTGTTTCCTTGCCCAAACTGGACGAAAGCAGGCCATGAATGCAGGCACACGACCCGTTCCACGGGTGCCCTGGAGTCTCCTCAAAATAAATCCCAAGGCTCCCTGAGAAAATATAGACAGTAGTGGGGAACATTTTCCTTCCTAGGGTGGAGCATCCTTTGAGGAGCTCAGGCTCTGCAGCCGCACTGGCTGGGATGACCGCCCATCCTTGCTCTCATGAGCTCCCAGACCTTCCGCAAGTCATCGCAGTGCTCCGTGCCTCAGTTTCTTCGGCTGTAAAATGGAGGCACTAATGTTACCTTCCCCCCAGAGCTATCCGGAGAATGAGAGCACTTGCCTCCCAAAGCTACCCGTTCTTGTTCTTTTTACAATCTCACAAGTATTTCAACATAGATGACTTCAGGAATCCAAAGCATTGAACATTAGGAGGAGGGAGAAAAAAAAAAGGAGCTTACTTCCAGAGGTTGTTCCAGAATCTGCCCATGGGAGGGCTGCATGCGGCCTCCTCACTTTGCCTCTGCCTTCTTTAAATAAAGAACTGAAGCCTCGGGGTTTCTGCAGGCTGCACAAGTTGCCTGAGGCCACTGGGCCGGGGCAAACCTGGGCCATTTATTCTCCCCCTTTCAGCCTGTTCCTGTGTTTATACTACCCTGTTTAGTTTAATGCACATCCCAAGATTACCCCTAATACACATCCTCAGAAATGTTTATGGAAATTCTTTATAAGCAAACGGCTTTATTTCCCTTGAGTAGCTGCAGATACAAAGCAGCGGTCACTTGTTTTATTGACAGGCTTAAACACCTCGCCACGTCCCGGCCCCCCAACCCACACCTCCCATAGATGTGTTACCCAGCCCACCCACGCGCCACCGTGGGACCCCGTGGAAGGGGCCAGCGCTTGCCCGCTGCGCGTCCGTCCCGGGCTCTCAGCCCTTACTCGGTTCCAAAGCAGGAATCTTGGTGACTCTTTTAGACACTCTGGTTCTTTCCTCGGCTGCTGGTTTTGTTCAGGTAGGGGGAGGCAGGGGGAGCAGAGAAACACACATCATGTTGTATTTGCTTCCCCTGTCCCTCCCTGCAAGGGTCACTGCATACCCGTGGGGGGCCAGGCGCCGCTCTGGGGGTCAGGGATGCGGCACTGAGCGGGGAGTCCTCAGCTATGGGGTCTGACGGCAGAGACGGACGTTGGCTAAAGGAATAAGTGCACGAATATGCTAACCGCGGAGGGCGATGAATGTTGTCAGGATAATAATGTGAAATAATTCGACTAAAGTGGAGGGGACAGGAGAGGCAGCAAAGTTAGGAAAGGGGGGGGGTCGAGGAAGACCTCTATGAAGAGGTGACGTTGCAGCAGAGACCCGAATGCAGAGAGGGAGAGAGTTCTGGGAAGGGAATTCCAGGCGCAGGGAACAGCAGATGCAAAGCCCCTGACGCTGCATCTGCTTGTTGTACTGGAGGAAGAGCAAGAAGACCCCGCGGCTAAGTGTGCTCAGGGTGGGGCGCTAGGGCCTTGAAAGAGAGCCTTGGAGTGAGGACTTAGTTTGTTCTCATTTCCACGCAAAGCCATCAGGAGCTTTAAGCAGGGAAAGACGTGAGGGGATCGGTGTTTGTGAAAGATCCGGTGGCTCCGCGGAGAGGAGGAGCCCCAGAGGCCGCAGCGGAAGCAGGTAGACGGGTTCGGAGGCCGCCGCGCTGCTCACGAGATCGTCCAAGAGAGGACGATGATGGGGACTGAGATCTAACTGGTGCGATGGAAAGAAACAAAAGGATTCAGAATAGACGGCGTCGTCGGGGGGCTGCCGCTGTCCACCAGGCTCGGTGGCGGAGCGAAAGTGGGGGTGGCGAGAAGAGGGGGGTCGTGGCTTGAGCAGCCTGGCTGCTGAAGGCGCCGTTTTCCGAGATGGGTGAGATTGGAAAGGGGCCGGGGGAGATCTGAGATGCCTGCAGACCC
Source organism: Lemur catta (assembly GCF_020740605.2). NCBI lineage: Eukaryota > Metazoa > Chordata > Mammalia > Primates > Lemuridae > Lemur > Lemur catta. The sequence goes on along the minus strand of NC_059144.1, from coordinate 42,668,161 downwards.
CCGTGGAGTTGGCGTCTAGAACCGTAACACGTCAGCCCTCGTAGGAGTGAAAGCGCACGCTGGGCGAAAGTCAACATCTGCCGTGCGCTGGGCACACTTCCAGCACTTTCCTGCCCCGTCACTTCACAGCCTCCTCACCACGACCCTGTGGAGGACCGTGATGGTGGCAATATCATCCCCACTTTCTAGATGACGGAATGGAAACGGAAACACTGCGCAGTTTAAATGACTTAGCCAGGGCGACCCAGGATGGATTTGAACTCATGCATGGTGGACAGCTGTTGGTTGAAAAAGATATGTTGGGGCCCTACCCCCAGAACCCCAGAATGTGACTCTATGTGGAAATAGGGTCTTTACAGAGACCCTATTTCACTATGACTGGTGTCATTTGGGGGACATTTGGACACAGAGACAGACACACGTGGAGGGAAGATAATGGCAGAGTCGCAGGGGGAAGGGCCTGGAACAGACGCTTCCCTCGCAGCCCTCAGGAGGAACCGACCTCCAGAACTGTGAGAAAATGAATTTCTGTCGTTTGAGCCGCTCAGTTTGTGGGACTTTGATATAGCAGCCCTGGGAAACAAAGGCAGGCTCTTAACTGGTGAGCCACCGTCGTCCCGTATTTTCATTTCTCAAGAGTCTACATTCTCTGCTAAAACAGATATCTCTGGATGGTGAGATCGTGAACAGCTGGCACGCCTACTACATGGTATGTAAAAGTCACCTAATAGACGTTAAATTGTTTGGCGACAACTCTGAGCTTGGCCTGTTCGCAGTAAAGACCCCTCCCCGCAGCACTGGAAGCCGAGATGAAAGGCTCCTGTCCTGCACGATTTTGATTTCTGAACTAACATCGGATTTTTTTTAACTTTTTATTTTTAATTATTATGCACACATAATAGTTGTGTATCTTTATAGGGTCCCTGTGATGTTTCCATACAGGCCTGCAGTGTGAGCTAATCCAGGCGGGTAATGGCAGTAGCCGTCACCTCGGGCATTTGACATTTTGTTGAGTCAGGAACATTCCAATTCCGCTCTTGCAGTTATTTTAAAGTCTGCCCTAACTTACTGTTGATTGTAGTCACTTTGTTGTGCTGTTGGTAAACTAACATCATATTAATAACTGTGCCCATTCAGGGTCCCCAAAATAATTAGAAGGCAGGGTACCTGGGGAGGGCTTAGCAGAGGGGACGTTTGCAGAGGTGCGAGCAGAGAGTGGACACACCAGTGGATAAGGAAGCACCTGGGGCTACCACCCCGCCCCCACTGCGGCCTGGAAAGGCAGGGGGAGTGGTTGTGAGAAAATGGCAAGCGCCATAGGAGAGGGGCCACCCGGTGGGAGCTGTGGCCTTCAGTGGAGGGACACAGCCATAGCCAGACCTTGGGTGGCTTTGGGGGTCAGCAGCCCAGCCTCACTGCCCTGAGCCTCACATCACCCGCTCCTGCTCCCTGTCGGCCCAACCCAGCAACACGCCAGATGTCACAGGAACCAGCAGATGCTGTCCCCACGGGTCAGCCTCTTGGGCACAGAGCAGGGAAGAGAAAATGGAGAACGTTCTGTACTCTCAGAACATCCGCAAGGCGAACACGGGCTCATCGACAGACCCCATTTCTGGAAAATCATCCTATCCCTGACGGTTATTTATGTTGTTCCCCTTTTGCAAGAACCACATAAAATATTTTACATGCTTTTAAAACTCATAAATGTAATGAAGCCAAGATGTTTCAGCAAATGTGCTCCACGGACAAATGCCGCTGAGGATCCGCTCTTAGCTGACGTCAGGACAAAAGGCCCCTCTCCTGACCCGCGGAGCAGCTGACAGTTCAGCCAATAAATTCATCCCCCTGACCCGCACGGCTTCCAAAACGTCCAAGCTGTCAGTGGATCTTAAAAATGTATCTATTCCTTCATTCACTTCCTGCCGCTCATCTCTCGCAAGTATTTACTGCTCTTTAAAAACTGAACGTGGCCAGCTGGAAATGCATTAGTGAAGAGAGAGTCCTCCACTTTGTCCAGGCAGGGATCGTGCATACGACCTCCAATCTGACTTTTCTGAATCATTAATAAAAACACATACGCCCTGAAACTTGGGCTCATGATCTCTCAGGCTCAGCATAAAAATCAGTAAGAGTGTAGCAGGAAACCTGGCATGCAAAAAGAGTAGCAGGGCGGGAATTTGAATTTGAATATGTACCATGTGTCAAGCATGGTTCTAGCCTTTTACAGGTAATAGTTACATTCATCCTCCTAAGACATATATAAAGCATGTGTTATTATCCCCTTTTTACAGATAAGTAAGTGAGCCCCAGAGGGAGATGAACCAACTTGACTGGGGCCACACAGCTAGCAGATATTAGAATCAGAAGTCAAATCCAGGCAGTGTGATTCCAGAGGACACGCTTACCTTCTGTACAATAACACCTCCGTAAATGAAGGGGATTCTTGGAAAACCTAGTTGAGTGCAGTAGCATGTGGAGATGGATGTGCATTCGGGGACTCAGTGAATAACAAGTGCTGATGATGTATCTTGAGCCTCAGGCTTCAGGTCTGCAGCCCAGGCTGAGCCGTAGTTGTGATACATGAATACACCCAACACCTGTGGTTTGCGGTACCTGCCTGGCACACTTGTAAGATAGATGTGGCCCCTACTCGGATGGCCCCTACAGTCTGGAGAAGGAGAGAGATATTAGTCAAATAATCTCACAAATAAACCAAAATAGTAACTTCGGTAGATGCTGCTGGAGAGCTGTCCGGCACTCCAGGGGCCACGTATGAGGGAAGCTGCCCTAGCCAGGGAGGAAGGGGAGACATGAATGAAGACAGGATGCCTGTGCCAGGGGTGAAGTTTGAGTCATTAACGGGACTAGGGAGGGTAGAGCAGGTCAGGCAGGGAGAATAGCAGGTGCAAAGGCCCTGTGGTAAGGGAGTGGGTCTGAAGAGAAAGTGATAGGAGGATGCTGTTACCCAGGGGGTGGTGGGGCGAGATCACTGAAGGAGGGACAGGAGCGCAGAGACCCAAATGAAGCCAGGAACTGAGCCACGTGCATCTCTGCACCAAAGGTGTCCTGGGTGGAGGGGAAATCAAGGCAAGGCAGGAGCCTGATCGGAGGACCGGGGAAAACACAAGGGGCCAGGTGGTTGGAGCAGAGGGGGAAGACAGCGGAGGAAGGAGACGAGGGCAGGGAAGAAGCAGGGGCCCAGCACAGAGGGTCTCCAGGCCTGGGAGGGTCCTGGGCTTTGCTCATCATCCTCAGCTTGTCCCCAGCGTCTCACTGCCTGTTCACCAGTGTCCTTCCACCCCAGACCCTGCTGCCATCCTAGAAGCTTCTACACTCTTCCTCCCTGTTGAATGCTCAGGCTGTCCTTTTGAATGACAGCCTTCCCTTGAGCATGTAGAATCTCAATCATCTTTAAAAAAATACCCTCCCTCAGCCTCTTCCCTCCAGCTACCGTCCTGTCTCTCCCCTCTTATCAAAAGGCCCACGTCCACAGCTCTCCCGTTTCCCCGCCCTTTGGTCTCCACTCTCCGTGAAAGCCGTCCGTACACGAGTCACCCAGAGCTCTTCCTGGCACCCATCCCTCTCTGTACACCCGGTAGCATTTTCCCAGCCCTTATCTTGGTGTCTCGGCAGCATCAAGACACCATGGAGTGTGGACAAGTCCTGCCCCCTGGAGAGAGCCCCGGGTTAACCATCACTCACCCCTCCGGGCCGCTCCCGCCTCCCCACGGCCCCTTCCCCAGCCCCCACCTGTGACCACACGCCCCTGAGCACCATCGAAGGCCAGGGTTCCCCAGGGAGACACCCAGGGCCCTCCTCACTTCCTACTGGACACTCTCCAAGGTGTCGTCTACTCCTGCAGCCCCTAAACCATCTATGAACCAGCATCTCCACCCAGATGTCGCCTTTAAAGTCCAATGACCTCAAGAAATCCCACAGCATTTACTCATTCCACAGTAGTGCCCGCTGTGAGCTGAGCCCTGCTCTGAGTGCCGGGCTTCGGAAGTGAAAGAGACACTCCAAACTCCCAGCTTCTGTAGTCCTGGCGGAGAAGAAAAACAAATAGGTAAAGAATACAGTGTCAGGTGCGAAAAATCTCTTCTGTGAAAACAGTAGGGCAGGAACAATGAGGGGAGCCAGTGATGGGTGCCCATGCACTGCTGGACCACAGCAGCTGTGGTCGGGGTGCTCTCGGGCTGCTGGGCTGTGGGTCTCAGGGCCTGCACGTTGTAGGTGCTGAGGAAATGCCTGTTGAACAAGTATCAACCTTGTAGTGTTACCAGGAGAAACACGAGAGATACAGTATATATAAAATGCCCCCCACTAAGAAGAGGAATGATACATGGTGCTTTGGTAACAAATTTATAATAAATATTTTATATTAATTATATTAATATAATGAATACTTATAAAATATTTTATTTATCATAAAATGAAATGATGATATTTACCATTATTACCGTGTGCTTAGTTTTATTTTCCCAAGTGGTAGCACACACATGACCTCACTGGATCCTACGAATAGTCCTTTAAGTTAGTTGAGATAAGCACGATTAGCCTCAGAGGCAGGTGGCCCACCGGGGAGGGGAGCACTGTTGGTGGGCAACATGGCCCAGGTGTTGACATCTTTCATGCCTCAGTGTCCAAATGGGCACCGGGACATCTAGAGCAGGCGCTGTCCACCAGGGGCAGTTTGTCCCCCTCTCTAGGGAACACGTGGCAATGTCTGAAGACATTTTTGGTTGTCATACTGGACGGCTGGAGGGACAGAGGGAGGGTGCTACTGGCATCTAGTGGGTGGAGGCCAGGGATGCTGCTAAACACCCTGCAATGCACAGGACAGCCCCGTAACAAAGAAGTATCTGGCCCCAATATGTCAAAAGTGCTAAGGTTAAAAAATTCTGACCAAGGGATTAGATGTAGGATGGCAGGAGGTAGGTACAAAGCCCCTTTGAGAATCCAAGGAAAGCTATGAACTGTTCCCCAGGAGAATACACCAAATTTGGTACAAAATGTCAGGTGGCTGCATCGTCCAAGGAGCCTACCTGTGGATCATGGCACTAGCTTGACTTCATGAAGGGCCTCGTTTACCCAGGTAAGGCGTCCAAAGTCTGGATCATTGTGCTGCAATTTTATTGTTCTTCCAATAACCAAGCATTTCATTTCAACGTGGATTATTCTCCTATAACCAGTGAGACCTCAGAGCCAAAAAATTTTTTAAAAATAAAAGAACAGAAAAAAAGAAAAAGAGGAGGAAAATGAAAGCTGGCATAGAAGAAATGATTACAAATCATAAAAAAAGACCAGTCCAAAAAGAGACAAGAGGGCAGTCCAAGCCAGCGTTCAGCCTTTCTCAAAACCTTGGTGGAGGTTATCTAATGGCGGGAAGAAAAGCCCACCTGGGGGCACTTCCATTGATGGGACGGGCAGGGGTCCTTTCACTCCACCTGTTGGAGCGTTGGGCAAACTAGCACTGTCCCTGAATGGGCCCCTGTGGTCCCCCAACCACAACGCACAATCTCGTTTAATCCTCACCTCGTCCCTGCGACATAGGAACCCTGTCCCTCCCACTGTAGAAGCTGAGGTTTGGAGAGGCTGGGACTGCCTGGCAGGTACAGAGAGGAGCATGAACCCCAACTGCCTAACTCCAGAGTTCCGCTTGCCCCAAGGGGAGCAGGGTCTCCCAGAGTGTGTTGGGAGGCACCTCCTCTCCCTGCTTTGAGCCCTAGACCTTCCACCATCCTCATGCCCTCGTGCCTCTTGTAGATTCATGCTCCAGCCAAACCGAATCTTCTTCTCTGGGCAGGCCCCGGGCTTCCTACTTTCTTACTTTCTGCCTGGAAATCATCCCCCACCTCCTTGTGTCCTGTCCAAATCCTGCAAAGCTCATCCTTCAGGAAGCTTTGCCGATGCCATCAGCAGAGCCCTCCCTCCAGCTTCCGATCCCTGCTAGCCCTTGGATGCAACTCTTAATGTTGTAATCTCACCATCCCCCCTCCCAAAACTATGGTGGGTTATTTTTTAAAATACTCTCGTGGCTTCCACCACCCGTCTCCACTTTGTGATGGCAAAGCAACACCTGCTGGTATCAAGAAAGTCATGGTCTCTAAAGGAGGTCAGATGTCACCATCTCAGAGCAGCCTCTGTGAGCCACCAGGTCCAATGCAATCACCTATGGGACCGACCTCATGGATGTGACTTGGATGTCACACAGGCCTTGCGCTCAGAAGGGCCTCACGCGTAGTCCAAAGCTCTGCTGTCGCCCTCCTGAAATTCTTCATCGATTTTGCACAGGAACTGGGCTGCCTCCACTCGTTACACTCCCCTCAACTAGAGAGGTGGCTCTGGAAGGGTCAGATCCCAGGTTCGTAGGGGATATGGGGGTGGGCCAGGAGCGGCACCCAGGGGTCGTCTCCAGGCTGCCTTCCATTGCGCCATGTTCACTCTTTTCTCCATGAGCACCCAGGGCAGGCTTTTCACAAGGTCAATCAGAGCACATCACTCCCCAGCTTAAAGACCCCCAGGGGGGCCCCATCTCTTAGAATGAAATTCAAACCGACCGGTGACTCACGCCTGTAATCCTAGCACTCTGGGAGGCTGAGGTGGGCGGGGAATCACTTGAGGTCAGTAGTTCGAGACCAGCCTGAGCAAAAGCGAGACCCCATCTCTACTAAAAACAGAAAAATTAGCTGGGCGTCGTGTCACGTGCCTGTAGTCCCAGCTACTCGGGAGGCTGAGGCAGGCGAATCGCTTGAGCCCAGGAGTTTGAGGTTGCTGTGAGCTAGGCTGACGCCACGGCACTCTAGCCCAGGTGACAGAACCCACAGACCATGACAGGGCCTACCGGGCACCTAGGATCCAGCCCCACCCTCTCCTTCACTGGCTCCACACCAACAGTGGCCACATTCCTGATGCCTCCAAGCTCATTCCTGTCTCAGGGCCCTTACTGTTTTCTAGAACTTTCTTTCCTCAGCTCTACAAGTCTCAGCGCTGAGTAGTCACCCACTCAGCTGGCCTCCACCTCTCATATGACCGTTTGCATGTGTTCTATTTGTGTGTTGTTTGCTTGTTTATTGCCTGTGAGCTGCACGAGGCAGGACCTTCACTGCTGAATCCCAGGGCCTAGACCCTCGCCTCCCCAGTGGGTGGCTGGAAGGTGCAGCTGGCTGACCTGAAGTCAGACAAGTGGATGCAAAGCTGGACTTGGAGCCTGGTGGGGTTGCCCTGAGCTTAGTTATCCCAGCTACGCAGGAGGCTGAGGCAGGAGGATGGCTTGAGCCCCAGTTGGAGGCTGTAATGTGCTATGAACAGCCATTGCACTCCAGCCTGGTTAACAAAGTGAGACCCCTTCTCTAAAAAAAGTGTTTTAAAGCCTAGATTTAGTGCTTTGGTGGGGAGGGGGGTGCCCTGGGACAGAGCACATCTCCTGTCCTTAGTTTCTACATCTGTAAAATGGGAATAATAATATCTACTCCTCCGAGTTGTGAGAACAATTACACAAGGGCCCAGCACATGGTTTGCGACCCGACCCATGCTGTCATGGCTGGTAAACTCTTCTCAGAGGACCAGCTCCTCAGGGTCTTCTCCCAGTCTCTGAACCCCATACTCAGTTCTTTTATGTTCCCTATTAAAAATATCCCAAAGGTACACAAGGTTCTATGTAGCTGTGGAATTTTCCACCGGGAGTCAGATACTGAGGACAATGGTGGATTTAGCCAGATCAATTAGCATTCCCTGGGTTTTTCTGGAGCTAGTCAACGCTCATCTCCAACAACCTTTCTGCAACTGCACTCACTGCTTCTGCCCCGCCTCCTGCGGACAAGCTGTCTGCCTGGGTGGAAGACACTACCAACTTCAACCAGCCCCACTCCCACCCCCACCTCATCCTCCTCCACTTCTCCCACCCACTCATTCATTCACTCATTCGTTCAATAGCTAACATTTGTTTAATATCTTTTAGGGGTGAGGTGCCGTGGCTCACACCTGTAATCCCAGCACTTTTGGAGAGGAAGGCAGGAGGATTGCTTGAGGCCAGGAATTCGAGACCAGGAATTCGAGACCAGCCTGAGCAACATAGCAAGACCCTGTCTCTACAGAAAAATGTAAAAATTGGCCAGGTGTAGTGGCGCACACCTGTAGTCCCAGCTACTCGGGAGGCTGAGGCAAGAGGATTACCTGAGCTCAGGAATTACAGTGAGCTAGGATCTCACCACTGCACTGTAGCCTGGGCAACAGAGCAAGATGCTGTCTCTAAAAATATATGTGTGTGTGTGTGTGTGTGTGTGTGTGCATTTTTTTTTTTTTTTTTGAGACAGAGTCTCACTCTGTTGCCTGGGCTAGAGCGCCGTGGCGTCAGCCTAGCTCACAGCAACCTCAAACTCCTGAGCTCAAACAATATACCCACCTCGGCCTCCCAAGTACTAGGATTACAGGCATGAGCCACTGCATCCAGCATATATATATATATATGTATATATATATATCTTTTGGATAACACTGCAGGGCTGCGGTTATAGCCAGGTTGTTTTGAAGTCCTATAAATAAGGTGCCAATGATAACAAGAACATCAGCAATAACAACCAAAACATATATTGAGCATTTCCTCTACTGAGAGATACATGAATATAGTCCAAAGTTTGGCAAACTCTTTCTGTAAAGGACCAGATAGAAATATTTCAGATTTTGCAGGCCAAGAGGCAAAATAGAGGATATTATGTAGATACACAAGAGAGAAAACAAATTTTCACAATTGCAGTTGATGAAAATCAAAATATTCTAAGTTTTCCTAATACAGGTCTACTAATGAGAAGAATGGAATTCTTCTGGAGAAATAACATTTTGATTAACTGGGATTCACAGCAAGTGTTTTTTATCATCAAATAGACTGCAAATGTTCATCTGTAAAGCCCATTCTCAGCTCACAGTTCGTACAGAAACAAGAGCCCATCTGGATTTGGCCCAGAATGGTTCTGAGGAGGTTGCCTCATTTTGTAGTTGAATCTTGGCTGTACACCTGTGAGACCTTGGATGTGTCACTTAGCTTTCTGTACCTCTAGGTTCTCATCTGGAGAACGAGTCTGATAATCCCAGTAATTACCCCATGGGGTAAATGATCAGATACAGGCAGAGCGGTTAGGACCGCGTCTGGCCCTAAGCAACCAATTCCATAAACCCGGTTACTTATCTGACGCAACGCCCAGTGTCCTCTGAGCCAACATGGCAAAACTCCTTTATCCTCACCCTGTTCTCTGAATGTGCCTTAACTGACCCTGGCCTCTCCCCTGGGGACACCTCTCCTCCTCCAGCCCTCTCAAGGGGTAGCTGTTTCCCTCGGGCACGCCAGTCCACTGGACTGGAGTCGGGCCAGTGAATGCCTTGCTCCTCCTGGCCTCAATGATCTCTTCTTCCTCCCCAAGCTGTGCGGCCCCCGGGAGACCCAGACTCAGATTTTTCCCATCCATACCCCGCCCCCCTGCATCTATGCAGCCCCCTGAGATGCCGCTCCTCAGTTCTTAAAGATTTTGTTCCCTGACTTGGTACCTTGCTCACCTGCAACGGCTCCTGACACTTTCAGTCATTATGAAGGTGGAACTTCTGACACACTGGCTGCTCAGTTCCCTGACCCCTCTCCCTTAAAGGATCTTGTTATCTCCCCATCTCAGCACACGCTCCACACGCTCATCCTCCCCAGCTATGACATCACCGCTGCCACCTTATTTCAAGCATCTCTTCCTTTGACTGTCACCTAATATTGTTCTACCTTCATCCCTCTGGGAACCCCAGGTCCAACAATTCCTTGGCTGTACCCAAACCTCACGTTCACAGAACCCACCATTGTTCTATTCTTTTTTTTTTTTTTTGAGACAGGGTCTCACTCTGTCTCCCGGGCTAGAGTGCCGTAGTGTCATCATAGCTCACTGCAACCTCAAACTCCTGGACTCAAGCGATCCTCCTGTCTCAGCCTCCCAAGTAGCTGGGACTACAGGTGTGAGCCACCACACCTGGATGATTTTTGTTTTTTTTTTGTAGAGATGGGGTCTCGCTCTTGCTCAGGCTGGTCTCTAACTCCTGACCTCATGTAATCCTCCCGCCTCAGCCTCCCAGAGTGCTGGCATTACAGGCGTGAGCCACCATGCCTGGCCCTTGTTCTGCTGTCCTTTACCCCTTCTTACCAGGCTTGGATTCTACAGCCCGTCCCTGTAATCCCTCACATTCACTCTGAATACCCTTGCTCTTTCCTTCTCCGTTGCACTTGCCTGGCTAAACCCCATTCCTGCTTCAGTCCCACTCTCAGCCCATTCTGCACTTGCAGAGGAACTGCTGAGAACAAACACACCACTGGCATCTCTTCAAATGTGTGGCCACCCATGTGGGCCCAGCCACTCACTGCGTTTCCCTCCTCCATTCATTCTCCCTCTCTCCTGGGAGACTGTTTCACCCCTTCCTTTCTCTCTTCTAACACGCACACCCTCTTTCCTTCCTTACCCTTGTTTCTGCTTCTACTGACGTCATAGACACAATAGACGCAGTCGCTAGAGAACTTCCGCACGTTCCCAAGCTGAATCAACACACCTGGCTACCTGCACCCCAATATTCTGCCCTTTCTTATAACGGATGAAGTGTACGTTACCATATCATAGGCCAGCACCCCGTCCCTTTCCACCTTCCTGGGATCAGGACAGATGGTCCCCATCTCGGGATGGCTCAATTTAGGAGTTTTTTACTTTAAGGTGATGGGAAAGCGATACTCATGCAGTAGAAATCGTACTCGGATGCCCACGTGACCGTTCTGTTCTTCACTTTCAGTACAGTATTCAATAAATTACATGACAGCGTCAACACTTTATTACAAAATAGGCTTTGTACTAGATGGTTTTGCCCAACTGTAGGCTAATGTCAGTGTTCTGAGCACGTTTAAGGGAGACTAGGCTATGATATTCAGTAGCGTAGGTGTATTAAATGCATTTTCAACTTAATATTTTCAACTTATGAAGGCTTTATTGAGTCATCACCCCTTCATATGTGGAGGACCACCAGTGCTCTGTGATTATTCCTTCCCTCCTGCGTTACCAATGTTTCCTCTTCCCTTGGATCCTTCCTGTGCTCATCCAACACCTGCTATGGTGTCTCCCCTAAACTCACATTCCCCTGAACCTGTGTGCTCCCCACTTACCATGAAACAGCTTCAAAAGAGTTGACCCTAGACTGGGCACAGTGGCTCATGCCTATAATCCTAGCACTCTGGGAGGCAGAGGTAGGCAGATTGTTTGAGCTCAGGAGTTTGAGACCAGCCTGAGCGAGAGCGAGACCCTATCTCTACTAAAAAAAATAGAAAGAAATTATATGGACAGCTAAAAATATATATAGAAAAATTAGCCAGGCATGGTGGCGCATGCCTGTAGTCCCAGCTGCGCGGGAGGCTGAGGCAGGAGGATTGCTTGAGCCCAGGAGTTTGAGGTTACTGTGAGCTAGGCTGAAGCCACGGCACTTTAGCCTACGGAACAGAGCAAGACTCTATCTCAAAAAATAAAAGATGAAACCTATCTAAATATTTCGACTCTTAGATATTTTTTTTAGAGATGGGGGTCTATGTAGCCCAGGCTGCAGTGCAGTGGCTATTCACAGGCCCAATCATAGCTCACTGCAGCCTCGAACTCCTGCCTCAGTCTACTGAGAAGCTGGGAACACAGGCACAGGCCACCGCACCTGGATCTCTTAGACATTTTTAGTGCAGGACAGTTAGGACTTTGCTAAGCATCTACTGGTCACACTTTTTGAGTATTCTTTAAACCTTTGAATAAGAACCTTTGGATACCTATTTGGTAAGTTGCCACTGTGAGATGACATTTAAAATAAGCAGAAGAGGGAGAGGTAACAAAATCTTTTATTTGGGATTTATATATATATTATCACACAAAACCTACTAAAAGATATTCAATATCACTAATCATTAGGGAAATACAAATCAAAACCACAGTGAGATATTGCCTGTCACCCATTAAATGGTTACTATCAAAAATACAGAAAATAACAAGGGTTGGCATGGTTGTAGAGAAACTCGAACACTTGCACACTGTTGGTAGGAATGTAAATGGTGCAGGCGCCGTGGAAAACAGTATGGTGGGCCCTCTAAAAATTAAAAATAAAACTACCATATGATCCAGCAATTTCACTTATGGGTATATACCCCAAAAGAATTAAAAGCAGGGTCTCAAAGAGGTAGTTATACGTTCATGTTTGTAGCAGCAGTATTCATAATAGCTAAACGGTGGATGCAACTCTGTCCATTAACAGATGAATGGATTAAAAATGTGGCTTATACACACAATGGAATATTATTCAGCCATAAGAATGAAGGAAATTCTGACTTACGCTACGATGTGAAGACATTATGCTAAGTGAAATAAGCCAGTCACAACAGGACAAGTACTGCATGATTCCGCTTCGTGAGATATCTAGAGTAGTCAAATTCACAGAAACAGAAAGTAGAATGGTGGTCGCCAGGGGCCAGGGGAGGGGGAATAGGAAGTTCGTGTTTAGTGAGTATGGAGTCTCCGTTTTACAAGGTGAAAAGAGTTCTGGAGATGGATGATGGTGATGGTTGCACAACAATATGAATGTACTTAATACCACCGAACTGTACACTTAGAAATGGTTAAAATAGTAAATTTTATGTTATCTGTATTTTACGACAATAAAAAAAATTGGAAAACACCACAAAACACCTAGGGCCATGATCTCTCAGGCCATGCGTCCTCTGCCCCCGTCACTCGTCACTCACTCCATTCCAGCCCCACTGGCCTTGTTCTGGTTCCTCAAACATGCCAAGCATGTCCCTGCCTCAGGGCCTTTGCACTGTCTGCTGCCTCTGCCCGGAATGCTCTTCCCACAGGTGTCTGTCTGGCTCTCTCCTTCACCCCCGTCATGCTCTGCACTGTTCGCATGTCTCCTTTTCAGGGAGGCGGTTCCTGATCACCCTGCAAAAAGCATCCACTGATGGTCTAAATAGACTCTAATCCCTTTACCTTGCGTTTTTTCACAGCACTTGCCCTTAGCTGATACCATCCCTTGTGCCGTGGAGCATCTATTTTGGAAGGGAATATGTCCTCGATTATGTCTTTTGTGACTCCGTCCCACCTCAGCCCTATCCTAGGCAGAGTCAATGTGCCATAGACCACCAGAGCACAGGACCATAGACCACTATGATCCCATGGGCCGCCATTGTCCCATACACCATCGGTTTCCCACACACCCACCAATTTATTAAATTTTTACTCATCGTAGACTGTGAACTATGGGAGTTTTTTAATCTATAAATTCCTAGCATTGAGTGAGCTCAGGGCCTAGCACCTAGTGAACAGAACAAGTCGTTACTTTTTGAATGAATGAATGATCAAATAAATGACCACGTACAGAAAATGACTCTGACCCCCAAACTATCCTGGATGTTATGTGTCTACTTAATATTATAAGAAACCTCAGATAAACATGTCTGCTGTAACCTGAAGTAATTGTATGATAATAGATGTTTCCAAAACACCAATTACATTGTGCCAGTGGCTTTACACAAATCACCCCTGATTGTTGCAGCAGTGCCCCAAGCAGAGATTGCCTCCCCATTACTGGGGAAGAAATCAAGGCATAGAGAGAGGGTGAGACCCTGGCGGAGGTTATACAGCCCGGATGGGAATTACAAAGGCAAGATCCGCATCCAGGCCTGTCCTAGTGCTTTGGTCCACCCTGCTCACTCAGAAATTAATTTTCAGATCACCTGGAGGGAGGGTGAGAAAAATTAAATGACAACTGTCTTGTTATTCTCTGTGCATAACTCTCGCTGTCAAGTGACTCTCTTTCCCGGGGGTTTATTCCTCCTCTGTCGGTTTTTTCTTTATTCCCCTACATTTATCATTCTCCCTTATTTTTCTTCTCCAGCATTTTTCTTCTGCTCTTGCCCACCCGCTGGCTTTTCCCTCCTTCCCTCCATTTCGATGTCTCATTTGTCTCCCTTTGTTACCGCACCAGACTAGGGCCCAGTCATTTGTTTACTTGAGAGTCTGAGCTGAGAAAAGAAGTTAAAATCTCTCCACACATTAAAACAAAGAAAAGGACATTTTATATTCCCTTTCATGGTCAAAAGATGATCCTTTCTTCCCGTTCACAAAATCCATTTAGGTGTTTATAGACCAGTTATCTTAACAATGACTGTCCTTTGCTTTTCTCTTTGTGCCAATTAACATTCTTAATTGCCTCGCTCTAACTGTCTCACTTTTTGTGTGTTGGGTAGACTTCTCTGACAAGTTTATTTTTAATTATAATTTATATTGCAAAGACAGATAGATATTTATGACAGTAAACGTTCCAGTGTGCTGGGCTTTTAGCTCTTTAAGCTTTGTTATAATAAAGCAAGCTTGCAGCAAATTTAAAGAAATGCCTTCTCAGTAATATTTTTTTCAAAGACAGAGTTCACAAGAGGCACTTTTTTGGGAGTGAGGGGCTGGATTTGTGTCTGGTAGATAACGGAAAAATAAAAAAGCAAGAGAAAATTTTAAGAAAGGTTTTGGTTTCCCTGGTGGTCTAGTGGTTAGAAAAAAAAATTAAACAAAAAAATAAACATAAAGAAAGGTTTTGGGCACCAGTACAGAAATATTTAAGTAAATGCATCAGAACTGTTAAAAAAAAGAGAGAGAGAATGAAATGGAAAGTGTTTGTAGCAGAAAAATTGTTCAATCAATTGAACCTTTGACTTGTTTTTGAAAATCTATACATTTCTCCTGCCCAGTTACGCAATATGTGAACGTCCTGATAAGCATGTTTATGGGATGACCCATTTAGCTTGATCACTCATGTTACAGAGGGCCTGTTCTTGCACAAGAGCCCACAAAGAGAATAAGAGATTTGAAAAAAGCTCTTGAAGCGTTGTGAATTTGTGAAACATCAACATGCATTTCAGAAAGACTCAAGGTGGTAGGCCTTAAGAAAAGAAATCCAAAATTTGGACAGAGCCATATAAACAAGAATGTTCACTGAAATGTTATCTATGATAAAGACAAAGATCTCAAATATATAACAGAGATTGGTTAAGTAAATTAAAGTTCATCCACAGAGTGGAAAAAAAAACTTATAAAACACATTTACAAAGATTTGTTTTAATGTGGTAGAAAAGGCTTACGCTATCCTGTTCAGTAAAATAAACAGAATTCCAAAATGTTATCTTTCTCTAATCTGCAGGAGAAGTAGATAAATTACTCAAATCATCACAGGAGTGAATATAAGACTGCAATTGTGCAATCTTTGAGGGAAAGGGTCAGAATGCTGGGGTTTGATTTAGTTGGGAAGGTTAAGAAGGCTCCCCTGGAGGAGGTAAGAGGATTTGACTGTGATTTAATACTTAAAGTTTTATTTTACTATTTTTTTTTTAAGTATTACATAGATGCTAATATGGCCTTGAAATCATATTACCTGTAGACTTGGTTTCTTAACTCAGGCACTATTGACATTTTGGGTAGGGTAATTCTTTGTCGGGGGTTGGGGGAAATTTATCCTGGGCATTGTGGGATGTTTAGCATGATCCCTGACCTCTGCCTAGTAGATAGTTGTGACAACCAAAAATGTCTCCTGACATTGCCGAATGTCACCTGGTGGGAGAGAGGGCAAATTGTTCCCCATTGAGAACTACTGCCTCGGACTTAGAGAACCAACATTGTCTACTGCATGCATGTGCCTGAGTTGACCGAAAGGCTGCACGCTTAGACTAGCATGAGTATCAGGTAACTCAGGGACAAAACCACCAGTAGCACAAACTTTTTTATTCCTAGCCCATCTGGTTTTCAACTGAAGAACCCACGGGAGAAAGTTTCATTTCTGACAACTCAGTCCTGCGTTAATGAACTTGATGGAATATTTTTACTTTTTCTTTTGAGTACACAGTTGTAGGCTCCAATACATCAGCTGCAACTAGGAAGACTAATTGGGGCTAGAAATTGTTCAATACCAATTTGGAGTTGATGAAATAGTGACAAGTGGAGCGATATTAAAATGGGGTGGTGGGGGGGATATTCATCAGTTAAGTGGTGATTATTGCAATTAGCTGACTTTGCAACCATAAATCAGCCCACTAGAAAGGCTCTGGGCCAAGACACTCAGAAAAGTGGACATTTGGCCCCATAATAAAGCAGTCCCTTTGCATTACAAACGTGATTTCGGAGGCAATTTTAGCTCAACTTCTAAATCTCTAGAACTTGAACAGTGCCTCTCAGACAGCAAGCCTTCCATTGAAGGTAGGCAGATATCAGATCTGCTGTGATATATGAAAGTCCAAGGCCTCCAAGAGGTTAGTCCATATTGAGAAAACGGCCACTCTTTGTACTTCCCGAATCCAAACCTTACATTTCCCAAATTGAAGCAGCAGCAGTCACTAAGTCAGTTGACTGTGCTTACTGGCAGGAATAAATGAGATCCAAATTGGCGATACTTTTGCCATGGCAGATCATGATTTATGGGACACAACCTCGCCACTTTAGTGAATTCAAGCTTACGATGCTGGGAATCCCACATAAAGGGGGAAAAAAAAACAAAACCATAATTGTGGTCCTTTCAATTATAAGGATAGACAAATATTTAATTGCCTTCTTAAAAACAACTTCTCTTAGGTATGCTTTATATATCATAAAATTTACCCATTGTAAGCATACCATTCAATGATTTTTAGTAAATTTATATGGTTGTACAACTATCATCATAATCTAGTTTACAATTTGCCTTTTTCCCCCCCAATTGTGGTAAAATACACTTAATGTCAGATTTACCATCTTTAAGTGTACTGTTCAGGAATGTTACATACATTGACGTTGTTGGACAGCCAATCTCCAGATCTCTTTTTTTTAAAAATACATTTTATTGTGTATATCTAAGATATATACCGTGATGCTACAGGATGCATATAGATGGTAAGAAGGTTACTATAGTGAAGCAGATTAACATATCCATCGCACATAATTACGCTGGTTTGTTTTTGCTTTTGTTTTTGAGGCAAAAGCAGCTAAAATCTACACATTTATCTAGATCCCTTTTCATCTTGCAAAACTGGAACTCCACACCCATTGAATAAATAACTTCCCTTTCTCCTTTCCCCAGCTCCTGGCAACCTCCATTCTACTTTCTGTCTCTATGAATTTGACTACTTTACGTATCTCATGTAAGTAGAATCATACGGTATTTGTCGTTTTGTGACTGGCTTATTTCACTTAGCATAATGTCTTCAAGGTTCATCCACATTGTATTAATAGCATGTGTCAGAATTTCTTCCTTTTTAAGGCCAAATGATATTCCATTGTTTGCGTATACCATATTTTGTCTATCCATTCATGGATATTTGGGTTGTTTCCACCTTTTAGCTATTGTTAATGACTCCGCTACAAACACGGATGTTCCAGTACCTCTTGGATATCCTGCTTTCAATTCTTGCAGGTATATACCCAGAAGAAGAATTGCTGGATCATTTTTTGAGGAACTGCCAAACTGTTTTCTATAGTGGCTGCACCATTTTGCATATTTACCAACCATTGCCTTTAATACTTTATTTTATATTCACGCCCCCAAAGTCATTCACCATTCATTGATTCATTCCTTCATTATTTACTTAACATTTATTGTGACTTCTGTGTTCCATTACTGTGGCTAAGTGCTAGGGACACAGTGGGGAAGGGGTCTGCCCTTGTGGAGCTGGCAGTATCAAGTCAGCAATAAACAGACATACAATTAAATCTGTCATTAAACATTTTGAACTGTGCTATAAAAAGAAAGAATTGGCTTTTAGAAGATTGAAGACACTAATAGGTGAGCAATGGAAGGGAAAAAGTTTCCTTGCAGAAAGGAGCAGAAGTGAGGTTTTGTGGAGAGCGTTAGAAAATCTGCTTTCTACTGAGACCTATACCTTGTAACTGGAAAGTTACTGAATTCAGAATTCAGCACACATTTGTTAGTACTCACAAGGTGCTGATGGGAGCTACCAGCTTCAGTTTTCCCATCAATTAAATAGGAATAAAAAAGGATTTTAGTGAGAATGAAACACAATTATGCATCCCAAATCTTTTTATGAACAGTAAAACCTCAGTATTCATAGACTGCTGAAAAATACACCAATAAGTGCATTTCTTAAAAATCCCCCCCCCAGGCACAAACATTGAAAATGATTGGA
The DNA here is from genome assembly GCF_020740605.2 of Lemur catta. Classification (NCBI taxonomy): domain Eukaryota; kingdom Metazoa; phylum Chordata; class Mammalia; order Primates; family Lemuridae; genus Lemur; species Lemur catta. The sequence goes on along the minus strand of NC_059144.1, from coordinate 42,649,965 downwards.
TTATAATATAATCCTGCAGCCTTCTGATTTCAAGATTGTTCTTTCTTAAGCACCAAAGGAGGCAAGAAAAGCTTCATCTTTCTCTGCTGCACCCCTTTCAATAAAAGGATTTGTTCTGTAAAATTAGGATTCAGTCAAAAGGTTGCACTTAAGGACCTTGCAGGCCACATGTAGCCTTAAGGCCGCAGGTTCCCCACCCCTGGATTATACAAACCCAATCACCTAAAAAAAGACATTAACATTAAAAAGTTTATTATCCTTTACTCTGAACATTTTCTTTTCTAACTCTGGTCCCACCCAGGTCTTTTGGTTACTTATGAAATAACTCGACGGGCGCGGTGGCTCACGCCTGTAATCCTAGCACTCTGGGAGGCCGAGGCGGGTGGATCGCTTGAGGTCAGGAGTTCGAGACCAGCCTGAGCAAGAGTGAGACCCCGTCTCTACTAAAAATAGAAAGAAATTATCTGGCCAACTAAAATATATATAGAAAAAATTAGCTGGGCATGGTGGTGCATGCCTGTAGTCCCAGCTACTCGGGAGGCTGAGGCAGTAGGATTGCTTAAGCCCAGGAGTTTGAGGTTGCTGTGAGCTAGGCTGATGCCACGGCACTCACTCTAGGCAGGGCAACAAAGTGACACTCTGTCTCAAAAAAAAAAAAAAAAAGAAATAACTTTTTTTTTCTTTGAAGCAAATATATAACAAATTTAATAACAACTCAACTGAATTCTGGAAATACAAAAAAAAACCTTTGATTAGGGACTTGCCTTCTATTACACTATACCCTCTGCTTTGCTCCAGGGCCTTGCTTCATTTTCCATCTCCTGGCTCCTGGCTGGCTGCAAACTCTTCAATTGTAGGTAGATTTAAAACATGTACTGTGTTCTTCTTTTCTTGGTATGACATTCATGGAAGGTTTCCATTTGAGAGAAACATCTTGACATTATCTGTTGGAATGATTTCCACAGACCTTAGATTTTTCCAGGACAGTTTTAACACATGTTTACTATAACTCCAATTTTTCTTTTTAGATATCTTGTCTATATTCAGTTGTCACTGGATGACAGGTATTGGGATGTGATGGGAAGAATTTTGAAGTCAGACTTAGGAATCGATCACCAGCTCAGCCACTTCCTAATTAAATCATGTCATGGTTTTGAGCCTCAGTTTCCTCATTTTCCAAATGGAGGAAACAATAACGCCCACCTACGTGGGAAGATAAAACAAGGCAGTGTGCATTTAGTGCAGTCTGTGCCATGCCCTGGAGCTCGATCGGTTATTATTGCTGTCACTTGGAGATTCCAGGGGTACAATTTCATCTTGTTTTAAGCAGAAATGGCTAACATGTTACAACTATCACCTACTAAAATAAATAATTATCAGAAATGAAGTTTTCCTTAAAGCAATAATATTTTTTGAGCTATAAACCTACTGCACACTTAGATTTGTAAGTTACATCTTCTGCCACACTACCTTACACAGAAAAGGTGTTGGGAATATCAGTAGATTAGTCAGCAAGGCAGGTGTTAATTGGCCGTTTTACCCAGTATCAGAATTCTAAAATGCTTCCATGTATTATTAAACTGAATTCTTACCTTTTCAATGTAGCTGTTGGCTGTAATTCTATCTTATTTGCTTTAGATGTTGTACGTAAAACAATGCAACACATTTTCAGACAGAGACTCAAAAATTGGAGGTTAACCTTCCTTCAAGAAGTTTTTATTGATGGCCACGAATATCAAAGATTCAAGCTGATTTATTTTCTGTTTGGGTTGTCCAAACACCCAGGTGAACATATTTATGAGCCCAGCATTCTATTTTGCTTGCATTCCTGATGAGCTTACAAGCTGGGAACGTGATGAATAACTAATCAAGAAAATGCAATGCACAAATGTGGAGGAAGGGTTTATAGTTGCACAGTCCCTTACAATGAAGTAAATGTCAAAGAAAGACGCATGCCCAGAGGCGTTATGGCAACACCAATCACAGACTTAGAAGATGGAAGGTTTCACCATTCATTCTACATTTATTGAGCATTTACATTGTGCAAAATACTTAGCCAAATTAAATATATATAGATTCACAGTATAAACGTATATACATATATCATACACACATGCACACCCAACTCTAGAAAATTCCAGGCATCCCCGTGTTAGAATGATAAAATCACTTTGAACTATACACCTTTTTGTAATAAAGTCTGTATTACAAAAAATTCCAATAATGATTAGCAACACTCAGTTATTCTGACAGTGCCCCATTGCTGTTCAAGGGGAAATGTAAGAGCATTGTCTTAGTAACAAAATATGATGTTATCAGACATTTATGGCTTGGGGGGGGAAATGCAATTGCTTACTGTTTTGATATTATCTCCAACTATGCTTGCTTATAATCTGACTTTTCTATATTTAGTAGCCAATCATTTTAAAGTTAAAAAAAAAATCAAGGTCCCCATTGTAACAACAAACTAATCCTTGTGAATAGGAGTCCTGGGGCGGTTATTCAGTGTTTAAAGGAGATAAATCATCGTAAGGAGTAATCTGAAATTTTGGAAGTTCCAAGCTCGCTTTAAAAGTTTAGATGGGAGGGAGGGCTGAATAAACCACATTCACCATTCCACAGTCTTCTCGAAACTCAATTTAAACATTTTAATCAAAAAGAATATGGGAGGGGACACGAGTCACATTTCAGGTTTGGGGATTTTTTGGTTTTGTTTTCTTTTTTGTTTTTGTAGATGTAAAAATTGAGCCAAAATATTCCACTGTGAAGAGATCTTTCTCCCCGGCTGGTGGATATTAACCTTATAAAAGTAATTTTTGGAGCATACTACCAAACACACCCGATCCAAAACTTTTACGTACGCTCCTAGTTTTTAATTAGAGCATATTTTTCTCCCTTTTCCTTTTCCTCTCCAAGGACTCAGATAGTTGGAGCGAGGATGGGTCCCCCTTGGATTTCGTCCCCGCCCCGGCCAATCTGAGCCCGGATGCTAATTAGCTGAGCTCCCCTGACGAACACGCCTTTGTCGCATGTAGGGCCGGACTACAAAGCCCAGAATGCCTCGCCCCTCCCTGATCAATGAGGGCTTATTTAAATGATCTCTGAGGTCTTGGACCCAGGCCAATCAGCTGTCAGGGCTCATGATAAATCGCAATGCATTATTGATAATAATAATTACTGGGACATGCGCGTTCCGGCCGAAGGGGGGTAAATTTCCCAACTCCAGGAATTTGTGGCGGAGAGGGCAAATAACCGCGGCTGTCCCGGCGCCCCGATGCTCGCACCATGTCGAGGCGCAAGCAGGCGAAACCCCAGCACATCAACTCGGAGGAGGACCAGGGCGAGCCACAGCCGCTGCAGCCGACCCCGGAGTTCGCAGATGCGGCGCTGGCGGCGGGGCAGCCGGGTGAGCGGGGCCGGGGCGCCCGCCCGGGGAGGGAGCTTCCCGGACGTACGCGGGATCCTCGAGGGCGCGGGCTTCGGGGCGCGGGCGGCGTCGGGCGCACACTCTGCAGCGCAGATCGGGGGGTCCAGTTCCAGCAGCCTCATTCTCTGCGGACCCCCCTCCGCGCGCCCTTGTAAATTATACACTTTCTTCTCTTTTCCTCTCTTGTGTAAGTTGCACCCTGGCTCTCTCCCATCTTATTGTAACTCTCTCTCTCCTCTAACCCCCTCACTCCTGAAAGGTTTCCCTCTCCTTGTCCTCTGCCCCTCTCTTAATTGGTTCCACTCCCCTCACTAGTGCCCCCCCCCCTGTTGTGACTTAGGTTCCCCCTCCCTTGCGCCGCTTTTAAAAGAAAGAACCCCAGGGATCCCCACCGTCTGCACCACCCCCCGGGGGCTTTTCTAGGGGGCTGGAGGAGGGGCGCACCCCTGGAAGACCCCCCGGAGGAGGGCGATCTGTTGCTCGCGCCCCTCCCGGGCCAAGGGGGGAGGGGGCGCGACCTCTCCCCACCCTCGGGAGCTGGGGTGCGGGCCACCCGCGCTGCGGAGCTGCCTGGAAGGACCGGAGAGGTGGGGGAGGAGAGCACGATATTTTCCTTTTTAAAACATCTTTTTTTTTTTTCTGGTTTTCGCCTTTTCTCTCTGGGCTGCGCCGCCTGCCGATCTTCGCCCTAACCTTTCGGGGCCTGACCTCCAGCCATCTTTGATTTCCGACTTCCTAAAAATAACCGCGGCCGGCCCGAGGGGTGCGAGCCCGGGGGCCGGGGAGGCGGACGCGCGCGGCCCCTCTGGGGAGCCCCGGCCTCGCGTTCTGCGCGGCTTTCCTGGGGCGCTCGGATCGCCAAATTCGCGCCCCGGAGGTGAAAGGGGAGAGGTCGGGCCAGGGCTGGGCGGTCGCGGCTGACCCGGCCCACGCGCCCGCGGCGAGCGGCTCCCGGGTCGAGGGCAGTTCGGGACCCCGGCCGGTCCGGGAGTGGCGGGGCACGCTCCCCTCGTACTTAATCACTCAGCCGCCGGGGTTCTCGGGGCGAGTCGACTTCCCACTATCTCCTCTCCGGCCCGGCCCGCCAAATTGTCGCCTGATAAGTTTTTAGCATAGGCGTGGGGGGAGGGGGCATTTTTAACCCCCTCTCGGGTCTGGTTCGTGGCTTCCCTGGCCTCCCGCCTGCTTTCCAGTTGCCCCGCCGCAGAGGTGCGCGGCAACCCCGCGCATTCCGAGCCCGGCTCCGGCGCCCTAGTTTTCCTGAGAGGACCGTCGCTCCTTTTTGGCTACCGTTCCCTCCTCTTTTTGTCGAGGAGAGAATGTAATACATTGCCCAATTTTATAATAGTTCAATGGAATCCCCCATTTCCCCTAAATAACATTTTTTCCGGGGCAAATTAGAAGGATCTGCTTGACCGAGGGGGCGGCGGTGCGTTTTCGGGGCGCGCGGTGGTCGGGGCGGCGCACTCCCGGGGTCTCGGCAGCGGGACGGACGCTCTTTGTGCCGGGGTGGGGGGCGGGGGGCTGAGGGGAGCGTGGAGGCTCGGTCGCCGGGCCCACCTGGAACAAAAGGGTTAACCCGCGGCCCGCCTGCTTCCTCCGGAGAGGAGGGGCGAGCTCCTGGCTCTGACCCCTCCCCTGGTCCTGCTCTGACCTCCCCTTCCCCCTTCCTTTTGGGTGGGCGCACAGAAGTGGGGCTTTTGGTGATTTGGCACCTCGGTGGGTGACGAGGGTGTGCTTGTTACGCGAGGGCTTCTGAAATTAACGGCGGTTTGAGTTTGAGATCAGCGTGAACCTGAGCTGGGCCGGGATCTCGGGCCTGGCCGTGCGCTCCCACCGCGGTTTGGGAGGGGACTTCGCTATTGATCACCGGGGTCGTAGCGGACGGTCCGGCCGGGTTGCGCGCGGGCGCCCCCTGGAGGCCCGTCCCGAAGCCGAGCCCTGTGCCGGGAGGCGGGTCCCTTCGCAGGTAACTGGCTCACACCTGGTGGGTGGGACGGGTTCGGCGAATGGAGAGCCCCGGGCCGGGCCCGGCCAACGGTGGGCGCCCCTGGCCTGCGCGGTCGCGGTCTGTGCCCGGTCGTCTTTGCTAAGTCTTTGGAGTTCTTGGAAAGAGTTCCTCGATCCCAGGATGTGTTTGCAGAGCCTCCAGCTGCCGCCCTGGGACCGAAGGTTGTTTTCCCAAGCACTACGTTTTTAATGGCTGTATGTTAGCTGTGTGCGTTTGATCAGCTTGAATGTATATATAAGTATAATTCTGAAAATCAAGATTGGGCTCGTCTTATTTTGCAAAGCCATTATAGAATGCAGTTTTTTGAGGGAGGAAAATGACGTCTGGCGGTCAATTAGCAGATCAAAAAATCTGCAGGTGGTCGGGGAGGCTAACACTACATACAGGGAAATTAGCATTTTCTCAAAAGAGTGTCAAATGCCCATTGTGCTAAACGGGATTACAAACATCGACGATTAAGTTTCACAAATTTCAGATAACTTACTAGCTCCAGTCTCTCGACAAAAATGACTTGCACTGGTTGGAAGGATTTGAGCACTGGTTGGTTAACGTTTCAGGCCAACTTTCTGTGTTAGACTTCATCTGGGTTTCCCATAGGGAGAGGGGCTGCAATTTGCCCACAGCCCCTTTTGTTGATTAAAAATAAATTGCGTTGTAAAATGCATCCCGTCACCATAATAATGTAGAGCACACTCCAGTGCACAGGGAAATGGTACTTTGTCATTCTTGCGGCCTTCCTCATGGGTTGGGGGACCACCTTAACCTTAGGAGGCAGGGTATAAAATTAGTATTTTCTTTTAAAATGTGAAAAGCAGGGTTGGTGCCTGGGAAGTTGGGTTTTTTGGTAAGGTTTCAGAGTGAGAGCTGCATTCCAGTCTGGTTGTATGACTTTCAGCTGTGCGACCTTGAGGCCAGCTTGATTTTTGTGAGCCTTTGGGTTCTTCCTCTATACAGGGGTGATAAAACACACTATTTTAGATCATTTCAACTATAGAAGACTTACTGTGTGTTGGGATTGTATCGTTAACCCGTTTTAGAGTAAATTGCAACACCTGGTTGTGAAGTGGCTTTGCCTTGCTCTGAATCCAAGGAGTGTTTATAATCCAGTTTTCTTTGATGAGGGAGCTTAGTGTTTGGTGATCTCTCCTCCACTGTTTTTTTTAAATGTTGAGATGGGTCTTTGCAAGCTTTAGATTAAGTGGTCCCAGCGAAGCAAGTTGGAAATAAAATAATGTTGGCATTTGGTTGGTTTCTCTGGGCCTTACTTTCCTGAGAAAAAGATGAAAAGAGTTAAAGAAGTTCCCTTTCTTATCACCCTTAACCTATTGTATCTTTGATTATTTAAAAAAAAAAAACTAAAGATTTTTAAAGACCTCTAAATGTAGACCAGAACTGCGTTGCCAGTCACCACAATCCATTTTTTTCCCAACAAATTTTACGTCTGTGGCAGGCTTTGTTCAAGGGGGCTCTAGCAGAGAGGAAGGAGGGAACAAAAGCCCCTGCCCTCATGGAGTTTACAGACATGCTTGGGCTCCAGTTGAGGCAGAATGGGACACATCTCTATAACCTTGATAGCAGAGAGACTCAGCAGATATAAAGCCTTGCTTGAGCCTTTCACTCTGTTTTCCTTTTTAGCAGACTCCCAGAATTTTGACCCAAGGCTGTTTGAACTCCTCCCCACCCCCCATCTTAATTAAGTAGAAACTTAATTTCAGGTCTAATTTGCCATCTACGAATTAAGTTAAAGGCTTTCTACTGAAGTGTTAAAATTAAACTGATAGAAGGGTGCTTTCTTTCAATTGGTTGAATACTTCAGGACATAATTTCCTTTTGTTTTTTGGTAAGCAATTATCCTGGGGGTGGGGAGGGTGGAAGATATTGTGTGCTTCAGATAATCTGCTCCTTATAATTCTTTTAATGTAGGGATGAAAAAAAGATAAGCTTGAGTCATAATACTTTTATCAAGATATACAGGTTTTATTTTGAAGTGTTTTAGTGTCTCCACAATTTAATTGGACTCTAGTAGATGAATAATTTTCTTCCTATACAATAGTAAGAGTATTTTCTATCCATTTGGCAGTGATTGAATCTAAGACCCCTGCTGGGTTTACTGCATTCTTCCAACTTATTGGATAACTAGATGCTGAGAGATAACATTCCTAAAATTCGGGGTGGGGGTGGGGTAGAGGGATGGAAGAACTAGTTGCTGTGTAATGCATCTGAACTTTGCTTTTTTTCCTTTTGGGTTAACTTAAGCGCATACCCTGCAATTGTTCATAACAGAATCTTCTTACTCCTTGGCAAATACTGTTTGAGTATTTGCCAATGGTGGTCTGGATGTAGAAGTACTTTTTACTGCACAAGCAAACAGAGTTGCTGCTGTTTTAAGACTCAAGTGGGATGTTGCTGGTATTGGTTGGAGGCTACGGAAGAGGTGAGCTTGTGTATACAGCAAAGCAAGCTGGTATTCGGGCTGTAAATCACTCTTGGGAACTGTTGGCTCCTTCTAACGTAGGGGAGCTTAACCTTTTTTGTGCCGTAGATCCCTTCTCAACATGATGTGTCTAAATATATAAAATAAATTTCATTGAAATATAGATATCAAAAACAAAAACATTCATGATTTAGGAATATGTGCCTCTTTATTAATACAGTAAGTAACAAAATCTAACAGCCTGTCAGGTAACCACCAAAATTTCCAAGTCTTGTAACAAGCATGACAGCATGTAAAATATTCATGGTTTCCACTGATGACAAAAGTCACAGTTTCTGCTAATAGCACTGTGGTGTGCTCCTTATGTGCCTGATGGAAAGAAATGTTGAATTTTACTTCAGCTTAGTGAAGATATGTTTTTTTCTTATCTAATTTCATAGACCCAATTTAAAAATGGCTGCTTTAGAACATGCGGTTTCAATCAGGGGATATTGCCCCTAAGGGGATGAAAATAGTTTTGGGGGGAAGGGACAAAACATTTATTGATATTACAATGGCTTGTGGCCTTCCACAGGACATACATGTATATAATATGTTTGTGATATTAAAATTTCATGGGAGAGGCAATTAGGAAAAACACGAAAAGTGTCCATAGAGGGGTGAAATGAAAAAAAGATTTTTGGGAAAACTCTGCTGTAGAAGAAAGAATTGTGAATTGGGCCACTCATTGTAGTGCTCTTTTAAAATAGTATCGAAGAGTCCAGTACTTGCACTTCTGCATTCTAGCTGGCAGTATGTTGTCTTGAGCCATTTAATTATTTCTGAGCCTCAGTTTCCCACATCTGCAGAATGGGAACAAAGATACTTGTTTCATTACATGGCTAGGAAGATAAATGACTTAAGGTACAAGAGTAGAAGTGTAAGTTTTTGTCCCTTGTTTGGGGAGGGTGGTGGTAGTGGATAGCTTTGGCCCTTAAAATGTGGAGTGGAGTGGAGTGGTTAACATTTTTGCATGGGCTTTATTAAAGATTTCCATAAGTAGAGTAGCTGAGACAAAGGGCAAATTAAAGAGATCCTGCTTGACTAAGGAGATGGCTTTGCTTTCTGGGGGGCTTTTGATGCTAATTTAAAAGATGAAGCCCTGGTACAAAAGTGTATACAGTTTATAGAGTTTCTCTCTTCCAGTCTTCAGGCCTGCTCTCCTGGAGGTGGAGACCAGCAACAGTTTCTCTTTTATCATTTCAGATTTTCCGTGTACATATTTATATCTTTTCATGAAACACAAATAGCAGCACATTATGTATACATCCTGTTTTCTGCCCTTGTTTTCTCCTTTTGAAATATTAATAAAATCCTGGACAGTTGTCCTATAGACCCGCACATATCATGTAGGTCTGCTTTATTTTTGTAGGCTACAAAGTGTTCATCTTTTCTATACCCTAATTAATTTAACCAAAAACTTACTGAGGGACCAGGGTACATCTGGTTTTGTTGTTGCTGTTTGTTGATATAAGAAATGCTGCAATAAATATCCTTGTATGACAGAAAGAAAATTCCGAACACAGGAACTGCTGAGCCAAAAGGAAATTGCACTAAAATTAAGATGTTGCCAGATCGCTCCCTGAAAAAGCTGTATCCATTTATACATACCTACCAATAGTGTGTGTTTCCCCTGTAAGAGAAACTTTTTTAAAGGTTTCACTTTTTAAAGTTCTCAACACATAGTTGCCAAGATTGCCCTTCCAGAAAGATTGTGCAGGGTAACACTCTCGTAAGCACCGCATTTCAAGTCTTGGGAAATCAAACAGATATCATACTATTTATCTGGGAATTGGGGGTTCCCTGGTAAATGGTTCCCAGGGTTCTAGGAATTGACAAGTATTTTTAACTTTTGAAATAAGACTGAATCGGGGCAGCACTGAAGCCTTAAGAAAGGCCTATGACTGGAACTCTACCTGGAAGTTCTAGAAACAAGACAGTAATAAGTGTTCTACTCTCACCCCTTCCTAACCAACCCAACCTCCCTGGCTTTCCTGTCCAGCTTAGGGTTTCTGTGGGAGGAAAGATAGTTGCAATCTTAACAGAAGAAACATGATGGGCAGTGTACAAAGGAAGGGTTCAGATAGAAGGTCTGGGCACCGGGTGCCTGGGTTTTCGTGTTGGCTCTGCAGTTTGCCATGTGTGTTACCTTCGGGAAGGTACTATCCCCTGTGCCTCAGTTTCCTCCTCTGTCGAATAAGAAAATAGTCCCTGTCTCCTAGAGTTCTTAATAACATAAATTGTTTAGAATCTCACCTGGCACATAAATAGTAAGCGTTCCAAAGTTATCTGTAGGAAGGCAAAAAAAAAAAAAGAAAGTTATCTGTCACTAATTTCTAATTGTATTACCTTGGGCAGGTCACTTCTGAGAGCCTTGTTTTTCCACTCTTTAAATGGGGTTGCTATTTAATGGGATTGAATGATGATAGTTTGGGGCATTAGGGGGCACATAGTCCAAATTTAGGCTCATCTTTTCACATTGGGCCCCTGCTTGGCCCCTGCCTCGCACTCAGTAGGAGGTGAGCACTATTGTTGAATGAATTAGGCATTACATGACTGCAAGTCATTGTTCTCAGCAGTCCTGGTTAAATTGATAACTTTACTTAATCCAAGCATCTATTTTATGAGGTTGCCATCCGATTGTGTGTGATTATGCGTGTTTAGTAACAACAAACTTCATGTTATTACCCAGTCTGAAATTAGTAAAGATTAAGACAGTTTATTAAGGCCATGCTTTAAGATCAGTCCCTCCTCCAAACTGTTGGTGAATTGCTCAGTCCAAAAAAGCCTAGAGTTTTAAGAAGTATAATCACTCAAGAAGTTGAAAGATAAAATATGCTAGTTTGGTAACCTAAAAAGTAATAATTTTACAGTCGTGGGAACCCTTCCTGGTCTTTTCTCCATGCATTTGTACTTTTCAAGTGCAGGTTTTGTTTTAAACAAAATGGTCATGTTTTGTTTATATACTGTTCTGCAACCTATTTTTTTTCACTTAACTTCTATGGCATACAGAAATTCTGCATAATTTTTGTACTGTGGGTGGAACAAAACTTACTTCTTTGCTGCTATAAACATTTATTTCTGCCAAAAATACCCTTCTTCATACCTGGATTGCTGTATACTTGTGTGACTGACTGTGTGGTTTAGATTCCTAGGCTCTGAGATGCCCAGGTCTTTGTCCTGAAGCCCCAAGCTCCAGTGGGCTTCTTAGTGACGGGGTATACAAGGGCACAGCAGCAGGTGAGAACAATGAGGTGGCTTCCAGAAACTTCCCCAGGCCTCTTATGCAAAGGACCTCAAGCATCTGGCAAAAGCACAGGCCCAAGAAACAATGTATAGACTAGCACTAACCCTAATGTGAATAGACCCAGGTTATAAAAGAAATCCATGGATCAATCATTTTTAGGAACAGGGCTGTGTTTGGTTTTAATGTCCTAACTGTTAGGACTTTTCAGTGGGGTTTTTCGTAACTTGGAAGATAAATGAAGTCTTTCTATGATCATATCTTTCTTAAACGTTGCCATCTTCCCCCCGCCCCAATGTTTTCTCATCTGTGAATTTATTCCTAGGAATCTCTCTTGGCCTTCCTATCTGAATTCACACAGTGTGGTGTTCTCCACATTTCAAGTGAATTTAGTACTGCCATCATAACTGTTGGCGCCTTCAAACTTTTATGGTCCCTGGTAGGTAGGTGGTCATTACACTGGCTGAATGACTGATTTACTGCAATTTCTCTTTCAGTGGGCCCAGGGGGGAGACCAATGACCATTATTTGAGCAGGTTTCCAATGTCCTTTTTATTGACTGCGTGAAATCCATTTGTCTTTGCAAGCTAGCTCTGAGTGGGGTGCACAGGGTTTGGACAGGAATTATTTTAACAATTTATGTGTACTTTCTAGGCTACTATCACAAACTGCCACAAACTGGATGGCTTAAAACAATAGAAATGTATTCTCTCACTGTTCTGAAGACCAGGCATTTAAAATTTAGGTGTTAGCAGGGTTGATTCCTTCTAGAGCTACGGTCCCCAAGCCCCGGGCTGCAGAGCTCCACCGTGCCCTGCTGTCCGTGTAGAAATTGTCTTCCATGACATGAGTCCCTGGTGCCAGAAAGGTTGGGACCTGCTGCTCTAGAGGATCTAGGAGAGAATCTGATCTGTTACCCTCGGTTGGCTTCGAACCATCCCTGGCTTATAGCCACGTAACTCCATCTTCACATGGCCTGACCATCTCTGTCTCTGTCTCAAACCTCTGTTTCCTTTCTCTTAAAAGGATACCAGGCATTGAGTTTAGGGACCAACTTACATTTGCAAAGATTGTGTCCACATAAGGTCACATGCACAGGTCTGGGGTTGGGGTTAAGACTTGGCCATATCTTTTGGGGGGTGGCTGGGGGAGACACATCTAGTAACAGCATAAGTACTTAGTTCGTTCGTTTCAGGCTCCTTTGAATGACTTTATTTCCCTCACACTGTCTCCTGCCTGTTCCAACAGATAACAAAGACCTCTGTTAGATTGTGAGCTGGGATTCTTCCCCCAAACTCTTTTGAGGGGCACAGTTCTTAGCTTTTTCTCTCTTGTCACAGGTGCTCCAATGAGCCACCCAGGGAATGATGAAGAAGCGAGTGGGGAGGAATCGACGGCAAAGCGGCTTCGTCGGGAGGAGACTCACGTCTGTGAGAAATGCTGTGCGGAATTCTTTAGCATCTCTGAATTCTTGGAACATAAGAAAAATTGCACTAAAAGTCCACCTGTCCTCATCATGAATGACAGCGAGGGGCCAGTGCCTTCAGAAGACTTCTCCGGAGCTGTGCTGAGTCACCAGCCACCTAGTCCGAGCAGTAAGGACGGTCATAGGGAGCACAGTGGCAGCTCAGGGGACATGAAGGAGAAGCCAGGTGTGGAGTCAGTGGTGTACTTAAAGACAGAGACGGCTCTGCCACCCACACCCCAGGACATAAGCTATTTACCCAAAGGCAAAGTGGCCAACACTAATGTGACTCTGCAGGCACTCCGGGGCACCAAGGTGGCGGTGAATCAGCGGAGCGCAGATGCACTGCCAGCCTCTGTGCCCGGTGCCAACAGCATCCCATGGGTCCTTGAGCAAATCCTGTGTCTACAGCAGCAGCAGCTACAGCAGATCCAGCTCACTGAGCAGATCCGAGTTCAGGTGAACATGTGGGCCGCCCATGCCCTCCACTCAGGTGGGGCGGGAGCCGACACCCTGAAGACCTTGGGCAGCCACGTGTCCCAGCAGGTTTCTGCAGCTGTGGCTTTGCTCAGCCAGAAAGCTGGAAGCCAAGGTCTGTCTCTGGACGCCTTGAAACAACCCAAGCTACCTCATGCCAACATCCCTTCCACTGCCAGCTCTCTGTCCCCGGGGCTGACGCCCTTTGCACTGAAGCCAGATGGGACAAGGGTGCTCCCAAATGTCATGTCTCGCCTCCCGGGTGCTTTGCTGCCCCAGACCCCAGGCTCGGTGTTCTTCCAGAGTCCTTTCTCCACTGTGGCACTAGACCCATCCAAGAAAGGGAAAGGGAAGCCACCGAACATCTCTGCGGTGGATGTCAAACCCAAAGACGAGGCCATCCTCTACAAGCACAAGTGTAAGTACTGTAGCAAGGTTTTTGGGACTGATAGCTCCTTGCAGATCCACCTCCGCTCCCACACTGGAGAGAGACCCTTCGTGTGCTCTGTCTGTGGTCATCGCTTCACCACCAAGGGCAACCTCAAGGTGCACTTTCACCGACATCCCCAGGTGAAGGCAAACCCCCAGCTGTTTGCCGAGTTCCAGGACAAAATGGTGGCAGGAAATGGCGTCCCCTATGCACTCTCTGTACCTGTCCCTGTAGACGAGTCCAGTCTCTCTCTAGACAGCAAACCTGTTCTTGTAACCCCCTCTGTAGGGCTACCTCAAAATCTCTCTTCAGGGACTAACCCAAAGGACCTTGTGGGTGGCCCATTGCCCAGTGACCTGCAGCCCGGGCCTTCTCCAGAAAGTGAGGGTGGACCCACACTCCCTGGGGTGGGGCCAAACCATAATTCCCCAAGGGTTGGTGGCTTCCAAGGGAGTGGGACCCCCGAGCCAGGGTCAGAGACCCTGAAATTGCAGCAGCTGGTGGAGAACATCGACAAGGCCACCACTGACCCCAACGAATGTCTCATTTGCCACCGAGTCCTAAGCTGCCAAAGCTCCCTCAAGATGCATTACCGCACCCACACTGGGGAGAGACCATTCCAGTGTAAGATCTGTGGCCGAGCTTTTTCTACCAAAGGCAACTTGAAGACACACCTCGGGGTTCACCGAACCAACACGTCCATAAAGACGCAGCATTCCTGCCCCATCTGTCAGAAGAAGTTTACCAATGCCGTGATGTTGCAGCAGCATATTCGGATGCACATGGGCGGTCAGATTCCCAACACACCCCTGCCGGAGAATCCCTGTGACTTTACGGGTCCCGAACCGGTGATGGTCAGTGAGAACGGCAATGCGAGTGCCATCTGCCATGATGATGTCGTTGAAAGCATCGATGTAGATGAGGTCAGCTCTCAGGAGGGCCCCAGTAGCTCCGTGAAGGTCCCCGGGCCTCTCACCAGTATCCACTCTGCATCGCCCACTCTAGGGTTCGCTATGATGGCATCTTTAGATGCCCCAGGGAAAGTGGGTCCTGCCTCTTTTGGCCTGCAGCGGCAGAGCAGCCGAGAAAATGGTTCAGTGGAGAGCGACGGCTTGACCAACGACTCGTCCTCACTGATGGGAGACCAGGAGTATCAGAGCCGAAGTCCAGACATCATGGAAACCACGTCCTTCCAGGCACTGTCCCCAGCCAATAGCCAAGCAGAAAGCGTCAAGTCAAAATCTCCCGATGCTGGGGGCAGAGCCGAGAGCTCCGAGAACAGCCACACTGAGATGGAAGGTGATAGAGCTTTGGATTTAACTTATGTCCATTTTGGGCTCAAGGTCATCAAAAAAGGAGCCTGGGTTGAAATTTACAAATGGAGAGTATGATCTGACGCCGCCCTTTCTGTAGGGCAGTTAGCTTTTCTGTACCTCTGGGTAGAGGGAAGTAACAACTACCTCTATCCTAGTAATGAACGTGCTTGTATACATACTGTTGATGCAGTTGGGTGTGGACAGCATGCTTGTTTTGTTGGTTTTTATTTTCGTCTTTGAGCTCCATGGAGACATATGGGTAATCTTAAGTAAATTCCAATAGAAATATGTTCGGGGAAGTGGGCACTGCTCTTTGGCCACTGAAGTCAGCCATAGTTCCTTGATTCTGAGGTCTCACTCCCTAACATAATGTTCACAAATTAATCACTCTTGAGGGGAGGAAAGACTAGCTCATTTTAAATGCACATATCTATTAAGCGGTGCCTGTTGATGTCATTAATGATAAAATAGGGGAACACCTGCATCATAGAATCACAGAAAGATGGTGTCTAGGCACAGTTTAAAGGTGGCTTCTATTTTGAAGAATGAATGAGTGTTGGAAGATAAAGGTTTGGATTTTTTTTTTTTTCCCGTCCGCATACCAGGTCGAAGCAGTCTCCCTTCAACATTTATCCGAGCCCCACCAACCTATGTCAAAGTTGAAGTTCCTGGCACGTTTGTGGGACCCTCAATCTTGCCCCCAGGGATGACCCCTTTGTTAGGCCCGCCACGCCGACAGCCCAAGCAACACGGCTGCACGCGGTGCGGGAAGAACTTCTCCTCTGCCAGTGCGCTGCAGATCCATGAGCGCACCCACACTGGAGAGAAGCCTTTCGTATGCAACATGTGTGGGCGAGCTTTTACCACCAAGGGCAACCTGAAGGTGAGTTCCTCTAGGCTTCGGCAGGGGTGGGAGCTGGGTGTTGAGCGGCATCTCTTTGTTGGCATGATCTGTAATGGATGAGTCCTTTCATTAAGACCATGTGGGATATATAGTCAACATCTCATAGCTGGCTCTCGAAATATTTTAAAGAAATATATTTTCTCATGTTACAGCATTTCAGGTTGGACTGCTGCTCACAGTCAGTGGGATAAGGAAGCATTGTGACTGTAATGGGTAATGGCTTTTTCTCATCTTAGTGGCACATAAAATAATGGTGCATTTTACAAGTGATGCTATCTGGGAGCAGAATGAGGTTTACTTTATGGCCCTGTCTTTTAGTCCAACGTGGGAAGTTTTCTTTCCAGTGTTAGGATTCAGTTCCATGATTTCTTAGAAGAGTAGTTAAGTAGATGTATGACATAAAGTCTGGAGGCATAGATGGTGTATGTCATATGAGGTGATGTGGTATGTGATCATCTAGACTTGCTGACCACTCTCCATTGGTTTTTGTTTTCCTAATCTACTAAATTGAAATAAATACCATGAGTTAAATGTGTGTATGATACAGTACCACTGGAGTTTAAAAAATAGAGCCTCTAGGTTATCAGCCATTGCTTTTAAAAACTGAGCAGCTAGGTCCTTCCAGAAGGTGGTCTATATTATTGTTGTCATTATTGTTAGGATAAGTTGGTTTCACCTAAGCTTTCACCAGGGAGGAATTTCCCATGCAAGGATGGAAAGCATACTGGCATGGAACACAGGGTGGAAAGAGGGAACATGGGTTTTCTTTCTTTGTTTTTTGTTTTGTTTTGTTTTGTTTTGTTTTGTTGAGACAGAGTCTCACTCTGTTGCCTGGGCTAGAGTGCCTTGGTGCCAGCCTAGCTCATAGCAGCCTCAAACTCCTGGGCTCAAGCGATCCTGCCTCAGCCTCCTGCCTCAGCCTCCCGAGTAGCTGAGACTACGGACGTGCACCACAACACCCAGCTAATTTTTTTATTTTTAGTAGAGCAGGGGTATCTCTCTTGCTCAGGCTGGTCTTGAACTTCTGAGCTCAAGCAATCCTCCCGCCTCAGTGTCTCAGAGTGCTAGGATTACAGGCTTGAGCCACCGCTTCCAGCCTGGTGTAGCCTTTCTTTTGGCAATAACTGACAGCTTCTTCTAGAAATTAACAAGTCACTTTTCTTCAAGCCCAATGGAATAATAGCTGATAACTTCTTAGTAAAGTTGAAGTGAGAATGGCTGAGAAACCTGGTACCTAGGACAGAGTCTTTAAACTGTTAAAGAGGCCAGAAAGGACTTGAAAATTTGAAAGCCAGGCAGGGAGAAGAGTTGAGGAAAGCAGCCAGGTTGGAGAAGCGACAGGTAGCAATAGCGTCTCGGTTAGAGGAAGCCTTGCCTTGCCTACCACCCTGGATTAATACCCTCCAGTTCCCTCCATGGCCTCCTTCCTGTGTCTTTCCCAGGGAGGTTTATTTTTCTCTGTAGCAATGATTACAGTCGTTGATGTACTAAAGTGTGAACGTCATCCGGGCAGGAGCTGTTTTGTTTACAAATAGTTTAATTCAAATTTTTATTTAAACACTTGTAGAGTCACGGGTGATGAGAAATAATAACAGAGACATCCTTGTACACTTTGCCTGGGTTTCCCCATTGATAGCATTTTTGCGAAAGTATAGTATAGTGGCACCACCAGGATATTGACAACGTTACAATCTATTTATCTTACTCAGATTCTTTTATTCGAGTGTGTGTGTTGTGTTCTGTACAGTTTTATTACCTATGTGGGCTTCTGTATTCACAAATTTTAACCCTAGCATTTGGAATAATGCCCGGCACACAATAGGGGTTCACATTAAGTGCACATATGATTGGTGCCACAGAGACAGTTGGAGAATATAAGCTTCACTTGAGTTGCCCCAGCAGGATTGTTGGCCAGATGATACATGAGACCTAATTTCTAAACATGAAGTACAGATAGTCTTTGGGAGAACGGTCCACAATCTGTAGAAACCAGTCTTTGGATACCTGTACAACTATTGTGTTTTTCACTTTTGGTACAGGATTCAATAAATTACATGAGCTTTTCCATGCTTTATTATAAAGTAAGCTTGGTGTTAGATGACTTTGCCCACCTGAAAGTTAACATAAGGGTTCTGAGCATGTTTAAGGTAGGCTGGACAACTAACTTATGATGGGTTTGTTGGGTCAAAGTCCCATCATAAGTTTAGCAGCATCTGTATGTTCCAGTGCTCCTTAGGGAGAGCTAAACCCATATGCAGACTGATTTTGGCTTGTCAAAGAGCAATCAGATCTCTATTTTGATGAAAACCTTTCTGTCCTCCTTCCGTAGGTCCACTATATGACGCACGGGGCCAACAACAACTCAGTGCGCCGTGGGCGGAAGCTGCCCATGGAGAACGCCATGGCTGTGTTAGCTACGGAGGCAAAGAGAGTCTCAGAAATGTTTCCCAAGGACGTCCTGGCCCCTGCGGTGAACACGGAGCCTGTGGTGTGGAACCAGTACACCAGCATGGTCAACGGCGGTCTGGCCATGAAGACCAATGAGATCTCTGTGATCCAGAGCGGTGGGATCCCCACCCTCCCGGTTTCCCTGGGCGCCAGCTCCGTCGCGAATAGCGCCCCTGTCTCCAAGATGGATGGTTCCCAATCAGGTGTCGGTGCCGATGGGGAAAAACCAGGTGCAACTGACAGCGTTCCCAAACACCAGTTCCCTCACTTCCTGGAAGAAAACAAGATTGCGGTCAGCTAAGCTAAAGGAGAACTGGCACAGAAGGAAAAACACAGGCAGAGTGAAATCTTTCTAGAATCTGCTTTTTTTTTTTTTTTTTTTTTCATTTTCTTACAGAACCCATCTCTTCCTGTTTTCTTTTTCTTAAACACGATATGCAAATGATGTTTACTAAGGTTGCGACCACAACCTCGGGCAGTCTTACAATCACGATTGTTGCTATGCTGCTTTGCAAAAAATGAAAAAATCAAAAAAGAAATTCATACCAAAACAAATAACAGACTGGAATTTTTTTTTTTTTTTTTAATTTTGGAAAGAAGCGGGTCTTGCAAAGTAGCTTTGTTACTTATGATAAACTGTATACATAGAACCTTTGTACAACCTAGAGTGACTTTTTCCAAAGACTGTTAACCTATTTCAAGGTAGAACAGTTGGAATTTACTGAACCACAGTGGAAAAGACAACTACTTAGCCTAATTTGGGGGGAGGGGTCCTGTATACTTCCATGGTAACTGCGGGTAAATGGACAAGGTCTATCATCTATTTAGGGACCTGTTTTATATGCCCCCAACCCTGTCCCCATCTTTTTTCTTTTCTTTTTTTTCTTTGAATGTACTTAAAAAACAACAACAAAAAAACCCCCTAAGGTTGTAGAATTATAAAATTCCTTCAACCTTAGAACCTTAAGTAGGATGCCCTCAAATGGACTTATTTTAGTCCTTAGGGAGTCAACGTGTGTGTTGCTGCTTATTTAAATACAGTTCATTTGGAACCCCAAGAGTGCCAATACTCCCCACACTTCCTGGATGCCTTCGTCTTCCTGAACACCAGAAGAGGTGGGCACCTGAGCGGGGAATCTCAGGTGACTTAATGTAGTTCGCCAGTGCCTACTCTGTTCAAGAACTTGGGTTTTCATTCTTGAGAAGAAGCTCGTGGAAGGGTGTGTTTCCTGTCACAGGCTCACATGCTGATTGTGTTGTTTAATCTCCTTGGTGTGATTTATGCCAAGTAATTATGAAGATTTTTTTTTCCCTCGCTGAGTATTTCATGAAGGCTACGAAGTTGGAACAGGCAAGTCCTGGGTGTGAAAGCTTTAATTTATCTACCTCATTTAATTTTTTTGTTTGTAGCCATAGTCTCTATTTTCCTATTTTATGACCGCTGAAGTATTCCCAGACCCCGTCTTAAACCTAAGAGTCGACATATTGATGGGAACAGCTAGATCTTTGAGATGTTTTTTGTGATTCCTGTTTTTGTAATCTCCTTTTGTACATGTAATAATATTGAACAAATGATGAAACAGTTGCTCTAACGGTTTAACAAGGGAGGAGAGAGAAAGACCTTAACTTTTGGGTGGAGAAGGATAGAGAAGTCTTTCCCCTCTCTGTGGAAGGCCCTTACTAAGAAGTGGATCGAGACTGTTACCAAAAGTTTTGTTTGTTAGTTATTGCACCTGACTTTAGGATTCCCCTCCCCCCCCTTTTTTGCCAAGTTGTGCCTTTCCTTCTGGAATTGTAAGTGAACACAATAATAGTAACTGTTTACACTGTGAATTGGATATTGTTACATAGAACACACCAGTGGCTTTCTCACTGTTGAGCTAATGCCTTGTGAATGTATGATCTACGGAGAAACCCCTGTAGCTGTACCTGCTGATGCTGACTGTTGGAAAATAAATCTTGAATGTTTTATTTCTCACCAGGTGTGTATGTAAGTTTTTGTGGTACTTTCTCCTCTAAACCTGAGAATCTTTACTTGACAGTCACTTCCAGCCGCTTCCAGGCCCTGTAGTTCCTAGAGTCAAAGATCCACATCTGGTTACAGCCATACCTGCTCCATTCTGAAGCGCTCACAAATAACTCCACCTGTGGGCTGGCACCTTCTTTCCTTTTTAAGACATAAAACTTTTGTTAGAGGCTTGCTTGTGACCACGGAAGGCTCACCATGCCTTGGATTGCCCTGCATCACAACACATTCTAACCTGGTACAAGTCACTTGGCAAAGACTATTTATTGTCCATCATCTCAGACTGCTTAGAAGGGAGAGGGCTGAGCAAGTAGGGAGAAATGGAGAGTCACAGGTGAATAAGCTCTGGGGGCCTGCATAACATTTGTACCTACAGTCAACAATAACATACACACCTAAAAATTGTAAGAGGGTAGGCCAGGCACGGTGGCTCATGCCTATAATCCTGGCACTCTGGGAGGCTGAGGCGGGTGGATTGTTTGAGCTCAGGAGTTCGAAACCAGCCTGAGCAAGAGTGAGACCCCGTCTCTATTAAAAAATAAAAAAGGAATTAGCTGGACAACTAAAAATATATAGAAAAAATTAGCCGGGCATGGTGGCGCATGCCTGTAGTCCCAGCTACCTGGGAGGCTGAGGCAGGAGGATTGCTTGAGCCCAGGAGTTTGAGGTTGCTGTGAGTGAGGCTGACGCCACAGCACTCTAGCCAGGGTGACAGAGCGGGACTCTGCCTCAAAAAAAAAAAAATTTGTAAGAGGGTAAATCTCGTTTTAAGTATTCCTAAGGAAATTTACTAACAAAAGGGAATGGGCTGAGAGTCACACAGGAAGTGGTATTTAATGCCAAGGAAAGATCCTTAGAGAAGGTGGAGAAAGCTCATCAGGCAGAGGTGCAAAGGCGAGACCAGGTGGGTGTCTACTGGCAGAGGACTCTCTTGCCCACCTATCGCAACATTTGTCCTTGTGCAGCCAGTGGCAAGAACCCAGCGTTAGGTCCCAGGAGAGTGTTGCGTGGGTGTGGATGAACAGCGTCCTGGTTGCCTAGGATTACAGTCTTTGGTCACTGTGTCAGCTTCCTTTGCAGGGGGGTGCCCTCCTCCCCCAGGGTTTGCCTGTCTTTTGACCTTAATTTAGGGTCAAGCAGCCACTGTATCACGTCTGGGAGCAAGATTCACCCACCCCTTCAGATAACTGACGTGGACACTCTCATGTAAACTAACATACGCTGGTCCCAAATACCTACAGTTTTCATCCTTCCTCCCACTTGAGACTAACCTACAGTTTTATTTTATTTACTTATTTTTTGGAGACAGAGTCTTGTTCTGTTTCCTGGGGTAGGGTGCGTTGGCATCGGCCTAGCTCACAGCAACCTCAGACTCCTGGGCTCAAGCGATCTACTGCCTCAGCCTCCTGAGTAGCTGGGACTACAGGCACGAGCCACCACGCCCAGCTAATTTTTTCTCCTTTTGCTAGAGACGGGATCTCCGCTCTTGCTCAGGCTGGTCTCTAACTCCTGACCTTAAGTGAACCTCTGGCCTCAGCCTCCCAGAGTGCTAGGATTACAGGCGTGAGCCACCGCACCTGGCTACTTTTGTGTCTTTCTAGATTCAAATGTATAAGACTTATTTTACTTAAGTGAAAAATTGTGTTTTCACTTCTCCCACAAATTTTAAACATCTTGCCAAGCCAAAATCCATTTCTGGCTAATCATTTAACACATTGACTGCCACACTAGAAAGAAGTGTTTTTCTTTGGGGCCATGGTGCTTTATTATGAAAATAGAATAAAAACTTCAAAAACAAAATGATCCTTTCTAATTTAATGAAAAATTTGTTATTTCTATTGTTTTCTGTTCGTGAGTTATATGCAACTTGAAAAATAGTTCATGCAGCTCCCAGGGTGAAGAGATGTGAGTTACAAATGCTCCACGAGGCCCCGGGCTCAAAACTAGCATGAGTTAAACACAATTCACATGGCAGTTAATGTGTTAAAAACACCTGCAATAACACAAGAATGATGTCTAATCCGCTATTGCCACCAGTGCTGGTGTTTTCTCCCCAGACTTTTTTATTAAGTAACTTTGAATGTCTTTGCGGCATAACTTTTCTTGCACTTGAATTATCTCCAGGGTAAATTCCTGCTTGGGATTGCTAAAACAAAGATTATTAATCTTTTCCCGTGTGTTTGCTGTTTTCATAACAACACAGTGTGTACTCTGTGTGCGGTGCATGCATGTACCATTTTCCTCAGCCCTAATGTTTGAAGCCAATTTTCAAAGGGTGGGTTGTGAGTGTATCTGCATAGTGTGGACACACACTGCATAACTTTGTAAATATCTATATCTATATCTATATCTATGACAGTGGTCCCATATGATAATACCTTATTTTTACTGTATGTTTTCTGTATTTAGCTGCGTTTAGGTATACAAATACCATTGTGTTATGATTGCCAACAGAATTCAAGTACAGTAACATGCTGTAGAGATTTGTAGCCTAGGAGCAATAGGCTATACCATGTAGCCTGGGTGTGCGGTGGGCTGTACCATCTTGGTTTGTGTAAGTGGACTCCATGATGTTCATGCAATGACGAAGTCGCCCAACAATGCATTTCTTAGCACATATTCCTGTCATTGCCCGACACATGACTTTCTAGAGATTATCTGAGTTTGTGGAGCACGGAAGGGAAGTTATACAGCTGCCATAGAACTAGCTCTGACTGATCACCTGCCTGTCTTGTGTCTTGTATGGGCTCTGTGTATTCGAAGTTGTGTTTTTGATACTTGATGATTTAAGAGGTTTGCTGAGTCTTGGTGATACAATTTTTACCTTTCACGCTGATTTTTAAGAATAAATGCTTCCACTCCCCTCTCCCCACCTTAGGTTGGCGCCCCCAGAGCCTGTTTTGCATGGGGAAAGGAAGTAGGGTATAGGAAGGTTCCATTCAGTTACATCTGACCCAACCCAGGTTGGGCCAGATGACTGGTGCTAAACCACAGCATCAAGGAAAGTGTTGACACCTCTGGTTCACAGGAAGCTCTCAATTGAATTTCAAAGGCAACGGCTCACAGTGACATAACCTGTTATTTACAACTCATCAGATCTTTTGAGCCCAAACAGGAAATTTTGCTAGTGTTAGTATGCATAAGTCCAGAAACAGAAAATCAGCAAGAAATTAGATAATAAAGGTGCATTTCAAATCAGTGGGTAAAGGATGGGTTCACCATGAGATAATTTCATTTGAGAAAGAAGTCCCAGCTCAACACTTGCTGGGTGTTCTGGGGCAGGATACTAATTTACTTTATAGAACCTGTAACCTCCATCTGCAAATTGGGTATGATGTTTGAGTCATAGAATTCTGGTGAGATTAGATGAGATGATGAAAATGTTTAATCTGGGACAAAGTAAGCATTCGGTGTGGTAGCCATTGCTGTTTCTTTTGTTTGTCTCAAGATCTAAACTCTCCTACTTAGGCAGAATGTGTCCCAACTCCTGATTCATCTGTTGACACAGAGAGGAGGTCACCTGGGTCACAAGGCAGCTGGCGATGGGCAGCAGCTTTACCTTGAAGAAGGCAGGAGCTTTTGAGCTCATAGACCAGGGGCCATCAATGCAGTGGCATATTTCATCATTTCATGATTGTTTGCTTTGAAAATATAAAAAATATTGTTTGGTCAAAAAAGAAAGAGTGAGGTTAATTTTCAGGGTATGCTTTCCACGTGTTTCTTCAAATGAGGTGACACAAACCACTGAATGTTTCAGCCTGGCTCACACATTTCATTGATTATTACTGTGCATTTTACCACCCTCCACCACCATCGACAGACACCCCAGGACATTCAGATGGCCTGTGGTTGGAAGTCACAGGTGACAGAACCCTGCTGATTCCAGGGCCCTTCGTTGGTGTTAGGGAGGCCCATTTTGAGTTCATGAAAGAGCTGTTTCTGATCTTGTATTGATTAAGTTCAAATCTAAACACGATGGCTGCTAATTCACACCTCCCCTTTCTTCTCTCCTTGGTATTGCTCATCTGGTTCATGGATTCTGCACCCATAACATATTCCTTTAAAGGGGAGCATTTTTTTCTGGTGGAGTAATTATCCTAGGTCCTACCAATTCTGCCTGTTCTGTTTTCTGTTTCCAAACAAATTCATTAAGTACTTAAAATAAGGAACCTATTTCTGTTTCAGAAAAGGAGTTCGCTTCCAAAGCTATCAAAGTGATCTAATATGCCTGCAAAAAAACCTGCTTTCTGTCAAGTGTGCCTCTGTCTAGGCGTTTCTGCTCTTGGCTCCCATGAAAATTCATTGTAGCTTTTTGCCTTTAAAAAAAAAAAATCAGATCCTTATCACTTTGCTGTAACCAATTTCAACTATTTTTAAGTATCAAAATAAAACTGGAGCCGGCACGGTGGTGGCGCCTGTAGTCCGGTCTATGCAGGAGGATGGGGCAGGAGGATCATTTGCGTCCAGGAGCTCAAACCCAGCCTGGGCAACATAGTGAGACCCCATCTCTAAAAATAAAGAAAGAAAGAAATAAAAATGGAGTATTAGTTCGAGTAGGGCAAAAGGAGCACAGGAAGTAAATTTGCCTCAAATAAAATTGGACCTCAGAATTGTACTAAGATAAAACCCTGCAAATGTGTTAAGAAAAAAAAAAAAGAAGCATCAAGCTCTGCATATTAAAGTGTAAAGTATGTTTGCAAGTGACCTTTCTGGGAGAAAAATGAATATCCCAAATAATTTGGATTTCTCCACTGCTCATCCTTAAATAAAAAAAAAACAAAAAAAAAACCCAGTGAAACAAATCACCTTCCATATCACCTGCTGGTTAAGTACGGTAGATGTACCCCGTGACCTGGTGTTGACATTCGTTTTCCCTCTCCTCTGTATTTATATGTCAATTTTTGTTTTGTTTTTAATGCTTACTGACTATTCTGATAGGAGAAATTATTTTCACTGACCTCCTTAAATGTTCTGAGTTGATTGTGGAGTCAGGGACTGATTCTGTCTTCATCTTCATTTTCTGATGTGGCAAAGACAATAGAAGAGGGAGAATAAGAAACTCTCAAATTGAATTTAGGATTGCTAATCTTTGGAATTATATGAGCCTGTAATTTTTTTTTTTCAGATAAGTTCTCACTATGGTGCCCAGACTGGCCTTGAAATCCTGGCGTCCAATGATCCCCCTGTCTTGGCCTCCTAAAGTGCTGGGATTACAGGTGTGAGCCACTGCACCCGGCCCTCCCTTAAAAAAACAAAACAAAACAATTTTACAGCCACGAGTGGTGGTGCTTGCCTATAGTCCCAGCTACTCGAGAGGCTGAGTCTCACCTCAGAAGATCTAGCTAAGACAGTTGATGAAGGTGGCTACACTAAACAACAGATTTTTAATGTAGACAAAACAGCCTCCTATTGGAACAGGATGCCATCTAGGACTTTCACAGCCATAGAGAAGTCAACGCCTGGCTTCAAAGCTTCAAAAGGACGGGTTGACTCTCTTATTAGGGGCTTATGCTGCTGGTGACTTTAAGTTGAAGCCAGTGCTCATTTACCATTTTGAAAGTCCTAGGGCCCTTAAGAATTATGCTAAATCTATTCTGCCAGTGCTCTAGAAACAGAACAACAAAGCCTGGATGCAAGCATATTCGTATACAGCACGGTTTACTGAATAAGCCCACTGGTGAGAGCAACTGCTCAGGGTAAAAAAAAAAGATTCCTTTCAAAAGATTACTGCTCATTGACAATGCACCTGGTCACCCAAGACCTCTGATGGAGATGTGTAAGGAGACTAAAGTTGTTTTCATGCCTGCTAACACAACATCCATTTTGCAGCCCATGGATCAAGGAGTAATTTCAACTTTCCAGTCTTATTGTTTAAGAAATGCATTTTGTAAGGCTACACATAGCTGCCACAGATAGCAATTCCTCTGATGGATTTGGGCAAAGTAAATTGAAACCTTCTAGAAAGATCTAACCATTCTAGATACCATGAAAAACATTCATAGTTCATGGGAGGAGGTCAAAACATCAACAGGCGTTTGGGAGAAGTTGATTCTAACCTTCATGGATGACTTTGAGGGGTTCAAGATTTCAGCGAAGGAATAACTGCAGGTGTGGTAGAAATAGTAAGAGAACTAGAATCAGAAGTGGAACCTGAAGATATGACTGATTTGTTGCAATCTTAGGATAAAATTTGAATGGATGATGAGTTGCTTCTTATGGATGAGCAAAGAAAGTGGTTTCTTGAGATGGTATCCACTCCTGGTGAAGATGCTATGAACGTTGTTGAAATGACAACAAAGGATTGAGAATATTACCTACACTTAGTTGATAAAGCAGTGGTAGGGTTGAGAAGACTGACTCCAATTTTGAAAGAAGTTCTACTGTGGGCAAAATGCTATCAGACACGATTGCATGGTACAAAGAAATATTTCATGAAATGAAGAGTCAATGGATATGGCAAACTTCATTGTTATCTTATTCTGAGAAATTGCCACCACACCCTTCAGCAACTACCTCCCTGATCAGACAGCAGCCATCAACATTGAGGTAAGACCCTTCAGGAGCAAAAAGATTAGGATTCACCAAAGGCTCAGATGATCATTAGCGTTTTTTAGCAATAAAGTATCTTTTAAACATAATGCTATTGCCCAATTAATGGACAACAGTATAGTGTAAACATAACTTCTACACATGCTGGGAAGCCAAAACATTTTTATGACTTGCTTTATTGTCATATTTGTTTTATTGTCTTGGTCTGGAACCAAACTTGCAATATCTCCGAGGTATGCCTATATAAAATGAATGCATGTCAAATAATTTATTAACAGACTTTACAACTGATTCAAAGGAGCATTTAAGAAGAACTCCCAAATTCCAGGCAATCACTAATATTGACATAAATTTAGAAATAGATGAAAAACATGGTCAATATCCACAGGCAATAATTGCATTCCACTGGCCAAAATCATTTGCATTTCTATGGACAAGACTCATTTGCATTACTATCAGTTTTCTACAATTTATAGAGCTGTAAAAAATCTCAAGGACAATGAAAGACACAGTTGACCTAGAAGAGTGTGCTAGACTGGTCATCAAGTCATCTTTCTGCTCCTTTCAACATTGTTTACGACTTTCACTAGGATGTGATGTCCTTGAAGCCAGGACTGTGTCTTGTTAACCGTATTCCTAGTGCTTGGAACACTGTAGGTCCTCACTGAAGACTACCTGAATGAATGATCAAGTCTTCTCTCAATTTTTCCCTAAACTTCCTAGTGCCTTTTTTGGAGGTAAAAACAACATTATTAGATCCCAGCAAGATACTGTTGCTTGTGGAAAGCTCTTACCCTAAGTGTTCTTTCTTTCCAAAAAAAGGTGGGGAGAGGATTAGATTGGTAAGTGTTACAGATACAGTCTTACTAGAGGTTTAAAAATTATTTATGCTTGAGCTGGGCGTGGTGACTCATGCCCATAATCCTAGCACTCTGGGAGGCTGAGGCAGGAGGCTTGAGGTCAGGAGTTTGAGACCAGCCCGAGAGAGAGCGAGACCACATCTCTAAAAAAAGAAAAATTATTTATGCTGGGTGTGGTGGCTCAAGCCTGTAATCCCAGCTATTTGGGAGGCTGAGGCAGGAGAATCCCTTGAACCCAGGAATTCAAGACCAGCCTAGGCAATAAGATTATTTTAATCTCAGATATTTTAATCTCAGATTTAAAAAAAAGTTATTTAATATCACATTCTAGCCCAGTGGTTCTCAACCAGGGACAATTTTGTCCCCCCAGGAGACATTGCACAATGTCTGAAAAAAATTGTGTTTGTTATAACTGGCACTTGGCGGCTACTGGCATCTAATGGGTAACAACCAAGGATGTTGCTAAACATCCTACAATGCATAGGACAGACCCCCATAATAAATAATCAGCCCGAATGTCAATATTGCCAAGGTAGGGAAACTGCTCTAGGGAATACCTAGAGTATTCATTCAGAGAATTCATTGAGAAAGAAGATTCTAGGCACCAACAGGACTTCATGTCCTCACTCCCCAGCCTGAGTTTATCCAGGGCATTTTGATTAATTCTGAGTTCCCATTATCCCTGCCTCCTCCATCCCTCATCACTGCCCTGCCCTTGACTTTTTGCCCACTTGCCACTAAACACTCCTTCCTTACAGCAGAGCTAAACAGCAGCAGCCAGCCTGGGGGTCTGTAAATATAAGGCTTCCTGGTGGCGGGACTGAGCGTTTCAAGGTATATTCTGGCCTGGGCCTGGCATCCATCAGGGATGTTGCTTAACCGTTGTGGGCCACAGTTTCTCTGATTTCTGGAAAGCAGAGGCTGGACTCGATTATGTCTCCAAGACCTTTCTGCTCCAAGCATCTGGGAGTCAGTGGCTCACTGCACCCAGGACCTGTGGGATGGACAGGGTTGTCATGGACCCCTGAAAGGAACTTCTGAGGAAGCAGAACCATGAGTTGACTATTCCTGGGGCTGTGCAGAGAAGGCAGGGCAGGGTCAGGAAGAGGGGTGCTGCATCCTCTGAGGGGGACCCCAGTATAACCTCCCGTATCCCATCACTGCCCCCGCCATGTTCTCCCAGAACCTGAAACTGCTCTTGAGACCCCATGGGCCTCTCCCATCTCACTCAAGCATCTGGATCTCTCTCAAGATGAGATAAAATCCCATAAGTACCTCCCTTCCTGAGGGGTTGCCTTGTTGGAAGGGAGTTTAAAAAAAAAAAACAGTCCTCTCCTCCGATTATAAAAGTGCAATGAAGAAAATTTGAAGAATGCAAAGGCAATAAAAAACACCTCTGATTTCACCCTCCCTTTTCAAATGAAAGTGTTATCACCTTTGGAGGATAATAGGGGGCTCTTCTGTTTTTAAAAATTTCGTGTATTTAAAGAAAAAAATTAT
Organism: Lemur catta; assembly: GCF_020740605.2. Taxonomy (NCBI): domain Eukaryota; kingdom Metazoa; phylum Chordata; class Mammalia; order Primates; family Lemuridae; genus Lemur; species Lemur catta. Next base: position 42,620,835 of record NC_059144.1, on the reverse strand, counting down.
TGTAAAAGCAATACCTGACCACTAGAGAAAAAGTAGAGAGTATTGGCGAAACAGAAAGAAGGAAAAATTGAAGATCCACCTGGATGTGCCACACTAACAAAAAATGTTAATACTTAGGAAACTGTGTGCCAAGGTTGGGGGCATGGATTCGAGTGGGGATATATGGAACTCTCTGGACTAATCTGCCCAAGTTTTCTGTAAATCAAAAACTACTAAAAAAAAAAGTCCATTAATTAATTTATATTATTTATTTACTTGTTTTTTATTTCAGAATGTTACAGGAGTACAAATGTTTTTTTACATGGATTGCTTTGGTACTGCCTTGAGTCAAAGTTGTAAGTGTGCCCATCACCCAGATAGTGTACATTGTACCTGGTAGGTATGATTTCACCCATGCCCTCCTTTCCCCCCTCCCTCCATTATATTTTTAAAACCCACCTGGAATCTTTTTTTCCCCAAACAATCATTGATAATACCATGGTGTTCATTCTTGAATTAGGGAAAAATAATAACATTCATAGTCATGGTTGTAAGAATTGCAATAGCTAATCTTTGATGAGTATTTACCATGTGGAAGACATTGTACTAAGTGCTTTTTTACATGTTCTCTTATTGCACTGAATCCTTCCAACAACCCTGCAAAAAATGATGCTCTCAGAGTGTTTCCTCTGTGTGCAGGCACCCTTCTCATTGCTTTGTGTATATGACTAACTCATTTAATCCTTCCAACAATCTTATGGGGCTGGGACGATCATTATCCCCCTTTCGTAGATGAGGAAACTGAGGCCCAGCCGAGTTTTCAACTTGCCTCAAGTTTCATGGCTGGGAAGTCGTGGAAGTGATACAGGATCCCAGATGAGGGAACTTCTACTGTTATTCCAGGTTTTAGAACACAGGGCACAATCTGATGAGGGTGGCCTAGCCCTAGGTGAGCTCCACAAGGGCTGCAGGAGCTTGAAGATATTTGGCATTAGGATTAGTTGGTGCCTGGAAGTGTCATGATAACTGTGGTTCAACTGGTCACTGGAGGCCATTTTTCCTGCTTTTTGGAGCATGAAAGACCAGGCCTGGGAGCCCAGCCTAGTTCCTGGCTAACCACATGGCTCTGTGCAGGCCACTGTGAGCTTCCATGTCCTTACCTGTAAAATGGGTCTGACCATTTGGACTGAACTGGCTGGGCTGTTGGGAATGTTAAAGGTGGACCTCTGCATGTTTTAGGTGCTTGATAAAAACAATAGCTCATGTTTATTAAATATCAACTGTGTGGGGGACCCTAGGTTAAAGTTTTATGTTGCCTATCTGCTTGGTCTTCTCTGGTACCCCATGTGGCAGCAGAGTGGAGAAGAGGGTGTGTGGGGTGTGAGAGGGATGGGAGATGGGGAGACCCACTCTGATGCCATAATTGGTCTGTGAGAGTGTTTACACTTCCTCTTCCTCCATTCAACAGCATTTATTGAGTGCTGACTGTGTGCCACACTACATATCAATGTAGGAGAGAGCAGGAAGCAAGGCACACCAGGTCTGTTGGCTGCAGAATGCCATTTTCTCTCCACAGGTGCAATGTAGCCATCTCTAACGACATGCTTCTTTTCTTGAGGAACTTCTTTGGGACATGAAATAAGTCATACTTCTTGGTTTGGGATCCTCCTAGATCTGCCTTCTTTTGCCCAGAGCCCAGACGCTGGGATATTTGGTGGTTTCACCCTATATCATAGCAAACATATTAAAAGGCACCCACACCCAACCTGAACTATCATTAGGTGTAACTAGTTAAAAGTCTGCTTTAGTTGCAGATGATGAATTTATAAGATTCCATTTTGAGGCTCTTTAATCACATAATGATTTTTAACCTCCCTCCCTTCCTTTGTTCTTTCCCACTATTTACTTTATTTTCTGCTCTCAACACTTTATCAGGCCTTTGGAAAGCTCCTGGCCCCTAGACACTGTGTGGAGAGTGTGCCAGTGGGGGGTGGATGTGGGCTGGGATGAAGAATTCAGGTGTGCGTGAGATTGTGAACCACAGTGGCAGGTGGAATGTGACTGATGTCTGAGGCCCGAGAGTGGGGCACATGTGTAAACCCCCAAGGTGGCTGGGGGAGCAGGTGTGAGAATGAAGTTTATCATAAACGTGTTTGGATAATATGTGTGTGAGATTGCAAATTCCAGGAATCCAGGTGTGAGGATGGTGAAGGGCGGTGAGTGAGGGAGTCTGAAAAGCTGAGTGAGCCAAGGTGTATGCCCCCATGTGACTGTCATTCCTGGGGGCACACACGTGTGAGGCCTCAGATGCAGGGTGTGTGGATGAGGGTGACCAACAGGGAGGTGAGTGACGGTGAATGCGGGATGTTGGGGGGCAGTGAGCAATGGCAGGTGTGTGCGTGCAGGGCTTGGGTGTGAAGGTGAACGTTGGTGAAAGTGAGCATGTGAGAGAATGAATGTGACTGATGGGCGCGCGTGTCCGGTGTGGGTGGGGGGTGAGTGTGTATGTGTGCAGGGCTGGTATGTGATTGTGGCTGTGGGATTCGGGGGGTGCGGCGGCAGGGCGCGCGCGTGCACGGCGGGCGTGGGCGGGGGGCGCGTGGCCGGGTGGGCGCGCGTGGGGGGCGCGCGGCGCGGGCCGGGGGCGGGGACACTGCGGCGGCGGCGGCGCGGACACGGCCCGGCCGCCCCCCGTGGTAGGCGCCGCGCGGAGCGAGCGGGCGCAGCGCGGAGCTCGGGCCCATGGTGCGCCCGTGTCCGTCGGTCGGGCCGCGCGGGCGGCTCCGCGCGTGGCCCGGCGCTCGCGAGCTCGCCCCCTCGCTGCGGGCCCGGCCCGCCCGCTGCCGCCGCCTCCTCCCCCGGGGCGGCGCGGCGCCGGCGGGCGGCGGCGCGGAGGCCGGACCGGGCGGCGGCCCAGGCGGCGCTGGGGGCGCGGCGGCCAAGGCGGGCGGCGCCGCCGACATGACGGACAACATCCCGCTGCAGCCGGTGCGGCAGAAGAAGCGGATGGACAGCAGGCCGCGCGCCGGGTGAGTGGGCCCGGGCCCGGCCGCCGTCCTTTGTCCGCGCGCCCGGAGCCCCGCGCCGGCCGGGCCTGACAGCTGGGCCGCGCGCCGCGTCCGGCGCCATGAGCCCGCGGCCGGGCCGGGAGGCTGCAGGCCCCTGGGCTCCCCGGCAGGGGAGGGCCCCGCGCCGGGCCCCCGCCCGAGCCGTCCCCCGTGGGCTCCAGCGCTCGGCTGCCTGGCTCCACTGCCCGCCTTCCCTTAGAAGCCCCGAGAAGCCGGGCCTGCTCCGGCGCTGTTTACGCGCCCGCGGATTGGGATCTGCCGTGCTTTTTAGCCGTTTGAGTGTTTCGGGCTTACTCTGTGTCCTTGTGACTACGATTTGGCCGGTATCAAACCGTGCTCCGGGCGAGGAGCCTTCCCCGGGAGCCTAGATATGCTTAGCTCCGGGGCGGGGGCGAGGATGGCCTACGTCGCGGGGTTCCCCCGCGGCGCCCCTGGGTTCCAGCCCCGAGAGGCCGCGCCGAGAACCACCTGCGCCCGCGTTGGCCGCTGGCCCCTCCGGCTCAGGGTGGACCCGATTAGCAGCCGCAAGAGGGTGGGAGGGGCTCCTGGTGGCCGGTTGATGACACTGGCCCCGGGGTCCCCCTCCCACACACATTTTGTGGGAAGGAACCCCCTCGCAGGGGCGGGGGCTGCCACCTGCTGTGCCCTTCCCGCAGTGGCAGACCCCGAGGGCAGCCTAGGCAACAGAGGCCTGGGTTTTCCCCCATTCGGAGAGCGGGGACGCGCTGGTATTTTGCCGTCTTCCTGCTCTGAGATGTCAGAGTGACCTGTTGAGGTTTGAGGGCTGTGGCATCGCCTTCGACAGACTTACCTGGGGGTGGGGGTGGAGTGGGGGAGTAAGCAGGTGAAAATGCATATTCCCAGGCGCCGCCTGGACCTGCCAGTCAGAGGTCTTGGGGGCGGGACCTGGAGATGTGCATTCCTACGGGCCGCTCAGGTGAGGCTGCTGCCCTGTGCGCGCCGCGACCCACCCTTTCCCTGAGTGTCCTGTCGCATCTGGGCACTTCCCTGTGGCGGCCGTTTATTGCAGCGTCAGTTGCTTGGAACGGGAGACGCAGGGGGTGGGGAGAGTGAACCCCTAGGGTGGCTTCACCAGGTGTCAGTGAAGTTAAAAAAAAAAAAAAAGAATGGTGCCGGCTGCCATTTTGTGGGGTCTTTGTCCCTGGCTTCCCTGAATCCTCTGGCTAGGGGGCCCCACGGATGTTCTACAGAGGAGACTGGAGCTTGAGGACATTAAGGGCTGCAGGGAAGATGCTGCAAGATGGAGACTGACCTCCGGATCGTCCGACCCAGAGACAGTTCCCGCACCCTCCTTCACTGCTCTCCTGCGTTTTAGTGATGACAGTTCTGTGCCTGGTGCATAGAGTACACACGCAGTAAATATTTTCATGAATTAACATAATCAGTGGACTCTAACGTCCTGTGGTTAATTCCTGTGGTTAATTCCTGCTGTGAACAACTATGAGACGCCTACTATGTGCAGGCGCCGTGCCAGGTGGTGGGGATGCAAATGTGAATTAAACAAGACCTGCCCAACAGGGTGGGTGTTCTGCCCGGGCTGTGCCTTGGAATCACCTGGGAACTCAAATAACTACCATCCCCTCCCCATTCTAGATCTTTGAATGAAGAATCCGGGGTGGGACCTGGACATCTGTATGTATATATTTTTTTTTCCCCAAAGCTCCCCTGATGATTTTAATATACAGTCATAGTTGAGAACTTCTGATTCAGTGCGTGAGAGAAAAATGCAGATTATTACTTAAAAGTGATCATTATTAGCATGATAGAAATATGCACTGTTAATATGGAGGCCCAGACGGAGGGGTGCAGATCATTTTATTTTGTGTACAATAAAAAGTTTCTGGTTGGTATTGGAATGGAGGATCACACCCTCTTTAGAGTTTGCCAGCTTTGGAACTAATTTATTTCCTGAACAGTGACATGGATTCAGATTCAAATCTTGTACCTGGAGTGGCATGCGTTTGCATAAATGTTCTTGTATATAATCTGCATTTTAGGAGTCAAGGTGGGGATCCCGATGTTTGAAAGTACAGAGAGATAGATGGAGGGGCTTCCTGAAATATAACTCAGGGGGTGGGGAGGCAGTGGAGAGAGGAGTGAGTTAAAGGAAGAAGAAACTGATATTAATACATGATGCATCAGCACTTGAGATCAATGGACCTGTTTTAATTCTTGCGACAACTGTGTGAGTTTTTGGGGTTAATTTCCCCATTTTATAGATGAGGAAACTAAGATTGATTAATGTTAAATAGCTTATTCATGGTAGCCAGGTGTGGTGGTATGCACTTGTAGTCTCAGCTACTCTGGAGGCTGGGGTGGGAGGATGGCTTGAGCCCAGGAGCTTGAGTGTGCAGTGAGCTATGATTGCACCTGTGAATAGCCACTACACTCCAGCCTGGGCAATATAGTGAGACCCTGTCTCTAAGAAAAATAACATGTTCATGGTCACAGAGATAGAGGGGGTGGATTTGAAACTGATCCACACATTTCATCTCATGATTCTAGGCAGTAAAGCTGTAGAATGGTGGGGATTTGTGATTAAAACAAAACAAACCCAAAAAAACAAAAAACAAGGTGCCACATGTCCTGGGGGACAGAGTGTAATTCTGGGGTCACTCAACAGGTGCTGCCAAGACATGCAGCTTCCTTGCTGGAGGAATCCTCTGACCCCACAGCTCTTTTCTTTCTTGAGAAAGTTACCACATCCTGATGTTGAGAAAACCGTTAAAATGGTTTAGTTAGGAAACCAGGCATTTGCCCCATATTGCCGGGAACCATTTTATGATGTCGTGTCCTTTGCTTCTGGCTGAATGGAGTTGCCCTCTTGGTGACACAGCAGAGATTGTTAGGAGCCCAGGCTCTGTCACTTATTAGCTGTGTGATCTTGGGAAAACTACTTTACCTCTCTGGGCCTCAGGTTTTTCATCTGTAAAGTGGGAATAACAGTAATTATATATACCTCATAGGGTTGTTTAATCTGGATAAACTTTAGAACAGTAAGTGCTCCATATGCCTTAGGTGTTTCCTGGCACTAATAGTGATAATTAGGTGTTTGCATGAGGTTTGCTATTGGGGTCTCCAGAATGTTTCTTTGAGAGGAGAAGGCCTTTGATGATGGGAAATTTAGAAATGTTACGGACTTCATTGTTCTTTCGTGGTCAAATTCAGGAAAATGGATATATAAGTATTCCATCCAGTTGTAGAGGCCCTGGTTGATATTGCAGAAAGGACAAGGGGCTTAGGCTCCAACCAGCCTGAGATTTTGCCTTGTCATAATAATAAATTCCAGGTTTTATGGCCAAATTGGACAAGGATACTTTGATGCTTGATATATTTGAACTTGGGATACTAGGAAGTTTTGCATATGAACTGGATTGAAAAAGAAGAGCTGATATTTAGGTACATATTCTACCATCATTTTTTAAAGCTTTATTAAGGTATAATTTACATAACATAAAATATAGTCATTGAAAGTGCACAATTCATTGATTCAAAAAAAAACAAATTTATGCAGTTGTACAACCATGACCGTAATACAGTGTTTTCCTCCCAAAACTGGATTACAGGTGTGAGATACCTCTCCTGGCCTACAATACAGTTTTTGAACATTTCCATCACCTCCAAAAGTTCCCTCCTGCTGTTTACAGTTAATCCCTTCTCTTGTCCCAGGCCACCACTGATCTGTTCTGTTTCTGTAGGTTTGCCTTTTCTGGAAATTTCACGTAAAGGAAGCCACACAGTATGTTGTCTTTTGTGGCTGGCTTCTTTCACTTAGCATAATGCTTTTGAGGTTTGTTTTTATTGCTTCATAGAATTACATTGTATGGATATATGATATTTTGTTTATCCATTTACCATGATGGACATTTGGGTGACTTCCAGTTTTTGGCTACTATAAGTAGCACTGCTAAGAACATTCAAGCCCTTGTGTGGATGTGTGTTTTCGGTTTCCTTGTCTACTGTGAGATATCGAGAGCCAGTTGGCCAGTTTTTCCTGTGTCTTCCGTGAGACCCCCATGGGTCTCATCTTCCTCTGTCTGATTGTTAAATGTTGCCATTGCTCAAAATTTGGTCCTGGACCTCTTCCCCTTCCCTGCTGCCCTGCTGGATGAGTTCATCCACACCCATGGCCTGAAGGAACCGAATCCTGCCTGCCTCACCGCCCCCCCCCGCCCCGGAACAAAACCAAACTTGTGGTCTTGCTCCTACCACAGGCCTGTTCTTCCTTCCTCTGGTGTTCCCAAGCTCAGAGAATGGGTCGCTAATTAATCCCCTAAATCGCTCAGGAATCTGTTCACATCCCCATTAGCACTGCCACCACCCTGGTCATCATGGTCCTTGTTGTTGTCATTGTCACCATTACCACTTGTCCCCTGCATCTCTGCTCTTCACTGTCTCGTGAGGTCTCTTTGCAACCAGGGCAGATGTAGCCAAATGGTGTGGTCATGACAGTGTTCTGCTTCAGACCCTCAGTGGCTTCCCAGCGCTGTGAGGCCCTGAGTGCCTTAGCCCTGCGCTGTCCCATCTGGCAGCTGCTAGCCTTGCATGGCTGTTTAAATTCAGATTTAAAATAGAGTAAATCAAATTGTAAATTCAGTTCCTCAGGGACACTCACCACCATTTCAGTGCCTGTCACTCCCATGTGGCCAGTGGTGCTGTGTTGGCTGGTGCAGATACAGAGCGTTTGCACCTCACAGAGACTTCTGTTGGGCAGTGTTGCTGCAGCCCCTGCCTGCTCCGTCCCCATCTCAACACACTCCGGCCCCTTCCTGGTCCAGCTCGGTGTCTCCTGCTCTCAGGCTCCCTTGTGATGCAGGCCCTTTGCACATGCTGTTCACATGTTCTGCCTGGAATGTACTTCTCTGCCTCTTCACATTGGCCTCCATGAAGCCTTTTTGGGGTCTTGAATCCTCAGGGGAGCTTTCCCCTGATGTTCCTGAGTAGAGATCAAATCTCACTCTGGGAGCCTCTCAGAGCACCTGCTCCTCTTCTTTCTCATCTAATTGCAGTTTGACATGTGCTGGTGTGATCATTCAGCTGGGGACACCATGGGGCCCTGGTCATTGACATCTTTATCACCATTTCACAGAGCCTGGCTTAGAGTAGGTACCCAATAAATCCTGTCAAGAGAAAGAGGACTGAAGCCAATCTATGTATTTATAAAAGGAGCAGAGTCAAACCTCTGCTCCTAGGAATAGAGTGAGGATAATCTCTTCTCGATGGTCCAGGCAGAAGTCTGTTGGACCTTCTCAAACTTCTGCCTTCTCATCTTCTGGTCATGCCTCTTGCTGGCTCAGAGATCCTCAGTGGTTCATGGAATCAAGTCTGCATGTCCTGACAGAATGCTTTGTGAGCGTGTGTGCGTGTGTGTGTGTGTGTGTGTGTGTGTGTGTGTGTTTCGGGCATAGGAGCCAGGACAAGGGAATGGCAGGCAAAGAGAAGACATCCTTGGACCCCCTCGGTCTGCCTTTTCCTTTGTCCCTGCACTGGCGGGGCGGGGGGGGGGCATAAGTTAGGTCCTGTTTGGCTTTTGAGATGACTTAATATTAGACCCACATTCTAGTGGAGACTTTTTTTTGGTGGGATTATGTTTTGTATTCTTTTATGATAAGGTCAGTCAGAGGAGGTTGGTTACAAGAGGAGACACTTAGGAAAATAAAACAAAGTTTATCATACTCAAGAGGTCCTGGAGACAGGAGGCATGCCATGCCACAGCACACTGGGCCACAGCGGAAAGACGCCAGGGTGGTTGGGAGGCAGAGGCAGGAGCGAGCCTTTGTTGGGGTTTCCGTGGGAAAGGGGAGTATGAACAGGGTGGGATTGGCTAGTTTGGTTAATTTTGGCGAGTCCCAGGCTATGGGGGTACTATCTAGTTGCCTGGTACCTGGGATGATTAAGGTGGAGGAATGTTGTCTAGAGGAAGTGTGTGGGTCTGGACTGGCTAGTTTGCTTATCAAAGACATGCTCTAGCCTGGGCCCCTTGTTATCTTTAAGAATTGGGCAGCCTTGGAGGGGCAGTCTCTCCCCAGCCAGAACGATTTTTTTAAGATGTCAGAACATAATAATACACAGAAAAAGCTTTTTTTAAATTTACAATATAATTTATTTATGTGAATAATCTTATAAAGATATAAGAAGCCAAGCATTTAATGGAAAGGAATCAAATAATATGAAATTTGGATTCTTCTGGAGGCTACAGCACATATGGTATGGCGGAGAATAATGGCCTGCAAAGATGTCCACGTTCTAATCACTATGACATTGTTATATTACATGGCAAGGGGCCTCACAGATGTGATGAAGTTCATGATCTTGAGATGGAGAGGTCATCCGGGATTATCCTCTTGGGCCCAGTGTAATCACAGAGGTCCTTAAACATGAGAGGCGGAGGCAGGAGAGTGAGCATCAGTTATGGAAAGTTTGGAAGACACTACGCTGTGCCTGGAAGATGGAAGAAGGCGCCACGAGCTGGGGGCGGCAGGGCCTCTAGCAGCTGGGAGAGCAAGGAGCTGGATTTCCCTGTGGAAGCCGCGGAGGACACAGCCCTGCCCACACCTTGATTTTTAACCCATGAGACTCATTTTGGACTTCTGACCTCTGGAGCTATAAGATAATAAATTTCCATTGTTTTAAGGCACTAAAGTTGTGGCAATTTGTTACAGCAACAAGGAGAAGCTAATACAGATAGGTGCGTACTATAGACCTGAGAGCAGATTCCCACTCTGGGCCTCCATCCCAGGGAGGTGACTGGGCCTGGGTGGATGCGTCAGAGGCGTTTGAAGGCTCATGTCCGCCTCTTGCCTGAGAGCACAGAGCTTACATTGACGTGTTTGTGTGACTCATTACCTGACTGTGGAGGAGAAAAATGAATATTTATTTAGGATCTGCAGTGTTTTGGCTTTGCACTAGTATTTCCTTATTCACATTGCACAGTGGCCCTTTGATGTTGGTATTTTTTTTAATCCTTACTTTACTGATAAGGAAACTACAGCACCCTTTCTCTTTGACATGGTGGAGGTAGCGACTCTCATTATTTTCAGGGGTTATGTTCTAGAAAGTCACCGTGAGCACAGAATTACCCAATACTGAACCGTTGCTCCCAGGGGGAATACAGGGGTAGGTTCCTATAAGCCTCTGGCCACAACATCTTTGTCAACTGATTGATACAGAACCTTGTTCTAGGTGTGTTTCTGTTTAAAGACCCCATATTTCGTGTGTGCTGTTGATTGATTCACCTCCACCTGACAGCCAGTAGCACTGTAACTCCTGCCTGAACAAGCTTACCAAACACACGCATTTTCCCCGGAAGGCACATGCCAGCCTTCCTGTGCTTAGGAACACTCGCCAGCACTTCAGCACTGTGCTTGGGGCGGGGTGGGGGGGGACCTTAAATAGAGAAATCACCAAGAAAAAGCACAAAAATGCAAAACACGTGGCACTAACAGACCATGGAGAGGACTCTTGTTTATGGGGTGTGAGCTGCAAGAGAAGGCAGAGCGAGTCTGATGCAACCTCAGCGGGGAACATGTGGGTGGGGAAGCTCAGATTTTGGCTGCACTGCCTATGTCTGACTTCAGAAGTCCTGCGAGTATTAATTTGGGGTCACAAGTTTTAGGGAGTAGGTGCATTTGCAAACACAGAGACTGCAAATAATGAAGATCGACCGTGTACCAGGTGCATGTGTGTGTGTGTTGTTGTCCTTCCTTTGAGAGAATGGAGGTAGTATGAGGCCTGTAGCATACAGGGCTGGGTGCATGCTCTAAAATCCTTGCCTGGATGTGATGGAGGTTGCAGTAGGTGTATAGCATAAAGGTGTAGGTTTGGGGGCAGGAGGTGATCCAGAGACTCCCCGACCTTCCCTCCCCAAGGTGGAATGGAGAGTTGCACAAACAGCTCTTTGCTCCCTTTGGATGAGAACAGTCGAATGAGCCTTGGCAGCGGTCCATGGGGAAGTGATCTCTGCGTCCTCTGCCAGCTGCCCAGCTGCACTTGTGCCATCCACTTCCAGTTACCAAGTCCCTGCCCTGTCCTTCAAGGACCAAAACCAGACCAGGTGTTCCCTGTCTGTGTGGAGACCAGGGGGTGTGTCATTCCAAACCCAGAGAGGGACTCTGAGGGATAGTGTGTGGACATAGGAGCCCGGCCTGCAGCGCTTCCCTGGAAAGAGCTCTTCTCAGCTACTCTGCAGCGGCCAGTTGAGTGGAGGTCCCTATGGACCAGCCTCCAAGGAGATGGGGTGACCTTTTGACCTCGACCTCAGCCATGAGTGCTATGAGTTGGAAGGAGGAGGCAAGGCATTGAACCATCCCTCTTTGGACTTTTGGCTCTTCTCAGAACAGAAAGTTCTTTTGGTATCTTTACTCAGATGCGGTGATGAAAGTCAGTGATAAGGGCTGGCCACATTTTTTGGCTGCCTCTTGGAGTGGACTTGAAGTGCCCTTAGCTTCACTCATGAGAGTGGTGGAGTTTGGTTTAATTTAGAAAGAAAGAGAGCAGTTGTAACATTTTTATTGATGACTTTTACCTACACAGTTAGAATGGTGCTGATTTTATTAATAGTGTCTGTTTTCTTTAATTTGTGTGAGTTTGAAAGATTGGTACATGTCTTCAGAGACTGGCCGGTGGGAAACATTGCTGAGATCACTTTGGGTGACTCTCAGCCAGACATTTAAGGGTTAGCAATCATGTTTATGGTTCTTCCTGTTTGTGCCAAATGATACTTGTTTTCTCCTTATAGGAATGGCAGGAACTTTTCTTTTGGAATTCATTTAAGTGAAAAACAGGGAATCACTTTAAAGAAAAATATGAAGTCCGTACAGTTCATTAGGTTTGTAGATGCCCCATGTCATGTTTGATATTCTGGGAAGCAGTAGCCTATGCTAAAATGGCACGGTCAGGCTAAAAATACAACATTATAGCTACAAGAGCAAAGATAATCTGGTTGTGCTCAGAGATTAAAAAATTTTTTTTCTACTTTGCCAAATTATCCACAAAAATCATGATTTTTAAATATTGATTAGTTTACCAGGTTGATTGGGGAATGTTAATGCTGCTTTTATTTTTGTCTAAATAGAGTTTGAGGGGGCTATGGTGGGGACAGTTGGAAGGAGAGCCGTGTGGGGAGGAAAAGAAGGCTCTGGTGAGAGCTGGAAAGGTGGACAGGCCGGATGCTCATCCTTCATCCCAATGAAGTCTCTGTGGCATTTGCTGAATGCCAGGAAAGAGCCTGTTGGCTGCTGTCCCCAAGGAAGAAGGAGCATGCAGCGTCAGCAGTGCCCTGCTCATAACACAGGCCTGGCGGGATCTCGCACCTCCGCTGGGCAGTTTGTGGTGATGAGAGAGAGGTGCAGTCGGGCTTGGTCAGTTTAGACGTCAGGGCCTCTCAGGCTCGACACTGTCGGCATTGTGCGTCCAATAATTTTCTGCTGTGGGGCCGTCCTGGCCACTGTAGGGTGTTTAGCAGCCTCCCTGGACTCTACCCACTAGATGCTGGTAGCACCCTCTGACCACCCTGTGACAATCAAAAAATGTCTCCAGACATTGCCAAGGGTCCCGTGGGGGGTCAGATCACCCTGGTTGAGAGCCACTGGATGAAGGAAATTAATGTTCACTATGAGTGGCCGCATTCCTTATTGTCCTCGATGCCCTATCAAGTAGACTATTTGAGTTTTTCTGCAGCGTCCAGTTAGAGCAGGTGATTTTTGTTGAGGGGAAGGGGATACGGCTATTCAGACCACAGCATCATTGTAAGACTATGTCATGATCTGTTTATCTGTGCTCCTCTTTGGTGAACATTTGGGCTATTTCCAGTTTTGGCTGTCCTGAATAGTGCTGCTGTGAACATATTTGAACACATCTTTTAGTATGTATCATATGGCTTACCTGGGCCCTAGGGTCTATTTGCATTTAGCATTAGTAGAATAGTTTTCCAAAGCGATTGTACTAATTTGCACTTTCAGTAGCACGTCCAGTTGCTCCGCATCTTCACCAACACTTGGTATTGCCTGTCTTCTTTCCTTTCAGCCATTCTGTTGAGAGCAAGTGGCATTGTAAGAAATTTATTTTTAATTTGTGACTTGAGAGTGACTTCCTTTTCTTGAACTGAGATTTAGTTTTAGATGTATAGGTTAGCCAAGTCATGGCCACACCAACCCTAAACTGACAAAATTGTCACATCAGAGCAGCCTTTCTGCCTCTGGGTCTCCAACTTCCAGGGCCTTACTGAGCACTCTCTTCTGGAGTAGTATGCGTTATAAAGTAAACAGTAAAAAAGTATAGACTTTATTTTCCTGTAATTGAAAAATTGAGTGTGTGTGTATGTAAGAAAAAAATTGGAGCACAGAGAAAACTGATAAAGGAAATACTGGTGTTACTTTTCCTTCAAAGACAACCACAGTTAACACAAACATTTTAGCAGATGATGTTTTCTTCCTGTCGTGTTTCTGTGTGCACATTGTTTTATGAATAGGAACCATGTAGCACATGGGTTTTTACTTGTTCCACGTAGCATTTTAGTTTTCTGCATAATGGTGTACTTTACAAATGGCATTTTAAATGGCAACGTAATATTTCTTTGAGTAGACATCTGTAATTTACTTAACCAATACCTTATGTTTTTATAAGTTGATTCATATTTTATTTTGACCTTATAAGTAACGTTTTCATTCTGAATGCCAGCCCCCCAAAGCAGAGTCAGTCCAAAAGCTAACAAAAGGCAAGTTGAGTGAGGCACCCTCACCCTCTACCCTCCACCCTCCAACCCCCAAGGCCTGGGAAGTCACCCATCTGGGGTTGGATAAGCCCAATTAACAAAGTGACACTCAAACAAAACAGTTTTGTGCACGGCACCACAGAAAACCAGTGCTTAAGAATCTCGACCCTGTTTTTGGACACTTCAGAGGATTGCCAGCTATTTTTAAGAAAATCTAGATCTTGAAGCTTTATACAGTCACAAAAAAGTTAACCAAAATTTATAGCATGAAGACTTAAAATAACTACTGTTGATTCATCCATTCATTCACTCCATAAATATTTACTGCGCGCTTATTCTGTTCCTGGCAGTGCGAGCGCTGGGGATATCCCAGTGAAGACACAGAAATCCCTGACAGTGCGGAGCTTGCATTTTCATGACACATAATGGGTGTTCTCCCAAGAATTTGTTAACTCTCTTGGTTTCTTAGGTGCCAGTGCTGCTGTCCTAAGGATTTTAAGTGGATTGTCTTGTGGCCTCTATACATAGTCCAATACTAGGTGCTATCATTATTCTGTTTTCCAGGAAGCTGGGCTCAGAGGGGTTAAATACCTAGCCTGGGTCCCACAGCTCTGCAGCTGCTGTGCTTGCCTCCCAGCTCTCAGTTCACTTGTGTCTTCTGAGAGGCCCTCACAGACTGTCCCCTGTAAAGGTGCCACCTCTCACTGAGTGGCATGTGCTTGTGTTCTGTTCCTACCCTGCTTACCTGCAAAATGTAGGCTCCAAGGGAGCAGTGCCCTTATTTGTCCTGTTGTTTGCACCGTAGTGCTTAACACAAAGGCTGGCACGTAGTAGGTGCTCAGCAAATTTCTGCTGATCGAGTCAATGAGTGAGTGAATGAAGAATGGGAGTCACGGTTCCAGTGAAGTCTGCCTGACCCCAGCACCTTTAGCTTTATTCAGAAACATTAACAATCCCAGGGAGTTTGCATTCCTAATTCATCAAGAGTGTGTGTGTTGGGCAGGGCACCCAGTGGGCTTTCAGCGAAGGTGCACGTTGAGTATTGGAGCCAAAAGAAGGAAAAAAAAGGGAACCCCTTTCTGCATAGAGAAAAGGGGAATCCAGACCTTTTCTTTTCTTCCTCCTGCCCTCCTCCTTTTCCTTCCTTATCCACATGGCCCATTGCTTCAAGGAAGGAGCCACTGATGCAGCTACCTGCCTCTTGTCAGAGGCCTGGGCTACAGCTCTCAAATTGATCTTATATCTGCTTCTTGGCTGAAGATGCCCCCATTATAGTCCTTGCAGTTTTCCCGGAGCAGCTGCATCACCGAGGTTTCTAAGATTTCCCAGAAATTGCATTAACTGAGGCTGCGCCTTCATCAGATAGTCACCAACGTCCTCCTGAGTAGCAGTGAGCTGTATCGTGCCAAGTGATGGAAGGAGGGGCTGTGGGACTGGGGCCTTGCTGGGGAGATACTCCCACATGGCAAAGCCAGAGTGGATCTGCATGGCCCGAAGGCAGGACCTGACACACTCAACCTCACCACCCTGCCTGAGAGCCCTCCCCGGCCCTGGGGCTCCGCACAGAACTTCCAAACACTAGGGTTTTATTTTTCCCATTATAAAAGTAATTCCCGTTCTAGAAAAGTTAAAGATGCAGTAGCTAGAATTACTGAAAGCCCTACCTCCCGCTGTTAACATTTAGGTGCTTCCATCTGATCTGTAGCTTTAATGGAGGACTGTTAAGTGACATTTCAGTGCATTCATGCTATTGTCAATTACAACTTAGTCCGTAGAGGCCGTCTCAACACACAAACTTTCCACTACATTTCAGAGAATTTTCATCAGCCGGATTCCCAAGTCGCTGGGTTAAATGGAATGCGTGGGTGTTCAAGGGCTCTAATGCATGTTATTACTAGGTGGCTTTCTAGAAGGGTTCTGCCGTTTTACACCCTGAGAAAGCCTGGATTTTTTTTTTCCCATGTCGCAGGGTCAGGATTTGGGTGAGGGCTTTCTCCGCCTGCCATTTTACGTAATAAATGCTTTGTAAGTGTACTGGGTGAGCTTAACTCCTCACGGTGGCACATTGGGTAGTTATTTAAATATATTTGTAAGTAAGCATTCAGTGAATATTTTTTGAATGAATAACAGAAAATCTATATACGGTTCCTCCTGACAGAGCTGTGTAGATGACAGGACCAACTGCAATAATGTCTTACTTCCCTCCAAAGGGTAGGGGGCTGCGGTATAGTTATTGGAGCCCAGCGTAGCATTCCCTTGCAGCAGGGACACTAGGAAAGGTGTGAACATTCTGCCTACCAAGTGCTCTTGCACACCTGAGCTGTCATCATACTCAGCCCTCAGCATCTCCACTCCCTGTTTTCTGGAGGTAACTCCTTTCGGAGGAACAGCTGTCGCAACCTCAGGCATTTTATAAGCACCTTTGGAAACATGGCCTTCCTGGGGGTGTCTCAGTGCCAAAGCCACGCCCAAGGTGGAGCAATGCTGTCGCAGAGGCTGCTGCTGAGGTCTCCGTGGGAGCAGGGTGAGGAAAACAGGTTCCTAGGGGAGGTGGCGGCTCCACCAGGCAAGGGCTGGCTGCTGAGAGTCTTGAGGGGTTAAGAGTGTGGATTCAAGTCAGACTGTCTTGGTTCAAGTTTATGCCCTGCCACTTACTGGCTGTATGATCTTGGGCATGTGAGTTTCCCTCTCTGAAAAATGGGCATGATGATAGTGCTGTGGTTTTGAGCACTCAGATGAGTTAACGTGTATAGAGTTCTTAGACTCTAAAGCACGTGGCTCATGGAAAGTACAATAGCAGTGTTAGCCACCATAGCAGGGTTGGAGGGAGGAGGGAGGTGGACTGGGCAATGCCACGGGGGACCCTTGGTGTGTTCCTGCTGTGTCCCTGTAATTTGGGTTCCTCTCTAGGTTGCCATCTAGACAGTTCAGAGGTGGCTTTCAGATTCTACAACAGGAGGAGATCACCAAACTCTGTGGCTGAGAGGGCTGGCTCTGGGGTCCATCTGCTGGACTCACGTCCTGGCCCTGCCCCTTATCAGCTACGGGACTCTCTGAGGGACATTATCTTCACTTGCAAGAGAGGGAGAATGAAAGCTCCCACTATAGGACTGTTGGGAGGATTAAGGCAAGTAATTCACATTGAGGGCTTCACCACGGTGCTTGGCATATATTCAGCCCTTAATACTGTTTTTGCTTATTATTTTGGTGTCTGGGGAACTGCCTTCCACTGAATTCTGTTTGGTACTTTGGCATCGTGTAGGCTAGTGCTTGGCGCTAGCTGGGTGCTATGGCCTAGAGCTGTTTTGGTACTGAAAACCAAACATCTTGGATAGAGTGTAAATGCATGAGATAAGGTAGGTGTGCTGGGGCAGGTGAAAGGGCCCAGAAGAGTGAGTCATCAGCCCACGCTAGTGACAGAGCACCTCCTGTGTGCCAGGCCTGGGATGGGAGGTGAATGGTATGTGATCTCTTACCCACGAGCTCAGGGCCAAGAGCTGATGCTGCAGATTGAGAGCTGTGTGCTGTTTGGGTAGCAGGGTGAGGTTTTCTTGTTTTATTTTTAAATTAAAAAAAAAGTTTAGGCTGGGCGCGGTGGCTCATGCCTGTAATCCTAGCACTCTGGGAGGCTGAGGTTGGTGGATCGTTTGAGCTCAGGAGTTCGAGACCAGCCTGAGCAAGAGTGAGACCTCGTCTCTACTAAAAATAGAAAGAAATTAGCTGGACAACTAAAAATATATAGAAAAAATTAGCTGGGCATGCCTCTAGTCCCAGCTACTCGGGAGGCTGAGGCAGAAGGATTGCTTGAGCCCAGGAGTTTGAGGTTGCTGTGAGCTAGGCTGATGCCACAGCACTCTAGCCCAGGCAACAGAGTGAGACTCTGTCTCAAAAAAAAAAAAAAAAAAAGGTTTACTCAAAGTCACATAGTTCAGTGTTTAAACCACATATAGAAGAGTGAATCCATTGCAAAGTCAGCTTCCCTCCTACCTCCGCTAGTCAGCTAGCCTGGACCCGCCCAAGACAGCCACTTTTATTAGTTTCTTTTATGTTGTTCAAAAGAATTTTTAAGCATTTACCAAAAAAAACCCACATGTATTTTTATGTTTATATAGTTATATGGAAACACACACATAGATTTTCCTTTTTTATTCATCTATTGGTACACCTTACACAGTACATTATTTCCCACTTAACAGTATACCCTGGGCTCATTCCATATCAGTATATAACAACCTTCTTCATTCTTTTTTATTATTTTAGTATCTTTATAGTATTACATTGAATAGTACTATAGTTTGTTTAACCAGTCTACCACTGATGGTCATTTAGATTATTTCTAATGGTTTACTATTACTAGCAATGTTGCAGTGAATAACCTTGAATATAAGTCCTTGTTTGTTAGACTGTATGGAATATCTTGAAGGGGAATTCCTCGAGATGAATGTGCGTTTGTACTTTTGATAGTTGTTGCCAAGTTCCCCTCTCTGAGGTGGTGCTGATTTAGACCCTCCCTGCCGTGAAAGTACCTGTTTGCCCATTCTGACCAAGCACAGGTATTATTAAGCTTTTTGACCTTTGTCATTGTGCTAAGTGAAAAATGATATCTCTGTGTGGCTTGACTGTAATGTTTAAAGACTGAATCAATTGCCAACATTTAAACATTATTTGCACTTCAGAATTTGTCTTTGACTTTGTCTTGAAGAATCACATGGTCTGTTGTGCTGGGCTTCTGTAGGAACACACCCTGACAGGAGCTGGAGGTATACCCCGTCCCACTGGGCCCTGTGTTTATTTTTGTTCATTTTTTTTTTTTTTTTGGGACAGTCTTGCTCTGTTCCCTGGGCTAAAGTGTCGTGGTGTCAGCCTAGCTCACAGCAGCCTCAAACTCCTGGGCTCAAGCAATCCTTCTGCCTCAGCCTCTCGAGTAGCTGGGAATACTGGTACGTGCCACCATGCCCGGCTAATTTTTCTATTTTTTAGTTGTCTGGATAATTTTTTCTATTTTTAGTAGAGACGGGGTCTCACTCTTGCTCAGGCTGGTCTCGAACTCCTGAGCTCAAGCGATCCTCCTGCCTCAGCCTCCCAGAGTGTCAGGATTACAGGCATGAGCCACCACGCCCAGCTCATTTATTCTCTTATGTGGCTTGCTGGGCCTCTGTAGGTTTGAGTTTGCCAGTCCTGTTCTAGAGAGAAAACAGAGAAGTAAAGTCTAAGGGAGCCAGAGCTGCTTCCTCTTCTCTTTTGAAGAGCACAGAGTTGATTCTGGAGGGAAAATAGAAGTGAGGGCACAGGTGTGTAGGAGGGGTCTGTTGTGAGTGAGTCTGGTGCAGGGCTTGGGTAGCTGGAGAAAAGTGGAGTGTTAGGGGAAGACGAGAGGGCAGGGTTCCCGGGCATGCCTGCCTTGGCTGCCGCAGGGTGAATTAATGAGAGATCATCTGGGATAAAAAGGTGAGAGCCTTGGACTTGAGTCTTACAATTATGGGATCCTCGTGGGAGTGGGACGCCATATGAGTCAGACTTTTGTAAGAGGAGTCATGCCTTCCTGGGCCACAGAGGACCAATAGGGACAGACTGGGGGTGGTGGTGGGGGGAGGCGAAACAGGGAAAGGTTCCACCATCCCTGCCTGTCCCCTCCCTCAGGAGCACTGACGCTGACAGGGGGGTGTATGAGCGTTTGTTTCTCAGTATTTTTTCCCAGGCTTATATTAACATGTATTACTTTTATTAAAATGTAGAATAATAAATACATAGTTCTTGACTTATGCGTTTTCCTCTCACTTAACCACATGGATCTTGCCCTGCCAGCGTGTATGTCTCCACCTCATTCTTGTAATTGCTACAAGGTGGTAGCCCAGGGGTGCTTTTCTCATCGCCAGGGCCTTGCTCTCTCTGTTGCTGCTGCAAGTGTCCTCTTGCATTTCCCGTTGCTCAGCTGGGACCAGTGTTTGTGTAGGGTACGTCCCTCTGGGTAGACTTGGCTCGGTTGGAGGGTCTGAGCTTTACATTTAAAGAGAAGTTGCCACGTTGACTTGGCTTTTCTCATGTGGTGATGGATATAATCCCACTTCTCCAGCCGGCACCTATCTTGTGGCTAGAGATAGGTGCAGACTTCAGTGAACTAGCTTCCTTCTTTGCATCCTTCCTGATTTCAGATTTTATATTCTCTGAGTTAAAAAAAAAAAAAATCCAGCCACTTAGATGTACTTAGAAGGAAGAGCACAAGGTCCCCTCCATGGCTTCCCTTCCACTCCTCTAACTCCACTCCCTGCCCTGAGGTATCAGTGCTTAGCAATCGCTGTCCAGTGTGGTAGCCCCTAGGTACATGTGGCTATTTATTTAAATCAATTAAATGAATGAAATAAAATTCACATTTCACATTTCAGGTGCTGCACGGCCGCACGTGGCTGGTGCCCACTGTGTTGCACAGCGCAGATGTAGGACATCTCCATCATCACAGACACGTTTTGGGCAGCGCTGCTCTAGAGTAGGGTTCTCAACCTCAGGACTGCTGACAACTGGGGCCAGATAATCCTTGTGGGGACCATCCCGGGCCTCGTGAGATGCTTAGCAGCATCCCTAGTGTCTACGCACTAAATGTCAGTCGTCATACCTTGTCCTGTGGGTGTAACCACCAAACATATCTCCAGACATTGCCAAGTGTCCCCAGGGGTCAAACTCACACCCCCAGCCCCATTGAGAACCGCTGTTGTAGAAGGTTTTCTCCATATTGATATATTGATTTTAATTTTTCTTTCATTCTTCCTGGATCTGTCCAGTGACAATGATGAGACTGTTCCTTCCCAGACTCTCTGGTTTCCTGAAAGTTTGGTGCGTCACACCGGAAAGTGAGCAAATATTTCCTGAGTGCCTACTGATTATAGCAGAACCTGCGGCAGAGAGGATCGTTTCTGTGGCGGCCAACGCCCTGTAACATTAGTTACCTTTTGCAGAAACATTGTTTCCTTGGCCCTGCTCCGGTAACATGTGCTTTTCCCTTGCATTTCAGCCATATTGCATGAAACCACTGCCCATCTGGTCAGCAGACTGTCTGCTGTCAAAACCTTTATTTGTTTTAGAGTCAAATAATAAGAAAATCCATTTTGGTTTCCCTTTATATATAAAATGGTCTAGGCAAGAAGCAGAGTGAACTAAGTTTTTTTTGATAAACTTGTATCTTACCCTAGTTGAATAGCTATTGCATTTAACTTTGCAAGACTCACTCAGGTCAAAGTGGTTTCCTGGTTTCTTTTTTTAATCTAGAAAAAATAGTTTAAGAGAAATAGTATCTATTATTAATTGAATGCCTGTTATGTGCTAGGCCCTGTCCTATGCCCTTTATATATAAAACCTCTAATCTTCAAAGTAATTAGCAAGGCAGGTCTTATTATCATCATTTTTCAGATAGGAAAAGAATCAAAGATGAGTAGCCAGTGTGGAGCAGGGCTGGGATTCGCACCCGGGTCTGTCTGGCTTAGGACCAGCATTCCTCCCTCTGGCCCACGTGGTCCTGCTCTTCTGAAACTGCGCCTCTTGGGTGTCGTTTCTGTTTCCAGCTGTTCAGTAATTTTTCACTCTTAAGGGGTTCTGTCCGGTAGCTCATCTCCCCAGCCCAGAATGTGGAATAGAAGTTTCTTTGTCGTGGCAAGTGACAGTTCAGTTTGGTGTTAAGAAACAACTGCAGCATCCATGACACCAAAGTGACACCCCCCACCACACTGCTCAGGGCAACTGCTCCTCTTGAGCTCTCGGGGCTAAAGTTCATCCTTTAGACACATAGGGTGTGGCAGCAGCCACCAGGAGAGGAGAGAGTTGAGAGAGTTGCAGGGATAAATCCAGCCATTAACAGGGTGCCTGGTCTCCACCTCTTCTGTTTGGACACATACGGGAAAAATTGGTCACTTGTAAATTTGCCACCAGGCTCGAAATTTCTACGGCCAGACAGCAGTTCCGAAAACGTGGGCAGGTGATGGTTGTAGGTGCTGCAGGATAATGTTTAAGAAGGAATTTATGGACAGGGACTAAATCACATTGAGACATTTAGTAGGACATTTATTTCTTTTTTTCAATTTTCCTTCAACATTTGCAACCCGTCAGGGCCCACTTTAGACACAAAGCACTTGCTGGTGTCTCTGGGGCAAGGAGGAACAGAGCGGACAGAGCAGGCTGCAGGCTCAGCGCCACAGCTGGCTGCAGCATCCCACTGGAATTGAGTGACACGGTTTGCTTTTCATTGTGTTGATTTTGTCGTTTATCTCCTATTTATGGCAAGTGATACTGGTTTCCATTTATGGTAGTAGTGTGAGGCTACCTTTTCAAGTAAATTTATGTAAATGGAGCAAATCCATTTACAACAAATCATTTGTACATGAAACCTAGAGTAGGAGTTCTCAGACTGGGTGCTGGTGGCACGTTGGACTGGATAATCCTCTGTTGCGGAGGCCTCTGCTTTGCAAGGTGTTTAGCAGCATCCCTGGCCGCCTCTGTGCACTAAATGCCAGGAGCATCCTCTAGTTGTGACAGCCACAAATGTCTCCAGGCATTGCCAGATACTC
Organism: Lemur catta; assembly: GCF_020740605.2. NCBI lineage: Eukaryota > Metazoa > Chordata > Mammalia > Primates > Lemuridae > Lemur > Lemur catta. The sequence goes on along the minus strand of NC_059144.1, from coordinate 42,598,504 downwards.
ACCCACTCTGGGGGCACAAAATTGCCTCTAGCTGGGAACCAGTAATGTAAGGTATTCAAATTTAGACAAAATCCTGTAGGTAGAAGGTAGAGGTATTTGAATATCATAGACATCCCATGTGTGTATGAAAATGGCTGAAGTTTGAGAAACCCTGTGTAGGCAAGTTTCCCTCTGTTGTGAAGTCCACTTAGTAATGTTCACGTGTGTGTCCTCTGGGGTGGACATCAGTTCAAGAGAGCGGTGGAAGGAGATGTCTTGAAAGGGATGCTCTCAGGCAGCATCATCCAGTAGAGCCCTCAGCCTTGCCGGAATGTTCTCTGCACAGTCTAGTCCGTTGCCACTGGCCACATGGAGCATTCCACGTGGCCAGTGACAATGAGGTCCTGAATTACTTATTTTATTTTAATTCATTTAAACTTAAAATAGCCACACTCGGTAGAAGCTACCATGGTGGACAGCACAGCTGTCACGAAGTCAGCGTGAAGAGGACAGGATGGTAAAACGCAGGCTTTCAGCTGTTGTGCACCTTCAGAAATTAGAATCGGGGACACACAAAGCCACTAGGAATGTGTGTTTAAGGATGGTCCAGCCATGTGGCAGACAGGGATCTTAGGAGATTTTGGGTAGTGGTGAACAGACACCCAACTCAAATTGGCTTGAGCAAAGTAAAATAAAACAAAAACCAATTTACTGATTCTGAGACTGAAAGTCCAGGGATGGGTAGACCTTTGCCCTCTCCCAAGGTAATCAGGAACTTCTCATTGCTCTCTTTGGAGTCCTGCTTGCAGACTTGATTTCAGGCTGACTAGTCTTTCAGTGGGAGCAGGGTGTCTGCCCCAGGCTTGTTTTCTTAGCGTGTTTTCTTATCTTCACCCGAGGGTGAAGAACCCTTCTTTCCTAGTATTTCTGGTAAAATCCCAGCTGGGGGTCTCATGGGCCCTTCTCTCACGAGTCACCTTATCCGCAAGATCACTGGCTCTCCTTGGCTAAGCCTGGATCCTGTGCTTGTCACGCCTGACGTTCACAGGTGGAGGTGGCCTCAGCGAAAGCCAGCGGGAAGAAGATGGTGGAAATTGACTTATTAAACTATGTGAAAAGAGTAAGTGTAAGATAGAAGAAAACTCTGTATGGCATCCTAGGGCCAAGGAGGTGGACCCAAAGAAGGATACATTTGGAAGGGGTTCAGATCTGGTTGGAGGTGATGGGGTCCAGGCCGCTGGATGGCAAGGGAGTTTGCTGGCTTTCAAGGTCTGCACCCGTGGGGAAAGCAGGAAGCAGTCCTCCAGGGTGCTGGTGGGCTGGCGAGGCACAGCTGATGGGTCCCATGTGTGTCCCCCAGAACCCTCTACTAAGAAGGCCTGACACTGCACTCATTATGAGGGACAGAGGCACACACTGCAGACAGGTTTGCTCTGCCCCACCTGCCACAATCCATATGCAGCAGTCCAAGCTGCTCAACTTACTTTACCTGCCTTCCCTGGGGGCATTTGTTTTTGTAGCCCCTCATATAAGTCCATGAAGCATACAGGCCCCAAAATTTAGGACCCCAGTACCTCTGCTTAGTTAATATTATCTTAAAAATTAATGTTGATAATTAAAAATAATTTATATTTTTAAATAACTGAAAGTAGAATTAGAATTTTCCTAACGCAAAGAAAGGAAAAGTGTGTGAAGTGATGGGTACCCCAGTTACCCTGATTTGATCATTACACATTGTATGCCTGTATCAAAGCATCACATACACCCCATAAAATGTACAACTGTTATGTATCCATGATAATTAAAAATTAAAAACATTTGAAAAGTATTACATGTTTGTAAAAACTTAAAACACTGCAGAACTGTATGCTGTAAAAAGTACAAGTCCAGTGACCTCATAGATCCAACCATTCCTTTTCTTCGCTCCCTAGAAATAATACTATTAATAGTATCTTTCGTATTGTTTTTCTGTGAATATGCTTCTGTATCCAACTGGTGTTACATCCTTCTTGTAAGGCTGTATGTGTATGTAAATATTGGGTCCCACACATGTGCAAAGAGTGATGTGGTATATGAAAGTAACTATTTGTATAATTAACAAAAAATAGGAGAGAGGTCTAAAGGAACTTAGTCCATTGTCCCAGAGCAGGTAGTGAAAGGGGACTTTGGCACTGAGGGGCCATGAATTGGTAACTGGTGTGGAGATGAATGGGTGTGGGGCAGGAGAGCTCCTGCATGGGCAGGATGGTCCCTCTCAATGGCCCCTGGGACCTTCCAGTTTATGAAATGAGAGGCTGGACAGAAAGTAGAGCTGCATAATGGCTGTGCAGATGAAGCTATTAATGGCAGTGTAGGGTACAGAGAGCTCTTAGCTCAGGGTCTGGGTCAGACATCAGACAGGCCTGAGCTCCGCTGCTGCTTCCACCACCCAGGAGGAGACGTAGCAGGTACAGTAGATCTTGGGCCAGTTCCTGAGTCCTCTGGGGCTCAGCTTATCCACTCTGAGATGGGACAATGCTAGTAGCTTATAGGACTGTTGTGAACATTAGATGAGACAGTGCATGTCTTTTTTCTTTTCAACATTTTAGAGGTCATGTATCAATAACACATTGAGAATCTGTACCCTTCTCCTCACCCTCCGCTGCACCACCTTAGTGTGCACTGCTGCCTTTGCCTGCCTGGATGCTGGCAACAGCCTTCTAAATAATCCCTATTTCTACTTTTTTGTTTTTTTGGTTGTGAATGTGACAGTTTTATGAAGATATAATTCACATACCCAGTGCATAATTCAGCAATTTTAGTAAGGCCATAGAGTCGAGTGGCTGTCACCACAATGAATGTTAGAATATTTCATTACCCCACAAAGAAACCCTATACCCACTATCTGCTTCAACTCTTGCTTACTGCAGTATCTTCTATGCCTAGCAGCCAGGGGAACCTTTTAAAAATATAAATCAAATCTTGCCACTCACCTGCTTGTAACCCTTGAGTGGTCCCCACTGTGTGTGAAGTAAAATCCAGACTCTTTGCCCTGGTGACAAAACCTTGTGCTGTCTGCCCGCTCTGCTGCCTTTTACCCTGTCCCCTGTGGTCGGTGCATCCCAGCTGCGGTCAGTCTTCTTTGCACGCTACCAGTGTGCTACGCTTCTTCCTACCTCTGAGTCTTTGCCTTTGCAGCTCCATCTGCCCGGATTGCACATCCTTGTGTGGTTGCCTGGCAGCTCTTTTTTTGTCACTCAGCTCAACTCTGACCTCAGCCTCTCTGAGCACCCCATCTCCTGGAGCCACGCCCCTTCTCTACCCATTCCCTTGCCCCTGGCCTTGTTTTCTTTTGGGAAGTTGTTTACTGACTATCTCTCTCACTAGTGTACAAGCTCCATGGGAGGAGGACCTCGTCTGTCTAGTTCACGACTGTACATGCTCAGTGCCGAGGTGAGGACTGGGCACTCTGAGAGCGTCCAGGGCATCCTTGGTGAATGAATGAGAGACAAAAAAGAAGCTGTGACTACCTGCCTTGTTATTATTGCTATTAAATGTTCAGTAAATACCATTGACCTGAAAGTCACATTAATCCTGTATTAAAGGGTACATGTTATATTCAGTGCAGGTGGAAAGTACATGAATGAGGTGACAATTAAATGGATTAACTGAAATGGGCTTGGGTTCAGGTGACACAAAATCCTTATTTTATCCTGTGCCGAACACTTTAGTTTTGCAAGGAGATTGTAAGGAAAGAGAAGGCAAGGATTCTTTTCTAATGTTTGGTCCCCACAGGACCTAGAATAGTACTTTGTACCAGATGGGCACTTAATAAATGAATTTTATGAATTTAGCTGGAAAAAAAAACCATTTAGTCCCAGAGACAATATGGGTAGAATGTAAAAATGCAAATGTTACTAAAAGAATATACAGGGAAATTTTCCCTACTCCTTCCTCCCCAAAGGGAGCCAAAATTATCAGCTTGTCGTGGAGGTTTTCTGTGTGGGTACAAGTGTCTGCATGTATATCCTTTTGCTTTTGTGCAGAGAATAGAACCCCAGACACACCTTGTGGCCCCTGGCATTTTGATTTAGCGTGTCTTACAGTTTAGGCCATTTTGTGCACACAGCTCTATCTTATTCTTTAGAGGCTGCTGGGAATTCTGTTTTATGGGTGATCCCTGTTTATTTAACCAGTCTCTGATGAACAGTGCTGTGGTCTGAATGTTTGTGTCCCTCCAAAATTCACATGATGGAATCCTGACCCTCAATGTGGTGGTATTACGAAGTGGAGCGTTTAATAGGTGATTAGGTCACAAAAGTGGAGCCCTCATGAATATGGTCCATTCCCCTGTGAAAGAGGCCCAAGGGAACTCATTCATCCCTTTTGCCACATGAGGACATATAGAAGGTACCATCTATGGGGAACAGGCTTCACCAGACACCCTGATCTTGAATTCTCTGGCCCCCAGACACCCGAGCAATACATTTCTGTTGTTTGTAGATTACCCAGTTGAAGGTATTTTGCTGCAGCAGCCTGAATGGACCGAGGCAAATGGGCAGGTTTGTTTCCCATCTTTTGCTGCCACAGTGCAGTGAGTGCCTGGTACTTTGTGCACGTGCACACACCCATGGGTTCAGTAGTGAATAAGTAGCCTAACTGGATAGCTTGATGTGTGCAACCTTCTGCTGAAACAGACAAATTCATGAACAGTCAACCTGACGCTTTGTGGTTCTCTTCAATTCAAGTTTCATCTTTCATTAGAAACATGCCACTGTGGAATCATGACAGGATTCTTACAGGATGGGGAGAGAAAGTCAGTCATAACCATCCTGGAAGGTGTCTGCAAACAGGGTGGTGTGTTTCCCATCAAATGAATCTTCTCTCCTTCCTCTGTGCCTCCCCTCTTTCTTCCTTCCTTCCCCTCCCTCTGTCCACCCCTGCATTCGTTCAGTTCGTATTCAGTGAGCGTCCACTGATGGGCGGATTTGCACATGGGAGCAGGAACGGGGAGAATGGTTTGAGGCTTGTGTGTGTGTCTCTGGCCCTTGGACAACTTAGAAAGGGGCCAACAGGAATGAGTTACTAGAAGTGGAATCTGTCCTTAGCAGAGCCACACTCCACCCTGAGCACCGGTTTACCGGCAGGAGGATGCTATTTTTAAGAAATGGCATTGTGTCTCATCATGGAAATTTTGAGTGTCTGAGCAGGCACCATGCTGGTTCGCTCATCCTTGAAGCACAGAGGATCCTGAAGCACAGAGACTGTGTTTGCTTAGCTCTGTACCCCAGTACCCCACCAGGGCCTGTCCTATAGGAGGAAGGGGAGAAGGAATATCTTCGGTGGACAAGTAGTTATGTGAGTCATAATTGCCACATCTGGTTGCTCTCACTTCAGCTGGTGACATCCAAGGGGGCTGGCAGGGCTGAGGACTTGTCCCTCCCAGCCCATGAGTGCTGGGGCGGTGAGGTGAGCATTGCAGCATGGTTCGTTTTTTGATGCAGTGCTTAAGGCGGCTTGCATTTCTTGAAATGCCTTATTTATAGGCTATCCTGAAGGACAGGCTGCCTTTTTGGAGTTTTCAGAGTGGCTTTGTTTTGCCAGAGCCGTCCAGATTCCCACATGTTTCCTTGCCTTGCTCTAGGGTGGCCTGGGAGCAGGGTGCTAGTGGGTTGGCACTTCTGAACTGCCCTCTTGGGAAGGCCAGGTTAGGGGCAGCATTTGGGGTCACTCTGCGGACAGCTGGCATGCTGGCCCTCTCCAGGTTATTTTGGGCTCTGCGACATCATCTTTCTGGCTTATTCCTCCAACGTGTTGCTGAAAAGGAGAGGCTAGGGTGGAGAAGAGATCCTCCCTGCTTCGTTTACATAGTAATCTTGTTGTAACCAGCAGCTTTGACAGCATGGGGTGGTGGAAAGACACTGGGCTTTGGAATAAGACCAGCATGGTGCAAGGCCAGATTCAGCTGTTCCTCACATCTTGGCAAACTTGGATGCTTTATTAAACTGTTTTGAGCTTCCCTCCCGCTGTATAATGTAAAAGTAATAATGGTGCTTATTACAATGTGTTTACTTTCTTAAGTCTTTTTATTTTTAAATGCATCCTACTTTTTGAAATATGGTCATGTGCCACATAGTGATGTTTTGGTTAATGATGATCTACATATATGATGATGGTCTCTTAAAATTATAACATTGTATTTTTACTGTCCCTTTTCTTTGTTTAGATCTGTTTAGATACACAGTACTTATCATTGTGTTATAGCTGCCCACCTTATTCAGCGTAGTAATATACTGTATAGGTTTCTAGCCCAGGAGCGATAGGCTGTACCACAGAGCCTAGGTGTGCAGTAGACAGTACCACCTAGGTTTGTGCAAGTCTATTCTGTGATGTTCACTCAGTGATGAAATCACCACGGCACATTTCAGAATGTATCCCCATGGTTAAGCAACACATGACTATAAAAAAGTTGGGCTTCGGGACAAAACTCCTTTTATTTGGACCACTTCTTAGAAGCCCCACTCTATTTTTTAATCTCACTGAAAGTTGAAGCCCCCGAATATGGCTATGGTCCCAACCCAACAAAGATACTTTAGAGAAAAACATTCTGACAACACTGGACAGATGTGGGTGTGGGCGTGGCCTTGATGGTGTGGGCGTGGCCTTGATATGGGTGGGGCCTCGATGGCGTGGGCAGGGTCTTGATTTGTGGGCCTGTCTTTCCCTCAGGTGCTGTGAGTGGCTGAGATGCTGTGGTGGAGGGGAACCCAGGCCCCGTACTGTCTGGTTGGGACACCCCGAGAAGAGGGACCAGAGGTATCCTCGAAATGTCATCAACAATCAGAAGTACAATTTCTTCACTTTTCTTCCCGGGGTATGTGCAGGCAGGAACTACATTTTTTTCTTTTTCCCATTACAAACACGAACTTGGTACCAGACTTAAGAGACTGAGGTTGCCATGGCAGATTTTGTGAATACCCTGTACTTCTCCCTGCCACCCTGGCCACTGGCTACTCATGTTCTCAGGCCCGAACGCCAGGGAGGAGGGGGCCTGCTCTCTATCTGCAAGGCTGTGAGACTCCACTTGGTTGGTTAGAATAACTTCACATGTAAATGGTCTGTTGGTAAGAGTGAAAAAGATATTTTAGGGGCCTAGCATTATAACCAGAGCATCAAAAAAGCGTATCAGCAGTACTGAAACCCTCTTCCCGTCATGACACGTTATAGGCAAGTTGGGAGATAAAAGTATAGAGGAAAACATAAGTATAACTTTTTATCCTACCATCTAAGAGAATTTTTATTAATATTTTTGCTAATAACTGTTTCTGAGGTCATAACACTCCTACGTTAACTTACACAAATCCGGGGTCATATACTCAACGAACCTTCCCCCAACACAGACATAAAGTAAATATCTATTTTAATCTACCGTGGCCTCCAAACACACACTAATTGACTTTGAGAAGCAGCAGCAACACTCAGCTCCAATGCAGAAAGGAAGAAAATGGAATTGTCACCTACTGAGTGTCAATACAAAGGCACAAATATATTATACAATAGTTCAAGGTCAATTTGAAATTTTTTAAGGCTAATTTTGACTATATTCGTTGCCAGCTGCCTTAACACACAAACCTTCCCTCCATCTCAGTATCTTAAGTGAGGAAAACTTTCATTTTTCTTTCCTGGAAAGGCTGATGCACACAGGGCCACCCTCCTCCACCTCCTAGTTACGCCATCTGGAATATATGGCCACCAAAGTCGCCACGGCGGGGCAAGTCACGATGGCTCTTAACTGCCTTAGCTTTGAAGAGACCCGATACTTCCGCTCATTGCCCCTTGGCCAGAACTAGTCATGTGGTATTGCTCTCACTCCCAGGAACATGGGAGCAGTCAGAGCCCTGTCAGAACCCAGCGGCCTCCCAGGGTAGGATTCTATTGTCTTATTTTATGGAATTGAGACCATATCATGGACAAAACCTCTTGTCTTCCTTTTGGGATGCAACCTTCCAGCATAAGCATTTCCGTTAAAACCTGTATCTAAACAACATTTCGAGTGGCTTACTTGTACTTACAAAATATATAGCATAGGAAATAAAACAACAGATACAGCTAATGTTCCTGCTGGCCCCTTCCCATTGAAAATCCCCCCAGGAAGTAACCACTATCCTGAATTTGGTGTTTACAGTTTCCGTGTTTATCATTATTTACTTTTTTATTTCTACGAATAATATTTTTATTATCCATATGTGTTTTCCTAAACATATGGAAGTGTTTAAGCATTATGTGAAAGGTATCATGTAAATTATATTCTTGTGTAGGAATGTTTTTAAATGTTACACTTCCCACGAAACCTTCCCAGCCTCACCAGACAAGCACTGAATGTCTCTTTTCTGTTGTCTCTCCACCTTGCAGGTGCTGTTCAACCAGTTCAAATACTTTTTCAACCTTTATTTCTTACTTCTTGCCTGCTCCCAGTTTGTTCCTGAAATGAGACTTGGCGCGCTCTATACCTACTGGGTTCCCCTGGTGAGTAAATTGGCATTGTTTGTTCAGTAACCTTAGAGGTTTGGAAACAGAAAGTTCTTTGTTCCTCTTACCTGAGCATCTGGAATGGGACAGTGGCCTTTTAAGAGAAAGGAAGCCCTCACGCCAGCACATTGGGAGTCCCCACCAGTCATTCATTCAGCCAGTCAGCTGTTCAGTCATTCATTATTTCAGCAAATATCTATCACATGCTATTGTGTATGGCACCGTTCTAGACTCTGGGGACAGAGTGGCAAGTGAGAAAGACAAACCCTCTGTCCTCATGGCTTGTGGTACAGGGTGAGCATACAAATCCAAAAATCTGAAATCCAGGCCAGGCGTGGTGGGTCACATCTGTAATCCTAGCATTCTGGGAGGCTGAGGCCGGAGGATCGCTTGAGGTCAGGAGTTTGAGACTAGCCTCAGCAAGAGTGAAACCCCGTCTCTACTAAAAAAATAGAAAGAAATGAACTGGGCAACTAAAAATATATAAAAAGAAAATTAGCCGGGTGTGGTGGCGCACACCTGTAGTCCCAGCTACTCGGGAGGCTGAGGCAGGAGAATCACTTGAGCTCAGGAGTTTGAGATTGCTGTGAGCTAAGCTGATGCCAGGCACTCTAGCCTGGGCAACAGAGCCAGACTCTGTCTCAAAAAAAAAAAAAAAAAAAAATGAAATCCAAAATGCTCTACAATCTAAACCTTTCTGAGCGCCAACATGACCCTCAAAGGGAAATGCTCACTGGAGCATTTTGGATTTTGCATTTTTGGATCTGGGATGCTCAACTGGTAAGTATAATGCAAATATTCCAAAATCTGAAATCTGAAGCACTTTTGGCCTGAAGCATTTCAGATAAGGGATGCTTGACTTGTGTTTAAATTGTTTTCTGAGATCACATTTTCTTTTTACTCTATGTAGAGTGTTTCAGTGTGAGGACTTGGAAAAATAACAGAGTCTCTGCATTAATATATGTGAAGTAAAGTAGAACTGGCCAGCCCCTCCATTCCTTCCCTCGCCTCCTTTTCCTTCTTCCTTCCCTTTGGCATATGATAGTTGAGCACCTGCTGTGTGCCAGGCACCGTGATGGGTACTAAGGGTGCAGCAGTGAATGGGATAGACAAAAATTTCTGCTGATGGGAAGGGGGAGAATATTCCAGGGGGCAGTGATGCAAAGGTCCTGTGGTGGGCATGTGCTTAGAGCATTTGAGGAACAGAAAGAAGTCCAGTGTGACTGAGGTGTGGAGAGGACGGAACTGATGATCACAGTATCCAGAGCTTCAGAGCACAGGCACCTCCTGGCATTTGACTAAGCACGCTGCCTGACAGAGACAGCAATGTCTGTTGTCCAAGGGAAAGATGCTCAAAGGTTCTCTCTCGTTCCCAGCATCCTACCTGTTTAACTAGAACAGAGAAGCCAAGGAAAGTCCCGACTTTAAGTGTAGGCAGTAATTGTGACTTCTTTATTATTATTTTTTTCTTTTTGTAATGGAGGCTTCTCCCCCAGCCCCCGACCCTGCTGTCTCCCAACTGACGTGCCTGGTTTCTCTTTGACTGTGGCCTTGAATAGAAGCCAGGCAGGTTCATAGGTTGTCTTTAGGGTTTGGTGGCCTCTGGCAGTCTGGAGGCTTCTGACTCCACACTGTGGGCCCTTATGTAATCAGCTTTTCATGTGCTGGTTAAGTTGGGGGATATTGTCTTGTATTTCTGCCTCTCTTCTCAGAGACTACAGAGAAGGGGATTTGGGGTCAAAAAACAAATTAGACAGCATCAATTTCTAGATGACTAGAGCTGATTTCCTCTAATAGATTTGTGTGTAGAGAATCAAGTTTTAGTTCTTGGCTAAGAACACATTTTGAAGTATCTTCTGACCACCCTGAAAGTCTTCTCATTTAAGCCCAGTTATAAGCACGTGGTTCTGAATGAGGGCTGTGGAGCCAAATGGTTTGAGTTCAGCTCTTAGCTGCACTTTGAGAAGTTGTGTAATGTGAGCAAGCCTACTCTTCTGGGCCTCAGTTTTGTCACCTGTAAAATAGGGATGATCACGTCTACTTCCTTGGTTTGTTGGGAGGATTAAAGGAATTACTGCAAGTAAAATACTTAATATAGCTATATAGAAAATCCCAGGAAATGTCCTCATTTTAATTTTTAAATTTTGGCACTAATGACATGTTCACTGTTTGGATTAAATTTTAGCTTTTTTTTTTTTTTTTTTTTTTTTGAGACATAGTATCCCTCAAACTCCTGGGCTCAAGTGACCCTCCTGCCTCAGCCTTCTGAGTAGCTGGGACCACAGGCGCATCACTACGCCCGGCTGAATTTTCCATTTTTTTTGTAGAGATGGGGTCTCCCTGTATTGCTCAGGTTGATCTTGAACTCCTGGCCTCGAGTGATACTCTCGCCTTGGCCTCCCTAAGTGCTGGGATTACAGGCGTGAGCCACTGCACCTGGTCTGTTTTAACTTTTAATAACTTTTTTCTTGGTACTAATATATTATGGAGAAAAATTTCTCAGGAGAGAGCTGAAATAATTCATAACATTGTTTGTATGATGACCAAATTATAAATCTAGACTTTTTTGTTACTGAGATATAATCGACATACCATAAAATACACAGACCTTTAAACTATCAATTCAGTAAGTTTTGACAACACCCATGTGAACACCCACCTCAATCAAGATAATGTTTTAGTTTCCATTAGCCCAGAAAGCTCCCCAGCACCCATCCTGTGACCTCACACCTTGCTGATTTCTATCCCATAGATTAGCTTTGCTTTAGTAAATCTATTTTTGATTTTTAACTTAACAAAAGAGACTTAGAACCTTCAGAATTGCTTGTCTACGAATCCCTGCCTATGATTCCTTTACAAGCTCAGACAACCTCAGCCTCCTCACCATTAAAGCTTCTTTCTAAATATCTGTGGATATTAAGGACCTCCTAAATTGGGTGGTTGGGATTTATTTCTGGACTACATTTGCATCTCTTTGTAAAGTGACTTCTAGCCTAAGGGTTGGCATATCCTCTAGCATTAATGAGAACTGTGTGTGTGTTGGGGGGGAGATGTTATAACTTAGGGGGTGGTATTTATTTGCAGAAAGGAAGTTAGCGAATGCCTCCTGTCTTTGTCTGAGCACACACTTTCCATTAACATCTATGGGACTGAGCCAGGCCCACGCAAAGAGAAACAGAAACTGGAACATTTGAAAAAAGAAACAACAACAAAAACTCGAGTTTCTGGCACAGAACAATCCAAAGGCAGCGTGGTTGGGTAGTGGGGGGTGGGGGTTCTGCAAACTGGGTCTGTGCTGCTCCCAACAGGTTTTCTCTCACCTCCCTATGTGGTCTGGTTATGCTTTGATTCTGAAATGCACCAGTTTTCTTTCGGCTGCAGTGTGTACTTTACATCTGATTGGAAACAGGAGTAATCCTTTGATTGTAAAGATGTATGGGTCTTGGGAGGAGCTTCACAAAGCAGCACATCTCTGGGTAGATTTACATAAGAGATTTAAAGTCTTTTGAATCGAAGTTAATATATGTCATGGGGTAAAGAGTATGAGAGTGAAATCCTCCTAGAAACATGACCAATAACCCCCAGGCAGTTATGCTATCTGTATTAAAAAATAACTGTTCTGGCAGTTACAAGGGGCAGAGGGGAAGGATGACATGGAAAATGAACGAATGTTTTTGCCTTTATTGTTGTAAGAGGAAAAATGGAAAATAGATTCTGCTATGGGAGACTCCCCCCTGCCCTATTCCCACCAGATTTTATGAGATGGGGTACCCAACTCAGGAGAAGGTTGGGGAAGCTTTTAATTTTTATTAGTTGGTATTTATGCAATTAATTCTTTAATATGGTCTCTTTATAAAAACTGGAGACATGACATATAAGGCTGAAATCACCTTCGATTCCTTCCCTTCCCCCCCCCAAGCCTCCTCCCTTTCCTGGCACAAGAATCTAACCAGTGCTTAAGAAAATTGGAGAACATTTAACAGTGTATGGAATCTTATTGTAGGAATGGTGTTACATTGTACGTCCTAGAAGGTTGATTTCCCCACTGTCAATGCCATGGATGTATCTTGTTCTTTTTAACTGTTGCCTGGTGGTCCGTCCTATGACTCCACCCACCCAAGTTTCTCTAGATGCAGAATAACGGGGCAGTTAAGAGCAAGGTTTCCTGTCAAATTTCAGTTTGTCACTCAGTAGCTTTATGTGCCTTGGGCAAGTTACTCAACTTCCCTGAGCCTCGGTTGCCTCACCTGCATGGGGATCTCAGCAGCAGGTGTGTATCTCGTAGGGCAGTTGTGAGAATGAGACGCACTTTGAGTGGTGCCCAGTGTGTGGTGGGTGAGAGACAGATGGCAGTGGTCATCGTCACTTGCCTGTGGAGGGACAGTTTGGGTGTTCCTGGGTTTTTCACCCTCACAACCCCCCAGGTGCTGAACATGGATGTCCTTGTTACGTGTGTGGCAGCAAGTGTTTCTCCAGGGTGGTGTTTCTCCACGGTGTGTGTGTGAGTGCGTGCTCTCTAAGAGAGATTCGGAGAACAGGGCTTGCTGAGGCCTGTGCATTTGGAATAGTTCTCAGGTCCTGCCCTGCTGCCCTCCCGAGTGACCTCTCGCCCTTTTTGCTCCCGGCACCAGGAGAGGACGGTTGGTTTCAGCAGGGCTTACCTCCTGTCCACTCTCTCTGCAGGGCTTCGTGCTGGCCGTCACTGTCATCCGAGAGGCGGTAGAGGAGATCCGATGCTACGTGAGGGACAAGGAAGTCAACTCCCAGGTCTACAGCCGGCTCACAGCAAGAGGTCAGCCTCCTGGCTCCAGGGCCACAGGGTTGCAACTCAATCACGGGCCGCTGACAGTTGGGGGAGCAGAGTTCAAGGCCCAGGCTGCAGGCGCGCGGGCGCCGCTTGGTGGGACAGTCACTTGGCACCAGGGAGGCCTCCATCTGCCTGGGGCCTGGTGGGACTTGTGCGGCATCCTCGGGCCTCTAAGAGTTGGCCCTGTCAAAAAGCTTGCGCATCACCAACTTGGAATTAAATTCTGTGTTTGGCATCCTCCTTTGCTAATCCCACCCCCTCCCCCGTGAGGAAGGAAGGAGGGCCCCCTCCTGTTCACATGGGAGGCTGGGAACAGCTTTCAGAAATACTCTTTCAACAGTGATTACTTTAAAATCAAACTGTTGCAACATTAATTTTTTTAAAAAAGCAACAAATTTAAATAAGTATTGCACCCATAGAAATTTCTTTGAGGGTATCTTGTAAATCCTCTAAATTGTGATGTGGAGAACATGTTGTCTGACCCCAAGAGAAATGACCCAGATAACCTTTAATCATTGACCCTCTTGCAAGATGTGTTCATTTTAAATGGTGGAATTTAAAACCCCACCCAAACACAGCCTCGGAAAAAAGCGACAAAACAACACAGCCAGTGTTGACTTCTGATTTTAACTACAATAGATTTACTTTAAGGTTGCATTCAGAAATGGGAGACTGTTACCTAAAGTTTGCTGATCTGGCTGAGGAAAGACATAATCAATTGTTCCCTAAGATTACTCACCCTATTCAAGGATTAATGCTGTTGAAGGAGAGGCTGAGAGGAATAAAAGCTATTTCTTGCCTTCAGGAAATTGAGAATTTGGAGAGATAAGATGGGTAGAGAGATGCCTAAGAGACTTAGCACGTGAGCTGGGGTCTGAACTGCTTTCTGTTAAATGCTTTGGCTTCCAAACAGTCTATCTGTGAGTTTTCCTTCCAGTAAAAAGGTTGGAGGCATAGGTTTTGGGCTCAAAAAACAAACAAAAAAAATGATATATTAATAACATTTTCCAAGGGCATGAAAATATTTTGTTTTAGTGTATTTGAATACATTTTCACGGTTGGTGGTCTTAAAAATTTGCAAGCCTCTGGGAGAAGGAGGAGTTTAGAGTTGGTATAGGAAAGGCTTTATTAATGCTAAACTACTGTATTTAGGACATTTTTCCTACCTAAAGAAAAAAAAATCAGCATAATCTTTGCAGAGGCAGGTGGCTTGGGCTTTCCACGTGGGTAGTCAGAAGACCACTCTGGAGGGCTTTTTTTTTGTGGCTCGTGTATATTAATCCTCCTTTAATAACATATTCTTACTATAACATTTAAAATGCTTGGCAACCAACAAAAGCCCCATGTGAGAGGGTGCGGTGGATCTCTTTAGGGCTCAAGAGAAGGGCCTTCGGATTCTGCTTATTCATCTATCCAGGCTTCGGCCCTTTATTGGTTCTTTTCATATTGCAATTGCTTTTCCCGTGAATGATTTTTCTGCCCTCTGCTGCACAGCCCTTCCCAGCTCTTGCTTTAGCTTCACTCAGCTCTTGAAAAGATCCTAAGCAGAATTGGCAGATGGCTCTAGCATTAAAAACTTGTCTCCCTTTGTTGGTCTCCTTTTGTGGCCCGTGGTGTCTATTGTCATGCCAGTGAGACTGTAGGGAAAACAGAACACAGTTCTGAATATTAACCCAGACCCCAGCTCTGCAGGTTGTTTTGAAAGCCCAAGAAAACACTGAAGAAACTGTCAGCTTGGAAAGTGATGGAGGCCAGTTTAGTTATTTGATACACTCGGTGAGGTTGGGGAGAGTTGCAAACCCCAACTGGAAGACTGCAGGGAGAGGGAGAAAAAAAGCCTTTTTTTTTTTTTGACCTGCCTGTTGAATTACTTAATAATATTTACTGGAGCGGAACCTTTTCACCATGATCTTCATTTAGCAAGTTCAAGCAAAATGAAACAAATATGTGTGTGCTTATTCATGAAGAACTGTTTTCCTTTTTAAAAAATAAATTCTATCTAGCAGAAAAGTTGCAAAAATCATAGGAAGAACTCCTACATGCCCTTCACCCAGATTCACCAATTGTTACATTTTGCCACATTGGCTTTTAAATACTCTCTACCCCCCATATAAATATATATATAGGTATATCTGAAGTCATCATAGAATTAAGTTGCAGACATCATTCCCTTTTACCCCTAAAATACTTCAGTGCTTAATTCCTTATATCCTAAGGACATTAATTCCTAATGTCCTAAGGACATTTCTCTTACATAACGTAGTAAAATTATCAAAATCAGTAAATTTAACATCAATACATTACTATTAATCTA
Source organism: Lemur catta (assembly GCF_020740605.2). NCBI lineage: Eukaryota > Metazoa > Chordata > Mammalia > Primates > Lemuridae > Lemur > Lemur catta. Next base: position 42,582,896 of record NC_059144.1, on the reverse strand, counting down.
ATTTACAGTCCTTATTTAAATATTGCCATTTGTCCCTAAAATTTTTTTTTTTTGGGGAGATAGAGTCTCGCTGTGCCACCTGGGCCGGAGTGCAGTGGCATCATCATAGCTCGCTCCAACCTCAGTGGGGGGACTAGAGGTGCCCCCCACTAGCTAATTTTTCTATTTTTTTTTTTGTAGAGACAGGGTCTTGCTCTTGCTCAAGCTGATCTCAAACTCCTGAGCTCAAGTGATCCTCCTGCCTTGGTCTCCAGTGCTTGGATTACAGGAATGAGCCATGAGCCACCATGTCTGGCCACTAAAATATTTTTTTAATAGCATTTTTTTTCCTGGTTCAGGGACCAGTTTACTGTCCATGCTTGTATTTAGTTGCCTTCTCTCCTTAGTTCCCTCTAACCCAGCATAGCTCTTTTGTTTTCTTTGTCTTTCATGATTTTGACATTTTTGCAAAGGACAAGCCAGTTTCAGGCTAGTTACTTTGTAGCTTGTCCCTTGATTTGTACTTGTTTGATGTTACCTCAAAATTAGATTCACAACATGCATGTTGGGTAGGAATTCATGTAGTTTTAAGAATGCCAATGGGATAGATTCTTACTGAGACATTGCCAAAGTTTTAGAGGATTTAAAATTGAAAAATCTTCAAACTTATTTTGAGAAAAAAGAATTTTATTTTAAACAATGGAACTAAAAGCCCTGTTTATTAATAAGGAACTCACCATTAGGAAGAAAAACGGGTGACAGGTTTTTTTATTTGTTTTTTTAATAGCTGCTTTCAACATTTTAGATCATCTTATTTTGTTCAAAGTGTATCTTAACACACCACTTGGATTAATTTTTAATGCAACTGTCATGGCTTAATAAGTATTTGAAGTATTTTGATAATAAAATTAGCCATCCACATGGCTTCTTATTCATTCTTTTAAGAAATATTTGAGACTCCATCATGTGTCCAGTGTTCGAGAGGGCTCCACATTACAGAGGTAAACAGGAGAGTGTGGGGTTTGGAGAATTTATAATCCAGTGCAGTACACAGGCATATAAACAGATAATGACAAAAAAGTGACTAATAATAATAATACTTCAGTGGCACGAGTGTGGTGGCCCTCGTAAAGAATCTCCCCTTTTTTGACCGTTGCATTTCCAGTCTGAGTGTAGTTCCCAGGAGCCGACAGCAGTGGTTCCAAGCTTGTACTTAGCCTGGGTTCAAGAATCCTGCTTCCATCTGCTCCTGCCATGTGGGCAGATCCCTTAAGGTCTTAGTAAATCTAAATCAGGGATAATATTAGCACCTACCTTTGAGGGTTGCTGTAAATGTAACTCTTCATGGGAAGAACTTAGCACTGTGCTTTGGGACTCGGTTCATGTTGAAGAAAGGCCAGTGCTCATGGTCTTGCAGCAGGGGTTCCTTAAGTGTTGGTGGGCGAATCAACGGAGGTACGAGCCACGGGTTATGGGAACCCTTCAGAGAGGAGCTGATGATGCCTTTCCAGAAGCGGGGACCTTCATCTTGAGTCTAATAGGATGGACGAGGGCAGGACTGGCCATGTGGTTCGTGGGGCCCAATGCAAAATGAACACGTGGGAGGACCCTTGCTCAAAAATTAGTAAGAATTTCAAGATGGCAACAGCAGAGCATTAAGCCAAGTATGGGACCCTTCTGAACACAGAGCCCATGGAAGAGTACCTGGCTGGCATGCCTGTGAAGCCAGCCCTGGTAAAGAGTTCTCCAGCAAGAGCACCAAGTTGAGCCCAAGGCCATGGCTTGCGATGGCTGGGAGTGCAGACTGCAGACACCAGGTTCTAGCACCAACTAGGCAGTGTCTCCTGAGACAGCAGAAGCAAAGACCACACAGGTCAGTGAGAACCTGATGCTCTGGAAAAATCAGTTCATGATCCAAGAATTTGTGTACAGTATAAAGCATGCTATACGGAGAAGGTGGCATTGAGCTGTTTGGAAAAAATGCTGTTCAAATTACAAAGCAGGAGGGAAAAAAAAATGAAGAGTGACTACCTGCCCTGCCATAAGCCAGCCAGGTGCTAGATAAGGGTTAGGCTGTAAGTTTTTAGACAGCCTTGTGGAGGTAGAATCAATGGGTGGGGAGGGATGTAGGGAAAAAAACCTTTTCTTTCCCTCCCCCATCACCAGCTTCATGGCCGAGGCCCCTGTAACAGAAGAGAGGGCAAGCGTCACATCTGGGACGATGTCGCTAGCTAAGGGGCAGAGCTGGAATGTGAACCTGGGCTTGTCTGAGTGTAAAACCTTAGCCTTTATGCCTGCGCACCTACTGTGTGCCAGGCCTTTGTACATTGCCTCAGAAGGGCTTTTAAGATGTGAGTCATTTTAAAACACGTTTTTGAGTCCAAAGAAACCTATCCATCCAGCAGCCTCTCCGTTGTAAAGTGGACAAACTGTTGAAAACCCCATGGGGCAATGCTTTCCGGTAAACAAGCACCCTCTCTCCTCCTCCCTGAAACTCACATTTAAACATGATCAGAGACTTAGGAACGTTTCTTAGGCCTTTATGAGTCTTTATGGTTTTAATTACAGAGCTGTCTTCCCAAATTAATAGCATCCAGCCACATTGGAAACGAAGCCAAAAAAGAGAAGATCTGGAAGTAGTAGCAGACCCACCCAGGAAAACTTAGTTTTGTTACTCAAAAAAATTTGGGTTGAATCAGGAAAGAAGAATTAGTGAGTGAATTATTTCTGTTTATACTTGCCTTCCCCAAACCAAAAGTTTAGTTTTAGGGTGGTGGTGGTGGGGGGGTCTGCCTCAATTATCACAGGTGGTGAGGGAAATTGGATTTGCATTTTCACAAGATGAATTCCATGGGCCTTCATACCAGGAATGCTTTCCCAGACTAACTTCTGATCAAGGGCTAAATGCAGCAAGCGGACAATTAGCCTTGAAAGAAGTGCAAACAGAAGCATAATTAACACAATTGCTGATGCTTCTTCCTGCTGGGGACATCTGGGCAGACAGCCATAAGTCATAAGCCAAAGGTCTATGCAAAAGACAGAAATTCCCTCTTATCTTTTAGCTTTTTTGGGTACACATGTGGTGTGAAAAACGGACCCGATATCTTTCCGTTCCCACATCTTTCTAGATAGTTCAGCAATGCTCTCTGCTTGCCCTTTCCCAGTTACAGAATCACCCATAACCTCAGGGATCTCACCTCCATTTGAGGATTTTGTTTTTCAATTTAATTCAAAATCAACTTTCGACCATTATCTACGATGGCAATTACTGTGACCAAATTCTGAGAGCTAAGGAAAGGATACAAATTTTCATTTTCAGAGTTGTATTCCATTGGAGTTAATCAGGAGGTATAATAGGGTAGGGAAGATTCGTTTGTTAACAGGGTGTTGTTTAGCTACTACTTAATTAACTAAATTGAAACTCTGTATTCCCAGACACAAGTACTATTAATATTTTCAAAGTACAAACTCTGTTCAAACATGGGAGAACACTAAAGTATGTTTTATGATTTAGTTAAAAAAAAGAATTACAGTGGTGGACTTTTGTTTTTTGTTTTTTTGCGTTATTATCTTCATTTTATTTGTTTATTTATTTTTCTTTTCCTTTTTTCATTGCAGAATATTATGGGGGTAAGTGATGGACTTTTTTTTTGATGCTACTACAGCAAAACTACTGCAAAGATCCTTTACTAAGCATCTCAGCAACAGTTTAGTGAGCAAAGAATTCCACTTCCCAAACCTCTCTTGTTAAGATTCAGAACATCAGCCTGCGTGAGGCTTATTTAAAACAGATTTTGCCACTTTCTCATACTGCCTGTGACAGATAGAGTTATTTCAGATCCATAAGGTTCAGTGTTTTTCTTTGAAAGTATTCAATTTCACTTTATTACAAATCATTGTTGAACTCATTTACTGTTTAAAAAAAAAAAAAACCTCTGAAAAATCTCACATGCAAATTGTGCTGTTATCCTTCACAAAAGGGATTTCCTCCCTGCCAGGGTGTTAGTCAACAGCACCATTTATATATTTATTTTGAAAGCCTCTGTTGGGTATAAACGTGTTACATTTAAACTTCAGTCTCCCCCTTCCCCCCACTTTTTTTTTTAAAGTTCCCACTATTTTAAACAAGAGCTCCAGGAAGTGGTAGCGATATTTATAATAATCCTTTCAACCCTTTGCCTGTTTTCAAATAACAGTCTTTTCTTAGGCTTTGGAGAATGCAGACAACTCTATTTGAATATGAAAATTTCAACTTTAAACCTCTGAACTCGGCTGGGTCTGCAGAGGCAATTTAATGTCAACCCCAGGAAATGTACACATGGAGCAGAATTTACAACTCATCACTGTCACAGTTAGATTAGAGTGTGAGTTAAAGAGTAATACATTAACCAGGGTTAGTGCATGGAGATTGTTGCTAGAGATCTACAAAAGCAATCAATATCCTGCGTGAACAATGAAAAATAAAAGTATAGCTGGGGGTGTTCGGGGTCAAAAAATAGGCCCACACATACTAGTGCCCTGGAATTTATTAAAAAAAAATTTTTTTTTTGCAGGCTGTTCTGCAGTTTGACTGAATTGTCATTTGCTTGTTTCAACTCAAGGGAAACATCTGGTTTCTCCCTGCAATGTAGACAAACTGCTCTTATTCGGAAGCTGTCATCCATGAAAGGCATGGTTTAGGCTCAATAGGTTTGCTTATGAAAGGGTTGGGGTCCATCTCTACAGAAATAAACAGCCCTAGTGATTGGAAGTTGGTTCCCTGTTATAAACTAGACTGAGAGACGACTTGGGTGAAGTGCTGAAAACTGAAAGGGATAAATTTATTACAAGACATATAATGATTTAGGATGTGGCAGGCAGAGAATTTTCCACTTAGCTTTTGCAAAAATCTCTTACCCAACTTTTGTAGAGTCACTGCAGATGCATTTAAAAATCTTAGAGCCTAGATGTTGGAAATGGGGATGTTATGGAATTCAGAAGAGAGGAGAGGTCTCAGGGGGGAAGTTCAGAGTTCTGTGGCTTCAATTCTTAGGACAGGGCCAGGTTATCCTGTGCACTCTATAGAGAAGATGGCACTGGGTGTTGTTACTTCCCTTCTGGACCAGCTACATAATTTGTGGGGCCCGGTGCAAAATGAAAATGTGGGGCCTCTCGCCCAATAATTATTAAAAGTTCTAAGATGATAGCAGTGAAGCATTCACCCAAGCAGGGGGTCCTGTGACACAAGGGGCGCACGCCCAGGAAGCTGGTCCTTTTTCCACCTTACAAGTCTCTGGGGAAGGTGAGAGGAAAAAAATTAAATTAAATAGGTGAGCTTGGGAAGTGTGCCTGCTAACTTCCCAATGGAGCGTTTTCTTCCTGTCAGATCGACGAAGGGTGAGTTCCTGCTCTCTTTTGAAATTGGTAAAAATCACTGTAAATGTGCTATTTTTTCTTTTTCCTTTGTTACTTTGTTAGGAAAACAAGACACTGTCAGATTGCTTCTCTGTATCTTGTTCTTCCATTTGCAGAACACCCAGAAGAGTGGTTGATTTGAGGTTAGAAATCGTGTGTTTTAATCTTAAGAGTTTTTTCATTCTGGGGATCATTCTCAGCCACCAAATGCTCGGCTGTTCCTCACTTCTGACTTTGGTCCCTCTTTTCTCTCCCTCTTCCTCCCTGCCGACCTGGTGAGCTCCTCAGATAGGGACATTTTATTTTATTTGGTGCCTGCCTAGTGAACAACTTTCAGTAAATACTGGAATATAAATATCAGTATCTGCTTTCTCTTCTTTTTCTTCCCCACTGCTTTTTCTCCTTATTCTTTTGGCTTTACTTGTATTTTCTTATTCAGCACCCACCCCTCCATGTCCAGTATACAGGCTGAAACTGCATATTTTTGATCACAAAAAAAAAAATGGCAACATGGGACAGGAAATCCAAATTTATGGTACCCTACTTTTGTTGAACAGAGCAAGAGAGTCTGGGAGTCTTTCTTTGTAGAAGTTGCAAATCTGAGGCTCATCCCTCCAAACACTGACAAACTAATGAATGCACCCTGGCTAAGGAATTCAGGTGACCTCATGGTAGCCTGGCGCCCAATGTCGTCCTCTTGAGGTGGGGCTGGAGACCTGCAGGCTGATGGACAGTCAGGTACAGTAGGAGTGTTTGCAGGAAGGACTGGCCTGCAGGGGTCACTCAGAAACTGCTCTGCAAACACAGTGGTTAAAGGGGTTTTTGTTGAGGCAGAGCAGATGGACAGAGAGAGGCAGAGTTCAAATTAACCGATTGTAAATCAGGACTGAGCTGTGGAACGGAAAAATCTGGGCCTGGTCACTTAACGAATTGAGCTAATTTAAGTTATTATTTTTTCTTATTGGAAAAGCAACTTCATGCAGATTGCAAAAAACTAATGTGAAGAATTTAGAATATATATATGTTAGAGAAAGGGATAAATCCCCCCACGTCCCCAGAAAGAATCACTGCCCATCTTTTCACGATAATCCTTCCGATTGTATCCTCTGTCCTGGTGACATATACACATACACACAGGCAATTATTATTTAATAAGAATGAAAAATATGCTCCTCTTAGGTTTTAAGAGAAAACTTGCATGTGGGTCCCGAAGATCCGAGCACAGGTGTGATCGTTTGGGTCAGGCCAGCTGCATAAATTTGAGTAATAAAACCAAAGACAGTGTGTCAATTTATGTTTGGGGAAGTTGGGGCAGGCGCAGGTGAAGGAAAAGTTCATTGGTGACGAGGGCCACGTTGAATTTACGATCTTCCAGTGATGGCTTCTTAAGCTCGCCAGAAAGAGCTGCGAATCTGTGTGTGTTTTTGCGGTTGCCCCCTAGTGGAGCAAGGAGAGCAGTCCCGTCTGTAAAAGTTCTGCCAGTTGTTACAGCTGCTGTCCTTACCATTTCTAATTATCTACCTCTCTGCGTTAGTGGATGTTCTCCAGCTTCGCTGTAGATACATTGATCGAAGCCCAAAGCATAATGAAACTTGAGTCTAGCAGGTCTCACGCTAGCGTGCCAGGGCCCTGGCATCATGTTTTATGGAAAGGAGCCACTGCTAGATGCTCACTTAGACAGTGAGACACTCGTGCTAGGAGAATCCAGACGTCTCCGCAGCAATTGGGGGTGGGTGCAGCTTGTCACCATCTGTTGAGTGCTTTGCAGAAGTCAGTGGTGTTTCTGCATGCAGACCTTTTGGTGCTAGTTCTGCTTATCGTTATGACAGAATCTAGTGAAATACAAAAATTAGTTAAAATCAAGCCCTGTGGAACCCATTAAAGAGAGTTGTTTCAATAGAAATGATTTGAATGCTTTGGAAAATCTCAGTGGTGGTATATTAATTTAAAAGTACATGGCATTAAATTATGTTAGAAGTATAAAATGTGAGAAATTGTAAAAATCTAGAGTTGTATACTCGGATTATTTCATAAGTGTCTTTTAAATTCTTTGTAAAGCCAAAGAAACCAAAGCTGGAAATCATGGTTAGTAAACACTGAATGTTTACTGAATGAATGAAAACACTGAAGGAACACCAGATTCAAGATTCCCAGTCCAAGTGGGGTGCGGTGGCTCATGTCTGTAATCCCAGCACTCTGGGAGGCCAAGGTGGGAGGATCACTTGAGGCCAGGAGTTCGAGACCAGCCTGAGCGAGAGTGAGACCCCCGTCTCTACGAAAAACAAAAAAGTCAGCTGGGTGTGGTGGCCGGCACCTGTAGTCCCAGCTGCCCCAGAAGCTGAAGCAGGAGGACTGCTTGAGCCCAGGAGTTTGAGGTTGCTGTGAGTTATGATGATGCCACTGCACTCTAGCCTGGGTGACAGAGCAAGACCCTGTCTCAAAAAAAAAAAAAAAAATTTCCCCAGTCCAGTCTTGCTCTGGGGCATATACTTAAGGAGATCGGGGATCATTGTTATTACTTCTAATCTCTCTTGCTTGACAATCTGTAAGTTAAATGGGCTTATTACACCAGTAATATGAAGATTTTACAGTGTTGCTTCCTTGTTTGAGAATTTGACACATCACTAGAATAAAGACCCACTTCCTCTCCAGGTTTGCTCATTGGGTGCTGGACCACCCAGCCCCGACAGCACCATCCACCTCACCTCTCGCTGTTCCCTGCTTTCCACGTGACACTTCAGGTCTTGCTGGCTGTGTGCATGCTGTCTGCTTCGCACTTACACCGCTTTCTCACATCTCAAGCCGCCTTATCGTCTGTTCTTGGTAACCACAGTGTCATCCTTCCTCTGGCTAATTCTGGCCTCAACTCTTGCAGAGTTTGTTGACACGAACCCCTCTGATTCAACACATCCATTCATTCATTATTTGTTTATTGCTTCTTTCCCTCCACTGGAATTCTGTTTTGTGTATGCCCTGCCCTTAGAACACCTGGCAAACAGCAGGTATTCGGTAAACATTGCTTGAATGTGGAGTGAATGATCAGGTGCCTTCTTTGTGACGGGCACTGTGCTAGGTCCTTCTTGGGAGATGCAAATTTCCCTCCTTTCTGCTCCCTTAGTGCACTGGGCTCACTGCCATTGTCTCATGTGCTGTTTTGCACTGACAGCATCTGTCTGGCTGTCTTTCTCACCAGATCGTGGGTTGGCGAGCCAAATTCATCCCTCCATGTGGTTTTGTATGGCCTGAGAGCTAAGAATGCTTTTTACATTTTATTTATTTATTCATTTATCTTTTTAAAGAGATGGGATCTTGCTGTCTCACCCGGGCTATAGTGTGGTGGTGCAATCACAGCTCACTACAGCCTTGAACTCCCGAGCTCAGGTGATCCTCCTGCCTCGACTTCCCAAGTAGCTGGGACTACAGGCATGCACCACCATACCTAGCTAATTTTTGAATTTTTTGTAAAGGCAGGGTCTTGCTACATTGCCCAGGCTGGTCTTCAACTCCTGGGCTCAAGTGATCCTCCCACCTTGGCCTCCCAAAGTGCTGAGATTATAGGCATGAACCACTGCACCTGGCCATTTTTTAGGTTTTAAAATGTCCAATATAACTGTATAGTAGACTGTTAGTCTTTTGAGGAGAATTGGTTGGAAGGGTTGAGGACAACCCTCTTGGCCTACAAAACCTAAACTCTTTCTGTTTGGCCCTTTACAGAACAAGTATGTCAACTCCTATACTAGACTGGGAGCTGTTTGGGGGTATGTGGGTATGTCTTTCATCTTTGATTGCCCAGGACGTGACACTCAGTCATGTTTTGGGTTCAACTGGATTCACCGTCTTCCCTCCATACTCTGGAGTCAGATGTGGGTGTGAATCCCAGTGCTGACCGGCTCTAACTCTGAGATTTTGGGGCAGGTGCCGTGTCCTGAGCCTACTTTCCTCTGAAGCCCAGAGATGATAATATCTTCATATGCTAGCTATTGTGACAATCAAGTGAAGCCACCAATATCTGTACAGCGCTCAGCATGGAATTAGTGTTTAACGTTAGCTTTGCTGGTTTATCTAGATAAGCATCCAGTGAAAATTAATAGTCTGATCATAGTCATATAAATCAAACTATATAAAAATTGTAGATTAAAAAGTAAATCAGTCATTTTGAGTTAGCTTTTTTATTTTTGGTGGGGTTGAAAATTAAGAGTTGACTTTTTCCCCATAGGTCTGACTCTTACTTTTCTTCCCCATTTCTGTATGAGTCTTCCCTCCCCCCCATTACCCTTCCCGAGGCTGAATGAAATCTCTTATGGTGCTGATTTGGAAAAGCTTCCAAGACACTGTTAAGACATGATCGTTCTTGAAGGGCATGAGTTAGTCCAGTGCCCTGTGAAGTGCAGATTTAATTTTCTGGAGCAGTCACTGCGGCAGATGAAGCTTTTCTTAGAGAGACGGAAGATAATGATGCCGGGGCAGTGGCGGGTGGGCATGTACTTCTGGGTGCACTGTGTTGTTGCAAGCTGGATCCAGACATGCTGGATCGAAACGAAGTAAGATAGTGACGTATCTGGAACCTGTTGCTTTGCAGGCACAGTGAAGGTGAAGAGTTCCAGCATCCAAGTTGGGGATCTTATCATCGTTGAAAAGGTGAGTGGAGCCCGGAAGCCTGTTGATGTGTGCGGGAACAGGAAGTCGTTGCCACCACTCTGTGTCCTTTGTGTATCTGGTAGTCAGATTGAATGATGCATTTTGGGACTCTATCCAAGAACTTTGCCTGGGGAGAAAAATCTCTTTCCTGTGAGATACACACATACACACACACACACACACACACACACACACTCTCCCTCTCTCTCTCTCTCTCTCTCACTCACTCACAGTCGCAAATATTTTTTCAAGGTTTGTGTGTATTGGTTAGACTGAAATCCTGCTTACAAATACAAGTACAAGTTTTGATATCCTGTTCGATGTGTTTATTGTTTGAGGATTTAAAAAAAAAAGGTATAATAAAATCTGCCCTGGAAATCTGCTTGCTATATAGACACTTAAAAATATTTATCTCATTTACCTTTTGAGCAGTTTGAGCTTGCATATTGTGACTTAACCGTTGTGTGTGTCTACCATTTTTGGGGAGCCACAGGTTAAGTATAACATGAGAACGGTAAAAAGGTCCAAGATGCATTTTTAAAAATAGCAGTGTTAACATGTTTGTTACTTCAGCACACACTCATCTCTCTTTTTCCTGTGTGTGTTTGGAATGCATGAGATTTGGGGGGTAGCCCTGGAGAGTTTTAGAGTAATATTTGATTAGAAAGGGATTATGTCTTGGTTCTGTAGGCATTAAACTATGTTCTTTTAAAAGGATTAAATCCAAGAACTCAAAGTTGATTTGAGGTAAAGTGAAACTCTTTTGGGTGGCAGCTCAGAAGGGCTGCTTAGGCCCCTGTATGTTATCACGTACTTTTTTGTTCATAATTAAGCAGGGGCTGCCGTGGCTTCCCTCTTTTTTTAAGAATGGCTTTTGTTGCTTCTTAGTTATTAAAATCCCACTAAAAGCCAAACGTCAAGCTGGAAAATTGGTAGAAGTAGAACGTGTGAGCAGAGGGTCTGTCTCAAATATCAGCAGACGGCCTGGGAGACAGCCAGAGAGGCAGAGGCCTGTGTCCTCAGGCTGGAATTTCAAGAGGTAACGGTTGGATTCGCCAGAAAACTGGACGTTTTCTTTCCGAGATAAGATTTCGGTAGGGGATGAGCAAAGTAACAGCAGTGTGCAGGAATTTTCAGATCCCAAATAGTAAATCCCCAAATCCATCTTTGACAAAGGCAGAAACTTAACAGAGGCTGTGGGATTCGGCCGCGCCCCCTCCCCACGGAGGGCTGGGGGGTGGGGGCGGAAACCCCACACGTGGGCATTCGCAGTAACAGTCCTTCTTTTCATAACACAGAACCAGCGGGTCCCTGCTGACATGATCTTCCTGAGGACATCAGAAAAAAACGGTAAACATCTGAGATCAATTTGGAAAATAACCATTAACCTTTCAGTGGTAATTTGGCAAAATAATCATTTGAAAATGTAACAGAAGTAGATTATCATTTTGGAGCCACGGAGGCAAATCAAAAGCATCTTTTTTAATAGACCCGTCTTAAAAAAGTGTTTTTTGGTGCTTGCAGCTCAGTAGAATTTGAGCATCGGAAAGATACAGTTGGTTGGACGGAGGCTGACTTGCAGCTGGGGAGGGCCACGTGCGGCGGCCTTGGTTTTCCTGGTTTTCCTGGTTTTCCTCTCTGGGCCGTGTTAAGCTCGGCTTCAGGAGTTGGTGGGACAAGGAAGTGTCTCTAACAAGTAGAAGCAAACAGAGGCGATACCAGGAGACGTGTCAAGAGAGGGGACACAGCAGAAATGGGGGCGGGACTGGCACCAGTGCCAGTTTCTGCCCTTTGCTCACCAGTGGCGGGGCTGCGCTCGCTGCGCTCATGGATTGATTTATTGTTAGAGCCCGAGTTTGCTGCAGCGGATCCCCCAAGCCTCTTGCGAAGCCCTTATTGTTGCAGTTACTGGCCGAGGTGGTTGTCGCCATCGGCCACCCGCCCTGCCGCTCGACTCAAAATCACCTTCGTTTTTATTTTTTGTTATTTGAGCTGTTCTGAGGAAATAAGGCTGCTCTTTTCTTGCCTGTCTGGCACCATCGGAGATTTTTGAGCATCTGAAAAGTTTGCATTCATATTCCTTTGAGGTTGCGGTGACCTGTTTCATTATGGATGGAACAGAAGTATAAATAAAATTTTATACTAAGCAGGGCACGGTGGCTCACGCCTGTAATCCTAGCACTCTGGGAGGCCAAGGCGGGAGGATCGCTTGAAATCAGGAGTTCGAGACCAGCCTGAGCGACAGCGAGACCCCTGTCTCTACTAAAAATAGAAAAAATTAGCCTGTGCGTGCCTGTATTCCTCCTACTTGGGAGGCTGAGGCAGGAGGATCACTTGAGCCCAGGAGTTTGAGGTTGCTGTGAGCTAGGCTGACGCCATGGCACTCCAGCTCAGGGCGACAGAGTGAGACTCTGTCTCAAAAAAATAAAATAAAATAAATTTTTATACTAATATATTAAGTGATCAGGAAGGTGGGGGTAGAAGGTGCTAGATTAAAATAATCTGCTTTTAAAAGCTGCAGCTTTGTCCTCAAATCCGTTCTTGTGTCCTTTCCGTGAAAACAGTGTTATGGATTAGGGTCCTTGGTATGCTCCTTTCTTTAAAAAAAAAAATGACGAGTGTTCTACCTTCATTGTTCTCAGAAGTCTTAACTGCAGTATCAGTGAATTGGATACATTTTCTATCTGGTGAAATATATGGCTGACTAATTGCACGGACTTCTATGTCCCGCTGAAATACATGCCTGTGAGATACGCAAGCCCGTAGTAACAGCAGACGCTGACTGGTACTTGCCGTGAGTCAGCACTGTTCCGAGCACGTTGCGTGGAGCCACTGTTTAACCCTCACAGCGTCCCTGCGGGGCCAGGGCTCTTACTGTCGCCCTTTCTATACACGAGGAAACCGAGGCTCAAGGTGGATCACTGTCTGGGATGTGAAACTAGTAAGGGGCAGAGCCCACACCTGAGCCCAAGGGGTCTGTGTCATGACAAGGTGCTGGTGACCCCAGGCCAGACAGCTCTGAATGCTGGTCACCCTGTGCTGGCCGCAGTTGTCTCACCCACTGAATTCTCACAGCAAGCCCATGAGGTCTGCGTTTGTCCACATTTTACAGACGAGCACACACTGTGGGTGGGCCAGGTCAAGAAACTAGCCCAGGATCCCACTGTGAGCAAATGGTGGAGCGAGGATTTGAACTCAGATCTTTCTGGTCCCAGAGCTCATGGAGAGGGGGAAATAGTGCATTTATTTCCCCATGTGCTCACTGGCCATTGATTGGCTGTTTTTTACAAGGACCAGGGCAGGCTCTGCCCAGAGCTGCAAGGTAAGGATCCTTGAAGCACAGGTGACAGACGGTACCCGACTTCCTTCCGCAGGGTCTTGCTTCTTGCGGACGGATCAGCTGGACGGGGAGACAGACTGGAAGCTGCGGCTTCCCGTGGCCTGCACGCAGAGACTGCCTACGGCTGCCGTGAGTAGCTTTCCCTGCAGAAGCACACCCTGGCAACCTGTCCCAGCAGGGCTCTCAAACTCAGACGCCCTTGAGGGCCAGACCTGGGTTGTCAACCGTGCAGAGGGGTGTGGGGGAGCGTGGAGTCCTGGAGAGCCTGGGGCACTTGCTGGCTTGCACTACTGTGGCCAGGCCAAACCCGGGCTCTGTGTGTAGGGAGCAAACTCTTTAGAGGGAAGCTCAAAACCATAAGAGGCCTTGCCAAGGTACCTTGCAAAAACTTAGAAGGTGAGCCAGAGTGTGTCACTGCCCTGCCCAAAACCGCCAATGGTTTGATTGTGTCCACCAGTGTTCGTATGTTGAAAACTTAATGTCTAATGAACGGTATTGGGTGGGGCCTAATTGGAGGTGATTAGGTCATGAGAGTTCTGTCCTCGTAAATAGATGAATGTCTTTATTGCTGGAGTCAGTTCTCATGAGAGTGGGTTTGTTATAACAGCAGATCTGGCCCCCTCTGTCTCACGTGTGCTAGCCTTCTCTTGCCCCTCCACCCTCTGCTATGGGATGACACAGCCTGAAGGCTGTCACCAGAGGGCAGTGCTGTGTTCTTGGACTTTCCAGTCTCTAGAACCATGAGAAATAAATTTCTTCTTTTTATTTAAAAAAAAAATATATACAAAACCTGAAAGGCAGGCCAGGTGCAGTGGAGTGAGCTTGTAGTCCCAACTACTCAGGTGGCTGAGGCGGGAGGATTGTTTGAGGCCAGGAGTTCAAGGCTACAGTGAGCTATGATTGTGCCTGTGAATAGGGACTGCACTCTAGCCTGGGCAACATAGCAAGATCCCCGTCTCTAAAATAAAATGAAATAAAAACCCTCCAAAGGCTTCTCATCTTCCTGAGAATCAGTTCTTTGGTGCCAACTGTCATCTTCAGCCCTAAACAGTCTGTCTCTGCTGAGACTCGGACCTCAGCCTCTGGCCCTCTGCCCACCAGCCTCTCGGGCGGGCGTGCTTCTGCCTCCGGGTATTTGCCTGTGTCCTTTGCTCCACCAGGAACCCTCTGACCCTGATGTCTGCCTGGCCGGGTAGCTCCAGCACTTCATTTAGCTTTTTTCCCCAATCCCCTTATTAGAGAGGCATTTTCTGACTACCCTCCCTTGCCTCCCCACTCCACTCCACCCAAGGGAGCATCCCTGCGAGTGGGCACAGCCTGTCATGCTCTCTGCGATGTACCCAGTGTGTACGACAGGGCACAGGCCCTGTCTGAGAGGATGGCCACTGCAGTTGGCCACATGTAACGTAAATGCCCAGAGACTGGCGTGCCCTGCTGTGGTCTGGAAGGATTAAGTGGAACACGAAAGTGTCTTGCATGGATTGAGGCTGCTCCCTACTGTGTTCCCTGAGCAAGGAGCAGGCAGGCGAACATTCCGTGTCTTGGCGGAGTTGACATCATGATAAATGTGGTCACAGGGCTCATGATTTTTCATGGCTAATAAAAAGTGAAACGGCACGATTATTACTGTTAATTTTTAATCCAGGAATCTAGAGCAGCAGGTTTCTAACTGCAGTTCAGGAGCCCTGGGAACTTTCAGAAGGCACCGTCAGGGCTAGCCTGGCACCGGGCTCTGATTTTACCTGGGGGGCTTGTTTTACTTCCTGCTAAGAGTTCTCCAAAGAAAGCATTCTGATCCTCAAAATCATGTGAAGAATGTGTTCTAGAGACAGCGTAGAAGGGCCTGGACGTGAAGATGCTGGAATATTCCACAGCACAGAGCTGCATTTTTCGGTGTGTGCTTTAGAAGCGCCACCCAGTTAGTTTAACAAACGCTCACTTTGCCTCTGGTCTGGTCCAGGCCTGGGCTGGGCTTCAGAGACAGATGAGACACCAGCACCTCTGTTGTCAGGGAACTCTCGGCTTCCGTGGGCTTAAGGGGGTCTGAGTGGGGAGCAGCATTTTAACGAAATTTTAGATTGCAAGAATTATATGAAAAGATTATCTGATGAATACACAGATATATTCTTGTTTAAAAAGCCTTAAACCATATGGAAAGCTGTGGAAGAAAAAGTGAAAAGTCTGGCCTACAGCCTCTACCCCAAGTCTTACCTTCTTCCCAGAGGGGCTTATATAAAGTCAGTAGTGCTCTTTGCAGATCTTTCTCGGTGCACTTACACATATACACATGTAGACTTGTTTGTGGGTTGTGGTTTTACATAAATGGCATCAGCCTGTATTTGTTGTTCTACAACGTTTTTTACCCTCCACATTTAATGTCTCTCTGTGTCTTGGGAACACACAGAGGCCACAGTGCAAACCTGTCTGTGCCCTGTGCCTTCTCCTTAGCTGTCAGGAGCACAAGCTCTGTCCGAGGAGGTGGCCGGCAGCCTCTACTCAACTCCAGACCTTTGTTGCCCGGTAGTATTGTTGGAGTTTACCTGACTCCCTGATTGTTTTTGAGACAGAACCCAGAAGTCCAGATTTTCATGCGAAGTCACTCAAATTTTAAATGTTGGTAGTTCATTGAAAATTCAGAGCACACTCTCATTCTGTTTTACGTCTGCAAAACATTCTAAGACATGTGGATATCACACTGTATCCGTTTTCCATCTTTTAATATTTATGGGAAATTTAATGTTTCTCTGGGACTTATAATCAGGCATCTTGGTTACACAGTAAGATTTATCTAGTAAGAGAATCTTTGCTTCTCCTTTTTCTATAAACGACTCCTATTTCCCTTGCAAAGGTCATGGGAAGGCGAGGTGAAAAGAAACCTGCGAATGGTTGGGCTGGGGACGTGCCAGAATGGGCTGCCAGCAGGAGCTGCAGGTTTTAGACGAGAAAACCATTTCTAGCTCCACTGGCTCCTTTAGGGCCAGGCTGCCCTCTGCCTGTAACAGTCGTGGGCTCCCCTGGGCCATGTCATCAGAGTCAGCAGTGCTGGTTTTGAAAGAATTTTGTTAAAATGAAGAGCAAGTAAGAAGAATCAGGAAGGGGAGGAGAAGAAACAGAGACAATAAATAAGTGCCAGAGCAGAGTTGGGTACACTGGCAGTAGGAATGGCTCCAGGGTCCCCTGGTTAAACACATGTCCTGCTGTGGATGTTGCTGATGATGATGGCAGCTGTGTCCCACCATGTGGCAGGCATGGAACCTGCCATTTCTCCAAATTCACATGGCTGGTACATGGGAGCTAGGGTTTGCTCTTGGTTCTGTTTGTGCAAAGTCTCGTCTTCGACCAGCAGGTGATTGGCAGCAGTCGGAACCTAAGAGCCCTCGCAGCAAAGGGACCTTCCTGTTAGGTAGCAAGAGCTATTGAGAAAATGGACTTAAGATAAATCCCATCATCATACCATGCATGCGTGCGTGGGTGTGTATGTGTACAACATGGCATAATCATACATTTTTACCTTGGTGTTTAACTTGCTACCCAGTCTGGGTCCCCACCCTGCCGTTTCCTCTTGGGAACTGTGCCAGCGTGGAGTCATTCCCTGTCCCCTCTCCCCTGGGCTTTCTGCTGGGCTTTGTTTACCTTTCCACAGGGTGTTTTGGCCTTTCCCTTCCTCCTCCTGGGCTTCCCCCCTGTCTCCTCCTCTGCACTCCCTTCCTATTGCCCAGCTCCCTGTCCGCTTCTTGTATTTTTTGTTCTAAAAGTGACTGTCACTCCCTCGGACTTACCTGTCTTGTGCCACTTCCCATCCTCTGCTTTGAGATGTTTTTGCCAAGGTGTTTCACTTCTGCACTCTCTTACCACCTGTCTAAGGTGGGCTGCCTGTTTGCTTTTTAAAAGAATTGTGGTAAAATACAAGCAACATAAAATTTGTCATCTTACCTGTTTTTAAGTGTACAGTTCAGTGGCATTAAGTACACTCACGTTGTCATGCAGCCATCGCCATCATCCCCATCTCCAGAACTCTCTTCATCTTGCAGAACTGGAACTCTGCGCCTGTTAAGCAATAACCCTCCGCTCCCCCTCCCCGCAGCCCCCGGCAGCCCCCTTTCTGTCTCTGTGGATTAAAGTACTGTACGTACCTCATATAAGTGGAGTCACACAGTGTCTGTCCTTTTGTGACTGGCTTATTTCACTTAGTGTAATGTCCCCAAGGTTTATCTATGTTGTACAGATGTCCTTTTTGAGGGTGGATAATATTCCATTATATGGATAGACCACATTTTGTGTATCTCTTCATCCATCGATGGTTGCTTGGGTTTCTTCGCTTGGATACATACCCAGAAGTAGAATTGATGGATCGTATGGTAATTCCACGTTTAAGTTTTTGAGGAAGTCCATGCTGTTTGCCACCGGGGCTGTGCCATTTTACATTCCCACCAACAGTGTATGAGGGCTCCAATTTCTCCACATCTTCACCACACTAGCTGTTTTCTGGTGTTTTTGGTAGTAGCCATCCTGATGGGTGTGTGGTGTTCTTACTTGCTTTTTTAGCCCCTCCCTGGGGTTTGTACAGAGTAGATGCCCCGTAGCCATTTGTTGAATGAATATTTTCATTGGTATGAACAGTCTTGTAGCCAGAGTTTAGCAGAGGGGGATCTGCCCACTTCAAGGGTGTTCATAGCTGGGTAGCGTCCCCCGTACCATCAAGTCTGGAAAATGCTGGGTAAACTCAGATAAACAGGTGTCTTTGCTGTAGGGTCTCTCGGTGTCTTGGGATGTTGGATGGAGCAACTCGTGAACTTACTTAGTGGAGGATTTTCCTCTTCTTTCCACCTGCCCTATAATCTTGAGAGCCCGTTTGTGAAACACAGTAGCTTTTGAAAAATGGTGATGCCTCCTGAAGTCTCAAATTGTGAACTGACTTTGTTTTAACTCCGAAATGTGACCTCTGTTGACCAGGATCTTCTTCAGATTCGATCCCACGTGTATGCGGAAGAGCCAAGTATTGACATTCACAATTTTCTGGGAACTTTTACCAGGGTAAGTGAGCTCCCCTGAACGCAGCCTCCTGTCTGAGAGTGTGTGTGGGTGATGAAGGCGTTGGCAGCAGTGTTGACTGTTCTTTGTGAGGGAATAGGTTTATGCCGGGGTGGGGGACGAGATTTCCCCACCTTGAAAGCTGACGTCGTCTCTCAGTAAGGTCAACATAACTGGAATTTTCTGCCAGCCCCGGAGCAGCTTGAATTACGTGACTGCTTAGAGCCAGGCATTGCTGTAATTAACGTTAACTCTGATGTCTGAAAGCAGTTACTCTTTCTGCCTCTTTCAGATGGGTCCCTGTCTTCTTTTATTTGTACAAATGCTATCTGCCATTTTTGTAATTTTTAAGCCACTTCCAGACCTTTCAGAGTAGAAATTTAATTTGGATTTAGATTACTTTAGGAATATGGGACATAGATTTTTAGAGCCCAAATTAAATTATCCATGTTCTCTTTCTATAAGCCATAACATGGCCAGCAAAGGGCCTCATTGCTTTGCTTCCACATTTTGGTTCTTACCTTGTAAAACATTTTCTTGGCATTAGAGACCTGCATTTCTTAAATCCCAAGCTAATTTTTTAAAGTGTTTCTGTGGGGGATGAAAACTGCAGGGACAGCGGTTGGTGAGCCTGGCCCTCCTCTCCTAGCGGAGCTGTCGGCTTCCAAACCGGGCCCGGGTTTCATCGGGAGAGTCCTTCTCTTCCTGCTGTGAGCAGAGCAGGCTGGAAGCAGCTGTGGATTCTGGCCTGTCTGGTCTTTTCCAGGAAGACAGCGACCCTCCGATCAGCGAGAGCTTGAGCATCGAGAACACGCTGTGGGCCGGCACTGTCGTCGCGTCAGGTGCGCCTTTCCGAGGAATGTGGTAGCAATTTGAGAAGGAAAGAAAATCCTTTTGTAATTAGAATAATCATCTGTCAGTGCGGAAAATTAGTCCTTGGTCAAATGGCATTTTCCACTTGTTCCGGCACCTCCAGGGAATTAAACTGACATCTAATTGCGGCTCAGACACTCAGAGATGTCTGGGGGAGAAGCTGGGGTGGCCTGTGGACCTTTCTGTGCCATCCACTCTGGGAATAGCTCTAATTGCCCCTGGAGATTGACATCCTAATCTGTACCAGAGACTGAGTCGGCCCGCACGGTCTGGCCGGAAGTTGGGTGTGTGGGGGCCGCTGCGCAGGTACTGCGTGTCCGGGGACCCCTGGGCATGCGGAAGGGTGTGGGCCCCAGTGGGAGCCTCAGTGTTTAAACACCAAGATGAAGTGGAAATCGGTGCCTTTCAACTTTGGATGCTGGATGACACCGAGCCGAAGGTTCCAGAGGCTGGGTGTGAGCAAAATCTGCAGTGGTTACCGTTGGTGGCGTTGTGAGGGTCGGTACTGCTCTTATGCCCATGCTGCAGATGAGGGAACCAAAGCTCAGGGAAGTTAAGTAACTTGCCTCGAGGTCACACAGTAGGTAAAAGGCAGAGTTCGGACTTGAACCCGGGTGCTTTGCTCTAGAAGCAGAATTTATTGTGCAGCTATTAGTTTCTTGTATCATGTAATATTATATGGTTGACCTAATAGTATAGTTAGTATTGTCTTATAATCCCACCACTGGTGACCTTCTAGCTTTACTATTAGAGGAATCCATTTTTTTCCCTCATCAAATATAACATTCCCCTCTCCCCACCACCAGCTGGGTGCTGCTTGGTGGCTCTTTAGTACAACAGACCCTTGACCAGAGTCTTGTGAGACAAGGGGAGGGATGAGCCAGCACAAGCTACACTGGGTTACCACCGTCACCACTCGCAGACTCATGACTTAATGCAAATGGGCAGAGATTAGCTCTCCCTGGAGGTTTTTTGCCACTTTTCTTTACCACTGCCTGCCGTGCATGTACATTAGGAACATCTCTCAGCTCCCCTGAGGATTAAAGAAGGGAGGAACCGGTCATTCAGATTCCTCCGGGCCACAGCCCCCAGGACACGCAGCACACAGGGGTTCACATCCTGCCTTTCCTGCAGCTTGTTCATCAAAGCTCTCTAAATTGGTTACTCTTCCTCACCAATTTTTCTGTGCTTTTAAGTCATTTACTAACAAATAATTAACTATGCTTCTTATTCTTTGATAATTTGAAAAATAAGTATTTTGTTCAGTCTGCATTTCCTGGATTGTCTGGGAGGTCCGTTTTGTTTCTTCCTTTGTCAATTACTTGTTTGTGTTCTTTACTCATTTTTCTGTTGTAGTTCTTACCAGTTTGTATTCATTTGGAAGAGTTTCTTCTTTCTGATGTGTGTGCCTTCTATCCTTTTTCTCCCATCCAGTTTGTGGCCTTTTTTTTTTTGGCTATGTGGGAAGAGAGAGAGCGAGAGAAGGTGCATGCGCACACAAGCGTGTGTGAGCGCGTGAGCTCGAGTGCAGGTGCACTAAGTGATCTGATGACGTTGCCTGCCACGCCCCTCAGCGGGCACATGTTTTGGCATTTACTGTTTCCTTAATTGGTCTCAGTTTCCCCTGCATCTCACTGAGTAGACATCTGACTGCCCTCTGATTCTAATGTAAACATGGAGTTAAACATAAGCTATTTTTTAGAGTAATCTTAATTATGCGAGATTTCACTTCTGTGTTCCCTTTAGAATCTAACTCCTGCCTCTTGGTCAATTCACTGTTAGCGCTTGAAGTTCACAGGTGTTGAGGGTCTGGCTGCATCAGCTGGCACCAGTGAGTAGAGGATGTGGTTGCCATGGTAACCCTCACACTGCTGCCGGGCTGAGGCAGCGCTCCAGCAGTGGATAAGGGACCAGGGTCTTGTCCGGGAAGGTGGCCCAGATGTTACAGGGCCCAGGTGTTCTAGCCTGGTTCTTCTCAAACTCTCAGGGAGGAGGGGCCTGTTTGTTGGGTTTCCCCCTAATCTGTGGCTGATCGATTTGTGGCCCTCCCTCTGTGCACGGCCCGTTGTGCAGCCACACCGTGTGCCTCTTGCCACACTGGTGTGACACTGCCCAGCTGGTCTGTACCCCGTTCAACGAGCTTCGTCCTCTGATCACAGGTTGAACATTGCAGCCATGTCTAATTGCTATAAAAGTTCCTGAGCAGCCATTCTCAGGTTGCAGCAGTTGTTTTGTCGTGGGTGAGGAACAAAGGAGTCCCAGGGTAGCCCTGACCCCGGACAGGACCACACTGCTCTGGAGAGTTAGTGAGAACTCTGTGAAATGCCTGACCATGACCCTCTGGCTCATTTGAGAGACCGGACAGGCACTGGCTCGGCGGGTGGACAGGACTGCGTGGTCTGCGGGCTGCAGAGGGTGACGAGGATCTTGAGAGCAAGGAAGGACTGCAGAGGTGACAACCTAGGGAGAGGGGACTAAATGAAGAGGTTCAGGTTGCCAGCACTTCGGGTTGGGCAGGGCACTTCAGGGAGGGGATCGGGCTGGATGGGGACCACGGTGAGCGGAGAGCACGTGCCGGTCTGAAGGGGTGGCTGTCCCTTAACACCAGCGGTTATAGCACAAGGAGTGTGGCCCCAGTGTCACCATGTCTTCCAATTCTCCAGGAGAAGCCACACATTTCAGTTTTTTTTTTTTTAAAATGAAATCTCCTGAATTTAAAAGTTGGCAACTTACTCCAGACCTCGAAGCACCGTGCGGACCAAGGCAGCGTGCGTCTGTGGACACCGGCGTGCGCTGCCTCTCCGGCGGTGGCCGCGCGAGGATGGGGCTGGGGATCTCGTGGAGGCAGAGCTTTGGTCCTGAGCATGGGGGAAGGCCACTGTCAGCAGTGTTTGATGGCATCAGGGGGTTGGGGATGGTCCCTTTGGGGTGCCCCTTGTTACCAGGGCCCTCTCTAACCCTGGGCATCGGACCGAGGCAGAGCCGCATCTGCATAGGAGTGGACGGCGTGGCCGTGTGGCTGTCCGAGCTCGGCCCAGGCTCGGCTCCTGCTGTCTGACCATCTGCTCTGGCGACAGGAGCCGGCAGGGAGGGGCGCCTGTGTTCACAGGAGCTGCCATCTGCCGAGAAGCCGCGCGGCTGCCTGGCCTGCCATCTCCCTGGCCTGCCATCTGCCGGGAGCCTCCCGGAAGGGAAGTGCATTGTGCGGGAGGACATTGTTCGCAGGGCTGAGCGCTTTAAACTTGGGAGGGACTTCGGTGCCTCCTCCTCCAGTGCCTTCAGGGCTCTTAGTCCAGAGCCCATCACAGCCCTGCGTTTGGGGTTGGGCTTTTTTCCTGCAGAACCTCCTTGAATTCACTGTCTCCCTCTGACAGAGGTATTCCTGAGCGTGAGGGGGAGAGAGGAGAGGAGGGTCGGTGTTTTCTTTTTCCTGCGGAGACCAAATTGTTTGTGTTTCTGGGATCTTCCCAGAGAGCTTGGCAGGGCTGGCTCCTTCTCATGTTCCAAGTTTCAGCTCAGATGACACGAATTGAAACAGCGTCCCTGACCGCCCAGTGCAAACTGCACCCTCCCTGGCCTCCCCTGCGAGAGTCCATCACAGCACCTCTCACTCGCCGAAATGCCCGTGTTTCTTGTTTGCTTCTTTTTTGTCTGTCTTCCCCACTGTGTTGAGCATTTTCTTGACACACATGGAAAAGGAGAGACAGGTACATTTTTGAAAGATATTGCCAAATTTCTCCCCAATTTATACTTCAGCCAACAGTGTGTATGACAGGGTCCATTTTCCCACCTCTTGGCTAACATTGAACATTCTCAGTCTTGAAATTTTGCCAATCTTATCAGGATAACAATGGTTTATTTTGTATTTTTTGGATCATTTATTAGATTGAGCATCTTTTCTAATGTTTACCAGCCATTTTTACTTCTTCTATAAGTTGTTTATTTTAGAAGGATTGATGCTTTTCCTTGTTGTGCCCGGGGGTTGGGAGAGGGTAGGGAGAGGGTCGGGGTTCTTTCTCAGGAAAGAACTGTCATCTGGACAGATATCCCCAAAATGGTCACGTGAGACAGGGTCTGAAAGGTGTCAGGCTCACCAGGAAGAATGTGCTGTAAAAAGAAGGGTGTGTTCATAAGTTTCCACAATAGTTTATGAAGATAGGAATGTTCTAGGCTCCTTTGGAAGCTTCTAAGGCCAGTGGCACAAAGGACAAAGCTCCCCTCCCCCAACTCTCCTGCTGTTAGAAGCTGCCAGACCAGCACGGACCGGCAGAACTTCCACAGTAAGGAGAATGCTCTGTGTCTTCCCTGTCCCACGAGGCGCCACTGGCCCCATTATTTAATTTTAATTGAATTTAAATTTAAATGCTCACCTGTCCTAGTGGCTGTCGTGCTGTAGCCATAGGTTATTGGTTGGCCCTGGTGTAAAATTTCTGACATTCCTGTGGTATGGCTGTCAGATTTAGAAACTTTCTCTCAAATGGGTCGGACTCTTCTATGGGTAAGCCTGCCTGTCTGTGTTAATACTTCTTTGTTTTTTCCTTTTCATTTTAGGTACCGTTGTGGGCGTCGTCCTTTACACAGGGAGAGAACTCCGGAGCGTCATGAATACCTCAAATCCCCGCAGCAAGGTGCGTAGAAGGTCCGGGGGCGTCTCGGCCGGCTGTGTGTTAGTGGGGTGAGCGATGAGATTGAAAAACAGGAACCCCTGACGGTGTTATTTATGCCACCATATTATCTTTCCATGCACATATGTGTGCATGTATGTATATACACATGCACACATACATATATACACATATATAATACGTAAATATGTATTCATATGTATATGAATACATAAATATTTTTAAACCTTTTAAGTTAGAGCAAACTACCAAGCGAGCACTGAACTCTTTGCCATGTGTCATGTTGCTTCCTTCGCATGTATCTCATTTCATCCTCACCACAGCGCGGTGAGCACAGGCACTCCATTGCGTAGGTGAGAAACGGCGTCGAGGGGCAGCCTGCTCTCCCCCGGCTGCCCAGCGCAAAGGGGCAGAGCCTGGCTCAGACCCGCGTGAGCAGCAGGCTGTGGCCCCGCACCCGGCGTCAGACCTGCGGTCTGTCCAGTGCCCTCTGCCACTGCTCGTGTCAGCCCCAGCCGTCCTCTTGTTTGTGAGAGTCAGAGCACTGCAGAATGAGGTCCTTTGTCAACAGCGTGAAGGAATGTCTGTCCCCCAAACTCTGGTCATGTCCACCCCACCATTACAGCCATCGTTCTAAGTAGCACGCTGTTTGTTTGGGGTTTTAGCCTCATCCTGGGCTGTATTTCTGTGAGGTTATTGATTTGATGTGCTTTTTAGACTCTGCAGGAAAATAAGTATGTTATTATTAAAATAATAATGTTCATTAATGAAGTACCTAAAAATCAGGTGCTGCCAGCAGTGTGGGCCCCCACTGTCAGGCACTCCTGAGTTAGTGGGTGGCACGGTGCTGACAGTGGAGGGCCCGAGTCACCTTTCAGGGCCACCATGTGGGGTGGCAGAGGCTGTGCAGTGTATGGCACCAGCCAGCACAGCAGGAACTTGGTTATAGGCTCCTGTGGTTAAATTTTCTTTGGTTATAAAGAACATTTTGAAATCAGAATTCTCTGAAGTCCCTTGGGTGTTGGTTTGGAACCCCAGCCCATGGCAGCCAGTGTTCTCAGACCAGGGAGATGAGGACTGGTGGATCCCACCGTCTTACCTGGGTGAAGGCCCAGCTCTCCAGGTGGGCTGTGGGTGCACCAAGTAACCTCCCTTCCCTTCGCCCCGCAGATCGGCCTGTTTGACCTGGAGGTGAACTGCCTCACCAAGATCCTCTTCGGCGCTCTGGTGGTGGTCTCGCTGGTCATGGTCGCCCTCCAGCACTTTGCCGGTCGCTGGTACCTCCAGATCATTCGCTTCCTGCTCTTGTTTTCCAACATCATTCCCATCAGGTAAGCTGGGGTGAGCTTGTGTTAGGGCACCGTGACGTTTTCTTCTTCTGCTCATTCAGAGATCATGGTTCTGTGGTTTAAAAGGAGCCAGTCTCTTTGTGGGGTGATGACCAAGAACAGTCAGAGCCAGGAGTGTGGCTACAGCATCAGAAGGGCGTGCTCTTCCCTGAACCACCGTTTCTTAAACCACTCTCTGCTCAAAAGATCTTTCCTTGCCTTGACTGGCCCAAGCTAGGGATGCCCTTTAGAGTTCGTCATCTGCCAGCTCTGCAAGGGTGGAAGTGGCTGTTGGGTGTGCTGTGTTGAGAAGGATGCTGAGCCTGAGTCTGAGCTCAGAGGGGTAGAATATTATGCTTGATCTGCAATGTCTGCCGTGGATATGCAATGGAAGCTTGGTGGCACATGCCAATTGTTTGCCTACCTAATTTCAAGGCTGAATAGGTAGATTTTATTTATTAAAAAAAATTGAAAAAAAATTTTTTTAAAATAAGATTGAAACAACTACACTTTCTATATTTTAAGTGACTTCAGTCCTTAAGAAGAGCTTCAGGAAAATAATGATTTGTTTAGTGCCTTATTTGATAGTGGGGTTGACTCGTGTTAAATCTGTGGGTTCAGCCCCAGCTTCTGTAGGGAGTGAGTCCAAATGCTATGGCACAAATGTATGTAGACCCACGTTGCTTATGCGAAGACGTACAAACTTGACATCTGTCCTATTAATCTGTTTGCTCTGGTTTTCTGACTAGTTTGCGCGTGAACCTGGACATGGGCAAGATTGTATACAGCTGGGTGATTCGAAGGGATTCAAAAATCCCTGGGACCGTGGTTCGTTCCAGCACGATTCCCGAGCAGCTGGGCAGGATTTCTTACTTACTCACAGACAAGACAGGTGAGCCGCTTCCTGGGGCCTACCTGGGACTCCAGGTGAGATGAGGTGCACAAGGGCTTTGACCAAAACTCTTGGATTCTCCCTCTGGATGAATGAGAGATGCATGCTGCTGCTATTTTATTCTCTTCCATTGTTTGGTGACTAGAATGATGGTAACAGCAGCGTACCCTTACATAGGACTAATTGTGTGCAAAGCACTGTTCTGGGGTGTTTACATACAGTGACTCATTCAGTCCCCACCCCAACCAATGAGTCAGGTCCTGTTCCTGTCCCCTTTGCAGATGAGGATACGTGGCACACAGAGGGTAAGTGACTTGTCACAGGCACATAGCGGCCCAAGCAGGCTTTAACTCAGGCAGCCTGGCCTCGAGTCCTGATCTCACAGCCACACCCCGAGGCTGCTGCTCCACTTACCGTCCCTCAAGCTGTGAGGTTACCGTCGTGGTGAAGAGCAAGGACTGGGAGTGGGGAGATCTGTTGAAGCTTCAGCTCTACTATTTAGTGGCCACGAGGCAGACGGGATGCTGTCGCAGAGATCCCTGGGCAACTCACCAAATCAGAGAAAAATGAGGCTTCTGGAAGGAAAAGAGCCAGGAAAGTTCTGGACAAGTCAGCATGAGGACTCTGGGGACAGTCTCTGTAGGGCTCTGGTGTTGGGGTTGTATCTTTCTGCTCAAGGTTCCATTCCTTCCAGATAGAATCTGATTGGCCTAGTCTATGTCATGTGGCACCCTCTTGGCCAATGGAATGAGTTTGGCACCCTGATTGACATTTCTCCTGGACCACCCCCAGGAACAGGCATGGCAATTTCCCCAGGGAAACCTAGGATGCCGTTTTCAAACAGGGAATAGGGTTCCAGGCAGGTGAAACACCACAGATGTCTGCCCCAGCAGGGCAGTACTGACTCCAGTGTGTCACGTATAGTAAACTCTCCAAAAATGGCAGCTGTCATTACTGTTAATAATAATCGACACCCTGGGATGTAGGCACATCACTCACTTATCTCGTGTTTTAGGCACTCTCACCCAGAACGAGATGGTTTTCAAACGGCTCCATCTGGGGACAGTAGCCTATGGCCTGGACTCGATGGACGAGGTGCAGAGCCACATCTTTAGTATCTACACCCAGGTAAGGGCTTTTGTTTCAACACCCCAAGCAATTCCTTTATGTTTTTTAAGCAACTATATTGAGATATAATGCAGAATGCCATACAATTCACCCATTTAGAATGTAGAATTAATCGGTTTTTACTATATTCACAGAGTTGTGCGACCATCACCACAATCAGTTTTATGTTCATCACCCCAAAGAGAAACCCTATACCCTTTAGCAGTCACTCCCTGTTCCCCCAGCACCTCCCTTCCAAACCCATGGCAACCACTAATCCTTTATATTTCGAATAAAATTGCAGTTGGGTTTTTTCCCATCTTCCTTATCTCCAGGGTTAATCTACTTTACTGAAGTGCAAATCAGTGGACGTTGGGAAACACCTAAGAGAAAACTATTTGTCCAGTAACTGGTGCCAGAAAGAACCTAATGGTTGGTGATACTTCGAGTTTATGAATGTGTTTATTTTTCTTTTCCCTGGCCTTGAGCCAGAACGGCAATAATGAGTGGTCTGCTTGTGAGATAATCACGTGTCACTAACTTCAGTGTCTCATCTACATGTAACTCAGCAATCAGGACGAGGAAATTAATTTCTCTGAGATGACTTACAATGTGTTGGCTCATTTCCCAGAGAAGGGTATTACTGGCCAGTATCCTCATGTTCCTAAAAGGTTAGAGCAGTGAATCTCCACCTCGACTGCTCCTCAGGACTACTGATGGTTTCAAAACAAAACAGAACAAACACCAGAGACATTTACTTGGGCCTGATACCCTAGAGATTCTGATTCTTTCAGACTAGGGCAGGGCTGGCCTCTGTGTTTTACAAGTGAGACAAGACAGAACCAACAGACCCCTTCGTAATTCTGAGGCACGTCCAGGGCTGAGGTGGACATACGAGAATGGCTCCATGTTATTGTGCTTGTTTGGAGATAACGAGAGAATAAGGAAGGCCATATTTTGCTTAAATTTGTCAAATAACAATTCCACAGTCAGAAAGCCAGTTAAAAATGTGAAGGAAATATCTCTGTATAAAGGCTAAAGGCAAAATCCCCAAATACTTTGTGACACGGTTGTAGTCAACATTTAATTTTCTAGAACATTCTCCAGCAGGCACACCTGATTTCCAGGCTTTCTTCTGAAAACGGCAGAGCAGGGACGGTGTGGCAGTGGGGGTGGATTTTGACTGGGAAACAGTTAATTTGATACAGCTCATGTCATCATCTACAACCAGCCACAAAGCCCTTTTCATCCTTCCAGGTCTGTGGGTAGGCATCATGGCTGGTAGTCCATGTCTTGTAGTGTAGGGCTAGTAACAGATCAATGAGCTGCTTCGCTGGACAGGGAGGGGAAGCCACATAGTCCCCGTTTCCTTTCCATCTCTCTTGACCGTCTTCCTCTGCATGGTGATCCCGGGTTGGCATCTCCGGGGCTTGGTGCCGGGTCCTGCTATGTCTCTCCCTGGGTGCTCCCCCCGCCTGGCTTCCATCACCCTGTAGGTGCTGATGGCTTCGTCTCTGTCTGTTATGGCCCTGACCTTTGGACTGTAATACACCCGCACGCCTGGCAGCAGTGCACGCCTGGCATTGCTGCATGTGGCTCATAAGGACCATATACCCAGGGTCCCTCCCACCATTTTTCCCTGCTGCCCTGAACCTCCTTCCTGTCTCAGCACGTGCTGTCTCCATCCACCCCATTGCTCCCATCACCTCCAGCCTCAGTCACTGCCCCTTGCACCGTGCCTGCTCCCGCCCGATCACCTTTCATCTTCATCCCTTCTCGCTCACTTAGCAGAAGCGACTCTCTCCCTTGTCTGACTGTGCACGGGGACCTCCCGCATGGTGGTTTCCCTGCTTCTCTTCCCTCTCTCCTCCCAGAGCACGGAGCGCCCTGACACTGTCAGCTCCCTGGGGAGGTCTAGCTGGGGTCCAGCCCGTGTCCCCTCCCACTCCCTTGGTGCAGCCTCTACTCCCGCTCACTCCAGCCTGTAGCGCAGGGTGAGCTGCCTCATTTCTGTGTCTTGGGATAGACTCTCCCTCTGTGCCACCAGCCCCATGTGCCTTTGGGCTCCTTCTCAGGGGCTCGTTGTTTGGACTGAAGTGCTCGTCGACACCCGGCTAAGTATCCGTTTCACTCTCAGACCCTTCCCAGGCGCGCCGACACGTTGATGATTATATTAGACAGATTCATAGGCGATGGTGTGTACCCCGGCAGGAGACACACCCGTGCCCGTTTGGGTGGCATTTTTACGAGCTCCTTGTATTTAGAGAAGCCATCTCAGGATATTTGTTATTTCAGCTTTTATGGTTCAGTTTTGGTTTAGCGCAGATAACACCCTTTGTAGTGTTAAAAGTCAGAAAATGACATTTCTTCCTATGCGCTCTACTCCTGCCTTAGTGGAAGCTCATAAATTGTTTTGCCCATCCTGGTCTTGAGTCTAATGTGGCACAGGGTTGTGGGGTTAGGTCTTCTCCAGGCTGATGTGAGCTCGGGATTGTAGTACAGACTCAGTTTAGTGACGCTGTGTGTGCCTTTCTCTCGTGACATCTAAAAACCCTGCAGTAGCACGTGATGTGATGCTTTCGTGATGAGACGTGAAGGCTTTTCCAGTTTTTTTTAACAGCATTATTGAGGTATAATTTACATACCATAAAATTCAGCCATGTTACATGTACAGTTCAATGACTTGTAGTAAATTTACAGAGTTGTGGAAGCATTGCAGCTACCCCATCTTAGAATGTGCTCACCACCCCAAAGAGATCCCCTGTGTCCATTACACTCGCTCGTCTGAACTTTGGAGCTTAATAGTGGGATTTTACAGCTGTGTTTCTTCTAGTACAGTGTTTGGAACCCCTGGGCTGGATCACTTCGCTCAGAGTCAGAAGCTCAAAGAGTCCTGCCCAGAGCTGCAGTTTGAACAGGTGAACCAAGGGATTCCAAAGTACAACGGAATCCGAGAACGGCTTCTGTGAAGCTAAGATTCAGTCTTCTTTTTGAGAACGTCCGTATCTAAATCTGTGGATTCCAAGGCAGAGCTTGCAAGATAACCCACGGGAGTATGGAAAGAAAAGATCAGAGCATCCATTTACACTTCATTTTCATCTCCAAAATTAATGCAAAATCTCAATCTTACTAACAGTATAGAGGTTCACCCAGGGCCCCTCACCCCGTATATATCACACGGGTATTTGTCAGGTCTGGGCCTTGAGGTGTCCTGCGGAAGGAGCTGGAAGTCTACGATTGTTTATTTTCAGAGTGTTGAAATGTGGATTGCAGTTTATGAGTGTCCAGGTGACTTGTTTTAAGGATATTATTTAACTACATTAACCTCATAAAGAGAGCAGGTGGTTTTAAAAGATTTTTGCGGGAAAACTCCAGATCATTAATACAAGGCCGCGTAAACAACAAGAAAATGTCTCACACATTGTGAGATAAAACTGTAACAAGCTAAGGAGATGTGATGATTTTTCCCCTGGCTTATTTATTTATTGGTACCTTTTTAATTTAATTTTATTTTGGTGCCTTTAAAAAAATTATGATATAATTCAAAAACCATAAAATTTGCCCTTTTAAAATATATGATTAATTTTTTTTAGCATATTCACAGCACCGTGCAACCATTGATGCTGTCTAATTTCAGAATGTTTGCATCACCCCAAAAGAAAAACCACATTGCTTAAACCCTTGGTCTCCCTCTTCCATCCCAGGCCCTGGCAGCCACCAGTCTATTTTCTGTCTCTCTGGATTTGCCTATTTTGGACATTTCATATAAATGGAATCAAACAATATATGGCCTTTTGTGTCTGGTTGTTTAGCATATTTTTGTGGTCCTTTCAGGTTGTAGCAGGTGGAAATACTTCATTCCTCATTATAGCTGAATACCAGATATGATGATTTGAAATTTAAATTCAAATCTATAATTCTCAGTGTCCCATATCCTGAGTATATGTTATTTTGAGATGTTAGCTAATTCCACAAGAAACACTGTTTTTCATTTTTATCTTATTTTAGAATTTTATTTTTCTCTTGTTATATAATGCATAGTAGTACTATACACTGTTTATACAAAGATAAGTATATACATATGGAAGGTACTCAAAATTTTTCCCAATGTATGTTATTTGATCAAAATATTTCACGATAACTGGTCTGTATTACCCAGTGTTTGTAGTTGTTTGTTTTATTTTAACCCAGTGGGTGGGAGTATCTTCGTTTAACTCTTGTTAATATGCATTTGAGGAAAAAATGAACAACTACAGGAAACCGGAGCCTTGTGGCGCCGCTTTTGTGTGTTCTTCTAGCCTGTTTTGTACGTTCATATATTTAAAAATTTATATTTAAAAAAACATCATTGGGATTATTCTACACACTTTGGTCTGTGAACTGTCATTTTTAACTGAACATTTTGTCTCCGATATATTTTAGGATTTGTTGTGAGAATTGGAATTTACTGAGCTTTTTTTTTTAATAAGCGTGTGAGTTTGTGGTTTATTTTCCTGCACATGATGCATTCAATCCGTCAGTTCTTACTGCATGCCAGATAGGATTCTTCTTACTTTCTTCATCCACAGGAAACATATCGAAGGTTCCATTTATGTTTTCTTGTGGAAGAATTTTTTTTCAGTCTGTGTTTCTCTGTGACACAGAAGGCTACTTGTTTTTTATTCATTTAAACAAGCTCTCCTATTTCTTTATGATATGCTTTTTACTGCAGAAGAAATAACACAGACCAGCACAAAGGTAAAACATCGAGATCACCTGGGTTCACATCACTCAGCAATAACCAGCATTAGCACCTGGGTACCTAAAATGCCAAACTGTTTGCTCTGCATTTGTGTGTCTGGACACATGTGCTCTATTTCTCTGCGCGTGTTTCTTTTATTCTTTTCAACAAGAAGACAGCATATTCTTGTAATTCTTTTTAACTAGAGTTGAGCACCAGAATTTCTTGTAAAGTTTTATGTATGTATTTTTATAAACACACACATTCCTGGGCCCTACTGCAGTCTTTGGGTTTAGGGCGCTGGTACGTATATTTTTAAAAATCTTTATTGGTTATTCTGAGACTCATCTCTGGTTAGGAACTATCGCTGGAATAACACTGTCCATCTTTCTTTTCATTTCTGTCAGGGATGGTGCTCATGTTTAATGGTTTTATAACAGGGCCCAGACAGGGTCAGGCAAGTGAGAAACTCCCCTAGCAAGTTTAATGAGCTGCCAAAAGAACTCAACAATCAGGGAAAATCATATTTTAATACAGTATTTTAGAACATCTAATGTAAAAAATCTGTGAGGAACTAAATATTGAAATTTTAAGTGAAAGCAAGATCCATCCTTGCACTAGCACAGTTTGGCCTCAGATGCTTGCCCTAGTCCTGGCCCTGGATTTAGAGTATCAAGGGGTTTGCATCAAGGTTCCTGCCATTATATTAGGGTTCTCCTTATTGACATACTGGAGCTGGATCATTCTGTGTCGGTGGGGGGGGCCTGTCCTGTGCATTGCAGGATGCCCATAGATGCCAGTTCGCACCCCACCCCCCGTGTGACAACTAGAAATAATCCCCAGATATTACCAAATGAGGAGCAACATGATCCAGGTTGAGAACCCTTGTGGTATTTGGATAAATGGAAATTTGTTGGCTTTGTCAACATGATGATATCTCCTATTAAATAGTAAACGTGGTATTTACTCACTTAATTGGCCTGCAACTCACTTGATTTGTTTGGAGGTGGTGGCTCGGAGCCTGTCTCTGTGGTGGTGGCCCTGTGGGGTTAATTAGTCATCAACTTTGTGCTTTTTTGGGGGGTGGGGCCATCATAACAGAAATTCCTTCTCTTTAATCGTGTATTTGTATCAACAGCAGCCCATTCATAATATCCATTAATATGACGAACGCCCGTATGTGGTGAAGTTTTAACTGCATTCAGAAAGGAAATTGGTATTCATGGTGACCCAACATTTAAGTTTCATGTTAATCTTTCCTGTAATACAGGCTGGAGTTCTTGTCGGGAAAGACGCTGCCCTGGGTCCTTAATGAGAAACGGAAGCTTATTTTTCATGATTGTTGGCGCCTTGATCATTGGCTGGATGCCGTAGATGGCTCTGCCGCCTTATATGATGAGAGACACCCACCTGGGGCCCGAGTCAGGGCCCTTTGTACATGGGGATCTTTATTCCTCTCCCAACACCAACCTGTGCCAGGTGACACAGGTGACACTTCTGATCTCATGTTCTGCCCTCCCTCCCTCCACAAGAAACCAGTGGTTTCTCCCCAGGGCAGAGAGTCATAACCTGCCTCCGTGGGCACCACATCTGTTTTTGTTTTCCCTTGGTATTTTTTAAGTAAGAAGAAATGTGTGTAGGTTAAAGGGCCGATGGGGAGGAGGTTAGAGATAAACACTGTACGAGGCGAAACTCTTCCATATGAGGAATGTGAGGATGTCTGAAGATGGGCCTAACGCTAGGCGACACCCCAGCCAGGCCACCGGTGAGTCTCAGCGTCTTCGTGGTACGTGTGGGTTGCCATTTGCTGTGTGCGTGAGTCTTTTATTTGACAATTAAGGGAGGCAGTTTCAGCACCAGTGATTATTCCCTCTCCTTCCCGAAACAGTAGGAAAGGGGGACAAGTATTAATTTAAGAGAGAAATAAATGAATGTGGAGACATTAAGCCCGTCGCCTGTGTTGTTGGTCGGGCCTGTCATCCTTGTCCTGGGATCCATTGTTGTTGGTCCCTTGATCTGAAGGTGAGGTCTTTAGAAAACTCTGACTGTCCATGGTTCTCTTGTTGCCTTGCTTGGGAATTGTTTTACCTGGAATA
The DNA here is from genome assembly GCF_020740605.2 of Lemur catta. Lineage (NCBI taxonomy): Eukaryota > Metazoa > Chordata > Mammalia > Primates > Lemuridae > Lemur > Lemur catta. Next base: position 42,548,873 of record NC_059144.1, on the reverse strand, counting down.
CAAAATCTCATAGCTCTGCTTCGTTGCACATTTGAAATATTAGTGGAAGTATTTGACTCCTGTGGACATGAAATCAGATAGTTTTACAAAATCCGGGAGTTCGTGGACGACGCCCCCCTTCGCTTGACTTTTCATTCAAACCCACTGTTACTGCAACTTGCTAACCACGGCAATTACATTGTCAAAGGTCTTGTTATTGCCCCTGATGTTAAGTAATGATTTGGTCCAGGTGTGGAGGAATGCGGGTGAAAACGAAGACACGTGTTTGCAGCTAGAACATAAATTACAGAACTTGAAAAAGAAAAGGTTCTTGATTTAGTCTCTCCAATAGAGAGAACCTTTCTGTAAATCTTCAGTCCTCTTGATATTTAGAGTTGAATTCTTTATAATTAAAAGCACTTGGCAAATAATGATTCATTTAAACCGGAGTTCTGATTCATTACTCTAATTATTGTTACCATGCAGTGCCCTTTGGCCTGGAAGTGAAACTCGTGTGCTCTTGACACCAGAGGTTAACAGAGCAGGAAGCCAGAGCCCGGCGTGTCCCCACAGTGACCAGAATAATTTAGTAATTGTCTAATTACCTGAGCAGTCTAATGCCACTACTAAAAATAGTATTAAAAAATGAAATGAAAGTCATTTTCTCATTTCTTGTAACCCATCTGTTCTCTATTTCGGGCAGCCGTGTGTCATGGGTGTAAAACACGGCCTGAAGGATCAGATCACGTCTCTTCTGTTGGATAAATATGTTTTTAATGAAATGTAGAATCCAGTAACTCCATAAACATTTCTAGCTTCCAGTATTCCGTTAGCTACAGGGGTATTAATATTAGGACTGTTACAGGTGATCCTTTGTCCAAATCTGTGATTTAAAATCTAGAACTGAAGTTGGTCAATTTGATATTTATTTCTTCTTGAAAATGGAAAAAAAAAATTCATGTCCATTGAGGACTTCCCACCACTAGCTCAGGAACAGTAAGTTATTAATTTGTTCCTTTGTTAAGTAATTATTTACTGCATGCCAGGCACCGCCCGGTACTAGGAGTACAATGACAAGTGACTCAGACAAGCTCTCTGTGTTCCTGTGTTCAAACGGGAGGGAGAATCACCAGGGAAACCAGCCAGGTTTGGCCAACAAAGAGAGGAACACTCAGGGTGAACATGGCAGCACGGCTTGCAATGGGGAAGGCCAGTGGAGCAACGTGAACTGGGGTTCAGGGAAGGCCTCTTTGAGGAGGTAACATTTGAATTGGGACCTGAGTGATGAGATGGAGCAAGCCAGCCCTGCAGGGATCTAGGGGATGGCATTCCAGGCGAGGGCACAGCAAGTGCAAAGGCCCTGAGGCAGGAAGGAGCTTGGCAGTGTTCAAGGAACAGAAGGGCCAGTGTGGCTAGAGCAGGTGAAAGAGGAGGACGATGGCAAGAGGGGAAGCTGGAGAGGTGGGCAGGTGCCCATCAGGTGAGCCCCTAGCAAGGTGGGAGGGCATCTGGATTTTGTTGAACACTGAGCCATAGACTGTTAACAAGTGTTTTTTTCCCACCAGTGGTCTTAATTTTTTATTATATTCCAAAGCAGTAGAACCCTTTCTTCAAAGGACAGCATACGGAGCCCCTGATATGTGCCACAGATAGGGAGAGGCCACTGATAGATAGGGAGAGGCCACAGATAGGAAGAGGCCAGAGATAGGGAGGGGCCACAGATAGATAGGAAGAGGCCAGAGATAGGAAGAGGCCAGAGATAGGGAGAAGCCACAGCTGTCACCTCCCATCCTGCCACACTGGGCTGTGCTGAGCAGGTTTTCCAGGATCCTTGGGACTCGGTGTGGATCGTGGGTTGAAAACCACCCCTTTTGCCCACTCCTCTCACTTACAGGAAACTGAGGCTCAGAGAGCAGATGTAACTCGCTTGAGGTCACACAGCTGCTTAGAACCCATCCAAGAATAAGGCTCAGATTTCCTAACCTTCAGTGCTCTTTTTACCACGTTGCTTGCTCTCTGGAAGCTGAGCCCCGTGTCGATGGGTGAAGGAAGGGTGGAGAGGGACCATGTATGCGGTGGAACTGCTCCTTAGGCAAGAGCTGGGGTTTGAAGTCAGCATGGAAGGCAAAAAGTGAGCACAGTTAACATTATTCTTGAAAGTCAACCTTACGTGAAGTGCCGGGGGCCACTCCGCAGGGGGTCCCATCCAGCCAGGGCGTGGTCTGGCTCTTGCTGGTGCTTCTGGCCCTACCTGCCCTGGGTTGCTTGTTACTAACGATTGTTACCTCCGTAGGATACCAGTTGAAGCAGTTGCCTTCTATTGTAAACCGAGAAGACTGTAAACTTAAAACAGTGGTTCTAAACTGAGGATGATTTTGCCCATGGGACATTTGGCAACATCTCTTGTCACAACTGGGGGAGTACTGCTGGCATCTCGTGGATCTAGTGGCTGGAGGCCAGGGATGCTGCCAAACGCCTGACAGTGCACGGGACAGGCCTCATAGCAGGGAGTGACCTGCCCCAAAAGGCAGTGGTGGCCAGGTGTGGAGGCCCTGCTCTGACATACCAGGATCCCTTTCATGCACTGGGGTCCTGGTCCTGATGGAGACCCCTGGCAGCACTCCAGGGAAGACACATTCACTCTGTCCACCGGTAGCATCACCTCATTCATTAACTTGTAATGTTTTCCTGTCTTTATTTTACTTTTTCCTCCCTAAGCATAAATGATCGGAACGCTGAAAATTCCATGCCATTTTTTGCAGAGTCATACAGATACACCAATGGCTGTTGCTCCACACTTCCAGGCCCTTCCATTCTCTGCTCATCTTCCTTATTCATCTCCTTCCTGCAGCAGTCCCAGGACCCACCGGCTCAGAAGGGCCCCACGCTCACCACCAAGGTCCGGCGGACCATGAGCAGCCGTGTGCACGAGGCGGTGAAGGCCATCGCGCTCTGCCACAACGTGACCCCCGTGTACGAGTCCAACGGTGTGACCGACCAGGCGGAGGCCGAGAAGCAGTACGAGGACTCCTGCCGCGTGTACCAGGCCTCCAGCCCAGACGAGGTAAACCGGGGGCGGGAGCCAGGGTGACACGAGTTCAGACACGGGGAGGAATCGCTCTTCCTCTGAAAGAGACAGTCACGGGTTTGAGTTGTCCCCTGTGTTGGCAAGGAGTGAGAGATCTTGTTTTGTAGCTCAGGTGGCCAGCACGAGGTCCCATGTAAACCACATAATTTATTTAAAAAATTTTATAATTTTAAATAAAATTTAAATTTTATAAACCTAAATAAAATTTGAAAATGAAAAACGTTTAAATAAAAGCTTTTTAAAATTTTATTTAAATTCTAAATTTATTTAAATTCTATACAGTTCACCCATTTAAAATACACAGTTCAGTGGTTTTCCAGTATGTTCACAGAGTTATATATAACCACCACCACAATGAATTTTAGAATATTTTCATCACCCCAAAAGGAAACCCCACACCCATTTTCCCCACAGACTCCCCTCTTTTTCCTCCGCCCTCTAGTCCTGAGCAAACACTAATCTCTTTCTGTGGATTTGCCCACCGTGGACATTGCATACAGCCGGAGCCACACAATAAATGGCCCTTTGTGACTGGCTTCTTGCACTTGGCGTAATGTTGTCAAGATTTCATTCCTTTTTATGGCTGAATAATATTCCATTTATGAATATTCTGCATTTTGTTTATCTGTTCATCAATGAATGGACATTTGGGTTGTTTTCATATTTTGGCTATTTGGCTATGCTGCTGAGAACGTTTGTGTGCAAGTTTTTCAGTGGGTGTAGATTTCCATTTCTTCTGGGTATCTACCTAGGAGTGAGACGGAAGGGTCATCTGTAACCACTCTGTGTTTAACCTTTTGAGGAACTGCCAGACTGTTTTCCAAAGTGGCTGCACCATTTTACATACCTATTGGCAGTGGATGAGGGTTCCAATTTCCCTTCATCTTGGCCAATACTTGTTATCGTCAGTGCTTTTGATTCTCGACATCCTAGTGGATGTCAACTGGTATCTTCTTGTGATTTTGATTTGCATTTTCCTGATGGCTAATAATGTTGAGCATCTTCTTTATGTGCTTATTGGCCATTGGTATTATCTTCTTTGGAGAAATGTCTGTCCATATCCTGTGCCCATTCTTAATTGGTCTATTTGTCTTTTGTTGTTGAGTTTTAAGAGTTCTTTATATATTCTAGATACAAGTCCCTTATCAGATATATAATTTGCAAATATTTTCTTCCATTCTGAGGGTTCTCTTTTTACTTTTTTGATGGTGTCCTTTGAAGCACAAAAGTTTTTAACTTTGATTGAAGTCCAATAAACTGCATACTTTTAAGTTGCTGTTCATATCTAGGCATATTCTCTTGCTAAAACCAAAAGGATTAGTTTGATACCATGTTCGAGAGCGTGGGGCTTGGTAGCACACTTGCCTCTTTGATATTTGTCTATAATAAGCTCCTGATTGCTTTCCTGCTTAGGGGGTCGTATCGTAGGAACACCCTCCGCACGTGCGTAGGCAGAGGACTCACCCAGTGTGAAAATAGTCTCATGTCCTTTGTCCCCTGACTCGTGTGTAATTCAGACACAGGGCTCTGTTTCACTAATCTGTTAACATTTTGGCCTTTTTCCTCCCCACAACCCCCAAAATTTTGTTCTGATTATAGAAGTAATTTTTATTTGGTATAGAAAATTAGGAAATTTTAGAAAAATATAAAAGGGAAAATGAGTGAGTTGCAATCTCATTCGTGAAAGATAACTATAGCTAACTGGCCTAGAGCACTGGGTGTGCATTAGGTCCCATTTGAAGTGTTTTCTGGGTATTATCTCATTTAATCCTCCCAGCAGCAAAAGAGGCACTATTGTTACTGGTATGATTTGGTTTGTGAATTCAGCAGGTATTTCTGAGTGGGCTGGCACTGTGCTGTCAGTGCTGGGCAAGACAGTGGCCTATGCCCCCAGGGAGAGGTGTGAGTGGCTCGCTCAGTAGAGCACATGAGTCCTGGGGTCCACGTCTATGACGGGGCAGGGCTGTTGTGAGGCCATGGTAGGCAGTCAGTAAATCCTGTGGGTCAAATTGAATGAGTATTTTCTCTTCTTCTTCATTTTTTTTTTTTTTAGGAATGGGGTCTTGCTATGTTGCCCAGGCTGACCTCAAACGCCTGGGCTCAAGTGATCCTCCCAAGTAGCTGGGACTACAGCCACGTGCCACCACATCCGACTTCAAATGAATATTTTTAAGGCTCATGATAACAATGACCAGAGTGCTTCCCAGATTTTTTTTTTAAATCATTTTACGCTTCTACCAATGTTATGAGGACTCCCAGTTGGTTTTCTTGTTCATTTTGGGAAGGAGGGGGATTCTCTGAGTGGATGCAGTGTTTTAAAGTTCTGGACTAATGTGCGAGTATTAAGTATGGAGCCTGCGGTTAACGGTGACTGGAGGGATGGCGCAATGCAAATCTTTACAAAGTTCATGAGTGAAAGAGCACTTGAATCCTGTTGCTTCTTTCTCCTTTCTTGGGGCAGTGGAATTTGTCATCTGGGACACTTCTCCTTCCAGTCAGCACGGTGTCTTTGGAACGGTTCAAGCTATAAAACCCAGTTCTCTCTGTGACTGTTGATATTTGAGCCAGGCACTTTAGGAGTGAAAAATGTTGCGCCTCCTGGTCAGTTTTGGAGTTGGGACCTGTGTGCAGAAAGGAAGGCTGGGGAAGGGGGTCGGTCCGGATGATCCGACCGGTCTACTCGTACTTGTGCCATGGTGGCTGAGAACTTTTGAGGTTTATCGTTATTTCTTTTTAGTCTATTGGATCTTGTTTTCTCCCCTTCTGGAAGCAGAGTATGACGCCATGGAATGACAGGTGTGAGAAAGGACCAACCAGCATCTTAGTAGCTATGGACCAGGAACTGGGAACTTACAGGTATTTGATGGAATTAAAATTTGAGCAAGTTCCAGATGTTGACAGTCTAATGAGGACTTCTGCCTTTGGGCCCTGGGGCTTGAGCTGGCATCTCTGGGGCCTGTGGTGCCTGTGCCACACTCCTCTGTTCCCACTGAACTTTGGTATATTTGTTTCAGGGCTGCGCAAAAATTTTTCCGTGAGGGTAGATCTTCCATGGAGTGCCCGGTGCTTCTTGGCTCCTTTTCGCAAAGCCAGTAGTGCTTTATCTCTTCTGTCCTTTGATTGCACTCGGATTCAGATTCGTCTTGTTTTTCTAAGATTCTGAGTCATGATTTAGGACAAAAAGAGAGGTATTTGCCTTTGGCGTCTTCACAGAGGCCAGTGTTACCTTGTAGCTATCTTTTTTTACTTTATTATTTTTTATTGTACAGTTATTTCATGTCTACAGTAGAACATGTGAAAATAGAGATAAGAAAAAATGTAAACCATGGTCTTCCTAGAGGTGCAGCCACTGTTGACATCTTACTGATCAGCCTTCTAGACTACTTCAGAGGATGCACGCTGCAAAATACAAATGTGTTTATATCAGTACATCACGAGACACAAAGGAGCCTGAATCTAGTTCAAGCAAAATCTTTCAGAAAGCCGTTCTGTTTCCAAATCCCTGTAGGATTCCATGTAGACTTGGCTGGCTCTAGAATCGTGCCTTTGAAATTCAATATCAATAAAACATTACCAGTCTAGGCAAGGTCAGTTTATGGAATACATATAGAAACCAGTATTCATTTGACTTGGGAGCTGCTGGAGTAATTTCTACCAGTTGGCGTAGGATTCGTTTCCTGTAACAGAAAGCAGCATTTCCTAAATTTGTTTCCTGTGCACATTCCGCCTTGGAAGCCTTGAAGTATCTTCATTCAGCTATCGATTACAGCCCGAGGGGTGCTGGGCCCTCCCTGCCCCGTACAGTAACTCGTGGGGGAAATGAAATAGATGTAATCTGACCAGAGAGGAGTGTGCCTCAGCTGCTGCGCAGGCGGGTCTCAGCCCTGGCAGCATGCCTCCGTTGCCAGGCTGTTCGGCAGCCTTGGAGGGGGGTACAGTGGGAGAGGCAGCGGGGAGGGGTCGTGATGATGATGCAACTTTTAAAGCATTTATTTCTCGGTGTGAGTGGGCAAGGAGATGCTGTCTCGCGAGCTGCTAGAATCAATCCTATGACGCATTCAAGTGTCTTTTCCATGAATTCTTTCATATTAAAAGCCTTTCTTAAGCTTTTACAATCACAGGTACTGATGTCTTCACTACAGGAAAAAGTAGAAATTGTAGATTCAAAAAAAAGTTGATAAAAATAACCTATAATTCTTACCAGCTAGTGATAAGTACAGTTTATATTCTGGTGTGGATTTTCCCAGACTTTTCCTAAATTTATGCATATATATGTATAGAAACAATTGTAGTACAGAATCATACTGTAGTACGTATTGTGAAGCAGGAAGGAAGGTAAATTAAGTAACATCCTTTAGAAAGTCATATGGCTTTTCTATTTCCATAGGATTTATGCATGTGTTTATGCATGTGCAGGCACATGTGAGGTATGTGCACACGTGCTCTGTGTGTGTGTGTGCACACGGATGCGTAAGTGTGTGTGTGTGTGTGTGTGTAAATGAAAGCTGCTTGCTGTATTTGGCCTTGCCTTGAATGGCTCAGTGATTTCAGAGCAGTGAATTACGGTTCTAGGTAACGTGTAGAGTGTTCTGCACGGCCCCCACAGGCTCATGGCGGAGAGTAAGAAGTCCATCTCCTCCTTCCCTGAGACTTCAGTTCTCCTAGGTCTCTTCCTCTGAGGCACCTGCTGTTATAATATCTAAGTATCCTTGCAGAGTTACTTCTTTGCATGTATTAGAATTTCCCTTGCCCCTTATTAAAATACATAAAAAAATTTAAAAACACAATTGTAATTTAATACAATTAGAAATTGTTTTGCATCTTGCTTTCAGTAACTCATTTTTTAAAAATGTGCCCATTTTGGAGATGAGGTATTAATGTAAGTTGGCTAAGAAATGTTCCCAAGGTCACGTTGCTGGCAAGGTGGAAGCCAGACAGCCCATGTCCAGAGTCTGGACTTACTACCCTTAGTACTACTTCCCTACCCGTGGGGTGACGGCTTGAAAGTGCTTTGCGACTTCATGAAGTGCTGTAGAGAGTTCCAGAGCCTGCATTTCAGGAACTCAGGGCTGATACTGGGTGACGTTCCATGGTCTCTGGTTATCACTGGCTGCTCTAGCCTCACGGAGCACCCTGTTCTGAGCTAGTGTTCAGAGACTACGTATCTCCCAAGTTCAGTGGAACATTGTTTTGTGTCTCTTCCCTCTTATCTTGGGAAGCTTCCAAGCTTGGTGAAAATAAACTTCCCTCTCCCAGACCCTGGCAGCCTACCTTCTGAATGTCCTGCCTGTACCACCCTGTCTTTCTGGGATTCTTCCCATAGAAAGGAAAATTCAAATGAGTGTATTGCACTTAACACAATGACCGCCAGTTCCATCCCTGTTGCTGCACATGACGGAATTTCATTCTTTTGGCTGAATAGTATTCCATCATGTCTATCTGCCGCATTTTCCTTATCCATTCATCCGCTGACGGGCACTTAGGTTGATTGTGAATAGTGCTGCCATAAACACGAGGGTGCAGATATCCCTTTGATATACTGATTTCCTTTAGGTGATAGACATCCTAAATACCCAGATTTGATCATTGTATGTTGCATGCTGGTATCAAAATATCACACATACCCCATAAATAGGTATAATTATTATGTAACAAGAAAAAAAATGAGTGTGTCTTTCCTCTAGTCCACAGTGTCCTTGAAAGTGTCCTGTTACAAATGGCCGTGGAGAGCTGGACGAGGAGCCACGGCAGGGCCTGTGGACGGAGGCCTCTCTGCAGCCACCTGGAATGTCAGCCCGCAGGCAGTGACACAGGGAGGGCAGGACAGTACAGCTAATCTAGAGACAGCTGATCTAGAAGCACGTTTTAGTTTCAGTTTACCCCCCAATTGTAAGAGTAACACAAACTTGTTATAGAAAAGGTAAAAAGAATTAGGAAAAAAATAAAATCATCCCTAACCCCAAAACTCAGCCATAATCACTATTAACATTTTGATGGTTTCCCTTCCTGTGTTCTATACGTATAATTTAAATATTTAGTGTCATTCCACATTTTATCTTTGTTCACTTAGTAAGATATCGCATTATCCCTTTTCAATAACTATCTATGATAAGAAGGTTTTTAATAGCTACGCTATCTTCTGCTGCTTAGATAAACCACAGATTATTTATTCTATTTCCCTTAAGATTTAGGAGGTTTCCTGCTTTGGCCATCGTAAATAATGCCACGATGCACTGCCTGATGTATTTATTAACTGTCTCTCGCATTTCTGATCATGTATCAAAAAGTCCCAGCTGTCTCATTTTGCATCTTCTTAAACTTGTTGCTGAGAGTGAGGGTAAAAGCCACCGGGGAACTTGAGCATGTGGTGCAGAGAAGGGCCGGTGATCTCCTGGTCCTTTTGCAGCGTGAGGTTTGTTTTTGTTCTGCAACCACATTCCTGTCTCAGTGAACGTAAGGTGTGTGCAGCTCCCCTAAATGCCTCGGTGTCAGCCCCGGACAATGACGACATTTGGACACGTGCACGAATGAGCCCGGCGTGGTGAGTCCCAGAGATTTAGGATGGTAATGGGGCTTTACCATCACCTGGCCGTGCCTTTGGACCCAAAGGTAGGGTCATAGGACAGAGGTCAGGAACTATAGGAAAAACTGCCCCATCAATGTTATTTATTAACCACTGAGGTAGAGTCTTGAAATAGGATTTTGGTTGTTCAGAATAGAGGGGGACTATTTGAGACAGGACTGGACAGTGTTTTGGGGGCACTGTAGAAAACTGTCACATGAGCCTTTTCCGGTGTTAGCTCCTCCAGGGGCCACAAACTCAGAAGTTCTGCCCATGTCATGTTAGTGTTGGCCCAGAATGGACTGAAATGAACAGTCATTTCTAGATGACTGCGTTTGTAGGGGGTTGATGCCATTATTTCTTCTTAAATATTAATTTTTATCAGAGTTAAGTGATATGAGGTTGAATTTCAAGAACAGAAAATTTGGATTGAGGAGTGGTCTTCTATGCCACTATCCCATCCACTGATTCCTAGAAGGCTGTTTTGTTTCATGCTGTGTTTAAAAAAAAAAAAATGTTGAAGCAATATTTAAAAATCACCTGATTTTATGTAAAAATCAGCTTTTCTTGAGAAAGATTAGCTTCGAAAATAGTGGCCCAATTTCTACCTGGCAGTGCTTAATCAAGGTGGTTGGCTGCTGCCTCAGTTTACCCTGGAGCCCTGCATGGCTTGACATTGGAACCTGCAACCACCATCTGGCACATTGTTGAATATATTTTCTTACTGAGTAAAGAAAACCTTAGGTTTGTGGATAGATTTATAATCTTGAAAGGCTGGATTTCGGGCTGACTCGCTGCTCTTCGTGAGCCTGGGTATTTATCTAGTTGAATGCCACCAGAGAACCCCTTCTTATCAGATGTCAGATTCCCGTCTTGGTATCATACATGCTCTTGGGATTAGTGTGTGTCCTGCTTTTGACAAGAATTCAAGGCTACTAAGCATGGTCTGGCATATTGCCCAAGCACAGGGGCCCAGGAACAAAGGGAAAATTTAAAAAACTTGTCACAGGTGGTTTATTGCTGACCAACAAATGATGAAAAAGCCCTTTCATGGACGGTTTCTGGTGTGGGTTCTTCAGATGGGCATTTTAGGAAGGGAAGGAATGGGCTCTGCCCCTTCGATTTCTTCTTTTCACTGAAAGCAGAGCACACGGCAGACTCGTGAGACACGATTCCCTCCCGCCCCTTCTGTGTTCAGCATTTGAGCTGGTTCCCGTATAACTTACTTGTTCCTCCATTCACCTTAGTGAGGGTCCTTTTTCTCCTGCTGCCCTGACCTCGGGTGATGGAGACCCTAAGTCTGTAGACAACGGTGAGACTCCACATCAGCGTGTGACGTGTGCGATTCCTTTGAACCGAAGCTCGGAACCGCCAGAATAAGAAGTAGCCTTGCTTTTGGATCATCTTGTTGTGGAGAGGAATGGAGTTTTCTTAACTCACCTCCAAATGTTTGTCTTGCCCACAACTGAGAAGTGTTACTGAGCACCCCGATTCTGATCGGTCTTCCCCGAGGAGGGCTCTGGGGCATTTTGTGTGTTCTGTTAGGAAGCACCTTTCTGTCAACGCTGACTAACGTTCAAGTCCTGAGAGTGGAAGGTGGGAGTGAAAGGCCCCCCGCAGGTTCCTGGACTGTGGGATCAGCCCCCAGGAGACTGATGACGTTTTGATTAGGGAGGTGGGTCCCAGGAGCGTGGAGTGGCCACAGGCGTAGGTGTGGTTAACTCCACTGCTGGGTTGACTGTGGAAGAAAACAAGGTGTAAAGATGTTCACGGGCATTTGTAATCCGTCCTTCGTCGGAGACGTGTGTCATTCTGGACCATTCCAGGTCTGCAGTTCAGCTTTAACCTCACACGGACCTGTGGGGTCCATGGACGCCACTTCCGGTTCTGGGATTCCAGATTCCTTGTTGATTGAAGTTCAGAGCAGGCTATTGGGGATTTAGTCTTCCGGAAGCCCAGTATCACACACTTGGGGGCAGGGCTGCCCAGCTGAGAGCCACTGTGGATGCTGCCCCGGTGGGGTGAGAGTGAGGCTGCAAGGACAGCTGGAAGGTGAAGGACCCGCCAGTGTCCGGCCCCTTCTTTCTCTTTGCAGTGTTTGGCTCAGTGCAGGATTTTCTAGACGTGATCTGTGGTCACGCGTAGTCGCTCTCTGCCGGGCCTGCTTTGAGCCTGAAGAGGGGCAGCTTTGAATGCAGGAGCCCTCGCTGTCCCCAGGGACAGGGACTGCTGCACAGCACCTATCTCTGTGCCCCCTTCCGCCTTGTGCTCCGGTGCACGCCCTGTGGAGCGGGGCCCTGGGCTGTGTGTCTGACCTGCGATCCTGTGTTCTGTTTAGGTGGCCCTGGTGCAGTGGACCGAAAGCGTGGGCTTAACCCTGGTGGGCCGAGACCAGTCCTCCATGCAGCTGAGGACCCCTGGCGACCAGATCCTGAACTTCACCATCCTGCAGATCTTCCCCTTCACCTACGAGAGCAAGCGCATGGGCATCATCGTGCGGGTGAGTCGTCTTTTATTTACATCTGGAGACACAGGTTCACACAGCTGGAGGACGGTGGGCTGGGGTTTGCCCCCGGCTGTCTGGCTCCCAGGTTCAGGCTCTTTTCCGCAGGGCCTGAGTGTTGGGGCGTGACGAGAGGGAGTTGGGAAGCTCACAGGGCAGCTGTGACAGTGCTCGGGTAGTATGTTAATTATGGATTGCTGTGTAACAGATGACCCCACATTTAATGACTTCAAACAACAGTACAGACCCCTCCTCATCCGCAGTTTCGTGTTCCACGGTTTCAGTTACCTGTGGTTAGCTGCGGTTCAAAAAAAAATTAAATGGACAAAAATATTTAAGTAATTAAAAATATTAAATATTAATTCCAGAAATAAACAATTCATAAGTTTCAAATTGCGTGCCATCCTGAGTAGTATGATGAGGTCTCGTGTTGTCCTGCTTTGTCTGCCCGGGATGTGACTCTTCCCGCTGTCCCCACGCTGTCTACACTGCTGCCTGTTAGTCACTTAGCAGCTGTCTGGTTTATCCGATCGGCTGTCGTGGTATCACAGTGCTTGTGTTCAAGTAACCCTTATTCTGCTTTTATTACGGTATATTGTTATAATTGCTCTATTTTATTAGTTTTTGTTGTTAATCTCTTACTGGGCCTAATTTATAAATGAAGCTTGATCATAGATATGTATGTATAAGGAAAAACCATATGGTATATATAGGATTCAGTGCTTTTTGTGGTCTCAGGCATCCACCGGGGTCTCAATAAGGAGGTTTTGCTGTGTATGTGTTAAATATTATCTGCCAGTCTCTGTGGGCCGGGAATCTGGGGGCAGCTTGGCTGGGTCTTCTGGCTCAGGGATTGGCCAGAGCTGCTGCCGTCCAAGGTGCTGCTGAGGCCGAGTCCGCGTCCAGACGGCATCGGTGTTGGCAGAGTTCAGCTCCCGGTGGGCTGTTGGACTGAGGGCCTTCGCTCTTTCCTGCCTGTTGGCCAGAGGCTGCTCGCGGTTCACGGCCGCGTGGGCCTCTCCGTAAGTACTGGGAGGTGAGAACCGTCGTGAGCGTCTTAAAGGCTGTTCACCAGCACAGCTGCCGTGCAGATAACCCAGCGACACACCCACGAACGTGCTTTGGAACAGTCCACGTTAAGGGATTTTATGTCCAGATGCCGTAGGTACTTTCAGACCCTGTAGGACGTGTTCCTTGGCAACGCTCGGTGGGGAGGGAGCGTTTTCTCCCGCAGCTGTGCTCTTCCCGCTGGCCCTCACCTGCCGGACCCGTGGCTGCTCACCCCTATCTCGGGTACACATCTGATGTCAAGAACATCGTGGTCTGGAAGCAGCAGCATAAATCCTGTGGGTGGGTGTTTCCTGGGGAATGAGAGTCATTATCTCTTATGGAATTACTTTAATTTTGTTCCAGCCTTTGTTTTTTTAAGTTGTAGGGCCTTGGGCTCTGCTGAGGTCATTGGAGGGTTGAATCATGAAGGAAGAGTCCCCGGTATCGGCCATTCTAGAATAAGTGAGTGGTACACACCACCGTTCGTTTAGTCGTAAAGGACTCTCATTCCCAGACACATGGCGTGTTTTAGGAGAGGTGACCCGTAGGTCTTCCCAGGGCGAGAAAAGGGACTCTGTGCCTAGAAGTGTGGGATATTGTCAGATGAGCAAGTCTGTTTTCATTTTAACATAGCATGCCCGCCTTCCCAGGTTATAAAAAAAAAAAATCAACATTTATAGTGAAAGCATTTAGAACAAATAAATATGTACGGAAAAGGAGATTAAAACTATTCACTTCCATTTTCACCAGCCAAAGGCTCTCACCTTTCCAGGGATTTCCTTTCAGTCTTTTTTCTAAGCATATAGAGTGTAAATATCCACACACATTTTCATAAAATTGGCATCGTATGAGGCTTTCTAAACTCCCCCCGTCATGGGACTGTATGTATGTGATAAGGATTCTCTCCTATCATGAAAGTGTGATTTTAATGATTTTTAATGTGTGTATGGTGTTTTGTTTTGTTGAAAGAATGTACCCCTATTTCATTAACTGTTCTTTTTTTTGGTTGCTTAGGCTGTTTCTCATTTTTGGCTTAATAAAAATAACACTGTGAGCATCCATCTTTGCAAGGCTGCCTTTAATTAAATACATGTTATTTTGCTAATTTTTTTTTCATTTTCCGACCTCTCTTTATCTTTGGTTTGGGTGGGTAGAAATGAGTGTCCAGGGCTTTTGGACCAGTTCCCCACTTTGCACAATCTCACCGTTCTCCTCCGATGTGGCGTTTTTCATCCTGGAGGCATTTGAACATGTCACCACCCCAGGTGGGGGGCGCTGCTGGCCTCTGGTGCTCAGCATCCTACAATGCACAGGACAAACTCCCCGGCAAAGAATGACCTGGCCCCGCCTGTTCCTTGCGCCGAGGCTGAGAAACCCTGTTTGGATATGTTCCTATAACCCACGTGCTACATGCAAATGACTGTCCAATTACCCGATGTGAGGAAGTTTTAAAAACTTCTCTCTGGTTGGTTTATCGACTGCTGACAGTTGACAGTTCAGCTCTCCTGTCTGTTTGATTAAGCCGTTTAAGCGTGTGTGCTTGGCAACATCTTCCTGCAGCCACATAGCGAGGTCATTTCTCTGCATGAGTCTCTGTCTCCCGGGCAAGGTTATAGAAGCCAGTCTCTTTGGGTCTTGTGTGCTTGTCTTTCTGAAGGAAGGTTGTGTCTCTGTTTTGTTTCTGTCGTGTACAAGATGTTCCAATGCCTTTTCCCCCTTCCCATGTGGAACATGGAAGCGGGGTTGTTGGTATAGATCATACCACTGTTTCGTCGTCGTCATCGTCATCGTCGTCGTACTAAAGGAGGCCTTTGAGCAGGTGCCAGACACAGACCACAGTGGGAAAAGATGAGGCCCCGAAACAATGCCACACAGCCAGCCGATCTCTGTAAATTTATGGCGTAATCTTGCCATAATATGGGAACGAACTAAACTTGTGATGAACTCGGTGGGAGGAAATGACTCATGGGAGGAGATAGTTGATACAGTATTTATATTGGACACAACTTCTAAACTTGCCTGAGCCCCTTCCAGAGGAAAGGAAGCTGGGTTGGGGGCGTGATTTCCTACGGCCATGTCGTTAAGCACCATTTGGGTGAAGGCGAAAGGGAAAAAAACCCTGGTGCTTTCATGTTCAGACCCCACGGCTGTCTCTGGCCTGAGTCACCAGCGGCCGGAGCAGCGGCCCGTCTGAGATAAACGTGCAGTTGGTTGTACGCCTTTAACACTCGGGACGCCGCGTCTTGGCCGGGGATGCTTTATGAGTCATCGTGTGGCTCTAGAAGATTGTCAACCATTGGAGGGCATTTGAAAGTTATTTTAAAAGAGGAAACCAGACCACTAATTTGGCTTTGGATATTTATTTCATATTTAGTGAAGAAGTTAAAGGCATTTATTCTGGGCTTCCCGTGGTGGCAAAATTTAGGCGCAGGGTTGATGGCCGGGCCCAGTCTCCTTGCCCGTCTCTGCTGCCTCCCCCTCCCAGGGACTCAAAACAGGAGGAGAGGATGGAGTGAGGCAGCCGTCCCACCCTCTGTCCTCAGAGCCGGATTTCTTAGTCTCGGCACTGTGGCTGCGTGGCACTGGGGGGTTCTTGGCTGTCCTGTGCATGGCAGGGCGCTGGATGCCGGCACCACACACCCTGAGTGTGACAACCAAAAGTGTCTCCAGGCACTCCTGGTGTTCTCTGGGGGCAGAATTGCTGCCACTGAGAATCCCGGGCCAACCTCGTTCTCCCCGTACAATACGAGCGAGGGGCTGGAGAAGTTACTCTCGTCCCAAAGAAATGACACCACCGAGGGGCACGCTCTGTGTACCTGGCCCAGGCTACCTGCTCCTACCTGTGAGTTGTCTGTTTCAGCCACAGCAATCTATGCGGTAAGAGTTCCTGTTTCGCAGCTGAGGAGACTGAGGTTTAGGGAAAAGAAGTCGCTTGTCCAGCTGCACACAGCTGGGAGCTGGTGCCGTGCAGTGGTGTTACCCACTTCCCAGAAAACCGAGTCAGGGTGAACTAAAACTCCGGGCAGCTTGAGCTCTAGGTACGTCCGCAGATAGACATAGGCGTCTGGAACTATCTAGATCACTGGTTCTCGACTGAGATGATTTGCCCCCAGGAGACATTTGCTAATGTCTGGAGACGTTTTGGTTGTCACCATGGGGGTATTACTGGCATCTAGCGTGTCGAGGCTGGGGATGTCACTCAACGCCAGGGAGGCCCCACACAGGAAAGAATCACCTGGCCCCAAATGTTCATGGTGCCAAGGGTGAGAAACGCTGGTCTAGGTCACGACCTTGCCTGCTCTTTTCGGTGGACAAATTTGGTGGTACTGGCAGTCCTATGTATAAATCTGAAATCACCTTCTGACGTGGGAGTCCATGCCAGTTAGAGCAGTAATAACCTTCAGAACAAAAGGCTTAAGTGCTTTTGATCCTGCTTGCATCATTTAATAATTTTCCAAATGTTTTGAGTTTTCTTCTGCTTTCTGCAGCCTTTGCCCCAAAGCGAGGCCCCTCTCACTTTTCATCTTCGGCCAAGTGAAAGAACATTAGTGTCTGTTAAGTGCACTTTGTACACTGTCACGGGAAGCAGGCATTGCAGCAGCAGGAGGGTGTTCCTTTCAGTTGTTCATGCCCTTGGCCTCTGTCTCTAGGATGAATCAACTGGAGAGATTACGTTCTACATGAAGGGAGCGGACGTTGTCATGGCTGGCATCGTGCAGTACAACGACTGGCTGGAGGAAGAGGTAAGCGGGTGACTGGCTTCATCAAAGTGAGCCGGTGAGGGAGCAGGAGAGGACACACAAGACAGAGTCACTGTCTTTGGTAACCTGATCTCAGACATAATGTCCCCTCACTTTAGCCTCGTTGTGTGTGTTAGGGACGAGTCACTAGGTCCAGCACACACTCAAGTAGGGGGGTGATTATACAAGGGTGCCAGTTCCAGAAGGTGGGGATCCTCTGGGGCCACGTCCGAGGCTGCCAACCCGTTTGTGACGTGGACAGTTGTCCAGCAGCAGGAGGGATGGAGCGCTCAGGTGTCTTGGGCCATTTGTGTCCCATCTCCCAGCTCCAGGCAGGGAATTCACACTTTACTAATGGACGAACACCCTCCTTCTGCTCCAGGGCCCCTTCCCATGCTAGACAGTGTGCAAAGTGCACTTAAGAGACACAGATGTTTAGTGATTTCCTGTTCAGGCGATGTGCACCCAAATGCCTGCAGGAGCCGGGCAGTTAACGGGGATGCATGAAATAGGCCTGGATGTGTTTTTCTGACTGTTGCACTTGGCATGTTAGACAACTACGTTTCCTGGGAACACACAGTGGCAGCCACTCCTCAGCCATCATCGATTGTGGTTATCTGGGAAAGTGCACCTGGTTTTGTCTGGTGTTCAATTTTTCCACCGATCAGCAGTCCAGATTTTCGTGTGAACGTTGACTTAAATTCCAGCACATACGCTGTGCCCATGGCTGCCCCTCTGCAACGTCCCCTACGAAAGGTTCACTTCAGGGAAGATCGCCTTAGGGGGCAGCGGTTTTCTGATTTGCCATTTCCCCTGTCCCCTTGGGAGGGGGACGTCCGCATCAGCGTGCAGGCCCTCCCCGGGGAGGGTCAGGGTCCCTGGAGCCGAGCCCGGGCACACAGCTCTCACCGGCCCCCGTCTGCTTTGCAGTGTGGCAACATGGCCCGAGAAGGGCTGCGGGTGCTCGTGGTGGCAAAGAAGTCTCTAGCAGAGGAGCAGTATCAGGACTTTGAAGTAAGTTGTTTGGGGACCTCTCCGTTGTGTCTGCAGCCCTGCCCACCTCCCCAGTCCCCCCGTTCATCCTGTCGAGCTGTCCTGATGTCATTTCTGAGCATGCTGGGGTCGCTGCTGTTGCAGGGTCTTTGTGCTTGCTGTTCTCTCTGCCTGGAACTCTTCCCCCACAGGGCTCCGGGGCCCACTCCCTCAGCTCAAACGCTGCCTCCCTCGAGAAGGCCTCCAGGCAGCCCACCTGTCACTCTCCATCCGTCACCCCTTTCAACTTCCCTCATTGTGCTTATGATCCTCTTTAATGACCTTATTTATTTTTTTAACATTCATCTTATCCATCTTTTTTCTGGGATCAAATCTTTTTGAGGGCAGGGACTTTATGAGTCTGTTTACTCCTATATCCCCAAAGCTTAGGCTAGTCCTTGGCACAAGGTACACTTCAGGAAAATGGGCATAAATCACTCTTTTGGAGCCCTAATTTCTTTCAGCTGTAAAACTGCCAGAGTTGAACTAGATCGTTGACTGTTCATGTCATCTTGTCCCACAGATTGTGTTCCCTGAGGGGAGGTTCCTTGCCCTGTTCACTCCATGTCCACGGTGCTTGGCGGAAAGCCGAGTGCAGGGGGGTGGGGCAAGGCCAGGGGACGGCAGGGCCCGGGGACGGCAGGGCCCGGGGACGGCTTCCTGGGCCCTCACCCTGCTGCCCCCGGAGAAACCCTGTAGGTCTGACTCTTTTATGTGTGTGTGTCCTTTGTAAACCTTTATTTAACAAGAGTTCTACCCCTGCTAAGTGCTACCTGACTTTAATTTTAAAAGCATATGTTTCGAATAAGTTCATTCGGGGGGTTTAGGTTTTCTTCCAGGTTCTTGCTAACATGATATAAGGAGGGAATAAACAGAGGGTTGGGTCTGTGGTCTTCGGGAGTGGGACTTTGTCTTTAGGAAACCGGGTGATCTGGAGTTTGGGTTAGAGAGTGCGTGTCGTGTGTGGGAGGTGCCTTGCCTGTCTGCAGATCCTGGGTTCTGCTAGTCCTTGAGACATCCCAGTGAGGTTGGCGCTGTCATTGCCATTTTGTGATCGGAAGCAAATGAGGCTCAGAGAAGTTAAGTGACTTGCTCAAAGTGTCAAAGCAGAGAGCACAGGGTGCGACTCAGGTCTGTCCCACTCTGTCAGCACTCATGACTTGGGAGCAGCCTGTTCCTCCCGGTGGGGTCCCAGCCCACCCGCCTGCGGTGGGATCAGGCACGACCGTTCCGCTCTCGGCACTGGTGGGTCAGCCTGGCCTCTCCCACCCTAAGCGGTGACCGCGTCTGCTGATGTGTCCCAGGCGCGCTACGTCCAGGCCAAGCTGAGCGTGCACGACCGCTCCCTCAAAGTGGCCACGGTGATCGAGAGCCTGGAGATGGAGCTGGAGCTGCTGTGCCTGACGGGCGTGGAGGACCAGCTGCAGGCGGACGTGCGGCCTACCCTGGAGACCCTGAGGAACGCCGGCATCAAGGTAGGGCGCCCGCCTGGGACCTGGCTGCCGCATGGGAGGGCCCCCCAGCCCGAGAGTAGTTACCCCTCGGCAGAGTGGAGAGATGAGTGGGGGGAGAGCGTGGAGCGGGTAAGAGAGGAAGCCGGGAGTGCCCACCCTACGATGGGCTGCGGCCGTGGCTCCTGCCCCTCCAGCCCTGGCTTTGGAAGACAATGTGCTGGCATTTGCTTTCACTGTGTGGGGGCCTCCCCCAATCACGCCAGGCTCCCTGTCACTCGGTGCTGAGCAGTGTCCAGTGTGCGCAGCCAGCAAGCTGGCCTGTCGGTATGGCTGAGTGACCGACTGACTTACCATCCGGCAGAGTGACCATCGGCACCCGCAACTGTCGTGTTTACATTTTATGCTCTTCTGTTTGGGGCCCAGAAAGTATGTTCAGTAGTTCCATCTGGAGAGGCCAGTCGGGGGCATCTGGGACCCCGGTACTCAGCGAGCCCGTGTGGGGTCCTAGCAGACCCTCTGCCGGGGCTCCCGCGGACACGTGTGTTCTGCTGTGACCTGGGGCCTGCCCTCGGGGGAGGACCACGTGCGGAGGACGGGTGAGGCGCCAGGCTACATTCAGGCCCGCTGGCCACTCACACACGTGTGTCCGTGTTTCCTTGTGAACCACATTCTCCCACTCACCTCTGGCCCACAGGTTTAGTTCATCCCAAGGAAATTACCAGCAAGATCCCATCTTTGAAAGTCTGGTGGCCGGAGGCCCGTTCCTGCCGCGCTGTGGTGTTTACAACCGCACACCGGCATGTCTGAGACTTCTCCTCCCGGGGTTTTGAGATTCCCTTTTCTGCTTACGGCTTCATCCTGGGGGTTCCCTCCTCCTCGAGACTGTTCTATTCCAAAGACAAGATTTATTCGCATAGTGCAGCCCCCACCTCTCTTTCTGGTGTCCCCTTTTGGATGCGCAGGAGCGGGGGGTGAGGTCTGCGGTGTGATCTTTCATGGGGAACTTTCCCCCTCAGCACCTTTTCCAGGTGCAGAAACCCAGAGTCGCCGCTGCGGCTGCAGCTTCCCAGCGAGGACATTAGCCACAGGGCGCACCTGATGGTTCTCTCCATGGTGTTCTAGAACTTGAGCCTCCAGCGCCCTCCCCACTGTCTGTTCTTTTACATCAAACCCTGAAAACGTACTAAACTAGGATCGCTTAAAAGAATACTGTTTTCAGGCCGGATGGGATACTGAGGGTCAACCCCAGAGGGACAGGCGGGAGACATAGCCCCCAGCCGTGCCCGGTGTCCCCTTCTGACCCTCTGTCTGCCTGGGTCCCCGTCCCGCCCTCCGCGACCCTTGGCGAGTGACTCAGCCTTTCAGTGCTTCTGTTTCCCGGTCTCAGAAAGTTACCGTGAAGGTAAAACGCAGCTCACCGGGTGCCCGGTGCCTTGGGAACATTTGCCATTGTTTTCTTTCCTGTGTCCCCCCACTGCCCCCTACTGTCCAGGTTTCCTTCGTCCAGTAACCCCAAGACTTCTCCCTGCTGGGAGCAAAGAGAACAAAAGGGTTAATGAGGTAAAACAGAGCAGGAAGCACCTTCCATGTAGACTTTGGAGACCTGGACTCTGGCCTGGTTAGGACAAGAGGTCGCTGTGTGGCTTTGGGGCAAGTCACCTACCCTCTCTGAGCCCACGGCAGTGAAATGCGGAGTGAGCAGATACAAGACCTAGAGGAACCTGGTCCAGTTACTGTCGTGTTTTAGAGGCAGAGTTAAACCCCGGGAGAGTCTGTCACAGGCGTCCGGCCACATAGAAAGTCTGCAGTGTCATCAGTCAGTGTTTCCTGTGGGACACAGCGGAGACCTCTCATCCACACAGCCCTTCCCTTCTTTTAAAGTCTTCATTTCTTTAAGAAAAACCCCCAGAAGGAGGAGGATGAGGTCCGAAGGGCCGAACTTCACGAGCCTCCTGCCGCACGTGGAGGGAAGCTCGTTCCAAAAGCGTCCCGGCAGCTTTTGCAGCCACCAGCAGTGGTTGGTCAGGGCCCTGAAGCCCTTGAGCCAGAACATTTCCTGTGGTGTGTTGGGGACACCATGAGTCTCAAGGAGGTAAAGGGAACATATCAAGTTCAGCTCAGTGTTCTTGGAAACTCGGCTGACGCAGACGACAGGCGGCCTCAAAAACTAACAAACAGGACCTCTGTTGTGCCGTAATTTCAGGTTTGGATGCTGACGGGGGACAAGCTGGAGACAGCGACATGCACAGCGAAGAATGCACATCTGGTGACCAGAAACCAGGACATCCACATTTTCCGGCTGGTAGAGTGTTCTCTGTGTCAGGGCCACGTGGGGGTGATGCCTCGGTTTGTCCCGTAACCTTGAGTGGACCCCTGAAGAGGGAAGGGGCAGCACGTGGGCGGGGGAGCAGCCCAGGCCACGGTGGGTTTGGGCGGCATTACCCAGCGACCCAGGTGCGGCTGAGGAATTCCTGCAGCAGTGGTTGGGAGCGCCGCGTTCCAGCCCTGTGCTGATGCTGGACTCTTGACCTTTTGGGGGTTCGTGGGCCCCTTCGCAAAGCTGATGAGAGTTAGACACTACCCTCGGAAAGAGGCACATCAGCTCGAACATGTGAAATTGTGCATATGGTTCCTGGGACTTCGCCGAACCCCCAAAGGCCAAGTCCTTGGATAAGAAAGAAATTTCAGACCACAGACACTGGGCTGCCTGTCCTCTGTAGGGACACATTTAGGAACACGGGGGAGCCCTTTGATGGGGGAGAATTGGATGGCAGATGAGAAACTGCCTGCCCTTGTAGCAGCCATGGACAATAACAGTGACACATCAGGAGCTGCTCCCAGCAGGGACCGTCCTGTGCTTTACTACATGAGGGACGTGAGGGGTGCTAGGTCCCCTTTGGGGCAGGATGTAGCAGTCCCACTATCTGAAATCAGAGCCACTATATCAGACCACTGGAGGGACTCCAGATATTTCAGGGTTCTCCCTCACCCCACCTTTGGTCCATAGCGCATAGAAGCTTCAAGAAATCCAGTGATTTTGGAACAGCGGTGTTGTGCACAGGCAGATACAGTTGATAGTCATTGTTCACAGATTCTTTGTGAATTTGCCTGCTCACTGAAACTTACCTGTGACCCTGAAATCAACACAGCACTTTCAGGGCCACTCGCAGACATACATACAGTGACGAGAAATGCGGGTCGCCTGCCACGCACGTCCCCAGCTGAGGCTGATCAAGGCAGTGCTGCACCCTCTGTCTCTGCGCTCGTCCTGGACACAAGTGTCCTCTTTCTAGTGCATTTAAGTATCAGATTTTTCACATTTTTGTGCTTTTTGCTGGCAGTTTGCTGTTGTCAATGGCCCCCAGCACAGCGCTGAAGTGCTGTCTAGTGTTCCTAAGCCGAGGAGAACACACGTGTGTTAGATGCGCTTCCTTCAGGCAGGAGTCATAGTGGTGTTAGCCATGACTTCAACATTGACGAATCAAGGTGTCTTTAAACAGGAACACAAATAAAACAAGGTTATGTATTGGTGAAAATGCTGTGACCAGAGGCTTCCAGTAACCTAACCCTGTATTTCCCCTACAGGCAGTGGTTCAGTGTTTGCTAATTCAGTATTTGCAGCAACTTCATAGAACATAGCTACCATGCACGAATAACGAGAATTGACCATATGTTCTAGAACTCAGGGGTTGCAAACTATGGGCCGTGCAATAGCCACCTGATTTTGTAAATAACGTGTTTTGTTTGAATGTAGACGTGCCCGCGGTTTACGTGTTGTGTACGGCGGTTTCTGAGCTACAACAGAGTTGAGCAGTTGTGTCATCCTGAGGTGCCTGGCTTTGAGCACTGGCTCTGCAGTGTACTAGCTGGGTCACTTCAGGCAGGCTAACAAATCTCGCCACCCTTCAGTTTCCTTAAGTGTAAAATAGAGCTGTTGTCATCACGCACCTCTTAGAGCCCCTGTGAGGAATAGGTGAGGACAATCCATGAAACACTCCCAGCACCGTGCCTGGCACTCAGTGAAAGTGCGGTCACCGTTAGTCCTGGGGACATGGAGGGAGACGGTTGGTACACAGGCTCTCCCGATTCCTGGAGAATAGTAACCACCAGGGTTTCGTTTGGGTCTGGGGGTGGGGGACGGGGAAGGGCCCTTGGCCGTGGTGGCCATCGCCTTCACTGGCTCCGGGAAGCCGCTGTTTGTTGTTCTTTCATGTCCAGAGAGCAATGCTTTCTCCATCTCTCCGTTCCCTGCCAGGTGACCAACCGCGGAGAGGCCCACCTCGAGCTGAACGCTTTCCGCAGGAAGCACGACTGTGCCCTGGTCATCTCTGGAGACTCCCTGGAGGTGAGCTCGAGGACCCCCAGAGAGCAGGGTCCTCCCAAGAGCCTGGGCCTCTTCCTGCCTAGCTGCGGGCTAGGAGGTGACCTTGGCTGACCCCTCCCTCCACACCCTCCAGGTCTGCCTCAAGTTCTACGAGTACGAGTTCATGGAGCTGGCCTGCCAGTGCCCGGCCGTGGTCTGCTGCCGCTGCGCCCCCACCCAGAAGGCCCAGATTGTGCGCCTGCTGCAGGAGCGCACCGGGAAGCTCACCTGTGCAGTAGGTAGGCGCTGCCCGGGCCCAGACCCGGACTATGGCCCTGGCCCTGGCCTCCTGGTGCACCGGCGTTACCTTCTGGAAGGATAAACGGACTCTGCTGCTGTGTTCTTCCGGTTCCCCAGACTTTGCTCAGGTCATGATTTTTTCCCTCCCCACAGACTTTGGCTCTCTTTTTGTTATTATTTTTAATATTTCCCTTAGAGAGCGACTGGATGAGCGTATCCCAGGGCCTCTCCTCGTTTGCTAGTGACACAGGAACACAGCATTCCAGAAGGGCGGCGACCACATGCTGAGGAGTTGGGTCTGGGTTCAAATCCTTCTGCTGGGTTTTACCAGCTGGGTGCCACAGCTTCCTTCACCCGTCTGAGCCTCGGTTTGCTCATCAGTAGGATGGGATAATAACTGTGGTTTCCTCAAATGGTGCTTACGAGGATGAAAGAGGGTCACATTTCAAAAGCGCTTGCCGCAGTGCATAGTCAGTGTTCAATGTGAGCGGTGCTAGCTGTTGCTGACGGGGATGTTGCACAGCACGGCTGCCTCGGGGAGGGCGGGTGGTGGTTGCAGATGTCCACGTGGATGCAGCCCACTGCCCCTGCTCAGTGCCAGGACCATTGATGGGTGACCTGGTCACTCTGATGCTCAGCAAAATGGCGCCTGTAAACTAGGATCCCGATGGCGTGGGTGGTTGGAGAGATTCCTGGAGCAGGGCGGGCAAGGCGTTTATACCAGGCACTCCGTGAGAGGCAAACATGTTTTATTGTTTAAGGTAAGCGTGAGACATGGGGGTCGTCTTTTCTCTCTGGTCTGTGTGGCCCACAGGTGACGGTGGCAATGATGTCAGCATGATCCAGGAGTCTGACTGCGGAGTGGGGGTGGAAGGAAAGGTGAGCACGTTTCCCTCTGCTTGGAGCCAGTAGCTGGAGTGTCTTCACTTCTGTTCTTTTCCCTCCAAGACACAGTTCTCATGCTTTTGGAGATTCCAGATAAGAACTGTAAAACGCAAGGAACTGTGTATCACAATTACCTGGAAGTCAGAGATTTATATCGATATATCTTGTAGACAGATAATTGCTGACTTTGCTTGCCAAAACCTAAATTTAAAAAAAAAAAAAAGTTTTTTTATATTCTTAGGGTACCATGAAAGTACTTCAACTTTTCCGTGGTCATCAGCATCATAAGTAAAAGCTTTGGTTATCATGCTATGTGCAGATCTCTTGGGGGCTGTAGAAGAATGGGGCATGGTTTGCCTCTCGCTAAAAGCCCTCATTGGCTATAATTTTTAAAAGTTTTTGTAGGCCAGGCACGGTGGCTGAAGCCTGTAATCCTAGCACTCTGGGAGGCTGAGGCAGGAGGATTGCTTGAGCTCAGAAGTTCAAGACCAGCCTGAGCAAGAGCGAGACCCCATAGCTAAAAACAATAAAGAAAGAAAGAAAAGAAAGGAAAGAAAGAGTTTTTGTGCTATGAAATAATTTTTCTGTCTTTCCCTCCTTGTCCATTGTTTGCTTACCTCTTATAATTTACTCTATCCTTTGTGAGCTCTAAATGACTACCGGCAGGAAGATTGGTCACTGTGTTTGTTAGAACTGTGTGTAAAACAAGAATACCAAAGCCCCGAGGGAAGACTAGAAATGCCCTCCTCAGCGTTTTGTTGCATATCTTCATGAATTTGGCTAATCTGTAGGCCTTTTTTTCCTTTCCTACCCTGTCTGATTCTCTGGTTCTCAGCCACATGGCAATTCTTTGAAGTTGCAGAGTTAAATGATTCTTGACTTTGTCGGAAATCTGTATAGGTTCCCTGGATGTAGATTTTAAGAAGCACACTTGAGTTTAATAGAATTCTTTCTCAGTTCCGATGTAGAACTAAAACATTTCCTCTTCTATTAAAAGATTATATTCTGATGCCTTTGTTTTTTGAAGTGTAAAGTAGTAAGTGCTCCCTACAAAAAATTAAAACAATTTAGAAATAAAGTGTATCCTTGCTTTTAGATAGCTGCTTCAAACTAGTGGCATTGGTTTTTCCTCTAAAACTTTTGCCGTGTGTATGTTATTGGTTATGCATATGTTTATATGTGTCATATGGACATATAGCTTACACGTGTATGTATTATTTTCATGTATAATTTTAAATTAAAAATATACTGTGCATTTCATTAGGCAGTTTGCTTAAATCTGCTGGATCTGTGATTTCTTTCTACATCAGAGCATGCAGAACCCTCACTTCTTCCCCTCTCTGTACCTTTTTATTTTGAAAAATATCATCCCTTCAGAAAAGTTGAAACAGAGCAATGAACATCCATCTACCCTTTACTTCGATTTGCCAGTGGTTATCATTTGCCACGTTCTTTCTCTCTCTCTCTGAATCAGTTGAGTATAAATTGCACATACTAATATGTTACCCCTAAATACTTTAGTGTGAATCCCTCAAGAACAAGGACATTCTCCTATGTGAGCAAAATAACATTGTCACCCCCCCAAATGTAACATTGATATAATGATACAGTGTACTGTTTGTAGTCACATTTCCCCAATTGTTCTCAATGTATCTTCAAAGCTTAAAAAAAAAAAAAAAAAAAAAACTCCAGGAACCAATAAGTATCATAAATTAAATTTATTAGCATGTCTTTCTGTCTCTTTAATCTTCTTTAATGTAGAATGCTTTTCTCCATCTTTTTTTTTTTTTTTTGATGGAGGGGTGTTTTGTTTTTTGTAACAATGATATTTTTAAGGGACTCAGGACAGCTATAGTGTGTCCTACAGTGTCTGCTGGTTGGATTGATTTGGTTCAGAGTCTGGTTTTGGTGTGAGTAGCACATCCGGAATTGCCACCATCTGACTGTTCCGTTATTGTTGGCCGTTCCCTACCTTTTACAATGGGAGACTCCATTATCCGACTGCACTGTAAGTTATTTCCACCTCTGTAAGTGTGCAGAGCTGTGTGTTCAGGAATATCCTGTCTCATACCGTTAGCAGCATCAGGTTTTTCACTTCATGTTTAACTCATAAGGGAACCGAATGTTATGAAAACACCTATCTTTGAATGATTCTTTGTCATTTGTGGGGTGAACTGAACCCCTAAGGGTTAATATTAGATCCCCTCGACCTCCAAATTATAACTGTCTGTGATCCAGAGCGTTTTTTTATTTAAATAAATTCCTCTTTTAAATCAGATTTAGACTTGGACCACCAACTGAGTATAGCTTGTAACCAAAGAATCTCTTTATTGAAGTTCTTCAAAGATCTCCTTACCATGTCTTGCTTTTTCAATTAAAAAAAAATGTGTTTGTCTTGACCTCTTGTGCTTCTGACTGTGCCCAATTTCATTGGATTTTAGGAAGGAAAACAGGCTTCCCTGGCTGCAGACTTCTCCATCACTCAGTTTAAGCATCTTGGCCGGTTACTCATGGTGCACGGCCGGAACAGCTACAAGCGGTCAGCTGCCCTCAGCCAGTTCGTGATTCACAGGAGCCTGTGTATCAGCACCATGCAGGTGGGTGGGCAGCCGGCACCTCTGCACAGGGGCATGTGGCCACACCATGCAGGTGGGTGGGCAGCTGGCCCCTTTGCTCAGGTGCGTGTGGCCATGTGGTTCCCATGGGAAAAGCCAGGGAATTAGAGTATGCTCTGGAGCTGTTACACCACCAGGCCAGTTTACGTCCCCTGCCTGGCCACCTTCCAGCTGACAGACTTTGGGCAAGTCCCTGAATCTCTTGGTGCTCTGGATTAGTCCTCTGTTAAGCAGTGCTGGCCAGTCCTGCGTGTGGCGTGGGTGTGAGCGTCAGCAGTGGTGCCGTCCAGTGCTTGGCATGGGGCGGGGGGAGTGGAAATGACAAGCTGTTATAATTGGGGGTGAGTTGTTATCATTGGTTTGCTGGAGTGAAAGGTGCAGAGTTAAATGCCGAATGCTGACTGCAGCCCTGATGTTTTGCGTGCAGAGGCACGAACCAGCAGAAAGCAATCGCAAAAGAAGCATAACTCACTTTTCTCGAGTGTGTCCTATACCCTGGGCATCAGGCTGAGTGTTCACAGTGCAGTGTCTCATATAGTCTTCGCAACACCCTAAGCCCATTTTACAGATGGGGAGGCTGAGGCTCAGTAAGGTGAGGAGTTGGTGCAGTGTCCCACAGGGATTTAGTCTGCTCAGGCAGGTGGACCCCAAAATCGTGCTTATGATCAAAGTCTCCTCCTTGGTACACTCAATACAGAGGTACTGAGGCCACCCCTACTTGCAGGGGGTCAGCGTGACACATGGCACAGAGGTTGTCTCGGCATCATGGTTCTGTGTCCCAGCGGAGCCTGGTGGGGAGTTGAGCTTAGTTGTCATGATTGCTAATACCCCTGGGGTTAACATCTTGCTCCCACCTTGCTTTTACACAAAAGGATTCTAGAGTGTATATTTTCCCACTTTCTCTCCCACTAACACCTTCAAAATCTGCCATCAGGCTGTAGCAATTAGGTGTGTACCAGGAATGAGGCCAAAAGAGGGAAAGACAACATTTTAGGTGTTAAGAAGCCACTGATTTTCCTTCTGGCATTGAGGTGAAAATGCTCCCAGTGAAGTGGAGAGAACATAGGAGCAGTATAGATGCTGGTACCATACCTGAGTCTACTGACGATACCTCTTGCTGACCATACCACTAAAAAGAGTACCCACGAGACCTTGAGCAAGTCACTTCATTGCTGTAGGCCTCAGTCTTTCCACCTGTAGGATGGGGACAAGGTCCTCCTTGTCCTCAGACAGGGGCACATTGAAAAACAGAATTATTTAAGGCTTCAGTGCAAAGGCATCCTTGCTGTTATTAATAGAAGGGAAATAGGATAATATATAAACATCAGGTAATATTTTAATTTGTAGGAAAGGTGTTGAATCATACACAAGGCAGAATGGGTCGGGTGGTGCTGGTTTACGTACATGAGAATTCACCTTCCACTGGGCTCATCCAGGCTTTTAGGGGGTGATCTTATGTTTTAAATATCTATTGCATTTGTGAGTGGAGGAGCCTTAAAGTGATTTTCATCAAAGCGATCTAAACCCAAACAGCTGGTGTGGTTCACCAGACCACATCTGTATTTTTAATTTATGTTAACTCATCGATTGAACTGGATAATGCAGTGGTTTTAATCATTGGGAGATTAATCAGCCCATCTCTGGGCACACATACAAAAGCTGACCAGGATGAACTGACTTCTGCAATGACTGGATATTACCATTAGCATCGATGCAGGAAAAAAAAAAAAAAATTCCAGGATGGGACACTGTTCTTTGTGCTGCAGAAAATGCCTTTGACCCCTGTCCACTGTGCTGAAAGTGGCTGCCTGGGAGCAAGTCCCAGTTAGAATTGTTGCTCCTGGACGTTGGTCTCCAAGAGACGTGGACACAGTGTTTGCATTTTCCCCAAAATGCCCTTGTCAAGATGAAGGCTTTATGGTCTGCATGGCCCTGTTAGAGGAAGGGGCTCTTGATGTCAACTGCAAAATAAACACTAGATCCTTGACATTTTTACGAACATCCTTCCTGTGCAGTGGCCCAGCCTGGGTGAGAAGTCATTTGAAAGGTGGCCTTCCTGGCACTGTGATTCTGAAAGCATGACCTGGGGCTCCCCGTGGCCACGGTGCTCAGTGGCACCTGTGTCCTGAGCTCTGGGCCAAGCGAGCACGTGTTCTTCACAGGAGACGGCTCTGGTTAGACGCCGTTTGTAATTACTAGGGTGGCATGGCCTTTCTCTCAGTGTGTAGTTTTCTAAAAGCCTTCAGGCAACACTGCTCCTGGCCTTCCTTTGGTTTCATACTGATGGGAATGAGCCCGGAGACCACTCCTGCCTGCAGACATCCCGAGAAGGCGCTGAGAGCACCCATCCCCATTCCATCTCCCAGCCGTTCTTGGCTGCCCGTAGCTCACATCTTCCGGATCAGGAAGCAGACGTTTCTGTGAGGGTTTGTAAACATCTTCATTGCCCTTGTCTAACTGCAAAAGTAATTTGTCATGTTCTCTTTTTAAAAATTTCTGAAAATACTGAGATGTGTATTGTAAGAAGCGAAGCCTTCTCTGCCATCCCAGCCTCCATGGAAACTGGTGTAGAGAGTTCGGAGGCTCTTTTCCATGTCAATTTTCACACGCGTGCCAACTCGTGTGCCGGAGAGCAGGGACTCTGAGCCGTTTAGGAGTAGGAGCTTTGAGGACAGCGCCGGGCTTGAGTCCTGTGGGGCTGTTGACCTGCTCAGTTTCCCCTTTTCTAAAATGTGGGTGACAGTAGGACTCGGTCTCATGGGTTGCTCTGGAGATGGACTGTGCTTATGTGCTGGGGTCCGGCACATGGAACCCAACACATGTTTACAGAGGGGCTGAGAGTGGACCCTGGAGCTTGATTACCTGGGTGTGAGTCCTGGCTTTGTTGCTTGTAAGCTGTGTGGTCTTGGGCAAGCCA
Source organism: Lemur catta (assembly GCF_020740605.2). Taxonomy (NCBI): domain Eukaryota; kingdom Metazoa; phylum Chordata; class Mammalia; order Primates; family Lemuridae; genus Lemur; species Lemur catta. Next base: position 42,518,445 of record NC_059144.1, on the reverse strand, counting down.
CTTAGCCTCTCTGAGCCTCACCTTCCTCATCTGTGTAATGGGGATGATGATAACAGTACCTACTTCGTAGGGTCGTTGTGAGCATTAAATGGGCCACTCCACATAAAGAACTTCCCGCAGTGCCGGTGTGCAGTGAGTGCTGTGTAAGCGTCAGGTGCTGTTTTTATTTTATAAACACAAGGGTTTGTGTCATGGTTTTTGGTGACGTCCTCCTTTCTCCTTGGCACAGGCTGTCTTTTCCTCCGTGTTTTACTTTGCCTCCGTCCCTCTCTATCAAGGATTCCTCATCATTGGGTAAGGAAATCCAGGCAAGGTATTAATTTTTTATGAAACCTCCTTAAAATGCCACAGAAAAGAGAAGAAACATCGTGTAGAGGCTCCTGGGTCCCCACGGCCCCTTGGACTCCCAGCCCCGGTACAGGCAGCCCCAGCAATGTGGTTTAGAACCTCCTCGGGTCAATGAGGTTTCGAGCTGCTCAGCCCTGACCCAGACTGAAGAAGTAAGAGTCTGATGGGTTTGTGGTCCGTAGCGTTTTGCTGTTTGTACCCAGTGATAAAAAAATACCCACTCCAGGGAGGGCGAGGTCACCAGCTGCTGGAGGAGAGCCAGGCAGAGGGTTCACAGACTCGGTGACTTCACTGGGGTCCGGGCAGAGTGAGAGGATCTGAAAAGTGCCCTCCTGGCTGGAGCTGCCCAGTGAAAGTCCTGCCGGTGGAGGGAAAGGAGGGCCAGAGCCCGCCCTGGCGGGATGTGTGTGGAACAGAGCTTGCCCTCGGGTGCCACCGTGTCAGAGAGGGCGTCACTTGGGCATTTGCTGCCATCACACCCACCCCCATTCCTGACCTGGAACTTCACACTGTTCCCTTTGACCTTTTTACAAAAAGTGCTCAATCTTTGAATCACCTGGGCAGGTGGAGTGTGGTTACCAAATGCCCCAGATGCAGACGCCCACTGCTGGGCCCACGCCAGGTTAGGAGGACACGGAAGCACGGGCAGCCCAGCCGGGCTCGCGGGAGTCTTGCGAAGTCCACTTTCCATCTACTGTGTTCGGCCGTTTAGTCCAGCCTGAAAGTAGATGCTGGAATTCTGCCCGCTGCTAACTGGAAAAGTGGACTGTCCTCTGTTGGGTCCTGGAAGAGTAAAAGGATGTGCCAGAATGTAGTTAGGGGTTCCCTGAGCTGCACTTGATGCCACCTTCCATGGTGTGGCCTCGTCCTCCCTGTGGGTCCTCGTTTCCTCCTCTCTCACCCTCAGCCCCAGCCCCACTGGCCTCCTGGTCTTCTGCAGACATGACAGCGACACCCTACCTCAGGGCCTTTGCACTGGCTGCTGCTTCTGTCGGCAGTGCTCCTCTTCCCAGTGTTGGCACAGCTGCCCTTCACGTCTCGAGGGTGTTTACTCAAATGTCCTGTCTCAGCTGGGTGTGGTAGCACACACCTGTAGTCTCAGCTACTTGGGAGGCTGAGGCAGGAGGATCGCTTGAGCCCAGGAGTTTGTGGCTATAGAGTGCTGTGATCGCACCTGTGAATACCCACCACACTCCAGCCTGGGCAACGTAATGAGACCTCATCTCTAGAAAGAAAAATATGTCTTGTTCTTTGGCCACCCTCTCTAAAATTGTACCATCACCCGTGTGCACACATGCACGCGTGCACCTGTCTTACTCCCTCTTCCCCATTATATTTTTCTCCATAGTATTTACCTCTAACACACGCAGAGTTCACTTAATTTGTTTATTGACTCAGTACTAGAGCTCTCAAGGGCAGACGCTCTATCCTTTTTTCATCCTGAGTCTCTGGTGCTTAGAGCCAGCCCTGGCACATAATAGGCGCTCCATAAACAGTCACCGTAGGAAGGAATGGACTTGGGCTCTAGAGGTTGGCGTAGCGAATTGCTCTCATTCCACTGGCTGGACTTACCCAGGGCTGCTTTCTCTCCCAGGTACTCCACAATTTACACCATGTTTCCTGTATTTTCTCTGGTCCTGGACAAAGACGTGAAGTCAGAAGTGGCCATGCTGTACCCTGAGCTCTACAAGGATCTCCTCAAGGTCCGCTAGCTCCTCCGTCCTTCCCTCCTTCCCCGTTCCTCCCTCGTTCCTGTCCTCCTCTCTCCTTCCCTCCCTCCGTACGTTTTCCCGTCGAATGTGTTTCACACGAAACCTCCACGTCTGATCCAAACACACGTGAACTGGCGGCCTCCTTCCTTTTGGGGGGAAGGTGTGGGAGTTTACTTTTTTTCTCAAGACAGTACTGTACGCACTGTCGTAAAGACAGTGCAACGGCACAGTCATCTGTGACCTGAAAACAAACCAAGTCATGACTTTGAAAAAGGCTCCGGACAGTTCCGTTCTGCAGCCGTGACTTGTGTTTGCTCCTAGAAACGTTCTTGTGTTCACTTGCAGAAAAGAGTGTGTGGCGAGTGTGTGTGTGTGTGTGTGTGTGTGTGTGTGTGTGCACGTGTACAGTTTTGTTTGTCGTTTTTACGAAAGGGCAGATTAATTTCCATCCAATGTCAGTTCTCTTAAAAAAACGTAATTCCTCTCTTGTGTTCAGATGTGTGTATTCAAGCCACTTTTTCGATGAAGACAGGCAGGTCGCCTCCTCTGGTTAGTGGAAAGGTGATGTGAATGGGTCACCATGGGAACCGCTCTCATCTTTCCCCGTCTCTCCTTTAGGGACGACCGCTGTCCTACAAGACGTTCTTGATATGGGTTCTGATTAGCATCTATCAAGGTAAGGACAGAAGTGGGCCCCCGTTTGTCTTGTGTTCTGGTGCTGACCCAAGCGTGTCCCTTTCCTGCCTGTACAACATGCAGAGAATGACCTGGAGCCTCTAATAGCAGTAAGCAGGGTGACAGTTATCCTGGGGCAGACCCTGCAAATGTTAAGCACAGGACAGGTCAGAAGTGTGCAGAGCTTAATGTGTCTGCTCAGTGGCGTAGCAGAGTCAGAGAAGAATGTAACCAATAATCTCAGCCTGCCGGAGTGTTCCCATCTGCATGATAGAAAGCGCTCACTTTCTGGGATACTCCGATACCTTTTCTGAGAGTCAGGTCAAGCTGTGGTTTTTGAAAAACGTACATTCAGTGGCCTCCAGAGAGGGTCTCACAGACCGTAGTGGCTTCTCAGATGACCTATTGGAGTATCAGAAGAAAATAGCTAAAGTTCTGTTTGTATTTCTCTCACTCATTTTAGAATTTCCACTTTTACATGTAATTCGTAATGCACGTCATATGCTTGTGCAATGGTCCTAGTATGTCTGTGTATGTGGACAGGTACCCCTGTGTGATTTACAAATAATCCTGCATAGAGTTTATTCTAAATGATTTTTACTGATGGGCTATGTCATCAAAATGTTTAGAGACCACTGAATTTGTTGACAGAGGGTTAAATTGCCATTAAAATTTTTTATTTGGTATTTTTAAGAAGTATATCAAAGTGTAACACGTGCACTCGTTAACAGAAGCCCGTCCTGCAGGGAAGTTCATGGTCATCAGTCGTGGGTCCTCCATCCCGCCGCCGCCATCCTCAGCCCCCTTCATAAAAGGCAGTCAGTCGCCTTAAGAATTTTCATGTCTAGTGTCTCCTGGTGCCTCCTCGAAGTCACGTGCTCGTGCTGCTGGTGTCTCTGAGGGACAGGAGACAGCGTCGGTTCTGTTCTTTTGGCTTCTCTCTTGGTTTCCCCTGTCATTTGTGTGTGTGGCCAAAAACCATAACGTAAAACTCACCACCCTGACCGTCGTCCGGCGCAGCGGTGGTTGGTATGTTCGCGCTGTCGCGAGGCCGAGCTCCAGAACGTTCTCATCTCACATGACAGAAATTCTGCACCCCCAAACCACGACTCTGCTTCCCCCAGCCCCTGCCAGCCACCACCCTGCTCCCCGGCCCCAGGGACTCCACTGCTTCCGCTGCCTCTTGTCCATGGAGTCCCACGGCATTTGTCCTTCTGTGACTGGCTACTTCTGTCATTTTACATAACATTTAAATTTCTGTTTCCTTCGTCAACTCGCTCCCTTCTCCCCCCACCTCGCGTTTTTCCTCCTTTCTCTCTACAGTTGGAGATTATTTATTCTCTGAGGTCAAAGAGGGAAAGAGGAAAAGCGTAGGTTCAAAGCCTCCCTGGTGGCCGGGTCATTGGCCTCCCGTGGCAGGCGAGAGCTTTCGTGTAGCAACGACACGTTAAGACAGGGGCTGAAGGTGGCGGCCCCTGGCGGGGAGGGCTGGCGGGGAGGACTCTCGGGGACGCCGCGCTGCCTTGCAGGGAGCACCATCATGTACGGGGCGCTGCTGCTGTTCGAGTCGGAGTTCGTGCACATCGTGGCCATCTCCTTCACGTCGCTCATCCTCACCGAGCTGCTGATGGTGGCGCTGACCATCCAGACCTGGCACTGGCTCATGACGGTGGCCGAGCTGCTCAGCCTGGCCTGCTACGTCGCCTCCCTGGTGTTCCTCCACGAGTTCATCGGTAAGAGCCCCGAGCGCGCAAGGCCTGTCCGTAGGCCCCAGGGTCGCGGGGCCCCGAGGTCTGGCCACCCCGTGGAGGGAGGCGCTTCGTCCCGCCGCCCTTCGCACTCGGCTGCTGCATTTTCTTACTCAGGACGGTGGCAGCTGCGCGTTGGCGTGTGTGGTTGAGGATACGGCCGTGCTCTCAGCACAGAGTGTTTTTAAGCCACGCGGAGCTGCCTGGCTCAGAAAGGGAGTCCGTTTCATTCAGCCGGCAGTTACCGGGTTTCTTCAGGGAGCCGGCCGCGGAGCTGGCCCTGCGGAGCTGTGGGGAAGTCGAGCCGAGGTCTTACCCAGATAAATGACAGGCCAGCACCCTGGGAAATCCCAGGAGACACCAATGGCCTTCCTAGCTGATGACTTTTCAAAGTTTTTTTTTTTTTTTGCCACAAAAACCCTTTGTTCCCATGAACTCGTGGTCCAAAGTCCAGTCTGTGAAACTGGTAGGAGTGAATTTGTGACGAAGGTGGCAGTGTGGAGGCACGAGCCCTGGGACCCTGCCCTCGTGGCGCTTCCTTGCTGCTTTGTCCCGCTGTACCCCCCAGGGGACCTCAGGGCTCTCAGAGTGAAATCTGCCGCCCTGTCCCACCAAACTGAGAGGGGACATGTGTCATCAGCAGTGGCACCGCCCATCCCATAGATATGTAGGGGCGCCCGCTATGTGCCAGGGTGACAGTGGCAGACGGGGTGGATGGGCTGGCCACGGAGTTTCCCTTCTTGTGGGGAAGACACACGGCAGACGTGTAGGTGGGCACAGGTGTGCCAGGTGTGAGCAGAGCTGCAGAGAGACGGAAACAGGGCCAGCCAGTGGAGACCCACACAAAGCCCAGCTAAAAAACGTCATGGAAATAACTTACAGATGGAATGCGTAGGCACCCCCTGGGAATGGGGTTGTGGGGGCGGATGTTTCTGACCATGGCAGTGACTCCAGGCACTCCAGGCTGCCCACCGACAGCCAGTGTCTCTAGACGGACACGCCTGGGTCTTTCCCTGTCCACGCTGACCTCACGTGCTTCATGCTGTTGCCAAATCGGTTCGGTTCAGCTCATACTCACCGAGCAGTTGTGAGCCACGAGTCCCTGTGGGGCCGCCATGATGTTACCCTTGTGCCGTGCTGGAACCGCTGTGCTGCTGACATGGGCTCCAGTTCCTGTCCAGAAACCTCTTTCTAGCGCAGCGTCATAGACTGTCAGCACAGTCCGGATGACCCAGCACTTTCTGTGTTGGGCTGTGGATAGTCTCCTGGGACTCTAATCTTGGTTTTCCCAAGCACAGGGCATATGCAAGCCTGTCTGAGCTTCGTAACTTCCGGGCCAGAGGTCATCATCTTGAAAGCCCAGCGAGGCGGCAGCCGATAGCCTTCTTTATTTTTGCAAAGCCTCCTGCACGTCTTTCCTTTTCAACAGAAGCGTGTCAGTTTCTGTCTGTGTTACTTTAACAGAACAAAACAAAACACCCTCAGGGTGAGCTTTCTCCTTTGTCAGCCAGGGGAGCTCAGCTCTGAGGCTGCTCCCTGCTAAGATGCTCGTGTCTGTTCACGGCTGCAGATAGACAACCTCTGGGGGAACTTTCCAGCCCTAGGCCCCCACCCACACCCCCGTGGGCGGCCTGCAGGGCCAGGCTTCTCCAGCCCGCGGTTGCCCTGCCACGGAGGCATTCTCGGTGGTAGTGACGTGGCCTCCGCCACCAAGTGAGCAAATGTTGGCCTTTGTGCATGTGAACAAATCTCACTCCCTTTGTGTATAAAGTGCCAGATGTGTGTGTAATTTTATAAACATGTACAGTATATGTGTGGCATTAAAATTTCATGGAGATGATCGATTAGGGGGAAAAAAGTCTCAAAAGAGCTCTTTAGGGATAATAATGGAAAAAGGCTGAGAAACACCACCTACTGTGGAAGCATCTTTGACCATGACTCTTTCTCAGCTTCCAAAGCTCCTGAAGGTTTCAGTAAAGGTAAAAGGGACATCCCTGTGAAAAGGGAGATCTTAGAACAGTTTCACGCTTGTCCCCAGTCTCTCAGAAAGGGTTTTGTGAGCACCTACTATGTGCTCAAGGGCTTGGGCCTGGGGGCATCCTAGAGATGTGGTCCCTTCCCTCAGGAAGCTTGGCTTGCCTTCGACTTGGACCAGCTACAGCGCTGAGCAAGAGGCGAGTAGGAAAACTGCATGGTGGGTTGAGCCCTGGGCCTGGCACTTAGTAGGTGCTTCATCAGTGCCAGCTGCATTTATGCATCCTGTGCTCAAGAAGTGGGAAAGGGGCTTACTCTGGCTCCACTGTGTTGAAAACCACAAGCTGTCGCTCCTTTCTCGAAAAGACCTTCTAACTCCCGGCTCACTATCTTACAGAAAAGGGAGCAGCCCTGTCCTTTGGTCAGAGTCTCCGAGGGCAATCCTGAGTCTGACGGGGTTCTCATGCCACTGTGCACCATGCCCAGACCCATCCCTTGGCTTTCTGTGACTGTGACTGTGACTGCAGAAGTTGCTGGAAGCAGAAACTTGTATTTGAGTGTCACTTTCTGTTCTCTGGTGGTCAGGGTTTAGAAAGAATCTCCAACTGTCAGATTTCTTTCTTTCTTTTTTTTTTTTTTTTGGAGAGTCTCTGTGCTAGAGTGCCGTGGCATCAGCCTAGCTCACAGCAACCTCAAACTCCTGGGCTCAAGTGATCCTCCTGCCTCAGCCTCCCCTCAGTAGCTGGGACTACAGGCATGCGCCACCACACCTGGCGAGTTTTTTCTATTTCTTAGTAGAGGTGGAGTCTTATTCTTGCTGAAGCTGTTCTTGAACTCCTGAGCTCAAGTGATCCTCCTGCCTCAGCCTCCCAGAGTGCTAGGGTTACAGGCGTGAGCCACTGTGCCCGGCCATCCAACTGTCAGATTTCAAATCAAAAACACCTCTGAGAATGTTCTTCCCCCATGGTTTTCTTTTCCTAGTTGAAAACAGCATCGCACTGAGTATCGGGAAGCCACAGACGACAGAGGAAAGGACATCCAGATGGCAGCTGCTGCGCGGCGCCCTGAGCCGCGATCCCTCCCCTTCCAGGTCGAGGGAGGGAAGGGTCAATGCCAGGAAGCCGTGGGTTTGTTACGCGACATGGCTCTCCCTTTGACAGTGGTCATGCCTGTTTCTGGACCACACATGCCTTCCGGAACATTCCCGCCTGCTCACCGCTGTCTTCTCGTTTGCTTGCAGATGTGTACTTCATTGCCACCCTGTCATTCTTGTGGAAAGTCTCCGTCATCACGCTGGTCAGCTGCCTCCCCCTCTACGTCCTCAAGTACCTGCGAAGACGGTTCTCTCCCCCCAGCTACTCGAAGCTCACGTCGTAGGCCGCGTGCTGGCGGAGGGGCCGGTCCCTGCGCTTCCCTGATGGACAGAGTTCAAGTTCCATTTATATTAACCACCACCTGTGGATTTTGCAGTAATTGCTAACACGTGCGGTTCTGATAGGACGAGCCTGTGCACGTAATCGGAGTCCTAACGCTGAATAGACAGGAGGGAGGTTCCCCAAAGGTGCCCACTCGGGCCTGTTTGAACCCCCGGTCGTTCATACGCGAGTGCACGTGAACACAGTGAAACTGGCGGCTCGGCTGGGAGATGGGTATGGGTCCCTGTGCGAGCTTCCTTATGACTTGAATTGTGTTGTCGTGTGATGAAGGTTTTGTCTAGTTGAAGGTTGTAGAAGGGTTGTTTTTTGTTTCTGTTTTGTTTTTTTAACAGTCCCAACGTGTGCATACTCTTTAAGTCTTTCTCGCTCTTACAAAGCAGTGTCAGAAAAAGACAAAGTGCTTAGTGTAGGTTTGGGAGGAAAAGACAGTGACATTTGATAAAAAGTTATCCAAACAATAATGTCCATTTGGAAATGCTAAATGTCCTCTCTAGGTGACCCTACTTATCCAAGTCACCCTGGATTCCTGGGATTGCAAGCAAATGAGAGGAGAGGGAGGGAGAGCACCGCAAACCAGCCTGTTTTCCTTGATCTGGTTCAGCAGCTGCAGTACGTGGGTTCCCCTCACCTGCCACCTCGTAAAAGGATTTCAGACGTGTGATCCTGCTTTGCTGGGACCCAGCAATGATCACAAAGCCAGAGTCTGTCTGAGGACGCCCTCCGACATTTTCAGCAGAGTTGTTTTAGCAGGAAACGTGCCACTGAACGGCCCCTAAATGTGTCGACAGTGTGATAAGAGACTCGACTAATTCTTTAGACAACATGGCAGATGTGACTCAGATCCTCCGGGTCCAAAGTGGAAAGGTCAGGGAACTGGGGCTCTTCTCATCCACAGAAATCTGTTTCCTGTTAGGAGGAATTACCGAGGACAAAGTGACAAAGGCAGGGGCATCTTGCTGTGCTCCCATTCATCAGTGGCAGCTTTCAGAGCGAGGAGCCCCGGAGGGAGAAGGCTCGGGCTGCAGCTCTGGGATCTGGGATCCGTTCCCTGCCTGTAGATGTCAAGAGGGACTTGCTGAAAGGCAGCCAGTAGTAAAGATACCTCCCCTACCAGGATGGACTCCATGCCTGTGTGTTTCCTACAGGGCTGTGGCTGCTTGTTTCAGAAGAAGAAGGGCCTTTGCAAGCACTGGACGTGGCAGAGCAAGGCATTTTTGGGTTTTCAAGTCACTTCTTGCAGAAGCCACATGTGCATGCCATAAGGGTTAAGTCGGTGGATATTCAAGAGCTGAGTGTGGTTGATAGCTTGGACTTATGATTAATTCTTTATGAGTACATACCCTTCAAACCTCTGGCATGACATGACTTGCGTGTGCTGCAGAGATGCATGTTACAGCCTGATTGCTGACCTACTGCCTACCCTTGGAAGAACCTGCTCTTGGAGAGTTGGGGACACAAGAATCAGACAGTCCCTTGCCTTTGGAGCACTCTTGAGATGCTCTTGTATTTTGTGTTGCCCTTTTAAAATTTTCCAAAATGACAGTAAGTTGCAGGCGCTGATGGATTGGCTGTTGACACCGCTCCTATTTTGTCATAAGATTCTGCAGTTTTGCGATATTTTCCTCTATCGGTCCAGCCGTTTCTGCCAGAGAGAAAAAGCCTATGGGAAAGATGGATGGCATCGAATGAATGGTTATTTAGGGATAGAAACTTTGTCCAACAATTCCAGAAAGGTTGAGGAAGTCTGACTTTGTCACCAAGTGATTTGATGTGGCTTCAAAGGTAGCGGAGAAGAAAATTATGCTCAACAGCTTTCGAGCCTCTGTTTTCTTGGAAGTCAGCCTATAAAACTGGGAGTCTTAAAATAGTTGCCCTCTGAGCTCACAAACGCTGACAGGTGATGGCTTCTGCAGGTGGGTCACGTGGAACCGTTGTTAAGAAATTTTGGGTGTTTCCAGCAGATATAGGGAATGAAGATGGTCTCTCTGGTCTTTTCCTTAATTCTCAATTTTGACTGAGGTGCACGAGTTGACTTTTAAAGTCAATACTCAAGATGCTGCTTGACATCTCGAAGGGAGAGAGCCTCCAAGAGAGGCTGAAAAAGCCGTACCTGGAAGTCGAAGGTGCTCGCCAGAGTCCTCCACAAACCTTGTTCTGTCGTCTCAGCCACACTTGGGTGGAGGCAGTTCAGGGAAACACAAGTGGAAACTGCCATGTTGTAGGACCATCCTGTCCTTGCTGATGCCACCTGCCGGGGGGTCCCCGAGTGTCCAGGAATGCACACGCCGTGCTTCTCACACACCGGAGACACAGAGGCAGGGGCGTCCCCTCGGTTGAGAGTGCGCGACCCTCACCTGCACAGATGGGACTGTGATCCCAGCAAAGAACACGGGAGCGCTCAGGCACTTCCAGGGGTTATCTTAGTTGTGAGGAGAAGATTTAGAAATAAGCAAACAAGACACCTGAGCTATTTTACAAGAAACTCTCCTGAGTTTGTAAACCTTAAGCATAAGGATTCAGTTGACCTTTTTCCTTCGTTCATCAATCTGGAAAGAACTGACATAACTTACACCATTGACACCCTGGCCTTAGAACTCAGTGGGACTTAAGTCTCGACAGCCGATTTAATTTGAGGTCACAGGGCCTCCAGGCATACAGCACCGTTCGAACGCTTATCCTTAAAGTAAAAGTCACAGCTCCCTGTGCCCTCTGACAACACTGGACATTTCTGCCAGAGGAAGAACTTGTTATTATTTTATTATTATTCTTATATCTTTGGTGATGGTTGTGTAGGGGACAGAGGATCTGTTTGGTCTCTTCCCCTTCTTCCTTCCTTCCTTTTTTTTTTTTCCCTCTAAGAAAATGACCAGTTTCTCCATCTTGAGTAATTTCTTAAATTCGATGGGTTTGATCCTCATTGTGAGAGCATGTATGTGCACGTGTGTGGCCTTGGTGCCTGATGGGACAGGTGGCGAGACTGTAGCTGTTTGCAGGGCATCCAGGGAGCGTCTTAAAGTCAGAGCAGCCACCTGTCCCCAGCCCCTAGAGCTGGCGGGCCGGGCACCGGGGTCTCTCCCACTCTCCCTGAGCGTCGTTAGTGCAGCAGCCCAGCCCTGCTCCTCTGGAGTGAAACCTTTTTCTTTATTGGCAGTAATAGTACTAATAAATACCATTGTCTCTTTACAGATACTTCCTCAGTTTATTCTCGCTGAAAATGTAGGTTGTACTGACAATATTTTTAAACGTATTTTGAATTTTGTGCTCATTGGAAATTGAAATGTTAATGCCTATTTTTTTTCCCTCCAGACTTTTCTTTTTATACTTTGTCTTGTTTTTACTGGGGTGGGGATGGGCATGCGCTCATGCCTTTATGAGCAACATTTTAAACCTTTGCCAAAATTGCAGATGGGACCTCCACAGTCTTCTGCTCCATCCTGTTTAAAGCCGATGCCTATCAGCTGTTTGTATCTTTAACCTCTTTTGTAAGTTTGAATTGTGCGCGTGAGTGTGTGATACCCTCTCAGGTTTCTGAAGAAATATCTGGTTTGCACTAAAATTCTACTGCTCCCAGCTTTGTTTTCATTTAAGAAATATACAAGGAGTTTTGTAAATACAACAGATTTTATTTCTCCCCCTTCTTTTAATGTAAAGCTTTTTGTTGTTTATATATACTTAAAATATGCCTATGAATTATGTCCAGTTCTTCTTGGGGGAAAAAAAAAATCATGTTTCTGAATGGAGCTGCGCAGCATCCCACAGCGTGAGCGGCGTACCTCGCCTGGCACTCCGAGGCATCTTCTCAGGCCAAAGCAAGCGTCCCCTGTGAATCTGTCTTCTCCGTCACAGCATGGTTTGAGGTGCAGTCTGTTAATATAGCTGGATAATGTCAGTGACTATTGTGTTTGTTGGGTCAGGTGGGGGGCATGGTATTTGCAAAAAAAAAAAAATTGTGGCTAATTTATTACTTTGTTGCAGTGAGGTTGATTGTAAACTCATCTGGGAGTCCATGATTTCCTCGTTAGTAGATCTCTCTCTGTGTAATCCTCGTTGCAAATTTTCACCAGGACAGCGGTTTTTGATTAGAGGGGAGCTCTGGTACAGTATGCTTTAATTTAGTAGGAACTTCCAGATGACTTAAATTCTCGATTCTGTGATGACACACATGTGATCTTTAGTGTTTCTGAGCGATTCTACTTTCATTGTTTGCCAGCGTGGCCCATTGCTGTTGCCCAATAAAGCTTGTGTACTTTCTGCCTTGGGGGATTACTTTAATTTGTACGGAGACATGAATTCTGGTGTCAAAATGAGGACGTTTTATTACATTGTTCCTATTTTGTGCTTATCTCACGGTACGCAAAATGTAAAGAACTCTTTTCCCAGTTAAAAAAAAGAAACTTGATTTTGGCAAAACCCTCCAAATCAATGCATGTTATTTATTATTCTGTACTACTGTCTATTTCAGACGTCAGAATTTCAAAAAGTGAATGCTATAAATGCAGAATAAGATGAAAACCGTAAGATTCACATTGTATTTATACGCGCAGTGCTTGATGACTCTGGAATCTGGTGCTGTTTGTTTTTTTAATCAAGGGATGGAAGATTTAGGAACACAGTCGATTCAGTTTTAGGCAAAAGAGTTTTTTAAGCTATCATGTAGGAAGCAGGGGACATCATGTTTTATTTAATCGAGTGATTTCAACCAGGGGTGATTTTGTCCCTCAGGGGACATGCGGTGGGATCTGAAGACACTTTCAGTTGTCACAGCTGGGGGCAGAGGGGCTCGCAGACACAGGATGCCGCTGCTCACCCTCCGGTGCACAGGGCGGCTCCCAACGCGAGGAATCATCATGCCCAGAACATGGAAAGTTGGGAGGTTGAGAAACCCTGCTGTGATCGGCACGTGTCGGTCTGAGCACTTGTCTGTCTGCGTTTGGCCCCGCGGTGTAGGCTGCTGTGTCTCAGGAAGCGAGTTATGCATCCAGCCGCCAAATGGCTTAATTATCAGCTCCGTGCAGTACGGGCTGCTGGTTTCCTCTGCTGGGTTCTCCGTTGAAAGGGCCATTCTCAGTTTTAGCGATTAGAAGGAGAATTGTAATTTAGCTGTTTCCCTGACAGTGGCTCCCCTGGGCGAAAGGAAAACACAGGTAGAGGCCGACCCGACCGTGCTTTTCCTTGGACAGATGCATGCTGTGGACTCTGGGTGCCAGGCCCCTGCCTCGGCCTGCAGTGAAATTCCGTGAATGTGTAGACGCCGCTCCTTCCGAGCCGCTAGGGGGAACTTGAGGACCGAAGGACATTTCTGCTTCCTGTTTTCAACAAGCAGCCAGGCCCAGCGTGCCCAGCTGCCCCGAGTTTCAAGACGTTGCTTTCATAGCTCCAGAACTCATTTCGTGGCCAACGGCGCCGTGAAAAACAGACGTTTCTTTTCATGTTGTTGACCAGAATATTTTGCTGGACTTTAAAAAAAAAAAGGGAGAGGGTGTGGGAGATGAATATTTATTTGCTCTTAAACATTTGCATTTTTGAATAATTGGCAACTAGGAAGCCTTTCCCCAACTCACTGTTCAGGCTAATAAGGTTTTGAGACTAAATGTTCCAACATCCCAAGTACTTTAACTGTTTTTGTTATGAAACTTTTCAGGGTGACTTGAAACCCTGTGGTATTTGTGAGGAGGTCTATAAATGATGGATTTGCTCACCTCAAAATAGAACTGTAGTCTCTCCAAACTTTCCAGAAGTGGGAGCACAGTGACAGAATTCATTCAGGACTTGCTAATTTCCTACTGCAAATGGGTTACATAACAGAACGGTCCCGCCTTCGCGCCTCTCAAAACTACCCATGAAGTGATGGTGAAATGTATCATTAAAAGCTAGAAATAGCTCTGCTAAACTCTGGGAAAAAGATGAGTTTTTTTTTTCTGATATCCCTCCCCGCCCCCCCTTTTTTCACCCAAACATTGCATAATGTTAAAAAAAAGTCAAATCTTTCCGTGGGATTTAATTTCATTCTCCATGTGGCTGTGGTCGGAGGGGTAACTTAAGCACTTCGGGGGCTGGTGGATTTTTGGAGGATCACGCATTCCCAGATCAGTTTTCATCCAAAGTTTTAGCCGAGAAATACGCCCAACCCTGGGGTTTTTCCCCTTCCCTCCCGCCGGCCTTTTGTGGATGGGTTATCTGCGTTCGACATGGCATCTTTTCAGAAGGCCTGCCTTCTCGAGGGGATGGCAAGACAAAGCCACTTTCTGTGTTGCGGCTTTGATCTCAAAATGGATTCCCTCTAAAATTTGGGGTAACTGAGTCACATGTGAAGTCACTGGCCCCACAGCCTTTGCTTGATGACAAGCCAGGTCTCATTTCTTAGCATTTAGCCAGCAGGTTCTGTTTGCTCACACTAAGAACTGGGTGTTCTAAGCCTCTGCTGTCCATTTTGAAGAGATTTAAGAGAAATGCACTGTTTCTTTTATCAGGTCCAGATAAACCCAGGACTATTTTTTATTTCCTTTGGGGAAGATGACAGAGTCCAGAAGAAAGAGAAAAAGGAGGTGGGTGGGTAGGGGGCGTGTGGAATATGCTGACTTCTTCATTGCTTCATTTACCACATATTTACGGAGCACCTACTACGTGTTTGTTCTGGGGGCTGGAAGTGTGGCAGGGAACAAGACAGGCACAGGCCCTGCCGGCATAGTGATTATATTCTTGTATGTGAGAGAGAGAGAAAGACAGTAAACAGATATGGCCTCTAATATCAAGTGGAGATGAAGCCTCCTAAGAAGACTAAAAACAGGACAAGTGTCAGGCAGAGGGTGACAGGTGTAAGAATAAGTGTGGGGAAAGTGACCATGGTCAGAGAGGGACCCTCGGGGGATGGGCCATGGCTCAGAGCCCTGAAGGATGCAAAGGAGGGAGCTGTGGAGAGATCTGGGGGAAGTGGCATTCGTGCAGTGGTGTATGCAAAGGCCCTGGGGTAGGAAAGGCTGGGGCATGTTGGAGGGGCACAGGACTGGAGTGCTGAGACTGAGGAGGAGAACGGAGATGAGGTCAGGGAGCTAGGTAGGACCTTGGCACTCAGGCTGAGGAGTCCCATAGCAGAACTGAGCAAGCATTATTCAAGTTAGCCCTTTATGCTTGAACTATGCCCAAGGGCCCATTTCATTCCCTGCCTCACTGACCCAGCGCCACCTGGTCTCATTTCCACGTCAGTTTCCAAGAGGGCTCAGGTGAAAGCCCTTGCATTGGCACCAACCGCCCCCACACCCAGCGAGTCTGCACGATTTGATTGACATAAACCACACTAGCAAATAAAAAGCAGCAGGCAGTCCTTGCATGAAGTTTCTTCTTGCTTTTCCAGTGGATAACACTAAGGGTCTCTGTCCAGCCTGCAGCCTGGCAGAGGTGTCCATTCGAGAGTCCTGGGATGTGGGCTGCGTGAACCGCCGCCTGGAACTGGGAGGTGAGTCTGGAGGAGGAGACATAGAAATGGGTAGAGAAAAATTAACTGGGTCATGTTCTTCGAAGCTGCCACATTTCCTGAATATGCCCACTTGGGTCAAATTGTGAAGACGAAGGCTTTTGTAGTCATGAGCTGCAGGAGCCCAGGCTGTGTTCAAATTCCTCCTGAAGAAAGAAATAATAACGAGAACAGGCTGTGGAAAAGAATGTAGTTAGTGTCTTAAAGATGGCCAAAATATTCATTCTCATTTGTCCTTTTATGTGAAACAGATTTTTAAAAAGGCAATTGGAGCAGCTAACGACATCCAGAACCCTATTGATTCGAGTGGGGCTAGGGGTGGGGGCTTAAATTGGCCCAAACAACTAATCAGGCTCAAAGAAAGAGGTGAGTTGATTACCCTGGAAATTGCACAGGAATTCTTCAAAGACGTGGCCAGTAATTAGAGTTTAAGATGCTACTCTTTATGCACATAACTTAGCATAATTTTATTAGGCAGCTCATCACCACCCGAATTAGAGAAAATTAGGCTGGAGAAATTCCGAGCGCCAGGCTGGCAGGGGCAGACGCGGAGGCTTCTGCTCTAAAACGGCCCGGCTCGTGCTCGAGGAAGGCACGGAGAGGAATCTCGACCTTTCTTCTGTGCTCTGGTGGGAGGTGGGAGTGGAAGTGAATGCAATGTCACTTTAGGGGGATGTGCTGGAGTTGGGACGGGAGCAGCTGGGACTGACACAGTCCCGGTTGGAATGTCATTTCCCCCACTAACTAGCTGAGGGATACGAGGCCGATCTGAGCTTCCTCGCCGGTTCTTGGGAGCAGGACCCTCACTCGTGAGGATTGGCAGTGAGGCTGGGGGCTCTGGGGGCGGCAGATACGGAAAGGGTGCTGTTACTGTCACTCCAGGCCTCTGTCAACGGAGGGAAGTCTGTCATCGAAGTGGGGTTCTATGCATGTTTTCCCCAAACACTGCAGTCACCCATCTGCAGTGTTCTTAGAAGTTTTCAAAGTTTGGGGGCAGAGGCAATATCCGACCTTGCATCTTTCCACGTACCTTCTACCGATTTTGCAGCGCTCTGCCTTTGCGAACTTGCCCTGGGTCCTGCGGCCCCCAGCCTTTATTCTGAGCTGGAAGTGAACCTGCCGATAAGCCAGGCTGGGCACCCCTCCGAGGCCGGGGTGTGTGAGCCTAAGGGTACCTCCCAGATCCATTTACTCAGGGATTTGGAAGGGAGAATGAAAGTAAGCAATAGAATTGGCCAATCACTTAAAACTTTTTTTACATTAAGACAACAAATTCATTAATAGAATAGAAGGCAGAATTTGCTTGAATTTTAAGAAATAAATCGCAGAACTTGAGAGAAGTGAGGGGGAGGGAGTGCTTCCCTGCCGGGTTTTGCTCTCACAGGACCCAGAGGGACACTTGGGCAGAACTGGCTTCTGGTTCTGTCCTTAGCTAGCCTAGTGTCTGGCCCATGGTCAGGGCTCAGTAAACCTTTGTGGCATTTGAGTTTTTGGGCTTTTTTTTAAAATTCTGGTCATAACAAAGTTTATCATTTTAACCATTTTTAATTGTACAGTTTAGTGGCAGTAAGTCCTTGAGTTTTAAGAGTGGTTTCTGGAAGATTCAGGAACCTGACTGAACAACATGAGCCTTGCCTTTTTCTGGCTTTTTACATTTGCAAAGTGCTTTCCCACCCACACTTCACAATCCCACGGGGCAGGTGTCATTATCCCCATTTTGCAGATGAGAAAAGAAAAGACACAGAGGCTGAGGTTGAACCAGGCCCACACAGCACTTAAAAATGTTCTGTGGTTGAATTTTGACAGAGGATGTATCTGTGAGAAAAAAACATCCAGTTGTGATATAACAGAAAACTCCCAAACAACATAGTTTAAATAAGACAGAAGGAAAAGAAGCCTGGGTTTAGGAGGCCCAGGGGAGGTGTGCTGGCTTGGACTGCCATGGGAAACTGAGGCTGCCTCAGCTCTCTGCTCTCCTGTCCCAAGGCTGCTGCCACCATCTCATGGTTCAGGGTGGCTGCTGGAGATCCAGCCTTCATGTCTGAAGTCCAGGCAGTGGGAAGGAGCAGAGAGGGTGGACCCTCTCCCTTGAGAGAGAATTCCCAGAATTCCCACACATTATTTCTGCTGACACCTTAGGCAAACGACCCCATTACCACACCTGGCTTGCAAAAGGCTGGGAAGTGTAGGCTTTTACTGAGAACCCTGATGAAAACCACGGTTCTGTTTCTGAGGCAGGAGGGGAGAAATAGGAGAAAGATGTGGGGTAACAAGGAGCCCCTCTGCTTACATTACGCCATTCACTTACCATCCACTTAAAGTTAATTGGATGCCAGAAGTGCGTGAGCAAGTGCGAGGTGTGAACTCACCCTCTGGTGAGAGTGATAGTTGTGAACACACAAAGCACGATCTGGCCAAAGGCACATTATTTCTTTCATTCATCTTCCTTTTTTTTGCATTCCTTATTTCATCCATCCTAATTTTCTTTGAATCCTTTAGTTTTTCATCTTATATTATCTTTTCATTTTTAAAGATGTAAGTATAGCATACATATAGCAGAGTGTATTTAGTAGGCTAATATTAAATGCATAGTTGATGAATTTTTACATAGTTACACCCACGAGACCCCCACTGAGATCACATGGGGAGTGTCTGTTTCACTGTGTAAGAAACTACCAACACACTGGCAGTGAGATACCACTTCATACTCACTGGGCTGGTTATAATAAAAAAGACTTAAGTTTTGGCAAGGATGTAGAAAATCAGAAACCTCATACACTTCTGGTGGGAATGTACCGTGGTGTGACGGCTTCAGAAAACAGTGTGGCAGTTCCTCAAGTGGTTAAATACAGAGTTTCCATATAACCCAGCAATTCCACTCCTAGCTAGGCATGCACCCAAGGGGAATGAAAACATGTCCACACAAAAAATTGTACATAAATGTTTATGGCAGCAATAGTCAAAAGAGCAAGAAGTGGAAGCACCCCAGATCTCCATCAACTAATAAATGGACAAATAAAATATGGTATAGTCATATAATGGAGTGTTATTCACCCACAGAAAGGAACGAAGTACTGATATGTGCTACAGCGTGGGTGACCCTTGAAAACACAATGCGAAGTGAAAGAAGCCAGACACCAAAGACCGCACGTGTGTGATTCCACTTATGAAATGTCTAGCACAGGCAAATCCAGAGAGACAAAGTGGATCAGTGGCTGTCAGGGTCTGAGGAGGACAGGAGGACTAAGGGGTGACTGCTAATGAGTACTGAGTTTCTCTTTGGGTGATAAAAATATTACAAAATTAGATTGTGGGGAGGGTTGCACAACTGTGTAGATTTACTAAAAACCATTGAATTATATACTTTAAATGGGTGAATTTTATGGTATGTAACTTATATCTCAATAAAGCTGTTAAAACCCTGCCAGATGGTTTTCCAGAGTGGCTGCACCGCATTTCACACCAGCCACGTTCGAGAGTTCCAGTTGTCTTACATCCTCGTCTACACTTGGCATTGTCAGTATTATTTGTTTTAGCCATTGTAATAGGTGTGCAGTGGTATCTCTTTAAATTGCATTTCCCTAATGGCTAATAATATTAAACATCTTTTCAGGTGCTTGTTTGCCATCCTCATATCTTCTTTGGTGAAACATTCATGTCTTTCGCTTATTTTTAAATATTAGATTGTTTTCTTACTGTTGAGTTTTGGGAGTCCTTTATATATTTCTGGGTACAAGTATGTTGCCGGATAAGCGATTTGCGAAAATTTTGCCCTGCTTACAGTGTGCCTTTTCATTATCTTTGACTGTCTCTCTGTTAATAGTTTAAATTGTCGCCCTTCCAGCAGTGTGTTGTGGCATGTCATTGTGGTTTTAATTTGCATCAAATCATGTCTTCATCTGATCTGTGGGGTCTTGGTTCAACAGCAGCTATGGCTACATGCCAAGTGCCTTACCTACAGACTCTTTTCGTAGAGGGAAACTTTCATTATCTTTTCTGTGGAGGAGGCTTTAAGAACTGTGGCGACTTGCTCAAGGTCAGACAGCTTAAAGGCGGAGCCAGGACTGGTGCACAGGTCTGTTGGCTTAGAGGCGGCTGCTGCCTCTTTTGAGCTATAATCGATTCAACTTCAAGGCTCCTGGTAAAAGCAACAGCCTCTTTTCTCTCCCGCAAGCCACATTCTTTCATGGCATGTCACAGGAGGTTGAGAAATGCCAAAGCTGGTGACGAATGAATGCTCCATTTATCTGGCTCCCATTCCCAAGGACCATCCTCACCTTCATCCCTGATGTAGCAGTTCCCAGGGAATTGCCACATTCGCTACCGGCTGTCATTGTGGCTGCTCCCACTTTCTAATTAAGAGCAGAGGCAACCTCAGGATGGGGTAGAGGCCTTGAACCATGAGTCATTGCGGGGATGTCATCACCCCGGGAGAAGAGAGCCCCAAGCTGTCTGGAGGCACCCGTTGACATCCACTGCATGCTTATCTGTTGAGTACCTACTGGGGGTCAGGCAACTTCTAGGCACCGAGGATGCCATGATCTAGATTTTCACGGGCCCTGGTTTCTTATGGAATGCCCGTCTCAGGCAGGACAGAAACAAACAGGCCTCCTTCAGGTTTTTGTTCACATGTCCCTTCTCAGAGAGGCTTTCCTTCACCTTCCTATCTGACATTGCAGCTCCTAGCCCCTTAGATTTCTGTATTTGTCCTCAGGCATTTAGCCTTAGTCTCATTTGCTAAAATGTGAACTCTGTGAGGTCAGGGGCTTTTAATTATTTGCTATTCTGGGTGCCTAGAAAAAGGTGGCTCATCGTGGGTGTTCAATAAATGTGAAATGAGTAAGTGAAGTAAACAAATAAGGTAATTGCTTTGTACAGCGACAAATACTATGATGAAATTAAACTGGGATGCCATTAGGGAGACTGACTGGAGTGGGGAGGGGAGGTCGGGGGATGGGGAATGTACAAGCCTATTTTAGATGTGGTGATCTGGGAGGGCCTCCTTGAGGAGGTGGCTTTCAAGCTGAAATCTGAAAGTTGAGAGAAGCCAGCATTCATGGATGTGAGGAAACAGGGTTCCAGGCAGAGGAAATAGCACATGAAAATGCCCTGTCGCAGGAAGGGTTCAGAGTATTCAGGAACAGAAAGGAGTAATGGCAGCTGTTGCTGAGGAGTGGCAGGAGGTAGATATTGTTGCCCAGTAGGAAGGCATCTGTTTACCCCTGGCTCTGTGCCCACCACGCCAGGCAGTGAGCTGCCCTCTGGCCCTTGGAGGTAAGTATGCAGAGTGGACCTGCTGTGTGTCAGGTTGAGAGACTCCAGATCCCAGGATCATGGATTCCCATAGCCATAGACGTCAAGGATATGGCTCATACCCCAGACCACATCGCTTACCCCAAGTACAACTGGTTTCTTTCTCCAAGTCCAGGGCTGTGGCTTTTGGTAGCTGGGTCAATCGTGAGAAATCTCTTTTAATTCTTAAGAGACTCTCCCCTGGGCCCAGGGAATGCCTCTTAAAGAAAGAGACTCTGAGGGCCATGCATCTTCCAAATGTGTGTGTGGATGCTGGGTTCTAGGCACTTGCAGCTGTATTAACTTGTTGAGTCTTCACTAAGTGGAATTCAACTCATCTGACAGACAAGGAGAACAAGATACACTTAAATTCCACCCCTGGCAATTTATTAACTGTGAAATGCAGGGCAAACATTGCACTTTGAGCCTGAGATTTTTCATCTGTAAAATGGGTACATGTATGTGTGCACGTGTCCCCCCCCCCACCTCCCATGCCCCTTCCCAATTGATATGCTATTTATTGGGAGAGATAAATGTGGTTAAGTATGTGACATGCCTAGCATGGTGCATGAACTTATTACCCAGTTACAGCTCTGTGGTTGCACACAACAGAAATCAGCACTGGCAAAGTTAAGCCAAGAAAGGGGAAGGGGGGATTTTTTTGCCAGCTTGTGGCATGGCTCACAGACTGGAACTTTGATCTCGACACACTGGGGATACAGGTGGCAGGAGCTAATGCACCATGCAGCCAGGTCCCTGCAACTTGTTTCCTCTCTCTCTCTCTTTTTGTTATCATGGCTGGCATTTTGTTACAGCATTTGCAACTTGTTTTCTCACCTCCAGCTCTTTTGCCCCACCACCCCCACCTTGCTTCACTCAAGAGTCCCAGTCCTCTTGTGAGATTCTGATGGGCCAAGGTGAGGTCACATAGCAAAGTTTTTTTTTTTTTTTTAATTGAGACAGGGTCTCACTGTCACCCAGGCTAGAGTGCAGTGGTGGTAGCATAGCTCATTGCAGCCTTGACCTCCTGGGCCCAAGTGATCCTTCCTGCCTCAGCCTCCTAAGTAGCTGAGACTATCGGCACACACCACCACACCTGGCTAATTTTTAAATTATTTTTTTGTAGAGACAGGGTCTTGCTACATTGCCCAGGTTGGTCTCGAACTCCTGGTCTCAAATGATCCTCGCACCTCGGCCTCCCAAAGTGCTGGGATTTCAGGCGTGAGCCACCACCACATCCAGCCGGTATTTTGATTGACAGTTTCTCCAAGACGGTCTGCTATGGGGAAGAAGTAATTCCCCAAAAGGAGTGTTTTTGTTTTCCCCAGGAGAAAGGGCAAATGGATGCTTGGGGGTCAAAGAATAACACATGTCCCCAACGGTAATAATTTTGGCTTTCCTACTGAACTCTCTGGTCAAGAGTGTCACCTCTGCAAGCTTCCCTTCCTACTCTGTCAAATGAAGGCGCTCAGTTCCACACCAGGGTGACCCTCAGGGTCTCCGATGGAACTTTAGGAAAATGAGGACATTCACTTCTAGACCATCTCTCTTGATCAGCTTTGAAAACTTTCCCCGGAAGTCCTCTTACAATTCATTGGCCAGTGCTAGGATACACGCCCACCCGCCAACCAATCATTGACGAGAGGGGCGTGGGCAAAGACCAATCAGAGCTGAGCCCTAGTTTTCCGGAAGCCGGAGCGAAGGGGGCGGTGGCTGCCATGCTTTCGCGCTCGCTGGGACCGCGACACAACTCTCCCCGCCAGTAAAGCGCGAAAACGGGGCTCAAGGTTCCTTTTTCCCTCTGGAAGATGTTCTAGAATGTTGCTGTGTGTCGCCTCCGCTCCCTGGAGCTCCTCAGACGGAGGCCCTCTGTCACCCTGCCGGCAGCTCAACCTCCCCGCGGTATCGAAAGAAACACCAGGTGTTAGCATCCAATAAATGCATACGGCTGCGGCTGACTTGAAAAAAAAAATCCATCTTGCCGGGCACCGCGGGGCCGAGGCGGTGTTGACTTAAGGCAGGTCTTAATTATAGTGCCAGGTAAGCTCTGCTCTGCCTGCTTGGGGCGGTCCCCAGCCCCAGCTGTCAACTCAGCTTACCTTGCAGAGAGTTGACAATTACATGGTGGCACTTTTCCACCCGCGTGTAACCTAACACAGCCACTCTTCGCAGAAGTTGGTAACTAAATTTGAGGTGCTGAAAGAAATATTGCAATTGAAATAATGCTTTAGGGAACATTTATATGCCTTGGAGTGAATTAATATCTTAGGGGGAAAAAAAGCCCCTTCTCTAAGCACAAATACATACTTTTCACATGCCTTTTTAGGCACCAAGGATTTTAACAGCAGTGTAAATCAGATTTTACAGGCCACATATTTCAAGTATGGAGTTCATTAAATGTGTGAAATTTGACATTTGCTTCAGGGCGTGGCTAGGGTCTCCAGAATGAATCACAAATTGTGTTGGGCTTTCTGATCAAGTTCAATATGCTAATACCCCTGTGGAGTTGCACACAGAGGCAATTTCTCTTCAAGCCTTTCCAAGGCCAGTTCTCTCCGGAACACTCCTTTAATGCACCGGGCACTCATAAGAGATGTGGTTCCACCATTTTCATTCAAGTTGCGAATCACGGGAGACATTGTCTTGCAGTCGATTCCTGAGTTGTGTCGGTAGATTTATTAATTCAGTGGCCATTTACTGAGCACCTACCCTGCCAGGCTCTGTGCTGGGCCCTGAGAGTTCAGTGGCAAATGAGCCGATGTCTGGCCTGGTGGAGTTTGCAGTTTTGGGTGGAGACAGACATAGAAAACTTAATTTCACCAATGATTATGCACTTGCCAACTGTGAGAAGTGCTATGAAGGAAAATCTGAGGTGTTATGAGGCCCAGGTGTTAGGGGGAGACCTAATTTTTTTTTCTGGGAGGAAAAAAAGGTCAGGATAGGTCTTTCTGTGAGTAATAGTTAAGCTGAGATGTGAAGGATGGGTGGATCTTAGCTGAAGTAAGAGTTGAGGGTGTGCAGGGGTGGGAGAAGGGCTGGTGACAAGATAGAGAACAGCCCTGCTCTCAGCTACTTGATGACTAAATATGTAAAGACCACCTGATGTGCTTGCTCTGGAGTAGGCATACGGATGGGGAGAAAGACTTGGAACTTGTATCAGTGGAGACTCATGGTTGCAGGTGACAGAAGCTCAATTCACTGGGAATTTATTGGCTCATGCATCTAAAAAGAACAGAGTAGATCTGGCCAGCTTCAGGCATGGCTGGATCCAGGGTGCAAATGATATGAGGCATCTGCCTCTATCTCTGCCTCTGTCTTATGTTTGCTTCTTATGTCAGGCAGAACCTCTCTTGCCCGTGGCCTCAGCTGCATAGACACATTCCACTAGTTTTCCAATCCTGGGCAACGGAGTGTCTCCTCAATAGTTCCAGCAAAAGTTCTAGGTTTGAATCACATTGGCCTTTGTCACATATCCAACCCTTAGAGAAGCACTATGGTTAGCAGTGTGCAGTGCCCTGGTTGGCCAGATCTGGGTCACAGCCGTCTGCAGAGCCAGAGAGAGGTGGGGATGAGCTCGCCTAAGTCTGAAGAACGAGAATGAGAATGGAGTGTTCCCCCAAAGAAAAACCGGGGTGGGTGCTGGTATGAAGAGATGGGATAATGGACGCAGGGCAAGTAGAACATGGGTCCCAAAGGTAAGGCCTCAGGCGAGTGAATCTTGCGGTGCTTTACTATGAGCACCAAGACTTTACTGAGTTTCTGTTCTGTGCCATGCATGGTGCTTAGGAAGAGCTGAACAAGAATGTCTCCTTGTCCCCTGAGTCCCTGTCTCTGAGAAGGGAAAGGAGATACACAAATGACCAGAATTCAAGGAAGGGCAATAAGTTCTTTGAGAGTATTGCAAGGAGAGAAAGTAAAGAAACGACAGCTATGACATTGTCATGGAAGAGAGACCTGCCTGAGAAAGGCCTTAAGGAAGGAGTGGAGTTTCAGGAGGCAGTAACGTGGAGAGGGCGTTTCAGGTCAAGGAAACGGCAGGACCAGAGGCACAGAGGCTGGAATGTGGCGTATGTTTCACCAACGGCTCAACAGGCCGTTTTCTCAGAAGCAGAGAGACATGTAGAAAAAGAGTCAGAGGAAAGCTAGAAGAAGAAGTTGGAACCCGTTGTTGGTTGCTATATTAATTAGAATGCCTTTGGCTGCCAGTGACAGAAACTCATCTCAAACTAGTTGAAAGCTAAAGAAATAGAGATGTAGTGGGTGGGTAGCACTGGCTTCAGGCACAGATGTATCCAGGGACTTAAAGATGTTCTAAATACCAGTTCTTTCTTGAGCTCACAGCTCTGCTTCCCCCTGTGTTGACTCTCCCAAGAGGACCCTCAGCAATTCCTTACCTGCATCTTTTCAGCCCGGCAACAACAGCAGAGGCGGGGAGAGAGAGAGGGAGACCCTCTTTCTCCATAGTTCCACCCAGGGACCTAGGGTTGGCTGTGGATGTCCTGACTTGGGTCATGTGGCCAACCCTAAAACAACTCCTTGTTCAGGGGAATGTTGCACACTCAGCAGCCCAGCCTGGCTCACACACCCTCCTCCTGGACCTGGAATTGTGGGTAGCCCCCAAACCACTTGGACTCAAAGCTGGGGAGGTCTGATTTCCCGGCCCCCTGAGAAAACCACTGAGGGTGGAGTTACCAAAGGAAGAGAAAAGGGATGCTGGAAAAACAAAAACAACAGACCCCCGTCACAGGAAGGTTTAATATCACACTGAGGAGTTGGTATTTATTTCAGGAGTCAATGGGGAGCCATAGAAGGTTGTTGAGCAGGGGAGTGGTATTATGATCTGGGCTGTTCTTAAGGAAGATACCCTTAGCAGTGGTGGTGGGGAAGTGTCAGCTAGAGTGGAAGGAGAAGAGGTGAGGTGAGGGGAGAAGAGGCTTTTGCGATGGGCCAGGAGAGATGAGATGTAAGTCCAGGATAGGGCATTGGCTGCCAGAGTGGAAAAGAGAGACCAGAGTCGGAGGGAACTGGTGGGGTGGGGTCGGGACACTTGGTGAGGGATGCAGAACGGGAGCTGGGAGCCCTGCCCCTGGAGGTGGTTCTGGTTTTGGAAGGACGTGACCTTCGGGGGAGGCAGGGCTTTGGTAGGAGAACAGAGGGGCCTCTCCTCCCCTCTCCTCGGAGCATTTGGGGGCCAGTTGCGAATCCCATGGGCTCTCGCGTTCTGACTCCAGGGAGGGTGGGTCCTCAGAGCAAGATGCCATTTTCCGCAAAGCTTTCCAGATGTTTGCTTTGTTGGTTTGCTGTATTTATTTTTTTAAGTGGTAACAACAAAGGAAAAAAAAAACAACCAAGAAACAAAGCAAAGCAGAAGTGGAGAGCGAGGAGCCCTTCGGGAGAGCGAGAGCGGCCTGTGCAAGGCCTGGAGGACGCGGGAGGGGCACCTGCCCCCAGGTGACCCAGGGGCTTCCTCTGCTCCCCTGGCTGGCTGAGGACGGCTTGTTCGACGTCCTTCCCCTTTCCCTGTCCCTGGGCCCAGGCCCTTTAAAACCCTGGGGAAGGAGGCTGCCGGGTTTCGTGCTGATCCCAGCACCCTCCCTCCGCAGCCACACGGTGACTCAGACCTCCCCGGCCTCCTGCCTCTATCCAGAGGCGGCCACAGGGCTTCCTCCGAGGGATCCGTGGGGAGGCAGCTACTTCCCTAGTCCTTCCTGCCTAGAAGTGTCTTTCCTAGAACCTGGGCTTGGGAGGAAACATGGCTCTGCCTCCTATTAGCCTTGTGTCCCTGGGTGAGTCACAAAGCCCTGAGCCTTAGTTCATGCCTCTGTAAAGCGAAGGCTGGAGTTTGCTGCCACCTGGAGCAGTGCTGTAGGGGGATGAGTGCGGGCAGGTCCCGCCCTGAGACGCAGTAGGTTGGCATTGCCAACGGGAGCCTCGGCCACGGCTCTTGGTCGTGGCTAGTGTCCATGCTAACAGGAGAAATCGTGGTCAAAGGAGGCCGTTGGAGGGGCCGGTGCAGATTCCTGTGTGGGCACCTCTGTAATCAGAAACCAGCCCCAAACCAGCAGGGTCGCTGGGTAAAGCAACAGGACACCCAGTGAAATTAGGATTTCAGATGAGCAATAAGTTTTTAGCATAAGTATGTCTCAAATCTTGCATGGGATATACTTATACTAAACATATTGTTGTTCATCCAAAATTCAAATTTAACCCACATCATGTGTTTTTATTTGCTAAGTTTAGCACCCTTGCAAACTGATCGCAGTAAAAGAGAGAGCTTATTATTGCAAAGTCCAAGGATGGGCCTCAGGCTGGCTTGGATCCAGGGGTTCAGGCTGTGACTAGGATTTGGGTTCTCTCTCATCTCTCGGCTGTGCTTTTGCGATACCGGCTCTACCCTAGCTTCCCTCTCCAGTTTCCCGATAGCCACACTCCCCCAGCTTCACCTCCAGCAGGAAAGACTGAGAATCTGCCCAGAGTCCCCCAGCCCCCTCGTGCTGTCCCTGCACCAGTGGCTGTGGTCAGGGGAATTCATATGCTGATTGGCTTAGCCCTCGGCCACGTGACTCAACTTGAAACTGAGCATGAAGCCCCCTCCGAGTGCACAGGTGGGAAGGGATGGGCTGCTGGGGGAAATCAGAGAGCTGCTTTATCAGAAGGAGGGGGAGCCGAGTGCGCTACCGTGGGTCTGGGTGAAGCCCTAGTGCCCTGACGGTGTCACATGTGGTTTCATCTGAGGGACCAGTGGCCACTGCACCTGCAGCCCCATCCTACCTGGCCTAACTCAGTGACGACACAGCCCGCAGCCTGCCCCGCATGGACCAGCCATGAGGAAGGAGGAGAAAATAAGTGAGAGAAGCAACGGGAACACATCTGTGGAGCCCTGCTGTCTGTCGGGCCATGGGCAGGAGCCTTTGCACACCTGGTCTCTAGTCCTCGGAGCCACTATTGAGATAAATGTGATTATTTTTGTGTTACTCGGAAAAAAAACGGAGTGTGTCACTTGGAATATTTTTGGCCACAAGTAATGTAAAACCTGACTCAAACTGCCCTACACCTTAAGGAACTGTATTGTCTCGTTCTCAGGAACTTCAGCGGGAAGGTGGGTTTCAGGAATAGCATGATCAAAGCTGTGCAGTTCCCTCAGTTTGCTCCCCTCTGTGTGTGGGCCGTGTCTTCAGGCTGGCTTGCTGCGTGGTGGCGGCGGAGAGGTGGCTGCTGTCACCCACTGGGGCTCCGATTGGCCAGATCTCCATATCTCAACCCCCTGTGGACGAAATAGATGTTGCAAGTGAGAACATCCCATTCAAAGTCGCTTAAGTGAAAAAGAAATGTTTTCATATCAGTGAGAAGCTACATGAAGTTTCCGGTGGCTTCAGGTATGGCTGGATTCAAGGGCTCAAATGTTGTCAGCAGCACTTAGTCTCTTTCTGTCTCTTGACCCTGCTACCTCTGTGTTGGTTACATTCTCTGTCGTCTTGCTGTGCAGAGTGCAACGCACCGCAATGGCCGAGAGCGATTCCAGGCTTATATCCTCGTATCTCAGGAGGAAGAGAGAGAACGTACGTGTGAGTGAGGTTCTTTTTCAGCAGTTCAAAATAGTGTCCCAAGGCTGATTGTCGCTGGCCTGAGCCGGTCACTCTGGATGCCGATTAGCTGGACCTAATGCCCACCCCCTCGCATGCCCGTCCCGAGAGCTGGGGTGGAGTCAGCCCTTCCTGAACTGCATGGACTGAGAGTCAGAAAGGTCTGATCCCAAAAAGAAAATTGGGGCACCATTTCCAGAAGTAAAGGGAAGGGGCTGGGGCAAAACCAGTGAATATTTAGAGGGGCCTTCCAGCAGGTGGGCCATGGCATAAGGCCCCTCTCCCCCCAGGCCTCTCCTCCCCAGCCTGGGTTCACGGTCTGCCAAGATTGAGACCCTGAGACTCTCTCCTGCTATTCCTGCTCTGACTTTTTGGGTTTAGCAGAGAGGCTGGTAGCAGGCAGCTGCCCTCCTTGCGGCCTTTCATTTTTAGTTTCCATCTTGGTTTTTAATTAGTTTTGCTCTTAAAACTGATGGCAGTGCAGTTTTCTATTGCCCGCCTGCAAATTGAGTCAGCACCATGAAAAGTGTCACTTTGAGAGACTCTGGCCACACGACCAATCTGGCGGGCCGACGTGTCTCTGCATAAAGGAAGGGAAAAAGGAAGAAGGAAGAAAGGAAAAAAGATTGAATGTAAATAAACATAATTCATGGAATGTAGACCCTCCCCCAAGTCTCCTGCTCCATGGGCCGGGTTCTGGTTTAGGTCCCCTCTTCTTGATGGCCCGGCTCACCCAGGCTTCTGGGACCCTAGTGGGCGGGCTGCAGAACGCACTTCTAAGGAAATGTTCTGCGGCTCCCAAATGAAGGCAAATCATGGGATCTTCTGGGAAGACTGGGATTTCCGCACGACTGTCTGCTGCTGGGAGAAGTTGTTGTGCACACACGTGATCTGGGGACTGCAGCCGTTTTTGGGTAAAAAGATCAAAAAGTTGGCATCCATTTGGCCCCGAAGATGGATGCATCTAAATAGCATTAAGCTTCTTCCTAGTTCTAGGCCGGGAGCGGCTCATGCCTGTAGTCCCAGCACTCTGGGAGGCCGATGTGGGAGGATTGCTTTAGCTCAGGAGTTCGAGAGCACCCTGAGCAAGAGTGAGACCCCATCTCTACAAAATATAGAAAAATTAGCCGGGCGTGGTGGTGCACGCCTGTAGTCCCAGCTACTCAGGAGGCTGAGGCAGGAGGATTGCTTGAGCCTAGGAGTTCAAGGTTACAGTGAGCTATGATGACGCCACTGCACTCTACCTGGGGTGACAGAGCAAGACTCTGTCTCAAAAACAAACAAAAAAATCTCCTAGTTCTCTCCTCTAGAGCTGGGGTCAGCGAACTTTTTTTTTGTGAAAGGCCAGATATTAAAATAGTAAATGTTTTCAGCTTTGCAGGCCATAGGGTCTCTGTTGCAACCACTCACTGGTGTCTCTCTGCCATCATCGTGTGAAAACAT
Source organism: Lemur catta (assembly GCF_020740605.2). Classification (NCBI taxonomy): domain Eukaryota; kingdom Metazoa; phylum Chordata; class Mammalia; order Primates; family Lemuridae; genus Lemur; species Lemur catta. The sequence goes on along the minus strand of NC_059144.1, from coordinate 42,488,763 downwards.
CCACAGACGATCCGTAAACAGACATGCATGGCTGCATTCCAATAAAACTTTATTTACAAAAACAGGCAATGGGCCAGATTTGGTAAAAGTTTGTCAATCTCTGACCTAGACGGAAGAGATTATAGGAATGGTTAGTACCCCAAGTCAGAAAGCTGGTATTCTTAAAAATCAACTTTACTAAATTATATTAAATAATTCCCATACAATGAAATGTACTTTTTAAGGGTACAGTTCAATCAGTTTTGACCAGCACTCCAGTCAAAATACAGAACATCTCCATTGCCTTTTGCAGCTGGTCACCCCATGCCGGCCTGGCCAGCTACGGCCCTGACTGTCGTCCTGCAGACTGGTTTGCGCTGCTCCAGAGTTTCGCATAAGTGGACCCCTTAGTGTGTGCTCTCGTGGTCTGGGGATGCTAGTGTTTGAGGCCCTGCTGGTCTGTTCGGGGAATCTGCTTGGTCTCTGTTTTGATTTTAAACTACACTTGCAGTTAAGTTTTTTGACACTCTACCCTTCAAAAGGCAAAGGTAGAGCCTAATTCCTTCACCCTTGAATGCGGGCTGGATTTAGTGACTTGATGATCTTAAGGAACAGAGTGTGGTGAAAGTGACAGTGTGTGACTTCCACAACTGGTCACAGCCTCTGGCTCTGCCTGCTTCTCTTTCTCTTCAACCACTCACTCTGGGAAGGCCGGCTGCGGGCTGTGAGCACACTCGGGCAGCCCCGGGGACAGGCCCCAAGGAGAGGAACTGAGGCCTCCTGCTGACAACCAGCCGTGTGAGGAGCCACCTTAGAAGAAGTCAGTAGTTCAGCCCCAGTCAAGCCTTCAGATGACTGCAGCCCCGGCTGACATCTTGACTTCAACACGATAAAGGGCTGAAGCCCAACTAAGCAGCTCTTGTATTTCTGACTCACTGAAACCATGAGAAATAATAAATGTTTATTGTTGCTTTAAGATGCTAAGTTTTGAAGTGATTTATTAGGCAGCAAGAGATTACTAGTAGAGCCACTGACACATTGAATCTGTCATCCATCCATCCATCCATCTACTTTCTCATGCATTCATTCATTCATGCATACATGCATTCATTCAACAAATATTGATTTTTTGAACAATGATTTAATAGCTAACACTTGTGGACTGTGTACAGTTTTCTTCTAAGCATTCTCCTTATATTAAATTTAATTAGCGTACCCATTTTGCAGATGAGGAGACTGACCCTCTAAAAGGTTGAGTCACTTGCCCACAGTCCCATGACCAGTAGGTGGCAGATCCTGGTGTGAGCCCATAGCCCACAGTGTTCAGTGCTGCACTGTGTGCCTCTCTCCCCTCTGCCCTAGCTGTGTCCAGGGAGGAACCACAGCACCTGTGCATTGACCTGTTCCATGTCTGGTGCCCTGCAAGGCCTGTGGTGTGCTTGGCATGTGCCAGCCCAGCGGACCCCTCTGCTCTGGGCGAGGTGGGCAATCCCAGAGCCTGCCCTCCCTGGGCCGGGTCGTGGCTCAGAATGCAGAGGGCCCCAGGCCCAACTGCTCCCCTGCTCTGTGGCCCAGAGCCACCGGCCAGGGCTGGGGATGAGCTCTGTTTACCTTGGAAGGCCTGGCCTCTTTTGTAACACTCCCTCATTGTTGCCAGGAGCCCAAAAATACTTTTATTAATGGAAAAACAGGGATGGCTCCACAAAGAAATATTTTGACAAGCCCAGAGGAGCCAGCGGGAGGGTTCAGAGCATATCCTCAGGAAGCTTGGGTTTCTTATCTTCCAGGGAGCCCGGCGGGGAAAGTGCAGCGGCTTCTCCCGGCAGAGCGACGGCCCCGTTTCCGCACGGGGCTCCCAGGCATGGCTTCCTGGGCTGGATTGTGCTGAGGTGGCTTTCTGCAATGTGGCCTTGTCCCAGCCTATGCCCCACTGTGGTACAGCTCCCCAGGGCCCAGTGGCCTTATTCTGGGTCACTGCCCCATCCAGGTGTTCTCCCTGAGTGCAAACAAAGGCTTAGAGCTCATCCGAGATCCTTCTGGGCTCGCTGTGGCCCAGGTGCCCACCGGTGCCTACTGGGAGTGGGTGGCTGTGCGTCAAGACCAAAGGGCTCAGGTGAGGGGTGTCTTCCAGCTGCACTCACGGAGCCTGAGGCTCTCAGTACGTGCCAGATACTATTTTAGGCATCCTTACATGTGCTAACTCTAATCCTCACAGCAGCTCTCCAATTGGGTAATATTGCTTCCATTTTGCAGATGAGGAAGCCAAGGCACAGAGAGGTTAAGCAACTTGTCCGAGACCAGAAAGCTGGCCGTGGACCCTGACTCTTAACCCCTGCTATGGCCATCTTTCTAAAATGCATATCTGATATTGTCACTCAATGTCTGCATACTTGATGGCCCTTTATTACTCCTAAAATAAAATCCATATTGGTTAAAATGCAGGTTTAGCTGTTGTACTACAGATTCCCAAATAACAGTGGCTTCCATAAGTTAGGTATTTATTTCTCTCACTCACAAAAGAATCTGGGTGGGAGATCTAGGGTTGCTATGGAGGCTCCATCATCATTAGGGACCTGAGCTCCTTCTATCTGGCAGCTCTGTCTTTCTTAACACAGTTTCTACCTCATGGCCCATAGTAGCTGCTTGAGCGCCTACCATCAAACCCCCATTTTAGCAGGAAAGGGAGAAGGGGAAGTGGATAATATGTCCCATCTCTTTAAGGGTTTGATTTCAGGCTCCTCCACCATGTGGCCTAGGGCCAGTCATTTAGCCTCTTCCATCATCTGTGAAAAGGGAAAATATTCAAACTTCTTTCAGAGGCTATGAGGATTAGGTGAGTAAATACATGTCAAACACTTGGAACAGGGCAAACTTCAGTGTGAATACTCAACAAATTTTAGTGACTGTCATTATCATTGACTTTGATCAGATGTCACTGCTCTTGAAGGCCTCCCCAACCCGCCCCTTGCCCAGGTTACGTGCCCTCCCATGTACTTCCTGGCTCCCTGCTTTTGTATTGTCTGTTGACCGCTCTTGGCCCCCCTGCCTGGAGAGCTCCCTGAAGATGTGCCCCGTCTGTCTTGTTTACTCACTGTGTCCCCACCATCAAGTTCAGGGCCACATAGTGGGCACCCAGAAAACTTGTCAAATGCATGAAGGAATGAATATTTCCACGGACAGCAGCCCTACTACCTTACAGGAGGCTTCCTCAGGGCCTTTGCACATGCCGTTCTCTGCTTGCAATGTGTTTTCCCGGCTGTAGCCGGGCTGGCCCCCTCACATCATTCATTTCTGCAGTGTCACCTCCTCAGCGAAGCTTTCCAGACCACCTTGGCTAAAACAGGCTTCTTTCGCATTCCTCTGTACCTGCCTGCTCTGCTTCATGTGTTTTCTGGGCACATGTCACCACTCGGCAGTGTTGTCTATGTTGTGTGTTCACTGTTGGTCTCTCCCCTGGTGGCCTGAGAGCCCCATAAGGGCAGCATCTGCCTGTTTTGCTCACGGCTGCGTCCCTAATGCCCAGAATGTTGCAGGTATTCAACAATGTTCGTTGAATGAATAAACAAAGGACCAAGATAGCTCATTTGATTTTCTAAATATGAGGAGAAAAAGTCCAGTTATATCCACCTCAGTCCTTCCCTTTCATAAAAGAGAGGCTCAATGTTTCAAGCTTCACTCTCAAAAAATGCAAATGAGATTCCACCCCCGTGTCCCCTTCGTTCTGCCCGCGGAGGGAGAAGGGCAAGCCCAGCCGGCTGCAGCCTCCAGGCCAGAAGCCAATTCCCTCTCACTCCACGTCAGCTCTCCAGCTTCTAGGAAAATCTTCCCCATCTCCGAGGGCAGGGGCATTCCGAGGGCTGCCGCTGGCCTGCTGTCACACCCCGGGGCAGGAGGCCGGAGCAGGAGGGAGCCCCGCGGAGGGGCAGGCTCTCCCTGGAAACTTGCTGTCAGCAGCCTGTGAGCTGGCCGGAGCGTCAGGGTTCTCTCCAAATGCCTTGGAAACCTCCCTGTTGGGTCACATTCCGTCTTGGGGGACCCTGGGATTACCACGGCTCCCCGCAGCAGCCAGCGGCTGATTGGGAGGTCGCGAGATTCAGCACTTCTGACTTGGAAAAAGCGGCGCTGGGGATTATTTCGGGAACAGTCATGAGAATCTCCACCGGCAGATCGCCGAGGCTATTAAAAGCAAGACAATGTATTCTGAAGCGAACCAGGCCGGGGAGACACCTCGGCCCCTGCCACAACCACGGAGCGGGGAGTTCCTGCCCGATGAGGTGAACCTTTCCATCCTTGGGAAACGGGGAAGGCTCCCCAGCCGCCAGCCGCCGCCCCGTTCCTTCCCCTCCGCCAGGCCAGCCGAGCACCCGGCCACCTCCTCGGCCACGTGCCGGAGTGAGGGTCCTCCCCAGCCAGCTGAGCAGGTGGCCTGGCCGTCACGGCTGCCTGTCGTGCATTCATTCAGCAGACGTTGACAGGATATAGGAGTGTGGCTCTGGGGCCAGGCTGCCACTGTCCGGATTCGCACTCTGCCTGTCGCTTACTGTTTGGTGACCTTGGGCCTCTGTGCCTCAGTTTCCCCCACCTGCAAAATGGGGCTCATAGTAGCCATCATCTCAGAGAGTTGTTACGAGGCCCAATGGAGTTAATACACGTGGAGGACTCGGGAGAGAGTCTGTCACATGGTCCCCGCTCTGTAGACGTTAGATGGGATTATTTACTGAGTACCCACCAGTTCCAGACGCTGCACCAGGCCCCGGGTAAGACAGACATGCCCCTAGTCTGGTGGGGAGATGAGTCATAATTAACTAAACAAACAGATGAGACAATTTCATATTGTGCTATTCACTCAACGTTTTCGAGGTCCGACCATACGCCAGGCATCATTCTAGGTGCCGGGGACACAGCAGTGAATAAATAAAGTTCCTGCCCTCATTGAGTTGATATTTTAGCTGGGAGGCCGGGGAGACACACAACACGTCACTGAATATGTAATCTATTTGTGGCAGGTTACGAAAGCTGTTAAGAAACACAGCAGGCTGCTGCGAGGGAGATCTGTGGGGCGGGGCTGAGTTGCGGGCCGGGGATTCTGTTTCGGAGATGAGGCTCATGGAAGAATGCTTTCATAGGGTGGCATTTGAGCTGAGGCTGAAAAGAGGAAAGCAGCCAGCCACAGAGATCTGGGGACAGAGGGTTCCAGGCGAAGGGCTAAGGACGTGCAAAGGCCGTGAGGTGTCTGGAGCAGGGGCGTGGACGGGAGATTAGTCAGGTGGGTAGGGCCGGGCTTTGGGGGCCCTTATATTCACTGTCTGTTGCTTCCCCCAAACTTAGTGGCTTAAAGGAGCAAGTGTTTATCATCTCGCAGTTTCTACGGGTCAGGAGCAGCTTGGCTGGGTGGTTCAGTCTTTCCTGAGCTGAGCCACTGGCTGTGGCTGCAGTCGTACGAAGGCTTGACCCGGGCGCTCAAGACTGGCCGTTGGCAGGGGGCCTCAGTTTCCCCCGACACAGACCTCTCCAAAGGGCTGCCTTGGTGTCCTCACGGCACGGCAGCTGGCTTCCTCCAAAGTGAGTGACCCAAGAGAGCAAGGCAGAGCCACGTACCTTTTACGACCCAGCCTCAGAAGTCACACGCCCTCGTTTCTGCAATAGCGCCGTGTCGCACAGCCGGGAGGGGACGGCGCAGGAGCGGGAATACCGAGGGGGTGCCACCGGGCCTTCTTGGAGGCTGGCTATGTCAGCCACGGTGAGGAGCTGGATTTTGTTCTGAGAGGGACGGGACCCCTCCAAAATGGTATATTTGGTTGATCTGCGTGATACAGCAGGACAGCTGGATGTAGCGGCAAGATGATAGTGAGTCCAGCGACCATTATTGAGCACTTAGTGTGTACTAGGCACTGTGCTTATTGCTTCATTAGACACATTGGCATCAGATCTTCGTGACTCCCTAAGGGGTACAGCTCCATTTCACAGATGGGAAAGCTGAGACTTCCCTGAAGGCATGTTACCCAAGGCAAGGCAGGGAGGCCAGCAGCATCACCCAAATTAAGAGAGGAGATTAGGGGCACGAGGAGAGAAGGAACAGCCTGGTGGAAGGCCCAGAAGTGAGGGAGGATATAGAGAATTTGGGGGGCTCTGAGTATTGCGGCAGGGCAGGAACGTGGAGTTCAAGGGAGTAGGGGGAAGGCAAGGCTGGAGGGGGTGGGATAGAGTTTATAGGTCTCTGCTGGCCGCAAAGGGGACTTTGGACTTTATCCTGAAGGGAACTGTAATCCAATGGAGGGTTTTAAGCAGGGGAGATGACATGATCAGATCCCCCTTGTTTGGATTTTAAAGCTTAGAAAAGATCAAGTTGGTCGTGCAGACCTCAGGAGGGACAGGAGAGGAGAGGAGAGGGGTGAGGAGGCTGCGAAGTCACCAGGAGGGAGATACGGGGGCCCTGGCAAGGCCGGTAATGTGGGGAGGAAGACGGTGGATGGATTCAAGAGAGTTTTAGGGGCAAAGGTGCTCAGAGCGGGGAAATGTGTAGGAAGTGGCAGTGGAAGGGAGGAAAGAGTCACAGATGGCGGCTGCCAGGGTCCTGGCCGAGGCACCTGGGAGGATGGAGAAGGCTGGTCTGAACTCACCAGACCGCACCGACCACCCTCTGTGAACGTCTCCAGCATTTATAGCCACGTGGACAATTCCTGCTGCTGCTGCCATTCACTGTTGATCCCTGGACATCACAGTGTCCTTGTCAACCAAGTCGAAGGCAAGGACCATGGAGTAAGCCTGGTGAACAAATAGATAATTAATGGGGAGCTTCTCAGAGCAATTGAGAAAACACCTGAGAGGCAGTGTAGTCTCATGGGCAAGAACGTGAGTGCTAGAGCTAGATGGCTGAGGTTCAAACCCCACCTCTGCCACTTACTGGCTGTGCAATCTTGGGCAAGCTGCATAACCTCTCTGTGCTGCAGTTTCCTCCTCTGTAAAATGTTCCTCACAGGACTGTTTGGGAGGATTCAATGAGTTCATGCCTGCCACATAGCAAGTGCTCTATAAATGTTCATTGTACTTAGATAGGTCCATAAACCTCGCAGTTCCGGTTTTCAGACACCTGTGTTGGTCCCACTTTCTATGTTTGAAACATGCAGAAATCCAGACCCGTTCTCAACTGGTGTCTGCATGTCAGCCAGGAAGGGGTTGATAGTCAAGGGACCGGCAGGCACAGAGATGACACCTGGGCTGTGCAGCGAGGGGACCTCATCTCATCTGGGCTGCCCAAGTCCTTTCCAATATCCCTGGTGTGGAATCAGTTGTTTGGGCAGCAGCAGTAAGCGGCGTCTCAGCAGAAGTACCTGTGTTTCTGATTTATGGGGTTGTCGGAGGGAAGAGGATCTAATAAAAGGCTTCCCTGGTGATTCAAGGTCTCCTTCAACCCAGATGTCTCTGCAGCCTCCCTGGACAGTCCCCCCAGGGCCACCTGGACGCTGTCTATTTGCTTTGATTCAGCTCCTCTTCTGCTTTTCCCTCACACGCTGGTGTATTCCCACCCCAGCTGAGGGCTGCTATTTTGGGGAGTTTTCATGGATAATTTAGTGGGCGGAAGCTCCCCACCCACCCCCCTCCTTGGAGCATCCCTTAAAAAGGGAGAGTGCTCGAGAGAAGTGAAAAACAGTGGGTGGTTCAGTTCAAAAGGACAAAATATTTCTTGCCCTGGCACTGGGAGAGGAAAGAAATTGTCTGAGGAACCGAAGAACAGCTAAACTAAGAAGCCGAAAGCTGCAGCCCAGAAGGGCAAATTAGGTGATTCAGCTGCAGCTCCCCGGGCTCCAGCCCTCGTAGTATTAATGAGCTTTGAAAAGGAAAAACGCTTAGCGGGGACAGAGAGTGGGCTCTGTAAAAACGTGGCTAACGCTGCCCCTCCCCAGTTCCAAAAGGCATCCCTGCCCGCTCTGCCGGCCGTGCAGGCACCTGTGCAGATGGGGACTCGCCTCGGAGGCCAGAGCTAGGGTGGGATTGAGTCTAAAATTATCCCCAGTAACGAGTCTGCCAGAGGAGGGCCCAGCGAGCTTGTTTCCTGCCTCGCTTCTGGCCTCTCAGATCTCGGATCCGAGGGAGGCCGCTGGGAGGCTGGGGACACGGTGCCAAGAACAAGGGCTTTGTTGCCAAACAGGGTTGGGTTCAACCCTGGGCCTGCCATTTACTGGCTGTGTGAGCACCGCCTCATGGAGCCTCAGTTTGCTCATCTGCAAATGGGGCTCACAACATCAAGCTCCGTGGGAAGGTGAAAGGAACGAAGAGCTTGTTTCACGCCCGGGACGTGGCAGTTGTTTAAGGAAGGGAGGCCTGGAGGGGACGGGCATGAACACGGAGTCACACAATCTCAGTCCTTCTGGGTTTAATCCCTAACTCATTCCCTGACCGTGGGAAGGTTTTCTTCTTTAAAAAATATCAATTGTTGGCATTTATCATATGCCTTACTGTTCCTAGCACTTTGATTAGATAAATTTGTTTAATCCTTACAGGAACACTGCAAGGAAGGCATTACTGTGTGTCCCCATTTTACAGAGTGGTAAGTCCCCGTTATGAGGCAGAGCCAAGAGTCTGATTCAAGAGACTGAGTTTTATGTTGCCTCTTAGGTTGTCCAACACAGGGCTGCCCAGGAGAACTTTCTACAGTGATGGAAATGTTCTATTCTGGGCTGTCCAATTTGGTAGCCACCATTCATTTGTGGCTTTTGAGCACTTAAAATGTGGCTTGTGCAACTGAAGAACTGAGTTTTACATTTTATTTATTTGTTCATTACTTTGAATTTTAATGGCCACATGTGGCTAGTGGCTACCATGTTGGACAGCGCAGGGCTCACCCCTCCCAGCTTCAGTATATTACTTTGCAGTGGGAATTTACATGACTCTAGCTCAGGGCCTGGCACATAGTAGGTGCTGAGTTAAGGGTTGCTCGTCATAGTATTTTTAAGTATTGCAGTAACTGTCTTCAGAAGACAATGGTTTGCTGGCTTTCTTGGTGTCTGGATAGTGGCAAAAGAAGGTTGAGTTTCATTCATGCCTAGAATGACCAACTAACATGTCTCAACTTGCCTGGAACTTTCTTGGCCTTAAAACTGAAAGTCTCACGTTCCAGGAACCCCCTCAATCCCAGACAAACCAGGGCAGTTGGTCACCCCTTTCTTGCTTCAGAAGACTAGACAAGGAGGACTCAAGGAAGGGGGCTTCCTCATTCCACTGGAAAGGATCCCCTCTGCGGCCTTATAGGCTGCACGCCCGGATTTGCCAAGTAAACCAACAGGCACGATGCCTGCCTGCTATGTGCCTCAGTTTCCCTTTTGGAAAGTGGGAGAGAAGATCCCCTGTTTGCAGGGTGGTTGCAAGGAATTCAGTGGCTCTGAGTTTGGACTTACTAGCGAGGCAATGAGACTTCCTCACCTTGAATCCCTTGGCACACAGTAGGGGCACAATGTCTGTTCTTGGGGGAACAGCGTTACTTAAGCTCCACTGCTGGGGGCCACCCTGGCTGAAACAGGCTTGGTAGAAAGTCCCCTGGGTGGGGCTGGGGGTGGGGCTTTCTCAGGCCCAGTTCCAGTTGCTCTCTGGGGGCCAGCAACTCCAGCAGGAGTGGTTATGTCCGAGCGCAGCCCAGTGAGGCTATTGTGGGCCAATGCTGGAAAACTGAGTGGTCCCACGGATGGAGCCAGCTCCTTCTCAATGCCTCTTTAAGTTCAAGTCTCTCTGGGGGGGCAGGGAGGGAGGGAGGTGATGAGTCACCAGCCTTGGTTCTACCCACAGTTTTATCAGAGCTCACAACAGTATCTGAAATGTCCATTTTCAAAGCCAGCTTTATCTTTGGGCCCAGAATTTCCCACTCTGCATGCAGGTGAAAATGCAAACCTAGTCAAAGTCCAGAAAAGGCGTCTTGACAGCTGTCCCTCTCCCCCTCCCTGTGCCCACTGGCCTTCTCGGGGTCCACTGCCTATTGATGCGGTTGTGAACCACGCGGGGGATCCCATGGACCTCCGCAAAGTTCATGCCATCCCTTCCCTTTATTTTCCTGTTTATTCAGAGCATGTGTAAACACATGGGTTGCCTGGTTTCAGCGTCTCTTTGGCCATTTCATGATTGCTGGAGCCTCTGAGCATCACTGGAAACCTTGGATTTTCTAAATGAATCTAAAAATAAACTCTTTGAAAAAAAATCTTGAAGTTGGAGAGTTGACATAAGGCACCGTTATTTATTTCTTTTCCTTCCTCCTCCTTCTCCTCTTCCTCCTCCCCACCATCCCTGCACACACACAGTCCCGCGCTGCCAGAGGCCGTGAGGGACTGGGAAGGGCCCCCGGGCAAGGGGCCAGGGCCTTGGACAACCTGGGCTGTTGGTGTGAACGCAGGGCAGCTTTCTCCGAGAGGCGCCCGCTTGGCACCCGGGGGGCTCGGGAGGCTGGGGCGTGATTGCCCCAAAGCTGCAGCGGGCTGGGGCTGGGGAGGGCCGCGGCCCGGGCAGCTCGGAGCAGCGCCTGCAGCTCCTGCAGCGCCGACTTGGACACTCGCGCGTCCCCACCCCCCTCTGCTCGCCGTCGCCCGCTTCGCTCCCTCTCCCTGACTTTTCTCCCGAACAATCAGGGACTTGTGCTGGCGGCCGAAGGAGCCACGGAGCTGGCTGGCCGCGGAGGAGGCGACGTCATGGATTCCTGAGTGTGAAGTTTGCAGGAAAGCCCTTAGTTTTGGAGATGGACGGGATCCAGCGGTTTCCATGGCGCTGGATAAACAGGAGGAAACAGTGAGGGAATCCCGTTATTTTACTGCATTGAAATCCTATAAACACGGAGCGCGGGGAAGGAAGTCGCGTTGCCTCTGGAGTAAGGCGGATCGCGGAGCCGCGCCGACTCCGCCGCGCCGGCAGCCGGGAGGCGCGCAGCCCCCGGGCCGCTCCGAGGCTCCTGGGCCAGGGCAGCCCCGCGGGCACGCGGCGCAGGAGACGGCGCCCCCTCGGCCGCCGGGCTCTAAAAGCAGACCCCCCTTTGCAAACACGCGCCAAGCCCCCGGCCCCTCCAGATGCAGAGAGAGGCTGCGTTCAGACTGGGGCACTGCCATCCCCTCCGCATCATGGGGTCTGTGGACCAAGGTAACCGACTCCCACCCCTCCAGCCTTTCCCGCGCGCGCCCCCAGCCCTCTCCCTCTGCTCCCGGCCCGGGCGGCCCTTCCAGCCCCGGGCGGAGGTCGGGGCGGGCGGCCCCGGGGAGCCCGCTTTCCCGGGCACACAGGTAGCGCGGCCGGGGGACGGGCGCCCGCGCCCTGGCCAGGGAGGGGGAGCCGGGGAGCCGGCGAGACGGCCGCGCGGGGGCAGGGAAGTGTCCCAAGGCGGGATTCCCTGGGCCGGTCTGTCGGGAGGCTGTTCCCCTCCGCGGGACACGGGGCGCATTCCCGCTGCTAACCGCTGGCTGCTTAACCGTTTCAGCGCTCGGCTTTTGACAGCAAATGCCATTCTGCTGCATTATTAATATTATTAGTAGTAATGGTATTTAGCTTTTTCTTTTCTTTTCTTTTTTTCCTTTTAAGAGAACAGGCTTGACATTTTACTCTATGGTAAATATAGCAAGGAAGACTTTGCTTTCTAACAGTTACAGCAGCAGATGCGCTGGGACATTTAAACGATTTTCTTCCCTTTTTTTGATGCGCCTGATGGATAAAGTCCTCCAGCTCCCCCTTTAAAGTGCAACGTACCATCAGTTTGCTCTGCGATCTGATTACACTCTGCTGTCCCTGTTTCTGCTTCTTTCCCCTCCTCTTGGGTTTAGCCCTGCAATCACGCTACTCGGATCTTCTGGGAGGGGGTTAACGTTCTAAGAAGAACATGATATGAAGATATCCCATCTGGTCGGGATTGCGGAGGGGTTTCGGCTGTGCAATAATTAATCGGTGTTTAAAAGTGGAAACCGGCCACGCTGTGTTTTTCAGAGGCCGGCCCTGCGCTGGGGGCCGGGGGCACTGCCAAGTGGGAAGGGCTGCAAGAGTTAAGAGAAATAAATTCGCGTAGGAGGAGTTAGCCTCGTGTCATAAAATCAGAGTTGAATGTAGGTTTTGTGCTCTGCGTGGCTGATTAAAGTTCTGGGGTTGGGGGGGGAAGAAATGACAATTTCAGTAAATAAACCTGAGGGGCTTTTTTTTTGAAAACTAGATTGAAGCCAAATGCCTTGGGTTAGGTAAATGGTGTGCTTTGCCACAGGAGACCTCAATGATACGTATTTTTAGCTGAGTCGCGCTTTTGAAAGCAAAGACCCTGCCAACACTTTGACTGTTTTAACTGGTACCAGTTTATCCCGTCCTCTGCTAGTGGTCAAACCTATGACATAATGGCAAAAATTTTACTAATACTGTATCGTCTGTGAAAGTGATGCTCTCAGACATATTAAAGACACACAATGGTTTGTACTGCCATAAATACGGAAACCAAGTGTTTGATGTTCTGATGATGGGGGTGGGGGAGACAGACTTAGGCCAAATTTAGCTCTATTTGGAAAGAAAGAGAGAGAACTTAGAAGAGAAATTGGGCTGCTGTTTTACTGTGTGATCTAACACAAGCCTCAGATTTTATTGGGACTGCTAAATCTCCGCTCCAGGTGTGTGAACTTGCTCCTCTGTTAAGGTTTCGAAGTATGTGTATTTTGTATGTGTGTGCGCATTGGTTACCCTCCCCAGTCCACATTCATGTGTGCAGGGATTGTGGGTATGTGCATGCCAGTGTGTGTGTACATGTGGGAGACAAGGGCACCAGATTGTTCCGGGCAAACCACACTTGGCATGCCAAGGCAGCTGGGCACACAGAGTGCAATTCCAGGCATCAAAGACAGCTGGCTTGAAATGGGCTGATCCAAATGCTTCAACTGTGCCCTGCATAGGGGTCTCTTGAGGGAACACCCAGTGCCCCTTTAAACTCAGACACCGGCCCGATCAGAGACAGACCTACAGTGTGTTTGCAGATGGGTGGAGTCGCTAAATAGAGAATAGAAATATTTGCATGGTAAAAAAAATTCTGAACTTTCTGTGTAGCTTTGGGCTGAGGCCCTGGGAAAAACTGAAGATCTGAAAGAGGTGTGTTCAGTGTTATCTGAAGTGAGATGATGGAAAGTATTTCAGGAATAAACAAACCCAGGGTGAGCTTTGTTCACTCCCAGACCCAAACTCCCTGCCTTCTGCTTGCATCAGGATTTCTGCTTGGCCACCTCACCACTGCATGATCTTGGGCAAGTGACTTGAGCTCTCTGTGCCTCACTCTTCTCATCTGTGAAATGGAGCCAATGATTATGCCTTCCTTGTAGAGTTGTTATGAGAGTCAGTGAGGTACCAAGGGAAAGCACCTAAAACGGTATCTTGCTTATAGTCGATGCTCTATAAATGTTAGCTGCAATTCCTATTGTATTAAAGATGCAAAATAATAACTGATGTTGTAGAGAAACTGGCTTTCGCAGCAAAAATTCTTTGAAGAGATGCAGTACTTTATACCTATCAAGGTACTTTTTAGTTTACTGGAACTTTACAATGACTCAGATAGGGTTATAATTGTGGCTTGTGAAGCCTCAATTTCCTCATTTGCAAAAAAGGAATAATGACAGCATCAGTCTCATAAGGTTGTCTCAAGCATCACACATGAAAAACACTTAGTGCTGTGCTTAACATGCAGTAAACACACACCAAATGTCATTATCACCTGACAGTTGAGACAGTGAGACTTGGCTTTACTCAAGGCCATGCAGCCAATTCCTAGCACAGTGCCTGGCACACAGTGAGTGCTCAGTTGCTGTTCGAGATGATGACAGCAAACATATTGAGCATTGACTCTGGCTTGGAGCCAAGTGCTTTACAAATATTAAGTCTTTTCATTGTGTTTTAATTTTAATTATCTGTCATATACAGTGTGACATACTTATCACACTGTATGTGATAAGTACAGTAATCCTTGTCTCCTTTATGGAGGAGGGGAGTGGATTACAGAGAGGTACAGTAAGTGGTCAAGTGTTACCCAGCAAGGGAGTGATAGAGCCTTAACTTGATCTCAGGCTCTTGACCATGTGCTCTGCTATCTCTGAAACTTTCTTAACATTTTCATAATTTTTTGTAATACCATTTGACAGAGGAGGTCACTGAAGTGGGAACAGATCTTGGTTCTGTCCTCCCCTCATCACCACGTTGTTTCTTAACATATCCTGGAAGAAAAAGAGACATGTGGGAGGACGTGGAGGGTACAAGCCTCATTGTTAGAGGTGGGGAAACCGAGGCAGCAGCTGATTTGTGAGTTGGCGGGGGCAGTGGTGGGGGCTCCTTGCTTTGACTTGCCTCAGGGAAAGGAAAGCACAATGTTTCTGCTTCCACCAGAGGAAGAAAGTCCCCAGCCAGCCACCGAGGAGACTCCAAGGCCAACGCTGTTTTCGATACTCATGGGACTGAGGGCCCTTCCCAGGGACCCGTCTTCCTGGCTGGTCCTTCCCTTGTCACCCAGATGGCCCCTCCTTCAGCAAGCCCTTCCAGCCCACAGGCCTGGTCTCTTCTCAGAACTCCAGAGAGAACCACTTGTTTCCCAGAGGTGCCTCCAACCATCTTATTAAGAACTTTTCTTAGTTTGATTGAAAGCCCCTGAGGACAGGGGCCAGGTCTCCTATTTCTGTGAATCTGCAGTGGGTCCCAGGTAACCTTTCTCCTACCCAGAAGGTTAATAGCTTGAGCTCTGAGCCAGAGGTTCAAATCCTGACTCTGTCACTTCTAACTGTGTATGGCCTTGTATAAGTGACTCCACTTTCTCGTGCCTCAGTTTCCCCATCTATAAAAGAGTTATAGTAATATGACCAAGAGTAATATTTAATAAATGTAACACCTGGGTATAAACCAATCGGAACAGTAGGAGCAGGGTCCCAAGACACTCTCCTGTTGGACCAGTCTTTAACCCTTTATTTGCTGAATTGTGGGGAGGGTCCCAGGCAGTAGAAGTCCTTGGAGGGCAGAGAGGTAGGGGGGACAACAATTATTTAACAATCTATGGAAGTTTTCCATCTTTTAATAAACAATATAACCCTCAAAGTGCCCATGCAATAAATAATTGCTGTCATTATTGTACAATTCATTAATTTAACATCTATCCTTCCCCCCTCAAAAAGCAACCCCCCAAACAAATTACCAAGGGCTTTCTCATGCATTTTTTCATTGGATAGCTCATTTAGTACATAAATGAGTGATTGAGCATTTCCATCTTACCTGGAAGAAGCCAGTCAGGTCCCTATTTTTGTCCCTTTGCTAGAACAGGAATTTGACTGGCCTGGCCTGGAGGCCTCCTCTGGGCTCCCAGGCCCCCACCCTGTGCTGCCCCATCCTGCCGGTCACACTGATGGTAATTACCTGACCATTTATCCATGTCCTCACCAGGTATGCACTCCAGGAACCAGAGACCACACCTCCTTTGCTCACCACTGTAGCCCTGTTCCTGGAAGTATGCCTGGCACTTAGTGGATGCTCCGTGATTTTTTTTGTTAAACGGATGCATGGAGGAATGAATGAGTTATGAATGAATGATGTACAGTAGGGCTGTTGTGACTTGTTAAGGCCATAGAATAAGACAAACTCTGAAGCCCTGTGCTATCTTTTCGGCTCACTCTCTTCTGCTTCCTTTTAACAACGACCGTGGCCTTTAGACTCCCACATCTGCCCACCTGGGGCTGGTGACCTCAGCAGGACTCCTCTGGGACCATCCAGCTGGCCCACACCTTCATGTTGTTGTCTGGAACAACAAAAACAGCAAGCCACAAACTACAACGACAATGATGATGGCAGCCACCACTTATTGAGTGCCAGCTGTGTGCCAGGCACCATTCTAAGGGCTTTCCATGTGCCACCTCATTTGTCCTCTCACTGGCCCTGCAGTTATGATCCCCATTTTGCACAGAGAGATATGGCCACTCCCCCAGGGGTCCACCCCTAGTAAGTTGTGGCACTTGGATCCAAACCCACACTACCATGCTGCTCCCTATCATGCTGAATAATAATTATAATAATTATACAACAATAATAATGACAATAAGGCCATAATATTTTCCCTATAGGACATAAACTATATGGCTAACCACTTTATGGATATTATCTCATTGAATTCCCACCAAAAACCCCTGAGAGGTTGGCATTGAATGTGATCCTCCTTTTAGAGAGGAGGAAAACCAAGACGGGGGGGGGGGGGGACAGTCACGGCATTTCAAGGGCAGCACCAGGCCCAGCTGACGCCAAAGGCTTAGCTTCTAAGGGCCCCACGGTCCTGCCTCTCCCACTTCCTGCAGCAGGACCGCCCAGCCAGGACGGTGGGCTGGAGAGGAGGGCCCAGCCCCTGAAGGCACCAGCCCACCGAAGTTTGGAGTGGGGACATCTTCCCTTTCCTCCCGCTTGACCTTCTCTGCCACGCAGTGGCTCTGGCAGCCCCCATGCCCTCCCTCCTGCCATCTTCCCTCTTGGGCTTCCCTCTCCTTTTCTTCACATCTTTCTCGAAGGCCCACCCCAGTTCCCATCTCCTCTTAGGTGCCCCCTTG
Source organism: Lemur catta (assembly GCF_020740605.2). Lineage (NCBI taxonomy): Eukaryota > Metazoa > Chordata > Mammalia > Primates > Lemuridae > Lemur > Lemur catta. The sequence goes on along the minus strand of NC_059144.1, from coordinate 42,472,234 downwards.
CCCATTTAATTGGTTTCATCCACAGTTTTAGAGCATGTGCCATGTGCCAGGTGCTGTCCAAGATGCTGGGCTAGAGCGCGAGCAGGGCAGAGGAGGCACCTGCCGGCGTGAGGCTCCCACTGTGGGGCAGGTGAACTACGAGACATCCAAGGTGGCCTCCGAGAGTGTTAGATGCCAGGGACTCACATAGGAGAATGGAGCTGTGAATGACTTGGGGGTGTGTGTGTGTGTGTGTGTGTGTGTGTGTGTGTTGTGTGTTGTGGGCAAGTGTATTATTAGTAGTTTCCTGTATTAATTTGGCTGCCGTAACAATAGAACACAAACTGGGTAGCTTAAAACAAGAGAAATTGACTCTCTCACAGTTCTGGAGGCCAGAATTCTGGAATCAAGGTGTTGCCAGGCCATGTTCTCTCTGAAGGCTCTAGGAGAGAATCCTTCCCTGTCTCTTCCAGCTTCTAGTGGCTTCCGGAAGTTCTTGGCATTCCGTGGCTTGTAGGTGCATCGCTCTAATTTCTATCTCCGTCTCCACGTGGCCTTCTTCCTTGTATGCGTCTGTGTTTACTCCACTTTGTACAAGGACAGCGGCCACTGCACTGGGCACCATTGGTCTAGTATGACCTCATTTAATTTAATTACATCTGCAAAGACCCTATTTCCAAATAAGGCCCCATTCACAGGTATCTGGAGTTAAGAATTGAATATAATTTTTTGCTAGAGGGACAATTCAACCCACAGCAGGAGTGCTAATTCAGATTGAATGGCTCCTTCCTTTCTAAGACATCTTTTTGTCGTTCAGTGCCTATAAAGTGTCAAGGGGAAGAACATTCCAGGCGGAAGGAACTGGGAGAGCAGAGGCCCAGAGGAGAGGCGTGTGCTTGGGTTGCTGGACGGACAGTAGGGCCCTCAGTGTGGCTGGGTCAGAAAAGGTCGAGGGTGCATGATAGGGACGAGCTCACGGAAGCAGGCCGGGCGGCACCAGGTGGGATCTCCTGAGGAGCTGGGAATTCATTCTCAGGATAATGGCGGGCCACGGGGCAATTCTCAGCAGCAGTATGTGTGGTCTCGTGAATCTTTCCAGAGGGTCACACTGGCCCTTGAGTGGAGATCAGCCTCTTGCCAGCAGAGAGCAGATGCCAGGGAAGCAGGTGGAGGCTGCTGCAGTGGCCCGGGCAGGCGGTGACGGTGGCTGGGGCCAGTGTCGGGTCCAAAGCAGCGCCTCTCAGCCCAAAGAGCTTTCTCCTTTGGGGTTCTCAAACTGGGTTCCCTTGAGCCCTGGGATGCCCCAGGGATGGTCCCTGAGGGTAGATGCCACTTCCGATGTCCATCCCACTCGGCTTGGCCTGGATTCTCTGCTCCTTTGTCACCCTTTGCTGTCACCGGGAGTCATAGACTTTTCTTCCGTGTTTCATCTTGATCCAGAAATGCCCCTCGGCAAATCCACCCCTAGCTGACCACCCAGGAATAGTGAGCCTCAGTAATGAGTATCAGACTCGAGTGGGACAAAACCATTTCCATGGTGGCACGTGTGAGTGTACAAGTCACATCACAACCTGCTCTATGCCTTAGTTTCCTTAACTGAAAAGTGTGTGTGTGTGTGTGGTAACAGGAATCCTTACGCATGGGAGGTGCTTTGAGGTTCAAAGGAGATTGTGTCCACGAAGCTCTCAGTGTAGGCAAAGTCGTCGGTTCCTGTTAGCTGCCTTTCTTTTTTACTATTATTTTATTGTTCTAAATTCAATTTATTACTTTCCTTCAGCCAAATAATCTTATAAGAGGCCCTGAAGGGGACAAATCCATTTTCTACCAAACCTCAGGGGTCTTTTCTGTGGGCTCTGGATGCCTCCCTGCCACGGCTCAGCCGACGAGCCGGAGGTGTCAGTGGAGAGTCTAGCAGGGAGAGCTCTTGGCTGGGCGGCGCGGGCAGCGGCCAAGATGCATAAGACGGGCTGGGTTGCACCTGAGAGTCAGAGAAGGATTGCTTTGTGCAGTTGGAGAAGGTGCAGTCGTGTGAAGTCATTCCCAAGCTAAGTAACTTAAAGTTTAGGTGAAGCCTCGTGATTGTGCTGATGGACGGATGAGAGAGAGAGAGACAGAGAGAGAGAAGCAGATGCCCTGTGCTTTTGTGCGGGGAGCGGAGAGGAACACACTCAGGGTTTGGCCTGGCCGATGGGAGCCGCTGATGGGCAGCTTGGAGTCAGCTTGCCTGTCCTCATCACTCTCTGCCTTCAAAGATTATGAAATCGACACATGTTAGAGTCTGCAGAGCATCTGGCAGGAGAGAGAATGGAGAGGAGAAACATGATCCCAGGGGTTACAGTCATCTAGGAAGATGGCCTAGGTGACAGAGCAGGGACTGTGGGCCAAGAGTGACAGGTAGACTGGTTGAGAAGTGGCATGGGAGTGGGCAGAGACTAACCAACCCTCCCAGCCTGCCCCTCGAGGCGCTGACGTAGAAGCAGATGGAGCCTCTCTGGCAGAGATTGGTGACATCTCCTGTTCAGGGAAGGCGAGGACCGCAGCTGAAGGGAAAGGCGAGTTTGCTGAGAATGCTCTCCTGCTGAGCATTGTCCCATAAGGCAGAGGGAAATGTGCTACGAAGCAAGGAACAAAGAGCAGGCACAAAACCAGAGCAAGGCAACTGTGTGTGCAGGGGCGGGGCAGAACTGGAGACCAGGCTCTCAGGCTCACGCGTTCCCCAGAGCGGGCAGGTGGCACAAATGAATGAGGAAGCAGGTGGGGTGTGTTGAACCGAGGGCACCAGAATCATCCCAAGGGGGTGGCCTTTCCTCACCTGTGGCTGATTGGTTCATACAGGCATATGGGCCCAGGGTGGCCAGATCTGCCTTTTTTTTTTTTTTAGGAGAGGTTGGAAATTTGGAATTTTACATGAAATCTCCCAATTTAAAAATGTTAGTTCAGATTAAAAAGAAATTATTGGGCAAGCCAAATGTGATACACCTGCAGGATGGAGCTGGTGGAATGACTGCAGACCTGTGACTTCTGCTGCTGTCAAATGGGACATCTTCCATTCCACACCTCGATCTGGCTTTGAGTAGAACCCTTGACCGGCAATGCCCGCCCAGCAGGAGGGCAGTTGATTTCAACCAAGTAAAGTACCTTTTGCTACAATCCCCTCCTGGAAAATCACTTTCTCACAGCAGAGAAGTCCTGTTCCAGCTTTAGAAGATGATGTCGGAGATGACAGATCGGAGTGAAAGTCAGGTTTGAAAAGTCTTCTTGCTCCAATCTATAAGGAGCTCCTTTCTGAAAATGGCTTTGCAAGAGTGTGGGGAGGCAAGTGAGGCTTCTAGGGGAACAAAATTTAAGGGGGGGGCGTAAAAAAATCTCAGTGATTATGACAAACCATATTTTAATATAATATTTTAAAAATCAAAATCAATGCCAAAAATCCACGATAACCTAAAATATAAAAAATTTAAATAAAGACAGGAGCAGTATGACTCTTACAGCACTATTACTGATCTTGTCTTTATTAAAATTCTAATTGTTTGTTCACCAAGGATTTTTTTGTTGTTCATTTTCATGTTGTAAAACATTGTGCAAACATATAATTTATTTGATTACTGACTTTTTTTGATGTCCTCTTGAAGTTTGCTTCTGTGGCTTCTACCCTAGGGCCAGCCCTGTAGGAGTCAAATGCCTCTGTCTATAAATTTATAATATTAACACCGGAGTAACAGCGAGTCCTGGGTGTGCTTTAACTGGGGCGGAGATCATTTCTGGAATCCAGTAAAGAACGTTCCTATTTTTTGAATCAGACTTGAAACATTTCAGTGCCTGCCTGTTATAGGCAGCGTTTTATTATAATGGGGGGTTGTCAGGATGTGGGGTGCATGATGACAATTTGTGATTTATTCGTTACACAGATGGTCTCTGGCTTGTGACGGTTTGACTTATGATTTTTTGACTTTACAATGGTGGGAAAGCGATACACATCCAGTGGAAACCGTACCTCGAGTGTCCATACAACCATGCTGTTCTTCACTTTCAGTGCAGTATTCGATAAATTACATGAGGTATGCAACACTGTATTGTAACGTAGGCTTTGTGTTAGACGATTTTGCCCACCTGTAGGCTCATGTAAGTGTTCTGAGCATGTTTAAGGCAGGCTAGGCTAGGCTATGAGGTTTGTTAGGTTAAGTGTATTAAATGCATTTTTGACAAGACATTTTTAATTTACGATGGGTTTATAGGGATGTAACCTTGTTGTAAGTTGAAGAGCATCTGTCTACTGCTATCAGAATTGGCTGCATAATTTTCAGGGTGCAGTGCAAAATGAAAATGCATGGCCCTTTGTTCAAAAATTGAGAATTTTACGATGATGACAGCAGAGCAGACTGAAGTGCAGGGTCCTTCTAAGCTCGGGTCTTCCAAGTGTAGGGCGCTGTGGAGCTCTGCACGCCACACCCCTGAAGCTAGCCCTGATTGCTACTCATGTTAGTGTGGTTTTCCCTATTCCTGTTAAATGAGTTAGAGCTGAAATGGTAACTCAGATATTATCTGATTCACCCCTCCTGTTTTACAGGAGAAACTGAGGCACAGAAAAGTCAGGTGCCTTGCTTAAGGGCTACAGACTGGGTGAGAGGAAGAACTCAGGTTGGATCCTGGGCCTCCCAGTTCTGGGCTTTTCCTTATTACACCACAAGAGCAGCCCCTGCCACACGTTTCTGTCTTCAAGCCCGTGGTGCCACTGACCTTCAGGAAGGTCAGCTTGGAAGGGTGGGAGGGATCACATCTACCTGTCTTGTTGTCATGACCCCAAGAGCATATTTTCTGTAACAGAACATTTTCCTTTTCGGAGAACAGTCTTTTTTCTTTTCCTCTCTGTCTCTGTCTGTCTCTTAGAGTTTATGAGAGATTTTCTTTTTTAGAGTTACTTGGGTTCTCCTGATGCAGTTTCATTTACCGATGAATCTCTCAGCGGGGAGCTCTGTGGGGCACTGTTCTTCCACTCCTTCCTTTGCCTACTTTCTAGTGAGTACCTGCCACGAGCTGGGTGCTATACAGCCAGGGTTGCCAGACACAAGTACAAGATGCCTAGTTAAATTTGAATTTCAGGCAGACAATGAATAGTTTTTTTTAGTTTAAGCCTGTCCCATACACTACTTGGGACATACTTGTACTGCAAAAAAACCAAAAGCATTCGTTGTCTAAAATTAAAATTGAACTGGGTATCCTGTATTTTTATTTGCTAACCCTGACAATCCTAGATACCCTAGAAGAAAACAGGCAAATATCCCTGCCCTTGTGCGGCTTACACACAAGTGAGACAAACAAGGGACAAACAGATAACTAAATATACATATGAATAAAATACACCATAGTGATAAGGGCTGTGAGGAACACAGGGGACAGTGATGCTAGGAGATGCCATTTTTATTGGGATCGGTAGGGAGGGTGTCTCGAGGAGGTGACATTTGAGCTGAGAAATGAACAGGGCAAGGCAGTGGCCAGGGAATATCAGAGGGACAGTCAGAGCAAAGGCCCTGGGGTAGAGTCTTGCTGGGCGTTTTCAAAGAACAGGTGGCAGAGGAAGTAGAGAAGGAGGGAATGGCAATACCCTACATAGGGCCTTGAAGCTGTGTATGTAAATTTAATGGGAAGCCGCTGGAAGGTTTATCAGATGTATATTCCTTAAAGGATCCCACTGGCGGCTCTGTGCAGGGGCACAAGTGAGCAGCAGGTCCAGAGAGGCGGATACTGCAGTCATCCAGGCCAGAGATGACAGGGGCTTGGGTTGTTGGAGTGGGAGGAGGAGCAGCGACACTGGTGAGAAATGGTTGGGTTTGGGTTGCATTTTGAAGGTAGCGCTGCCCACATCTGCAGAGGGTTTGCATGTGGGTGTGAGGACAGGAGAGGAATCGAGGTGCACTCGTCGGTGTTCGATGGGAGGCCTGGATTAGCGAGAGGGTAATACATGAGTCGGGGAACGGGGGGAGGAGCGATTCAGAGGATGTAGGGTTTGGTTTTGGATGAGTTCATTTTGGGATGCCTGTTAGATACCTGAATGGAGATGCTGGGTCAGGAGTTGGATATTTGAGCCCGGATTTCTGGGGAGAGCTCCGGTTATAGATAAAAATGAGTTTCCTACCAGAAGGTGGAAAGGAGGACAGAGCTGTGGGTGGTGCGTACCTCCAGGGGCACCTTGAAGGAGCCTGGGGACTTGGAGCCTCCTGGGGTGCTGGGGGGAGCCCAGGAGTCAGTGCTGCTTGAGTATTTCTATTCAGTGGAACCAAGTTAGGCTCCGTTTTAAGGGGTAGCCTAGAACCAGCAGAGAGAACTCACAGAGGGACCAAAGGATGAGAGTCTGTGTGTCTTTTGCATCCTTCTGCATTTCCCTCCCTCTGTTGTCACCACCATTATCGTTGCCTGGATGGCTGTAGGAGCCTCCAGTCGAACTTGCTGCTTCAGCCCTTGCCACCTGCTGTTTCTTCTCCACACAGAGCCCAGAGCAATTGTTTATAAACTCAAATGTGATCTCGTCATGCACTACCTAAGGCTCTTCAGTCGTTCGCCACCACTCTCAGGTCCAAAATTCTCAACACGGTCCCCCAGGCTCCACTTACCACCTGGGCCTTACCTTACGCCATCTTCTCACCCATCCCTGAGCACCTGCCACTCCAGTCTTCTTTCAGGTCCTCCAGCACTTCATTCTTCCTCCTGCCTCAGGGCCTTTGCACACACTTCCCCCTCTGTCTGTTCTTCCCCCATTTTAAATTTTGGAATTTAAAATGTGCCTTTCCCTCAACCCAAACCCCCACTCATCAAGGTGGCTTTTAGAGGAGAAAACCCTCTTACTCCTCACTGTTCCAGCGGAAACCCTCCATGGGTTGGGGCCTAGTCTGAACCCCTTCCCTGTAAAGAACTCTGACTGCTCTGGTGCAGACTTCAAATCATAGAAGCTTTGAAAATATATCCAGTGTTCAGAGGGACCACTGAGGCAGTTAAGGTCTTACTTAGAGTGTCCTGAACCATCTTCCTAAGGCTGAAGTTTTTACAGCACTTGATGAACTGTAACGTAATCTTCTCTTTATTATTTCATTTTATCATTGGCCATCTGAAGAGGATGTCCAGTTGGGGGCAAGAATTTAGGTTCTTGCCCTAGCAGTTGTGTGGCCAGGGTAAGCCTCAGGGAGGTAGACTCTTAAAGAGAAATCTAAGGATCTTGTACACACAAGGAGAGTCAAACTCCATCCACCCATCGAACCCCATAGATATCTACTCTTCCATTGATCAATTGATCCATTCATCCATGCAAACATTCCCTCTTCCATCCATTGAGCAATGCATCCATCCATGCATTGACTCGTCCGTCCATCCATCTACCCATCCATCATCCATTCACCCACACATCCATTGTACATAAAGCTGTGAATGAGGTGGTCATGGCCCCTGCCTTAGTGGATCTCATAGGCTAGTGGAGATAAGATTCTCTGATTGGCCCAGTCTAGGTCATTTGTCCACTTCTTTGCCAGGGGAAGGTAGGGCAATGGGGATGGTAGCTCTACCAAGATTATATTTAGTTTCCCAAAGGAACACACTGGGGTGCTGTTATGAGAAGAAGGGAGGAATGATTCTGTGTAGGCACAATCAGAAGATATGTACTAGATTAGAGGCATGTGATCATTATGGGGTGGAGGAACCGGAACAGATGTGAGTGTTGTGGGAGGGTCACCAGCTTTTCTCCTTTTCTACAGCACAAGGGAAGGCTGGTTCCCTTGTTTATCCCTGACCAAATTTCAGCATCTGGACCTGGGGTCCCTGTCATAAGGACCCAAGGGAATCCACTTCCTTCTAGATACTTGGCTATAAGTATCCTAACTGGAGTCATCACTCTTCCCTTCTCCACCTAAATATATCAGCCACCCCATAAGATGCTCGTTGGATACACACAGTATAGCTGTACTTATGGTTAGGAAACAAAGAAAGGAATTTCTTCATGCTCTGACAACTAGAAAGTGCTTCCCAAGACTCTGATATGAGTCCTGAGCTAGGCCCAGGACTGCAAAGGAGTTTGAGTCTAAACCAGTGGTTCTCACTTCTGGCCACAAATTGGAAGCATCTGACAACCTTTTACAAAATACTGATGCCTGAGCCCACCCCCAGACATTCTGGTTAAATTGATGTCTGGCGGGGCCCAGGTATTTGAATTTTAAACAGCTCTCCAGGTGATTCTAACGTGAAGTTTGGTTAAGAACCACTGGTCTCCGTGTAATTTGGAAAACCCTATTCATTGCTGTGCTGCTTTGCTTGCAGGTCGTGAGCTTGATTAGGGCAGAGACTGTGTCTTGTTGATGGCTGCATCCCCAACACCTGCAGCAGTGCCAGGTACCTAGCACGTGCTCAGTAAATATTGTGGGCTGAATGATTGATAGCTTTGCACAAATCCCCTTAATGGCACAGAGGTGGCTCCCCTGAAGAGTCCACATCCTCCGTTCTTCCTGGCACATGGGGAAGAAGCCTAGTCTCTTGAGGTCAAGTTGCAGTTCTCACGGGGATCTTAGGACTTCTCCCACCTAATCTGATCCTCAACACTGCCCTTTAGAGCCACCTGAAATCTTTTTAAAAAATATCGGCTGTGCGCTGTGGCTCATGCCTGTAATCCTAGAACTCTGGGAGGCCGAGGTGGGTGGATCACTCAAGCTCAGGAGTTCGAGACCAGCCTGAGCAAGAGGGAGACCCTGTCTCTACTAAAAATAGAAAGAAATGATTTGGACAGCTAAAAATCTATATAGAAAAAATTAACCGGGCATGGTGGTGCGTGCCTGTAGCCCCAGCTACTCGGGAGGCTGAGGCAGTAGGATTGCTTAAGCCCAGGAGTTTGAGGTTGCTGTGAGCTAGGCTGATGCCACGGCACTCACTCTAGCCCGGGCAACAGAGCAAGACTCTGCCTCAAAAAAAAAATCTTCAGACATTCTGGTTCAGTGGGTTTAGACTGCAGCCAGAACCCATGTATTTAAAAAGGTGTCCCAGATGATTCTAGTGCTGTGAGGACTGAAGACCACGGTACTGATTTCCTTTTTTACCTCTGTGAGTCTGTTTTCTGACTTCCGCTAACTTGGCTGAGATCCCTGGAAGTGTTTTCTTGGGCGGTGGTCCTGAGTTCTTATGTAATGGTTGCCAAGTGTACCTGTTCATAACACTAACTTTGGGTGCTTGATTAAAAATACACATACCTGGCTGAGCACGGTGGTTCACACCTATAATCTCAGCACTTTGGAAGGCCGAGGTGAGAGAATCGCTTGAGGCCAGGAGTTCAAGACCAGCCTGGGCAACATATCTAGACCCTGTCTCTGCAAAATACAAGAAAAATGAGCTGGGTGTGGTGGCATGCCCCTGAAGTCCCAGCTACTTGGGAGGCTGAGCCAGGAGCATCACTTGAGCCCAGGAGTTTGTGGTTGCAGTGAGCTGTGATCGCATCACTGTACTCTAGCCCAGGCAACAGAGCGAGACCCTATCTCCAAAAAATAATTAAAGAAATAAACACAGTCCTGTGGCCTGGGAGTTGTGTTTTCAACAAGGATCAGGTGTGCTTGTTACCTGCCAGCCTCTCCATCAGCACTGAACTCCTCGCTCTGCCTCCAACATGCTGAGCCCTTGGAGCTCTGCCTCTTTCTCTTGGTTCTCACTGCCAGAACACACTTCCCAAATGTCACCTCCCAGGGGCCCTCCCTGACCACCAAGGGACTACAGTCTCCCAGCCCCAGGCTTTATCCCTGGTGAGCGCTCGTGTTCTCTCTCTCTCTCTTCTCTCTCTCTCTCCACCTGAAGGAGATGCAACAGTGTCTGGTTCACCCAGCACCTGGCATGTGACGGGTGGCCAAGTAGTGTAGCTGTAAGGGTGGGACCTGTGCTCTCAGAGTATCTGTGATTCCTTCCCAGGCCCTGGGGAATTGAGTTGGGGGGGCATGCAGGTGTCTGAAGTGTCAGGGGAAATCATGCCACAGCTGTCAGCACACGCAGGCTGCTGGAGACACAGGTCTGCAATAGAAGGGAGTGGGTGCCCCCACCCACCTTGGAGGAGAAAAGCAGGGAAAAGGGTGGGATCAGTGGGTTCCCTGGGGCAAAGGCAGCAGTGGCAGCAGCTTTCTTGTCTAGACCTTGGGTCGGGCAGGACGCGCCACGCTCACCCCGAGAAGGGTGGGAGGCAAGGAGCGCCCGGCGGTGGCATGGGCCCCTTGCTAAGCGCGGCGCCCGGGCAGGGCCCGCGGGCCGCCTCCTTCCTCCCGGGCGCCGGCCAGCCCGGGCGCGCGCCCCTCCCCCCGGCCCTGGTGGCGGCCCCGCCCCCGCTGGCCTGGCCGCCCTGTCCCCGCCCCCCCCGGGCTGCAACAGGTGCCTCCCGGAGCAGGAAGCTCGCGCCGCCGCCGCGCAGCTCCCCCGGCGCGTCCAGGACCCGCTGCGCCAGGCGCGCCGTCCCCGGACCCCGCGTGCGTCCCCACGAGGGAGGCGACCCCGCCGCTCCAGCCGCCTCCCCGCCCGGCGCGCCGCCGCCTCCGCCTTCCCGGGCGAGGGGCCCCGGAGAAAGCCGCGCCTGCCCTCGCCCCGGCCCCGCAGCCCTCCCGCCGCCTGGAGCGCCATGGACGCCCCGGAGCGGCAGCCGCCCGACCCCGACGGCGGGGACGCCCCAGGCCATGAGCCAGGGGGCAGCCCCCAGGATGAGTTCGACTTCTCCATCCTCTTCGACTATGACTATTTGCCTATCGAAGGTCGGTGGAGGCTCCCCCCGGCCTGGCCCCCGAGCCCGGGCAGGGGCTGGGGCCTGGGGAGTGGGCACAGAGCTCCTCCGTGCTCCGCGGGGCCCGCTCCCTCGGGGGCCTGGCGGGGAGGGGGCCCCTACCCAGGTGAGAGGGAGAGGAGGTGGCGTCAGTGACCGCTGCCACCCTTAGGGGGCGGTCGGCTCTCTCTTGCCCCGCAGGGGAGTCAGTTTCCAGTCACTTGTGACTTGTCCCTGAGGGCCACTGCTGGCAAAGCAAAAGGCGGCAGGTCCCAAGGCTGGGGTGGAGTCTGCTGACCCCTTCCCTGGGACTGCGTGGTCAGAGGGCAATGGAAGTGATTTATTTGCCTTTGGAGGGGGGAGGTGAGGAAGCAAAGAATGAGTTAGTAGGGGGGTGCCCCTGCACGGAATTATCAGGGCTGGACGCTGCTCCCTCCCTCCAGGCACTTGAGTGAGACAGCGCTGTCCCCAGCTGTCCCCACCACCTCGTGTGAGCAGCGGCTGTTGGGGACTTTGTGTTGAACTGAGGAAGAGGTTGTCTGTGTCTGGTGCTGGAGGGTGGTTTGACTTTGTGGTACGAGGCCGGCCCATTTCCTCCCTGGCTGCTGCTGCTGCGTGTGCGCGGCCCCCAGTGGGTCAGTCTGAGCTTTGTTAAGTGATCTCGTACCCCTCGGCTGCAATGGACTGGGGGCCAGGGGGGCCAGGGGAAGCTGGAGTGTGGACTCGGGAGGACACCAGCTATTTCTGCCCAAACTGGGTTGGTCTGTACCTTCAGCTGCCCTCCATCGCTGGGGGCTGGGGACTTCCCCAGGCTGGGCGGAGATCACATCTGTCATTTCACGTGTTTAACAGGAGCACTCGTCAGAAGGAGGAGGAGGAGAAGGAGGAGGTCATACGCCCAACCTCACTGTATTTTTCTGGTTAGCAGGTTGTCTTGGAAAAAAACAAAAAAAACCCAACTAGGCTTCCTGATTTTGACAGCCCAGCCCAGCCAATGCTTGTTGGAGGCTCGGGGCAAGCCTGTTGGTAACTTCCAGACGCGCTCTGAGCCTGTCTGCATCTGGAGCGTAGGACGGGCTTGTGCTCGCTGCCTCATGTGGGAAGCCTGCCGGGGTGCTTGGTGCCTCACTGTTTCCCACAGTGCTGGGTTAGGCAGATGAGTGGAGAAGTTTTCATTTTCCTTTCGCCAGTGTCCTCACGGGCCACTTTGAGTGAGGAGTTTGCTTTGACTTTGGGTATCACTTTCACTTGGATACCTTGGAGATGGTGGTATTTAGTAATTTTGTGTTTTGGCTGGAGATGGAAGTAATCAGCAAAAGAGACCAGTCTCCTAGAGTGGCAATCGGGAGGACATCCTTTGCTTTGAAAAGATACAGTTAAGAATCTGCAGAGGAGCCCACGCTAACATCAGTGGTCTTTCTGTTCATTAAGATTAAAGTCATGTTTTGCAGGGAGCTAACACCCCTCCCAGATGCGCAATCAGCTAACTTTTATTTTTGTGTGTGGGGGGGGTGGGGGGATTTCCAGGGAAATAGTTTCCAGGCCAAATCTGAAGGGAGGTGCTTTTCATAGTTTTTCTTGGCAAGTGGTGCTTGGTGGCCACCAGATGGGTATCTAAATTCCAGAGAAAGCCCTGGAATTTTTTTTTTTTTGATAAACTTTATGTTTTGGAACAGTTGCAGATTTATAGAAGAGTTGCAAAGATAGCACAGAGTTCCCATATACCCAACACCCTATTCCTTCATATTATTAACATCTTACATTAGTATGGTGCATTTGTTATAATTTAGGAAGCAATATTGACACATTGTTGTTAAATAAAGTTTATACTTCATTTAGATTCAGAATGTCTTTGTTTTTTACGACCTCGACAGTTTTGAGGAGCACTGGTTGTAGAGTATTATAGACTGTCCCTCTAGAAGGGCTTTTTGGATATTTTTCTCATGATTAGAATGGGCTATGGGTTTTTGGAAGGAAGACCACAGAGGTAAAGTGCCCTTCTCATCATATCCCATGAAGGGTACATGCTGTCAACACAATTTATCCTGCTGATGTCAACCTTGACCACCTGGTCAAGGTATCACTTGTCAAGTTTCTCCGCCACACAGTAACTCCGTCCCAGACTGTGCTCTTCGGAAGGAGTTAGTATGCGAAGCCCACCCTTAAGGAATGGAGAGCCATGCTCTGGAATCTGTAAAATAATGACTCTTTGCTGAGAGGTAGGCAGCACAGAAGGGTCAGCACCCAGGAAGTGTAGGGACATGGTGTGCTTTGAGAGGCCAGTGTGAGCTGTCCCAGATGCCACGAGCAGTCACCTCTGTGCATGGTGGAACTCCCCAAGGGCCAACACTAGCCTTTGTGTTGTTATTAGGCTTTGCCCCAGATGACAACATATTGGTGATGTGAGTGAAGTGTTACCCTAAACTGTGGGCATGGACTTGGCAAAAACCAAGGAAGGGAAAGGCCTGCTAGTGGGACAGACATCACTGTTAGAATTGGTCGAGGTTTGGGGAAGAGGGATGCTCATTTTCTGGAGCGTTGGCATGTAGCAGGCATTGATTAGCACCACGTAATACCCCTCCAACCCTAGCAGGCGGGCACTATTATCACCGCCATTTGATGGAGGAGGCCACTGCGGCACAGAGAGGTGGAGCAGTTTTCCCAGGAAAGCAGAGCTGAGACGTGATACTGGGGGCCCACTGTAGGGCCTGGGCTCTGAACCTCCGTGGAGGGTTCCTCATTCCCTCCTGTGGTGAGAGACACCCATAAAGCAGTTAGCAAGGGGCCTGGGACCATAGCAGGGCTGGAATTGAAAGCATTTACCGACAGGGTGATCTTGAGCAAGTCCCTGAACGTCTCTGGACCTCGCTTTGCTTATCTATAAAACAGCTGAAATAATAGTACTTACCTCTTAGGGTTGTCGTCCACTTTGAATGGGTTAACCCATTTAAGACAGCTAACACAGGGTGTGATTTGCGACCAGCATTTTATTAAACCTTTGCTTTTGTTAATAGAGGTGTTCAGTTAATACGAGCCATTGTTTATTTACTTGCCCTGCTTGGAGCAGCTATTGTGTTAGGGCCTGGGGAAACAATGGGGACCAAGACCTAGTTCCACCCCTCACAGAGCTGGTGTCTCTGACTGTGCCTCTGTTGTTTTCTCTTGTCTAATTGCGCTAATGAATACCTCCAGTAGGATGTTACATCCTAGTGGAAATGGCAGGCCTCCTCGCCTTGATCTTGAACCTAGCAAGAGCGCCTCTAGGGTTGGCTTTAGGTGGAGGTGTATGTATTTTATCATGTTAAGCAGGTACCCATTCATTCCTATTTCCTTGAAAGTTTTTGTTAAAAATGGGAGTTGAATTATATGAAAGGCTTTTTAGCATCTATGGAGAAATAAAATTTTATTCTACTTAGACCTATTAAAATATGTTGGCTTTCTTAATAGATTATAGATTTCCTAATATTGAAACATTCCTGGGTTGTATCCCACTTGGCCACTGTGTATTATTTTCTTCTGGTGGCGGTGGCGTCTGTTTGATAATGTTTTATTTAAGATTTTTTTCAGCAGTATTTGTGAATGATATTTGTCTGTAATGGGCTTTTTTGGTATGCTATCAGATTTTTTTTTTCCTTTTCTATGCTTGGGAACAATTTATGTGCTCTCTGGCTTCTAAAGGTGTGATAGAATTCCTCTGTGACGCTATCTGAACACTTACAGGCCTGGTACTTTTTTGTGGAGTTGTTTCTTGATGGCTTTCTCTATTGTATTTGTAGAAATTGGTCTGTTTACACTTTCTATTTCTACTGGAGTCAATTTTGGTGAACGGTATCTTAAAAATTATCCATTTCATCTGCCTAGGTTTCAGATTTATTTTCCAGAGATGTGCAAAGTCGACTTATTATTTTCTAGTAGAGGAGACAGCCAAGTACACAGTAATAGACAGACTGGGGGCAGGGATGTGGGGTCCTGAGCGGGGGGCCACTGAGCCCAGCTTGGACGAGGAAGATGTGCTGTCAGCAGACAGTTCAGAAGTTGAATTCCCTTGTGCGTGTGTGAATTCAATGGATCCTTACTCCTCCCAACTTGTAATGCATTGGGAGAGATAGGTGGGTACTGGGAATCTCTGGTCACCTGCAGAGGTGCCAGATTTCCAGTGTCCTGCTTTGGAGACAGACATGTGGGGGGGATGCATGTGTCTGATTTGCCTCAGTAGGTCTGGGGCATCCCTCCTTCGATTCCTGGTAAGCTACAGCATATATAGCACCAACTTTTACCTTTTGGAAAGGGAAGCAGACTCCTCTATCACTGCTTATTGCTTTGTAAAGTCTATTCCTGAGATTCTTAAACTTTTGGGGTCACAGCTCTTTGAAAAGATGATGAAAGCCACAGGCCCTACACGGACACGTACTCCATGCATGTGCACGCTACACACGTGCATCCCTTCCCCCTGCACACTGCTCCCCCATGTCCCCCACTGCAACCCCCACTCCTCTACACATTCCCCCTCATGTGCTTTTTATATCATTTCTCAGAGGGAGTCGCAGACCCTTCTGTGCCTCATTTGCTCCTGTCGCTTGCACTTCAACTTAGGAACACCTGCTCTCAACCTATTCACAGGGGACAATTAAAACCTCATTCGTTCAGCAAACACACTGAATGCTGGTGTTGTGCCAGGCCCTGTGGGGGTATAGAGACAAATTAGATGTGGTCCTTGCCCTTGCCTGCCCGCTGGCTATTATGGGACACAGCCTGGTAAACAAATAGGGACAAATGAGGTGCTGTGATACAGTATCTGGGTTTTGTTTTTTTTTTTTTTTTTGGTGCTTACTAAAAATAGAGTTCTACACTAAGCAAGCAGGTTCGCTAAACACATGTGACATTCAGAGACATTGCCGTCTGTGTTAAGGACAGGCCTTAATAAGCCTGCTTTGGACAAATAATGTCTCCAGGTGCAGCTGGAAAGGTGAACCGAGGGCTAGAATTGAGTAGTGGCCTTGTCAGGGACGCAAAGGAAATGGGGTAAAGTTGCCTCCGTCATTCTTTACTACTGAACACATGTCATCCTGGCTTCCAAATTAAAGGCCCTCTGTTCTTTAGGGGGCCTTAGATTTTTTGATCAGGAGTAGAGGCTGTTAAAACCTTAAAGCAGTGTTATTCAAGTTGGTTCCCAGGGCACTTTAGCCATGTAAGGGGATGGGTTAAATAAACCTGAAAAATGCAGCGTGAGTGTCACGTGGTTCTTAGTCCTGGCTGTGTAGTAGAATCTCCCTGGATCAATGAGGTCAGACTCTTTGGGGGTAAGTAGATTTTGCTGAGAGTCGTGCACCAGGCAAACGGCAGGGCAGGCCTTGAACCTGAGCACTTGAGGCCCTGAGTTCCTGCTGTCAGTACTATAGCTCATGGCCAGAGTGTGGCCCCCGAGAGCAGTGGGACCCCATGCAGAGCTGTGCTCTCCAACTTCGTCCGACGTGGCCCAGGTCGGGTAGCATGTGTGCACATTCACCCCTTATAGTTGATACTTATATGATTATAACTTGCATGTTTACTGCTGTCCTAATGGGATTATGCTTATTATGAAACTGGCAAAAATAGAAATGGAAAAGGGCAGGCTAGAAATGGGAGTTCTGCTATTTTTGTGTTTCTTTCTACATCCCCATGGATGGTCCTTCATTGCCTCCTGGCGCGCCTGTGCCTTCGTTCCTTCCAAACCTGGACGCCGCTGGCTCAGCAAGTCTGAGCACCAGGTCTAAAATCAGAAAATCCTGGCTTAAGATGCTGCCTTAGCTGCCATATGCCTGGGGGACCTCGATGAAGCAGGAGCGCTGGCATGTAGCAAGCATGCGATCAATATTTGCCGAATAAATGGACGAAAAGCCTCAGCGTTCCTGATTAGCATTCTGCCAGAGGGCGGGTGATTTTCGTTCTTTGGACTTGCATTTTCTCATCTGTGAAATGGGGCTGGCTATGACAGTGCTCACGGACACAGATCCTACACACACACATGCACATGCATGGTGTGTATGTGTGTTGTGTGTTCCTACAGTGTGTGGGGGGGCTGAGGTGAGGCTTCAGAGAGCCGGTGTATTCAAGCGCGGGATGACAGAGGTGGCGCTCATGGTGATGGGCTCTGAGAAATCTTCTAGCTCTCCTGAATTCTTGAGGGCATTGGGTTTGGACTTTGAGGAATCCTGAGCTTTAAGAAAAGATGGACAGCAAGTGAAGGGGCATGCCGTTTGGTAATTTGGGCTGCTGGGCTTGAGTCTGGCGCTATAGCAAATTATCTAACTCTTATGCATGTTCAGTTCTGACTTTAAAATCTCTCCTCTGTCCCTGCCTCAGCCCTGGAACTTGGCTGACTGAAGAAGCTTCCTCAACTGTCCAGATTCCGTGGCTGGGAGAGTCCCCTGTGGTTGCCTGTCTCAGGGATGCAGGATCTCCCCAGGCATCATGCCTGGCCCCATGGGACTGCCTGAGCCAGTGCCAGGAAGGAGTAGTCCTGAAAATGTGGCATGATGGATGCACTGTGGCTTCCCCCCAAGGAGGGACTTCCTCCTTCCTCCCTCCCCCACACAGGAAATAGCCACAAGCTCTGCAGAGCTCCAGCCATACTGGGCTTCCCTGGGCTGGTGCAAGGTTAGGTTTTTGCTGATTGTTCTCAAACTGAGCTCAGGGAATAAGGCAAGACCTCGAGCCTGGGGCTCTTCCTGGGATAGGCCAGGAGCTGTCCGCTTCCCTACGTGGAGCAGAGCCTGATGTAAGTTTCCCAAAGGAAGAGGAACTGCCTTTGACTTTTTCCCTGAACGTTTATTATAAACTTTTCCCAAAATATGTATGCAAAAGTGGAGATGATGGTATAATTAACTCCCATGTTCCCAGCACCCAGCTTCAACGATGATTGCTTTTTCATTTTTCTAAAAGGCCATCTCAGCTTCAGAATCTTACTGTTGATGATAATGAGGCCAGTCTTACTCCACTCCTCCCATCCCAGCATGTGCTCCCCACCCTCACCCCTGACTGCTTTCAATCCAATTCCAGATGTCATTTTATTAGTGAATAGATTAGTATGTATCTCTCAAAGATAAGGACTCTTGAGAAAAATCAAATACCATTAATAAACCTAAAAAAATGACTTAGTGTCAAATATCCAGTGTTCAGATTTTCCTGCTTGCCTCACAAGTGTCTTTTTATAGTTAATTGGTTTGAACCAAACATGATCCTTGTGTTGTATTTGGTTGACGTGACCATTATGTCTCTTTTGTTCTATAAAAAACCACCATTCGTCTATTTTCTTGCCATTTGTTGAAGGAACGAGGTCATTTTTCCTGTGCAGTTTTCCACACTTTGGATTTTGCCAGTCGCACCCCTGTGGTGTCTTTTAACATGTTCCTCTGTCCCCTGTATTTCCTATAAACTGGCATTTAGATCTAAAGCCCTGTGCCTTGGATCTTTAATGCTTTTTTTCCCCCTCTGCAAAAGAAGTACACCAAAGGCAGACTATAAGCTATGCACAGAGCGGGGAGATTGCTTTTCCTGAGTTGGCATTTGGGACCCTCCCTACCTTCAAATCTGAGGTTTTGGGAAAGAGCATTTTTTCAGCTGGGCCTATTTTAGTTAATAAAGTGCATTTCTGAAAGCCAGTACTTCTCATGTGAATTTTAATTGAGCCATGCCTGGGTGAACTTTCTGAAGGGAAGAAAATGGCCTGCCAAGCTCAGGATTTATAAAGGTCCTTATCAAAACAGACCTGCTTGGGCATGCCTGCAAAAGCGGGAATGTTAAATGAGGGGGAAAGAAAAACCCCTTTAAGTCTGAAATGCCTGCAGACGTTGTTTTAAAGGCTACAGAGAGGGGCTGTTTACCTGTATAATCCTAAGAAGGTGGGCTACAGGTCTGAAGTCTGCAACAGGTGACATCACCTCTGTTGCCATGGAGCAGGGAAGAATGTCTTAATAACCAGGGGTTGGCAGGGGCCGCTGATTAAGTGTGCCCACCCCTGGGAACATGGCACTGAAATGAAAGCTCCTGGGGAAAAGTATAAATAAAGAACCTGTCAGTCAATAAGGTATTAATTTTAAATCTCTGCCCCTGGCCAAGGGTTACACGGGCCCCGCTGTCTTCAAGGGGAAGTTCCCACTTGGATCTTACGTTGGCTGAAAGAAAAGTGGAAATCAGCTTTTCAGGCTGTGCCGGGGGATGTGGGGATCAGCTGGGGATGCAGCTTCCTGGGGTGGCTGGGGCGGGGGCGAGGGCCCCTTGCCAAGTTGGTTAGAGGATAAAAAGAAGGGATGTTCCCCCGCCCATGTCCCCTTCTGCGGGCCTTTGATGGAGCGGGTGGGTCTAGCCGTAGCGAGCCCTGTTTCTGCAGGCGGATTATCTGAAGTCTATTTCTGGTTAATTCTTCTGACCAGATCTTTCCTTCTCCTTTTGGTGAGGAAGCCACCCTGAGCCCTGCTCTCTGTTGTGCACTGTGGTCTGCTCTGTTAGAAACAGACCTCTCTAAATCACAAGTTTAACCTCAAATGGCTGTCTTTAAAAATAGAGGGAGTACAGCAAGGGGATTGGACAAATAAAGTACGGTGCATTCATTCATTCGGTGAAATACTACATGGCAGTAAAAAAGAAATGACTCATTGCACACAATGTGAATGAAGCTCAGACAATGTGGCGCAAAAGAAGTGAGACATGTCCATCTTGTATGATTTTATTTATGTGATGTTCAAGAACAGTCAAACCCAGTCTATGGTAAGAGAAGTCAGTGAGTGGTTCCCCCTGGGTGAGGGGGACACAGGGAGCCTTCCGGGAAGACTGGAAGTGTTCTATGTCTTGAGTGTGTGTACGTACATAAAAAGGCACGAGATGTACATTAAATATTCATTTTACTGCACGTAAGTGATGCCTCAATTTGAATCCCAGCTCTGTCCCAACTATCTTTGTGAACTTTGAAGTTTTCCTGCACCCAGAGCCTCAGTTTCCCCATCTTTAACACAGAAGTGTTGTGATTTTCTACCTCCCAGGGTGGCTGTAAGCTGCAGAGACAGCACATGTGAAAGTTCAAGGCACAGTGAACATCGGCTATTAGAATGAATAAAAACAGGAGTATCTCTGGAATTCTGCAAGGCAGAAGGGCCCCTTTAAACCAGCAAGAGGCAGCTCTTTCCATCCAAATTTGAGGATGGAGATGAGTCCTTGTGTCTGCCACATGCCTGGGCCCTGCTGCCCCCATCCAAAAGGTGACCTCGAGGCCTGCGGGTTGCAGATTCCATACATTCTCCACGCCTCTCCAAAAGCAAGACGTGTCAGCGTGCGGGCGCATGTGTTTTTGCAAACGGCCGTGCCAGCAGCCGGTCTGTGAGCTTCATTGCTCGCAGGTCGTCCCGGTCCTGTGTCTCGGGCGCCTGGCCTCCGTGGCAGCCTGCCTGGGAAGCACTGCTGAGCCTTTTTCGGCCCTGTCTGGTGAAGGCAGACAGCTGTCTTTAGCTGGGGCAAGGTCAGCAAAGACCATAGCTTCAAGGTGGCTTTTTCCAGTGGTTCCACATGGACGAGACAGGATGGTAAACGTCCTTCCTTTCCTTTCTGGCATTTTTGGACCTGATTTATCCAGATGGAATTTCTTGACTTTCAGGGCCCGCGTCTGTATGTGTCACCTCTGAACGAAGGGTGTGACAACCTGACTCTCGTCATTATTAATACACATGATTCATTGATGAGGAATCCAACTGCTGTTGTGCCTGCGCACATGACGGGGGAGAGCAGGGGTCTGGCGGCTTATCAGACAGTTTGCTGAGTGTTGGGTTTATTATTTGGAGGCAATTGGTTGCTTTTCAAAGAGGTTCTTTCCTATAGGTGGTGCAAGCTGGCCAGATGCAAAATCCATCCACCTTCCCGCTCCGTTTTGCAAATTCCTTGCAGCCCCTAATAGGCAGGAAGTTATGAGAGTCATCGCGGCAGAAGGCAGGATTGGTCTGTCCATCGGCACCCCTTCCCTCTGGCTGCAGATCTTCGTGCCAGGTTGTGACATCCTAAGTGCTGCCGTGGCGACAGACTGTGATGTCTCAAACCTGGGCCTGGGACTCGCACCACCTCGGGGGTGAGCTCATGGCGCGGGGCATCGGATCACCTTGGCCGGGGATGGGCCGTGGCTCTGTGGCCCTGTTGACCGTTTGAGGGGCGTCCAGCCCTGAGGCCAGGCCCTGGCTCCTCTCCTGCAAGTCATTCAAACCTGAAAGCACCATTTAACTCTGCACCCTCCTCCCCCGCCGGACGGCTGCCTCTTGTAGGTTCCCTAGCTGGGTTTCTATTTTGGTCATTCTATTCTGCTTCCCGAAAATTCCACCCGCCTGTAGCTCTCGGCGGAGAAGATGTTCTCTTGCTGTTCCTTTTTTCAAAAGTGATCTGTTGGCTGGTGGGTTGGCACTGAGTGGCCACCTCAGACTTGGCTGTGTGTCCGTCTGTGGGGGTGAGCAAGAGGAGGAGAGGCTCTGGCGGAGACCGCTGTGTGGCCTGACTGCAATTTTTAAAATAATCCTTGACTCAATCCTGGAGCAAATAGAGGGATTGTGAACATTCCAGAAGAAAGGAATCTGTGTCTTCAGTTGCCGGGGGCAGTCTACCTCTTGAGTGAGACACTGGGGCCCCCAGCGCGGTTCCTATTCCAGTGGTAACCTCATTCCAGGTGCCGGGTTAAGGGGTCCCCATTTATAAGAAGTGGGGTAGAGCAATGGTTAGGCAGGTAGAAGAGCCAGGTTGCCTGAGACTTGGGTCCCGGCTCTGCCACTTAGAAAGAAGTGTGACCTTGGGCAAATTGTTCACCCTCTCTGAGCCTCATTTTCTCCATTTATAAAGTGGGGAAACCATATCATACTCTTCACAGGGTTCTTGTGGGACAAACATTAATATATGTTAGATACATTCTTGGTATTAAGTAAATGGTATAGATGTGTTAGCTGTTACCATTTTCATTATGACATGTTATTCACTGAGTCGCTAACACTTTAGTAAGATTTAGGTGATCCATTCCCAGGTAGCCTGGGGGTGGGTACAAAGCATGGGATGGAGGGGGCATAGGAGTCATTCTTTATCTACTTCACGCATTGTCGGAAGGTCAGCAGAGTCTGTGATGAAAAAGAGAATTCTCGAAGTGCTGACCAACCCATTTTATTTTTATAAACATTTCTTCCTTTTTTCTTGTTTCTAAGGCTTTTGAAGGGGCCTAGGGGCTAGTGCGTGTCATACTTTTCAAGTTGTAAAACAGAGCAACTATATCAGAGAAAGGGCAGAATTTTCACTTAAAAGACCATTCTTTCAGTGATAATAACCAGTGGGCCCCATTATTGAGTATTCTGTGTGTTTTGGGCTTTGTGTGGATTAGACGAACTGTCAGGTTGGTGTCATCACCAACGTCGTCACCCTCACGTTCCGTGCGAGGACCTGGAGTTTCCCCAAGTCTTAAGCCGGGGACGGGAGTGGAGCTGGGTCCCCTGACGCTGTGCCGCTCTGTTGCCTGAGACTTGGGTCTCGGTGCTGACCCCAGATGGGGGCGGGGCCGGCCTCTCCGGCAATTCTGCCCTGCAGTTCCTGGACGCGGCCGGAGATCTCCCCACGTATTCATGAGGCCTAGGTTTTGGGCCAGAACCCAGGAACATGGCGACAGGAGGGGTGATAATGAGGGTTTTCAGACGTCTGCTGCCGAGATGAGTGCTACCTGCCAGGGCGGGTGGTGAGCAGATGTCTCATTTCTGAATCAGTTCAGGTTTGAGGGCATGAGTCACGGGCGGATGCTTCCAGCAGTCCCTGGGCCTCGACTGTATGCAGGCCTTGTGCGCGGGGCTGGGGCTGTGCGGCACGGAGCCGCGGTGCTCAGCTGGGGGCGGTTCTGCCTGGCAGGAGACGGTTGGCAGTGCCTGGAGACAGTTTTGGTTGCCACAACTGGGAGAGGGGCAGGGATGCTACTACTGGCATCTGGTGGGTAGAGCCGGGGATGCTGCCAAATACTATACAAGCCCCTACAACAAGGAATCCTCCAGCCCCAAGTGTCAGTTGTTCTGAGGTTGAGAATCCTGGGCCCGTGGTTGACGATGCACTCAGGTCTGTCTGGGTACGAGCTGCGGGGCTTTAGGCAAGTGAATTCACCTCTGCGTGTCTCAGTTTCCTCATGTATGAAAGGAGAGTCAACAGTGCCCACCTTGTAGATTGCTGTGAGAATTAAATAATTTACTACCTGAAATGTGCTTACAACAGTGTCTGGCATGTGAGTTCTCAATAAATTTTAGCTGCTTTTGCTGCACCATTTATTATTACTATTGATCTAAGACCCATCCCACCCCCATCTGCCTTCAAAGAGGTCATAGTCTAGGGGTAGACAGAAAATGAATCTGCAGATAGACTTCAGTATGGGATTCTGTAGGATTTGGGAGCATAGAAGAAGAGCTGCCTGATCCAGCCTGGGGAATCAGGGAGGGCCTCCAGGAAGAGGTGGCTCAAGTTAAATCATGATGGACAAATAGTAGCTTGTTAGCAGAAGTGAGGTCAGGAGGTATGGAAGAGCATTCAGGACAAAGGGAAGAGCATGTGCAAAGGCACTGAGGCACAGAGGACCTAGAGCAGTGACCTCTGAATCCACCACCACAGTTTCCACCTTCTTACTCCCTTCTGGTGCTGATGCCTCAAGTGCAGGCCAGGTGCCTCCCATGGCAGGTGAGATGGTTTTAGTTAGTCCACCACTGAGTACCTTGCATATAATGAGAGCTAATCTTTTTAGTGCTGTTTTGTCTTTGAATGAGTCAGGAGTGGGGTCTCAGTAAGGTACTACTATGTCTTGAACACCTTTCTTTCTAACACTTATTATTCTCTCCCCGTATCTCCAGGCCTGAGCATAGGTAGACTTTCTGGGGTCATGAAAAAACATTCCATATCTTGACTGTGGTCGTGGTAACAGGGGTGGATAACATTTGACAACACTCATTAAACTGTACACTCAACATCTGTGTACACACTATACCTAAGGGGGGGTGGGTAAGCCTCAGGCTCAGAGCCTTTGGCCAGCCACTATGTCTCACTTGAATTCTGTAACTTTTATTTTTGTTGTATCTTTACCCTACCTTCTATTTATGGAGGTGACACTGATTTTCCATTTGTGGTTGTGGTATAAAGTTTCCCTTTAAAATAAAAATTAATGAGTGAATTTAAATACTAGAAATATTAATTAAATAATATTTACTGGTGGTACATGGATAGAGCAAAAAGCATGCCAATAGTAAGAAAAGCAAGATTTTTGGAAACCCTCCTGAGAAAATTTGGTGGTTCTGAGATGAAACTAACTTCACCCAGTGCTGTGTGGGCATTGCAGTGAATATCAGAGAGCTGTCTGCAAGGGTGGCAGTTGTTTAAGGAGAGATGGCAAGGAATCTCAGCTACTTAAATATTTTAATGATGCACCATTTATGAAACTTACTGTCAAATACCCAGAGGACTGAGAATTATTATTAATTATCTTCACATTCTTTGTTTGCTGTTAAACATTCAGTCCTGGGGAGAGGGGGGAAAAAAAGGAAGAAAAACTGGTGGTTGGATTAATTAAAACCAGTGTAGATGCTTTAAATATTTTTGCTCAGCAAACTGGAGCTTTCTGTTTTTCAGTGTTCGCAGGGAGTGTGAGTGATGTGTTATTTCATGACTACATTTCTGTGGACTGTTCACATCAGGCCTGAGGGTGTGTTTCTGATAAGATGCAGTGCAGTTTTTCTGATAACGCTGGAAGTTTTGCTGAGAGACTTTCTGTGTTTTGTTTTTCTGGTTCAAAGGGCAGTGAATTCTCAGAGTGTTGTCGGACATGGATTTGACATTGATCTTTTCCTAGATTAAAAGCCTATGCTCTGTTACCTGCTAGGAAGATGCCTGTGAGTGTGTGAGTACATGCAAGTTCAAATACAAACTTGCATTGACCTGCAGCTTCACAAGAACTCCAGACCCCACAGACGCTAGCTAGAAAAAACTCAAAGGATTTCAGAGCCAGAAACAACTGAGGAGACTGATTCAGTTTAATACTGTTCTAAATGAGGAGGGGTTGAGCCCTCAAGTGGGTGGGGGATTTTTCCAGAGTCACACAATTAGTGGCAGAGCAGGACTAGAGTCTCAATTTTCTGCTTTGTAAACCAGAGTTTCATTACTATGTATCATTTATGTCACCCACCACCTATGAAATAAAATTTAAAAAGTTTCTTTTGGGAATTGTTTCTTTTCTCTACATAATTATAGAAATCAAAAAGTCTCCTTTCTGCCATGCCACCGTTTCCTAATTCCTTAGTTCCCCTGCTAGAGGAAGTCACTGTTACCTGTGCCTTTTAGAGAAAGCCAGCAGCTGTGTGTGTGTGTGTGTGTGCGTGTGTGCGTGCGTGTGTGCGTGTGTGTTTACATTCTCTCACTTTTTTTTTTTTTTAATTCTATGGACACTGTATACAGCTTACTTTTCTCTATTACTACTAAATCTAGTGGTCATTCCGTATCAATGCAGAAAGCACTTTTTCAAGCCTTTTTATAGCTGTAGTGTCTCCTATTGTATGAATGAGCCAGGATTTAACCCCTCCCAAATTGATGGCCTTCCCTTTGCTTCCAGTCTTTGGGATCACAGACAGGACTGCAGTAATTGATCTTATGCACACTGCATTTTGCACAGATGAGAGTTTATCTGCAGGATAAATTTCTAAAAGTAGCATCACTTGGTTCCAAGGGCACATGTGTTTGGAATTGTGATAGATCTTGCCAAATTGCCCTCTCTAGAGGTTACATCGTTCTACCTCTTGGTTTGGATATTAGCATCTTTGAGTCATAATTTAAATACTCCATGTAGACTGTTCTGAACGTCCATCGTTCATTCACTGAGCCAGCCAACAAGTCTTTTTTGAAGACCTGCTTTGTGGCAGGTGCCATCCAGAGGCTGGGGATACCTCATGGCATTTACTGATGGGTGGGGGTGGGGCTGGAGGTTGGGCGAGGCAGACAATGAGTGGATAACGCCACTGTTGCTTAATTGGAATGATGAAATGTGAGCAGAGCAGGGACCTGTGAGTGAGGCCTGAGCTAGTCAAGGAGGTCAGGGGCCTTCCAGGAGCACGTGGCACCTCAGCCAAACTTGTGGGCATGAGTGGGCTTTAGTCCTGTAGAAGAGGGGACCTGGGTGTTAGTGGGGGAGGAGCTGTTGAGGCAGAGGAAACAGCAAGTGCAAAGGTCCTGAGGCAGGAAGGAGCTAGGTGCTTTCTGAAACCTCCGCATTGCCTGGAGTCCAGAGAGAGGGAGAGGAGAGAGTAGACGGAAGGGAGGGTAGGTGGGTAGGCAGGGCCTGGCCAGGCTGGCCTAATTGAGGTCATTTATCTTTACCCTAAGAGCTGTGGAAGCCATTTGGGGGCACGCACCAGCAGTGGGGGCACCATCTGGACCCTACGAGCTCAACTCAGCACTCAGCTAGCCTTGACAGTACTTCCTCTGGGATGGCCCAGAAAGGGCACAGGGAGGTGGAGACTTGCCTGAGTGGTCCCCTGGCCCCTCAAGGCAGGAGCTGGTCATACAACTGCAGGGAGACGTCCTGTTTCTGGCTGGCAGGCCCGTGGATGTGATTCTTCCATTTACTTAGTCTCTCAGCCACTCAACAAATGTTTTCGGAGGGCCTGCAAGTGCCAGGCACTGTGGTAGGCGCTTGGCAAACAGTGCTGAACCACAACAGACGTGGCTCCACCCTGGTGGAGCTTAGAGTCTAGTGCCGAGCTGTGAACTTCTATAAAGGGCCAGATAGCAAACATTTTAGGCTTTGTGAGCCTTGCAGTCTCTGTCACAACTGCAGCTGAAGTGCAAACACCAGCGGTAGCTTGCTTTGTCCACCCTAGGTAAACAAACAGGTGTGGCTGTGTTCTAATTTGTGAACACACCCACCTGCAGTGTGCCTGCCCTGGGCTGGGCAGGATGAGATTCCCTAAACAGATAAATATCTGCTGTGATGTGAGCCGCTGACAGGCGTCAATGGAGAAAAGATGACAGGGAAAAGGGGTGCAGGTGATCTTTTTAATGGGCCAGTGTGAGGAGGTGGAGGCAGAGCAGATGCACGAGGAGTTAAGGGGCTGCCCGAAGCACGGCGGAGGTGTCGAGGCTGTCGCTGGGCCAGCCTGGGGAAGAGCAGGGAGAGGAGGGGGGCGGCGAGACAGGCCGGGGCTGGCGGACATGCTGTGTTAGACACTTCAGGACCTCCTATAGTGTTGGGAAGCCTTTACAGTGGGTTGAGAAGGGACATTGCAAAGGCTGCTACGCGGAGGACAGGAGGAGTCGGCAAGGGTAGAAATGGGGAAACCAGAGAGGAGGGAGCAGTAACAGTCTGGGTGGGAGAGGGTGTCTGGCTGGACGCGAAGGGCTGGGGAGACAGGGACTTTGGTTCAGGTCTTGATGGCGGAGCAGTTGGGGTTGGTGAGAGTCAAGGCCCACCTGTGTGGCTGATGGGGAGGTGGAGGGGCCCCTGCCGAGGTGGGGCTGCCTGGAGGCAGAGTGGGGTGAGGGGTGGCGGGAAGGAGGTTAGTTCCCTGGCTAACTCCGCAGGGACCTCCCAAGTGGCCTGTGTGCCTGGACTGTGCAGCGAGGCGGGGGGTCTGCCAACGAGGGGTCGGGCAGAGAGTAAATGACAGAGGGGAAGGGTGGTGCTTGTGCAGTTGACACAGAATAATCTGGTTGAACACCGTTCTCCGGTAGGTCCGGTCAAGGTGGCAGCAGAGGTAGGCAGCCACTAATAAAAGATTAGGTCATTCTGCATCCGCTGGCTTTAATAGTTTGGGGGACTCTATAGCCGTGACCCTGCCTTTTGTCTGTGGGATTTCTAAGCTTGCTAATTCCGTGTCTTTGGGTGAATCTCTTCCCCTTGCTGGGCCTCAGTTTCCTCATCTGTAAAATGACACAGTTGAGATATGAGTCATTAAGCCCCTTGTTATACGTGGGTGTGAACGTCTGGGATTCGAGCCCAGAGCGCTGTGCAGCGCCCCCTCTGCGTCCTGGGCCGTATTGCATGCACAGAGCAGGAAGGCCTAGGCAGTGTTTTTCAAACCGTGGGTCATGACCCACTGGTGGGCTAGGAAATCCATGCAGTGGGTTGTGAGCAGACAAGAGGGAAGGTCAGAGGCGTCCTGAGTAGCAGGGTAAGTATTGTGGGTGTGGGGGCGGGGGCTGGGCTGTGAGATAAATGCATTTCTCCCAAGGGTTCCATTTAAACCCAAGTTTGAGGCCATTCGCCCAGCAGTCTTCAAGGACCAGCTGGGATCAGCGGTGCTCGGAGCACCGGCCCCTAAGCTTGTTCCGCTTCAGTCTCTCTTTTCAAGGGATCTGGGACAAAGCAGCCTCGGTTTCCTCCGGGGTTAGGGCAGAGGTTCCAGCGTGGGGTTTGGCGGTGGGGATTTGAAAAAAAATAACAGGAGTCTAAGCCCAGCCTGTGATTGCACTGCGTTGGGAGTTCTGTTTTAGAGGCTTAAAAAGACCCCCCTCCCCCCTTCTCTTTCCAGAAGAGCCGAATGCACATAAGGTCGCCAGCCCACCCTCCGGATTCGCATACCCCGATGTTGTCCTGGACTATGGCCTCAAGCCATACAGCCCCCTTGTCAATCTCTCTGGCGAGCCCCCCGGCCGATTCGGAGAGCCGGAGAGGGTAGGGCCCCAGAACTTTCTGAGCCCGGCCAAGCCAGCGGGGGCCTCCGGCCTGAGCCCTCGGATCGAGATCACTCCGTCCCACGAACTGATGCAGGCAGGGGGCCCCCCCCGCGTGAGAGACGCTGGCCTCCTGGTGGAGCAGCCGCCCCCGCCGGGGGTGGCCGCCAGCCCGAGGTTCACGCTGCCCGTGCCCGGCTTCGAGGGCTACCGCGAGCCGCTTTGCTTGAGCCCCGCTAGCAGCGGCTCCTCTGCCAGCTTCATTTCCGACACCTTCTCCCCCTACACCTCGCCCTGCGTCTCGCCCAATAACGGCGGGCCCGACGACCTGTGTCCCCAGTTTCAAAACATCCCTGCTCATTATTCCCCCAGAACCTCGCCAATAATGTCACCTCGAACCAGCCTCGCCGAGGACAGCTGCCTGGGCCGCCACTCGCCCGTGCCCCGTCCGGCCTCCCGCTCCTCGTCGCCTGGTGCCAAGCGGAGGCATTCGTGTGCCGAGGCCTTGGTTGCCCCGCTGCCCGGAGCCTCACCCCAGCGCTCCCGGAGCCCCTCGCCGCAGCCCTCGTCTCGCGCGGCAGCCCAGGACGACGGCGCCCCGGCCGGGTACCCCCCCGCGGCTGGCTCCGCCGTCCTCATGGATGCCCTGAACAGCCTCGCCGCGGACTCGCCTTGTGGGATCCCCCCCAAGATGTGGAAGACCAGCCCCGACCCGTCGCCCGTGTCTGCCGCCCCGCCCAAGGCCGGCCTGCCCCGCCACCTCTACCCGGCCGTGGAGTTCCTGGGGCCCTGCGAGCAGGAGGAGCGGAGAAACTCCATCTTGCTGGTGCCGCCCACTTGGCCCAAGCAGCTGATGCCTGCCGTTCCCATCTGCAGGTGAGCAGCCTTCGGCACGGCTTATTGCCTGGTTTAGCCTTAAGGGGTGGCTTTCTGGTTATCAGCATGGGATGCGGAGCCAAGTAGACTGGATTTAAATCCTGGCTTTGCCACCTGCGGGCTATGAGACCCCGAGCCACAGTTTCCTTATCTGTAAAATGGGTATAGTTAGTGTGCCTGGCTCACCAGGTGGTGGTTACGTGGATGCAGTCACAGGATAAACACGATTGCTCACACAGCACCTCGCTCATTCACTCACTCAACAAGTTTTATCAGACATGTACTATGTGCCAGATTCTGTGATACAGGTACTGGAGAGACAGTGGTGGGCTGAACAGGCAAAACTTTCTCCTTCGTGGAGCTGACATTCTAGGAAGCCCAAAGCAAGCCTTAATATGTCAAATCTACCATCTCATTTTAAGAGGAATTGATGTTTTTGGCATCTACTGTGTGCCTCAGTATAGCACTTGATAATATGGAGGCCCTAAAAAAAAATAAAATGTGAAAGCCATAAACCTCAAGGAGCTTAAAAATCATGACAAGCTGAAGAGATGCACATAGATAGCAGCGGACAGGCTTGGGGGGCTCTCGGAACCGGATCTGAGCCCCAGCTTTGCTGCTCACTGCCGGTGTGGTCGTGTCTGTCTGGTGCTGCTGTCCTGCTGCTGCACTTGTGTCAGACATTGCTAATCAACTGGGACCCTCTTTCTCATCAAGCACCTTTTTGATGCTGGGGCCAGGGTAGACATCATTAATCAGTCAAGATTCTCCATTTTTACTGAGCCTCTTTCTGGCCTTGGCTCGTTCCCTGTGAGATGAGGATAATAATAGTACCTACCTTATGGCTTCCCCCCCCCAGGGATTAGGTGAGATGATATATGTTAAACTCTTGGCACAGAGCCTGCACAAAGTAAAGGCTCAAAGAAGGGGTAGCTGCTGTTACTATAGGGGAGTCTTATTAAAGGGAAGTACTTTAAAAAGTGCTTCCTCATTGACAAGCCTTGTGCTAGGAGATTGAGCTTAGAATAGCTTTTAGAGTAGTGACAGTGACAGTAATAACCACAAACATTTAAGGATGCTTCCTAGTGCCAGGCACGATTCTAAGTACAGTGATTCCTCAGTATCCATGAGAGATGGGTTCCAGGACCCCCCAGAGATAGCAAAATCCTTAGGTGCTCAAGTCCCGTATGAAAAATGGCGTACTATTTGCGTATAACCTACACACATCCTTCTGTATACTTTAAATCATCTCTAGACTACTTACGTTGCCTAATACAGCGCCTACACATGACTTCATGTGGACTCAGCATAGTACTTAGAGCACAGCAAATCCAAATTTTGCTTTTTGAAACTTTGTGGATTTTTTTTTCTGGATATCTTCCATCCGAGGTTTGTTGAATCCATGGATGTGGAACCCACAGATACAGAGGGCTGACTGTATTCTGTGTATATTATTTCATTTAATTCTCTGTAAACCTGGTTTGGTTTTAGTTTTTATTTTGATAAGAAAAAGGAGGTATACAAAGGCTAAGGGCAGATATTATTCTATCTATTGAAAGGCTTATGTTGTTATCATTATCCCTATGGTTTTCAAATTGTTTTTTCTTTTGACGAATGGAAGCCTTTATTTTCCAAACAAAATATTAAATTGAGAAAATACATAAAGATAGAGCCGTTTCAATTGCTGTAGGGATGAGGGTGGCCAAGGACCCTGCCCGGTGAGCTTTGTTTACCTCCACACCAGACCAAAATGGACCGCAGGGAGCATCCCGTCTGGCATTTCCTCCAAAGTAGGTGCTGAGAACACTAGTGCCACAGTAGGTCAACTGGTGTTTCTTCTTCTTTTTTTTGTTTTATTTTGTTTTTTTGACTTCCCAAATCTTTATTATCAACAAAAATCCCTCAGAAGAAATTCCATTTGGTGTTTCTTAATGAAGGAGTTTCTGGCTTTAACAGAGTTAAATAGGTGCCCTTGTGCAGGCCTTCTCAGAGCCTTTAATGTGGACAGATGTACAGTGATTTCAAAGGCCATTTGGCTACAGCATTCTGAGTTCTGTGACTGAAGTGTCACCAAGACACCTTAGGAAATGCTGATCAGGACCAACCCCTGGTACAGATTTGGGCTCAGAGAGATGAAGTGACAAGCTCACAATCACCAGCTAGTGAATGACCAAATTGGGAACTAGAATCTGGGATTTCTGACTCCTCATTCTTTCTGCTACATATACAGATCAGTCTTCCAAACCATGATTTTATCTATTAATAATAATTAAGAGTGGGGAGGAGCATTGATATAAAAATATGATTGTGATAAATATATGAGACTGTTATTTATAAAATACTTCCCAATCCACTCTGTATCTTGATCTAAGAGGTTCTGAGTTTTAGAGTCTTTTAGTCCTTAGCAAGTGCCAATCTGTGCCAGCCAATGAGATATTTGCAAGAATTTCCTATAAGGTTAAGAGGATAGAATATTCAGGAAAGTCTCTTGATAACCTTTCTCCCAGGGCACATGGACACTCAGCAGAGGGCTGGAATTCAAATGCAGAATTTCAGGCTGGCTCTGATGGTCTAATTCTTAAGATTCTATTTCAGTGTCAAAAACCTATTTCAGAACCAAACAAAATTATAAATTGAAACTTGGGGATATCCCATGGGAATCTTCTACTCACTACATTTTTTGAGTCTTCAAAAGATAATTAATACAGGATGAAGTGCATTTTTAAAAAATGAGTCTTTTTGCAAACTTTAAAAAAATTTTATAATTTCAATACATGAGATGGATAAGAGTATTTGACATATGGCACGGTGGCTGCAGAAGATTGAAGGCATCTTAGCACTGTAACTAAGGTAGAAATAAAGGTCCTTCGGACACCTAAGACTGCAGGGTGAGAGGGCTTCAGAAGGCAATCTGGTTGGGAAGAAGGGGTGGAGATTTGTTTGCATAGTGAGGATGTAATTTTCAGTGGCATTGTGTGTTTACATTGGACTCTGGCACTGATACAGTTTATGGAGGTACTACCACCTCCCGCCCCCCGCCTTGCCATTCTCCCCTTGGTACTGCTATGATAGAGAAGAGAGAGAGTTGGCTTTATTGCAGATGCTTAATTAAGTCCAGTTGATAGTGTCATATCCTAGCAGCCCCGAGCCAGGAGGGAAAGAACACTCCGATTGGATTAATGATTTCTGCCATATGTGAAAAATCAGGACACAGTGACACAAATCTGTGCATTTGCAACTTCAGAGTTACTTGGAATATACAAGCTGCTCATTCATTCATTCATCCATCTGCCCACAGAATATTTAATGAGAACCTATCAAATGTCAGGCATGGTTCTAGGATCAGTCCATAAATGAGATATTTTCTTGGACCTATTTTAGATACATTAGTTAATGAGATGAGAGGCACTATGGAGATGCGAATGGTGCACTGGATTTGGAGTCAAGAGACATAGCTGGAGCCTTGCTGCATCTGCTCTGTGATGTTGGGGAAATGAATTCATGTTCTCTGAGGTGCAGATGGAGTGGTCTGGACAGATCTTCAGACCTCGGTCAACTCTTAAATGACATAATTCTAGCCACATATCAAGTACCTGTTGTCTATGCTGGATTCACACCCCAACTAGACACCTCTCTGTGCCTACATGTTCAACACTTGACCTGCTACATAATGATGGGACTGGAAGTGACCTCTCCCCCAAATGTACCTTTAGTTGAGGTCATCAGACATAGGAATAAGAGCTGTAATAACCTGTAGCCGCCATCTGGCCCATTTTCCATGGGGTTGTAAGACTGCAGATAGGAGGGGTGAAGTTGCTTGCTTAAAGTCACATGGCAGTGAGGGCACATGTGGGGTCCCCGATTTCCACTTTTCCTAGAGGAAAAGAAGTTACAGCAGTTAGAAATATACTGGAACTAACATATAATGAAATTAGCTTCATAAGTTGAGAATTGGGTCACACTGTCCTCAAGATGGAAGAGAAAGCAAAGAAAAAGATCTCCACCCTGTGAACGGCACTGGCTGTCATGTCTGACAACCATGTGCCTGCACGCATCTAGCATTTTGTTCATACATGGTCACGTGCTGCATGACGACATTTTGGTCAATGACGGACCGCATATATGATGGTGGTCCCATAAGATTATAAAACTGTATTTTTCTATGTTTAGATGTTTAGCTACACAAACACTTACCGTTGTGTTGAAGTTGCCTACAGTGTTCAGTACAGCAACGTGCTGTGCAGGTGTGTAGCTTGGGAGCAATGGGCTGTGCCATACAGCCTAGGTGTGCAGTGGGCCACACCATCCAGGTTTGTGTACGTACATTCCATGGTGTTCACGTAATGACCCATTTCTCGAAATGTTTCTCCGTTAAGCAGCATATGACTGGACCCACAATTTTCAGAAAAGGGGCCATTTACGATTACTGCACAGGTTGATGGGTTCTGGTTTACTGTGCACATGACTGACTCCATTCCCTCCTCCAGCATCCCGGTGACTGCATCCCTCCCCCCGCTCGAGTGGCCGCTCTCCAGCCAGTCGGGCTCTTATGAGCTGCGGATCGAGGTGCAGCCCAAACCGCACCACCGGGCCCACTACGAGACGGAAGGCAGCAGAGGGGCTGTCAAAGCTCCGACCGGAGGCCACCCTGTTGTTCAGGTATGGACTGGGATTCTCTTCCTTTCGTGTCTGGTGTTTGTCTCTGGGTGACTCACCTCTGCTAAGCCACCGTTGTGTGCTTGTGAGGCTGAGGTATGTGTTTCAGCCCCTTACTCCTTTGAGGGATGAGACATTTGAGATCGAGTTAGGATCAGAAGCTAATCCAGCTACTCAGAAGCCAGAGGAGAAAGTCATCTTGAGGTGGGTAAGAGGATAGAAATGGTATTCATGTGTCAAGATATACTTCTTCCCTTCTCTTCTGATTGAGAAACTGCTAGAGTTTTGCAGAAGTCTGTGTGTTGACGGAAGGTTTCTGAAGCCATCTTAAGTTTCAGATGAGTGTCCATTGAAGAAAATCAATGTACTCTTGTAAAATACAGAAAAATAAGAAAAATTACAACTGTACATAATCAAATTACCTAAAATAGCTATATTAGTATTTTGATATATTACCTGTTATCTTTTTTCTATTCATAAACTTGACAGTCTCTATGACTATGTATTTATGTACCTGATAAAATACACTGTGAGACCGTGACACTGCCCCCCAGCACCCGAAGGCGGTTGCCTTATGTGCTGTGTCCTGGTTCCCGGTCTTTATGGTGGCAGGGATAGTCTGTTACAGTTACTCTGTCACACCTAAAAACTGCTTTTTGTAAAAGAAAGTCTTCATATCATTATGATCTTCTAGGCGTGTCTAGTTTAGGAGGGGAACCTCCTGGCTTGCCGAGAGGTTGCTGTGAGACTGTATGTTTGAGTCAGAACTTTTGGTCGTAACAGAGAGAAACTCATTCAAAGCAGATTAGAAGGAGGGGATTGTATGAGTAGGAGATTCAGCTTGAGTACCTGGACTTGGGAAGTCAGGGTCCAGGATTTGTTGGTTTGGTCAATCCATTCAACAGGTGGATTCGTTCTGCAGGCATTTGTTGAGCGCCGGCTGTGTTTGTGCTGTGTGTTGCATTTGATGCTGAGATACAGTGAAGGCTAAGAAAGAGGTTGTGGTCCTTCCCCTGGGCATTTGCTCACACTCTGCCCCCTGTGCAGCCCAAGGCCCAGTCCCCTCCTCGGAGGACTCTTGGCTGACCTCCTCCCCATCTACATTAACTCTTCTGTCTTGCGTGCCCAGAGCTCCATCCGATTTTCCTTCCTGCCACTTGCCACAGCTTGGAATTCTACCACTGGCACGATCATATAGTCAGTGTCCTCGTGAGCTTACATTTTTGCAAGATGATAATAAGCACTTAACATTTACCGCGTGTGAGACCCTGTTCCAAGTGCTATACACATGTGAACTTATTTAATCCTCAAAAGAGCCCCACAAAGCAGGTTACAGTTAGGTCAGGGAGAGGCCAAGGAGCTTGTTCCAGGTCGTAGCTGTTAAATGGTGGAGCTGGAATTCAGACACTGCAAGCTCCACCTGCTGCACAGTAGATCTGATTGTCCTTGTGTCTTTGCGGACCAGCTTTTCCTACCTTTTTGCTCGTGCAGAGAAAGCCTGGTGGAAGAATGCAAGGCTGCCTGCTGACCACTCCCTTTTTTGCACAGTTTTTGCACACTGTCCTAGCTGGAGCCTTGTCACCAGCTCATGGGGTCCAAATTCTCAGAAATGCCGATTGGCTCTGGTTCGGGAGGGTGCTGCCCACTGGTCCAGTTGGCTGTGGCCAGCGAGCTTGGGCCGTCCGAGAAGCTAGGCTCAGCTCACCCATGCACTGGGGACTGGAGCCGTGGAAAGCTCCGGAGAAGGGAACGGGCCGCGTGCACAGTCCAAAAGACACCTGCTTTACAGCACCTGAGGTTTGTGCCCCTCCCTCCCGCAGCTTCCAAGGACTCATCCCTCTTCCTGCCTGTAACTTTGAAAACCCAATGTTATGATTTAAAAATTTGCAGCCATATCCTCGAAAGACAAAAAGTGGAGTATTTTTAAAAAATCATTTGAATAGATTATGTGTTTTTTTTTTTTTTTTTCAAAACAAAACCTGCAAATCTGTGATTTTTAGCATAGGAAGTCATTTTTTTAAAAAAATATTCTTTGAAAAGTGAAGAAAAAAGGGGTCTTTAGGATGGTGGCTGCTCTTAACCTTTCAGTGGGTGCAAAAACCCCGCCAGAGATCTGGAGGGGGCTGCCATTTCTGTCCCCAAGAAGCCCCTGAGGAGCGGCATAGCCCTGCGTGTACCTTGCCTAAATGTTTCTAGCAGCTTCTCTCTTGACCTGTCTTCCCCTTTATCTCTGTGTGTGTTTCCGTTTCTGGGCCGTGCAGCCCCTTCTCCCCTCTCAATGATTCGGTGTCCCACCCTTTTCTCTTTTCTTTGCCACACTATAGAACTTCATTTTTTTTGCATGCTTAGTGATTTTAAGCGTCTCAATATAAAAAGAAAATGAGTACAAGACCATCTCATTTTCTCTCCTTAAATGTAAAATTAAAATCTTAAACATATGCCATGTTCAGCTGTTCTTTTTTTTTTTTTTTTTGGAATGTCACTTGGTCTTAGAAGAAAGTTTGTTCCAAACCTTCAGTGCTTTTCAGACCTCGTGGCTCGTTCATTCGGCCAGTGCTTGGCTGAGCACCCGCGTGTGTCGGGCCCTGTGCAAGGTGCTGATAATGCTGGTGCCATCGGCACAGTTCCTGCCCCGAGGGAGCGCAGGGCCTGCCAGAGGTGAAGGGTGGACCAGGGCAGTCTGGAGTGACTGTGGCCGAGATGTGGGTAGCTCAGTGGCCAGATGACTGACGGCCCTTTGGAATGGGTGTGTGGGCTGACACCTGGACGCGAGGTGAGATGCAATGGCTGATTAGGAGCCCGTCCATTGGGTCGACCAACTGGGGTAACTGTTCCAGCAAGACATACCACGTCAAGAGATGGTACTTGGAAGACCTGCTTTCGAGGGAGGGTTTCGCTGAGGAGGTGACTTACCAGCTGGAACCTGGAACAGGTGATAGAGTCCGCAAAGAGATGAATGATATCTTTCGCCTCTCTGTCTCTCTCCTTCTTTTGGTGCTGGTGGGAGAGTGGTCCATTTACAGAGCACAGCACGTGCAAAGGCCCTGAGGCAGAGAAGAATTCTGTGTGTCTGAGGAACTGAAGGAGGGCCGGTGTTGTTCAAGGTTAGCTCAGAGGGTGATGGTTGGCAGGGCCAGACTCTGCAGGGCTTATAAGCCAAGGTGAGGAGCTAGGGTTTTATTCCAGGGCAAGGGAAAGGGTTTAGAGTAAGGGAGGAATGTGATCCTAATTTAACATGTTTAAGATCACCCAGGCTTCTCTCTGGGGACTAGATTAGAAGGAGTCAGGGAGGGAGCGGGGAGATGGGTTCCTCAGGCTGTGGCAGTGCCAGGGAAAGATCAAGGCGATGGTGAGGACGGGAAGGTGGCAGCGGGTGGAGGAGAGATGGATTCTCTGGTGTGATCTTCAGGACTTGGTATGAGAGGTGAAGGAGCAACTCCGTGGATGGTTCACTTGGCTGGATGGTGGTGAAAGACTTGAGGAGGAAAAAGTTTTCTTGGGTGAAGATGATGAGTTCGATTTGGGGCATGGGAGGCATGAAGGGCTGCTGAGGCATCCAAGCCAAGGTGTCAAGTAGGCAGTTGGACATACGAGTCTGGGGCTCAGATGCAAAGTCTCGAACTTTCTAACTCTCGGGCCTGCGGACTGCCACAGGACCACACGCTCCGTCCCCGGATGAGGCCTCAGGAAGCATCCACTTGCGAGGACGTATTTACCACCCCTCAACAACCACCTTCCCCTCTCTATTAGCAGCGGACTAAGGAGAGAACCAAAGAAGAGACTGTGTAAACAGAATCACAAACTGATAAGCTCATGACAAGCTGGGCAATGAAAGACAACGACTGAATTGGCCAAATGTCAGGGAGCAATAGGGAGTGGTGGGGAGTAGGGCACAGCAGCACATGTGCCTTATCTCAAGGAGGCAGGCACTACTCAGTCCCTATAGGTTGTGACATGGGTCCAATGTTGCCAGGTTTTACAATTTGTTTTATTCTGAGAGAAGCTAGGAGTCTGAATTTTTATGTGAAATTTGATTTTTAAGTTTTGACCACTGAATCAAACTTTAGATTAGATTTGGCTCAAGGCAAATATCCTTCAGGTCATATCCTTAAGCACTGTGCTACCTCAGTGTACACCAGATAGGAAGGAGATAAGAGGGAGGTTATGTTTATATGGTTTCAAAGAATTGTCCAGTTAGGGAAGGAGTGCTGTGTTTCTCCTGTAAGGCTCTAAATTTTGTTGGCGTTGAACGAGTCTAGGGCTCTTTCAGAGGAACCAAGAAATCTTAATTCATTGGCCTGACTTTGGTCTGGAGGTATCAGATGAAAGAGGGAACACGTGATTCATCTCGAA
This sequence comes from Lemur catta, assembly GCF_020740605.2. Taxonomy (NCBI): domain Eukaryota; kingdom Metazoa; phylum Chordata; class Mammalia; order Primates; family Lemuridae; genus Lemur; species Lemur catta. The sequence goes on along the minus strand of NC_059144.1, from coordinate 42,433,944 downwards.
AGAGCCACACGCCTTTTGGTGGAACCCTGCCATCGTTTCCTCATTCTGTTTCAGGACAGGACGCAGTGGTCCTTTGGTGGACAAAACTCCCATTCAGAGCAGCTTTGCAAGGTTGGGCTTTGAGTGTTTCCATAGCTCTTCAGGGTATGGGGTCTAATAATACCCCTGTCGAGAGCGGCCTGTATAGCGCCATTGTCATTTAGTCCTTGCCTGGCTGCTTCCACACCCTTTAGCCATATCCTGCACAGAAGCTCCTGGGAGAGGGTACTCTGTTATGTTCCTTGTCCATCTTTGAGCTGGGGCTTTCAAAAAACATTATTCTTCCCACCCTCTGGGACACGTTTTCCACTGAAAGAATGACCAGAGGCCATCCTTTTAGTTAGAAAGCAAGCAAAATACGAGAACGTGGAACCACACAGCACTCACCTCCAGAGACAGTGCTCTCGATTCTTTGAAACAGATGTTCAGACATATGGAAAAGAACACGGGGAGCCCCTGTAGGCGGAATTCCTTCCAGATGCAGAAATCCGATCAGCATTTCGTCCTGGGTAACAGTACAGGGTGGAGGGTGGGGCCCGCAGTGCACCTGTCCAGGTCACCTCCCCCCGAGGCCGGAGGAAACCGGGTAAGTCTCCAGGCTTCCATCTCATAAAACGGATCACGGGGCACTGATGCTCATTCTGTTGGGTTTCAGCTTTTGTGCTGTCTGCGACTCCCTTTAAATGATATCTAAGAAAGGGAACTAAGAAGCCAGCTGGGGTTTTCGCCTTTCCAGGCAAGGCTGGAGTCGTGACAGTGAGCAGCCCTCCTTCGGCAGTTGGCAGGGCACGTAGGCTTCTATTTGTCTAATAAAATCTTGTGCTTGGTGAGGCCCCCTGGCCCCAGCCTTCCCGCCCCGACTCCTGCACTTTTAGGACGGGAGACAGGAAGCAGGTGTTGCTCTTGCTAATTTGTCTTGATCGGGGCTGCTGTATCGTGGCTGCAGGAGGTTCAGTCAGACCTTCTGCGGAGAGGAAGGGGAGAGGAACGAGAGGGTGACCAGGTGGCTCTGGCTTCGGGAAGCGTTGGAGGAGGAGAGTGTTCTGAGATCACTGGGGGTTCGTTTGCTTATTTATTCAAACTATTTACCCAGCACCTACTGTGTGCCAGGCACTGGGAACATGGCAGTGCACAGAACAGATGAAAGTCCCCGCCCCCGTGGAGCCGGGGAGATGAGCCCTGTGGCTGATAAACGGGAAGACCAGATAGGTCCTATGGGGAAACGCCACGGGCAAGGAGAACTGGGAGTGGAGGGACAGGCCTCCCGGGAAGGAGACACTGTGGCAGACGAGGAGATGGGGGCAGACGGCGGCGTGGGGATCTGGAGCGGCGGGGCTGAGCCAGGTGGGCTCGGCAGGGAGGGCGATCCTGGACCTCGCAGGGCACCAGAGGACACGACTCCGAGTGACGTGGGCGCCGCAGGGCTGGGCCCGACTCAGGTTTCAGCAGGAGCCCTCTGGCTGCCAGGCGATGAGAACGGGCTCCACAGGAGAGGGGCAGGGGAGGGGACAGTGAGCTGCTGCAGAGGCCCAGAGGATGGTGGCTGGACCGGGGTGGGGCGTGTGGGCGTGAGGAGGGGCTGGATGCGAGTATGCTCTGGAAGTCGGGCCAACTGGACCTCTTGAGATTGGCTGTGCTAGGGGGGTGGTCGCTGGTCTGTCTGAGGCTGTGGCCTCGGGAAAGGCCGGGGTCCTTAGGGGGTGGTGACCCTGCCATCCCCCACTGAGCTGACTCCTGTTGTCGAAGGGAAGGTATCTCGTAGAGGTGACGTGATCCAGCCCCCTCACTGGAGGATGAGGGCGGGGTGGGGTGCCCACAGGGCTGTGCAGAGTGGGCATCTTGATGCCAACGGCAGGAGGAGCCGTCCTCAGTACCCTGTGTTTGTACCAGTCTCTTAAATATAACGCTGGAGATTCCATTTAAAAAGTTGCAAAAGAGGACAGTCCAAACCAGGTATATCCGAGGACTAAGTGTGTGTGGCCTCTTGAGTGTGTCCTTGGTCGGAGCCTGGCATGGTCACCATGGGCATGTGGAAGAATTGAGACCAAGGTGCTGGCCCCCCAGCCAGCAGGTGGAGCAGACAGGTGTGCGCAGGTGTGGTGTGATCAGGCGGTGGCCGCCGGCGTGCTGATGCCCCTCCCCACCAAGGACACACGGAGATCAGGCAAGCGGTGCTTTCTGTGTGTGAACTGTCACGCAGGAGCCTCAGTAACGTTGCCCCCAAACGGAGGCAGAAAGCAGCTTCTAGAATCTTGGAGAAACAGTCGTTCCTCAAAGAGAGATGAAGTCTGAAACATGCGATATTTCTGCCAACCAGTGAGACCATATAAAAGCCACTGCATTTGTCCACACTGTTAACACCAGCGCTGCTCCTTGGAAGCAGACAGGGCAGGTTGTTTGGAGCAAGGCAGCTCTAGCGTCCGTAGCTTTGGGACTCTGGGTGACTCCCTGGACTGTAGTTTCGTCAATCTTTGGCACTGAGGACGCATTTAATCTACCGTTCTCTTTGGGGGAGAGAAGGCAATATTGATATGTGGATCTGGGATCTTTTGAGCTCTGCTAGCCTAGCGTTAGATTCCTGTGCCTGTTCCAGCTTTTTGTTTTTGTTTTTCTTTTAAGAGACAGGGTCTTGCTCTGTTGCCCAGGCTAGAGTGCAGTGGCATCATCATAGCTCACTGCAGCCTCACATGCCTGGGCTCAAGCGATCCTCCCGCCCCAGTCTCCCAGAGTGCTAGGATTGCAGACGTGATCCACCGAGCCTGGCCCAGCTTTTCTGATTGATTTAACCAAATCTGAGACTGATCTGTGATATGGAGAGCACATGGGGAGTCGCTTACTTACACATAGTGTGTTACGTGCATGGTCTCACTTTACCCTTGTGACCACACAGTGAGTTGGGCACTGTTATTCCTGTTTGGCAGGTGAAGGAAGAGACACAGGGACGTGAACATCCCTTACGTAAAGGCAGGCAGCCGGTCAGCAATGGGGCCCTGACCTTGGCTTTTAACTTCTGGGTTCTTTTCTTTCTACTCGCTCATTCATTCACCCATCTGCCTGCTGGCAGCCAGCCGTGCATTGAGCCCTGGGCGCAGAGCGTAGGGTACAGGTAGGGTGCGTCTGGGTGCAGGCGGGACCCTCCAGCTGGAGGGGTGGAGGGTGGGCACGAGGGTGAGACGGGACAGGCGTTAGAGAAGTGCCTGCTGCCGCATGATCTGAGCACTGACCCAGAGCTGGGCATTCGGGTCCTGCCCTTGCCGCCACCCTCTCCACCAAGGGACCTCAGGCCAAGCCAACTTTTTCTCGTCCCGTGGGAAAGGAAGCATCTGAGTGAGGTGGCTTTGTAAGGGCCTGTCAGCTACAGCGTGCCAGAAGAGAGGGGACTGTGACCACGCCTGGGACCCCTCCAGAGGCCCCGAGCCATCCCGCTGTGACCCGTCTGCAGGTCGGGGCTGGGGTGCACAAGGAGCTCCTGTGTCCCTAGCTGGCCCTGCCGCCCTTCCGGGTGCCCTGTGGGTCTAGCGGGTGTGGGGGCCAAGACCTCTTTATCAAACACTCAGCATTGTCTAATTTGGTCCCATGAATGAGTCTGCAAACCGCCTCGGAAGGCGCCAGCTCCATTGACAACAAAGTCATTAACTGGACCATGAGGGGGTGGCTAGGAAGATGGGGGGCAATGGCCTCTCACGGGGCCCCGTTCCCTCTGGATGCTGGGAGACAGTGTGGATGTTTGTTCTGAGCTGCCTCTGGCAGTGATCGTTCTGTTTATTGAGCACTTACTATGTGACACGCACATCACACAGAATCTGGCCTGTGGTCCCTGCTCTGTGTGTGAGGAAACTGAGGCTTTGAGGCCCTGAGTGACTTCCCCAAGGACGCGGAGTGACTTCCCCAAGGAGCACATTACCACCAGTGACAAACAGTCTGACCCTGCCCCAGCTTGTCCTGTGTACCAGCTTCAGGAGATAGTGGTGCTATTATTAATATTAACCCCATTCATAGATGAATAAACTGAGGCTTACAAAACCCAAGTGGCTTTTTCAGCGTCATACTGTTCTTCAGAGGGGATGATACTAATGCCTGCCTCCCAGGGTCACTGCAAAGATTCAATGAGTTAACACGGTCAAGTGCCTTAGAACAGGGCCCCGTATGTAGTAAGTGCTCAGGATGTGCTTGTTGCTGTTGTTTTGTATTATTATTTATTCTTCCTCCGAACCCTCCTGTTAGGATAAAGAAAAGGGAGCGTATGTTCTCACGTGGAAGTTCTGATTTCATGCCGTAACCCCTGAGCCAGGGTGGGTGTGAGTTGGATGCTGGTGACGTGTGATGTGGACATTTGCGCTCGTCATTTATTGAAAATGTGCTCTGTGCATGGCTCTGGTCCTCACGTGACGCTGGGACGTGGTGCGGTGACCGTGAGCCTCGTGAGGTCAAAGGACTTGGTCAAGGTTAAGCAGCCAGGACGTGGTGGAGCTGCGTTTAAATGCGTGTCTGCTGGGCACTGACGCCAAACCGTTTCTGCTGCACTGGGGGGTCCTCAACCCACTGCTCAGGAGTGGCTGAGTCTGAATACTGACACAGGTGTGCGGAATTGTGTGTGTGTGTGTGTGTGTGTGTGTGTGTGTGTGTTGTGTGTACACACAGACACATGGAAACACACATCTGTAAATTATACATTCCTTAATATATAAATATACACTATGTGTATGTGCACAAGATATATATACACACATGTGCATCTGTGCCCCTGCGGTTTTATTAAATTATTTATTCTACTTTTTTTTCTTTAATATGTACTCATGGTTTAAAAAATATACAAAAATATAAAAAAGAAACTAAAAAGTGCCCTTCGTTACCTGGAATGAACTACTGTTATTGCTTGGCATTTTTCTTTTTGATCTTTTTTCCCTGTGCCTTCACACTGAAGCTCACAGCACCCGGCTCCCGCCGTCCTTGCATAGTCGAGTCTGTACCAGGTTATTTCGATGATGCTGGAGGAGTGGATGGCGGTTACTGGGTAAAGTTAGAAATTGTTTGCAGGGCTTTCCACATATAAATGGATGTAAGCCTCCCAATATTTCTAGGCAGTTCTTAGAGACACAGAGAGGCTAAGTAACCTGCCTGAGGTCACACAGGAATTGGGCGAAGCAGGAACTGAACCCAGGTGGTCTAGCTCAAGAGCCAACATTCTTAACTGCACAGGCCACAAAGAAGAAATCGAAATCTTTAATGACCCTGAGATAATTTCTAGGTTGCTCCTAGGGGCTCTTATTGTTGCTTAAGTATTTTTTAAAAATTCAGGAAATAAATCTAGTCTGGTCAAGCATGAAGCCATATTTTTTCCTTGTCAGGTGGCTTAGGCTCATGCCACCCACCGGAGTCCCTGTGTACGGCCACAGCAGCCAGATGGCCCCTCCCAGGCACAGGCAGGACAATAGCTGGTTTGTGGGGCAGGTGCAGCTCCCTGTGGGCTGTCGGCTTCTGTTGATACTGTCAAGCGTGGCCTGGTGTGAGGGCCCTGCGCCAGCACAGCTGGGGCTGGAAGCATCTGCGAGGAGAAGCCGGGAGGCCGGGGTAGCCGCCCTTGGCCTCCAAGGTGTCTGCATCCTCCAGGGGGAGGAGCTCCCAGGTGCAGACGGTGAGACATTCAGATGGTCCTGGGACCCACCTGCCCATCCTTGCCCTGCAGCCTGAGTTCTCAGCATCCTAGTGCCAGGACTCTGAGCAAGGATACTCTGACCTCCCAGGGCCTCAGTTTCCCCCACAGCAAATTGGAGAGAATGTTCTTTTAAGGGTTTCTACAGGAGTAAATGACAATGCATAAAATACTGCTTAGCGCAGTACTTAGCACAAACTGCTCTGGTTTCTTTTATAGATTAATTTTTGGGGAGGAAATACATCCACATTTTGCAGAATTTGAAAGGTGCAAGCTGTGCGCAGGGCAAGATCTCTCCTTGTACCCCGGTGGCTGTCTCCTCTTTCTGAGGCCCCGGTGCCCCCAGTTTCTCAGACATCCAGAGAGAGTCTGTGCTCGTTCTTGGGGTTGTGTTCATCGTCCTCGTTGCCATGATTATCAGCGTTACAATTTATGAAGTACTTGGCAGACTACTCAGTACATTTTAAATTCCCAGTAAATGATCAAGGCAGTTGTTACTATTGAACTTAAAAAGGCTTTGCATTTCGATTTTCCAAACAGGAAGTGATGCTGAATCGATCTTCTTGGAATTACTTACTTAACCAAATAGACCATTCCCCATTTCTGCCAAGTGAATCCCACCTTCCTATTTGACTTTTATTAAAGCTGTAAATGCTGTTCTAATGAATACAATTTTTGGAAACTGCATCAGGTGGATGTTTATTAAACCTTGGATTTTTCTGACCCTGGGCTTAGTGACCAAAGAAACCATCAGCATAAACTTGCTTTGTCCTTCATGTACCCATCTCTCCTTCCTCCATCCATCAGAAAAGTGACACAGTAAAGATTAAATCTGAGCAATAGATAGTGTCCACAAAAGAATGGTGCCATGGTTAAAATATAGCAATAAGTGTTGACTTAGGATTATGAGTGATGTTCTTCTTATTTTTTATTTATTCAACAAATATTGATTGAGCTTCTACCATATGCCAGGCACTGTGCTAGGTGCTCCCTGCTCAGTTTGGTCCAAGGAGAAACAGCACAGACATCCCCTGGGAGCTTGTGAAAAATACAGACTTTCAGGCCCCACTGCAACCCACTGAGTCAGAATCTGCATTGCACAGGATCCTGTGGTGGTTTGTGTGCACATTAGAGTCTGAGACACATTATTCTAGGACAGGAGTCATCAAATGATGACAGACAAATCTGGCCCACCACTTGCTTGTTCTAAGTAAAGTTTTATTGGCACACACCCACACTCATTTATTTACATATCGTCTATGGCTGCTTTTGTACTACCACAGCAGAGGTGAATCCTTACAACAGTGGCTTTATGGCCTGCAGAGCCTAGAATCTTTATATATTTTTGTTCTTTACAGAAAATGTTTATTGACTATAGAGGGAGTTAAGAGTAGTGAACAGAACAGACAAAATCCCCTGCTCTTACAGAGCTGCCATTCAGGTGGAGGGAAACATAAACACATTTACAACCTGTCAAATGGTTAAAAAGCAAAACAGAAAAACCAACAAGAAGATAAGAAAAATAAGGCAGGAATGGGGGATAGAAGACGACTGGGAGGTGGTGAGGATGCTATTTAGAGAAAAACTTCCTGAAGAGGTGACATTTAAACAGAATTTTGAGTATAGTGAGGGAGTCAGCTGTGTCATTATCTTGGCAGAAAGTGTTACGGGAAAGGGAATAGCCAGTGCTAAGGCCCTAAAGTAGAATCTTGCTTGGTGTCCACCTTGGGCATCAGTACAGAGGTAGGAACTTGGGGAACTCTTCTGCTTCTCACTGGGTGCAGTTGCACAGGCTGTGCACTGTACAAAGGCACAGCATGTCATGAGGGTGCCATTCACATTTGCATATTTATTAAGACAGTATTCTGACACATACCTGCTAAAGGTAGGGAGGAAGGAGATGTCTTTTGCTCATCTGCACAGAAGTGCCAGACAAGCTAGCAGTGACCCTGGTGATCAAATTCTTTAAAAGAGAAGAAAATCTGTGTTTGAATGGTTTTAGGTTAGGAACTTAGTCTTTGCACTGGTTGCTCGGCTCATTTGCATTACCTGCCCGGCCCCTAAGGTGGTTGGGTTTAGCCCTTGCCAGCAGGAACGGTGTTTCTGGCAGGCTGAAAGACATTGCTGTGCCATAATTTTCTTCATTTTGGGTGGGGGTTTTTGCTGCTTTCTCTTTCCCACCCTCCAACCAACCAGACTGCCTGGAGGAGGGGGAGTGGGGGGGGAGCACTGTTGGCTTCCTCCTCTGCCTGTGCCCTGCTGTGCAACCTCAGCCCACACACTGCTCTCTCAGCTGTGGGAGCCTCAGCTCCAAAACGAGTGGGCGGTGCTCCGGAAGCTCTCCTGCCTCTAGACTAACTCGATTCTGTGACTCAGAATAACAGGTATCACCTGAGCAGAAGTGCCTAGGTTTAGTTTTGCTCACTTTGAGGTGGGAGTTCCAGCTTCTCTTCAATTTGGCTTGCCTTAACTTGTAGTCCAGGTGGATTCATTTGGGAACTTGAAGCTATTTTTTTGAGTTTGAGGATGATTGAGCTAGAAGGAGACTTAGAAAGCATCTAGTTGAATGATCGGTATGTCTGATTCATACATCATTTTAATGAGAGCTGCAGCTACCATTTTACTTGAGGGATTCCTATGTGCCAGACCTTTTCATAAGCTAAAGTTGTCTCATTCTGAGTACTTGAGGTGTAGATATTGTCATCATCAGTTTGCGAGTGACCAAATAGAGATGTAGAAGATGATGTGAATTATAAAGACTGCACAGTGACTAAATTGGCAAAGCCACGACTCAGATCATCGAGAGGAGGGGTTAGGAATGTGTTAGGAATGTGTTATTTACTGGGTATGCACAATAGGTCAGACTAACTTACCCATTGTAATGTTATCAATTGGATCATGTTATCTTACAAATGAGAAAACTAAGCCCCAAAGAAATGTGACTTGCCCAGGGTAAGGCTTGTAGGAAGTAGAGCCATTTCAGATTTCTAGTCTCTTTCTTGTCCTCATCTACTTCTCTTTGCCTTGTGAATTTTACGTGCATCCTCTTTACGTGTTGGCATCTGCTATAGGTCTGTTCATCTGTGCCCAGGTGTGTATAGGGGGGTGTTGGTACTTTGGTGGCCATTGGCGCAACCATTTCTTACCTCCTCCTCTCTGCCACCTGAGACCCAGCTGTCATCCTCCCTTGTCCGGGTGACAGGCACAGGCTCCTAAGTGGTCTCTCAGCCTCCACTTGTGCCCCTCATCCAGTCTGTACCCCACACAGCTACCAGAGGATCTGTTCAGAATGTAACTCGGTCCATACCCCTCCCCTGACCCTTCCTGTGTCTCCCCTCACTCAGCACAGACAAAGCCCTGTGTCACCTGGTCCCTGCCTGCCTCTCTTCCTCACTCCCTCCTCTTCCACCCCTAGTGGCCTCTGTGCTGTTCCTCAAATGCTCCAAGTGGGCTCCTGCCTCAGGGCCTTTGCACGTGCTGTTCACAGCTCCCAACTCCACATGGCTCCTGTCTGTGCTTCATTCAGGTCTCAGCTTAATCGTCACCTCCTCAAAGAAGCTTCCTCTGATTCTTCTGTCAAAATAGATACCCTTTCTTTGCCAACCTTTGTCCTTCTACTTGGGTGGGTTGTTTTCTTTCCCTGTTAGTCTGGTAAGTTCTCTCTTCCCTCCCTGCCGCCCAAGCTCTCGTCCATCTATCACCCTCCACCATTTCTCCAGCCCAGCCTCAAGCCCAGGGCCTGCTGCACAGTAAGTGCTGGGTCTGTTGCATGAACGGTGACTGAGGGAGTGTCACCGCTGTTTCTTGGAGGCATCAGGGGGTCCCAGCGTGCCTCGGCCTCTCGGGAGTCCGGGTGGTGGATGTGCTGACACAGGCGGCTCCACGGTGGCCTTCCTGTGCCAGAGGAAGCTGAGGAAGGAAGTGACAGCGATTCAGAAGGACCCGTTCAGTTCACTGGGACGTGCCCAAGCTTCCCCTGGCCCTCGTGTCTGTGGCCAACATGACTTGGGCCCGCCTGGGGCAAACAGAAGTCGTGACTTGATGGAATAGGCACAAGTTAGTTTTATGATGATTAAGAAGAAGAAAAAAAAACCCCTTATTTTTCACTTTCCTTTTTTAATCAAGAAGTATGCTGTGGGTGTTCCCTTGTGGTTTTTCAGTCAAAGAGAGTATTGTTTTTGAGCTCTGAGTTCCCCCTGGGGCTTCAGCTTGCGTGTGTCTAACTTTAACTTTGAACTAACGCTTTCAGGGCTGTGCTAGGATCGGGGGTCCTGGGTCTATCTCGGAACAAGGCAGTAGGCTTGTTTATTGTGTCCAAAGCGTGCCTCCCAGATCTCGCCCCATCTTCTTCCTTTTCCGAGTCACCCCCTCCCCGGCCATCCTGCCTGTCCTCCCGGCTGTCCCTCAGCCCTCCGTGAGCAAAGGGGGGCCGGGTCTGTCGGGTGGGAGACGGGAGCTGCAGAGATGGGACTTGCGTGATGTCCATCACGAGGTGCGGTGGGCCAAGCTGTGCCCACCCTAACGTGGGCTCGTGTGCAGGGATTGAACTCAGGTGGTTTAGGGGTTGCACCAGGGGTTGCACCCAAGTAATCTTGGGGAGAAAAAAAATGCAGCAAAGTGTTGTACAAAAATGGGATCTTACTAAGTTCAGACCGTGCCCCCAGCGCCACTCTGCGAGTGTGTCTCTAGAGCAGGTTCTCTCTCGTATGTGCTCTTGCTCTTCCTTGCACACTTGCGTGCCTCTGTCCTCACTCGCTTTTTCTTTTCACGTTTATTTTTTGGTGGATTTGTTATTTTTCTTGCCCAGGAGCAGAAGGATTGGCTGTGGACCTGGCGGTTGGAGTTGTGAGGCAGGGGCGTTTCTGCCCTCTCCCTGGGCGGGGGCACCGCCTTGGAAATGCATCATCAGGCGGAAGTGGGACTTGGGGAAGCTGTGACTAGTTGGGGACCTGGGTACGAGTCCTCACGTGTGGCCAGCCCCTGGTCCCCTGTCAGGGCCAGGATGAGAGTAACATTTCATCATCTCTTGAACCCATCTGCAAAAGCCCAGCCGAGCTGTTGAGAACAGAGTGGATTCTAACCCTCACCCCCACTGCCCTGGGGCCTTCTAGGAGGTCAGGTTGGGCAACATCATTCATTCAGTCAGCAACTATTTACCAGTGTCAGCTGTGCATCCTGGATAAAGGGAGAAATGAGCTCAGTCCCTGCCTTCAGGGAGCATGCAGTCTGCTGGGAGAGACAGCTAAGGAAATAAGCAAGGTCACAAGGCGGGCAGCTGAACAAAGAGGTTCATAGCAGAGGGATGAAGCCAGACAGCCTTGGTTCAAATCCTGGTTCCATCACTTGCTGTGTGACACTGGGCAAGTTACTTAACCTCTCTGTGCCTGTAAAGTAGGATGATGATAGTACTCAAAAAAGAGATGACCCTAAAGCATTAGGCAGAGGGCCTGACGTTGGATAAAGGTTAGCCGTTCTTATTTGTTTATAGAGCTAAGAGCCATAACAGACAGAAAAGGGCTATATAATAGAGCGGGTAGTGAGACCCAGGGAATCTGGGGGGCAGCTTTCTGGAGGAGGTGACATTGGAGTGGGGGGGCGGTTACAGGATGTAAAGGAAGAATGAATGGCGCAGGCGGCAGGAACCGCTGCTTATGTGCAGAGACGAGAGATCAGTCTGAGAGCTCAGGGCCCGAGTCTGTCCACAGATGGATTTTGACTCGCTCAGGGCTTGACACAGCAGTTGACACTAGTGACCCACATTTACAATTGGGAGATTTCTCCTACAAAGTTGGAGTTCAAGCACAGAGGATCTGGCCACACTGGGCCTGTGTCCCGCAGGCAGGTGTGGGCAGCTGGGTGGTGGCCCTCCCTTTAGACTGGGCCTGGGCTCCCTGGCGTCCTCGGCACCGACAGGCCCAGTTGACTCGTCGCCCGGCTCCTCTGGGCGGCTCACTGGTGACCCCTGGGCAGGGGGTTAGAAGCTCCTTTGGGAAGAGATTAGAAAAAGGAACCCAGACCTTGCTGACGTTGCTGCCCTGGGCGTTCGCTCAGACGCCTCTGTTTACTACCGGAAGGGCACTTGCAGCTGCAGAGCTGGCCCGCCGCATGTCGTGGCCGCCTTTGACGAAGAATGGGAATGCGTTCTGACCCGCAGATTTCCCGCAGGCGCCACGGAGGGATCATCGAGGCCTGAATTAAGTTCCTCTTTAGGCGGCACGCCCGCATGGACCTGGCCGGGCAGTTGATGTGCGCTCTCACACCCGGGCGTGGGGATGGGGCGCCTTTGTTGTTGGCTTCAAACACAGAAGGTAACGGGCCAGAACTCCACGAATTTATACGAGGGCGCAAGTCAGTTTTCCTCCGTCCCTCCAAATCCCACGCTTGGTAAAAAGCGAGTGCCGTGGAATCTGTTTGCATCCTACCAGTCAGCAGAGGAAACCCTGCTTCCCAGCTGGGTAAGACAGATCCCCAGATAGAGAGCCCATGTGTGTGGACTTACACAGCAACAGGCTGCATCTCAGTCACTGAAGACGGAATTTGTCTACGCCCCCCGCCCTATAAATTGTGGAGAAGCTGCATCCTCGTTGAGGTGAATCTGTGGTTGCGCTCAGATCCCTTTAAGACAGGAGGCTTTGGGGCCGGCCGGGATTCGGGTCCCACAGAGTTGGGCTGGGTCTTACTCCGCCCATCTGGAGGCCCTTCCCAGTGGCACAAGGCCTGTCTGGTGACTGATCGTCCATTTGGGAGCTGTGCTGGCCTCGTTTCCAAGTGTGGATGACTTGCAGGAGGTGGGCACGCCCACTTGCAGTCACGTTCAGGACAGTTCGTGGCTGTCCTCCTGGTGACAGTTTTTCTCAGTTGACAGAGGACTTCAGAGTTTGAGCCCAGAGTTGGACCCAGGGCCTCGATAATCCTTAAGGAGTTAAGAGTGAGCTTTTCCTTCTTGCGACAAACTTCTTTTCCCTTGCCATCAAAGTGTTCTTCCTGGCAGAGTGTGGCCTTTCAGCCTGTCACTTCCATGCTGTTGGGGGGTGAGACCCCCCCACTGTGAAGTGCCTGGCAGGGGCCCCCTCGGTGGTAGCGAAGTTCCAGCCCCCGGCCCCGCAGGTCCTTAGCCTCAGAGTTCAGGATGCAGCTGGATTCGCCTCTTCACCAGGGCAGGTTGCAGACGCTAGGAACAAAAATCTGAAAATAGTAGCAGAGGAAAAGGGCTTTTGGGCATTAAATAAAGTTGGGGGATGGAGCCACAAGCTCTCCAGAGTGCAGTGTGCGTGAGTTACTGATGTGTGCTATTAATACTTTTCCACTTGAAAGTAAAAGGAAAATGTTTCAACATGGAGGAAATAGGAGGAGCAGGTGTAGCAGAAAAGCAACCAGCCGGGCTTGCTTTTGATTCCTAGTTGTGCCCCTTCTGAGCTGGGCACGGTAGGCAGCTTGCTTACCCTCTCTGAGCTAACATATAGAAACAGTGGCTGGCACAGAGCTTGGCATGGGGGAGGAGCAGGGCGCTAGGGCCTTGTCTTTCCTGTGTGTCCATATCCCAGGGAAGACTAATAACCAGACAAATTAGTGGCGACGTGGAGATGGCTTGGAGGAGGTTTGCAATGGGTGACGATGGTGGTGATGATGGTAACTGGTGACATTTACTGAGCGCTTACTGTGTGTTAGGTGCTGTTCTAAGCACTTTTCCTGTATTCTGTCATCTGATCCTCACCCCCGTGAGGTGGGGCTTTATTGTCATTCCCCTTGTACACGTGGGGGCTTGGAGGTGGGGCTGGTGTTCTATGGCGCTGACGAGTCTTGGATCTGAGACGTGAGGAAGCGGTTGGTCACGGGCACCATGTTCTGGGCCGGCTCTTCGCTGGGTGTCTTGTACATGTCACAGTGGGCGGTGTCTACGCGGGGACCTGGTGCTGAAGTCGGCACGGATGAGAGCATCATGCATGGACTCAGTTGCCGTGGATCCTCTGGACTCTCTGAGCGCACCCCCGCTTCGCAGGGCGTCGGCCCAGTCTTTCCCCGCGGTGGCATCGGGCCAGGCTGCCGCCGCTTCAGAGGAGCTTCAGGTGGAGTTGCTGCTGCGCTTGGGGTCCTGGTGAATGACACTCGTACTTGGGGTGAGAGATGCCCAAGGAATGAGAGGACAGTAGACTCACCGTGTCCATCGGGGACTCTGCCCCCACGAATGGGAAGGTGAGTGGAACTGTCTGCAGGATCGACACCGTGTCTCTAGGATGTCATCGGCTTCACGTTGCTCAGATGTGACCGAATGCCACCTACCCTCATTCCATGCCCACAGCAGCCGCGGGAGAAAACAATGAGAATCACAGCAGTGCAGTTGAAGGACGTCAACTGAGCACTTACTATGTGCTGACATTGGCTCTAGAGCTGCACATGTGCCAAGTCGTTTAATCCTGGTAACTGGTCGGTGCTCTTTCCGTCTTGCACGTGTGCAAAAGCACTTTCGGAGGGTCCGAGTGACCTGCCCGAGGTCAGCAGCCAGCCAGTCCAGCAGTTGGGACTTGACCTTGGCTTGGCCAACTCCCAAGCCCCTGGTGGGTTCTGCTGCTTCGGAATCTCCTTTTCTGGCTTCCCGATGGCAAAACCAGCACCCAGACGGTTTTGGTGACTGTGCAGCTGCCACATGGTTAGCCAGAGGCCCAGGCTGGGAGAGGTATTATCGCACCCTCCTTGACACTGCGGCCCCTGCGCGGGTGCTACGGTGCCGTGCGCACGTGGACGCATCGGTGACCATGGGACACAAGGCGACATGAAAGGAACACGCTCGGCCTTGGCGGGGTCCAGCCCGGGCGCGCACTTGGCGGCGGTTGAAAGGGAAGCGCCCGATAAGGAGACGCTTTATCAGGCCGCTTGACAGGCCGCGCTTCCTCCCCTCTGTGCGTGAGCCTTAAACCCCTTCCAAGCGGCCTGGCGCGCAGCCTCGGCCCTCCGCGCCCCGGGCGCCGGTGGGGGGAGCGCGGCGGCGGCGGCGGCGGGGCGGGCGGTGGGTGCCAGCCCTTTGAAACCACCCCGATTGCCGCGCACAGCCCCTTATCGCGGCCCCTGCGCGCCGCCGGCCGGAAAAGGGAAGCGCGAGGCGGAAAGGCTTTCTCCTGCGGCTTTTGTGTTTGGTTCACATTAAATGAGGCCGGGCGGGGTTTTTGTTGTTTGTTTTCCCACTTTTCAGCGAGAGGATGATGGATGACTCCCGGCGCCGGGCGCCCTGGGGGTGGCGCGCCACGCCACGCCGCACTCACGCACGCTCCCGCCCGCGATGGGGCAGCCTCCTCTGCGGCTCCTCTGGACGCCCCGGGCTGTGGTGCCAGCGTGTGGAGGGCTGTGAATTCGCTCTCGCAGGGGCCCTGGCAGCCCGGGCCTCGTCTAGACAGGAAGATGTGTAATTGGATTTAAAGATGAGGCTCTCGCTCCTGCTGGGTGAGAAGCCCAGAGCACTGGGGCCGAGGTGGTTTGGTTGGTGGTGTGTGCCCGTGTCTGGGATGCGCAGGGATGCGGCTTGCCCCGGGCCTGAGGGGTGCACGAGGGCGTCCATGGCACCGCTGGGGGGAGTAGGTGCGTGCCAGTGGGGTGGGCCATAGCAAGATCCTTACACCCTCGCACGGGGAGTAGGACTGGCGCAAGGGGCGTGTGCGTGCGTGCATGTGTGTGTGTGTGTGTGTGCGTGCGTGCGTGCGTGCGTGTGTGTGTGTGTGTGTGTGAGGGATCGGGGGGTGGGGAATATTCTCAACCGGTAAATGTGAAAATCAATGGGGAAAAAAGAGAGTGAGAGATGTGCAGACTGATGCCCGAGTAGACGTGCACACAGATGGATGTGCGTAGGGACCCGCATGTGCCCAGGGGTGTCCCTGGCGGGTTTATACCGGCTCATGAGAGCTGATTGTTAACATTTCAGGACTTCTGCATTTTACTGTAATCTGTGCTCCTGA
The DNA here is from genome assembly GCF_020740605.2 of Lemur catta. Taxonomy (NCBI): domain Eukaryota; kingdom Metazoa; phylum Chordata; class Mammalia; order Primates; family Lemuridae; genus Lemur; species Lemur catta. The sequence goes on along the minus strand of NC_059144.1, from coordinate 42,418,308 downwards.
GGTTACTGACATCCCTTGTGTCCGTGTGGGGGAAATAGCATGTGATGCTACCGTACATGTCATCCCAACTCCATGTGCAGCGACGTCACGTTGGTAGCTGGAAATCAGCCATCGTGGGAGGATTTACACCACGGACGTGGGTGGTAAACACGATACACCAAGATTTTTTCCTTGGAGAACTGGTTGTTTAAACATTTATGGGCCCACCATTGTAGGCCCTTCAGTTGAATGTGCACACATGAGCAGGGAAGATAAGAGAGACAGTCAGAAAAGCTATCTGAACAAATGCCATTTTTAGTTTCAGGAAAATATGTCACATTTTTATACATTGGTTGATTTTCTGCTTGCTTCTGTGAACACAGGACCGTCTCCTAGCACATGGCAAGGCAGTGGTACTTTTTCTTCTCCCAGTGAAGGGTCTTACCTTCTCGAGCCCTTTTGGAAAGATGTCTGGGCACTGACACCTTTTCTTAACAGCTTTATTGATGATTTACTGGTTCTGGAAACTACCCACTCCGGGGGCTTCCCCACCCTGGTTCTGCTTGTGTCTGGCACCTGTTTTAATGTACTTTGTATGCTAGTCTGGTGTTCTGCAAACTGGTTCCCTGGGGAGGGGACCATTTTGGTTAATTTTGTGCTACTTAGCATTTTTAGCATGTGTGATTATGTCAGGGACACCTTTCTTTTGTTGTGTATTTGTGTACACCTTCGATTTCCAACTGGTGCCCCTGGTTTCCTGTTTATAGTAGTGATGTGAAGTTGCTCTTAAATTTCTGTAACTAAAGATGGGAATTAGATTTCAAAGAGAAAGACTGAGTAAGTAATAGTTCAGTAAAAGATGAGGAATGTGGCTGGAGAATGACTCAGGCGTGGGAAACAGGGTTATGGCTATTTGTGGCTGTGCTTTCTTGCCCCTTCAGAGAGAAGAGGAACAGAATACCATATAGTTGTCAAGAGAATGGGCCATGGAGCTAGACCTGCTGGATTAGAATCCTGGCTTCTGTCTTCCTGGCTGTGTGACCTTGAGCAAATTGCCTAACCTCCCTGTGCCTCAGTTCTCTCTTTTATAAAATTATAGTGCATCTCTCATCAGTCTGGGATGAAGATTGATAGGTATCAGTCAGCACTTAGAACAATGCCTGATATTTAGCAAGCACTCGATACATTATTAGCTGCTGCTGTCATTGCTATTATGATTCATTCTAGTATCTCCTTATTATACAGATTTTCCCTAGCGTGGCTCTTTTTGTGAATAGGTGGCACTCAACAAATACTTGTTGACTTGAATTGAATTTAAAATTTTTAGAAGCTGCCAGGCCTGGCACCTCTCAACCAGGAAAAAGCAATTCGGAAACCAGACAGAAAGTAAGCAGCGATTTTATTTCTAGTGAGCACCATCGTCATCCCTGCATGTGTCAGACAGTTGTCCTTGCCCCACTTCACCTCCCCTTTTGGGAATACCTTTCTAGATACTCATTCGGACTGTGAGTAAGAAGCCCAGAAGACTCCCAGACTGACTGGGGTGTCGTTACTGGGTATGTTTCTCAGTAGTAGGATCGTTTAACTTTTTGTACGTGGCAGTTTTTTTCAGATTCATTTTCAGCACTGGCTTTTTAGACAAATCATTTTTTAATGAAGCCTTTTGTAAAGCAGACTTGTACACTGATACATCTGCTATTTGTACCTTGAGTTTGTTTAAACTGAGGCTCACCTAAGCATGGTTGTCTTATTCTCATGGAAATGCAGTTGAGGAGACCATGAAGGCCTCGAGGACTTGATATTATGGTGATGGGATGATGGATCTTTCAGTTAGACTTAGGTTTAGTTGCATCTAACAGAAAATCCCAAATTTTCTGTCCATCCAAGAATTTATTTTCTAACGTAGAAAGTCTACAGGTTTAGAGGTGGGTAGTCCAAAGTGCTATGACGTCATCAGGAATCCAGGTTCCTTCTGTCCTCCTGTTACACTCAAGGTTACACTCCTGGTCCAGAGTGATTGCTGGAACTCCAGCCATTGCATCCACGTTCCAACTAGTGGAATTCTAAGGAGGAAAGGAGACAGGGCAAGAGGGGCCCACTCGCCAGCTTGGTGAGCTTCCTCCCAGGAACAGTTCTGTGAGTCCCTTGCACACTTCTGCTTACATCGCATCGGGCAAATCTAGTAATGTGGCCATGCTCACCTGCAAGGACACTAAGATGTGTAGACTCTGAGCTGGGCTCGTTGCCACCTGAGGTAATCGGGGTCCTGTTACTGAGGAAGGGAGACTGGATAATGAGTGAGAGTAAGTGGGCTCTGCCACAACAGATAACTTTAAAAAAGATACTGTAATGCTGTTTTTATAGTAAAATTTTAAAGTTTTGGGAGACGTGGTGTGTTGTTTATTATCTGATTTCTCATAGCCTGTGGTCTAGAGAGGTGAGTATTAAACTTGTAGTCATGACAGGGCTTTGGGAGAGGCCCCTGGAGGATGGTAGGACAGGAGAGGTCTCTGGTGCTAGATAGTCCCCAGGGACCTTTGAGATTCTCTTTTGTGAGCCTGTACCCAGAGGTCCGAACTCCAGCCTTCCCGTTAGCGAGCCCCGTCTGTCCTTTTCAGTGCTAAGTTTCCAGTGCCCACGACTCCAAGCGGCACATCGTAGGTGCTTTATCCACAGTTAGTCAAAGACTAAGTGAATCTGAGCCTTGGTTTCCTCATCTATAAGATCCAAATGAGCACCCTTGTCCTTGCAGTCTTTGTAGATAGGGAGGGCATGTTCTCAAGCCACAGAGAAAGTCAGTGCTCGGCAAGGTATGGCTATTTTTACTTATTTAATAAGTTTTTAAAATTTATAGTAAAGGTAATATATGCTCAGTGTAGAATATATAGAAAATACAGACTACTCATTATTTAGGCCCCTATGTGCCAGGCTCTGAGCCCCCACAGAGTGTTCATTCCAATGAGGGGACAGACATTGAGCAGGTTAAACCACAAACAGGATCATTTTAGATTGTGGTGAAGCATTTTGAAAGGAAGCAATGGATGATATGAGAGAATGCCTGGGGAGGGGGGTTATTTTATATTGGGGTACTGGGGAGAATCCTCTCCAGGGGTGAGTTCATTTAAGTCGATATTTGAATAATGATAAGGAACCAGGAAGGTGAGAATTAGGGAAAGGTCATTCCAGATGGAACAGCAAGTGCAAAGGCCCTGAGGCAGGGTGAGTTTGGCTGTTTGAGAAATAACAAGGATACCTGTGTGGCTGCCTGCAGTGGATAAGCGAGAGAAGGTAGAACTCAAAGCTGGAGAGAGAAGAAAGAATCAGATGGTGCAGGACTTTGCAGGGTATGCAATTTGTATTTAATTCTTTACGTACCAAGAAGCCATCGGTGGTTTTTAAGTAGGGAAGTGATGTGGTCTTATTTGCTTTTGAAAGATCCCTCTGCCTGGCTCAGGAGACTCTATTTAGGATGGGGACAAGAGAAGAGGTGGAGATTAGGGGGTGGATACAGTGGTCCAGGTGAAAGACGTGGGGCTGGGACCCGGGGGGGTAGAAGAGAGGGTGGGAAATGAGGGGTTCTCTGAAGGTGCTACTGACATGTTGTGTTGGACTAGGGGTCATATTTCAACGCAGATGTTCTGCATGAAAAGCCCCCTCCCTGCAAATGTTAGTTTAATTTAAGAATGGTTCTCAATGGGGGTGATTTTGTCCCCCAGGGGACAATTTTTGCATCACAGCTAGAGAGGGGGTACATATACGCACCTCGTGGGGAGAGGCCAGGGATGCTAATAAACATCCTCCAATGCACAGGGCAGCCTCCCCCAAAACAGATTATCTGGCCCCAATCAATAGTCAGCCGTGGTCAGTCATACTGAGGTTGAGAAATCTGATTTACTAGATTTTTGCCCCCGTATCTTAAAGAAATTATGGGATAAGGATAATTCCAAATGTGAGCGTCCATCCAGAGGGTACCCGATTTTTCGCCAAAGGGATGTGTAGTCATTATTCCGGAGAGCAGCTTTCGGCTTCACATGCCTGCCCTGAGCACGCTCTGCTGAATGAATGAATGACTAAACGAAGGAGCGAGCGAACTTGGCCGCGGCCTGCCGGCGAGGTGAGTCAGACTGGGTCGGCCCACAGGCTTCCGCCGTGTTTGTGGGAGCCAGGCCCCGCTGCACACAAGAACGGGCTCCTTGTTCCTGAATGATGCGTTTGTTGATCTGCCAGGGAGCCCCGCCTCTCCCAGGTCACCGACGAGCCGGTCTCAGCGCCGTCTGGCCTGCGCACAGTGCGGGAGTTATGCACAGAGCCCTCCAAAAACCCACCCTTTGAAACGAAAGAAACTGGATCTCAGAATCCCAAAATAGAGTGCGGAAAGGTACACATCACGTCTGCCTTCTCCTTTTTTTCCCCCTTGTGGCAAAAATGACTCAGAATTTTTGGTCTGGATCCAGAGAGACCTGCAGAGCCTTCAGCGTGGGGGCAGGGGTATAATTTGATTGGGAATAACTCACCTTTTTCATGCCTGAGCTGGCTCAGCCTGCTGCCTTGCATTTCCCAGGTCCCGACTTTTGCTACTCTGCCACGTCGGGGGTCTCTTTGCAGCTTTTGGCTGTAGTGGGGGAGGGGAGGCCAGAGCTTATGCCTAGTGCAGACGTCGTGTCTCGGGCAGAACATTTACATTAAGCTGCACTGCAGTTTCCTTGGGGTGTTGTATCAGTGTGTTCTGACGGCTGCCACCAGGCTGGCACTTCGGGATTCCTCTCCCAGCAGCCCTGGAGCATCCACACGCTGCAGCCCCAGGTACCCCCTCCTGGGCATTCAGTCCCCTCCCCAGCCCCTGCTTCTCCCAGAGCACAGGCCCTTGCAGACAGTACACACCTTGTTCCTTAATGTCAGGCCAGTGCCCCGAGTGACAAACTCTGGGGAAATGTTTTTGCAGGGTGCTTCCCCCTCATCGTCTGATCTTTGTGTGAGCACAGGGGCAGCGGGGAGCATTGCCTGGGCCTCTCTTTTCTCGCCCTGTCTCCACGAGGCTGCCAGGTTGCTGTACTTTCGAATCAGTCCTGAGATTATAAACTTCGTTTTTCCAGCCCAAGTTTGTCTCCTCTCCTGACTTCCAGTGTAATTGGCCTGGGATAATATGTCTCTTTCACGGTGAGACACATTCCTGCAGACTGGCTCAAATGGTAGTGCATTTATGCAGACTCCAAACGCTGGGGATTCTCTTCCAGACATGAATAAGCCTCCTTTCTCAGAGTCACTGGAGGATGAATCACTTGGCAATATGTTGATCCACATAGGAACCCAGAATCAATCTGTTCATTTATTTATCCAGCAAATATTTGTTGGGCACCTACTAGATGCCAGGTACTGTTCAAGGTGCTAGGACAAGCTTACGTTTTAGCGTGTGTGGGTGGGGACAGACAATAAGCAAATGCATAAAATAGCACTTACCACTGTCAGGAAGGAAATAAACAGGAAGGTGTGACAGAGTGACGTTGGGGGAAGTTCTACATCAGCCAGGCTGCTCAGAGAAGGCCCTGCGTTTAGGCTGAAACCTGAAGTCAAGGGCAACCAGCTGTGGGAAGACGAATGTTCTAGGCTGAGGGCATTGCATGTGCAAAGGCCCCGAGGTAGGAACAAACTCAGTCTTTTTAGGGAGCAGCAAGGAGGCTGGCGATGTGGGCCAGGAACAGATCATGCGGGGCTTTGGAGGCCGCAATGAGGAGTTTGGGTTTTATTCTGAAGACACCTAAGGATTATTCCATCTTAGAGCTGAAAGACAAGACAACCTTCAAGATTATATCTTCCAAGAACTGAGACCAGACTAGAGGAATTTAATTGCCAAAAGTCACCCAGCCATAGATGAAAGAAGATGAATGGAAGTTAACCTTATTGAGTGTGTGGTACATGCTTTAGACACGCCCCACTCGGTCCTCCCAGGACATAAACCCAGAGAGTCGGACCCCATGGCTCAGGCTGTTGGTCTCAATGTTAGGCCGGCTCTACACAAGAGGACAACAGAGAGAAGACGTGAAAAGTACTTGTTTGGCATCTTAAACAAAACAAAACACCCAGTTCTACCCACATATTTTAGGCTTGCATATTTTAACCCAGTGCTTCCAGGCTCATCTCCTTTATGACTCAGTCACTCTTTGGCCCAGGGACACAGTAGGTCAGGATGGGATTGCTGGTGGGCGCCTGGGGCTGAGTTGACGTTTCTGTCGAGTGGACCAGAAGCTGGAGGTTGAGGGTGGAGAGGGGTGGGTGAGAGCAGAGAAGGGAAAGTTAATGTCTCCAGCCCCTGGGGGAGGGGGCAAAGTGGTCCAAGCTCTTTACCCAAAGACCCCCCGGGGCTGTGGGTGGAGAGGAAGGGGTGCAGCACTTGGTCCTGATTCCCATTAGGCTAATGTGCCTTGCCTCTCATCTCTCCACTCTGGTTTCTAGGCTTCCTCAGGCTTTCAAATGTGGACATGGTAATTGGAAACAAATCTAGCATATTTCAGGCCATCAAGCCTCCCGAGTGAGCGTGCTTGCTATGCGGTAGATATGTCTGTTTTTAATTTCCAGTGATGTGAGAAATACAGAATGACTCGATTCTTAATTTAGAACACGGAGAGAGACTGACTGGTTTGGTTTTCGGGCCCATCCAGAACATCTAATTCCCTGCTTGCGGTGCCTCATGTGATTTCCAAGTGCACCACTCTCAGCAGGCGGCTGGTCACCGTGGTCTCCTGCTAGCCTGGAGACACATCCGGCAGGGGGGATCCCCGCTGGGTCAGAAAGCAGACGCGGGGCTCCCTCTGCATCACACCTGGAGGTGCTGTCACCCCTGTTTGGAACAGGGCAGCCCAGGTCAGGCACCAGTTGTCCAGCCAGCCGAGACCTGCCCACACCCAGCAGGACAAGGCTCTGTGACACAGTTGCCCAAGCTGGAGAGCAGTTGGTGTGGGCGGCATAATAGCTCTTTGTCACGGGAAGGGGGAGGGTCTGGAGACACTGCAGCTGCTCCGGCCGCTCCCGAGTAGCCTTGCTCGTGGGCCAGGCACCTGCGTGGTGCTCCGGGCACTGAGGCTGCCCAGTGGACAGGACAGACGAGGCGCAGGCCTCGGGTGCTGACGTCCTAGTAGGGGAGGCAGCAACGATCAAATGACTGTATTGTGCAGTGTCGGGGTGGGAGGTGTCAGGTGGTGACACAATGTAAAGCAGGGTGTGTGGATGATGAGTGAGAAGGGTGTGGGGCGTCCTATGGGGTGGGGTGGTCCGGGAGGCCTTCTCTGATGAGGGGGTCGCATGAGGGTGGGTGTGAATGAAGAGGGGTGGGCCCTGTGGGTGGCCGGCAGAGTTTTCCAAGCAGAGGGCAAGACAAGTGTCAAGACCGTGGGGCGGACGCCTGCCTGGTGGGTGCCCGGCTCGCTCGAGGGCCACAAGGCCAGCGTGGCTGCCGTGGAGGGAGAGGGGGAGGGAGAATGGGGCCAGGTCTTATGGGATCTTCTGAGTCTTGTTAAGGACTTTGGCTTTTTGGTGCAAGTAAGATGTTTGCTGTTGGGGGGATTTGAGCCGAGGAGCCGCAAGCTCTAAGTTACAGTTTCAAAGATCTTTCCAGCTGCTGCGTGGAGGAGACTATGGGGGGGATGGGGTGGGCAGGGGTGGAAGCCAGAGACCAGGCCCCCCTGACCATGGCACTGGGGTGGAAGAGGTGGAGGAGGCAAGGGGGACAGACTGGAGTGGGATTTAGAGACAATTGGCAGGACTTTGAGATGGACCCAATACGGGGTTGAGGCAGAGGGAGGTATCAGGAATTAGGGTCTTTACTGGAGTGGTTGTTACATGCTCACGTGTCATGATAGGAGATGCTCGTTGGCATGACTGAGTCAAGTCATGGACTAAGTGTGCCTGGTCTGTGTGTGTGTGTGTGTGTGTGTGTTGGGCATATATGTGCTGCAACTTTGGTATCCAAAAATAAATGCAGAATTTGGGATCCTGTGTGTTTATAAAACTCTCCTCCCCACGTGCTATGTGGCCGTGGGGAATTGCAATACCCACCTCCCCCCGTGGGCCTTTCCCTTTTTTCAGAGAGAAATCTTTGAGGATGACAGCAATTTCCTAATATTCAAAATTCAACAAAAATGCTACTTAACGTCGTTAATGTTTTATTTTGGTAAAACTCAAAACAGTTTGCTTGGCCAGTTGCCATTTTGGAAATCAGTCCCACATTTCGGATCTGAGTTGTCCAGCTGAGAGTGTTTAAAAAGCTCTGAGCAGAGTTGATAAAAGAGTCATTTTCAAGAAGTGCCACTTGCAAGAGTTCTCTCTGCAGTGTTTCTGATGGGGGACAGTTGGGAACCACCTAAACGTGCCACTACCTATAGGGGTTAATTAAAGCTGTGGGCCGCAGGTAGGATGGAAACGCTAGGGCCGGGGCCGGGTGGGGGACGTGAGGCGTTAGCCTGACCCTGAGAGTGACACCCCCTGAGTCCTGTGCCCGGAGCACCTCACTGGCCCTGGGCTAGTCTGAGCCCTGGGCAATACTGTGCAGTCATTTGAGATTATCTCATAAAACAGGATTTAATGACAAGAGGAAATAGTCACTATATTTGTAAGTGGAAATGATACATAAAGTAGAATGCCAAAAATGTTTATCTGTGTGCCTGGAAGAAAAGTCTGAAAGGGTAGATAATTTTAGTTTGACGGGGAGGAATACACTTTAGTGATCTATTGCACAGAATGGTGACTAGAGTAAATAATAACGCATTGCATATTTCAAAATTGCTAAAAGTAGATTGGAAATGTTTTCACCATGAAAAAAATGAAAAGTATGTAAGGTGAGGATTTGCTCGTTAACAATCATGCCACAATGTAAATACGGATCAAAACATCACACACTGTGCCCCATAAATATATAATATACACAATTACTATTCGTCAATTAAAAGTAAGAAACATAAAATGAACAGTAAAACAAACGAGAATGAAAGAAAAGTTTGGAAGGATGTACACTGAAGTGCTTACTTTGTGGAGGGCATCTTCTTTATTATAGTTTGTCTCCTTTCCCTGCAATGAATGAACCCTTATTACTTTATAACAAGAAAAAGGAAAAGCAAGAATCAACAAATGTTGATGCCCTTTTGTCTTTGCGTCAGAACAGTTACTAATAAATTGGTGCTAAGAGTGGGCTGAGCTTGGCTGTGGGGATGGGGGATGAGTCCGACTGGCCTTCTCTGGGACATCGTGGGTCTTTGAGATGTGCAGACCATGCTTGTTTGCATCCGATGGCTTTTGCTGAGCCTGTAGGATGGACCTGCCTGTCTAAACGTGCAGAGTGCAGACTCACGGGGAGCTTTGCCTCTTTCTGAATCAGAAGTCAGCCACGAGACAGAGCACGCAGGCAGGGCTGGTGGAGGCTGTCGCCGTGCGATCACTTACGAGCTGTAGGATGGCGAGCAGGTTACTTCACCCGGCTGAGCCTCGGTTTTCTCACCTAAAAGGGGTAACACTGCTTTCCTCTGAGCCTCGTGCAGAGATTAACTTAGCCGTGCTTGCCAGCAATCAGAATATACTGCGCAGAAAAATCTTCACCTATGGAGGATGCAGAGTTTCCATGTGACGAGGTTGGACGTATGGGGAGGATGTTTAAATCACAAATCACTTGATCTTCCTTAGATCTGATTTTCAAGTAGCTGAGCTGGCAAGGGGACAGAGTAGATGTCCCCAAGCCTGCAGTTTGCATGTGGAAGTCACGTCGAGCTGCAGCACAGGCCTGCACCCCCACGCACGCCACGGACGCTCCCTGCACGTGCATTCAGCTCTTCACGGTGTGCTCTAGAAACACGCCTCCTTCCTGGAAACTCTTCAGCTGCCTGGGAAATTACAAGAAGCAGAAAACTTTCGCTCTCGCCTTGGCTGCAGGAAGTAGAGCCTGCTGTGCTTTGGAGGCCGGCTGCATTGCAGCGGGTGTCTGCTCTGCCCGCAGGGTGATCTTGCTTGTCCAGCCAGCAGGAAGACTTCACCTTCGGAGAAGCCTGGGAAGGCCACACCGAAGTCTCCTGACCAAGGTCTCACTAAAATGGGGACGACGGGGAGTTTGGGACCTTGAGGGCAGATTATGTCATCTCAAGACATCAGGTTCTATTTGCAAAACCCAAATCACTCAGTTTTTGGAGAAGCAAGTAAATTGCTAGTAGTAAAAGCCTTGCAGGGCTGGCAAGGAAGGCTCTTCCAGAATGAACCTGAACAGTCAGAGCTCTGGGCACGTTGTCCACCTTCTGGGGGAGTGGGTGGGATGCGTCCTTTTCACGCTGGATGGCAAGGTTGCTTTGCCCGGGCCCTCCTCCTCCCAGCGCTCCAAGTCAGCGACTGCTTAGCCCGCCCACGGGGAAGACTGGAATTAGTAGTCCCTGGGCTTTTTCACACAGGGGCTGATTCGGGTCGTTTCTCACTTTGTGAGTCGTTCACGTTCGCTCTTTGCCCTCCCATTCCGCTCCGTAGTCAACTCCCTGTTTCGATTCGCATCATCCTCCGATGACAAGGACAATTCTTGTTTTGTGGGCTCCTACTGTGTGCTGTGCTTTGGCACCCAGCAACGGTCATCCTATTTAGTGTTTTGAAAGAGGCCGGGGGAGTGGGAGGTGACGTCCCTTTTTGATTGGAACGCGGAAACTCACGAGAGGAGAGCAATGGCTTCAAAGTCTCCCAGCTGTTACAGAGCAGAGCTAGGATTGAAGCTGAGATATGTCTGACCCAAAGTGAAAAACTTCATTCCTTCTGCTGTATCACACCCTTTCCCGATGTTAAGCTGGAGAAGGGGACCGTCACCCAACGTGGAGTGGGCTCCATCTGCTCGCGTTGTACGAGCTAGCCCAGCTCAACCGAGGGGCTGAGACAAGAGAGACTGTTCTTGGTTTTTCTAAGGGAGTAGGTTTTTCTCTTAAGGAGCAGCCGTTTTTATTTGTTTTAGTTGCTGTTTGTTTCTGTCTCTACTCCCCCATCCCCCAAATCTCCCTCTGTCTTCCTTTCTGCCTCCCCCAGCGCTGGCCCTCCTGTTTGGCAGGAAGAACACTACTGTTGATCTTCTCATTCAGCTCTTGCTCATATTTCCTTTGAGGACGTGCGCTTTCTGACCTGAGGGGGCAGCTGAGAATCCACCAGGTTCCAAGGGCACGGACAGTGTAGCAGGAAAGGGGGTGGGCTTAGAGCCCAAGAGTCCGGAGTTCAAATTCTGACTCTGCCCTATACTTACTGCATTGACTGGGCCAAGTTGCTTGACTTTAGCAAACCTCAATTTCCTCATCTGCATGATGCAGGCAACAATATGCCCATCCTGCATAGTTTTGTTGTGATTCATGTACGTTTGGTGCGAGGGAAGCAGACGCTGTTCGCTGCTACGTCATTGTTGATGGCGACCGTTCAGTCAACAATGTTCGTTGACCATACTTAACAAAACAAACAAGATTCCTCCTTCTGTGGAACTTGAGTCCAGGTGGGAAAGGGAGATACTCATAAACAAAGAAACAAATAACTGAACAAGGGGTTTGAAGGTAATGAATTAAATATTCCAATGGTGTGCCAATAATTGCTCAACATCTAATTTTCCAGGAAAAAAAAAAAACCCTGATTTATAGTATTTGCCAATTTTTGTGGTGTAAATATTCCCACCATGGCTGGGAATGTACATATGAAAGTGGTGTCAACTGGCTCTTAAAATTCCTAAAAATTTAACAGTTGGTTCTTGCAAGGTCAAAAGAGCTGGCTTCAGCACTGGGTGTATGTAAATAATGTGGTTCAGGAAAAATCCGAGGATATGAAAAACAAATGTACCAGTGGAAGAGTATTGCAGGCAGAGAAAATAGCTTGTGCAAAGGCCCTGGGGTCAAAAAAGGGTTGGTGTGTTCAGGGAACGGGAGGATGGCTGCTGTCGGCAGGAGCCTGACTGGGTGACAGAAAAGGCAAGGGCTTGGCTTTTGGAAGCCTAGTAGACCATAGCACTGAGTTGGGATTTTATTTTAAGGCCACAGGAAGTCTTTGGAGGGTTTTAGGCTGAGGAGTGTCTAGATCTGATTTGCATTTTTAAAAAATCATTGGGCTGTTCTATGAAAGACCAGCAAGAGGCAAGTTGGGCAGTGCTAGTCGCGCAACAGCTCTGGTGGGTGTGCCAACAGGGGAGAGGACAGAAGTGTCTAGATTCAGATAGAGCTGTGGCGACGTGACAGATTTTATCTCCAGGTGTTCCTGGCTGTTTACCTTGAGTACACCCAGTATGAGATTTCTGCTCTTCTGTCGTCAGAGGAGGAAGTGGCCTCACGCTCAGACCATCAGGGCTCAAATCCATCCTACCTACTTTCCTTCTCGATGCCACCTCCTGGTGAATCTAGGAGAGGAGATGAGGAAATATATTTGTCTTGGGCCGAAGTGCAAAGCAAAAACAACAAAACCAAAATCCCTTCTCAATGCTGCCCTTCCTCCTCTGGATTTTTGTCTCTGAGAACAGTACCTGTCCCTCAGATAAGAGGCTTCTGACTTGGATTTCCACCTTGTCCCAAGGCCGCCTCTTAGTGTGTATCAGGCACTTATGCAAACGTCTGGCAGGTTATGAAAAAGGTTATCATCTAGCTTTATTCCACTCCCAGCCTGTCTCCTTGTATAGTTTTTGGGGACGCGAGAACTCCATCTTTCTGGACCGGTATTGTCCAATAGAACTTTCTATGGTGATGGAAATGGTCTATATCTGTGCTGTTCATTATGGCAGCCACTAGCCAGTGTGGCTTATGAGCACTTGAAATGTGGCTAGTGCGACTGAGAAACTGAATCTTCAGTTTTACTTAATTGTGATCAACGTACATGTATGGCTAGTGGCTCCTGCATTGGACAGCGTAATCCTAGACCACGTGGCATCATCTTTCACTCTGGAGCCTTTCTTTGCTTTTTGGCAGGTGATGGGAGATCCTACTGACTTTTTGTAGAACTTCAGAGAAGGGTGGGATCTTAGTGAGTTGTCACTTGTCATAGCCTCCTTCAGTTTGTAGGAAAGGAACAGAGGCACAGAAAGATTAAATGATTTGCCTAGCGTTTCTTTGCTGAGGAGTGGCAAGACAGAACCTCACCATCAAGCTCTCAGCTCAATATCCTTTTGTCTTTTATTGTTACGTATATATTTTAAATCAGTATTAAATTTCACAGGTTTTCAGGAATACATTCTTCCTGTAACATGGTGTATGGAGTCAGAGTCCGCTTTGACTACTTTCTCAATCTTGAACTCCTCCTCCATTTCTAGAGGCGATCGTGGTGCGGTCAGTTTGGAGCACATCCTTCCACACCTTTTCCTATTGCATTTACATGCATATACATGGATGGATGGAAAACATTCTTTATTGTTTTAAAAGTTTTATCATGTTGTATGTAGTTTTCTACACATTGATTTTCTTTTTTAACAGTGTGTTCTAGATCTTTTTGGATCAATTCATGGACCTGTACCTTATTATTCTTTTTTAATACTGCTTAGTATTTCATAGCATGCCACATTAGTCATCAGGCTATTGATATAACTCATTGTTCATTATCACATTTGTTATAGCAAACATTTTTGTGTATATCTACTGTATGCACAGTGTTTCTTTGTGGCGCATACCGAGAGGTGGAATTACTGAGTCAGAGAGTACTAATTTATTTATGTCTGTTTTTATTAGAGCTACTGCTCCAATACTCTTTAAAATAGTTATACCAGTTTATATTTCTATCAGCTACATAAGAGTGCCCGTTCCCCTACAGTCTCCAAAATACTTTATATTAACAAATATCTACGTGCATGCCAGTCTAATGGGTGAAAAATGGTATCTCATGGTTGTTTAATTTGCATTTTCTATTTCCAAGTCAAATTGAACATCTGTTCTATGTTAATGGCCATTTGTTTTTCTGTGAACTTCCTGGTCAAATATCTTGCCCATTTTTTTTTCTCTATTGGATGGCCTTATTAATTAATTCATTCAGCAAATATGTACTAGAATGCTTACTATGTGCTAAGCAATATTCTAGGTGCTAGGGATTTTGTGGCAAATTAAATAGACAAACTTTTCTGCCCGCAAGGAGGTGACAGTTTAGTTCTGAGAGAAAGACCTAGGCAAAAGAAATCAAGAAAACATATAGTGTGTTAGGTTGGATAAAAAGAAGGAGGAGGAGGAGACAGGGAACACCTTTGGGGTGGGACTCACTTTTAAGTAGGAGGTCCAGGAAATCTTGTCTTTTACTTACTCACTTGGAGTCATCCTTTGTATATTCTGTGTGCTAATCTTTTGCCTATTACTGATACATGTTGCCCTGATTTTCTTCCAGTTTTTAACTGTCTTTTGACTTACATGATGATGCTTTTGTCCCAGTCTTTTTTTTTTTTTTTTTTTTTTGAGACAGTGTCTCGCTTTGTTGCCCGGGCTAGAGTGAGTGCCGTGGCATCAGCCTAGCTCACAGCAACCTCAAACTCCTGGGCTTAAAGGATCCTACTGCCTCAGCCTCCCGAGTAGCTGGGACTACAGGCATGCGCCACCATGCCCGGCTAATTTTTTCTATATAGATTTTTAGCTGTCCAAATCATTTCTTTCTATTTTTGGTAGAGACAGGATCTCACTCTTGCTCAGGCTGGTCTCGAACTCCTGACCTCGAGCGATCCACCCGCCTCGGCCTCCCAGAGTGCTAGGATTACAGGCATGAGCCACCATGCCCGGCCAGTCTTTTTTTTTTTTTTTTTTTAATTACAAAATCAAACTTTGTTCATTGGAATGTAGTCACGTAGAAAGTGAAATTTTTCTGATCTTCCCAGGCAACTGTCGTCAAGATCTCTGTGTCTGTCCTTTCAGATTATTTTCTGTCCTCACCACTGTGCAATACCCCCTCCAACTGCAGTCATCAGTTAAACATAGTTTCTGGCTGTTTCTCCATAAATGCAGTTCTTTCTCCTGGCCACTTAATGCTCCATTTTAGGGGGGATCTCTGTACTTTGTCCCAGCCGTCCCCTCTGGCTGGACATCAGGGTTGCTCCTGGTTCTATGTGCTTCTAGGCAACACGGCAGTCTCATCCTCTTCCTACTGCTCATACGTTCTCTGATCTTTTTTGTTTGCTGGACTGGAGCCACTGCAGCCTGAGTGTTGATGATTTTGTTTTCTCTGTGCAGCTCCATGGCTACATGGAAAATAAACCTCTGGGGCTTCAGATCTTCATCGGGACGGCCGACGAGCGGATCCTCAAGCCGCACGCCTTCTACCAGGTGCACCGCATCACGGGGAAAACTGTCACCACCACCAGCTACGAGAAGATTGTGGGCAACACCAAAGTCCTGGAGATCCCCCTGGAGCCAAAAAACAACATGAGGGCAACGTAAGAGCTGGGGGCTGAGGGCTGAGGGTCCCCAGGGGGCAGCGAGCAGGGTCAGTGGCAGGGATTTGGGAGAGGGGACTCTGCAGAGTTGACAGAAGCAGCCGTTGATGGCAGTTCTCAATCTGTGGCTATTTTCATGTGTCCTGGGAGGAAGAGTACTCATGAATCTTTGACTTATGTTGCTTGGGATGAGGCTAAATTCATGTACAGTGAAAGAATTGATTTGACCCATGGAAATAACAATACAGGGAGGTCCAAACACACAGTGCTAATATGCCTGTAGCTAAATATGTCTGTGCCTATGGCTAAAATTTGGGGAACGCTACACACATATTTTGGGATTGAAAACCTTTTTATGAGAAAATAAATTCAAACTTACAGAAAAACTGCAAGAAGTGTGCAGAGAGCTCCTGAGTGCTGTAATCCGGTAGCTCAGATTTACCAGTTGGTAATATTTTTCACAATTGCTTTATAATTCCTTCCTCACCCCCTTCCCGAACCTTTTGAGAGCTAGTTGTAGGCATTAGGCTCTTTTCCTCTTAAATACTTCAGGGTGCATTTCCTAAGAACAAGAATGCGCTCTTACATAACTGTGGTACATTTATTGCATTCAAGAGATTTAGTGTCGATCACTTCTCTGAGCTACTGAATAGTCAGTCTGTAATCAGTACTCGCTAGTTATGTAGAATTTTTCAGGTACTTTTGAGAATAGAAGAGCTGGCATGAAAAATCTCCCCAGAGAAGTAATTTCCACTGGGGAATTTAATTACTTATGTTTTTTTTTTTTTTTAACCCTATCTTCGTATAAATTCGTGGCCGAAATGCTTATGGGGGCTTTGCAGTTAACCCCTGTGGCTGGCTACAGGATAAATTAAGGGGGTTTTATGGGTGATTTTTCCTATTTACGGAGATAGTCGGTTACAAATGGGCTTCTTAACCTCCTGGCAGCATCGACTGCGCGGGGATCCTGAAGCTGAGAAACGCGGACATCGAGCTGCGGAAAGGCGAGACGGACATTGGGAGGAAGAACACACGTGTGAGGCTGGTTTTCCGGGTTCACATCCCAGAGTCCAGCACCAGGATTGTCTCCTTGCAGACTGCATCCAACCCCATCGAGTGCTGTAAGTTGGGCTCCGGGGCAGGGTCTTTCTTTGGAAAGTGGGCTTCCACCCTGGGCAGTGTACCCGGGGCAAGGTACCCAGCGTGGCCGCAGGAATGTGCAGGACCTACAAGGGTATGTTGGCCCAAAAGGACCAAAGGGGCCAGAGACAGAGCATATTTAAGGGTTTCCCTCTGCTTCTATTTGCTTCTGGAGGGTTCCGTGGCCTCCCAGGAAATGAAATAGTACGGCTAATGAGCAGCCTACAGCTTTGTTTAGAAGATTCAAAATGTGTAAATATTATTCTGGTCTAGATGCATTTGGAGTGAGTTCATTGTGCAGCGTGTCCCTTTTTTCTTTCCCTCCTCTCCCCTTTCAATGTGAACAACAATATCACAGTGACTCTTGTTAAGCTTTGACTTTGCTGATCACAGTGCCAAGCGCTCAGCATGCAATGGGTCATTTAATATTCACAGCAGTCCTTGGCACTAGCTGCTGTCACTATGCCCATTTTACAAATGAGAAGAGAGAGACCCGAGGGGGCGAGTAACCTGTGCATCCAGCCAAGACTGGCAGGGTTGGGATTGGAACCAGCGCTTTGCACGCAGGAGCCACGCCCACCCCAGCCCCTGCAGCCCATCCCCGTGTGGCGACTGAGGTGTGTTTGTGTCCAGCACTGTGCCAGGTGCTTGGATTCCCCAGATGGGCAAGATGCTCTCTCTGTCCTCTGAGCTTACGGTCTGGTGAGGATGAGGACACCCAAACAGACGGTTGTAAAGTTGCAGAAGACTTTTAGAACTAGTATGAAGTGGCCAAGATCTGCCACTTGGAAAGATACTGAGCAGAAACCTGGCTCATTTCTACCAGGTTTCAAAAGAAGTAGCTTTGTGCTCACTCATCCTTAGGCACTTCCTAGAAGTTTTGTTAGTTTTTGCAATTAGACATGACAAAGCTTACTGTCTGCTCAGTGTTTGAAAGTTTAGAAATTACTTTAAAAGGTATAAAGAAGAAAAGTAAACATTGTTCCAGAAACAAAAACTGCTTATATTATTTTTTTTAGTCTCTTCTAAGAATATTTTCTTTTATGTTGTTATGATCATGTTCCATATTAAATTATTTCAGGATTTTTTTTGCCTTTGTTTTGGACAGTTTACCATAACTGGGTGTCACAAAATCAATTTCCTACAGAGGCCTGGGAAGTTGTGAAAATGAATGGAGTGGGTTAGGTGGCAGACATTAGGGAGTAGTGGAGATTGGGGGCCAGGATGGCACATTCCCCACCTAAATGGGCTGCTATTACTTAACTACAGCCATTGTTTCCACATGGGAGTATAGACTCAATGTGGCCATATCTTCTGACTTTTTAAATAGAAACCCAAAATCTTCTGATTAAAAAAAAAATGGCAACAAATTCAAAATACTCTGTAGGTCAAAGTCTGCCTGTGGCTTCTGTTAATCAGAGGTGGTCTTAAGACACTGATAGGCAAAGGGGAAGCATGAATATTTTATGCAGACCACGTTGGCCCTCAGGATTAGAAGCCCACAAGGAAAGAAGGGTGGACTTTTCTTTGGGAGAGTAGCCAGAACTTGGTCTTGATTGGTCTTTGGCAACAAATGAAGGAGACCTCTGACTTCTTCCAGCCTTGCAAGTGAAGATCCAGTTCAGGCTGAACTGGTGTTGAATTTGTACTCTGATGTTGGAGAAGAGAAAGACCCAATAGCAGATAAGAAGGGAGAACAAGTGTTGAAAACCACATCTTTGTAGAAATGTTGGAATTCCCCTACTCTGCCCAGCAGACCCCACCCCATCCCCCGAACGCTGGTCATGGCGGCTGCCCCACCCCGGCTTGGTTTTGAACACCTCACCATGTTTTTGGAGGGAAACTTGGGCTCTTCTTCAGTGATGTGGGGGATTTTGAGCAGATAAGGTCTCCCCTTTCTGGCAAGTGACGCACTCTGTAGCATGGGGCTGTGGTTTGTAGCAAGGTGAGGACTGGGAGGCCATGTTCCTCTCTGTCTTTGGGTTCCTCAAGGCAACTTATCTTTGTCCATCTGAGACTTTAAGGATCATCACTGAACCGCAGGTACCTCCAGCAAGATCTTCAGGGTGTTAGAAAGTTATCTGAACCTTGAAAATTTTTTTTTCTTTTCTTTTAAAGTATTTGACTGATTCACCTACCTCGTTTTGACAGATAAGGAAACTGAGACTTTCTTGGGAGAGTGATTGACCCATTTTTACTTAGTAGATAGCAAAGCCAGAGTCTCCAACTTCCTGGTTCTGTGAAATACCTTCTTTTGGTTTCCGTAACCCACCCTTTCTTGCAGGGCCAAACTGAGCTATCAGTTGGCTTCTCTGCCTCTTACCCATAATCTTCTGTCATTTTATTTTTCCTTCTTTGTTCTGTTCCCCTAGACCAGTGCCTGTTAGTTCCATAAATACTGGACGTCTCGACTTACTGTGTAATCTGTAGGGAGATGTTCAATAAACATCTGTTGACAGTTAGTCAATAACATGCATTAGCAAAGATGTGTAAAATAAATATTTATTGACTAATGAATTAGTGTATACCCTTTGGGGAGGGTGAGTTGGTAAGAAAAACACTTCGTGGGCTGCTACTTATTTGCAAGGCTAACTTATTTACTTTGGAGGTGCCTTTATGTGCCATCTTAGGGATCAAAGGTAAGTTCTTAGAATTTTTAGTAGAAAACACATGAACAAACCACCGGAGGCCACTCTTTGGAAAGTGGAGTGGTTTGCTAAAAAATGCAGATTCCTTCTACTTATTTATATTAATCATACCAGCTTGCCAGAGGTCCAGTCTCACTTTTGCACAGACGGAGCCCCACGTGTTTCTGGTCTCCTGTTTCCGCTAGGTCTTCCGTGTGCCACGGAGATCCTTCTAGTTTCCACCACTGCTCCTTCCCTTGTTCTCGGGGAAGGCTGTTTTGAACCTTCTCCAGTCTTCCAACCTCTGAACGCCGCCCCCACCGCCTTCCCACTCCAGGCAGATAACCGCACCTCCCACTTCTCTGGGAACAAGGACGAGGTCAGAAGGGAACACCCTCGTCTTCCCCAACAACAAGCCACCCACGGCTGGCAGCTGCCTGCAGCCCTCCCTCCTGCCCCGTCCACTTGGGGTGGGGCAGTTCCCCGCCCTGCTCAGCCTCCCTGCCTGGCGGGGGCCCAGCCCCTGCCTCCCCGGCCCTTCCGTGCTCTCTGCGCAGTCTCCTCGGGGTGGTTGCGCCGCCCCTGCTCCCCTCCGTGCTAGTTCCACAGGCTCTCAGAGCAGTCGCCACTAACTGGGTGGCTCCAAACAACAGAAACTTACTCTCACAGTTCTGGAGACCAGAAGTCCGAAATCAAGGGCCCCGCAGGGTTGGTTCCTGCTGGAGGCCACGAGGGAAGAACCACCCTGTGCCTTTCTCCAGTGCTGCTGGCTGCAGCCTCCCTTCTCTGCATCTGTGTGGGTCCCTTTCGGTAGCTTGGAAGGACACACGTCACTGGGTCTAAAGCCCCGTCCAGGGCGACCCCATCTCTATGTTTACCTTAATTATATCTGCAAAGATCTTATTTCCAAATAAGGTAACTCTGAGGTTCCAGGTGAACAGGAAGTTTCAGGGGGTGCTATTCATTCTACCTGCTATACCTTTGCAGCGGCACTTCTTTTTTTTTTTTTTTTTTTTTTTTTTTTTTTGAGACAGAGTCTCACTCTGTTGTCCGGGCTAGAGTGCCGTGGCGTCAGCCTCGCTCACAGCAACCTCAGACTCCTAGGCTCAAGCAATCCTTCTGCCTCAGCCTCCCGAGTAGCTGGGACTACAGGCATGTGCCACCGTCCGTGCCCAGCTAATTTTTTTTCTATATTTTTAGTTGTCCAGGTAGTTTCTTTCTAGTTTTTTAGTAGAGACGGGGGTCTCACTTTTGCTCAGGCTGGTCTCGAACTCCTGAGCTCAAACAATCCGCCCGCCTCGGCCTCCCAGAGTGCTGGGATTACAGGCGTGAGCCACCGCTGTGCTTCTTGACCTCCCTTCCTGTCTGCTGCTCAGTCCCCAAATGCCCTGGGATCTTTCTCTAACTTGTCAGCGTTTGCTTATGCTGTCACCCCCACCCAGAACACAGGTTCTCAAACTTGGCTGCACGTTAGAATTACCTGGGGAATTGTATATATAAAATACTGATGCCTTGGTCCTGCCCCAGGGACTGATTTGGCTCATCTGGGTGTAGCCTGGGCACGGAGACTTGCTGAGGTGTCCCTGATGATCCTAATGCTCGGCAGAGTTTGAGACCTGTCGACCTAGAGCCCTCTCCTGCCCCAGTCCTCAGTTGCTTGGCAAACTCCTCCTTCTCCAAGGCCCCTGTGTAGATGGCTCCTGGCACAGGAAGCAACCCCACAGATATGGGGTCCCCTCTTTGTGCCCTGACAGCCAAGTTTGCTTGTTAGTCTCTCTCCTATAAGGACCAGCCCAGCCCATGTTTGCCAGGGCCTGGCGCATAATGACGCTCTCCAGAATGTTGTAAAAATGAGACAGGAAAACAAGGATTTCCACACAGCCTCATGGGGAGAGGGAGGCTGCAGTGAGACGGTAGATGTCTGCCGGCGCAGATACCTGGTACCGTGACAACTTTCCGGCGCCTCTCCAGCCATGACTCGCAGCGGCTCTGCCCAAGGCCGGAGGGCTTTCTCGCTGCCCTGCAGACTGGTGCCTCTGTTGGGATTTCAGAAAACACCTAAAGTCATTTCACACCTAGCCCTGCCCCTGCCAGCTCAGAGCGCGGAATATAAATTCACTTTGCTCATTTTGCAGGGGGTAGGGGGTGGGTATGGGGTGTG
The DNA here is from genome assembly GCF_020740605.2 of Lemur catta. Taxonomy (NCBI): domain Eukaryota; kingdom Metazoa; phylum Chordata; class Mammalia; order Primates; family Lemuridae; genus Lemur; species Lemur catta. The sequence continues at coordinate 42,397,037 of NC_059144.1, read as the reverse complement.
GGTTAGAAAATGGATTTTCTCACATGCTTCTCTCTCTCTCTGTCTCTCTCTCTCTCTCTGACATGTATATTTTTTACTGAGGTGTAACTGAGATACAGGAGATTGCACAGATTGTAAGTGCTCAGTTCAGTGGTTTTTGACAATCGCACGCACCCACGTAACCACCACTCGGAACAAGGTGTGCAGCGTTTCCCTCCTCGTGCCCCTCCGGTCAGTGCCGCCTCCCCAGGCCCCACAGAGGAAGCTGCTGTTGTGATTTCTGTAGCCTTTGCGTACTCCTCCTTGTTCTAGAACTTCATAGAATGGAATTACACAGTCTGTACTCTTTGGGGTCCGGCTGTTCTTGCTCAGCATGTTGTTTTTGAGATCTGTCGCTGCTGCTGTGGGATTTGGTAGTTCACTCCTGCTCATTGCTGGGCAGTATTCAATTGTATGAATGCAACAATTGCTTATTTACCGTGTGACAGATGTTTGAGCTGTTCCCAGGGCTGGGATGTTCTAGATAGGGCTGCTCTGAACGTTCCTGTCCAAGTCCTTTGTGGACACATGTTTTCGTTTCTCTTGGGCAAATACCTAGGAATGGAATTGCGTGTGTATGTAGTGACTTAATTATTCTCAGTGTCATTTTACACTCCGTACAAGAGTGCATGAGAGTTCCAGTTGCTCTACGTCCTCAGCAGCGTGGAGTATTTTCAGTCTTGATCATTTTAGCCATTCTGATGATGTAAATTGTGATCTCAGCATGGTTTTAATTTGCGGTTCTCCAGTGACTAGAGATCTCCAGCCCTTGTTCTGTTCAAGCACTTGTTGGCTACTACGCATCCGCTCTGGTGGAGTGTCTGTTCAAGTTATTTGCCCATTTTTTATTCAGTTACTCATATTTCTATTGTTAATATGCAGCATTCTTTATATGTTCTGGACACGAGTCCTTTATCAGATATATGTATTATGAGTATGTTTCCCCAGCCTGTGGCTTGCCTGTTCACTTTCTGCGTGACATCTTTTTATGAACATCAGTATTTTATTTTGATGAAGCCTGATTTGTCATTTTCTTCTCTTTTGGGCTTGGTGCCTTTTTTTTATTTCCCCAAGTAATCTCTGCCTATCAAAGGTAGCGAAGATATTCACTTATGTTTCCTTCTAGAAACTTTTGGGTTCTGGCTTTCAATGACCCATCTCAGGTTGATGTGTAGGGGTTAGGGAGCAGTGACACTAGTCATGTTGATCAGGGAAGGCCCCTCTGAGGAGGTGGCATGTTAACCAGACCTGAGTGACTGGTTTAGGTGGAGGGTGCAGCAAGTGCAAAGGCCCTGGGGCAGGGATGAACTTGGGGTCTCCAGGGAACAGAAGGGCAACCGGGGAGACTGTGTAGTGTGAGTGGAGGTGAGGACCCTAGCTGGGGACTCTGGATTTTATTCTGAGTGAAGTGGGAAGCCTTGGCTTCCAAGTAGGGGCTGACATATGATTTATATTTTGAAACTCTGTGCTACTCTTTTAGCGCTGAGCCTAGCACACAGTCGGTCCTAATAAATTCTTGAAGACCCAATGAAGGAAGAAAGGAGATGGGAGAGACAGAACAGGGAAGAGGTGAAGGAAAATGAGCAATGACCAGTCGCCTACTGTGTGTCGGGCACTTTCTGTATGTGGCTGAATCCGAGTAGGGACACCACGGGGACCGAAGCACAGAGAAGGTAAACTGTTGGCAGCCACCCAGCTGGTAGGAGGTAAAGCCAGCTGTGACATCCACATCCTACTGAACCCCAGGGCAATGACGTTGAACTACATCTCGAGTGACAAGATTAATTTGGGCCAGAAACCCAAAGGGTGGCTTCATCTTATTATAAATCAGACACCAGCCAGGGGCTCCCAGGGGGCTGTGGACTCCCCCACACCACATGGCACCAGATTGTCTCCCTCAAGATTCTGTAGCATAATCTTGGATGAAATCTGGGCTTTGGGCAGAGTGCAGGTTGCCAGGCCTTTGTTAGCCTTTGTTCTCCAAGCAGTGACCACGGAGCCACGTGTCAGAAACACCAGAAAGCTCCATGCTGGGAGACAGGGTTCAGAGTGGTGGGAAGGAGTATGGACTCTGGAGCCAGCAGCTTGGGTTCAAACCCTGCCTCTGCGGCTTAGTCCTAGGGAAGTTAACATTTTGTGCCTTAGTTTCCTTGTCTGTAAAATGGGGAGATAATACTACCTACATCGTTGCAGGGGTTAAATGAGTGTGTGTGCATCTCACGAAGGAAGTACTAGTTGTGATCACACGAGATAACCCAAGTACCTCCTCTGTGGTGGCCCAGTCTGGACAAATCTCATGGTCTCGCCTGCAGCCCTCCCGTGGCTCTGCAGAGGAGACTTCCCATACCTCTGGCTGCCACCCTGTCCCTGCAGGGAGACCACAGCCCAGGCAGCAGTGGGCAGGTGTGGGAGGTTAGCAAACACGCATTGTTTCAGGTGAGCCGGCAGCAGGCAACACACCCTGCTGCAGGAAGGAACGCAGATGGTTATCTGGCCGGTGGAGTGGGCCGGGTGGGTGGGTGATTGCAGGAAAGTTGGTGTTTCTGAGAGCCTGGGATTGGGCTGGCTTCTCTGCTGATTGATACGGTTACCTGTCAGCCCTTTGCTGGGCTGGTTACGTAGGAGCAGGGAAGGCAGATTGCCCTTGTGAACACCTACAGTGCGCCCACAAACGCACCTGACTCGTTTCCATCCTCCTCGTGACCCCAGGAGGCCCATCTTAAAGACTTGCTCAACTCGTTCATTCCGAAACACTGCACTGACGTGTGCCAGGGACTGAGGCACGAGACGCTGCCCTCACGGAGCGTGTGGCTACCTGGCTGGGCTTCCGAAGGGCAAGGCGTGCTGCAGTCACCCGGCTGGCAAGGCAGCGGGCAGAGCTAGGGTTACAGCCAGGCTCTGTTCTCTGTCCAGGCTGCTGGGTCCCTCAGCCACTGGGGATTCTTGGAGCCCTGGGGGAGGGTCTTGTTCTGGGGAGATATCTGGGAGTATTCTGAAGGAGCACCTGGTAGTACACCGGGGTGGCGGAGTGACGATCTGATCAGGACAGGGAGATGACAACTCCTGCTCTGCAGCCGCTGCTGTGTGGATGGGCTGCTGTGTGGACGGGCTGCTGTGTGGACGGGGTAGGGTGAGAGGAGACGTGGGTCTCCCTGGGTGGGTGCTGGCGCTCTGTGCTCCGTATGAGGAAGCTGAGGCCCTTGAGGGTCCAGAGCTAGCACTTGGTCCCATGCACCCCAGATCCCACGTCTGTGCGCATGTCATACCCACTCCCGTGCTGTGAGTGTTGACAGTTGCCTCACGGAGGCGGGGCCCACGCTACGGGAGAACTGGGTCGTGCCGTGCCACCTTCCCACTTCCCAGGGGAGACCCAGGCAGGGCCCGAGTGGAAGCCGAGGGGCCTGTCTGCTGGCCCTGCCTGCCTCTCCCAGGTGCCGCATGAGTCAGCACCTGTTCTAGGCCACGCCGGCCCGCCTGGGCCAGACCTGCCGCAGAGACGAGGAGGGGCGTGTGTGCAGCAGCTGGAGCACCTAGACCGATGGGAGGACGGAGGGCTCTTCCTGCCGAGGACGCCCGGTGGCTTTCCTACGGGGTCCTTGCGGGAGTGGAGTCCCACAGTCTGGGTCCAGATCCTGCCAGTCCGCTTACTCAGCTGTGAACTCGCGGGCGTAGCCCTTCTCCCCGGGAGGCTCAGCGTCCTCAGCCCCGCTACATGAGTGATTCCTGCTTTGTGGTCTCACGGAGTTGAACGATAAACATAACTAACACTCATCGAGTCGGGACGAGGTACCTCGCACGTCCCTGCATTAGCTCATTTAATCTGCAAACAGCCCAGTGAGGCTGGTGCCACGATTATCCCCATTTTATAGATGAGAAAATGGAGGCAAAGAGATTAAGTGACTTGCCCGAACTCCCAAAGCTGTCACCGAGCTGGGCTTTGAACTTGGGCAGTCACTCTGCAGCATCCTTACTTTTACCTGCGACCCTAGATCGCCTCCCGATGTGGGTGTTTTATAACATAAACAAAAACGTGTACGCAACGCGCCTGGGACCCACGCTCTCTGTGGCATCTGTAGTTGTTCGCTGCTGTTGACAGAACCTGCCCCTTCCGCAGAGATGAATTGCCCTGGCCTCTCCTGCCTCTCTCCTGATGCGCTCGGGTAGAGATTGTCCTTGGCCACCCAATTCTACAACAGGGCCAGTCGCAGCCAGGCAGTACAGTCCCATTTCCAGGCCTGCTCAGGCCCACCTGGGGACCCCTGCTGGTGTGAATTTCCCTCCCTGAGCCTTTGCAGAGGCCACTGCTCTGCTGCACATCAGCACCAGTGCTGGTGAAAGTAAACACCCAAACTGGTTAAACCAACAGCACCCTGTTGATTCAGAGCTCGTAAAAATACAGAAGTCCCGAGCCACTTTATGACGTGCCAGAATCCGGGGGCAGGAGGGGGAATCGCGTTGCAGGGGCCGTCTTGGAGCTTAAGCTGGAGCAGAGGTCAAGGCGTTCACCCCCAGCCCAGACTCAGGCCCTCAAGAATGGCTTTAAAACAGAGGCCCCTGGTTTGGTTAGAAAACTGCAGCTGTGCGTTTGGATTTTGCCTACAATCTCGAAATGAATGCAAAGCCCAATGAGTGTTGATGGGTCTCGGCCTGGGAGGCCCCCTGGGCTTCCTGAGAGCCCCCCCCAGGGCCTGGAGGAGTCACCCCAATTAGCAGCCATAGGTGACAGAGGTCGCAGCAGAGAACCAAGCCTGGGAGTGATGTGGGCTGCTGTTTGCCTCCTTAGTTCCTCTTTCAGGAGCTAATTGGATTCCGTTTGCTGCACCTCTGAGGACTGGGGCCTGCTCTGGAGGCCTTCCCCTGTCCTCAGGTGGCCTCTTCCGTGTGGAACTTGGCTCTTAAACAAGTGTGTGTAACAAGTCACCTGGAAAGATTGTTAAAATGTAAATCTGGCCTCTGCCTAATAGACTGGGCTCTGGGGTGGGGGTGTGGCCTGGGCTTCTGCATTCCTGTTAAGCCCTCCCTCAACCAGAGGATTCCCTGCAGGTGCGCACACCTTGAGAGATGCTGGCCATCGGGGTCAGGAAACCTGGGTCATGGCTCGAGGTCCACCAAGGACAGCAGTGACGGCGGAGGCGGTCTGTGTAAGCGAGCGGATGTGGTCTGCTCACATTTGGTCAAAGGTCTATTGTAAGACAACAGTGTTGATCTTGTGGCTGGCACGTGGCAATTACTCAAGAAGTTGAAGCTTTTAGTGTTGTTAGCCTTGCTGACCAATATTTTATTGAGCCGAATGTGCTTTTCATGAACTCACCCGTCTAATCCTCACGACGACCTGTGAAGTGGGACCGTTAACAGCCCCATTTTACAGATGGGAAAACTGAGGCTCAGAGCTGTGAAAACTCTTACAACGGTTGCCCAGTGGGGGGGTCCAACACTGCAGCCTTACCAGGGCCAGGAGCTGCCTTCGTTGAAGGTCTGAGAGCCACATCTGAGTTCCGAGCCCCCGTTTTCTCCTCTGTACAGTGGGCCCCGTGGTGTCTTCCTTGCTATTGCTGCAGGGCTCTGATTTAAGGGTTTAAAAAGATAACAAGAAAAATGTTTTGAAAATGACTAAGCAAGGAAAAGAGTGGCATTTTGAAAGTCAGCGAGAGTAAACACTGTAGCTTCTTGGGCAGTTACTGTGTGCTAGGTGTGGGCTCAGTATTGTCTTATGCTGGATATTTTATTGTGGGAAAATGCACACAACACAAAACTTGTCATTTTAACCATTTTAAAGTGTACAAGTCAGTGCATTAAGTACCTTCACAATATTATGCACCTACCACCACCCTCTAGGTACAGAACTTTTTCATCGCCATAAAAACATAACCCTGCACCCATTAGCAGTCACTGCTCAGTCTCCTTCCCCAGCCCCTGGAAGCGCCCATCTGCTTTCTATTTCTGTGCACTTGCCTGTTCTGGATGTTTCCTATCCACGAGACCATATACTGTTTGTCCTTTTGCATCTGGCTTCTTTCACTTAGCATGATGTTTCCAATGTTCGTCCCTCTCCAGGCGCGGAATCAGCACTTCATCCCTTTTCATGGCTGAGTAACATTCCGTATGAGCACCCCGTGTATTTGCGCATTTGTCCACTGGTGGCCCTTTGGGTTGATACTTCACCAGCTACCTACTGACCACATCCACGTATACACATAGGATTTCTTGGACTGCTTGCAGTACACCCATGAGGGCAGGTACTATTAAGATTTTACAGGGGAAGCCTTGATGACTCAGAGAGGTGACGTGACTTGCCCAAGGTCACACAGCAGGGAGATGGCAGATGCAGGACTCAAACTATGGTTTTCTGAGCTTGGAGCCCGAGCAGCAGTTAGCTCTGTACACTCGTCCCACAGCTCTCAGGGCCTCGCATGGTGCTGCAGTGATGGTGCCACCGATCAAACCTGTAGTCTGTTGGAATCATCTGAAGATTGGTTTTAAAAAAACAAAACTAGCTGGGGTCTTACTCCCGGACCATTTAAGTCATGTCCCTAGAACAGCTGTTCTCAACCAGGGGTGATTGTGCACCCCCTTCTCCAGGGGACGTCCAGCCACGTCTGGAGACGATTTTCATTGTCACACCTAGGGCATGGGGTGCACCTGGCATCTTGTGGGCAGAAGCCAGGAGTGCTGTAAACAGTGTGCTGCACGGGATGGCCCCCGCGACAAGGAGTTGTCCAGCCCCACGTGTCAGCAGCGTGGGAGTTGAGAAACTTGCTTTAGAGTTAGAACCTGGATGTCGGCCTCGTTTTTAGCTCCCCAGCTGATCCTCCTCAGTGTGCATCCAGGGCTGAGCTGTGCTGCTCCAACTTGACAGGACAGAATCCCCCGGATTCCTTGTTAAACTGCAGATTCAGGCTCGGTAGTGCAGGCCGCGGGGCCGGAGGTGCTGCAGTTCTGACAAGCTCCCCAGTGACGCTGACATCCCCGGCCCACGCTTTGAGTTCTAAGACTGCAATGTGGATAAAGGCTTGCAGGCAGTTGGGCTGGACTCTCTTTGCTTTCTCTCTTTTCTGTCTCCTGAAATTTTCATTTAAACAAAAACTTTTCCTGCAGGTAGAGTAGGGAGTGCAAACTTGACAAAGGTGGAATCGGTGGGTTGCTTGAGACTGAGACTTTGAACGGGGAAGCAGGGAGGTTCTTTGGGAAATAGAGGAGTTGTGTTCGCAGCAGTGCATGGAGCAGCCGGCCCAGCCAGCCTCCAGCCTCCAGCCTGGGCCCTGCTGGCTGCGGGCCCTTGGCCAGCTGGCCCAGTGGTGATGACTCAGGCTTTCCACCTGTAAAATGGGCGGGATGGCTCTTGCCACCTCTCCACCCATTCCCAGGGCCAGAAGCCCCCAGAAGCTCCTCACCTTCATCAAAGGCAGATCTTAAAAGCCGGGACCTGCAGCTGCTGTTTTCGCTGCTAATAAATCTCCATTTGTGGCAGCTCAATTAGGAAGTCATCACAAAGCTCCAATATTGAAAGAAAGGATTAATAACCCAGCCCATGTGGGAGAAATTAGCAGCTTCTGCGGAGAGGCCGTTTTAGTATATGCTTGTGGCTGGCAGCCCCGCGGAACAGCGCTGGCAGGCGGGTCTCTGGGAACAGGGCGGGCCCTGCCCAGCCGGGAGGGGAGCCCCGTCAGGGGGATTGTTGCGAGTTGCTAGGTTGTGCTTTCAAGGTGAAGTGTCTCGAAGCGTCTGGCTGGTGCTCGGTAGACTCCTGAGATGCTGCCAAGTGCATCCTCTCCCCGTCCACGTGGCCCCAGCAGACGGAGGCCCAGGCAGGGCGGGAGGAAAGGGTTCGGATTGGGCCTCGGGCCTCACGCGGCTGCTGCCTCGGCTCCCGGGTGAGGAGGTCCGCAGGCCCCTGGCATGGAAAGGGCTGGCCCTCCGCCCGGCTCTCCGGCTCTGGGAGGCGGGCCAGGAGCTTGGACTGACTCACGGGGGCGGGAGGCTGCGGAGGCTGGGGAGGCGGGCCGGCTGCGGCTGCGCCTGTGCCCTGTTTCTCACCTGCCCAGGGAGGGCAGCTGGAGGGGGTCTTCTTTCTTTCCTGCAGCCTACCTTCTAGAATAGTCGCTGGTCCGCTGGATTGGCTAAGGGACTGGGCTCTGGAGCTGGAGGCAGTTGCTTTTGCGGGCTCAAATCTAAGCTTCACTGTATACCCTTGGCCAAGTGGTGACCTGACTTCTCTTAGCTTTAGTTTTCTCCCCAGTCAGATGTGAATAATTTTAATACTTCCTTCCTCTGAGGGTTGCTGTGAGCATTTAAGCATAGCATTCCGGTTTAGTGTTGAGCGCCGGCCTGTCCCTCTGTCTTTCATTCTTTATAGATACAGATGAGGATACAGAGGTAGATAAGTAGATACATGGAGATATGTCCATCCACTCGTCCATCCACCCACTGCCCAGTCTTCCTTCTAAGTCCTGGATGCTCTTCGTGCCACCAGCTTGTGGCAGTACACGACGCAAAGCGCTGCCCTCCCGGGGTTTGCATCCTGGCGGGCGGAGAGAAGAGAAACCAATAAGAAGAGCTCCCTGTTATGTGTCTGAAAGTGTCTATGGAGAAGAGCAAAGCAGAATAAAGTAGGATAAAGGTGACAGGAGGACAGAGACAGACAGGGCCGGTACTGCTGTGTTCACTGTGGGTGAAGGAGGCCTCTCAGAGGAGGTGACATCTGAGTAGGGACTGCGGGAAGTGAGGAAGGCAGCCGTGCAGGTAACTGGCAAGGAGAGGCGCTGGCTCGTGCAAACGCTCAGAGGGAGGCGTGTGCTGAGTGTGTTTGAGAGACAGCGAGGATGTTCTAGAAGTGTGGCTAGAGCAGAGTGAGTGAGGGAGAGTTCTAGAAAATGAGGTCATGGGGGTAGATCAGGGATGTCTTAAGACCCTGTGAAGGATCAGGAATGAATTCCAAAGTGAACACATCTAAAGCCTCCAGGAACGGGGTGCTAAGTTTGGCCTGTGTGATGCCCTCAGGTTTGGCTGACATCAAACACGCAAGGAAGAGGGTACACTTTCACAAAGGAAACCTCTTAGGAGAAAATGGATTTGCCGGTCCTTTTATAAAAAAATAAAATGTCAAATTCTCATTCTCCTGTCTTCCCTAGAAGGAAAACAGGCATCTGTTTCTTGATTCTTAAACACAAAACGTGTTGTTAGAAGGAAATTAGCTCAAATGACTTAGGGCACTTTTACGAGGACATTAACATTTTTAAGGTCAGTGGTCGTCAGGAGTGATGGTTCCACTTTTTGATGACAACAGGTGACATGTGTGGGTTGTATCTCATGACCATGAAGTCAGACCGCCTCTTTGAAGCAGACATCTCCCCCTGTCACAGTCACAGTGACTTCTCTCTCTCTCTCGCCCTCAGCCCAGCGATCCGCCCACGAGCTGCCCATGGTGGAAAGACAAGACATCGACAGCTGCCTGGTCTACGGGGGTCAGCAAATGATCCTCACGGGGCAGAACTTCACGGCCGAGTCCAAAGTCGTGTTTACCGAGAAGACCACAGGTCAGTGGGTTTGCAGCGGCCGTACGAAGTGACCGTCTCTCTCTTCCACACCGCATGGATGTGGGGGATAGAGCCCACCGTGCAGAGTTTCATACCCTGCTCTTTTTACTCTCTGTGTCTTCAGAGATTACAAAGGCATGCTGTTCACCATTGCATGAACGTGCCATGCTGGATTTTAACTGATTTTAGGTTGTTTTGATTATCCCCCACCCTTAACTCTTTTTTTTTTTTTAATTATTTTCTTTACACAGAGAGGCAAACTTTTTAACCATTTTCCTATCAGAAGAAGGGAGGCCAAACAGTGTGATGATTAAGCGTGCAAGCTCTGGCCCTGGAAATCTTGGGTTCAAATCCTGATTTTGCTACTTGCTTGCTCTGTGATCTTAGGCAAATTACCTAACCTTTCTGTGCCTGGATTTTTTCATATATATAATAATAATAACAAGAGTTCTTACCCCATAGGGTTGTCATGAAGATTAAATGAGTTGATACATGTTAAGTAATTGTAACAGCACCAAGTATAGCATAAGCTAATAAATATTGGCTACTTATATTTTTATTATAAGTAGTACTGCAATTAATCATCTTATACTTTTAGGATTACTTGATCTCCTTATACATGCATCAGTGTATCTTTTTTGTTTATTTAGGGTTCATTCCTAGCAGTGGAATTTTAGATAGTCATTTTGAGGGCTTTAAATACACATTAAAATTACCTTCGAGAAATCTATATAAAGTGAAACTTCTACCATGTCGGTAATACTTTCACCCCATCCCAGATATGGTATTTTTGAAATTAAAAATATCATTGTGAGATTAGTATTTCTCTGTACTTTGCACTTCTTTGCTATATGGGAGGTTTAATGTTTTTGGCTGTGTGTATTCTTTCTTTGGTGTACTGTCCGTTAATGTCTTTTTCCAGCGGGGATGTGGTAAAAAGATACAGATCTGAAGTCGGAAAATACCAAGTTAAGCGAGTATTGAAACGTGTTGTTAGAAGGAAATTAAATAACTTGGGGTATTTTTGGATGCTAGACCTAATTTTTTTCTTAACAGGCATGATTTCAATAGGTTAATTCTAAGGGGTGTTGATGTTTGCTGATTTGTTTATTGTCCTTAGGATGATCCAGAGACTATAACAGGCAGGCTGTCCAGCTGTGGGGATTGTGCACTGCATAAGCATGCCTCCTTTGAGGGCTGCCATTCGAACTGGATACATCGTGGGTCTATATGTTACTAAGACAGCTTCTGAGAGGTGGAAGCAGAGTGTCTTGGGGAAGGGGTGCTTCTTTCCAACTCACACAAAGCTGACTTTTGGAATGGGCTGGCCCTGTGCCCATACTTTGAAAGCATGATAGGAGGCAGAATTTATTTTAAAGAGGTTTGACGAAGGCATTGCAAAAAAGAACTAAAAAAGGACATTAGGGAAGGCCATGGCGGTGGGGAGTGGTTTAGAAGGCAGACGTGGTTGATCACTGAGGGTTTGATGGGGTGTGGCGGGGTAGCGAGGGGCAAGGAGTGCAGACCCTGGGGCCAGCTGTGCTCTGCCGCCACCTGCGGAAAGTCCCCTTCATCTGTCCTTAGCTCAAAATTGGGGACAGTGACAGTGCTACCTCCGCAAAGATGAGGTCTGAATGAGTTGAGGCAAGTAAGCGCTGAGTACCGCAGTGCTCGGTGAGGGGCAGGTGCTACTGCTGTCATTCTGTGCTGTGGGGAAGGAGGGGGAGTTGCCCGGCGGTGAGACTGTTTTGTTGTTTGCACGGGGGGGGGCGGGATTAGTGTGCAGGAGAGGTCTGGGCGGGATGGTGGCTTCCCTTTTGGAAGTGTTGAGTCTGATGTGCCCGTGGGCCTCCTCGGATGAACTGCAGTCTCACCTCTGTGAAAAGGCAAGAGATCCAGAGGGGTTGGCCACGTGGTCAGTGATGCGGTCCCAGCCGAAGTCCTGGGAATGGACTCTGACCTCCCAGTGTGGCCTCTAGTGGAAGAGGGAGGACAGTGAACTGAGAATGCCGCGAGCCACATCCTTTAAAGGCGGCTGAGAAGGAGGAGAACGGGGAGCCTGATGCCCTGGGGACCGAGGAAGGGGTCAGCAGAGGCAAATGCCACAGAGGCCAAGAAGCCTGAGGTCAGTGGCCTGAGAGACCAAGGAGTGACGGGGCCCTGGGTGGTTTGAATAACACCCCACCCAGGTGCCAGTGGGTCGAGGAGTATTGTTGGCTGAGAGATTGGCGGTGATGGATGGAGAGTCTACACCAGGCAAGCGGAGCCCACAGCCGCGTTCTCAGCCTCGGTGCTATTGACATTTCGGCCTGGATGATTCCGGGGGCGGGGAGGGCTGCCCTGTGCACTGTAGGTTGTTTGCCAGCATCCCTGACCCTCTCCCAACTTAGATGCTCGTAGCGCCACCCAAGGTATAATGACCAAGAATGTCTCCAAATTTTGCCAGACGGGCCCTGGGGGGCAAAATCGCCCAGGTCAAGAACCACTGGTCTGCAGTTTAGAAGTTACTGCGGAAGACAAGGCGAGATCAGAAGAGTATGAGGATGCATCAGAATCAGGCTCATCTTAGACCACCGCCTGTGTTTCTCAGCTTGGGAGGCGCAGCTTGTGTTTGTGGGACGCCTGTGCATCTCCCCCGCAGCGGCCCTGCACAGGGGGAGCTGTGGGAGGACCGGGCTCTGACCCCTTTGCCCTGGGGGGCCGGCCCAGCAGGCACAGGGCTCAGCTGCCTGAGTGTCCCTGTTTATACTGAAATATTTTTGTATATATACTTTTAATCTTGTTTTTTAAATAGCAATACATCATCAGCATCTATTCAGGTATTTAATGCTCTTTGGGAACCTGATTTTACACGACGTGTTGCATTCCATCGTACGGTCTGGCCGCACTGTACTTAACCATTCTCTTTGTATTGGACGCCAGGCTGCTTCCAGCCTTACGCTATTCTAGCAGCTCAGTGGCGAACATCCTCTGCGATCCTTTCGTCAGCTAGGTAACCGCTCCTGCTCTCGGGTCAGGCTGCTCATGTTCAAAACCCAGCACCACGACTCTCTAGCTGTGTGACCTTGGGCAGGTTCTTCAACCTTTCTGGGCCGCAGTTTCTTCATCTGTGTGATGTGGATGATGACAGTCCTACCCCACAGGGTGGTCATGAGATTAAGACTTCATACGTGTTAAGTACTTACAACAGTAAGTTAGTGTTATAACAGTAAGTTAGCACACAATTGGTGTTCAGTAGGTGTTAGCTAATACTGTTTGTCGTTGCTGTTGCCTGGGGTTCAGGATTTTGTGTGGTGTCATGGAATCAGGAGGCATGTATATATTTTTAAAAGTGTATTGATGCACTTTTGGGGAGGCTTATTTTGTAGGTGGTGGTGGGCCAGCATAAAATACTCTGTGTAGCAGGAAGTGGCTAGGCTCTTGTGAATCAGAGAGCAAACTGACGTGGCTAGAGTGGAGGCTAGTTAACACTGGGAAATATATTTGGATGAGTATGCAGAGGCCAGAAGAGTTTTCCCAGTGCTAGGGAGAGACATGGCCTCGGTTTGGTCTGGTTCTGGGTAAGGTAATAGGGAGTCATAGTAGGTTCTTGAGCAGGGGAGTGGCATGAAATGTAAATGACCACGTAAGCATAGCTTCTACAGCTTTGATGCTCCTCCAGTGGCAGGAAACCATCCTGCTGGCCTTGTGCTGACTTTGACAAGAAACAAACGGCTTCCAAGCACCTTATTAGCAGAGGGGAAAAGGCTGATAAGGTATAAACATTTGTTACTCATGTCTAGGTTGACAGAGCCTCTGCAAGGTGCTGATGGAACAGCATGGGGAAGGGTTTGAGGCTGGATCCTACCAAGTTCCTCATGGAGTTAGGAGCCAGCCAGCCTTCAAGTGTTCTGGGAACTTAATTACTTTGAAGCCACCCAAGGGCGTCAGTTAAGCATTTGTTGAATGAATGAACAAATGAATGGCATTTACTGTCTAGCTTCCATTCTCTTGATTTTGGAAGAAATTTCACCTCTTGAAGGGAGGAAAACACAGAGCCTGTTTCAACTTTGAACAGTCGAGTGTTAAGAAGAGTAACAGTCATAGCTCCCATCAGGGGACACGGTCTGTGGGTGGCCCTTGGGCTGCCATCGGCGTGTGTTGTCTCAGCTACACCGGCACGGCCAGCAGGTACCCAGATAAGCTTGGAGAAGTCAGGAGACTCATCCATAGACAATATCCAGCATTGTCCTGTTGTTCAGCCTCCCTGTGCCTTGGTTTCCCTCTCTGTAAAACAAGTCCTTCCGTCTTAGAGTTGAGCACATAAATGAGCAGTGTGCACTTAGTACATAGTAAGTGCTCACTGAATGACCGTGTTGTTTTTGTGGTCTCCCAGCACTCTCATTGCTCAGGCCACAGTCATCCTTTCATTGACACATACTGCCCCAGGGGCTGGGCAGGGCTGGGCGAGCTCTGGGGGCCCCAGGCCGTAGCAGTTACAAGCACAGCCTCTGAGGGGCAGATCCTTGATCTGCATTTAATAGCTGTGTTGTCCTGGGTAAGTCACTTTACTTCTCTGAGCCAACATTTTCTCTTTTGTAAAATACAGAGGATGATTTATTTCTCTCCGGAGGTAAGAAGAATAAATGAGATCATGCAGATTAGGTTCTTTGCATAGGGCTTGGCACATTGAAAATATTCATTAAATGTTAGCTTTTATTATTATTATCATTACATTTTGGCTGTGAGAGGACAAAGATGAGTAAGATTTTATCTCATGGAACCAAAGACAAAACAATTAAAGACATTAAAAAAAACCAATAATAAGTAATAATAAAAATTATGTGCCAGGCCTTGTTCTAAGCATGACAGCCCTGTTATGCTTAGACTGCTGTTCTCCCAGTATTACCAATGGGAAACTGAGCACAGAGAGGTTAAGTAACTTAGTGAAGATCACACCGCTGGTAAAGGGCAGCGATAAGATTTGACCCCAGGCAGCCTGGCTCCAGAGTCCTCACCTTGAACCATGAACTGTTCTACTTTTAAAAAGCTTAGAATCATATTAATTTGCCTGAAGACCCTCCATTGGCCCTAAGCCATGGACTTGAACCATTTTGTGGTGACAGAGACCCTTGAGTTCTGCAGTGGGTCTCTGGCACGGGGAGGATCTATTTCTTACCCTTTTGTGCCTAACGTAAGAATCCCGGGTGAATGCGGTTTCTGGATTGATGGCAAGAGACCAGCAGGGGCATCTGGGACGCCTCTGACATGCGGAGAAGCAGTGGTCTCTTCAGGGGACGCCCGGCTCTCGCAGCTCTGACCGAGGGGGCTCGCCTTGCGTTTGCAGGGAGCCGGTCCTGCTCTCTTGACCCCGAGAGCTCCCCTCCCAGCCTGGGCCGCCTTCTGCAGGGGGAATCCCTGTTGCTCAACTTCTTTTTTCCAAAACTTATCCCGGTTCCCATCTCCATGGACAGTTTGGCCAGCAAGGGCGCTGCGGGGCGGGGCGGAACAGTTGAAGTTTTCCAAGGAAGGGGAATCCCAGCTGTTTCTTGCATTAAGGAAAGGTGACAGCCTCCTGGGCTAATCTTAGCCTGCGTTTGGTCATCGGCACCAGCGGCTCCAAAGTTCTTTTTATAGCCGTCGACTAAAATGGAACTGGCAGTTTCCACTCCAGCAAGATGACAGATTGGAGCACGGTGGAAAAACAGTAGGAGAGGGGCCGCGCGGTGTTTCTTAAGTTAGAAAAGCTCGGTGTTTTGGAAAAATGGCATCTTATTTATAGCAGCGGTAATAATAATAATTATTATACTATTTGTATTACTATTTTTACTTATTTTTGTGAGTTGCAAGGGCCTGTGTGATCTGGCGCTCGCCCACCTCTCTGATCTCAGCCCGTAGGACTCTTCCCTCACCCTCGCCTGGCCGTGGCAGCCCCTGGCCTCATTCTGTCCTTGAACACCCCAAGCTCACTTCTGTCGCAGGACCTTTGCTCTTGCTATTCGCTCTTAGAATGTTCTTGCTTTACCAGGCTGCCCCCTCCTCCTATTCCAGTCTCAGCTCAAAGTCACTTTCCCAGCGGGGCCTGCCTTCACCATCCACCTCCCCTGTGCCTTGTCACCTTCTGTCCCATTGCCCTGCTCTGCCTTCTTGCTAGCACTTAGCACTCCTGAGGTCATCTTGTCTGTTTACTCAGTTATCATCTGGTCTCCCATGCTAGACTCTTAGTTCCTCGACAGCAGTGTGCTGCTGTGTCCTCAGCATCTAGAACGGTCCTCGGTACATAGTAGGTTGCTCATTCATGTTGGTTTTTTTTTTTTACTTTTTAAATTTTTTTTTATTTTTAGAGATAGGGTCTCACTGTGTTGCCCAGGCTGGTCTTGAACTCCTGGCCTCAAGTGATCCTCCCACCTCAGCTTCCCAAAGTGCTAGGATTACAGGCGTGAGCCACCATGCCCTGCTGTCATTCATGTCGTTGAATGAATGTGTCATCTCCTTCAGTTGTCACTCCAGCCCTGGGAGGGAGGTGGCATTATCCCCATTTTACAGGTGCAGGAACTGAGGCTCATAGACTTCAAGTAGTGGACCCCAGGTCAGTGCACAGCTGGTGACTGGTGACAGAGCTGGAGTCCCAATGTGCTAGTCATGTCAAAGAGGACAAAGAGAAACCAAACAGAACAATTAGGATCGTCCCTATTTATCATTCTCAGTAATTGCTGAAAAGCCATTTATATGTTCTCTGAAATTTAAAAAATGTGTAACCCTACAGGCACAGTTCACTCTGGGAAGTCCAGGCTGTTCCTAACTTCAGTGGGAACCCTGGCCCCCGGCCACAGGCGGAGTCGGGGGGTCCCAGCAAAACATTGCAAAACAGGAAAAAATCTAAGGACACAAAAATAAAAGTGGTGTGGCAGCGGAAACGGGGTTGCCATGGCTTTGAGCGACTCGCTGCGCCTGGGTGGGATCCAATGTTTTGGAAGGTTCCTCCACATGACACAGGGTTTTGGAATTTTTCAGCTGGTAAATCCTCCTTAATGCAGGCCCCGGCCTCGGCCAAGCAGCTCCCTGGCTCTCTGTGTCCCGCGGGGGCGTAGGTTGGAAACCGGCCTGCGTCAGATTACTCAGCTTCGAAACTTAAATTGTTTGAAGAGAATTTTTGTTTTGTTTTGTTGGATGATTTTGTTGGAACAGCCTGATGGCAGAGGCTCCCATCACCTGTCGAGAGGGCAAATTGATTTTTTAGAAAGGAGGCGTGGGCGGTGGAATTCCCTCTTTCCCACTGAGTCATCATATCCTGATCTGAGTCATTTTATTACTTGGAGGTCCCCGAAGGTTGTATTTTGAGCTTTGTTTAATAAATATAAGTGCATGTGCTTAAAATAATTTTTTTTTTGCTAAATTAAGTATTTTTCCATGAATTAGTATCCTGGAAAAATTGGAACCACCTTAGAGAAGCTACCCCACCTCCTCCCACCTGTCTCTCTGGCTGGGCCTGGCCGTGCCTGCTGCGGTGGTCTCGGGAACGATAGAGCTGGTGTGGGAGTCTCTCTGGATGGGGCTTCCCTCTGGGAAATGTCAGACTCCAGGCTGGGCCGGGGAATGACTAAGACTCTTCGGACCTTTGCCCTTGGTGACTCAGGTCCCCTGTGTCATCGGCCCCCTGGGCTGGAGCCCACCACTTACCCACAGCCTGGCGAGGACACGAAGCTCCCTCCAAAGATGGGCCAGACTGCAACTCCGACGTCCCCCTGGGGATAGAGAAAATGGTCTCACTTTCAGACAGCTGAATATTTGCCTCCACTTGAGTCTCCTTGCATTTAAGAACAGACTTCCAAGTCAGAGAACCCTGCAGTTCATTTTGTTTGGATGCAGTTGAAAGAGGCCGCGGAGAAATGAGTTTTCTAATTAGAAAACACATTGGATCCAAGCGTTTCCACCATCAGAGATTGTTCCTGTTGCCAGAGGCCTTTGTGTAATTCCCAGTTCGCAGGCTGGATTTTGGATTCTCCCGCAGACATGGCCTGAAACCAGGATTAGCCCCATACTGTGTACCTTGGGACTCAGTTTCCCCCATGTCTAAAATGGAGTTGGCATTTTAGCAATGAAAAGAGATCAGGAAACTGAAAGTGTCAGGCATGTAGTAGGTGCTCAGGAAACACCAGTTGCCCTTCTACGTGTATGCTGGAACCTCGGTTTACTTCACATGGGGTCTGCAAGGCAGAGCCATGTTGGCTGCTTGTCTGGGAGAAGAGTTCTTCCGGGCACAGGTGAATCTCTCTCCTCACCCCTGGCCCACGGGCTCCTGGACTCCTGGCCTGACAGCTGGAGGGAGCTTGACTAATGGCCTGCTCCCCCCTCCCCCATTTTACAGATGGGGAAGCTGAGTCACACGGTGCGGTTGGCAGACTTCCTTGAGGTGACAGAGCTTGTCAGTGGAAGGCTGGGCCTGAAACCCCAATTTCCTGGTTCCCAGAGCGACTGGCTATCTGAAACGTGTGGTGTGGGGAACACTGTAGATGCTGACTGAGCACCAAGAGGACTCCCACCTGGGGTGGGACCAGAGAGGAGCTGAGATCCAGCCTCTGTGCAAAGCTGACCTTGACCAAGCCTCAGTGCATGCTCTTTTGGCCTTGCTCCACCCAGTCAGATGTTTGTTGAACACCTACTATGTGCAGTACCATGTCAGGCACTGAGGACACCTGGCAGATGCGATCCCTGCCCTTGAGGGTGGACAGTCTCAAACTCGTTTATAAGCAGGACACTTTCAGATGTGGGAAAATGCTACGAAGAGAGTGAAACCAGGTCATAGGAGCGAGCGAGCAAAGGATATGGAGTTGGGGGGGACTATGGGACACTCACTTAAATTCAAATCTCAAACAGTTTCTTCAATGGCAAGGAGCTTGGGACCCACTTACAGTAAAAAAGTAATCATTCTGAAATTCAAATTTAACGGGGTGTCTTGTATTTTTATTGGTTAAATATGGTGACCCTGGGTAGGGAGGTCAGGGAGGACTTCCCTGAGGAGGTGGCTTTGAGCAGAGCCCTAACGCTGGGAAAGAGCGGGCCGCGAGGACTGCCAGGAGAGCGTTGGAGGCAGAAGGAACCGCCTGGTGCTAGGGCCCCAGCACGGAGGTGAGCTGAGGGCGTTTGAGGAACCGAAAGCCGACTGGGCAGCTGGTGCGTTGTGAGTGGGGGAGTGTGATGCCAGCTGAGCCTGGAGAGGTGCAGGGGTGGGCAGGCTGTGCCGGGCCCTGTAGGCATGTCGGGGAGTGCGGCGTTTATTCCCACAGCCGTGTGGAGTTGTTGGAGGTTTCCAGGCAGGGGCGCGGCGTGATCCGATGGCGTGTTTAAGAGCTCTGGCGATCAGGATGAGGAATGGGCTTGGTGGGGGGTGGCGCCAGTGGACGCCGGAGGTGAGTGAGCAGCTGCTGCAGTTGTCCAGCGCGGGAGGGCTGGCTAAGCCCACCGAGGAGGAAGCGGCGGGGCAGGAGAGGCAAGACTGGGGATCAAGGGACTCCCCTCCAGATCCACGTCAGTCCATTTGGGTGGTGTCACCATGTTGGACAGGTGAGATCCTAAGCTGAGGGGACATTCCTGAGTCCCTCAAGGCTGCCGACCTCATGAAGCCCACGCTTCCAGGGAGGACGCCTTTTTCTGCTAGTTAGCAGTTGTAACGAGCAGACTGAAATGCCTTCAACCATTTTTATTTGCTAATTTCTAGAAGCAGGGCCAGGACTGGGAAGCCTCACGCACGGTTTCCTAACACAAGCTGACACTTTGATTTCCTCCCCGTTTGCCTCGAGCCCAGTGGCATGCTCACGGCCCAAGTGCGCGTGGGTCTGCCTCCCTCCTTCCGAGAGCTCGCTCGTTTCTCCTGGAGTGCTGACGTGAGCCCACGGCCCATCCAGACCCCAGGCCAACCCTCCTGCCTGCTGTGCGCCTTGTTCCGTGGCAGAGTTATAGAGCTGCCTGCGCAGAGAAACCCTCAAACCGACCGAGGGGACCATCCCTTAGCAAAGGCGCTAGCCGTTGGTGCACATTCTTTGTGCGTGCCGGTGGGGGGCTTCTTGAGTCGGCCCTTCAGTGAAGTCAAAGCAAAGGCTATAATGTTCATCTAGCCATGCCCCCATCCCATTTTTTTTTTCTTGCAGAATCTTGCTAAGTCTTCTCCTAGGCCCAACCCTTCGCCTAAAGCCGTTGGCTCCTTTCTCTTCCCCTCTGACTAAGACTTGGAAGGGTCTGTTTCGTGCTGGCTGCCAGTCCCTGTTAATTTTGGATGGGGGAAGTTTGCCTGAACATCTGCTGAAAAGACCGAAGTCCTTTATTTCATCTCTGCCCAGGGCAGTAGAAGCACACTTGGTCTTCTTGGTCCTATTCCGTGGGTGGGTCTGCCCAGAGCCCCAGACCTGGGGTGTGGGTTGGGAGGTGGGTTCTACAGGACTCCTTGTCCATGGCACTGAAAATACGGTGTTTGATTCCTCATCTGCACCCACATTCCCAGCTCCTTCCTCATCACATTGTCCGAAGATGATTCCTCAGTTTCCTCAGTAAGGGCCGGGTGATTCCACTTCCCAGGGTCCCTTCGCTGGAGAGCTCAGGGCCCTGGCTGTGGGCCACACACTGGGGAATCCTGAGGTCAGTCTGTTAATTTATGCAGCCAGTATTTATTGAGCAACTACTACATGGCAGACACTGAAGTGCCAGGCATAAAGCATGGGACAGGCACAGCCTGCTCTTGGGGTGCTCACAGCCTCGGCGGTGGGGGCTAGCAAACCAGGAGGTAGCCAAAATGGTGCAGGAGAGTGGGAGGGAGGAGTAGAAATTACAGGGGTGGTTCAGAGGCATCTCTCTGAGCCGGGGCTGAAGGACGGGAAGGGACTGGTCACAGGAGGTTTAGAGAGAACATCTCAGGAGGCAGAAACAGCAAGTTCCGAGGCCAGGAGACAGGCAGGCGTGGCTGCTGGAGGGGTAGAGAAGGCCAGTGTGGCTAGGCCCAGCTGGGGGAGGAAGCTGGGGATGGAGGTGGGGTCCCCATCCCAGGGGAGGTGAGGACCCTTGAGTCCATGTCACTCTTGAGCCCCTTGAGCCTTGAATGTCGGGCCCTGCCTCCCTATCTGGAGGCCCCTTGAGGGCGGGAAGGCGTGCGTGGCTCGTCCCACGGCCCCCCCAACCTGCCCGGGGCGCTCTGTGCGGTGGGGGCGGAATCAGAGCCGGGGGTCCGTGCCCAGCCTCCATCCCGAGCGAGAGACAGGCCAGTAAACAGGCAGTTGCGATATACCTTGTTCTTATGGAAAAAACAGTTTATTAAAAAAAAAAATAAAAATGCAAACAAATTAAAGTCACCCAGCATGCTGTATGTTTGTTGAATCGGTGAAGGGAGACAAGAAGGTCTCGGCTCACCTGCCCAGGCCCCGCCCCGGGGGCGTGACCACAGGAGTAGTCGGCCACAGGTGCCCTACATTCCAGCAGACTTATTTATAGTCTCTCTTTTTTAAGAATTTTTTTCATTTCAAAGTATTAAGGAGGTACAGATTTTTTTGATCCGTGGCTTGAGTCAGGGCTATAAGTGTGCCCATCACCCGAATAGTGTTCACTGTGCCTGTTAGGTGGGTTTTTGCCCTTCCCCTCCGTCCCCCCTGCTTGATTTCCAATGGCTTTTACTTTAAAGTGGCGTCAGGCTCTGCATACTGGTCTTCAGCACTTTAGATAAAATCTACTTTTTAATAGGGACGTGTTTCCAGGTCAGAAAATACAGATCTACTTTATTTTAAGGGCTGCCTAGTATTCTTATCTGCAATATACCTGATATTCCATACTGATGAGGGGTGGCCCATAACTAATTCAACCAATCCCCTCTCGGTGAATACTTTCCGTGGCCATTTTATTCATTTGCAATGAGAAACGTAATGCAATGAAATGAAACAAAAAACTTTGATACCCACTAGAACACCCAGGTCCGATTGGCCGGCCAGTTCATTTTTCCTAGAGTTGAACCAGTGTGAAACTCCAAGTTCTAAAATAATAATTATGGTAACTGTGGGCTGGGCATTTTGCTAAGCATTTCACATATGCTGTCTATCTTAATTCTCACCATGATTCTTCGAGGTCAGTGATACTAACTTTACCGTTTTGCCTATGAGGAAACTGAGGCACAGACAGGCTAAGCTACCTCTCAGAGGCCACACTGCTAATAAACGGCAAGGACAGGACTTGAACCTGGACAGAGTGATGTCAGGCTGAGAGCACCCCACCAGCATTTATTTTGAATTCCACAGTCTCGTGGGAGCGCAACTCAGAGGGTGGGATCAGTGTGTCCTCCCAGCGAAGCCCTGTGATGTGAGCACCAGCCGATGCAGGGTGGAGGGAGGGAGGAGGAGCCCCGGAAAATGGCCCCGAGGTACTTTGCAAAGCGCACACTTCCCTTAGACCAGCCCCCTGGAGTGTGTCTTCCACGTGCTGCGTGCAGTCGAGAAGGACAGCAGATGTGGGCTTTCACTTCCCGTTGGGGGCTTGTTTGTCCAGAACCGAGGGTAGACCCCACGTGAGAGTGTACAGCCAGGTTGGATTCCTGAAGCCGTCCTTTGAGCCTCCGATACCTAAGAGTGCAAAAGAAAGGGGACAGACTCTTGGGCTCCGCTCACGGATTAGCTTTTGATTCCTCGTTCTTATGAGCGCACGCTGTCTCCCCGCCCTCTCATTGTTTTTCAAGTTAATGATGAAAAGACCCATTTTTGAAAGGAAAGAAAAACAGGAACATGCCACCATCTCACATAACAGACATCGTCCCTTTGTAAATTCCCCGCAGCATGTACCTGCAGGCAGCAATATTAATAATTGCAATCTGAGAATGTTTATTATTTTCGGATTAAAAATGCTTGTGTTTTTTTTTTAAATTAACACACTGTAGAATATATGCAAAAAATCCCACTAAGCAATGTTTAAATAATCTGTTGCTGCTAGCCATAATAATAACCCTCACCGACATCAGTCTAGCGTTTATACTCTACGTCTGCCTGTTACCTTATTCAGTCCTCAGAGCAGCCTGGGGAGGTACAGGGGCTGTGATTGTCTCTGTATTTTGGATAAGAGGCAGAGAGAGGTGTAATGTCCTATCTGAGGTTGCATAGACAATTGGGGGACATCAGGGATTTGAAGCAGGGTCTGTCTGCTTGGGGTTTGGGGTACACAGGAATAAAATGGCAGAGTGTTGAGGAACAGAGAGGGGAAGTTGGTTCTGGCTGCAGGACGTGCCCAAGAAGGCTTGGGGTTACAGTCAGCGTGTCATGCCAGGCCTGACGGACGCTGGAGCGGGCAGGCGTGTCCTCCTCCAGCCCGAGGGCTGCTTCCCCGACCCAAACTGACTGAGCTCTGGGCGGCCGCGGGACGTGGCCCCGCTGCCTGCTGCAGGGACATCCTGAGGAAGTGCCACCCGCAGGCCCTGTTTGCTCAGGCTGGAGCTGGGGACAGGAACTCGGCAGAGAGCCGCACAGGCGCAGGGATGTGAAACCGCGTGAGGGGTGCAGGCTCTGAAGCCGGGCTGCCTGCGTTCGAGTCTGACTTCCCCACCTCCTCGCTCTGTGACCTTGACCAGTGCTCTCACCTCTCTGTGCCGGGGTGAGGAGACCTGCCTCCCAGGCTGCTGCATGGACAAGTCCTTATCTGTGAGGGGCTTAGAGGGGTGCTTAGCATGTAGTGTGTGCTCACAAGAGTGAAGGGTAGGAACAGTGCCTGGGGAGGCTGGAACGAGCCTCAGTTTCCTCATCTGATGGTGGTGGGCTGGCTGATTTTTTTTTTTGAGACAGGATCTCTCTCTGTCACCCAGGCTGGAGTGCGGTGGTGTATCATAGCTCACAGCAGCCTCAAACTCCTGGGCACAAGTGATCCTCCTGCCTCAGCTTCCCAAGTAGCTGGAACTACAGGCACACACCACCATGCCTGGCTAATTTTTCTATTGTTTGTAGAGACAGGGTCTTGCTATGTTGCCCAGACTGGCCTCAAGCTCCGGGGCTGAATCCGAGTTGCTGGGATCACAGGTGTGAGTTACCGCACCTGGATCGGGCCGACTGATTTCTAAGAGTACTCTAAGTACCTGTGCACTGGAATTCTATGGCCACTGGTGGATGGCGTTCTGTTTCCTACGTACGCCCACCAGAGATGGGGCAAAGGTCTCCCTCCCGTTTCTCTTGGGTTCCTACACCTGGAGAGGAGACTCTGAACTCTCCTCTTGGACACGCTTTACGTTACACCGTCATTGTGTGTTCTCTGCGCTTCATCTGCCGCCTCCTGGCGCAAGTCAAGGGAGGGAGCTGGGTATGGAGCTGTGTGGACCCCGCTTAACGCTTCCCGGCCACTTTTCCAGGTCCTGTCCTCCCAATGGTGAGCTTCTGAAAATGGTCCTTTCTTTTCAAAGTAGTGAAGCTCGTACAAGCAGAAATGCTGTCGGCGGCAGACTTCAATTCAGCCAAGGAGAGGCTAAGGGAGAGAGTTGACAAATCAAACAGCAGCGTGTTATCGTCTCCTCTGTTAACGTCTTACGTGATCTTCTCGCTTAGAGCTCCCTTTGCAGTTCGGGAACGATGGTGATGGCGTAACTAGGTCGCCCCGCAGGGATCTCACACCATAGTGAGAGTCGGCACGTTAACTACCTTTCCTCTTCCCTTTGACTAAGCCCACGTCTTCCTCAGTCATTTCAGGGATTGCACCTAATAGAACCATCGGGTCAAGACTTGCAGACTCAACTGTTATGAAGGGCTCTGGCTTGGTCCTTGCTTGTTCCTTATCAAGGTCATCTAGATGGCCTGAGCTTCGGCAGCAATCACAAGACTTTCTGTTAATTTTTTTTTTGAGGGGGGAAATATGTTCTGTACTAGTAAGTTCCAGTAATGCTTGAAACCTGGATTTCTTCCAGTGAATCTTAAGAGCCGAGACTATATGGGTTAATGGCCAGGCATGGTGGCTCACACCTATAATCTTAGCACTTTGGGAGACCAACGTGGGAGGATCGCTTGAGGTCAGGAGTTCAAGACCAGCCTGAACAAGAGCAAGATTTTCTCTATGAAAAATAGAAAAATTAGCTGGGTGTGGTGGGTGGTATGTGCCTATAGACCCAGCTGTTTGGGAGGCTGAGGCAGGAGGATCACTTGAGCCCAGGAGTTTGAGGTTCCAGTGAGCTATGATGACGCCACTGCAATCTAGCCTGGGTGGCAGAGTGAGACTCTATTTCCAAAAAAAAAGATTATATGGGTTCCAATCTAAGCACAGTTAATAGCTGTGCTTCAAAAGTGGGGAGGGGTTCTTTGGTCAAATGCTGGAACACGCTACAAACTCTAGCCTGCCTTTGCAGGGTTACTCTGCACATGTGCCTGTTAAAGCCTCTGAGAAGTCCTGCAGTACAGAAACCCATTTGACTTTGACTCAGCAATTTCCGAAGGCTCATTAGTTTGTAGAATTTTCCCTTTTTCATAAAACCATTTAATATCCTTCAGAATCAGTGTTCCACAAAACACCCTGGAAATACTTGTGGAAATGATTTGTTTCAGCTGACAACTACCCAGTGGCCAATGTAGGTGGTCGACTAGAGAAATCAATTATTTGCAAATGCAGAGTTTTATTTGGCCCAAATTCTTGGCCCCAAAGTGGGGAAATAGTGCTCTGCTCCCGGGAAGGAGAGTTTACTATTGAGCAAAACCTTTTCATCCCTTGTCATGACTCACACGAGATCCAGGCTGGCTGTGGACGGAAAGGTGGAGGGTGAGCTCCTGTGTTTCCCTGTTCTCCAGTGACTCACAAGCCAGGACACCGGCTAAGAGACTGGGCTCCCTCCTGACTCAGGGCAGAATATTTAAGCCGCCTGTGTTCTCAGGCAGTCAAGAAGGTGTGTCTGGGACAGTCAGAGACCCCTTAACAGGACCCCTGTAGCAGTCTTGGCACATGCAGGACCTTTTGGAAATAGCCTTGGTTGAACAAAGCATATAATAAAGTGTAATGTCCAACAATACTTCCAATACTTTTTTTTTAAGAAAGATATATAGACATTCAGACACAGAGAAAAAGGATAATGATAGAATTTCGGGCAATTTCTATTTTTTTCTTGTTTTTCCATTGTTGCTTAGTTTTCTGCTGTCAACATGCCTTCCTTTGGGGAAAAGAAATATTCATCTATATAAAAATATAAATTATATAAATACACACATGCCCATATATGCACCTACATTCCTTACTGAAATGATATGATACGTAAGCCGAGATAAATATAAGTTGGTGAATTTTTGTCCTTAAATCTTTGGTTTCTAATAGTTCCTTCAAAGTCTGTCATTTTTTAATTTTTCCAGATGGGCAGCAAATTTGGGAGATGGAAGCCACGGTGGACAAAGACAAGAGCCAGCCTGTAAGCACACAGACAGGACGACTGTCAGCTGAGTGTCTGTGACCCCTGTCACCGTTCCTTCATGCTCTCTGTCCCTCTTTTCTTCCTTCCTTCGTCACAGTCCCCCGTGTTGAGAATCTAACAGGTGTTCCATAAGTACTTATCGAATTGATGCGTGAACTAAACGTTTACTGAGCACCAGGCCCTGTGATTTGTAACTGTGACATCTTAACTTTGATAGAGTGGCTTTCTTTGCTGTCACTGAAAAGTTAAATTCCCATAAATTGAATTTCACCTATAAACCCATGGAACGTGTCAGGATTCCCACTAGACGGGCTGACCGGATGTGCTTAGGGTCTGAGTAGGAATCTAGACACGATTGCAGTTAACTTCATGACAACTCCTTCTTTCCAGAACATGCTTTTTGTTGAGATCCCTGAATATCGGAACAAGCACATCCGCACATCCGTGAAGGTGAACTTCTACGTCATCAATGGGAAAAGAAAACGAAGTCAGCCTCAGCACTTTACCTACCACCCAGGTAGGGGGTTTCCCTGACTGCCTCTTTGATGTTGAGAGGCGGCCCGGGTGTGGGGCTTAGGACTCCCGAGGTCTGCTCCTAGCTGGGCACCCTTGGGCAGGTGACTCAGTCTCTCTGAGCCTCAGTTTCCTCATCTGTCCGATGGCATCTTCTTTTTAAGAGATACAGAAATGCACATAAAATACTTAGCACAGTGCCTAGCAAGCTGATGTCAATGATATTACCTGTTATTATTACCATTAATATTTTCCTCTGTGGGGCAGGGGAATAGGAGAAAGGCGTGTGTGGGCATGGGCAACGGAAGAGTGTTAAGCCACTAAGCAGGTGACTCCCAACCGTGTCTTAGGTTTTATCATGGTGGGAGTAAAACGTAGCTGTGCCCCCAAACCTGCGGAATCTTCAGTCGACTCCACAGGGGCTCAGGTGGCGGCCAAGTGGAGTGAGTGGGTGGCTAGCAGCCTGGAGGGCTCATTCTCGAAAAGTCGTACAGCCCCAAGAAGAGTGATGAGTACCATTTTCATTCATTCATTTGTCCGGATAATATTTGAGTGCCAGGCCCTGTTCTTGGCTTGTAGACACGGCAGTGAACACAACAGGCTAAAACTCCCTGCCCACAGGGAACTGACATTCTAGCAGAGGGAATAGCACTGATATTATTGATAGATTGGATTATGATTAGGGCTGCAGAAAAGGCAGACAGGAATAGCCAGGGGGAGGTATAATTTTAAGTTAAAAAATGCTTCTTTGAGTGCTCCCTTGGGAAACAGACTACAGACTTCCCAGGCTGAGAAAGACTTGCTAGCCACCTTTCCAAATTGGAAACCCGTAATTCGAGAACGTCACCCAGGGTGTAATTTCCATCCTATGACAGTTTCACGCACAGCCTGTGGGCTGCTGGAAGCACTAAACCGAGGGGGCGTCTGGGTGGCCTGGCCCCGGTGGGCTTGGCTTCAGGGCACTGCGTCCGCAGGCTGTGTTGGCCCCTGCAAGGCGCTGCCATGCTGGGCCTTACGTAACACGCTGTCGGGGGCAGTGGTCAGGTCACTCAGGCCTAACGGGACCCAAAACTAGGAGGAAATTGCTGAGAGGTTCTAGATTGCTGCTCAAGGATAGCTTTTGAACGGAGAGGTTTTCAGTGACGTTTTGTGGCACACTGTCCCCTCATTTGTGGCTTGGCCCTGGCTGCTTATATAACTGAGCCCAAGCAGGCCCTCTGTCCCCTGGCTGGTCCAGGGACTGAGATGATGGCCTTTGAATGGCATCTCAAGAAATGATCTCTGTGGTTGGAGTCCGACCTGCCAGGCCTCCTTGCCTCCTCCGACGCCCAACACTTGGAGCCCCCGTGCCCTCGGTTACAGTCCTGCTGCCGATTCACTTACTCCAGCGAGTAGGAAATTCATTCCTCAATTCCTGGGGCCGGTAAAGCTCATGTGACGATATTGGGGAAGGACCCATTTTAGTGATTGGTGCTGGGTGGGGAGAGAGGAACGGCAACAGTGAGCACACGAATAGTAGTAGTCAAATGATAGTAAGGTAATAATAACAGCAACAGCAGGCATTGAGCACTTACTGTATGCCAGTCACTGTGCTAAGTGCTTTGTGTACGCACATCTTATTTAATCCTCCCAATGACCCCAGAGGGTATGATCGTTACCGCCAGGTAACAGATGGGGAAACTGAGGCCTGAGCCAGCAGTTCTTGCTCCCCCACAGTACTACAGAACTGAGGAAGGGGACAGCCACTACTTGGTCCTTCCTTTGTCTGGAAAATATTTGAGTGCCCATTACGTGCCAGCTGCTGCTTTGGTCCCAGAGGACCAAAAACCAGACAAAAGTCCTCCCTTTAAAAGAAACTGACCTTTTGAGGGTGGGTGTTATAAATAGTAAATAAGCACCTAAAACATATGCAGTATTTCGGAAGGGGGCGAGTGGTGCAATGGAAACACGCGGGGACAGGCCATGAGAGCTGCCAGGGAAGGGAGAGGTGGGAGGCATGGTTTCAAATCAAGCTGCTTTCTCTGAGCTCTCACCTTGGAGAAACAGGCTGTGAGCGACCCGGGGCTGAGTCAGCCCTGCCAGCCACCTTTCCAATGTTGGAAAACCCCTAATTCAAGACGAGCATCACCAGGGTGGCATTTCTGACCTAAGACAGTTGTACAGGGACCTTTTTGCCCAAGGCTAATACGTGACAGGGCCCAGCTGTTTGGTCCCACCCAACTGGACTCCCAAAGCCCGCCGCTGTGTGCAGATCCTCTGTGCACGTCCCCGGCTCACTGCGACGGGTGCGCCTGTGTGCTTCTCTCTCCTCGCAGTCCCAGCCATAAAGACGGAGCCCACTGACGAGTACGACCCCACTCTGATCTGCAGCCCTGCCCACGGGGGCCCGGGGAGCCAGCCTTACTACCCACAGCACCCGATGGTGGCCGAGTCCCCCTCCTGCCTCGTGGCCACCATGGCTCCCTGCCAGCAGTTCCGCTCGGGGCTCTCATCCCCTGACGCCCGCTACCAGCAGCAGAACCCAGCGGCCGTCCTCTACCAGCGGAGCAAGAGCCTGAGCCCCAGCCTGCTGGGCTACCAGCAGCCAGCCCTCATGGCGGCACCCCTGTCCCTCGCGGACGCCCACCGCTCTGTGCTGGTGCACGCGGGCTCCCAGGGCCAGAGCTCGGCCCTGCTGCACTCCCCCCCAGCCAGCCAGCAGGCCTCGCCGGTGATCCACTACTCGCCCACCAACCAGCAGCTGCGCTGCGGAAGCCACCAGGAGTTCCAGCACATCATGTACTGCGAGAACTTCGCGCCCGGCACCCCCAGGCCCGGCCCGGCCCCCGTCAGTCAAGGTCCGAGGCTGAGCCCAGGTTCCTACCCCACAGTCATTCAGCAGCAGAACGCCACAAGCCAAAGAGCCGCCAAAAACGGACCCCCGGTCAGTGAGCAAAAGGAAGTATTACCTGCGGGAGTGACGATCAAACAGGAGCAGAACTTGGACCAGACCTACCTGGATGACGGTAAGATGCTGAATTCTCTCCGTGCTGTGAGGATGGGTCCCTGGCGCGTCCCCCGGGACGTTCACTGTATGGCCTGGGGTGGATTCCTTAGCCTCCCCGGGCCTCGGTGTCCCCGTTTTAACTTAAGGGAGTTGAATCTGACCTTGAGGGCCTGCCCCGGCTCTGTGCAAGAATTACTCCCCAGCAGGAGTTTGGGGGTGAGCAGCGGCAGGTTTAGATGCCCTCCCCACAACCACCCCGGTGAGAAAAGCAAAGGACGGCGAATCTGGCCACGGCAGTGTCTTCCAGGTCATGAACTGGGTCTGTTTAAATGCTTGCACTTGCTTTACAATTGCCAGATTTAGACCAAGGCCAAGAAAACAGAAAGGAAAGAAAGCTCTAATCTCCTTTCATTCCTGTGCAGAAAAACCTGACTTTATCAGCCCTCTTTTGTGTCTGGGATAGGGGGATGGAGAAAGGGAAGAAGGCGGCTCATCGAAGGGTGGCTCGGCCAGAAGCGCTTGCGGGGCGGGCTGCGGGCACATTGATGGGAGGGAACAGTGGGCTTCACTGTGGTGCGCCCAGCTGACGGGGTGCTTGGGCCGGGGGAGGGATGCAGAGGGGGCTTCGTGCGCGTCTGTAGGTGCCCGGGTCTGCTGGCAGAGGGCCTGGCCCGGGGGGTGGGCGTGGTGGCAGCTATGATGCGGTTGGTCTGGGAGCTCAGGGAGGAAGGACCAGTTGTGTTGCTGAGACTCACCTGGGACGCCCAAGTGCGGCTGAAGGTCAGAGGGGGTGTGGCAGGCAGAGCAGCCTTCCCTTGGGGGCCCCAGGAAACAGAAAACAGGTGGTTGGAGTTTCTCAGTAGGAAAAGGAAAACCTAAATCTCTGGCGGTTTTCGCCAGCTCCAAGCTCACATTTTACGGACAGTAGCATCTGATATACCCTGAAATCTCAATGATTTAGGAAATTCACTCTCAGGAACCCAGCCAAGCAGGAGGAAGTAAGGCAAAGGCTTCACAACAGCCACAGTAGTTGTCGTAAAGACGAGGTACTAAGTTTCAGACCCTTCAGTGCCAGGAAAATCCCTTGCTGCTTTCTCAGAGACTGTTGATTTTGACTTTACACAACATCTTGACAAGCCAGGTTATCTGGGGGTTCTGCGACTTCTGGTAGTTTCCATGCCCTCTCTCTGGTGAGACTGTCAATCAAAAACGTGCCCTAAACTCATCCAGCAATGGTCCTGGAGCCACTTACTGTAGGGTCATCCTGCCCTACAGGGCTGCCCTCAGGGTATCGTGTGAATAATTGATCTGTCCGATCCTGAATAATCAAACACAGGTTGAGTTAGGGTCACTGCTGTGTTTTAAAAGAGAGACCTGCGTGTTCCTGCAGTCCACCCTCAGACAACTTATATCCAGAACGGTTAAGATACAGTGTTGGTGCTTGTTTTAAAGGGGGTTATCGCGTAGAGAACTAGCTACTGCAGAACGCCCAGTGGCAGCAGAGCAGCGGAATGTAGCTGTAACCGGACTCCTGTCCCCATGAGGGCTTGGGGGTGGCATTAGAGACGGGGTGCTTTATAAATAAATGAGTGATGGTGCAGGGGCAGGTGGCTTTCCCCAGCTGACCCCACCCGGCCTGGTTTGGTGTCCAGAGCAAGAAATGCTCTGGCACCGCCCACCCCGCCCCTCACCGTGTGCTAAAGGTAGACGATGAGTGCCCTGGTTAGAGAACCAACGTCCAAGTGGCTGGAGTTGGTCATGACCGTCTGCCATAGCCCCAGACCCACAGATGTGTTTGCTGTTTCCACAGAAGCTTAAGTTACAGAGAAAGCAGCCAAGTGTGGAGACCTTTTGGGCTCCTGAAGCCCTTTCTGAACACAGGCAGATTCAAAGTTGTGGTGACAGTGAGCTCTGGGCGGGGTCAAAACATGAGTCAGCTCTAAGGATGTCTCAGAGAACTGAGCGTGGTGAAGTTTAAGTACATTCTTCATGACCCCAGCCCATGGGATTTTAGGAGCTGTTCTCTGAAAGAGAGGGTTTTATGACTTAAAAAGGTTAAAAAAAAAACCTAGATTATACCAAGTTTTTAAAAAAACTGTTGCAGGACTTCTCAGAGCCTTTACTGTGCTAGTGGACATTATAAATCTCTAAATGGAGGGAGGGTAGCACTTCCCAGAACAACTTGATTAGAGACAGCAGAGTGCGTTGTTGCACCCTCCAGGGGGTGCTGTTCCCGTTGTGTTTTACTGCACTCTGTGCTGGTGGAGCCCTGGGACGGTGCAACAGGGCTGGCCTGGAAGCCCCTTTCCTAATATTTGGGAGAAATAACATAAAGGAAACTTAGTTCTAGAGCCCAGCACCGCCCAGTCCCATATGCCACGTTCATTCAGGCTTCTCAATTCTTGGGCTTCATGTCCATGATGGGGCAGTAGAATAATTTCTACCTGTGTGGCCCCCAAAGGGCAGCGTTGTGCTGATGGTTAGTGTTCAGTGCTCCACTGGCCTTGTCCCCAAAGCTTGGTCCGATGGGGATGTCCCCTCCTGGCCTGTAGTGCCCAGTGGTACACCCCAAACTGCATCACCGCTGTAGCCACCCGGAAGATGTGGGTACAGCTCTGTCCCCCACTGCTGGGATGTCAGACCCTCCGAAGGGGCCTCGTGACCCGTGCATCCACGGAACGCGTGCAGACCTGCCACCGTCAGCTCTGTGCATGTGAGATCTGGACTTCTCGGTTTGTTGTCTTGTGTTTATTACTGACGAGCAAACTGGAAAACCCCTGGTTCGTTTCTCTGATGTCTGGTTGGGAGACGTCCCGGGTCTTTAAGATCCTTTTCTGTCCCTTTGATTTATTATTCCGAGGGGGTCTCTCCCCGACGATGCACATTTGGCTGCCTGAAGCCCATGCTAAGCTCTGGTGTCAGGGCATTTCTGATTTGCCATGTATTTATTTGCCTTGGGATGTTGCCAAAGTAGGCTTTCCTCGGAAACTTCGTGAGAACTCGGCTTATGTGTTTCGAGGGTCGAGGGAAAGTTCTGTGGCTGGAAAAGGAAGCGGTCACCAGCGGACATGGGTCCTTCCCTGTCTTGCACAAGTGCAAATAAATCCTCTTTGAAGTTGGCCCTGGGCCCCGGGCAGCCCCCAGCACCTGGTTATCGGTTCCTGCACCTTGGCCAGTGGTCAGGGCATCCCACCCTGCTCTGTCCCAAGCGCCTGTCCTCCTTCTTGGCCCTTCCCCGCCTGCATTCCTGTACACAGACGCCGTCTGGCTCGCCCCGTTCTGTCTTGGAACTCCACACTGCTGCTGCTGCTGTCTGCTCCAAGGACTTGAGCCATTTTCAGAAAGTCTCTTGGAAATACCAGAATAAGTGCTATTCCAGGGCAGGGTGCATCCCCATCCCCAAACCTCGTGCTGCTCCGTCTGCCCCAGCTCAGGCACTTGCTTACAGTTCTTTGGGAATAGGATTTGCACACTGTCTCGTCTTCTCTCTGCTCTCCCGTCCCCCTTCTGTGACTAGTCTCTTGTTCTGAGGCCCCAGGTTGTGCCTGGGGAGCCCCCAACCACTCCTGGCCGTAGCTGATCCTGTGACCAAATTCTGCCTCACTGCACCCTTCTCTGCTCCCCAGCCCTCCCTGTCCTTAACCTTCCCCCACCATCCCTCTGTGCCCTCGACCCTTGACCTCTCTGTCCTTGACTTTCCTCCCCTCCCTCCCCAACCTCCCTATGTCTCACCCACAAGAGTTTCTGGACTTATGGATACACCAGTAAACAAACCAAATGGAATCCTTGCTCTCATGGAGCATTTTTTTGAGTCCAGGAGTTTTAGCATTGAAGGCAATAAATAAGCAAGCAAATTTCAGACAGTGATGAAAGCCACGCAGGAGATTCCGCGAGGCTAGGAGCTAGAGGGTGGCCAGATGGGGGCAATGTTCGCCCCCTTGGATCAGGGATGGAGCCAGCCTTGGGAAGATCTGCAGGAAGGGTGTTTGAGGGAGAGGGAACAGCAGGTGGCAGAGCCCATGAGGTCACCGAGGTGGCCTAGCCCTGGCAGGTTTTCAGCGGCAGTGTGGTGTGATTTGTGTTTTGGAAAGCTCCCTGTGGGGCTGCCTTTGGAACGTGGACTGTGGGGAGGCAGGACTTGGAAGGAGGGAGAAGAGTTAATTTGCTGTCTTAGGACAGCAAGAGGTTTACTTTGTTTTGGACAAAGCCAGCTCTGAGGGGAGTGACTCCCACGGCAGGAACATGGTGGAGGGTGGTGCATTTTACAGTAGGTGTGCCTGTGTGTGTCCTTTCACGAGTGTGGTTATTTAAAATGCAACTACAGTTGCCAAAATGCGATTAGTACGCAAGTAGTTCTTACCACTTCCGTGGCATGAAACGAAGGGCGGTGGCGCGTCTTACTGCCCAGGGCACGGGCGAGTGTGAGAGGTGTTGGGGAAAGTGGACTCAGATGTGACTTTCACCAAGGGCCTTTGGTGACACATCCTCAGCCACCTTCAGAGTTCACTGGGGGCCATCTCACCACGAAATCCACCACGGCCTCGGGGTAGCGCGCTCACCCCAGCAGCCTGGAGACAGCCACAGACGAGAGGACTGTGGGGGCAGGGGCAGGGGCAAGGGCGTGGCCCAGGACTCAGGAGATCTTTGACCCCGTTCTGGAAACATCCAGGGGAGAAAGGATGTGGTCTCACTGATGGCTGGATACCCTGCCAGTGGCTTGCGAGGACAGCAGATGTGTGTGTAGGTGAGAGGTCACTGACGTGTGCAGGCAAAGCGCACACCAGTCTGCTCACGGGCACATCTGCTCCTGCTCTCTTCTGCATGCAAAGTGCTTAAAAATTATTTATTGAAACATGTTGATAGAGTGACTTGGAGTGTTTTTCTCTATATTTAAATACTGAACCATACGCACATTCAGAATTCAGTAGTGCGCTCTGTATTTCACAAGTGGGTCACCACCGAATTACCACCTGGGTCACTCCAGCAACCCCCTGTGTCCTGTCCTTTCCACAAAGGTGACCGCTATCCTGCCTTCTAACCCCAGAGATTCATTTTGCCTTTTTGTACGAACACGAGTCATACCGTGGTACCCTTTTATGTCTGGCCTCTTTGTGTCAACCACAGGTTAGTAAGGTTCATCCATACTGTTGGGTGTGGTTGGGGTTCATTCATTTTCATGGTAGTGGATTATTCCATTGAAGGAATATCCTACAATCTCTTTATCTTTGTTCCTGTGGATGGACATTTGGGTTGTTTCCAGTTTTACGAATAAAGCTTTGTGAACTTTCTAGAGCTCCTCTTTTGGTGCCCATAGAACAGATTTCTGTTGAGCGAGTGGAGCCCCTGCCAGACAGCATTCCAAAGTGGTCATGCCAGTTTGTTTTAAGTGTTGTTCCTTTTCTATCTTCTGAGCTTGGGTCCAGCGCTCACAGCTCATGTCCAGTTACGAGGGATCTGAGCCGCAGACTCGGGGAGCAAGATGTCTGGGTGCCACCTGCCCCGACCCGAGCTTGGATCAGCTACTTAAACTCTCAGAGCCTCTGTTTTCTCACCCATGAAGACTGTTATCTCCTGCTTAGATGCTCCCACAGTGGCTAAAGATGCATTAAGAGCTGAACTTTGGGTTGCCAGCAAAGAACATAAAAGACGTTAAGCAATTAATCTTTCCACCTCAGTGATACGGTACGATGATGGTCGTAGCCCTGCTTCCCACAGTGTTCCCTGTGGTGTCCTCTATAGTGTTACTTTATTTTGGCCACTTAAACCTTTTGGCCTTGTCTGTTTGACAAGAATATGTGAAAACTAGGGGGAAATCTCCAGAGAAAGAGCTGATCTGCAACTCACAGGGACAGACGGGTTTCAGGCAGCAAAGAAGCAGTCTGTTCACCTTGGGGAAAAACAGTCCCAAGTGTCACTTCACACACGAAGGTCAGGTGGCAAGAATAGCTTTCTCTCTACCCTTGGCAGAGGGGTGCATTTGGAAGAGCTGAGCACAACGCCTCCTCCAGGGAGGCGACTGCCTTGGGCAGCCAGGCAGATTAAGCCCTGCTGCGTAGACGTGTGTGACGTAATGGCCGGCCCCGATGCGTTATCTTTTTCCTGTTTGGTTTTGTTTTTATCTACCCCTTGCCTTGTTCCCAGTTCTCAGTACTTACTCAGTGTATGTCAATCAGACCTAAGATGCTAGCGTTGAGCGTTGGCTCCACCACGGATGATGTGACCCTGTGCAAGTTATTAGCCTCCCCGTGCCTCAGTTTCCCCATCTGTAAAGTGGAGATGGTCATAGTTCCTCCCTTCACTGAGAACGAAATGAGTTAATGCATGTCGTGTGCCTTGTGCTTGGCACAAAGGAATCCTCGATGAATGTTAGCTGCTGTTTTTATCTGTTTATGAATTTAATGGCCTTGATGTCTCGTATTAAATTTTTAAAATACATTTGGATAGGAGGAAAATAGTTTGGCTATTCTGGTCTTTGGAGATGGGCTCACTCATCTGTGTGCCCTGCCTCTGCCACGTGGGTAGAAGTGTGGGCAAAGGTCAGGGCGTGGCCTGAGGTGCCACCCCCAGCCCCCTCCCGGGGACCCCAGGTGTCTGCACGAGGGAGATGATGCCCTCCGCCCGGGGCTGCCGAGAACCCATTCGTGTGGGCCCTGCTCTGGGCTCCCCCGTGGAGTGTGGACCAGAGGCCCAAGTCTTGCTAGTTTTGCCACTGGCAGAGGGGCCAAAGGTGTCCCTTGACAAGGTTCTTTCCCCAGAAGCTGGACTTGTCCCTGCGTGAGAAACAGGCAAGGAAGGAGTGAGCAGAGACGCACCCTCCAAAGCACAGGAAGCAGAAAGATGGAAAAGCATTTTGTGACTGGCCACATTTTGTTCAGCAGGTCAGGGATCTTTCACTGGGGCTGCAGGGCCCACAGCAAGCCTGTGACAACGTGGCTCCTGTTTGGTGAAGGCTGTGGAGCCCACGGAGAGCCGGCCACTGCATTGGCCCCGGCAGGGTGGGGCCTCCTGGTACTCACAGAGGGTGAAAGTCGGGGCTTGTCCATTCTGATGAGAACCCAGCAAGGTGCTGAGCGGCCCCTGGACAGCCTGATTTGGGCGTCCCAGTGTGGGCCTGCATGTGCGCCAGAAACCACTAGAAACGACCAGTGCCAGCTTAAATTTACGTGGCCACCTGTAATGGGCACCAGCAAAGTGCCAGGCCCCTGCTGAGGGCTTTTGCCAGCATTCTTTGTCATGTTCATTTTAAACTGTATTTAAAACATATTTTATATGGGCAATGTGTTCATAGGTTCGGCAAAAACAATATAAAAAAGATACCTAGCAAAAGTCTTGTTCCCACTTCAGCTCTGCTGTCTGATACCAGTTTTTCTCTAGCCTTCTGGAACAGTGTTTCTCAACCTATTCTTCATTATTGTCACTCCCCCCCCCCACAACCCAGGGGCCTTTTTAGACAAATTTTTCCCCAATCACCACCCCATGAAATGTCAATCTGATAGATACTCGGTGTGTCTGTTGATGTCGGCTCTTGGCAGGGCCACGCAGCGTTGTAATATGTAAGATTTTTTTCGGTCCCCCATCTGCAAAGAACCAATTTTTAATCCCAGGGGGGATAATATCATCACTTTGAGAATGCGTGTTTTACAGCGTCTATGTGTAATCAGGAGCAGATGGAAATATATACATATTCTTATTTTTCCCCTTTCTTCTACAAAAGGTAGCAAAATATACACACAAATCACCTGTGGATGGGAACTTTGATGTCACTTGCTGTTACGAATGATGCAGACCCATTGTCCTGTACCCCCTCACGTGGCACAGGAAGCCCGTTCTCAGGAGTGGGATGGCTGGTTCCTGGGTCCAGCCTCGGCCCTGGGCCTGCTGGGCGTAGAGTTTCTGTGGTGGTCCTGCCTGGCTTCCAGTCTGGTCTCACCACCACCCTCTTTTGTAACCTCGGGCAAGTCACTTAGGATAATGGTCCCCAACTCTCAGGGTTTTATAAGAATGCAAATGAGAGCATCCTTAAAGCACTTTACCCAGTGCCTGGCATGCATGATGAGCCCAAGAGTTGTTAATGTGCTTCTCCTCCCCACCCACAACAATCTCCCCCTCTTCCTCATCCATCAGGTGGGAGGGCAGAGCTGGGCTTTGAGGAAGAGCTGCGAGGCTGACTCATGGCCTGAATTCTCAGTATCCAGCCAGGCTACCTCTTACCGATTCAGAGAAGGATAGTTAGTCTTATTAGAAAATTTCAGAATCCAGAGAACTCTGCTTGCCTACAAGTGAGCTGACACCATCTGCAAAAGCTGCTGTTTAAGATCATGTGACTGGGCTGGTAGCAGGTCCCTTCCCCTCTCCTAGGAGAGTAAACAGCATGTAGGTGTCTGTCCCCAGGCATGTCCCCCTCCGCTTCTAAGAACCTCAAATTTATAGCCACGCCACTTAGCTGTCCTATCATCCCAAATGATGTGTACTGTGTACTGCCGACTTATACAAGAGAGGTACCTTCCTGCTGACTCTGGATCCAGAAATGCTCAGCCATCTTTTTGAAATTCTGCAAAGCAGATGTTTCCAAAGGAATGTGTGCTTGCATTTGGAGGTCAGAAGCCACCAAACCACAAGAAAGTCCATTCCCAGACTTGCTGTCCACCCAGCCCGCATTCCAGAGCAGCATCTGACCCACAAAGAGCAGATGGCTCCCAAGAAAGAGGACTGAGAGACATCCCCCGGTGTCGTCTGGTGGCCTCATGGTCATCCACTGGGACCAGCATTTTTCATTGCTCTGAGTCATTTGTGCTACTTTTAATTTCCACCTCAGAATGGGGCTATTCTCTTGTAGTAACAAGTGAATATCCTTGTGAAGGAGGAAGGTGCTAAGTTAAGCAAGATTTATGGGTAGGTCAGTGTTCATAAAAAATTTTAAAGGCCCTTCTCTGTACTTTCATTCTTACTAGAACACAGAGCAGAAGGGCTGAGACTCACTTCCCTGCCACGGGGGGTGTGGTACGCTGGACCAGCCAGAGACCTTGCTAATTTCAGATCAGTGCAGAGACTCAGGGTGATGATTTTGAACATCGTTACATGCAGGACTGCAGGTTGTGATGGGTCTTCACTCATCCCATGATAACTCAAGATAATCCAGAATGTTTTAATATTAAATATATATATATATAACTTCCCAGTATCAGCCCTAGCTGTAGCCTGTTTCTCTCTAGAAAAGTAGAACTTGAGAAACAATTTAGTTATTTGAGGCTGTGAATTAGGTGGATGGCAGTTAGTCAAATCTTCTTATGTGCTAGATTTTTCTCTGTACTCTCTACCTTCTCCCCCATTGATAAACCCATTTTGGATAAATGGCAAAGCTTTGTTTTCCCAGAGGAAAAACCTACAAAAAAAAAAAAAAACAAAGGAAAGCAACTCTTTTTTATGATGCAGCCATGGTTTTCCTTCCTTCGCTAGACTTGAGATTTGGGTGTGTTTTGATTTTTGTTGCCTTTAAGTATAATTCTGGGCTCTCTTCTTCCCCTGGACCAGTTCAACTTTATTTTAGCTACAGTTTTCTTTTACTTTCCACCCTTTCAGAGAGGAAAAAAAGAGGGGCTTTGTTCTTGGGGAATGATGAAACCATTTATCTGGCCGTCCTCCACTGCATTTTTGACACCTCTTTAATTTTTTATTGATCCGGGGATCTGGTCAAGTTGCGACTGTGTGTGTGAAGTGAGGGCTGAGGCCTGTTTTGCTCATCCAGGATGTCAAGAGTCTTTCTCTAGGGGAAGTCAGAGACAAAGCGGCAGCCGCATTTGAAGGAGTCTGTTGCAAGCCTCAGCAACGGATCCTGCCACTTTCGGGTTTGGGGATGATGATGTCTGTCTCATCCCTTTAAATAGCCGTGAAATCAGATCTCTGGCAAAGTGACCAAAGCGAGGAGCTCCCTGGTCATTTTACGACGGGCCTTGCGTGCCCCAACTTGGTTTTATGACGGGATTGTCTGTTGCAGGCAGCTTGGACTTCAGTCCCGGGCATTCTGCAAACCAGCAAATGGGTTTCATCTGAAGCCTGTTAGTTCCACTATCCCAAGAAAGCTGAAAGGACACTCCCTGGTTGTTAATTTCCAAAACTCTGGGCAAAGTGGAGGTTCTGTTGCATAAGCCGGCGACGTGGAGGATGCCTTTGCAGCATTCGGCAGCCGGTTCTTATAGATTTCTGGAAGTCGATGGTGTCTTTTGAGTTCTCAGCTTTATTAAATGCCTAAAAACGAACTGACCCCAAATTGATTAAAGTCCCCCTTCCACTTCTCACAGATGGATTGAGTTGTGGTGTGCTTTAGCACTTGGGAAAGGGGTGGCCAACTGGTGTTGCATGGCCCGCAGATATTTTGTTTGGCCCACACAGTATTTAAAAAAATACTTGGATTAAGTGCCAGCATTTAAAAACCAGGGGATTGTACAGAAAAATACAGATTTCCAGCTTTCCTTAGAAAATTCAAGGATCTGGCCAGTGTGGGCCCCACCTTCTGCACAGTGGCCACCTGGCTTCAAAGCCAAGCTGGCCCTGAGTAGGGACCACCTCTCTTAGAGCATGCACTTGCCCTTGTCCACGGCCCCGCGTGCCCTCCTGCCTCCCGACCGTAGATGGAACTTACCTTCATGCTTGTTCCGTTCCGGTGTTCCTCTAACACTTGACCAGCCTCACTCAGTCAGGGTTCCCATCTGGACCTGTTAGGCTTTGAACCCTGGTCCCTGTTACGGAAATGCCACCGTATCCAAGGCTGCTGAACCGGACCTGCACACGGGGGCTTTGGGAGTATGAGCACCCTCAGTCTTTCCTCCTTCCCCCGCTTGTGGCTGGGGAAGATTTTTAAATGTAAAAAATAAAACTTTGAAATGTTTTAAGTTTTATTTTAAAATAAAAAGATCTTTGAAACTTTTTATTATGAAATATTTGGAGCATATATAAATATAGACTAGAACAATGCACCCCCACATACCACTGCTTAGCTTCAGCTGTTATCAGCTCACTGGCCAATCTGGTTCTTTCTGTACCTCCATCGTCTGTTGTCTCCATGACATGGTAATTGTCTTTTCTTCCCTTTTTTTTTTTTGTTTGTTTGTTTTAGAGATGAAGGTCTTGCTTTGTTGCTCAGGCTGGCCTCGAACTCCTGAGCTCAAGTGATCCTCCTGCATCAGCCCCCCTAGTAGCTGGCACTACAGCTACTACGTCTGGCTACACAGTAATATTTTGAAGCAAATCCTAGACATTATATCATTTTGTGTATAAATACTATCGATCTCTAAAAGGACTCTGAAAATACAAGACCACTAGCTCACATGAAAATTAGTAATACTTCCTTAATCTTATGAGATATCTAGTGTTTAAACTGCCAGTTGTCTCCTAAATATCATAAAAGGTTTTTCTTCTTTGTTCTGTTTTTATTATTTTATGGTTTGTTTGCATCAGGATTCAGACTGGGCTTTACAAGTGGATGCCTTGGTTTTTAAGCCTATTTTAATCTTAGAGGCTCCTCCTTTAGATTAAATAGGTAAGACCTTTTTTTGATTTTATCATTAGTATTATTTTGTGATTTATTTTTTGGCAAAACAAGGTGGTTTATCCTGTGCAGTTTCTCACAGTCTGGTTTTTGCCAGTTAGAGCTTCGTGGTGAGATTTTAAGCGTGTCCCTCTATATGTCCTGTAAATGAGCTGTCAATTTGGGAGGCTTGATTGATTCAGATTCAGTTGTTTTGGGCACGATTGCTTCTTAGGTGGTGACACGTACTTCTGTCAGGAGGTACATGATGCCAGGTTGCCTCTCTCTTGATGATGTTAGCAGCTGTTGACTCAGTGTCCAGCTCTGTTAATTCAATGATGCATTTTTTACAGAGTGGTGATAGTCTATTCTAATTCTGCCATCCCTTCCTTCCTCTCCTGTTAGCTGGAAAACTTCTATAAAGGGAAACTTCCCTTCATCAACAATGGTAGAATTCATATAGAAAAGGCAGGATGAATGCTCAATTCTTTCCCTTTATTTACTAGCTTTTAAAATAATAGGCTGGTTCATTAACATCCCCCGGTGATGTTCAGTTAGAGTTGTTGGGTTTCTTAAAAAAATTTTGTACCACTATGAACTCATGGACTTGAGCATAATTGATGTTTTAAGATTTTAACAGGCTTTTTTTTTTTTTGGTAGTTCCTTTTGGCCTTATCATTTGAGGAATCTAAATAGTATGACTTCCTCTCCTTTCTTCCTCTGGCTTAGCAATGTGCTAGATATTCTAAGGCTGGAGGGAGGAAAGAGTCCCCATGTAGACTTAGGGTCAGAGCCCCTGCACGTATGAAGGGGAAATCATACGATAGCTCCTGAATGCCAGCTGGCTGAGATACTCCCCGCAGCATCATGGAGTCCGTAAGTGTGATGTGAGAGCAGTTTGAGTTTGCATTGCAGGGAAGGGTTATTAGGAGGGTTATTAGAGAGTACTGATTAGGATGTAGAGAGCTGCTATAACTGAAACCCAAAGTAACAAAGGCTTTAACAAGATAGATGATTTCTTTCTCATGTAACAGCACAGGCCTAAGCAGTTCATGGTGGGTGTGCGGGCCCCATGGTGCCAGGAACCCAGGCTCTTTCTGTCTTATTGTTCACAGTTCTTAGGGTGGTGCCCTCATCTGCACTGTCCAGCATGGCTCCTGAAGGGGAGGAGAGGCTGGGAGAAAGAAGAAGGAGGGCATGCCCCTTCCCTTAAGGGCATAACCCCCAAATTGCATTTATCCCTTCAGCTAACACCTCATTGGCCAGAGCCTTGTCATGTGACCGCAGCCACAAAGGAAGCTGGGAAATGTAGTCTTTAATTTACATTACCCAATTGTGTGCACAGCTAAAACCTGTTATTGCAGAAGACAGGGAGAGTGGATTTTGGGTCTCTGTGCAGGATGCATGATCATAATGGGAAAATAGCTATAAAAGGAAGTTGGATATTTTATATTCTTTAATATTCTTAGTGGTTTCTTCATCTGTTCCGCACGCATTTATTGAATGCCTCCTACATGTCCGTGCAATTCTTAGGCCCTGGGAACGCAGTAGCACAGAGCTTACCTCCTAGTTGGGGAAACAGTGAAATAAGTATATGTTATCATGGCAGGCAGTAATAATAAGTACTGTGAAGAAAAAGAAAGATCTAAAATAGAATGAGGAAGAGGCCTTAAGTGTCCAGTTATTGCTGATTTTCCCCAAATTCAGGAAGCTCCTCTCCTAAGAGTCAGTCCAGGAATCTCAAAAAATTTTATTATCTTTTTGCGTGAACCAAATTTTCAACTTCAGCACAGCATGTTAGCATTTTAGACTGGATAATTCTCTGTGGTAGGGGCTGTCCCATGCATTGTAGGGTGTTCAGCAGTATCCCTGGCCTCTACCTGCCAGGTGCCAGTAGGACCCCACTTCCCCAGTTGTGACAACCGAAAATGTCTCCAGATACTGCCAAGTATCCCTTGGGGGTAGCAGGAGGAGGGGGGAATTGTCCTCCATTTAAGAATTACCATCTGAAGGATTTAGTGCCCAATTCTGGTGCCAGCAACAGCTTTATAATGTGGAATGTTGACCAAACCATGTGTGTTTCGGGAAAGGAGTGTCCACTCTACCGAGAGTCTTGTTATTGGTCAACTAGAGGATTCTTGGAACTCTCTGAGCGTGAGAAGCCACCAGGAACTGGTGTCTCACTATGGCACAGTGTACCCCCTGGTGTGGCGCCCAGGACAGTGGCTTCAGGGTCGGAAGCTGTCAGGGAGTAGTTGTTGTCAAAGGAAGCTGACTGGGAGCCCTTTGCCTCTTCCTTGCCTGTGGCCTTGGGCGAGGCATGTGTGAAGCGCGATTTAGAGGCTGCCAGCTGCCCCACAAACAGGGGAGGGCCAAGTCCTGCCGTGCAGGCGCTGGGTTGGCGGGCTGGCTGCCACGGGAGCTACGGAGGAGGCATTTTGTTTGAGCATTTGGCTTTGGTTTGCTTCTTATCAACTGGTGCACATTCATTTTCCCCTTGCCCCCTTTCTCTCTCTCTTTCCTTGAACAGATACTCACTGCGTACCTCCTGTGGGCTGGGCTTTGTGCCAGGTGCTGGGACACAGCAGTGAACCCAGTGGACAGGGCCTCCCCCGACAAAGCTTGCTCTGTAAAGGGGAAGCTGTTAATCAAAAGTCAACCCATAAATAATGAGAATTTCAGATGGGGGGGCTGGGTGCTCTGAATAAAATGAATAAGATGACAAGGGAGGAGGGAGTGACT
Source organism: Lemur catta (assembly GCF_020740605.2). Taxonomy (NCBI): domain Eukaryota; kingdom Metazoa; phylum Chordata; class Mammalia; order Primates; family Lemuridae; genus Lemur; species Lemur catta. Next base: position 42,353,355 of record NC_059144.1, on the reverse strand, counting down.
TCATATGGGGTGGTCAGGGACGGCCTCTCTGCGGAGGTGACTTGATTTGAGACCTGGAGGAGGCGGTGAGGGAAGGGAATTCCAGACAGAGGGAACAGCAAGTACAAAGTGCAGAGTTGGGAAGAAACATGGTTTAACAGAAAGAGGCCTGATGTCTCTGAGAGCCGTGACCCGGGCATACGTGAAAGGGACCTTTGAGGGTGGGCCAGACCGTGGAGGGCCTCACGGGGTGAGAGGTCTGGATTTTATTCTGGGAGGAAAGGGAGGCTACTGGCAGGTGGGAGGTTGGAGGTTGGGGTGTTCGTGTGCCAGGCTGGCGAGTACAGGAAATAATTATAACGATACCAACAATCCTTCCCACTTAAGGAGCACCTGGGAAAGGCAGGGACTAGTTATCATCTCTGCATCACAGATGTGAAATCAGGTGCGAAGAGAGGGACGGGTGTGTCTGAGGTCACAAAGCCAGAGGCACAGAGGGGTGGTTAGAGGCACACGAGGGCGAGGAATGGTGTCGAGTCAGTTTGTGGAGAGAAAGGAGCATTTGTCCTGTCCCCCTGCCTGTTCACTCCCCCATCTGATGGGACTCCAGAAAATTGGCTTTTGCTCCAAGACCCACTGATCTCCGGCCGCCTCCTGGACCCCTCCATGTGGACCCCCTGAGGGAATGGCAGACTGGGCTGGTGCTAAAGTGAATTCCTGCTGTGACCTCTACCCCACCGTGCTCAGATCCCACCCCCCACAATCTGTTCGGTTGCCTAAGGAATTTGGGGATGTGGCCTTATGTGAGTTACTGAATGTCTGTGACCTCAGTTTCCCCATCTGTAAAATGGGGATAATAAGTTTAGATGAAATGATACATGGAAAGTGAGTGTAACAGAGTCAGCCACAGGGTAAGTGCTCCACAGACAGGAGCTGTCAGCTTCATCATCGTCCTCATCATCACAGTCATCTGCCCAGGGCTGTGGAAGTGTGTTAGTCTCTGCATCTGGGATGTGCAAACCCTTCTTTAATATCCTCTCACGTGGTTCCCAAGAAGCCTCTTCCAGAGTTGAACGGGCCTTTTATTCCAGAGAGACGTGAAACCCCTTCACCATGACCGCCGGCTTCGGTGGGCTGAGAGGTGGGGGAACAGTTCCTCCCACCAGATGGGGGTAGAAGCCAGGAGGGGGCACTCGGGAAGTCTCGACTGGAACGGGGCCCTGCCCGGGCTCAGCTGGCCGGTCCTCTGGGGCCTGAGGGTCCTGGCCTGGCCCCTGCTTCTGTCTGGACCATTTCAGAACCAAGTCCCTCGCTGTCCCTGTGATTGTCTAAACTCCTGCTCTGTTCTTTCCCTCTGACTCCTGTTTTCTGAATATCATTTTCTGTGCTTGGTGTAGAACTGGTCCAGACTGGGGCATGTTTTCCTCCCATGAGATGGGCAATACGGGCAAGAAAGGAAGGAAGCTGGGCAGGGAAGGAAGGAGGGGAAGGGGGGTCGGTGAAGCGTGGCACTGGAGAGGTGGTGTGAAAATGCCCTCTCAGACGTTACTGGTGGGCGGCTACGTTGGTAGAAACTCTTGGAGGGCAGTTTGGCAAAATCAACCCAAGTTTGGCACGCACACATCCTTCAACCCAGAGTCCCCCACTGCTAGCTATTTATCTTCAGATGTTCTGGCACATCTGTGGGCTGGGCTGGCTTGTTTATTACACATCTGTGGTCCCCAGCCCTGCGCAGAGTCCTCTGGCCAGACTCGTTGTGACTGCAGAGCTCCTGGTTTTCCTGGATCATGGGAGACAGGTTGAGGCCACCTACTCAGGCACCATGATGAACCTCATGTGTCTTCAGGGGCCCCGGCAGGGTGCATGTGGACGCCCGCTAAGCGTGGCATGTGGGGTGCTGATTGCAGCCTTGTCTATAGCTGCCGAAGACCAGAAAACAGCCTACGTAGCGTTCCTTAATAAGATGCAGTCACAGGAAGGGGCCATTGAACCAAAGTAGAAGGGGGACATTTTCCTGTTTGTGGTTTTCTTACTTTTGGATTCTCTTTTCTTTTTTAATAGGTATGTACCACTTAGAAGAAATTTTTTTAAAAAGAAAGGGGCAGATTTCCGGCCCTAAAAATAACCCCAGAGGCTAGTGTGAACGGTGGGGATTTAGAAACAGAAAGCTTTTACTTCCGCTTAGGGGTGTGTCTCCCAGTGTCTGGATGCATAATTGTTCCTCTCAGCCACCCCCTCAGCTTTGGGTAGAGGGTGACATGTGGCCCTGCTGAGGCTTTCTTGCCTCTGAACCTTCGCCTGTGCCATGCCCTCTGCCTGGCATGCTGTCCCCGCTCTCCTGTGCCTTTTGAAGTCCCACCAGCATTTCAAGGCCCTGACAAGGTCTTCTTTCTCTGCAGCTGGAGGGTTTCTCTCTTGCATCTGAGTCCCGGGGACACACGTGGGCCCATTCAGGTGTTTCCTTTTTTTATTTTTCCCCCTCACTCGGAGGACTAATGTCTCTGATCTGTCTATCCCGACCGCCCCTGGGCTGGCTGTGCACAGAGTGAGCCCTGGGCGACGTTTACTCACGGCTCTGCGTGTAAAGGTGCTTCCACGTGGTTGTGGAATTGATGGATACCCAGGAATGCCATGGAGGTCACACGCTGCCCACGTATGATCTATAAAATAGTTTTAAATGATTTAAAACTATTTGTCATAGAACAACAATAATAATAGCAGCCAGTACTTAGATGGCACTTACTGTTTACCAGACACTCTTCTAGGGCTCTGCTGTGTTAACTCATTTAACCCTCACGACAGCCCTGTCAGGCCAGCTGCTGTCATTATCCCCATTTTATAGATGAGGAAACTGTAGCTCAGGGAGGTTAAGGAACCGGTCCAAGTCACACAGCGAGTGAGTACCTTCGCACATGTTCTTTAGGTTTTTTTGAGAAAAGATGCCACCTGTTTCTCTGGGAGTTTAGGTGTGCGAATGAAAAACTGTAGCATCCACTAGCAGGGCTGGACAGCATATAACACCTGGGGCGATCGCCTGTGTCCTGGCCCTGGAATCAGGCATTTAGTTCCACCCAGCAGGACAGCTTTGGAGTCTGGGGCCCTCTCAACGCCACGTTCTCCATGCCCTGGAGTGGGCCATGGATCGACAGAGGCAGGCGCTTGGGGGCCTCCACCATCCAGGCCGGGGCAGGTCCTCAAAAATGTGCCGGCCACTGGGCCCACTAGAAAATTGACTTCTTGCCTCTAGTAGCACCAGGTCATCTGCAGTGTTGTGACAGCAAAGTCAGGGCCACAGGAAGGATCGGCTGCCTGGAGAGCAGGGCACCACGCTCAGCTCTGTGCACCAGGCGGGAGGCTTCATCCTGCATTTCTCCCCCCATCCCCTCTGTTACTCTGTTGAGCCTGGCGCTGGCTGTTTGGATGCTGAAGCGCTCCTTTTGCAGGGAGACCCGCAAGATCGTGCCCCCGTGTGTGCCAAGAGGCCAGCCCAGCTGGCACACACACCCCGTTCCCACTGCTGCGCCCCAGCTCCCTGCTCCTCCTGAAGAAGATGGCACGTGGGCCCCTCTGGCAGAAGGCAGGAGGTAGCCACAGGCGCCCAGGAACTGGGCGTCCGAGCCGGCCAGGGCTTCCCTCTGTAAACAGCAGCAGTGTTCGCAGCCCTGGGCCCGCCAGGGCTCTCCCGACCCGGCCAGTGGGGCCCTCCTCTTGCTGTGGTTACAGGCCGTTTCTGGGGGTGGAAAACAGAAACCAGCTCTGTGTTTTCCAGGCTGCCAGGGTTCTGAGAAACTCATGCTTCGGCCCAGGAACTGGAACTCCCTTCTCCCGCCCACCCCCTGGCCCCTTCGCAGAAGGGGACACCAGCTCCCTCCTTGCTGGTTTCCTGTTCCTGTTCCGATGAGGGAGAAGGTTCTGAGAATGTTCTTTTGACTTGGAATGCAGTGGGCTTTGCTCTACTTTGGTCACTGGCCCCTTCCCCCATTTACTCCCCCCGCCCCCTGCTGTGCGATGCCAGAGCGTGCTGGTGTCTGGGACAGGCCCACCCTGGGAAGACTTTGCTAAATTCAATCTCCAGATCTCACAGCCCTTGGTTCCTTACTGACCAGAGTCCTTGGATGTTCAAGGTCCCCTCTGTAAGCCCGGCGTTGCCAGCGGGGCTGGAAGGAAAGCCGTCTGTTTGCAGCAAGTCCTGCCCGGATGGATGTCCCCTCCTGTGGGGGCTTTGGATTTCTAAGGGGGGCTCATTCACACAGATGGGGCTCGTAATAGAGAGACAGGGGATGGGATGTTTTCTCACTGAGGTTGGCCACCTCTAGTTTGGGAAGTTTTGCATCCTGGCCCCAAATTCTTGTGCTTTCGTCAGTTCTACTCAGAGTACACATTTGCCGAGTGCCTACTGTGTGCCAGGCAAAAGACAAGTCAGAGAGCATAGATTTAGTAACGTGCACTGTGGTTTGTAGTACGGCCAGGTGTAGTTATACCACGTGTGTGAGCAAAGAAACAGCCCAGGGGCCAGTCTGGGCAGGAGGAATAAGTTGGCTGAATCAGGTCATCCTTGAACTTCAGTGGTTAACCGAGGTCATTTTTGGTCTGAACAAAAAGCTTCTGTCTTTACTATTAATATTAGACGAACCTTTATTAGGGAGGCAGGAGTCCAGAGTAGGTCCCGGAATCAGACTGCCTGGGTTTAAATCGTAGCGTGGCCACCTGCTAGCTGTGTACTCGGATCAAGTCCCTTCACCTCTCCGAGCCTTGATTTACTGAACTGCAAAATGGGAATAACAACAACACCTCCCTCACGGGACATTGTGATCACTGAATGGGATAGTACACGTAGGTTTCTCAGAATAGGCCTGGCACAGAGTAAGTGCTATATTGTACCAGCTGCCACCAGCAGCACCACCATCATTTATCGACACCTGCCACCACCAAATAAATTGGTGGATGCTGTGTAAATGAGGTGAGGTTCCTGCCCTATGGATCTTACAGTCCAGTGAGGAAGAAGAAGAAATGCCACAAAGAAATGTATTTCCTGAGACATGCTGGGGGGAGAAGACATCAGACAGGGCCACCAGGGAGGCGACCTTCTCCTGCCCCAAGGGTGCTAGAACACCAGCTGTCATATGGTAGGCACATAGGTGATCTGTCTCCTTCTGTCCTCTTCCTCTCCCCACTTCCTCCCTAGCTCCTTCCCTCCCTCCTTCCCTCTCCCTCCCTCTGCCCCTTCCTTCTCCTCTTTCTCCCTTTCTTCCTTCTTCCTTTCCTTTAAATACTAAGTTGCTTTCATTAAACATAAATATGTTAATGATACAAACACACATAACAACAAGAATACATACAGTGTACCTGCCCCACCCCCAAGTTTAAAGAAGAATAGGGTAACCCTTACCTTGGAGCTGCCTGGCTTTTTCAAAACTGTTACCATGTACAGAAACCTTTCAGTTATGTTTCTCTGAAAGATGACTTAAAAAAAAAAAACCCTCCCCCGATAGCATTATCACAGTAAAAATGAAGAATTCTTACATATCGTAAAACTCATGCTCAAATTGCCAGTTGCCTCATAGGTGCCTTCATTTTTTTTTTTTTCCAGTTTGCTTGACTCTGGATCCAGGGGGGGGGACCAGATATTATGACTGTTTGAAATGTCTTTTCAGTTTCTTTCATCTGTCCAGACCCATTCATCTTTTCTCCCCTGGCATCTTGGTGCCGACAAAACCAGGTGATTTGTCCTGTGGAATTTCCCATAGTCTGGGTTTTGCAGACTGTAGTTCCATGGTGTCCGCTAACCTGTTGCTCTGTCTTCGTATTTCCTGTAAATCCGCAGTTGGATCTGGAGGCTGGATCAGATTCAGCCTTGATGCTTTGGGCAAGATCACCGCATCAGCGGGGTGTCTCCATCAGGAGGCACGTGGGGTCTGGGGGGGTCTCGTCTCTGACGTTCACATCCCTGATGCTCAAGACCCGGACTCAGCGTGTGATTTCAAACATACCTTCTTCACTCCCAGCTTAGAGTAATCGCTACCCTGCCTTTTGTTTTTGTCATTGTCTTTTCCTTATACCGCATTGTTTGTTGCCTGCACAATACATTTAGTTTTACATGCGTGAGAACTTTCTGTAAATGTAGTCGTTCTGGAAGTAGTGTTCTGTAACTCGCTTTTTCCTTCAACACTGTGTTCTTGAAATGCACTCATTGTCTTTGCTGTATTTATAATTCTTTCCTTTTCTCTGCTGCGTAGTATTCCATTGTACTTACCTATCCATCCTGCTGATGGGGGGGACGTTTGGTTGTTTCCAGGTGTTTCCTCTTTGCTGTTACTGACGGTGCTGTCTGCAATGCTCTTTCTCTGTGTCCTGGTGCATATACACAGGGCCGTGTCTGCAGGGTTATGCCTACAAGTGCAGTCGCTTGATCCCACTTCAACAGACAGCGCCGAATTGTCCTCTGCAGCAGTTACACCGGTTTACACTCCCGTCAGAAACACACAAGCAATTCATTGCTCTGCATCCTCACAGCATTCGGTACTGTCAGGTGGTTAAAGTTTTTGGCTTAGTGGGTGTATGTGAAATGATATCTTTTGATGAACAGAAACTTTTAGTGTAGTTAAATTTATTTTCTGAGAGGTGTGAGTTTTTTGAGTATAGTTTATGATGGTGCCACCCAAAATGTGTTGTCATCATATCTCTGGGGAACTTATTAGAAATGCAAATTCTTAGGCCTGGCCTGTGGCTCACACCTGTGATCCTGGCACTCTGGGAGGCCAAGGCGGGAGGATTGCACGAGGTCAAGAGTCCGACATCAGCCTGGGCAGGAGCAAGACCCTGTCTCTACTAAAATAGAAACAATTAGCTAGGTGTGGTGGTGCGTGCGTGTAGTCCTAGCTACTCAGGAGGGTGAAGCAGGAGGTTTTCTTGAGCCCAGGAGTTTGAGGTTGCAGTGAGCTATGATGACGCCACTGCAGTCTACTCTGGGGCTGGGCAACAAGAGCAAGACTCTGTCTCCAAAAAAAAAAAAAAAATGCAAATTCTTGGCCCCATCCCAGACCTGCTGAATCAGAAACACCGGGGGTATGAGGCCACCAGTCTGTCCTTTGACAAGCCTTCCAACTGATTCCGAGGCACATTGCAGTTTAGAGTACTGGGTTAGGAAATCTTTCTCTACCCTGATGTCATGAAGAGCTTCTATTTTGTCCTCCAAACATGTTGCAGTCTTGCCTTGCCCACTTGAGTTTGTGATCCAGTGTGGGGGACGTTCTAATTTCACTGTTTCCGTCTAGGTAACTACTTGTCAAGGGCCACCTATCGCGAAGTCCAGCCTTGCCCCACGGCCTGTAATCCCACATGGGCGTGGGCTCTGTTCCATAGGTCGGTTTGTCTGTGTCCAGCCAGTAACACAATTGCCTTTTTAAAAAGGCAGATCATTGTCCGTGTTTACGGGGGCACGGTGCACACTGCCTATATTGCAGCAGCTTTGCAGAAACGCTTGATTTCTGGCAGGCCCAGCCACAGCTTGTGGCTCCTCGCAAGTGTCCTGGCTGTTCGTGGCCTTTTCTGTGTCCGCGTCAGAGGCAGCTTGTCGGGCTCTACGAGTGGCACTGAATTTTAGATCAACTTTAGATCAGTTAGATCTCTAGCTCAATTAGGGAAAAAGGGACATTGTACAGTGTTGGGGTTTCTGTGGGGTTTTTCCACAGCCCGCTCAAGGTTGTCTTTCATGACAGAAATAAAGGGCTACCTCTCGCAGGGGCTCACTGCCATTCCCCGCCACCCACCCTGCCGCGTGGGCTGGGAGACACCTGCAAGCTGGTGCTGGCCCTGCAGCCTGCCTTCCCCTCCCCCGGAGGCTGGGCGGCCTCAGTGCAGGGTCAGATGACGAGGACCATGGGGGCTTTCGCTGGGACCCCGACCCTCCCAGCCCTGGCAGCTCCGGTTTCCTGAGGATCCGCTGCTCTTAAAACCTGCTTCCCACCCGGTCTTTTCACAGGCGGTTTCTAGCCGTGTCCCAGTTGGCCTGTGAAATAGGCTCAGGACAGAGAGGTTCACAAATGGAGAAACAATTGCTCCTCCTGAGTGTAAAATGAAGGTTTAGGGTTCCAGACTCCACAGTTCTCGTCCTACCCCTGTTGGCTGTGTGGGTTAAAGTTCTTTCTGGGCACCACGCGTGGCGCTAGGTGCTCTGGGCCGTGTGGGCCTCATGGAACTTTGGGGACAGGATTTCGCTAGTCAGAGGAGGAGCCAGTGTGCCAGGCAGTAGGGGACCGTGTGACCAAAAGCTCAGAGTCTCCGTCCTCTCCTTTGGGACCGCGAAGCCCGATTTCCCACTATTCCTCTTGGAACCTGCTCTGCAAAGACGAGCGTCACAGGAGTCCACAGTTTGCACAACGAAGTCGGCACTGGGTTGCCAGTACCAGAAGCCATAGTTTCTTCACTCGTTTGTTCATTCTTTTGTTTAGTCATTCATTCACCCAACAGCTACTTACTGTTCACTGCTGGGGGTGGCACAGCGAACAAAAGGGCTGAAAGTCACTGCCCACGCAGAACGTGCAGTGTAGACATACAAATGATAAAGCCAGGTGGTGCCAAGCGCTCTGTGAGAAGCGAAGCAGGCTGGCCTGTTCTGGGGGGCCCGTAAGGAAGCACCTCAGAGGAGGCGATACTTGAGCTGAGATCTCCACGGGACAGCCGTGCAAATATCTAAGGAAAGCGCATTCTAGGCAGAGAGAACAGCGAGCGTGAGGGGCCCGAGGCGTGAGCATGCTTGGCGTGTTCAGAGTGCACTACGGAACGGACCAGGGAGAGAGGGCTGTGATCTTCAATTTTAAAGGAGTGGCCTCTCCCAGGCCACGTGGCATCCTTGGGTCCTGGCAGTGGCTTAATGCTGGCAGGGAGTGAGGTAGAGCCAACCAAGATGGGATTCTGATGAGGCCGGTGGGTGTTCACGACACCCAGGCCCTGCTGTGAAGGCCACTCACTCCTGTCCCCCTCTGGAGCAACCTGGGCTTCCCTATCAGGCCTCCAGCTGTGGAGCTGAGATGGTCACAACCTCTCTGGAGAAGAGGGTGCCTTTTGTGCTCTGCAGCCACCAGAGCCCGAAGCCAGAATCAGATGATACCGCTGGAAGGTTCAGGCTCTGTTAGGTCTAGAAACACAAGGTGCTGGTGGGCTCGGGGCAGGGACAGTGAGCTTACATTTTCCTCTTCTGCTGGAGAACGTAGCCAACAGAAGCAAGCCGGGAGGTCTCTCATCCCTCATCTTGGGGCCCAGGCCTTGGCTTTACTTAACTCTTGTGACATACTAGCACCTTCTCCCCTTTGAGAGGTGCACCCTGGGCAAGGCCACACTTTGCTCCTTAAATCTTATCCCCTCCTCCAGGTTGACCAGAGCTAACAACATATGTTTTAGTGGACCCGTTTTTCCTCATATGCTATAGGGGTGATTTCTCGGAAAAAAACAAACAAACAAACAAAAAACACTACGGGGTCTCCCAAGGACCAGTCTTTGTGCAGAGTCGCATTCAAAGAAGCACATGCTGGTTGCCAGGTGGTAATTAGAGAAGAATTTCTTGCTTCAGGTAGCTTGAGCCAACTGCTCTACTATTTAATAGCCGGATATCCTGGGTCTGTTACTTAATCTCTCTGAGGCTCAGTTTTCTCATCTGTAAAATGGGGACAATTGATACCTACTTCATGGGATTACCATGAAGATCACATAAATGTATGTAAAATGTTTTATAGAAAGGACCACATAAGTTAACAAAATAACGATTATTATTCTATATGAGGAGGTTTCTTCTGTAACTAATAGAACACCTGACAAAAGGGGCTTGTTCCATCAGACGTCACAGGAGGTGAGGCTGGGGGGAGGTTTCCAGGCTGGTGCAGCAGCTCAGCGATGTCCCATCTCCCAGGATGCTCCCGTCTCTTCCCCTGCCTCTGTTGAGTGACGACAGCACCTGCCCACATGGACACCCGGTGACCACTGGAGTCCCGAGCGTCACCCCTCACTCGCCAACACCGGAGGCAGCACAGGCAGCTCCCCCCCCATCTCTCTGCCCGTCCCCTCCCTCACCAGCGTGCGCCCTGCACACTCCTCTGATGTCTCGCCCGTCAGCGCTGCATCCTACGTCCATCCCGGCTTCAGAGAGGCTTAGAAGCCAGTCGTTGGCGTGGGTGGCCTCTGTCCCGGGTTCTGCCAGGAAGGAAAGGGCTCTCGGGCAGTGGCTGCCGTAGTAACATTAAGGCCCCCACACGAAGCCCGTGCCTCTCCCCCAGTCTCTTCCTTTGCCCCACCCACATTGTCTATTTGCCTCTGTTGCCCCCCCCCCCCCGCCCCCCAGCCCCCTGTCTGGTCCTGTTCGTTCTGCTTGGTGTCCTGCCTCTGTGGCCCGAGGGGCCGGGAGCCAGGCTGGCCGAGGCGCTTGTGGAGGGCCATTGGAGGCCACGCTCTGGAGGGCAGTTCTGGCCACTGGCTGGCATTGCGGGGCTGCCTCACTGCCATTTGGCCACATCAGCCCTGGTCCAGCCACCGCTGGCTCGGCCACCAAGGTTCCCACCAGGTTTCAGACCAGCTCCTGGAGGCAGTTGAAAGCCAGACCTAATTGGGAAAATTCTGGTGAAATCCAGTCAATGTGGAGGTGGGTTTTATTCTTTTACCCAATTATCCCTCCCTGAAATTTGTACTGGGCACCTGCTGTGTGCTGGGCTCTGTCGTCAGTGCTGGGGCGCATCAGTGGAAGGAAGAGACGAGGTCCCTGCCTTTATGAGGCCAGTACAACCCACTGAGGGGTTGGCGTTAAAATGTCACAGGCTTCCAGATACACCGTCCTGGGGTCTGAGCCGTGCTACCACCGTCTCTCAAAAAAACAGGACTCGTTGCCATGCTAACCTTGCACAACTGAGAGGTTGTGCTCACAAAAGCGTGTCTGCAGGGCTCACTCCGCCCCATCTAATGCCAGGCTTCTACGAACGTGGGCACGTGCTAACAGCCATGTTGGCGGGGCACAGTGAGATGACACGGGTGAAATCCTGGGACCTGCACATCCACGGTTCTTAGGAACTCTTCAGGTGAACTTGGCCACCTGCATCCGTCTGTCTGGCAGTGTCTCCGGCTGAGGCCCTGAAGAGCAGCCCTCCTCCGCTGGTGCTGCTCCCTCAGCACACTGCACGTGGATTTGGGGTTCTGAGAGGCATCGTTGAAGTCTAGTGGTGGAGGGTGGTCCTAGGGAAGGTAGGGACAAGGAGGATGCTGGGATTAAGGCCCTGGGGATCTGATTTGGGGGACATGGCTTGTCTCGTGTTGCTGGACCAGAGTAGGATGAGCGTCTCTTCCTGGAGGCAGGCGGCTCCTCTTGTCACCTCAGGGCTCTGGTGCCTTCTCAGCTACAAGCTGATCTGTCCCACCCCTGTGCCAATGACGTGCTGTCCTCTCAATTATCACCTTTGCCTCTTGCTCGAAACCAAAGTCTCAGAACTGCCATGTTTAGTCATCCTGAGAACTGGGGACAGTTTGGGATGTGGCGTGGCATCTTTCTCGTAAGCCCCGAGGCCTTGCTCATAAGCCGTCTGGCAGCTGGGTGCTGTGCGGGTCTGCTGCCTGGGCTGGCTTCCGGAGGCCTCCGGTGTGCAGAGCGTGCTGGTGACTCAGAGTGCTGTTCTGCGTGTCGCTGGCCGGGTGCAGCGAGGGCTGGGAGGGGCCCCTCTCGGCAGGATGTGAAAAGGCATCTCTGAGAGCTCAGCGACCTAGCGCACACCCACTCTGAAAATGCAGAAGTGGCGACCGGGGTGAAAGTGCTTTGGCAGGAGAGGTGGACTGGCCGGCGCATCAGTTCAGTTTGCTCAGCAGATTGTCTCTGCGGTGGGCTAGGACGTGTTACTGATGGCAATAGGAACAGCTGCTAACACCTTGGTTAGTTTTAGCTTGGCTTTGGGCCAAGCAGCTTCATTCCCATATCACAGACAAGGAAACTGAAGCTCAAGGACATAAAGATTGGCTCCCATCCCCTCGATGAGTAATTACAGGCAGAGATCTTACCTCGTGCCTTGCGTGTTTGAAGCATATGTTGACTCATTGGCTCCACCTAAAAGCTTTAAAAGTTAGGAACAATCATTGCCCACCTTGTACAGAGGTGGCACGGAGAGCTGCAGGATTTGCCTCAAGTCCCATGAAAGGACACGGCAGAGCTGGGGTTTGGAGCTAAGCAGTCTGTGTTTCTGTGACTCATCCCCGGGGCGTGGCCCCTCTCCCAAGCCCCCACCTCAGAGACTAATAACCTGACCAGAAACATAGAGGCTGAGGAGGGAGAGGGGCTGTTGGCCAGAGGAACCGGGGGCAGATTTGAGGCTGGCTGCAGGCAGAGCAGCAGGATGCGGATGCTGAGAAGGGAGCCACCTCCCCGCCAACCCCAGGTGTGGAGCCAGGATGCACAAAGGTGTGGCTGTGGGGACATCAGGGTCTGCTCCTTGTTCAGCTCTACCGTGGACCAGCTGTAGGATGCTGGGCAAGTCACTTAACCTCATGACGTTGCTGGCTGATGCCTGCCACGTGCGCATAGGCTGAGACTTCAAAGAACAATGTGCTTAGGGGACTGTATCGGTCAGCTTGGGCTACATAACAAAATGCCATAGACTGGGTAACTTAAACAGTGGAAATTGACATTCTCATAACTCTGGAGGCTGGAAATCTGACACAGGGTGCCAAGAGCAGGTCCTGGTGAGGGCCCTCTTCCCGGCTTGCAACCGGCTGCCTTTTCACCACGAGAGAGACAGAGACTGACTCCTGGTATCTCTTCTTCTAAGGGCACTAATCCCACCATGAGGCCTCCCATCTTCATGACCTTGTCTAACCCTAATTATCTCCCAAAGGCCCCATCTCCAAAAGCCATCACATTAGGGGTTAGGGTGTCAACATATGAATTTGGGGGAGACACAACTCAGCCCATAGCAGGGAGTGAATCAGAAGTTAAGGCTCTGTTTGTGTGTCCTGGGAGAATTCCTCTTAGGGACACCTGGTGCAATGTCACACATACACGCATGGCCCTTGCTGGTCACTCCAGGTGGGCTTTGAGTTGATTGCAGTAAGCGCAATGGCCAGGCCTGTCTCACTTAGAGAAATTTAAGACAGAGTCTGGTCCCTGCTCTGACTCTGAGGAATTTTGTTCCAGGCCGCTAGTGGCTTCTCTTGCCTGTGAATCAGGAAGATGGGGAGGGAGGCGGACGTGGTTGAGATCTTTTGCAGGAAATTCAAGACTTGAAATACGCAAGACAGATCAGAAGGTGTTCTCGGAGGGAGTGTGACGTGGTCCCGTTCTTACAGGACGTGGGCTTACATTGGGCTTTGGGAGTACGTGGGTATCCCATGTCGGGGCTGTGCTGTGAGCTGGTCATGCATGGCATACATGGGAGGACACAGAATGATCTGGAAGGTGAATTTATGGGAGGGAGAGATGGAGACTGGGTTGGAAGAGCCAATAGCTATCCAGTGAATCCTTTCCCAGCAGCTGGCGTTCAAAGGAAAGGAAAGGTCTCATAACGCCAGGCCAGGGGTTTCAGACCCCCCCCCCCTCCCCCCGGGTCCCTGGGTGAGGAGGAAGCTTTGTGGGATTCTGTGACGTGAGGAAAGTGGGTTAGGGTGGAAACCTGTCTTATTTCCACCTGCTAATCCACCTGGAGTGGCTCCAGCCTCGATTCTCTCTCACAGATAAGCAAAGAAATAAACTCAAACGTCTTAAAATAAATGTTTGCTTAATTCCTCCAACCCCCAAGGAGAAAGACTGCTTCCTAAACAATCAGGTATTTATTTTATCATCTCATTTGTGGTGGCAGGCTGATTTGCGGGTTTGGATCACTGTTTCTTTCCTGAAATCTCAACTCAATGTAGTAACAAGTGCTTTCCTTTCGCCTTTTTTTATTCCTTTGAAGACACAAGTTATTTTGCTGTGCTCACTCTGCGGCTGATGCTGCTTAGCAGAGGTTTTGGGTCAAGGCGGCACTAAATCGACAGAAGGACAAGGAAGCAAACAGCCCTGTGTTTAGAGTGCTTTCCTGCCTGCGGTTGCTGCTCGAGAAGCCGTGTGGTTGCCTGATAGGGGAGGTGCAGCTTAGCTGCCTGTAACCAGAAGAAATTCTGCTGAACTGGGGAGTAGAGCCGGGCAGAAGGGGTAACCTCAGCTCAGGTCGGGAGTTCGCACTGTTGGTCGGGCCTTCCTTCTGTGGCAGCTTAGTTTAGAGAAAGTCACGCGTTGTTTCTCCAGAGAACGGAGGAGGAGGTCGCGTCTTCTCTACTGGCTAAGAGGGATGTCTGTGTTTCACTGCAGAACCGTGAGACTGGATGTCCCCTCGCCCAGTCCCTAATCCGTGCCAGCGATCTCAGACGTCTGGGAAGCTAGTTGTTGTATAATTCGTTAAGGTGACAGATTCTCGGGCATTTTTGTCAGTAAAGGCTATTTGTGGACCTGTTGTGCTTTCGTGATAGTGAGCAGGGTCGATTGAGCTAATCAGCGCTCTAGACCGCAGGACTCTGGGCGGTGACAGCCACTACGCAGGTCTTCATCAAAGCCCACACGATGCAGGCAGTGATTCTAAGAGCAGAGCTGCCCCTCTTGGTCTCTGGGAGGGCTTGTAGGTGGCACCTGAGGAGCACACAGTAACTCTAAGTGCTGCCTCTTCTCCCGATGATCCGTGCGAATGTTCTGGTCAGTAACATGAAGAGGGTCATGACGCTTCCCGTTCAATGTGTAGGAAAACGGAACTGTATTCTTGGTTATTGCAGTGGCCCCTTTGGGACTGGTCTTTATCTCCTTTCATGTCTTTCTCCTCCCTCCTTCCTGAGGGAACCACACTGTAGAGTTAATGAACACGTGGCAACGACCCAGCTATGGCGTCACATGTAATCCCTACAGTGACCTCACCAGGTGTTCTTATTCCCATCTCGTGTCTGAGGAAACTGAGGCTCAGCGAGACTCACACAGACTTGTGTCCTCAGGGGGTGCTTGAGGCCAAGGCTCCCAGGGCAGCCTGGGACTGGCACCCAATGCCTGGGGGCTGTTTTCGGGCAAGTCACCCATCTCTCTCTGCCTCACTAACTCAACCTGAGAAACGGGACTCACACCCCTCTCCCCTGTGGCACAGGGAGCAGCCACCTGTGCAGGAGGGTGGTGGTCCAGGGCTTCAGTCCAAGTAAGCCCGGTCCTTCCTCCAGCTCTCGGGGGTCTTCCACCGGGAAGCAAAGACTGAAACTCCATGACCGAACAGGAAGCTGCACGTCAGAACGCTTAGACGGACCAGCAGCTTGATGCTTTCTATTTCTTTGAGGAGGGGACGGGGCTGGGATTTTTGAGTCTACTGAGACAGAATAAGTACCTCTGCCTGCCATGCCAACACCAGGCAACACGCAGGTCTGGCCCGATGGTGTTAAGAGCACGGTCCCTGGGGCTCCACCTGGATTTGAATTGTTCCTCCAAGGGTGTGACCTCAGACCTGTGCGTGATACTTGATACCTACACTAGGTGCTACTGGAATTGAGTATGTGGATAAGACAGGAAAATTCTCTGATAAGAGATTTGTTTACCATGTGCATGAGGAGAATCACAGAGTGATTACCCGATGGGGTCCAAAAGTTTATACTTTCACCTTAGAGGGGAGATGAGGAATGTAAGTAATTCTACTGAGTGGTGGTAAATGGTTACTAGGGAGAATGGATGGACGGGGAGAAACAGGTTAACTTGGAAATGAGTCTCTTTGGAAACTAAACTAACCTGAGAGTCAGATGCTATCTTTGAAATGGGTTGGGCCAGGTCTTCTTTCCTGCAATATCGTGAGGATAGCAGGGAGGGGGAGGAAAGGCAGTTGTTTTTTCTGATGAGTCCGTCTGGTTTTATGCAGATAGAGAGAAAGCCCCTTCCAAAGTCTGTTGATTTTTAAGGGCCTTCAATTGAAAATACTCTTTATACCAAGCAGTCATATTTTTGCCCGAGCTCACTTCATCTTCACCATTATAACACTTGGGAGCTGTCTTTTTCGAGGAGTAACAGCTGAGTAAGATGGGGAGGGGCATGCTCTAACTTAAGTTGCAAAAGCATCACCCTGCCACTGGGCTGGGCGACCTAGCACAGAGGCCAGGGTGGCAGCAGTGGAGGTGGCTGGTTTCCAGTAGACCCAGAGCATGTAAGCGTGGGTGGGATGTGGGTGTTAAACAAGGAGTCAGGGAATACACCGAGGTGGACCTGAACAACTGGAAGGAGGGAGTGTTTCCTACAAGGGGAACATGTACACCAGGGTTATTTGGGGAGGAGGGAAGGATGGAGGGAGGAGTAGTGTAGATCCAGAGGTTGATTTTTGCCACACTAAGGTTGAGATGCCCAGTGGGCAGTTAGATACCTACATGTGAAGTTCAGGGGGGCTGCTCTGGGCTACAAATATTGATTTTTCCATTGTCAGGATACAAGTGGTATTTTGAGGCTAAAGTGAATTATCTGACCATGCCTTCTGCTCTTGGATTTGGAACAAGCTACTTTATAGTGGAGGCAGGGAAGGGAGCTGCCTTAGGGCCACATGGACCTGGAATTTTTGCTTTAGGAGATGGCCCGAAATGTACGGTCCAGAGCTACTGAGGAGGACAGATGAGTTTGTTATCTTGCCCCAGGGCTGCAGCAGCCTGTAACCAACCCATTCCTATCAGAGCCCCACATTTGGAAATTCAGGCCTGTCCCTGCAGAACCACTAAAGATCTCACTTACTGAATGTTCTCCCCCTTGAAGGTGAGATTTCGGGGCATGCACACTTGTCCTTGCAAGAGCGTCCTGGTTTACTTGGCCATGATGCTAATTGTGCTGCATCATTTCCTGTAGGAAATTGAAACATGCCTAAGTCAGGCATTCGGAGTGGGTTCGGGCCTTGTCAGAGTTCTGAAAGCTATAGGCCTGGTACAGATGGAAGGAGGGGCTGATTAACATTGAAGAGAAAAACATGATAGGATGGCTTGAAAAGGAGACCCGAATGGTCTATTTTTAAGTGTCTTCATTTGCTCTGATGAGGTGGGAACTACCTTTTTATCATCCAAAAAAGAAAAATGTAAGAAAATCTGCAGTTTTATGAATTTACATGACCACGGAGGTGCTATCACTAATAAAAGGAATCTGGGGCCAAATTTCATATATGTAAGGAGCCTGGAGGGGGATGACATTTGAATAGATCCCAGTGATACTGACCTTGACTGCAGCAGAGGCAGCTTTATTCTCTCTCTCTAGTTGGCCACGGCTTGAAGCTCCGTCACATACTGTCTGGCTGACACACGTAACCCCCAGAATAGTGCTGATGCACTTTGACTTCGCACAAAGCCCCTCATCTCAGATGATTCCCTGGTGTGGGGTTAACTCTGGCACAGATGTTAAGATGTGGCCGAATTTGTACAGCCAAGGGTTAAGTTCTCTCTTGGGTTCTGAGTGGCTCCAAGTTAAGAGATACCCATTAAATGGATGATACTGGCATGAGTTGGAAGAATAGTAGAGATCAAAGGTGCCTTTTTTTTGCTTCTCAAAAATGGTTTTACAAATCTTTTTCAGAGCTGATAGACACACACCTTAGCTGGATACAAAACATATTATGAAACAGAGTGACTGTGATCTTTGATCCAAGCAATCAAAGTTAAAGGTAATTGACATCTTCTGCTTCTCCTTTTGTTTTCCAGCTGTGTGTTTCCTTAACTTGGATTTTTTTTTTTTTTTTTTTTTTTTAGTGAAACAAAACTTTACTATAATACCTGAAGGCCCTCTCTTTTCATTTTCATTTTCCAACCACCCTCACAGATACCGCTTCCTGCTCTTAATGAAGGGCGGGGCCCCACCTCCTCTCTGGGGCTGGAGCTCAGGGTTGGGGTGGGAGATGAGGGGGACTTGCATGCTCTCCCAGGGGCCCTGTCGCCCTGTCCCGCACGGGAAAAGGTGGCACTGCTGGTGGAGCCTCGAGCCTGCTCCTTCTCGGTTTTGTACACTTCGCTTTGTGTCCAGTTCGGTCGAGCCGTCCTGCAGCGGTGGAGTGTCACGTTCTGCACTGGGGACCACACCGTGGGGTGGAAGTCAGGGCACCTGGTCTTTGCTGATTTCCATTCTTGATCCCCTCAACTCCTTCTGCGTGCCTTCTTGTCATGTGCTTTTGACAGCTTTAATTTGCTCCTCAGTTTCCGGATTTGAAATCAGCCTTTCTAACTGAGTCCAGAGCCCCTCCCCAGCTACAACCAGTAGATCCACCTTGATTGGCCTTGGCAATGGGGCCTCCACAGAAGCGTCCAGTAGCTGAAACAGACCTCAGGATGCAAGTTTTAGGTGGCTTTCTGGGTAGACACTGAAGTCTCTTTACCTCTCTGTGCCTCAGCTTCTTAGACACTGTGGCTCGTATTTAATTCCTGTCCACATTCTAATCAGCACACTCAGGGCCCAGCACAGGGCAGGCCAGTGTTCTTACTGGGCCACTGAATGTTCCCTTTGCCTGTGAAAGCGGGTTCGTTATATCCTGGTCCAGAGTCCTTGGCAGCATCACCTTGATAGTCTAATCTGAAATCCCACTGAAAGCACCACGAGCTGACATCTCAGAACCATGTTTCCCAGAGGATGGGGCCTGCTGAGATGTACCAACCTGTCCCAGTAGCAGAAGGAACCCTTAGTGGGGAGGGTGGTGCTCCAGCACGTTCTTCAACAGTGATTGTCAAAACCTGGCAACGGGCACTGATGCTACCAGTGCATGTTTGCTAAACATAAACGCCTACCACGTGCCACAGCCCCTTCTAAGGGCTTTGCATCCGAGGAATTAGGATGGTAAAAATGCAAGTAAAATATCAGTGCTGAGAGTGTGAGCCACTTTGGGAGCTTGTCAAAGGGAAGTGCCTTTTTAATGTGCTGCCCGGGCACTGCCGCAGGAAGGCTCAGGCCTGCAAGGGGAGGTCCTGTTGCAGAAGTCTTCAGACACCGCCACGGCTTTGGGCTCCAGTCCTCTCCAGCACTCCCGCAGGCCGAGACAGCTGGAGTGGATGAAAGGCTGGGAAGTTACTTAGCAAGCGCAGAGCCCTGGGAGGGGTTTGTCCTCAGCTAACATGTCTTTTCAGCGTCGGTTCAGGAATCACAGGGGAAGGCTCGAACCAGCACTCCTGGGGAACGCAGGCCTGGTCACTCGGGAACGAAGTTTTGACCCTGAAGTTCCCTCTTGGCCTTCACTGTAGCTTCCCCCAGACCAGCTGGGACAAAAGGCAGAAGAGCCCAGAGGGTACTTCCTTGCTTTCAGGTCACCCATCCTGACCTAAGCGTGGGGGTCTTGGGAGTGAATTCGGCAAGGTGCTGCAGGGAGAGGAAGCCGCTGGTGGGGATGAGGGGCAGTGCCTTGAGCCCCTGTGGACTCTCAGATGCTCCGATTTGGCCTGGAGATCACAGCCTCTGGTCCCCTCCAAGCCTGAGGAGTGTCCTTCTGGCTGCGGCATCTGTGGCTGGGCCCAGGCTCTCGTGGGCGCTCACGTGGTCTCAGCAGACTCTATAAAACATGCTTGAGGTTTGAGAGCAAGGCAGGACTGGTCCTATGCGCTCCTTCCTGCTGCTTTCCCAGGGGACTGAGTTCCAAAGTCAGCAGTTACGGGGAAGGGGCCTAGAGTAAAAATCACCCTTGATGGGCCTTTAAATCGCACCTAAACTACGGCGGTCTTGCGTAACCCTGAGCAGCCATTCTGCAAGCTGAAGACATTTGAGAACCTCTCTAAAGGAAAGAAGGGAGTCAGAATGCAGGTGTCTGGGCCTTCAAGCACATCAGAAAATTCCAAGGGCAGAGTGGGATGCTAGCAGAAGTCAGGTCTAGTTTTCAGAAATTTACCACTCAGTCGATCCCGAATTGTTTGAACAATACTTATAAGAGGCATCGGATTGCCACCCCCCAAAAGGTAGGCAGAACACCCTGCTTTCCTTTTCTTCTTTGCCATTGGTACACACTAGGGGTTGGCAAACTACAGTTCTCAGGCCAAATCTGGCCCCCAGCCTGTTTTGGTAAATAAAATTTTATTGGGACATTTCCATGTCCCTTTACTTGTGTATCACCTATGGCTGCTTTCAGGCTACACTGAAGAGTAGTTGAAAGCGAGACCACAGAGCGTGCAAAGCTGAAAATATTATCTGGTCCTTTACAGAAAACAAATACCTTTGTTTTATGCCTGCGGCAGCCATGTTTACTAAAATATTTATTAAAATATTTTAAAAAGCATATATGTAACTTTTTTAAGAGACAAGGTCTCACACTGTCCCCCAGGCTGGAGCGTAGTGGTGCGATCACAGCTCACTATACACTAGCCCAGGTGACAGAGCAACATCCTGTCTCAAAAAAAAGTTGTCCATCTTTGCCTTTCTGGCTTCAGGCTTAGCAGTCACCCTGGGGTTATGCACAGTCTCCATCAGTCTCTCCAACATGGCACCACTAAGGGTGATCAAAGGTCAAGAGTGCTTGGCAGACTCGCCATCGCTGGCCTCGATTCTGTTCCAAGAAGTGACGTTCTCCCAGGCAGAGCACCTGCCGGAGCCCCTGGCCACGCGACCTCTCGCTCTGTGCTGTTAACTAAGGACAGGCTGCCTGGCCTTTGCCCAATCTCACATAACACACAGGAAGAAGCTGCCTGAATACTGAATGTCATTGCAAAGTCGCCTACCGGTTGTGTAGGCCATACAGCATATGGGTTAATGAAATCCTGGGTTCAAATCCCAACCCCTCTTCACCTGCTATGGTGTGAGACTGCCCGTCTCTACCTCCCCCATCAGAAAAACTGGTAGGGCTGTCCTGAGAATTACTTTACAGCCCCTGGTGCTGCACAGAGCTTGGCCACAGCCCTCAGTAAATGTGAGTAGCTCACATCCTTCTGTAGAGAAAAAAGCTCCAGAGCAGCAACCCCTTTGTCAGTCGGATGACAGGACGGTCAGCCTCCCAAACCCAATGCCAGGCTGATGCTGGAGGGTCCTTGCGGTGGGCCGAGACGCAGGCATGAGCAAGCACCAGCCGGTGTCACGGCTGGTAGCGTGGGAATACCCGAGAACGCAGCAGAGCGAGGACACCCGGGCAGGAACATGGAGGCGGCTTCCAGGAAGAGACGGTGTTGGAAGAGAAGCGAGGATTTGAACAAGGGGAAGGGAGTTATTTGGAGAACTGCACGTGGCCCAAGCTGGGAAGAGGTGCGGTCACTGGCCTAGGGTAGATGCTCAAAACATTTATCGGATGAATGAAGTGCTGACGGCAACCATAGAGATGGCTCAGCACCCAGACCTCGATTCTGACTTGGGGTCAGTCCCAACTCTGACCTTGTGACCTGAAGTTTCTGTACCCCTTTCTCAACTTCCATATGCTCGTCCCTTACTAAGTGTAACCGAGTACTTCCTATGCCCCAGGGCACCGTCTGAGGGCTGGGACTGCCCTGGGAATGAGAACATACACAGAGCAACAGATACTTAGGTGCCAGGAATCGGTAAATAGAGCAGACAAGGGGACACAGCCCAACTGGGTGGCCCCTGCAGATGCCACCAGGGAAAGCGTGGTCCTGGTGGGGGCTCCAGCAAGGGTAGAGGACGCCAGTGTGGTGGAGGGCAAGGGTGGCATGGCCCAGGGCAGGATTTTTGGATAAGGGAGACCTTAAGCACCCAAAGGGGGCAGAGTGGGGGGACCGTAAAGGGGGAAAGGGAAAAATGTCATGCCAGACATCATGGATTGATTCATAAGGGAGAGGCCTCCCATCCACCCACTCAAGTCTACAAGCTTAGGACCTCCCTGTAGGCAGGAGATGGAGTCTGTATGAAGCAGCTGAGAACCCGCCCCCCCACCCCAAAAACAGCCTGACATAGCTCCACTCAGTCAATACCTAGCCAGTGTTTCTGCTCTAGAACTTTCTCCCTGTTCACAGCCTGAGGAGCAAGCTCTGAGATTTCAGAAAGACGAGGTTCCTGGTTCCTAACCAAAGAGGTTTTGGTGGGGTTTAAACTTCAGGGCCACCTTGCCCCCCCCCTCCCCCAACAGCGACAGGGTCTAAATGCAGAGTGTTCATGGAATTTTCCAGATGCAACTTTGCTTCTACCTGAAAGTAGTTCTCAGAAAGCAGGGACGTTTTTATCCAAAGGGAGGGAAAACGGCTTCTGCCTGCTTGAGAAGCGCCCCACCCTGCCACCCGTGTTCTGAGAAAGGAAACGACCCTCTTGTGCAGCCTCGGTGCCAGCATCTCTGCCTACCCGCTATTTTTAGAAAGCTGAGGCTGTGGAAAGTTTCCATTAAGGATCAACTCCTCTGGTTTCCTAGGTTGAGAAAACAGGAAGCCCTTCAGAATCCGGGCTTTGAAAAGCTTCACATGAAGCTGGCCTGACCCCACCTCCCGCCGGCTTTCTGCTTTCACTGCAGCTGCCGGCAAGTGCCCTGGCTTCTGCCCTGCAGGGCGCAGAGGCGCGGGGCGGGGGGAGCGGCTTCCTTCAGCTTCTGGTTTAGGGGGCCCTGGGAGTCAGCTGGTACCTGGTACACAGTTGGTATGCAATTAGTGCCGGTTAGCCAAATATATGAATTCATCTGACTTCCTATTAACGGATTCTTTCCCACACTTTGGAAGTGTTATGCTAATGCACACATTCTCATTAACACACGCATCACATTCTCCTGTGTACATCTGTACTATTCTACAAACCAACACCGCCTGCACACCGGGCACCATAATCATTGCTTTACTTGCATTATCTCATCTAAGCTCGTCAGCAACCCTAGGAGGAAGGTAATATTTTCAGACACACTTTACATATGGGGAAACTGAGGCATGGTTCACCAAGCAAGGAAGTGGCAGAGGTAGGATTCTAAGCCTGTCTTTCTGACACAAAACAAAGCCTACTGGCACAAAGCACCGAGTTCAGAGTCCCACGTGAAGCCGGGGGATGGTACTGACCGTCACAGCCACGAGCTACTGGACACGACTCACCAGGCACTGTCATGTACATTAACACTTGGCATCTTCACAAGAGCCCTAAAAGGTGTGCACTGTTACAATCCCCATTTTACAGGTGAGAAAACTGAGGCACAGAGAGGTAAAGTCACACAGCCAGTTAGATGAGGGGGCTGAGAGTCAAACCTGGCTTACCCTCTTTAAAGCTGTTGGCATCCCCTGGAGGCTGCAGACCCATTTGGGCAGGGGTTTTTCCGGGAAAGCACCCTAGACCTAGGAGGGCCCCGCTTTGAGCCTGGGGAGACTTTGGGCAATTCTTAACATTTAACCCTCGGTGCCAAGTTTTCCATCGCTGTAGCTTCAAGATAAGGCTAAGATGAGAAAACAAAGCATAAGGAGGTTGTGAGAGGTGGGAGGAATTCAGTGACAGAACTAGGAAAGGCAAGATTAACCTGCCTTTGATGAGACCCCAAAGGGGTCTGGCTCCTTCCCCCTTCTGCCCCAGGACCAGTTGACAATCCAACTGCACAATAGAAGGTCCATGCATACGTTAGGGAATGTGCACCCCACTGCTACTGACAGCAGCTTCCATTTCCAAGAACATTGAAGGGAGCCTTTTTTGCAGGATCTGCTATTCCAAGACCTCACTGCCCTGATTCCAGCAATTAGTACCTTAGCTAAGCGCCGGCACTGCACTCTTGTGTCCCTGCTCTGATCTCCACACCTGCTTTTGGGGGGGCGGGGGAGGTGACTGGAGCCGCTCTGAGGACACTTTCTCCTTTGAAGACTGCCAGCCTGATCCCTTCCTGGCTGTGCTGAAATAGTCTTTGGCTGGGGGACTCCCACTTGCTCTTTCTTGGGGCTCCTCTTTTGAGAACTGTTATGAGTCGAGGAAGAACTGTGTTTTATCAGACTTAATCACGGCATAGGTATTTTCTAGATGTCATAATAGAAGGAGTTTGGTACACAATAGCCCTCAAGTGCATGAAATAAAATGCAGACTAGGAGAAAGTTACTTAACACATGTCCTATGACCCAAATCCATTTCTGCCACAACAGATTTGAACAAGTTACCATTTGAGCAATTTTCACTACCAGATTTGTAGTACAAAATATTGTCCAAAAAAAAAATCATGACTTAGAAAGGCATTTCTTACATTAAAAATGATCAAATGTATTATCACAAGAAACAAAGTATTTTAAAAAGCCTGGTGGAAGTCTCTAGAAAGTGCACCTGATGTGTGTTTTTGGTGCCCTCTCACTCGCTCCATTCTCTCCCCACCCTTTTTCTTTTGTAGTTAATGAAATTATCAGGAAGGAGTTTTCAGGACCTCCCACGCGAAATCAGACGTAGAAGAAGCCATTATACCAAGACACCTTCCGTATCCGACCCCTTGGAGCCCCCGCTGCTGTCTCTCTTTCTGTTCATCTCCCGCCCGGAGCCCACACGCGGAAGGACGCATGGATGGGGCACAAAGCTGACTCTGGGCTAAGGCGCTCGCCACCTCGCTCTGTCAACACCTTTGATTTTGTCGTACATCCCAAAGAGCATCCTGGTTGATCTGACGTCCGAACATTAAGTGCCTGCTGACCAAGACCACATTCTGCACAAGACAGGACACTGGAACTCACCTGAGAACTGGGGGGCTGGGGACAGGAGACGTGGGTGCTGTGATTAAACCCCTGCCCTTGCATTCATTTTCCCGGGTCACAGATATAGCTCCCGATCTTTGGAAGGAAAGGAGTTCTCAGAGCAACCAAAGGAACGTGGCCCAGGAGTCCAGCTTATAGGCTGAAGCAACCCCAAACCCTCTTGGTAGAGACAGACTGAACTGTCGGTTCTTAGAGGTCGCCTAGTTCATGCCACAGCCGGGCCAACAGCTAAAGCTTTATTTTTGAATTCTCATTCCAAAACAAGACTGTCTTGCTCAGACAAGATCACCTGTTAAACTTCTTGGCGTTAAGTTATGACGTGTACACGTTTGTTATTTTTAATTTTTTCTCTGCTTCAAAAGGCTGGCAGAGGCGGCTAGCGATTGAGTTGCTCTTTAACCCCTGGGGCCGGGGGTCTGTACTGAGCAGTTTCCATAGACTGGGGAGGGTGACCCGGGCTACAGAGAGCAAGTGCCAGTCTGCTGCCACTGTAGGACCTAGATGCTTTCCAAAGTTCCTGCTTTCTTCCTAACAGCCAGAGCGCTTTCCCATAAAGTAGTTAAGAATCTCAAGCATGTGCATTGAATTTTGGGGAGGAATGACAGAAGAGCTAAATCAACAGTAAAAAAATGTATAGGTATTTTTGTTAAGCAAAACAGCCAAAGTGCTTCTGTAAGTGGGTTTCTACCAGGATAGAGGAAAAGGGCTGAATTCCCTCTTTTCCCTAAACTCGAAGTTTAAAGCAAAGTTCAGGATTTGGCCCTAGAGACCTATCTGCACTGGCGGACATATTCTAATAGAAGCACATCTACTCTGAGGCATCCTTAGCTTGAATGAGCTCTGCTCGGACCAGTGGGATGTGATTTCCCCCCAGCTGTTTTTCTCCACTGAACGCACCCATAGGTCTCACTAGTCTTCCTCTGTTGGTGCAATTTTTGCAAACAAAACCCTCAAGGTTCTTGGCAGATGAGTTTTTAATCACATAGATGTGTGTTTCTGTTTGCATTACCTACAGACACCCCAGGACAAGCTGGGGCTTCATTTTCAGCCATTCGGTTGTTTCCTCAGTAATCAAAGTGAAAATAGTCTTCAAAAGACCATACTCAGCGTGATTTCTCAGTCCAGTCTGCTAGGCAGAAGGCCCAAGATGAAAGTCATGGCCATTCATTGCCCACTGTGGGTTTTCTCTTGTCAACGTTACCCCCAGAGGTAAAACCTTCCTGCGAGTTGGGGCCAGGTGTGGTTGTCACTCCAGAGAGTAGACAAATGCCCCAGTTCAGGCCCTTGTGCTTGTGTGTAACCTTTTGGTCAATACCTAGTATTTATTTTCCAAGCACAGAATTTAACAAAATTCTTTTAAATAAACACAATGCCAGTAAGAAGTTGACCTCTGCCACAGAGCTTCTGGGATGCTAAACACTTCCTCATTAACAAAGAAAGTTCCTTATACTAGCAGCTTTGCCTAAAGAATTGACTTCACCATGGAAGAGTTATGGGCAGTTGGTGAGTGATTTGTTCTCACTTGGTCTGGCCAGGTGCCATTTTTTGCACATGAGGGAATTTGGCCTTTCCTCAGTTATCTGAATGTTTTATCCAAGTGCCTTCCTGCTATTGTAGCAAACTAGCACAGCCTCATTGTCCACGGGGTGAAAAAGGACTAATGCATTTTCCATCAATCTTCTAACCGTGTTGGTGAGAAGGGCTTCCTGGTAGCTCAAACTCCTGTACGTATATATGTGTGTGTGCGTATATAATGCACACACGAATAAACTTCTCTTTTTCTAAGACATGTTAGCTGGATATTAGAGGAAGCACTATACCAAACAGCAAAGGAAAGAGAAACAAAAGCATTAGATTTGAGACATAAACGGGCAAGAGAAAGTGTATTTGGGACTGACAGCTGTCAAGAAAGTTTTGGCAGTTACAGATGCCAGGAGGAAATTTTGCCAAGAGTAATTGCTCATGAGATATTTTCAGAATGGGAAGAGGCAATAAGATCCTCTAAGAGAACGAGAAGGTACGGGTGTCTAAATAGTAAAGATGGGTGTGTTGCATGTGTGTCAGAAGGTGTCAGTTTTGTCAAGGTTTGCACTTGCTATGTCCAAGTTAATGTAAATATGTAGCACTCGACAGATATACCATGTTGCTGAATGTAGTATATTTCCAAAGTTTGCAAGTCTGCCCAAGTTTTCCTATATTGTACAAAAATACCGCTGCTTGATAATATATAGCAATCCAAATTAATTAGTATATTAAATTTTATTTTCTTAACTGTATTTTTATGCTTTTTATCTGTCCTCAAAATATGGCACCCCTGTTGGAATTAGAAAATATTTATAAATGGTCAGAAATCTTTTTAAGTGTCTCTTTTTACATATATGTCGATGTTTCTTTTCTTAAGAGAAATAATGTATTCTTGAAAAATTTGTTAATCATTCCAGGAAACAAACACTCCCCACGACCACCACCCCAAAAAAGGGAAAAAACCCTACCTAAGAGCCTGTTACTCACTTATCTGGGAGAAGAAAGTATCCCAGGAGGAGAAGGGGGATAGCTTTGTGGAAGAAGGAACCACCTTCTT
This sequence comes from Lemur catta, assembly GCF_020740605.2. Classification (NCBI taxonomy): domain Eukaryota; kingdom Metazoa; phylum Chordata; class Mammalia; order Primates; family Lemuridae; genus Lemur; species Lemur catta. Next base: position 42,326,225 of record NC_059144.1, on the reverse strand, counting down.
CTTGCTTGTATGATGCTGATTCACCCTGAGGCTGGATCTTGTCACTAAGGATTATATTGTAAAGTGTCTAGATCCCCCAGGAAATAAGTGACCTAGTAGGTGATTTTGATTTTTAAAAATCCACCACCACCAGCAAAACCCTGTGTTGTAATGGGACTCAGAAAGTTCATGTTCACAGAACTACAGGTGCAGGCCAATATTCACAGAGCTGACCAAATCCACACCCTGGTCGATAACCCCCATAGACATTATCCGAAGGACAGCCACAGTTTCCCAGCATAGATGCAGCTGAGGATGAACTGATTCCTTCTAAGAACGGGAAAGCACTGATACTGCATTTGTTGTTTCCATCCAGTAGCTAAGACAGCTGTCTCTGCAAGCCAGCCTTGGCCAGGACAGCGGCTGCCACATTTAAGCAGATCAGAACTGATGTGTTTTAATAGTCACTCTGGATTAAAGTGAGGCTGAATTTGTTTTTATGTCAAAACAAAAACACCCAAACCTTTTTGAGTGCTTAATTGTTCAGAATTGAAAGAATGTCAGGGGTCCACTTAACAACTGTGTTCACTTTGTGTTTACAAGAGGCATGGGGTTGTGACGTTCTTGACAACCTGGGGCACCTTCTCCCAAACTCATTTTCTGGAGCGACAGCACTTCAGGGACCCCACACATCTTAACCTTGGGTCTCCCAGGCTTAGGGCTGGGGCACTAAGTCTCATGAAACCAAACCAGCCAATTGCACTGCGAGTGATTTTCTGCATTCCAGCTGCATGCTTAAGAAACTGATCGCAAACATCAATTTCCCTCAGCTTTCATGAGTTCCTTGACTTACAGCCAACATCACCATTGTAACTTAGTTTGTTTAAAAACAAATTCTTCTGGTGGTTGGTGAGAGAGATGTGCCCTAAGCAAACCCCCTCTGAAAGTGAGAGGGGATCCTGGGAGCTGGAAGTGAAAGGGTTAACATCCTACCTTTATGCCACAGCTGTTGGCTGATCAAACTTCCCCCAAGTTCAGGGTCTAGAGGGAATGGACAGCAATGATGCTGCTTCCACCTGGGGAGGTACTTACAACATCTCGATTGGCCTGAGCAGACCTAGGCTGTTGGGACCCCCCAGTTCAACATCCTGGACATCTTGTCAAAGAACCTCACTGACCCCTGTCGCCTCGACAGCCCTAAGAGGGGAGAAAATGTTGACAGTCCTAATAGAATTCTCCAACAAATAGAAGTCTCTCCAATAGTGTGGTGCTGGCAGACCTAGGTTTGGAAAATTCTGTTAAAGGAGTTTGAATACATTACATTCCTATGCAAATGTTTTTAATCTCCAGTTTAATGTAGTTTATTTTTGCTATATGTAAAGTATTTTTATACGGCTTGTATCATGATAGTTTAGCAATAAAACAGTTTGAAAGCAACAGCTACTTTGGTCTCTCTTTTCTTCTCTAGAGGGGCTGCTCAAATATCCCCCTTACCTTTGGCATTCATATAAGCAAGGAACATTTTTTGTGTGCACATACCGAGTGCACCTTTACACCTCGTCTCAGCCCTAGAAGGTGGGTACCATCCCATTGTGCTTGCGACATCACTGCCCAAAATGACAGAGCCACAAGGTCAACCTGGATTTGTCTGTCTCCCCGACACAGCTCTTCTGTAATCTGCGTCGCTGGACCTCTTTGAGGTGGCATCCAGGGAAAGGAGGTTTGTGACATCTGTCTTAAGACCAACTTTCAGAGGGTCCCAGAGCATTCGCAGCCCATCGAGCTAAGCCTGTCACTTGGAAGGCACAAGCAGCCCTTTTGAGCATCTTGCAAAATGCAAAGATTACGGAAAAAAAAAAAAAAAAGGGCACCTTTTTACCTTCAAACCCACAAAAAGGATTAGATATTGTAAGTACTAGAACTTTTTAGCTGGCTTCCTTTTTAATAAAAACAGCTTTCCCCCCTGTGTAGCTAAAGCACCTAAGAGATTTGGGAGTAACTGCTATTTTTTAAAGTCTTAATATTGTTCAAACTTTCTCCCACCCTTCAACCCCAGGGAGATGTGGTCCCTGCCCCAGGCCCCATGCGGTAGGGACCCACTCCACCCCACCACAGCCCTGTGCTTGGACTGCCTTCCTGGGAATTTTCTAGGCCTCATTCCAGTGCCTGGAACCAGCAGTACTGTATGGGCAGGTATGCCAAGCCCAGAAAGGGCATTGCATGGGTCCCGGCCACTGGAATCACCTACCTTTAAATGTCCTTGGTCTCCCTCTGGTGGCTGGGACCAGGTGGTCCCCTTTCCTGCCCTTCAGATGCCCCAAAGAGCTCCAGGACCTGCACCTACAGGGTCCAGGCCAGTCTCTAGAAGAGCAGATTGCCCCTGGTGACTGGTGCAGCATTTTGATTTTGATTTTTGTGGGATGTGAGACTGGGCCGCCAGAATGATACTACCTTGCTGCCTTAGGGATAACTCAAATTGCTTATGTGGACAGGAACCCCATGAAGAAATGTCTTCCCGGGGCCACACACCGTAGGGGTAACTCTGCCCCCTTAAGATGTTTGCTGCAGCTCATTTGATTTTAAATTAACTCACTTTCTGGAAAATCTTATACCACTTCTGAATAGAGAACCAGAATCACTTAAGCAGAAGACAAGGATGAAACTACACGGTCATTTTAAAAGATAAGTCTGTTCTACATTTGTATGTGAGCCACACTTGTCAAACACAAATTTGACCTGCGCCTCAGTTTCCCCAGATGGAAAACGAGGACAAGAGTCCTGGCCTCACAAGCATGGAGGGCTTAATACATATTAGCTATTGATCCAATATCCCCATCATTTAACAAACAGATTCCAGATTCAGCCAAGGCTTACTATTGAGCCTTGAGCTCCTATTGGGACCTCATTTTCCCAATATCTGGAAGAAAACATTTAGAGCTCTGACAATGGGGTTTGAATTTTCCTAACTAGATTATTAAAGACAGAAACTTGAGTTTATCCAATTTTCAAAACCTGTGGCAAAGAGGAACACCTGAGGGTGAGTTAGCGAACCTGAGAACATTCCTTGCTCTACGCAGCTTGGCGTGGTCTCGTGCTAAGGAGCAGAAAGAGAATACTAGTCTACTAATAGGTTGGAATTTAAGTAGTCGTCAGACAGGAGCAAACTAACAACGCTGACTCGTATGCAACCTCTTTGGCTTCATAAATTGGAAGGAAACCAATTCCTTGGCAGGACCAGGTCGAGTATAAAACAATGCTGAGGACACAGGGGCGTTGCCTCCAGGCATCACCCACAAGACCGTCACAAAATGAAAGTGAAGTCGTTTCTTTGGAGCAGCCCCAGGAACTGTGACAAGGTAGTTGGGACATGTTTGTTATAAACCCCATGACATTTTTGTGGTACAAACATGGGCTTCTCACTCTAAACCGTCTCTTCCCCCGCCCTCCTGGCGAAATTCAGAACTTTGGAAAATGGCCCCACGTGGAGTTATCACCAAAGAGATGGGAAACCCCTGCCACCCACCTGCCCTGCCCTGGGCACCAGGAGTTCCTCATCTACTACAAATTTCAAGCTCTGAAACTTTGCACTGGGCTGAAGACACAAAGCACAATGACAATTCCATCCGATTCCCAAGGGCTGTACCTCTTACATCAGTGGTCCTTAACTTTTTTATTTTTTAGGGTGGAGGGAGGACACCCCAGCCTTCTAGGGGATACAGATGAAACTCCCCCCAAACACACTGCCGACAGTCTCTGCTGCTTCTCCACGTGTCAGAGGATATCTGATTAAAAACTCTCTGCCCTTAATGCCACGGGGGCAGTGCCTGAGGCAGAAGCATTCACAGGACAGTCTTGGCAGAGGACTTTCCACGCACCCCGCCACACGCTCCAGACTCGCCTACCACTGCCTGTGCACCTTTCTCCACTTCACTCTGACCGCCGTGGGGCATCTCAGCTCAGCATGTCCCCAACTTTCCCGACTCCCAGTCTCCTCTCCCTGCCCCCCTGCAACACGCACCCCACCTTCCCCATTAGCTCAGGGCAACACCATCTAAGCAGTTGCCGAGTCAGAGCGCGGGGACCCTCACTGTCCCCATTTCCCACCCACCAGAAGTCCCGGAGGGAGGGTCCGTTTGCAAACCCATCCCACTTCCTAGCGTCACGCCCACCGGGCCACCCTCATCTTCTGCCTGGACGGCAGAGCCACCCTTTGCTTCCCCGGTGCACGGCCGGCCTCCCCAGCCACACAGCAGCCAGCCTGCGGGTACAGTAGCCTCAGGTCCCATCACGCACCCGCTTACAGCCCAACACGGCTTCTCTTTGCACTCAGAATGATCCTAACTCCAGACAAGATGCTCAGCGACCTTCCTTGCCCACCACCAATCCACACTCACCTCGCCACGGCCTCGCTTCCGTTCCTTGCCCAGACCTCAGCATTTCCCGCCTCTCTTTTCCTAATACCCGAAATCACCTGGCCCTGCTTCTCGTGGCCTGGCTCTTCCTCGAGTTTCAGCTCTCCAACCAAGCATCTTGTCCTCAGGGGCCGCCAGGTGTCATGTGGGGTCTACCCCCACCTGCCCACTCACACGCCCTGGTGCACATAAATCCTCCTGTCTGGACAACCATTGCTCGTTTACTGTCTGTCTCTTGCCCCTGTAAATGCCATCAGGGCAAGGACAGCTTCGTCTCCGTGCGGTGCGGTGTCTGCGCACCCTGGCGTGCGGGAGCCCTCGGCACCGGGTGTGAAACGAGCAGTCGCCTACAAGTCGGCCTGGGAACAACGGATTCGTCTGGCACGCATGGAATATTAATCACTTTCTAACATCTAACACGTTTTAAAAAACCAAACAACTGACTCAAGAGAGACCTTTCTTCTGTCCCACGTGGCTTGGTTTATTCATTTCTAATTACACGTGAGCCTATTCCAGCCTGTCTTCTAGAAAGAGCCAGTTCCCTTTACTGCAGAAAGCCATAAAGACCAGGCTCCCTGGAATCCCGGAGGCTGCCAGGCCAGAGTCATCTGCCTCCCGGCAGCCTGCAGTCACCTGTGGCCCTCCCGCTTGTAAACTGCTCGCTGCGGCGGCTCAACAGCTCCTCGGGGACAGGTGAGAGGAGGGCCAGCCAGCCGGCTGCAGTTTACAAGCCAAATGTGAAACCGACCGCTCCGAGGCGTCTGTTTGACAAGGTGGATAACGGGGCTGTTTGCAGCGGAGCGAGGTGCGACCAGGGCCTGCCATGTCAGACGGTGCTAGCGAGGCCTGGCTGGGCGCCCTCCACCCGGGCCGCCCGGGAGCCCGTGTTCTTGTTTACCTCCAGGTGTGCGAATAAGCCAGGGCGTCCTCCGCACGGCGCTGGGGTCCCCACACAGACTTCGGCCCGTGACCTGGGCTCCGGGATCCAGAGACATGAGGACAGAAAGCCTTCCTGGAACCTACCCCCCAGACACCTCCCCTGTCCTCAAGTCCAGCACTGCCCCGGGGAGGCCCAGACTGCCTCCGACAGCCGGGCAGTGGGGGGCCCAGGCCCCGTTGCTTCCATCTCCCGAGGCTCAGGCCTCACCTCCGGGACAAGTCTCTTCTGCCACTTATCCCTGCGTATGTCAGACTCAAGGCCCCCCATGTCTCCCCCCTGAACACCACGGGGCTCTGGGACCCCACTCCCCCCCAAGGCCTATCATCAACAAAACCCCGCACAAAAATCCCCATGGCCTCAATTCCCCCCCCACAAGGCCTGGGTGTTTTTGTTTTATCGGAAACCCACCGTGACCCTGAGGCTCTGCTTCCCTTGCAGACCTCGTGACAACCATCACAAACGTAGTGCCTTAAAGCAACACGAAGTCGCTACCTTACAGTCCTGGAGGTCAGAAATCCAAAATGCGTCTCTCGAAGCTGCGTTCTGTCCGGAGGCTCCAGAGGAAAATCCTTTGTCCTTGCCTTTCCCGGCTTCTTTGGAAATAAACACAGCTGCCCTCGTTCCTTACCACCCGGCCCTCCCTCCTCCTCTGCCGGACTCTCGTGCCTCTTCCTAAGGGCCCCGTGATTGCATCGGGCACACCTGGCAACCCAGGGTCTCTGCCCATCGAGATCAGTAGTCACACCTGCGAAGTCCTTTCTGTTGTGTACGATGACATAGCCACAGGTTCTGGGGATTAGGACGTGGGCATCTTTGGGGGGACCCTTGTCCTGCCCACCACGCCTCCCAGGAGCTACCACTGGGCTCCAAGGGGCAGGTGACTTCCTTGTCCCTTTGCCACTTGCAGACTCTTCTTCCTGAGCCATCGTCCTCATTTCTTGGTGACCTTCACTCCCAGGGCAGGGGACTTGACTCAACTGCACTCCTATCTGAATTCTTGTCGATTTCTTCATCCATCAGAGGATCACTCCACATCCCAGCTTCTCAGTTTCCTAAATTCGTCTTCTCCTCTCACTTGCCCTCCTGCTCCAGCCATCACACCCTACCCCAGGGGCTCGCACATGCTAGCAGCCATCAGGATTACCTGGGGGTTGTTTAAACACCAATCGCTGGCCCCACCCCAGAGTTTCTGAGGCTGTAGGTCTGGGGAGGGGCCCGGGAATCTGCATTTCTAACCAGGCCCAAATGATGCTCACACCACCAGTCCTGACTGCTTTGAGAACCATCGCCCTAGACCTTGAGCGTACACATCTCTGCAGCCCCACCATCTTCTCAGTTCTCAGACTCTGTCTTCTCTCTCCAGCACTGGCTCCGACAATCCCCCATCCCGCCTGAGGCCACAGTGCTCCCACTCTGCCACCTTTCTGCTGTGGCCTTGCCCTGAGCTGATCTCTTCTCCCCCTTCCCAGCTCAATCCCAGGGTCAAGCACTGTCACCTCGCCCGAGCCAGCTAGATCCGACACCGTTTGCTTTCCGCCTGCACCTCTGCAGCAGCTCAGCGTGGCCACAGAGGAGCATGAACACGCTCCCCACCCACGGGTGCCAAAGACGTGTGGGCGCCTATCGCTGCCTGGCATCCGGGGTTCATTTCTCCTTCTCTGTCCGCTCTCAACTGTGCTGGATGACTGTTCTGCACCTCCTCCCTCTGCTCGGGGGCCCGCGCCTCCCACGCCACCCTTGCTGTCTCCTGCTGCCCTTGCTTCTGCTTCAGGGGAAGGTGGAGCCAGTGCAGGATCCCACAGGGACTGGCCGCCGAGGCATGTGGCAGGCTCTGCAACACTTGGCGAATGAGTAGGGACACTTCACAAGCCATTTTCTCTGGAATGCCTGCCCGCAGCCCGCCTTCTGATCAGCCCCCTGACTACAACCTGCATGGTCTGGGGGTCTTGAGGGTGTGCGAGGAGACACAGCTTTCCCCTGCGATTTATCCAGCCAGAACCCAGATTAGAACTCAGTCATCCCTCTGGCATCAAGGCCAGAGCAAAAGAGCAAGCCCACGGCAGCGGGAGGGACACGGGGCCAGCAAAGGAGGTGTCCCGAGAGTAGTGTGGCCCCGAAGATGTCCATGTCCTAATCCTCAGAAGCTGTGAATATGTCCCCTTGCAAGGCAAAAGGGATTTTGCAGATGTGATTAAGAACTCTGAGGTGGGGACATTATCCTGGGTTAGCCAGGTGGACCGATGTAATCGCAGGGGTCCCTGTAGGAGGGAGGCGGGAGGGTCACAGTCAGAGGAGGAGGGTGACGATAGCAAAGAGGTCAGAGTCGTGTGCTCCAAGGGACTCGGGCAGCTTCTAGAAGCTGGAAAAGCCCAGAACTGGATTCTCCCCTAGGCCACCAGGAATGCAGCCTGCTGACATCCTGATTTTAGGACTTCTGACCTCCAGAGCTGTAAGATACTAGACTTGTGTTGTATGAAGCCCCATTAAGTTTGTGGTACATTCTTACGGCAACAAGAGGGAACCAATGGTCATGTGTTTTCCTACCTACCTACCAGGTGGCGCCAGCACCGCGTGGCCCCCCCAGGGCTCTGCAGAGCCAGGGCTGCCCTTAGCTCCGTCTTTCCAAATAGGAAACGCAGGTTCTGAGAGGCGATGAGACCTCCCCGGCGTCACACAGCGGGTGGCTGAGCCAGGTGGCAAACCCAGGTCCCCTTAATTCCGATGTCACCAACATTCTTCCCACCCAGCCACACTGCTTCCCTGGGGCCCTCACCCCTGGGGTTTCAGTGTCCCCATTTGTCACACAAATAGATTTTATTGGATTAGCCCTCGCAGCAAACACGTGTTTTGTGAGTTGTTAGCAAATGTTAAGGGGGAAAGTGTTGGGGGAATTAGGCTTGTGACATAATTTCTTCGGAAGTACCAAGTTCAAATTAGGAGCGTTTTTTTGCTCTTTGCATCAGAGCCTCTGAGGTGACGAGCACCGTGGTGGCCTGAAGGGGCCGATGTGGGCGGCGTTTCCTAAACTGATTGGCCCACGGCACCACCTCGAGCAGAACACTGCTCAGGACTCATGTTGGGGACACCACACTCTGAGAGGCTGAACCAGGGGACCCTGAAGGTCTCCTCTCATTCACGAAGCGCCAGGATCCTACGAGGTGCAGCCCCCGTGGGCAGGTGTGAGACTGACCCATCACTCCGTGCTGGCGAGGGAGGCCTGGACAGCGCGAGCCTGCTGGTAACAGCCGCCCGTGTTCGCCTCCTGCTGCCGCTGTGACGCATTGCCACGAGCTCCTGGCTCAAAGCGACAGTATTTTCTCACCGTTGTAGAAGTCAGCAGTCTCACCGGGCTAAAGTCACGGTGTCAGCAGGCTGTGTTCCTTCTAGCAGGCTCTCGGGGTGTCGCTTTCCTGCAGTCCTGGGCCCGCAGCCCCCTCCCCCTGCGCCGAGCCAGCGAAGTCCGGCTCAGCCTTTCTCACGCTGCCTCCCTCGTCCACTTTTAAGGACCTCTGTGGTTACACGGGACCCGCCTGGGTCATCCAACACACCCGCCCCACCGTCAGGCCAGCTGCCAGCAACCTTAATTCCCCGTTGCCACACTGCGTAAAGTCACAGGCTCGGAAACTGGGACGCGGGCATCTTTGGGGGCCGTTATGCTGCCAGCCTCAACTCCTTTGCTTAGCTCTGAGCCCCGCGCAGTTACGGCTCCCCTTTACTGGGCTGGTGACATCCCCACCGCAGCTCTGTGGGGAGGGCTGACCATCGCCTCCACTTTACAGGAAACTGAGGCTTGGAGGTGTGAAGTCACCTTCCCGAGGCCACCCAGCGGGTAAGACACCAAGCAGAGACTCACACCCAGGTCCACCTGTGTGCCTCGGGAGCCCTTGTTCTCAGCCATCACGGGGACTCTGTCACGCACCACGGCCCCCTCCCTGTGGAGCCCCCAGCTGCTCTGTGCAGAGGAACCGCTGGGACAGCCCAGGGCTCCGTGCTGCACTGACACAGGCCAGTGACCTGGCGGGCGGCGTGTGGCTGGCGGTGTTCCTTGGAGGGTTTATGATGTGCCTGGTGCCACGCTACGCCCTTCCCGCTACCCTGTGGCTGAGCCCCGTGGCCTCCCTGCCAGGTGGGTCTCTCCTCCTCCTTTCTCAGGTGAGTGGGTGGCTCAGGGGAGACACGTGCCAAGCTGGCAGAGTTAGGACCTGAACCCGGGTCTCTGCACCCAAAGTGGCTGCACTCGAAACCCCTACCCTTGCCCCCAGTAGGGATCACATGGCTCCGGGGGTGCTGCCCGGGAGGCTCAGAGATCTTGGGGTGTCACAGTGCCCACATGACGCAGGGACTTCCTTGTCTGCCAAGCAAGCACTTGGAGGAGAAACTGCTCAAGGAGTTTTGTTTTTGGGAATCTAAGAACCTGACTCCGGCCAAGAACACCAGTGTGAAAAGGCACGTTTTCTCCACGAGAATGTTATGAGGCTTCGAAATCCGACTCCCCTTCCTCAGCCAGGCTGGAGGGAAGTGGCCCTCTCTGTGTCACCTGGGCCCCCAGAAGGCCCCCTAAGTGGGCACAGCTGTCCTACTGCCATTTTTAGAAACGGTCGTGTGCTCCTGTGACACTAAATCCTTCCCTTCCTCAGGAGTTTTCCCTGCACAAACATCCGGATGTGAAAGATGCACCGTCTGGGTGAAGTGTGGGCAGAGATCTCCCCTTACACCAAACGCTGAGGCTCCTCCTAAGGTGAGAAGCCTTTCCTGGCTCGGCTCGGGAGGGAGGACAAAGGCAGGGCCTCCGTGTGGAGTCCCACTGCCCCCTAGAGGAACCGATTCCCGACGCTCCGCTCTGGGGCCGAGGCTCTCCCCATGCCCCCTGCGAGAGCAGCTTCCCCAGACCTCCCTCCCCCGACCTCAGGCCACCTGCTGAGTCCCTAGGCTGCAGGAGACCCCAAGACCCCACACCGTGGACTGAAGCTCAGAACCCCAGCTCGCTGCGTCCAAAACAATGGTGCACACCGCGGGAACTTCTGCCAGGCCTCCCCAAAGACTCCTAAAGCCACAAATCCTGAAGAGATTAGGGTGCCCCATGCCCCCAATTCAGTTCAAAACTAACCCATGTTAAGCTGTAAAATCAGAGCAAGGAAGTACAGGGTACTTTAGAGTTTTGTGTGATGACTGCTCTGAGGTCATTTTTTATGAATAAAATATCCTTCAAATTATTAACAAGAACGTTCGGGGTGCTCCTCTCTGCCGTAACATTTTAGTATTCTTTCTTGACGGCTGGCTCTTGCCTAGTGAGCTGGCGTCACATGCTCCGCAGTTCCAAGCTCACTCCCTGACTCCTCAGGCCGTCCCTGAAGGTGCGCTGCTGTCGCCGCCACCATCACATACAAGGAAACTGAGGCACAGAGAGATCAAGCTACTTGCCCAAGATCACACAGCCAAAAAGTGAAGACCTGGCGACTCAAACATGAGCAGTCTGGTCGTTAACCGTTAGGCCATATTTCTCTGTTTCGGATTTGGGTTACCCAGAGGAGCCCAGCTCTGAGGCCCGGGAGTTGGAGCAAAGACAGGTCATGTTTTTCCTGCTCCCCTGAATCTCGACTCTGCCCACGCTTCTCTCCGCTTCTACGTGGTCCCACCCCACCCTGTCCCACCTGATGGCCACAATAGCCCCCTCCAGCTCTTCGAGACAATGATGCTTCCCAAGGGCACACTTTAGCATGTGGCCTCCCCACACAAACCTTTAGGATACCTCAGGTACACCCTCAGAGCTCAGCCCTCGTCACTTCCTCCAGGAAGCCCTCCTGACCTCACCCATCTCCCGCCTTAGCACTTCTCCTCCCAGAACTCACTGCAGTTGTGCCTTCACATTTGCTGTGTGTCACATGGGTCGTCTCCCCACTGCTGGATGCTGAGCCCCAGGAAGACAGGGACTCTGCTCGGGCTTCTGCTGTGTCCCCAGCCCCCCCGCCCCCCAACACACACTGCCTGGCACACAGCAGGCACGTAACTATTGGCTGAGTAAGTGAACACATGAATGAATCAATGAAAGCAGAATGCACCAGGGGCTCCCAGGAGGGAGAGATCCCATCTCAGTGGGGCAGGGAGGGGAACTCGGGCGACTTCGTGGAAGGGGCAGAATTTAGACACACAGAGAATGGAGGGCACCGTGGGGGCTGCACCCCTGGGGAAGAGGACCCTCTACCAAGGTGCGAGGCCCTTGGTCACAGTCTGCCACGCTCTGGGTTCACACTCAAAGGATGCTCCCACCACACCACGCGGCTCCCAGGTCTTCAAGGATCACACTCCAGGCCTCCAGCCCTGCTGGCTCCTCTCCCTGCAGTGCCCTCCCCCGGCTCCTCCCCCTGCAATGCCCTCCCCCGGCTCCTCCCCCTGCAATGCCCTCCCCCGGCTCCTCCCCCTGCAATGCCCTCCCCCGGCTCCTCCCCCTGCAATGCCCTCCCCCGGCTCCTCCCCCTGCAATGCCCTCCCCCGGCTCCTCCCCCTGCAGTGCCCTCCCCCGGCTCCTCCCCCTGCAGTGCCCGTGCCCCCCCCCCCCCCCCCCCCCGTGCCAGCTGCTGCCATCCCACCTCGCTCTGACCCAAAGGCTGCAACCGGTGACCCGCAGCCTGGCCTTGGCTCACGGACATGTTTGTTTTGTCAACACAGTATTGTTTTCTTCTTTTTAAAAAAATATTTGAAATTCAGAAATCTTCACCGAAACATTTAGATTTCCATTTTCTTTTGAAGACCTGGATGCTCTGTCTACACTCGCCGCACAGCCTTCCTGGCAACCGTGAGTCGGAGCTGAGTAGCGATGGCCCCTTTGATGGTGACGTGTTTAGTCGACTTGCCGCCGCCCACCCCCTCGCCGTTTCAGTACCCTCAACCCCCTTCATTCGTCCTCACCACCTGCCCAGGCCCCGTGGGCCGCTGAGTTCGGGACCTCTCCACACGCACGGGTGGGAAGCGCCCACGTCTGTGTAACCCCGCGCTGGGCCCTGGCGTGCAGAGAACAGCGGAACATAAAGGGGACTGTCCCGTGGCTGGTCCTTCGCAGCATACGGGACTCAGCTGACCGGTTGCACCCGCAGGGAGGCCCTCCCTGACCTCCCTGGTTAGAGCTGGGCCACCCCGTGCCGCCCCAACCCTATTGCTGTCACCCCTCAATTGTTCCCCTTGCAGCTCTGCCCGGAGTGTCTGACTGAGTTTCTGTTTCCCTTGGATCTGCCTCCTCCGCCGCTGCAAAGTCGGCCCCGCGAGGGCAGGCACTGCTGGGCTGGTCCCTGCACCCCAGGGCCCCACGGTGTGGCTGGAACACGCAGGTGTTCCATCAACAGGAGTGCAATGCACGAACGGATGAACCGAGACGCACACTTTCTGTGCTCCAGGAGCGCCCGCTCAGCGGGGCAGTAGACCTTATCGGCTGTAGGGGGTTGAACGGTGACGACTCCCCCCACTCCTGCCCCACAAAAGACAAATCCACTAGGAACCTGTGCATGTCACCTTATTTGGAAAAAGGGTCTTTGCAGATGTGATTTAGCTGAAGATCTCATGATGAGATCATCCTGGATTATCCGTGTAGGCCCTAAATCCAGCGAGCAGCGTCTTTATAAGACGGGAGAAGACAGCAGGGCCGGGTTCTGCTGCCACAGCTGAGGAGCCCCTGGCGCCAGCAGGAGCGGACGGAGCGAGCTCAGACTCCCCCGTGGAGCCTTCCGGGGGAGCACGGCCTCCCCGCATCTCGGTTTGGGATTTCTGGCTCCCAGAACTGTGAGAGAATATATTTCTGTTGTTTTAGGTCACCTGGTTTGGGGACATTTGTCACAGCAGCCCTAGGAGATGGATCCGTTGACCAACCACAGGTTTGTCAATACTCACCAGTCGCCAGCACTGAGGATGACCTGCTGTCGCCGGGGCAGCAGCCAGCTCGGCTCTTCCCGCCTTTCGGGCGTCTGCCACTCACCAGTCTGAGGCACGAGATGCCGCGTCTCTCTCTGAGCATCGTCCTTGCTCCTGGGATGAGACCTTACTTCCTAGCGGCCCCTTCCCTCAGCTGGCACTCTGGCCACATGGGGCGACTCCCTTCCCCAAACGCACAGGTGCCCTGTTCCTTCTGTGTGAAGTCCCCCGCCACCCCCTGCACCCAGCTCCAAAGCCGCCACCCCCGGGAGCTTCCCTCGTCCCCTGTGGGTTCCCTGCTCTGGTTCTGTCTCAAGGTAGAGGGTGTTCTCCACCTCCTGGCCTTGTCTCCCCCAGCAGCCTGCGGGCTCCCTGGGAAGCGGACACTCCATGCCGCCCCTGTCCCCGCACACTGGTGGGCACACGGCAGCGGTACAGTAAACAGTGAAAACAGCCAGTAACGGCCTTGGCAAGCTCTCGGCTGCCCTCCACCCCGTGCAGCCGGCTGCCCGCCTCCTGCTGCCAGTGCCCAGCGACCACTGACCTCTGACCCCTCTCCCATCCAGCTCACAACCTCTGACCTTCCTGTCCCATCCTCACCGGGCTCACACCTCCTGCCTTGGGGCCGAGAAGCCCTCGCCTCTGGGCCTTCACGTTTATAACGAGACCTCCCGCTGCCCCCGCTAGAGGTGGGTCAGTTGGGGGGTGGCCCCGAGTGGGTCAAGGGCGTGGCCTCGCAGCCGACCTTCCCTGCTCCTGCGTGGTCCCGACAACACCACTCAGACCCCAAATGCCAAGGACACCTGCCTGACAGGACACTGTAGGAGTGAAACGAGGGCACTTGATGTCACTTCCTTGGCAACCGTGAGGTCTGGAGTAAGTACTCGGTAACGGCGGCTAGCGTTGACAGTGATGACAATGATGATGATGGCGACGGTCAGCGCCACGTGCAGAGCTGGCCCCGGTCGGCACATACGTGTGACGAGGACGGCGTCCTCGCTCTGACTCAGGGCGGCAAGTGGGGAGGCCCTTGTCCCGGGCAGAGGCGGGCGGGCACGCCCAGGCCTGGCCACCCTCCGCTCAGTGTCCGTTCTCAATCGGAGTCGATTTCTGTGGGGCTGGGAGATGTTTTCAAAATGATGTGAGCATATTTCTGAGGTCAACTTCTAATCAAGAATGACTCCCAGACGGTGCCCTGGTTTAGAAAGAAAAGAAGGAAGAAACGGAGTGAGTCATCGTCCAAACCATTTGAATGAAACAAAGACACAACAAACTGCCTGCTTTCCTCTCGGGCCAGAATAGATTACCTCAGTCCTGCAGAGACACAGCTGGAGGGAATTAAGGGGGCTCTCGGGTTCCCCAAGATAGCAGCAAGGACGGCACGGCCGAGCCACCGTGACTCACGGCGGGAACCACAGAGCCACGGCCAGGCGGGCAGAGCCGGGACCCCGAGAAGGGCCTGTGGCAGGAGCGATGGCCCCACTCGTGGGGCTGCCAGGAGGCCCAGGGACTACAGATGCGGGGGACACTTGAGAAGTAGGTGAGGAGAAGGAAAGACCCCCAAAGCTGCAGCAACTGGACCCCTACGGTGTCTTCCGGGTCCTGGAGGATGTCGTCAGACCTAGACTCGGGTTTTACGAACATCCACTGGTGGCTCTATTCTCAATGCCAGAGATCCTTGCTCCAAATACTCCCAGGGCCCGTCAGCCAGGTCCCCTTCCCTCCGGGATGGGAGGGCAAACACGGCCACTGCCCGGGAGTCCCGGGGCTCCCTTTGCAATGTCGTGTCCGTGCAGGTCCTGGACTTGGAAGGCTCTTTATCAGACGGACTTTCCCCGGCAGTGGGAGGGAGACGTGACCAGACAGAACCGAGGGGCAGGCGCTGCACACCCCCGACCCCACAGTGACCGTCAGGCCAATGTTCTTACCTCCCACCCAGGACGGTCAAGACAACTCGCCGCATGTACACAATTGTTTTGGTTTCTAAGATGACAGCAATCGTATATACACGTGGCGAGACATTTGTTTTCAATAATAGAGAGAAGTATAACTCGAAGTCTCCCACCAGACAACTCCCAAGCCACTTCCCAGTGATATTAATTTTTGGTTTTGGTTTTTCTAGTTTGTTTCTGATGGTAACGTTTACCTTTAACGGTATATCTACTTCTGCTTCCGGATTTATCAACTTTAGATGGTACTGAACAATCCCTTCCACTGAAGGTAAGGAAACGAGTGTAGTTAGTCCGACCGTGTGTGCTACGGCCACCGTTGTATCCTTCGCCCCCGGGAGGAGCTGCGAACTCTCCCCCGCCCCGCCCGTGCGGTGCTGGGGAGCTTAATTTCCTCCCGGACAGTAATTCTCTCTGGCTCTTTTAGTAACAAAACTCCTATTGTCACCGGGCACATGGCCACCTAGAATAACCGCATTCCCCAACCTTTCTTGCCTCTGGGTGTGTCCACATGACCACGTCCTAGCCCATAGGACAGTGGCAGAGGCGAAGGAGCCCACTTTGGGGTCGTGCCCATGAAGGGAAGGAGCGTGCTACCCTAGTCTCCTTTCCCTCCGGCCAGGCCGCCCACGTGGTGGAAACTATCTGCCCACCCCGGGCCTGGTGGACCAGCAGGGCGGAGGGAGAGGGGACCTAACGTGACGGACACCTCCTCAGTCCTGGTGACTTTGTGGAGCAGAGTGGCCACCTCAGCCCAGTCTTGACAGAGAGAGACAGAAAGAAAGAGAGAGAAATATTTAATCTTGTTTGAGCCACTGCTGTTTGAGTTATTGTTGCAAATACCTTAAACAATGAGCCCAAAGAGCTACCCTAAGATGTCTTCTCAGGCCCCCCGCCTTTTTAAGTCACCATCACCAGTGTGGAAGGCAGAACAATGGCCCCCAAGGATGTCCACATTCTGATCTCTGGAACCTGTGACTGTGTTTCCTTATTTGGCAAAAGGAATTTGGCAGATGTGCGTAAGCACAGACCCTGAGATGGGAGATTACCCTGGTCACTCGGGTGGGCACAACGTCATCCCAAGGGTCCCTCTAGAGGGAGGAAGGAGAAGCCGAGCAGGAGAGGGGACGATGGCAGCAGAGAGACAGAGAGAGAGTTGCAGGTGCCGCGCTGCTGGCTTGGAAGATGGAGGAAGGGGCAGAGGCTAGGAAGTCAGGGCCGCCTCCTGGCAAAGGCAAGGAAACAGACTGTCCCCTCGAGTCTCCAGAGAGGAACAGCCCTGCCACACCCTGACTTTAGGACCTCTGACCTCCAGAACTAGAAGATACTACATTTGTTGGTGTTTTAGGCTGTTCGTTTTGTGATTTGTAACAGCAGCAACAGGAAACTGACATGCTGGTGAAAATGTGTCCCATGAGAAAATGAAAGTGACCCTTTGCAGAGTGCTCCATCCGCGCTGGGCACCTCCTCTGCGTGACCCCACTTAATCCTCACAACGCTGTGAGGCAGCCCCTCCTGTCACCTCCATTTTACAGATGACAGTCCTCCACAGCGTGTGATCGTGCAGGGCCTTGTGACTATGGGGAAGACTTTGGGTACTTCTCTGACCAGGTGAGGAGCCACGGAGGGTTTTGACAGTCCCAACTGTCCTTTTAATACGTCACCCTCCCCTTGGAGCTCAGGAGGTGTCCCGGCACCGCACCTTCCACCCCTGCCGCTGTGGAGAAAAACCGGGCAGTGGGTGGGGATTCCTCCCTGGTTGCTCGGCTCCCGCTGGCTGTGGGGAGGAGGACAGGGCCCCACTCGACGTCACTGGCCACCAGGGTGGCCATGATTCTCCAGTGAAAACCCAGCCATGGGCTGTTTGTGTGCCCGGGTGACTTACCTGTGGGGGGAGTGGTCTGTGAGCACAGGGGACCCCCAGAGGCCTCGCATCCAGCAAGGGGAGTCAGAAGGGGAGTCCATCCTGGCTTGAAGGGGGCCGAGGTCCCTCCCCTGCTTCCTGCCTTCTTCTGAGGCTGAGACTCAGAGGGATGGTCTCAGGACCTGGGGTGGGGGACAGAATTAAGGCTCAGTGTCTCATTTAACTCTCACAACAAACCTTGCAGGGAACCCCAATGTCATCATCATTTTCCAAAGGGGAAACTGAGGCTCGAGATTTAGCTGGTGGGGTGTCATGCCGAGCATCAGCTGGGAAGTAATTGGCGAAGTTCAGACTTGAAGCTAGAGATGGCAGCAAGGCGACCAAGGCTCTCTCCAAGGCCACAGATGTGGAATCGCCCACAACCACCCACCATAGCTGAACACCAACTAGATGTCATCTCATTTAATCCTCATGACAACCCTGTGAGGTGGGCTGCCATTGTCCCCATTTTACAGATGAGGAAACTAAGTTCCTGAGAGGTTCGAAGAACTTGCCCAAGGTCACGCAGCCAGTAGGTGGCAGCCCGGCACTTGCACCCGTGTCAGGCGGACTTGCAGCGCAGCGTCTATGCTGTGCATGAGATCTGCTGCACATGGCTCTGTATTTCATGTAAGTTTCACTTCCTATTTCTGTTTGGCTGAAAGAAGCACAGGGTGAGTTCCTGCTGGTGGGAGAGGCTGAGATGGATCCTTAGTTTTAAAGAGGGTTTCCCCAGATGGCAGCTTTCTGAACCGCAGCTCCCGCAGCAAGGCCAGGATGCAAACACAAGACAGTGTAGCTGTGAGGACAGGGACCATCTCTCACATTCTTATGGTCCCATGAGTCAGTCAATCAATGAAACTGAATATTGATCAAATGCCTACTCCATGCCGGGAACTCTGCCAGACACTGAGAACATGGAGATAAACGAGCTGGACCCAGTTCCTAAACCTCTGGTGGGTGCAGCAGGCAAAGACATGACCTAAGTGCACGGAAGCTATGAGGCGTATGAAGGGGATCCACCAGGTGAGACCACAAGGGTCTGGTGGGCTCCAGCGAGAGTTCCACCAGGGAAGGCCCCCCTGGGGAGGTGATGTTTGAAGATGACACCAAATAGCAAGACTATACAGCCCAGGTTTCTTTAGTTTTGCATCTCCAATGACAAGCATACACCTGTCCCAGAGTGGGTCACCATCCATGTTGCCACCTCCATCCCGGCTCCCACACTGGCGGCCAGTGGGTGTATCATATCTATTGGCTCGTCCAGGTACGTTTACATCCATCATCCTCTACCAACCCCATTTTACAGAGAAGGAAAACTGAGGCTCAGGGAGGTGCTATGCATCACCCAACTGGCGTTTAAACTCATATCCAAATGGCACCAAAACCAAGCTCCCTCCACGAATTCATCCTGCCTGTGTGCTGAACGACCATCCTAGAGACAGTTCTGGAATGGCCCAGTTGGTAACTTCTACAGGCCCCACTGGGGCAAGTGGCAGGCTGGGTTCCCTCTCTCTCTGCTCCTTCCTTCCTGATCACCGCGGGCTGCCAGGCACAAGGCTGCCCTCCAGGGCATGGCTCTCCTGTCTGCTGGCACCAGCCCTGGTCCAGGCCTGGGAAGGCCACCGGTTACCCCTCGCCCTGGCCCCCCACCCCCTCCCACTGACTTCAGAAGCCGAGCAGCCTTTCAGGGCCACCTGGTCTCCGGCTGCCCCGTGCCACAACTCCCGGCTACCCCGACAGGAAACCCGGCGGTTCGGTCGCCTGCCGGCGGGTCATAAATACGGCTCCGGAGATTAGCTGGGCTCCAGGCTCCCGTGCTCGGCCTCTCCAAGGGGCACAAGGAAGGACTGAGTCACGGCCCCCGGCCCTTTCTAAATTGGACTTAAAATGAAAAAATAAATAAGAGAAGGAAAGGGCCTGATTGTTTTTAAGAGCAGAAAAATGAGCCTTCTCCGTGCTTGCCCGCCTCCAGAACGACCCCAGGGAGTGAGCTCAGAGCAGCCACACCCCCCCGCCTCCCACCGAACTTCACCTTCAAGGTGAGGCCAGGAGCCAAAGAAAATATTGTGATAAAGTCTAAGTTACTGCTGACGCTCGCCCGGCAACTTGATTAACTGAATTGAGTGCAAACAAATCTCACAGCTCCTTCCTCTCTGCAAATTTGGGTGGGAGAGGCAGGGCCTGGGCTCAGAGCCAGCCCCGCCCGCCCAACACTGCGTGCGCCCTGCTACTTTCTTCTCCTGTTTCCGTGGATACCCAGGGCTCGCTCCAGGGTGTGTGGTGCCTGCTGCAAGAGGAAAGCGCAGGGCCCCTGTTTGCAAAAGCGTCGTGAAAAGTGCAGCTAACGGTACTAACATATGAGGATTTTTTCCTTTCTCCTGTGGGCTCTCTCTTGACGTCTAGTGGTGTTTTTCCTTTGCTGTTTAATGTTGTTCAAAGTAAAAAAACAAATTGCAAACTATTAGCATGAAGTTTTACCGCTCATCTTTATATTGTGAAATCCCAAATCTTAAATGCAAATATAAGGGCATTTAACCCGTAAGCAGAATCACAGAAATTTTGCAACTCAGATCCGGAGTTTGTACATGCATAGCTATGCTGTTTTTACCAGGATAGTGGAGACGCCACACAAAACCACCTCGACTGCTTTTGTTTCACTCTTTGACACACGCACATCCTACTGACGTTGCCTCTAGCCTACCGATGAAGACGGACGGAGGGGCTGAGAGGAGCAGAACTCTGCTTGCCTGGCAGCAGAGATGGTGAACGCTACAGGGAAACAACACATGCACGAAGGGTTCCCGGGTTGTTCATGTTTCTTTCTGCATTCGCCTTCTTTCTGTTTCCGCAGCACGTCCTGGCTCTGAGATCCAGGGTGGCTCTTGAGTTGTGCACATGACACTCACCTTTTACCTGCTTTGAGTGCCACTGAACTCGCACGGAATGCCGAAATCGTGGGGACACTGAACACTCTCTGCAGACGGGGGCGGCAAGGAACAGTGTACTGTGCCTGGCTTCTCTGCTCCGGCACACGCTCCCTCGCCCATTGGACTTCCCTACAAAACCTAAGTTCAAAGATAAAATTGTTAAGCATTTTAAGATGGCAAAAGTGGAGTATTACACTGAGTTCCGGGCCCTTCTGAGCAGGAGGCCTGCACAATTGCACAGGTCGTGCACCGTGAAGCTGATCTTGATAACGTTTATTTTTCTTACTCAAATAACTCAAATATGATATGTGTATTGTAGAAAAATTAGGACGCACAGACAAGCAAAGTCTGAAAGTGACGATTCCTGCTAGAATATTTGTCGGGACTCTCCCTCCCCCCGCCCCTGTCCTCCCTTTTCCCTGTGGGAGGGACTTTGGTCAGCCAGTACGGCCCAACTTGGTGGGCGATTGTAACTCGGCGGGGGAGCAGTAAGAAGCCTAACTGCGGCCACAGACCCAAGACATGTTCTCCAATTCAGTCATTAGTTTGTTTTTTGTATGGTGGATAGACAGACTGCTAGTTGAACCTCAGGATTCATTCCTCTCTTCTCTCATAGTAATTAACTGATTGTTTTTGGATACAGGGTCTCACTCTGTCACCCTGGGTAGACTGCAGTGGCGTCATTGTAGCTGACTGTAGCCCCCAACTCCTGGACTCAGGTGGTCCTCTTGCCTCAGCCTCTCAAGTAGCTGGGACTACAGGCGTGCATCACCATGCCCAGCTAATTTTTCTATTTTTTGTAGAGACAGGGTCTCCCTTTTGCTCAGGGTGGTATTGAACTCCTGAGCTCAAACGATCCTCCTGCCTTGGCTTCCCGCAGTGCTGGGACTACAGGTGTGAGCCACCGTGCCCAGTCTAACTGAACATTTTTACTGGGCATGTGGCTGCCTGGAATAAGGACCTCATTTCCCGCCCACACTGTGGTTTGGCATGGTCACGTGACTAATTCTGGCTGTCTCGCTGCATGTGGACAGGGCACTCGCGTGTTCCTGACAGTGACCTGCAGTGGGGAGGGACGTGCCTTTCCTCTGGCTGCTTTACCAGGGCGAGGTTGGTTTTCTGGTCCCCAACTGCTTTCTGTGTCTATATCTCACCAGATCCTCAGCTTGGAGGACAGAGTGGTACAAATTGCAACAAGAAATGCTACCATCTTGTGCCATGACTCACCACCACCCATTGAGGTGAGCAGTCCCTACTCAGCCTAACAACAATTGATATTTATTTATTGCTTATTCCCTTACAATCACTGGTTGAGCATTTCTCATAAGTGACTTAGTTTATTCCAAGAGGTAGGTCTTATTAACTCCATTTTGCGGATGAGGAAACTAAGGTTCAGAGAGGTTAAGTCACCCAGGATAACATAGTTAGCAAGGCTCAGCTCAAGACTATATGAGGCCAACACTGTTAACACTGACCCTGTTTGTCTACCCAAAATAGCAATGCTACCATTTTTTAAGTGCTCGCTCTATGCCAAGGGCTCAATAAGGCCCTTTATATATCTTAACTCACATACTCTTTCCAGCCTATCTACAATGCAAACATTCTCCACCCACCCTCCTTAATAGGTAAGGGCACAGATTTGGGGAGGTGAGTTGATGGGTGCCTACTTCTTGAAGAAGAGTTTTGCATTTCCCAAGGGGCAGCTCTCACCTAGAACCTTCCAACATGCTGACCTCTGAATGCAGCCGGTACCCTAACCCTAGGGCCATGGCTTACTCATGAGGCCATAGAGGATTGACCATGTGTGCCCACGTCTGCAACCTGGCAGACCCATTCCCAGCAGCAGAGGCTGTTGGCTTTGGAAGGAGCAGTAAGGCTGGGTAAGGTGACAGTTCCATATTTTCCAACTAGTGGCCTTTGGGGTAGCCTGCTAGTCCCCACTCTCTCTCATTGCACCCCAAACCAGGGGCTGGGCTCTGAGGCTGTATATCTATATCTCATTTAGGTGTCAGCAAACAACTGCCCCAGGGCCAAATCTGGCCTACTGCCTGTTTTTGTACCACCCATGAGATAACAATGGTTTTCATATTTCTAAGTGGCTGAAAAAACTCAAAAGACAACTAATATTTTATGACATGTGAACATTATATGAACTCTCGACTGCCTCTGCCAAAAGAATGTGGCAGAAGTGCCAGAGTGATGTCTGAGGCCACATGTCTTCTATGGGTTTCTTTTGAGACAAATGCCTTTGAACCCCTGAATTGCCATTTAAGAAATATGGCTGTCCTGAACCCAACATGCTGGACATACCATGAGGAGATCGCCCAGAGATAGAGAGAGATGCCTGAGGAGCCCCAGCTGTTTGAGTGGACACTCAGCATCCTCTGCATCAGTATCTGTGTCAGTATCTGGATAAGCATCAGTATCTGCATCAGTGTTTGAATAAGCACCAGTATCTGAATAAGCATCAGAATCTGCATCAACATCTGCATCAGTATCTGAATAAGCATTAGTATCTGAATCAGCATCTGCATCAGTATCTGCATCAGCATCAGCATCTGCACCAACATCTGCATCAGCATCTGCATCAGCATCTGCATCAGCATCAGCATCAGCATCAGCATCTGCATCAGCATCTGCATCATCTGAATCAGCATCAGCATCAGCATCTGCATCAGCATCAGCATCAGCATCTGCATCAGCATCTGCATCATCTGAATCAGCATCAGCATCAGCATCTGCATCAGCATCTGCATCAGCATCAGCATCAGCATCAGCATCTGCATCAGCATCAGCATCTGCATCAGCATCTGCATCAGCGTCTGCATCGCGTCTGCATCAGCGTCAGCATCGTCTGTCAGAGCGGGCCTTCAGGGATTCCAGCTGCCAGCTTTTCCTCAAGCCACTCTAGCTGACACCATGCAGAGTCACAGACAAGCTGTTCCTGCCAAACCCTGTCCAGACTGAAGATTTGTATGATGAATAATAATAATGGCTGTTTTTTTAAAGCCCCCAAAGGTTAAATGATGTGTTCAAGGTCAATAGTTCATAAGTGTCAGAGCTTTTGCTTGAACTCCAGTTTTGTGTGGTTCCAAAGCCCCTGGCTTTGGGAGTACAAGGATTAAATGAGATGATGTGTGGAAAGGGCTCAGCCCAGCACCTGGCATGTGCCCAGTGCTCAATGAATGGGGGCTGTTGTCACTGCTGTGGTTATTATTCTTATTGTCATGAGTTGCCTAAGGACCCCCAATGCTTCAGGGACAATTAGGTTTTCCAGCTAGGCTACCCAGTGCTGGGGCTGTCCAGTGCTCTTCCCTCCTATCCTCTCCCGAGGAGAAGCGAGAAGAGACATGGGCAGTGCACTCAGGGCCGGGGCTGCCACACGGCCGCTCCAGAAACCTCGGCTCCCATCACTGCTCAGCATGGGCTGAAGTACAGACAGGGCCCCCCCCTTGCCTCCTGACCCTCTGGCTCCTGCTTCTCCCTGGGCTTGTCTCCACGGGCCAACAAGATTTATTCTTATGGATGGATCCAGGATCCACTGGGACCAGCCAAGACCCATTTATCAGCCCAGGGTCCTCCCCAGGAAGCTGCCCTCAACCCCAGCAAGATCAGCTCGCAAGGCAAGACGCCTCTTTGCATTTGGCAGAAGCAGCTGACATCTGCCAAGTAGAATTTCATCCTCGGGGCAGAGATGCTCTGGGACTCACAGAGCTTGGAAGCCCTGCCATCGGGAACCAGGCCCCGGAGCTGCTGTGACTCATCCCTTTCCCAAGGTCAAGTGTTGTTTTGAAGGTCAATTGTCCTAAGGCTCCCGAAGTCATCAGGCTTGCAAGCAGGTCTCCTGGTCCCCTTCCCTGTCTCCATCCTCCCACGGCCCTTACCTGAACTCCGCCCTCCCTTCGTAGTGTACCCGTGCTTTTATAAATAGCCTGGAGATGTTTGGTTTCAAATTCTGAGGCTGGACCTCATCGCTTCCCCACCCAGAGACGCCCTTGGGGCCATGAGTTAGTCACCGGCATCTGGAGTTTCACATCCTAGGGCTGGTACCAAAGTGGGCGTCTGTCAGGGAAGCTCCTTCCTGGCCCGTTCTGGTGTCGTGTGAGTCAGACGTGTGCAGAAGCACCCCGTGTCACTGTGCAGCCCCGCACGGAAGAGCCAGGCCTCGGTCAAGGGCATAAAGCTGAATGTGAGTCTGAACGCTGGACCCTCAAGTTAACGAAGTGACTTGCCAGTGCTCGAGCTGCCACGCCTCCAGCAGGCAGGAGCGTCCAAGGAGGGAGGTGTCTGCGTTGCAATGCTGGACTCTGTGCCGTTCTCTGAGCAGCCTGGGATGGGGATTCCAACGTGTGCCTCCTCCAGCCCACTCGTACGAGAACCATGTGGGGATCTTGCTAAAAACGTGGACTTCCAAGTCCAAGTATTAAATGCTAGGAGAGAAGAGAGTGGCATGAAGGGCACAGGGGGGCACAGGGCCATCGTAGGAGAAGGGAAGGGCATGGGGCAGAGACCACGCCAAGGCGCCAGGTGCAAGAGTCGTCGGGGAGGCCGGGTCGTGGTGAGCGCTTTATGCAGTTGCCTCTGTGGGCCCGGCCCCCTCCCTGCGCTGGAGTTTGGGGATCCCACCCCCACCCCCTTTTGCACAAACCTCCTCTGCCACCGCCTATAGCCCCCATCTGGATTGGTGGCAACTTCATCGTTCCAGCTCACTTTGTTTCCTAATCAGGGCCGCCTGACCAAGGTGCCACTACTTGGGTGGCCAAACACAACAGCAACTTATTCTCTTACCGTCCTGGAGGCCACCAGCCTGGCATCAAGGTGTTGGCTGAATTGGTCCCCGCGGGGGGCTCTGCGGGAGACTCTGCATCCTGCCTCCCTCCAGCTTCAGGTGTTGTCACAATCCTCGGTGCTCCTGGCTTGGTGTTGTCACAATCCTCGGTGCTCCTGGCTCGCAACTGCATCACTGCAAGCCCTGGCTTTCTGTCCCCTGTCTGTGGCCTTCATACTTACTGTTCCCTCTGCCTAGACTGCTCTTTCTGGAAGCATCCAAATGGTCTCTCCTCTTATCTACTTTCATTCCTTCTTGGTGAGGCCAAAAACAAACAAGAAATCTGGGTCAAGAAAGGCATGGTCCCGATCTCAAGCAACCTAGCATGTGGCATTGTGATGAGCGATTCCTGTAGCATGAGGGCAGAGGATCCGCTGGGCAGGCTGTCAGGACTTCCTCCTGCAGACGGCTTGGGCTTAGCAACCCGGGCTGCTGTTTGCTTCTCTCTGGGCAGCCTCACCTTCTGCCTCTGCACGGAACCTTCGATTTCCTTGTAGGGGCAATACAGGGTTTAAACGTTATAATCCGAAGCTAGGTGGATGCTCTACAAAAAAGATGCTTTGAGGGCCCTTTGCCACCTCAGTTTCTTCTGGCTGCTGGCCTAGAATGTGGATGGGATGGCTGGAGCTGCAGCAGCTACCTTGACTCACGAGATGACCTTGAGGATGGAGGTCACATGCCGAGGATGGCAGAACGAAAGACAGTCATCTAGATCTCTGATGATATTTTTATGTGAGCGAATAATAAATGTCTATCTTATTTAGACCATAACATTTTTTCCTGTTATATTTAGTGAAACTTGATCCTAACAGATATAACTGGTTAAAACTGGAAATCTGAAGTGGGCCTCTTCTGAAGTGTTTTATAAATGCAGTCCTACAAATTTTAAACTTTTAGACTTCACTAGAAGTCAAAGCTCTGTTTTAATGGCTCAGTTTGCGACAGGGAGCAACAAAGGAAACAGGCCTGGTATGGCTGTGTGGACAGTGTTAATTACAGCAATTGTGAGTGGCACAGAAAACTGATTTCTCAGCTGGGGGTGAGGCTGGGAGTGGGAATAGGGAGAAAGTGGGTGGTGGGCGTGAGCTTGAAATGTGTTCCACGGGTGGGGAGGGAATGTGTGTTTATGTGATTAGCAAAATTAGATTCGGGTCAGTGGCCACAGCTGGAGTTCGTAAATAGCCTTTGAGTAACCGTATTTGTACCATTTTTCTGGTCTGATCACAATGAAACATCATTAAAAACAGCTCCATTGCCAGCCATCGTCTCTGCCAGGGCCCTTGGGTCACAGCAGGCTGCAGGTAATTGGTTTTGAAGTTCGTATATGCGAAGTGCCTTTGAGGATCGCGGGCTAACATAGCTCTGGAGGAGGCAGAAACTTTGAGCGTGCCCATCGTTTACCAATACGGGTGCTCAGCCTCAACTGCGAAAGCATCCAGCAGCCGTGAGGCACAGCCTTTGATGAACGAACCCCAAACCAGAGACTCAAGTCGGGCGGCTTCCCTTTCAGCCATCTAGAAAGAGTGAGGTCCCCTTAAGATGAGATGGGCGGGAGCTGGGCCGTATGGGTCAGTGGTTAGGGACACAGACATAGCTGGCTTCAAATCCCTGTTCTGTCATTTACGAGTCAGGTCACCCTAGCTAAGTAGCTTCACTTCTCTGTGCCTCATCTGTAGAATGGGCACAATAGTGGGACCTCGCTCACACTGATACAGTGATGAGAACAAGGCCTGGCTCATAGTAGATGTGCAATATACAAGAGCTACTACTACTATTATTATAATGACACAGATTCTATCTGAAGTTAAGCCTCCCGGTAAGAGTTTTTATTTCATGACACTTTGTATGTCTTTTATTATATTTATTCCATTAAAAATTGAACAAGGAGAAAGTTCTGAAAGTCATTTTCACTTCGGGTTCTTATTGTAAAGCAGATAACGTTGGAAGAAATTTTAAAAGCATCTAAACAAAATGGATTTAAACTTTTTAAACAACTCAACAAAATGGTGGCGGGCATATCCAAGCCTCCCACTTAAAAAAGAAGTTGTTTGTAGTCAGGTTCAATCCTAAGAATGCTTTATTACTAAACTGGTTTCATGAGTTTGCCTCCAAATTTAGGTGGGTTTGATGTGGAGGGAGGGGATCCCAAGGGCTTTTTGCTTGATGGAAAAGCCAGGGTGTCGTGGCAGGGAAGAGAGGTTTGTCTCTCAGGGGTGAGAGATGGGGGTGGGAGGTGTCTGTGGTCGGTATCTAGGAAGCAGCAGGTGCTAAGGAGATCGCTACCCTTCCGGAAACCTTCTGTCTTTTAATGTCCCTCCTGCAAGATCTCCTGCCACCCATGCTGACGTGCTGACGTCTGCTCACCAAAAAGCTGGCTGACAGCATCAAAGACAAACATTTGGTTGAGATGGAAAGAGTCGAAGACTCCAGCCCTTGGATTTTACACTCAAAAAGAGGGCCCAGGGGGCCTGTTTGGGCTGCTACTCTGGTGAAAGTGCTCTGGTTGTCTTTTAGGGAGACTCCCCTCCCGCATTCTCCATCTAGATTGTTTTAACGGAGTGGAAACAGTTGCAGTCTCCGTCCTCGCAGCCCTTTTCATCATCTGAAATTATCTAAGGAAATAACATTTATGTGTACACCAGTGTCTACGTCCGTCTTCTGCACCGAACGTCAGTCCCAGGAGAGGCGGAACCTGCCGGTCTATTCACAGTGTCACCTTCAGGGCCTGACGGGACGTGGCGCGCACGAGCTCAAAATGTGTTCAGTAAACAAGTCAGTCTAGAGAGTTTCTCAACCTCGGTACTATGGACGCTGGGGGCCAGGGACTTCTTTGTTGCGGGGTGTCCTGCGCACCGTGGGACGTTTAGCTGCAGCCCTGGCCTCTGGCCACAGGTGCCAGTAGTGACCCCCCAACCCCTCTCCAGTTGTAACAACCCAAAATATCTCCAGACATTGCCAAATGTCCCCTGGGGGGCAAATCACTCCCAGGGGAGAACTGCCGGTCTGGGGTGTAGAATGACCCCGCGGAAACCCACATAACCGCCGGAGCGCGCCAGCACCCGAGTGCCTGACACGGCACATATTTGAACCATGGAGTCGCCGGCACCTATGTCAAGATCCTGAAATATCAGTGATGTGAGCGAGCGGCCCCGGGCCCGAAAACTGAGAAATGACTCCAGCCCACAAGTATGCTGCAAGCCCCCGTCAGCACTGGAAACCCTGAAATCCATACAGCTGTAGTGGCGAGACAGAACACTCAGACCCTCGCTGATGTCGAGACGCAGCCGGGCCTGAGCTTAGTCACTGCAGGGAGAGTCCTATTTCAGAGGTTTTGCTGGTTTGAGCAGAGGCCGCTTTTCGGGAGGGTGCCATTTGCAGATGGCAGCAAAAACAGAGTGCAATTTGCCTTTGCCACAACTGGCAAAAGTGAGTTTTCATCAAGAAGGTTCTGATTTCCTTTGAGTGGCTTGTTTTTTCCCACGGATAGAATGAGAGGAAAAAAAATTTGCAAACGTGAACACCGCTCCTGGTGGCCTGAGAGCCACCCAGGCGGCACCTTCTCCAGTGCTGTAAGATAATGTAGGTACAGATATAAAGATCATATATGTTGAAATTGTGTCTGTCATATGGATCATATATAGAAATCACAAATACCGTGTATGTGTAAATCTTGTTTTTTCTGATTCAGGTATTTTTATGAATCATTCCATGTAATTTTTACAATGGCCCTGCTAGGTAGGTTTTGCTCACCCCAGCTTCACTGACGAGGAGACTAAGGCATGGAGAAGCTAAGTGACCTGCTCAAGGTGTCCACCGTCCCCCACGGTTTCCATCACCGAAAGCAGCCCCACCTCCACGTGGTCACTCGGACCACGATCATAGGCGTCCCTCAGTGCCCCCACTCCCCTCAGCCCACACGGTCTGTCCAGGTCCTGTGGCTCTAGTTCCAACAGACGTCCAAGGTCTGGGCGTGTGTCTCCCCTCTGCCATGCCATCCTGGTCCAGGCCGTCTGTCACTGGCAGGACAGCCTCCTCCTCTGGTTTTGCCTCTTGTCCCTGGCTCCTCCGTCCAGGCCACGCTCGCCGGGCAGCCAGCCCTCCTGTCCTCCTGCTGAGGCTCCGAGGCCCCAGGGCCAAGTGCAGGCCCTGAGCACGGCCCACGGGCCTCCCTACCTGCCCTGAGCTCTCCTTCCAAGGTTCCCTTTGCCCTTCGCCTCCCTGACCGCACCTCCCACGCACATTTCTTGGCACCACTGCATGCCCACCCTTCACACTCTAGGCACTGGGGACGTGGCAGTCAGCCAACGAGGCAGAGCTCCTGCCCTCGGAGAGCAGACGTTTGCAGCCTGTGCTCCAACCCAACCAGATGGAAGTGACATCGCATTATTTTGCCATATTTTATTTTTCAGAAGCAAGTCACCAGGTCCAGCCCACACACAGGGGAGGTGGCTACATAAGAGTGTGGGTACCACATGATGAGCAGGGACCATTAGGGGCCTTGGCCAAAGTGGCCTCTCACACCTGTCAGCACTAAGCACCAATGTCTCCTCCTCCAGGAAGCCTTCCCTGACTCCTGGGCTAGGAGCCCCTTCTTTGAGCTCACACAACTTGGGGATTCCCTTCATGACAGGTGTGACATTGTGTGTGACTGCTGTTGACAGGCCCCTTTGCTCACCAGGCTGGGTGCTCCATCTTACTGGCTTACTCTTCACCATGTCCCCAGCCCCTGCCAGCCCTGAGCACAATATAGGCCTCAGTATTTTTTTAATTGACTATATTTTTATTAGCTGAAAAGTAGTGATATATATTATTTCCATATTTATTATTTTATAGATATATGTAACAGACCACACAGAATTTAAAACAGATCATCTAAGAGTGAGTATCTAGCTTATTTTACATTAGCAACAGAAATTCCTGCCCTCCCCAACCCCCCACTGGCTGTGGAAACTTGGACAGTTATTTTAGGTATCCACCCAAGTTTCCTCATCTGGATAATAGGGACTATAGCTGACATTTATTGAGCACCTAGTATGTACCAGGTGTTACTCTAAGCATTTGTGTATATAACATCATCTAATCCTCTAAACAACCTGGTTAAGTTAGACCCGACTGCTGCTATTCCTGTTTCAGAAATAAGGGTGGTGAGGCACAGAGAGCTAAGCTGAAAGAGGCAAGGATTTGAATCCAGGATACCTGGGTCCAGAGCCCACCTACCTTATCAGGTTGTTGTCAGGGTTAAATGAGATAGTGGGAACACAGTTGCTAGCTCTGTGTATTGTTAAGGCTCAGAAAACATTGCTGTGTAAGTCTAACTTCAGCTGAATACATCAGAAACTCAACTACAGCTTATAGTTGAGGGGTTCATTTCCTTGCACAGAGAAGGCAGCTCAGTGCTGGCACAGCAGTGCCATGATGTCATTAATATCCTAGGTTCATGCTCCACCAGCTTCAGCAGGTAGCTTCCATGCCCAATGAGAAAGGATGGCCCAAGATGGCTGCCAGAGCTCCAGCCATCACATTGGAGTTCCAGGCAAGAGAAACAGGGCAGAGGGAGGAAAGACAAAAAGTGCTCAACTGACAGTGACCGAGTAAAGTTTTAATAAAGCCCCCTTTTCGAAGCTCTGTCTGGTAATTTCAGTTTATATCTCATTGGCTACCTCTAGCTGTAAACAGAATTAGAATTGGGGTCTTTTAGCTAGACACAATAAATTGGGGTTCTGTCTGTAAAGAAGGGAAGAATGGATATCAAGTAGGCAACTAGGAACCCTTCTCAATTTTCCCTTGTTTACTTACACTATTAACCAGAAGGTCCGTATATAATATAAAACTGGAGTGCTCTGATTGAAGCGTGTGTGTGTGTGTGTGTGTGTGTGTGTGTGTGTGTGTGTGTGTGTGTGTAGGGGGGGGCAGCTTCCCTCTGTGCCCCTCACTGTGACTCTGAAGTAACCCGGAGGTCCCTATGAGCCACAGCACACAGTATGAGAAGTCATTGTAGGGTCCACCCTCTTAACTTTGTTCAGATTATTTATCTTCTTGTGCCTCAGTTTCACAACTTGAAAAATGGGAATAAGAAAGGCATACCCTACAAGATTCTGACGAAGATTAAATGTAACAAAACAATGTAAGTGTTGGTACATATTTAGTTAGTGTCACCTTGGTACATATTTAGTTAGTGTCACCTAATATTGTCGTTTTTATGACCTATGGGAAGAAAAGCAGTCAGATCTAACATCTGGACCTTGAACTTCCCCAAAAGTGCTCCACTGGCATTTTTTTTTAAACCAATGTACCGAATCCCTCTTGGCTGGCAGGCGGCCACGGACGGATTCGGGGCAGCACAGAATGCAGCAGAGTGCCAGGGTGCACCCACCGCAGCAATTTTCCATAGACTCTGCCTGGCAGGCCCCGCTCATAGCGGGAGCTGCGGTCCCCACAGAACGGCGTGTCCTGGGCAGGCGGCTCCGTGCAGCCCCCGGTGATTCATGCACCCGTGCACGTCTGTGGGGGCTGGGACCGAAGCCGGTGTGCTTGGTTGCCAAGTAGACCTCGGCGGGTCCTGCCTTCCCGGGGGCTGGGCATCCCCAAGCTTCTTTGCTACTGCCCAGGACCTTGGGCCCAGCCCGAATTCCACCCCGCAGGGTCATCTATGGTGTGTGCTCCACCCCGGGCCTGAACTATGTGCACTGACCTCCTACGACATGGATTCAACAGCTCCCGGTTCAGGCGGAGCGCTCCACGGGGTATAATGACTCCCCAGGGAAACAGACAGAGCCCCCACTCCACCAGATTCCAGTTGGTGCGTCTCAGACCCGGGTTTGAATCCTGGCTCTGCCACTCCATGATGTGGCCTGTGGTAAGGAATTCAAACTCTGTGGGCCTCAGTTTCCTCACCTGGCAAGGCGGAGGTGCGGCAGCAGATAGACTGTTGTTAGGCTTGGAAGGTGGGCGTGGGACACACGGTGGCAGGGCAGCCGCCGAGCCCGCCGCTTCCGGCTCCTGAAGCTCCTCCATCAGCTTCTCTGATCTTGGGCAGGGGCCTGTCCAGTTCTGTGACAAAGGATGCCACCTTCTCCCGCAGCTCACCTGAGCTGTCATTGCAGATGGATGGGTGGAGGGAGCGAGAGACCACGGGACTTCCAGGCTGTCACCCAAGCTGCTCCGGCTTGTCCTCATTTTCTCACATCCCGTCCACCCCTCCTTCCTCGTGGTCGCCCTGCTGCCTCGAGCATCCGGCATCAGATGCAAAGAAACAGCCCCCCACATGCCGGTAAAGCAGCTCCCACAATTGCCTAAGCCCAAATCCCGATGACAAATCCCTCCCGTTGATTCTTCCTCTGATCAAACCCTGATATGGCAACTGAAGCCTGAATCTATCCCATTTCACGTACGTTTAAGTGTAAGAACCCAAACCTACTCTCACTGCTCTATTGTTTTCAAAAATCTAAATCAAATACCTCTAAGCACGTGAGACGTGCCTACACATGCTCCACGTCATGGCTAGAACTTTGCTGGAGGATTTTTGTTAAAAAAAAACCCACCTTCAAGACGAATGGCAGGTCCGCCCGGAGAGGAGCGCAGAGGCTGGGTGGGAGGGAATCCCTCTGCCTTCCGCCCGGCTCCTCGCTCCCCCAGATCACCGGGCGGTTTTTCCCCAGCCCTGCCCGGGGCCCTGGACTTGGCCGTGGCAGCGAGGGCGGGGACACCTCCGAGCCGGCCGCGGGGCACGCGGACTGTCTAGCGGAAAATCCTGAAGCCAACGGGAGCCTCGCGCCGCGGGCGTCCGGCTGGACGGCAGGCCGCGCCCGCAGCGTAGGAAGCGCAGTGTCCCGCGGGACGGTGCCCGCAGATGCCGTCTGACAGCTGTGAGCTTTCCCACACGCTCACAGCGGAAGACGAGCGGCTTCGCCTTTACAACCACAGACAGTACGTTCCCGAGCGCGAGCGCGCGCGTGCACCGGCGAGTGCGACTCACGGGTGAGGGAACAAAGCAAAGCCGCGACGGAGCCTCCATGGGCCGAAAGGCAAATGCAATAGTTAATAAATTCCTCTCCACTTACACAAAGGAAGAAATAGCAATTAGCAGATGGAGGTTGATGAACCTTCATTCATCCAAAGGAGGAAAGGACATTTCACAAAACTGAAAACGGTCAGAAAATCCTCTATTTTGTAAAAGTGGAAATGTTAGTCTCACCTGTTTATCCCAGGGGCCAGCAAGCTGTGACCGTGGCTGGCTGGCTAGTTTTGTAAATAAAGTTTTATTGGGACACAACCACGCTCATCCTTTCACCTACCATCTGTGGCTGCTTTCACGCTACAACAGCCGAGTTCATTAGTTGGGAGAGACGCTTACAGCAAAGCCTGAAATATTTACCATGGGACCCCTTAATAAAAGCTGACTTCTGGTTTCTTCTCTAAACTTTATAACCATTGTGGTGTCCAAACACCTTCCTTTTGCTTTCATGTTTTCGATAAATAAACAGAGCCCCCCTCAAGAGAGGAAGTCCAATACTTCCTCCTGAACTTTCTGACTATCTCACCACTCCCATTGTCCAAGAACCCTGGGACTCACGTGGTCCAAAGGGGGCCAGTCCTTTTTCCAGACAGAATCCTGCACTTCAGCCATCAGGCACCACTGCCACCAGGGGCCACTACTGAGCACAGGTTGTGCTCCTAGTTTACAACCAGCCATTGCTCCCAACACGATGGCGCCAGGCTGCCGGCCAGAGGGGCTCGTCTTACCCACCTGCCCCGTCAGCCCTCCGCAAGCCTCACTGGGGCTCCGCTCTGGCCAGGTGCACCCGCCACCCTGATGGTTCCCCATGGGGGTTTCTTGTCCTCAGCCAATGGCTGTCGGGTGGGAGCCCCCGAGTCACTGTGATGGATTTTCCTGACTTCAAGCCGTGAAGAGCGAGGGTTGGATATCTCAGTTCCTTCCTCCCTTCCAGATCCCGGCTTCACATGCAAATTGACCCAGCTGCCCCCGCCCCACCCCCAGCTCCTAGGTCTCTCCGGTGAGGGGCTTGCTTTGGTCAGGTGACAGAAGTTCCTTTACACCCATCCTCACGCAATGGGTGTCTACGTGTCCACTGTTTGTGTTAACTAAAAGGGACCCATTCTTTCCTGAACAAAGAAGGTTTTTTGCAAGGTGACTTGAGAGGTGTGGGCAGGTGCAGGGACCTTATCATCACCCAAGGATGTGACAACCCTGAGCCCACTCGGCTACGTCTCTGTTCACACCTCACCCTTCTTCCCCGTTGGTGCAGGCAGCTTCTGAGATGGGCCCTGATCTCCGCTTTCCAGCATTCATGGCCGTGGGTAATCCCTGCCCTTGAGTAACTTGCACCAAATCGACAGAATGCCCCAGTGTGGGGGGATGCCACAGCTGTGATCAGACCACAGACGACGTGCACTTTTGTCTTGCTGGCGGACTCCATCCCCTCCTGGCTGTGAGGAAGCAGCCTTGCAGGTTGGGAGGCTCACGTGGCCATCGGCTAACTCGTGCTGACGACTGCCGTGTGGGAAGCCGGTGTGGCAAGGAGAGAGTGCCCCAGCCGACAGCCAGTGAGGAACGGGGGCCCTCGGTCAAACAGCCCACGAGGAGCCGAATCCTGCCACCAACACACGAGTGAGCTTGGAAGTGGATCCATTCCCAGTTGAGCCTTCAGATGAGACCCAGCCCTGGTCGACGCCTTGATGACATCCTTGTTCAGGATGATGCAGGAGGCCTGGCTAAGCCGTGCCTGGATTCCAGCCCCACGGGACTGAGGGTGATTTAACTGTGTTGTTCTAAGCCACTAAGTCTGCGATCATTTGTTCCACAGTAACAACTAAGACACCGGTTTACAGACCACACGGCACCAAACACACAAAAACAGTCAGGTTTTACAACTGCATCTACTTTTTAAAATTCTATAGTTTGTAGTAGAGAGTGGAGTGTCAATAAAAATACTTCTCAGAAAAATAAAAAGTATAACCTAAACGAACAGACATTTGGAATCGCCTGACTGTGAAAGTCCAAGGAGAGCAGCAGGTGGCTAACTCTTACCCCTACGTTCAGACGTTGCTGGCTTTTGACTTGAGGGGTGCAAGGTGCACACGGCTCTCTGAGGCCGGGGAGGGCACCTGTCCACCTCTTCCCAGTACTGCAAACCCCAGTTGTCATTGGACACTCCTGGGCCATCCCTGTTAAGAATCCCCATTTCCTATCTTGCCCAACCCAGATTCACAAGCCACTGAGCTGCTCTGAAAGAGATATCCAAGGGGTGACTTTTATGAGCATATTGGCCAAGAAGAGCTGGCACCACCATGGCCACCACCGCTGCTCATAAAGGGCGTGTTAGGAGGCAGCTCTAAGTACCTTTTCATATCACAGACACTCCTCACAGGCCCTTTTTTGACCGAGGTACTAATATCACCATTTTCCAGATGAGGAAACTGAGGCAATTAGAGAGTAAGAACCCTGGCCAAGGCAGATCTAGGATTCAGATGCAGGTCATCTGGCCCCAGAGCCTGTGCTTTTAACCAGGACCCTATATTGCTATTCGCCCACCTAGGATTCCCTGTCTCCCCTCTATATGGGACAGCCCCTTCGTTCTCCTCTAAAAAATCATCCCTCCCCAGTGCTCAGCTCAAAGAATGGCAGCAGGAAGGAGCATCTTGTTTTTCTGTATGTGCGTGCACACGTCCACACTCACATGCTCACCCCCGACCCCAGCACCCTAAAGCTCCAGCCCAGAGCATGTGACATGGGCCTGACCCGTCACTACGCTGTGTCTGGCCACGTGATCGTTCCCTGCCCACATCTGAGCTGAGCTGAGCTGACCCTGGGATGTTGGAGAAAAGCAGGGGCTTTCCCTCCAGGGCCTGGCTAAGCCGTAGGCTGCAAGCCTGACACTGCTGGTGGCAGGGTCAGAAAGACAGAGAAGGAACTATCCCCGAGTGCATTCCGTAAGCCCCGGGATTCAGCCATGCACGAAGCGCCATTGTGGTCCCTTTAGGTACGTGACTCAGAACAGTCCCTTTGTTGCTGGAGCCACTCTGAGGCCGGTTTCTGTCACCTGCAACCAGGAGACTGAGCGTTTCAACAGTGGAAGGGGCACGCGATCGCTGCTGAGGGCGTCGCTGCTCCTGAGGCTCCGGCCCTGCCCGAGGCAGCCTGCACCTGGGCACAGCATGTGCTGCCCCTGCCCGCCTCCCAGCTGCTCCCTCCTCACCAGACACAAGGCCTGGGGCCGCGCAGCCCCCGTCCTCAGTCCTAAGGTCACATCACGCATACATCTACCCTGGGCCTTGGCTTCGCGACCCTGCAGCTGGATTTTTTTCTTGTTTTCAACCCAAGTTAACAAGAGATCCCCAGGAGCTAAATCAAGAAGGAACAGGGAGGAAGAATGAATCGGAGAAAAACTCGGACTGACTTTCAACTCCAGCACACAGAGTGAGGGACCCAGACAGCAATAGGATATTGGAGCTGGGAAGAACAGAATTTAAGTTTCTCATTCAACATGTAAACTAACTGTGTCCCAGAGAGGTTAAGCAACTTGCCCTAAATTACACAGCAAGTTACCTATACAGGGGCCCCCTCATCCAACAGAACGTTTTTAAAGCAAAAACGTATTTCAGGCATGAGGTGCACCAACCATGGGGCTAAACCTGGTAACCGTATTATCTAATTAGATCCCCCCCAACTCTTGTGAGGCAGTTGCCATCAGTAGCTCCAGCTGTCAGATGTGGAAGCAGACTCAGAGAGGGCGTCCTACCTACCCGGGCTCACACAGCAAGGAAGGAGTGAGGCTGGGATGGAAACCCCAGCAGCTAGTTCCACTCCTCTGCACACTCCTCCCCTGCCACGGGCAGGTTTCATAAAGCAACGCCCCCTTGGAGGGCAAGATAATTTAACCAGGTTCTTCATGGAGTCCTCCCGAACGACTCGTCCAACCCTAAGTGAACATGCCTTTGCCCCCTGGCCTCCCTCTGGATGCTACCACCCAGCTCGGGCACCACGCTTTTGATTTATGCTCTAATTATGCACTTTGCGTTCAACACTCACCACACGTTTGCCCTCTCTTAATTGAGCATCTACTATGCCAGGCCCTGTTCTGGGCATGAGGAGACGATAGTGACCAAGACAAACAAAACCTCTGCCCTCACGCAGCTGATGTTTCACTGAGGGAGACAGACAATAGGTCAATAATCAAGCATGTGGCCTCGCTCCAGGTAGTTACAAACACTATGACAAAAAAACAAAACAAAAGCAAAAACAAGGTAAGAGGGATAGAATAGAGGGATAGGGATAGTGTTTCAAATAGAGAGATCCTGGAGGGCTTCCCTGAGGAGGTGACGGGTGGGCAGACACCTGAGAAGAGCATTCTGCTCAGAGGCACAGCAAGTACAAACACAGTGGTGTCCGATTGTGGAAGGAGCCGGGGGTATCCGAGCACCTCCAGTGGGGATGTTGAGGCTGAAGCTTCAAGGAGGAGGGCAGGGAGTTCCAGGCAGGGCTACAGCGCATAGGGCCTTGCAGGAATCCGGATTTTGTTCTCTTTGTGACGGGGAGGCTATTCTTGTTAAATGACAGCTCTGGTGGCAGTGGCGGGGGGGGGTCCCACAACTGTACTCACACCTGGCCAGAGGGAGGGCCCGGGTCCCTCTCCCAGGGGGCAGGCTCTGCTTTCACTCAGGAACAACCGCAGTGCGAGGGAGCCGCAGGGAGAGGGGACGCGGTGCTGGAAACGGTGACTCATCGCTAGCCCTGGCAGGGGACCCTCCAACCGCCATATCTGCTTTCTGGGAAAACCACGCTCCACCCTGCGCCCCCCGGGGCCCCCGTCCATGCTGACGGCGGTGCCGAGGGACCCAGGCTGCCCCAGTCGCGTACGGCTCAGCTTTCCCTCCCCAAGAACTGAAAATCAGGTAAACCAGACACGTCATCAGCACCACCCTCGGGTCCCCTCACGTGTCCCCAAGTGCATGTGCGCAGCGTCAGGCCTTGGTAAACACAGAACCTAAGTGGCCCCAGGGGGTCCCAGGCAGGTCTCACTCTGCCCCTCCTGCTGGGCCACTGCGAGCGTCGACCCTCCTGCGCTTCGGGCTCCAGAAGTGTTTGTTTTGCAGCTGCCAGCTCGCAAGGCAATTGTGGGTAACCGAGCCCCAGCCCAGGACATCTGACTTCATCGGCACCCCGAGGACCAGGAAGGGAGATGCTTCTGCACCCCAGGCCGACCACAGACACCAGGAGGGGAGCTCCACGCCGTGGCATCAGATGACATCACTCTGGCTTGTGTCCCAGACGCAAGGGCAACCCCGAGGATGGCAGACCTCCAGGTATTCGAGGGAGGTTCCCCCTCTGCCTGCCTACCGCGGCCCCGGTGCCCCTGCTCTGGCAGCAGCGAGGGGGCTTTGGTGGCTGGGAGAGGAATTAGCTGTTGATGGACTTGCTATAAACACAGATCATTTCCAATTTTATGGATTTCTGAGTGGAAGGAGCTTAAGGTTAAAGATTTATAAATTCATAAAATGCTACTGCCAAAATGATTTGGCGAAGCCTTCTCCCGCACCCGAGAAGGACATGTAGCCAAGGAAATGCCAGAAAATTTCCCAGACCCCTCTGAGCAAACAGTATTTCAATTCTGCTCTCTCTCTCTTCTCTACACACACACACACACACACACACACACACACGCACACACACACACGCGCGCACACACACACACACACGCACACACACACACACGCATGCACAACACCAGGCCTCCGAAACCTTTGTAAAATAACACAGCCGTCAGCACAGGCACAAAAGCTAAGGCACAGAGGGGGGACCCAGAAACCTTAAAGTCTATGTCCTGGGTCCTTCCACTGCCTAAGTACCAAATGAATTAGCAAGGACTTCAATGTCACAACTGGTCCAAACTGGTGGTGACAGTGACTAAAGGCAGTTTAGAACTGACCACAGTCTTGTGCAGCAGGCACCTGGCTATACAGCCAGAGACCTGAGTTCAAATCCTGCCTCTGCCCCTTTCTATAATATTTGGGTAATGCTGGGCAGGTTTCTAAACCTG
Organism: Lemur catta; assembly: GCF_020740605.2. Classification (NCBI taxonomy): domain Eukaryota; kingdom Metazoa; phylum Chordata; class Mammalia; order Primates; family Lemuridae; genus Lemur; species Lemur catta. The sequence continues at coordinate 42,287,328 of NC_059144.1, read as the reverse complement.
TCTAAGCTTCATTTTGTCTGGGTATTTATTTTATTTACTTCTAGAAAGCGGAGATCACAAGAGCTAACCTTTCACCTGTGTTTCTGGGAGGAGTGAATGATGTGAGATGTATTAATAGGTTCAGTCAATTATAGCAATTGTGAGTGTCACGTGTCGGCTGACTCTCCTGAACTTCAGTCGCCCGGGCCTGAACTTGAACTTGCCAAGCTTGTTCCTGCCTCAGGGCCTTTGCCTGTGCAGTTCCCTCTGCCTGGAATGTTCTCCCCCTGTGTTTTCTTTTTTTTGCCTGGCTGATGCCTAGTCATTATGAAGGCACAGGTTAAATGTCATTTCCTCAGGGAGGCTGTTCTGGTCACTGTGACTGCGTAACACATTACCCCAAATACCAGCAGCATGAAGCAAGGGCTCATCCTGTTCACTGACTCAGTGGGGCGGGAATCTGGACAGGACACAGTGGGCACAGCTTGTCTCTGCTCCAGGACGTCTGGGGCTGCGGCTGGAGGACCCGCAGGCTGGGCTGGAGTCATCGGGAGGCCGTCCCTCCCCAGGTCTGTGGTTGGTGCTGGCTCCCCGCGGGGGCTGTGGGGGCTCCCTCGCAGCAGGGTGGCTGGGCTCCATGGGCGAGTGTTCCAGGAGAGACAGCGAACCGGGTGGAAGCCATCGCGCCTCCCTTGGAAGTCACACAGCATCCCTTCTGCCACAGTCATTAGCAGCGAGTCGCTGGAACTGGACCGTACTCAAGAACGAGCCCACCTCCCGGTGGGAGGCCCGTCAGTGTCATGTTGTAAAAGCATGTGGGATAAACGGCATCGACGAGGCCGTCCTGGGAAATAAAATCCTCCACCAAAACCTCCTCTCATCCTCTGACTGCGACAGACCTTGTCACAGGTGGGTGTCCCCACAATGCTGTTTTGCTTCCTTCATAACACTTAACGCACTTTGCAACGATGTTGCGTTTAATATCAGCCTGTCTAATATCGACCCTCATCTGGACCCCAGGCTCTGTGCACGCACCTGGGCGGGCCTGAGTTTCTCTGCTGCTTTTCCCTCCCTGCCCTGCCCTTTCTGTCACTCTCTGCATAGTGCCTGGCACTTGTGCGACCCACAGAAGACGTCGATGACTGTTTGTGGAGGAAAGGAAGGAATTTTTCCATCTTTTTACAAGAGAGAACTCATGTCTTGTCCCCAATACCAACTGGCAGGCCCCTGGAGTGACAGAGAAGGCCGGTTTGCCCCAACATCCATTCTCTCCTCGCTCCTGAAGCCACCAGGAACTGGACCGTGCCACAGCCCGGACAAGCTTGGAAGCGGATTCTTCTCCTGCGTTTCCGGGTGAGAGTCCAGCCCGGCCAACACACGCACTTCAGCCTTTTAGTAACATCGTAACAGACCCCGAGCAGAGAACCAGCCACGTCCTCCTGGGAACTGGGAGGAAAATGGGTGTCATTTTAAGCGGACAGATGACTATAACTGTGGTCCCTCGTTATGGCAGTGATGGAAAACGAATACGGCCACAGACCCTGCCCAGTGACAATGTGGAGTCCCAGCTTACCCTTCAAGTTCATTCGTGTTATCACATGTATAACTGGGGACCACACCCCAGTGCCCAACCTACATTTGTAAGATCAGTGATCAATCCAAATATTGTCCAAATATGCCCTTCTAAGGGCCCCGGATTGACCCCAAAGACCCACCTCTGAGTCCCTGGCAGCCAGCCTGGGTGGAGAGAGCCTGTCTTGTCCCCCAGGCCCGTGAGAGGGGCAGGCCCTGGCAGTGACAGCGAGTTGGGCAGGTGCTTCTCTGCAGACAGAGTCCAGAGACGCTGCTGGTCCTTGATGGGATGTCAGCTGTCCCAAGTGGTTTCTAGTCTCTCCCCTCTGTCCTCCCTAGAGGCCCCCAACCTTGGCATTGTTGATTTAGGACCAGGGAATTCTTTGCTGGGGGTCGGGATGGGGACTGTCCTGTGCATCGTAGGATGTTTAGCTGCATCTCTGGGCTCTACCCACGAGATTCCAGTAGCACCTCCCAAATTGTAACCATCACAAATGACTGCTAGGGACAAAACTACCCCTGGTTGAGAACCATGACTCTAGAGGTTGGAGCGCCTCGTTATTTTTCCTCCTGTCAAGCTCAGGGAACAAAGCCTCATGCTGATGAGTCATCACATTCTAATCAACGCGCCGCATCTATCGACCCAGTGGCTGGGGTGTGTTCCACTGGGTTCCGCTGTGCCAACTCCAGCAGAAGGAAGGAAGTGTGGGGGGTGGGGGCAGGCGTGTGAGGGTGGAATGTGCTTCCTGGACAGGCCGCCCTGGGGTGTGTGTGTGTGTGTGTGTGTGTGTGTGTGTGTGTGTGTCCCTACAGTGCTGACTCAGCAGACAGGGTTTCCCACAGACCGGCTTCCCCAGTGCCACTGCACACCGTTGTTCTCAGCCTGCTGCTCCTGGCAAAGGGCTGGAGCCGCCTTTCCTTGAGGGCCTGAGTGCCTGGCAATGGTGAGCCCGTAGCAGAACCACGAGGGTGGCATCATCCTCCCCATCTGACAGATGAAGAAACCGAGGCTCAGAAAGGTCACGTGAAGCACTCCAGGCAGCAGGTCTGTCTCACTCTGAAGCCGGGTTTTATTAGACACTTGCCACCGTAAAGCAACCGTGGGCTACCCAGCCAGGTCACTGCAAAGAGAAAGCCTTCAGTGATCTCGATTTGTAGCCAGCTCACTGCCAAGTATTTCTAGATTCGTGGAATTTCATCATTATTAAGTATTGCAAGCCTAGAAAAAAGAGCAGAACATACTGCAGGTTGAGTATTCTGGATCTGCAATGGTTGGGACGAGAAGCGTTTCAGATTTTGGAATGTTTGCATTATATTTACCGTTGACCATCCCAAATCTGAAATCCAGAATGCTCCAATGAGTGTTCCTTTGAGCGCCATGTTGGCACCCAAAAAGTTTCAGATTTTGGAGCATTTTGAATTTCGGATTTTTAGATTTGGGACCTTCAACCTAGATGCCAGAAAGGCTTGTATTTACTATCCACATTGGTCCAAATTTGCTTTATGATTTAAGTTAGTTAATGTGTTTTTACTGAAACATCACACACGTGCAGAGACATGCACATATCCTGAATGACTGGCTCGATGAATTTTCACCACTTGAAGTCAGCTCCCAGATTGAGGAATCATTATTACCAGTACCCGAGGGAATCTGCACGTGCCCATGGTTGATTTTTTAGGAAACAAGGCACGACAGATAAAGCTGGGCCCCGTGAGTCACCTTCCCACCCCATTCCTCTCTCCCACAATCCTGAGTGCACTACTTGCTGTTCCCATGTCTGCCTTTACGTTTGTAGAACATGTGCACATATACCCATGTGCAATATATTCACTGATATAGTCACTGCTTTTCATGCTTAAAATTTTATGTAAGATAATATGCTCCTCTCATAATGTTCTGAGATACGTCCATGTCAATAAAGATAGCTGTAGTCTACGTTTTGCTGCAAATCTGTCCCCTGGCATTTCTCCATTCTCCTGGTGACAGACACCTTGGTGGCTCCCAGCAGTTCTGTCACACACAGGTGCAGAGATGGAGCTGCTCAAGTGCGGCTCCTGGACGCTGGGGTGGGTTTTTTCCCAGGCTCACGTGGGCTGGAACTGGTGTATCGCAGGATGCAGTGCACACAATTCTGCTTCCCACCGGGGTTGTATCAGACTCATAGGCATTTTAAACTGGGGAGACTCTCAGTGACCTTCTGTCCAAAAGCCACAAACTGTCAGCCCACGGAACTGAAAAAGTCTGCATAATATTTGAATAACCAGTGCTAATATTTACAAGTGGGAAGATTTCACACAAAAATCCAGATTTGTAGCTTTTTGTGCAAAGTTGAGCAGTTGGGCAATCCTGGGCCCAGACGGCTGCAGAGGGGCTCCCTGAGGCAGAAGTGGGGGAAAAGTACCCCGGCTTCCCTCCTGCCCTCCAATCTCTGCCTCCCATTGGCCCAGCCGCCCCAGGAGCCTGCCTGGGTCACCCTCCCGAGGATAACCTCGTCCCCAGTCTGTGTCTGTTAAACACCACATGATGGTCTAACCTACTTGATGTGAGCATCTTAAGAACACGCAGAAGTTGTTGGGCATCTGTGTCTCCAGGGCCAGGCCGACAGCCTGATCAGAGCAGGAGCTAGATCAGCTTCACAGATGTAACTTTATGCTACTGGAAGGGACAAGGGACAGTGACATTTCACCAGGCCTCATACTTCCCAAGCACCAAATAATAAGGTTGAATTGTAAAAGGACAGAGAGTAAGTACTTTAGGTTTGTGACCATATTTCACCTCTGTAGTTGTGCAGTGAGTGAATGGCTGTGGCTGTGTTGCAATACAACTTTATTGATAAAAACAGGCAGTGGGCGGGATTTGGCTGTGGGCTGCGGTCTGTGGCCCCCGGCTGCAGCCTGTGATGTAATTGGTGCCACCTGGGGCTGTGCTTGCCTAGCTGTTTGTAGTGACCTTGGAAGTCGGGCCACCAAAAGATGCTGAACTGCTCCGGGCTAGAAGTCAAGAGGAACTTGGAAGAAAGGGAAAGCTGCAATGAAAGGAGAACAGAGGGGAGGGCAGGGAAGGGGAGGGAAGATTAACTGGACAAAATGGCCAGAAACTCATGCCAGAACTGTGAAAACGGCCAGGAGCCTTTTTAGGACGAGGGACAACCAATAATAAATTGCAAGTTGTCCTTGGTTACTGACCCGAACCTTCGGTAAAGTCTGCTCTGCTTCTGCGAGAGCTTCCGTCTTCCCAGGCAAGCGGACCCCCGTGCTCACGCCCTCCCTCACGCGGCCGAACCAACCCCACTGACCCCTACGGCCGCCTGGGGAGGCAGCAACGCCTCAACCTGACTTGAAAAGTCAAGAATCTCACGTGCGAAGAAGTTAACCCAAAGTCACACAGCCAAAAAGTGGCAGAAATAGAAACCAAACCCTAAGCCCCGAATCTATTATTGCCCACATAGCTGGAAATTCAAAATAATTTCTTTTGTTTTCTGGAATGAGCTTTGGGGCATCTCTGCAACACACTGAGGCCAAATTATGAAGAATTAAACTTGGAAGGTGAGAGGTTTCCTCCTCCTCCTCCTGCCTCCCTCCCTCCGGCCCTGCCCTCTGTGCTCCACCCAGAGGAACCTGCTTCTCTGAAGTGGGGTTTACCTGGGTTCTCGCCGCTTCTCCAGGAACTGAAAGGTGGTGGCTGCTTTGTCATCTCTGCTCAAAAGCAGCACCTGGGCCGGTATAATCCAGCCACTTTGTGCCCTTTATGTTTTGGGGAGGGGCAGGAGGGCAGGTTGGCCTGGGCCGTTGACTCATAGAGTCCTTTGTACACATACTTAGACATATAATCACTGCATCTTCTATGAAAAGCATGAGTTTGTTAAAAATAAAGATTTATAATTGACCACAATTTTTATACCCGCTTCTGGCTTTTTTTTAAACAAAAATTTTAATTTTAAATATGGGGGTGGCTTTGGCCTCCCTCAAACTCTGAGAGGCCCTGATTAGGTGTCAAAACCGAGATGTTTCCAGAGCTAAACAACAGCTGATTTATGCAAAGTGTAAGATCATCACAAGTCAATTAGGGCTCAGACAAGCTTTTGTGACAAACACTCTCTGATCAATTCCACCCCACGCCCCTCCAAGAGTCTATGAAAGAATAAACAGGAGACACAAATACGGAGTCGGGGCCCTTCACCTTCTCTGGCTTCCAAGACCCCTGCCCATCTGACAGCCGCGCCGGGCTTTGCCCAGGGAAGCGTACAGACAACGCACGCGACATTTTACTTCCAGTTTCAGCGATTTCCAAACTTTATCAGCGGACTCCTTAAGTTCCCAGGTTAGTGTTCAAGGCTCTTTAAATAAGTTAAAAACAGTAAAGAAACATAATCACCATCAATGCAATTGTCCCCCGGGTGTAATCTTTATGGGTATATTCTAGTCTCCAAACCCAGTGGCTCTATGTGAGGTGGGCTCGGGTTTGATTCCTGTCCCGATGACATGGGGCAAATGACTTCATTAAAATGGACACACGAATGGGACCAACCTGGCAGAGTCGCTAAGAGGACTGAGTTAATATTTTCAGGGTGGGTAAAGGGATGCCGGGCATGCCATAAGTGCCCAAATCCTACCAGCATCTTTGGTTCTCTTGCCCTTGAGGCCCAGGCGGGGATGGAGTCCGGAGGGGTCCAGCTCTCTGCCCCGCCAGCCTCGGGCGCCCCGAGCAGCCACAAGAGGGCGCTCTTGCCTTTCCTAACGCGGAGGCCTCGCTCGCGCCGCCTTCCACTCGGCCCTGCAGCCCCGCGGGCTCCCGTGACCTTGGAGCCTCACCCAGAACCTTCCCTCCCACCGACAGCTGGGCGTGGGGCGCGGCTGGCCCCTCTCTCAGCTGTTCCCAATGCACTTTGCTCAGACGTCTAATTTACACTTGAGCACCTGGGCCGGAGATGTCCTCTCCACTGGCCCCAAGGGCTGGTCCTCTCCTTCTTGCCCTAGAATCCTAATTGGTTACTGTGGGTCAGCGTGTCCCGCCCGTGAGATGCATTGTGACTGGCGGGCCATTCCCCTCGCTGGCCGCGTGGTCCCCCAGCCACCCCCTCACAGCTGGGGTGCACGCGTGACCCGGTTCTGGCTGGTGGCATGAAGGTGGGGGCTGGCTGGGGCTTCTGGAAAAGGCTGTACTTCCTGCCTGCTTTATGGATGCAGCAGGCACCCTGCCAACCCTGTGCGCCTCAAATGCAGCTGTGGTGGCCATCCTGAGACCATCAGGTGACAAACCGGTGGAGCAGAAAGACAGCCTGGCCCAGCTGCAGACCCCACCGCCCCTCCCGGGTTGCACTCACTGCGGCAGCCACTTTGAGTCCCCAGTGGCTGCCTGAGCTTCTTAGCATAAAATCCAAACCAAGCCCCTGCTCCTACCTGGTCTCCCGAATCTCGACCTTGCTTCCTTCCGCCTGGCCTCGGCAGCCTTCTCTTCTCCTGCTCTGCCACGCACAGTCCTGCCTCAGGGCATTTGCACCTGCTGTTCCCTCTGTCTGGAAAGTTCTTCACCCAAATTCCAAACTGCTGGCTCCCTCATTCCCGCCTCAGCTCAGCGGTTACCTCCCCAGAGGCACTTCCCTTCACCGTCCCCTGTCCCGCTCTGTGGCACCCTCTCGTTTCAGTCTCTTCCCAGCACCTCACAATATATGCAATTACCTCGTTTCCTCCCAACAAGCACCTGTTTCCAGAAGGCACCGTGTGTGGCCCCGAGTGGCCCCAAGTAATGCTTGCTGAATGAATGAACATATTTTCCTTTATGCTGCACGTCCTCTGAGTAGGTATTTGCAATTGTAAAACTCTTGACCAAGATAATGGGACAGAAAAGTCAACTACAACCGGCCACTGCGACAAACGAATTCTGCTCTGCCTGCTGCAGGCCGAGGTCTCGTCTCTCTCTCCTTCCTAACCTCTCCCCCCCCCTCCCCAGACATCGCTCATTCATCTTACGTTTGGATGTCACTCCTGGCATTCAAACTTACCTCCTGGGGAGGAATCTCCTACTGAGTCAGGCGGTTAGTAACAGCATCCCTCCCTCCGACTTCATCAACAGAAATGGATGAAAGTGACGGCCACCTGCTGTGTCCTCTTAGCTCACAGGTGAACCTTGATTTCCCCAGCAGATGCTTCTGCAAGAGGATATAAACAGCGAACTTGCAGGGCCTCATGCTGAAGTGTTCCAAAGGGCATGCTTTTATACGGGAAGGCTTGCAGAGGAAATGTGAATCATTGCCCCACCAAGCCGTTTCGTGAATTCAGAGTGTGTTTACTGGGGTCTCTGCACACTCCTGCTAGCCGTCACTTTCACTAATAGTGTCGAGGGGCCAATGACAATCCCCCTGCCCTGCACTGCAGTAAAGAACAGCTGTGACCCTGTATTAGCTGTGTGACGACAGATACTCAACCTCTCTCTCAGTCTCCTTGTCTGTAAGTGCACATAAGAATTAGAGCTACTTGATGAACTCCTAGAGAAGAAGATTACATATGTAACGCGGGCACACCTTGAATGCAATAAATGTTCACTTTTATTGGGGTCAGGGGAAGAATTGACCATCAGAGAAGGAAGCTGTTTGGCTGTGTGGAAATGCTCCTGTCTGTCACTCCCAGGGACCTGGGCTCTGATCGTTGCCAACTCAGTTGCTGTCTTCCAAGCTCTGCAATCCACTGGGCTGCCCTTCCGTCCTCACTGACTCCACGCATGTACACTTTCACCAAACGTTTACTGAGCACCCCCTGGTGGCTGGACGCTGTATTGCAGGTGCAGCAGAGCATAGCGTAACTTCCACCCGGGAAGAAGCATCACCCTGTCAGAGCTACTGACTTCTCCACTCACATCCCTGAAAACTTAAAGTGACTCTTATCACTATACAAGGGTAATGGCACAGATGAGCACAAGAATACAAAAGGAAGTCCCGTCACATGGACATATCACAGTGCTTTTATCCATAGTCACCAGTTGGTGGGATTTGGGGCTATGGACCAGTTATCAGCTTATCACTTCTCAGCTCCAAATCTGTTCTTCTTTGCCCTGCTTTGTGACACTGCAGCTGGACCCTGTAAACGTTTCTCCTTCACAGGCTGATTTGATGTTAGGCTTCATCAACAGCAGTGACCAGATTTCTCTTCCTGGTTCTGGGGTGATGCGTCTGTGGCCTGGATGCCCACAGATTGGAGTGCAGGCCTGTTGCACTCACCTCCACAGCCCTCATGAGCCAGGTGTGGCCCACTCATGCCCTTCAGCAAGTTTCTTAGCCATCTAGGTCTGAGTCTCAGCCTCCAGGTAGAGGAGCCTCTGCCATGTTCTTAATTCTTTCCTCATTCACTGTCCTTGGCCCCCCTTACTTGCTTTCTGCATCTGCAATTTCTAAAACCTTTAGAATCCTCTTTTACCTATTTTAGGTAGTTAACTGCTTTTTCCTAGTTAATATTTAGATTACTGTATTGCTATTTCTCTCTTCAGTTCTGTTAATATTTGCTTTATATATTTAGGTGCTTTGATGTTGGGTGCATATTTATAACTGTTATACCTTTATCATTATATGTAATGACCTTTCCTCTTGTGACAGTTTTTAAGTTAAAAACCTTTTAAACTTATTCTGTCTTCTATTTTCTATTTTGTCTGATGTAAGTTTAGCCTCCCTGCTCTCTCTTTTGGTTATCATTTGCATAGAATATCTTCATCCATCCCTTCACTTTCAACCTATGTGTGTCCTTAAAGCTAAAATGAGTTTCTTGTGGGCAGCATATAGTTGGGTCTTGTTTTTTTTTTTATTCATTCAGCTATTCTATGTCTTTTGATTAGAGAATTTAATGTATTTATATTTAAAGTAATTATGGATACCCTAAAAGCTCTGGCTTCACCATTATGCAACATAACAATGTAACAAAATTACACTTGGATCCCATAGATTTATACAAATAAAAATAATTATAGATAGGTAAGAACTTACTACTGCCATTTTGTTGTCTTCTATTTTATATTCCTTTGTTCTGTTCTTCCTCTCTTGCTGTCTTCCTCTGTGATTTGATAAATTTTTTTGCAGTGGTATGCTTTGCTTCCTCTTTGTCTTTCGTGTATCTATTATGGGTTTTTTTCTATCTTCTGCTACAGATTGTTTCCATTTTTTGTCTATTATGAAAAAAAGCTGCTATGAGCATTTATGTACAAGTCTTTGTGTGGATATACATTTTTATTTTTCTTAGGTAAACACTAAGGAGTGGAATTGCTGGGGCATAAAATAAGTGTATGTTTAACTTCATAAGAAACTGCTAAAAAATTTTTCAAAGTGACTGTGCCATTTTATACTCCTTATAAGAGTATATGAGTACTTGTCATATACTTTATAACATCACTCTTCATATAAATGAAATATTACTCGGTGATGAAAAGGAATAAAATAATTATACAAGCAATAACATGGATGATCTCAAAAACAGTGTGCTGAGCAAAAGAAGTCATACACAAAAGAATACATACTATAATGATTCCATTTATATGAAGTTCCAGAATGGGCAAAACCTATATAATGACAGAAATAAGATTTGTGTTTGCCTAAGATAGGGAATGCATATGTGTGTGTGTGTGTGTGCGTGTGTAGAGTTTACTACAAAGGGACATAAGGGAACTTTTTCGGTGATGGAAGTTACGTGGGTATATACATTTGTCAAAATTCATTAAACTACATACTACAAATGTATGAATTTTGTATGTAAATTATATTTCAATAAAGTTGATTTTTAAGCAAGGATGCCATGTTAAGGTGTGGACGCTGGGCAGTGCTTTAGGCACACCCATTGCCAAGGTGAAATGGTCCCATGTGCCAGCCTCACGGTCAGAATTATTCAAGTTCATACTTCAAGTAGGTGACAATGGTCACGACTCGTCAGGACTGGACAGAGCATGGCTGCATGTGAATCTCACATTTCTAATGCATGTATTGGAAGTACTGGAGGTTCTTGGTATTTGAGAAACTGATACTAAAAAATGGTTTCCTAAGGAGATTACACTTAAATATGGATATGAATTTCATAGTAAGTAACAAAAACAACAAAAAGTTATGCCTTATTTTAAAACATACCATAAAATTAAGAAAACAATTTAGAAGCATTTTTATTTATTTTTTAAGAGACAGGGTCTCACTCTGTCACCCAGGCTGGAGTACAGTGGCACGATTACAGCTCCCTGCAACCTCCAACTCCTGGCCTCAAGTGATCCTCTTGCCTCAGCCTCCCAAAGTGCTGGGATTATAGGCATGAGCCACTGCATCCAGCCTAGAAACATTTTAAAATTTTAAGTTATAATTTAAATTATGTGCTAAATTCTCAGAGTTCAGTGTAATTTTCTCTTGGAGTAATTTTCCCCAGAAATTTTTTGATAGCACAACACAAACAACGTCCTTTACTTAAGATTTGACTTCTAAATCATGTTATGAGCTGGATCACCTCAAGGCTGGATCAGTTTTCCCACAGGACGCCATTAACCTTTGACGGTTCTCATTTAAAGCAGTTAATCCCATCATTATATTTATTAATTTCCTCTCCTTTAATTTTTAACTGGACCATCTCCACTAGAGCCAGGCTTGTCAAGGCTTTGGATAGAAACTGAGCAGTTTAAAAATTGCACTTTTATTAATTTCATGAAATCCTACATCTTTGGCAGTATTTCCAATTCTACTTGATAAGATACTGTCTGGTGTTTGAAACATCTAGCATTCAGGAAAATCCTAACACATTTGGGTGGCTAGGGATAGGTAGCTGATATGACACAGGAAGAATATTTAATTAGGAGCTAATTTATTAATATAAATGTTCATTCTATGTGTGGATGTGTTTGTGTTACGGTAACTTCTGCTTCTCTACACAGCCTTGTTCCTGAGGAGGACTTGTGTAATGAGTGGGCAGATAACAGGAAGGCAGAGCTCTGCCTCCTGTGGGGAGCACAAAGGAAGGTGAGTGTGATGGCTGGATTTCGAGCAATCATTTTTGATTATGAGGAAAAGGGCCACATTCATGGAAGAATAAGCAGATTTTAGAAATGTAAAAGGTGTGAGTTCCTGAACACTGTGGAACTGCTATACCATCACTGGACTGACTTGCTACCCCTGGACTTCTTTTGTGTGAGGGAGAAATCTATTTCTTTTCTCCTTCAAGCCAATATCCCACTGTAATCCTAACTGCCTGCAGGCTCAGAGCAAACCCAGCTCCGGGGCTTCAGGGCTACATTGTAGAGCTGTGGTTGTCCCCAGTGAAAAGGCCACCAGGCTTCGCACAGGGTAATATTGGGTCTGAGTGAAGCTTCCTTTAAACTCTCTCACTACTCAATCAAGACCCCCAGACAAAAGAGAGCTCATTGGCTTCCTAAGGGCCAAAGGAGCCTTCAAGTAACTGTTAATTGCCCAACACAATCCTAAAAAGATAATTAAATGTAAAGGACCGCAGGGGGCTGGTGTCCCCTTCAACAGATTGCGGGTAGGTCTGGACCCTCTCTCTCTGCTGCTTGTTTCCTGCCCTGGCCCTTGTGAGCTTTTGAGTTTGGGACTCCTTACTCCTGCCCCCTACTCCGAGTGCTGGGACAGCATCTTCCTGGCTCACCACAGGGTCCCTGCTGCCTGGAATTAGGGCGTAAAGTGCCCAGGGGTCTGACTTCCCAAATGGCACTCTGGTGAGAAAGCAGGGCTCTGTGATTTGGGGGCGGAATGTATAGAAATATAGAGAAGAGAGGTCTCTTGGAAATAAGAGGGAGCTATTCAGGCTACAGGGTAAGCAAGGATCCCGCACGGTCCCTGCTGAGCTCCCCAAGAGGCCAAGATAATGACTTAATGCCCGTAATAGCACTGGCTAACTTCTGAGTGCTTTAAAATAGCTTGAAAATGCTACTGTTTCACAGTCAGCTCCCACTTACGTCCCCCATTCCATTAGCTCGTGTCCCCGAAGAGGCCTGCGGTATTCCTTCTGTCCTCGAGGGATCTTCTAATCTTGATGGGCTGGAAAGCCACACACAACTGACCTCGTGAGGGGCCCAGAGAGCCACACACCTGTGTGATAAGCACCTGTGTGATGTGCCTCAGCTTACCTGGATGCCCAACCGTGGGGACTTCATGCTGGTGTTCCCTTTACCTAGAGCAGCAGTCAGCAAACCTTCTCATAAAGGGCCAGACAGTATACATTTTAGGCTTTGGGGGCCTTATTTATGGTCTCTTGGAACTACTCAATTCTGCTCTTGTAGTACAAAAGCAACCACAGACAATCATAATGAATGGGCATGGCTGTGTTCTAATAAAACTTTATTTACAAAAACAGACGGTGGGCCAGATTTGGCCCAGGGGCCATAGATAGCCAATCTGTGACCTAGAAAGCTGCATGGCCCCCTCTTTCACTTCTTTCAGCCATCTGCTCAGCTGCCCACCCTGCCTACAGAGCCACCCCCGGAGCCCCCATCCTCTGTTCCGTGACCTTCCTTTACTTTCCCTTGAAGTGCTTATTACTACGTGACGTTACATCATATTGATTTGTATATTGCTTTACCATCTGGTTTCCCCTTTAGGAATGTAAGATACATGAAGGGGTATCCACAGCCTGCAGAGGTTGGTATTTAGTAGATACACAATGAATATTTTTTGAATGATAGACTCTCAAAGGATAATAACAATAAATACAGATAAGAGCTAATACTCTCTGCACATTTATATCTCGGACACTCTGACACACGTGTAAAAGACATTTAATTCTTTCATAGCACTGTAACGAAGGATCCTTTTACAGACGAGGGAACTGGGGCTCAGAGAGGTAAAGTCACTTGCCCAAATGGTGACGTGAGCGGCACAGGAAAACATCACAGAACATTAGAGCGGGTCGGGACCTCGAAGATTAATCCTGCCCCAGATGTGGCACTGTGACAACACAGAAACTGAGGTACGGCAAGAGGAAGCCACATGCCAAAGGCCACACCACAAGAGAGGGACAAAGTAGAACGAGGTCCCAGGGTGTTGCCTTCCTTGCTGTAAGATGTGCTGCGTCCAGGGCACCCTGTGGGTGCAGGCGGGCACCCCGGGGCAGTGCTGGTCCTGTCTGTCTGGGTGATCCGCCCCTGGGGGACTGTGACCTTCCTGTGTCCAGTGGGCCAGGGGACCAGAGCGTCCTCAGGACAGGTCACGTTAGGGAAAAACTGCACACCAGGCTGCCTCCCTGAGTCACAGAACGCAGGTGAAACCAGGCTTTCTCAGAACACGGTGTCCCCCACGATGCTGTAGATGTGAAGTGTCTATACGGTGGGCAATAAAAGCCACCAAGAAGCCGGCACGGGAACACTACCCAAGGTCTCTCCCCGCCCTGCTGCGCGTCCCACATGGTGCAGCCCGATCCGGAGGGAGAGGCTATCTACTCTTCACAGCTGTCCTTGTCCATGTGTTCTCCATGGAAAAGATCATTAGGGCCAATTTCTACTTTCTTGGATTAACCCCACTGTTTCTATTTTCAAAGAGCATTTACAGGACCAAGACCAGGGCCTCCGCCGCACGCCCCCTGCCTACATGGGGCTGGGCCTGGCTGTGCCCGCGACCCAGTTTCCTGCCCAAAGCAGGTGTATTATTCTGCTAGTGCTGCCCAACAAGGCACCACACAGTGGGTGCTCGAGCCACAGAAGTTTATTACCCCACAGTTCTAGAGGCTAGAAGTCCAAGATCAAGGTGTCGGCAGGGTTGCTGCTCTGAGGCCTCTGTCCTTGGCTGGCAGATGGCCACCCTCTCCCTGTTTTCACGTGGTCTTGCCTCTGTGCCCATGAATTAGTCTCATCTCATAAGTAAACCAGTCATATTGGATTACAGCCCATCCCAATGACCTCATTTAACCTTAATTACCCTTTGAAGACCTTATCTCCAAATACAGTCTCTCTCTGAGGCCCTCGGGTCAGGACTTCAACATACGAGTTTGGGGAATGAAGACACGATTCAGCCCACAACAGGGGCCTATTTGCAAATGCTCCTTGGGTCTGAGGAGACAGCCCCTGGCAACCCGCAGCCCAGCCACAGAGCTCCTGACATCGGGGACAGGACAGTTCTTTGTTGGGCAAGACTGTCCCACATACTGCGGGACATTTAGCACAGTGACCTGGCCCTGCTGATGCCCCAGCGTCCCCTCTCACCCCCACTACATCAGGCTTTTTCAGTCCTCCCACAAGCCGTGCCCTGTCTTGTCTCTAGGCCTCTGCGTGTGGAATCCTAATTCACGGGGTGACGTCAACGTCCGCCAATTCTCTGATGTGTCTGCGAGTCCAGCTCCTCCTCTGCAGACTGGGGGAACAGCGCCCACTGCAGACACACCAAGTCCTTCAGGGGGGGCTCAGTGCCCTCCCTCCACCCCCAGGAATAAATCACAGACGTGTACCGAGAGCTTGCAGTGTGGCACACCCTGGGCTGAGGGATTTATTCTTGTTGTCTTATTTAATTTTCAGGACTACCCGACACGTCCCCATTTTATAGATGTGGAAGCTGAGGCTGGGAGAAGTGAGATGCCCGTCCCAAACCCGGCAGATGGCTCAGGCTGCACAGGGGACCGCTGACTCTGAGCCACCTCCCAGGAGACAGTGTCCTCTCCGCTGCGTCTCCTTTCCAGCGGCAGGGCCCAGGGACTCTGGGGAGGGATGAGTTGAGGATGCCAAACACCGCCAGCCTCAGCCCATGGGTCCCTCATACTCACAAGACCACCGAGCAGTGCGTAGGATAGGAGCTGCAAGGTCTCTTGTGAGCATCAACACCCTGGTCCGTTCCTTTCAGGGAAAACAATCCCCCTTTCTACACACAACCCAGACTCTGGGGTGAGCCCCACAGACGCACGTGGCCCGCACGTGCTGCCGGGGAGAGCTCCGTCCCTGACAGCCGCAGGCGGTGCTTGCTCTTCCCGCATCTGTTCATTCTGCAAACACTGGCTCAGTGTCTCCTCGGGGCCTGGTCTGGGAGCCTGTCACGGGGAGAGCACGTTTACATGTCACAGTCCCCATCATCTGGGCACTGTGGCCACCCAGGAAGCTCTCACGAGGCTCGAATGCTCTTCTTGTGAGGAGGTTCCTACCAGCACCAGCGGGCAAAGGCCAGGCTGCTCTGCTGGGGTCACATTTTCCAGATAGTGACTCTTCTCACTCTGGGGAGCAGAGCTTATGCTAGATTCAGGCCTCCAAGAAGGAGCCACAGCATAGAAAACAGGAAAAAGGGGAAAGGAGTCGATTTCTGGCCTTTTAAAAAGAATTATCTATATTTACTTTTATTGTGGTAAGATGTAACATAAAATTGACCGTGAGCGACATTTAGGACGTTCACAGTGTTGTGCAGCCTCCATCGCTGTCTAGGTCCAAAGCATTTTCATCCCCCCAGAGGGAAACTGCACCCGTTAGTCACCACCCGCCCCATTCCCCACCCCCAGCCTCTGGCAGCCACTGACCCACTTTGTCTCTATAGACTTGCTCATTGGGGACACTCCAGATACACGGAATCATATGGCAAATGGCCTTTCATGACTGACTGACTTCACTTAACATATGTTTTCCAGATTCTTCCGTGTTGTAGCGCATCTCAGTACTTCCTTCCTCTTCATGCCTGAGTAATATTCCAGTGCACGGTAGACCACATTTTGCGATCCAGGTGTCAGTTAATGGCTATTTATGTTGTTCCTGTCTTTTGGCTCTTATGAGAAATGCTGCTACAAATATTTATGTATAAGATTTTGTTTGAACCCTTGTTTTCAACTCTTTTGGGTACATCGCCAGGAGTGGAATTGCTGGGTCATGTGGTAAAGCTATGTTTAACTTATTAAGGACTCAGTTACTGGCTTTTGGCTTTCTAATAGCCACAGTTTCTGGAAAGAGGAAGGTCTTTTAGGCAGAATCGATGCATTCTGGGAATGCAGGTGGGTGAGGAAGGGTGGGCTCGACGCGGCCCTGAGAGAAAGGGTTCCTTGGGCCGGGGCCAGAAGAGGGAGGAGGGGAGAGAGGCGTGGAGCCAGGCAGGAGGGCAGGGCCTGCACACAGGGGCAGGAGCAGCAGGGACCAGCCAGCCAGACACAGTGACCATCCAGGGTCCTGCTCTACCTGCAAACTGTTGAGAAAAATCCCTCTCCCCTCAGATGAAAAATGAACAAAGGCTATTCGTGGGCAATTCACAGAAGAAATACACATAGCCAAAAATATGTAAAAAGACAGGAAAGCATACTCATAACTTGAAAATGCAAATTCTGACACTGAGTTACAATTCTTCAAAAAAATCTAACAAATCAGCTAAAACATAAAAGATGGCTCACATTCAACGTTTGTTATGGAATTGGGAGACAATTACCCAGACACTCTGTTGGTGGAAGCACACAATGGTGCAGCCTTTTTGGAGAGTGATTTGACAGAATTGACTTAAACAAAGTCCCTTCTACTCTAAAAATTTCACTACTAGGAAATCTACAGAAATAAAGGCCGAAGTAGAGATTTATGTCCAAGCATGTTGTGCGACATCATGAGCAATGGTATGTGTCACACACACACACATTCACACACACAGAAACTACCTAAATGCGATCCATAGAGGGGCGAGTTAAATACGTTATGGTAGCAAAGGGAAGTGGGAAAGTGCAAAGTCACAAAATGAACGCTGTCACTCTCACTGCAAGACTCAAGTGACAAATGCAAATCTGGGGACATTGTTATGACATGATTCCTTTTTTTTTTTTTTTTGTAAACTCTACGTGACATGTCTATAAATAGTTGTTGTTTAGACTCACGCTATCCAAGCTCTGTGCCTTCAACCTGGGAGGCAGGGGTGGTACCGTCACCGCACGGCACAGCCTCACGCCACCGGCTTGGCCACTCTAGACTCCCCCGGCATCCGCCGCTGTTTGGAGGTGGGGCGAGTGGCCCCATCCAATGACTCTCTTTAAACAGTGTTCACCTGGTTCTTTAGCTCAGATCCAGGTAACAGGGTCCAAACCTTATCGAGTCCCCGAGAGAGGTGGGGTTTAGGAGCTGCTTCCTCACCAGGGGCTCCAACGGCCGGCACAGGGCTTGGCTTCTCCAAGCTTTGGGGCCCACAGGGCTGGACCCCCTCCCTCTGTCCCTTTTCTTCCTCAGTGGTTTGAGCACTTCCCCTGTGCTCCTCTGCTGGGTCCCCTGTCCTCTTTTCCTGGCTGGCACTGTGGGTTGCTGTTGACTCTCTGCTGTCCATTCTAGCCTGGGGGATGGGATGGGGGAGCCTTGAATTTTGAAAGTGAAGAAGAGGAGGGAAGGAAAAGCCCCTTGGAGAGCGGGACACCCTCCCAGGCCAGGTGGGAGCAGTGGGGACAGCACCTCCCTGTGCCAGGAGAGCTCTCCATCTATCTCCTTCCAGCTCTGTGACTCTGGCCTTGGGAAGCTCCAGACTCCAGGAAAAGGGAGAGGCTGGTGGGAAAGAGGAACAGATCACACAGCACGGCTGAAGTTAGGAAAGAACCCGCTGTGCAGCGGATACCTTGAGGGGTGGGACCAGACGCGGGCAGGAGGGCAACGGGCTGGGGCGGATGGACCAAGATGTCTCTCCTGCATCTGGTCACCATGTCTTTGACGGCTCCCGATCTAAACAAAGATTCTGGTCTGGTCCTCAAAACTTCTCTTTTCTATTGACGGGGTTTGTTTTATTTGAGTCTGTGTTTTTAATCATTATAGATGTTAAAGAAAAGAGCACAACCAAGTGAATCCTGTCGGGGCCACGGGGTAGTTCTGATTCTGAGCTTTGAGGCCCAGTTATCAGACCCCTCCCCTGGTGCAGACAGAGTAATCCACCAGAACTTTCCCCAGAGCAGGCCGGGGCTTGGCAAACCTTTCCTACATAGGGTCAGATAGTCCACATTTTAGGCTCTGTGAGCCAAGAGGCAAAACTGAAGATATTATGTAAGTACTTAATGTTTCAAGAAAAAAACCCTCAAATTTCCACATTTTTATTGATGAAACTCTAAATACAATAATAATAGCTGAGTGTAGCCTTTAAAAAATAATACAGGTTTGCTAATTAAAAGGATGGAATTCGGAGGAGGGTAATATTTTGCTGAATTGGGGGATGGAAGTTAGTGTTCCCTATCATTGAAATCAATTGCAATCATCTGATTTTTTCCTTCAACCACATAAAAATGTAAAAACCACTCTTAGCTTTCAGGGTGTACAAAAACAAGAGGGAGGCTGGATTTGGTCCATGGGCTGCCGTTTGCAGACCCTGGAGTGGACCACCACAGGGCCCTCAGGGACCAACCACAGAGACCACCCAGATAGACTTCGTGGAACGTTCCCAATACCACGGAAGTGTATGGAGAAAAGGAACCGCTCCAAGTACTTTCTGTTGGCAGAAAATAAAATTTAATGCAAATAGAGCTTTGGCTTTGGTTTGGTTTGAAGAAAGTGCCCCAAATTATAGGCCTGTTGTCTTTGAAAAGGGGAATATTCCCTCGTCTCTAAAGCACAGGCCGGTCTTCACTTGCTGGGTGACTCTGAGTGAGTCTCTGAACCTCTCTGGGCTCTTGGTTTCTTCACCTCTAAAATGGGACTGATGTCTGATGCTGCAGGCTGTCCAGGGCTGAGAATTCCAAATTGATAATGGGTATTATAGTTTAAAAAGAACCAAATGTTATAAACATTTTTTTCATAATGGTTAAAAACCAAAACTCCCAAGTGGCCAATAAGAGGAATGAATGTTCATTTACAAGCTCATTCAAAATGGATACAACGTAGGCAGACAAAAAGGTGACATTCAGAGGAATATTTAATGACTTGGCAAAGTGCTCACAACATTACATGTGGATAAAGCAGGAAATAAATTTAATTCCCCATTTTGTGTGTGTGTGTGCGTGTGTGTGTGTTAAACTGAAAAGAAACATTGAGATAGCATCGCTGGTTTCCTTGTGGGGGTGGTATTAGTGATTTTTATTTTCTGTTTAAAAGTGTGTGGCCTACATTTACTATATTATTCATGTATGAATTTTATTATCCACAGAAAACTATCAAGAGAGGTGACGGGTCAGAGTGCCTGGCCCATGACGAGCTGAGCGAGGAGTTAACATGATTTAAAAGAGAGAACAGGGCCCCTGGGCGAGGGCTGGTGGCCGGGGGATCACGAGGCCGGGAGAAGGACGACAGGGCTGTGCAGAGGCAGGCGGCTGCCCTGAACTTGGACAGGCTGACACTGAACCCTGTCTGGGCGCTGGAGAGCTGGTGAGCTCCGTCCTCCCACCGCCCTCCCTCACCCAGGGCCCCACCCCACACAGTCCTGCTCTGGGGTCCAGCAGGGTGGGACGGGGCACAGCAGACCCAGGTTCCGGTAGAGGCTCAGTCCCTTACCTACCTCTCTGTGCGAGGACCTTGAGCCGGGTGCTCCCCTGCAGGGCTGTCCCCCCTCACATAAAGTAGGAGGCTGTGCTAGGGGACACGGCCCCAAGCCTGGGATGTGCACTGGGGAAGAGACGATGGCGTGTCTCACAGACGGGTATTCCAGTCGATTCCCATTATTCACGGGTAGTTGCGGCCTACAAAGTCATTGCGGACGCTGAAGTAGCAAATACCGAACGTAGCTCTCAGGGGAAATACAGGATCAGGTTCCTGTGAGCCTCTGGTTACATTTTCACCAATTGATCAATATGTGGCCTCGTTTTAGTGTGTTTCTGATCGAAGCCACCCTATTTAATGCATATCACTGATTCACTAACACTGAATTCGCAGCAACAGCACTGTAACTCATCCTTAAGGATGCCCGTGGCACACGCATGGATTCCCTGTGCTGAATCTCACAGCCGAGTCTAACCCACAGGGCCTCATCTAACACATGTGTTTTCTCTGACGCTAAGTGGACCACGAAGAGGACACTTGCTTACAGTCCGAGGCAGAAACAAGAAGGCAGAACGTCGTCTTGTTCCACCCTAGCTGGGAACCCGCGTGCCGGGTGACTCACGCTTTTCACTGCTCTGCGTATGTCTGCAAATGACCTCAGAAGGGCCACAAGACTGATTCTGGGGTTACAAATAAATTTTAGTGAGTGCCTGAGTTCACAAATACAAAACTCTCAAATAAGAATGTATCCCGGATCACAGTGAAAACGCAAAGATCTTTTGAATCCCCTTTACATCCTCTTGATGGTGGTAAGGGAGGGGTTCGCTGCTGCAGGCAGGTTCGTGACAGCCCAGCTCTCCACGCCGCCGGTTAACACAGGGCGAGGGCCTCGGGCCCAGGGCCTCGGACGGCAGCAGACCCGCCGTGACGCAGCAGCAAGGCTGGGTCTGCCCTGCGTGTCATCGGGTGGGCTGCTATTTGCGGCAAGTAATGGAAGCGATGTAAATGAACGATAGAAACATCTATATATTTAAAACAGTCAGTTAAAGAAAAATATCAAATAACTAATGGAAAAAGAGGACAATATGTTCAACAGTGAAATACTGAATGCTGAGAACCCAGTCGAAGACTCTTGCCATCCTTGCCGGCTTGGCCCTGTCTCCCCAGCGCCAGGCCTGCCCCCGTAGGGAAGGTGAGGTTCCCAGGATCAGTGTTCTAGAAGAAGCTTGCCGCTCTCCCTGCTGTACTGCATGCAGAGACGTTCTCAACACTGCTGGCTGTCTGCTCCGATCCCCTCATGGGGCCTCGCTGGGCTGTTTCCCAGGAAATGGGAATTAGTTCATCACGCTGGTTTTTCCTCCCCCAGAAGCCTTGATTGTGGGGAGGGACTGAGGCACAAGCCCAGTCGTTATTAGTGCAAAAATAGACAGGTCTGATCAAAAGAAATTCAGATTGTACCTAATTGGCCTGAAAGTTCAGCAAGATTGCTCTGCAGGAGAAAGAGGAGGGGGTGAGAGTAAAATGTAATTGGGTGCAACAGGCTTGAGCAGAAGTCGGCGACTCTGGGGACCCAGGGCTGGCAGAGGACCCCACTGCCTCTGAGACCTGCGCCAGCCTGGGGATGTCGGGAGGGATCTCTGGCCAAAGTCTGGCTCGGCGCGAAGCCTGACCTTCCACCACTGGGGCACCCACTGCCTCCTCGCAGTGGAACCTGTCCTTTTTGCACACATAACACGCAGTCCTCTTTTTAGAACAGAAACAGCACCCCAACATTTTGCAGGGTACATCCATTCCCAACTGTCACTGCAGTTCCCGAGGTGTGCAGAGTGTCCGCTGTATGAGGACCCCACCCCCAGGGCAGCCTGCACTGCAACCTTCCCACCCGGGTTGCTGAGAAGGGGATGCAGGTCCAGGACCCTCGGGCTGCCTGTGCCACCCAAGAGAGGGGCACCTGCCTGAGAACGCAGCCGGCACAGGGGCAGTCCCAGCACCATGCCAAGGCCTGTAGGAGTCCGAGCCAAAGGAAAAAGCCAGAATGATCCTGTTTCCGTTTAAAACAGGACATTTGCCCTGGATCCTGTATGCATTAATTTTGATTTTTTTAAATATTACATTCATATATAATTTATCCTGACTGCTGAGTTTTTGGCACCCCTCCCATTTCGTGCCCGAGGGTGGCGCCTCACTCGCCGCCCCCGGCCCCGGGGCTTGCCGTGGGGAGGCTGCGTTCCAGTCCCGGCTCTGCTGCCCGCGGCCTGTGTGGTCGGCAGCAAGCTGTGTGGCCCTTCTGAACCCCAGGTAATTCCGCTGTGCGAGACGGGCAGCAACGCCAGCTGGGCTAGATTAAACGAGACGATGTACGTAAAGCCTTGCAAACCTGAACGGAACGCGCTCTTCTGGCTGAACACGCAACTTCTCCTCCCAGCAGCACGTGTGGAGTTCACGCAGGGCTGGGCACGGGGCTAAGGGGTTAATGTGCGCCACCCCACCGAGTCCTCCTACAGTCCCCTGAGATTTTGACCCAGGTTTACTGATGAGGAAACAGGCATAGACATGTGTCTGTCGACAAGGGCCACTTGAGGTCACTGTCAGATCTGGGCAACAGGCGCAGATGCGCTACTTTCGGGGTGAGGCAAGAGCAGTGGGCCGAAGTCATCACCCATCATGGAGCATCATGCACGAGACCAGGGCTCCGGAGCTGAGCTCATCTTATGGCAATATTTTGCAGCTCTTGCATTTTCATCGCTTGTGCTACTTTGGACCAGCTTTTACAGTTGATGTGACTGTAAACTTGCCACAAGTAGTGTGAGCCTTAGGTGTTAACGTGAGCAGCAGCCACCTCGGCTGCGGGGCTGCTGGCAGGGAGTGGAGCTGGTGTGGACAGCTGCTGACATCCTGTGCCAAGGGGGCCATGGGAGCTCGGGGCTGCCCTGGCCAAACCCCGAGCAGAGGGAGTCGGAAAGCACAGACCCTCTCACAGTCAGGTAAAGCCTGGTGTGTCTGTGTCACCAAGCAGAGTCTGTCAGCTGCAGGAAGGACAACTGACACCTTTTGCCTGGACCATTCACCTGTTGATGAATTCCCGGGACTTTCTCACCCATTTAAATCATCTGTAGAGAAATTGCATTGTTTTTCTCCACCCAGCATTTACCCCATGCCCCACCTTTTTGCTATAACAGAACCCCGTTTCCCAGCAGGCAGGCAACCGCTGGTGAAATCAACCGGTGAAATCCAGGAAAAGTCTGCAGTTTATAGGAATGTGCTGTATTTGTTTACTGTTGCACCAATTGTCACAACCTTAATGGTTTAAAACAGCACAGATCTATGATGTTATAGTTTGGGAGGCTGAAATGAGTCTCCCTGGGCTACAGTCAAGGTGTCAGCAGGGCTAGGTCCTTCGGGAGGCTCCAGGGGAGAGTCCGTTGCCAGCTCGTACAGAACCACCTACCTTCCTTGGCTCGTGGCCCCTCCCCCATCTTCAAAAGCCAGCAGTGTAACATCTCTCAAATGACACCTGTCTCATCTCCATCCTTACGTCAGATCTCTCTGGCCCTAGCTCTACTGTCCCCTCCCACAGGTCCCCTGGGATTATACTGGGCTCATCCGGCGAGCTAGACGATCTCCCCATATCAAGATCTAACTTAATCACATCTGCAAAGTCCCTTTGCCACATAAGGGGACACAGTCATAGGTTCCAGGGATTAGGACATAGACCATTACTCAGCCCACCACATGTACCAGTGTTGGTTTTTTAGTTGTGACAAATGTACCATGGTGACATAAGATGTTAACAATGGGGAAGCCTGGGGGAAGGGTACTGGGAACTCTTTGTACCATCTTTGCAACTTTTCGATGAATCTAAAATTATTCCAAAAGTTTATTTTTCATCAAAAAGATTGGGATTTGAATGGCTACTTGTATGATCTTGGGCAAGTTACTTAAATTCCCAGCTCCTCTGTCCTTTTATCTCTAAAATGGGCACCACGATATCCATCCTAGTTACCCCCTGTGACGACAACCAGCACACTGCAAGGGGGAGCACTTGGTAAGTTGTCCAAGGCCATGAAAAGACAAAGTGTTCGCTATGACTCCAGGAGAACGTGGAGAATCAGGCCTGTGCTAGGACTTGGGATTAGTATTTGGGGAGGACAAAAAAAAGCAAAGCAAAGAAAACAACAGTTGATCAAGGCAAAACATGCCCGGATATGGCAGATTGGCTGAGAAAGATGAGGCTAATTTGGGGAGAGATGATGTCAGCGCTGAGATCCTGGTAAACAACCCATCACTCTAGGAGACATATGTGATATGTTTCAAATCATGGTCAAGGGAAACCAAGGAGGGGGGAAATTTGACACTTTGGTATTAATATTTGGTTCCCTCCCATGTATCCCAGGCTCTGCCCCTCACCCTAGACCACCACCTCTGCCCAGGCTGGGTCCTCATTAGCATTTGTCCAGATGCACCAACAAATCCCCTCCTCCCCAGCCCTCTAATGGTCCCACCAAACAGTGTCCGGGGAGGACCTCCCAAAACTCAAATGTGCTCATGCTGTCCCGCCATTGGAAAACCCTCCAAGGGCTTCGCAGTGGCCCCAGGCTCCACCCCAAACTCTTGCCATCTTATTTCCTTGCTGGTCTCTTTGATCTCACCCTCTGATGCCCATGCTCCCTTGCATCTCACCATCTAGTAACAACACTGGGCACACTTCCTGTTCAACGCAATGCCTCTAAGTATCTACCCCTGCTGTGCTGCTCAGCATAGACATCTGTCCCTGCTAAGCATCTTCCCTCTCTGGCCCAATGCCTATTCAGTCCCTAAGACTCAGCTCAGCAGTCACCTCCTCCAGGAAGCCTTCCCTCAATACCACCCATGGGTCGGACACCTCTCTTCTAGGCTCCTAGAGCTGCTTGTCCTTGTGGCTTGTGCCCATCTTATCATCAACTATAGGATGTAGAAATAATGCTCAGATAACTCTCTTTTTACAACTTGAGCTGCCTTCCCCCCATAAAATCACATACACAAGAGGACTGGGATTTATCCCTCTCTAGAATGGTAATCTGACAAATGCTCATTGGTTGCTCACTGTGTGCCAGACCCAGGGCTGAACACAGTCTTCCTGACACCTCTTGGAGCAGGTGACATTGTTATTCACATTCTACAGACAAGAGTGTGGAGGCTCCGAAAGGTTACAGTCCCTGCTCAATACCACCCAGTTACTAAGGGACAGAGATGGAGGTCCCAGACACAAGTCCTTCAATCCCCAAGACCCGGAACAGTCTTGCGTCAACATTTGCTGAGTCAAAGTGCAATTCTGGGAGAGAACAAGCACAATGACCATCTTCGTAAGAGCCCCCTGCTGAGAGCAACCTGGGAGGACTGAGGCCTCTGTATTAAAGCAAGGGAGGGGGCTGTTGGGGCCTCTTCATGCTGTGGTCCCCAGAATCCTGCCCCTCCCACCAATTGTCAACTTCGTCCCAGGAGGTAGCTCCAACCTTCATACTTCAAACATCCTTATTAGGGACCCCTGGAGAGGAGATGAACCGCCAAGAGATGACCCCCATGGGGTCTACATAGGTGGGAGCGAGTGGTGCTATGTCTGGCTTGCACCCTTCCTTCTAGCTATGTTCTGTACCTTTGCAGCAACACGTGAGGGAGTGGAACTCAGAGACGACGTTGCTTTATGCAGCCAGGATCATATCAAAGAGGTGTTAGTCAATAATCTTGCCATCAAATCAAATTCATGGTCTCATGTAATCATCAGGTCCAAAATTATTAGCTTCAGGAATGGCTGGATCCAGGTGCTCAAGTGATGCCATCAGAACTCCATCTCTCCCTCATCCTCTCCCCACATTTCAGCTCTGCTTTCCCCTGCGTTGGCCTCATTATCAAGCAGGCTGTCCCCTAGAATGCTGGCCACCAGCAGTTCCTGGTTTCCATCTTACTCCTTCAGCCACTTCCTAACAGGACAACTTCTTGTTTCTAGTAATTTTCATAAAAGTCTCTAAACCAAATCTTGCTGGCCTGGCTTGGATTTCCTGTTCACATCTGAATCATCAAGGTGGTTCATGGAAAGAGCACATTGGCCAGGCCTGGGTGATTTGGTCACTCCTAAAACTGGGGGGTAGGAATAGATTTCATCCCCTACCCAAAATGCACAAATCAAGGGTAGAGATGGCAGCAAGGCCCCCAGGGAACTGAGATCCTATTTTCAGAAGTGACTGGATTTTTCAACAGCAAATCAACAGACATCCACTACAAAATGTCCAGGGGAAACAGGAATTCTATCTTCCGCAGTAAATTTCCCAAGCCTGAGCTCACTTCAGGAACTTTGTGTTCAATCCCAGATTAGGAATTCCCATGAAGGGGCCCTAAAAGTTCCCATAATGCAGGACACGAGGGACGTTTGTGATGGCAATCTGCCTCTTGTTGTCACACGTGTCTGGCTCAGATGATACTGGGATTCAAAGATGGGGGAGAGAGCAAGCTGTAAAAATAATCTGCTATTAAGCCCTGCGCCGGTACTGACTGCGGTGGCATTTGGGAGATGAAACCAGTGCGGTTCCTTTGGAGATAGCAGCCACTTTCCAACCGCGCTGATAAAAAAGGAAGGCATGCAGTAAAGTGACATTTATGTGCTAGGAAAAGCACACCTTCTCTCCTGCTCCAAAACCATTTCGGGAACTGGGGAAGCGGGGGACACTGGAAGGTGTCCCTCCACCTTTGAGGCTGGGGGAGCATCTGGCCTTGGGGGGCCCCGCAGCCAGGTGGGCTCCAGCCTCCGTCCTTCGTGCTCTGAGGGGCCCAGGCTGCCCCCACCCCCACCCCCACCCCCATCTGCTACTGGCAAGTTTAAATACCAGCCTGTTTCAGCTCAGAAATGTGGAAATTAAGAAAGGAAACGAGAGGCGGTGGGAAGGAAAGAAAAGCGATGAATCACTTTTGGACCACTGCCTCATTCCAGCGCCGCGTGGGGTTTATTTTGGTCATCACCCTCGCTTGGTGAGAGGCAGTTCAGTGTAGGAGGAAGAGTTTGGGAGTTGAAAAGATGAGTTCAAATACGAGCTCCACTACAGGCTGGTGGGAGGCCTCGGGCCACACTCGCTTCTCTGAGCCTCGGTTTCCTCATCTGTAAAATGGGGATCATACCCTTCCACGGGGTCATTCTGGAAGGTAAGGGGCACAGATGCATCGTGGTACATGGCAGCTGGTCCTGACCCAGCTCTGAAGGAGATGGTCTTCCTCCTCCTCCTCCTCCTCCTCCTCCTCCACATCCGCCACCATCCAGACCAGGAGGCAGCAGCGCTCTGTCCCACCCAGGGCCCTGAAACCCAACTCCTCTCAGGCCTCTGAGGCTGCCCCTCTGCAGCTGCCCAGCCCCACCCTGGCCTCCAGCAGCTTCTCCACCCCCAGGTTCCCCAGCCTGGGCTGCGTCCTGTTTCTGGATCCCTGGAAGCACTTTCCTCCTTCCAGGCCACCGTGCTGCTGTCCCTCCCTCTCCAGCACTGGCTCCTTCTCATCTCACACAAAGGCCTCCCCAACCGCCCCAGCGAACAAGACCAACTGCAGTCACTTCCAGCCCATCCTCTGAGTGATCCTGCTCGTTTGTTTGTCTGGTGACTGTCTGGCTCCCGCAGGGGGATGTGAGCACTGAGAGGCAGGGAACAGTTCCGTGCCAAATGGCATACCTGGCACAGAACAGGCACCCAAATATCTGGGGAGCAAGAGGGGAAAAGGAAAGGAAAAGGGAGGGAGGGAGGGAGGGAGGGAGGTGGGGCTCCCTCCACCCCCACCCCCAGGCTCTGAGCCTCTCTGTTCCTCACGCCTCTGGGTCTTGACCCCTGTCACACACACCCCATCCCCCTCACCCACAAGCCCTCCATCCGGCCCTGTGTGGATGACAGCCTTACATGTGACATTGTATGTATACCCCCTCATATGTGGTTCCCTTGTGTGTCATGAGAGCCAGTCCAGTTCCCAGGTAACATGTCCACGTCACTGCTCTCACAGGCACCAAGCGTGATGTGCATCTGTTACTTCTACCAGCCCATCACACCCCCTCCTGGTAACACAACCCTAATGTTAACTCTAGAGAGCCACCCCTTCCCCACACGCAGTCCCCGCAGTTCACATGCAGCTGCCTGGTCCCCAGCTCCAGGGATGGACGTGTGGGCTGGGTCTAGCCAATGAGAACGCAGCATTTTCCCAGCCACAGTGATTGGTTAGCAGTGGTCATGTGACTCTGGCTGGGGCCATTGACATTGATTCCCAGGGCTTCCAGTGCAAGTGGATGAGCACAGAGGAGCTCTTTCTGTTACAAATGCCAAGCTGAGTAGGTGTAAGCCGGGAGCTGACAGCCATCTTCCCACAGCATGGTGACAGCCTGATTGAGAGTGAAGCCAGCACAGAGGACAGCAGAGCCCAGAGAAGGAGAGACAGATCTCTAATGGTATCATTTTAGCACCTGGATCCAACTTTACCTGAAGCAGAAACCACCTCTGAAATTTTCAATGATCCAAGCCAATAAATTCCATTTTGTGCTTAAGCCAATTCAGCGTGAATCTGTCACTTGCCACCAAAATGTTCTGACTCATAGAGCAAGCATTAGTCAGTAGCTGGCTAATTAAGACATGTGAGGAGGCAGCCAGTAGGGGAGAAGGGTGGGGGGAGTGCTTGCCATAGAGAAGGCCCCGCCCCCCAACTTTCCAACTCTACTGAGGACAGAGCCTGTGCCAGCCCCACCACCATCTTTTCCAGCACTGTCCCATGGCAGATATAAACAACATTTCCACTAGAAAGTGGGGAGAGCACACACAACTCTGGGACAACCAAGGCTTTGTCCAGGAAAACCTATATCTTCCCAGATGGAAGGGTCCAGATCTGCTCTCTTCTGGGGGTGCCCAGCCCACTGTGAGCACCCTGCTTCCCCTCACTCTTTCAAGGCAAAAAATCAATCTGCAGTACGAGTCTCATCTTTGGAGGAAAAGGAAGACTTCCTTAGCCTTCTGTAAGGTGTGGAACATTTCCAGAGTGCAGGCTGCCTCCCACGTACATCCGTCCCCAGTCCTGCACCCAGCCTGCCTCCTGGATGCTGTGGACACTCTAAATGGTACGCAGGGGCCACAGAAGGAAACGGCTGCAGGAAAACCACCCCGTGGGGTGCAGCCCGGTTGTCCTGAGCCACGCTCCGGAGCATAAACGCAGCTGCAGATGCAAAGCACTGGGAAAGGCTTCATTAGTCTGACAAGTGTCAACTTCTTGGGTAGAGTGACAGCCTCTCGCACTCCTGGGATCTTTGACTGCAGACAGACAGTCTCTCCCCACTTCTGAGGGCCGGGGCTGGGGTTTGCTCAGCTCTCAGGCTGCAGTTTCACCGGATGCTCAAGAGAGGGTCTCAGGAGGAGCCGCCAGCATGTGGGTTTCCAAGAAGAGAGCCCAGGTCTGACTCCCAGCCCCTCTGTTCAGCTCATTCCTGTAGACATCGCCCTGCCAGAGAGTCCTAAATGTCCACCTTGCTGTGCACACCTGAGCCCCGACCTGCAGCCGGACATCTCTGCTGAGATCCTACAGACACTTCGAACTCAACACCTCCCACACCAAACTCTCTGCTCCCCACCTCCAGCTCCTGCCACGTTTCCTAGCCCAGTGAATGACACTTCTAATCACCCCCAAGTTTAAGTGTTTTCCCCGATTCCTCTCTCCTCCTCACCCAGAGATAATCAGTTGCCAACTGCTGACTTTCCTCCTAAATCTCTCATCCCACTGTGACTTCTCTGCCTGGCCTTCTCTAGCCTGAATTATTAATGTCTCAGCAGACTCCTAATGAGCGTCCCTGCCTCCACTCTCACTGGCTCCTAGCAATTCTCCACTCAGCAGCCACAATGGTTGTCCTGAAACACAAATCTAATCCCGTCCCTCCCCTGTGCAGAACCCCACGGTGGCAGTCCTCCCAGCAGAGCAAGTCTCAGTTCCCGCCTACCCCTGGAGTTTTCATGCACATAAACCAATAAATTCTCTTTTTTTGCATAAGCCATTTTACCACCAATTTTCTGTCCCATTTGAACCGCAAGTGTTCTAATGGGACGTCATTTGGAGCCTGTCTCCTACTTTCGATAACGATTCTAACTTCCTTTTTAAGGAAAAAAATATCCCCTCCTCCCTGTGAGTCTTTTTCCGAGGCCCAGTTTGTCCCTATGAATGGCTTTGTCATTTACTATTTGTCCTGCTCATTCACAAACGTATTACAAGTCGCTTCAAGGCGGAGGATTAAGTATGACAACGCTGCCTGGAGAGCCGGTGCTGGGACGTGGTCACAGCTTGCCTCACTTCTCATTTAGATTCATACCCACGTGTCTCATTTTTCAATGAAGCCGAAAGTTCCATGAGGTCAGAGCCATGTCCTATAAATTCAACAATGACTAAGTGCCTGAGGTGTCCTAGACACTGGCTAGAAGCTGGGAACACCGAGGATAATAAACAAGGTCACTGTCCCCTCCAAGGCAGACACGGAAGCAGATCCCTGCACAGATGAAAGTTCGTCTCGACAGGGTGATCTGAGTTGCGAGTAACCGGGAAACGCAACTTTAACTGGCTGCGGCAACACAGGGGACCTGTTCCACACAGATGGGAAGAGCAGGTAAGATCCAGCTTCTGCGCTGGATGCTCCAGAAGCTTCACAAGGCCACCGGTGACCACGTCCCAGCACTGCCCTCTCTGCACGGCCGCCCTGACCCTACCGGCTACACCTTCCCACATCCACGTCCCTGCGGATAGTGAGGGCGGGTCCAAACAAGATGCACCCTGATTGGATCTCCAAGGTCACATGCTTGTCCATGAACCAATGACTAGGCAGGAAAATGGACCGTGGCGATCCCTGTAAACCAATCAGGACCCACCATGGAGTGACGGGGTGGAGTCAGCTTTTCCCATGGCAGGTGGGCTGGGCAGGGGCAGGTGATTCACCTGAAGGAAGTTCGGGCAAGGGGGGAGGGGAGGAGGAATGGTTTGCTGGTGGCAAGCAGCCACTGTCTACCCTCGGAGATGAGAATGGCACCAGAGTCCCCCGAGCTGACGCCGGAAGCCTCTCCTGTGTCCCTCCCTGAGCTGCGGCCTGTGCTCGGTGTTCCTTCATGGTCACGATCGTGGCGTCGGCAGAAGCAGCACCTGATGTTTACGACGCACTTCCCGTCTCGTCTACCCAGTCCGAGGGAGCATGGTCACCGCCGTTTTGCAGATGAGGAAACTGAGGCCTGGAGAGCCAAAGTGACCTGCCCAAAGTTGTTGGCCTGAACTTGACGATCAAGGTGGCGCCCCGTTGTTTTTGGTTCCCTGGTGTCGGGCGGGGTCTAGGCACACCCCAGGGCGGACGGTCTTCAAGGTAGACAGAAGACAGACACCACCTCTCCTCTGTGTGTCACATTTGCCGTTAAAAGAATTCCGCATGCTTCACGGGGACTGCCTCCAGAGTCCTTTGCAAATTCCCAAATCGGCAATCCCTGCTACTGTATTTAATTTCCCTCTCAACTGCAGGAAAATGTAACAGAAAAACGTCACTGTCCACTTCAGGCTGCACGATGCTCTAAATGAACATTAATTCTGTCCCCAAAATAAGCTTGACAGCATACTCCATTGATTAGCATGAAAACACTGAACATTACTTTCTAGAATCTGCACCATCAACCTCAGCTGTTGACTTTCTCCAGAGGGGTGGGAGGGACGTGCTTCACCAACTGCATCCCTGCAGGGCAGGTGCCTGTGCATGGCTAAGCAGCCCACAGAAGCAGGGCTGGACAATGGCAGTGAGTCCGCAGAGCCAGGGGCAGCCCTCTGACTGGCCACGTGACCTTCTAACTTGCTTCCCTCGCGGGTACCTCTTCCTGCCCATGTGCTAGAGACACAAGCTTGCAGCTCTGGACTTGCACAGTCTCAGCTTCCGCAGCCTTGTCTCCTCCGGGGACAAGAACTCTGAGGAGCCCCTTTTCCCACAGTGAGTCCCTTCCTCTGACAGGAGGGGCCAGGAGCAGGCAGGGGCAGTGTGGGAGAGCATGAGGAGGTTACATGGGGGTGTCTCCACCCGACAGAACAGGACACTTTGCACTGGAAGCTCATCGAAGCCCTGGATCGGGAGTTCCGCTTGCTGGCCTGGCTCTCCTCTGTCTGGCCCTGGTGAATGAGTTGCCTCTGCCGGAAGCAGTTGCCCCACTTTCTGCTGAACTCCTGGAGCCCCTCTCATCAGCCCTGCTCCTGGAGCTTTGATTTCCTGCTCTCACCACCTTTACTCCTTTAAGATTCATCTCCAATTCTCCTTTGCTGTACAGAGGCTACTGGGAGAAGCCACTCAGCAAGGCTGATAAATAAATGCAGCACCCACATGACTTGGGATACTGGTAGCATCCAGCACATGGCCACGGTTATTATGACCTCATGTACATTTTTTAATAGCTCCAGGCCTCAGTTTCCTCATCTGTTACTGAGGATAACAATAACACATGATCTCATAGGATGAGACTTAAATGAGCTGTTGTAGGAAAAACACTTAAAACAGTGCCTGGCGCATAGGAAAGACTCAGTAAATGTTGGCCATTAAATAAATATTGAAATAATTGAATAACAGAGAGGCGGCGTGGCATGGTGGAAACGTGGTCTGTAATTTCACATTGTCCATGCCCAGGTCTTACTGGTCATTATCTCTTAGCAGAAAAGTTCCCCACCCTCTCTGAGCCTTAGTTCCTTTTTCTCCAAATGGGGATGGTGATTGTAGGGCTTTGCGGGGTTGGTGGGAGGGTTTGTGAACTGTGAATCCCTCGCTGTGCAAAAACCCGTGAGCACAGCAGGCCTGACTGCGAGCCTTGCAGGGTCCTGCTCACATGGTGGCTCTTGGTGGCATCTGGGAAGGTGGATTTCAGGAGGGTTCCCACCATTTCCCGACAATAGTATCTCACTGTGACTGAACTGTTTGCACAAACGTGGTTTATGCTGGACACCCGCTTTCCTTCTGGGAATTTTGGCACATACCAGGCTAAGGGTGCCTATGAGACCAGCTCCCAATAAAAACCCTGGACACTGAGTCCGGAAGGGGCCTCCCTGGTAAACAGCATTTCATACGTGTTGTCACAATTCATTGCTGAGGAAATTATGTGCGTCTGTGTGACTCTGCCGAGAGAGGGCTCTGCAAGCTTGCGCCTGGTTTCCTCTGGGCTTCACTCCTGGTGCCTCTTCTCTTTGCTGATTTTGCTCCGTATCCTTTCACTGTAGTAAGTCATGACCATGAGCACAGCTCTGCACTAAGCCCTCCTAGAAAATCACTGAACCTGGGGGGATCTTATGAACCCCTAACACAGTCACCTATGTCGTACTGGCGCCAAGGTTAGTCCTCGGTAAGTAGAAACCTCAAATCGAAGTGTCCGTGGTAGTCGTTGGTTCATCATCCTTACTTGTAAGACTCAAATAAGGGATATCTCTCTCTAAAAGTAACTCAATTTCCTCTTTTTTTTAAAAAAAAAAGTTCAAAAAGATATTTACTTGCATGGACCTAGTACCTAAGAGCACAAAGATATGCAAGTGTGAGAGTATTCATAGCCTCGTGGCATTTTTTTAAATCTCAAATGCTAAAGAAAATTCTATCAGCTTTGTCTTTTCTCTATTCTTCTGCCCTGCAAGAAGGAGTCTTCTCTGATTGACTGCAGGGCCTTTTCCTTACTGACTGAGACAGTCGATAAGGGAGACCAGATGGAGAAGGACTGATGGGAGTCATGGTAGAAAGCAGACAGCTACGAAGGGGAGAGAGGAGTAGATGTGGGGGAATAAGGGAGGGAATCAAAGATCAAAGAGGCTGAATTTGAGATAGGCTTTTATTATTTGTTTGCTTCATTTTGTTTAAATGTGGGAATGAGGAAGAGAAAATAACTTCATGGCAGTATGGAAGAAAGAAGAATTGGGAAAGAACTCTTCTTACAAAGAGGTTTTGACATGAATTATGAATGGGTTTCCCCTCGGGTATGCTATTCAGAAGACTCCAACAAAGATTTGAATTACTCTAAATTGGTTTGGGGTCACTAAACTAATTTTTTCTACACTGATTACGTACCAAGCTGGACTACGAGGGAAGTAGGCTTTATATGGGTTACACAAGCCATAGTGATGCCACAGCTATCAGTCACATTTTTCTGTCTCTCTCTCTCTCATTCTTTTTGTCACACACACACACACACACACACACACACACACACACACACACACACACATACACATGCGCATGCGCGACAGGATATTTCAGAATCTGCCAATGGCATTTACTGTCACTGATTAGTTTTCTCGGCTCAGCCAGATTTACTCTCAATCTGCCCCATTTGAAAGTTTTCTCCCCTCTGATCAATACAGCTTACAATTACTCATGGAGGGTCTTCAGGGATTCTGAGCAAAGACAGGGGAGCTAGAGGAACAAGGCTCCCCTCACACCCAGACTCAGATACCAGGCAGGTTCAATGGTGTCAAGTTCAGTGATGGCCAGGTCAGCAGTGTGCCCCGTGTACAGCACCATGCTCTCCTTGCCTGAGGCTCCCAAATGGTCCCCACTTCTCAACTGTACTAAGCCCTCGTCTCTGACAGTTTAGGCTTTTCACATCTCTGAATTTCAAAACATGCAAGTACAAGATCAAAATTCCCTAAGGGAAAAGAACCTGAAATAGACTTTGAGAGGACAAACATCTGACATTAGATCCTGGAATAAAAGGCAAAGTAGTAACATATGCACAACATCAGCCCTTAAGAACTCCTGAGTTTAGAAAAGAAAGAAGATCAAACTCTCCAAAGGAGACTGCCAGATTTATCTTCAAGGCAGGATGTAATTTATGCAAATAAAAGGTATAAAATGTTACTGGAACAGGCACTTCACAAAGGAAAGATTCAAAACGGCTATAAACATATGAAAAACTGTTCACTTCATTACTTTTCAGGGAAATGCAAATTAAAACCATAAAATGATACCATAAAACACAACCACCTGAAAGGTCAGGCGTTGGCAAGAAAGTGGAGCAACTAGAATACCCTACACTGCCGGTCATGGGAGAGAGATTAAATTGGTACAACCACTTTGCAAAACTCTTTGGCAGGATCTTCTAAAGCTGATCGTATGTATAAGTTTTGACCCAGCAATTCCATTCCTTGGAACATACCCAACAGAAACGTGGACATATGTTCACCAAACACCCGAACAAGAATGTTCACAGCAGTGCTATTCATAAATAGCCCAACCTAAAACCTACCTCCAAGCTCATCAAGAGTAGATGAATAACCCCATAATACTCTGAAATAAAAAATTTTGAAAATACTAAAAAAAAAAAAAAAAAAAGAGTAGTTGAACAAATAGTGATCTATTCACACATTGGGAACACTCTACACCAGGGGTTGGCCAAATATGGTCTTGTTTTTGTTATCCAGGCTGCCCATTTTTGTAAATAAAGTTTTATGAGAACACAGCCCCATCCATTGGTTTAAATATTGTCTGTGGCTGCTTTCATGCTGTAACAGCACAGTTGAGCTGTGACAGATCAAACGGCCTGTGAGGCTGCAAACATCTCACAGCGCCCTTTACAGAAAAGGTTTGCTGTCCCTGCTTTACAGCCCTGAGAGCAAACAATGGACACCTACCCATGATGATGAGGATGTATCTTACAGTGTTGAATGGAAGAATCTGGTCACAAGAGAGCACAAATTATTTGATTCCATTTTCATGAAGTTAAAAGTAGGCAAAAATAACGCATGGTGTGGGTGTGAGAAGTGAGGGTGGACACCACCCCGGGAGGCAGAGTGACTGGAAAGGGACCTAAAGGTTCATGGGGAACTGGTTGTGTTCTGTTTCCAGATCCTTCTGCACATGACATGGATGCATGCTCTTGGTGAGAATTCACTGAGTTGTGTACTTATGCCATGCAAATTTGCTCTATGTATATTTCTGTGGAAAGTCTTTTAAAAATGTTACCGGAGCTCCCTGCACCCCATCACAAAACTCCAAGCCGCTTACCCCGCTGCCTCATTTGTGTCTGCCTCCACACGGGTTGCCGGTTCCCTGAGATGCACTCCTCCTGCTCCCTGTGATAGAATCATGCAAACTCCGTCAAATCTCAGTTCAGCTGTCATCTCCTCTTCCAGGGCACCTTCCCACCACAGCCCAGGGCTCACAGGCAATCCAGGGGAGCAGGGAGGGAGACCCCCAAGGGGGTGACACTGGATCTTAAGTGAATTTGGAGAAATAAAAGTGTGACCGGTTGAATCTTGAGTGTTTGTCACACAGGAGAGGCCAGGTTGGCCACCCTGGGGGAGTTCCCAAAAACCGTTTGTTGTTTAGTCTAATCCAGGTTAAGCCATCTGTGGGGGGCAGCTTGGTTTGGTGGAAGGAACATGGGGCAAACCTGGAAAAAAGAACTGTGTAGCAGCCAGGACGCAGTGCAGTTCAAGGGACTATGCTAATTGGCTTGAGCAAAGTGAGGAGTTCATCACCGACTCGCATAACTGAGAAATGGAGAGGGAGGCGTTGGCTTCAGGTAGGGCTGGATCCAGGGCTGCAACCGACGTCACCAGGCAAATGAGAACTCGGTCCTTTTTCTCTTTGGCTCTGTCTTCTCTGCAGGTTTCATTCTCTGACGGGTTGTCTAGCTGGGTAACCCCAGAAGCTCCAGGCTTACCTCTTTAAGTCCAATGGAAAGAATGAGTTTCTTTTTCCTAACAGTCCAAGAGAAGCGGCAGAACGAGGTCTCCTTTGCCCAGCTTGGGTCACATGCTAACCCCTGACTGAATCTTTGTAATTGGGATGGAACGTGGTCCAGGCCCGAGTCAGGCCTTGCCCTGGCACAGTGATGAGAAGGATCAGCCTCATCCAAGCCCTACAGGGCCTGAGAGTGGGGGGCGAGGGAGCCCCCAGGATGGTGTAAAAGAGATACCTGGTCTTCCTTCTGTGTCTTGGCATACACCTCCTCAAGCCCTTGGAATCTCCAAAGTGATAAGTGGCACGGTATGCTAATGATTTGACACATGGCTAGGGGCTCCCGGACAGCCTTGGGAGGGGGGCTGGTTGCCAGGAAACCAACCAGGTTATTAGACGGTTGGCACTTTCTGGCCCACAACCTGGACATCTGGGGCGGGCAGAGAGGTTGAATGTTGAGTTGATCACCAACGGCCAAGGGGGTAATCAATCATGCCTAAATAACAAATCTTCCATAAAAACCCAAGAGAAGTGGATTTGAGGAGCTTCTGGATGACTGGACATGTGGAGGCTCCTGGAGGGTGGCTCCTGGGGAGGGCATGGGGGCTCTGTGCCCCTTCCCCCATACCTTCTACGTATCTCTTCACCTGTATCCTTTCTAATATCCTTTATAATAAACTGATAAACAGAAGCATTTTCCCGAGTCCTGTAAATTGCTCTACCAAATTATTAATAATTGAACCCGAGAAGGGGGTGTGGGAACCCCTGGTTTATAGCCAGTGGGTCAGACGCACACGTACCACAACCTGGGGCTTGTGATTGGCGTCTGAAGTGGGGGCTGGTCTTGGGGACTGAGCCCTCCAGCTGTGGAATCTGACGTTACCTCCAGGTAGACAGTATCTGAGTTGAATGGGTTTAGAGGACACCCGGCTGGTATCCACTGCAGAGCTGATTGCTTTCTTGTTGTGCCAGGAGAAACGCCCACACATTGGGTGTCAGAAGCCTTTTGTGTCATGAGAGTAGAGGAGAAACTGAGTTTGTTTTTTCCTATATCCTCAGGTGTCGTTACCGGCATGGCAAGAATGGGAGGTTGGGAGGGTCAAGGCTACAGCTCCACCTTGCAACGACTTAACTGTGACCTTCAAGAATGTAGTTCCTGATCTGTACAAGGGTGAGAGTGTCCCCACGCACAGAGATATTGCTAGATTGTGCGTATCACCTGGGGGCCGGGGGCCTGGCCTAAGTGGGTGCCTGGTAAACAGTGGAGCCCTCTGAACCACCCAGCTGTTCAGGAAGGAAAAAGTCCCCTCTCTGTGCCCAGGACCAGGGGACGAGGATCAGGAATGTGGACCGCCCCGCTGTGGGTGCACGGCCCCGTCAATCACAGCCACTGTATCTGACAGACCCCAGAGGAGAATCATTATCATTTTTTAATCACACAGTGGAAACAAACAAGAATCAGGGCTCAGATTAATGCCGCACACAAGCGAACACATTTTGTGATTTGCAAGTCAAATGCGGAGCTTCAGACCACACTCTCGCCCCAGTAAGAAGTCACATCCTCAGGGTTAGGTGGGACGGGCAAGGTGAGGGGGACATCTGGCTCTGTACACAATTAGTGTGACCTCCAGCACGATGCTGAACTACCAGGGGACCCAGTTTTCTCACCTGCAAGAGGAATCAATGCTGTTGTGAAGATTACAGGCATGAGCTAAATCATCTGGGTTCAGCTGCTGGAACAAAGAGCTGCTCTACATACTCTAGAGAGAAAAGGATTTAGCACGGGGCATTAGCTGTTCACAAAAACCACTGGAAATTCACGAGGAGCAGTTTCTGGGCTGGGTCTCCAGAAAAACATGGCAGAACTGGTGCCCCAGGAAGCTGGGACATCTGCCTCCAGCAGGAAAGCGGAGACCCAGAGGCTGCTGGATTGTAGCTTCAAGAACACGCAGAAAAAGCTGTGACCTGGAATCAAGAAGCCCTCACCGATGCAAAGACCCCTGGACTCCCGCAAGGCTGATGCTGGGCACCGACATGCAGGATGGAAAACCCGGAAGCAGCAGGAGGAAGACCCTGGCCTCACCACCCTTCCGATCTCAACTGGAGGAGTAGAACTGCATCCCGAATGCTTGGGTGCAAAGGAATGGGGGAAATAACTTTTTCCCCCATCTCTTTCTAGCTTCTGCTGTACAAGAAGATGTAGAAGGAGGTTCAGCCAGAGGGTGACAGCTGAGAAAAAGGCACTGTAGAGTTTGGACATCCAGCAGCCAGTCCTGGGGGCAGCTGGATTCATGTGGCCCAGTGGCCCCCCGCTCAAGCCGGCCCCGAGAGCTCTGAAGGGTCGTGGTCACTGGGCCCATCGCCCTGCCCCAGCCCCACCAGATCTAGCAGTCACCCCACCACTGCCCGCTCTGTGGAGCCTTCCCGGTTCCCAGCCTCAGGCGTGGAGGGAAGATGGACTTCGATGCCACTCAGGTGCGTTGGAGTCACACAGCACCCAGCCCCCACTCAGGAGCAGTGAGACCCGGGGCAAGGGGCTTAATCTCTCTCAGCCACACTTTCTTCCTCTTATAAGAGGGATAAAAATAGTCTCTCCACACAGAGCTGATGTGACAATCCGTCATGTCTGTGTGTGTAAAACACTGAGCACAGTGCCTGACACGTGGCAAGAGCCCAGCCGATGTCCGCAGACAGCACGACAGATCCCCCCAATAACGACCGCTCACATGGGTTTAAGACCTCTGGGAAGACATCAGGACCCTCCCTGGAAGGCCATCATGGCGGATGCCACTGGGCACGGACACTACAGCCATCTCCCCTCTTCCTTCCGCATCGGCAGAGCTGCCCCCTGCTGGGGAAGCAGAGAATGGCAGACACTGGGATTTCTTGCAGTGAAGCTGGGACCTGCGACCCATCCTGGCCAACAGAAACTGGAGGGGCATCTTCTGGGTGATTGGGGGAAATCCTTTCCTCCCTGAAGAGTGAGTTGCATCCAGAGAGCATTTTCCTCCCCTTCTCTCCTATTTTGGACCACTGGTTCTCAGACGGGGCCAATGTTGTCCCCAAGGAGACATTTGGCAATGTCTGCAGACATTTTTGGTTGTCGCAACTTGGAGTGAGCGGACAGGGAGAGGGGAGTGTTGCTGGTATCTGGCGAGCAGAGGCCGGGGACGCTGCTAAAAATCCTATGGTGCACAGGACAGTCCCTAGCAAAAGGGCCGTCCAGCCCCAGACCTCCTCAGTGCTCCGGGTGCAGCTGTGTGGAGGTATGACAGCTGCGCCCGTGACCCTATTTGGGGACCTGAGGAGAAGGTGGGGAGAATCTCAGAGCTGACCGTGTCCTGATGTGACCGAGTCGCTGAGTGATGTGGGAACCAGGTGCTTCAGGCTTCTTACTCAGAAACAAAACCAAACTCCCATTATCGAAATCACCTTTAATCAGGTATGTGCAGCCCCAAATATCCCGATACCCCTATTTTAGCCCAAGACCTTCCTGGCACTGGGTTCTGTGGGACGCCCCTGTATCCTTAAAATCCATGTCACTTTCATTGGAGAGAAACTGAGTGGTTTCTGTTCGTACGATCTCTGCGATGCCAAAGAGTCTAGGAAGACTCACGTATTGGGCATCTATCTTTCAAGAGGACACAAAACATTTTCCTTACATTTTCCATTTGCTCTTTTCAAAGCTCTATGAAGAAACCATTCTTACCCATTTGTGATATTTCCTTTCAGATGACGGGAACTCAGTTAGGAGGCTACTCCTGGCCTCTCTCCAATCCTTCATCACTCTACCCTGGGGAGAAGAATCTCTGATTGCAAATTTTGGAAAAATGAAGAGAGGGTGGTTGGCTCGCCCATCTTTTGCTATTTGGAGTGTCAGCCTGCCCACAGGAGGCCACGGTTCCTCTGTCCCCCCACGCAGTGGCTCTCACAGAACCACTCTCGCTGCAGTGCTGTGGGGCGGGACGGAGGCCAGCCCCAGCCAGCACCACCTCGACTGAGTGATCAGTTCTGCCCAATGCTGGGGTTTAGCACTAGGAAGTCTAACTGACTCTCATCTGGGCTACAACTTCCAATTTAGCATCTACCAGTGAGAAGAAACACAGTACCAAGGGTTAGAGTATTGTTTCTAGAGCCACAGAGTTAAAATTCAGACTGGTCACTTCCCCACTGTGTGGCCTTGGCAAGTTCACTCAACTTCTTGTGACTCAGCTTCTCCATCCGTCCAATGGGGACAATAATAGTCGCCGCCCGCCAGGGTTGCTGGGAGGATGCAATGTGTTAACACACGAAGCGCTGAGATCAATGCCTGGCACAGAAATAACTGCTCTCTGTGCGGAGCTGGTACAGTATTCTGGTCCCCATCTGTTACTCTTGTTCTCAATTTTTAATTTGTTTAGACAAGCACTGCCCAGGAGGATGTTCTGCGACGATGGAACGTTCTGTCTCTGGGCTGCACGACAGGGCAGCTAATAGCCTCATGAGCTTATTGAGTACTTGGAATGTGGCGAGTGACAGGGAGGAACTGAATTTTAAAATTGGTTTCCTTTTAATTAGTTAAAATTTACATTTAAATAACCACATGCTGGTGACCACATCAGACAGAGCAGAAGGGAAGACAATAATTGGAGTTACTCAAAGACCCCAGCAGAAGGAATTCTTGCTGCAAATCCTGTGCAGCCACAAGGCTCGAAACAAGGGAAGGGGAACTGGCATTTATAGACCAGGTGCCGCCCGCCAGCTCTGGGCCGGGCGCTTGGTGACATCTGACCCCTCCGTCTATGGAGAGGTGGGTTTTATAGACAAAGATGCTGAGGTTCACGCAGGAGCAAGGCCACTTCAGGGCCCCATTAGTGACTACAGCATCGTGATCATGGCACTAGACACTGGCGCCCACTCCAGTGGGTTACTAACATGGGCCACCTAAATGTGGCCATGCTTTTATAAGCTGTTACTCAGAGCACCGCAGTTAAGCATGTGAGCTCTGGGGTCAGACTGCCTGGGTTCAAATCCCAGCTATGCCATTACCTGCTGTGTGACTGTGGGCAAGTGACTTGCCCTCTTCTGTGCTTTATTTGCTAAATCCATTACATGGATCATTTACCTCTCACAACTCTCTGATTAGGGAGAATTGTTACTCCCAGCAAAGTCTCCTAACGTGCCTGAGCTCACACACCTGGTCAGTAGCAGGGCTGGACTTTGGAGTCAGGCTCTCTGGACTTGGAATCCAAGTTTGTGGCTGCTGCACCACACTGCCTCAGATGCAGGTCCCTGCCAGTTCTCAAGTGGCTGCTCCTTCCTGTCCTGGTATCCCCAGGAATTCTCACATGGTTGAATGTTGAGTTGATCACCAATGGCCAAGGAGATAATCAATCATGCCTACATAACAAATCTTCCATAAAAACCCAAGAGAAGTGGATTCGGGGAGCTTCTGGATGGCTGAACACATGGGGGCTCCTGGAGGGTGGCACCTGGGGAGGGCATGGGAGCTCTGTACCCTCCCTGAGAAAGCTCAGGTTTGATTT
Organism: Lemur catta; assembly: GCF_020740605.2. NCBI lineage: Eukaryota > Metazoa > Chordata > Mammalia > Primates > Lemuridae > Lemur > Lemur catta. Next base: position 42,245,219 of record NC_059144.1, on the reverse strand, counting down.
TTTTAAATGAATCCATGTGCACAGCAAGCCGGGGCTCTAGCACCATGCTGACAGGGAGGGCGTCCACCGAGTCACTCCCTGACAAGAGTAAATTTCTACAAGTATGGGGAGAGGTGGGATTTACTGATTTTTTTCCCTCAGAATGAGGACTATAAGTGGTCCTGACCTCCGAGTGCTCACATCTATCCTCATGATGCCGGGCCACGCCCCACTACAGTTTAGAGATTCCCAAGGGCGTCCGTCCCTCCGCTGGCACATCTCGTCCAGGGGTCACGCCTTCCCTGCTCTGTGGCTGGGGGACCAGGAAAGGCAACCCCACCCCCAGTGTCTGCACTGAAGAACAGGGGAGGCGAGGGGAGGGACAGGATGGAGCAATGCTTGGCCCCAAGGGGTCTCATGGTGGCATTTCAGGCAGCAGCCGTATACCAACTTGGCAGCACAAAAGGTTCTGGAATGTTCTTCCACTCCCCCAGTATAACTGACTTCTCTTTAGAGGATTGGCAATCCTTAGACTTTTTTTTCTTTTTCATATTAAGAAAATTTGATACTCTCCACAATTTACAAAATAGTATTAAAAAACCCTCTTCCAGAAGCCGTTCCCAACCTCTGAGCAGGCAGCTCATTCATCTTTATTATGCATGTTCCAGAAAAAGTTGGCAGTGAGATCATTCAAGGTCCCCCCAAGACTCCTCGAGAAGATCCCAACATTGCAACAGGATGAGCTCGAGTCTCCCTCCCACCTGCAGGGGACAGGGGTTGGAAGGGGATGAAAGCGAAGCCCCCGGACCTTCATACAGCCAGGGGGACCCTGCAGAAGCCGGGTCAGGTCATGTGCCTCCTCTGCTCAGGGGCCGACGGTGACTCCCCAGTACACCTGGGACAAAGCCCAGCTCCTCACCGGGGCCTGCAAGGCCTCGCATGGCCTGGCCCTGCCTGCTCCCAAAGGCCCCAGGGAGCCCAGGAGAGACAGGGCTGCTGAACAGCACTGGCAGGGACTGCCAGGAGCATCCTCTGGGCTGTCAGTCGCATTAACCATTCTGTGCAAACAATCTCCAACAGGATCAAAGCCACCCTGGCTCGCAGACGCCAGCAGAAATGCTGCATGACCAACGAGCTAGATTAGACTTATAAATAATGTGTTGGTTTGGTCGGCCTGTGCTGGGCTGGGAATAGGATTTTAGAAGCGTGGCTAGACACAGGGCAGATTTCAAGATTAGGGGCAGCAATTCCAGGATACTCGAGCTGAGAGATACCACACGGCTTAAACAGTTTATAAGCAAAGGTGCAAAAACTGGAACCCAAGTCTATCTGATTTCAAAACTTGCACCCCTTCCACTCAGCGAAGCTGCTGCAAGCCTGGTTCTCCTGGGATATGAGGACCTGGTCCCTCTGTCTCATGCTGTCAATGCAAACGCCCCAGACAAGCAAAAAAGCTGCAAACAACCACAAGTAATTGGTGCTAAACGAGGGCACGCAAGCTGGGTATGGATTAGATCAGGGATGGCAGATAGATTCAACTTGCGTGACAATTCCAGGCTCTTGGGAGTCGCTGTACCAAGACTTCAGAATCTTCTCCTGACTCTTAGTAGAGACTTCTGTGGTTGATGAACAAAGTCTCCCTCGGGTATGAGAAGGGAAGCAAATCACAAAACATGTTTCCTACCCATTCCATCATTCAGCAAATGTTGAGGACCTCCTATGTGCCAGGCACCGGGGACCCAATACCTGGGTATTGGATTTCCAGCCTCCAGCCCTGTGAGAAATACATTTCTGTGTGCCAGTCCCCTGTCTGGGTGCCTCGATATGGCAGCCTGAGACTCTACAGCCAGCAAAGGCCTCTCCCAGGAGACGATGCTGGAGTTGAAGACAAGAACGCCCCAGCCCCCTAGAAATCTCTGGGAAGAGTATTCTAGGCTCAGGAAATGGTGACAGCAGAAGCCCGAGGGGGGACAGGCAGAGAAAGAACTTGGTGCAGGTGGCTCACGGCGAAGGAGGGGACAGAGGGGACCGAGGGCACAGGGTGGGCAGAGTCAGAGCCCAGCACGTGTGCAAAGCAGTGAGCTCCCTTTGCCGCTCCTGTTACAACATATTGTACATCACTTTGGTTAAAGCCTCATCTTGGGAATGTTCTCCAGGATGCCTTTAGGAAGGTCTAGCTTCCTGGAATCTGCTTTTAGCACCTTTCACTTTGAATCTGTCAACCCTGGTGCAAGCCAAATGCATCGGGACAGCCATGTTTCCTGAGACCGGCTGCCGAGTCACTGCCGCAGAGGGCCCCAGGGCCTCCAGGAACTGAGGTCCTCAAATGAGGACAGTCACAGGTATTTTTAACATCACCTGTCCTGGGGACTAGAAAGAGATTTCGAGGGGTGGAAAGGAGAGTCTGAGAGCTGGAAGAACGATGCTGGTCAGAGCTGTGACAGGGGTCGAGAGTATGGCAGCTTTGCCAGGTGCCCGTGCCCCGGACTCCCATGGGGCTAGAGGGACAGCAGAGGGCGCAGCAAACCCTGGACCCCAGAGAGGACTGCTCCGCTGCCGTACAGTTTTAGATATTCAACAAATAAAATTATATCAGCAAGGATAGAGAAAAACCCTAAAATTGAATAAAAACAAAACCAAAGGAACCTAACCGAATTTCAAAGGAATTACAAACCATGTAGACAACTTACTAACCCAAACAACTTCCACACTCAGTACTTGGGCTACCAACCCTCAGTCTGATGACAGAAAAAGAGCTGCAATGGAATCTTGAATTCTGTTTGGTAGACTTACCGTTGCAGTGGTTGCAGTATAACAATTCTGAAATTATTTTGTGTGTTACAGGATTAAACAAAGGAATAAATGTTTTGATTGTGCTGAGAGCTGGGTTTCCACCATGGGGGATACCAGTTTGGACTGTGGAAAGGGAAGAGCGAGCCCTGTGCTGTCAGGTTGGAATTAAACATACCAGTGTAAGCTCACGTTATATTATGCACACACACACACACACACACGCACACACACGCACGCTCTGCTCACTGAGAGGCCAAGATGCACTGACACCCTAGCAGCAATGAGCATGCCTAGCGCCACCTTAGTTCCTGACACCATTTCCCACCAAAAGGAACCAGGGCTCCTTGAGAAACAGCCGATTCCCCGGGCTGTGCAGGGAAGTTACAATGTGAGCCTGAAACATCTTGCTGTGCAGAAAGTGCTCACAAAATAATGGGGTCCCATCAGAAGGACACAGATGGCAGACAGGGCTGGTTCATTCCACTGTCAGTGCCCGGGCAAGACCATCAGGCCAGTCTTGTGACCAAGACTCCCCAGGGCCTGTGGGACCCTATTTTTTTCCCAAACTTCATTCTCCAGTCTTTCCTGCCATCCTCTGAGCACCTCCAGATGTTCGCATTCAGAAAAATTTCCGTCACCAAAGGGTCCTGTGGGACACACTCAGTCTCCTTTCCTCTGTTCAGAAACTCTTGTAGTCTTAGCAAGAGAAGCACAGAAGTGCCCAGTGAGAACGTCCCTGGCATTCCCAGGCCAACATCTCTCCTCTGTCCCCACATTGGGAGGATTAAGTGGACCACATTCCTGAAGAGTCTGGAGGAACAAGCTCTTTAGGAACCACTTCCCAGCTCCCAGGAGCCAACGCCAGCAGCCCCACCCTGCAGCACCACTCAGGTGCACTCCGGGGAGGGAATGTTCCATGGTATTTCCATAGGTGCTGGTTTCTATTAGCAAGAATGGGGTTTAATTTGCCCAGGGGACTCCAAACACCATGTGCACCTCTCTCCAACTGGTTTCACTGCAATCAGGAGGCAGGCAAAGTTTTAGACTCTCATCCCCCAGATTGCTTGTAAAACACTAGAAAAGATGGGCGCATTCGTGATGCTGAGTGCAAACATCGCTTCCGGCTCAGGGTCCAGAGATGAAGCAGGTGGCGTGTGTCCTCCTGGCTTCCCCACGGATTGTGTGGGTGATGGGGGCAAGCCCCTGTCCTCCCTCTGCTTCTGTGCCTCATCCAGAAAACAGGAGAGGCCACGTCTGCCCAACCCGCTGTAGAAGCAAACGCAGTAATAAGCGCAGCGCACGTTCCAGAAGCAGCAGGCGCTGAAACAGCAGGGAGGATGCACACACGCGTGTGCATTTCCCCGCTTGCTCTCGCCGAGTCCCCCAGCACCTAGGAGGCAGGCGCATCCTGGGGAGGCAGTGGGCTGCCCTGACGGGTTTCCGTGAGGTGCAGAGGCGCAGCTCGGAGCTCACACCTAAGAGGACGCGCCACAGGCCCTGTCTGCAGGCGGCTGTTTTTCTGCTCGAGTGTGTCGAACACTAAGTGGACACTCAGGGCCATGTGCCCTGCACACGTTAGCTGGTCACTCATCACAACTCCACAAACTGGATTCGTAATCCCACCTCAACGACATGAGACAGAGACTTGAAAGAGTAAAGCACTTTGCCCAAGGTCAGGGGACCGTGAACCATCAGAGCCAGGAGTTGACTCCAGGCCTGTGTCCAGAGGCCCCGCCTCTCCTCCTGTCGTGGGCTGAGTGGTGGCCCCCGAAGCACACACCTGTGCTCTAATCTCTGAAACCGCGCATGGTACTTTTCCATGGCAGAAGAGTGACTCTTACCTTATAGGGCAAACGATGGGATTAAATCAAGGCTCCCCAGAGGCAGCAGGTCTCCTGGGCTACCCAGGTGGGCCCTAAGTGAAGTCACATGTGTCCTTACAAGAGCGGCCCAGGGAGCCTTGAGAGACAGACACAGAGGACAAACAGAAGAGGAGGCGGCCGCGTGGAGACGGAGGCAGAGCCTGGAGTGACATGGCTGCAGCCGAGGGATGCCTGGAGCCGCCGGGAGCCGGAAAGGATTCTCCGCCAGCGCCTTCAGAGCGAGCACAGCCCTGCCGACACCTCGAGTTCAGGCTTCCGGCCCCCAGAACCGGAAGAATGAATTGCTGTGGTTTGAAGCCATCCAGTTTCAGCAGTTTGTCACGGCAGCCCTGCGACACTTATACACGCCATGCCGTCCACTTTCCAGTGGTGTGTGGCAGTCCCAGGGCCAGCTGCGTGGCAGGTGCCAGCACTCTGGGGGTCACACGAGCCATGCCCAGCACAGATGCTGCTGTGTCTTTCGCCCTCGGGTCTGCAGGGGGACAGGGACTGGCTCGGAGGCCTGGGAAGGGAGGCGCTGGTCCCACACCATTAGGTTTTAACACCCTCGCCAGCCCTCTGCCCTCAGCCTGTCGGCAAAGATTACCGAGGACAGCCGTGATGCGCAGTGCCCTGGGAGCCATCAAAGCGGCCGGCGTGAACCCAGAACCTGTAGCGCCAGGGGAGGAGATGACAGAGGCAGGTGGGGACAGCGGTGAGATGGAGGGCACACGTCCCATCCAAGAGGGCGCGGAGATGCCCTGTGGCCTGTCGTAGCCGGGTGGGAACCGGGCCCAGTGTGGCCAGAGCTCTCTAGGTTTGCAAAGCCAGAAGGAACTTCTTCATGTGACATCTGCCCATTTTAAACACTGACGATGAACTTACAGCTTTCCAAAACACCTTACAGGCCTAACCAAACCCTCCTGCACGCCACGTGGCCATCGGCTTCCTCCCTGGATGAGACCAGCTCCCCAAGGCCCTGCCTCTGCCTCCCAGGGGAGGGACACTTTCACCAGCGATGACTTCGAGCTGTTTGTTTAAACCGAGTTTCATTCCCTCGTACCACGGGGCTCCCTTTGCCTTCCCAACACCCCAAAGTCATGGGAGGTGGGGGAGGGGCTGTAAAGGGATTCGAATAGAACCTCCTTCCCCATGTCATAACCTATGTCACACACATGCAGGGGACCCACCAATCCTCACACTGCAGGTGACTCACCAGAGATGAACATAAAGGAGGTCCAGTGACCAAACCAGCAGGGATTAAGAGGCGTCACAAAGGTTTGCAACGCAGGCCACGTGGTCTGCCTGCTGCCCCTGCCTGCCACACCCGCAAGGGAACGGACTCTGAGAACTTCCTTTGGGCCCCAGAGCCACCGGGAAAGCTGGCTGCCGTGGCCAAGTGTGTGGGCTCAGATGGCCAACACAGGGCCATAGGGACGTGTGTGCACATGTGTGTATCTATGTGCATGAGTGCCATGTGTGCACGTGACAAAGTGACACACAGAGCAGAGAGTTGGAGACAGTGGCAAAGAGGCAAGTGCAATTCTCCACACAGCTAGCACTTTTCTTCTTGTCTTGCTTTACAAAACAATAGCAGAATTTGGCCCAGAGACATGTTCTGTTTGGGCTACACGCTGTTTTTTCCAATAACAACTTCTTAATAACAGAATCCATAATACCAACTAGAATGTATTGCGTTCTTACTGTGGCCTGGGCACTGTTCTAAACTTCTGACATGTTTTCCCTTCTAAGTCTTAAAGCTATCGTATCAGTTATAGGCTGTTGATGTCTATTAGAACACGAGTACTTTTAAAAAAGATTTCTTATACAGAATTCCCTTCTCTCTTGCCCAGACTTGTGCCTGAAATATGGTAGGTGATCCACAAACGTTCAGTGAATGAATGAATTGGGCATTCTGGAGGGACAGGCAGATCAATCACACAAATCAAGGATCATTCCCAGCCTTAGGGGGGCTGTGGCACAATTTAGGGATGGAATGTATTCTGCGGTGGGATGGTGTTGGGAAAGGCTGTCTTGGTAAGGAGGGTTTAATTCTGAAAGACAGATCGCAGGGGGCAGGGGAAGAAGTGGATGTCGATGTTGTAAGCAACAGCCAGGACAGCATGGGTAAAGGCTGGGGAGAAAATCTGGAAACTTTGAGAAACCTATGCTGCCTGATGCACAAGAGTGAAAGGAGAATAGGACAAGGTGAGACCAGAGAAATTTAGACCTAAAATATTGCATTCATTTCCTAGGGCTGTCGTAACAAACGAGAAATGTACTCTCTCCCAGTTCTGAAGGCCGGAAGTCTGAAACCAAGGCCCTGGCAGGAGCCTTCCTTGCCTCATCCAGGTGCCTGGGCAGCCTCACTCCAGTCTTTGCCTCGGTCTTCACACGGCCTCAGGCCCGTGTTTCTCTGCATCCTCTTCTCGTCTCCTAAGGACGCCAGTCATTGGATTTAGGGCCCACCCTAATCCCAGAAAGACACTGTCTCAGCTCTTACCTTAATCATGTCTGCAAAGACCCTGTGTCCATTAAGGTCACAGTCACAGGGACCAGGAGTTAGGGCTTGGACGTATCTTTTAGGGGGACACTAATTCAACCCACTACAAACATTTTCCCACAGCATTTCCAAAGCTAACCCTTTGTAGTGGCTAAGGGCTCTGGGAAGTCCTCTGCTGTCACCATGATCGAACAAACAAGTGGCAGCAATGAATGGACAGCTCACACTCCAGAAACGTCGTTTAACATATTAAACAGCTTCCTTCCCCTACCTGGGTGATCCGTGTAGGACCACTGGGCCAGCCGGAACGTAACCCAGTCAAGGTCCCCAAACCCATGTGTACCCCACCCCACCCCACACCAGGTTTCCTAGCTGTGTTTCCATTGGTGAAATAGCCGAAATGACGTTCCCAAAATAAAGACCTCAAAAGGATCTAGAATATTTGAGTAAAGTGATCTATGAATTAGAAAACATCCCCTAGAAGTGCCTGGTCTTTCTCTGTCTTTTGTTAACTCCTCCTTACCGCTGAAGATTTTCTTTTGCAGCGCTTCAACCATCACCAAGAGATACCATGCAAGCCCCCAGGCTGGGGCCCTCCTCAGCGAGCCCGAGGGAAGCATGAATTAGCTGAGAAGAGCACCCAGCCTGTTCTGAATGGTATTCTGAATCACTCCTCATCTTTTTCCAGCCTCTGCTAGATTTAGACTCACTTTTCTTTCTGTCTGCTAAAGGGCCATGCATTATGGATGAGGACTATTTCTTATTCAGTAGCTGAGAATTACTCTTCTGTCAAAAACAGCTCTTTTACTGTGTTCTCAGAAATCAAAGCCTGTCTCTGAACTCAGAGTTCCCTGGCCTGGCTCCCTGACGGGGTCTGTTGGACTATGCTCTTGGGTGATAAATGTTTGAAATGTAAAACACACAGGTGGACACGCTCCCGCTGGGAACACACGCAACATGCTTGCCGGGGAGGGAGAGCCCCAAACGCTGTGGGACCCCTTGGATTATAGCCGTTCTCATCTGGGAGAGAAGGGGGTAATTTCAAACCTTAAGTAGTTTCTGTTCCAGGTGGATTGGACTGTACTGAAATTTGTGTTCCCTACTCTGTACCTTCATTGCTGTCGCCCCCTCCTCTTTCTTTATTCTCCTAAACCTGCTCTAAAATAAGGGAGAATAAAACAAACAAAAACAAAAGAGAACCACCTGCTGGAAATAAATAGTCCAAAGAGAGCAACAGTAATTACTGAGAGTAATTTTCTTCTTCTATTTCTCAATTTCCATGATGAACATACATTAGCTAGTTTTACTAGTGAGCCAGTTCTGAAAAACCTTCTTTCAAACCCCATTCGTGGAGACATGAAGACAAAGAAGCTGGCACAAACTGTTAACTGCCACATTGTGAGTTTGCCCCAGTTGCCATGAGAAATTCACGACACTAATACTGCTAACCAATACCCACTGAGCACTGTGTCCCAGAGGCTGCTTTACATTTTTACATACATTACCTCATTTCATCCCCTTGAAGAGAGGGGCTGTGACTATCCCCATCTTACACATGAGGGAAGTAAGGCACAGAGAGGTTGAGGGACTTGTCCAAGGTCACACAGCTCATACATGCTAGAGCTAGGGTTTGAAACCAAAGGCTCTTGGGTGGCATCCCTGGCAGCAGCCAGTGCCAGCCTGTTGGCCAGATTTTGACAGCAGACCCAGGAGAGGTCTGATGCTTCGATGGACAGAGATGAGTCTTCCCCACCAAACCTGGCCCAAATGGCCGACTTGTAAGCCAAGGAAATGAGGGTGGTTGTTTGAAGCACTTCATTTTGGAGTGGCTTGCCAGTGAGCAAGATTCCTGGAGCAGGGGCTAGACTCAGGCAGCCCGGGAAACTTTCCTGTGCTTCCCGTCGGGCAGGGGAGCCTCTCCGTCCAGGGTGGGGCAGGGTGCTCCCTCAGCACGGGGCGAGCAGTTCTCCTGCTGCCAGCGTCCAGACCAGTAGAGATCACCGAGCCCACTCACAGCAGGACAGCGGTCAGGGAGGCAGGATACACGACAGGCATGTCCACAGCGCACCTGCCTGGGAGGATGGGAAACAGGTTGTCCCACGTGCACGAGAAGTCATGCCCTCGCTCAAAGACACTTCTGGCTGAATGAAGTTCTCTTCAACCATGGAATCTTTCCTCTTCCTCCATCTCGGCCTTAAGGGTGTCCTCACCTCTCCTCTCTGTCTCTGTCTCTTTCCAAATTGGAAGCGGCAGCAAATCCCATCAGCACCCCCTTCACAATATGTCCACAACCCTCCGCCCTGGTCCCAACTTCCATCCTCTCCTACCCGGACTGTCACAGTCACCTCCTTGCCAGGCTCGGCTCCCGCCCCATGGTTTGTCCTCCACAAGCAGCCGGGGGTCCTGTGTGAATGTAGGTCAGATTACTCTGCCCAGAGCCTCCTTCCTGGGGCTCCATTCCTCCAAGTCCCTGCAGCGCCCCCCATGGTCCTGCACGACCCAGCCCCCCTCCTCTCTCGCCCCCTGCCCACTGTTTCTCGGACGTGCCAGGTGCACTCCACAGCAGGACCCCTGGACTGCTGCTTCCCTTTTCTGGAATGATCTTCCTATAAATATCTCACAGCTCCTTTCCTCACCTTCACGTCTCTATTTCCATCAACTCCTCAGTGAGCGCTTCCTCTCCACCCACTCAAACCTTCAACTCATCTCAACACTTCATATTCTGCTTTTTTGCCTTATATTTTCTCCCTGGCATTTATCTGACATGCTATGTATTTTTCATATCTTCTTTACTGACTGTCTCCCCTACAAATACTTCAAGCCCACGAGGGCAGTGATTTTTATCTCTTTTGTTCACTGCCATATCCCTGGCATCTAGAACAGCCCGGCGCATAATCAATGCTCAATAAAAATTAATGGAATAAATGGATGGAGTCCTTGAAGACCCAGTCTAGGCCTCAGTTACTCTGGGAAGCCCTCTTATGAACACCCACCTCACTTCCCATTCTAGGGTAGGCACTATCAAAACTGAAGTCATCCTCCTCTTCATCATTGTCATTACTACTTACTGTGACTACATGCCATGCCTTCTGTTACGCTCCTTAGATTCGGATTGCCAGATTAAATACAGGGTACCCAGTTAAATTGGAATCTCATACCAAAAATTCATAATTTTTTAACGTAAGTATATCCCATGCAATATTTGGGACACACTTATACTTTTAAAAATTGTTATCAAGCTCATTAGACACAGATATCCTAGAGTTTTGTTTGCTGAATCTGGCAACCTTACTTATACGTGTCATTGTACGTGGCTGTCGAGAAATGAGCACTATTGTCGCCATGTTATAGCTGAGGGGAGGCGGCGGGGCCGGGTGGTGGGACGGAGAAACTGGGAGACTTTGCAACACAGCTAATAGCTCTCTGTGAAACCTGAGAACAAACGATAAATAAAAAGTTGGAACTGCCGGCTATTTCAAATGAGGAAATAAAAAAGAAGTGACAAGAGTCCCTTAAATCCAAGCAAGGAGGAATGATCCTCTGCTCCCGAAAAATGAATGAAACGAGCCCTCAGGGAAAATGGATCTTTCACTGTTAAAAATGAAACGCACCGTCCACAAGAACCACCAGGCGCAGAGTAGGATCTGAGGGTGGTCCATGCCGAGAGGACTCCCAGGGGAGCAGGGTTCAGAGGGTTGGGAGCCCAAGGCGGGTCCCTTAGGCAGCCGCATCCCTCACCTTCCCGGAGACTGGCGGCCGTGCACGAGCTCGGGGGTGCCACCTGCAGGACCGACGCAGCACGCGCCTCTGGGCTGTCAGTTACACCCTTGCCAAATCTTACACCCAACTGGTAACCAACAATGAACAATCCATTCAGTTTTTTACTAAATGCAAACAACTCCCTCCCTGCACTGGAAGCTCCCTAAGATGTAAGTTTCCTCTTTTCTGCTAGTTTCATGTCACCCAGCTATGTGTCATATTTTCCTTATTTTATTAACATCTCTCTACACCCCCACCCCCGCCACTCGTCTCCCATAGGGCACTCCAAACTGGCAGGGATATTTGTTAGTCTTGTTCACTGCTGCATCCCCAATATCTAAAACAGTTCCTGGCATGTGAACGGTACTCTATGAATATATGTTAAATGAATGAATGAGTTCAGCGTCCAGTTGTGCCCTGAAGGGAAAAAGGCCAGGCCTTCTTCTTCTCTTCTTTCCCCTTCCCCACCGGCTGGAGTTCCCAGCCTGGCAGTGGTGTCTGGGTCCATACACATAAGAACAGCCCCTAGGAATGGTGGCACAATGGGTTCGCGGGCACCTGGCTCCCTGGCACCAAGGAGCACAGACCAGCCTGGACTATTTACACCTGTGATATGAGAGACAGAGAAAATGAACACACGTAGCTGGAGCCATTGCTACTTTAAAGCTCTGACAGGGCAGGCTGACTGCCAACAAGCATCGCAGCGTCCAGTGAGAGGTGCTGTGCTGTGTGTGCCCAGATTTTGCATAGGGTGAGCAGCAGAGAAGGTGCCCCAGATAAGAACATGGCATCTAGGTTTCAACCGAGGGGCAGGGGAGGATAGGACATCCCCAACACAGGACACAAACTATGCAAAGGCCCTGAAAGATGAGGCCACGGCCTGTCCAGGGGACAGCAAGTCAACCTATAAATTGCCAGGGCCAGGGTAGAGAGGTGGGATACACAGGTGGATAAAGGCAGGGTCTCTTGTGCAGCCCTACACAATCTCAGCTTCGGGAGACATGTGCTTTCGAGCTCTGGATGCTCTGGCTTGGGTAAAAGTTTTGTGGGCTCCACCTTGCATGGAAACCAGTAAGCCCTGAGATCTGGGTTTAAGGAGAAGGACGCGTGGCCCGTTGGGTCTCTGGCCCCTTGCCTCTCATGGGGCCAGCCTCAGTCACCAGAGAAGAACTGGGAATCAAAGCCACCTGACCGCTCCACTAGCAGGGCTTTGTCCCCCGCCTCTCCCAAGAGATCACATACCCTGGGGAGGATCTGGGACTCGGGTCACCTGGCCATCCCACCACTAGGTAGCACTTCTTTCTCCCTCTCATTTCCAAATCCTCTTTTGTCGGTCTCCAACCCCCTACCGCCTTCTAGATGTGCGAGGCGCATGCAGACCCTTGGCTAACCACGTGCCCTGACTGTGGCTCAGGAAACACAGCCACTCTGCCTATCATCTCCAAAAAGAAATCCTGATTTTTTTTGTAGTGGTTTGAGTCCAAGCAAGAGCAAAGAGCTCAGGAAGAACTTATACTCAGCCTCCTACAAACAAATGACCACAATGACCCTGTCAAGATGTCACATTATAGCCCTACCAAGAGCATCTTTTGTCCTTTTAAAATGTGTTTTTCAGTGTACGTTCTGGGGTAAAATTGGCCTGGTTCCTGAAGCCCTGCTCTAATTGTATATAATTTTTATAAATATAGTAATTAGGATTCAATCTGCCTTACAGTTTAAATTGAATTGGATTTTTATGGAAGCAAGAGAAGTTGGAGGGAAGAGTGCTGGCATCATTAAATTTACTTACCTCACTCCTTGTGGGGAAACTGGCTGTCGGGACCTCAAAGATGTATCTAGAAACCACTGTCCCCTTGGTGGCCACTTAGGAGTAGGAAAAAACAAAAGGCCTGTCTCGGTTCTCACCAACCTTATAAACTGAAACTTAAGAGGACAGAAGTTAGAAGATAGTGGTTGTCAATGGTCGGTTTATTCAATATTTTAAAGTTAGAAAATTTCACATAAAAATCTGGCTTTTCAGCATCTCCTGATATCTCAAAGACCAGGCCACACTGAGCCTGCACCCCCATTTGACAATGGGCTGAAATCAAGCAATAGCTGCGCCCTTTAGACACAGCGTATGCGCTCCTCCACTTAGCCACAGGCCCCACTGCTCCTTCTTGCCTCTCCAGCACTGCCTGCCGGCAACGCCGTCAGTATTCTTAAGGTAAAGAAGTCATTCCCTGTATCCGTGTCTCCATCAGAAGTGGGAAAATGTAAGATTGAGGGCCAAATGTTTCCAGAAAAAATGGGATAGATCATATGTCTTGTGAATGTGATGAACATGCTTATATCCTTATTAACTCAAAATATCCCCACATCTAGGCGAGCCAGTCTTTAACTGTTTATCATGCCTTACCTGGTCCTGGTGCACAGGGAGTCTGTAATCCCTTCTCTTGTAGATTACATCATGGTTCTCAATCCATCGCCACTCCCTCTGTCAATGTGACTTTGCTGTCCCCCACTAGAGGAGGAAGGCACTTCCCCACCCTTTGACCTTGGGCTCAACCATGGGACTTGTTTCAGCCAGTGGAACTTGGGTGGATGGGACACAAGCAGAGGCCAGTGCTTCTGGGCTTTGTCACTGCCATTGCCATGAGATGTCATGAGACGTATACCTCCCTCCAGGGAGCTGCTGGTCCAAAAAGAATGCAGCCTGGAGCCAAGGCCAAAGGAATTCAGCCTTGGGCAGGCAATCCACAGACAGATGCAACAAGAATAAATGATCATTTTTATAAGCCATTGGATTTGGGGAGGGTTTGTTATGCAGTAGCCTTGTGGCAATAGCTGACCTGTACGTTTTCTATCACAGAATCTCATACTACCCCATTAAATCAGGGACCTAGACTTTTAAGACTCCAAAAGAGAGTTCTCTTCCTTTTTGAAACCTCACAATGTTGCAGGCCCATGATATTAAAACAGACGGCATTTCCTCCCCATGAGGGATGAAACAAAACAAGTGAATTTGAGTCCTTTCGTGACCCCAGGCGGGCCTCCCTCTGGCATCTCAACTTGGAAGGACTCCAACTTAGTTCCGGTCATCCAGCCCTTACTTGGGATTTCTGAATGTCACCAGGGTTGGGGAAACAAATGGCAGACATGGATTGGCTTCATATTGTTTTCAAATATGATATGAAAACGCTAAATAGGATCAATATGCAACTCTGGACAGCGGATGCACCAATACGCAGTGAGCCCTCACCGTCTGCAGGGAGAACATGCTGGTTTTCAACACGGCTCAGTGAGCAATTATCAGATCTGCATCCAGGGCTCTACCGCGGAGTCAGGAGATTTGATGTCCACGAATGGCAGTGGGACCCATGGGCTCACCTCGCCCGACCTCTAGATGCCAGAGCTCATCAGGGCCGGGCCCTTCCTTCTTCTCCCTGCCCTCTGTTCCCTCTTTCCAGGAGGCCTCACCCATTCCCAAAACTTTGAGTTGGGTCTCTGTGTCTATGTCTCCTTCCTAAGCCCAGACTCACAAATCCAAGCATATTCTAGACATTTCCACCTTGACCTCTCACAGGCATTTCAAGCCTACGATGTCCAGAGTTGACTTACGGACCTTCCTGCCCATTCCTGCTTTGCCTCCAGGCTTCCCTGCAGCAGTAAATGGGGCTGCCTGGTTGCTCCAGGTAGAACCTTCAGGTTTCTCCTTGGCGTCTCCCCTCCTTCGCCCACCTTCCACACAGCCCATCCAAGCCCTCCAGGTGCCACTTCCAGAATCCACCCGTGTCTCCATGGCCACTCTCCCAGCTGAAGTTATCATCTGTCTTACCCTGATGCCCACGACAGCTCAAGCCCCCACTCCCACTCGTGTCCCACCCCCATCCATTCCCCTCCCATAGCCTGAGTGAACATTCTGGAAATCCAGGAAGGTATAGGCTGGCATGACAGGAAGCTCTCTGGTGCTTGCGGCGGACAGAGATGCCAGATGGCCTGTGGCAAGCAAAAGGACTGTCCCAAATCCCACACAATTTTACAGTGCCCCACCTGACATTCACATAGGAGAAAAACCTGTTTAAAATGAGCTCCTAGAACTTCACTGATTTACATATTTTTGAAAATATTTTTTGCATCACTTTAACAAATTCTGGATTTTCCAAGGATGTAACTACCACGTAAATAGAGATTGAGAGAAGACTGTGCTTCTCTTTGTTTGCAACTCTGAAGTGTCATTCACCGTTTTGGAAAATCACACGCCCACGGACACGCCAGTCGTGCTGGTCGCCAGTGCCGCTCCGCCAGGCCCTTCCGCACTGGCAGCCGCAGCCTTGTGTTCCCAGGGCTGCGTCTGGGCGGCAGCACAACTGTCCCTTTTTACCTTCTGACAGAGCGTGACAGGAGCGTGTGTTTAGTGACATATCTAATAAGTGACTAGAAATTCATTTTATTTGCCCTACATATTACACTCAGGGCAACAGACACACATATGCACTTGAAACCATATGTATAGGTAGGTTTTATTATCTATTAACTCTATTTAATGATGGTAAAAAGGCATTGCAAAATACGTTATAAAGAGGAGCACCGAGCCGGCTATAGTGGGAACCATTCACTTAGAGGGAAATGTCTCTGGGAGGGAGCACGGGTGGGCTTTCGGGTTATGGGGGAGAAAGGCCCGTCGAGGAAAACTAACAGACCACTTGCAGCAGGAAGCTATTTAAAAATAAGGCAATGGGAAAAAACTTCAAAAAAAAAAAAAAACACCTTTAGACATTGAAACGATTTTTGTTCAAAAATTAAGAAGGCATGACTTCCTTTGAAGTCTGCAGACGTGGTTTCTCATCTGCGTTTTCAGGGCAGAGCTAATCCTGGGCCGTGTCCTCGGGATTTCCGCGCCCGCGGGACGCAGCCTCCAAGTCCGCTTGGGGTCTTCACTCCGCCCCCTTCCCTTGGGGCTTAGGAAGAGAAACAAAGGCTCAAACCTAATTTTTGATGTTGCCTCAGAGAAGCAGGATGACCCGAACGTGAGCTCTGTGATTCTCTGGGGTCAGCTGGGAGCCTGCGCCCCAGGGAGGCCGTTTCATGGAGAAGCCACTTCGGAGGCTTGGATAGTCCTTTTTTTCTTTTTCTTTTGCCTAGGAACTGATATTTGTAAAAATAAGCTGTTTTATCTCATTAAAAATATGCTGAAAACAGAAACATCTTCAAGGATACTCCCTTATCCAAGAAAGTTGTAGAAATCAGGGGACCAGATCCTGAGAAATGGAGTAACGATGGCCCCATCCAACCCCACACAGGACACTCATCCAAGGAGGACTCCAGATCACCTCTCCTCTCTGCCTCTCTTCCTCTCAACGTCATCTCGGCCCGTGTTCTATTGTACTCAGAGGCTGGGAACAATAACAGGGCCAACATCTACGATGCTGTCTAAGCCCTTTGCCTCCCTTACTGCTGCTTTAGTCTTCTTACTCACCCTAGGAGTATTATTTTCCCCACTTTACAGATAAAGAAACTGAGGTCCAGAGGAGGTGGAGAAGTTGTCACTTATCATGTAGCTGATACACGGTAAAGTCAAAATTGGGCCCCGGCTCTGGGTCTCAGCTCAGGCGCTAGCAACTAGCTATCTTCATCCACCATAGGAGGAGGATCGGTGTTTCTCAGGGAAGGTGCTGAGTGCATTTGGGACAGGAGAGATTTTTACTATGCAGAACTGTCCCTCACAAAGTGGCATGTTTAGTATCCCCCAATCCTGCCCTCTAAATGCCAGCAGCATCTTCCTTATTGTAACAACCAGAAACAACCTCCCTCTCCCATCCCCAACACACACAGTCTCCCCAAGGGGTTAGAACAGCATTTATAAACTCGCACCGTTAGTGGCATCAGAGGCTACCCACCCCTCTGAAGGCTGTTCACATTTTAAGAGCTCAGAGAGGCTGGGCCTAATCCAAAGGAAAGAATTGCTAATGGTGCTATCTTCTCCACCATGAAACTAAACTGGGGAGCAGGCAGGTGGGGGGACCCTCCCAGTACCCTGAAAATAGCGGTTCCAGGGCCCGACAAAGACATTCAGAAGACCTGAGCACTGACAAGCTACGGTGCACCTCCCTCCTCGCCATGCCATGCAGCTTAAGACGACTAAATAAACCATGAAACACAACAAACATACATCTTCTGTCCAGATTACAAAATTCCACGTAAGTTCATGATGGTAAACTTTCTCTTTTTGTTTTGAGAGGGGATGATTAACCCATTCTTAGACTACTGTCAGGTGATTCAAGACTGACTGCTTCTTATACTGAATTTATCTTCAAACCACTAAGGTTTGATAATGAAAATAGTTTCCCAAGCCCTAACCTCTAAGGGAATCCAGCTCTGTAAGTCTGAGGATGAGTGCAGGAACCCGTAATTCCAAAAAGTTTTCCCTATGACCACTGGAATTCTCTCATGACAGGGAGCTGTAAACTGCACATCCACTTTGGGCAAGTGTTTGGCAGCGTGTGTGAAAGCTGAGCATGACCAAGTCCCATTCCTAGATGCACACGCAACAGAATACATACCTGAGTTCCCCCAAACATGTAAAATAATGTTCATAGCCACTCTATTGGTAATAGCATGAAATTGGAAACAACCCAAATGTCCAAGTACACTGAATGGACAAATAAGGTGTTATATACATATATAATGGAATGGTAACAAACCACCATTAGCACATGCAGCTACATGGGTGAACCACAGAAATAATGATGGACAAGAAAAAAGCCAGATACAAAAGAATACTGTATGATTCCATCATACTAAATTCAAGAACAGAAAAAAATTAATCTATGCAATAGAAGTCTGAGAGAGGATACCCTCTGGGGAGGTATTATTGACTAGGAAAAGACATGAAAGAGCTTTCAGGGCTGCTAAAATATTCCACATCTTGATCTATACAGATGTATACATATGTAAATATCATCAAGCCATACACTTATGATTTATGTACTTAAAAAGTGAAAAAAGAAAAGCTCTACAGGTGATTCTGATGTCCCACCAAGACTGTGAAAAGAGACCTATTTCATGCACGACAAAAAAATAATTATTCTGAACATTGCTAATTAAGAACTAATGCTCCCAACAGCTCAACCTGCTTTTGTTCTGCAATCATAATATGCAAAAACTGAGCTTTGTAAAATGGATGAATTAGTTAGCAATTATTTGCTTTGCAGAAGTGTTCACCATGGGGTTTCTTTAAATGACTGGCTCCCTTAGGTACATTTGAAAAATAAGATCTGAGTCACCAAAAGCTATTTATTCACAAATGTTAACAAATGTCAATGGATGCACAAAGTGATCCTGACTTTTCAGAGTTTGGGCCAGTGGATGGAAGGAGGGAATTGAGCCTTAATACTCCAGACAGAAGTCAGAGCTCCTCAAAGCTCCAAGAAACTGCCATCCCAAAACTGCTCTGTGTTTTGAGCATTGTTTATGTGGGTGTAGGGAAAACCCTTAGAGAATGCAAGAAAGGGACCACAGAAAACTCAACTGTCTTCAAAATGCAATGGGCTCAACGTGGAAGGATGGAGATGACATAAGACAGTATGTTTCAAAGTTCAACACGTATTGGCATGACCTGCGATCTTGCTGAAAGGCAGGTGCTGGCTGGGAATGAGTTTGCATTTCCTACAACTTGCCAGGAGGAAGCTAACACTGCTGGTCTAGGCACCACCCTTGGGGTAGGAAGGACAGAAGGAAGATAGCTCACGTGGGTCATCTCACGACCATGCTCTAAATACATGTTGTTATCCTCATTTTACAGATAGGGAAACTGAGGTAGAGAACAGCGAAGTCACTCAGCTAATAGGTGGGATTTAAATTCAGGCTTGTCTGATCCTAGGTTTTGTGGCAACACAAGCAGGGGGAGAGCAGAGCTGGAGCTCCAGAGCCCTTCTGTGCTGTGAACCTCCCACCCCTCCTGCGCCCCCCACCCCACGGCTCTGAACGTGGACACTCAGCCAGCTTCCGGCCAGCCAGCTTGACTCTGGCTCCAATTATATTCAATTACAATCGGAAGGCTATTCTTGGTGACCAAGTATAGATGAGCACCTTGGTAACATCCCTGCCCCTCCCTCCCGCCCTCTACACCCTTGTTGAGGCTGAAACTCCAAAAGAATACCAATAATTATGAGGCGGCCAGATGCCGAGGTGCAGTGTCTACCCTCGCTCCTCTGGGGGCATGACCTGGCTCCTGGCTGCCTGCATTTGTCTTTCCTGTACAACCTTGGACTCTGTCCCCTCCCCCTTGCACCCCACCCTGCAATTACACAGCAGTGGAGATTATAACAGTGCTTATTTTTAAAACATTGCACCTACAGCTAAATTCTCTACTTTTCCTCTAGCACAGACACCATGTGCCATTTTCAAAGGCGAGGTCCGAGGGGGCCAAGTGGTCTCCATGGTGAAGAGAGGTTGGAAATGCAAAGTGATTAAACTTCCAGGGAATAGCAGCATCCAAAGCCACACCGGCCACCCACCATTCTTTTCCCACTCTGAGAAGTCTAACCACAGACGTACAGTGTCTGCCGGTGGCCCTGGATCTCATGAAGGTGCTGGCTTTGGGTAGCAAAAGTGCTGAGCTTCACTGGGGACTCACATTCCAGATTCCCATCTTGCAGTGGGCGACACTCTGAGCTGACACCACTGCAAATACGTGGGCTGTTCAATGTTCAAAAAAAGAGATTCCTCCCTCTGGTCCCCCCAGGGCCTCCTTGGTAGGCATGTCAGGGTTACAAGACACACGAACACCAACCAAAAGAGAAAAAGCTGGAGAATCTATATTTATTTCATACAAAGCTGACTTTAGAACAAAGTTTCAGGGATAAAGATAAATGCAAAAGGCATTGCATAATGGTAAAGGTGTCAATTCTCTAAGAAGGAATAACAATTCTAAATGTGTATGTACCTAACAAGAGAGTATCAAAATACACAAGGCAAGAAGTAATAGAACTGAAAGGAGAAATAATCAAATCTATTTATTTGAAGTTGGATACTTCAACATTCCTCTCTCGCTAATTTTTTATTAAACAAGTAGGCAGAAAATCAGGATTGATATATTATAGAAGACCTAAACAACACTACCAACCAACTGGACCTAATTAACATTTATAGAATGCTTTATCCAACAACAGAAAAATGCACATTTGTCTCAAGTGTTCATGAAACACTTCACCAAGACATACCATAATCTATTTCATAAAACAAACCTTAAGAAATTTAAAAGAATAACAATCAAGTTCCTGAATCCTAACAAAATTAGACTAGAAACCAGTAAGAGAGAGATATCTGGCAAATCCCTAAACATTTGACAATTGAACAATACATTTCTAAACAGTTCATTAGACCCAAGAGGAAATGGTAAGGGAAATTAAAAACTGTTTGGATTGAATGAAAATGAAAATAAAACGTATCAAGATTTGTAGAGCGTAGCTAAAACAAAGCTTACGTGCAAGTCTGTAGCATTAAAATGCTTACATGTGAAAAGAAGAAAAAGGTAAAATCAGTAACCAAAGCTCCCACCCTCAATAAACTAGAAAAAGAAGAGTAAATTAAATCCAAAGCAAGCAGTGGGAAGGAAATAACACAGACTAAAGCAGAAATCAGTGAAATTGAAAACAGAAAAGAACAGAGACAAATAATAAAACCAAATCTGGTTCTTTGAAAAGACTTATAAAATTGACAAATCTCTAGCAAGAGTGACCAAGAAAAAAGACAAAAGAAACAAATAAGCAAAATCAGAAATGAAAGAGGGCACATCACTATCGAAGCCAGAGACGTAAAAGGAAAATAAGGAATACAATGACCAACTCATGTCCATAAATTCAACTTAGATGAAATGGAACAATTCCTTGAAAGATACAAACTATCAAAAACTCACTGAAGAAGACACAGACAACCTGAATTGTCCTATGTCTATTGAAGTAATCGAATGTGTAGTTAAAAATCTTCCAAAAAAAGAGAAGATGAAATACTATCTTGGGTAGATTTAAAAAAAAAAAAAAGAAAAGAAAACGAAAAAAACCACTCCAGGCCCAGATGGTTTTACTAGCAAATTCTTCCAAACAGTTAAAAAAAAAAAGAAAATACCAATTCTATACAATCTCCTCCAGAAAATAGAATAAAAGGAAATACTTCTTGACTCATTTTATGAGGCCAGCATTACCCTGCTACCAAAACCAAAGATATTATAAGAACACAGAAAAAAAAAAATCATTCTCCCAGCAAGACTCATTCTCCCAGCATCCCTTGTACCTAGAGCCTAGTCATGTGACACAGGTTCCACCAATCAGATAGCTCCATGTGATATTTCAATCAGAAGTGAGCAACTGAAGACCCTGGCCCAAAGAATCTATTCCCAGGGAGGTGTGGTGTTCAGTGAAATTTTAGCTTTATTCCTGGTGGCACAGCCCCCAGGCTGACTCTGGCCCCCTGGAGATGCTGTGAACTACCTTTTTTTTTTTTCCCTAATCTCCTTTAATAAATTTTCTTCCTGCTTAAATGGCTAGAATGGATTCTGTCATTTGCAACGAAAAAGCCAGACTGACAAGGGGGAAAAGACAATGAAACAGTACAATAGGGGCTGTAAGAAGGGGATATTCCAGGTATAGATGAAGAAAATAGTCCCCGTATGAGGCACTTTAGTAGAAAGGTCATAAGCACAGTTCTATGGTCAAAGTCCTGGGTTCAAATTCTGACTTTGCTACTACTTCGTTGTGTGATGTGAGCTCAGTGCTCAACCTCTCTGAGCCTTAGTTTCCTTCTTTTTCCTGAAACGGAGACAATAACACCCAACTCAGATGAGGGTTGTGATAATAGAATAAACCATGTAAAGCAAAGGCTTGTTCAACATGGTAAAAACTCATTATGTGGGAGTTTTTAAATAGCATTGTCACCAACTCAGCCAGCCCTGCTGGGGGAAAGTCAGGGAAGGAATCTCAGGAGACAGCTCACGTAAGCCAGTTATTAAAAAATCGACCTAAGAACATACCATACAACTCACTGGATTATCTGGGAAAGGGGTTGGTATGTGGATGAAACAGGATTAAATCTTACCTTAAAATATGACACAGATT
Organism: Lemur catta; assembly: GCF_020740605.2. Lineage (NCBI taxonomy): Eukaryota > Metazoa > Chordata > Mammalia > Primates > Lemuridae > Lemur > Lemur catta. The sequence goes on along the minus strand of NC_059144.1, from coordinate 42,223,230 downwards.
TCCAAAGTGTTTATGCTGAATGAAGGAAGCCAGATACAAAAATCATTCTGTATGATAACATGTATATGAAATTCCAAAACAGGCAAAATCGATCCATAGTGACCCAAAGAGCATCAATGGTTGCTGAAGGCAGGGGTGGGGAGGGTGATGACTAAGAGGAGCAAAGACCCCTTCAGGAGTCACAGATAAGAGATACATCTTGATCGTGGTGCTGGTTACACAGTGTATGCACTTGTCAAAGCTCAAACTGTACAGGTAAAATGGGTGCATTGTATTGTATACAAATTATGCCTCAAAGCCCAAAATCCTCTCCCTCTGTCCCTTGACAACCCCTGCCCAACATCCAGTAGTCACTTCTCCACTCCTGCCCTCTCCCCCTGCAAATTGATGGCTCCAAGCTACACGGTTCCCAGAGCATCATTACAGCTTGTTAACTTGGACTCACCCAGACAAATTTCTTTCCCTCCCATCCAATTTTGCATTAAGTCAGGAAAAGACGAATTGGCCAAACATTACCAGAGTTGGAATTTATGACAAGCAGCTAATTTTTCCAGATATTCCATTAGCACCTCCCCTCAGAGATGACTCAACAGAAATACTCGCCCTCCGTCTGACTGTCCCCCTAGTCTGCCCCCACAATCTGACTGCCCCAATCATGCTTTCACTCCAAAAATGCTTTGTTGAGCGCCCACCATGTGCCAGACTCTAGAGTCTGGGGGTCCAGTGGTGAATGATGGATGGTCCCTGGCTTCAAAGTGCTTGGGATGTGGTGGACCCAGACAAGTTAAAATTCAGATTACAGGGCAGCATGGGAAGTGCCATGTTAGAGGACAGCATAAAGCATTAGAGGCATGTGGAGGAGAAGTTGGGGGTGGGTGGGGGTGGTGAGCAGAGAAAAGAACTCAAGGAAGCCACCTGGAGGAGGTGACCTTTGGGATAAGTTTTGAAGGAGGAGTAAGAGCTACATAGATGCTGCTTTTTGAGAAAATATAGGCTGGAGTGCAGGGGCGTGATCACACCTCACTGTAGCCTCCAACTCCCGGGCTTAAGTGATCCTCCTGCTTCAGCCTCCAGAAATAACTACTCCTTTTTGAGCTCGTAGGATGTACTAGACTCTGGGCTCAGATCTTTACATGGCCTGTCTCATTTAAATTATCACAACTACTCTCCGCATCTTCCAGATGAGGTAACTAAGTCTCAGAAGTAAAATGACCCATCCAAGGTCACTGAGATAATGAAGAACAGTAATTATGGCTAACAGTTCCAAACTACTTTCTCTTTGCCAGGTCCCAATATGAGTTATGTCACCAAATTCTTTTGACAATCTTACAAGGTAGATATTACTAGACTCTTTTTATACCTGAAGAAAGTGAGGTTCAGAGAGGTTAAATGATTTGCCCTAAGTTGCACAGCTAAAATGCAATGGATCTTAGCATGCAAACTCAGGTAGTCTGGCTCCAAAGCATGTGTCCTCAAGCATGACACTGCACTGCCAGACTCGTTCCGGGGTCTGTGCTCTTAGCTACTAAAAGAGTAAGTCTCTGAGGAGGTTAAATGAGGTAGACCCTGCAAAGCTCTTAGCATGTGTCTGACTCTCCTATTCTTGGCTGCCATTATTAAGGACTGGTACTCAGGCACTAGAAGTGATCCACCCATCCATCACACGCTAACCAGATGCCTGCCATGTGCCAGGTGCCGTGTCGGGTACTGGAGGTGCAGTGACGGAGAAGAGTCCAAGAGCCCGCGGAGCTTGCTGTTGGTAAAGTGCCTGCAATCCCGTTCAAAAATGCTTGGGTCCTAAGGGTGAACTAATACACACAGCAGGGGGGATGACTGTATTGATACTCTGGTCTCAAGTTATGTTTAAGGAAAAGCTTAGCAGAGGGGAAAAAAAAAGCTCGGAAAAGAAAACGTTAACGCTTGTCTCTGGGTGGCAGAACAATGGATGATTTTTTTTTTCTCTTTAATGCTTTTCTGCATTTTACAATTTTTCTCTAAGGGAAAAATGTCCAAAGGTGAGAAATGGTAATGGTCCTGGAGCAAGGACAAAAGAACCTGTGAGCACAACCCTGACTCTGCCTGCCCAACCTGGTCTGTCCCCACAGCCCTGCCGCCAGGCTCAGTCCTTGGGGGGCCGAGGGCTGCTCCCCCACCGGTGCCCCTTGTCTGGGATCCTGCAGTATGAGTGACCCACCCTCCTCATGTTGCATCCCCACGTCACCCCTTCCCTCTGGTTTTCTCCCCCTCTTGACATTCAATTTCATCCAGAAAAATAATGAGACATGGGTTCTAAATTGGAATGAATAAATGACATTCCTATTCATTATTTAATCTGCTCTCAGACTTGAATGAACACTTCCAGGGGTAATTACCGCACGACTCCAAATTCATTTCTAGGAAGCAGTCGCCGGCGGCGTGCGCAGAAGGTAACGACACAATTCAATATTTATGAAGCAACATTTCCCAAGAATATCAGGCCGAGAAGGCGCCTGCAGAATCTTCACCCAGTGAATATAAAAACCGTTTGCTTGTTTTTTTTCCGCCTAGCGCTTTGGCAAAGAAAAAAACCTAGTTCTCCCCCCATCATGCACACACACAAACACACTGATTTTCACCCATCGGCCTGAGTCCTCGTGTGTTAGGGGAACGGAACAGGGAGCTTCCATACAAAACAGACCCTGAATGACCAGAAATGGTCCAGGGAGGTCACGTCTTCAGAGACTTGGCAAGCTACAGCTGCTCCGAAGGAATTCAACCACTCAAACAAACATTTCCGGATTATCTACATGGCAGGTGCATAGCATGTTTTAAAAACACAACACAAAAATACCAATCATAAAAGAAAAAGTGGGTAAATTTATCTTAATCAAAATTAGAACCTTCTGCTCGTCAAAAGATCCCATGAAGAAAATGAAAAGGCAAGATGCAAACGGGAAGAAAATATTCACAATACACATATCCGACAAAGGACCTGTGTCCAGAATATATACTTATGATAAACACATGCAACTCAATAAGACAAAAACCCAATAACAGAATGAACAAAAGATTCAAACAGACGCTTCAAAAAAGACGGCACACCGAGGCCAGCAAACATGTGAAAAATGCTCATCATCTTCAGTCACCAGGGACGTGCAAACTAAAAGCACAATGAGATACTACTACATACACATTAGAATAGCGAAAGTTTTAAAAGAAAAACTGACAATGCCAAGTGTCGGTGAAGACGCGGGGCAACTGGAACTTGCACACACTGCTGGTGGAAATGTGAAGTGGTAAATCCACTTTGGAAAACACTTTAGCAGTTTACTGTAAAGGTAAATATAGACCTGTCATGTGACCAAGCAATTCCACTCTTAAGTTTTTAGACAAGAGAATGAAAATGTACGTCCACACACAGAAAAAGGCTTGTACACGAATATTCATAGCAGCTTTACTTAGAACAGCCAATAACTGGAAACAACCAAAGTACCATCAACAGGTGAACGGATAAACAATTTGAGGTCTAATCATAGCTTGGGCTACTACTCAGTAATAGAAAAGACATAACTACTGATCTAGGCAAAATGTACCATGTTGTGGAATATGATGCTGAACTGAAGAAGCCAAACATAAAGAGCAAATGGCAAGACTCCATTTATATGAGGTTTGAGAACAGGCAAAACTAGCATACGATGACAGAAAATGGATCAGTGATTGCCTGGGGTTGGGTGGGGGATGAGAACTGCCCACAAAGGGATAGAAGGGAACTTTCTAGAGTGATGGAAATGTTCTGCATCTTGACTGAGATGGTGGTTACGAGAGTGTTTACATTTGTCAAAACTCATCTAACTGCGTGCTTAAAATGTGTGTTTTATGGTGTGTGCATCATACCTAATACAGTCAATTAAATTAGAAAAAACAAAGCCATTCCCTACAGTTCTAACATGTTATAAATTCCAAGATTCATCTGTATTCTCTTTATAAAGAAGACGAATGAAGCAGCCTGTATTCACAGCCCAACGCTTCCCAAGAGCGTTCAAGCCCCATATCTATACCTCATTACTCTACATTTATTAAATCCCTACTGTATGTGCTGCATGTCAGAAACCAGCTTTGGTGGCAGATGATTCGGAATCCACATCCTGCTTACAACAGTGCCGGTGGACACAGAACATAGAGCCTACCGGAGTCCCCTGCAGATACGGACTAGTTGTGCCAATGAGCACGGGGCTTCCTGGAACAAAGACTGCATTGCCCAGGCCAGGATCGGTGGTGGGAAGCAGAGTTGCGTGAGGCCTCCTGAGGGACCGTCCTCAAGAGCTGGTGTGCACAGTCCCCCATGGGCCTGGAGTTCATGCGCTGCCACGTCGTATCAAGAGGCCGCACACAACAGAGCAACAAGACAGTCTAAGTCTGTGACTCTGAGGGACTGCCATAACCTCCCAGCCCCGGGTGCCCGCGCTCGGACTGGAATAGGAGAGAAATAAGCAACCCTTTTGCTTGTTGTGAATTTCTGTCAACTCCAGCTCAGCCCAGCCCTAGCTGAAAGGCCCGTGTGTCTCTGCAAAGTTGTACATTTAAAACCTGGGTTTATAAAGGCACAAAAGAGCTTGAAGAGCAGTTTAAGGAACTGAAAGAAGCTCCAAGTGAAGCACAGGAGAATAAGGCACCTGGGAGGTGGGCGGAGACCAGGCTGCCCAGGGCCCTGCAGGCCTGTGAAAGGTTTGGGATCTTTGTCCAAAGAGCAACAGGGAACAGCAAGGGGGTGGAGCCCCACAGTAGCAGACGAGCTCAGCATGCTGGGCCAATTCCTCCATCCGCTCCGTGGAGAGCAGACAGCAAGGAGACAGAGGTTACACTTTGCAGGTAAGTCACAAGCTCCACAAGCTGGGAGGCCGAGCAGGAGGCTACTCCAGGGCACAGGTGGCCTCAGCCAGGCCTCTGCCTTGTCTCCCATGTAGCGCTGCCCCTACAGGAAGACCTCATTTGGCATTCCTTAGGGATGCAGACATCTGAAACCCAAATGCCTGCCCAGGCCCTGCAGAGGACGCAGACTGGATGTGAGACAAGGGTGGGGCGGGGGCATTGGCAGCTGGAGAGCGTGCACCCCGCTTCAGGGGCAGCCACCCTCGCTCTCACCCATCATCGCTTTCTGCCCTGTGGAAGCCAGTCTCAGGGTCCCCGGGGCTTCCAATTTTTCGGAAGCTCAAAAGATGGATTTTTGTAGGGGAACCTAATTTCATTTTATTTTTTTTTAGGCAGGCAGACCCTTCCTGTGCGTATGGAAACTTGTCCTCAGGCCAAAGCTGCCCCACAGGCTGCCAGTTTGTGACCTCAAATTCCCTTCCCGCCCCTCTCTTTCTGCTTCTCCCACGTCCACCACCAAAATTTAAAAGAGAAATTCTGCAACATGCAGCAGGAGAGCTGAATGCAGATAACATTTTCATCGAAATTAGCAACTCCAGGGTTGCAATCAGCTTGCTAGATGATAACTTTTTTTTTTTTAATTGGATGGACAAGAGAATTTTGGAAAATAAGCACAAGGGAGAAATTGGGATTCCCCTCTGAAATGGCAAGGAGGCTCAGAAACGCTGGGGACGTGCTACCTGCTGGCTTGGAGGTTTGGTCCCCAGCACGGGGACACTGAGCCCGCCTTGCCCACACTCTCTCCTCCTGAGATCTCATCTTCCCTGAGCTTGGTCATTAGCAGCTCTGCTCCTCTGTCCCTGAACGGGTCCCTGCAGGCAGCTGGCTGGAGAAAGGTTATGCTTTGCAGATACATCACAATCTCCAGCAACTGCCTATGGGGCCTGCCTGCTCCAGACACCGTCTGTGACCCTCTTCTTCCCAATTTATGATAAAACGTGGGACTCTAAGGAGATTTTAATCCAGCTGAGCAGACAGAAGAAGCGGCACACAAACATTCTGTGGGTATAGACCTGGGATCGGCCCTGCAGCCCAAACCCCGCCCACCAACTGATTCTGTAAATAGCGTTTTATGGGACACAGCTGCACCCCTCGTTTCTGTGTTGTGAATGGCTGCTTTCCCACAGCAACGCTGGAGTTGAGCAGTTGTAACAGAGGCCATCTGGCCCTCAAAGCCTAAGATATTTATTATCTGGCCCTTTACAGACAAGTTTGCCCTGGTACAGAGCAAAGAACAAACAAGTACTGAGGGGCCACCGTGCGCCCGTTGCTGCGTCAGGGACGGCCACACATCAGGTCATTTACCCCCAAACAATTCCTCAGAGGGAAGATTTATTCTTCCACATCAGCAGAAAGCTCAGCGAGGCTGGCTGACTCACTCGAGGACCCCACGGGGGATCCGTGTGGGCTTCCAGCTGAGCCCAGGCGTCCCACCCACCAGCAGGTCTCCATGGAGCTGGAACTGCCCCCAGCAGAGCACTTAGAAAATTCACAGAGGCATTTCAGGGGCACCACGGGCATTTAGAGGGTGAGGACAGGGGATACCAGCTGGCCTGCCTCGCATGGCACAGCCCTGCAGGAAAAAAGAATTACTCGAGTCCCCACGCTCCACCTGCCACTTACGTGGCAAAATACCTATTTAAAGGGATCTGGGGCCAAGCCTCATTCCATTTTACACAAAGAATTTGGGGCATGCTTTCCACACACATAGACTCTTCCAGGACTGCAGCTATTGTGTACATTGAGGGAATACGGTACATTCCTTTGCCCAGAATTTTACCAAAAATTGCCCACTGTTTTAGAAAATGTGATATTTGAGTCACAGTGTAACACACCTATGTGAAAGCCACGTTTCTAAGCTGATTGTGATTGCTAGGCCTGGAGTATGGCCCAGGGATTTACTAGTATTATTATTATTATTATTATTTTTATTTAAGCAGCCCTCTACTCCTAAGTGATTTGGGGTCAGGTGGATGACAGACTACACTTTCAGAAATGCTGTTTTAAGGATGTTTAGCAGGGTTGGTTTGTTCGTGTTGGTTTTTGCCGGAACCAGCAGGCTCTCTCCGGGTTAAGGGGCGGGGGGATGGGAGAGGGTCCTTAGCTATGTCAGGATTTTCGTCAAGACCAAGGTGGTCGGTGCTTTTCATCCTGGAGGGCCCGAGGGGAAGGCCAATGCCAGCCGGCCCCTCGTGTTTGGCTACGGTCATTCAACACCAGTGCTGGAGACAGGCTCATCGTCACCAGAAGCTGGAGAGAAATGCAATCCTCGAGATTAAGCTCAGTGGCTGGTACAAGCCCACCTCACTGGGCTTCGTGGAAGGACGTCCCAGCGCCCTTGCTCATACTCAGGAGCCATAGACCTCTTGGAACTTCTCTGAGGACAGACCCAGACTTCATTACCAATTTTCCTGTGCCCTTGGAATGTGGTCTCAGGGACACGGCAGTCAATTAAAATCGCAGTCCACCAACTTGAATGAAACAGCCCTGGGCCACTGCGACAGGTCCCCAGCTCGGCGCATACGCCGGGCAGAAGGAAACGGGGCCTCGGGAGAAAAGCAATTACTGAGGGTTACGGCGAGGACACGCGCCGCTGGGGAGGGGCCGCCAAGCTCCTTCGCCACCCGCAGGAAAGGCAGAGCTTTCCCAGCAGCCTCTGCAGGCACCCAGCTCCTCGGCCACCGAATGCCCAGGAGGGAGACCAGTAGGCCACATTCCCCGTGCCGCCCCCAGCTTTGCAGAACTGTCCACGGGCACACCGATCCCCAAGGTCCAGCCAGGACTGAGGCTGGTCTGGCCAACCCTGACGCTGAGACAAGAACCAACATTCGGGAAACTAAACTATGCTAGCTCTGCGTGCGCCATCTCCTTTCATTCTTAGGACAATGTTTGCAGGTGGGTTCTGCTGCTGCCTTCACTTCACAGATGGCCACGCTGAGGCTCAGGTGTGTTAAATAGTATTCCCGGGGCCAGGGTGCTAGCAAATGGGCACACCTGGGCTCCTAGTCGGCTTCCCACATGGCTCACTTCAGCAGACCTTATGCCGGCTCTGTGACCCTGGGCAAGCCGCTCACCTTCTCTGTGCCCTGGTGACCTCACCTGTAAAGCAGACAGCACCTCACACGCCTCATCAACAGGCCGTGGTGATTTAACAAGCCACGCAAGGTGCTGGGCACAGAGCCCAGCACGCCCTATGGACACAATAAATACAAGTCCTTCTGATGAGAGTAGCTACATTTCTAGAACCATCTCATGCTGAAGGAAGCTCCAACTCAGAAGAGTGAGCCTGGAGGTGGCTGGTGCTGTGAACATAGAGCCACCCCTGGGCCCATGAGTGTCCCTGAGCTCAGCAGACCAACGAAGCAAGAGCTACCATGTGTTCCCAACTCCACGGAGGGGAGGAGGAATCCGACATCTGTGACGTGGCATGTTTCTTGGTGTGCACACGACACACTGGTTGCAGTCATTTAATTAAACAGTTCTATACAGGAGCACTTCGTGTGATGGGGCAAGCCGTCCCAGGGAAACTATTTTTAAGAAAATGGCAGAACTGCTTTTATTTTTAAAAATCATCCTCACTCCACTTCTATGTATACACAAAGCCAAAGAACCAGAAGCAAGGACAGGAATAGATATTTGTAAACCTATAGTCATAGCAGCATCACTCACAATAGCCAAAAGGTGGAAGTAACCCGATTGTCCGTCTATGCATGAATGGATAAACAAAATGCAGTATGTATTATGCGTACCACGGGATATGACTCGGCCTTAAAGAGGAAGGAAATTCTGACACATGCTCCAACACAATGACCTTGATGACACTATGCTAAGTGAAATAAACCAGGCACAGAAGGACAAATCCCGCATGAGCCACTTATACGCGGTACCTAGAGCAGTCACATTCATAAAGACGGAAAGTAGAATGGTGGCGCCAGAGGCTGGGGGAGGAAGGACATTCTCACTTAATAGAGTTTTGGGTTTGCAAGATAAAGAGTTCTGGATATGGATGGCGGTGACTGTCAAAGGCAGTCTGAATGCACTTAGTGCCACCTGACTAGGCACTTAAAAATAAGATGGTAAATTTTACGTTGTGTGCATTTTACCACGTTTAAAAAAACTGAAATGAACACATCATGATTGCTAAGCCGGTCACAAAGACTGTATGACTCCACTTATATGAAGTGTCCAGAAGGGGCCAGTGCAGAGGGACAGGAAGCTGGCACCAGTTGAGGGTGTGGCTGGCTGGCATGGGGTTTCTTTTCTGGGATGTTGAAAAATGTTCTGAGATTGATAGTGGCGATGACTGATCAACTGAATATACTAAAAACCCCTTAATTGTACATTTTAGAAGGGTGAATTTTATAGTATGTGAATTATATCTCAATACGGTGGCTATAAAAAGAAAAGCTGTGGCCAGGGAGAAATCACCCTCTGCTCTGCTCACTCTGCCTAAAGGTAAGGTGCCGGTTTCTTTTGTGTTTGCCCCTAGAGGTCCATGTGCTCTTGCCTCTGGGCCTTTGCACATGCTGTTCCCTCTGCCTGGAACGCCTTTCACTCCTGGCCCAACCCCCACCCAGTGTGTGGTTCATACCGTCTCATCCTTCAAGTGTAAGCTTCATCTCTGGAACCTCTCTGCCCCCGGGAGTGCCTGGAAACCCCTCTGGGAAGACTCACCATGCTTTTCTACGACGACTTAGTTGTCCATCTGTCTCCCCTGCCCCTCTGTGAGCTCCCAGGGCACAGGGACCTTGTCAGTTACGCTCACACGTTTCTTCCTTCCAGCAGCGACACTGAGGCCCCATCGTGCTCCATGATGCTAGTGAATGGCTCTACCACTTAGCGGTTACGAGGCTGGGGACAAATTACAGACTTCCCCGCTGTGGCTCATCCTCACCTATAAAACGCAGCTAATATTATTACCTTCCTCATAGAAGTTTGCGAGCATGCAGGACAGCAGGCTCAGTGTGTGACTTCATAACAAATGGTAGGAAAGAGCCATGTTTAGTGATGGACATGAGTTGGAATAAGGAGGTCAGGGCTGGATTCTGGGGTAAGATGGGGCTGAACGTGGGATTTAAATTCAGCTAGTCTTTCAAGGATTATTTGTTGAGCAATCATTGTGTGCCAGGCACAGTCCCAGGCACCAGGAGCACAGCAGTGAACAAAACGGAGGGGACAGATTGCACAGGGTGCAGTGACAGATGAGGGGAAGGGACGTTCATTCACTCAACAACATTGGCTGGATCCCCACTTGGCTCAGGCCCCGCTCTAGGCATTGGGGTGACCAAGAGAGGGAAGAGCCCACCCTGCAGAGCCGGCCTCTCCAGTGAGTGTACAGATGGAAAACTAATCAGCAAGGTCAGCTCAAATGGTGGTAAAATCTAGAAGTAAAGTGACAGGATGGGAAATAAACTGGAGGGGTGGAATAATTTGGACGGGAAGATTGAGAAACAGTCTTTCTGCAGTGTGGCATTCAGGCTACTGAGTAAGTAGGACCCAGCATGTGACGAGACGGGGCAGAGCATGCCAGGAAACAGAAGCAGCAGGTGCAAAGGTCCTGAGGCAGGAAACTGCTTATTCTGATGGGGGCAGGGGTTGTTGATGGAAAAGGGAGCAGAGTGCAGATGCAGCCAGCCTTGAAGGGTGCGGTGAGGAATTTGAATTTTATCCTAAGAGCGATGGGAAGACATTAAAGGCAGGAAAGAATAAAAAGAACTTGGGATGTTCAGAGAACAGCAAGATGTGGCTTCCACGAGCACAGCACATGTCCTGGGGAAATGGCAGGGGAGACGAGATGAATTCAGGCCAGGTAATTTATATTCATGCTTGCAGGACCAAAGACACCAGTGTATTAGAGAAACATGAGGAATGCAGCGTTTCGACATTACTAAGGCAGGATGGATGAGGCGGAGCAAGACTGGAGTCAGGGAGGCTGGGAGGCGCTTCTATTAGATCAGCTGGAATTGATGGAGACCCAGTGGGAGGGTGGGAGCAGGAGAGGGAGGGAGCAAAGCCTGGCAGAAGCGCACTAGGAACTGGGAGGAGGGAAGCCGGGCAGGTTTGGTCACCCAGCAGGGGAAGAGGTCCCGGACGGCCTTGGTGAACTGCGGAACAGACTCCACACATCTGGAAAGAGGGAATCTCGTGTCTCCTTTTGCTAACAAAACTCATACAAAGACCAATATGCTCAGGAAACATGGGGCATTTGGGGGATGAAATAAAGATTTTTTTAAATCTCTCAGTTCTTTAAATTTAGTAATCAGGGAAGCCTGAATGGAAATGTTTACTATTATGTTGTGAAATGTTATTAACAGTCCCAGGCAATCCTTTTCTTCCCCTCTGTGACCAGCAGCACTAGATGCCTTCTGTAGGTCACGTCCTTTCATCTGCACAGATACCAAAAGGCAGGCCTCAGTGGCCACGCCTGCCTTCTCCTCCCCCCCAGGTGTCCCCCATCCTCTCTCAGCTGAGGGCCAAAAAAAAAACCCTGCTAGACCCACACCCCCTGCAGCTCCCATCCCGATTCTCTGCTCCCCTTTGCAGATAAACACCTTTACAAAAGTGACCCCATTGGCTACTTCCTCATCTCTCTCCATTGGCTCTTGAGCCCTATCCCATCAGGGGTTCTTCCCTACCACACCTGGGGACAGCTCTGGTCAAGGTCACCAACGGCCTCCATGTTGCAAATCCAGTGGTTCCTTCTCAATTCCATGATGGGGGAAGTGGATTGGTTCAAAATGACAAACTTGTCCCGTGGGTCAAGTGCATGAACAGTGGCAATTATGCCCATTTTACAGATGAGGAAACTGAGGTGACACATAGAGATGAGAAGGCATTTGCCTGAGATTGGACAACTAATGAGTCCCAAGCACCTAGGGATCCAGGGAAGGAGAGTGACACATCATGTGCTTGATGCAGACCTGTCCCCAAGAGGTTTCTGGCAACCTCCTGGCAACCCTGCTACAGGACAGGCAGGTGATAGCCCCACACAGCTTCCCCAGTAGCCTTCAAGTCATGTCACAGGCCCGACCTTGCTATAACGGAAAAAGCAGGAGTCAGAGGAACTGTGGCTCAAGTCCAAGCGCCACTCACTGCTTCCTGGCTGTGGGGCCCTGAGCGAGTCACCCGGCACCTCTGAGCCTCGGTTCTCAAATTAGTAAAACGAGATGCTAACACTGGCCCAGCCTTCCTCACGAAGGGGGACGTGACAGTCCAGGAGGGGATGCAAGTGTCGAGCACTGGGAGCACCGGGAACTGGCAGAACGACTATTTTGATAACGGCCCATCTGCTACGCCCGGAGCCCACGGTGGCAGATACGCTACCCGACGGCTGCACACAGCTGTGCCGCAAGGCACTCCCGACGCCCACGCGTCTGTCCTTCCGAAAGTTCTGCTGCAGAAAAGAGGTGGCTCTGCTTCTCTGGACCCTTCTCCAAGAGCCTCTCCCCACCCCACCCCACCCTCACGTCACCCCTCCGTGGAATTCAGGTCTGAAAGATGCAGACAGATCCTACCAGAGATGACCAGGGCTTTGGAAAGGTCAGACCACTTTCTTCTTTGTAAAAGATGTTTTGGGACATGATTAACAAAGGCTAAGATGAGAGGAAAGGACCGAAATGAGAGTCCCTAAGGTTTTTCTCTTTAATTTTTTCAACGAGCTGACTGCGACTTGGAACAAGTTCCCAGACCTGGGCGGCCGGCAAGCTATGATGAATGACGCCGCCAATGCGAGTCCCTTTTTTATCCATTAACATCCTGCTTGTGCCCTCAGAGCAGGGCATGATGTATGGTAAGTGTATTAATGTTCTCCGCAGGGCAGGGCACTGCATGCTTTAATAAGTGGCCAGAGCCTTCCCGCCCCAGCCGGTCATTTGTCACCGTGGATAGACTCTCGCTGAACACTGGCCGGAGCCACTGCTGACACGAGCTGATACAAAGTCCCTACTAGGTGCCAGGCACTGTGCGAGGTGCCTACCATGCATGAGTTTCTTTAATCCTCACCAATGACCCTTTCATGTCAGGATATTATCACTCCCATTTTGTAGCTGGGGAAGCTGAAGCTTGGAGAGGTGCAGTGGGACAGGGCCCAGGGTCCCTCGGTTACCCTCAGTCAAGGCTGGGACTCGCACCCAGGCCACCTGCTTCCCAAAGCCACACTGCTTTCAACCACCCCACCAAGGGGATTCAGAGCCAAGTGCTCGCTGGGACAGGCAGGTGTGGTAAACGCAGGCCACGTGGGGACCATGGTGAACTGAGAACACACCCCACCTAAGGGGAGGAGCAGTGACTCGGAGGTCCTGGCAGTTTGTCACACGTCAGGTGGGGAAGATGAGGGGATGTTTGGTTTTAAGCCACAGTCCTCCCTGACCGTCTAAAAATATCCCTTTTTCTTATTTGCCAGTCTCCTGGGCAACCCTGGGATGAGCCAAACTTTCTCTGGGCATCTCCCTCTGTCTTCTCAGCTCCGTCTAGCGCTCATCACTTAAGCCCATCCAAAAGCCGCCTCCTCTGAGAAGTCCTTCCTGACTCTTTCACTACTGATCTCATCTTTCCTCCAAAAACCATTTTTTTTAATTCAAGAATTTTTTAAAACCATTTTACAATGCCAAGATCTCTGTGTCCAGCAATAAATAAGACATATCTCTACCCAGAAGGTGCTTTCTGGGAACGGGGTACTGCGTGAGTCAGCCCCTCATTCCATACTGTCTCCTGATGTCTCTGCCTGGCCGAGGTTGTGGGGGGAGCAGGAGAGTCAGAAAGATCTAAGTTCAAGTACTAAGTCTGCTTCCTTGTGTGACTTCCAGCAAGCCACTGAGCCTCTCTGACCCTCTCTTCCTTGCCTGAAAAATGGACATAATAATACCTACTACTTAGGGTTGTTGTAACCAATGGGTTAACGCAGGTCAAGTGCTTAAAATACTGTCTGGCACATGGTAAGTGCTCGGCAAATGTTCTCCTGGTGTTGTTACAAAGGTGCTTGATAAATTGTTAGTATTTTTATTATTAAACTTTGATTTAATATTAAATGATTCTCTTCAACCATCTTGTCAACTCTTTATCAGCAGTAATGTTTCTCTGCCCCCTGCAATGCCTGCCAGCAGAAAACAGCCATTAGGAACTCAATATTTGTTGATGGAGAATGAACCTGCTCTAGTTTAAAGATTAATAGCTGCAAACATTTTTCTAACAACAGCAGCCAACTTTTGTTGACATGAACTGGCTTATTATATGGCTTGTTATTTGTAGACATCGTGTCATGGAGCCTTTGAAGGCATCCGAGGAGTCTGTTCCTGGCCCCAAGTCCCAGGCCACAGGAACACTTCCTCCCATCCACTCCCACAGCCTTCACTGCCTGCACCTCTCAGCCTTCCGGAATTTTTATGTCTCCCTTCCCAGCTCCTTCAGTGGCTAAGAGCACAGGCTCTGGAGTCAGACAGACCGGATTGTAAACCAGCTCTATGACTCACTGAGTAAGTCCCGGGATCTCTAAGCATCTCTCAAAAGGAGCTATCCAAATGCTTTCTCAAAAATGTAGCTAAAGATGCCATGACATAACACACCTGTGAGGCCTGGTACTTATGTGTAAACCTGGTAAATGTTAACGGTCATTATTGCCATCATAGCCCCAGCTGGTGGTACCAGCAGTATTACAGAATTAGAGAACTCGAGTCTGCATGTTGACAGGGTCCCCAGGTGATTCACGTGCATGTTCAGAAGCGCTGACTTCCAAGGCCCAAGTTGCAAACTCAAACGTCTGCTGTGGCTAGAGGCAGCTAGAAGGAATCAATGAGCTGACTACTAAGGGCTTTGAGCATATTAAGCAATGTCACCACTCACAGCTCCTTCTTTTTTTCTTTTTGAGACAGAGTCTCGCTCTGTTGCCCAGGCTAGAGCGAGTGCCGTGGCGTCAGCCTAGCTCACAGCAACCTCAAACTCCTGGGCTTAAGTGATCTTCCTGCCTCAGCCTCCTGAGTAGCTGGGACTACAGGCATGCGCCACCATGCCCGGCTAATTTTTTCTATATATACTTTTAGTTGGCCAGCTAATTTCTTCCTATTTTTAGTAGAGACAGGGGGTCTCGCTCTTGCTCAGGCTGGTCTCGAACTCCTGACCTCGAGCGATCCACCCGCCTCGGCCTCCCAGAGTGCTAGGATTACAGGCGTGAGCCACCGCGCTGGCCTTCACAGCCCCTGCTGATTGGACTAAAGGTAGACAGCTGACTGAAAGTTGGAAAGTCCACTGTCTGTCCAGGAGCCAATCAGATTGGGTCTGTTATTCAAATCTGGGAGAGGAGGAGGGAGATTGCTGTTGGTCCAGTTGGGCCTTGGGTGGGCTGAGTAGACCTGGGCCCTGGGCACTCCCACAGTTGGGGAACTGAGCCGGAGAGAGGAGCAGACATGCAGGTAGCGGCAGAAGTGGGCAACCCCGTGGCTGCAGAGAGACAGAGAGGAAGATAACGAACTCCGATGATCTCCAATCCTGGGGCAGGGCTACCCGATCCCCAGGACTGACCCTCCGTCCCATTCAACCAACCAGTCTCTCCAAGTGCCTCGAAATACCCTTCAGGCATGAGAAGGCAGGAATCAAATAAATCCCTTAAATGGAAAATTATGCAGTAGTTAAAAAAGAAAAGGATAATTACGTGTGCTAACACGAAAAGATATCAAAGGCCTATTTAAAAGTAAAAAGTTACTAATCCATATACATAATATGATCCCACTTTCATCTTTGAAAGTATATATAAAGAACTACATATGACAACATGAATAAATCTTAAAACCTAATGTTGGGCTAAAAAGAAACAAAATGAGATTCACAGCACAAAGCCATTCCTATGAATTAAAAGCACACTCACACCAGAACTGCGCTGTGTGTTGACAGTATACGTGCACATCCAGCACACAAATCACACCCATGATACCCACGGCAGGGATGGGAGTGGCAGTGAGCAGGGAGTATGGGTGGGAACAGGAATGAAGCAGGAAACATAGATTTAAAAAATAAAAATGAAGGCGCTTTGCATGGCAAATGATGACAGCACACGTGGTTGAATTCGAAGATGACCCCCCGTGAGTCACATCTTTGTGTTATCTCCTCCCCTGAGTGCGATGTGGAACCTACGACTGGCTTCCAGCCCATAAAACATGGCAAAGGTGATGGGCGAGTATCTCCCCTGATCAGGTCATGTTATGGCAAAGCTGTCGGGATGGTCAGTTCCTGGTTACAATGTTATGTACGGCGCCATCTTAGCAGGCTGGAATAGGAGATTCTCCTGCTGGCTTTGCAGACAGAAGCTGCCGCGTGGTGACAGCCCTGTCTTGTGTCATTAAAGGGCCACATGACAAGGAGCTGCAGAGGTCTCTAGGAACTGACAGTGATCCCAGCTGGCTGACAGCTGTCAAGAAAGTGGGCAACTCAGTCCTACAACCACAGTGAACTGAATTCTGCCAAGGGCCGCATGTACTTGGAGGAGGACCCCAAGCTCCAGAAAGGTGTGCATCCTTGTGAGATGTTGGTCTGAACTCCTGACCCCACAGGAACTGTGAGGTGATAAAATTTACATTGACCGAAGCTGCTAAGTTTGTGGTACTTTGTTACACAGCAACACATAATTAATGCAGCTCGCCATGAAGCGGAAAATATGATTACCTCAACTGTCTGCCCCTGAGATAAAAGAGTAAATAAAATTAAATATAGGCCGGGCGCGGTGCCTCACGCCTGTAATCCTAGCACTCTGGGAGGCCGAGACGGGTGGATCGCTCGAGGTCAGGAGTTCGAGACCAGCCTGAGCAAGAGCGAGACCCCGTCTCTACTAAAAATAGAAAGAAATTATCTGGCCAACTAAAATATATATAGAAAAAATTAGCCGGGCATGCTGGCGCATGCCTGTAGTCCCAGCTACTCGGGAGGCTGAGGCAGTAGGATCGCTTAAGCCCAGGAGTTTGAGGTTGCTGTGAGCTAGGCAGACACCATGGCACTCACCCTAGCCAGGGCAACAAAGCGACACTCTGTCTCAAAAAAAAAAAATATATATAAAAGTTAATACATGCATTAAAAATGATATTTTAATTGGCTTCAGTGGTTGAGTCACTCCGAGTTCCTTAAGCTCCTTCCTCCTCCCCGAGAACCATTTTCCATCTCTTTAATCGTCTTGGCCACAGTCCCCTGGGCCCCTTCCAATGTCTCTGTGTTTTTGTGGAGCAAGTGACCAAAGCTGTGTTCAGAATTCCACTAAAGGCCTGCCTGGTGCAGAGGACTTCCCGGCCTTATCCATCACAATCTTTGTGACCCCTTCCCAGAATCCCGCTGACTCCATTTGGGGACAGTCACCAGTGACTACAGTCTCCCCTCCATTCGAGGGGATTTTGTCTGATCCACACCCCTGGTCCTGTCTCTGGATTGCTTTTGTGTGAGTTTTGTTGTGGCTCTTTTCTGGGGACTTAGGGATATTATTTAGACTAAGTGACATTTGTGGAGTCCCTACTGTGTGCCAAGAACTTTGCCAGACCCTTCACCTATATTAACTTGCTTGGTCCTTATGGCAACAACCATGTGAGAGGCAACATTATCTTTGTTTTATAGGTGAGGAAACTGAGGCTCGGTGAGCCGTGACATGTCCACAGTCACACAGCCTGGGAGTGACAGAGCTGGGGTTGGAACCCACGTCCTTCCCACTCCATGTCTTTGTTCATAAAACAGTATAAATTCATTTCATTCTGGTTTTAGAATATCACTCTCTTTGGCTGTTCAGAGCTCTTTAAATTCTATTCCTGTCTTCGAGGATATTAATGCTGCCTGTTAATATCATCTACACGATGTTATTAATAAGCATATTCTCAAATCTTCCCCCAGCTTGTCAGCGAGGATATTAAGTTGAAGAGCTCCCAGGAGATTTTGGAGAGTCGATTACTATTTGGTTGAGATTCTCAAACTGTTTGTTCACTCATCTATCCATCACTTTGTGGTATTTACTGATCACTTCCTACGCCTCTGCTAGGAGGTGTCAGCAGTAGCCCTCGGCTACAAGACTCTCACAGTCTAATTGAGTGATGCAGTCTGGTTAGGAACACATTTGCCCACGGGGTCAATAAAAATGACAAAGAAAAATGTTCCTGGTAATATTATCTACAGTAGTAAACCCTCTAAGTATCAAATTAGTAAACTATACTATGCCTATTTGATGGGATGTTAGCCGTTATGACACATTTGTGTAAGTGTTTGAAACATGAGGGAGAAATTACCAAATAACGTTAAGTCTACAATATTATCTATATGGTGTGTTTATAGGAAACCTCCTGTAATATTGGATAATGGGAACCAGTAAAATCCTAAGGTAAGCATGTTATGGTAGATAATGAAAATAAAATAAAATATATAAGGTAAATAAATACCTTTATAAACATTAACTCTATAAAACCTAACATGATGTCAAAGCTGCACGGCAGGTGAAACTTTGGCGAGATGTCTGGGTGGGCTGCACTGAGACCGAATATAGCAATTCAGTGAAATGTGGACCAAAGACATCTTTTTCTGGGCAATTTCCCACAGCAAGCTGAAGCCTTCATTATTCCAAAGAACTCCATTTGCATTGAAAGTGAGTGTCAGCTGTCTCTGAAGTTATCATGGCCAATTGGACCACACTTTGAGTAGCAAGGTCCTCTATGACAGTGGTCCCCAACCTTTTTGGCACCAGGGACTGGTTTCATGGAAGACAATTTTTCCACAGACCTGGGGGTAGGGGAGGCAGGGGATCACCACCTCAGATCATCAGGCGTTAGATTCCCATAAGGAGCGCACAGCCTAGATCCCTCACATGTGCGGTTTACGGGAGGGTTTGTGCTCCTGTGAGAATCCAGTGCTGCGGCTGATCTGACAGGAGGCAGAGCTCAGGCGGTGATGTGAGCCCTGGGGAACGGCTGTAAATACAGACGAAGCTTCACTCGCTTGCCAACCACTCTCCTCCTGCTGTGCAGCCCAGCTCCCCACAGGCTGCAGATGGGGACCTGGGGCTTGTGGACCACAGTGCTATAAGACACAGTCCTTGGCCTTAATATTGTAATAATGATGATATCACCAATTAGAGAGATAACGAGGTCTTTTCCAATCGAACTTTTACAATTGCAACCCCCGCAATTCCTTACCCTCCTTCCTGTGTTGTTTCCCCCAAGCACTTCTCACCATCTGTCACATCGTTTTTCGTTATCTCTAAGATGCCATTTGCTGGGAGACACACCATTATTTTATGTGCCACTAACAGTGGGAAAAAATGTTGCCAATTAAATGACATGAGGTCTTCACAATAGTCCTGAATCTGTTACATCAGCCTCTCAACATTTTAAACTTTTCTTTCATCTTTCCAAGGGGATTTGGCCTGGGTTTGCTAGAACTGATGGGTTAATGTAGAGATCCTTCAGCACTTAATCATCAAATGGAACACAGTTGCATCTTCCTTGAGCATCTCCCTGGTTACATCCTATAAAGCACGTGGGTGCTGTTTACAAGAAAAAACTGGAATTATAATTACCACTCTAATGACGAACATTCGCCAAACTAACAAATGCCCTGCTGCTCTATTCTCATGCCTTTCTGCATAATAATCATGCTGAGTCACATGAATATGGTGTTAAGACATTTTAAATGGAAATTAAATGCAACACATGTAGTTCCAACAGTGCACATGACTCAACAAAAGTGACAGCCACATGAATGAGTTGTACAAGAAGATACAGTGACAACCACATCATGACTGTCTATCTCCCCATTGAAAGCAAGGAGGGGTAGCAGTTCCATCGACTGCAAAATGTATTCCAGTTTCAAAGACATCAAAATGGGGGCAGGGGGCGTTGTACTTTTTAATTTATAAAATCAGGCATTTATGTTACTTGTTTTCATCCCCTGCCCCAACTAGAATGAAAGCTCCTTGAGGTATGGATTTTTATATCTCCTGTTCTCTGCTATATTTTCAAAGTCTAGAACAATGCCAGGGATAGGTCAATATGTACTGGCTGAGTGGTTTGGCTCTGCTCTGGACCTGGCCCAACATTAGAACTGAGTTCATGCATGTTGTATTCTACAGACAGTCCTAAAGTCCAAGTTTTGTTCCTAACTGTGCTCATCTTATTTGCAATAATTTTGCACATAGATACTTCATGAATCAGATGTCACATGGAATCCTATGCCAACATAAGAACCTATACATGCATATTAAACTTGAAGTGTTTTTTTATAGGTTTTCATTTGGACTTCAGATACAATCATGGACCAACATTTGTTGAATGCAGTGGTTATGATGTTCAGGGTGTACTGTGGGTTCTCAGGGTACAAAAAGGCACAAGGTGAGTGAGAGAGTCAAAGTGTGTTTGTAAAAAGACAAGGACTCCCCAAGTCAGGGCTGGCCACACCTGTTGTCCCTGCTGTTCTACCTGGCCTTATACCCTCAAAAGAGGACCCTGCAATCCACCCTCCAAACAGCCTCTGTGGCAATTGCAGGACAAGGAAATAGGGGTGATGTCCAATGCTGAGCAGATCTGACTCTAATTCTAGAACCGTCCTTTGCTTTTAAAAATGTCAGGTCTATTCTACTAGAATAGAGTCACAGCCTCTTCCATTTCCCATCCTGCATTTTCCCTCACCCAATTTGCATTTTATAATTACAAAAATGATGCATGCTTGGGAGTCTATATTTTAAAATTAAAAGCTAAAAGGTGATACATGCTCATTGAATTAAAATTGTAAAATTAAACAAGTAGACAATTTGCAGTGAAAGTTCCCTGTCCGTCTCTCAGAGACAACCCCTGTTTAGTTCGTTATGTGCCTTTCCAGACCTTTTCCTGCATATACTCAGCATCTATATGTATAAATTCTCCTCCTGTAAAAGTGGAATCATTCTATACACATCATTCTGGGATAAACTTTCTCCATTTATTGAGGGCATCACATCCATATTCATACCCATATATCTATACTATATCTGTATCTATACTATGTCTATCTATATCTACAGCCATAGCTACAGATACCGGGTTTTTTTCCTTTATAAATCCTTCATTGGAAAGCTACCCCATTCTTTTTAAAACCTGCATAGTGTTCTATTGTATGCATGTACCCCAAGTTCACTCAAACAATTCTCCCTTGTAGGTCATTTCCAGATGAGGCAATAAACACACACATATAAATTTTGCCTTTTGTGCAGATTTCTGTAGGATGAACTTCAAGAGGTAGAATTTCTGGTTAAAATGAGATGTGCGTTTTTCAGTTGACGATACTGATCACCCTCCAGAAAAACCGCCCCAATATACCTCCTTTCTTTTGGATGCCTTGAGGTACTCCTCGAGCACCTTCAGGTGCTGGGAATGTGGCCGAGAACAAAACGAAGTTCCTGCCCTCGTGAAGCCTCCAGTCTAGAGCAGGGAGCTGGACAACATAAACAAATACCGAGCTACCGCGGGCTGCATGACAATTGGAGACGCGAGGACAAAGCAGGCTAAGGGATGGACAGTAGATGGGTGAGCGGGGAGCACTTTAGTTGAAGTTTCCAGACAAATGCATTCCCACCAAGAAAACAAGGCTCTCCCCAAACCCCCTCCAATACGCCACCACCATAGTCTTTCCCCCTCCCTCCACCCGTCTCACTAAGATTCAGCAGTCAGAGGTAAAATAGATACATATTTCATACATATTTGAAGTAAAATATCTTTTCCCATGTTGAGTGACCATTTATAATTCTTTTTCTGTGAATTGCCTATTCTATGACTTTTACCCATTTTTCTACAGTGCTGTTTAATGTTCCCTTACAGATTTGTAAGAACGCTTTCTATTCTGTTTTAAGGATATTAAGACTTTGTCAATTAGAGTGCCGATATTTCCCAGATTTGCACTTTTCCTTCTAACTTGATTCTCATGTCTTTTTCCATAGAGAAGTTTAAAAGTTTTATGCAGACGAGTTTTTCATGCTTTTATTGTTTTGGATTTTGTAGCTGTTTCAGTGGTCTTTCCCAGCCTAGAATTACATGAATACTTTCCAAAATTTTGAGTACATTTGTATTTTACTATGTTTAAGACTGGGATTTTTTTTTTTGGTAGCGGGTGTACAATGTGAGGTGGGAAATTTCACTTTTTTCCCCGATTGTTATCCCAAGTCTTTTAGCATCATTGATTGAGCAATAACTGGGTGGTTCATACTGAACTCCGGAGCTGGACTATTTCAGCTAGAAAAAGAGCTCCACCCCTAACCGGATTTGGGACCTCAGAGATGTCACTTAATCTCTGTGTCCCAGAGCTCCCATCTGTAAGTGGGGACAATACCAGTATCTATGCTTAGGGTTGCACCTGCCTGCAATGAGCCTATCACACGTGGGAGTTCAGTGAGGCTCCAAGTGAACACAAGGTGAACGTTATATTTGCACCTGAGTAGCACACACATCTGCTCAAATCAGAACCCGCTTCAATAAGAGAAAGGAGGCAGACACATTCTAAGAAACGTGAACAACCGAGGGACACTATCATTCCCTTTCTTAACAAGTGTGACAACTTCCCCCGTCAGCCAACCCCTTATGCTGAGAATGATGCCACAGAAGAAGAACAAAGACAGGACACCCCGCAGTTCCTTCTCAGTCCCCCCTTTCTCATCGGTGAGCTGAGGGTGGAGAGGTGGTAGAACATGTGCATAGCAAGAGCAAACGCAGTCGAGTTGGTTTTGTGTGGGTTTCCACTCCTTGGCAAGAACGAAATATATATTCATGGACAGGCTACAAAATAGGAATTGTGTAATTTCACTGATTCTGCATACAAGTTAACTGCTCTTATATTTGCATTCTAAATGGGCATTGCGCAATAGAAAGATGAACAGTAAAATGTATGCTAATGTAACATTTTTTCTTTACTCAGAATGACATCAAACAGCAAGGATGATAAAACCCTGGGTTGGGAGTGGCTGGCACAGGTAGGAGGAACCTGTGCTCCTCAACCAGGTCTCAGGGAGGGGCATGACCATTAACCCAGCCCTAGCCCTGCTGCCCTGCAGACATCCGCGTGGCACAGGACTTCTCTAATGAAAGCCTCTTCCATCCACTGCCAGTCTGCCTGCAGATCCCCATAGGCCAACAGGAGCTACCTACAGAGCTGGGGACTCAGACATGAGGAACACCTTCCTGGTAGGATGCTGCGAAAGAACGTCCCACCCCCACCCCAAACTCCCCTCGCTCTGTGGCCGCGCTGTAGCTGTCTGTTCCCAGACCTGCCGCTCTGGAAACGGCTCCACATCAGTTCCTCTGAGACAGGGACTGTTCCTATGCAGGTCTCAAAAGTAAGAGCTAGAAGCCGCAAGATGATATCTGCCCAATTCATTGAGGAGCCTGGAGGACCCCGGGGATTTCACGCTTTCAGCCCTTCTCCTTCTTGAACCACATTCCCTGTTATCAGTTGGGCTTCAAGCCGGGAAGTGCCCCAGCCAGCTATTTGTGGCTTATCTTTGCTAGAAAGACTGAAGTAAAGAAAATAGTCCACATCCAGACTCTGCACTTGGCCTTTTTTCCCTTCCAGAGAGAGATGAACAGTGTTCGTTTCCTTCCACCGCCCTCTGTTCTCTTACCCAGCATCGTGAACAATGTGCTTTTGTGTTCTTTCTGTCCTTTGCAGAATCTAACCTTCCTAGTCTCACCCTCCCACGAGG
Organism: Lemur catta; assembly: GCF_020740605.2. Classification (NCBI taxonomy): domain Eukaryota; kingdom Metazoa; phylum Chordata; class Mammalia; order Primates; family Lemuridae; genus Lemur; species Lemur catta. The sequence goes on along the minus strand of NC_059144.1, from coordinate 42,199,652 downwards.
GTGCTGTTTTGTTAAGCGCCTTTTTAATTAGCCAGGCTTCTGTCCACTTACCTTGGCATTCCGGCTTGCCCTTGACCTCGGCATGAAGCTGTGGCTTAGCCAGGTGGTGTCCTGCCACCCTCGTCCACGCCGTCTTGCACACCTGCAGTGATGGCCACAAGACACGGCACCCACAGACTACTGGGCACCTGGCCCTCTCTGCGTGTTGTCTCATTTTTTTTCTCAGAGCAGCCTTATGAGAGAAGAGATTATGATCCCATTTCACAGGAGAGCAAACCAAGGCACAGAGAAGTTAGGAAACTGTTCATGAGCGATGGGGTGGGAAACAAACCCTGCCAGGCCCTCTGACTCCCAAGTCCATGCACCTCCACGCCCCGCGTCATTCCCCCCACGTGTGGGCATAGACACAGCTGAGCGTCGTCAGTGGGCCGGGCATGTGGCCCCTCAACCATCCTGCATTCTCTGCAGAACCCTTTTGTTCTCCTTCTTTACATAGTGCCATTTACTAGGTGCAGATTTAAGAACTCCTCTTGTGATTCCTAGGTTTTCCCTTCCAGCCTACAGAACTCCACTTAAGCTGAACCATCTCCAGCGCGTTCCCAGACCCGGAAGTGCCTCAGAGCACATAGGGAGCCCCCCTGCCCAATGTGGATCCCTGGAGCCCCAGACCACCCCTTGGTGGGGAGACCAAGAATCTGCATTTTAAAGCACAGCAGGATTTGCCAGATCCACACACTGGCGTTTGGTGCCACCCCGCCTTTACTGTGCGCAGACTCACCTGGGGATCTTGCTGAAATGCGGGTTCTGGTTCCGCAGGTCTGGGGCTGGGGTTGAGATTCTGCATTTCTAACAAGCTCCCGGGTCATGGGTCACGACAGCACGGCAAGTCCCGGGGCCACAGCAGTAATGGTTTAGATCAGTGGTTCTCAGCCTTACTAAACACTGGAGTCACCTGGAGAGCTCTTAGCTCTAAACTGCCTCGGCCCCACCTGCAGAAATCGTGCAGTTGTCCTAGAATCAAACCAACGTCCCTCGGCTCAGTGGTGTGCTGGATCCGACTTGCAAAAGCCTATGGTTACATTTTTAGGAATTTTGTGAACCAGCTGGTAACCTGAACCACTGTTAGTCATTAAGTTATATAAACTTAAAATTAATTGTAGCAAAAACAAAGATAATACCAAAAAGCCATCATTTCACTACATTTAACTCCTTCTGTGCTGCTGAGGTGATCCGCAGGTATCGCACCTGTAGGTGGAAACACTACAGGACGGGGTGCTACTGCGTCTTCCTTCCCAGCTCTGTGCCAGTGACATCAGCCTTGGGGGGCAGCACTCACACCGCGGAAATCGAAAACACTATGAATCAGGGTTTACTTTCCCAGAAAGCTGGTGGTTAAATATTTGCCAGTGCACCTGCAGTCCTCACCTACCTGCACGCATCATAATTACCGGGGGGTGGGGGGGGGTGCTGGATAAAAGTGCAAACAGCTGGAGTCTACCTAGGACTCCCTAAATCCAGTTCTCTGGGTGGGGACCCGGGGATCTGAGAAGTTTTTAGAACAAGTGACTCAGGGGATTTCTTATCTACAGTGAAGTTGCTTTAGAATAATGATTAAATCTTCCTAATTAGCAAGGCTCAAATTGGATTAAGACATTGTCCTCCCTGGGCACCCTTTTCTTTATGCTTTAAGAAATTATTCCCAATGCCTTTTGAAAAGCCTTTTTATCTGGAACCCCGTGAGCCATCTGGGCAGAGCAATTCTCCCCCCCAGACACCAGCAGAAAGTTGCATGAGGAAATTCAAAGCAGTTATTCCTTTAATTGTCCCTGTTTCTAACCCCACTCCCAAAGGCATCAACCTCTGATTTTTCCCTAATAAAGGTGGTGCATTGCCCAGAATTTTCCATGCTCTAATATCTCATCAGGCTCATGGCCAAGCTCAGAACCTTTTGAGATGGCTGGAAAAAATTGAGTCAAGAAACTAGGTTATAGGCCGGGCGCGGTGGCTCATACCTGTAATCCTAGCACTCTGGGAGGCCGAGGCGGGTGGATTGCTCGAGGTTAGGAGTTCGAGACCAGCCTGAGCAAGAGCAAGACCCTGTCTCTACTAAAAATAGAAGGAAATTATCTGGCCAACTAAAATATATATATAGAAAAATTAGCCGGGCATGGTGGCGCATGCCTGTAGTCCCAGCTACTCAGGAGGCTGAGGCAGGAGGATCGCTTAAGCCCAGGAGTTTGAGGTTGCTGTGAGCTAGGCTGACGCCACGGCACTCACTCTAGCCCAGGCAACACAGCGAGACTCTGTCTCAGAAAAAAAAAAAAAGGAAAGAAACTAGGTTATAAACAAAACATTCTTCCAGCCACACACGGTGGCACATGCCTATGGTCCTAGCTGCTCAGGAGGCTGAAGCAAGAAGATGGCTTGAGCCCAGGAGTTTGAGGCTGCCCAGAGCTATGATTGTGCCTGTGGATACCTACTGCACTCCAGCCTGGGCAACAGAGAAAGATCCCATCTCTCTAAAAAAAAAAAAAAAAAAAGTTCTGCCAAATTGTAAGCCCTAAATCTTAATTTAAATTTGCCAAAGTTTGCCCATCCTTGAGATCATGGAACCAGGCAAAAGTGACGATTGTGAGGAATGATCCTACAACTCTTGTGTTCTAACTAACCAACAGCTATTAAGCTCCATATTTCCCTGACTTTAGTTAAGAATTTGCACTTAGGTCCTCACCTGTTCTTCCAGCAAGCTGACACGTGGGTATTACCAACGAGGAGGTGGTTTGAGTCCAGAGACTTGCCCAGGTGGTGACATTCCTCAAGTCTTAACCTCTAATCATGCCTATTAGTTTTCTATTGCTGCATGACCAATGACCACAAGTGCAGTGGCTTAAAGCAACACAAATTTATTATCTCGCAGTTCCCATGGGTGAGGAGTCCAGGAAAGGGTTAACTGGGTCCTCCACTCAGGGTCCTCCCAGGGTAAAGTCAAGGTGTTGGGTGAAGCTACAATTTTCACTGAGTTTCTGCTACAGCCGAGAACCACTTAGATTATTATTTACTTAATTTTCTTCAAATAAACTCATTTTTTAAAAAACTCATTCTTGTCCTAAGCAACAATATCCATAAAAATCCCAGATTTTATGGCCAGGTTCTCCTTTTTCCTTAATGATATATTAAAATAAATATATCACGATTAAGAAAAAGTTTTATGTTCCAGCTAAAACCATCTCGTGCCCTGACTGTGCCACACCGCACTTAACATCTGCTTTCTGCACCGCGCCAGGGCGTCCTGGCACCGCCACCTGCACCACCAGGCCCCAGGCACCTGGCAGATAATTCCGTTGCCAGCCAGCCACAGAGAAGCTACGAAGTCCGGGAACTGGGTAAGTGGGGGCCTGGGGAGAGGTGTGTATTTTTTTATAATGAGGCCTCTGTGAACTTGATACACACACTGTCAGCACCAGAAATGAATTCCCACAGCACGTCCCCGAGTGTACGCAGATGTTATGAGAAGCTTAGAAAGTATCTTCCCATACGCCTTATCACTTAATCTTCACAAATAGTGAAGGAGTCACCATCATCCCCACTTCACAGGTGAGGAAACTGAGACTTGAGAAAGGTACAAGACAGACTTAACTGCAGACGTAGGTCCTTTGATTCTGCTCAGCAACATTTTCCGTAGCATCACTAGTTTTTCCCCAACTGCTAATTCTCCACCAGTGACCATTTTCTTTTCTCTCTTTGTAATAGAGGTCACAATTTTGCAGCTAAGCACATGGCTGCCAGGAATAAAGACTACATTTGCCAGCTTCCTTTGCAACTAGAAGGGGCCATGTAACTGAACGATGGCCACCTGGGATGCGAATGGAAGTGATGCCTGCATCTTCTGGGAAGAGTCCTTCATGAGAGTAAGAGTATCAATGTTCCCTTTCTCCTTGCTGTTGGCTGGAATGTGGCTGTGATGGCAGGAGCTGCAGCAGTGCTCTTAGACAATGAGGTGACCTTGGAAAATGAAAACCATACAGAGTGAAACAACAGGCTAGGAGGATCCTGGGTCCCTGGAGACATTATGGAGCAGAACTGTCCTACTAGCCCTAACCTGCCTCCCTCTGGACTGTTGCATGAGAGGGAAATAAACCTCTACCTTGTTTACACTACTGCTATATGGGTCTCTGTTATTCACAGCCAAACCTTTCCATAACTAAGATAAAGTCACAGGGAAGAAGAGAAACACCAAGGTTTTAATGTCCCCATTTTCCAGAACAAGTCCCTTGTTTTCTTGGAAACAGAACACCTGGCCCACGTGGTGCCATGGGGGAAGAGAGGTGACCTGAGGCAGGGCCCATAGGTGGTACTTTGTAAACACTTATCCACGCAGGTGGGGCCTGGACCCGAGACTTCAGGACTGTCAGCAGCTCCTTCTGACAGCAGCTGTTAGTGATGTGTTTCCTGGAAGCACCTAACCAGGAGCTCAAAGAACAAACCCGAAGCAGCCCCACTGAGCACGCCAGGCACTGATAAACACCGACGGCAGCCAGCGAAACTGACACCTCCTCCCTGAACTTGGTGAGAGTTTGGGAAACAGCATATGACAGTCATAGAGGCAGTCAGAACTTCATTAGGGGGTAGAGGGAAAATGAGCCCAAGCCAAGCAGTGCCCACCCAGAGACGGCAGGGAGAGAGGGAGTGCCTTTTGGCAGGAACACGGTGGACAGCGTGGAAGATGTTGGGCAGAGGAAGGAATGGACACTTCTTGAAGCATCTCCAATGTTGACCCAACTGTGTTGGATCTATAGTGCTGGTTCAGCGCCTGGAATCCCGCCAGGGCATTTTCTCACCTCTCAAATGGTTATTTCTCAAATCGACAATGCTGGAGGTGGAATCCTTCCCAGTGTCAGCCACCTCCAGCCCTTGCTCTCCACTGGATTCTCCCCAGGCAGCTCCAACAATGCTGCCAATATGCCATTTCCGGATTACTGGTTCTCGCTATTTTTCTCCATTGGCTCCAACAAGGAGACAGTGCTGTCGGCCTGGCAGAAGGAAAACAATCAATTGGATGTCAGTATTGGGAATCTGAGAAATGCAGGTGTTCCTCGACTTACGATGCGGTTGCATCCAGATAACCCCATCATAAACTGAGAATATCACCAATTAAAGGTGCATTCAATACACCTAACCTGCTGAACATCACAGCTTAGCCTAGCCTCCCTTAAATGTACTCAGAATACTTACATTAGTTTACAGCTGGGCAAAAATCACTGAACACAAAGCCTGTTTTATAACAAAGTTTTGAATAGCTCATGTAATTTATTGAATACTGTACTGAAAGTGAAAAACACAATGTTTGTACAGGTACCTGAAGTGTGGTTTCTTCTGAATTTGGATCACTTCACACCATCATAAGGTTGAAAAATCATGAGCAGAACCGTCGTCTGTAATGGTAGCTAGTACTACTATTTATTGTTCCAAGGGTGTTAGGCACTGTGCTGAATAATTTCTATTCTGAATGTACTGGCTAACATTTATGGAGTATTTACTATATGCCAGGCGCTATGTTAAACATTTTTACATGTATTAACTCATTTAATTCGCTCAACAACCTAAAAGGTGGGTACCATTCTTACCCCCATGTTACTGATAAGGAAATTGAGGCGTAGCAGTGGGAGAATTTCTCAGAGTCCCATAGCTAAGAGGTGGCTAAACCCAGGACTGACCCAATACAGAGCACCTTCTGCCACCTGAGGGGTAAAACACATGAACAGGCACAGAGTGAACCGGGTCTGAGAGACTAAAAATAGAAACATTTGCACTCACTATCCATAGAGCCATCACTATGTCCTCTTGCCCAGCTATAGCTTTCTCCACAGAACTTATCACTGTAATAAGAATTGTTCATTGTCACCATCCTACCTTCACAGGTCAGCTCCAGGAAGGCAAAGATTTTTTCTTCACTGCCATATCTCCAGCTCCTAGAACAGTGCTGAGCACATAGTAGGTGCTCAGTTAATATTGGAGGAAGGAGGGAGAAGGAGAGGTCTGGATGAAGGGAGGAAAGAAGGGAGGGAGGGAGGGGAGAAGAGGTGGAAGAATACTCAAGAGCATGGGGCAGTGCTTGGAGAAAAAGAAGCTCTGCAGACAGCATTATTGACGAGAGAAGGGACAGGCAAGTAGGTCACAGAATAAGCCACTGGGCTCAGACTTGGGTAAAGGGTACAAGAAAAAATCCCCAACAGGATCTGATTGGAAACAAAAGCCTATGAGACCACACCAAAGATGATACAAAGAAACCCACAGTTGGCCTTAGTCTAGGGGAGACAACAGGGAGTTGGGGAACAGCATCTGGAAACAGGCTTTTTCCAGGGGGGTGGTGCTGGGGAAGGGCAGGAGCCATGTTCAACTCCAACCAATATTTGCCACATAGAAATCATATTCTTGTGAAATAGTCTAAGTTTTTATGTTAGCATCAAATTCCAAGTTATTTTTGTTATTTTTGTTAAATTCTACAGGAATGAGGTAGGGTAGCATGGTTGGACCAATCCTCCCACATGTATTTTAAAATCTGAGCAACATATTTAAAAAGCAAGTACTTGAAGGCTCTGGAGAACAACCAGAAACAGACAGAAACTAGAGGAGAGTCTGTCCTTAAAGATAGGAAGTTAATGTTTGGGATTTGCATATTTGTGGCTTTTTGCCTAAGGAAACTTGCCAAACCACAGGCAGCTAAGAGTGACAAAAAGCTGCAGTTTTACTGGCTTGAGGTGTCAAGGATAGAGTTCAGGGCTGGAAAAGCAGTTAGAAAGTTTGGTGGCAAATCCTGGGGAGAGGGAGAGCTGTAGCTGGAATGAGCGCTGACATCTGTATATAAAATGCACCCAGATCCTTGGCTGACTACAAAACTACACGTGTCAGGGAGAACCCAGGGGCTACAGGGAAAAAGCATTTGCTGAGAGAACTGAAAAGAGTTTTCAGTTTCTGCTGACTATGAGGGAGGCAGTTTGGAGTAAGAGCCGATCCAAATTAACTGCCTGCTAGAAAAAAAATCACTCTTCAGAGAAACACAACAGAATCCAGTATCTCTACAACATATCATTCATGATGCCAATTCATGAATCATAAGGTCACTAAATCTACAAAGAAGCAGGAAAATGTGGTCCATCATCAAGGAAAAAAACAGTTAATAGAAAATGATCCCAGGTGTTGCAAAGATTTCAGGCAAGAAATTTAAGGCAGCTATTCTAAATGTCAATCTGTTCAAGGAATTAAAGAAAATATGCACATAATGAATTAACAGATGGAGAATCTCAGTAGAAATTAGAAACCATATGAAACAACCAAATATGGTTTCTAAAGACGAAAAGTACAATAACAGAAATAAGAAGCTTGCTAGATTAGTGTAACATCACATTAGAGGCAGAAGAGTCACTGAATTTGAAGATTATTCAATAGAAATACCCAATCTAAAGAACAGAGAGACAAAGAAATCTTTAAAAAAATGAACAGAGCTTCAGAGACCTTTGGGACAATTGCATGTGGTCTAATACACATGTAGTTGGAGTCCTAGAAGAAAGCATGTGGGCAGAAAAAGAATGTGAAAATTTCCCCAATTTGGTGAAAGACATCAGCTTACAAGTCCAAGAAGTTCAGCAAACCTCAAATAAGATAAATACAATAAAAACTATGCATAAATACATTACAGTCAAATTCCTGAAATCCAAATATAAAGAAAAAATCTTGAAAGCAGTCAGAGAAAAACCAAGATATTTCATACAGGAAAATAATGACGTGGATTATACCTGACTTCTCCTTAGAACCAATGAAGCCCAGAAGAGAATGGAGTGATACCTTTATGATGTTCAAAGAACAAAATCTGTCCACCCATAATCTTACCAAATGAAATGATCCTTCCTTCAAAACTGAAAGCAAAATAAAATTTCAAATACACAAAGACTGAGAGAATTCGTATCTATAAACTTGTGCTGTAAGAACTGCTACAGAAAGCTTTTCATGACGAGAAGAAATGACACCAAATAGTAATAACTCAAACCCACAGGAAGGAGCGAAGATCACCAAAGACAGCACATGTGTTTCAAACTGCCCCAAGGGCATCATCTCATGAAACACGTGAAAGAGAAATCAGACGAAGGAGGCATGTGTGTGAAATCTTGTCCCCCAAACAAACAGCAGAGATTCAATCACCTCTAATATCTGCCTTGCTGCACTATTGTGACGTTCAAACATGCAACAGCTCATTGGAAATGTTTGAAGCTCTTTAGAAACACAAAGAACTATTATGAAGAAGGGTCCCTCCCACACACACCTTATACTATTTTCAAGGTGTAAAAATCACAACGGCAACTGGGTTAAAAATACTTGGGATTGGTGAGGATGTGGAGAAATTAGAACCCTTGTGCATTGCTGGTGGGAGTATAAAGTGATAGAGCCATTGTGGAAAACAGTATAGTGGTTCCTCAAAAAACAAAACATAAAGTTACCATGTACTCTAACAAGTCTGATTCTAGGTACATACACAAAAGAATTGAAATCCAGGACTTGAACAGATACTTACATACCAATGTTCATAGCAACATGACTCACAACAGCCGAAAGGCACAAGCAGCTCAAACGTCCATGGACAGCTGATGGGTGAACAAACCGTGGCACCTCCACACAGTGGACTACGACTCAGCTTTGGCGATGAAGGAAAGTCTGACATGTGCTGCAACATGGATGAGCCTGGAGGACATTATGCTGAGTAAAAGGTCAGGCACAAAAGAATAAATACTGCACGATTCTACTTATATGAGGTACCCAAAATAGTCAAATTCATACAGACAGAAACTGGAATGGTGGTTTTCGGGGGCCGAGGGGACAGAGGGAGGGGAGTCAGTGTTTGATGAGTAGAGTTTGGAAGATAAAATATTTCTGGAGATGGATGGTGGTGACGGGTGCACAGCAATATGAATGTGCTTAATGCACTGCACACTTACAATGGTTAAAATGGTAAATTTTGTGTTACGTACAAGAATGTGAACGTACTTAATAAATTGTACACTTAAAATGGTAAAATTTTACATATATTTCACCACAACTTTTAAAAAAACTTTTAAAAATCACTTGGGATCCCCCAAGACATGATGGGTTTCTTAAACTGAAATTTCCCTGGGGTGTGGACCCCAGTGTCCCAGATTTCGAGGCCAGCGAGATGTCACTCAGAAGCCTCAGGGCAGAAGGGACAGCAACTCTGTCCAGGGTCTAGAAAGAATCAGAGGCGTAGGCAAGCATGTGCGGTCATTTCCTCTGTCTACAGCCTCCGTCTAGGCACAATCCCATTTTGGTGGATTCCAACGTACCCCCGCCCTCCCATGCCAGATTCCCAAGTAATAATAATATTTATTAATGTAGCCACTTACTGGGTGAACTCATTTAATCCTCACAACCGCGTGTAGTAGGTACTAGCACTGTCTTAATTTGACAGATGAGGAAACTGAGGCACAGAAATGTTCAGCCATTTGCCCGAGGTCACCCGTGTGGTTGGGGACAGTGATGGGGTGCAAAGCGGGCTGGCTCTGCAGCTACATTATCCATCGTAACTCCTGTTTCCATTCTGAGATGAGCTGCGCATCCCACCCAGGAGCGAAGCGTCTTCCGAAGGCAGGTGAGTTTCTGCCGTTGATTTGTTTGAGTTTTTTGTGAAGTCATCAGAGAAGCTTCTGGATGCCAACATCAACCTCAGCTCCCTCGTGCTGGGTGCTTCCCACGCCCCGGACACCGTCTCCTCTACTCGTCACAACAGTTCTGCCGGGTGGGAAAGTACCGTCTGTTTCGCAGAGGAGGTCGGTGACGCTCGCACTGACCAGCTGACTTCCTGGCTAGCTGGGATCAGAAGCCAGGTCTGGCTCATTCCGGAGCCGCCACCCCTGAGCCCAGCCATGGTTGAGCAGGGCCAGTTTTGCACTTGGCACCTGGCAGTATCTAGAGATATTTTTTGGTTGTCGTAGGGGGTGCTCCTGGCATCTGGTGGGTAGAGGCCAAGGATGCCGCTACACCTCCTACCACACACAGGACAGTCCCCACGGCAAAGAACCATCGACCCCGAATGACAATAGTGCCGAGGTTGGGATACCTGCCTCAACTCCAGGCTGTAACCAAGAGCAGTGCAGGGGACCTCAGCTCTAGGATTTTAAAATTTCCCCCAAAGCCTTAAAATACACACGGCAGCACGTCAACCGTGGCTATCTCTGGGTGGTGAGAATGCTGGTGAGTTTTACTTTCTTCTCTTGGCAAAACTGCATTTTCTAAATTATCTTCAATGAATATGCATTAGTCTTGTAATCAAATAAGTCTCAGCTTTTTAAAGAAGTCCATGGGCTCCGAGTTGGAGAACCCTTCTAGGTTACCATCTCACTACGTGATGCCAAGTTTCAGGAGGGCAGATGCCCACGCTGGGATTTCACCCCTCCGGGCCTGGTTCCTGGTGGGTGATGCGGAGAGATAACCTCTCGGGCCTGCACCGTGGTACCTTTTCTGGGTGTCTGACCAGGGCCCAGGCACTTCACTAACCTCGGGAGGGAGAAGCAGCTTTGCCCAAGGTCACGCATGTGGTCGGTGGTAAAACTGAGACTCGACCCAAGCAATGTTTGACTCCCAAAGGCCGGCTCTCAACTTCCTTTCTGCACAACGCTCCTCTCGGCTCCACGCCAACCATGGAGTAAGGACCCAAGTCATGGTAGCTTTTGCTATTCCTGCCCACCGAGGAGGCGCTTTGCAAAGGCTGCCTTTGTAAGACAGTCGAAGAATCTCCCGTACAGCGGGTATCCTTGGAGCTCATTGGCACAAGAGCTGTGTCTTTTCTCACTTGCTCTGTTCTTCCAAGGCCCGACGGAATCTGGGCACAGACCAGCTCAGTAATCAGCATCTGGCCTGGACGAAGGGAGCTGCCCCGTTCACATCCTCCCAGCCAGGGGGTAAAGGCCGGGCCTGTCGGAAAAGAGGAAGGAAGCAAAGCAGGAGGCTCCAAGGAGGCTGGGGCTCCTCTGGCTTCTCTCTGCCTCACTCGTGGAGGAGGAAGCTCCTCTGGTGCGAGCCCCACCCTCATCGGGCTGCAGACTGAGCTCAGGGGAGCACCCTAAAGGACCTGCTGCTCCCCCAAATGTTGCCAGTCAGCTCTGGGGTGTGACCCCACGTAGGTAGTAGCATTGCCAGAGTTGGCGTGTGTTTTAGTACAAGTATGTCCCATACAATATTTGGGACACACTCATACTAAAAAATTATTGGTTGTTTATTTGTTAATTAGGTATCCTGTACCTTATATGGCAAACCGCCCCCCTATAGCCCCTCGAAGTCTGAGGGTGAGGGAGGAAAAGGGCTGCAGAGGTGACCTGCATCATGACAACTGTTTGGATGGGGCTGCGATGACCCCTTCTGTGCTGGGCTCCAACACTCTCTGATTCCACATCTTTCTTAAAGGCACATTTGTTCGCTTCCTTTTCCTGCATAGTACCCCCCTTGGCTCCCCATTTCCATGGGCTAAAGGCCAAACCTTTAGCCAAGTCTGAGCACCACTGTCCCCCAGGGCCTGGACACAGGGCTTGGTAAACACCTGCTGAAAGAGCAGGGGAGGAGCTGGCCCCACCTGGCTGCAGCCTCCTTCTCAGGCCTCCCCCCTCGCACATCCTGCTGGGAACACACCAGGCTTCTCTCATTCTCCACCACCACCTGCCTCTCAGCCCACCGCCCTGCCTGCCCCCAGCTCACTCTCCAATCTCAGCTTTTCCCTGACTTGCACCAGGGCTTCCGGGTGTGAAGAACGCCTGACCTCTCCGGGTTCTCTTCAGACCCTCAGTGGATCGGATCATGTCCACACACACTGGGGAGGATCATCTTCCTTACTCAGTTACTGACTCAAATGCTCATCTCTTCTGGAAACACTCTCACAGACGTGCCCAGAAATAATGCTTTACCAGGCCAGCTGGGCATCCCTTAGCCCAGGCGAGTTGACACGTGAAATTAACCATCACATGGAGGATGAGGAGGAACCAGGCAGGAGAAGAGGGTGGGGCAGGGGGAGGGCAGAGGGACAGCCCCTGCAAAGGCAAGGAGGTGAGCTTGAGACAAGCCACTGTGGAAGCTAAGGTGCCTCAGTGTCCCTGGAGCACGGGCTGTGCAGCAGGGAGTGGGAGACCTGAGAGGCTTGGGTGGGCACTTGACCTTGAGGGCAGTGGGGAGCCACACCAGGCAGGTGTAGAGACACAGTTCCTGCTCCCTCCTGACTCCTGTGCTGCCCCTCGCTTCCTGGCCCCTTGGGGGGGGTCACATGGGGCCATGTGACTTCTTCTGGCCTATGGGCTGAGAGCAGACATGAGATGTGTCCCTTCCAGGCTGAAGCATTTAAGAGCCAGTGCACAACCTGGAGTTCTCCCTCTCCACCATGGGGACCCTGGAGCCATGTGCAGCTGTAAGATGGAAGCAGAGGGAGATCTGAGTCACCATCCAGCAGGGAGCTTCCCTGGAGAGGCACCAGATCTAGATCCACAGAAGACTTTGTGTGAATGAAAAGTAAACATCTAGGTTAAGCCACAGAGATTTCGAAGTTTGTTTACAGCAGTGTAGTCCAACTGAGTCTGGACTAACCAGATCAGAGGGTGGAGGACAGGGCAGGTGTGGTGACTCATGCTTGGGGAGATGCTTTGGGTAGACAGGCGTAATACGTGTCAAATATTTAGGTTTGGAGTGAATGTCTGCAAATGAGTTCATTTCCATTGGGATTCGGTTCCAGTCTCTGCTCCATAAACTGAAACCTGTGTCTTGTACTTTGTGGGGACACGGTGAGCAAGTGACGGGTAGGAAAAGCAGGAAGCCACCCATTTGGATTGTTCTAATAAGTCAAGAAATGCCGCTGTCTAACGCCGGCCAAAAGCTGCTTCCCCGAGCGCTCTCTGCCGTGCCGGGAAGGCTGACTCCAGCTGCACAGAGGGCCGCTCCCAGCGGGGATGGGCATAGGTTGAATCCTGGGTTCAGATCCTGCACCTCAGGGTCTTTATCGGTAAGGTGGGGATAACATCGGCCCTACCTCGGGGGAACCGGTGTAAGGTCACATGAGTGTATGGGAAGCCCATGGCATAGTGCTTGGAATATGTCATGGGCAACCACAGTTAGCTATTCTTGGCCCCCAGGGTTGTCCCTAAGCCATTGTCGTCCGATACATTTACTGGGGCAGTGTGCACTTTGCAGGGAGCACACCGCCCCTCCCCGGGAAGGGGGACTGGGACACAGACACACCTTGACCATAAGGGACGGGGAGGGATACCAGGTAGGAGATGAAGCAAATCCACGGGCTATCACAGTCTATAAAGGACTTCTGCAAACACTGACTCACTTAACTCTCACAATAATCCTGGGAGGTAGATCCTGCTGTTGCTCCCTTTGTACAGATGAGGAAAACTGAGGCTCAGAAAGTCTAAGTCATTTGCCTGATTTACATGGCTAGGAAGTGACTCCAAGATCAATGCTCTTGCTACTGTCTTTAATATCAGACTGGAGCCCAAGACCCTGCCCCCACTCCCCGACCTCGTCTCCCCCTGGAGGGGACCCTCACCACTCCCCGGAGGCGGGTTCATGGCACCTGTGAAACAGACATGGACACACATGCAGCCAGACGCTGAGCTTCCTCCTCACAGCCCTCTCCTTCCCTGTTTTAAGAGCCCCGCTCTGCCACTGCCTGCTGTGGTCTGGGGCAAGTGACTAAGCCGGCCTCTGCCTCCCCTTCCTCTCCGTGGCGAGGACGACACCGTGCCTTCCTCACAGGCTGCTGGGAGGGTAAAAGGAGACGATGCGTGTGGGTCCAGCTCAGAGCTAGATGTGCAGCAGCATCAGAACATGTCAGCCGCTGTGACCTTTTTTTATCTTACCCAGCCCTGCCTGCATCTCGTCACTTGTCATGCAGGTTACAGTCAGCACCTAAAAGCTTCTGTGCTCGCAGCATTTATCTGTCTCTTGGCTGTTGGACCAGCTGGGGGAGGGGCTGCAGTCACTGTCTCCGGTAGACTCACTCCCCTGGCTCGTTTCTGCTCCAAAGGGGATGGATAAAAACTTGAAATGACCCCGCTGCCGCCCTTTGAGAAGCGCCTCCTGCCTCCTTGGTTCACGGTCTCTAAATCGCTCTCGGCAAATAGCCCCCCTCAGAGAGGCTCTGAGTTGAGGCACAGCCGTGCGCTGCAGCGATTGTCCACATTGTCCTCCTGCAACTGGGTGGTGGCCCTACTGATCCTAACTCGTCAGAGATGGGGTTTACTTTTTTACTTTCCTTGGACTATGTGCTTTGAAACCATGACAATAAAGCATTTTTGACATTCCATCAGCAAGAATTTCTCAACAGCCATCAACATGAGCCAATTCCGGAGAACTCAAGTGGAGAAACAATGCACTGCAAGAACGTGGGTGTAGCGGCACATTCACAGCAGCCGAAAGGCGGAAACCACCCTGATGCCCACGTACCGGTGAATCGTTAAATGAATGCAGTGAGCACATACAATGGGCTATTACTCAGCCTTAAAAAGGAAGGAAGCATTGATACGTGACACGATGTAAATGACCCTTAAACACCATTTGTTAAGTAAAAGAAGCCAGACACAAAAAGTCACATATCGCATGATTCCATTTATATGGAGTATCCGGAATAGGTACATGCAGAGGGACAGAGGCAGTTTCGTGGTTGCTGGAGGCTGGGGAGAGGCGGGAACAGGAAGTGGTTGTTTAATGGGTAGCGGGTTTCCTTTTGGAGTGATGATGATGTTTTGGAACTAGATCGAGGTGATAGTTCACAACATTATGAATATACTAAATGCCAATGAATTGTACTTTAAAATGGTTAGTGTCATGTGAATTTTCCCGCAATTTTATAACAGAGAGATTAAACTGTCAAGATTTAAAAAAAAAAAAAAGGAATATGGTCTTGCCCAAAAGATGAAAGAAAAGCTAAAAAGCTGGGCTTAGGAAAGGCAGGCCTGGGCGGCAGGACTGAGTGGGATTCTCTGCGAGGCTTCGTCCTAGCACGAGTCGGCTTTGGCCATTTTTGGTCCTCGAGTCAGAG
Source organism: Lemur catta (assembly GCF_020740605.2). Classification (NCBI taxonomy): domain Eukaryota; kingdom Metazoa; phylum Chordata; class Mammalia; order Primates; family Lemuridae; genus Lemur; species Lemur catta. The sequence goes on along the minus strand of NC_059144.1, from coordinate 42,184,564 downwards.
ACCCAGATGAGCCTCAGCCCTTCCCTCCCCCCAGCCAGGAGAGCACAGGGAGCCTGGATCGACAGTCCCTCCAAGCTGCACAAGAGAAGAGAGACGGGAAAATCAATATCTTGTTGCCCAGAGAAGGGAGGCAGCAGGTGGGAAGACGAAACCGTACAGGTGCGAGGGGAGGGAAGATGGAGAAGTGCGCTGAGGAAGGGACGGAGGTCACCCACGCCCTTCCCCCGTCATTTCTGAGGGGCCCATCCCTGAGGTGCAGCTGTGAGTGACTCAGCCCGCCCGCTCCGTCAGAGAGCCCCATGTCCCCAGCCCGAGACTGGGGCCCAGACAGGACCAAGCCAATCCTCGCAGGAGCTCCATGGAAAGACCCCTCTTTCCACAGGAGGCTGCACGAGGCCACCACCGCCCATCTGCATCTGAGCTGGGGGTGGGCTCAGATGCACCAGGGCCGAGTGGACTGAGCGTGGGGGAAGGGAGGTTCCCCAAAAGGAAATCAAGATGCTGCTTCCAGAAGAAGAGAGAATGTGGGCTAGACTGGTCAAAACAACAGATGGTCATCACAGACATTATCATCGGAAGGTTCCAGAACTGTGCTGACATGCTGCCAATATCAGCCATGGGTCTCTGGGTGATCCTGAATTACCCAGATCACTGAGCTCTCAATTCCCAGCTTCTGGAAGGGGGAGTCCAGGTCAGAAAGAGGCTCGTGGACCCCAAATGAGGAATAGAGTATTTGACTCAGCTGCCCAGGTTGGACGCAGGACTCAGATTATTCATGTCAGCTCTCGCTGACACTGTAATTATTTCATCAGGACGTCAGGACACTTCTTCAGGCCGGGCTTTACTTTCCCCCAGCAGCCGCCCCGGGCTTGGCTGTAAACAGAAGGCTGGGTGTGGATGAGCCAGGAGCAGCAGGACCAGCCGTGCAGGAACCGCGGCTGCACCGCGGTGGATGCGAGACGAGGCTCGAGGGTCTCTCTCTGCTGGGCCGCCTCCAGCACCTGCTCATATCTTGTTGGAAATGACTTCTGACTGCCTAGCTGCTGTCCATCAGCCCCACCACCAACTCAGCACCTGTTCCTGAACATTCTCCATCCTAAATCTTTCCCAAACTCCATCCTTTCTCTGACACCATCCCCACGTCTCCTCTGAGCAGCATCTGCCTCACAGTCCTCTGTACCTCTACCTTTGGCCACCCAGAAGCCCTCATTATCCCTTAGAGAATCAAATCTGACCCTATTACTCACTCCTCTCACCCATCAATATCCTTCCATAGCTCCCTATTGCCCTAGAATAAAGTCTAGCCTCCTTGGTATGGTTTAGAGGAACCTGCACAATTCAGCCCCTACCTAACTCCTCTATCTTCCTGATACTCTCCCACCATGAACTTCTTGGGCTCCTCAAATGCAGTATGTTCTCTCTGTGGGGCCTTTGCATATGCTGTTCCCTCTGCCTGGGACACTCTTCCCTCACTTCCTTTACCTGCTTACCTCTTAGGCATCCTTCAGTTTCCATCAGAGAAACCACTGCCTGCAGAAATGTCGGATGCTCTTCCCAGGGGCTCCCACAGCACCCTGCTCTTTGCCAGGCAAGAGTACATTGTATTAATAATTCTTTATGTGCTGTAAAACACACACGGGGAGCACCCTATGGGGAGGGACCTTGACCAACTTGTTGACCGTTTCCTCAGCACAGCACTTGTCACATAATGTGCATCCAGTAAGTATTTGCTAAGTGAAATTACTTTTCCAAGCATGCGTTATTTCTAGCTGACACTTTCAAACTTTTTATTGAGGCATAACACACATGTAGAAAAGTGTGCGAGGCCTAAGTGCACAGCTCCCAGAAGTATCAAAAAGCGAGCACACCTGGGTAACCACAACCCAGATTTTTAAAAAATAGAACATTAAAGAATCCCAAAAGACCTGCTATGCCTCTTACCAGCCAGCCTTTCCTCCTCCTTTCCAAAGGTAATCATATCATTGACTTCTATGATAACAATTATTCTGTCTGCTTTTAAACTGTATGTTAATTCATATTTATATTATATTTATATCAATTAACTTTATATTAATACAATAAGGACTCTTCGTATCTGGCTTCATTCACTCAATGTTGTTTTTGAGATTTATTTATATTGTTGTGGTAGGTGTAAATCGTTCTTATTGCTGTACAATATTTCATTGGAATACAATTTTTTTTATCCATTCTACTGTTGAGAGATGTTAGGATAAATTCTAATTTGAGGATATTTGTTTTTGGTGTGTAGATGTACACAGTTCTGTTGGATATACTAGGAGGGGAAATATTGGGCCAGCAGATGTGTATATTTTGATCTTTAGCAGATACTGCCAGTTTTCAAAAGCATTTGTACGAATTTATACTCCCAACAGCAGTGAGTAAGAGTTCCAGTTGTTTCGTATCCTCACCAACACTTAGTATTGTTGGTCCTTTACATTTTAGCCAAATGGTGGATCTGTGGATCTGGTGGGTCTGTAGTAGAATCTCATTGCAAAGTTTGTCTGCATTTCCCTGATGATCAATGAGGTTGCACACTGGTTCATTGAATATCCTCTTCTGTGAAGTTTGTTTAGATTTTTTTTCAATTGGGGGGGGTTTAAATTGATTTGTAGGAATCTGTTACATATTTTCAGTATGACCCTTTTGTCAGTAATGTGTATTGTGAACACCTCTCCCATTCTCTGAGTTGTCTCTTGGCTTCCTTAATGTGCCTTTGATGAACAAAAGCTCTTAATTTTAATGTAATCCAACTTATGGGCTTTTCATTTATTGTTAATGCTAATTGGGCCCTACTTTAAAAATCTTTCCTTACCCCAAAGTCATGAAAATATTCTCCTTTGTCATCTTCTAGGGGCTTTATTGTTTTACTTCTATAGTTAGTTTTAAAATCCACCTGGAACTAATTTTTTCCAGGTAGAGGTCAAATTTAATTATTTTTCCCTATGAATAGCTGATTGACCCAGCAATATCTATCAAAAAGATCTTTCCCTGCTACCTTTGTCATAAATCATGTTATTAAAACATTATATTTATGGATCTGTTTTTATAACTTTCTATTCTTTTACAGTGGTCTAGTTGTGTATCCTTGTGTTAATATTACACCCTCTTGATTATTGTTCCTTTTTAATAAGTCTTAATATCTAGTAGTGTGAGCCCTCCAACTTTGTTCTTCTTTAAGATTGTCTTGGCTATTCCTGGACCTTTACATTGTCATACAAATTTAAGAATCAGCTTATCAGTTTCTACACACACAAAATTAAGAAACCCATTAAGATTATTAGAATTGCACTGTACCTGCAGATTAATTTGGGTAAAATTAATATATTTGCAGTATTGAGCCTTCCAATTCACAAATATAGTATATCTCTTCATTTATTTAGGTCTTTTAACATTTCTCTTGCTAATATTTTATAGTCTTCTCCATAGACTCTTATACATTTTTCATTAGATTAATTCCTAGGTATTTGATTTTGATACTGTCATAAATAGTGTTGTTTTTTAAACTTTGTTTTGTAATTGTTTCATGTGGTAATATAGAAATGCAGTTGATTTTTATATATTTACCTTGTATCTAGCGGCTTTTATAAAATTCATTTATTACTCTAATAATTTATCTGCAGATTTTTCTGGATGTTCTAATTACTCAAATATGTCATCTGTTGATACTTTTATTTCTTCCTTTCCAATCCTTATGCATTTTATTCCTTTGTCTTGCTTTATTGGACTGGCGAGAAACTTCAATACAATGTTGTAGACCAGCATAGCAAGCATCCTTTCAACATTTTTGTAGATCCTCCCAAGATTCTGTAGAAACACCCTACAGATTAAGAAGATTGCCCTTTACTTCTGGTTTGCTAAGAATTTTTATAAGAATGGATTTTGGAACTTATCAAAAGCTTTTTATGCTTATATTGAGCTAATCAAATAATATATATGCCTTTATTCTATTAATATGTGAAATTGCATTGATTAAATTTAAGTGTTAAGGCAATCTTGAATTTCTTGAATATATCCAATTGGTCAAGACGTATTATTCTTTTAATATATATCAGATTTAGTGTGCTAATGTATGTAGAATATTTGCATCTATACTGAAAAGGGAGATTAGCCTATAATTTTACTTTCTTGTAATGTTCTTGTCAGGTTTTGTTATCAAGGTCATAATAGCTTCCTAAAGTGAGTTAGGAAGGATGCTCTTTTTATGTATTCTTTGGAAGAATTTGTATAATATTTGTATTATTTCTTTCATAGATGTTTGAAATATTTGTCAGTGAAGCTGCCTAGACCTGCTTGATGTTTTCTTTGTGAAATGGTTTTAGATTCAATTTGCTTAATAAAGGACTTTTTATATTTTTAATCTTTTCTTATATCAGATTTGTTGTATTAGATTTATGTTGTGTGTGTTTTTAAAAAATTTATCAATTTTATCTAAACTTATTATAGAGTTGTTCATAGTATCCTGTTATTATCTTTTTAGTGTCCATTGGACCTGTAGTGATTGCCCTTTTTCATTCCTAATACTGGTAATTTCATGCCTTGTTTTTCCTGATTAGTTTGGCTAAGGATTTACCAATTTTGTTAATCTTTTCAACCCGACTTTGGCTTTGTGAGTCTTTCATTGGTATGTTTGTTTTTAATTTCATTATTTGCTACTCCTGTCATTATTATTTCCTTTCTTTATTCTCTTTGTGTTTAACTTGCTGCTCTTTCCCAAACTTATTAAAACAGATGCTTGGATTTGATATCTACCTTTTTTTCTTTCCTTAATATATGTATTTAAAGCTATACATTTTTTTCTAAGTATAGCTTTAGCTACCTTCAAGTTTTTTTCTGAAGGTATAATTTACTTACAATGCTAATCACACTTTTTTGTATACAGCTCTATGAGTTTTGACAAATGCACACAGTTGTGTAACCACCACCACGATCAAGATATAGAAGAGTTCTATCGCCTCCCCAGAGTAACCTTCTTCCCCTGTATGGAGGGCAATAATTTTCTCTTCAGCGGATCTAATCTGCTATCAAACACATCCACTGAGTTCTCATTTTATTTCTCAGTTGTAGAAATTCCATTAACCATATAGTCGCTGTTATATATGATCCTATATGTTTTTTCATATTTTGTTCCAATATTTTAGCAGTTTAAAGCAGAAGGGTAAATCCAGTCCCTGTTACTTCACTTGACCAGAGTAAAAATCCCCACAAGTTTTGATAGGTAATCTTTTCATTATTGTTCAGTGGAAAATATTTTCCAGTTTCCACTGTAATTTCTTCTTTGACTCATGAGTTATTTAAAAGTATATTGCTTATTTTCCAAACATATGGGAGATTTTCTAGTTATCTTTGGGTTAATTTCTAGCTTAAATCTACTGTAGTCAGAGAACATATTCTGTATGATTTCAATCCTTGGAAATTTGTTGAGACTTGCCTTATGGCCCAACATATGGTCTACTTTGTTAAATGTTCCATGAGCTCTTGAAAATAATGTGCATTCTGAAGTTGTTGAGTACAATGTTCCACGTATGTCAATGAGGTCAGTTTATTAATCATGTTGATCAAATATTCTGAATCCTTACTTCTTTTTAATCTGATAGATGCATATTAAAATTCCTTAATGTGATAGCAGATTTATCTATTTCCCTTTTGTTGACTTTGAGATTATGTTAGCAGATGCAAATGAATTTAAAATTGCCATATCTTCCTTATGAATTTTACTTTGTTATCATTACGGAATGTCCCTCTTTATCTCTAGTGATATTTTTGCCCTGAACTATACTTTATCTGATATTAGCAAAGCTATTTCAGGTTTAGTTTGGTGTACTTTTTCCATCCATTTACTTTCAATCTATTCTCGTGTTTATGACAGTCTCCTGCAGCAGCATATATATAGTTGGCTTTGGTTTTTCTATCCACTCTAATAATCTTTACCTCTTAATTAAAATATGTAATTCATTTTGTTTTAAATCTACCATTTTATTGTTACTTGTATGTAGTCTCACCTAGTCTAGGTTCCTTTTTTTCTTCTTTGTTATTGTCTTTTTTAAAATATTCAGTATTCACTATTACATAACACCCCCATTGCCTTGTTATTTATATATTCTTTTACTATTCTCTTAGTATCTACCAAGAGATTACAACATACATCCCTAAAGGATCAAAAAATATAAATCTGTGTTTTTACCATTTGTCAGAAAATGAAAGGTCCTTAGAATGCTTTACCTCCATTTACCACCTACTAACTTAAGTGCCATTGTTGTCATGTGTTTTCATTCTATGCATGGTTGACCCTTGAACAACACAGGTTTCGAACTGCACAGATCCACTTATACAGGGATTTCCTTCTGCCTCTGCCTCCTCTGAGACAGCAAGACCAAGCCCTCCTCTTCCTCTTCCTCCTCAGCCTACTCAACATGAAGACAGCAAAGATGAAGACTGTTATGATGATCCACTTCCACTCAATGAACAGTATATATATTTTCTCTTCCTTATGATTTTCTTATAACATTTTCTTTTCTCTGGCTTACTTTATTGTAAGAATACAATATATAATACATATAACATAAAAATACATGTTAATCAACTGTTTATATTATCGGTAAGGCTTCTGATCAACAATAGACTATCAGTTAAGTTTTGGGGAAGTCAAAAGTAATACATGGATTTTCAACTGTGCAAGGAGTCAGCATCCCTAACCCTGGTGTTGTTCAAAAATCAACTATTTCATTTTAATGTGATAATTATAAACCTATTATAACCTATTGTAATAATTATAAACCTATCATATAAACAGATAAACATATTTATTTATGCAATAGGTGTTCATTTAGATTTACCCACATATTTCCCTTTATTTCATGCTGCATCCCTAAGTTGCCATCTTGGATCATTTTCCTTCTGCCTGGAAATACTATTTATTATTTTCTTTAGTGTTAGCATGTTGGTGAAAATTTCCCTTGGCTTTTGTTACAAAATGTCTCCATTTCCTCTTAATTTTTAAAGATAGTTTTCTGGATACACAATTCTAGGTTGGCCACTTTTTCTTTTCACACTCTGAAGCTATCATTTTATTCCCTTTTGGTTTCCATTGTTTCTGGTGAGAAGTTAGCTGTTGCATTCTTTATTTCTTTGAAGGTAACATCTTTTTTCTGGATGCTTTATAAGTTTTTCTCTTTGCTTTTAGTTGTAAGCAGTTTGATTGTGATGTGCCTAGAGAGAATTTTGCATTTGCTATCTGAGGTTCTTAGAGATTCTCCAATATATGGGTTGATACCTTTTATCAGTTTAGAAACATTCTCAGCAATTATGTCTTCAATTGTACTTCTTCCATATTCTCTCTCCTCTCCTCTGTGATTCCATGTGTTAGACTATGGCATTTTATTGCATGTCTCATGTTCTTTCATTTATTTTTCCACCATTTATCACCCAGTCCTTCAGTCTATATATTTTTTCTGATTTATTTTTCAGTTTACTAATTTTCTCTTCACCTGCATCTAATCTGCTATCAAACACATCTACTAAATTCTCATTTTCAAGTATTTTATTTCTCAGTTGTGGAAACTTTGATTCTTTTTTATAGTTTGTTCCTCTCTACCAAAAGTCCTCATCTTGTCACTGCTTTGAACATTTTAATATTTATTAATTCCCTGCCATAACACCAATATCTGAATTTCCTATAGTTCTGTTTCAGTTGACTGTATTTTTTCTTGGTTTTTGTTCCAATCTTTTCTTTTTGTATTCCTGAAGTTTTTTAATTGCACTCTAGACATTGTAGGTTTAAAAAAATGTAGAATATTTTAACCTCTGCATCATATTTGTCTTAGTCTAGATTTCCCCCAGAAAGTAGAACTTGAGACCTTGACTTGTGTGCAGGTAGTTTATGTTGTGTAATAATCCAAGTGCACAGGAGTGGGGTTCTGAGTAGAACACAACAGGGAAAGAGAAAAAGCCAATTCATGAGTGCACGCTGGAACTGGCCGATACTGTGGGTAACCAGTGATTGAGCCAGCCAAAACCTCCTAAAAATAAATCTAATTACATCTTAAAATTTCCTGCCCAAAGAATGGAAGAAAGAAACATGAATTCTCCAACTGACATTCCCCATTGGTCGAGGATTGCTGTGTGAGTGGTTAACTCCCTTCTACTTCCAGGATGCAGGTGCACGATTGAAAGGCAGATTCCCGTGGACAGAGGCATCAGAGGACCTCTGCTGGCATGAGACGTTAGGGTTATGCAGAGGCTAAGGCAGGTGGTATTGAGTCACCTGTACAAAGTTAGTTGAGGCAACAGTGGCTGGAATAAAATATACAGCAGTAAGATGTGAAGAGGGACAAATAAAACTTCCAGTCTCTCCAGAGAAGACTCATTTTGCTGGTGACAGACAGCTAGGTTAGGAAAAGATGGACCTAATCCAATCAGGGACTGAATGGGCTCAAGCTGAGCTTCAGTTCTGAGGGTTGGACTGTTTCTGGATCTCCTAATGCCTAGGGAGCAGCTCTCCGGGGTCCCAACTCCAATCTTAGGGTGTTCACCAGGACCCTTCTTCCATGGCTAGCTCCAAATGCCCATGTCTATTGCCCTAGCTCTGTAAATCTGCCTCAGCCTCTGCTTTAAAATCAGCAAATTCCTCAAGTGGTTTGAAGTATTAGACTCAGCTCTAAGGGCTTTGTTTCTTTTTGGGGTCTTGGCCCCTCAAATCTTGGCTGCCTTGGTAGTTTTCCAACGCCCTTAAACAGATTTTTTTTCTCCAGGTTTTCCAATTGCCTTCAGCAGGAAGATTGGTCCAAAACAAGTTAGATGCTGCTGCCAGAAGCAGAACACTCCCGGTTGCCTATGAAAAGTTTGTGGAGGTAGACATGCACATTCATGTGTTAAAAACAGCCTTAAAAATACAATCACCTACAAAGTCAAGGCTGAGCTCTGCATCCATTGAATGAGGCTCCCCTGCTTTACGATCTCTTCCCCTGTGTGGGGTCCCCCATGGCTGGCACAATGCCTGGCACTTAGCACACACTTAATATGTGTTAAAGGAACGATCACCCTGCAAAGTCACTTCCTTTGTCTGGGGAGGATGCTGTGGGCTTGGGAAGAGCATTTTCTCCCATCTAAGTCCCTGTGGGGCTGATGAGAAGCTAAGGTGGGGGTGGAGGTCCCGCAGACTTTAGCACTCACAAGAACCACCACCCCCTACCCCAAGACTGTGAAATAAGCTAATTTCTGGGCCCCATCCTGGAGATTCTAATCAACTCCAAAGCCAGTGTCCACGGAGAAAATCTGCCCTAAGGACCAATGTCTCCAGCACTGCTAATTGCCCAAGACTTTGAATTCCTGATTCAAGGAGGGCTGAGGCTGAGCACCCCTTGTAGAGGATCTCTGGGCTGGAAGGGCTGGGCCTGGAGATATAGTATCTGCCGAGATGGTGTTTCCCAAAATATGGGACCCCAGGTGACTCTGGGTGGTAGAGGGGACACCACATTAAATAGCACCGAATCCTACAGTGATTCCATTTCTGTCCTCTCAGTCCATCCAATCCACCAAGAAGAAAGGATCAGGATGGTGTCACCAGGTACTTCTCTAATACCTGTCTTTTTAACAAAAGAGGGGCAGGTCTCAGGCTAAGAGCCTTGTTAGGCATAAGTGGCAGCTGGTATACAATAACATTATTTTCATTGTGTTTCTATTTTACCTATAAAGCCTATTTATGGAACATGACATTGGCTTTTTAGTTACAGTAGTGACAAGTTTCCATTTAAGTAAACTTATACAAGTTTATGCAAACAAAATTATGACATTAATAATAGCCTGAATTGTACATAAATGTACCCAAAACCATGAAGGTTGTAGGCAAAGAAGTGAAATTTGGAAATCATTGCCCTAAAGCAGTTTCCCTTCGCTGGGAACAGAGAGATAATGAGGGGAACAAAAGATGTGGCCCTGGGAGCCCGGGAAGCCAGAAACCCAGAGTCCGGGCCTGGCGGGCTAGTCCTGCCGTCCAGCTAAGGAGGAATGGAGTCAGCCGAGCACACAGACACCTGGCCTGCAGGGCCCCCTCAGGCACGCGTTCCTCTGGGGCAGGATACGAGATTCACCAGCGATTCTTGTTTCAAACACAGACGCTCCTTTGAGGAATGCAGCGTTGTCCTAGCACCTTTGGAGACAGCAAGAGCCGCGTGTGAGAGTCTGAAGGAGAAGGTGGCAAGCAGTGGGGGAGCGAGAGCTTTCACACGGGATTTGAGAGACCTGGGACGTTTGTAAAAGGACTCAGATGGGTTCCAGCATTCACACGACATTTCCCATGGGCCCTTGAGCCTTCCTGAAGGGTCTACCTAACTATCACCGACAACGGGGCAAACACTCCCACTTCCAGAACCTTCCTAGATTGCCTGTGAAGTGATGGCCACCAATGGGATCGGTAGAGATTCACTGCAAAAACGTAAGGCCTGCACATGCTGCAGCTGTGGGAAGGCAGCGGGGAGGTGACAGAAAGCCAGTGGTCCTGCCTGTCACGTTTGCCTGAGATGAACGACTTTCATGTCCCCAGGCCACAGTGACATCATCGCCCACAGCACCTCGGCGTCACGCAGCTTCCACAGATGAGCGATGGAGGCCGGTGTTTATCGGGGAAGTCTTTTTGTACACATAGCCACCAAACCTATGGAACGATTTTCTTCTTTAATTTCCATCTTGTGCTTCCGGCAGAAACAAATAAGAATGAGTTAGGGAGCCGCTCTGGGAGGCAGGACGTACGCGTGTATTGGAACATGTGACGTGGGGCTGCGGGCCGGGAAGAGCGAGGACAAGGTCTTAACACGGCAGCCCGCGCTGGGAACCCTCCCAGTCCCACATGAACTGAGACCTTCGGTCATCTTAGGTACATACGTGGCCCCAAATAAACATAGCAGACAATACACATGCCATATGCATTGTGTGCTAAGCACAGCTCTGAGCATTTTCAGTGAATTAACTCATTTAATACGTAACCCTATGAAACAGGTACTATATCCATCCCAGTTTTATAGGTGACAAACTGAGGCACAGACAGTTTACACAGCCTGGAGGTCTCAGCAATGAGTTGGGACTTCAGCCTCATTCCCGGTATGAGGTTTCTCTGATCCAGCTGAGTCAGGGCCCCTTATGTGAGGTCCATGCAAGAGTCACTTATCACTGTGGCTGTCTTGGTGGCAGATGCAGTTCCTACCTACCAGCAACAAACAGGTGGGCCCCCCTCTTCCCGCTTAGATTACAGAGCCTTGATTTTGTGCAGGGCCCTGCGTGTACAGGGAAGGTGACCCCTCCTCCAACCCGAGAGAATGAAACTAGATGGTCCCTAGTATTGTAATTTTACTCCTCTTTGCTTGGTTTGATTGGTTTAGGGCGGGTTTATGGCCCAGCTCTGGACAATGAGACGTAAGAGAAGATATGGTGAGAAGGCTTTTGTTCCTTGGAAGGTTTTCATAGAAGTTTTTGTTGTCTGGTAAAGGCAGTGACAGGGAGGAGGCCTCCGACATTCTGCCTTGAACTCGGCTTGGGCGAGGATGAGCTGCTCAGGACCGTGGCTAAGGGACAAGCCTAAGGATGAAAAGCCGACAAATTCTGGAAGCCGGGTCAGGAGAGCGGGAAGAGCCTTGGTCTTTGATGACAGTCAAGCCACCACACCAGCCTTGGAGTAACCCCCTCCAGATGCCTTTGTTTGTGGCTCAGGTCGCTGTTGGCTCCTCACACTGTTACTTGCCGTTGACCGTATCCTGATGTGCCACGGAAGCCTCGAGAACAAGCAGCCCACCCCCATCTTCCTGCTGTCTGAGCCCTGCCCTGACCCTGCAGGGACCTCTGAGGTTTAGGGGCATCCCCTGAGCAGGAGGCCCCCCCAGGCCCACTCTCACCATGCCAGCCACACGGAAGTGAATAAAACAGAGAGAGAGAGATTGGTTGGCGATCCGTAAAACTCGCCGCGGGGGAGGAAGCCAGTTCCAGGGTGGGGTGTTTCTCCCAACCACTCAGTGCGTACTGAGCGCCAAGGTCAAGCACTGTCCCAACCACAGCCCCCTCTCGCCTCAAGGCGCCTCTTCCTGGTCACAGCATCGTCAGCGCCTGGCTTTGACATTCACTGGCTGTGGGACTGTAACCAGGTCCTTCACCGTTCTGTGCCTCAGTTTCCCCCTCTTTCTTTAAAATGGAGATAACAATTCCAACCTCATAGGGTTGTGCAGTGATTTAACAAAATAGTAATTATAACGTTTCCTCCAAGGCGCCTGGCACATAGAAACGTTCTATAATTGTGATTACAATGGGGGTGGGGGTGGAACAAGTGAGGACTCGTGGTCCCATGTTGCAGGTAAGGAACCTAAAACGTTCAGAGGTTAAAATGGATTTTCCCCAAGTCACCCAAATAATAAGCAAATAACTAAGTTGGGATTTAAACCTGGATTCAAACCCTGTTCTAGAAAACAGAGTATTGTTTTGAAGCAGGTACTAAAGACAAGGAGAATCCAAGAATGTTTATTCACATTTGGGATTCTAACAGTAAAGAAAAGCCAAGAGGCTTTCTGGATGGCGGGCTGAACGTTTTTACTGAGACCTTTAATTAAAGACATTCACCTGTGGTGATGGAATGGCTGGTCTCAGAGTATTAGGAAAGTTACCCCAAACAGCAAATGGAATTAAATATCCACTCAGCCACTGACAGATGGCCTCCGAGGCCACAGAACCACAGAACTTGATTATGACGACAAGAATAGGGTCCCGGGCCCCAGACTGAAAGAGAACAAAATCCACTTTCAAACGATTCGCCAATGACTTCAATTAACTTTGGGCTAAACCAGGCAGTTAGTGGTATAAGCATAGATCTCTTTGTGTTTCTAATTAAATTTCATCTAGTACAAATGCTGCTTTGAGATTTTCGGAAGGCAAACAATACTCAGGAAATGCAGTTGGATCTAATCTGTGTGTGTTGCATAATTAGAGTTTCGGTGGGCAGTCACCATTCCCCAGAGCATGTTTAAGACTTTTTTTTTGTTTGATGATAATTATAATTATTATTAGCAACAGCTTCATAATACCCACACTCCTGCTTACCTGTTCGACTCCTACCCACCTTACGAGGGTCGGCAAACCGCAGGCTCTGAGTCAAATCCAGCCAATGCTTGTATTTGTAAATAAGTATTTTTGGAGCACAGCCACGCTCGTTCATTCACACATTGCCTCTGGCTGCTTTCAGGCTGGGAGGGCAGAGCCGAGTGGTCCAGCAATTGCAACAGAGACTGCAGGTGGCCGGCTAAGCCTTAAAATGTTTGCTTTCTGGTCCTTTAAGAAAAAGTTTGCTAACCCCTGAAGAGACAGTGTAATGAAGAAGACCTTCTGAGGGACACTGTTGACCCTGCCCAGGAGTTTAGACTTTACCCAGAAGGCCACAGGGAGCCACGTGGCCCCTGCAGCAGATGCTGTGCATATCTTGCCCCATCCCCCATCACCTCTGCAAGGTCGAGGCCACTTACTGCAAACACCTGGGAGCAAAGCAGGCCCTGTCCAGGCTCTCATTAGCAATCCCAGGTGCTCTAAAGTCGAGAATGCAGGTGCAAGAGTCTGCTGGCCCTGTATCCAAGTTCCAACTTCTCACATTCCCTGCTAGTGGACCTTAGGCCAGTTGCTAAACTTCCCTGTGGCTAGAGAGGTGAGCAGGCCAACTTTTCAGGGCCTTGGGGACCCTGTGAGGAGGAACAGATAACTCAGATGCTGAGTTTGATTTGTGCTTGCTTGAAAGACAATGAGGAGAAAAACTATCAAAAAATAACCATGCCTCCTGGTGGCACCTCCTTTCCACTAAACTCTTCCAACACAATGGCCAGGTCAGAGTCTGTGGTCTCTCATCTTTGCTCTGGGATTTGAAATAAATTCAGTTCCATCTGCTTACATTAGAAAATGCGGCCATTTTTATTGTGTTCTGATTTCAGCAAATTAGCACTTTCTTCAGGAAAATCCACCAAAATGATCAACAGGAAGTTGTAGAGAATTCCGGAGAAAGAGAGACTCATCCTGCTCCAATGACAGCAAACCACATTTGAACTGGAGCAGATTTAATTCTCTGCTCCAGTTCAATATTTCCAGCAAAGATTTTGAAAAAGAAAATTAGATTTTCAGTAATGGGGATGCATTTCAACACATGCCACAGCTGGGCGGATTCAACTTGTTGAGTCAAAGGCGCTATTTCCTGACCACATTGAAGAGTGAAATCTGAAACTCAACGTGTAAATGAACCCAAGAGAGGAAACAGATCCTTCAGCACGAGACAGAGTGGAGAGGGTTTTAGCCAAGCCCTCCAAGTACTTTATTCCCAGAGACTCACTGCGCTGGGAGAAGTGATGGCCCAGCTCTCAGGAATATAGACATTACCTACAGCTACTAGGCTTCCCTAAGACGTAAGTCACAAGACTTTTTAAGAGTACAAGAGCCCAGCAATAAGTAACAAAATAACTTTGAATCCACCTTTTGAGAAAGGTATTCTCTTTTCAATTAATCCTTCTCATGACATCAAAGAGAGAGTCTCTGTTCAGTGCTACCAGTTCTTTAACACTTCTTTTGAACCAATAGGGCTTAGGTCAGTGGCAACTGTATCCAGCTGGAATTTTCCTTGTACCCAGGAGTCAGCAAACATGCTCTGTCACAACCAAAGGCAAAGGCAGCTGCAGACAATAAGTAAATCAATGAGTATGGTTGTGTTGCAATAAAGCTTTATTTATGGACACTGAAATTTGAAATATTCTTCACATAAGAAATATTATTCTTCCTTTGATTATTTCCAACCATGTAAAAATGAAAACAAATCAGTCTGAGCTTGAGGACAGTAACAATTAAAGGATGGGCTGGATTTGACCGTGGCAGAGTTCGCAGACTCTGCTGCAGAGCAGGGTGATGGTCACCAGCGTGGGTTCTGGAATTCCAGCTCCTCCGTTTATGACTTCTGTGACATATAGTTTAATGCAAACATGGCAAAAAATTATAAGTGAGACACTCAAATCACTGAAGGTTTGGAAACAGCTAGTCCTTTATCTTCACTATACAAAGTTGAGAAATAAATACTAATGATGACTAATAATTATTAGAGTCTTCATAGTAAAAGACAACTGGAGGACATTTCATAGTCTGCAAATTTTGACTGTTGGAGTCACGTGTGTAAGTTGTCTTCCCGCCCTGCCCCACGGTGAGCTCTGGGGGGGAGGGGCACATCGTCCCTGAACCCCCGATCCTCAGATGTGCCCCAGAGCCCGTAGACAGTGACCACTATTTGGTTTTTTAGTTGAAGTAAGGTAGATTATTCCATCTCACCGTAAATGAACCTCAAGTCTCTTCCAGCTTCCCGAAAGGCCAGGAGTCCAGTTCCTTGATTCATTCATTCAGCAAGCATTTTAAGAGCCCTGACCAGGAGCAAGCCCTGCTTGGAGAACCCCAAGAGAAGGATAAATGGCCAGCTGACCCTGGTCTATGACGGTCGGCTCTGAACTTTTTGATCATGTATCCCTAAGTTTAAAAATTGCTAAACACCCACCTTTAATATATATTAATAATTAATATGTATTCATTATTACTTATTATAGTACAATTGTCATATTATTAGTCACTATTCTACATACTAATATAAGGTATATAATTACAAAATATAATAAAATATACTATAATTAATAAATTAGTACTATTTATTCCTAATTACTTTTCTATACTTGAATGATTATTAATCACATATTTACTTATAAATTACATATGGATGCCACTTTTACATGTATTGTGCACATCATAAAACATGCGAAAGACTGTGAAATCAAAGTTCTAGTGTTCCCCCAAACCCTGTGAATCCCCTTCCCTGCACCACGCTTTGGAGAGGACCCTGGGTCTAGCGGAGGCCAACTTCACACCTGCACACAGTCATGACACAAGGCTGAGCCCCGGCCCAGGCGTGACTGTGTTTGCTGGCTGGGGAAGGTGAGTCAGGGTGGTTGGGGACATCTGTGAGAGCTGAGGCGGGTGCTGGAGCTGAGGCAGAAGCAGACTTTGACAGGGAGGCAGAAAGCCCAGAAAGAACGGTCCCTCACCAGAGGGGTCCCTGTGGGTCCTGAGCTCTCTCCGTCCTGCCCCCTGCACTGCTGGTGAATGGGAGGGAGGAGGGGAGAGGTGGGGAGAGCCAGCCAGCCTGTGATGCCCTTCATCTAGCACATCATTTTGGCACAGCTGGAGTAACTCCTTCCATCTTCAGATCAGCCACAGGGGTTTTCCTTATTTCCCATCCTGTGTTCAAGGAAGCCCGAACATTTCAGCAAAACCTCCTGCTGTCTTTCTGGCAAGGAGCCCGTCTTCGTCACAACAGAGCCCTGCCCTTTGGTGCCTGTGCGGAGCATGGCCGTGGAGCCTGACAGTTGGGTTAGGAATTAGGAGACCCCCAGCCTCAGGTCTGTGGAGTCTGGGAGCCTTCAAGGGGCCCTGCCCGTTACAGAAGCTGGGCACGCTGCTTCACAGGTATTGTCCAGTGAACACAAGCACGGATGAATGACTATTTGCTGTAGTCCCAGCTCCACTGTTTTCAAAGCAAAAATAATAATACAAGTAGGAGCTAGATTTTCTTATTTCGAATTCTTACAACAGCTGCACAGCAGGGATGATTTTATCCATGTGAACGCTGAGACAGAGAGGAGGGAGGACTCCCAGCTGGTGAGGGGCAGAGCTGGCTTGCGGCCCAGGCTGCCTGACTTCGAGCCGTCTTATCCCCTTTGCCAATGGCTTCGATCTGGGGACAGGAAGGGACTCTACTGGCTAGATCAACCCGATCATCTGGCCCTCGAAGATCATCTCCCATGCCTCTGCCATCTGTTCACCCAGAACCTGCTGGAATACTCCAGGGATGGGACTTCCATTTTCACCTTTGGTTAGCTGAAAACTTCTCCTTAATAGGGAGCCGTAATTGGTCTCCCTGTGACTTTGTCTATGGGCTCTGCCCTCTGGAGTTTTAGAAAAGAGGTCTACTCTTTTAGGTACATGCGTAGTTTTATGTGTGTGTGGGTGTTTAAATAATAATGCTGTCATTCTATAGTGTGATAGTATATTTATATAGGATCAAGATTTAATGAGTGGTTATTATGTGCCAGGCACTTTACAGATCCCACTTAATCCTCACAACACCTCTATGAAGTAGACATTGTCAGACTCCCTTCTTCATATGAAAACACCAAGGTTCAGAGAGCTTGCATTGCCTGCCCAGAGCCCCACAAACAATAGCTGTCTGAGCAGGAGTCACCCCCAGATGCACGGTGACCCTGGCAGCCCTGCTGTCAGCCACCGTCCAACCCTCTAACCTCGCAGGCCTTCCCAGCCTGTTCCCTTGCCTCAAGGACATTCCATTTGTGTTATTCACTTTCCCTTTAAAAACATTTTAGATTGCTTCTCGGCCTTTTGGCTAAGATAAAGTGTAAAAAGAAATTAGAAAGCACAGGATTCACCCATAATCCCATCGCCCAAAGATAACTATTGTTACTATTTCCATGCATTTTTCATATATAGATATAGATTTAGTTTTTTTTATAAAAATGAGCTCATACTACACATGTTATTTTGTAACCTATATTTGCTATCCCACGATATATCTAGGACATCTTTCCATAGCAACACATGAAAATCTAGAGTTCCTGAAAAGGAATTTTTATTTAATTTATTTCATCAATTTCACCAATGTCCACATTACCAAATGTTGATCGTATGAATCTATTTTAAGTAATATGTAATTTAGATAATATTTTAACCCCAATAAATCAATGACAGTGCCAAAAAAAACAAAAAAAAAGCTGTGCATCATCACTTTATGACTGCCTAGAATTTCAACCTATGGACATACCAAACTGTATTAACTGGTCACCTCTTAATTGCACATTTAACTTTCTCCACATATAAACCCTCCAACACACATCCTTGCACATACATCTTTGGGCACATATCCCACAATTTCTTAGGCTGTCGTCTATAAGAACAATTGTTTGGGTCCAAGGTCATGCGCACCCTAAGGTGTTGCTATCGTCCTCACACTCCCACCCACAGGGCAGGGCAGCGCTTGTCTCTCCAGCCCCTAACCCACACAGGGTGGTATCTTTTTTAGTCTTGGCCAATTTCGCAGGCCAGGGGGGTAAAAAATAATAAAACAGCATCTTGTTTTAATGTGCTCATCTTTTATTACCAGTGAGGTTGAATTTCTTTCAATATCAGACAATTTCAGTCTATCTTAGGCATCCTTATCTGACTACAGTGGCCCTAGGGGCTCAAAATACCCCAGGTGGGGTTGGCCCAGCCTAGATTTCAGAGGCACCTACCCAGCAAGTGGGTCCCGGGCAGGAGGCGACCAGTCCTTCCAGGGTGCTGCCCAGGGGCCGGTGCCTAGCGTGTTCACAGGCGGAACAAGACTGTCTGGCTAACAGCTCATGTGGCCCAGCCACCCCAGGGTGGCATTCATAGCTCTCTGGTTTCTGTCAACTGTGCCTCAACTAAACTGTGTGGCCGCCACGTGGCTGTGCCGTCTTCACTAAGCACAGAGCTGTCTCCTGAGCCGCGCACCCCAGCTGCACCCCCGGGGAAGGCTGCCTTGATTCGAACCTCTAACGGGGGCCTGTGGGGAGCAGCAGGGGCACCAGCGTGTAGACACACTTGTGGCTTTTTGTTCTCCTTCATGCTGATTAGTTTAAAGCCAGGCGTTAGGTAGGATTCAGCTTAGCTAGAAATGCACTCAGGGCTGCTTAACCTGCTGCCACTTTACAAACTCACGAAATTCTCATTTATGGGTCTCAGTGTTGAGGGTGTGACAGATCAACTCCCTCCTCTGATGATGACCCAGTGACAGTTGTGCATGCCTTGAGGTGCAGCATGAGATGTGGCAGCCCCAGCTGTGTCCCCGCCCCACACCCCTCCCGCTTTCTTATGGAAGCAGCACCTCTATTTTTCCTGTCCAAATCTCTCCACACTCTACTTCCTCCCTACCTCCATCCCAGGGAATGGGCAGAGCTCTGGACCGGGGTCCAAGTTCCCCTCTGCCAGGTGCCAGGTAAGTTTCCTATCTCCTCAGAGCCTCAGTTTTCCCATCAGCAAAATGGGGACAATACTAATACCTACGCTAATGTTGTGATGAAGATTAAATGAGAGCATACTGGTTGATATAATTTTGGAACTACAACATGTAGAGCTAATTCCATTTTTATTTTACAACTAGTGATTGAATGACCAGTTACATTCCGTTATAATTACACCCCTCCCCATATAAGCTAAGAGGAGGAAAGCTTACAGAGAAATTATAATTATTTGGTCTCACTGGCCCACGTCCCCTTCTGTGGCCTTGAATATGGGCTGTGACACAAGGTGCGTGATCACTAACATCTGTTGACTTGGATTGAGCTAAGGTCATTGTGCTGTTGTGATATATATATTGGTTTTTGTCCAGAACGCCAGCTAGATCCGAAATATCTGTCTCATCTCATGCCTTAGAGCCACCTCGAGCTTAGAGGTCGTTCAGCTCAAACTGTAACTTGCTAGGTTCCACAGAGGGGACACCTTCCTGTGATTGGAGTGCCTGGCTACATGTCGCTGGTTTTAAGAGGTTTCTTCCCAAGGCTACATTTCTTCTCGTAACTATTCCGCTGTGGGCCCTCCAGGCCTGCCTGTTAAATATAAATACACTTCACTTTTATGGGGTGTGTGGTGCTCTTGGCATAAACCATCTGCTCTGTCCCTCAGGACCGGGGAAGGGCTGGGACGTGGAACGTGTGTGCCAG
The DNA here is from genome assembly GCF_020740605.2 of Lemur catta. Taxonomy (NCBI): domain Eukaryota; kingdom Metazoa; phylum Chordata; class Mammalia; order Primates; family Lemuridae; genus Lemur; species Lemur catta. The sequence continues at coordinate 42,164,756 of NC_059144.1, read as the reverse complement.
TGGCACAGCCAGGGCAGACTCTGAGGCCTGGGTGGTTGGAACCTACACCACAAGGGAGCTTGGTGAAATAACGTGTCACAGAAGCCTCTCAATCTCCCGCATTGCACTGGTGCAATTTGGGGTGATCTCCGGGCAGGGATCAGTACGTCCCACTTCTTTCTCTACCTTCTCTGCCATTGTGTGTTTATTGGATCACCAAGGAAGTCTCCTTCCCCACGGGAGTGACGTGTCCTTCACACCCTGCTGCACATGAGCCTCCTGGGCAGTATTGTACAGTGGAACCCCTACCAGTCATGCCCTGCCCCACAGCCTCCGGGGCTCTCAGCATCGCTCTTAGAATATCCATCCTCCACCAGCCCGGCCCGGGACCCTCCTAGTCTGACCCTGCCTTTCCATCTTAATGGGTAACCTGCTCTCAGCAACCGCTGGCTGGATGCACATTTCATTTCCGTTCTGCAGATGAAGTAGCAGCTAAAGCCATCAGCTCTGCAGTCATACAGCTCATTCATTCATCTATTCATTTAGTCTGCAAATGCTTATTGCAGGCGTGGCATGCACCAGGCTGTGTTCTAGGCGCTGAGGGGACAGTGGTCACTGAGGCAACGTCCCTGGCCAGGGCCGGCTGCAAGGCCATGCAGGCTGTGCAGTAGCACTGAGGCTGGGCCTTGGGAGGGCCTGAGCTTGCTTTTCTGTTGTGGCTGTCTTGAAATTCTTAACCATTTTTGGACAAGAGCCCCGGTTTTCATCTTGTACTGGGCCCCACAGATCGGGCAGTCTCCCCGCCCCTGCCCCCGGGGAGCTCACAGTCCAGGGGGGGACAGCGGACCCACCACAGCACCCTGAGGTCAGGCAGCAGAGATGTGCTGTGGAGAAAGCAAACCGAGGCAGTGTGCTGGGGAGCAGCGGTGACCCTGGCTGGTGGTGTCAGGGACAGCCTCCGGGAGTGTGGCCAGAGGGAGCCAGTCAGCTGGGCAGTGTTGGGAGGTGGGAAGGAAGAACCTTCTAGGCAGGAGGAAGGGGGCAAGGGCTGAGGCCCCACAGCAGCAGTGAGTTTGCTGAGTTGAAGGGACAGGGAGAGTCGGCGTGGCTGGAGCTTGCAGAGGGAGCAAGAGGCCCAGGGTGGGCCCCAGGTCAGACCTCGCTGGCCCCATCACGGACCCCAAGCAAAGCAGGGGCCACTGAGGGCAGCTTGACAGGAGGGTCCAGTGGCCCCAGCCCCCAGCCCCGTCCTGCTGCTGAGGGGCCTGGCTGGATGTCCCCCACCCTCCCAGCTGCAGCCACGTTCCTGATGGCCCAGGAGGGTCTCTCTTGTCCCCACACTGTGAATGTGATGCTCATGCTCAGGGGGAGAGGCAGCTGCTAGTTCTTCCCCTGCTGGAGTTGAGACCCCTCAGTCCCCGGCTCCCCAGCACCTCTCCACAGCCCTGGGTTCAAGGAGGGAGGTGGCGCTTTCTGAGAATCCTGCCACAACTTTTTGTGAACCGCAAAAGACCAAATTTGAGTCCCATACACATTGTTCTGTCCGATTCTCTCATTCAAGAGCCACATTCGTAATATCGCCTCATCCTTACACTAGTGTAGTATTATTTGCTTCATGTTTATGAACTGGATGATGACTTTTTCTTAAATGACCTTATTTGGAAAGGAAACACATCATTACTAATACATACTTGCATACATGGAAAGTAATCATGAAATAAACACTTAGCAATATCCATGTTATTAAATTCTAGCTAGATACTGATCCTGGCCTCAGGCCCGCCCTGTCTTTGTTTCCAAGGGAGATTTGCAAGTGTTAGGAAGGGATGAGGGTGCCAACAGCGACTCCAGGGCAAACTGAGACTTCTCCTAAATATTCCGAAAGACTGAGAGAGAATGGAAAGGGGAACGTTTCTCCCTGTGACTCAATTTTGCTTAATACCATGTATGAATACATCTAAAAATTATCTTCTTAGCCAACAAAAATTTTAAAAAAAGCCTAAATTCCAACAAAACTAAACAAAACCCAAGCCTGTCCAACTTAAGTAAAGACGAGAGGCTGTAAAGACACAGTGGGGAGCTCACCAACACTCCAGGGGGCTACAGACTCAGGCTGGTGCCCGAAGCATCCCGCAGAATGGCCCAGGGCAGGTTCCTAGAGGCCTGCGCTGGGCCACGTGCACCACCACCACCGTCAGGACGGGGCAGTGGCCCCTGACAGCAGAACCGCTGCCATCGCCACCCCCAGAGATAGGATGTGGCTGATGCGGCCCCCTCACTACAAGTGTGGTCCCATTTCTTTGTGTCACTAGCTTCTAACTCAAAATCTGGGTGACACATCCAACTGGCAGGACTAGGCTCATGTGACTGTCCCCTTGCTGCAAAGGTGGCTGGGAAAATGAGTATTTAACATTTTCAGCTTCTAACAGGAGAGGTGAATTTTTGTCTCAGAAGGTGGGAGATACGCCAGGCATGGAAAGGGGGTTCAAATACCCAAATGTCAAACAAAGAATAAGAGACGATCACTGCGTGTACCGCTTGCACGGAAGGTCGCTGGCGTAGTGGGCCCGGCTGCTGTCCTTTGAAGGTCGGCCTACAAGGCGGGCCCTTGGCTAGTGTCTGGGAACTTGGATTTCAGGAGGGTCCAAGCCGTTGTTAACTGATACGAGTGGCTCCCAATGCCCAAAGTATCTGTGCAAAGAATACAGTCCACGCTGAACACCTGCTTCCCTTCTGGGAGTCTGGAATTTTGGTACATGCCCGGCCCAGTGTGCCACACGGCCAGCCCCCAATAAAAGCCCTGGGCACTGAGTCTCTAATAAGCTTCCCTGGTAGACAGCCTTTCACCTGCGTTCCCACAACTCGTTGCTGGGGGAACTAAGCGTGTCCCGTGTGACTCCAGTGGGAAAGACCCTTGGAAGCTCGTGCCTGCAGACCTCACCCACGTGACGCCTTCTTGGCTCATTTTACTTGGTATCGTTTTGCTGTAGTGAGTTATAGCCGTGAGTATGGCCATATGCTGAGTCCTGTGAGTCTTCCTACTGAATCAGCAATCCTGGGGGTGGTCTGGGGACCCCCAACATACCACCAAAGTCACAGCCTTTGAGAAACACTGACTCGACTTCACTCGGCAACTGTCAGAGAGGAGGAAAGTCCAGACGCCCTCGGGGTTTGTAACTTCCAGACAACGATGACTTCAAGACAAGTTTGTGAGGTGAGTGAGGCGGGTCTGGGTAGCCTGGTTCACAGGGGGAAACTGAGGCTCCAAGAGGTTAGTGACCTGCCCACGACCTCAGGGCCAGTAAGTATGGAGCTGAGACGAGAGCCTGAAGCAGTTCAGACTCCATATCTAGGCTGTCATGTGGGTCACTCCCCAAAGCTCTCTCCCACCTAATGAAGCTTCACAAGATTCATGCTACCAGTTAAGCTCCCTATACTGTGTAAGAAAACTGTTCCAGGCAGCCTAAGCCTTCTTGCAAATGCATGTGTTACTCAATTGTATCTGTACTGACTGGAGTGTGAGACTGGAATGTTTTTCCGCCACCACGATCTAGTAATTAAACATGCATCACTCACCCCCTAACATCTGCATTTCTCCAGCTGTGGTTCCCAGAACACCTGTGTCTGAAACAATCACCTGGGCTGCTGGTGTAAAATGCAGATTCACAGGCCTCTGGCATTCCCAGGAGAGGACCCGAGAACCTGCACTTTCACCAGCTCCCTGGGGAAGTTCGAGTTTAGCACAGCAGCCACCACGCAGTGAGTCCCCAGTGAATAACAACAGGGCCGGAGAAAGCGCAGACCGGGAGGACGTGGAGGGAAGTGTCCCAGTTTCAGCCTGCGTTGCAGAGTCCAGAAGCAAAGTTGGATCTATGCTAAATGTTTACTTCAGCTAGTCAATTTCTGACAAGCCAAAATTGTCAGAAATGTCTAACACAACTGAAGACTGTGTTTTCAAGCTTGACTCACAAACACAGGTGAAGTTTGGCCTCTCTATTGTTGCTTTTAACGTCCAAAACCTGGCACGGCTTCCTCAACCTTCATAGTGGGCTGATTGGTGGCCCCCAAAATACGCATCCATGTACTAATCCGTGGGACCTGTGAATATTGCCTTATATGGCAAAACGTGGTTAATTTAAGGATTTTGAGAGGAGGTGGTTATCCTGGGTTACCCGGATGGGCCCTAAATTCCATGACAAGTGTCTTTATAAGAGTGACACAGGGAGATTTGACAGAAGAGAAAAAGGTGAGATTGGAGTGACAGCAGCCACCAGAGCTGGAAGAGACACACAGCGGCTTCTCCCCTAGAACCTCCAGAAGGATTGCGGCCCTGTTGACACGTTAATTTCAGACTCTGGCCTCCAGAGCTGTGAAAGAATAAATTTCTGCTGTTTTAAGCCACCTGGCTTGTGGTCATTTGTTACAGCAGCCCTAGGAAACTAAAACCATGAAAAGCACTCCAAATTGTGAAAAGGAAAGTGAAGTAATTAAATTGGCCCCACCCCAGGGCCTTTGCACATGCTAATCATTCTGCTGCCAAGCCAGCTTGCCGCAAGCCCAGCTCCTCACAATTCCTGTCCCTGCTCAAATGTCACCTCCTCACAGAAGCCTTCCCTGACACCCCCACCCACAGTAGGAGCTGCCAGTCACTCTCTAGCCCCAACTCTGTTTCAGAGTTTCCTTGGCATTTTCCACAATATGAAATGATCTGTTCCTTGGTTTACTTGTTGGTTGTCTCCATGTGAGTGGGAACGGTGTCTTGTTTGCCGCTGAGTTCCCAGGGTACTGAGTGGGGGCTAAATAAAATGTGTTGAGTAAAAGAAATTGACATTATTTTATACTAAAACTTAAAGAGATGAAAACTCTATATGATAACACTTAATATTCTAAAGACTTCTTCAGCTACAAAGGGTCTCTTGGCTGCACCCCAGCCCCCAGAGCACACTATCACTCCCTTCTTTCATAAGTTCACTTATGTGGGAACCTGAATACTTTACCTTTGCCCTCCGCCTGCTAGTCTTGGCTGTGCGACCTTGGGCTTATCACGTCCTTCTCTGACCCCCAGTGGTGTCATTAGTAAAGTGAGGGTTTTGATTTACTATGAGCAATGGGTCCTATTTATAGAGAAGTTTCCACCTGCCCGACCCTGTGCCAAACCCTTTCTTTACACGTGCTCTTCCACTTTGTCCTCATGAGAATCCGATGAGGCAGGAACTATTATTGATCCCATTGTACATATGGGGAAACTGAGGCACAAGACAGTTTCATCACTCTACCAGGGTTACATAGCTAGTAAGGTAGAACCCAGACTCCTGGGTTTCAGGCCAGGATCCTGCACCCCTTAAGATGCCCCCAGTTCTCAGGCCTGTAACTGGGTTTGAACAGTTGGTGGAAAGTGACTTAAATTGCTGACAAATGTGTATGTACACAACTGCACACTCACTGGTCTTTAATTAGAACAGATGTCTGGGGAAATAGTTTTCTTCTTTCCCTTGCTCTTTAAAACATGCAACAAACGCCAGCTCCCTGAAAGTCTGAACCAGCTGCGCCCCAAATCAAAGGAAGAACGCAAATTGCGTTGCCCACTGCACTGTGTAAACATACATGGGGAGAATGTTCTAGTTGTTACATTTGTTATTCTCTAGCTCCTGCCTCTCTCTGCACAGCGGGCAGATAACGCCGATCGCTGGTGGGAGAGATGTAAGGAGTCCTTGAATTATTTACTATTAAAAGGCACTGAGCTGCCAGCTTCCTCTCTGAATTATTTAGCACTGTCATGTAGCTATGTATGTGCAATATCGATACATTGTGTTCGCATTAACTCTATTAAAAGTGACTCAGTTCCAGGGAGTGTAGCAGACTCCCCCGTCTTTGGCATCAGCCACTCTGTCCAGCACGAAGTCAGGAATAGCTGACTGTGCTTGCTACGGGCCTCGAGGTTCAAAATCAAGCCGATGAAAATGCAGAGGGATTAATCCCCCCAGGAAAGGGGAAATGACAGGGTACCCCTTGCAGGGGAAGAGGCGGCACAACATAAGCAATAAAATTTTAGCTATTTACTGAGAGCCTACTGTATGCCTCATACCATGTCTTTCCCTCAAAGTGTGAGATATCAATCCTGCTTTTCCAGAAACTGCTACAGTAGCTGGCAGACAAGATGCACGTGTAAGACAATTCGGGGGTTCATCCAAGCTTCACTGCTTAAGCCAGATGATCTCTGACTCTCTGACCTCCCCGATGAGTCTCATGCGGAATATCTGGTACCTGCTCATCCATCTACACCTGACACAGCAGACACACCAGTAAGTGTTTGAGGGGTACAGGAAATGAATGAATGCAGGGAAAGGCAGCTGCCATCTGACTGGATGGAAGGAGACAGAAGAGCCCACGATGGTTGGGCCAGGAGGACAATGATATTGGGGAAAGTGGGAGTCAACTCTCCTCCTCCTTTCCTTCTCGCAGGTCCTGGGTCCCTCTGCAGTGCTGAACCCTCTGCAATGTGCATGGGATGCAGCGATGCATTTAATGAACATTTATTGAGCATATACTATGTGCCAGACACTGTTCAGAGCTCTGGGAATGTACCCATGAATAAAAATCAGACCAAACTACTTATCCTCTCTGGTATAAAGAGGACAGAGTTGCTGTTCTCAAGGAACTCAGAAAGGGAGACAGGTAAACACTTATAAAGTGTCACCGGTGCTGACAGAGGCCCTGGTGCAGGGGACAATTTAGCAAAAAGGGAGGCTCAGGGTCAGGTGTGGGGGGTTTTAAGAGAAGTTTCTGAAAGGAGGTGGCATCTAGCGAAAGTTAAGGGCTGTAAAATCATCACCTGCGTTCTACGCAGAGACGCTGAGGACAGAGACGCGGGCCTTTGCCTCATGACGGGATTCTCAATCCGGGTGTGAAAGGGCCGTTTCAAAGATGGGGCCTGACGCTGCCGTAATAGATGAATTTCTGTGTTAACTTTAGGAGGTAATAAAAATTTTAATTAAACATCTGCTGGGTTACAAAAGGCAGCCATCATGAAAAAATAATCTCTGTCATTTCCTCTTGAAAATGGCCAGTTTCAAAGAGGGTCATGGGAAATTGAAGAAAAGAGCCTAATAACATGTGAGGCGGCATCTCAGCCAGGCTGGCGAGATCCAGCACGGGAAATTAGGAGATGCCTTTTCTTCCTCCTCTCTCTCCATCCCCCTCTTGAAAGTATCTATTTTCTTCGGGGCTGCCTAAGAAAAGAACTTGAAGTCAGCCCATTCATGGATTCTGGAAAATTCCAGCACTTACAGTGGACCAGGGGAACTTCAACTTACGGTTGAAAGGAACTTCCATGTCAGGGGCAGCCATGGGACCCATTTGGTTGCAAATGACATAAACTCAACTTACACCGTCAATCTTCAGGCCTGGATAGATGCAGGTGCTCATGATATGATCAGGAATTCGGCTCTGACCGTCTCTGGCCCCTGTCTTCCTCTGCATTGGCTTCATTCCTGGAAGCCATCCCCCAGGTCCCTGTAAGATGGCCTCTGCCGTCCCAGGTGTACATCCTACCAGCTCAGCAACCACAGTGGAAAGATCATCTCTTTTCTAATAATACCCACAAAAGCCCTGGGATTGGCTCTGATTGGGCAGACTTGGGTCACATGCCAACCCCTAAACCAGTTTATGTGACTGGGGAACACGCACTGTCATCGGTCAGACCAGGCTCACAAGTCCACATGCCTTCCATGAAAATGGTCCTGGTGCCAAACATACCAGGACCACTGCCCTATGGGCATCATTTCTTTTAATCCTACCACAGCCCCATGAAACAGGAATCATGGTCCTTCCTTTACAGATGAGGAAACTGAAGTTCAAAGAGACTAGTTCACTTGCCCAAAGTCACACAGCAGGGAGTGACAGAGCCGGGATTCGAATCCAGGTCTGCTGGACCACAAGGTTCTGCTCTCCTGGCTTCAATACAGATCAGCCCCCGGACCAGGCGACACTTTGCACACGCGCACGGTGAGGCACTGGGCCGAGCAGCTACAGAAAACACAGTTATCCAGAAGCAGACCCTTCAGTGCTGAGGGTCTGGTTGCACCTGGTTTGAGCTGCTGGCCTCTTGCGAGTCACTTAAGTCAGCGGTCCTCAGCCTTTTTGGCACCAGGGACCACTTTCATGGAAGACAATTTTTCCACAGACAGGGAGGGGTGGACACAGAGCTCAGGCGGGGATGCGAGCAATGGGGAGTGGCTGTGATACAGAGATGAAGCTTCGCTCACCTGCCCGCCGCTCCCCTCCTGCTGTGGCTCCCCCCACCCCCGCCTCAGGCAGCCCCCCTCCTGTTCCTAAGTTCCATGGAAGACAATTTTTCCACAGACCCGTGGGCAGGGTGGGGGGGAAGGGGGGTGGTCAGCAGAGCTCTGCAGACCGGTCCTTGGCCCAAGGGTTGGGGACCACAGACTTAAGTCACCCGTAAAAAGGGAACAATAACATCTGGCCAGCCCACGGGACACCACAGGGTAATGTGCATGTGGATGTGTTTGGAAACTAGGCAGGGCTACACAGATGTGAATAATCACAGCAATACCCTGCGAAGAGAAGGCCAATTAACGTATTAAACACTTTTGAGGGAGGAGATGGTTTGTGTTGATACCATAACAGTTTCTCAGCCAGAACAATACCATCTGCCTGCAAATATTGTGATGTGGGAAGGAAGAAACACTCTTTACCCAATTATCTTCCTTATAAAGATGTACTGAAGTACAATTAATTCTCTAACTCTCCCATAATATTCTCTTAATTAGTGGTAAAAATAGGCATTTCTTCCCAAACCCTCCGCTATTATATACCCAATGCCGCTTCCCCATTTGTAATATGCTAATATGCTGGTAATTAAAAGCTTCAAGTTTCTGTTTAATGACTGCATTTGGTTTGTTGAGGATAATTACATCTCCTACCCACTATTCTGGAGTTCCCAGGCAGAATCTAGGAGGGTAAACAGGCACAAAAGGGATAAGAGGAGTCCCTCCCCTCTCTGGGTGGTGGCCCCTTCTGGACCTCTCTCCTCTAGACTCTGAAGAGCATGAGCTTGGGAGCTTGTCCCTCCTCCCTGAAAGGCCAGTGTTCTCGTGGCTTGAGCATTTGCTCTGGGCCTGTGCCATTGGACATGACGCTTGGCTCTGCCAGACTCACCCAGCCCCAACCTACAGGCTGGGGAGGCCACGTAGCACAGGGCTCTCAGCCTCAGCCCTGCTGACGTCACAGCTGTCCTATGTGTCATAGGATGCTTAGCAGCATCCCTGGCCTCTACCCACCCTACGCACCTGCACCTCCCAGTTGTAACGACCACAAATCTCCCAGGCACTGCCCCATGTCTCTGGAAGAGGCAGGGTGGAAAATCACCCCCAGTTGAGAACTGCTGATCTGATGTAAAATGATTAAAAACAACTGAAAAGTCTATTCATAGAGGCTCGATTCAATAAATCACGGCACATCCCTCCAATGAAATTGATTCAGCAGTTAAAAAGAGTAAGTCAGTCCTGTAAGAACAGATGTAGAACAACCGTCAAGCAAAAAAGTGGACAGTATATATAGGAAGCCAATTTTTGTGTTTACCGTATTTGCATTTATTTACACGTGTGTAGGATATCGGTGGAAGGACACAAGAAGATTGTAAAGGTTGTCACCCCCTGGGAGGGTACTATGTGCAGGCTGCTATAACAAACTACTACAGACTGAGTGGCTTACAGACTCATAGTTCTGGAGCCTGGGAGTCCAAGGTTAAGGTGCCAGTAGATTCAGGGTCTGATGAAGGCCCATTTCGTGGTTCACGGACAGATGTCTTTTTGCTGTGTCCTCACGGGAGTGCAGTGGTGCAATCATAGTTCACTGCAGCCTTAAACTCCTGGGTTCAAGCAATCCTCCTGCCTCAGCCTCCTGTGTGGCTGGGACTATGGGCATACACCCCACCTCACCCAGTGCTGGCCTCTTTTATAAGGGCACTCATCCCACTCATGAGGGCTCCGCTCTTGTGACCTAATCACCTCCCTAAGTCCCCACCTCCTAATTCCCTCACCCTAGGGGTTAGGAGTTCAACATACGAATTTGAAGGGAACACAGATATTTAGTCCACAGCCAAGGGTAACCAGGTAGCTGGACATTGATGTGAGAGGGACACCTGCCATGTTTAAATTTTGTTCCAGGGACATGCATCACTTATTTAAAGAGTAAATATAATTTAAAAAATAAACACTTAACACATTGTCTGGCTTGGAACAGCCTCAAATTCTACTTTTGTTTGCTCCCCAGGGAGCCTCTCAGACAGGGAATTTCTCCACGTGTCACTCCGCCATCTTGAACATGCTCAGCAACTCTCACCTGGAGAGCAGTTTCCAAGCCCTGCAGACGGATGTGCTCTGTGCAAGGCCGTGCGACTCTCGGGTTGTCGGACAGAGGACCTGGGATCTCCCGCTTGGGAATGTCAGTCCCTGATTCTGAGGTGACTTCTCAAGTCCTCTGGGACATCTCACAGCCAAGGTTGATGAGAAAGCTGAAATATGAAATCCAGATATGCAGATGATAAACTGGAGGAGGGAATTGGATTCGTTGCTTTTTAAAAAGAATTTGAATGGGACTGCTTCAAATAATGACAACCCCTCCCCACCCCAACAGAACAAAAATATGGCTCGCCTGAAAAGAAGTGTGGTTTACTTTGTGCTTTACTTTTTATTTTTTCCTTTTATTAATACATAATTACTCTTCCTCCATCATCCGGGCAGAAATGGGTGCTTTTCAATCTAACATCGAGTCTGTTTAAAAAATGGGGTGGGCAATGGGTAAGACGTAGTTTCAATGCCCAAAAGAACCCTTGTTGTGTCCCTGGAGGGCAGAGTGAGCAGAGATGGATGTGATGTTTGTGATATGATTGTTCTTCCTCGTGAAAGACCGCAATGGATACAAAGTTAGGGGCAGGGGATGGGGAGAGAGGCAGAAAGACGGAGCAGGGTGACTGCTCGCCCTCCGCCCTCTCCGAAGCCACTGGCCTTCCTGAGAAGCAGCCTCGGGGCCTGCGTCCATGCACCTGGGGCACAGGGCGTTCCATGCCACACTCCAGCTGCCCTTGACCAATGTACTCATTGCTATTCAGGTCTGCACTGGGAAATGATGAAAGTGCACATAATCCGTGGGAAGAGAAAAAAAGCACACAAAACAAATATTCCCCCGTGGCTTCAGCGCGGCAGATCTGCCGGGGGCCGGCCTGTGCAGCTGGATCTTAATTGAAGGAGGTTTGAGGAAACAAGGGCCTCAGTGGGAGATTTATAAAGATGAGGAGGGAGAAAGCTGCCCACACAGTGTACATTATAAAGTAATGAGATTAATGATACATAAACCCTGTGGTCCCCAACCCCCAGGCCATGGACCAGTATCAGTCCATGGCATGTCAGGGACCTGGATGCAGAGCTCCACCCCCCTCCCCATGGAACTTAGGAACCTGGGAGGGGGACGCACAGGAGGAGGTGAGCAGCCAGCCGGAGAGCAAAGCATCACCTATACAGCCACTCCCCATCGCTGGCATCACTGCCTGAGCTCCACCTGCCCCCATCCATGGAAAAATTGTCTTCCATGAAACTGGCCCCTGGTGCCAAAAAGCTTGGGGAACACTATGGAACTATCCTAGAAGCATCACGAGGATGGTGTGGATGGTGAGAAAATGTACATACCGTAACACTTCACAAACATTAGGCTACATGTTAACTACAAGCCCTCACTAGGCCACCCAGCTGGCTAATAAGAACAGTTATTCCGTTACTGTTAGCCGAGTCATTATAACCAAACCTAACATTTACTGGAGAGTTACACCATTCTGAGCACTTCGCCAGCCTACACTGCTTGTTCACAACAACCCCAAGAGGTGGGTACTATTAATATTTCCATTTAGCCACTGAGGAAACCGAGGCACAGAGAAATCCATTAGTTGTCCAGGTTACTCACTAGAAAACCGCAGGTTCTAACAAAGACTCTGGCCCCGGAGTCCACGGTTTCCGTAATAAGCAGAACAGCAGGAGTTTTGCATGGTGGCTAAATGCACAGGCTTCGGAGTCAGACTGACTTGGGTTCCAATGGCAGATCTGTGACATTTATTGCCCCTACAGAATCACAGAATTTTAAACCTTGAAGAACCATTGAAGATGGTCTATTTAAACTCCTGGATTTCATATGCAGAACAGAAACTTGGCAGCACAAGGGAAGGCCCTGCCTGAGCTCCTGCAGCGAGACCACTGCTGTCCTGCTGTGGACGGGGCATCAGCATCTCACGCTCACCTGTGTAGGGGGTGGCCAGTGGGGACCACTCGATACCCAGTGCAACCTGCGCCTCAGCGTTGGGGCTCTGAGCCTGCCCGCCCCAGACCTGGAAAGGGGAGTCCATGGTGTCGGAGCCTCAGCGGGGCCAGGACTCCTCGAGCATCGCAGCAACCACTGAGGATGCATGGAATCCGCCATCACCTGGCGCCCCCAAAACCCTCGCAGGAGCGAACCTTATGCTCCCTTCCCAGGTGGACACTTCCCTGCACTCTGGTTCTTGGTTTGATCAAAACTACTGAGAAGCCAAGGAGGGAAACACACAGCTCAAAGGAAGCTACCCATAAATCCCTTAAAAGTTTGCTCTTAAAAAAAAAAGAACTTGTTTCCTCATTGGGCAAATAGAGATAATAATAGTACCTACCTCTTGGGATTGTTGAAAACGTGAAATGAAGACTAGCAAAGTGCTCAGAATGGGGTAGCTCTCCACTAAACCTTAGGTATGGTTGTAATGACTCCATCACACAGTAACATAATAACCATTCGTATTAGCAAGCTGGGAGGGGTAGAAATGGCTGGGACGGTTAACATGCAACCAGCCGTATGCAAACTGTGCTTTGTGGGAGCCCTGGCTTTATAAGGATGGCTGATAGTGCAGAGTGCCCAGGCCATGCTGGGTATTCTTCTAAGGGGCTGCTACATAGATGGTGACCCTCACAGCACCTCAGTGAAGCTTGGCTCTTTCCCCGCTGCCCCATTTGGCTGCTGTGGGAACTGAAGCACAGCCTGGCTGCATCACTTGTCCAACCCAAACAGCTAAGAAGCTGCAGACAGGATTTGAACCCAGGCAGTCTGACTCCAGGGTCCAGATATGTAACCACTGCACCACACTACCTCTCAGGTCCGCAGATGAATTTATATTTCAGGAAACAGCTTCAGCAATGCCTACGCAGCTGTATCCACCACACTCATTGCCCACATCCTACCAAACTGATTCTTTTTCCTCTTTGTTTTCATTATTTTATTTTTCTTATTTGTTAGAGAAAAAACATTAATCCTGAATGAAACCAAGTTTTGTTGCAAATGAAACTGAATTGTCCACAACTGAAAGCATATAATTAGGGAATGTTAATCTCCGGGTGGTTCTTTCCTCTCCCCCGATCTCAAACCAAAAATACACTAACATTTGCAAAAAAGAATTCATCTTTACCTAAAACTATAATTAAGCGGCTGCTGGCGGTTACCTTGGTGACATTAAAAAAAAATTCCCCACTACAGCTCCCCACTCTGGATAATACAAACTTGGCAGCCAAATAAGTCAACACGTTGCCCAGGAAACTGTTTCCTTGACAACCATGAAGATGGAAGGGGACGAAAGAGTTGGGGAAATGTCAGAGCAACAATGCTATATTAAAGAAGAAAAAGCCCCTTTGGCATGGCTGAGCGGCTTCCCAACTTGTACTGAGCAGCAGAGCAGAGAACAAAAATGGCTCTGTACAGGAGGAAGGCAGCTGGAGGAATGTCAAAACCCAAACTAAGTCTCCCTTAGTTCCTCACCCGCCGGGCGGATTTCCATTGGCAAGCATGGAGCAGCGTGCACTGAGCACCTACTACATGCCGGCACTATCCATGTCCTCTAGCTCTAGTCTTGGACGGTTCTCTACATTTGGAACCTCGGCCAGATGGGCCAAGAAGCCTGGAAATGACAAATAAAATGCAGAACTATTTTCTGAAATTTTAATGTCTAGGGTTCTCCCTGGATGTTCACTTTCCTGTGCCCCTTTCTCATGAGGCCAGCTCTGTGCTTTCTGGCCTGGGTTAGGGAGATGGAGAGAGAGGGTTTGCAAGAGGGAGAAAACTGAAACTTTGTTTTCAAAGGCCGAATAGCTCATGGGTGGAATCTGGCCATGTGTCTGGGGACACCAGGAGAGCAGCCAGAGGTGTCTCTGAGGAACACAAGACAGGGAGGAATGAACCCAGAGCATAAAGAGATTCCTTGAGCAGGGGTCTTAGATCCTGGTCCTTGGCTCTGTTGCAGGTGGGTGGGAGAGTGTCGTGCCCTTGGGAGGGAATGGCCATAGGGTCTTAGTCTGCCCAAGAGTGGCCAGGAAAGAGGCAGCAGACCTGGGATTGGCTGGGACAATATGTGTCCCCAGAGCGACCGATGTGGACAGATGACCATAGGAGCCTGGCCAGGTCTTTGGGGCTATGTAAGGCCCCAAATCTTTCTCCACCTGAGAACAAGTGATGCAGGCTTGAAGTCGATTTAAAGAAAATAAAGAAATGTTCCATTTCTTGTCTTCCAAGTGTGTGGACAGAGAACCATACTTGCCAGGTGTAGTTTTCAGTGCTGCATGTTCCAAACTCCTTGAGAGGTTCCCGCAGCTGAATTCTGCAGAGAGAAGGGAGGGAGGAGGAGTGACCCAGAGGCTTCTAGAAATGAAAATTCCAAACCTATTTTCTCTGCCACAAAACTCTGTCACCCCTGGCTGGCCCTGCCAGCGTCTTCACCTCGCACCTTGTGCAAACGTGCTTCCATGCAAATGAATCTCTGACTATAAACGAGAAGGCAATGGTGAATCCAAGGGTGTCTCTTCTCATCGGCCCGGCTGACACTGACAGAAGTACAAACTGATCTGACACCACACACGTGTTGCTAGCACATATGACAGTAGCGATAAAAACGTGCATTTGTATTGTACTTTCACAAAATGCCATTTATTTGCTCTTTTCAACAAATCCTGTGTGGTCCATGCTCATTTTACAGATAAGAAAACCAAGGCACGGGAAAGGTGAATCCTTGCCCGGGGGGCCCCCGGCCCATTCAGCTGCAGGGCCCAGAGCCAGGGCCAGGTCTCCATCGGTAGCTCCACCCGTATCTTTCTCTCTGTGCTGCCCTCTCCTCTTCCCTGTGCCTGTTCTCCTATTTTCCTGTTTCTCCTTCCCCTATTGCTTTCATTTCACTTCTTTTTTTTTGCCTCCTTACACATTCCAGTGGGTTTTCAACTGGAGTGACCCTCCCCTGCCCCAGGGTACATTTGGCAATGTCTGAAGAAATTGTGGGTTGTTATACCAGGAGGGGATGCTAACAGGTAGAGCAGAGACCAAGGAGACTGCTCAACATCCAATAATACTCAGCACAGCCCTGCCCAGCAAAGAACTATTCGGTTCCAAATATCAGCAGTGCCAAGTTTGAGAAACCCTGCCATCACAGGAGAACGGAAAGTTTGCACACGGAAAGCACTTGGAACAGGACCTGCCAGGGAATAAGCCGTCATTACTGCCGTCATTACTGCTGATGATGTTCACGGCGCTATTGCCACCAAGAAGTCTGGGTTATTCGCAATAAGGACAGAAGAAAAAGTGCATTGAGCACTCACCGGCTTTGGTTCTGAAGTTTCTTCCTTTAATAAGAATTCACAGATTTCCTTTCATGGTAAGGACCCTGCGGTCCACAAAGGAGTGACATGTCTTATTTGGTAGACAAGGTCACACAGTGGCCTTTAAGTCTAAATGTACAACCCAGGACATAATTCCCAAAGAGCACTGGGGGCGGGGGTCCCAGAAGGCCTATTACCACTAGCTCTTTCTTTAACCTTGGGATCAATTGAAATGTTGCTAAATTCTTTCTTCCCAAATGCCAACAAGCATCCAGGAACCACAAATACAAGGCACTGCTTACAAATCTAAGAATCTCAGGCCTCAAAAACAAAGGAAGATAAATTATTTTGCTCACCTCTCTTTTTTTCCTTTATATCCTCCACCAATGAACAAAGAAAAGGCCTGGAAGGTTAGGGAGATGAATGCGATTTGCATATTTAACAGCCCCTAGGAAGGTGAAACTAACAGACCCAGAGATGATCACGTGAGAGACGTAACAGGGCTGGGGGGGACTGTTCAGTTTCTATAATAAAAACATGAGCTAAAAATACCCCTGCCACATGTCATTTACAAATTCAAAGGGCTGTTTAGACAATACTATGATCAGGCTGCAATTGATACATATTCCCCCCCCCCCCCCCCCCCGTGATTAAACGCAGCCTGATTTTTAAGTACCAAACAGCTGCCTCCAGGTTGGTCTTGAAAAACCACTCTTGAATTGCTATTTTTGATTGGCACACCAGGGGATCCCAATCACAGCTCCTTTATCCCCAGTGCCCAAAAATCAGATGCTAGGAGGGGCAGCTGGAAGGAGGTAAGGGCAGGAAAAGGAGCGAGTACCGGCTTCAATAACAGCGGCTTCCAAGCAGAGGCAAGGAGAGTGCCAGCACCCTCTTCTCAGCTGCTTTTTCCCAAAATCAAGAAGCGGGCAGGGGGCTGGATCAAGGAGATAAAATGAGGACAGCCCGTGGCTCTGGAAAGAATTAAATATTCCCCCTTCACATGGAGAGGGAGGGCAGAATAAATAGCTCCATGTAGTCAGGCAAAGCTTTCTAGGGACCTGGACGAGACTGTCAATGAGTGTGAGCAGAACGCTTCCGCTTACGTCCCCACTGCGGAAGGGAAAGGATGGATGCATCCAGGGCCTCTGAGTTTCTTTGGGAGGAGAGGGGGCAACTGGGTTTGCTTTTGGGGGTGATGGAAATGTTCTAAAATTAAATAGTGATGATGGTTGCACAACTCGGTAAATATACTAAAAACCAGAGAATGTTTGCACTTTAAAAGGTGAATTTTACGTATGTAAATTAAGTTTCAATAGGGCTGCTATTTAAAAAAGGAACTAGATAAAATCAGGAAATCACTCTAAATGCTTTTTTCCCTTTACAAAAGAGGGGGAGGGTGTTCAGACACAAGGACTCTGGATTTAAATCCTGCCTCTCCTCACTTGTAGCGGTGGGACTCCGGGAACATGTTCAATCTCCCTGAGTCTCAGTTCCGTCTGCAGAGTTGGGTGTTAGAAGCGTACTTCCCTCACAGGGCTGCTGTAAGACTCAGATGCTGTTTGTAGGGAGCCGGACACGAGGGAAGTGTCTGAGCTCTGCGGAAGAAGATGAATGGATGGTTTGTAGAAGGCTGGAAAAGCCCCACTCCCGGGCACTTGGGTGGACTTGGCTGAAAATGGAGCCAACAACTCTGATGCTCGGACTCAGTAAGCCCGTCCAGACCCCTCCAGATCAGTTGACCTAGAGATTCAGCGCGAATAACAACAGCTGGCATCCATTGAGCACTTGCCGTACGTGAAGCATCTCAGACGCATTATCTCATTAAATCTTTATTTCAACCCTAGGAGGTCACTACTATTATGTCCCCATCTTAGCCACAGACACAGACGTTTAGTCACTTGCACAAAATCACAAGGACAGTAAGAGGCAGAGCTGGTTCAAATCCAGGCAGGCTGGTACCCGAGCTGAGCCAGGGTGAGCTGGGCTGGCTTCTACCAGCTTGAGAAAGCAAGTTGTTAAATGTCCAGGAATTGTGGCTATTAAATACGTGAGAATTTTACAAGGAGGCTATTAAATCGTTGGTGGCAACCATGGCAGAAATCATCCATGATGTATTTGCACCACAGAAGTCAGCAGTTGTTACAATTCAGGGCCTTCACCGTACCGCCACCCCCAGCCAGTTTGCTAACACATCATTAACTACCATACTAGGAGGGTACTTTTGGGTCCTTCCTACACATAATGTTAAGTAACTCTTACATTTTCATGGCACTTTGGGGTTTATGCTATGCTTCTAAATCCATTGAAATCAAACAACACAACTGTGAAGTAATAATTGTTATTTGCATCAATGATGATCTAAACAGCCTCCAAGGAGGGGTGATGAACCCAAGGGCCCGAGTGGACCACAGACCTTTCGAGTTCTAGCCAGGCCCTTTCATCTTGAAAGGCAGCAGTCCCAAGAGTGGGTAGCAGGTATAGTCTGTCTAAAGTGACCCCATATCTCCATGGCAACAGGCAGTAGCTATTGCCCCATGGACTTTGGAGACGGGACTCTCAGCCTCATTCCGCAGACTATGATTCCACAAGTTCCACGGCCCCCCTGAGGAGTTGGCGAAAGCTTTTCGCAGTTGCCACATGGAGACGATCTGGAGGCGGAAATTAAGTGGGTGTAGATCTAGAAGCAAGTGAAACTTCAAAGTAAAGTCTGACAGCACCAGTGCTTTGCATAGGAAAAAAAATAATAAATGTTTTATGAATGAATGAATGAGTGAGTGAATGAATGAATAGAAGAGTCCTGCCTGTATGCAGAGATTTACAAACTCAACCTCAAGCTTTAAATCAGGGGCTGTGTGGTCAAGTAATTTCACGGATGGCCCCAATTAAGGGCTTTCCTGCATTTATACCCTTTGCTTTTCCTTTCTTGTCCCTGCCTCCCTGACCCTGGGTTTGCGCTTATGACTTGTTTGCCGGTGGGATACGTTGGCTCATCTGGTGCCAGCAGAGCTTGACAAGCATGTGGGTATTCCCACCTGCCCTTGTGCACGATTGGCACACTAGCTCTCTCTGGGACCCCGGCCACCGCCACGGAACATGCCACGACATGAGAAATGCAGCGGTGCGTAGGGGAGAGGAGGGTGGGCACAGCCAAGGCCATGCCCCTAGCAGACCTGCCGGCTGACCACAGACACACGGGTGGGACCAGCAGGGATCAGCACGACTGCCCAGCTTACCAGTAAATTCATGAGTAATAATAAAATAATAAAAGGTTATTGAGTCTTTTTTCATTTTTTTAAAACTTTCTCTAACGTTTTTTAAATAAATTGTATTGCATATATTTGAGGATTACAACATGATCTTATAGGACAGATATAGGTAGAAAGTAAAATGGCTTTTAAAAGGTTATTGTTTGAAACCACTAAGTTTCGGGGTGGTTTGTTACGCAGCGGTAGTTAGTACCCGATACAGGCTGCTGCTTTGCAGTTCTCCAAAGAGCTCGGAGGTGCCTGCTCCTTTCTCCCCTCTTGATCTGTGACCTCATGGAGAATTCTGGTGACATCCTTCCCTGTGGATGCTGCTTCTCTGAAGACTTGGGTACAAGATCGTCTCCCAGTGCGAGAACAGAGAAATCCACTTTCAGATAAGTGAACACAGACATTACGGAGCACCGCCATTCCCTTGGGAAATTCAGTCCCCATAGCTGGGAAAGACTCAGACTCTGCAGAAACAATAGGCTTCGTTTCTGCCCCTGCTTTAAAAGATACATTTTGCCTGAATCATTGCTGTGTGTCTTCGCCCCAACCTGCAGCCTGATCTTCTGCCAGGAGCAGGACCTCAGCTGGTCTGGAGCTGACGATTGAGCAGGTGTTTGGGCCTTGCCCTTCCTACGGGATTTCTTTTCCAGGTGTGCCATGAAGTCCCGAGATACACCGGGACCAGCAGAATCCAAAACAGGATTTTCAGACTCTTTCCCAATCAAGGCAAAATGAAGAAATGGTCTACATTCTCTCTGCTCAAAGTGTGGCACGGGGACCAGCAGCACAGGATTATGTGGGAGTTTGTGACAAGTGCCCAATCCCAGGCCCCATTCCTGACCTGCTGCACCAGAATCTGCCCCTGAGCGGGACGCCAGGTGGTGCGGCTGTACTTTCCCTGTGGGCAGTGCTGCTCTACGGGAAGTCCATCTGACTCACCCCTGGCCCCACAGGGGGCTGTAAAGCCAATCACCTTGATTCTTGGTGTAGTAAAGGACACCCTCATCTAACCACAAAACACAGACAAATTCCCCAGCCCTCAACGCGTGCAATGCCTGAACACACACATGCGCAGATACACACATGTCCCTCTCTCGTGAGCCCTACTTGAAAGGTTTTGTCTTCTGAAATGCAGCGCTTGGTACCTTGAAGGGCCTCTCAAACATCCCGCTGAGACCCAGGGTCATTCATGAGAAGCACTTAGTCTTGCCTAGAGATTAAAGGTTGCAAATGATCCCCTTCTGATCCCAACAGGATAGCTCCTTGCCTAAAATACAACAGCCTTGTTGGAAGTAATCTCCATGGAGATCATTAACCCCATTTATTAACAAGGAAAAAAAATCCTACAGATATTTTAAATTTTAAAAATATCTTTGCAAGCTAATGGCAATAAACATAGAGCATTTTTAAGGCAAAAGACCCCCTATAGCAGAAGTTAAATTCCAAGTAAAACGTTCTCTGAATTTTAACAATCCCATTTTAGGCTCTTAATAAGCCCTGGAAATCCTGTTAATTTAAATTACTGGCTAGATACCAACACCTTCCCTGAAATAATTCACACCTTCAATCATCTCAGGAAATATTTTTTCATATATATATATACATATATGAAGTTACTTGTGTGCTGCTTCTGCTGATGCTAGATTTTCTCAAACTCTCTGAACTTTGGGATGAAAAGACAATGGCAAAGCAGACCTAGGCTATGTTTCCAAATGATCTCTTGTGCCCTATTCGTGATAACCTTTGCAAGAGAGAGCTGGTGAGGCTGAAGGTGACTGTAATTATATGGCCACTGGCATTGAAAAGACAAGGCTGTGCAGCGACACAGAGAAGGCGCAGGTTTAGAATGTTTTAGGTAATCATGCAAACGTATTCTGATTTTTTTCAACTCTCTTCAGAAGGAAAAGAAAAAAATCTTGTTGGAAAGGTGTTGGAGGCGGCACTGGTAGCAGGCTAATTAGAAAAAGGAAATGACTGGGAGAGGGAAATGCTCACCGGCTCTCTCTGTTAGACCAGCCCTCTAACTTCAGAATGTGGTCACCTGGGTCCACTCCGGCCGTTGGAATCCGTCACGAGTGCCTGGCTGGTGCCTGGGTCACATCCATCCCAGTGCCCCTTTTCTTTGGTTCTGCAGCCTGATTTTCCTCTGTGAAACTTTCCTGCCTCTCTCAGTCTGTGGGGACTGGGAGGTGCTGACCTCACCTCTGACCCCAAAGGGAAGCACCTGACCCGGGCCTGGCCAATCAGCTCACTTCATCTTTCCCCAGGCCCCAGTGATTGGCTCAGGGGTGGTCATGTGACCTAAGTCAGCCCAGTTAGAATCACCCCCAGGACTTTTCCTGGAACTACTGGGGAAGAGGTGCTCTCTGTCCACTCGAGCGGCTGACCTGGAAGCCACGGAGGGTAAGGCTGGAGCTGCTGGAACCTCCTATGAAGGGCCTGAGAGTGAAGCCAACACAGTGGAAGGTGGAGCTGAGGGAGGGAAAGCCACTAAACCTTCATAAGTCCTGGATCCAGCCATACCTAAAACCTTCCCTTCTAAAATTGAAGAACTAATAAATTCCTCTTTTTTTTTTTTTTTAACCAATTTTGAGTTCAGTTTCTGCTGCTTGCAACCAAACCAAACTGCCTACTTGTTCTATTCAAAACCCCTCAGGGTTTTCACAGCAAAGTCAAGAAAAACAGCATATTCCTGGTGCAAAAAAAAAAAAACAACCCTCAAGAGATCTTCCGGTCTAGCCCCTTGTATCTGACTATGTGAAGGATCTAAACTTTTTAAAAATTTTATATTCTTAGTAAAGATCCCAAGGGACTGAGACTCTGCAACCTCCACCCAGAACGGATGATATGAGAAAACACTATGAGATGAAATTTTGAGCTTAGAGATGCAACATACGTCTGTAGGTGGCTTGGGAAATATTCTTCTGGCTGACAAAAAAAAAAAAAAAAATCCACCAACAAAAACCAAAATCCTAATATTAGATTTCATGTGCTACCAAGTAAACTTTTTCTCTTATAGAACAAATTGTTTCTATAGAAACGAATGCTTTTCTAGCAACCCAATCTCTATTAGGGTTGCTATGGGAACAGATTGAGAAAATTGGGAAAATGTAGAAAAAGGTAAATGACAATGACTGCTCAGTTTCTTTTTTCCTGGAAACCCACAGAGGGCAAACGCCTTTTTACTTCTGAATACCTTCGTACCTGGGGCTGACTCCAGGAACACTTGAGAATATAATTCTAACTCTGTTGTGTTCTCATTCCCCGGCAAGGGTTTCATCAAGGCATTAAAATTTAATTCAAAATATGGCAAGTTTTGCTAAGAACCACCCTCTGAAGTTTGTTTTCAGGGACCAGGGGTAGTCGGGAATATGGAATAAGAAGATTCAGGGCTATGAATATAAACATATAACAACAAGTGCTAATGACCACACATGTGCTACCGACGTTGTCTTTTGGAGAAAAACCCTTCATTTGGAGAAACATAAGCACACACGTTTTATGAACACTTTATTGTGCACAGTAAAATCAGCAGGCTGCCCAGCGCTACTGGTGCAAATGAGGAATACACTGGTGAATGTTTTCCTTTCTTTACCGAAGAGTGGAAGGGAGTATGAGCCCAGAGTGAAACACAATCTCTTCTCTGTTATTGTGTTTCAGAGTCATCTCCAAACAAGTAGGGTAGGACATCTATCTGTCTAATAACGGAAGAGAATTCTCTCTCAACTCTCACCAGCTACAAAGCCAGCAGGACGAAGTGGAGAGAGATTGGAAACCAGAAAGCCATCATCACCAACTTACAAATTTATGACCCTGGAATGGTCATTTCATTGCTCTGAGCCCGTTAATTTATCCCCATCGGTTAAATGGGTTAACAAGATCTGTGTAACGGAGATCCCAGCTGGTGCAGAATGGATTATCAACCTCGCCTCACGCTAACCTCACACGTCTTCAGGAGCCAGGCAGGTAAGGTAAATAAGAGAAACTGGCAGTGTGTGGGAGGCAATAGAGAGCAGTGGGGCCTGTGACAAAGAAGGAAAGCAGTATGCTCTTACAAAGTTCAAAATTATTTTAACATCTTGTTTACAAGCTAGATTCACCTTGGAGCCTGCCAGCTGCCACCCCCACATCTGCATCCACTGTGTAACTCGGGGACTGAACAGACCTATGAGGCTCTGGTGGAGTAGATCTCTGATGGAACAGAGTTGAAGCCAAACTGCAACTTCTCAGCCCTCCTCTGTCTCCATGCGGATCTGAGCTGAGGTCATCTCTTGCCTGGGAGAGGCAGTAGCCTCCTCGCTGGTCTCCCTGCTTCTGCTCCACCCCCACGGCTGATTCTCCACACTCAGCCGGAGGAATCTTTTTACAGCAAAAGTCAAATCATGCCCCTCCTCTGCCCCCAACCCTCCAGTGACTTCCCACATCCTTCAGATTAGAAGCTGATGTCTGACAGTGACTTACAGGACTGTAAGAGATCACCTCCCACCCTGCCACCCTCCGCCTCACCTCCCGCTCTCTCTGCCAGCCACTCGGACCCCCTCACTGTTCCTCTGCCTCAGGGCCTTTGCACTTACTGTTCCCTCTGCCTGGGACATTTTTCCTCTAGAAGCCCACACGGCTGGCTCCTCTGCTCCTTCAGGTTTTTGTTCCACTGTGACCACTTCTTAAGGAAGCCTTCCTTTGGCCATTCCACATAACATGACAACACTTAGCCCCTTTCCCACTTTAGTCTTCTCCAAGCCACGTAGCCCCAGCTGGCCTGTTTATTCGTCTCCCTTTCCCATTAGGAGGTGGGTTTTGTGAAAGCGGAAATTTCTGTTCATGCTGAGCACTGGATCCCCAATGCCCAGAAGAACGCCTGGGACAGGGAGACTCTTCACATCCCTCGCTGAGGGACTGAGTGGAGCTGGACACCGAAGAGCGTGAGAGTGGGAGAGGAGCGTGGGGACGGTCCCAGAGCCTGCGTGGGTCCGGTCTCCGCAGGGTGGTATTTGTGCATCAGGCCGCTCCTTCATGCATGAGCACCAGGCTGGAGACAGGATCCGTGATGCACAGGGCAGGTGGGTCCCTGCCTCCCAGACAACTCAGTCCGGCAGGGGAGGCAGACAATACATGAGTCCACATAACCGCAGACAGCAAAATGTGCTATAAAGAAAAAATGACACAAGGTGAGGTGTGGAGGAGGAGCAACGAGCTTCCTGTTTAGAGTACGTGGCCAGGAACAGCTTCTCCGAGGAGGGGCACAGAGCTCGTGCACCTGCCTGCTCCCCTCCACTTTCCTTCTCCACCCTCTCGCTTAGCTGGACCCGCCTGTGCCCAGCCACCTTCCCCTTTTAGACCTGGTGACACCCCCTAGGTGAGGGACCTGGCAGAGGAATGTGTCTGCCAGCTCACTCCCTCTTCCCATTAGGCAAGTTGCTTCCCATAGAGAGCTAATATCTCCCTCCTTCTGGGTTGTGTGATCTGGCCCCATTCTCCCCTTCTTTAGTATAAACCCACCTTTTATCTGGAAAGGCAATGCACCTGGCCAAAACATGACACTTCCCGCCCCCACTTACAGCTAAGCTGTGGCTCTGTGACCACGTTCAGTGTTGTGTGGGAATTCTCAGAATGTTCCTTAAAGAGAGGTAGGCGCCCCAGCTGGGAAGTGGGCTCCTTTTACCCTTTGCCCCTTCTTCTGTTCTGATGTCTGGAATGCAGACACAATGGCTGAAGCTCTAGCAGCTATTTTGGGCCCTGAGGCAAACTTGAAGGAGGAGGGGCTGAAAAACAGAAGTCCAGGGCCTTGAAGACCAAGGAGTTGCCAGACCTGTCTCATACTGCCTACTTCTGGACTTCTTTTATATGAGAGAAAATACTGGATGTTGGACTTTGCAACTGATACACACTAGCTTACGTTTGATGCACACCAGAGCTGTATTATGACTTTCATGGGCCTTGGACATTTTTGTCTCCATGGACACCTTCCTCCATATAAAAAATATTAAAATTATATTTTATGACTATGTTGGTATAAAGGAAAATATAATCGAGGCTGGAGTCATTATTATGTAATCATTATTATGTATTCATTATTACTATATTCATTTTTTTTTCTGATTTTAAAAGAAATTAAAATGCAGACTTTTTTGTGGGCCCCTAAATGTACCATGGGCCCTAGACCCTGTGCTTTCTGTGCCTAATGAAGATGTTCATCCTGATATACGCGCCTTACCTTAATTTACCCCTCATATAACCTCATGGGGTAGGTGCTATTATTCTCCCCATTTTTCAGATAAGGAAACTGAGGCAGAGAGGTTAAGCAATCCTGGTCCATTCAATTGCAAAATCCAAGTTCTTAACTTTTGATGTTAGGAAAGGAGCAGTTTTTAGCACCCAAAGATGATTCTTGATAGAGTTATTATTATTATTATTGCAAACAGCTCTGACAGCTTAAGAAAATAGACCTGATACACAGTAACAGAGCACGTTGGACACCTAGGCCTTCTGGTAGCTCCTTTTTATTTTAATCCACAAGATAAACCCAGCTCTGAGCTCTCTGCAGGAAATGTTTTAAATCCCCATCTTGTAAGACTGGATTTACTCATCCAACTGCACAAGGAAAATAACTCCATTTAGCTTGACAGATTCCACAATGAAAAGTAAATTATTTTTCTGGAAATGATCCTAAAAATAGCACCAAATGGATCTGCTTACAGATACCAGAGGCAATAAGACGGAATATGTTAGTTTTAAGGGCACAACTGTGTTTTAAAACACGGAGACTCTTCGGTGGTCTTGAGAAGGAAAAAATTGATTTTCCAGATAGCACAATAAATCACTTGGGGAAGCAACTCTGGAGCAAAGCCAGCATGAACTCTGAGAGGATGGCAGAGCGCTCAATTCATCTCGTACGCCTTCCCCAACAGGAGCCAAGAAGTCTCTCCCCACAGCACCCCTGTGTCTACTGCCTTTCATGTCCTCTTACCACAAATTAACAGACAAGGAAATGTTGATGAAACAAAGGCCACAGCATTGCTTATGCTCTGCAGATACACAGGGAGAGAGGTGCGAATGGTTGGTTTCTTGGAAATAATTGCAAACTGTTGCATTCTTTTCTATTATTATTTTAATTTCAAAATATTAGTTAAGGGGGTACAAGTGTTTTTGTTACATAGATACTTTGTATAGTGCTTAAGTCAGGGCTTTTGGTGTGCCTGTCACCAGAATAGTGTTCATTGTACCCAGTGGGTAAGTTTTTATCCCACACCCTCCCTCCCACTTCCCCCCTTCTTGGTTTCTCATGTCCTATGTTGCTTTGTGCCCGTGTGTAGCCATCTATTAGCGCCCACTTATTCGTGAGAACATATGGTGTTTGGCTTTCCATTTCTGAGACACTTCCCTTAGGATAATGGTCTCCAGTTCCATCCAAGTTGCTGCAAACATTATTTTATTCCTTTTTATGGCTGAGTAGTACTCCATGCTACATATACGCCACATTTTCTTTATCCACTGATGAATTGATGGGCACTTAAGTTGATTCTACATCTTTGCATTGTGAACTGAGCTGTAATAAACATTCGAGTGCAGGTGTCTTTTGGATAAAACGACTTCATTTCCTTTGGGTGGATACCCAGCAC
Source organism: Lemur catta (assembly GCF_020740605.2). Taxonomy (NCBI): domain Eukaryota; kingdom Metazoa; phylum Chordata; class Mammalia; order Primates; family Lemuridae; genus Lemur; species Lemur catta. The sequence continues at coordinate 42,138,236 of NC_059144.1, read as the reverse complement.
TGGGATTGCTGGATCGAATGGTAGGTCTACATTTATTTCTTTGAGGAATCTCCATACTGTCTACATAGCTTTGTCTCTCCAAGACAGGATCTAGGTAAATAACTTAAGCTGCAAACAATGCTTTTTGTTTACTCATTCATCCATCAGCATTTATTAGGTGCCTTTTGGATGCATAGTACCGTATGAGACACTGAAGAACCACTATGACACCTGCCTAGGGTCTAGCATCCAGATGAGGGCTGAGGACATACACAGAGGAATCGAGTGCATGACACTTTCCCAGACTAGAGATTAAGAATACGGATGCTCTTCTTCATAGGCATGTGGTTAACAAAAGAAGAAGAAGAATAGGGATACTGGGGTCAGGTAGCCCCAGGTTCAAATCCTGCCTCCACCACCTACCACAGAAAAAGTTTGGGCAAGCTAATTAACCCAAGTCTCAGTTTCCTCATCTGCAAAATGGGGACAATAAGAGTGCCTTTCTCGTAGAGTTGGCAGGAAGATAAATGAGATAATGCACATGAAGCATTTACCACACAGTAAATGTTCTGTCAATATTTGCTGCATGCTGTATGCTAAGTGCATAGAGACGGGAAGAATTGGGTAGGACTTCTTAGTTACAGGGGCTCCTGGGTGCTGGAATGTTCTATTTCTTAGTCTGGGCACTGATTCCATGGGTGTGTTCACTTTGTGAAAATTCACTAAGCTGTACATTCACGACTTGTTCACCTTCTGCATGTCCTCAAATAAAGGTCACATACAACAACCGCAGAGTGCCCAGAATTCAATCGAAAATGGTTGGACTCTCAGCCACACAAACTGTCTCCTTATCTTCCCCAAAATTTTCTGTAAAGCTCCTTCCATGCAAGAATTACCTGGTGCAAGTCGGGGTTATTCTGTGGGAATAGAGGGGAAGGTCTGAGGGGACACCGTGTGGCACAGACAGAATCAGCCAGAAGGGCCATAAAACCGCCCAGATGCAACAAAGAGGAAAACCTCTATGGACGTCGCAGAAACCCGGGCAAGGCACCGAACTCCCACTGCTGTAGAGTGGGGTCTGGGTCAAACTCTAGCCCGTGAGAGGTGAGCTCCACAGCCAGGGATGGAGACACCGCGGCCAAGAGCCGAGCTATAGCAAGTGCCCTAACGCAGGGACGGTGCCGGCACAGACAGGTCTCCAGATGCACACTGGGTTAGTTTGTGGGGAAGGGACGGCATGATCCACCAGGGCCACGTACAAGCTCGGATTCCAGGCAGACCCTGGGTCAAATACTGGTCCAAGGCCCCATCACCTTTAGCCTCAGTTGCCCCTTCTGTAAAATGGGGAATAGCAACCCCCACTGTGCAGGTGAGAATGGCAGAAAGTGCCTGGGACGCAGGAGCTGTGCCATGGAGGCAGCTGTTGTGACTGAACTGAATTGAATGTGGCAGAAGACAGCTCCATGGGAACACAGGGAGGCTAGAGCCTGTTGAAGCGACTTTGCTCTTTTCCTATATTTCCAGTAGAAATGTCCGCAAGCGAAGACATGACCTTTAAGTTGATGGTGCGAGGAGAGTTGCTGTTCCCACATGCACAGCGCATCGGCGTTGAGAAGTTGGCCGTGGCAAAGGGTATGTCATAAATCGGGGGCCGAGGATTGCAGGGGCTGGAGCCCACTGGGGTGTGTAATGGAACCACAGATATAATTAAGAGGCAGTTCATTTGCAATAATTATGCACTGGTTGGTTAATTCTTTCAAGATGCTAAACAGCCCTTCCCTGGGGCTGCAGTAATTGGCCCTGTCAATGGCGATGCAGTGTGATGTGTGCTGCTGTCTGGAGACGCTGCTTGGACCACCTGCTGACTCATTTAACACACACACACACACACACACAGACACACACACACACACAGAGACACACACACAGACACACACACACACACACACACACACACAGACACACACACACAGAGACACACACAGACACACACACACACAGAGACACACACACAGACACACACACACACACACAGACACACACACACAGACACACACACACACACACTCACTGTCTTTGCTCATTGACACACGGGTCTGAGCAGAGGCATCAGGGTGGAGATTCTGCTCATGACGAGGGCTGGGGAAGGACTGGGATAGGGGGAAGTGCTGTCCTCAGGGACAGCAACAGAGGAAGAAAGAAGCGGCAAAGATGGGCTCGGGCGCTGAGCTCAGACCAAACCTGCTTTCGCCACTCACCAGCTGTGCCACCTTGAACAAGTCACTTCAGCTCTCAGAGCCTCAACTCTTCATCTACAAAAAGGAGACAAATACCCTCACCTCACATGAGTTGTCGCAAGGATTTAGAATAACGTAATACACAGTGCAGGGCACTGTGAGCTGCTTAATAAACACTGGCTATTGCACTTGCAGAGGGACAGGGACTGAGCGGTGATAACATATCTGGGACAAAATTAGAAAAGTTTGCAGCTAGTCCAGGAGAACCAGCATAGGCTTTGCCTGCTGCACTGGGAGTCTGCTGTGTGACCCTGGGCAAAGTCCTTAACCTCTCTGTGCCTTAGTTTCTTCTTTTGAAAGCTGGAATACTACTGCTTTCCTGGGAGGGTGGCTTGAGGATTAAATGAGACAGTGCCTGGCACATAACGGATTCTCAAGAAATGGTGGATCCGAAAGCCTGCTCTCGACACAAGTGGGCAGGCAGCTGTTTACTGTGGGTTGCACAAGTACTAAAACTAATGGTTGATTCCCCGGGGTGCACTGTCCTACCTTGAATGCTTAATAAGCTCCATTGATTGCCCTTCCCGGCTCCATCCCAAACTTCTCCCAACCCAGTTCTATCCTTAGAAGTTGGACAGACAGGCAGAGCCTCAGTCGGGAAGAGCCCCTGCCTCTGGTGGGAGGAGGGGAAGATTTTCCCCAAATGAGCCCTGTCGGGTCACCTGGATGTCGGTGTGGGCGACGGGGAAGCCCTCTCGCCAGCCCATGCTGGCACTGACTCCCCATCCTCAGTTCTCCCCCGTGATGGAGAAAGGGCTAGTGCACTGGCAGTGCCACCGTCCAGCTTCCTGCCCCAGGAATTAGGAGGAAGGACGGGAATTAGCATCCAGTCATGTCACAAGGAGCATTAATATCCACCCAGCCCAGCCTCCTCTCCCCCTCCACTCCATCCCCTCCCCGAGTCATCGTTCCACAACACAAATGTCACCATCTCATCCACCAGCTCACAAACATCCAGGGGCTTCCTGTGCCCCTCAGGGTGAAGGCCACAGTCAAGCGCAGTTCACAGGGTCCTTTTACTCCAGACTCTGCTAACCCTTTTGGATTCATCTGACACCACTTCCTGTCCCTGCCCCTAACTTCTCTTCCCCACACTTGCTACACAACTTATTCTGCAAGCATATTGTTCTCTTCCACACCTTCATGCATTTCCACCTGCTGTTCCCTCTCCCTGAAATACCCACCCTCCTCCTCCATCTGGAAAATTCCTACTCATCCTTCAGTACCTAACTGGCATCAGCTCCCTGCGTGAATCTATCCTATGTCTCCCCAGTTAGCTCCCCCGTCTGACTTTCCATTGTGCTTTGTAAATTTTCATTCACTCTCTCTCTACATAATAATGATATAATACACCAATGAGGCCCTGCCGTGCACCAGGCACTGAGGCCCGAGACCAGCTAGGAAGAGCAGGGTCTAGCTGCTGGGCTCTCGCAGAAAAGACAAGCATGTCGACAAGCCGTCAGGCTACATGGTGGCGATGGTGGAAGACAGGGCCACATGTACTGTTGTCACTAGAATGCACAGAATTAATGAGGGCTAGACAGAGAAAGAAGAGGAAGGAAGGAGGGAGGAAAAAGCTCCAAGACAAAAGAAAATCACAGTCAGGGCCCTGAGGCCATAGACAGCCTGCCCACTCCCCAGGAAGAGAGCAGGAAAGAGGGGCCAGATGGGGGAAGGCCAAGGGCACAGGGCCAGGGGTGGGAGGTGTCTTGGGAGGAGGGTTTGCAAATGCAGAGAAGAGAGATGCTCAACATGCCCATTGCAAGGGTCACTCCAGCTGCGGTGGGGAAAGCAGACTGAGGGTGGGAGCCGAGGTGGGAGCACAGTGAGCAGACCATCCGGGGCACCTAGGAGGCTCGGAGGAGGGTGCTGGCCAGGGAGGCAGAGAAAAGTGGGTGGGGCTGATCTGGAGAAGGGAGAGGCTCTGCAGGACTTAGTGAGGGACTCATGGGGAGGAGGGAGAGGCGGGAGTGGAGTCAGGCACCTGGGTTTAGTTCAGGCTGCTGGGTGGATGGCGCTGTCCTCACCCACTGAGACGGGAGACTTTGCATTTGCTGTCCCTGTGGATACCCAAGGGGGAGTCCCAGAGGCGCCTGGATATAGGGGTCTTTGTGTCCATTTGTCCTGTTGCCCACAGGCCAGTTCGGCAGCCTCGGTGCTACTTGTGGTTTCCTGCTTCCTTCTCAAGAACACCTACTGCTTCTTGTCCCTGCCACTCCATGAGTATGCCAGATGCCACCTCTGTGTCCCACACAGTAAAAAGGGAGAAAGCCCCGCCTCAACTCGCGATTGAACTGCGCCACCCAAGGCCCAAATCTCCCAAAGGGTCCCTTGAGCTTCGACCTCTAACTGCCTGCTTCTTAATTCCGATTTTTGTCTGTCCTTCCCACTCCCCAACCCAGAAGGTTGGAGTAAAAGCTCGGGGATTTTCATCAGTTTTGCTCTCTGCTGTATCCCAGCATATAGAACAGGGTGTGGTGCTTTGCAGGAGCTCAGTTAGTATTTGCTGAATGAAAGAGGAATGTCTGCACCTGTGCGTCTTTCTGGGAAGAGGGGTTTCATCAAGTTCTCAAAGGAACCTGTGCCCTAAAACAGATCATGAGCCACTGACCCGGCTGACCAGCCTTCTAGATCCCTCCCAACTCTAGCTTCTGGGATGCCAGCAACAAGGACAGTGTACTTTGCTGGACAGTGAGGAACAGTCATCTGAGTCCTAGAAGACGCACTGGCCCGTTCAAGATGAACATCATCTGACCAGAGGGACCACCACTCATGGGCAGGAACAGTTACTATCTAGCATCGGGCAACTCCTCGGAGGGACTTGCTATAGATCTACTGAATTGAGTCCTGCTTTGAACACGTGCACAGAGTGTGCCAGCAATCAGCCATAAACGTCTGGGCAAAATTGACCTCTCGGAGGCCCTGAACACAGGTGGATTCAGCAGACGTGCCCTGTGCCCAGCACTGTGCTTATAGTTAGGGGAGGAAGATGCAGTGGAGCAGGCGGACATGCCCGCCGAGGGAGGTGAATGCTTTGTAAGCCGTGGGTGAGGCTGTGTAACCAGCCTGGGCACAAAACTGGAGTTGAATAAACAATGCCACAAGTATTTTAAAAACTGACTTGAAGGGATGCGGCACTTTGCAGAGAAGACTCATCGCAGCCTGGGTGGCATCTGAAAGAGATGGAGTGTGTCAGCCGAAATTTCCAAACCAACTAGATTGATACCGTGCAATCAGATAAACAGACCGAGGTCTGCAAGAATCTGGTAAACGTGGCATCACTGCAAATGACGACCTCGGCGTGCCAGCCTCCTTGAATTATTTAGCAGGTAAAGAGGTGGTACAAGGTAACGTGGTGTCACTGGGAAATAGTTCACCGGAGGTTTCCTGAGGCCACTTGCAAGGTCAAACTCAGTTCCAAAGGACAGCAGAGAAGCCATGCTTGGGCCCCGCCTCCCACTCTTTGGCTAATACTCTTGCAAACAAACATCTACTCCAGGGCCCCATTGGTTCCCTCTGGGTAACCTCACACTGCCTCGGAAACAAATGAAGGTGATTCCGCATCGCAGTTCTCGCTGTTTCAATTTACTCTTCCAGGTGAAATGCATCAAAGGGGAAAGGCATTACGATCAAACGTGAATCTGAGCAGCGTGCTTTCTGATGCTGGATGCCTCACTTGGGTTTTGTTCTGCTGGTTTTGCCTCTCCTGGCCCTACTACAGTTCCGGCCTGACAAACACCCCTGCTTTCTCCCAAAGCAGCTGTGTTGTATCAGACATACTACGCCCCCACGATGGCCTCCAAATCCCCTTTCTGTTGACAGTTCTCTTCTAGCAGAGAAAAAGCCTCTTTTGAGGAGGGAGGGAGATGAGTGTCCACGAGGGGGCAGCCACACTGATAAACATTCGTATTTAATGATCACAATAACCCCACGAGGTAGACAATAGCGTTCCACTTTTACAGACATGGAAAGTGAGGCTCAGAGAAGTGAATCCTTTAAGTGGGATATAGACTCACGTTTGCATTCTAACACCAGGTTGCATTCTCTTTCTCATGCCGCAGGCTACCTCTTATGGTACCATGATCTGAGCACTTTGCCCTCCAAAAGCCTTGCAGAGATGCACAGAACACAGATAAGAATCTTCTATTAGGAATGGAACACTGACTAGAGATATACCCCTGCTAGTGGCTGGATAAATGAGTACAATGCCAGAAAAAAAAAATGACAATATCAGCATTTTAGTATTTAATACTGTTATCAAAAAGTGTACAGAATTAATAAGATTGTTTTAAATCCCTGAGACTAACCATTCAGTATATCTTGGATACATAAATGTATAAACATCACAAAATATTAAGCACTACAATGCATACATAAAATATGTGGCACATATTATATGTTTAATATAAATTAGTAGCAGATAAATTAAAAACACATTACAAAAATAACAAATTCAACATGGAATGAAAATCAAGGGAATTTTAAATAATTAGGAAATTTTAAAAATAAAATATTATTTTATTCTTTAAGTGCAATCTTTACAAATAAAAGTTTGTACCTATGTCATGGACGAGTTCCAAGCATTTTGCTGTGCAAATTTTTCCAGCTGTTAAAAAATTTTTGTGCCCCCATATTAGAGTAATGGAGAGGAGAGAGTTATTAGCTAACCTAAATATTTTCCTCTGCCACTGTCATATTCAAATAACTGAGACCTTTTGGAACAACTTATTTCTTCACAGAGACTATAATATCGTTATTGATAGGTACCTGGAGTTTTTGTTTTAAGGAAGTTGTTACCGGTTCAGTTTCAGGGTCTTGCATTTCACCGTATATAATTATAGAATCACTTGTCAGGTGTTGCAGAGTAAACCGCATCAGTTTCAAAACTGTCATGTTCATAATCCTGCTTATAGAGAATTTTTATTAGGATTATCTTTGTAACACAAGCTTTGCTTTATCAGATACATTTTTTTCTTCTCTTTAGGATAATGGAAATGAGAAAGATATTTTCTAAGTTAAGTGGTCTCTTGCTCAATTAGAATTTTTAAGGCAGCTGAAAACTCTCTTGGAATGTCTCAAGCTGTAAATGATTCAGCTTTCCGACTTCTTAAAATACCAGAATAACAGTATTACATTTTTTAAAAATACAGTATGTCGGTACTTAAAAATAGCATAGTATACTGGAATACCAAAAAAAAAAAAAATTACTGCAATCATTAGCCCAGTTGCTAGGAAACCTGTGAACAACCCTAAATCTAGGATATAGGTAGTTAAAAGGGTAGAATATAGTTGGTTAAAAGGATGTAGGTAGTTAAAAGTCTTCAAGCAAAATATGGATAACCAGAATTAATTTTAGCAACTATCGGTAATAAAGAATGTGTGACAGCAAGATGATACTTAATTGTATTTAGGAGTTTGTATTTCTTTGGAACATGCTTTTAATTGGATCCTCCACTAAGTATGCAAATACTAATCATTAGAAATAATTAGACATGGTGCTTGTTAGTCTTCTAAATACGATATTTTCAGACAGCACATTGATATTTTCATTCTCCATAGTTAAATAAGATTATATTTTTATGTCTCATCCCCACAGTTAAGGCACCACGGATTAGGAAACAGCAACCTGAAGTGCCAGCCTTGCACATCCTGGCTGATAAAATATGACAAGTAAAAGAGGAGCTGGTTCCTGACAGGAAGAGGGAAATCCAAACACGTTTTTAAAAGATGAATAGTTCTGCTTATTGCTGAGTAAGCTCCAACTGGACTGACCCTCCCACAAGTGACAATTGTACACACGGGAGGCTGAGGGCACAGCTGCGTGCAGGCACCAAAAAGTCAGCAAAAGCAGGCAAATTGTAACGAGGAATGGACACTTGGAGGACAGGAATGGCAGGATGTTAGTTTCCTGATTTTTTTATGGCTTTTAGCCTGAGGTCAGGCCATAATCAGTGCTGCAGGAGCAGCTAAAATTATGATAGAGACTCCACAGTCCTTCTGGCCTGAGAAACCAGTGGATACAGAGCACCCACAGCCACAGGAAAGTGAGGGGAATCCTGGAAGGGGGAAGCCAGGGCTAGGGGCAGATTCTATATATAAACTTTGCCCAAATCTCTGTCTCACCCCTGAACTGCATGGGGCAGATTCCAAGCAGCCTAGATAAGGGTAGAAAACAAAAACATAAACTGAAATGAAATATTAGCTGCCACCCAAGAGATAGCTTTTGCAGCTTTAGTTCAACCAACTTAATTGTCTACTTAAAAAAAAAAAATTGAGGGAGTGGAGGTGGAAAAAATAAGAATTAATAAATTAAAAATCAACACTCTTTGGAGTATTTTAAAAATATAAATTTTCCACAACATGGTATTCACAATGTCCAGGATATAAACCAAAATTACTTATCATACAGAGAAATAAAATGTAGCCCACTCTCAAGAGATATTATAACTGCTCAAAGATACAAAGAAAAATATGCTCATAATAAAAAAAAAAATAGGAAACTTCAGGAGGAAAAGAAAAGTACGAATACAAACCAAATGGAAATTCTAGAACTGAAATATATACTGTATGAAATTTTTTAAAATGCAGTGGACAACTTTAACAGCAGAATGTAAATGACACAGGAAAAACTTGCTTACCTTGAAGATGGGTCAACAGAAATTATCCAATCTGAGTAACAGAGGGAGGAAAGATTTCTTTAAAAAATGAACAGAACCTCAGAGGTTTGTGGGACAATATTAATAAGTCTAAGAAGATCGCCCGGGCAGCAGAGAGGGTCAAAAACCCGGAACCAGGAGAACAGGTCTCACAACTGCATAGTCACAAGGACTAGGTGTTAGCCAGGGGTCTGTGGGAAAAAACCTTGGATTCAAGAAATATTAGGAAGAAGGAAGCATCAGATCTTGGTAATTAGTTGAATATAAGCATGCACAAGAAAAAGAAATCTCAAAGTTGACTCCAGAGCTATGAACTACAATATCATGAACTCAAATGGGGAATTATAACTACATTAACAAAAATAAGCAAACTCCAAAGACAAGTGAGAAACCAGGAGAATATATTTGCAACTAATTTTCTAGCTAATAATATATTACAGGTAGATAGAGAGAAAAGAGGGGAGAGATATATCCATCTCTATACCTCTATGTAGAGATAGGCTAATCTCCCTACTATAAAAAGAATCCTTAAAAATAAAGGGAAGAAAAAGACCAAAAATTGATAAAGGACACAAATGGTACTTAAACGTAGGAAATCTGCTCAACTTTATTCATAATAAGAGAAATGCAAATTAAAATCACACTGAAATATCATTTCACCCCTATCAGATAGGCAAATTCAAAAGCTTAACTCCTAACTCTGTAAGGCGGTGAGGAATAGACACTTCATACATTGCTGGTAGGAGGACATAATGGTAGAACCCCTAAGGAGGGAAATTTGGTGATATCTAACAAAATCACTCTCCGACCCACCAATCCCACTTGTAGCAATTTATCCGGCAGACGTAGCTCCACAAATATGAAAAAGAATATGCACAATATCATTCATTGCAGCCTTGCTCTTATTAGTAATTGCAAAAGACAGGAAACAATCTAAGTGCCCATCCATGAGAGAGTGATTAAATAAAATACAGTACTGCCACACCAGAGAGTACTAAGAAAGAGTAAGGGAGAGCTACGTGAGCTGAAACGGAGTGATTTCCAGGATATATTGTCAAGGGGAAAAAAGCAAGGTGCAACACAGTAGTGTGTGGGGGGGGTGTATCTCTGTTTGATGGGGTTATTTTTTGCAAAATGAAGCACAGGAAGAATCAGCCAGAAACTAATGAAAGTTATTTGCAATAGTGTGTAGATGAGAACAGGGTGAGAGGGACAGAGACGGGTGAGAGACTTCCCTGCGTTCCGCTTTGTATATAGTTTTGCTTTTGAATCACATAAATTAAATCAAAAGGGTGGAAAGAAGCTACCCCTAAAATTGAATATAAGCAAAAACAAAGAATTCTAATCACACATCAAATATAAATAAAGTACTCCACAGAGAAAATAGTTGATGCAAATCACCTTTAGTTACTTGACTACTGGATTACTTTAGATCTTTTGGGTGGGGAACTAGGATATGTATATGTGTTGTATATACAGCTACGTAACTTGATTTAGTAGATTTGTTGTTGACAGTGGTAACAGTACAGTGATTCTGGAAGCATTTTGGATGTGTTGTATGATAGAGCAAATAAGCAAACACACTAATTTTGTTGCAAAGGAGGATTCCACCGTGGGAGAATGGAGACATAAATATGGAATGAGGGGGTTGGGGGGGATGGGCAAGAATTAGCCAACCTGAAACACAGAGGGAAAAAGATTTCTAAACAAATGAACAGAAACTCGGAAACCAAGTGGTCCTCAGAAATAAACAGTGCTATCCCTGTGAACTCGTGATTTAAACACACACATAGCCCAGCTCTCCACCCAAAAGATCTAGAAGTCATGACACTGATCTTAAGAAAGTGCACCCAGCACTCAGATCTTGGTTTCTAAATACTATGCCTCCACTAAAAGGAGACATAATTGATTCCATCTCTGGGGCAAAATCTTGTGCCAGAAAGTAAGGAAGTGCTCAAAAACTGATGGAGACATGTCAGAAGTGGAAAAAGCCAGCTTGAAGGGGCCCTCACTGGCCAAATCTTAAGGAGGTGGGGAGAGCCCCTAAGACCACAGTGATACCGAAAATAAGAAATTTCAAAGTGAAGGAAGGGGAGGGACAGGAGATATGAACAGCTTCTTTACACAAGAATACTGGCTAATGAGTCTAGAATAAATGACGGAACTAGAAAATGGTTACTACCAATATAACAATCGATTCGGGCAAAGAGCATCAGTGGATGCTAAAACCATCATGGAAAGGCTGTTGGGAACAGAATAGTGACATTGCCTCACTCATTGATTACAAAAGGAGAAAAGTGCCTTTACACTGGAGAAATCTAGCAGATGCCACCTTAAACATGTGTCGAATGTAACATCACCAATAACGGACATCCTGACGTGGTGTGGTGGGAGGTAAACAATGTTCCTACGTATGACACTTGCTAAACATGTTCATCCTAAACCGAATCATAAGGAAGCAATCAGGCAAATAGAAATTATTGGACATTCCAGAAGACAACGGCCAGTGCTTCAAAAATGCCAGTGTCAGGAAGGATGGAAAGAAGAAAAGCAAGGGGAGGGAGGTGCAGGGAACATTCTAGACTAAAGGACCCTAAAAGGCAGGACAACTAAATGCAGCGTTGATCCTTGATTGGATACTGGATCAAGGGGAGAAATGCAGCTTCAAAGAACAATAATGAGATAAGTGGGGAAATCTGAATAGGGTCTTTATATCAAATAAAACTATTGCATCAGTATTAAATTGTCAAGTGTGATAATGTTATTGTGATTAGGCAGGAGAATGTCCTTGCTCTTAGGAGATGTGGGCTGATGTATCTAGAGGTGAAGTGTCATAATGTCCGCAATCTACTTTCAGATAGTTTGGAAAAAAATTTAAAATGTGGCAAAAATGTCAAGTGCCAACAATTGACAAGTCTAAATGAAGGATATAAGGATGGTTATTGTACTATTGTTTTACCTTTTCTGTAGATTTGAAATGTTTCAAAATAAAAGTCGAGGAGAATGATGAATTGGACATGAAAACCCTATTATGTACGCGGATGAAGGGAACCCTCTTTCATCAATAGGTGTAAACGTTGTCAGAATAACAACAGGTAAGTTGTTAACAGCTCTGTTGTGAAAAACTGGTTACTCAAAAACATCCCTGTTCGTTTATATTGGAAATTGGAGGAGCAGGAAAGAAAACAATTTATAACCGAGCAATGCAGATGAATGAAACTCCAGCTGTCCCTACGCAGACAGTGAAAAATTAGATCTTACTGATGTTTGATTTCTGTGAAGCCACTTGGCAGAATGTTTCAAACCCTGCGTCTGCGATTGTCTGTACTCACCCAGTTCCTGAAACATGCATCGCCCACCCGAAGCTTGCCAAAGCTGGCACAAGAATGCCATCTGTGTCTTTGAGACATGCTAAGAGACCAAAGCACAGAAGAGTTCGCTTCCGTTTGTGTATACAGGGATGCTTGTGTGTGCACAAAATATTTCTAGAAGGAACTAAAAGAAACTAGTAACTGCTTTTTTCCCCTAGGGATGAAAATCCAGTTGCTAAGGTCTTGGACTTACCTTTTATCCTTTTGTTCTATTTAAAATTTTCCACGTGAATGTATTAATTATGTTAAAATGTTTTTAATTAATGGTGAGAAATAGATGGGTGAATGGATGGATGAATAAATGGGTGGGTGGGTAGGTGAATGGATGGATGGATGGATGCTTAGGTAGGTGGGTGGATGAGTGGAGGGTAGATGGATGAGTGGAATGAAAAAGGAGTTTACACAAAACTCCCATTCCAGACATTTGCTGCATGCATGATGCCCCGCCTCCTCCATGCCCCAATTACGAGGACCAGCTGCTCCCCAGCTTTTCTCCCCGATTTAAGGACTGCTGCTCTATACCCCGTCTGCATCTTTCTCAGCTCTGCACCTTGTCTGATTCCAGGGCCCTCCTCCTCCTGCCTCAGCCCCGAGACACTTTCTTGTAGCCCATTGTCATTGCATTCTTAGCCAAAGGGACTTCATCTGTCAAACTCTAACACTCATCCACCTTATCTGCAAGGACAGAACTGAACTGCCACAGATCTCTTGAATTGAAATTGCTCCACCTCTAGCACAGAGCAGCACTCTGTTCACACCCCTGGGAGGTCTTCTGATGGGTTGCCAAGGCCCCACACTTCCCTGGGGACGGCCTGGTGACATCCTTTTCTCTGTCTCTGTGGTAATGTGCTTTTCAGAGCGATTTCTCTCGTATCACAAGACCCCTGGCATGTCATCTCTCTGGCTCTGCATGGGCCCTGTTTCTGGCTGCTTTCATTTCCGGCAAAGGACAGGAAGGGCTGTGCAAAGGACTGAGACACCTTCTCATTTCCGCTGCCTGACACTGCCAGGGCTGTGGAAATGAAGAAAAATCCACTCCAGGTCAGATACCACTTGAGGGATGAGTTGATCCATATGCCAGTCCCTGCCGCCATCACAGGCCAGGATCCTGCAAAAGTTTGCATAGCAACAGCAAGGACCACCATGCCTCCATCTTTGAGGGAGGCTTCTTTTAGGAAAAGCTGTAGGGGCCCCTGCAGGGTGCCCCATCTGGGTCCCCGTTACCAGGCGTGCATCCATGCGTGCCTACTGCGGGTGTGTGGTGTTGGCATCCAGTGGCTTCCCACTGTCCCCTTCTCCAGTGAATTGGCTTCTTCCCAAAGGGAGCCCTTACTTCCACCGCAGGAAGCAGCCCGTGAGCAAGGACTGGGGCACACAGGCCTCACACCAACCACCTCTGTGCAATCGCAAGTGCAGTTCACACTGCAGGGCCGCACCCACCACCCATCCACTCCCCAACATTAGGCCGAAGCTCCACTCCCGCTGAGGCCATGGCCTTATTCAGCTCCTTCCCCTGTCCCAGCCTCCCAGCCGCCTCAACTGAGAGCACGCCCTTAACATCACCGGCACCCTCGACATCACCTGCACTCTCAACATCACCTGCACCCTGAGGACATCACAGGCGCTGGAGTCTCTGTCTCAGCTCTGACCTCAGGTAGCTCCTCTAAGAAACAGAACTACCACCAACCTCATTGCTATTTACTGAGCTGCCACTCTGTGCTTGACACCCCGCTAAAGTTTTTGAGCATTGTCAAATTTAACCCTCACAACAATCCTATGAGATGGGGACGATCGTTAACCCCATTTTATAGATGATGAATTAAAGGCTGAGAGAGGCGAATCCATTTGCCCACAGTCATAGAGCCCACGGGGGTGGGACCAACACAACTTTCCAGCTGGAAAAGGGGCGTCACCCCCTGAGAGAATAGGACGAAATGTCCGGTGGCCTCGGACAGTGTCCACACCCCCCAACAGTACTCTCCATCACGGCCGCCTGGGAGCCTCCCGCCAGAATTCTCCCATGAAATCTCATGTTCGTACACACACACACACACACACACACACACACACAAATCAGGTTGGATCTTTCATTTCAAACAACCCAGGACAGACACAAACCAGTCTGTAGTTTCCCTAATCCCCAAGCATGGATTCCACAGGCCTGGATCCTGGGCCTCATCTGACATAATAAGATCATCAACTACTATTGGGTCTCACAGAGAACAAGCAAGACAATGACATTCTGATTTGGGGACACCCAAGAGCTGGTGTCCCTTCCTAGGAGGAAGTCCAGCTTTTGGGGTGGCTTCCTGAGGCCAATTGTGTTAGAAAATCGCTGAGGTCAGCTGCAGGGGGGCATCTGGGAGATGCAGCTCTGTGGCCGAGGTCTCTGTGGACTATGGGGCTTGCTCTGTCCCGTCCTCTCCAAGTCCCCTCCCCCACAAGCTCCACTCGCATCAGCATTGGCCTAAGATTTCTGGGGCGCTTAGTGTGTGCCAGGCTCTATGCCAAGTGCCTTGCCTGCCGCATTCCCTTTTAATCCTCACAACCCCCTGAGTGGTAGGGACCACCACTTGACAGGTCAGGAAACCGAGGCTCAGAAAAGTCTAGTAACTTGCCCGGGTTCACACAGCTAGAAAATGCCAGAACCAGTGCTGGCGTCCAGGGCAGTCTGAGTCCAAAATCCTGACCCTGGTGTCCCAGTGACCCTGCCTGGGCCTTGCCCAGACTGCAGAGCCCGGTAGCAACCGGCCTCAGGGCATTTTCTAGCAAAATGGCCTCAGGAAGCCAAAGAGATGGGGAGAACACACGGGAGACAGACGCGGGTCCAGGCAGAGACATTGAACTGAACTAAAAGTCTCAGCCTGAGCCGTGTGTCCTTGCACCGGCCCTGCGGAAATAGAGGGGAAATCGACAGGGCAGGGGCTGCTCGCACACCTGTCAGCCATTTCCATACGAATAGAAAGAGACCGAGGGAGTAGGCCTATTTTTATAATTTTTTTCCCTTTTCTGGAAGGCCATTGGTGGATGTTTCTGCCCTTGCTGGTGATAAAATGTTCCTTTAATTACCAGTGTCGGGCTGAGTCCAGGAAGCTATTTCCCTCTGCTATTGTCAAAAGGAAATGAAAGGTGTGAGCCTCCCAAGCGGCTCTCATTTGGGGGCCACGGGTGGCTGCAGACACGCTGCCTGTGGGGGGAGAATGGGCTGCGTGTCGTGACCTGGCTGCTGCGGGAACGTCCCAGCTCAGACATTCCCCCCGGGGCTCTGTTACTGTCACCTTGAGCCTGCCCGATGCCTCTCCTTGCCGGGCCTCTGAAGACACAGGCCTCTTCAGAACAGCAAGATGGAAAGGAGACCAAGGGGGACTTTCTTTCTGCCTCTGACCTTCAGTTCAACTCCTCGGAACATTCCAAGGTCTTGGCAGTGTGACACACAGGTCCCTGGCCTCTAGGCTGACATCCCTAGCTGGTCTGGACACTGGGCGCAGGAAGACGTAGGCTCTTCTCTTGTGCCACATCACTGCCATAAACCTCCAGTGGCTTCCTGCTGCCTCCTTGAAAGGGGTCACACACCTGCATCAAGCCCTTGAGGCCCCTGTGATGGAGACTCTAGAGGACACAGGGTAGTGCTAAGGGGACTTGCGCTAAGGATCAGGTACCTGCCGTGGAATCTTAGCTGTGTGATCTCAGACAAGACTCTTCATTCCTCTGAGCCTCTCTGTTTCTACATTAGTAATCTACTACTACATTTAAAAATTACCTGCAAAAGTTACAGGCTTAAAACCACACACAATTATTATCTCACGGTCTCCGTGGGTCAGGAATTCAGGTGTTGGCTTCCTTGGGTCCTCGGTTCAGGATCTCTCTCAAGACTTCGACCAAGGTGTCAGCCTGGGAGGCAGTTTTCATCTGAAGGCTCAAGTGGGGATGAGATCCACTTTGAAGCTCACTGCTGCGGTTGGCAGGATTCAGTTCCTTGGGGCCTGTCAGACTAAAGGCCTCACTTCCTTGCTCACAGTTGGCAGGAGATGCCCTTAGTTCCTTGCCACATAGATCTCTCCTGCTTGCTTCATCCAAGCAACCACAGGAGAATCGCCAGAGAGAACATGCCAGAAGAGAATGTCACTTACATGATTAGGTTTCAAAAGAAATCAACCTTTACAACCTAATCGCAGAAGCAACATCTCATAACTTCTACCATATTCCCTTTGTTAGAAGCAAGTCACCAGGCCCAGCCTACACTCAAGCGGAGGGGCTTACATAAAGCACAAATGCTAGGAGGTGGTGGCTCTGGGGGCCAGAAGCTGCCACCCCAGCTTCCTTCTCCAGCAAATGCAGATTATGCAAGAGTTGTTACAGAAATGAATGACGGAGAGTACATACGACACTTAAACAGTGTCTGATACATCATCAATACTCAATAAATGGTTCTCTGACTTCTCTAGACTAGTGTTTCTTGGCCTTTTTTTTTTTTTTTTCATTATCACCCCTACCCTAAGAAGTCTTTTAAATAGTTTTTCTAATCAACCTTCTCCCCATCATGATATTTTAATACCACAGATAGGCTGTATGGGGCAAGTTCCAGAGGAGGACCAATGTAATATCTAAGATCTTTTTCACATCCCCCCAAGAAACAATTTTTCTGCCCCATGGGGATAATGTCACCCCTATGGCAAATGCATGTTCTAGATTCGTCTCTCTTCTCCCCTGCCCTGCCACACCCATGCATGTGCATACGTATGTACACACGAGCATGCACACATGCACACACACAACCTACACAGCCACCACACGGACACTGTGTCTTCCCCGATGCAGCGTGCTCTCGTCCACATCTGTGGCTCTGCCAGCGTGCCCCTCCCTGCCCAGAGCACCTCGTTACCCGTATTCACCTGCTTCGTTCCCAGTCACTTGTAAGAATTCAGTTGCAATGTCAGCATGGTAGGCAGCTTCTAGGATGTTCCTCAATGGTCCCGCCTCCTGGTGTGATCCTGTTCACTTGAGTGTGAGCTGGACCCACCGATACACTTCTAGCAAGCAGAACACAGCAAAAGTGACGGGAGGTCCATTGGAAATCAGGTTCCCAGAAGACTCTGGCTTCCATCTTGCTCACCTGTCTGGCTCTCTCTGGCGTGTCTGCTCCACTGGAAACCAGCTCCACAGTGAGCTTCCTACGGAGAGACCCCGTGATAAGGAACTGAGGATGGGCTCAGCTGACAGCCCCACAGGGAGCGGAATCCTGCCAACAGCCTCGGGAGAGAGTCTGGCAGTGGATCCTCCTCCACTGGCCGAGGCTTCGGGTGAGAACACAGCCTTGATCGCAGCCTCGTGAGGGAGGAGGCAGGGCCACCCAGCAAAGCCTGGATTCCTGACCTGCAGAAACTGTAAGATTACCAATCTTTGCTGTTTTAAGCTGCAAAGTTTTGAGTAATTTGTTACATAGAAACAGATAATTAATACAGTCAGCTCCTTTAGAAAGGCTTCCCAGATACTACTGTTTAGGCACAGGCACACAGAGGCAAGCACACACTCACATACACGCTCACATACACACTCACATACACGCACACACATTCACACGCACGCGTGTGCGTACACACACACACACACACACACACACACGAGCATCAGCCATCTCTGTGAGGACTTGACCTTAGAACGTATCGCACTTTCTCATCACTGCATTTTACCTCGTTCTGCTTCTTGGGTTGGCTGTGTCTCCTGTCCTCTTTTTCACAAACAGAAAGATTGTCTTTACAAGATTTCTTTTCCATCAGCCACTTCCACTAATGACAGGAAATTATTTACCCTCCTTTTCTGGGAAAGAGTCCACAGCATTACTCACAGACAGTAATGAGACCAAGAAGACGAGAGCATTTGCCACGTGCCTGCTGTGTGCCTGGAACACCAGGAAAGGAAAAGGCAGAGCAGTTCTGGAGAAGGCACCCGCCTTGCTGGGCGTTACAGACGCTGCCGGGCGGTTTATGACGGCGTGACAAGGCGAAGAGTTCAGACGCTGGGGCTGACTGCTTGAGCTTGGAGCCAGCTCGCCCACTTGACTGCACAGTAACTTGGGGCAAGTTACTTCGTGTCTCTGTGTCTGTTTCTTCTCCCAACAGTATATGCTTCTCAGGGCTTTTGTGAGGATTCAAAAAGGTAACACCAGTATAGTACCTGAAATAGAGCGCAGTAAATAGTAACGATCATTATTATTATTATCATTATTGAGTTCAGAAAAGGGAGAGAAAAGAATGGTTGGGAGTAAGTAGGGAAGGCTTCCTGGAAGAGGTGGGATGAGCTAGGAAAAACTGAATGGATGGGATCAATTAAACAGACACTACCAAGGGTGATGCCGCTGGTCCAAGAAACTGCAGAAACTGAGTGGAGTAATGAGCATCGGGTTGCTGATACTAATGACTAAAGGAGGGAAGAACGATGGAGTGTGACTGTGACTTTTGCAACATGGCCTGGGACAGACAAAGAAAGCTGAAGCCCAGCTTAGCTGCAGGGTCTGTGTTCCTGCCTCCCGATGGGAGGGAGTGGGAATGTGGGGGGAGGTGGTTCTGCCGAGTTCTGGGGGCAGCCCCTGGGGCGCAGCAAAAGCAATGGAAGACTGAGGTGGTGGAGAGTGTGGACTTGGCAGAGGAGACTAAACCCCCTGTCAGGTGAAATTAAACATGGGAATCAAGACTATCCTCAGCTCAACAGCATTGGTTGGGTCAGTGTTTCCCTCACATAAATGCTCACCTGTATGTATATGAAGACGTGCAAAGACACTCACTGCAGCATTGAGTGTAGGTGAGGCCATGGAAGGGAACACGATCCAGTGTTATACAGCAGGATAAACGGAATCAAATGGGGAAAACAGTATGGCAGCTCCCCGACAGATTAAACAGTACGTTCCAGCAATTCCACTTCTGAGTATACAACCGAAATAGTGGAAAGCAGAATTTCAAACAGGTATTTGTACACCCATGTTCATAGCAGCATTATTTATTCACAATACCAAAGGGTGGAAGCAACCCCAGGGTCTATCAGTGGATGAATGTAGACAAAATGTGGAATACACATACAATGGGAATACTATTCAGCCTTCAGAAGGAAGGGAATTCTGACACATGCTGTGACATGGATGCAACTTGAAGACATTATGCTAAGTGACATAAGCCAGTCACAGAAGGACAAATACTGTGTGATTCCACTTAGATGAGGTACCTAGAGTAGTCAAACTCATAGAGACAGAAAATAGAACCGTGGTTGTCAGGGGCTGGGGGCAGGGATGACAGAAAGTTGTGGATTAATGGGTAGAGAGTTTCAGTTTGGGGAGATGAAAAAGATCCCGAGATGGATGGTGGTGATGGCTGCCCCACTATGGAATGTACTTAATGCCACTGTGTGGTCAAATGGTAAATTTTATGTTATGTATATTTTACCACCACAACAAAAATGAGAGGGGTCTACATGTGTTAACATTTCAATTTTTTAAGAAGAGGAAGTTAGAGAAGAATAGGTACAGTACGATACCACCTGGGGTTATATAGTATAACACACACACACCTACAAATACAGCTGAAGGGCCTAGGAACAGGTTTATCTGACAATAGTCATTACCTGTAGGGAAGGAACACAACTGCTGGGTGGGGGTATGGCAAGGGGCCTGGTAAGCCAGGAGGGTAGCTCAGGATTGCCTGGAGCTGAGAGCTCAACCAGCTGTCTGGGGCTTGTGGCCCTGTCTCCAAACTAATTAATCACTCTCATGCCACTGTCACTTTATTCACCCTTCAAGACCCTCTAATGGGGCTTAATCATGTTTACCTTGCCTTTCCCCAGCCTCTTATCTGCAAGGCCCCTTGCTTCCCTGAATGTGTCAACAAACCTGATGACTCCAGATTAACTAAGTCGTTCTCTGACCCAGAAAAAGTGTCCAAAGCAGGGCTAAATCAACACAATTACTGACACAGGGGTGGACCGATGTAGCTTCACATCCGGTCTCGGCTCCTAACCAGCACTGACAGTTGTTCATGCGACATTATATTTGGGGGGTAGGTATTAGGCCAGACCTAATGTCAAACCAGAGACCAGGAGCCCGTTCAATGAGGTTTCACATAAAACTCCCTATTTCAGGCTACTCTTGGAGAAACAGTCTCCAGTGGTAATTGGCAGTCAGTCTTCTCTCCTGGCAACAATTGGCTGAGCTGAGAAGCAGCTCCCTCCCCACCCCCCCCTCCCAGTAGGAGCATGCTCTCTCTAGCTATCCATAGCTCCCTATTGTATCTGGGCTGCTCTTTTCCCTACCGCCATTCCAGCTGGCACCCCTGTAATCCCAACAAGACATGCAGAAGTGAATCACAAGTGTTACCTGTATCTAAGAAGCTTGGAAACTAGCTGGAGAAACTCTCTGACCTACACAAATGATAAGAGCACAGTGCAGCAGGTGACCAGATTCATCAAAAGCAGCACAGAGTAGAGGCGTGCAGGAGTCTTCCTGCAGGACGTGACTATTCAGCTCAACCTTGAAGAAAGGATAAGATTAGCAGAGGAGTATCCAGGAGAAAGAAATGACAAGGACAAAGTCAAAAAAATATAAGAAAGTGGGGCTGTGTCTAGAGACCAGAGTTCATGTTCAATCAGCAGCTGGATGCAAAAGATAGGAGTGAGAGAGATCAGAATCGTATTGCAGAGAATCTTGAATATGAAACTGAGTTCAGACTTTTTCAAAAGTAAAGGGCAAGCCTCAAATCATAGTTTGGATGTAGCAAAGTCATAACATGTCACCAAAATGTTTGTACCCCCATAATATCCTGAAATTTAAAAAAAAAGGAAATACGCATTTGCAGTTTAAGGAGAAGGATCTGACAGCATTGTGCAGATGCATTCAGTTCAGGGTAGGAGCCACTGTCTGGGATGCAACTGCAATAACCCAGGCAAACACATTCAGGGGAAGCTACAGTAACACGGAGATATAACCCCCAAATCCCAGGGAAATCTTCTAAATCCAGACAGTGAGTATGGAGGTCTTCCTCACTCTCTGAAGGAGACATTGCCTCCCAGAGCTGCGTCCATGGGGGAATTAGCTTTCTAGCTTCAAAGCAACCTGAAATCCAATTTTCTAGCAACTCCAGACATTAAAGAACCAGCTGGTTCACTGCTGGGTGAACACACGCGCACTAGTCAGATAGACAGAGCGGGCGACCCTGGGTCCAACGCGAGTGAGCTCTTCCATCAGACCCTCCCAGCGCCAGTTAGGCAACAGAAGACTCTTTCCTTTATGGTCACCAACATGTTTCTAGTCTGTAACCATGAAGCAAAGTCTTATTTTCTTCAATATTCAAAGTGCAGTGACCCTAAGCCATCAGCTGTCTGTATTAGCAGGGAGTTCAGTCATTTCCCAAGGGACCCCTCCACATTCTTTTTTTTTCATTGTGATAAGTACTTAGAACATAAAATTTATCATCTTGTTCACTTTTAAGTGTACAGGTCAGCAGTGTTAAGGTTATTCATATTGTTGTCACTACATCTATCTCTAGAACTGTTTTCATCTTGCAATACTGGAACTCTACACCCACTAAACAACCCTCCCCACTCCTCCATCCCCGACCCCTGACACCTGGCAACCAACATCTCACTTTTTGTTTCTATAAATTTGGCTACTCAAGTGCTCATATCAGTGGAATCCACAGTATCTGTCTTTTTGTGACTTGCTCATTTCACTTAGCATAATGTCCTCAAGGTCCATCCACAGTGTAGCATATGTCAGAATTTCCTTCCTTTTAAGGCTGAATAATATTCCATTTTATGTATATCCTACATTTTGTTTATCCATTCATCTGCTGATGGACACTTGGGTTGCTGCCACCTTTTGACTATAATGAATAATGCTGCTATGGATATTGGTGTACAAATATCTGTCCAACTTCCTGATTTTATTTCTTTTGGGTATAAACCCAGAAACGGTTTTTTTGGATCATATAGTAATTCTTTGTTTAATTTTTTGAGGAACCACCATAGCAGCTGCACCATTTACATTTCCACCAACATTGCACAAG
Organism: Lemur catta; assembly: GCF_020740605.2. NCBI lineage: Eukaryota > Metazoa > Chordata > Mammalia > Primates > Lemuridae > Lemur > Lemur catta. The sequence goes on along the minus strand of NC_059144.1, from coordinate 42,115,887 downwards.
GGTTCCAATTCCTCCACATCCTCACCAACACTTGCTATTTTTTTAACAGTAGCCATCCCACTGGGTAGTAGTGGTATCTCACTGTGGCTTTGATTTTCATTGCTCTGAAGATTATCGATGTTGAGCTTCTTTTCATGTGCTTATTGACCATTTGTATATCTCCTTTGGAGAAATGTCTATTTAAGTCCTTTGTCCATTTTTAATTGGGTTGTTTGGTTTTTTGCTGTTGAGTTGTAGGAGTTCTGTATATACTTTGGCTATTAACCCCTTATCAGATATGTAATTTGCAAATACTTTCTTCCATTTTGTAGGTTGCCTGACCCTTCTATATTCTTAAGGACCACCATCCCAAAATTGTTTATATTGACCCTTAAATCTTACCTATCTCCAAAGCTGCCCTTTTCTAAACAGCTCCATCCTAGAGTCAGCTCCCTAACTCATTTCACCGCTCTTCCCAAGACATCTGACAATGACAGCGTCTATTTCTATCAGATCTCACTCCTACCCACCACGGCCTCAACTGACAATCACAAAATAATTCCAAGTTGAGATAGTTCCCAAAGTCTGAGTAATTCAGACTCAGGTTTATTCAAGGGCAACTTATTATACATATATTCTTGAAATTATGTGCTGGGCATGGGGCAGGGAGGGTGATCTTGTTGTTAATGATTTGAAAAGTGTTGAAATCTTGTGCTAAATTTTGCAGGAAACTGCAGCCTTAAGAGTTTTCCAGGACAAGAAAAAGAAAAAGAAAACAGTTTATTACTTTGGACATAAACAGGTTGGTTCAGGAACACTTATTTTTCAAGAAGTTCACAACCTACAAAAGTTAAGTAAATATGAATGCCGATTACAGAGTAAATTATCGTTGAAAGGTATTATCAGTTATCTACTCTCACGGTGAAATATCTTGGAGATTATGATAGAGAAATGTTTCATAAACTGAATAAGGGGGAAAAATATTGGTAACCAGAAACCCACACTATATTTCTTAGTCATTTTCCTCTAAATACGATGAAGTGTTGAGTAATAATGCAGCATTTATGAATCTTAGGAGGTTTTTAAAATGAAAAATTTTTTCACTAAGTGTTATTATTCTCTTCAGAGTTTCTCTAAGTGCAGTATAAGTACAATTTGCAGTGTGCAAGATGATTTCAGATGGTACACAATGAATATTTTGTTTTAATTTAATGACATTAGAGCCTTTGGTTGCATTCATGTTTTGGCTACTTTTCGTTTATGCTGAGTGATACTGGCTTTTCATTTACCATGATGATATAAAGTTTCTTTTTAAAGTAAATCTATTTAACCAAAAAGAAAAAGTTGGTTTAAATGAAAATTTTAAGTCAATAATATATAGGTATCTTACAATGGCATGGACATGGTAAGTGGATATAAAGACATATAGTCATATATGTCATATGTCATATAAAGACAGACAGAGAAAACTAAAGTTTGCAAAATAGTACTCTTAAATAAAAGGAAACTTTGATGGGACCTACTGGACAGTTTCCTGGGTACTGTTTACCTCTAATTGTATTCTTTTTAAATAATTCCCTATCATTTCCAGTATCTTAGTGTGGCGGGCTCTAATATAGATTTGTTGAATAACCAACAACTTGTCCCCAGAGATATTTCACACCCTTATATTGAGTGAATAATTAATGAACAGAAAAAACTTACGGTAAGACCCACGACATCATCCCTGATTAATTCAGTTCATAGGGATAGTAACAAAAACATCTACAATATATCACTGAATATTTACTATGTGCCAGGCACTTAGTCAAATGTTTTACATATATCATCACATTACATTTCCACAACTTTACGCAGTAAGTATTTATTCTCTTCTCCTTATACAAGAGTAAGACAGAGAGAGGTTAAGTCACCTGCCCAAGTATATCAGGTGTAAACTCAACTCTAAAGATATTTGTGGCTTATTTAGCAAGAGGCTGAAGGTGTACGGTTCCAGGGTTCATTCAGTGGCTCGACAAGGTCAGGCACCTCTATGATTCTCCTGAGTGACCTCTTGGTCACAAGATGGATGCCACAGTCCCACACACCACGTCCTCACGTGGGCGCCTCAGGCAGGGAAGCTCTAGGGGTTGACACCAGCCAGCTCTCCTCTCCAGAACACCTCACCCAGGGAGCTAGCTCATTCTCAGAAGGCCCCGACACACTTCCCCTTACATCTCAGGGGCCATATGGCAAGTCCTAGCTGCAAGGGAAGCGGGGGAGACAGTATCTGGCACAACGGTGTGGGCATGATTGGCCTAGATGGGTCACAGTTCCTCTCCGTGGCTGGTAAAAGACCAAGCTCTTTGAAGTGTGAGGTACCTTCGAAGACAACAAGAATGGAGAGAGGAAGTTACATTCAGGACAACCTGAAGAGAAAGGAGAAGAGATCCCCAGACTATAAAGGGGTCAGAGCTCAGAAGGCCGGGAAAACAGAAGCTTGGGAATCTGCCAGGGCTTCTCAACCTTGGCACCCCTGATAGTTGGAGCAGGATAATTCTTTGGTTTGCTGGGGTCTGTCCTGTGCACTGCAGGATGTGTAGCAGCACCCCTGGCCTCTACCCGCTAGGTGCCAGGAGTACCTCCATCCCATTGTGACAACCAGAAATGTCTCCAGACAAATGTCCCAGGGGACAAAACCACCCCCAGTTGAGGATCACTATCCCAGGGTCATGCAATGGGATGCCAGGACCTTGGCACACTCCTGGCAGTTGTGGGGGAAGATAGAGGGCCCTGTTAATGCCTGGGACTGAATTCACTACCATATTCAAGTGAAGGAAAGTGAAGCAATGTGCCACTTCCTTTTCCGGGCCTGCCCAACTTTTATGGACTAAGATTTGTACCTGCTACAAAGAGACCCCTGAGAAGTCAATGTGAGATGAACGTTCACTGGGCCAGTTGAGGGCACCATAACATACCACTTGATGGCCTGATGTCCCCAGCCAGGCTGTTTATAGCCCTTTGGCAACGACAGATCTCCTGTTGGTAAGGTTGGTCACATCAGTGCAGGGTTACTCCGTCCGACTGTCAGGTTGACCAAAGCAGCTGCTCACTCAGCTGACAAAGACCAGTGTCTGGGACCCAAATTATGAATCTGGGTTCCAGCAGTGTGGCTGAACACAGGCCGGTGTGACGACACGTCTAGGCTGGGAACATTACATTGCAGCATTACATTTATAATAAAGTAATCAATTAACATCATGTGTGTGTGTGTGTGTGTGTGTGTGTGTGTGTGTGTGTGTGTGTGTGTGTGTGTGTTGGACAGGAGTAGAGAGGGTGTGCTTCCTTTTTGTTAATGATTTGGAAAGTATTGGAACTTTGTGCTGAATTTTGCAGGAAACTGCAGCATTAAGAGTTTTCCAGAATAAAAAAACAATTTGTAAGTTTGGACATAAACAGGTTGGTTCAGTAACATTTATTTTTCACGAAGTCAACAACCTGCGAAAGTTAAGTACAGTCATGCATCACTTAACAACGAGGATACACTCTGAAAAATGCACCGTTGGGCAATTTCACTGTGGTGTGAGCATCAGAGTGCACTGACGGTATAGCCTGCTGCACACCCAGGCTGTGTGGTCTAGCCTGTTGCTCCGGGGCTACAAACCTGTACGGCATGTGACCATACTGAATACTGTAGGCAACTGTAACACAATGGTAAGTATTTGTGTGTCCAAACATATCCAAACATAGCAAAGGAAGAGTAAAAATATGGTATAAAGGATTTAAAAAATGGTACACCTGTGTAAGACACTTACCATGAATGGAGCTTGCAGGACTGGAAGTTGCTCTGGGTGAGTCAGTGAGTGAGTGGTGAGTGAGTGTGAAGGCCTAGGGCATTACTGTACACCACTGTAGACTTTATAAACACTGGACATTTAGGCTACACTAAATTTATAAGTAAATAAAGGTTTTGCACTATGACGTTAGAACAGCTACAATGTCACTAGATGATAGGAATTTTTCAGCTCCATTATAATCTTACGGTAGCGCTGTCACATGTGCAGTTCATCAATGACAGAAGCATCATTATGCAGCACAGGACTTAAATATAAATGCTGAAAGCAGAGTAAATTACCATTGAAAGGCATTATTATTGCTAATGATTAATGTGATTATTGTCACAATTACGCTATCATGCTGGAGAAGGGACGTGGGGCTCCTACCCAGGGAGCGTTTGTGGATCTCCCTGGGCTCGTTGGGGTTCTTGGCCACCATGACCCACATGTAACAATTCCAGGTAGATCCAGTTATGCTCTTTGTGGAGCAAGTACAGCCAGGAAGATTTTCAGGGTTCATCTTGGGGGTCTCTGAGCAAATCTCAGGGTCTCTCCTGGGTCTTCAGAGGAGTTAGGGGCTAACAAAGTGTTCAGAGGAAGCAGGGTGCACCCAGGCAGGCCCCAGTCTGCTGGGAGGTGGAGCCCAGTGTAGACCACGAGGGCAGCTTCATGGGCTCCCAACCTGGGCAGTCGCACAGGCCCCGGCATTCAGAAGGGCCCTGTGCTGGGTTCAATGCTCTGCTGTCACCATCTTGAAATTTTTAGAGAAATAACGAGCCCAGCCATCCATTGAGAGTAAGCAGGGAGAGAGCAGGCTGAGGACTGAGAAAGGAGGAGAAAAGGCACAGTAGTGATCTCTGGGTAGAAGGAAAATGAATGGATGGAGGAAGTGGCGCGGGACTGTCCACAGTGCTGGAAGTACACAGGCATCCATTTAAAAAGAGACCCATCGGCACGGCTGTGTGCTCTCCAGACACCGTCCAGCCCAGCTGTGCACAGCTGGATTTAATCAGGGTCTGGGTCTTGCTGGGAGAGCTCAGCAGAAGGAGAGTTGGTGTATGCAAGGGAGCCCCTGTAAGCCCGGAACTAGAATGTAGGACGGGCCTGCCCAATACGGGCATCCCTTCCCCAGGGCTGTTACATCAGAAACGGGGCTCACTCATTTCAAAAGCAGCAGGACTTCATCTCCCCTGGCCATGACCGATTGATCAGACTTTTGGCCTTTGTGCTGAGTTGAATTGTGTTCCTTAAAAAAATATGTCCCTGTACTTGTGAAGGTGACTTTGTTTGGAAATAGGGTCTTGTGGGGTAATTGGAGATCCTGGCCCGATCCTGCTCAAGGAGGCCAACAGAGTTAAAACAAAGAAAGCCGCAGGGGACTGGCCATCCCCTCACGGAGCACGACTGAGAAAATGCCCTAGCGTACCTGGGGGCACACCATATCCCCAAGTTATTGTCTCTCTGTGCTTGCCTATGTGTTCACTTGCTATTTCTGGGAGCGGAGTGGAAAACTGCCTATCCTGCCACCACCAGTGCCTTGCACGTAAGTCCCCCGAATTAACTCATGTTTCTTTTCTCTGGTCCTCCGCTGTCGTCCTTTGGTATCGGCTCACATTATGCGGAGGCTTTAAAGGCCCTTAATCCACATAACAGGTCTTTACATAGTTAACCAAGTTGAGACACAGTCACACTGGATTAGGCTGGGCGCTAACTCTAGTGTCATTGTAAGAGAAAGGAGAGGGACACCTGAACACAGAGACACAGACACAGAGGGAAAGGCCGCGTGAAGATGGAGGCAGAGACTAGAGTGATGCTGCCACAAGCCAAGGAACGCCAGGAACCACCAGCAGCTGAAAAAGGCAAAGAAAGATTCTGTCTTGGAGATTTTGGAGGGAGCACGGCCCTGCTGACACCTTGATTTTGAACTTCTGGCCTCCAGAACTGCAAGAGAATACATGTCTGCTGTTTAATGCCACCCAGTTTGTGGTACTTTTTCACTGTAGCCATAGAAACTAACACAGCCTTTTTGTACGACTATCTATTACTCAATAAATTTAACAAAGCTTAGGAATTCAGAGGATTTTTCCTGCGTGGCTTCTATTCTGAAGCCAAAAAAATCTTTCTGGTCTTATCTCTGGATATGTTACTTAATACGTAATATGCTCTGAACACATTAGTTAATACTTAGCATGTTAACATTAAAAATTGTTAAATAAGAAAATTATTTTTAAAAAAACTATTTAACCACTGTGAAGTACTCCATCCTACCACCCTTTTAAAGGTGACATTGGAAATTACCTTATTTTTTCAGTTACATGAATATTGTCCCCTCTGCCCAAGCCACCTCTAGAATGTGAGTTTCCTGTGGGCAGGGACATGTCTGTCTTACTCAGTTTTACATTCCCGGGGTCAATACATACATTGAATAACTAATAACCACGGCAATAATGGCAATAATTTACCCCCAGAGTACCATCCAGAGGAATACTTCCCACAGCTGAAAAATCTTCAGCCTATGCCCTAGCACAGTGGTTCTCAATCAGGGACAATTTTGCTCCCCGGGGGGTTTCATTGTTATTTTTTATTGGAGTCACTTTTGTTTGTCACTACTTGTGAGGTGGGCGCTACTGGCATCTAGTAGGTAGAGGGCAGGGATGCTGCTAGACATCCCATAATGCACAGGACAGCCCACAACAGAGAAATGGCCTGCCCCAAATGCTGATAGTACTGAGGTTGAGAAACCCTGTTCTAGAAACACAAAGTGTTCGAATTGGAAGAAACATCACACGTCACAGTGCGAGTCCCTCATTCTCCTAATGGCTAAGCCACAGAAAAGGAAGCGACTTATCCACAGATAGGAATAAGGGAGTGTCAGAGATGAGATGAGACTCGGGTCTCCTTTGCTAGAGTTCCGGCTGCTGAGCCGCCAGACCCCACTGCAGGAAAGAAGGATGGATTCAAAGCTGCCCAGTGGAGAAAAAGAGGGCTCTCTCCCCACCCCCAGTAACAAGCAGGGTTCTTGACTTGTAATCGAAGCCAGAGAGACTGACAGAAGGCAAAGGCTGAGAACCGCCGCTAACCCCTGCACTTGCTACGGTGCTCTGTACTCAGCGTATGAATGCCAAATCACAGCAATTAGCCTCCGTGGTGCCCACCGGTGACTTCACACTGGGCTGGTGGCCCGGATTGCTAAAGAGACGCGCCCTCTGCAGCTAAATGCCTTGGCAACCACAGACATTGTTCTCTCCTACCCTTGGAGCCACGACCACAGGGCTGCAACTGGGGGTACCTGCTATAGAATGGCACAGGAGCCCCCAAAGATAGAAAGAGGGGGGCCTGCAGTTTTCCCCATACTCTTCCCACAGCTTCTCAGGAAGCACTCTGCCCTGCCCACCGCCTGCTCTCTGTCCTCCCTCACCCCAGGAGAGGTGCTCCCTTTGGCTAGAGTCAGGGAGGAAGAAGGGAGGAGAAACATTCACCATTTGACGCTGAATGCTGGAAGTCTCGCATACTGATGGGCGAGAATAGCTACCCACACCTGGGACCTTAAGAATTTTATGGATTTTTCCATCAAGGGCCAATTAAAGTGGGTGGGTTGGGCTGAAAACAGCTGTCATTCCCAGGTCCTCGTGGTGACCAGTAACCCATTTTGCATCTAGATTTGGAATTTCTGAATCAACCATGGAAACATGAGCTGGCACCTGATTAAAATAACCAGTTTTGTCCAAGACTCTGCCGTTTACAAAGCACTTCTACATCCTGAACCTCATCGAATCTCCACGACCATCTGGAGAGGAAGGCAGAGCAGGGAATTTTAGCTCCACGGAACAGATGAGTATCTGGGCTCGGAGGGCACAGTGACTCGTCCAAAGTCATACAGCTGGTAAGCGGCAGAGCTGAAATTCAAATTCAGGCCTTGCAGCTTGCTGCGCCTCATACATACTCACAGAAACGCTGTAGGGGGCAGTGACCAAAGGCCAGCCCACTGGGTCACCGTGGCCCCAAGACTGTGACGGCCCTGAACTCTTTAATAAAACCCTAGGACTCCAAAGAACACTGTTCAGAGGCCCCTCCTCCCCTCCAGGTCACTTTCTCCATCCTTCTCTGTGTCCTGTGACTTGCCCCTGCCCCATCTCTTCATTGGGTTTGATCAATGGGGAGCCTTAGCAAGATCGGAGGGAGGGAGGGGAGTGGGGTCATGTCAGGCTGCCTGGGGCCCTCAGTTGAAGGTCATTGTTCATTTCCAGACAGCTCTGTCTCCACGGCGCCCTCCCCTGCATTCCAGTGATTGTTCCTGCTCCTCATCCCTTCTGACCTAAGAATAGTAACCACTAATCAAAATATACAGCATGTCAAGTGACGATAAAAAGCCCAAGAGACAAAGAAAGCAGGGATGGAGGATGAGAGGTCTAGGAGCAGGGGCGAGGTTGTCACAATTTTAAACAGGTAACCAGGAAAGACTTTGCCATGAAGTTAACATTTGAGCAAAAACCTACAAACAAGTGAATGACCAAGCCCTGTAGATATCTTGGGAAAGAATCTTCCAGATAGAGAAAACAGCAAGGGCAAAGCCCTTCTATGAGAGGATACCGGGAGTGCTGCAGCAACAGCCAGGCATGGTCGGGGGCATGGCAGGATGGATGGACCCAGGGATGGATGAGATTAGGGGAGCTGAGCCAGGGCAGGTGCCACAAAGAACAGGGTGAGCATGTGGATGGCTCTGTGCAGCAAATCCCTTATGAGTAGAAAAAGAACACAAGGGACACGCAGCATGGAGAAGCATCCACGACTCAAAGCTGTCCAAGAAGTAACTATTGAGTGAGTTGAGTACACTTAGCCAGGGTCATCATCTTCCCATACAACCACTGAATAGCTGCCCCCGCTGCTCTCAAGCCCTTCCCCCACTTGGTTTAGCATCACCTGTCATTACGGACACATTTCTTCACTGGTGGATTGCTCTCTCGCACACCAAGGCTCAAGGTGCGTGAAAGCAGAGGGTTTGCCTGTCATGGTCAAAGCCACATCCCCAAGATCCAGCAGAAGGCTTGGCACACAGTTGGTGCTCCATTAATGTCTGTTTAAAGATGAATAAATGAGTGGATCAATGAAGGTACAAACTACTACTATTGCTGGTAGCTAATTTTTTCTTTTCCCCAAACGCTTATGTATTCCAGTCCACACGAAAGGAAATGCAAGTGCTGCCAGCTTTACCACTGAGGAGAAAGCATCTTTTAAGCAGTCAGGGTCTATGAGTCAAGAAAGCATTTGGCACACAGTAGGTACTTAATAAATATTCACTGAATTGAGCGGGGATGTAACTTGATGCGCTGAGAAAAGCATTAGCCTGGGAGCCCAATCCTGCCTCTCGTCTATCCCTCGATTTCTAAAAGCCACAGCATACTGCCTTGAAACACACCAGTGTTTGTCTCGTCTCTCTGGTCCTTCCCGAGTAAGACTCTTCCCTGGCGAGTCAGAGGGATAAACACTGTGTGCGAGAGAATTAAAATTGTTTCTGCAGAAATGAAAGGAGAAATTGATTAGGTTCCTTCTTTATCTTTTTCTTACTTCAAAAGGAAGCGCTTGAAAATAAAGAGGGAGACCCCGAAGAGAGCAAGGAATCAAGTTTATGCCATAATAATGGTACGAAAAGAGGACACGGACATTGCCAGAGACCCCCATCCTGGGGGTACTGGGGGAGACTCAGCTCATCGGGGAGACTGAGGGGACCAGACCTGAAGAGATGAAATGATAGGATCTGAGTCAGCATCCAGAGAGCCCCAGAAGCCAAGCCTACCCCTGTGGACCACCCGCCACCAATTAAGGACCCTGCTGAGCTCTTCAGAGCCAGATAAGGAAGGGCCTTCCATTGGCAGCTGCTCAGAGGTCCCCAAGGACTGGCAGGAGGATGCCCACCTAAAACCAGGGCTGGGTTGAGCACTAACTGAACAACTGAGGCCCAACTCTCTTGTCAAGAGCCCGAGATACCTCTACGCTCCACCCTCCTGCTGGTAGCCCGTGGCACAGAAGACCCAGCACCTGGGCCTGTCTGGACTGGACTACGTGTGGCCAAACCCAGGCCTGTTGCGTGAAGCCTTTACCTCTGTGAGCCTCTGTTTCCTCTTCTGTAAAATGGACAGGGTGACACTTGACCACCACAAGCAAACAGCTGACAGATCAAAAGAAGTGGGATTTTCCTCCCCCCTGACGTGCTCTCAGCAGCATTTGTGTAGGAGAAGCGTGGGGGAGGGGGTGGTGAGGAGCCAGCCTGCCACAAAACAGAGATGGCTCTCCAGGACTTGCCTCCAAATAGCTGTGACAGTTAGCCAGACCATCTGTCCCAGCAGTTCTCTTCTTGAGGAAGAGATGGTGGAATCAAGGCATCGATCCATCCGGTCATTCATTCTACAAATGTTTATTGAGCATTTTCTATGTGCCAAGCACTGGGCTAGGCCCTAGGAGTAAAACTGAGACTAAGAGAGCTTAGAGTCTAGTGAAGCAGACAAGTACTTAAAGGTAAGTATTTCACTACAGTTGTCAAAAGTGCTGCAATGAAAATACACAGAGATCGCTACTGTCAAGAACTATGAAGGATCTGAGACTTACCCTACTTGCAAGAGAGCCAGTTTCATGGATGCTGGCAGAAGACCCGAGACTCCTGGGTCAAAGACAAAGGACAGTTTCCTATTCGCAGCCACAGCAGCAGCCAGAGTATCAACATTTCCTTGCACTAGTTCCTTCAGCCCCAATTCCTACAGGGCATTGCAAAAACATGCAGTGAGCTGCATTATAGGAGAGGAATCTGGGCTTAGAAAACCCAAGTCTGTGTGTGTGTGTGTGTGTGTGTGTGTGTGTGTGTGTGTGTGTCAAGAAGTGCGTAACCTGAAATTTACCATCTTAACCATTTCTAAGTGTACAGTTCAGTAGCCTTAAGTACATCCACATCGTTGTGCAGTGGGATTTCCAAAACTTTTCCATCTTGCATAACAGAAACTCTGCACTCACTGAACAACACCTCCCCATTTCTCCCTCCCCTGGCCACTGGCAATCATGATTATACTTTCTGTGTCTGTGAATCTGAATACTCTAGGTACTCATGTTAGTGGAATCGTACAGTATTTGTCTTTTTGTGTCTGGCTTATTTCACTTAGCATAATGATCTCAAGTTTTATCTATGATGTAACATGTGCCAGAATTTTCTTCCTTTTTAAGGCTGAATAATATTCAGAAACTCTAATCTTACATAATGGACAGTAAACATGCCTGCCCTTTGCTTTGGAGAGAGACACTATCTCTGTCTTCCAAGGCTGTTCACTGCATGAACATCCTCTAAAATAGAGTCTGGAACAAAGGCAGCCAGTACCTTTGCTCACAAGACATGTAGACACACAAGACACCCATGGAGAATTGTCTCCCAACAACTATCAATCCAAAAGAGATTCATTCCTCCACCCACCCGTTCATTCAATACAGATTCACCCGTGCGGGGTACAGACCAGCTATGAAACACAGTGCTACAAATATAGACAGAAGATTCTATACAAGGAGGTAGTATAACATTGTGATTGAAAATGCGTGATTGATTTTTCATCCAGCAAGTTCTCTTCTAAGAAATTACTCGAGAAAAATGAGTGTCCTTGGCCACATGTTCTCTGAGAAGGAAACATTTGAGCTGTGCAACCCCCACGAGTCCCTCACCCTCTCTGGGCTCCCTTTCATCATCTGAATGCTGAGAGGAGGTCTGACAACACAATCTCTAGGAGCTGTTTCAATTATGATGATCCAGGGGCATTTGACAGGACAAGCACAAAGCACAGGCCACACTCTCTCAAGGTTTTGAGGCCAAAAGGACAAATGACCGAGGGACAGAGTTCACCAAGGCAGTGTTCTCCATGGCAAAACAAAATGCATCTCGGGCCAAAGGGGCTGAGAGCTGAGGCTCTAAGGCTCTGACAGCTTTGCTGCTGCAAAATGAAGACATTCTCCTGTCTTGCTTCCCGTCTGCAGTAACAAAACAAGGTGGCAAAAACCCAGAGTACTCCACTTAGCTGTCGGCAGCCCTCCGACTGGCTGCAGCCTCGGAAATAAATGGTCCCGTCAGCTGCTGGGGAGGGTGAGCTCAGGATTTCAGATGAAAATGAAATAAGAGGGAACGCGGCCCAGAAGCAATGCAAAGTAACAGCAAGGGGACGAAAAATCTTCCACTGCAGCAAGTGCTGAAATGGGGCGCTGACCTCAGAGACAGGGACACGGGGAATGAGCTCATGCCCTGAGGGGGGGTGGCTGGTGGGCCCTGCACTTCTGGGATCCAGGGGCTGTCTGAGGGGACACGGTCCTGGCTGGCAGGACCACTGCTTTCTTGTCCTCCCCATCGCCACCTTGCCCCTTTCTTGCTAAAGCTTTGCACTCCTGCGTGTCTCCAGATCCGCCAGAGTAACAGTGGGGCTAACCTCAGCCCTGTGCTAAGCAAAGAAAGCCTCAAACCTGACCGCCTCCTAGCAGGAGGGAGGCAGATCACAATCCCAGGAAATGAGACAAGGCGGAGAAGCAAGACCTCCTTAATCTGGGGGATGGAGGAGGACAGCAACAACAAACCTGGCATCTGCAGGCACCTCCAGCCCCGCTGTAAGATCCAGGTTCAGGGGCATTCTGTGCCTGTTGCAGTCACGGCTTCTTGTTTTCTAGCTGCGTAATCCTGAGCAAGTTTTCTACCTGAGTCTCACTTCCCTCATCCCGAAAACAGGGGAAATGATAGTACCCACGTGGGGAAATTGTGAGAATGAAATATAAAAACCGTAGAACGGTATCTGGCACAGAGTAAGTGCTCTCAATAAGTTAGATTACTTTTATGTCTATAAATGTATTATTTTATATTCACATTAAATAGATCTCTACATGGATAGCTAAGACCACATGACACTACCCAAGTTCAAACACCTGTCTGAGCTCATGGCTACCAAGCATCTATGACTGGATTCACAGCAAGCCCCTTCTGCCTGACTCGCCCCTCCCCCATCTACCCAACAGGCATGGGCGCTCACACCCGTCCCCATGCCCACCCTCCCTCCAGCCACACTACGCATCTGCCCGTGCTCAGCACTTGATGAGCTGTCTTTCTCTTAAGAAAGAGAAAAATTGAAAGCAGGGGTTAAAATCTCAAATGCCTATAGGAGCCAGGAAAGTATTACTAAAATAGATAAGAAAAGAGAGCCCAGCGTCATATATTAAGGACTGGTGAGCATTGTGACAAAGTAAAGAAGTCATGCCCTGTCTAAAGGAAAAAGTTGCCACCAGCTCTAGCCAATTTTTGCCAGGAAGGAAGAATGCAGGTTCAGAGTTGGCCCATCTTCTAAGTCTTCAAGGGAAGCCAGAAATCCAGATCTATATGTGAAAATCTCCTGATTTTCAAATATTGGCACATAATTCATTATTTTTAAAACATGGAAGTCCCAACAAGATACATCTGTTTGTATTCTCTGAGTTGAGGGGACAGAGCCCTCCCAGCTATTACTGGCTACCAGGCAAGTGCCTCTCCCGGAAAACACCAGAACATCCCGGCTGGGCTGAAGCACGAAGGAACGCTAGACAGATCTTAATTAAGCGCCACCAGAGGACCTTTAGTTAACAAAGTCTTAGGAGAAGGGTGCGGGAGAGAGCCTCCCAAGGGTTGGAGCAGTGGAGGAAAGCTGAACAGGACAGAGGAGGGGGGCTTTGAAACGGGCCTTGAGGGTTGTCAGGACTCAGAAAGACTGGGGAGCAAACCACAGTGCCGAGAAGGGTGGAGGAAGATAGGGTGTTAGAAAGAACTGAAAGCTTTAACTCAGAGCATTGCCCCGTCAAGTGTGGATGCAAAATGTAACGCTGCAGCACTCTCTTGAGGAAGATTCTATTAGGAAGGTGATCTTCCATGGCTTGAGGCTGATGGCATGTGGAGACAGCACTGAGGATGCAGGACTCCTCCCAGGAGAAAAGACAGCGCACCGTCTGTCCCTGTGGCCTAGCTTATCTGGAAGTCCTGTACCCTGTGCAGGCTTCTCTCGGCACCTGGAGCTGCACATGTGCGATCTCCTGCCATAGAATGTGAGCCCCTCCAGGACGGGAAATGTGTCTTTCGTATCCCTAGTGCTTGCTCAGTGCTTGGCATATAGAAGGTCCATAAAGAATGTTCACTGAACGATCCTGTGGATGAAACGAAAGAACCAGACACAAGACAGGACAGCTGAGAGGCTCAGGGTGCCAAAGGGATGCGTGTCCAGTCACACAGCTAGTCTGGTGGCACAAGGTGGACCAGAACCCAGGTCCTCTGACTCCCAGTCCAGAGCTCTTTCCAAAGAACCCTGGACTAGGAGCAGGGCTGGAGCTGGGGTGAGGCAGGTGGGGGCAAAATTTAAGAGGGTGCCCCAAAGCTCTGTAACCAAAATAAATAACATTTTGATAAAACATTTTTCAAAATCAAAATTAGTACCGGAAAATTCATGATGAGCAAAATATCAAATTTTAAAAAGTAAGACTTCAATAAAGCCATGCCCTTGCATGCCTCAGCCTCGCCCACTGCATCCTGACACCAGCTGGGACCAGGAGTCCGGAGGGGACAGTGGGCCGGGACCTGAAGGAACTGGCTATGTGGAAATCTACAGGAAGATGACTCCAGGCAGAGGTCAGGGCTCAGGGCGTCAGAGGAACAGAAAAGGGGACAGAGGGCCTGGAGCAGAGTGACACCCCCATCCCATCCCCACCCTGATTCAACTGAAAGACGAGCACTTTTCCTACAAGAAGCCACATCCCACAGACAGCCAGTGGGACCCCTGCCAGAAAAGCTAACTCTGAAAAAAGAAAGCCCCCCACCACCACTCCTCGACCCAGTCCCCCAACTCTAACCAGACCTAAGCCTTTGCATCTCCAGGAGGGGATGGATAGAAGAAACTGGACAGCTCTGGGTAACCTTCCCTGCCATGGAAAAACAGCCTGGACTTTATGCTTCCTGACAGCAGGTTATAAATGGGAAGGAAAGCATATTCTTAAAACCGCTGACAGTGTCTCCCTTTTAAGGTATTTCCTCGGGGCCAGCCACTCCACATTCTCCTCCTGCCCCCGAAATTAACAGCAGTTTGTTTTTCAGTGACAGCTTGGGCCTTGAGGTCAGACAGGCCTGGGTTCAGATCCGGCTTTGCCATTTACTGCTCGACCCTAGACAATTCGCTGAGATGAAAGGTCACTAACTCTCACTTCCAGGGGCCTGGTGGTGACTTAGATGGCATGATGTGGGCTGAGGGGCAAACCACAGGGAGAGACAAGAGGGGACCACGACCCGGCACCAGCACACTACACTGCTAAAGGATGTTGCCAGATCTCCCAGTGCTTCAAAAGAAAAAATTTCAAGTGAAATCTCTCGATTTTTAAAGGTCAGCAGCTAATTTAAAATTTTTTTAATTTAACTCAGGAGAAACAAATAAAACAGGTCTACATGCCAGAGCCCACCACCTGGCCCCACGTGTGCCTGTGATGTCTTCAAGCCACCCGGTGAGCACTTGGCACCTAGTAGGTGCTCGGCGAGCATTGATGGAACCCATCTTCCCAGAAAGCTTTCCCGAGCATCGCTGCCATCCCCTTCCACACGACAGATTGCGAAGGGATGCTTCTCGGGAGGGAAATGAAGATACAAAGAGAAGAGCTGAAAATCTGGAAGGCTCTAAGGGAGGGAGGAACTGCAAAGAGGGAATTCCTTAAAAGGATTTAAAAGAATTTTATTGGACATTGTTTAGCACAGTCGGGGATAAGATCAGGCAGTAATTTAACTCCTGGGTGCCACACGTGAGTCTGTATGTGGGGGGCAGGCAGGGCCGGAGGGAGTCACCATTCTTCCTGATGGTCTCCACTCAGTGTGCGGGGTCTTCTGCCGAAGGTCACCTCAACGTCTGACTCAGGTGCACAGTGTTCTGACAGGCCCAGCCCCTTTCTAGAGGTGGCCTTAAGGTCCCACTGATCCTAACAACGGAAGTCAGCTTGACCCTCAGGGAGCTATCAGTTCGTGAGGGCCCTAAAGTCAGACCCAGCTGGTTGGGGTTCAAGTCGTCAGTACCGGTGGTTCTCACAGTGTGACCCCAGACCACACAGCCCTCCCCTGATGGAGCCGGATGGCTGTGGGGACACAGATAATAGGCAACTGAAAAGCATACAAAACACGAATTTTCAGATGGGAGAGGAAGAGTGGTGTTTCCCAACATGTAATCCAGGAACCATCTGACCACCAAAGCCCACACAAGCCCGCTCAGCGCCCCCTCCCGAACACTGCTGGCCGGTCCCCTTGCTGTCTGTCCCTTAACATGCCTGTCTCTCCTCTGCTTCAAGGCCATTGGCTTTGCTGATCTGTCTGCCCAGAAAGCTCTCTTCCCAGATCCTCCAAAGATGGCCTTCTCCTTGCTCAGGACTCGGTGTAACTGTCCCCTCCTCCGAGAGCCCTCCCTCATTATTCCCTCTCCTCACTCTGCACCCCTCCTCTGCTCTGGCCTCTTCCTTGCCCTTAGTCCCGACTGCAATCATGCCAACCACGCACTTCCGCAGGTTCCTGGTTCTCCCTGCCCCCAGCAGAACGTGAGCTCTTGGGGGCAGGTCCTTGTCCGTTGTGGCCTTCGCCTCACCAGCAAGCCAGCCTTTGGGGAAGGAACGGACAACCCAGTGCTTATTTCTCAGGGTTAACCGTAAACCTCTTTCTCTTTATGAAGCCCCAGAACGAGCGGGCACCCACAACTCCCAGACCTGCCTCCATTCGCAAGGAGGCCTCAAGCGGGTCCACAGCCGAGTTTCCTCCCGTCCTGTCTCCGTTCTCTGATTGCAGGCAAAGGCAGGAGAGACAGAAAGGAAAAAAGGAAAGGAGAGCACAAGGCGAGCGACCCCAAGAACTCCGTTCTGCGGGCGGCAGCTCCGCTCCGGAGAGCCAGTCAACCCACCTCCGGCGTCTGTGCAGGCTCCTACCAGCTCCAGCTCCGAGGCGGCGCTCCAGGGCCCCAGGACCTGGCTCAAGTTTATGCTGGTCTGTGCGACTCCGGGTCTTGGCGCGCACGTGAACCTGGCGGGAAAGGCACCTGGCACTGCACATGCTGTCCCTAAGAAGTTGGTGCAGCAAAGGCCCTGGGCCGTAGTGGCAGGAGAGCCCCAGGGCAACGGTGCTCTTGGTGCTGGAGAAATGCTAGCCTTTGTGGCCCCCAGGAGGTAGAAGCGAGTGTGGAGCGTGCGGCTCCAGGGCAGCGGTGCGTGGAGGGCATGAAGGATGCGGCACTTGCAGGTCCCCGGGCAACGGATCGAGGTGCGCACAGGCAGCGGTGCACTCGGGCCTCCAGGGAAAGGCACGAGACCTGGCGCACGTGGTCCCCAGGATGTGGAAGCGCGTCGAGCGTGTGGCCTCGCGGCAACGGAAGGTAAAGACTTTAGGTACTTGGCACATGTAGACCCTGGGGCAGCGGTGCGAGGGGCCCGGGACCACCGGTGCACTTGGACCGCCCGGGAAAGCACGTGACATGGCGCGCGACCCCTGGAGGTTGCGGCGCCGCCCCGCGCGGGACCTTGAAGGCTGGCGCGTGCGGGCGCAGTGGCAGCGGCGCGCAGGGTGGGAGGGGAGAGCAGGCAGGGAAGGAGACGGCGATGGCAGGGGAGGGCTTAGCGCCTGCCTCCCGGGTCCCGGCGCCGGAACGTGCTGCGCGGAGCGCTACCCGGGCAAGCGTGCCGGGACTCCCGGATTGGAGGTACGGGGCCCCGACTGGGCGCCCAGACGCCCGGCGTCGGTGTCGCCGTTGCCACCGTCCCGGCGCGGCGCTCCCGGCTGCCCGCCCGTAGTCCCCGCCCCGCGCTTAGTCCCCTCCCTCCGTCCCGCCCCCGGCCCTGGCTCCCTCCCTCTCGGGCTGGCGCGCCGCGCTCCCGGCGTACTCGGAGCCCGGCAGGGACCCGGAGGCAGACGGGGCGGCCCTGGGTCCGAGTGAGGGAGCTGAGTCAGGCCCGGGGGCCGAAGTTTCGTGGCGGCTCCGGGAGGCAGAGCGGGCGCCCCGGGGGGCTTCTAGCCCCCTTTCGGGTCCTCGCCAGGGACCCGCTGGCAGCCGGAGAGGGGACAGAAGCCGCGGCCGAGCCAACTCCGAGGCGGGGACGCCGCGACGGGAACTTGAGGTGGGAACTTTGCGCGCTGCAGCCTCGCCGGCCACTGCCGAGGTGTGGACCGGCCCCCGCGGCTGCAAACTCGGGCTCGGGGACAGCCGCACGTGGCGGTGGCGCCGAACTCCCCTGCGGGGGCCTGGAAACCCGCCCGCAGAGAGGCCAGGGCGACCGAGGACCCGGGAGCAGCTGCGGGTGGCGGCGTGGGGCGCGCTCGCCGCGGCCACGGAGCGGGTCCTGCTTTGGTTCTTCCTAAGGGGACCCTGGGATGCGAAGGGCTGGACGTTCTCTCAGTGACCCTGGCAAGGGGCACATCCTGACTGGGCGGCGGCGTCCCAGGAGGAAGGAGAGTTGGGGAGGAGGGGAGGGAGGCGTCTGTCACTCGTTCATTCACTCTATCCTTGGGCACGGAATGGAGCATCTCCACCAGTGGGCCTTATTGAGTCATTCATTATCTATGAACATAGCAAACGTTTAGTGAGCGCCTACTGTGTGCTAGGCGCTGGGGATACTGAGATAGTTCACTGGATGCTCCAGTATGTGGTAGGACGGTGGGGGTCTCCTCAGCCTCAGGGCTCCACGCTAGAGAGGGGCTTAGTGTGGATGTATTGGAATCTTTGGGTGGGGAAGGAAAGGAGAGAAGTTCTTGCATTCATTCATGGATTGGACAAAGACTGGTTGAGCACCTACTGTGGGCAGTTCACCGTACCAAGTGTTCAACGTTCACTCGTTCATTCAACAAACGTTTATTGAGGCACTGTGCTGGGGAGAAAGCAGTGAACAAGAGGGGTGGGATAGGGGCAGCCTTCATGCAGTTTAGAGAGGAGTAGGAATTAAGACCCAGGCCCTCCCTTGGGAGGTCACAGCGTGCTGGGGTGGCCAGCTGTAGTAGCCCACGTGTACAGGCAGAACTCCTATGTTCATCTGATACATTCATTCTCAAGGAGAGGGGCTGGAATTGGCTCTTGGATAGGAAGAAAAGGCCTTTTAAAAGCTCTTAGGGGAGGGTGGCAGGGTGGGGGAGGAGGTTGAGAAACACTGATCTAAAATTACTGGGGAATGCAGGCTCCCACCAATGGGGTTTATTAGTTAAGTTGTCCATTCTGCAGGCATCTTCTTAACCACTTGCTATTTGTAAGCACTTAAAGGGTGCCAGGCACCGGAGTTACCCAGGTGAATGAGAGGAGGGAGACAGACGCATTGACACCCCCCTTCACTGACACCCTGAGGCAAGTGCAGGGGGAGGTGCGAGGAGGGAGCAGGAACTGGTCTGATTCATTGTGGGTGGGGGAGCTCCTGCCTCTGTGCGTCTGAGCAGAGGTTTATTCACTAGGGTGTATCTGATACCCGCACACACGTGACTGCAGAGTCACTATGGGGAGGTGCACTGGCAGCACGTCTCCAGGGAAAGTTTGGCGCTGCTGGAGATGGGGGCCCAGGGCTGGGCACGTGGCCAGGGCATGCCATCTTTCTTGGGTGGGTTTCTCAGGCTCTGTTGGGCCAGAGCTCTACCTGCAAATCCTCAGGTTTTTAGAGCTCTGCAGAGGCACCTGCTGGGTTGGGAGGAGGAAAGGTGTGTTTGAAAGACAGGTGAGCGATGACCCCTGGGGATTGCCCTCCTCAGTCATTTTCTAAGCCTGCGCGTTCCAGTGGAAAGATGTCTGTTGTGGGACACACGCCGGACTCTCAGGGAACTGTGAGTGTGCCTGAAACAAGACAGCCTGGGTTCTCCTCCCGAGGCTTAAGAACCCAGCCTGCGGGCACCCAGAGCCTGATTGGGGCAGACCTGGGAGCTACTTTGAATTCTCTGTGCCACACACCCAGCTGGGCTCTGGCAAGAGGTGAGGGAGATGCCCCAGGGGACAGAAGAGCAAAGAGATGTGTCCTGGGTACAGGAACAAAGGAATTCACCCCCAATAGGGTGTCTAGACTGTGCTGTCCTTCCTCCACATCCGCTTTCCAAATACATGATGAAGAGTTAACATTGACGTTGCCAGAGGTCTAGGGGTCTAGGAATCCACTCTCGCTTG
Source organism: Lemur catta (assembly GCF_020740605.2). Taxonomy (NCBI): domain Eukaryota; kingdom Metazoa; phylum Chordata; class Mammalia; order Primates; family Lemuridae; genus Lemur; species Lemur catta. The sequence continues at coordinate 42,095,927 of NC_059144.1, read as the reverse complement.
ACTCATGCAGCCCAGAAATGAGTCCCTGGGTGAAAATGGTAGCCAGTGAAGCCTCTCCAAATAGAGTTAATAAAAAACGAGAGGCAAGAAAGAGTCTAGCTGTAAGCACTCAATCACTGTTGGCCATTTTTATTGTCTAGCAGACTGTATTTGATTAACAAAATCAGAACATAAAGTGAATTTGCTACAAATAGGATCTGAATTGTGCCTAAGATTGTCCCCTGCTCTGTGGTGAGTCTGCCTCACACCCACACCTCCCCAGGCAGGTGGCAGATAGACCGTGCTCCCTCTCCTGAGGAATCGTGTAAGCCTGTGTCCCCCTTCCTACCATCCTGAGGTCCCCCACTGCTCCCCTAAACCTGATCTGCTGCTTAAGCCTGTGTTCCCAAATTTTGGACTACAAGGAGGCAAATAGAAAAGGATCTTCTGTCTCCAGCCCCCAAACACCTCCCGGCAGAAGGCAAATGTGCATTTGGTGTTGTTCTGCCAGCAGCAGAGCAGGGAGACTCCAGAGGCGGCCTGTCTTTTTTTATGGGGGTTGGGGACACTGGCACCTTTTCTCACTTGGGGCAGGTGAGGGATGGAGGGAAGCACATAACCTCCCCAGGGACTTGGGCCCCAGCTCACAGGAAGCAGGGATGAAATCCGGGTTGGTTGGATTGCGGTGAGGAGGGGTGGCAGGTGGCTAAGAAAGACAGATTCCACACGTGGGCACAGCGTCTCTCAGAGACTCGGCATGCCAGGACCGGGGCCAGGCTAATGGCTGGATCCATTTTGATTAACGTTTTAATTGGAGATTAATGCAGCACAAGCCGCCTCTGAGTCAACCCAGCCAGGAGCCCTAATCCTGACAGATGAAGCCACACTGGCAGGGAAACACGGTGGGGCCTGGGACAGAGCTGCCTGGAGAGAGACGGATGGGGTCCCTGAGACACCTGCTCGGAGTTAGGGAATGACACAGGATGAGAAGTCTGGTATGAGGGAAAGAAACCAAAGCCTGAGGAGCTCTGGAAAGAAATGCTTTTCCTTTGGAAAGTTGCCTTGGAGGTTGTGTTTCGCATATTAGCACAAATATAGTGGCTTAAAGCAACACAAATGTATTCTCTTATAGTTTTGGGAGGTCAGAAGTCCAAAACAGGTCTCACTGGGCAAAAGTCAAGGTGACAGCAGGGCCTCTGGGGAGAATGCATTTCCTGCCTTCTCCAGCTTCTAGAGGCTGCCTGCATTCATTGGCTCCTGGCCCTGCTGCTTTCCAACATCTGTTCCTTCCCAGAGGCCAAAATGGCAAGCCAGGGTGTGACAAAACCAGGGGTTTATTGATTTCTTACTCTATTCTTGTGCAAATACAAAATAGGAATAAAGATGTTTCCCCAACCATGGGCAATTGCCTACTTCTTTCCATCCCCGAAGACTTTCCAAAAGCTTGTCCATAGAAAATAGAGACTAGAGACCCAGTCCCTGGCTCTCTGCAGGTGGCGGGGACACCACCCCCACCCTCCACGAGGGGCTGGTGATCCTAGGAAGCAGTCATAGAGGTTTGGCTTGGGGTCCCACAGACCGAGTTTAATTCTGGCCTCATCGCTTATGGTGAGTTTTCACCTCTCGAAGCCTCTATTTTCTCATCCATAGAATGGAGGTATTGATAATATGCCTGCCTTTTTAAGGAAGGACGTAGGCTCATGCAGTTAAGGCTCCTAGCACAGCGCCTGGCACTCGGTGAGTGTGCAGTGCAGTGGAGGGAGGCTGGAACTGTTGCTATTTATAGCACTTTGTGCATTTAGCGCTCTCTCTGCATTTCCCCCTCCCACTCAGAAGAGGGACTTCAAGTGAGCTTAAGACAGAAAGAACAGAGTCAAAAAAGGTCTGGAACCCTGGGGAGAGACCCAAGAGAGATTGTAGCAGTTGGGATCAGCACATGACAGTTTATGGAACCCTTTCATGTCCTTAATGGAATGTGGTCATGGGGACAGGAGATCGGTGACACTGCTGGTCCCTGCAGCAAACCTCCATTCACCAGACCCTCTTATCCTCATCTTACAGGGGAGGAAGCAGGCTCAGAGAGGCCAGTAGCTCAGTGGGCGTGATGGCTGGTCAGGCCACTGGATTGTCAGCAAGAGCAGCAGGGACAGCCGGCCAAGCCTTATTTGAATCTCTGTCCCCTCCCTCTGCCCTCTCCAGAACCTTACTCCCCCCAGACCCTGCACCCACATCCTCAGTCATTGCTGACCTCATGGTAGTCACATGGGAACTGCCACTCAGAATGGTTGAAATGATCATTTATCTTTGGAAAGGTGCGTGCAGCCCTCAGTCATAGCTTGTGTGCATTGTCTTTCTCCCCAAAGGAGGGACAAGAAACTGAATGGGGAGCATCAGTGGATCTCTGGGCTCGTGAAGGGGAATGTGATCAGGCGGCCCCAATGCAGAAGATTTTTCTCGCAAACCAGGGGGGTTTCCACTTCTCCAACAAAGTGGGATGGACAGAGCCTTCCCAAACCCCAAGGGGATTGAGAAGTTGGGCAGTTGGGGACTCCCTGCCAACTGCCCAACTTGTGGGACCAAGAGGCCCCCTACAATCCATCCGTGGGCAATGGACAAGTGGGTCATGGTAGATGCAGATTTCAGAATCCTGCAGATTGCTCAAGAATCAGAAGCAATGAACTGGAAGTAGGTTTAGCAACACATGTAGGTCTTAAAAACATGGTGCCGCGTAGAAGCAGAAGCAGAAGTTTATAGCACTATGCTATTTATGTAAATGAACACACACACATTACATACTTTACAAAGATTCAGGCACATTTCAGGATCTATGTCAACCACATGGAGGGTGCCTGGGAGGGCAAGAAGCACGGGGCTTGGAAAGCAGGAGAAAAACGAGTATGGGAAGACAGCCCGGCACAGGCCTGCAGGAAGGGTGCTATGAGACAGAGTTCGGTTCACCCAACTCTGGGTTTTAACCCAGGTTAAAAAAGAAAAATGAAGTGCCACACCACTCCGACACTGTGTCTCCTTCCTCCCTCTTGCACATATAAGGGCCCTTGTGGTTCCACTGAGCTCCCTCAGATAATCCAGATCATCTCCCCAACCTTAACTCCTTCTGTAACCTTAGTGCCTCCTTGCCTTATAGACTAGCATGTTCATAGCTCCCAAGTATTAGGATGAGGACATGGACATCTGGGGGAACGTAGGGACATCATTCTCTCTACCACATCCCCCCAGTGGTGTCTACCTGCATGGGCCACTTGGGCCTGGTGTAGACGCAGCTTCAGAAGGGAAGTGGGTGCGGGGGCCCAGGCACAGGTAGCGCCCTGCCTCTGGGCCTTGCCATAACCCTGCTAGCCTGGCCCTCCTGCCTTCGCTGGCCCAGCCAGGTCCAAGCAGCCAGGTGGCATCCCCCCCCCACACACACACACACTCATCAGGTCAGTTTGGGTGCCCTGACACCATCCCTGGGAGACGCCCATCCCTCCCACTGCCTTTGATTTTGCAGGTGTCCTCTCCTGTCCGTCATCCCACAGCCAGGAACTCTTCCACTGACTCAGAGCTCACCATAGCACCGCCTCTCTGTAACCTCAGCAAATGGCACCCAGGAACACTGATTCCCCTCTTTCCTTGTCCCCTCCCCTCATGCCCCATCCTTGGGCAAGTCCTATGGGCTCCTCCTCCAAAGCCCTCCCGTTCTCCAGTGCCTCCGCTGGTGCAGGCCCTGGTCACCTCTCCAGAGCTGCTGCAGTAGCTTCCAGTGGGGCTTTCCTTATCGTGACCCACCAGGCCCTGCTCCCCTGGCCCCTGCCGCCCCCCTACGCATGCTCTTCTCACACGCTCTGCCCGGCCACTCTGCCTCTCTTGGGTCTTTGACCATCCAAGCCCACCCCACGTCAGGGAGCAGACTCTTGCCATTCCCTCTGCCTGAGACACCCTGCCCCAGGTCCTCACGGGGCCGCCTCCTGCCCATCCATGCGGCTCAGCCCCATGTCCCCTCCTCTGAGAAGCCCTCCCTGACCCCTCTAGCTAATGTTGCGCCCTGCTCCACAATAATCATTCCCCATCTGTCACCTTGCTCTCTACATCACTGCAGCCTGAAGTGACTTATGTACTCATTTGGAGACTGAGTGTTCAGTAACTAATAAACAAATGAATGGATGAATGAATGCAGCCTCAGGACGTCTTGTCCCCACCATCGCAGCCCCATCCTCAAGTGGCTTCCTCTTCCCAAGCATCTATAGACTCAGAGGCAAAATCACTAAAGCTCACCATGATCTAGAACTGACAGAACTAACACTGCAGAGAAACAAAAAACTCCAGATTTCTTGTGACGGTATCAGGCTGGGTGAGAAGCAGCATTGTTTTGCAGAAGCACAGACTTTGGGGCCTGTGGGTCTGTGAGCACTAGGGTCTAGAGATGCAGAACCACCTCGCTCACGCTGATCAGAGTGGACATCGGCAAGACCAGAGGCCGTGGAGGGATGTGACCATTGCCAGTTCAGCAAGTGCCAGCAGCGCACTCTCCCCAGGGCACCCTGGCTTCGAGAGGAGGGTGCTTGCAGGGTTCATCGCCTTCCAGGTACAAGCAACCTGTCCATACTCTCTATTCTGCTGAGACAGGATAACTTGCCACTCAGGGAACTCACCTCCGGGACAGGGAGTGAGGGGAAGAAAGGAAGAATCGCTAATTAGGAGTTGAAAGAAGAAATTCCTGAAGAGAAGAGGGGATTATAGCCATGGGGCTCGCAAGAGCCCTCCGGGGCTTGCATGAGCAGAAGAACCTTCCTTTGTCTCCCTCGCCATTCTTGCCAAACAGAATGTCATTTTTCTCTTGTCTTCGGTGGCAGAGATTAAGCAGAGCTGTAAAGCAATATTGCTCAGCAAAGTGCCTGAAAGGGATTATTCCCACGCCTTGAAGGGATCCTGGCAGGCTTTGCCCGAGGAGATGGGTTCCAATTTTAGGTGAAGTTAAAAACACTCTAACAGCCTAAAATCAAACCATTTTTATTTCAAACATAGGTGTACCCTCATTTCCCTAAACCTGATCTGTAAAACCTTAGGTTTGCCCAAAGATAAGTGAGTGGAATGATAATAGGCTTTTGTACAGCAATTCCATTATGAAAAAGCCCCTTTCAGCCCACCCCCAGCTCCTGTTAAAACCCGTTCTCATCCACACTGGGGTGTGTGTGAGCGTGTGTGTTCTCCTGGAACATGCCCATAGCAGCAGTTGACACTCAGGTATTGGAAGTAGTTTCCATCTGAAATTGATAAACCTTGCAGGTACCATGCACTTCCATCTGGGATTGGGCTGGGGGCAGGGGTGGTGATTTTAAAAAACAAAGTATTATCCTCTTACTTCTTTTCTATGCGCCAGCTTAATTTTGGAGAGCTGCTTTGCCATAATCCAGGGTTCTTAAACTCAAATGCTGAGGGGGCCAGAAAGGAAACACACATGAGTGAAGGGGAGTGGGTGTCCAGAAGACAGCAGGGAGGGGCGAGGGCTGTGGCGCAGTGGAGCGGGCTTGCGCTGCCTACAGAGGACAGCCATTTCTCAGCTGGAATTTGGGCCAAGTGTTGCCAGATATGCTGGTTGTTTAAGAGAAGCCAAGAATATGGATTTTTACATGAAATTTCTCAATTTTCAAAAATTTGTCCAAGCGAGTAAAATATTTGTGAACCAAATTCAGCCCATGAGCTGGTAATGAATAAGCAATTTTATTCTAGCAGTGCAAACCCTTACCTTTGTGGGTTGAGAGGGAAGGAGTCCATGCAAGCTGATATTTTGACCTCAGTTCCCCAGAAGTACCCTCATCATGTGGATCTCATCAACAGGAAATGTACTCATTCCACAAGCACTTTTTGTGCTCTTCCACTGCTGGGCACAGGGGTTCGAAGATGAACAAAGTACAGTTCTTCCCCCAAGGAGCAAGCAGTCGAATGAATGAACCAGGTTTCACACAGAGAATTCTAAAACTGGGTGGTAAGTGTCATGAAGACAAATGCAGCAGTTGTAAGATGAGAGGGTTCTTGATTTAGCTAGAAGAGCAAAGGAAGGTTTCCTGGAGGAGCCCTGTCATACCTGGGAGAACCCGGCTGTCCCGTTCACCTCTGTATCCTCAAGGTGTGCAGTCCCCAAACCCTGGGCGGCAGACCAGTTCCAGTCCGTGGCCTGTTAGGAGCCGGGCTGCATGGCAGGAGGTGAGTGGCAGGGGACTTAGAGAAGCTTCGAAGCTTCCTCTGTATTTACAGCCATTCCCCATCGCATGCCACCCCCTGTCCCCCCCACCCCCCAATTTGTGGAGAAATTGTCTTCCATGAAACTAGTCCCTGGTGCCAAAAAGGTTGGGGACTGCTGCTCAAGGTGATGTTTGCTGGCACATCACCTGGAAATTGCGCATTTCTTTGTCCATTGCCTCTTATTTACAGCAAGTGATACCTGTTTTCCGTTTATGGAAACAATGTAAGGTAGCCCTTTAAGATAAATACTAATAGTTAATAGTAATAATAGACAAGAATTATTAAGTACTCCTGGAGAACATTTAGGAGATTAAAAATAAATAAATATATAAATATTTTCTAAAAGAATTATTGAGTACCTACTAGGTGCCAGGCACTGCATTAAGTGCTCTTATGTGCGTACTTCGTTTTGTCCTCTCAGTAATCCTGTGAAGTAGGTCGCTTGGTTGTGTGCGTTTTACAGATGAGGCAATTGAAACACATCAAGGTTGAGTAACTTGCCCAGGATGTGTGGCTCAAAGTCTGTGTTTATAACCAGTACAGCAGCATTATGGACGTTTGGGGCCAGATGATGCTCTGTTGTGGGGGGTTGTCCTGTGCATCGCAGGACTATAGCAGAGTCCCTGGCCTCTACCTACAGTATGCCAGTATCATCCCCCAGTCATAACCACCAAAAATGCCTCCAGACACTGGCACATGTCCCCTGGGGGACAAAATCACCCCTGGTTGAGAACCATAGGTCTACACTAAGCTGCCTGTCGAAGCTAAATACCCCCCAAAATGGGTTCATTTAAAATAAAGTGTTAAATAAAATGACGGTACAGGCGTTGCATGACAGTCCACTAGAATGTCAGCTGGTGGGGGAAGGGGAGCTTTCCCATTCTGTGTGCCAATGTGTCCTAGTGTGTCAGGCAGTGCCTTCACACAGCAGTGCCCAGGACACTCCTAACACCATGGCCTTGGGGGGTTGGGGGCGTCAGCCTTCGCGTGTGGGGAGAACATGCCAGTGAAGACGTGCGGAACCGCGTTGTCAGTTGGAGCTCAGGGGTCACTGAGGGTCTTTCCTCCCTTCTCCCCCCGCAGGCTGGAGAGATATGTGAAGGCCCAAAATGACCCTCCTACCGGGAGACAACTCCGACTACGACTACAGCGCCCTGAGCTGCGCCTCGGACGCCTCCTTCCACCCGGCCTTCTTCCCGCAGCGCCAGCCCCTCAAGGGCGTCTTCTACCGCCGCGCGCAGCGGCTGCGGCCGCAGGACGACCCCCGCCCGGGCGGCCAGCCCGAGGACCGCCGGCGACAGATCATCATCAACGTGGGCGGCAGCAAGTACTCGCTGCCCTGGACTACGCTGGACGAGTTCCCGCTGACGCGGCTGGGCCAGCTCAAGGCCTGCACCAACTTCGACGACATCCTCAACGTGTGCGATGACTACGACGTGACCTGCAACGAGTTCTTCTTCGACCGCAACCCGGGCGCCTTCGGCACCATCCTGACCTTCCTGCGCGCCGGCAAGCTGCGGCTGCTGCGCGAGATGTGCGCCCTGTCCTTCCAGGAGGAGCTGCTGTACTGGGGCATCGCCGAGGACCACCTGGACGGCTGCTGCAAGCGCCGCTACCTGCAGAAGATCGAGGAGTTCGCCGAGATGGTGGAGCGGGAGGACGAGGAGGACCCGCTGGACAGCGACGGCCGCGACAGCGACGGCCCGGCCGAGGGCGAGGGCCGCCTGGGCCGCTGCATGCGGAGACTGCGAGACATGGTGGAGAGGCCGCACTCGGGGCTGCCCGGCAAGGTGTTCGCCTGCCTGTCCGTGCTCTTCGTCACCGTCACCGCCGTGAACCTGTCTGTCAGCACCTTGCCCAGCCTGAGGGAGGAGGAGGAGCAGGTAAGAGCCCACAGCCGGCGGGGAGACTCCTACAGTGAGGGAAGGGGCCCAGAGGAGGAGACAAAGCAGTCTGCTGGACCCCTGTCCACATCCTCCAGCCCTCCCATTGTCATCTCCCCCAAGAAGCCTTCCCTGACTGCACGCTGGCTGAATAGCATCCCCAGTCCCTCCTGACATCGTGCCGTGTGACAGTGTGTTTGCATATGTGTCTGATTCCCTGTTAATATGTGAGCACTGTAGGGTTGGTGGCCATGCCTGTGCCTGTCCCTACTGTGTCCCCTCCCCCACCCCCCTAGTCTAGAACAACCTCCAGCACAGACAGGGCACTGAACCGCTATGTGTTGAATGAACAAATGAGTGAATAAATGCGTGCTGTGATTTATGATGTGTCTGGCTCTAGGCTAAGCATTTTACATACATCATCAAAATGTATCTCAAACACTTGAGTCCTTTCGCAGACTTCTTAATCCCTTGTATAATAATAGCCCAGACACATTTTCTGGGTCCTGAAAATGATTTTTATTGATAGGCGTGTTTCGTGTACATGTCTTCAAATGGTGAGCATTTCTTTGTGTTAAATAACAGAAAACGTAAAGCATTTACTCCAGGGCCTGACACAGGGTATGTGCTTCATTCCAAGGGCTCCCACTTACAGAGCAGTTCACAGGAGCCGGGACCTGGGCTGAACGCTCCACCTGTCTCGTCTTCTCTGCAAATCCCCCAGCAGCCCTGTGGGGGACATGTTCTCACGCCCATCTGGTGGTTGAGGACATTGAGGCAGAGCGGCTTTGCCCAAACTCAGGTCCAACTGAGTCCAAAGTCTGTGCTCTTAAACATGGAACTCTGGGTCCCACATGGCAGCCTGGGGACCCAATATAGCCCCACAGAAGTATGTGGTTGGCTCACACCACATTTCCCCAAAATTTGACTTATTAACATTTAAAAGTAAGGCATTTTTCATATAAAAATTCAAACTCCTAGCTCCTCTTGAGAAAAACTGTGAGGTTGGCCAGGAGAGGTGGCTCACACCTGTAATCCTAGCACTCTGGGAGGTGGAGGCAGGAGGATCGCTTGAGCCCAGGAGTTTGAAACCAGCCTGTGAACAAGAGTGAGACCCCATCTCTACTAAAAATAGAAAAATTAGCCACATGTTGTGGCTCGCACCTTTAGTCTCAGCTACTTGAGAGGCTGAGGCAGGAGGATCACTGAGCCCAGGAGTTTGAGGTTACAGTGAGCTACAGTGATGCCACTGCACTCTACCCAGTGTGACAAAACAAAACTCTGTCCAAAAAAAAAACCCTATAAGGTCGCCAGCTCTCCCACACACAGCCTGCCTTCCCACAGGGCAGCCCTTGGTGGGAGCTGAGTCCACAGAGGTGTCTTCCTCCCCGGTTCAGCCTCCTTATGAATCAGACCCATGGCTCTTAGAGTCAGTGACCCTTTTCTTACACGTGGGGATTCTGGAAGCCAGTTTCAGAAAGACCAAAAAGTCTCAGACAGGTACCAGTTGCATAGGCATTGGAAAAATAGATATAGCGGTATGAACTGAACATAAATGTCATGCCAGCCAGCATTTATTGAGCACTGACTGTGTGCCCTGCATGTGGTAAATGCTTTACGTGCACGCTCTGATATGACATTGGACATACTGGCCATATGAGAATTCCTCCACATACGTGTATCATGGAGGAAGTAGCAATAGCTGTTACATCTATAATCCATAGAGGGTTGCTGGCACTTGTGTTAAATGTTGAATTTTAAAAACAGGTGTTAAGGAAACAGCACTCAACTAGTCAAATTAACTAACTTTTGATAAGCATAAGGGTAGTGATGAAGAGGTCAGGGCTAAAGCCAGACAGCCTGAATATGGATTCCACTGGGTGAGCTCTAGCTGTGTACCTGTGGACAAGTTACTTAACCTCTCTGTGCCTCAGTTTCCTCACCTGTCCAAGGCGGCTATAAACAGGCCCACCTCACTGTGTCGTGAGCCTTCAGTGAGCCCTCGGGAAGTGATGGGAAGTGATTGGAAGAGATGCGGAATGAGTATGCAGAAAGTGCTAACTCTAAGGATTTATATGCACCTATCAAAAAGAAAAAGAAAGAAGAGAGAACATGCTCACCATTTGAGACCTGTCTGGAAGTCTCTGTACTTAGTGTAGATTTCTTCTCAGCTCTAACATCTTGGTCCCTGATCTTATCAGGAAAATACTAATAAATTCACTGTTTTATTCAAATTCTGATACTTGCTTTAAAAAAAAAATAATACCTGGCCTTTTTTATGATTCAATGAAAATGCTGTTCTTAAACTTCCATTTTGGGGATTCACTGTGGGATTCAGTGTTTCACTTGCTCCTTGTGCATACATTTGAGCACCAGCTGTGTGCAGGCACTACGGGGGGGCAGAGTGACCAGGACAGGTCTCCCAACCTCAGGGAGCTTCAAGTCTATTGGGGTGGGAGTAACAGCCCCCCCAATGACCATAAGTATGAGGCACAAGCCCAGGGGGCTCTGTGAGAGGCCCACCCACATTGCTGGGGCTACTTAGAGGGGGCACACCTAGGAAGGCTTCCCAAAGGAGGGGGCTTCCTGTCCCAGATGTTTGAGACCTTAGAGCCCCACCAAGTATGAGCTCATATCTCCAGCCCCAAACATATTCCTAGAGAGAGAACTATTAAAGTGGAACTTGTAGAACCCAGCTGTGCCCAAGAACGTACAAGATGCCCCAGGATGGAACCATTTTTGCCTTTTCTCTCTGCCAAAGGCCCCTTCGAGGGTGAGCCCAGTTATACCCCAGACTGGAGAGACGAGCTGGCAGCCTGCATGCCAAATTCCACATGAAGATGTGTTTTAGTGGCCCATAGAGTGTTTTCTCTGCATTGAATTATCACCAGCACTTAAATCAACATTTTATCTGTTTAACCAACAATTATCGCCAACATTTATCACCAGGAGATTTCACATAAAACTGCACATTTCCAGCTTCTCTTTAAAGCTTTAGTGAGACAATCTGAGCCTGAATTCTCCTGGGGCAGTGACAGGGGCGCTAAGCAAGACTGCAGAGCTCGCCTAGGGCCCTAGCCCTACCTAGCCCATTGCCCGTCTCCTCTGCCTGCCTGGCCCCTGCTGACTTCCGAGTTTGCACACCGCTACCCCCAGCCCAGTGCTCTTCCATTCACTCCCCTAACAACCGTGCATTGAGCACCTGCCGTGTGCTGGGCCTTTCTAGGCACTAGGGGTCCAGGCAGTGAACAACACACACCAACTGACCTGCCCTGTGGGGCTCTAATCTGCTGGGCCGGCCAGGGTGGGATGTGGATACAGACAATAAACATGACAGATAAGTCACTTACAACGCATATCAAAAGATGATGATCGCTGTGAATAAATAAAGCTGGGAAGGGAAATTTGGGTGCAGGAAAAAGGGGGATTTTAAATAGAGGGGTCACAAAAGGTCTTTCTGAGAAGTGGTGATTGAAGCAGAGCTGGAGGCAGGGAAGGCAGGAGCGACTTGTGTGTTGGGGAGGAGTGACCCAGCAGCGGAAGCCGGGCTGGGGATGAGCCGGGGTGTTAGAGTGAGGAGGGGGTCTGTGAGGCTGGGGTGGAGGAGGAGGTCAGAGAGGCAACAGATGGACAGATGGACAGCCCATGCGCACCCCGGGGAGGACTCTGGCTGTTCCTCAGAGGCTGTTGGGAGCCGTGGAGGGTGCTGAGCAGAGGGACAGGATCTGGTTTATGCTCTCAGGATCCCTCTGGCCATGTGCGGACACTGCACTGCGGGGATGAGGGAGCCCAGGGACGAGGTGACTGCAACTGTCCCGGTGAGAGAGGATGGTGGCCAGGCCAGGTGGGGACAGTAGACAGAGAAGAGGTTTGATTCTTGCCTTGTTTTAAATGAAGAGCGAAGGAGAGTTCCCGGGGGTGACACGAAAGGTGTGCAAGAGAGGTGGAAAGGATGAGGCAGGTCTCTAGTCCTGAGCAACTGGACGGTCGGGATTGCCCATAGCGAGGGAGGGAGGACCACCCAGGGGCAGGAGAAACCAGGAGCCCAGCGTAGGCCTGTCTGACACCAGGCAGTATCGTCAGGGAGGCAGCCGGTTGGGGTCTGGCATTCAGGGCCAAAGTCTGGGCTGGAGAGAGAGACGATGAGTGGCCAACATAGAGGTGGCGCTTAACGCGCCAGGCCCGGGAGTGCACACAACTAGAGAAAGGCCCCAGGGCGACCGGCATGGAGAGGCAGGTGAGCCAGGCCCAGGGCACCGTCTGCCCAGGTGGCCCAGTGCCCACCCACGGCAGAGCTTCCATGCTCCCTCCCCGCTGGGACTGCTGACCTGTCCCGTGTCCTCTCCCCTCTCTCCCAGGGCCAGTGCTCCCAGATGTGCCACAACGTCTTCATCGTGGAGTCGGTGTGCGTGGGCTGGTTCTCCCTCGAGTTCCTCCTGCGGCTCATCCAGGCGCCCAGCAAGTTCGCCTTCCTGCGGAGCCCGCTCACGCTCATCGACCTGGTGGCCATCCTGCCTTACTACATCACCCTGCTGGTGGACGGCGCCGCCGCGGGCCGCCGAAAGCCCGGCGCCGGCAACAGCTACCTGGACAAGGTGGGGCTGGTGCTGCGCGTGCTGCGGGCGCTGCGCATCCTGTACGTGATGCGCCTGGCCCGCCACTCCCTGGGGCTGCAGACGCTGGGGCTCACGGCCCGCCGCTGCACCCGCGAGTTCGGGCTCCTGCTGCTCTTCCTCTGCGTGGCCATCGCCCTCTTTGCCCCCCTCCTATATGTCATCGAGAACGAGATGGCCGACAGCCCCGAGTTCACCAGCATCCCCGCCTGCTACTGGTGGGCCGTCATCACCATGACAACTGTGGGCTATGGGGACATGGTCCCCAGGAGCACCCCGGGCCAGGTGGTGGCCCTGAGCAGCATCCTGAGTGGCATCCTCCTCATGGCCTTCCCCGTGACCTCCATCTTCCACACCTTCTCCCGCTCCTACCTGGAGCTCAAGCAGGAGCAGGAGAGGGTGATGTTCCGGAGGGCCCAGTTCCTCATCAAAACCAAGTCGCAGCTGAGCGGCATGTCCCAGGACAGTGACATCTTGTTCGGAAGTGCCTCCTCAGACACCAGAGACAACAACTGAAGCCAGAGGACACCCCTGCCCTGTCTGCCATCCACTGCAGAAGCCCCCACAGGGACATGCCACCGTGAGTCCGGCCCTGGTATAGGACTGACTTGAACCATGCCCCAGGAAGAACATCAGAAAGGTCAGCGTGGGTCTTGCCCCGCCATGACCAGAAGAGAAACATCTGGGTCACGAGCCCAGCCCTGCTCTGGCCGATGTCTGTTTCCTGCAACAAGGAGGTGGCTTGTTCTTCCCGCTGTGTAAATAGTGAGCCCAGCAAAAACTTGCATTATGGGTCTGCGTGGAGGAGAACGTACAAACAGCAGCGGCCGCGTCTGTCTCTAATGTGGATGGCGGCTAAGGAAAGGAAACTGACGACAAAGAGAGAAAATGCCTTCCCGGGGCTCTCGCACAAGACAGAGCTGTGTTTCCCAGCACAGCCGGCCGGCGTGGGTGCTGGAAGTAAAAGGGCCGGCGCCCTGGGGTGTTCTGGCCTGGTGGGGCCCACGTGGGGTTGGAGGGAAAGGGGGAGCAGAGACCCTTCCAGCAAAATGCCCAGTAAACACCGCGTTCTCTCTCTCTCTCTCGTTTCTCTTTCATTTCCGCACCTCCGGCCCTTTCTTTCTCCCCTTTCCCTTTATCCTTCCTTGCTCCCGCTCTCCCATCCTCTGTTCTCCCCTTTTACACCGTAAGGCCCATTTCTCAAACTTTTCCCCCAAGGCACCCCCGGCAGTTGAAAGGATGCCAAGGAGCCTGCAGCATTGCTGATTACAGAAGCAAAATGGCTTCGTTCTACTTTTAAAAAATAGTATGTATGGGTTTTTGTTCTGTGACACGTTTATTTTAATATTTGGGGGAAAAGTGCTTTACATCATTTATCTGAATCTAAATGTAAACCTAGAATGGGCTTGATGCCTCGGGAAAGTGGTCCATGGTTCCCTGGGCAGTCTGAGAAGCAGAGTTTGAAGCCCCCAAAGGCCTCCCTGTGCCCACAAAGACCTACAGAGCACCCACCCGGCCCGGAACAGCCCCCCAAATTCATAGCATGTACGGGACCCGCAGTAGAGAGATTCTGCCTCAGCTGGCAGAGGTTGGAGGCTCTTGGTGACAGCATAGGGTCACAGTCACAGCTTGTCCTCAGCCCCACAGACACGGCAGCATGACTCTCTTCACCCCAGAGCCCCGGCTGCCTTGGCCATGGCCCCTGCCCTTGGCCCGGCAGCAGAACAAATCCCATCGCCCCCGCCCTGCCTGGATCCTCAGAGGCTGTCCATCAGTGGGGAATGAACTCAAACACCACGTGCGATCCAAGCCCTTCCCTCTCCAGCTTCTCCTCCCACCGCCCTCTATTTCACTGTCCCCACCCAGCCCCGTGGGCCTCCCGTCTGCTCTTCCAGCAAGCCCGGCCCATTCCCATCTCAGTGCCTTCACACCTGCAGACCCTTCTGCTGGGAATGCCCTCCCTGCAGAACACTGCATGGCTGGCTTTGTCCCGTCGCCTTCCCAGAGAGGCCTTCCCTGACCTCCTCTCTAAAGAGCCCACAGCAGCACCCCGCCATTCTCCCTCCTTGCTCTGCTTGGTCTGCATCAACTCATCAAACCCTGAAGTTGCCTCATTTATTTCTCTGCTACTTAGTTGTCTGTCTCCTGCACGAGGAGGACAGTCTACACTGGCAGGAACTCAGCAGCATGACTCACCACTAGCTCCCAGCCCCAGCGTAAGGCCTGCAGCTAGTAGGTGCTCAATAAACACACACTGAAAGAATGAAGGGAAGCAGGAAAGAGGGCCAAAGCACAAAAGGCATTCATGTTTAACATTGGATGCTGGGTCCTCTAGGCACCCCCTTTTCTCTCCCTGGGGTGGGGAGGCCACAGCTATGTCGGCATGGCATACCCACAGTGATGCAGAGTGGAAATATCATCCGTGTCACAAGGGCCTCGTTAAAGGCTCCCCTGACACTTGCTTCCAGTGACTCACTCCTGAAAAGTAAGTTTTCCGACTAATTAGAGCTACCTTCCCCAGCCCGGTGGGTGTCCTAGCAATTGGACATTGTCGTCATCGTAATAATACCTGAGATTTATGGAATGACCTGCCCCCCCCCCCACTCAGAAGTGCCTATGAAAGACAGGAGGCAACTGGAAACGCTAAACAGACAGAAACATGGCACAGAAAGAATTCTAAAACTCCCTGTAAAACTCAGGGGAGCAGGAAAGCAAATAGCATTTGAGGTGGTGTAGAGAGCCCCGAAAAGGGCAGGTCTGGGAGGGAGAGGACGGAGGCTGGGCCCACTGAGTGGCTGGGATTTCCGGTGTTGTTTTGCAGATTCTGATCCGTCCTGGTGGCCGAGCCAGAGGCATGGGCTTAGGTACTGCTTGAGACCTCACTTGAGGGACAGAAAGACCCTAGATCCTCACCCCTACACCTAGAATGGGGCTTAAGGGCCCTTGGCCCTAATTAAGGAGCTAGGAGGCTTCTAGACACCTAACAAGTTGCTTCTAGGACTCTGACCAACTTTTATTTCTTTAGAAGTGGGGGCTCGCTATATTGTCCAGGCTGGCCTTGAAGCAGTCCTCTCGCTTGAGCCTCCTGAGTAGCTGGGACTACAGGCGAGCACCACCGTGTGGTCACATGGTTATCCGCCTCTCTGACTTAGCTCAGCACTTCTCCAGGGCTCACAAAAGGGGTGGGGAGGGGAGGTTTGGGGAAGGCTGACTCAACAATACAGATTCTCAGGCCCCACCTCTGAACAGGGCTGGGACTAGGCTGAGGTGAGCAAGGCACTTGCCTCTGGCACAAATCCAAAAGGGAGCCAAAAAACTCAGTAGTCAAGATCAATCATATTTTAAAGCAATTTTTTAAATCAAAATTAATACTAAAAAAATCCACGATGGATAAAATATCAGAATTTTAAATAAAGACAGGATCTGTCTTTGCACTTGCACGACTCGGCCTTCCTTGCCTTACCGCTGTTCTGGTCCTATCCCACCACCCCTGGTGTGTCCCAGCCAGACAGCCCTAAGCGGCCAAGGGCAAGTCTCCAGAGAAGTGCAGGTGGGATCTCTGGCACCTACGCCCACGGCTGCTGGGGCACTGGCACCCCATCCCCCTGAAGGGGGCAGGAGTGGGCACCAGCAACCCTCCCACTGCGGGAGCGTCGGAGACCCGGCCCCGGCCCTCGGGTCCACACTGCGATGAGAGAGGAAGAGATGGTGAACACGTGAATTGGAGGAAAGAATTTCTGCTGTTGGTGAGCAGAGGGGTGACTGGGGACCAGGGCCAGCAGGAGGTGCAGAACAGCCACATCAGACAGTGTGGTCAGGGAAGGACTCACTGAGCAGGTGGCATTTAAATGGAGGCCTGGGGGAGGGGGAGAGGCAGCAATCCCAGCAGAGGGGCAGCCAGTGCAGAGGTGGAGGCGACCCCAGGCCGAGAAGCAGCCCCTGCTAGGATGTGTCCAGGGAGGAATCCCAGATGTGCATTTCCGGAGCCCCCACTCTGCGCCAGGTCCCGTCACAAACAACTGCACTCAGGCCTTGCCCTAGAGCTGCTGGTAATTTGGTGGAGGGAAAAAAAACGAGTGAATGAAATAGTTCTGCACATGCAAAATACAGAGGGGTGAGGGGCCGGTCCCCAAGTCCCTTTTTACTTAATTCAGTAGGGGTTGAGTTTCTGTCATTTTTACTGACTAATGCATCCTTGAGCCTGAACGAGAAGTCGAGGGAAGGTCCTGTGAAATTTAGCATCTAGGCTTTTGGCCTGTCAAGACACCCTTAACAATAAGAATGTCCTACAGCTGGCCTTAGCACTCTATCAAACCAGGCACATTGGTCTTTAAAAGAGTCAGTCCACAAAATTTTCCTAATTTGAGCCACACTGAACAGTCACATACTTTCTTGTGAGTAGGGCAACTCAGAGTAGCAGAAAGTATTATAAGTTCCAGGACAAACAGAACAAACTTGGGCTTTGAGGCCAGAGAATCTCAAGGTTGATTCCTGGACAAGCCATTGCCTTGCTGTGTGACCCTAGGCAAGTTACTAAACCTCTCTGAACTTCTAGTTCTTCCTTTGTAAAAAAGGAACAATAATATCCACCGTACTGGGGGAACATGAGATTAAACGAAATAAAGTAGTATATAAAGCACCAAGAACGGACTCTGGTCTATGGTAAGTGCTCAATAGATAGTAGCTGTTGTTACTATTGTTAATAATTTCACAAGAACTCAACAGCAACAATTAAAAATGTCTGATCAATTAATAGCACTCACACTATAACAGGGGTATGCTTTAGCTTTATTTGTTATAACATTTCAAGGGACTTTCACACATTCCTCATTTGCCTGCACGGCTGGTAATTCCAAGTGCATTTTCGCACTTCGTTACAGCAGACTTGGCAGAATCACAATTTGGAGATCTTTTCATTAGCAGTTAGATAATGAATGTGGGGGAACTGCACTGTTGTACAAATACTCAGCATACAGATTGCACCCTGCCTTCCCCCAGGGTGGCAGCCAGAATCCCCGAGGCCAGGGCGTATTCCCTCCGCTGAGACGCACTGCCCTGCCACCTTGACGGTTGACTACTGGCTTCCAGAGAGGTGGAGCCCGTGCCTGCATCCTGCTGCTACCGCACCCGAGCTGGGTGGCCTTGAGCTAGTTACTTAACTTCTCTGAGCATAGTTTTTCTCATCTGGAAAATGGAGGTAATGACAGCACTTTCCTCCAAGGACTGTGTGGGTTGGGGAGAGGAGTAAATGACATAATGTAGCAAAGTGCCTAGCAAAGACTATTCAGCGATGTTTTGTTTTGTTTTTTTTCCTAAAGCCACTATATTAGGTAGAACTATGGTGTTTTCAAAGAGCAGAAAACCCAACTCAAACCGGCTTACAGGCAAAAAAATATTATGGTGAAGTGGGTGGTTGGAGAGAGGATATTTACATGTTCATATAACTGAAAAGTCCAAAGGCCGTGCCAGCTCCAGGTGCAGCTACACTGTGTCATAAGGAGTCAGTTTCTCTCCATCTCACAACCTCCACCATGTTGGACAGGGGGCTGGGTTCTGTTTGCCTAAGGAAATACTGTTCTGTTCCCTGTGATGATTCCTGGCGGCTCAAGACTCTCCCCTCATGGTGACAACAACATGGCTGCAGCAACCCAGCCTCTCATCTTCCCAAGTCCAACAGGAAAGAGCAAGGTATATTTGGGGTAGCTCCTCCCTAAGTCCTGAGTCTCACTCTGATTGGAGCAGCTTAGACCTGAGCCAATCAGTGAGGCCAGAAGGAGTCGGTGATCTGATTGGCAGGGCCTGGGGATGTGGTCCGAAAGGGAGTGAGGGATGAAAAACAAACAGGAGAGCCAGTGGTGTCCTTCTAGCGCCCTCTACGGAGAAAACTCAACACTGCATGCACCGTAAAGGAAAGATACTCACAGGAACTCCGTCTATGATGGCAGAGCAGGTGTTGAAGGATGACTTTGGAGCTGAGAGGCAATAGATTGCTACCTGACACATACCCTCAGTCCTGGCACTGTAGTGGCATCTGCTTGGCAGGAGCTGTGGTCAGAGAGAATGTCACAGCTGCAGCCCGGAGCAGGGAGGGGACAGGTACTTCCAACCCAGTGAGAAGCCAGAGGTCAGGGCACTGGAGTGATGCAACCCCTAATGGTCAACCTCTCTGGGCAGAGAATGGGCCTGGGAACAAACAGGGAGCGCCCAGCTCTGCAGGTACAGTCACTATCCCTATTTTACAGAAGAGGCCCAGATAGGGTTAGAAACTTGCCAGGCCACACACAACCCAGTTCCACCACGCTGAACTGCCCAGTGCTGGAGCCAATCTACTTACGCAGCAGCAAGAGGGAATGGGGGATGGAGGAGCCTCCAGCTCTCCAAAAAAGCATTCCTGGAAGCCCAAATGCCAATACTGTCCCTTTTAGCAATTTCAACAAACCTGCCTCTACTTGCTCAGGAGAAGGAGAGCGAGAGGGGGGAGATTTTTTTATTTCAATCTCCTTCCAGCTGGCCTAGCAGCAAGAGTTCTCATCTTCCCCAGGAACATCTTTCATTTGCACATTGACCCAGGCTGCTGTGAGGTGAAAAGTGAGACAAGAGGAGGAGGGAAGAATGCAAAATGCACCCACACTGCACCCGAGCAGGAGGGACGGAACAGTGGAGAGGCAAACCAAATACCCAGCGCCTACCGTGGGTGCTTCTGCAAGGGGTGCACATGGATTTGAAACAAAAACACATTCATCACTTATTTTCACTACAAGCTTGGGGCCTGAACAGTTCGGTGGACAGGGGGCTGGGTTGTGTTTGCCTTAGGAAATACAGATGTGCTTTTCCGGTGGCCACAGCTTCTCTCTCCTAGTTATGGTCAAAAGTAGCTTGTTTTTAGTAAGCCTGAGGGTGATTTCAACCTTTGCCACTCAAAGTGTGGCCTGTGGACCAGCAGGGTAAGAGTCCAGGTGATCAGCGTGCACAGCGACATTTGAGAAGCTGGTCTAAGCCCACACTGGAGGGACCAGGAGCAGGGACCCAGTTTCTGCCAGGGTAACCAACCATTCTGGTTTGCCAGGACTCTCCTAGTTTTAGCACTCAACACCCTGTACAAAACAGGATGGTGGATCACCCCAACTACCAACCCAACCACTTCTACCAGATTCTAGGGCCCAGATGCTTAAAAACATCCCTAAGAGAAGACTCTGGCTCCCCCGTGTCTAAAATCTAAGAGATGTGGGGAGACCTCCACGGCTTGGCCCTTGCCCCACTCTGCAGCCTCCTCCTCCTCCACCTCCTCCTTCTCTCTTGGAAGCTCCAGGCTTGTAGGGGGTACGACCATCAGCACCACTACCTAGTTCCAGAACATTTTCATCACCCCAAACAGAAACCCTGAGCCCATTAGCAGTCACTCTCCATTTCCCCCATCCCCTAGCACCCCCCTGGTCCCCAGCAACTACTAATTTGCTTTCTGTCTCTATGGATTTCCTATTCTGGACGTTACATATGAGTACAATTATACAACATGTTGCCTTCTGTATCTGGCTTCTCTCAATTAACATAAAGTTTGCAAGATTCATCAGGCTGTAGCACCCATCAGTATCCGTTCCTCTTTATGGCCAGCCGTCCATTGATAGACCACATTTCCTTTATCCTTTCATTAGCTGATGGACATTTGGGTTGTTTTTTTTTTTTCCACCTTTGGGGTATCACGAATAGTGTTGCAATTTCCAGGTTGCCTGGAGACTGACTTCTGAAGGAGGCCGTGCGGTCTGACCTTGACTCCTGCTTTGCCTCTTATTAGCTGAGCGGCCCCAGGGAAGTGGCTTGAACCTGGGAGCTTTGGCTTCCCTAGAATGGCAGGTTCATAGGGTGGCTGAGTGGGTGACAGGTGAATGAGGCAAAGATGTAAAATCTCCTCCCAGGTGCCTGGCCACGCACATTGAGGGGTTGGGGCTTTCTTCTTCCCCCAGCCAAGAGGCCAACAGAACTCTTCCCAGAGTTGGAAAACTGGGCGCGTGGAGAGGGCATCCAACCCATGGAAGTGGTTTATTTGGAATACACATTGTGTTATGAGACACTAACATTTTAAAACCGGGAGCTTTTACATAAAAATCTAGATTTCTGGGTTCTTTGCAAAATTTGAACCTCCGGCAGCACCGGGCCTGTATTTCTGCTGGCAGAGCTAACAGCCAACTCCTTTAGATGGGCGTGGGCGGTCCCTTGGCTCACTGTCCCCACCAGCCGCAGGCAGTCCCTGTCACTGCAGGTCCTCCAGCCAGAGTGTTCTGTGATCTTTCCTATAGGAGAAAAATATCTCTCTGTACTTAGGATTCTTACCCAAAGTGAGGAAATGAAAGTCACTTCAAGAGAGCATGTGTTTCTTATGCCCCACACCTTTTTAACTCATTTACATTCGCTTTGTGACGTCTGGTTTATACAGTAGTGGGAAGGAGGAAGAGGTTTGCAAGCAAATAACCCCTGGGGTTCCTTGGCCCCACGACAGATGTTACATATGTGTTCATTCACATCCCTCCTTTGGAGTTCAAATGTACCCAGACATGTTAATGTGCCAGAAACTGGCATTCATGGACTCTGGAGCCAGGCTCAGGGAATGACTGGCTCAATCTGAATTGCAGTGTTCTAGATGGTTCAGGAGAGGTGGTGTCTGTTCCTTGTCCTTTACCTCCACCTGCTGGTCCTTTAAAAAATTACAACCCAGGCTTAGGAGGCTCTTACACCGGACACAGTGGCTCATGCCTGTAATTCCAGCACTTTGGAAGGTCAAGGCAGGAGGATCACTTGAGCCCAGACATTTGAGACCAGCCTGAGCAACATAGCAAGACCCCATCTCTACAAAAAATTTAAAACTTAGCCGGGCATGGTGGCACACTCCTGTAATCCCAGCTACTTGGGAGGCTGAGGCAGGAGGATGACTTGAGCCCAGGAGTTTGAGGTTGCTGTGCTCCTGTGGCTGCACTCCAGCCTGGAAGAAGTTCTCCCTAAGGCTTCCCTTTACTCCACACATTCTTTTGGACCCATTCATATTAGCAGCAGGAGATCTTTCGGGCCACCCCTAATAGCTATTCTGTGTCACATGTAGGCACTTGGTGGGATCTCTTCACAATAGTTTTATAAGTCCAACCTCAAATCAGAAGTTAATCCCCAAAGTTGGATCATATAAGCATGAGAAGAATACAATCTTTTCCCAGATCTTCACGTGCCTGGCTATTTCTCATTCTTCAGTCCTCAACTCAGGTATCACCTCTGTAGTTTTATACCAGCTGCCATTTTCAAGACACAGCCACCCACCTACCCACCCAATCCCTCCTTATCATGTCACCAGGGTTGAATTGTTCATAGCTAAAATTATTTATTGTGTATGTATTTTCTACTTGTCATCACCCATTGTCCCCAAAAGAAAGTAAGCATCCTCCTATTTTAGTCTAATTTTATCCTCACTACCACTCCTTAGGGCTAGTATTATCTTTACAAATACCCCCTCTTTTTTAATTTAAAGGCAATGTTTTCTTATGGTAGAAAATTGAGAGCATACATGAAAACAGCTATTAAAAGAAAGTCAAAATCACTTGTAATCCTACCACCAAGAAATAATATTTATTGGTGGGGATGCTTTTTATACTTATAAAACATCACTCATAAAACAAGAATGCAATTAAAACCTACAATGAAAGACCATTTTTCACCTATCATATTGGCAGAGTTTAAAAAGCTTTATTTATACTTCATTGTCACAAGGGAGTAAAGAAACAGGTCCTCTTGGGCACAATTGGCACAAATTCTTTGGGGAACAATTCGGCAAAACTGATTTGAATGTAAAATGCATACGATCTTCACCCTAGTAATTCCACTTCAGGAAAGTTATCCCACATAAACAAGTAGATACATAAACAAAAATGTTCCTTGCGACAGTTTGTAGTAGAAAAAAAATGGAAACCAGTTGGGGGTCCTTATTTAGGGCACAGACTCCCAGAGCATCCATGGATAGAATTTCATTTCCATATAGTAATTGGTCTCCCTTGTGTTGCTGTGCATTTCACTTTATGCATTTAAAAACATTTTTCTGAGAAAAGGTCAATAGGTTTTACCAGTTTGCCAGAGGGAACTATGGCACAAAAAGATGAAGAACCTCTGTACGAAAAGGGACTGGTTAATTTGATCACAATCCAGGTATATGGTGGAATATTAATTGAGCCATTAAAAAGAATTAGGGCCCCTTTTGTTACAACAGAGGGGTTTGCTGTTCTGTGGCGACCATATCTTGCTCTTACTCTGTAAACCTATATCTTGCTCTTGCTCTGTAAATCTATCTTGTCCTTCCTCAATAAACTTCATTTCACACTTGCCTTAAAAAAAAAAGAATTAGGTTTATCTATATGCATTGATCTGGAACCATCTCAAAAGTACATTGTTAAGTGAAAAAAGCAAAGCATGGAACCGTGTGTAGAGTAGGCTCACATTTGCATTTAAGAGAAGGATATTTTTATATCTCTGCCTGTGGGCGCACACACCATCTCCTAAAGCGTCTGGTCACTGTGGCTGCTCTGGAGATGGGAGCTGGGGGGCCTGAGAGTAGGGGTGGGAAGGATACTTACTTTTTACTTCCTATCTTTTTGTATCGTTTGGGGTTTTTTAATGTGCAAATATTTTTGTTAAAGTGCAACTTGGAAAGTTTAAATAAATCTGAAGCTTAGTCCTTTAAGCCACAAGATTTAGTAGACTCTCATTACTATTGCTGAAGAAAAGATAAAGAAATAAATAAATGATCATTAAAGTGACTACATAATGACTTTTTTTAAAAAAAAAAGTTATACTAGATCAAGCTCACAGTCCACCCTGCTCAGAATTCCCTCCCAGGGGAACACCGCTGTCCCGAGGTAGACTGAGCGGTCCTGGGTTTCTGCACTCTCCTATAGATGCCACACGTGTCACCTTCCCATCATCCCTGAACCTTAATGTTACGCTGGAGAACATCTAAATAGCTGGACATTGAATAAGAGTAAAATTCATCCTGTGTACTTTTTTAAAAAATATTTTACTGGTTTTCAAAAAGATAACAAAATTTACCATCTTAACCATTTTTAAGTGTGCAGTTCAGTAGTATTAATATACTCACATTATTGTGCAACCAATCTCCAAACTCTTTAACTTGCATAACTGAAATGCTGTATCTATGAAACACTAATGCCTCATTCCCTCAGTCCCTGGCAACCACCATTCTACTTTCTGCCTCTGTGAATTTGACTACTCTAAGTGCCTCTCATATAGTGGAATCATACAGTGTTTGTCCTTCTGTAACTGGCTTTTTTCACTTAGCATAATGTCCTCCAGGTTTATCCATGTTGTAGCATGTGTCAGAACTTCCTTCCTTTTAAGACTAGTATTTCATTGCATGGATATTTCACATTTTGCTTATCCATTCATCTATCAATGGACACTTGGGCTGCTTCCACCTTTTGGATATTGTAGATAATACTTCTATGAATGTGGGCATGCAAATATCTCTTCAACATCCTGTTTCCAATTCTTCTGATACACACCCAGAAGTGAAACTGCTGGATCATATGGTGATCCATATTATTAATTGGTTGGGGAACTGGCATATTGTTTTCCATAATGGCCGCACCATTTTACATTCCCACCAATAATGCACAAGGGTCCCAGTTCTTGCACATCCTCACCAACACTTGTTACTTCCTGTTGTTTCGATGGTAGCTATCCTAATGGGCATATATCTGTCCATTTTTGACAGATCACAACATCGGAAATCTCAAAGCCTGAGGCAGCCAATAAAGCCAAATTTGGAGCAAGTGTCAATGATTCAGATTCCCCTCTCAGAAGAAGAAAAGTAAATCTCTGTGAGGATGATTCAAAAAATAATACCAAAGCTGGGAGAAAACTTAGAGGCCTTCAGGTTCAAGCCCTTCATTTTATAGGTGGGGGAACTGAGGCCAGAGAGGAGGGGTGTTTAGCTCCGAGCACAGTTTGAGCTGGGAACAGAGTGACAGCTTTCATTGCATTTCACCACACCATGGCTCCAGCCCAAGATTAATTTGCCTCAATACTTGACAAGATGGTTGTTCTTTCTGCCCAAAGGCGGAGTGCCCATGTGACTAAGGACAGTATTTGCAGTTGTCAGGGCAGCAGCGATGGTAAGTCTGACTTCTCCAGGGCCCGGTGGGGCTCCATGGTAACCGTCAGGGTGGGGCTCCATGGTAACCGTCAGGGTGGGGCTCCTGCTCTCCCTGTTCCCTCGCTAGGACAACACTGGGGGAAAGAATCTCTCCGCCTGAAACCTGGTGGTATAGTCAGATCCCTGAACAAGGGTTTGTTCCTGATCCTACCTCCCCACCATCTGTGCACTGCTGGGGAGAGTCCACCTCCCTCCCCAGACCTGATGACCCTCTGCAGGGGGAGGGCCAAAGACTCCTCGGCCCCTCACCCCAAACCTGGCCCTGGCTCGAAGCTCTGCATGTGACAGCACCTGAGAAATTTCAAGTGACTACAACTAAATGTTGCAAAGGCTGGCTGCACACTCCTGGGAGTCACAAGCCCACTGTTTCTCAATCCTTATAGAAGCAGCAGAACACAACCCTGATTCTAGAGCCTGGATTTGAATCCCACCTCTAATACCTGCCATGGTGGGCCCAGGCCACACCTGGTAACCTCCATCTCAGCTTCTTCAGCCATAAAACAGCACTAACAATAATACTCACCTCCTGAGCTTGTGTGAATTCAATGACTTGAGATTTATCGAGCTGTTAGAACAGTGTCTGGCTCAAAGAAAGATGCTGTATAAAGTATTGCTATGGTTGCAGTGGTTGTGATTTATTATCTAATGTATACTGGGAGAAAAATTAAACAAGTACAGAAAATCTAAGATTTCATAGATATTATTGCTAAAAAAATGAGACTAAAGTATGTTTTGACCAAAAAAAGTTCATTTAAGGAATGTGATACCTATAAAAAATTGAATGCACTGGTTCTGTGCCTATGAAAAAATAATTAAGAATGTGACATTTTTAAAGCACGTGTACATGACAAATGTTTTAAAAGTGATCTAGCGCCCCCTCCTGGCACCGCACGGCAGCCGTCCTGCCGATGCTCCAAGGCTGAAGCCGCGAGCAGGAAAATCAGACGCTCCCGTGGGCGGAGCGCTGTTCCCGTGGGCGCTGCTCCAAACGGCCACTCCTGGGAAGCGTGGCCTGCAGTGTGGACGGGGCTCGCTGGTGAGCCCGCCTGTCTCGTCGCTGTTGTTCAACAGTGAGGGCTCCAGGGTGAAAGGCGACTGGGCTCAGCCAGCCCCCGTGCCCCCTCCGGGATGCCCCTCTGTCTTCCGGGCTGCGCTGCCCTGGGGCAGCCTGGACTCCTGGGGATGCCTGCAGCCTGCGGCGGAGCCCTGCCAGCCAAGCCACGCCAGACAAGGAAGGATTCGCCTCTGCTGCACCCGCGGCCTTCAGCCACCATGTCACTTAGTCCTCGGGAGGCCCACAGAGCACAACCCAAAGTTCTCACCGTGGCCTACCAGGCCCTGCGTCCTCTAACCCTGACCCTGCCCTGCCCCTCCTCATCCCTCCCTGCTCCAGCCACACTGGCCTCCTCCTGTCCTCAAACACCGAGCACTTTCCCACCTCGGAGCCCTGCGCTTGCCCATCCCGCCTCCTGGGCTCTGTCCCCCCGCCCAGTTCCTCACAGGGCCCTCGGCCAGGTCTGCACCTGATGCCATCTCCTCCCGAGGGTCCTGCTCAGGCCAGCACCCCAACTCTCTGTGCCACCATCCTGTTTTATCTCCTTCATGACACGCTCAACAGTACAATCGTTGTCTGTCTTTCACCAGCTGTGAGCTCTAAGGAAACAGGCGCTTGCCCCCGTCTGACCTACACCTCCAGCCGCTGCTCGGTGCTTCACATATATTTGTTGAATGAAGAAACATTATCCTCACTTTGGGCACAAGGAAACCAGGGAAGTGGAGTTAGAAGTGTCCCCAAAGGTCATGCCTTTAACCTATGTCCCAAGGCCCAGGTCCAGCATGGCTGCACCAGAGTTAGGTCAGGCATCTCCCAATGAAGTCACTTTTCCCTTTTGCAGGGGGTCATCTCTAGTCCACGAATTCTTCCACATCACTGACTCTGGTGACATCACAAGGGGGAGATTTAGTCATTGGGCCAGCTCACGTGGGCCAGTTCCATGGTGCAATCCCTCAGCCTGTGACTCATTCCCACTGACATTTGCAAAGAATGCATAGACACAATATCAATGGAACTTTTCACTCATAGGCAAGAGTAATGGGTTACTCATTGCTTCAGCCACCAAATTGGCAAGTGACTTTTTACTGCCTCTGAGAGCTGTGGACAAAGGGGGGGCCTATTCTAGATGTGCTTATAGGCGTACCCGAAAACTCAGATGCATCACACAGGCTTTTTTAAAAAGGGTCATCAACTATTCCAAACCCTTGTTCAGATATAAGACAGTTGCCAGAGTGACTTGATCAATCATTCCACAAGTAAACAAGGAAAGCACATAGTATGTCAGATGGTGATGAAGCCATAGAGAAAAACAAAGCAGAGAAGCCCAAAAGGAGGTGCAATTTTAAATGGCAAGCTTTAATTTTAAGTTACTTAAGTAATGAGGGAAGACCTCCCTGAGAAAGTGACATTTGGGCAAAGCAGGGGGAGTAGCCTGTGCAAAGGCCCTGAGGACCACATCTGATGTCCAATGAGGTGAGTGGTGGGGCAGGGGGCTGCAGAAGGAAAGAGGATAGATTTGGCTTTTGCTCTGAGTGAGATGGGAACCAGGGGAGGGTTTTGAGCACAGGTGTGACAAGACACCCCTGAGCTATTAACAGATTCCCTCTGGGAGCAGGAGACCAGGGAGGAGGTAACGGTGTGTGGACCAGGGGGTGGTGAGAAGCAGGCAGAGTCCGAGTGTATTTGGAAGGGAAAGCCCACAAGGTCTGATGACAGATGGGATGTGGGAATAACAAAAAGGGAGGGATCAAGAATGATTGCAAGATGTGTAGCCTCAGCACCTGGAAGAATGGCGCTGCCACTTTCAGAGCAGGGGACATCTGTAGGGAGAACAAGTTTGGGAAGATGGAAAGATCAGTGTACCAAACCAAACTTCTTTGGATTCATAAAGATCAAGATGATCCCAAAATGAATGCTCACAAAAACCCAAACATCAGTCAAGCACCAGGGGAAACTGCTCAAGTCAAGCAATCTGCAAGCAGCAGGGAAAATATTAAATGAGTTTGCCGGGATACGATGAGAGATAAAAACAAGCTGTAGCAAAAGGATGAGCCCCGAGTACAAAAGCATTGCTTAAGGAAGGTAGTGCCAGGAGCCCTCCCTCCCCACACGGGATCCAGGACCCAGGAGCAAAACCTCCTTGATTAACCAGCCCCCACTTCCGACCGCATTAAATTAAGCCACAAAACCACAAAGGAGGCACCTCCTGATCTGCAGCCCCTGATGAATGCCCAGCTCCTTTGGGAAGGATCCCAATAAACAAGGAGGTGGGAACAAAAAGGGCAAAGTTCCTTAAGCAGCCCACAGTGGCTCAAAGCCTGACAGTCTTCTCTTGGCAGAAATTGTCCGAACAGCAGCTGCCTTGAATATGCGTCTCTCACATCGTCCAACGGTTGCACCTCTAAGGGGACTAACGGGCCTGTTAATGACCGTTCTGATTAGCCCCTGCTCCTGGTGACAGCAGGCACAGTTTCTGGACAATTTTAAATAAATCAAGAGGGCCTGGTGCCAGGGGAAGTGAGAACGGCAGTCGCTGTCAACTGTCAGTCTTTCCGGACAGTCATGTGGAATGAATGTTGGCGGCAGATGCGGCCCCTCAGGCCCAGTGACCTGGGGCAGAGCAGCCTGGAGGGGACCTGGACATTTTGTCAGGGGTCCCTGGGTGGGATTAACCAGGAGGCATGTGGGTGCCACAAATCCCAGGGACAAAGATGATCCTCCCAGGAGTGTGGGGATAAAAACTGGCAGATAGGCAGAGTCCCCCTGGAGTCAGAACCTGCTGCAATCGGATTTCCAAAGTGGACATCTTTTGTTTGTGCCTGCCCACAATCTGCTTCTGCTTCTTCTGAACGTGGAACCTGGATTTTAATTTGGAGAACTGTGTTAATCATGTCTTTTTATTACACATTTTAGTGCTTTGACACCCTGTGTGTTTCTGACCCTGGAGGGACTGCCCTGCCCAGGGTTGCCAGTTCCTAGAGACGGTAAACAACTCGACCACCGGCAAGCTCTTCAAATACCAACCAACCGATCCAGAGCCCACACCCGAACTACCTCCTTTACCCACTGGGCTTTCACACTCCCGGCCACTATCACGCAGGGCCACCTGATGGCTAGGGCAGCCCCTACACCCCAGAGCCCACTGAAATTATTCCAACTCATCAATCCTAGGCCTGCTGTCGCTGCCTCGCCTGGTCCTTCCCGCAGGAACCACCACAAAGGCTCTTGCCTATTTCCGCTCGCGCCCTGTGCCTCCTGCCGACCCTGCTGCCCCCTCCTCCTGGGCCCTGTGCATATAACATACGCAGATCAGGTGTCGCCTGAGGTGTTGCTACCCCATCTTCAATAATAAAACCTACATTTTAAAATAAGAACCACCTCTCCCTCCCCCACTTGCAAGCCACGGGATTGGATGGGGCTGAGCTCACTCACTCCAACCCCAGCCCAGGCCCAGGGGTGGGCATGTGACCCGGGCCTGGCCAATCAGAGCACCCCAACCCTGCTGGCCACTGTTAACCGTCCAATGAGAGCGGTCCTGAGACTGCAGTTGGAACCCCTGGGAAAAAGTGGTTGGAGCTGGGGCCTCTCAGCTCTGCCCCGCTGTCTGGCTCGGGTTCTCACGCAGGCTCTCCTCCGCGGGCAGCTCAAGGCCCCGCTTGACTGAGGAGCAGCCCGGGTCGGCTTGGTGGTGTTTCTCCTGCTGTGTTGAGCTGCGCAGGGGCAGGAGCAAACCGGAGAGTTGGATTTCACGAGGTCTAGGTCTGCCTCACTGGACTTGGGAGGAAGAATCTCAGACGCATCAGCAGTAACTTCAGTTCTGGAATCTGCAGCAGAAACAGAAGCTGCAAGAGGAAAAGGAAACGTCCTCAGCAGGCAGGTTCTGCAGGCCAAGAAATTCCTCGGTGACAGGCAGGGACCCAGGATGAACACACCTGCTCACAGGACACGGGGCTCAATCAAAGGGAAGCAGACGTCCAGAGGTTTGCACCAGCCTGGACTGCCTAGATTCAGATCCTGCCTCTACTACTTTCTAGCTGTGTAGACTTGGACAAGTTATTTAATTTCTCTGTGCCTTGGTTTCCTTACCTATAACAAGAATAATAATAGTATCTACCTAACGAGTTCTCATGGAAATCAAGTCAGCGAGTAAGTACAAAGTCTCCAGCACCCAATAAATTGAACTGGATCATTATTTGCTATAAACTATTCTGAGTAGGAAGGAAAGGACCTTAAATAAGACCTTCACGTTTTAAAGTTTTTCAAGAAGATAGAAACATCTCAAATGCTACTCTGAGGAAGGAGACATACACATAAATGGATTTTCACTTGAGATACGGTAAATGGCTAGTGTCAAAAGTGGCCTTTTGTGGGAGATTTCTCCTAATTCAGGGATCAGGCAGTTATGACCACCACCCATTTTTAAAAATAAAGTTTGATTGGAACACAGCCATGCCCATTTGTCAGTATCGTCTACGGCTGTTTTCATACAGCAACAGCTGAGTTGAGTTGCAGTGGAGACCATAGGGCTGGAAGAGTTGAAAATATTTATTTTCTGGCCCTTTACAGCTATGGTCCCCCAACCCCCAGGCCGCTGACCCGTCTGTGGCCTGTTAGGGACCCAGCTGCAGAGCTCGGGTTTTCATGGAAAAATTATCTTCCATGAAACTTAGGGAAGGGGGGGAGCACAGCAGGAGGTGAGCAGTGAGCAGCAGGTGAGCAGCAAAGCCTCATCTGCATTTGCAGCCACTCCCCATCGCTTGCATCACCGCCTGAGCTCTGCCTCCACCCCCCACCCCCGTCTTCCATGAAACCGGTCCCTGCTGCCAAAAAGGTTGGGGACTGCTGCTTTACAGAACAAGTTTTTTGCTGGCCCCTGTTCCAACTGGATTTATGTTCATGGGTTGTGGATATGTGAACACTCGACAGATGTTGCTTTGCATCCTGGTGAAGCAGGTACCAATGTTATTTTCTGCTATTGTTCTTTAGCGATAACATGGGCCGGGATTATACCAGGAAGTGGGTTGTGGGAGCATCATTGTGCTTGGGGGCTCTGCTCAGGGCTCAGAAAAAGTCATGGGCTCAGTGCCAGTGCTACTATTTCCTTCTTGCATTATCTCTTTCAACCCTTTACGGATGAGGGTCCCCAGAGACTCATTCAACCGCTGAGGTCCTAAAGGAACTACAGCTGTCCAGGGGAAACCGCCCAGGCTGCAGCTGTGGAAGGATCTCCTACCCTGGCATCATAATGAGATGCCACGTGGCTGAGACTAAACGGAATAAGAAATTAGGGAAAAAGAATTGGACTCTAATTGCGCTCGTCTTACAACTCATAGGGGCAAGGGGATTTGAGTTCAGCCTTTAATTCCTCTGGACTTCAATTGACTTGTACTTTCAGTTATAAGGAATCTGTGGACATTAATTTGTCCTGGGGAATATGTTAAAGACTTTATATTCAAATGTGAATACACTGTTGGCTTTTATGATAGGAGCATATTTAATCTCATTACCAACCCTCCAATGGGCCACATCGGACAACAAAGCTGCACATAATTTGAGATGGGATAAGAGGAAGGGAATTAATTTTTAGTGAAGAGTACTGACTGAGTAGCCTTTATGTTGGTTTAATGAACATGCTTTTCCCAGCCCACGGCCAGTCGGTCCAGGAGGACCCACAGGGAGCTCTGGCTGGTGCTGGGGTTGGAGAAGGAAGGCAGGGCCAGGCCCGGCCTGGGAGCCCACTATGCCCTCATGGGGACAGCCCCGCTGGGTGTCCATAGGCTTAACAGTTACACCTAAGGGGTCAATAGAACCAAGAGGGGAGGGGAGAGTGTGGGAGGACGACACCTATTCCCACTCTTCTTGTTTCTCTGGAAAGGCACTGCCATTAAAACAGCGGTTGTAAACAATGGGTGTATATGGTCACAAAGTGCCATAATGGACTTTGGAAACTAAGAAGGGGGAGGCTGAGAGGCGGTGAGGGATAAAGTTACCTGTCGGGTACAATGTGCACTATTCTGGTGATGGATGCACACAGAGATCTGCCTTCAGCATTAGCCAATTCACCCATGTAACAAAAACACTTGAACCCCCTAAATCTATTGAAATAAAGAACAAGAAAATTGAATTGTTTTCCACCCAAATATGTCAAGTCATGCCTCATAAATCTTAATATGTT
Source organism: Lemur catta (assembly GCF_020740605.2). NCBI lineage: Eukaryota > Metazoa > Chordata > Mammalia > Primates > Lemuridae > Lemur > Lemur catta. The sequence continues at coordinate 42,063,781 of NC_059144.1, read as the reverse complement.
CCTGTCATTTCTTAAAAAATGTATTTCAGTCAGCACTTACAGAAAACAACAACAGTGGTTCTCAATGTTGGCAGCACATTGGGCTCACCTGGAGTCATGGGGTCACCAGGTTTAGCAAATACCAGTCCAAGAAGCCCAGTTATATGTGCCTTTCAGAGAAACAACACACAGATTTTTAATGTAAGTATGTCCCATGCAATCTTTGGGACATACTTGTACTAAAAATATATATTTGGGAGGGCCTGCCGGCTGGGACGGTAAGTGCATGGGGAAGCAGGGGGCAGCATGTTAGCAAGATTGGCCACACCTAAGCCCAGCCCTCAAATAGCTTTCTTAGTTATAAAGGTGGGATTTTCCTCTTTGTCCACCTAACTCGAGTGTCTCTTTCTCCCTTGGTTTTGAACCGCAGTAAGGAGGAAAAGGGTGTTAGAGATGACCCCCCCTCTCCTCCTCCTTGGCTGATTCATACACTTGCTTCATGTCTCAGCTCAAAGGTCCTTTTCTCCGAGAAGCCTTCCCCAGACGTAGGAAGTCCCCTGGCTGTATGCTGTCATAAAACCCTCAGAATTTCTTTCTTTCTGGCCTATATTAAAACTGTCATGAACAAAAGCAGAATTCCTCAACCTCGAGACAACTGCCCTTGGAGGGCTGGATAATTCCTTGTTGTGGGGCTGTCCCGTGCACTGTAGGATGTTTCGCAGCGTCCCTGGCCTCTACCCGTAGATACCAGTAGAACCTCCCCTGCCCCCCAGTTGTGACAATCAGAATGTCTCCAGACATTGCCACACACTCCATAATTGTGTTCAGAGCCAGCTTCATGAGTGCACGACCCGTGCAGTGCTCCGTGCTGAGGACCTGGCACTTGATTTCATGCTCTGCTATCCTTGTCATGATATTCTTTTGTGTGTGTGTGTGTGTAAATTTAATTTTATTAAAACTCACAGTGAATGTTGTGGCATATCATTTTCCATTGTGTGACAATTTATTGGCTGGTAATGAAATTCTTCATGGTTTTTGAACAGGGGCCTTGCCAGTTATGTTGCCAACCTAGTTGCGGACCTTGTTTAAAGCTTCTCTCCTGCAACACTGGGGGTTTGGGGGAGCAAAGGGCACATCTGCCTTTTTCTCTGCTGCATCCCTGGTGCTGGCAAAGGGAAGGTGCTCGAAGGAATCCCTGAAGGCAAGGAGTGACAGAGAAGCTCCACCTAGGCCCTGCGGCTACCCGGGCTGAGGAACAGAAGGGAAGAATAACCTCCGGCCACCGTGTCAGCCGCTCTATTCAGCAGCTAAGCCTTCCTTCCCCAGGCTGCAGGAACATTCTTCCGAACCCCTCATGCGTGTCGAGTGGCAAGTGGTCCATGTGGTCTGTGAGTCTCTCACGGGGCTCTCCATATGCCATGTCAGCTGGGCTGGGCAGCAATCCCCAGACGTAATAAGAGAAGGCTGGGCGAGAGCTTGACGCTGAATTTCTGAGCTCTGCTCATTCAAGGCAGGCCTTCCCGTTGCGTTAATCCCGGCCAGTTGAGCTCGCCCTCCCGTCTGCAGATCAGTCTGCCAGGTTGCCATTCTCAAAGCCAGATGAGCTAGGGTCAGCTAGGTGAGTCTCTTTAGCACCAGAAAAAGGCCATTTTTAGTAAATCCATTTACAGCGGGAACCCAAGTTTCAAAGTAAATAGTGAAAGCGAAAAATATTTGATTGGGGCTTCATCTTGGAAAATGAAAGTAAAATTTATAAGAATAAGCTTATTTCTGTCCACAGTGGCTTTCTCCTACGTGTTCATGGCTTGTGGCGCCTTTGGGGGAGAGGGGTGGGAGATGGGATGGCTCCTAGTTCCCCTAACATCCTATTTCTTGGTCTGGGAGAGAGTTGGTGACAAGTGTGTCCAATTTGTGAAAATTCGTCGAGTGGTACACATAGGATTCATGTACTTTTCTGTACATTATTCTTCAATTAAAGATTTTTTTGTAATGGTCCCAAACTTTAGGAACCACTAATTGCTCCCTTAATAGGTACTACCCAGCAGGCCTGAGTATAACTTTGGGCTTAAGGGCATAGAGTTGCTGTCCCCTGTCTGCAGGAATAGAAGACAAATACTTCTTGGGTTGGCTTGGTTTGCCCCTGGTGAGAAGGTTTCTCGTGGCACCAGGAAGGTTTCATGATGCTCTGTAAAGAGCAGACTTGGCATGGCTTGGTTCGTGCTTCTCACATTGTGTGTCTTGGGATTTTATGGACGATATAAAAGAATTAAGTGTATTGAAGGGGAAAATTATGTTTCTCACTTGCTCACTTCAGTCCTCCTCACAAAGCCCTCATCGGTATCCACATCCCCGTAAACAACACAAACATCCATCCAGTTGCTCAATCCAAAGGCTGAGTCATCCCTGACTCTACCCTCTCCCTCCTCTGGTCCTTCAAAGAAGTCTACCTCCAAGATACGCTTCCAATCCCTTCACTGCTCTCCTCTCCAACACCCACCCTAGCACTAGTGTGGTCGGCCGAATGACAGTCCCCAAATATGTCAAGTCAGAATCCTTGGAGCCTGTATGTCACTTTACATGGTAAAAGAGACTTTGCAAGTGTGATTAAGTTAAGAATCTTACATGGGGAGGGTATCTTGGATTAGCCAGGTGGGCCCAATGCAATCACAAGGGTCTTTAGAACAGGGAGACAGGAGGGTCAGAGTCAGAGTTTGAGAGCGGAGATTGGGAGTGAGGGCATCACGAGAGAATTAGGAGTTGAAATGGCTACACTGCTGGCCTTGATGATGGGGAGGAAGTGGACCACGAGCCAAGGGATGTGGGTATCCTCGAGAAGCTGGAAAAATCAAGGAACAAATTCTCCCCTGGAACCTCCAAAAGGAATGCAGCTGGGCTGACACCTTGATTTTAGGACTTCTAACTTCCAGAACTGCAAGATGCTAAATCTGTGTTGTTTTAAGCCACTAAGTTCATGGTAATTTGTTATAGCAGGAATAGGAAACCCATATACCTAGTTGGCATCACCTCTCACCTGTGTACCTACAATAGCCTAAATGATCCCCTGATTTCATTCTTGTCCCATAATATCCCTTTTTCTCAAAGCAGCCAGAGACGTCTTTGAAATATATGAACAGGTCACAGCATCTTCCTTCTTAAAACCCTGCCATAGTTTCCATTACCCTTAGAACAAAACCCAGACTCCTCACCATGGCCCATGATGCTTTGCATGGTCTGGCCCAGCCTTCCCCAGTTCCTCTATGTCTTTCAACTCAGTATGCTCTTTCCAGCCTCAGGGCCTTTGCACTTGCTGTTACTACTGCCTGGAATGTTCTTTCCCCAACTTGTTTCATGGCTACTGTGATCTCTTTCAGACTTCTCAGCTTATGTGGCCCCTTCTCTTGTCTGGCTACCACCACCCCAGCCATTCTTCTTTTTCATAGAATCACGTTTGTGATTGTGTCATTATCTGTCCTCTCTCTTCTCTGCTAGAACGTAAGCTTGTGCCAACAGGAGCCAAGTCTGTCTTCTTCATGGCTGTCCCCTGTCATGTCAGGCACCAGTACCTGCCCATCCCTAATGCCCACTAAATATTTCCTGAAAGAATCAGTTGTGTTGCCTTGGCATGACCTAAATGGCTTCCCCATCGCATGTTCTCTGTTTATAATTACTCATGTTCTAGTTCTAGTTCCAGAAGCAAACAAACTGGAAACTTGGGCCTTTGTGGGAGGTCAAGGTTACCTGGCCTGCAGACATGAGCAGCTGTTTCTCTACAGAGCAATGGGCATGAGGATAGAATATGTAGAAGCTGTTGATTAATTAAGTAATCCTAAGATTCTTTCTATAGAACTCTTTTAATTAAAGGCTCCAAAAATAAGCACACTCCAGGGGCCATTCAGACTGTGTCTCCAGGGTGGCTAAAGGGAAGCCATTGTGCATCCAGTGTGCTTTCGGATTGTTCTGTCTTAAAAGTTTAAAATTAACCTGCTGCTCACTTACACAGCTGCCAGGCACAAGATTAGAAAATGACCTTGAGGAAAAACAGATTGAGAGTCTAGAACAGGCCAACCGCAGAGAGCTGATGACAAGATCCACCAGACCACCTAGTGTTTGCTGATAACCATCAAACAAATCATGACTTGCACAAAGCTTGTTTTCCCTTTCCCAGCCCCCTTTACCCCTTCCTTTGTAAGTTTCTCAGGAAGCCGAGAAAGGTGAGATGGTCTTTAAGACTATAGTCCTCCATCTCTTTGGGCTGCTAGCACTTGAATAAACCACCCTTTTTTCACCAACACTCACCTCTCTTGTTTGGTTCTCGGGTGGCGGGCAGGACAACATACATTCCTAACCCAAAGAATCTTGAGAGAGAGCTGTTCAGGAGAGTAAAAATAAAGTCACACTTGGGAGTGGGAAGGTTGCTTGCCTTCCCTTTCAATGAAAAGAACGAAGGGAAATGTGAATGCATGTGTGTGTGTGGAGTGAATGAGATTAGGATATTATCTGTTAAGAAATTCTTGTCCTTTAGCAAACTACTATATCAAATTTGCAATCTTAGCCCAATAGATTAATTTTTGAAGGTGATCAAATTCAGACATTTTTTTTTCTCCTTTTCTTCAGATTTCAGATGCACATATTGGACTAATCATAATCATTAGTTTATGAGATTTTATCGTTATTACTCACACCTGACCAATTTCTATGTATTATTTTTAATAGTATTTAATATTAGTCACAAACCCACCACCAAACAAACATTTGGACTTTGATAATAATGTGCATCTTATCAACATGGTTCCCCTCCCTCCTCTCATTTAAGTTATCCATATCCATAGTCCTGTGTTCAGCCTTCCCTTCCTTTCGTTTTTATTAATATATAGGGTTTTTTTTTTTTTTTTTTACATGTGGGAGTTTCTAATACCAAAACTTCAAAATTGCCTTGGAACTGGAAAAGTGTTAGGTGCTGAGGCTATTACCCCTGTGTCTGGCTTTCAGAAAGTCAACCAAGGAAAGCCAGTGCCCGTGATATGCTTGGTTTTAAATCAGGAAATTCAAGTGTATCTCAAGGATATATGTAATACAGTATTGTGTTGGTATATATCATAAGTATCGAGAACCTTAAGTAAAACATTCATTGGGAATAAAGAATGTGTATCAGAAATATCTGCAGTTAGGCAATGGCCCAGGTGTCCCAAGAGCCTGACTCCATCCATATACTGTTTTAAAAAGACCAAAGACCTCACTGAACTAATTCCTACCTCACTGGGAGACCATCAACAATGGACTACCAGGGAACAAATATTATGGTGATAATTCATTGTACTCACAATGTCCCACCATGGCTCCAAAGAAAAAGGGTTTTTGATGATGATCAGGGAACATAAAATGCTTGGGGAAAGTGGAAAAATCCACCCAGAAGACAATAGAATCTTTTCTGAAATGCTGTACAGGGACAAGAGAGCCTGATGTCATTAGTGTCAGGATTCCACTTTGAAAACAAGAGTCTCTGCCAACTAGGTTATTTCAGGGAAATCTATTGTTGGTAAGGACATATAAGAGGAGCCTAAGAACAGGAGATAGTTTCCTGTATCTCACAGAATTGTTGAAGAATTAAATGAAATAATGTAGGTCGGAAAGGACTCTAAATTATATGTATAAAGTTGTAAAATGAACTGAAAACACCTGGAAGGTCGGCCCCATGTGCTGTTGTATCCCCAGAACTCTGCCAGTGCCTGGTACACATGATAGACTTTCAATAAATGTTGGAAGAATAATGAGGTACTTTTCCTTTCCTAAGAAGTGTGTCTTAATTGTGTATATCAACAAAAAACAAGGACATACAACTTGGTAGAAAAATGAGCTAAGAATAAACAGTATTTTTTTCTACTGAAAAGGCTTTTAAACACATGAAAAACTGCTTAAGCTTAATCAGAAATAAAAACGCAAATTAACACAGTGAGTTTTTTTATCCCCAAGTATTTTGAGTTTCAAGAGATTTTTTTTTAATTATTAAATTGGCAAAAATCTGTAAGTTTGGCAAGATTATGCTGGTAAGAGTGTGGGGCAATAGCCTCCCTAAGCACGTTGGTGTTCATCGATACATTCTCTTTAAAAGGAAACATGAGACTGCCTGTTCACAATTAGAACTGGACATACCCTGTGACATAGTAAGTACTTTATTATTTGTTACATGCATTTGTACAAAGATATAAATATTAAGCTATTCTTTGAAGCATTGTTGCTAATAGCAAAAAGACTAACTCCTCCTGAGTGTCCATTAAGGAGGACCTGCTGAAATTATAGAGCATGTATATAATAGCATTTTAAATTGTAATTACAAACATTAGGTTGATCTACATGAACTGAGATCAAATGGGACAGTGGCCAATACGTACTACATTTTAAAAAGCAAGGTATAGAAACAATGTAAATCGAATGCTATCATTTGGATTTAAAAAGATGTATGTACAAATATGCATGTGTAAGAACATAATAAGACTGGTTACAGGGATTGTCTGAGGAAGGAGCTTGAAAGATGGAGGGTTAGGAATCGGAGGGAAGACTTACATTTTCTGTAGATACTATTGTTTGTTTTTAAACTTCCTATTTTGAATAATTTTAGAGTTGCAAATATAAATTTCCCATACACCCTCCACTTGGCTTCTCATAATGTTGACATCTTACAAATCCATGGTGCATTTGTCAAAACTAAGAAATTACCATGGGTGTGATACTATCAACTGAACTACAGACTTTACTCAAATTTCCCGTTTTTCCACCAATATCCATCTTCTGTCCCAGGGTTCAATCCAAGAGACCACATTGCATTTAGTGTACATACTTTTGAACTGTTTAAGTTTTATCATGAGCATGAATTACTTCTAAAAACCTGAACATTTTTAAGCTAAACATATGATCATATGTTCATATAACATTTATGCTTTGAAAACTTATTTTGCTTTTTTTAAGCTAGCAGTACATGTTTAAAAAGATAATAAATCCTCCTAGATAATCATTGCGAATCATCTATCTCAGGATTGTTTTAACTTAATCCATTTACCACTCTTTTTTTTTCCTGCTGTTATTAGGGGTTAATTTATTATGTGTCTAATTCAGCCCAAAACACAACAGGTGCAAATTTTCAAAAGTATCATTTGTAAACTCTCATTGCTATCACACTCTTCCATCTTTGTTCTGATTAACTATTATGCAGGTACATTCTTCTAAGAAATTACATTCAATCCCTAATTCATCAAAATACTAGGAAAAGCAAACAATAGGTTGATAGTGCATGTAGTGCACCAATTTTGATCTTTCAGTCTCTTGAAAATATCAATCAAGTCATTTTACATAAGTTTAAATTTACATAGTATTAAATGACATTAAAATAATTGAGCAAAAAGTACACTTTTCTTAATAACCCTACCTGCCTAAGATAATTAGCCTATAAATACAAATGAAAAGCACAAAATGCTTTAACAAATCGTTAAAGCAGCTTTATCTCTATGTCAACCAAATTAAAAACCAAATCATGTTTTGGGGTTTGGGGTTTGGTGTTTTGTTTTTGTTTTTCCTATTTAAACCTAAAGGTTTCATCCAGCCTACAGGTGAGTGTTTCAGTGGGTAAACAGCTTCAGAATTTTTAAATTCATTTTCAACATTTAAAAATTAAGAGATTTCACAGAAAAATCCAAATGGTCAATGTACTTAAAATATTGAAAGGTTTGGCAACAAGATAGCCACCCTCCTGCATGGCAAAATTGGTTTAAGCAGTGTAGTGGCTTTAGATGGGGCGTGTGTGCCCTAAGTCACCCAGGTTCCTATCTGGCCATCCTTTCTCATTTCTTTACTTGCCTGGCTCTGTAGTTATCACGTTTGCAAAGCCCTTTGTTTAAAGCTCTGCAGAAAACAGTATTGTTCTTTGTGTCATCAAGAGAAACATGTGGTCTAAAAGTCCTATTTTCCTTCACAGTCCTCAAGAATATCAAAGGGACATTTATATAAGTTATCAAAAAAACTCTTGCAGTGGTAGTCCCTGCTGTACATAGGCACCTCTTCTATTATCTTGTTAAGACCTAAGATCGGTAGTGCTCTTGGTACTCAATGGTGTGATTAAGATTGTGTGTGTATGTTTCCTGAAAAGCTATAAATTTGTAAGGGAAAACAACAGACTACAAAGGTAATTTCCTTTATTTTGCTAAATTGTAAAGATCTCAGTTTGATACTAATTCTAAATGTTAAACAGAATGACCACTTCACAGATACTTAACACAATTGACATATTAAACACATTTCTGTAGAGTATATTCTATCATTTAAAGTAGGAATAAGACCCAATGAATGTATTAATAAATAATCAACTGTCCTTAAGTATATCATCTGTGATTACCTTGGTAAGACTAAGTTTACTACATCTTAATTCCAGGCATAAAATGAATGATTTGGAGAGTTTTTTTGTTTGGGACAGGTGGAAAAAAAGCAGGACAGGTAAATGATCCACAGTTTAAAATACAAATTCTTGTAACATTGCATCTCACATATTCAAGACATCCTCCAAGGGCTAAAAACACATGACAGTTCTCAGAAACAGTATTATAATCCATTAATAAGTCAGTCATCTAATACATTACAATCAAAACGCTCCTTATAAAAAAGGAGTCCATGAATTCACAGATAATGTCGAATCCCAGGCTCTTCACCACATTACCGAAAAAATGCAAATAAATATATCTTTGACATATTATGGCAATTCACATCTTTCTCATCAGACCATACCAGTCATCTCAGTACTGTGGAAATGTTCCATCGATTTTGGCAGCCCAGGCCATGAGGCCCCCCACAACATCCCGCACCGTAAAAGAGCCTAACTCATGGGCTGCTGCTAAGGACTGGAGGATCTTCACAGCTTTCTGGGAGTCATTTCCCAGTTTGCAAATGACATAAATGGAGAGATCAGGCCCTTCCTCTGTGCCCCGCTTCTCTTCCCGGATTGCTTCTCCTAAGAGTTTCAAGCTCTCCGCATCCCTCCGTTCCAAATGTTTCAAAGGGATATGTACGGCATGAGGCAAACGACAGATGTCCACTTCCACTTGGGGCCTGACGTCCAGCAACAGATGCGATGCCCCAGAATCCAGAAGTCGCTTATAGTCGGTGACAGAAACTCGCTCTTCTGAGCTCAGTAACTGCAGGGAGCGGCACTTATCATTGGCTGAGGAGCCACAGAAGGCTTCATAGTCCTGGAGCTCAGTCACAGTGGGCCGCTCCCCGCAAACTGCGCAGTCGGGCCTGCGGCTCCGCAGCTGAATACAGCGGAAATGCCCTCTGAGGGCATCGAAGAGCAACATCCTGCCACTGTAAGAGGGGCCCAGCCCCGCAGCGATTTTCAGCACTTCCAGTGCCTGCAGACAGCCCAGGACCCCAGTCACGACACCGAGCACCCCGCCATCGGCGCAATTGGTCACCGTCTCAGCGGCGGGAGGTTGAGGGAATACGCAGCGGTAGCAAGGCCCACCGTCATAGTGGTAGACTATGATTTGGCCCTCGAAGCGCAAGGCACTGGCAGACACAAGAGGCCGGCCGGCCAGCACGCATGCGTCGTTCACCAGGTAGCGAGTGGGCATGTTGTCGGAGCAGTCCGCCACCAAGTCATAGCGGCGGACCAGGTCTAGAGCCGTGGCTGGCGTAAGGGCCTGGGCGTAGGGCACGCACTCCACCGCCGAATTGAGCCGGCGCAGCGAGGCCGCAGCCGAGAAGGCCTTGGCCTGGCCGGCCAGCGCCTCGCCGTGAAGCACTTGGCGGGGCAGGTTGCTCATTTCCACCACGTCGTAGTCCAAGAGGCCGAGGCGGCCCACGCCGGCTGCTGCCAGGTACTGCGCCAGGGGACAACCGAGCCCACCGCAGCCCACGACTAGCACGGACGCGGTTGCCAGGCGAAGCTGTCCGTGCACGCCCAGCTCGGGCAATATTAGCTGGCGACTATAGCGCAGAATCTCATCTCGGGAGAGGGCGGCCTTCAGCGGCAGCGGCGACACCGCATCCAGCTGTTCTGGCTGGGGTTCCTGCTCCGTCAGCACAGCCGCCGCCAGCCTCTGCTTCAGAAAACTCAGCTCCTCCTCACGCCGGGCAACTTCAGCCTGCAAGGCGAGCACGTCCTCCCTGGCAGCCATGGCGGCTTCTTCCGGAAGCTGTCGCGAACGGCATTTCCGTTTCCGGCTTACTGTCGCCTAGCGACTGGGATAAACTAAAAAGCTTCGTGGAGCTTGGGAAAAGGTGATGAATAAACAAGTACTTCCTGAAGAAAAGTTCAGATTAGCCTTTAAACGTGCATAGTCCTGAATATCTCCAATGGCACCACACAGAGCCCTAGAAGAACTAGAACCCAATCACACAGACCGTCACGCTCTTCCCGAACGTGGAACAGTCCGGGCCGCCGCGCTCGCGCCGCGGTTACATAATTCCGCTTCCGGCATCTTGCGCAGTTCCGCCATGGCCTCCTTGGGAGCCAGTCGCAGTCCTCCCGGGTCTCGCCGGGAGCCGGAGGTGCGCAGTCTGCGACGGGACAAGTATTCGGTGCTTTTACCCACCTACAACGAACGCGAGAACCTGCCGCTCATCGTGTGGCTGCTGGTGAAGAGCTTCTCCGAGAGGTAGCGCACCAGGCCGCCGTCCCCAGGAGCGAGATGAGCTGGCTTCCCCCGCTTGGGTGTCGCCAGTTGGCTGCGCGAGGCGGCCCTGCCCGGCCTTTCTTGGGCTCACTCAGGAATCTTCGGGGTGGAGGTCACCCTGCGAGGAAAGCGGAGGCGGATACTTCTGGGGTTCTCTCCATGTCCTGGATTCTCCTTCCTGCCCTTGGGTTTTGTGACGCTCATTTATCTTTTTTATAAACTCCTCTCGTTTCCCCGCTCCCCGCTTTTTCTTAGAAGGGTCGGCCGCCCTTTTACTTGGGGGCTGAAAGCCTGACCTCACGCCTCCGTCTAGGCGGTCAGGATCTGCGGCAAGAGCCAGGAGTCTAAGCGAGCGCGCTCACTGGCCGCCTCGGTGCCGAGTGCTTATATAAGCATGAGATTTGGTCTGTGTGGGTTAGGGAGCTGTTGATGGGCACGGTAATCTTTCTGGAAAGGAGAGAGCAGAAGGGCATCTTCGCTGATCACTTGTGAATGTTTGCTGTGGTTGTTAGAAACTGTGGGAGGGGGGCTTGGAATTTGAATTTGGAAGTGTTATGCAATCTTTTAAAAACTTTAGAAAATCCTGGAATCAGTACACAGTAACTTGTTTTATGGTTACATATGCATTGAAATTTTTGATCTTTCCTCATTAACACATACAAACATGGCAAATTATTTTGAGTTAGGTAATATTCCATACGGCTGTGTTATTTATTTAATCAGGTCATGTCAGTGAACAGATGATTTCTAGAGGTTTTTGTTTTTATTTTTTGGCTTTTGCTTTACAAATGAGAGCAGGGATTTTTTTTACGCCATATTTTCCGTGATTTAGAAAAATGTTGAAAGATAATGCTCCTTTATTACATGAATGTTGCAGCAAACACACTCTTAACGAGTGTACCGGGGATAAAGTCTTAAATGTGGAATTGTTGTGATGACAGAGATATGCTTTAAATTGGCAATTATTTCCAAATTGCTCTCCAAAAAAGATTGTGCCAATGTAGGACTCTAATCTTCAGCGTGCCTGTTACCCACCAACCAGCCAATTTGAGCGTTGTTAGTGACATTGTTGGAAATAATTTGTGGAAACCATTGCTGTTTTTATTGTTTTTCTTTCAATAACTGTCTTCACATACATAGCCCCTCAAAGTTTTAACATTTATATCTTTTCTTCCATTTAGTTAATCTTTTTATTTTGATTTCTGCAATCCTTTTCCAAATTAGAGGAGTTAACCATCATGTAGCTGATCTTGTTCAGGGTTTGTGTTCTAATTTTGTGATATTTTTGCTGTATTCTAATTTTTTATATAGTGCAGGTTATCTTTTAATGGTTTGTGAGTGAATATTTTAAAATCAAAATGAAGTTTAATAAAGGAAACAACTATTTTCTGCTCAGATGCAAATTGCTTGAAGTCAGCTCAGCTTGATTCCTTTAAGCTGCCCCACCTCAGTTGGTGTGGCTGCTTTAAAATGGGAGAGCAGAGTCATTTAGCTTATAAATGACTCCATTTTGTTTAAGAAATACCTCTTTCAGCATGTCTATTAGAGTCACCTTACATCCTTGGTATGTAAAACACTGTGCCCAAATTTAAGGCACTGTGGGAAGCTGAAATCATTGTATCTACTCTAGGAGAATAGATGCACTGAGTTTTGCTTTCTTCATAGTTTGCTGGGACTGACTCTTTTAAAGCCTTTAAGCGTGAAATGTGTTTTCTGGTGGATTTCCTTGCGTATGGTTAAGTTAGGACCAAGAGGAAACAGAATGTTAGGTCTTAGAGGTTTGGCTGTGCCTCCTTTTCTTTCCTCTTTCCCCTTTTCCAGATAAAGTGAACAAAAAGAATGTCTTGGTGAGTAGAGGGACACATAATGGTGATCACTTACCCATGTAATATTTATCTACCAAGTATTGTGTTGGCTTGTTTTTAAAATAGAAGCTACCACTTGAAGTTAATGGAAAGTGACAGAGATGTTAATTCTGAAACCCAGTGAAATATTTTGTAATTCTACTGCCTTTAAACATTAATAAAAATTTAAATTTTTTATTTTAGTGGAATCAACTATGAAATTATAATCATAGATGATGGAAGCCCAGATGGAACAAGAGATGTTGCCGAACAGTTAGAGAAGATCTACGGGTCAGACAAAATTGTAAGTTATATGAACATTTTTCCGTCATATGAGTTGTGTTTATGTAGGGGAAAGATGAGAAATGAATAATGTTTAAATATAACCTATTTGTTCTGTAGAACCTGGAAAGATAAAGAGTGTCTTATACTCTTGGGATTTAAATGCATTTTCATTGCACTTAAAATTTTACATATCTTTGGTATGTTGGGTTACTGGCAATTTTACAGCAAAAGAGTGAGCCTTTGGATGAACTCTATTTATGACTGATTTTGCAGGTAAATTTTCTTGAAGGGCAGAATTAAAGCATGATACTGAATTGACAAGACAGGTTGCAATTGGTAGCATTTGTCTTAATCTTTCTTGCTCCCTTTCTTTCTCTAGGTATTCTCATACTTTCGGTAGAGAATATTGCCTGCAAGTAAGAGCTTGTAGGTGGGAAAGGTGACTGTTTTCATGTGAAACAGTAATGACTTTTCAGAGTACTTGGTATTTTTATTTTTAATCTGTAGAATAGTCTCGTGGGAGTAGTTTGACCTTTTGAGTCCTAAACTTCAGATTTTCCTACTGTACTTTGAAACTTGTTAGTCTTCTATAGGAGTAACTTAGGCAGATATAGAGTTTATTTTATTATGGTTTCATAAATTTTATTTTATTTCTTATTTATTTATTTATTTATTTAGTTTAGATCCCCCAAGGGGGTGCACCGTTCGTGGAAGTACTGCAATACCAGGTCGATGTGTGAATAAATTTTATTTTTTGATCGCTGGTTGGATTTATAAATGTTTGCACATACTTGTGAGCTCTACTTTTATAATTCATATTTATAAATTATTGGAGATTAGAGTTTCTCAATCTCAGTACTGTTGACATTTGAGACAGGCTAAATTCTTCTTTGCTGTAGGAGGCTCTCCTGTGCATTTTAGGATGTTCCTTGGACTCTACTCACTGGATGCTAGTAGTGGCCCCCCAGTTGGCAGTCAAAAATGTCTGGATATTGTCAGATGTCCCCTTGGGGGCAAAATTGTCCCTTTCCCTTAACAGAGAACCATTGATATAGAGAAATAAAGAAGTTTCTTGGAGAACCTTTATTGATATTTGCATTTATTTCAAAAATGGCAATTAATCATCATAAATAATAGACACTGGGTCCAAATATTCTTGATTACTCTTAGTGATAGATATAATTTCTACAAGTAATGTTTACTTAGAGGTGAATATCAGTTGTAGGTCTTGGTTGGTGGGAAAAGTTTAAGGGAATTGTATTATTCATATACATGGTAAATCTATCCTATACTGTAGATTCAGTCTATCTCATGGAGGAGTGACCTTGAGTCCTCTCTGAAAATCTACTAGCAGCAGGAGCTAAGAAGAGGACAGATTTTCAGCCTTCTAGCAGAGGTTTTCAGTGATGTTAGGTTTAAAATTTTGACCAGCAATTCCCCAGTTTTTCTGTAGAAGCTCCGAGTCAAGGGCTCTGATTCAGATTAATTATGGATAGAATACTCTGAGTTACGTGCTGCTGTTTAATTTGGGAACATCAGCCTGACAACATTTGGAATGCTTTTGTCATAGAACCTCCGCCTTGGGATGTGATTGGTTGGTTTTAGGGAATGCCTACTAAATTGGCCTTTCAGATTCTAAAACAGCATTGTCTTCAAAGACATTTTTTTCTATCCACCTAATAAAATTCAAAATAATGAGAAAAAATTAGCATTCACTGTTATGATTTCCCTGTAGTACCAGATAAAATTCCTTATTCATTCATCACTTTATGACCTTTAAATAATTGAAACTAGAAAATGACCTTTTTAAAAAACCAAAACACAATATCAGGCCATGCCAGGGGTGGCACTTACTTGCTTTTAAATGATGTATATTTGTTTAGTTGGGGGGAAGATGAGAAAAATGCTTATTGAAACCACCTTAGAATACCTTACATAAAGTATTTAGCACAGATGCTTTGTCAGTTGGCTGAAATGAATGTTTCAGAAAAAAAAACAAGGTATATTTTTTTAAAGCTCAGTAGGTAAGGAAACTGAGACAAGAGGTTAAGTCATTTTCCAAGGTTATGCAGCTCCCTGGGACCATCAAAAAATTGGGGGCAGTTATTCTGAACTGGTAACGATGCTTACAGGGCAGGGAGATTCAAGACTGTGGAGGACTTCAACCTTTCTATATTGAATAGTTCCACTGTGTTTGGTTTGTAGTTTGTTTCATCCCCCAACTTGAGATCAGATAAAGTCATCTGTGTTTTATCATTTTTTTCCCAGCTTTGTTGAAGTATAATTGACAAGTAGATTGAATATATTTAAAGTATACAGTGTGATGATTTGATATATGTGTACATTGTGAAATGATCACCACAATCGGGTAATGAACACATCCATCACCTTACATAGTTACCCTTTGTGTGTGTCCGGTGAGGACACTCACAGTTTGTTCTCCTTGCAAATTTCAGGTATACAGTTTAGTAGTATTAGCTATACTCACCATGTTATATTAGATCCTCAGAACTTTTTCTCATTTTGTCATTATTTTATAGTTTAGTATTTTCAAAAATTGTTCTGATAGTAAAATGTAATACAGTCTCATAATTTTTAAAACATCAAACATAACTGTAAGACTGGGAGGTTTGACTACTTAAAAATATTAAACTTCTATTCCCAAATATCAAAATATAGTTTATAACTAAAAGATCAGTACTCTAGCCAAATAACAGATGATTCATAAATAAGAACTACAAATGGCTATTAAATATGAAAAAATATTGATAAATGAAGAATTGCAAAATAGGAGGAGAGTACAATTAACCTTTCTTGGATGAAGATTTATTTTTATTTTCTTATTTCTTTCACATTTATTACATCTGGTGTTTTTAAGAATGTAGTAGAACAGATCTGCTCCAATACTATTGATCCTAGTGCAAATTGATACCGTTTTTCTGAAGTATCATCTAGCAATCTCATGACTCAGTATTTATACCTTTGAGGTAATAAGTATAAAGCAGGTTCTAGAGTTGCATGTGTGGCAGAGTCTCGATTCTGTTCTTTAGTACAATCACATACTGCTTTCACCTGATCTTAGCCAAAAGGCTGAGAAGTGATTGGAATATTTTCTACTGTTAATAATTATCTTTTTCCAAGATTTTCCCTGATAATTTTTACAAAAAAGTTTTTTTCCAAACAAATTATAGTATCAAATGAAGTATTTTATAGGCAGTTATGGTAAACATAGTGCAAATAGTATATGCCTGGCCCTCCTGCAAGCACTTCCCCTGAGTCACTGCTTGTTCCTCGTAACAGCCTTGTGTGGGAGCCTCTGTCGTGCCCAGCAAATGAGCAGTGAGGCCAAGATTCACACTAAGGCATTGTGGGCTCCAGAGCCCGTGTCCCTGTCTGCAGTGCTGTCCCGCCTCACACAGAAAGGGGCCATCAGACTGATGTTAGGAGGCAAAGAAGGGTCAGGGGAGGGTGGGGTGGTGGCATTTAGGGTCTGAAAGTAAAGCACACTAAATAGAAACAATTTGAATTTACTACGTAAGAAATAAGTAAGTACATTCTTGTGAAGTATAAATATTACCGGTGAAACTGAATTTGTCTTTCATGGCTATTTCCTAATGTACGTCCCAGTCCCTTCCCCAGGGGAGACCCAGGTGAACAGTTTGGTGTGTGTTTTGTGTGCATATGTACGTGTATGCATATAGGCATACCTTTTGTGCATATATGTGTATGTGTGTATATCTGCAGGACTAGGTACTGTGCTGGTGTTATTTTTAAACATAAATGCCATCTTCGTATATGGTTAATTCTAATTATCCCTTGGAGATCTTTTGTTACCAGATTGTCTTATTTCTTTTAACTGCTCCATAGTACTCTATTATATGCAACATTGTTTAACATTTTATATAAACCTTTGAACACTGCTGAAAATGTAAGTATGGTAGTCCCTCTTATCCATGGTTTTGTTTTCCGAATTTTGTTGCCTATAGTCAACTGGGGTCCAAAAATAGGTGAGTAAAGTATGATAAGATAGAGACAACAGTCACATAATTTTTATTAGAGTATATTGTTATAATTGTTCTATTAGTTATTGTTGTTAATCTCTTACTGGGCCTAATTTATGAATTAAACTTTATCATAAGTATAGGTAGGATAAAAACATAATATATATAAGGTTCAGTACTATCTGAGGTTTCAGGCATCCATTGAGGATCGTGGAATGTATCCTCCTCAGGCAAGAGGGAGAATGCTGTAACAAAGTTATCTTTTTAAAGAAGAAAGATTTTCCAGCTGTAACAGGGGTATATGATATCTCAGATGAGCTTTAAAAGATTTGCTTTTTCAGGACAGATACAGATGAGGTCGTCATTTTGTCAGTAACTATCAATCATAAAATAAAATATAGCTGTGATCTGACATATTTTGTTTCATTTTGTTCAGTGACTTGTAATTGTAGATGATTGAATGTTTATTTCTCCTTCCTATAAGCTCTCATCAGATAGCATTGTATTTTTAACAATCTTTGTTCAAGATGTATCTTTGCTGTAGATGTAAATTGTGACTTAAAAAATTTCAAGTGTTGGGGGGGTAGGTGGAGTAAAGTAACTTTAAGTGATTGAAGTTAAGTTGTTAGCTTAAAATAGCCTGTTATCACTATGAGATGCTTTTTTTAAATTCTCATGGTGATCATAATGGAAAAAGCTAGCAGATAATAAGAGATCAAAATTAAGGAATCAAAGCATCTACTAGAGAAAATCACAAAGAAAGGAGCAAAAGATCTACAGGACAACTAGTAACAATTAACAAAATGGCTGTAGTAAGTTCTTAGCTATCAATAATTACCTTGAATATAAATGGATTAAATTCTCCAATCAAAAGACTTGGAGTAGATTAAAAAATAAGACACAATTATATGCTGCCTACAAGAGACTTATTTTACCTGTAAAGGACACATATAGACTGAAAGTGAAAGGATGGAAAAAGATATTCCATGCAAATAGAAACATATAACGGCTTGCATGTAGTAAAATTTCTTTTTTAAATTACATATGTAAATCCATCCTGCTTGAATTGAGCTGAAAATGTTTTGTTGAGGTATTTGCCATCTGAGGCAACCTACTTATACACTGGTGAATGCAGAAGGGCACAAGATAGGCTCACCAGGGAGTCTGCCCAAAGACCCATACCTCAGAATCTTAGAGTCAGACTGTTGGCATTCTACTTTTTAAGTGTCCAGCCAAAAGGAAAAAGCTAAACAATCAAGTCAGGGTCCAACTGTGAAGCAAAACATTTATAAAGACTACATAATTGATGAAAAGGGAAAGAATTTAACCTTTTTGTCAGGAATATAACATATCACTGGGCCAGTGGAGGAGATAAGGCCATCCAAGTGTGAAGTCAGGATAAGTTGATGGAGGAAGAATAGTGTCAGCATTTAAAGTCACAAAGAGAATTGAGAAAAAAAATTAGATATCCCAAGAGGATATAAAATAATGAGTTAAATCCTTAGTTTTTCTAGGAAGGAATTAATAGGGATTGTTTTAAATGATAAATCAAATAGTAGATGTAAAGACATGTTGTTTAAAATATAGCGGATGGCACCAGAAGAAAAAAATGTTTAAAATTTTGCCTGTACAGTTGTGGTTAAAGATTTATGCTTTTCCTCAAAAGTTATGCTAAACTGTTTGGTTTGTTACCAAATGCTTTTAAAGTAGTCAGATTCTTGTTTACCTGTGTGAAACATGGTTTCTTATTCCTACAGCTTCTAAGACCACGAGAGAAAAAGCTGGGGCTGGGTAAGTAGAACCTCTAACCCCACATACCTGCTATTTGCCTTGATAAGTTATCTAGTATGTATTTTCCCAGTTTGGAACAAGGCCAAAATACAGTAACCTCCTCTGATGGTGTTTATTGATCTTAATGACATTTAAATGGTTTAAGTTGGGTCACCTGTATGAGTCAGGGCCCACTCAGGAAAACAGAAACCACTGTAAGTCTTTCAGTGTAGGGAATTTAATACAGAGAATCTGGTTACAACAGGCAAGGGAATTGCTGGAGATCACTATCACTCCTAGGGATGGAGCAACAGTGGGAGGAGATGGGGTTTTTGAAATCAAGAACTTGGGCCTGCCTAGAAGGAGCTAGAGTGACGGGGGCGGGAGCTGCCTGTGGCAGGAGCTGAGCCATGGAACATACCCAGTCAGTGCTGGGAAGATTAACGGAGGAAAGACACTTAGACTTTTCCGTTTTTTCCTCTCTGCAGTCTTCCACCTATACCTCCCAAAGCTGTCTGGAAGCCAGTTGGCAAGAGAACCCGGGAAATGTAGTTCCCTGCAATATAGCACAGAGTAGGGATGGGCCAGATAATGGATCTGAGGGCAAACATTTTGGACTACCACACCACCGTAGCTGTGAACCTTTGAACGTTCTTGAAGGTTTCAGTTCAAGAATACCTTAAAGGATAGTCTTTATGTTTAAAAAAGAAAGATGTGCTAGCTTTTAAACATAGGGCATTGTAGAAAATCTCAGATGAGCTCAGTAAATCTGAGATGAAATTCTGCTTTTATTTCTGCTGTGGGTCACAGCTGCTCATGTTGAGAATTGGTATACTTTTAATGAAAAATTTGGAAAGCATAGAGAAAGCACAGTGGGTTTTTTTTTTGTTTGTTTCAGGCTGCGTGCAATGGTGAGATCATACCTCACTGCAGCCTCAAACTCCTGGGCTGAAGCAATTCTCTTGCCTCAGCCTCCTGAGTAGCTAGAACTGCAGGTGTACACCACCATGCCTGGCTAATTTTTAAAATTTATTTTGTAGAGATGGGGTCTTGCTGTGTTGCTCAGGCTGGTCTTGAACTCCTGGCCTCATGCAATCTTCCTGTCTCAGCTTCCCAAAGTGCTGGGATTATAGGCATGAACCTGGCCAGAAAGCATAATTCTTAAAAATTGAAGTCTGCTATTCTGAAAACCATCAATTGACTGGTATCATCAGATGTTTTGAGTGTCTGAATCCAGAAGGCCCTTTGGGATTTAAATCTGGAAACTTCATGAAAGCAGGCAAAAATTACTGACCAGTTAGTGGTATACCCCAAAACTGTAGATAGTCACTTCTTGACAAAAGAAGTTGAATGAGCTCAACTTTGCTAATACGATGCTTGTGGTGGGTTTGGACTTGAGAATGTGGGAATCCCCAAATCTTGCTCCTGACCAGTTACTCTAACTTGCTAGGTTTCTGAGGGACTTTTAGGCATGAAAGTGGCTAAGTATGCATAATTGCTAACTGTGTCTTTGGTTCCAAATACCAGAGCAGGGGTCTATTGTACCAGGCTTACAGTGTAGAAGACACTCAGTGGGTAACTTTTGTGGAAAGGGACTTAGAGTGTTGGGAAGAGCAGAAGCAGAGAGACTTGTTAGGTAGTGATCCAAGCATCAGAAGGTAGAGGTGGAGACAAAAGAAAGGGATTGAGAGATGTTTTGGATATCACATCAGTAGGGCTTAATTATAGTTAGAAATGACTGGAAAAGGCAGGAAATCAAGCATCATCCCTAGACTTGTGGATGGAGCAGTTGGATAGTTGGTGCCATTTCCTGAGAGGTAGCCTGTTGGGAGGGTAGGAAATCAGGACATGATTTTGGAATGTTATGTTGGAGATTTCTGTA
Source organism: Lemur catta (assembly GCF_020740605.2). Taxonomy (NCBI): domain Eukaryota; kingdom Metazoa; phylum Chordata; class Mammalia; order Primates; family Lemuridae; genus Lemur; species Lemur catta. The sequence continues at coordinate 42,043,362 of NC_059144.1, read as the reverse complement.
ATATCCAAGTGGAGACATCAAGTAGGAAGTAGATAAGTAAATCTGGAGCCCTAAGGAGAAATCTAGCCTCTTCAGTGTCCAGTAGACACTAAGGAAGCACCAACATAAAAATGGTTTTTTCAACTATGAGAATGTGATGATTTTTATATATAGTCTAAGACTTTTATACCATTTCTTTGCTAAATTGAAATATGGGTATGATCTTTTCTATTAAATTGACATCAGAATTGGGAGTGGGGAAGCCAGCTACCTTTTTGATTATATATATGAGAACTATATGCTTAAGTTGAAAAGGTCCCAGTTTAATAGTGTCAGTTTTAGAGGACTGATGTTTACTTTTCAAGTGCTAAACAGTTTCTTCCCTATTCAAATATATACTTAAGTGTTTCTGGTGATTTTCTTTAATGGATATAAACACTCTTATTTTTAGGAACTGCATATATTCATGGAATGAAACATGCCACAGGAAACTACATAATTATTATGGATGCTGATCTCTCACACCACGTAAGTGGTACGTCTCTTTATTAGGTATTTATCACAGTCTTGGCCTGTTTTACTGACTTACTGTTTATTCTTTCTAAATTTCAGCCAAAATTTATTCCTGAATTCATTAGGTAGGTACAATTTCTAATATTTGAAAGAAATATAATTTAAACCATTTCTCTTCTGTTGTTTTTGGACTTATTTTCATATTTCATTCTTCATTAGTTAAAATGCACATGCAAATTAGCCAAGCGTGGTGATGCTCACCTGTAGTCCCAGCTACTTGGGAGGCTGAGGCATGAGGATCGCTTGAGCCCAGGAGTTCACCACGGCATTCCAGCCTGGGCAACAGAGCAAGGCCCTGTCTCTTTTAAAAAAAAAAAAAAAAAGCAAGTTCCATGTTTTCTATCAAAAATATAATTAGCATTTAGATTTGAGAGTCGTGAATGTAGATATGTGACTAAATGATGTCTTGGACGAATCAACAGATAATTCCTTTGTTGTCTAAAGTCCTTCAGACCACAGAAAAAGATGGAAGGTAGCTTTCCTATAAAATGGAATTAAGTCTTGAATCATTAAAGTAAAACACCATGAACAAATAGGGTTTATTCTAGGAATGCCAGAAATGCTTCATCATCAGTAATCCCTCAATACAATTCATTTATCGTGTTAATAAAGAAAGCAGTGTGATTCAGTCTATAGGTGCCTACACTTTTCTAGTAAAATTCTAAAGTAGAAATAGAAGGAAACCACTTAAGCATAATAAAGATGACCTGTTTCTAATACAGACATCACCCCAAATAGTGAAATGCTGAATCATTTCCAATAGATTTATTTTTTAATTAAAAAAATTATATTTTGGAAAAACTACATAAGGGGACAGAATTCTAAAATCAAATTACACAAAAATATGCATCACAATTTTTGTACAGTAAGTGAGAAAACTCTGCAGTATAGAAGAGTAGAGGCAAAGAAATATAAAGGACTAAGGTGAAGGGGGTGAGGGTGAATGGCATTTTTAGTAGCAAACTCAGGAGTTAAGTAGAAAACCTGGAGGAGGTCCATGCTTTATTTATCCAACCTTAATATTAGACAACTGAAGGGCAAAAATAAAACCAAATCAGAACTATATATTTTGGGGGGAAATTTTCAATAAGTTGAATTGAGAACCAATTCTTTTAGTTCTCGGGGGTAATGACAGGGTTCAAGAGCTCTCAACGGCCAAAAAATGTTATTGCTACATCCAATCCAAGAGATGGGTGCAATTTGAATACATAAAGGACAGAGCACCTGATGGTGATTATTCCTCTGAAGTCATCATTAAAAATCAAGTAATTGCCTATTAAGTATTTCAGTATTTGAACTAAGTGATTTGAGAACTTCCTGGCAGCTGGAAGAGATAAAAGCAAAGGGGAATGTGTCAAAACAAAGATGATGAAAAGTTTAGTAAGTGAAGAGAGTTCAATGAAGCCTCAACGGCTTAAAGGAAATTAAATGGAAATTTTTAATCCTAATTGCTTTTCATCTGACATGCTTTAAGGAGTCTTTTAAAACTGATAAGAAACAATGAATAGGAAAGAAAACCTGCTGAAATCTTTTAGAATTTATATGATTCTTACTCTGCTACAAGAAAGTATTATTTGGTACAAGGTGTATTTGTGGATGTAATTTCCAATAGATTTATTAAGAGATGCATGCAAGCTATCATTAAACATGGAGATTTTAAGTACTGCAGTAAGACAAGAATTTAGTTGAATACTGGTAAAGGGTACAAAACTATGTTATTTGCAGGTGATATATTATTAGAAAACCCAAGAGCTAACAAAACCTCAGCAAATAAGAATTTGGAAGCCATTCTGAATGTAAAAGCTAAATTTACAAAAACGGAATGGGATTATGTCACTACCCCCCTCTCCATTTATTATAGAATGCTTCAGGGAGTTCCCACCTACACCTGGGAGAAAATCCAAACTTCTTACCTTGTCCTTCAAACGCCTGGGTGGTCTGGCCCCTGCCTCCCTTTCTGACTTCATCTTGTCCCTCTTTCCCTTCTCTCTCCATGCCACAGGCATGCTCCTTTCATTTCTGAGTTCACTCAGAGCTCTGTGTTCCTTTGCCTGAAATGCTCTTTCCTTGTCTTTGATGGCTAACTGCTGCTCATCCTTCAGTCTCTGCATAAAGTCACCTGAGACCTGTTCTGCTTATATCTCCAATACACAAAAGCCTCTGATGAGGAAATGGAACCACTGGAGTAGAAAATGGGTGAAAAGATACAAATGGGCCATAGGTAGAAGAAAACCAAATGGCTAATAAATGTAAAAAGATGTTCACCCTGGGATGTAGTCAAGGAAATGCAAATTAAAATAGCTGTGTGTTACTATGTTATCACCCATTAGTTTGTCAAAATTAAAAACTTTTAGAGCAGTAATATCCAGTGTCAATACGATGGTAAAAACAAATGGACACACTAGGATATTGCTGAAGGAAATATAAGTTGCTATAACCTTTTTGGAAAAATAACTTAGAATTAAAAATACACATAAGCTTTGTTTTGGCAATTCCAGTATGTTCCATTTTGGGGAGTCTAAGCACCAGAATATAAATTTTTAAGAATTTTATTGCAGCATTATTCACTGTGGTTATGTTATTGCGGGAGAAGTAGGGACAACCCACCATGGAAACAACCACAGAGTTGTGAGTTGAATATTCTATGGAATATTTTCGCAACTATTAAAAAGAATGGGAAAGATCTCTTTTGGCTGTAGGGATGTCCGTGATTCCATGATATGAATTATAAACTGATGAAAAGCAAATCACAGAGTGTACATTTTTGGATTCCAGTTTTATGAATACAACCCAAAATGCTAAGGGTGTATATCTTTGAGTTATCCTTCTTTAAGGAAAGAGAAAGATCTGGAGGGACATCAGGCTGTTTTAGTATTGTTTACTTCAAGGCAGGCAATAACAGGATGGAGGAAGGATTGGAAAAATTTATAATTTTATTAATACATTTTAGAGTGGTTTCACTTGGTGAATTCAACAAATAGTACTATTTTATAGTTTTAAAATAAAGAAAAAGCAGGCTGGGTGCAGTGGCTCACACCTGTAATCCTAGCACTTTGAGAGGCCAAGGTAGGAGGATCGCTTGGGGCCAGGAGTTTGAGACCAGCCTGAGCAAAAGGAAGACCCCATCTCTACAAAAAATAGAAAAATTAGGCAGACGTGATTATGTATGTCTGTAGTCCTAGCTACTTGGGAGGCTAAGGCAGGAGGATTTCTTGAGCCCAGGAGTTTCAGGCTAAGGCTGCAGTGAGCAATGATGATGGCACCACTGCATTCCAGCCTAGGCAGCAGAGTGAGACCCTGTCTCAAAAAAAAAAAAAAGGAAAAACAGAAGCAGGTTTGAAAACCCCACTTTGAAATGTCTTTTAGTAGATAATCCATCTATTCTCTTATCATTGTTTTTTTTTTTTCTGCTTCTCTTAAAAATTCTGTTTGGGCTGGGCGAGGTGGCTCACGCCTGTAATCCTAGCCCTCTGGGAGGCCGAGGCGGGTGGATCGCTGGAGGTCAGGAGGTCGAGACCAGCCTGAGCGAGACCCCGTCTCTACTGAAAAGATAGAAATAAATTATCTGGACAAATAAAAATATATATAGAAAAAATTAGCCGGGCATGGTGGTGCATGCCTGTAGTCCCAGCTACTCGGGAGGCTGAGGCAGTAGGATCGCTTAAGCCCAGGAGTTTGGGGTTGCTGTGAGCTAGGCTGACGCCATGGCACTCACTCTAGCCTGGGCAACAAAGTGAGACTCTGTCTCAAAAAAAAAAAAAAAGTTCTGTTTGTGTAGCTCATGAAAATAACTATTGAAAGCTCAGTGGCTTTTTCTAATTAACAACCAATTTATTTTTTCTACAGGAAGCAAAAGGAGGGTAATTTTGATATTGTCTCTGGAACTCGCTATAAAGGAAATGGAGGTGTATATGGCTGGGATTTGAAAAGAAAAATAATCAGGTATATACATGTGCTATACTTTCTCTATTAGTGTAACTACTGGAAATATGTCTATAACAAGTGTTTAGATTAAATTACCATACTCCTTGGGATTTGTGGGATCAGAATAATTTTAGTTTCCAATAAATATTCCCAGATAGCTCCTTACCTGTAGGGTTTTTTTTTTTTTTAATGATTAGAGTCTGGGTGTTTTTCATTAAGGAAAAAGCAGCATAAACTTTTGAACCTTTGATAGAAATGGTTCAGCAAAAGTTATTCTACTGGACCTTTAGTTTTTATTTACATAAACTATTTGTCTGTTTTTGGACTAAATGGGGTTTTCCACCATGTTTATAATTTTATCATTTTAAGTAAATAAGACACTTCATGATTTCAACTTAATTAACAGTGTTGCCTTACATATTTTACCTTTTCTAACCTTCATTTTCCTTATCCTAAAATGGAAAGAAAATCTACTGTTTGATTTTTTAAATTTCTGCATAACAAACCATCTCAAAGCTTAGTGGCTTAACATAAATACTATTTCTCAAAATTCTGTGGATTCGCTGGTGATTGCTGGCTTCACCAGGGGCAATTTATGGCAGCTTCTTTCACCTTGAAAGTCAGCTGTGCTGGCAGGTCTGAGGTGGCCTTTTTCATTCATCTGGCAGTTGGTGCGGGTTGTTGGCTGGGGCATCTCTGTTCTTTTGTGCATGGCCTCTCGTCTTCAGAAGGCTAGACCAGCTTCTTTACATGGCGTCCCAAGGGGAGCATCTGAGAATACAAAGGCAAAAGCTGCAAACCCTCTTGAATCGTAGGCTGTGGGGTTCACACAGTATCAATATTTTGGTCAAAGCATCCCATATTCTTAAGGGATGGGGACAGAGTCTATCTCTTGATGGGAAGACCCAAGGGAATTTCTGGTCATATTTAATCCACCTCAATCTACCCAACTTTTCAGGGTTGTTGGAAGGTAGAGGTATATTCCTATCTGTAAAGGATATATAATATAACTTTAGAAATTCTTACTAATACTAATATTTTTTTATCACCTACTTCCTTCTCCTTGAAGATTCCATTAAGTTCTTATCAGTTCTGCTTCTTAACTATGGAATCTCAAGTCATTTAAAACATTTAAGAGCCTTAATCTTGCATGAAATGAAGAGGTTAGATTGGTTTTCAATCCTGCTGAACATTGGAATCATGTAGGGAGAAAATTAACCACAACTGCCCCTATTAGTCCTCCCTTTCCCCCCCATATTAATATATGGCAGATCATTTTTATGCAGACTGACCTATTACCTAGGCGAAAATTCAATCTCTTGGTGCTTATAAGAATCTGAAAAGGAAACTCCTTGTCAAATCCTTGATCTCTTTTGCTGACTGAACGGGCCTTCATAATTCTAAATAATGACTATTGGTAAATTCCAGTTTTATTTGTTTTTGTTCTTACCTAAAGTTTGGAAGGATGCTTGTAGGTTGGCTGTAAATTTCACTTTCAAAGAATAAGAGTCTCTTTTCTGAAAAATGAGTGTCAGCTTTCTTTTCACTAAAACTTTCTCTTTGTTCTAGAAAATTAACATTTTTGTGAAATTAGTTCGGCATTTTTAAAAGCACTCTGCTCTGTAAATGTTTCTCTTGTTTGTAAATCGTGTTTTATAAAGAAAATCTGATTGTTTTATTTGGCAGCCGTGGGGCCAATTTTATAACTCAGATTTTGCTGAGACCAGGAGCATCTGATTTAACAGGAAGTTTCAGGTACAGTGAAAAACTCTACTATTTATAACTTCTTTCCTAAATTTCTTGCTTTATAATGGCTATTTTAAAGAAATGCTTTTCATTTTCACTCTGTTTTTGTTTTGGAACACTAAAAAGGCAGACTGAAATTCCTTAATGAAACCTAAACATCTTAAGGTGAAATATTATACTTTTTCTTTTAGAAAGTTGAAGGCAGGGCTTAGGTTAGTGTGCTTGTTAACAGTATTAAGGCTAAATTCATTTGAAACATTGCTGTTTCTGATAATATGCTCCAAAGAACATCACATATTTCAGTAATTTTCTGCATTTTATATGAATACTTAATAGTATTGTCCGCAGAAAAAATTAAAATCTTTACTATTTGGGTAGAGCTTTTTTGGTTACCTTGTTCTCCATGTGTTAAAAAATATATATTTCCTCATTTAATTTGATCAAAGCTTTGATCCTTTGGGTTTTTTATGTTTGTTTTTTGGTGTATGTCGGGTCTTGGGGTGTTTAATTTTAGATTTGCTACCGTAGATGTGAACTCTGTATGACCATGCCAAATGACTAAAGATTGCCAGATTTTTTTAAATCTCAAACTATAAAGTGCCTGTCCATCTATTTTAAAGCCCCAAACCCCATGCATAACTTAATAATTTTTACTAGATATTTGCTTTTTTCCATTAAATCATATTCTCAGGTCCTTTGCTTAATGCAAGAAAATTTAGATCGTTAAAATGTCAGAATTCACACACATACACTCAAATTAGGAGCTGGCTGTTGAAGGTCAAATAAAAAGAAAAATAAGCCTCTGTAGACTAAAAAGTAAATAGGTTAGAAAGCAGACCTATGACATCCCTTGACTTCCAAACTTGAAGGCAAAAGAACCATCAGAGATCTGATAAAGGTTTCTGGTTGCCATGTAGCAACAATACAGGGAATATTGGCACTCACAGAATCTCTTGTACAGATGGAGGGGCCAGTGTGGATTTCACAGGCCACAATTTTGGTGGCTTCAAATGAAGACCCAGGGTAGCTCCATGGGTTGTAGAGGCTGTGAAGAAAAACACAGCAGGGACAGTAACAGGGTGAGGATACCTTGCTGCCATTAGAACCATGTGGAGATGAGTGAAGGGGATGGGGATGAAAGATGGCCTGGTAGTTGTGGATTTCAGGCAGTGAGAGCAGTGATTGGGTATATTCTGTACAAATGACAGAGTGGCCAAACACAGACAAAAGTGAGCCTGTTAATTTCACACTTGTTTTAAATAGTTAAAGCTCATTGTCTTCTCATAAGAATAGTGGTTTCTTAAACACATGCATTAAAGTTCAGCTTTTCATTAGACAAAGTTCATTGCCATTAGATCCCTAGATTTAGGAAGTAGGTACCTTTCACAAAATAAGAAAAGGAATCCCAAAAAAGACTGCAGTCTGACACAAAGCCATTTAATAGCAAAGACCACCTGGATCCTAATCCTATTTATGGGATCATATGGCTTGATATATATAATTTTACATTATTAGCCATAATTTTAAAGATATTGTGGGGAGGAGGGAGGTGGCAGTGAAAAAAGGTACCTTAGAAAATGACTCTTAAAGGGAAAGTATTCATAGCCCAATCCTAATTTTAAAGGTAATGCTGAAACGTTGTCTTGTCACTGTCATAGTTCTTCCCACCCCACAATCCCAATCCTTCCTCCCCTACTTAATAGCATACAACATATTATTTGTCTTTAATTTTTAATTCACTGCTAAAACCCCAAAACATTAAAAAAAGTGCCTGAAGCCCAGTATGTTGCTCAATACTTGTTATTGAATAAATATTGCTACCATCAGATTCTTCTCTCTTCATATTTATTCCAAACTTACTTCTTTGGATTCTCATGGAAACTATGGGTAAAGGAGTACACGCGGTAAGCTCCCTCAGGTTCTTCTAAAGGCTGTGCTGTCTGTTGTCTTATACGCACTTTTAAAAGCCAAAAGGTAGGGTAGCCTTAGAAGAAATCTGAGGAAAAAATGTAGGTTCCAGGTGAAACCCTCAGGCAGTGTAGGTCCAGGTGGCCTTAACTTTGAAGCGAACAAAATTACACCAAACTGCCTCTCCTAACTTTCTCCCAAATAAAGGGTAAAAATTGCTGCCTCCCTACCCACTGAGACTCTGATCTTTTTTTTTTTAAACTTCTGACTCTTGAAACAGGGAGCTCCCTGCTATTCAGAGTTACTGAAGAAAGTGACTTGGTTCACCCATAGGTCTTCCAGCTCCTCTGTCTCACTTTGTAAATGTGGTGAGTTCTGTGTTTGGCCTGGTGATCTGCCTAAGGTTAGGCTGCACATGTCTAACTGTGACCTCAGTTGATGATAGCTGAATCCCACCAGGATTGCCTCTGTGCTGTGGTGCCTAGTTGCTGTCTTATCCTAGCTCATCCTACAGGGCCTTAGTTTATCCTACGAAATTTATTAAGTAAATCTTGGGAATTAGAAACTTGTTATAGTCACTTACGGGGAAATGCCTGCTAATTATGGGGTTCTTTGTCATCTAATATATATTGTTGCTTCATTGTCATCTGTCAACTCAGTTGCTCCAATATTTGGAACAGTTTCTCCTCTTTCAACTTGAAAAGAAAATTTTAAGGAAATTTAAAAACTAAAAATAATGGGTGGTTCTGCATCAGATGATTCATTTTACCACATTTTCATAATTTGTGATAGTAATGATGGGAAAATAATTCTTTAACGGATACTGAGAATTCATTTTCAGAATGATTGTAAATTATTTAGCAAATATTTCATGGTCTTTTTTGTTTAGGACAAATGTATCATAATCATGAGCTGTGAGAACTTTTCTGTATACCAATTGCTAGTGAAAGTTTTAGGCTTTATAAATACCAGTGAACTTTTTGAAAGGTCAAGATATAGGTAGGGAAGTATATTTATCCAGGTGGTCATATATATTCTGATTTCTCACAGATTATACCGAAAAGAAGTTCTACAGAAATTAATAGAAAAATGTGTTTCTAAAGGCTACGTCTTCCAGATGGAGATGATTGTTCGGGCGAGACAGTTGAATTATACTATTGGTGAGGTATGTAACTGATGCAAAATAGCATGTTGTATTCCTCGTAAAAAAACAGTAAAGTTTAGACTTTTTGTAATAAAAAGTTTAATGTTTGTAACTACTAAATTAATGCAGGGTCTTCTAGTTGTTTATTTAGAATGTCCATGCACTAAAGAGCAAAAATTCAAATCCCTTTCAATTAATACATTTGATTCAGCATGATTTAAAACATTAATAGAAGGCAGCATCCTCTTTTAAATAACTAAGTTACTGGTACCGTCTCCATGCTAGCCCTTTCTTCTGACCAGTCAGCACTGTGGGCTGAGTCTCTTTGCTGCTTTTCCTCTTGACACAGCCAGCAGCCACCGTCCTTCATACCTCACAATGAATGAAAAATCTCTCATGCCCATCTCCTGTGATTAAATGAAAATGGCCAGGAATTATAGAGCAAGGGGATGGAGGGTCTGTACTATTTAGGGCTGGCTAGTGAGCTCTTCGGGGAGACTCTCATTTAACACTAAAACTCTTATTCAGAGCAAAAAAATAGCTACCGTAGAATGCCCTTTCTCTTGTAGAAGTTATAAGATTTTTTAACTTAATGCTAAAACACAGTGATAGCTAAATTTGACAAACAACTGAAAAAACTAAGTGAAAGGCCATTTTACTTTTGGAGTATAGTTTTTCCTTGAAATGCAACCTGAAACTTGAGTAAACCAACATAATACTCAGGATCAGTGCTTTTTAAACAGTTGTAGATTTGGTTCAAATGACCTATTTTTAGATAATAAAATGCATGTTTAATTTTAAAGACTTGGAGGTACACATAGTTGTTTTAAGACTCCCCTAATTTTGAACTAACTTGAAGGACTTCTGTTGTGGGACTAATCCTGTTTCTGTTGTGTTAATAATGGTTATATACCTGCTACTCCTCCTAATTTTTTTGAAGACTGACTTTAACATATATTTTTTTAACTAGGTTCCAATATCATTTGTGGATCGAGTTTATGGTGAATCCAAGTTGGGAGGAAATGAAATAGTCTCTTTCTTGAAAGGATTATTGACTCTTTTTGCTACTACATAAAAGAAAATTATTTATATTTATGTTCATTTCAATTTAAACGTAAAGCCTGGTTACTGATTTTTATAAAATGTACTCTTACAGTATAAATCATAAGGTAAGGTAACTTTCATGCAAATCTTTTTTTTTTCCAGAAGAAACTATTTCAAATTAAATAATTTTAAAGTTACTGGTTTAATGAGTAATGTTCTCAATTTTTATTTAATGTTTTGCTGTATTAAGACCTATAAATAAATGTATATGGGTTTTTTGCATAAAATATTGCTGTTTTCATTAGAGTATGCGAATGCAGTATTTTTGACATGGGGAATAATTTGAAACATTCCTTATAGCAACTGGATTCATAGTGCTTTATACCTAATGTCAGAAGAGGAATATCAGTTATATTCATGAAATATATATGGCCATTTCTGTATGAATTGAAAAAAAATATATACCTCTGCCCTTTCCTTAAAAGTGCAACTCAGATTTTCTTAAAGCAGAAAAAACAATACATCTAAGAGCAGACTTCTAGAGTTCTTTTCAGCTGTTGTATTAATGAAGGAAATCTATTTAAAGTATATACTGGGAACTAGAAGATAATTTGGCTTCAGGTGAGATTGCCTAGCTATTTTTTTTCTCTTTTGAGCTATAACTTTTTTCACTTTTTGAGCAATAACTTCTATAGGTAAGGAAAAATATTGATGACATTGTGGCACAAACTTAGCTTCTATTTAATTTTTAAACATTGTATAAGTTTTTTTTTCCTCAAAATATTTGTAATCATAGTATTTCAGGACACTCAACAAAGCTCACATCTCTACTAATATGACAAAAATCTCTTCCCTATAGCTCTTCTCCATTCAGAAAAGTGTTCTGCCAGTTAAAATGCAGGTTAAGTTGTACAATAAAGCCAGGGCAAAATATTATGTTTACCTCTCTTCTCTAAAGTAGGTATTTTCAAAAAAGATCAGTTAATTTCTAACTATAGCATAGCTTTTGAATCATGCAGTATTCTTTTTAAAATTTGAGTAAGGACATAATTTGAGCAAATAAGCTTAAGATGAACTTGACTTTCCTTTGTAAATAAAAGGAAGGGGTGTCTCTAAGTTATTTAATAATTATATTTAATGAACAGTATTCCTAATTACATTTTCCTGGCTTAATTTGGCTGCTGAAGAAATTGAAGTCTGATTTATTTGCATTTCTCTCTAGCGGATCCTACCCAAAATGAATACCAGACTATAAAACCTTTGGTGTCATTTTGAACATTAAAACCTCTCCTTCACTGCTGTAGGTGAACCCTAATACACATTCCAATTAGGGCCATTATTATTCTGTTTCCTTTATGTGCAGAGCTGTTCAGCTGGCCCACCAGGGACCTGCATTCCTTGAGGAAGTGACTTCTCTGATCATTACTAACTAGAAAATTCATCAGTGCTTGATGTAAAATTGCTTTTAAGCTAAGATAATAGAAATGTAATATTCTCAATTTTGGGAAGTGTTTAGAGTTTATACTTTTTAACCTAAACCCAAAGTTAAGTTTTTTTCATTGTCAAGTATGTGCAGCAGAAATTAAGTAAACACCTCAGAGAACCTAATGTAAAGTAGAGGTAGTATTGCCTTCTCCTACCTCACTAGAGTAGATAGCTTTTGCCTTTTTAATCTTTCAGTTCTTATTCCCACCATCATTATTACAAAACTGTCACTATTGGAATTTACAATAAGGAGTATTTGAGCAGTGAAGATTCTTTCACCATTTGGTAGTCATTTAGACAAGAATCTGGATTGAGATGCATTTTTATAGTAAATCTGGTGACTTAAACACTGTAAAATTAACATTTAAGTCTGAATCCAGCATCCCTTTTTGCTTTTAAATGACGCCAAGGATGAAATCTAGATGGTCTCCCTTTGTATTTGTATTATCACTGTATGAAATCTAAGTATATATATGGAAAACTAAACTTAGGATAAACTTATTTTTCTTAACTTCATATTTCTGCCTGTCTTCTGCAATGTGTAATCAGATTCTTTACCTTTAGCTCTCTGAATTGAATGCTTTGTTCCCACCCCTTTTCCTACAACTGTTTTCAGCTATTGTTTTCCCTTCAAACACTGACTTGGCTTTAAAGATATATTTTATCACAATTGCAGAAACTGATGGAATACTGTGTTGAACGAGAGCGTTAAACTTGCTAACTGAAGTCTTACAACAAACATTAAGCTATATGTAACCGCAATTTATACTACTTGTAGTTCAGTCAGATTCTTTTGGGATGTTAAGTGGATGAAACTATTCTAACTTGAAATTTAAAGAAACAGCAAAGGACGGGTGTATTTACAGATGCTTATTAAGAAAACAAGCTTGGTTAATCTTTAACGATTGGCATTTATTACTTTTCAATACATTTAACCAATGATATATTCTCAGGTGCACTCGACTATAAAAGGTGGGTTCAAAAATGTTGAAGGGGTAACGCATTCGTTGGGATTGATCTAAATTCACGATGCAGACTCTGTCCATGTGCTGTTTTATGCTATCCAGATTGTGGGAGCACTGAAAGTTACTGTCCCTAGGACTACAACGCTTGTTTTTTAAGGATCTTGTGGAGGCCCATTGGCAGTATCACTTCTCATCCTTAGGCTTCACCAGTTGGGTGGCCTCAAAACACTAGAGATTTGTTTTCTTCAGACCAAAGAGAAGAGTCCATCACTGTGACTTGGGAGAATGTCAAGTCACAGGGCAACGGCGGACCTTCTGCAAAACTCAGCCCCTGTTCACTTTATACCGAATACCCACCCCACCCGTAAGGGCTCAAAGATCCATGCGGTTGTGTATCCTCTCAAGTCGGTGTGTGAAACACGAGGCCCTCACACCTCATTTAAGGCAGGAGGCTTCAGGGGCGACGGGCCAGGTGTCCCTGCCCCTTCCTGCTGGGGCTCAGCTCGTGAGAGCGCGGGCCTCCCAGCACGTGGAGCCGCCCCAGGCTGCCCCGCACACCCCTCCCGCCAGATGTAGTCCAGGCCCAGCTGGGCCCGCGCAGGGATCCCCAGCACGGCCACCTGACTGAGTGCTGGGCGTGCTGCGGCCCGATGCTTCTGCCTCCGCCGCGGGCGCGGCGGCCAGAGGAAGGCGCCCGCCGAGTAGACGGGCCCTGGGAGCGCACTGCGGCCATTATCCGCGGCGCCTCCTAGTGGGTCAATGGCAACTCCTGGTTCTCGCGAGAGCTCCCCCTCAGTGGGGATTATATAATTTGCCTTAGGTGGGGGTGGGGGTGCTGAGGGCACCATCCCTCAGGAAAAGTTGGGTGTGAGCACAGGTGGGAGTAAGAGAGTTGTCCCTGGAGGGTATGGGGGAAAGGGGTGCTGTCCCTCACTACCCCCCCTACTTAGCTGGACAATGAGTCCTCTTATGCTAATGAGGTACTTACGTCACTTCCGCTCTTTCTCGGCCGCCATTTTGGCTAGGGCAGGTTCGGGGACTCGGTCCGAGGCGCTTGTATTGTCTGCTGAGGGGAGACGCGGGATCAGCCCCCTCCCCCGCCCGTTGCCGCCGCCGCCTCAGCCGGCCCGGTCTCCCCTCCGCCGCCCGCCGGGATCCATGAGCTGAACTCCCGCCCCCCCGGCCGCCGCCATCTTGTGCCCCCTCCCCCTCCCGCAGGCAGCGCTAAGGGGGATTTTGGCGTCTCCTCAGACACAGCTCCCTCTCTCGGTCCCTGCTGCTGAGGAGCGAGAGGAGCGCGGCCGCCGCCGCCGCCGCCGCCTGCCTGCCCGCGCCGGTGAAGCTGCCTCTCCCACACCCTCCGTCTCCTCCCTCCGCCCCTCCTTTGTCTGCACCGCTCGACGACGCTACCGCCGCCGCCGCCCGCCGCTCTGCTGCGCCCGCCGCGCCCCCCGGCAGCAGCCGCGGCCGCGGCGCGAGCCGGAGCCCGCCGAGCCGGAGCGCGACGAGGCCCCGGGCGCGCCCTCCCCGCCCTCGCCTCCGCCACCGCCGTGCCGCCGCCATCCTCCCGCCGCCGCTGTCCGGCCCCCGAGCACGCCGACTCCGCGCGCGCCTCGAGGCCGAGTCAAGGTAAGCCCCGGCGCCGCCGCGCGCGGACCCGCGGCCCTCCCCTGCCTCCCGACCCCCGGCCCGCGCGGCCGCCCGCCCAGCCCGGCGCCGCGAGCGCGGGGCGCATTGTTCGCATCGCCACCCTCCAGCCACACACACGCTCCTTTGCATACTCCGGTGCTGACGGGCCGCCTGTCCCGGCACGGACCGCTACCTGGGCTCTGCTCTAGGGGTCCAGGCGCCTCCTCCTGCAGCCCGACCCCCTTCTCCGCCCCGTGTACCCATCGAGGCCAGCAGCCAGCCTGGCCACCCCGAGCTTTTGCAGCTAATCGCATCTTCCCTACCCCGCCCCCAGCGAGAACTGAGCTTCTCCCATCCCTGGAACTAATCCCATTCTCCCCCCCCTCTCCAAGAAGAACCCACAAGCCCCCCACGCATACCCCCATGCCTGGAACGAGCCTTCTGCCAGGTCTGCCCACCCTTAGCTGGGGGAGGGGGAACTGGATTGGGGGGCGGGGAGCGTGCATGGCACGGAGTGAAAGTCTTTGCCTCCCCTGTGCAATCCTTCCTCCCCAACATGCCAGTTTCACTCCTATTCTGACCCCAGTCCACCGCCACCCCCCTTTTCTCAATCTCAGCTGCCTGGTCTGCACGACCTTTTAAGAGCATTCTGAGCCCCAACTTTGCAGTAAGGTGCTAGGAGATGGAAATCCAGGAAACTGCAAAAAGATTTTTTTTAATGCAATGAATGGGGAGCAGTTCTTTAAACACCCTCTTATTCACCTCTTCTTTCCTCTGGGCTGCCTGCCTGCCTTCCCCTCCCCCCCAACCTGGATGCCTGTCTGCTGGAAAAGGCGCGATTGCTTCTCTTCCTCTTCTGTCCAAGACCAGGCTCTAGGTCTAATATCCTTTTTAGCCACACACACCCCCCCAACTAAATCATCTTAATGTTCTTGCATTCACCAATTCCTCTGGACAGTTCTTGATATAACCCCATTTCACAGACAAAGGCATAAGAGGGAAAAAGAAGCAAACTGTTTCTTGTGTTTTCCATTTTAATGCTGTCCATCCCCACACACCCAGTTCCCATCCCTGATGCTTCTTGTGCCTGTATCTTGAACCTTCAAAATGGAAAAAAAATATCTCTTAAATAGCTTGATACAGTTTCTTTATAAATCTGCATTGTTGCTTCTGGTTTATGGCCATGAAGAAAATACCAGCCCCCACCCAAAATGCACCGCAGCCAAGTCGGCTAAAGGCAATGAGTGTTGGAGTCAGTAGGGGGCGCATTCTCTGCACTGGGTAAGGCTGCAGAGGGGGGAAGGGCCCCACAGCTAGAACAGGATGTGCTTCACAGCGCCTTCTACAGACCATGGGAAAATGGGCCCAGCAAGACACACTCGCACTCTTAGTTGGTGAGCTGACAGCAACATGGCGAAGGATTAAGTGAGTCAAGGGCAGTGATTTTATTTCTTTTAAAGAATCTACCCTGCATTTAGAAGTTTTCTCTTTTTACTTTTTCCAAACTGTTGACCCTCAGACAATCCACATATGTTCTTGACGAATCACCTTGGCACATCCTTGGTTCACAGATTACCTTTCTCTGGAATTCTTCCACCTTAAGCTTTGAATGTGTCACCATTATCTTTCCTAAGTGGTGGTAAAAGGGGACGTTTAAAACCTGAGAGTAATGGGTTTGGGGCATTGCTGATTAACTCCCTTCGTCATAGCCCAAATCTTTCCAACTCTTTGATAGTTAAAAATCATTCTTGAGGGATATTAGATTTTTGTGGGGTAGTAATTTTCATAAGCACGTAGATGGGTGTCATGATTTGCAAAGCCTTGTTGGTAAACATCAAGCTCATGTTGAGTTTGTCATTGTCAAACTCAACAGTGTTGGTTGTAAAGTTTTGTTTCCTTCCAAATTTGGACTTGTAATTGCCGTTCATTATCTCAGCAGCCAACCACCTTTGCAAAAGTGTTGACACCAGTCTTCTGTTAGCACCCACCTTCTTAGGGTGTGTTGATTTCTATAGATTTTACTCCTCTTGTTATTTCCATAGGTGTGAGATGCACAATGCGAAACCTAGGCCCCAGCTTTTGCACCATGATGCACAGGGTTGTACTTTTTGTACTGAACTGATAGGTGGCCTAGTGGTTATGCCCTGTACTACCATTTTGAGGATCTGGACTCCGTTTCCTGCCTTGCTCTTTGGACCACATTGTCAATTCACACCGGTGGGTATATTCATTTTGGAGGGTGGGAACTGCAGAAATAGGGAAGCCAGAGACTTCTTCCTTCTTGGTCACTACCAAAGCCTACACTTCCAAAATTTCAGCCTAGCCACATTCCTCAAGGAACTGGTTAGAACTGGTTGCAGTAGTGGCTTCTGAACACTTATGAACATAAGAAATGACTTATTACTTGTTTAAGAGAAATTTTTTAAGTTGCTAATATTGTAATAATTTGCATTCTGCACCTTTGTATATATAATGTTAAAAACTCAATTATTGTTATTTTGATGACCCAATCTCAGGAGTTAGTAAGCTTCTAAAAGCCTTAAAGATCTGGTGAGAACATGCTTTTCCGTGAACTTGTTCTTGCTACCAAAGATTGAGTGGTTGTTAATACTTAAGGGTAATTTTAAAACACTGTTACAAGTATCTTATATGGATACACCAAGATAAATTTATGGGGAACTGAATGGGTTTGTTCTTTGATACATAGTTAACCAGTTGGTGCTTAAAGGAGAATTTTTCATTGGATTATCCAATTGCTACCAAGTAATATTTTGGTGAGTGCAAAGGAGCTTGGTACAGGTATTTCACTAGAGACTATGTACATTGGTTTTACAATTTTTTAGTAATTACAGGAGTCAGATATTTAAATGGTATTGTTTATAATTTCAAAATACTGTGTAATATTTGTTAAACAGATAATTTTGACCTGTATTTGGTGTTTGATATAGTTACATAAATTCTACAAATAAGTAATTTGAAGACAACTTATTTGAGGGTATGTTTGAGGTGTAGTTTGTGAGGGTGCTTCCCCCCGACCCCGCCCCTCAATTTACCAAACTGTAAATCAGATACAGTGTTTAATGATGTCTTTAGTGGTACTAGCCATTTTCCCCTTAAAGGAAGACTTGCTGTCAGCTCTTAGAAATCATGTATTCTGCAGAATTTCAAAGGTTTCCTGGTAACTCAGGAGGAAAAAAAGGTGAAATGATTGGGCTGGAAGACTGGAATTTACATTAGATCAACTATAAGAATTTGTTAATGTATAGTAAAAAGCTTCAGCTAACTAAAGTGTGGGAATTGGTTGTTACGTTGAATTGAACTTTAGATAGAAATTCCTTCTTTAAATTGACCCTTGTTGAAAAATTTCCTAAGACTACCTTACTAGGAGCTGCTATATATTGAAACTAACCAAACCTTTGATTTTGGTTCTTAGTCCCTGTGTAGAAAATATAGGAGATTTGGCTATGAATCTCTTAAAGACCCTGGCCCTGCCAGTGTTGAAAGTCACTGATTTTAAATAGACCCACTGTGAATCTGCTTAAGTTTCTCTTTCTCCTTAAACCAGAGTGTAGGAAAAGTTCTAATACTGTTTATATTAAAATAAAACTTCACCTCATTAAACAGATTGTTTTAGCACCCCTTGTAAGTAACCAACCAGTGGGCTTTTGTCAAGTGAAAATGGCTTTTGATTTTCATTATAACATAAACACATACATTATTTATTATATATATTTGATTACTAAAAGCATAGGTATATATGGTTCACTATGTGTGAAATTGTTGCTTTCCTAGTAACTACTAAGAAATGTTGAAAGTATCAAAAGTAATTGTTAATATTTTGAAAATTTAAAATACTTAGTTGATTATTTAAGATGACGCTGGCTACAAATTTAATTGTGAAAATTGCAATCTGTTAAGGAAGATAGAGCTGTTTTGTTATAAAGGAGAAAGTAGGGATTGATACTTGGTTGGGTACAGGAAAAAACTTCAGCATTTAAGTGTGTTTTTTCTTTTGAGAATCATATAAGTAACAAAATAGCATGAGTTGTAATAGACTTTGGCTGATTGGTTTCATTAATTGGGGTATATGTGTATGTACACATACACATAAAATACAATTGAGTTTTTTAGAGTTGAAAATGATTGTTATATTGTTAAATACAGATAAAATGTCCTAGTATTAGAGATGTAGTTTAGGGACAGTACATTTAAGTGTAGGAGAAAACATGCCAAAATTACACTTTATAGATTTTTTAATAGCCTGTTTAAATTTTAGTGAGATAGACATTTTTGAAATGATATGAAAGAACAAAAAAATTGAATTTTTTATTTTGTAAGCTTTTGAGCTAATTCATGGTTTACACCAAAATGCTCATGACTGTTGTGCAGCGAACTGCTTTTTCAATAGCTACTTGGACTTTCCAAAGGACTTTTACTTTAAAAGAATGTCATAATGTCTGCTGTGTGTTACCGAGGTAAGATACTTTCAGGGAGAGTTTAATTTACATGCCTAAGAGGCATGTACATTAAGAGAAGCATTGCTCCCCTATGTAAATAATTTAATTATAGTTATATTCACGGAGCTTGTTATTGGCATCACCTAAACTTAGAGTTTTCCCTCTCTTGGTTTTTGTAAGAGCTTGTGGTATTAACTGTGGAGCAAATGCTGTATTTCGCTGATGTGCATCACTGTCAGTAATACCTTTTATGTTGTTAGTTTGGAAACTTGGTGTTTGAAACCGGTATAAACCAAAGCCCCACACTAATTTTCTTGTTTATATTGCCACTTGCCCCTTGATCGTTGAGACACTTGATAAGCCATCCACGTTTTGCCCAGCATGGGTGGCCTTTTGTGACCTCGTGGTTTGTTGTTGTTTGCCTGATCTTGTTAATTAGAAAGTGAGGGGAGGATGATTATGTTCTTTCAGTCGCTCAGTGTCGTAGTACTCCTTACACACCTGGGTTTTGTCATGACCTGCCTTTGCTATTTGCCAGTTTAGGGCTTCACTTAAATGAGTATCCATGTTCTGCTTCACTGGAAGGAGAAGGCTCTTCTCACGTATTGTCATGCTTCTCAATTGGGAGATCCATATGTCAACTTGATTATGTGGGGGATATATGTGTACGTGAAGTCACAGGTAAACTGTGAGCCAACTATATAAAGTGATGTTTTTGACTGGGGGGTGCACATTTTTATTCCAATAAATGAAAAATTCAAAATTCTTAATACTATTTGAGTTCTGGGTTTTCTCATCTCCATGTATGAATTCACTGTCCTCTACCTTTAGGAGTTCTTTGAGATGTAGTCACAGGGCTCCTTGTTATTATTGATCCCTAACTTAATTCCAGGACAGCAGCTAGAGAAATCCTGGAACCTTTCAAGAATTTTGTCAGTGTCCGGAAATAAAGGCTTGGAAAATAAGGAGGATATAGAAGACTTTGAAATTAAAGACTGCTGTGAACATAGACCATGGTTTAAGATTTAAGTTACAGATTTAACTTGAAAACAGTTCAAAATAAACGGGCACATCCTAGTATCCTCTCTAGTTATAGATTTGCAATTGAGTCACTCAACTGTGGGTTGTTTGTGTTTATGTGTCACTTCTCATGTGACTGTGATGCCTTGAATAAGGATGAGCTGTTTAAGTGTAAAGGTCCCCTTGCTGGCCTTTATGGTATTATAATATTGATTGCTTGACGTGTTATTTTTCAAGCACTTTATAAACTGTTCTCAGTTCTCTCAGGACTGTCCTTGTTTCACAAGTAGGGAAATCAAGGCACTACCACAATGATGAAGTGAGCTACAGAATATGTCTGTGCTGGTTCCCTGTACTGTGCTTGGAACATGGGTCTTTATGTATAGTGTTCCTTTGAGCTGTTTGGCTAATGGGGGTTCAAATGAATGTTTCATAATTTCATAGTGATATTTTGTGCTTGTATATCAGCTTACACTCAAGAATCCCAATGGGCTTTACAGAAGCTGGCCACACCCCCTAGCAGGAGAGTATGGTTGTAAATTGTGTAGGTGGCAGTCGGTTGAAGTAGCATATATCTGGTTTGAAGTTAACCTATATCACTGCATGAGGGTCTAAAAAGAAACTGCTTGTGGTCCTGCTACTTTTCCCAGTGTTTTGGTTTAGGGCAGTGTTGTTCTGTCTCTCTGAGCAGTTATTTTTGCTTAGGCAGATAATTGCTGGCTTTTGCCCTTTCTGTCTTTTTCTGAACACTTCATGCTCCATTTAAGAGCTTGTGAAAACCTGCGCTTCACTTGAAAATCTGTAAGGCTCTCCTTTACTGGTGGGAGCTGGTGACTTAATTGAGAACCTTGTGAGGGGTCTCTTGAAACCTGGCATATCTGAAGATAGTTCTGTCTAGTGGAAATATGGTAGAATTTACTAAAATTTTAAATTGGAATTGTAAATTTAAGTCCACAGTTAGAATACTTTCTCTTGTGAAGGAGGTGAGCTGAGACTGGGAGTGTCCTAATGCAGAGAGTGCTCAGATCCTGGTTCAAGATCAGTTATAGTTAAAAACAGCAACAAGAAAAATACAAATAAAACTTCTCTGGGGGAAGTGTAGAAATTGAACCATCAAGTGGCAAAACCTGCTATAAGAATGCTTTTGAAAAACTTGCCTTTGGCTAAGCCTTGATCCTGGGAAATGGCTTAGAAAAACTTGAGAACATGGTTTAAATAAATTATTCTGTTATTCAAGAATGGTGAGAAAAATACATTTCCTATTACTGTGGAAAAATTATTTCTGAGTAGTTTTGTTAGAGCATGAAAATTTTATTTTTAGGGGATCAAAATAACTTTGTCTTATGCAAAGATGTGGCCTGCTTCTGTAATAATTATAAATGGACATACTTGCTTGTCTTCTTAGGCCCACTTGTGGCTTATTTTCCTTTTTCACATTTCTCTTAAGCTAAGTTGTCCACTTAAATGGACAGTAAGTGGTTCTAAGCCTGTGGAATCCTGATGTAGGCACAGCAGAGTGCTGGAATCACTCTTTATGCTATGTCCCTGCCTTGCTGCAATGTTTAAAGTGAAGAAGATTGCAAGGTGCTCCCCCCTCACACTCCCCCTGAATCTAGATTGGTATGTTATAAGGTGTCTGCCATCTTATTTGTTTTATAAACAGGGAGGCATCTTTCCCACTTCCAAATGTTATGTGAGCTCTTGAATTGATGAAGGCATGGGGGCCAGACCTCTGATTGCTCAGCTTTCACCTTGTCCCCTAGGCATGGTCTTCCCCTCCACCTATATACACATCTTACACTCTTAGGAGTACAGCCTGAAGGCAGTTGGTTTCATTGGCGTGCTAGGTCTGGTGCTCACAGCTAGACTTTTTGTCTGAAATCTATTAATAATAAATACTTTAAGTAGTAGGATAAGCAGCAACACAATAGCAGTTTTCCAGTTGTGGGCACTGGTGTTTTAGTCTGAAAATCTTAAAAGACAAGTGACCCACATATTTTTTAAAGCATAAAATATGCAAAATCTAGATCACACCTTTATGTTTCTACATAACTATTAATGTAAGTCACCTAGGTTTATTTAAGGTAGTTGCAAGTGTTCTGTTGCATAAGCATTTTAAGTGCCACTGAGCTTGTAAAGTTAAGAGTATGCTAACTCTAGCTTATATGACTCACACAGATGTATTTAAAGTATTGTGTAAAAACACTGTATGTAAGTATGAATGCACATTATTTGTACAGGAACACTATGTTGTTATGGCAACCCCATGTGATTCTTTTTAAAAGGTTATACCCTGGTGTGAACTCAGAATTTTCAAAGTGATTATTTCAGTATCTGATCTCTTCTAAAGTAATAGTGATAACTGCTTTAAGCATTAACTTGCACCATCGCATTTAATCCTTCTGACATTTGAACAATGGGATAGTGTCCTTCTGGTTAGAGGTTAACATGTTTAGGTTCACAGAGCTAGTAAATGGCAGAGCAAGGATTTAAACACAGGTATGTCCAGCTCTGGGGTGGATCACTACATCTTACCATCTTTCTTTTCTAGCAAAGAAAAAAGCTTTATTGTGCTGTGTCAACCTACCTCTTGTTGTGGAAGTTTGAAGGTATGAGGTAAAAAATGTTGACATGTGGCTGATAGGTCAGGTAAATTTTTGTCCTTGGAAACAATATGGTCTTACTGGAAAACAAATTTTGATTTAAACTGTAAGCTTCACCTGCGAACCTTTTCTTTTCCCTATTACTCCAATATCTTATTACTTCATGCCTAAGCCAATGGTGGTTTTGTAGACCTTTCAGATTGAGTAGGTTTGGAATGGGTGTAAGCTCTCTCAGTTGATTCTTATGATTGGCTAGGTCTGGTATCCACTCTTCTACTTAATTGACTTCCTCCAGACCTTTCTTATGGGACCTGCTGAACACAACCAGATTAATCCGCTTAAAGTGCCATTAGAATCATACTGCTTCTCTGCTTCAATACCTGCAGCACCTCTTCAGTGCCTACCAGACATGGCAGCAGACTCTAGCTTCCTATCCTTTTCAACCCTGTCGTCCATTATTACTCAGAAGTTTGACATAGCAGCCATTCTAATTCTTTGCAGTAGTTCCTAGAACTTGCTTTCGGGCCTCTGGATTGGTGCCAGAAGTTTTTTTGCAGTAAATGCAGCTTCTCCACCTAACTTAGTGGCCCCAGCTTAGCAGCTATTCCGCCCTCTCTAGTGAGAATGACCTCTCCCTCTTGTGAAGCCTCCTAGCATTTAGTTTGTGACACATCACCTTTTTTACTTCAGCTATTTATGGGATATCATATCTGTAAGCTTTTTCTAGGCAGGGACTCACTCGTTCAGTCTGCATTTATTGAACGCTTACTTTGTGCCAGCCACTTATGTAGGTGTTAGAGTAGGGGGGAAAAACCAAGCAAGATCCTTTTAATGGAGCTTCTTTGTCTTAATAGTGAGGTGGCACCCTTGTCTTGCTGCTTATTTTAGGGGTTCTGTTTAGTCCATCAATTGAGATCAGGAAAATTGATCTGCTGAAAGATGATAATGTAATGATGGTAATATACAGGCATAAATACCTCTTTACCAGCTGTATCTAATTATTTCAGGTCCTATTTTACTAAAGCTCTGAGTTGACCTGTGTAGAGCTTTTAAAATAAATTGAAACTTTTAATCACAATGTGATTATCATTTTGGTGATTGATAATGTGATGGACCAGGCTATTTATTTACCATTAGATTGTTGGTTTGTTATTACTACACCGACATGAAAGAAAACAAAACTTGGTTAAACTGCTAAAAGTATATTTTTAATCATTCTGTTACTTTTCACAACCTTCCTTTTCTAATTTTCCTAGGACTTCTCCCCCTTTGCAGTTCTACTCTTGTAACTAACTGTTTGAAAGAAACTTAAGGTGATTTGAAAATTTAGCATATGGGAATTCTCTGAAGATTTTTTCTGTACTGCCACATTTTGCAGAATTAAAAAGTAGTTGAACATCTCATTGACATAACCCCAATTGTATTAAAGCTATTCGTTAAGGCAGAATGAATTAGGGCCTTCATTGCCAAAAGTGATATAGTATACTCTTCCCAGCCTCTTGGAGTGGAGCAGATTTGCCAAGAAATTGAACTGTCCACCAAGATTTTTCTTACATACTTGAAGGTTTGGGGGCTACCTAGGTTCTATTAATGTGTCACCATAGAGTCACTCATTTAATAGTGTCCAGAATGGTCTTTGAAGTTCTGTATTACATCTGGGACTTGTTCTAGAGCAGTAGTCCCCAACCTCTTTGGCACCAAGGACTGATTTCATGGAATACAATTTTTCCACAGACAGTGTGGGTGGGGTGAGAGAATGGCCTCGGGATAACTCAAGTGCATTACATGTATTGTGCAGTCAGACCTCTCTGCTAATGATAATCTGTATTTGCAGCCGCTCCCCAGCGCTAGCATCACCACCTCAGCCCCATCTCAGATCGTCAGGCGTTAGATTCTCATAAGGAGCATGCAGCCTAGATCCCTGGTCATGCACAGTTTACAGTAGGGTTTCTGCTCCTACGAGAATCTAATGCTACTGCTGATCTGACAAGAGGCAAAGCTTATGTGGTGATGCAAGCAATGGGGAGCAGTTGTAAAAACAGATGAAGCTTCCCTACTTACCTCCTGCTGTGTGGTTCAGTTCCTAACAGGCCACAGACTGGTACTAGCCAAGTCTTGGGGAGAGAGTTGGGGACCTCAGCTCTAGAAGAGCTGTCTTTTTCAAGGAATCTTAACAACTGCTTGATATTCATAGTTTTGGAAGAGAGACCAGTCAGTGTTGAATGCTCCTGATTTTGAACCCAGACTACCCTGCTGTTAAAATTACAAGCAGACCTTATCTATTTCCATAGTCACTACTGTTGCCTTAAATTTTCTAGTTGCCACATTTTTTAGAAAATTTATTTTTAATTGTGGTAAAGTATACATAAACTTTACCATTGTAGTACAGTTCTGTGGCATTAAGTACATTCACATTGTTTTGCAACCATCACCATCATCCATCTTGAGTTTAGGGGGTTTTTTTGTTTTTGTTTTTGAGACAAGGTCTTGCTCTGTCTCCTTGGGTAAAGTACAGTGGCATCATCATATCTCACTGCAACCTCAAACTCCTGGGCTCAAATGATCCTCTTGCCTCAGTCTCTGAGTAGCTGGGACTATGCCACTTTACCTGGCTCATTTTCCTATTTTTCAGTAGAGATAGGGTCTTACTCTTGCTCAGGCTCACCTTGGGAATTTTTTTTGTCTTGCATAACTAAAACTTTGTATCCATTAAACAATTACTCCCCATTTCTCCCTCCCCCCAGCCCATGGAAACTGCCATTCTACTTTCTGTCTCTGTGAATTTGACTACTCTATCATACAGTATTTGTCCTTTTGTGACTGGCTTCATTCATTTAACATGTTTTCAAGGTTCATCCATGTTGAAGTATGTATCAGTGCTTCATTCCTTTTCGTAGCTGAGTCATATCCCATTTATGTGAATATACCACATTTTATTTACCCATTCATCAGTTGATGGAGATTCGAATTGTGTCTACTTTTGGGGTATTGTAGATAATGCTGCTGAGAACATTCATGTACAAGTTTTTATGGTGGCTTATGTTCTTATTTCACAATTGCTTATGTAACAGAAGGAAGTTTATTTGGGAAAAGGAACCTGGAGGTAGTTGAGAGCAGACTAGTCTCCTACCAACCCTTCCCTCCAAAAAAAAAAAAAAGATCATCAGAGCCTCTGCCTTCTCAAGGCACATTCAGAAGAACATGCTTAAAGTATTAGCATGGGGAGATGATAAAGGAGAAATACAGGATGTATCTGTTTTTTGAAAAGCTGTCATATTATTTAAGGATGCCAAGGTTGTTGTTTTCATTTTTCAAGACAATATCATCATGATTTGGATAGAAAAGAGATCCTTCAGATGTGACTATCTTGTGACTGTTGGTATCCACGACGATGGTAAGAGTACTTTAAGGCAAGTGTCCTCAGCTGAGAGTTTTTATTGCAGTTCTCTGGATATGATGGGATCATCTGACTGAGATGTGTACAGATTCTTAATCTCTGTATCACCACTTGAGCGGGTTTGACTGAGCATTTTAACTTTTTAAGGCCATTTAAACCTGGAGTTTCGAAGTTCTGGCATTTTTGCACGCGCGCGCATGTGTGTGTACATATGTATGTACATGTTTGTTTTTAATGAATGTCAGAGATCAGAGTTTCATCTGCATGGGTAATGGGAGGAGCACTGCATCCTAGTTCTGGAATGTGGCCTTGAGACCCAGCCCCCTTATGTACAAGCAATTGCTTCACCTCAGCTGCTAACGTGTAAATGAGAAGAGTTTAGGTTGGGCAGCCCGTGGGTTCTTTCCATGATTCAGAGTGCTGCTTTCTCATAACAGATCGCAGTTAATCTTACGATTTGGAAGAGGAATCTCAGTCTTTTGCACATACTGGACATTTGGTTTTATCATTTTGGAAACAAAATGCTTGTATCCCTACCATTGAGATGATGCCAAAAGGCTGGTGATTGTTACTTAGATTCAATCCAAAGTATCCTTTTTCTCACCAGCTGAACCAGCTAATGCTGGAAAAGGCGCCACATATTTTTCAAAAAAGATTTTATGTCATATGTGTGAAATGGCTGCCACTAACACAAGTGCTCTTTCCAGGAGCATTAATTTAAAAAAATAATATCCAGAATTAGAGTATTGTTGTCTGAATTGACCGTCACCTGTGTATGTCACATCCACAATAATAGTTTATTCAGGGCACCAGGGAGATTGACAACTATTGGAGAATGGCGGATGAGATCACAGAAGGAACGGTGAAAAGAACTGAGCATGGTTAACTGGGAGAGGGAGGAAATGTCTTAAAAATTTGAAAGGCTGTTGTTTGACTAAGTGAATTAGACTTCTATAGATAAGAGTAAACTTGTAAACAGAACTGTTCAATGTGGAATGAGCTGCCTGGGCCTGGTGGGATTGTGTGCTCTCCCTTAATTGAGGTGATCAGGCAGAGAGATAGTCTCTAAGAGGAGAGTTGTTTGTAGAAGGGATTCATACATTGTTTATAGAAAGTGGCAAGAAATATTCCTTTGACTAAACATTTTTGTACAAGATGCTGTATTTAGATAAATATATCATTTTGCCTTGCATAAATTTAGTTCCCCTATGAAAGAAATAGTTATGAAAACTTAATTATAAGAAATTTAATAATTGTGGTTAAAAACTTGAAGAAAATCAGTGTGGTTTTGTATGTGTGTGTGGAGGCAGTTTTGTATTTGATGTTGTATTGAATTACTGGGTACCATTTATTATCAAACTTAGAGAACAGTAAAAGTCCAATGCAGTTAGTAATTAAGAACAGAACAGAAATTGGCTACATTTCCTGCCTGCTGCTTATCTTTATTAAGAGTATTCTAATATGATTATCCTAACATTCATTATTCAAAGTTAGCTTTCAGTACAAGTGTGTCATCAATTTGCAAAGCAGTTTTTCTCTTTCTAATACTTCTGCTTTCTGGAAAAAAAAGCACAACCTTTTTTAGCCTCAGCACTACTGCACATTTTCCAGTAAGCTGAAGGAAAGAGGGGACTAAACTTTATTTTCTTACCTCTGTCTTGCTGCACAGTTTAATCTACTAATCCAGAAGAACATTCTTCTGCCCCGTGGCTAGTCAGAATTGCCTGTTGTGTGGGATTGGGGTTTGGGTAGGAGAGGAAAAGGAGAAAACATTAGAGCTTCCTTTCTGTGAAGACTTGAAGCATCTGGTAGGTCTTTTGCCCAAGCTTATAGGAAAATGGAAGATAAGTTGCTTCTGTTCAGGGCTGTGTGTTTTAGAAAAAAATTGAGTTGGGGTGATTGCTTCCAGATTGGAGGGCTAGCAAGGCTTTATAAGGTTCATTTTTTAACATTTAAATGTTTTTTGTAATTGGTTTAATTTAAATGTAGGACTTAGTGATACACTAAAAAGAAAATATCTGTTCACCACTTCAGAGACAGATTCTAGAATAGTCAGGAAACATAAGGGTTTATTGGTTATAAAGAAAAACAGGGTTTGGGCAGGGCGCAGTGGCTCACGCCTGTAATCCTAGCACTCTGGGAGGCCGAGGCGGGTGGATCACTTGAGGTCAGGAGTTCAAGACCAGCCTGAGCAAGACCAAGACCCCGTCTCTACTAAAAATGGAAAGAAACGATTTGGCCAACTAAAAATATGTACAGAAAAAATTAGCCGGGCATGGTGGCGCATGCCTGTAGTCCCAGCTCCTCGGGAGGCTGAGGCAGTAGGATTGCTTGAGCCCAGGAGTTTGAGGTTGCTGTGAGCGAGGTTGACGCCACAGCACTCTAGCCCAGGCAACAGAGCGAGACTCTGTCTCAAAAAAAGAAAGAAAAACAGGGTTTTACTGTGACCACAGTTTGATTCAATGAGTAATATAGATGGGTGTTAAGTTTGTTGCTGAGGGAAAGATGAGAAGTGAAGAAAATGCATTAATACCAGGAATGGTTTTTCTTCTGCCTAACTAGTTTTTATCTTAACAGGTCCTAAATGTTTTCACAGAGACATCACAAGATCTGTTCTTACAAAAAAAAGTGTTGTCACAGGTAGCATTGAAGTTAACTGATACGTTGATTGTGTTCATGAGAATCCTCTTAAAATGCCTGCCCTTCTTAGAAAATTGCCAGCATAACTTAACATTTTTTAGTTAGATCATTGGCTTAAAGAAATTTCAAAAATCTGTCTCTTAAACTCCAGTGGGGGGCTGTAAGATCTTTACATAAAAATTCTTGCATCAGCATTAATTGGAGTACTTTACTTTAAGTATCAAGTGTCTGAATTTCTTACATATTAATTTGGGTTGAGCTTGCCAAAAATGAAATGTGTCATAGTAGCTTGAATGTCTTCCTAATTTTTATTAACTTAGAAAATACAGCTGCCATTTTTCTTTACTAGTAAAAGCATCATTTCCAGCCTTTGATTCCATTCCCTTGTAAAAGATAATCCCCGAGAGTCTGTTTTTCTTTACAACTTTTTTTTTTTTTTTTTTTTGAGATAGAGCCTTGCTCTTTCAACCCAGGTAGAGTGCAGTGGTGTCCTCATAGCTCACAGCAACCTCAAATTCCTGGGCTCAAGTGATCCTCCTGCTTCAGCCTCCCAAGTAGCTGGGACTACAGACGTGCGCCATCATGCCCGGCTAATTTTTTTTATTTTTAGTAGAGATTGGATCTCTCCTGCTCAGGCTGATCTCAAACTCCTGACCTCAGGGGATCCTCTCACCGTGGCCCCCCAGAGTGCTAGGATTACTGGTGTGAGCCACTGCCCAGCCTCTTTACAACTTTAATGTAGAAATGTTAAAAAGACATCACCACAGTATAAACTTTATGTTCTGACCCTTTAGGTTTACTCCCTATAACTTCATATTCTGATCAGACTAATTTTATTTGAGAAATTTTCAGTAAACTGAATTCTGCTGTAGCCATCAAACCTCATGCTTTGGTTAATTGCCCACTAGGCCCAGATTCTACATTTCAGTAGACTGCTACTTTGGCATAAATTTGCATCACAAGCCTGGTTTGTATACTATTGACTATTTCAAGGAGATACTTAGGAGCAGGGAATTTTTTCTTCTCCTTTTCAACCTGAACACCTCCAATTTGCATTATCTTTTTTGTATTGCACCTAAGATTCCTTTGGAAACAAGGGTTTCACTGCTTTTAAAAGATAAAAGGTTTGAAAACCTTTGGTTTAAATTAAGCAGCTTATGTTTAGGTGTTACCAGGAAGAAGTAACCATCCTTGTGTGGTTCTCAGTGCAGTATTAGAGATGTTTTTTCTTACAGAAATTGCAGATTCGCATTTACTAGTTTAACTGATACATTAGTTGTCATTCTGGTATGTGTTCAGGTTTTGGTTCCCAAATACTAGAAAGTAGCAGAGTTATACCTGCAGTTGATGGCAAAGTAGGACACACTGTCATATTTACTGTAGTATTTTCTGGCATGTTAAATTAACTCTATATGCTTTTATTAGGAATTTGGGAAACATCAAATTAGAATGCATATAAAAGTATGAAGATTTATATACTAGAAAATGACATACTAGATCCTCACTTGGAATAGCCTAAAATGTAACCTGGAAAAGTTAGACATAGAGGCTTTTTCTTTCTCCTGGCTTGATTATCTGTGCCTTCTCAGAGGTTTATGGTTGGGTTATCTTTTGTTTATCTAAAAAAGGTCTATTTGTTTTGGTTTACTTTCATAGAGTAGTAAATGCTTTTCTACTTTTCTTCTACCTCTAAAAATAGGAACTAAATGGTGCCATCCTTGATCTGATAGCTTTGCAGATGGACTACTATAGACAAGCCTCACTGATTCTTGGTGTGCTCAGTCCTGCAAATCTTACCTTCAGCCTGCTAAACTAGTACTCTCATCTGTTGGGTTCTCCATCCGCTTGACCCAGAAGAACCTGAGTACAGCCTGTGACTGGATCCAGGACTTTTGGCATAGTGATTGTTTCATAAATGATTATAATTATGTTTGTCAGTTAGTGACCTCTTTGCTTAAGTAGAGTTTACAGTTATCTATGTTATATCATCCTTCCCCGGTATAGGTTCGGCCTACAAATAGATTATTTTCTCATGAGCCAAGTTCTCTCTGCCTTTGTTTACCCTCTTGGCAGTTGGATTAAAGAAGTGTTTTTGCTTCTGAGGTTGGGAGGGAGAGAGTATCAGATATATATATATTATTTATATGGTTTTAATACCTCTGTAGCCTAAGGCCTAGCTGAGTCTCAGATTTTCATTCCAGCCATCTGACTCTTGCTTTCTAAGAAAGCACATGAGTATGAGTTTGGCCTGAATTAGTAAAAAAAACTAGGCCCTAATCAGTAGATGTGGGTATAATTTGCGAAGATTGATAGGAAGGAGTGTGGCTAATTCAACAATGAATTTAAATCATTCTCAGATATTGAACATTTATGTGTAGTTCATCAGATGGCATGTGCTTACAAAAAAAGCTACTTTCAGTAATAAATAAAATATTTCCAAATGTTAACTCTATTATTAATAGGTCATTGAGCTTTCCCCCAAGTTGTTTTAGAATTTAGAAAGTGTTTGACTCTTTCCATATAGTGTTTTTGTTTTTACATAATGAAACTAAGGGCCAAAGAATTTTTTTTGGAATAACTACATTTTCTTAGAAACTGCTATTCTTCCTAGTAGACCCAGTTCACAAGTATAATAATTATTTTACATAAAATACCCCATCTTCCCTCTTAATGTTTCACTTCCTCTTCTATGTCCCACTGCCCAAGGGGTCTGCGAAGACTTGGTTGCAAGTGACATGAAACAAAGCGTAAGCAGCAGTGATAATGTGTTTGCTCATGCATCTGAAAAGGCAGGGATGTGGGTACTTGTCCTTCAAGTACCTCTGGATTGAAGGCCTTAAACAATATCAGACAATAACAATAGGAGTCTTTATGTCCATCTGCTTTCTCACATGGTGGCAGGTTCTGACTCTCCTTTTTCAGCATCACTGTCAGTCCTGTTTGGGGCACATGTCCACCTGTAGATCAGTATCTACAGAGATGAAATAGCATTGGTCAGCCTGAGTCATGTACACTCAGCTGTAGTGGAGGAGGGACCTCCTAACTGACAGCACATCATTTGTGGTGTGGGGCGTGCAAGGTTTCCAAGAGGAGGTTAAATTAAACCCTACTGACTGAGGGTCTGCTGTGTGTGCGCCAGGCCCATACCAGTAGAAGAAAGGGGGAAGAACTGTCTTATTCATCTCTCTGTTCCTAGCACAGTGGCTGATAAAGTGTAGGCCTTCCTAAAATGATTGATGAACAGATGAACAATGGTATGGTTCCATTAAATTGGATATTTTCCGTTTTTTCTATGCCATGAGCTGAAAGAATTGGCTGAAAGGAGCTCTCCTTGGTATTGAAATAATGATGCTGATATGGTAAAAAGAGCCATCCTGATAATCAAGGAGGCTAAAGAGAAAGGATCAACTACCAAGGGGCAAATCTGGGGAGAAAGTAAGCCCAGCTCTAGAACAATTTTTGACATTGTCTTCCCTAAGAGTAAAGATTGTAAATAATTTATTTTTATCTCTCTTTCCTTTCAAAAGTGAGGAAAGAGCCCTCAATCTTGGGCAGAAGCAATTTCTTACTCATTCTGTTACCATCCCGCAGTCACTTAAGTATGGGCCCCTTGTCCAGATTTTAAGGGCAGGAAAGGAGGCCTGGAGTACTTTTTGTAAAGGTTTTTAAATGAGAACCAAATAGATAACATTAATGAACCTCCCTAACCAGCTATTGATTTGAATTTACATTTCTTAACAGCAAGCTGTAGGCTGAAAGAAAAACAGGGCCCTTGAGTTCTTACCTGTGATAATTCTAGCATTGGCTGGTTTAGTAGATAGAGTTTGATGGAGACTTTCTCTCAAGGAATTGTTTGGCTTGAAAAACACTTTTCTTCTTGAGAAAAGCTCAAGAAGTATATGCAAGAAATGGTAACAGTGGCTGCTTTTGGGCAAGGGAACTGCATGGCTGGAGGATAGGAGTTGGAGGGAGACCTTTGCTTATATTCCTGTACTGTATGTTTGGCTTATCAACTTTTAAAAAATGTTTAATTTAAAGCAAATAAGAATAATCTTTGTAAATGCTTTCGAGTTTGCTAACAGATATGAATGTGTTATTAAAGCTCCAGATAGCCAAAATCTTAGAAATGGTCTCTACAAACAGATACATGGAGGGTACCTCCATCTGGTGAAAGGGACAGATTATGGAACTCTCAGTATTATTAGAAATAAGAAATCTGCTTATGAAGACAATTATGCTCTTAACTCAAAACATTCTACATCTTTCAGTGTAAACATTAAAAAATAGGTTCCTCCTAGTTCCTAAGCATAGAACAAAAAACCATCTTTAGGTACAGGGTTTCCCATTAAGCAGTGTCAGTCAAAATAAGTAAACTTGAGACTGACTTTTATGAATTTTAAGTTTCTTACAACTGAACTCCCTAATGAGCACACTCACTTTTTCAGAACTATGAGTGAATCAGTTGGGTATCTACCAGGCAGTGGGGTGCTTCATTCATCTGGATGCCTTAAAAGGACTGAGTTAGCTGTGAGTAGTCACTTAGGAGAATGGGTTTTCCTTTCCCCCAGCTGCAGTTTGACACCTTTGTGTGTTTTCTATAGACTGATGGCCTCTGTGGTGGCCATATTTCCCAGTCTTTGTGTCTGTGTTTTGCTGAGATTGTTGAGCTGCTCATTCAGGAGTCAGAAAGACCAGTAATGGCCAGTTTCTGGGCATGTCTGTGCTTCTGAAGTGAAGCAAAATTTTCTCAGGAAGTTCCCAAAGAGCTGAATTTTGGCCCACAGAGAGTTTATGAAACAAATAGAGAAATAAGATGTCTCTTGCCAGACTTGGGTATCTGTGGGCATCCGTTTTGATACCTGGTCTCTTTAGAATTAGCCTGTGCCATTCTTCTGTCTTTTCGAAATATTTTTCTAGCAGGTGGTTCTCTAAAAGACCTGGTTTATGAAAATTGTTTTACTAAGCAACTGATAAAGAATTTTCTGATTTTAAGCCACCAGTTCAAAAGATGGTTTTAAAACAATCTTGCCATAAAATGTTCACAAAAAATAATTGACATGGCCTTAAATGCATATTGATTTGTATCAGAAGTGACTTCTAAGTTTGCATTTGGCTTCACAACATGCATATTATTAGCATGGCCCAGAGAAGGCAGGAGACAACATAGTCACCACTTTACAGCTTACAGCAGTTCCATCTTGAATATCATATGGCTGAGGAATGTTTTTCAATGACATGCTTTTCTCTTTTGGCCCCAGTTAAACTTTGATACTTCATGTAGGATCTTTTGAGACTTCTAAGTTCTGGTAACATCCAGATTCAGAATTTCTAGGAGTTGTTTGATTTGGTAGGTTTCACTTTTTCATTTTTCATAGTTGACATTGATTTTGGATTAGAATATTAAGTGAGGCAGTGTGATTTTTATTACATTTAGATTAGTTGATTTGCAGCATATACATGGTACTGGTATTGTAGAGTAACAGCCTTTATTAATTAGAAAACCAGATTTGCATATATTAAATTTTAATTCCTGGTGCTTTGGCTTTTGTTTTTGCCGGTTTTGGTTTCAGAACTCCTTTGTATCTTGCAAAATTGTTTTGAATTTGGATTAAATTGATAAATTTTTAGCATATAGGTAAATGCTTTTGTCGAAACCCTTTATGGTCACATTGAAAGTTGTACAAATTCTCAACTGCCCACGGTTTACTAATTTTATTTTCTTATTAAACACAAAGCTCTGTTTTTAATGAACTTGGGAAAGTTGAACTAAATTTCTGACTTAATGTATCAGATCATTTAAATAATTTTTTATTTCCCTTACATACATACAGACTTTTTATTTTTTAAAAGGATTGCTGGAGGCTAGGAGTCTGAGACCAGCCTAGGTAACATAGCGAGACTCCTTTTCTAAAAAAAGATAAGAAAAATTAGCCAGGCATGGTAGGACATGCCTGTAGTCCCAGCCACTCAGGAGGCTGAGGCAGGAGGATCAGTTGAGCTTGGGAGTTGAAGTTTGCAGTGAGCTGTGATCATGCCACTGTACTTTAGCCTGGGTGACAATGTCAGCCCTGTCTCTATAACTAAAAAAGAAAAAAAGAAAAGATTCCCCTCTGAAGTTTGTAATAGTTAACGATGCTGAGTGCCCGTTTTCCCCCCATCTCAGCATTCATTCCATGTCTATAAGTGAGTGCTTTTATCCATGTGTGTTGCTGCTGGCCTGGAGGTGGAGGCGGGGGTGGGCAAGTCACACAGCCATTAATGTCTTTAGTCTGGGGAGATGTACAGAAACTTTGAAAGGACGTTTCATTAAGAATACCATAGCAGTGGGCCAGGACAGTTCGCATTCAACAAAAATCTCTCTTCCCTGGCACTCAGAATTGTATGTGGTAATGATGCTGAGGTGGTAAGCATTTTTCTATTTTCAGAGGTTCAACATCACAAGGAGAAGAGTGCTCACACTTGATTTGAAAATAACTGGTTGATATTATTTCCCTAATTCTCAACTTTAAGTTCATTGCTGAACTGATTTTTTTAAAGTCTAATCAAAATTGTGCCTGATTGGACTCACAGTCAACTTATAACATAAAATGTCCTGTTAAAAAATAGAAAAGATCAGAGAGCACTTATTTTGCCTGCTTGCTTTTAAGTATTTAAAATATAGTAGATGAGAAGGACTTTGACAATGAAAAGAATAAAATAAAACATACCAAAAAAAGAAATCAAAATATACTAGATTAAAGGATACCTATGCACCTTTTTTGTAAGATGGGGCCAGGGTTTGTGATCCTGTCATCAGTGGAATTAGTAAATATTACAAGTTGTACGTGTTTTGACTTTGACTTAAATTTTTTTTTCCAATAGAAACTATGTTCCAACTTCCTGTCAACAATCTTGGCAGTTTAAGAAAAGCCCGGAAAACTGTGAAAAAAATACTTAGTGACATTGGGTTGGAATACTGTAAAGAACATATAGAAGTAAGTAGCATGTCATTTTTTAATTTTAACGTCACTCAGCTTCTGATCCATTACTTTATGTCAGTGGCCAGGATGGTTAATTCTGAAATGTGATTCTGAATTTTAACCACAACAGTAGCTTCGCCAAAGCGTTCTCAATTAGCATAACTTGTTGCCTTCTCCCTAAAATGGGCTTTTTCATCTTTGCATCCTGAAGCAAAAGCAGCTACTATTGAGGACTTAGGCATGTCAGATATTGTACTGGGTGCTTTAAAATTGTCTGTAAATTTAATCCTTAAAACAACCTTAGGGGAATATGAGAGTTCTTATTTCCAGTTTACAAATGAAGAACAAGTAAAGAAATAGGTCCGACCTCAGAGCCTTCAAGGAAGTAGCAACGTCTGTAGTACTCCAGAGCCTGTTCTCATTCTGATAAGCCTGAATGTTCTGGTTGGCCTTCTAATCATTGAGGCATGGTTGTTTGGGTGCTTGTTGTCTTTTTCCTTAGGATTTGAGCATTTCTTGGCCCTTTTGACCCATCATAGACAATTATCTTCCCCTTATGTAACAGTTTGGACTTTATAAACTATTTTTCAAGCCATTTTATCCTATGAGTTTTACAGCAGTCCTGTGGGATAGCCAGTGCCATGGTCTCCTCCTTTTCCAGATCTCACAGCTCCAGGTCTTTTGGTTAGTTGGTCAAAGCCTCTGGTTGAAAGAAATGTTTAAAGCTGTTTTCCTCACTAACCTTTTTATTCCAGCTGGCTAGGAACCATAGCTACCTTATTCATCCATTTATCCCTAGCACCTAGCATAGTGCTTGGCACATAATAGGTGCTCAGTAAATGTTTGAATGGGATTAAAAGTAAAGAAACAAATTCATTCATGCAACAGGTTTTCTTTTCCTGAATCCCACTAATAATACAGGAGGATATCATGGGGACTGAAGCTTCTCAAAAGTGGGCTTCTCTAGTTATGTTGTCCCCAGGTTGGGATTAGCCCTTTTCCAGCCTCACAAGTTCAGGTAGATCTGCCCAGATGAAACGGTCCATTCACTTAGCACAAAGTGGGGTCATCTTCACAGAAATAACGCAGATATTAAAGTACCTTTTCTATCTTGCATTTGATTTGTTCTTCTCATTATTTATACATACTTGATTTTTCACCCTGAACTGTGAACCTCTTAGGAGTGAGGGGAAATTTACCCTAAGACTTCATATCTTCCTGATCTGTGTAGGGAGTAGGGGGGAGCAGGCTATTACATTTTTACATAAAAGTATAAATTTAGCATCATACTACTTAATTTCTTTGAGTAGCTTTCTTCCTTTTTGGATTCAGAAATCCCGGAGTTTTCTTCCCCATCCAATCTCCTGCTCCTCCCTCCCAAAAATCTTTTTTTTCTTGCACAGAACCAAAATATCACATCTGCAGTGCTATAAGCAAACATTGCTATTTTAGACTTCATTCCATTACTATTAAATATAACTGATGAGTTACAGTACTTTATTGGTATTAGTGTGTGGCTGGATTTTTTTACTTAATTAGAACATCCAGCGGTTTCCTTGGAAACCTAGCTGACCATTAAGAGAATGTTTGGTTGATAGAAAATGTTCAGTGCAGCTTCCGTAAGCCTTTTTATCATTCCTAGTTTAGTTCTTGATGGGGTTGGTTTTCCTGTGCCTCTCCCCAACCCTAGTTAAGAGGTAGGATTTATATGTAAGTTTGGGCTACAGTTGAAAAACCACTATGTTTTTGTAAACTTCTTTCACTGTCTTCTAGGATTTTAAACAGTTTGAACCTAACGACTTTTATTTGAAAAACACTACATGGGAGGATGTAGGACTATGGGACCCTTCACTTACAAAAAACCAGGTAAGTGGCACAGGAGACTTCCCCAAATGGCAGTATCCTTGGCACTTTCCCTTTTCAGCTCTAGGCTTTTCATAGTGATTATGGGCAACAGCTTTAATGTGGGGAATGTCAAAATTGCATACTCCTTATTTTCCTAAGTGATGGGGGAAACTTAGAAGAACTTGCTGTCTTTTTTTGTCATTGGACTAAAACTCCAAGTGTAAGAGGAAAAGGAAATTTTGTTACTTAAAAGTTCTGAAGCCCTTTGTATACCAGCATTCCCCCCAAAACAGCTTTGGCTCATTTCTAAAATGTTCTAACATTCTGTTTATCTAGTTATCTACTATTTTTCTGTGTTGGTATTGCTGTCCTTGTTTTATCTAGAGAGAAAAAAGCCAGACTTTTCCATTTAAGCTTCCTCCTTTCTCTATGTTGATGGCACCAAGCCTTTATAGGCGGCCATGGTAGATGACCCTGTAGGCAGTGACAGAGAGATAAAACTTACTTTTTACAAATTGGCATTAAATACAGGGCCAGGTGTGGTGGCTCACGCCTGTAATCCCTGTGCTTTGGGAGGCCAAGGCAGGAGGATCACTTGAGGCCAGGAGGGAGGATCACTTGAGGCCAGGAGTTCGAGAGCAACCTGGGTAAGATAGTGAGACCTCATCTCTACAAAAAACTTAAAAAGAATTAGCCGAGTGTGGTGGCATGTACCTGTAGTCCCGACTCCTTGGGAGGCTGAGGTAGGAGAAAATTGCTTGAGCCCAGGAGTTTGAGGCTGCAGTGGAACTGTGATGGTGCCAGTACACTCCAGCCTGGGCAACAGAGCAAGACGCTGTCTAAATATATAGAGACAGTCATTGGTGCCAACAAGTATCAATAGATGAAGATGCCTTATAGATAGAGGGAGCTGTAGGTGTTTCTTTTTCCACAGGGAGAAGTGATTGTTAATTCAGTTTTTGACCATTGCCTATTTCAGTAGTGATGGTAATTCTGCATTAGTGATCTGTTCATCTATTGGCACATATTTGTCAGGAAATTAGTATTAATACTTTTAAACTCCACTTCAGAAATTTGAGGGGCTTCTTTCTTAACTAATACCTGGGGAAAAGGTATTAAACAGCAGTCTTAGAATGTGAAAGGTTTCCAGTGGGACACATCATTTATTTAATTCAGTTTTATGAATCTGAAAGCCTCACAGTCTAATACTAAAAAAGAGTTGAACTTTGAGGAAAAGCAGAGTATTTCATTTTGGTTCAAAGTAGGTTTCTAGGGAGAAAAGATAACCTCTTGCCAAGCATATGTTCACTTGTCTCATCAAAGGACCAATGTACATGTGTTAACAATCATAGTTGTGAAAATTACTCTTTGGTATCGGTATATCCTACAATGTATTACTGGCTTTTAAATACTGTGCACTCCTCACAGTGTGTAGGACATTTTTATTTAACTTGTTAATTTGAATTAAAGCAGCTGTCACTTCATTAGCTCTTTTGAAGCTGTTCTTGGATGACAAGGAACAAGCAAGGCTTGTAGAAGAAAGCCAACTTTTCACATCAGTAGTTTTTTGATCAGCAGTGAAATCTAGATATACGCTGTACTTTGATCAGAGAAAAAAATCAATATTTGCCTTTTTCTATGAAAATTTATCATGATGGGGGAAATATAAAAGGTGTGTATCTCTTGCTCTTAAAATTGTCAAATTACACTAAAACACTCTGGGCCCTAAATTTTCCTATAGTCATGGATCACACAATGACATTTTGGTCAATGACCACATATGTGACAGTGATCCAATAAAATTATTATGGAGCTGAAAAATTCCTATTGCCTGGTGACATCATAGCATAACATATTACCCGCATGTTTGTAGTGATGCTTGTCAAAACCTGTGCTGCTGGTCATACAAAAGTATAGTACATACAGTTGTGTACAGTACATACTAGAGTCACGAATCACCCAACGATGGAGATACAGTCTGGGAAAAGCATTGTTAAGTGAATTTGTCATTGTGTGAACATCACAAGAGCGTGCTTAAACAATCCTAAATGGTATAGCCTACTGCACACCTAGGCTATATGGTATAGCGGCTATACTGTAGCCTGTCACTCCTAGGCTACAAACCTGAGCATCATGTTATTTTACTGAATACTGTAGGCAGTGGTAACACAGTGGTATTTCTGTCTCTGAACATAGAAAAGTTAACAGTAAGAGTACAGCATAAAAAATGATACACCTGTATAGAACACTTACCATAAATGGATCTTGCAGGACTGGAAGTTGCTCTGAGTGAGTGAATGTGAAAGCCTAGGACATTCCTGTACACTGCTACAGCCTCTAAACACTGTACACTTAGGCTAGACTAAATTTATAACATATTTTTCTTTTTTCAGTAATAAATCTTAACTTACTGTAACTTTATAAACTTTAATTTTTAACTTTTTGACTCTTTCATAGTAATACTTAGCTTAAAACAGAAACACATTGTACAGCTATACAAAAATATTTTCTATCTTTATGTACTTGGTCTATAGGTTTTTTTTCTATTTTTAATTTTTTTTTTAAACTTTTTCGTTCAAAATCAAGACGCGCGTGCGCGCGCACACACACACACACATATACATACACACACATATACATACATTAGCCTAGGCCTACACAGGGTCAGGATAGTCAATACCACTATCTTCCACCTTCACATCTTATCCCACTAGAAGGTCTTCAGGGCAGTAACAAGCATGAAGCCATAATCTCCTATGATAATTACAGTTAGCTTTTTTTTTAATAAGTAGGAAAAGTATACGCTGAACTAATGATAAAAAGTATACTATACTTGGGATTGGTTCTAGAACCTGTGCATATGCCAAAATCCTTGCATACTCAAGTCAGTCAGCCCTGCAGAGCCTGTGTATACGAAAAGTTGGCCCTCCATAGAGGAGGGTTTCTTTCGCATTCCAAGAATAGTGTAATTTTGATGCTTATTTGGAAAATGATCCTCATTTTGGAGAAAAATCCATGTATAAGTGGACCCACACAGTTCAAACCAAGGTTCTTCAAGGGTCAACTGTATAGTAAATACTAGTTGGTAAGAATTTTTCAGCTCTATTATCTTATGGCACCGTTGTTGTATATGCAGTTCCTTCTTGACCAAAACATTATCTGGTGCATGACTACTTAATAATGATAATAAAAGACTATATTATCAGTTTATGTATTTGCTATACTATACTTTTTATCATTAGGGTTTACTACTTCTCTAAAAAAAACTTTACTGTAAAATAACTTGCCGTGTCATGTTGGCAGCAGCCTCACACACCTCATACTGTTTTATTCATCATGGTCTCTACTCATACATAGTCCACAGCTAACGTTGCCAGAAAGAGGCCACATCAAGTGATTGACCTGGAAACAAAATTAAAAATGATTAAGGACTACGAAGGTGGAAAAATCAGTGATGGTTGTTATTCACCAGGCAGACATGTCCCATTCCACTATAACTACAATCTTGAAGAACAAGAGCCCTTTAAAGGATCTGTTTCATTGAAGGCAATTAGACTAACAAAAATTCCAGAAGGGCTTATATCAGACATGGAGAAACTTCTAATGACCTGGATCGAAGGCAGCTGAAGAATTTTTGCAACCTCTGGATAAGCTGATTGTGGAGGAAACTTAACTTGCCAGAGCAAATTTTCAATATCGAAGAAACCTTCCTATTCTGGAAACAGGTGCCTAAAAAGACTTTCATCCATAAGAAGGCCAAATCAGTGCCGAGTTTCAAAGATTTTTGAGGACAGGATAACATTCTTGCTTGGGGACAATGTTGCAGGCTACAGATTAAAACCCTTTGTGGGCCGGGCGCGGTGGCTCACGCCTGTAATCCTAGCATTCTGGGAGGCCGAGGCGGGTGGATCACTCGAGGTCAGGAGTTCGAGACCAGCCTGAGCAAGAGCGAGACCCTGTCTCTACTAAAAATAAAGGAATTATCTGGCCAACTAAAAATATATATAGAAAAAATTAGCCGAGCATGGTGGCACATGCCTGTAGTCCCAGCTACTCGGGAGGCTGAGGTAGTAGGATCGCTTAAGCCCAGGAGTTTGAGGTTGCTGTGAGCTAGGCTGACGCCACGGCACTCACTCTAGCCCGGGCAACAGAGCAAGACTCTGTCTCAAAATAAATAAATAAATAAAACCCTTTGTGATCTGGCACAATGAGAACCCCAGGGCTTTCGAGTGTGTCAGTAAGCATGCACTGTCCGTATGCTGCACGAGCAGTGAGAAGTCATGGATGACCCAGCCACTCTTCCAAGATGCCTTCCTGAATTGCTATGCCAGCAAAATGCAGAAGTACTGTTTGGAGAATAACATACCTTTCAGAGTGTTCCTGCACATCCTCCTTTTATTAGTGATCTTCATCCCAATATCAAAGTAGTGTTTCTCCCTCCGGGCACCACCTCTTTGAGCCAGCCATTGGTCAAGGAGTTACAGCATCTTTTAAGGCCTATTACTTATCTCCAAGCTGTTGCTACAACTTAGGAAGACACTGAGAAGGCACTGATGAATCCTGGAAGGATTTCCAGCATCCATGACTACATCAAGAACTCTACTTGGGCTTGGGGTGATGGCTGACATCTGGAAGAAGACACTAAGGAGGTTTCCCATGAGTTCAAAGGATTTGCCAAGGGTAAGGAGATTGCAAAAATGAACAAGGCTGTAGTTGAGATGGCACACAACTTAAACCTGGGTGTGGATGAGGATGGCATTGAGGATCTTCTAGAGGTGGAGGTGGTTCCTGAGGAATTGACTAATGAGGAGTTGTTGGAAGTGGAACAGGAATGTATACCTGAAGAAGTGGCGAGAGAAAAGGAAACTTCAGGAAAAGAACCACCCTCAAGAAAATTCACAGTGAAGGGTTTGGCAGAAGCTTTTGCAGACCTCAGCAAACTCTTTAAAAAGTTTGAAAACATGGACTGTAACACCAAAAGGTAGAGAATAATGTTCATGGTGCATTATCTCCTTATAAACAAATCTATGATTTAAAAACAAAAAACAAACAAACAAAAAAATCCCGGCAAACCGCCATGGATGTATCTCTGGGAAACGTGACACCTTCTCAAGGAGAGCACCAGGTCCTGCAGGAGGTATTCCAGAAGAAGGCCTCATTGTCATAGGAGGGGGTGGCTTCATGCATGTTATTTCCCCTAAAGACCTTCTGATGGAATAAGATGTGAAGGTGGAAGACTGTGATATTGATGATCCTGCCCCTGTGTAGGCCTAGGCTCATGTGTGTGTTTGTGTCTTAATTTTTCACAAAAAAAGTTTAAAAATAGGAAAAAACTTACAGAACATATTGTATATAAAGATAAAAAAATATTTTTGTACGGTTGTACAATGTGTGTGTTTTAAGCTAAGTGTTTTTGTGAGTTAAAAATCGAAATGCTTATAAAGTTGTAGTAAGCTAATTATTGAAGGAAAATATTTTATAAATCTAGGGTAGCCTAAATGTACAGTGTTTAGAAGCTATAGTAGTGTACAGTAATGTCCTCGGCTTTCGCATTTACTCACTACACACACAGACCCACCCAGAGCAACTTCCAGTGCTGCAAGCTCCATTCATGGTAAGTGCCCTGCACAGGTGTACCATTTTTTTTAATCTTTCATACCATATTTTTACTGTAACTTCTCTGTGTTTAGCTGTGTTTAGAGACAAATACCATTGTGCTGCCGTCGTCTACAGTACAGTAACATGCTGTTCAGATTTGTGGCCTAGGAGTGATATGCCGTACAGCCTGGGTATCTAGTGGACTGTACCATATAGGTTTGTGTAAGCATGCTTTGTAATGTTCACACAATGACAGACTCATTTAAAAATGCTTTTCTCAGAACATACCCCGTTGTTAAGGGGCACATGACTGCACATGGTAAATCTGAAGCCTTTGGTAGCTTCCTGATTTGTGAAGCTACCAAATGACTTTGTGTAGATTATTCTTATTTGTAGCTTGTAAAATGTTTGTCTTCAAGCCTTTTGGTTTGGCTAAAACCAATCAACAAATGTGACTGCTCTTTTCTAAACGTTGAGGAAGAATTTAGCATTGAGTTTTTAATTTACACTGTGGGACATAAATAAAAATAATTGCTTTAAGACAGGTTTTTCATTTGAGTTTCTATATTTTATAAAGTTATTCTACAGAAGAAAAAGACATACTGAAATCCACTCACTACAGAGTTTGTGTTCTAAAAATAACATTCTGGGGGGAAAAACGTAGAACCTGTTACTGCCTATCTGAAGTGGCATTCTGATTCTAGTTTTTGTGTTTTCTTTAGGACTATCGGACAAAACCTTTTTGCTGCAGTGCTTGTCCGTTTTCCTCAAAATTTTTTTCTGCCTACAAAAGTCATTTCCGGAATGTCCATAGTGAAGACTTTGAAAATAGGATTCTCCTTAATTGCCCCTACTGTACCTTCAATGCAGACAAAAAGACTTTGGAAACACACATTAAAATATTTCATGCTCCAAACGCCAGCGCACCAAGTAGCAGCCTCAGCACTTTCAAAGATAAAAACAAAAATGATGGCCTTAAACCTAAGCAGGCTGACAGTGTAGAGCAAGCTGTTTATTACTGTAAGAAGTGCACTTACCGAGATCCTCTGTATGAAATAGTTAGGAAGCACATTTACAGGGAACATTTTCAGCATGTGGCAGCACCTTACATAGCAAAGGCAGGAGAAAAATCACTCAATGGGGCAGTCCCCTTAGGCTCAAATGCCCGGGAAGAGAGTAGTATTCACTGCAAGCGATGCCTTTTCATGCCAAAGTCCTATGAAGCTTTG
Organism: Lemur catta; assembly: GCF_020740605.2. Taxonomy (NCBI): domain Eukaryota; kingdom Metazoa; phylum Chordata; class Mammalia; order Primates; family Lemuridae; genus Lemur; species Lemur catta. The sequence goes on along the minus strand of NC_059144.1, from coordinate 41,999,217 downwards.
GTACAGCATGTCATCGAAGACCACGAACGCATAGGCTATCAGGTCACTGCCATGATCGGGCACACAAATGTGGTGGTTCCCCGATCCAAACCTTTGATGCTAATTGCTCCCAAACCTCAAGAGAAGAAGGGTATGGGACTCCCACCAAGAATTAGTTCCCTTGCTTCTGGAAACGTCCGGTCTTTACCATCACAGCAGATGGTGAATCGACTCTCAATACCAAAGCCTAACTTAAATTCTACAGGAGTCAACATGATGTCCAATGTTCACCTGCAGCAGAACAACTATGGGGTCAAATCTGTAGGCCAGGGTTATGGTGTTGGTCAGTCGATGAGACTGAGTCTGGGTGGCAATGCACCAGTTTCCATCCCTCAACAATCTCAGTCTGTGAAGCAGTTACTTCCAAGTGGAAATGGAAGATCTTACGGGCTTGGGTCAGAGCAGAGGTCCCAGGCACCAGCAAGATACTCCCTGCAGTCTGCTAATGCTTCCTCTCTCTCATCAGGCCAGTTAAAATCTCCTTCCCTCTCCCAGTCACAGGCATCCAGAGTGTTAGGGCAGTCCAGTTCTAAACCTCCTGCAGCTGCCACAGGCCCACCCCCTGCCAATACTTCCTCAACTCAAAAGTGGAAAATATGTACAATCTGTAATGAGCTTTTTCCTGAAAATGTCTATAGTGTGCACTTCGAAAAAGAACATAAAGCTGAGAAAGTCCCAGCAGTAGCCAACTACATTATGAAGATACACAATTTCACTAGCAAATGCCTTTACTGTAATCGCTATTTGCCCACAGATACGCTGCTCAACCATATGTTAATTCATGGTCTGTCTTGTCCATATTGCCGTTCAACTTTCAACGATGTGGAAAAGATGGCTGCACACATGCGGATGGTTCACATTGATGAAGAGATGGGACCTAAAACGGATTCCACTTTGAGTTTTGATTTGACATTGCAGCAGGGTAGTCACACTAACATCCATCTCCTGGTGACCACATACAACCTGAGGGATGCCCCAGCTGAATCTGTTGCTTACCATGCCCAAAATAATCCTCCAGTTCCTCCAAAGCCACAGCCAAAAGTTCAGGAAAAGGCAGATATCCCTGTTAAAAGTTCACCTCAGGCTGCAGTACCCTATAAAAAGGATGTTGGGAAAACCCTTTGCCCCCTTTGCTTTTCAATCCTAAAAGGACCCATATCTGATGCACTTGCACATCACTTACGAGAGAGACACCAAGTTATTCAGACGGTTCATCCAGTTGAGAAAAAGCTCACCTACAAATGCATCCATTGCCTTGGTGTGTACACCAGCAACATGACCGCCTCGACTATCACTCTGCATCTAGTTCACTGCAGGGGTGTTGGAAAGACCCAAAACGGCCAGGATAAGACAAATGCACCCTCTCGGCTTAATCAGTCTCCAGGCCTGGCACCTGTGAAGCGCACTTATGAGCAAATGGAATTTCCCTTACTGAAAAAGCGAAAGTTAGATGATGATAGTGATTCACCCAGCTTCTTTGAAGAGAAGCCTGAAGAACCTGTTGTTTTAGCTTTAGACCCCAAGGGTCATGAAGATGATTCCTATGAGGCCAGGAAAAGCTTTCTAACAAAGTATTTCAACAAACAGCCCTATCCCACCAGGAGAGAAATTGAAAAGTTAGCGGCCAGTTTATGGTTGTGGAAGAGTGACATTGCTTCCCATTTTAGTAACAAAAGGAAGAAGTGTGTCCGTGATTGTGAAAAGTACAAACCTGGTGTGTTGCTGGGCTTTAATATGAAAGAATTAAATAAAGTCAAGCATGAGATGGATTTTGATGCTGAGTGGCTATTTGAAAATCATGATGAGAAGAATTCCAGAGTTAATGCTAGTAAGACTGCTGACAAAAAGCTCAACCTTGGGAAGGAAGATGATAGTTCTTCAGACAGTTTTGAAAATTTGGAAGAAGAATCCAATGGAAGTGGTAGCCCTTTTGACCCTGTTTTTGAAGTTGAGCCTAAAATCCCTAATGACCCAGAGGAACACGTCCCAAAGGTAATTCCTGAGGATGCTTTAGAATCTGAGGAAAAGCTAGACCAAAAAGAGGAGGATGGTTCAAAGTATGAAACTGTTCATTTGACTGAGGAACCAACCAAACTAATGCATGATGCTTCTGACAGTGAGGTTGAGCAAGACGATGTTGTTGAGTGGAAAGATGGTGCTTCTCCATCTGAGAGTGGACCTGGTTCCCAACAAGCATCGGACTTTGAGGACAATACATGTGAAATGAAACCAGGAACCTGGTCTGACGAGTCTTCTCAGAGTGAAGATACAAGGAGCAGTAAGCCAGCTGCCAAAAAAAAGGCTACCATGCAAAGTGACAGAGAGCAGTTGAAATGGAAGAATAGTTCCTATGGAAAAGTTGAAGGGTTTTGGTCCAAGGACCAGTCACAGTGGAAGAATGCATCTGAGAATGATGAGCGCTTATCTAACCCCCAGATTGAGTGGCAGAATAGCACAATTGACAGTGAGGACGGAGAGCAGTTTGACAACATGACTGATGGTGTAGCTGAGCCGATGCATGGCAGCTTAGCCGGAGTTAAACTGAGCAGCCAACAGGCATAAGTGCTGGGGTCCCTGGCATTAGAGACGTGCTACAGCCTGGCACTCTGTTCTGTATTCACTATGACTGCAAAGCTGTCTTCTAGCTGGTACTGCCTTGTGAGTACTCGTCAGCAGGCTGTGGGACATGTGGCTGCTGCGGTTCCAGTGGTTATTTCTAAGTCTATGACACATGATTGGCTGATCTTGCTTCAGAACCTTCTCTGACAGACATAGTAACTAAATGTGAAAAACCAATAAGCTGGTGGCTTATGAATGCACACGAGGAAAAGCAGAGGTTTATTTTATCTGCCTTTTCAACATTTCTTTCCCTCTGTAAAATGTTTGGTTGGATGTCCTTGAGAAGTGTTACACTGATTCAGATGGTAGTATAGGGCCAACGTACAAGCTACCAGTCTAATGTGTATAGTAGACTTTGGGAATATCGATTTTTTTCCATGTATTCATTCTGAATAGTTGAAATGTATATTTGTACAGTCTTTTAGACCTATTCAAGTGATGCTTATGATATTGTTATTGTGTGCCCATCATAGATTTTTTTTTAGTGTTGCCCTTGCTGTGTAATAAACGCTGTATCTAGTTTACCTAGCAAAAGCTTGAATCTGCGCTAGTAAAGACTTTTGGACAGACTTAGTTTTTGCACATAACCTTGTACAATCTTGCAACAGAGGCCAGCCACATAAAATATATATCTGGACTCTCTTGTATTATAGACTTTTTCTTGTTCTGAAAATCCTTGACATTTCAGCTGTCAAAAACTGGTATTTCAGATCTGTTTTCTGAAATCTTTTAAGCTAAAATCACATGCAAGAACTGACTTTGCAGCTACTAATTTTGACACCTTTTAGATCTGTATAAAAGTGTGTTGTGTTAAAGCAGCAAACCAATGAGTGCTGCCTTTTGGATATTTAGTTTTATCTTTAGTTAAACACCACCCTGGTGTATTCATTTATACCATCTAATATATGACACACTGTTGTAGTATGTATAATTTTGTGATCTTTATTTCCCTTTGTATTCATTTTAAGCATCTAAATAAATTGCTGTATTGTGCTTAATGTAAATATTTGCTTTATTACCCATGGCAGTCCTGTGTCCATTATATCTTGTGCCATTTAATGCCGTAACTCTCTTTTACCAGAGATGGAAGCCACGGTCATGGAGGAAACTTGTGGAAAACCAAGATCTGCCATTTGCATATAAAGAATGCTTTCTCTCGTGGCACTTGTTACAAAATCATTCAGTTTTGTGGTTTTTTTTTCCTTTTAACTGCAAAAATAAAACATCCTTGGGATTTTTCAGTTCCCCTTTTGTTAAGGAGCACAGCCTGCATATATATGTAAATGTCTCAATGATAAAAGGATGTAAACATAAATTGGCATTAATTTGCAAGCAGAATCTTAATGCCCTGGTGTTTTTTCTTCTAAATGAAGTAAATGTAGTTTTCACTATAATAGGAACAATTGTAGTAAAGAGGCAACTACTTTGCCTCTGTTATAACTCCTTTGACCATCTTGCTATTACGGGAAACGCATTTGGAAGGCTGTCAAGATAGAAGGAGTTGGTATTTTACTGTTGCATAGATTCCCAAGAGCAAATCGTACTAAAAAGCAGAAAGTTACAGGAGGCAGAATTAGGCCAACATTTCCAGGAGTTACAGCAGTGATGGGCTACTCCAGTCCGTGCAGAGGTTGGTCACCTCTCAGGACATTGGCCTAACTGAAGAACTCCGAAGTGGCTGATTTCCATAACTCCAAAAAAGACTCTTGTTAATGCTGTTGTTAACAGAGAAGAGATTTGATCTACCTCTCCCTAAAATGCTACGCTTTTTTAAAATCTTTAGGGTGTTTGAGGGTGGCATGGAGCTATTTTAAATCTGTTGTATAGGTAGATTATAAATTCTACATGCACCAGCCAAAATTTAGGACAGGATATCCCCAAATTAAGATGCTACAGATTACCAGATCAGACGTACCAGCTGAATTTAAGCCATCGCACATTTGTTTGGAAATTGCTCTTCCTAATTAACAGGAATAACAGAGCCTGAGTTTCTGAGTTCACGTGGAGGACTGAGATTTGTACAAAATAGCAAGAGGTTTGGGGTCCTGGTTGGGCGCTGGAGTGGAGACGGATAAGTATGCTTCCTCACTAAGGTGGGAGAGTGCCTTTTTGGCATTTAGAAGAAAGGGTATAGTTCCTAAAAGAATTGGAAATAATAAAAGATTCCGAACTGGAAATGTTGCAGATTCCCTAAAAGTGTCTCAATAAAAGCCATTTTAAAAGAATGTTGTTGCTACTGTTTGTTTTTGGAACAATCCAGAGATCATTTAAATTTAAGTCTGTGGCAATCTGCCACCTCCTAATTAGAGAATGCCTATAACTTCAGGATGAACATTCTGTAGATTCTCATTTTAACAAGGGAAATCCTATTGACTTAATGTAGAGAAATATTCTTTTTTGCTCCTCAGATTTTCTTGTGACAATGAGTTCCAGAGTCAGGCTGGCCAGGGCTGTGGTCTCTCATTTCAGCACATAGGAGCACTTTCACAGGCCAATTTTGGTTCCTTGTCATTGAGCAGTACAGGGGAAACTCTGTCAAACAGCTTTGTCCCCTCTTTAAGATCCAAGCAGAAAAGGATCTGCCCCTCTTACTGCCCTGTAGCTGTGTGTCTGTCTGATCCAGATGCCTGCCCGTGTGTAAAGATGCCCATTTCAGAAGTGAGCGCCTTTGAAGGCTGCATCTGTTAAAGACGGGGAGCTCCCCTTCTGAAACACTTCACCAGCAGTGATTAAGCCTGCTTCTCACCCGTGAGCACAGCCATGCAGAGGAGTGGTTCCTCTACCTCAGCTTCAGAATATCAGCACTGAACCCTCGACGTGGGGCCCAAAAATCATTTCTAGGTGATCCTATGCCCCTAAAGTTCGAGAGCTACTTAGCTGCCGTGACGGAAAATCTCGTAACAAAATTAAGTAGGACATAATAAATGTACAGATTTTGCAGAGCCTTATGTCAGGCGATGGTTTTTTTCTGCCCATTGTGAACCCGTCTACCTCCCTGCTGCCTGCAGACTCGCCACCAGTTGCAGGCATGTTTCCACCAAGGTGTCATGCAGGAACATCTCAAACTTAGAAACTTCCAGAAGACTAGAAATAAAAGGCTGCTTCCACCATTCTGAAACGGCATTGCAACGTAACCAGTTATCAGGAGATAGTCTAGGCAAAGGCTGAGACAAACTCTTGACAGTCAGGTTTGAAAATAAGGCATTTCTCCCAACAACTGCTGGAAGGTGGGCTTGAAATTAGATCCAAACTTGCACCAAAGGAAGGAAGGTCACCAAAGGTCATTCTTTGTGTCCTCCTACTTCCTACACGCTTGCCCCACTTTAAATAATGACTTGGAACATTCAATATAACATGCACTGGAGCTGAGCTGCAACTTAGGTGGGATTGTGTTTGAAAGGTGAAAGTTGCATATGTATGAGTCAAAATCACCCCCTGAAAATCCTTAAGTCATGATTTCACAGTGCTCCAGTCAAGGTTGCGGGGCTGGGGGACACGGGAAGAAAGGGCCCTAATGATTTCCGGGACAGACGCTCTGGAATACAGGGCAGAATCTTCCACACTATTTAACGAGTTTGGTTGCAACTCATGAGTGTTTTTCAGAATACAATGTATGTGCAACCCCCACCCCCACCCAGGACACCATCTGGCCTTAAGGTGTAAGACCATTTAAACCTAAACTGCTTTTTGCAATAAAAATCCTTATTTTTACTATTATGTACCTTTCTTAATGTTATTACTATGAAGGAAGCACAATGGATACCCTAATAAGCACATTGGGTAGCTTTTGGGAGCTGAAGCAGCAGCTGAAAGTAGAAAGCCTTTTCCAATGTGCTTGACACGGGCGCTGTACTGGCTGCCGTCGAGACTGCAGCGGAATGTGACAGCTGTGTGTGTGCAGTAGCCATCTGCTAGAGTCTAGGAATCAAAAGTAAAGATCCTGCCTTGGAGACGGCGGAGGAGGAGACAGTGGCGTGACTTGCTCGTTGCCGCTCCCTCAGCCAGCAAATCTCCCCCACCCCCAGAAGCTCGAATGACCCTCTCCTCCAAGGAGGGGCCTCCAGGCTAAGGGCTCAATGACACCTTTCTAGGAGGTCATCATTGTTCCTAAAAATGCCCAAAGCTCAGGGCACATCATGAACACACAGCTACTCAACAAGTATCTTCAGGGCATCACTCGCGTAGTTCCTGGGACTAGTTGTAGGGCACTAGAATCTTAAAATATTTGAGTCCTCAAAACAGTCCTGCCCAGTCCTTCCTTTCCCTGCCCCACCCCACGAAATCCTGTAAAGGGAGCATTAGCTCCAGGTTTCAGGTGCTGACGTGAATTCAGGCTCGGAGAATCTAACTTGTCCCAAGATTTAGCTGGCGAAGGGGAAGATGCTGACAAGGACCTGAGTCCACAGCCACTGGTCTTTCCAACCACACCGTGCAGCCTTGGCGTTGAGTAAAGACCAGCCTCATCAGAAAGGCTTCTGCTCTGAACGAAAAGGTGTGAGCCCGTGTCTAAACCAACACATTGCACTTTCCCTGGCTCAGCGTTTCCCAGACTACACCCATTCACACTGCCACCATCCTTTCTGCCACATCTGCCTAACACCTGCTTTATGTTCGCAGTATGTTTCAACTGCCTCTTTTAAATAAAGGAAAACTATATCACTATCAAAAAGGAACGCCAGCATCATTTGCCATTAATGAAGATGACCATGAAAGAAAATACAAAACAATTAAGTTTTTGCTACCTATTGTGTGCTAAGGGCTATAAGGCTGAGGCTTTTCTCTGTTAAAAAGGAAAACCAAAGTGAGGTCAAGGATACACTAGCACCAAAATTGGACTCATCCTTGGCCTAGGAAGGTTGAAAGAAGCAGATGAGCCTTACCTTGGTGTGACTCCTGTTACCTCTTGCTTGCCAGGTGGCCCTGAACTAGGAGTGGCGGCTGGGCTCCAACCCCGGCGTGGCCTGGCCCTGGGTGCCTCTCGGGAAGTCTTTGCTTCCTTTAGCAGTGATTACCCGGCTTGCTTTACCCAACCTCAGGCCCCTTTTATATTATTTAGGACTCCAGCTGGCAGGTAACGGGACATCCAGCTCAGACTGGGCTTGATAAAGGGGACTGGGGCAGCTGGCTGTGCCTGGGGAAGGCAAGCTGCTCGGTGACGTTGGCAAGGACTCAGGTTCTCTGTCTCTCCATCCCGCCACCCACAGAGACACCTTCATCCTAGCCAGGCACCCTGGTATTTGTAGGATGCCCCCCAATTACCTACCCTGGGAGAAGGTTTCCCCTCCTCCAGTGTTGAGCAAGAATCTTGAACTCTGAGCCACTTGGACCATCGGATAGCTGATGGGCTTAGTCCAAAGCTATTGGGTAAGTCACTGAGAGCTAGCATCAGCCCGATGGGCTTAGACCAGACAGGACCCATCTCTGGGGCTGAGGTGGAGTCAGTTCAACCCAACCCAGAACACAGCTCAAACCCAATTCCATGCTCCACTCAGGCGCAAGAAGGACGTTGAGGACGCTACACTCTTCAAATGAAATTTTGTGCCGTATGCGAACCAGACAGAATGTGCAGTTACTCCAGCTGAAAAGAGGTAGCAAATCCTTACGACTCTGCCTGGTGTTCTTCGAAAGCTGTGATTGCTGGCCCTAGCTGTATATTCAAATCACCTAGGCAGCTTTAAAAACGAGTGAGGCTGAGGTCTCTCCTCCGGAGATTCTGATGTAATTGGTCTGGGTTGTGGCCCAGCAGAGTCCAAGACTGAGAAGCACTGTTTTATAGAGATGCACAGTGAACACAGGCCACCAGCGTGAGCCGACCCCTGAATAGCACATCGTAGTGTGTCTGCTCCAGGCTGTGTCCTGCATGACACCACTTATTCTAATCCCCCGTTCAACAAACGCCTGCCCACAGCCTGAGAGAACCACTTGTCTCTATACTCAGAGATGCAACCTGTTTGCCATAAACAACTTCACGTGTGTAAACGAACGTCCTGATGTCTCCTTGATTCACAAGGGGCAACGAGGAGACCATGGCCCTAAACCGATAACCGTTTAATCCTCCCTCTCTGGGTGGAGTCACCATTGCAGCATCAGTAGACCCTTGGGGATGCCAACCAAAGAAAAGCACAAACCTTGTTCTTCAGGGGCTGCTCCTCCTGCTCATCCGCCTGGGGCCTGGCTCCCCCAGAGGAGCAGGACTGATGAACGTCTACACGTCCGTCCGTGTGGGAGTGTCTCCCTAGAAGGCCCAACGAGGAAGGCCTCCCGGTTGAAGAGGCCAACCTTGGGCATTCAGGCTGGCTTGGTTCTTCAGGGGAATGGTATGTTCACCCTGACCAAGCACACGTGTCCCCTGCAGTCCTTCACTTAACTCCTTCCTCAAACCCAGCACCCTAGGCAGCCGCCAAAGCACACTCGGCCGGAGTCCCGGCAATGCTGCCCAGGCAAGCCCCACCCACTGCCTTCCCCTCTCCCCGGCCCAGCTGCTTCCAGACCTGAAATGCATCAAGCTGACGATTACCTGTGAGGATTTTGGTGGTTTTGAATCTGAAGCAAGCACGCGGGACTCACAGAGGAGATCCTGGGATAGCTGCCAGAAGTCAGAACTGCTCTGAACTCTTCCAAACCCACAGATGCTTGTGCTGTTGACCACTAGGCAAAGTGGGGTTTTGCTTTAAGAGGGGGAGGAAGATTCCTGAGTGCCTACAACTGCCTGGGTCAAAAAAACACATCTGCAGGGAGTTAGTAAGCCCTAGCCTCTAACCTTCCTCTCCGAGAACTCCCCTTCTCTTGGTTGGGCTTCTCCAAGAAGGAGAATTTTTATCATGAGTGGATGTTGTATTTTGTCAAATACTTTTTTTCTGTATCTGTTGAGATGATCATGTGGCTTTTGTCCTTTATTAATATGGTGTGGGACATTGATTGGTTTTTCAGATATTAAACCAACCTTGCATTTCTGGGAGAAATCTTGCTTGGTCATGATATATAATCTTTTTATATGATGCTGGATTCAGTTTGCTAATATTTTATTGACTTTGTGTCTGTATTCATGAAAGAGATTGGTCTGTAGCTTTCTTCTGATGTCTGACTTGGTATCGGTCACCCCCAAAAGGAGTGCCTTGGACAGCACACACGTCTGTAGTGGGACCCCACACCCTGCTCCCTAGCTAGACTGCCAGCTGCTTGAATTGCAGTGGCATCCAGCTGCCATCCTCCACCACATGAAGCTGAGGCCCAGATGCATTTCTTCATATACCCCATATCCTTGGAGTAAATTCTCCATGGTCTCGGAGTCTCTGGTTCTAAGGGTCTCAAATGCAAATGCCCACAGGGGCTCAGCAGGTGAAATAAATTAGTGAAGTGATCTGGATACAAGAAAAGCCTGGAGAGCAGGGCCCCAAAATGACTTGGCTTTAGCTCATTGTTGCCTTGCGAGAGTATGAGCCCAGAGTTTTGGTGACAGATTTTCCAGTTTTTTTTAAAAAAAACAAAACAAAACAGGAAATCCAGTTCTTCATGTGCATTGATAATTGCTGACAACTGATTTTAATTGAATTTTTTGAATAGGTAAACAAAATATCAAAAAGAAAAAAATGGAGTGAAAATGCCCCCTCTCACCTCCAAAAGATATCAAATATTTGTTTACCCTTCCAGAGAATTCTAATGCCTTTCTGTTTCACACACAGATGGTAGCATAGCATGTACAGTTTTCTGCATTTGGCTTTCAAAGTTTGGCAATATTTCCACACTAATTCAGAAAGAACTCCTAATCCGTTTTTACAACTTCATAGTACTCCATCATATGGACAAATTTATCAAATTTATCTCTGTTATGGCTTCTGGACTTTGTATGAGTCTCCGATGTTTTTACCTACTTCTTCAATAGATTCTTTTTTTTTTTTTTTGAGACAGTTTTGCTCTGTCACCTGGGCTAGAGTGCCCTGGCATCAGCGTAGCTCACAGCAACCTCAAACTCCTGGGCTCAAGTGATCCTCCCGCCTCAGCCTCCTGAGTAGCTGGGACTACAGGCATGCGCCACCATACCCGGCTAATTTTTTCTGCTTTTAGTAGAGACAAGGTCTCGCTCTTGCTCAGGCTGGTCTCGAACTCGTGACCTCAAGCGATCCTCCCACTTCGGCCTCCCAGAGTGCTAGGATTACACACATGAGCCAGCCCGCCCAGCCAATAGATTTGTTTTATACATTTAGCTCCTTAATCCATTTGGAATTTTTGGAACTGCTCCGGGTGTGCAGAGTGAGGTATGGAGCTCCCTTTACTTTTTCCCAGACGGCCATCCAGTTATCTCAACATGGAAACATTTTAAAACAGTTCAGGACAAACCACACATTTCTGCCAACCAGATATAGCCCGTGGGCCACTGTCTTGAAACCTCTTGCTCTGAAAGGCATGAAATTCACCCCCACTGGGAAAGTGGGAAAGGCGCGTGACTGCAGAGGCTTGTCTTACGAAGATTTGCAGTGACCCTTCTACTGGTGTCCCTGTGCAACGGCCACAAAAAGAAAGATGGCCCTCTCCTAGGCTGCAGTTCCCCGCCATGGGGTTAAGGGCCTGCTAAAGTCGCAGTTAAGGATTTCATTTCCTTGACAAGAGACAAGTTGGACACTTGCTTCAAAGAGGAAGTGCGCTAAGTCACCTGGCACCAAGACAGCACCTCTACAATGCAGCCGCCCAAAGGACTGAGGTCAGGAGTTCCTGGCCGGGCTAGTGTCCTGGTCTTCCTTCTCCCCAGGTGTCACCAACTGTCCCTGGAAGCTCATTATTTGGCATTGCAACCCCCAGGCAATATCAAATGGTCACCTCCGGTTCTTTCGTCACCTGTCCCCCATAGATGTTCTCACGCAACCTCACCCGTCCTCACTGATTGGGGGGAGAAAGATCCAAGGACAGTGAAACCCCAAGGGAGCTGGTTGGACTTTTGGCAGCTCCCACTCTCCGTGACTTGTTCTAACTCTGACGTTGAAGGGCAGCCCCTAAGTTACTTGCTGTTGAGGTCCTTGGATGCCACTGGTCATCCTCTCCCTGCCAAGCCCAGTCACCATAATAACAGCCCCCATTACCAAGTGCCCCTCACCAGACCCTGAGCCCAGCACACACGCAGCTCATCTCGTTTCATCCTCCCAACAACCCAGTAGGCAGATGCTGTCATCGCATCTTATTGGGGAGGCCGGGCTCAGAGAGCGTAAGCAACAAGCCCAGGGTCACACAGCTGAGACGTGCAGGAGAGGATGGTGCCACGCAGGCAGGCTGACGTCAGAGCCTGTGTGCTCTTAGCCACAGTCCTGTGCGTCTCTATTTTAGGACACTTATATTGCTGTGGTTTAATCTCAGGACATTCCCTTCCACCCCTCCCTGGACCCTGGTTCGGGCCCTGGAAGGAGAAAGAAGCCTGGGCGTCTCCAGCAATCAATAGATACTCAGCCTTCCAGAAATTAGTGTCCTCAACTGCTTGTCTAAAAAATTAACTTTCCGTAGAATCTGTGCTCTCCCTGAGCAGACTGGGGCACGGCGAGCGTCTACGCTTCCTTCATTAAAACCAGTCCCAATCGATACAGTGCAGCCATGAGAATTAACGATCCTCAGCTACACACAGCAGCGGGGACACCCCCCACCGGCACGGCCGCGAGCCAGCGGAGGCAGACACGAGGCGGCACGGTGCGTGTGCACACTCCATCCGTCCTTTATTTATACAAGGTGCAGAAACCCGCAACACCACCCGTGCTGTGGGATGCCAGGAGGCTGGGAGCCCAGCGAGGGGCAGGCACTGACCAGACGGGGCCCGAGGGGGTCCCCGGTGCTGACAGCGCCAGTCAGTTGGTTTCTCAGTCTGGGTGAGGGTTAAACAGATGTGTTCGGTTTGTGAAATTCAGTGAAATATACACTTGGGTGCTGCTTTCTGTAACGTAAATTATACTTAAATGGACGTGCATGACTATTACCTCAACAGAAAAGTGCTGACTCTTCCCATAAACAAGGGGTCCACCTATATCTTTGAATTCCAAACACTGTCCTAAAATGGGCACAACCCAACTTTCCTTTGGTTCACTATTTTGGATTTCCCTGAAATTCTAACGTGGATCTGCGGTTCAGTGCGTGTGTGAGTGCGTGCGTGTGTGCGTGTGTGTGTGTGTGTGTGTGTGTGTGTGTCTGTCTGTCTTGGCTCCAAGGCTCTAAGAGGAATTCCAGAAATAGCCATCACAGGTTGAAGCCAAAGTGAGGAATCTGGGGTGTCAGGACAACAGCAGGGACCTCACCTGCGTGAGAAGAAATGAAGCTAAAACACCTTTGAAGGGGTCCTGGTGACCCCACCCACTTTCCTGCTGGGAATCCCAAGGCCAGGACCCTGCCCTGCCCTCAGGCGGGGCCTTATAACAAGCAGGTTCCGCACAAGTGAGGAAACCGTCACTCCCAGTCCTCGTGCCCAGGCCACGGGCGGGCTCTGGACACCTTTATTGGGATGGCCCTCCAGGCCAGGGGCACTGGGGTCTCAGCACACAGCCCACGCCAGCGGCCCTGGACCCCACCCACCACGGAGGAAGAGCCCTTCATGGAGAAGGGACATCCCCACCACCATCAACCACGGTCACACCTGGGCGCCTCTCCCCCGTTGAAACACCAGGCAGGCCGACGGTGGAGGCTGCGCCACACGTGGGTGCCGGCTCTTCTCCAAACGCTGTGGCCCCACATGCGGAAGGGGAGGAAATTCAAAAACAGCAACAATAAAAAGAAAGAAACCGGGGCTGCTCCGTAGCACAGTTTCACTTCCAGCTCACAGTCGCCGCCGGCAGCCAGGGGCTCGATGCCCGGCCTCCCCGTCACCCACGGGAAAATGGTCCTCGGTCCTGTACAACGTGGGCAGCTCGTACATCGGGGGCGCGGACGGTTTCTGGAATGACAAAAACACAGGTGCTCCATCAGCAATTTGGATCCACTTGTTCTATGACCCAAGAATTGCAGTTCTAGTAGTTCATCCTGTGGGAGAGTCACACATGTGACATGTCACCGCCTGTGACAGCCTAAGCCGGCCACCCGAAGGAACCAAAGCATCGATGTCGGGCCCTGTCCACAACGAACAATTCTGCAGGCATTAAAAAGAGCTCGGCAGATCTACCTGTTCTGACGGAGAAGGGCTGAGAGAGCAAGGTGAGGAGGGCACGGACTCGTGACCAAGGGAACCATGTACCCACCCACATGCGTGGGTGACAGACAGCTCTGCAGGGCCACCCAAGAGCCTGGGCGTGGTGGCTGTCACTGGTGATGGAAACTGGTTTTTCTTTCACTGTGAACCCACCTGTGATGCCTGAAGTTCGTGCCATAGGCATGTGCTACTCTATCAAAAATTAAAATCATTTTAAGGAGCGCTTCCTCATTTCTGGTACAGATTTTTGTTGAAGGAAGGCTGGGGAGGGGGGATCTCCCACCAAGCATCCCTCCCCAGGCTGGCTGGCAGGACCCCACGGGTCACTGTGCATCTCCGGAAAAACCAATGTCCCCGAGGACCACCTCAAACAGCGGTTCTCGAACTTGGCCATACATTGGGATCTTCTGGGAGCTTTATGAAATATTTATGCCCGGGCCCCACGCCAGAGTCTGATGTCACTGGTCTGGGGTGTGGCCTGGGCGGCAGGGTGTTTCAGAGCCCCCAGGTGATTCTCACGACTCAAGGCTGACTCAGTGACTGAACTGCTCTGGGGCAAGGAGGGGTCTGCGAGGCCACTGGGCTGCTGCCCTGCATGGGGCCCGCAGATTCAGACAGGCATGTGGGGTCAAGGGGTACACGGGAGGGGACCCTCTCACCACCCTCCCCTTCCCTGCCCCACAGCTCCCTGGACTGTCCCATCTCCTGGCCACCTCTGCCCATTCTGGCCCAGGCTTCAGCTGTAGCCGGAGGTGCCAGGGAAGGATGTGGAGCTCCAACTGTGGGCGGCCACAGCTCCCACTGCCAAGCACCTTCCCTCCCCTGCCCCCACCCCACACTCAACAGCGTGCCCACCAACCCCAATGCAGAGGGGCAGCCAAGGCTCAGGAGGCACCTAGCCCTGAGTCACGCGTCCTCCAAGCACCCATCCACTCAACCGCCATCTCACTGAGCATCTGTGCTGGGCCAGGTCCTGTCCTGGTGCTGAAGACACAGCCTTGAGCAAGACAATGGCCCCAGCCATCATGGGGCACACCATTTAGAGGGGGACACAAACAAACCAACAGAAATAATGCTGCCACGCAATGATAGCTGATGGTGGGAGAGACCTGGGGAACCCAGAAGAGGCCCCAGCTTGTCCTGGAGGGGTCAGGGGGTTTTCTAGAGGCTGAGCCCCCCACTCTGGGGGCTGTGGAGAATGAAGCCCTTGCAGAGGGAAGCAGAGTTGGGAGATGGGGCGAGACAGAGTCCCTGCAATGTCATTCCACTGAGGCTAGAATTACCCAGAGACTGTTCCTGTTCATGAGCCTTGGGATTCTCTTCTTTGCATAAGCCACCGTTGGCCAGGGTTACTGTCACTTGCAACTAAGAGTCCTGCCTAAAATGAATAACAAACCCACAGTGGTGGCGGTTCACAGGTGAGTCAGCAGGTGAGGGCTGGTGTGTGAGGCCCGGATGCTGCCAGGGTGCAGACACCTCGCCCAGGGCTGAGCAGGACCCCACCCAGGAGGCCAGGCTCCAATGGCTGGCACACCGGGATGCCACTTTCACACCCACTTGCTCTTGGATTTGCAGGGCAACCTGCCCGACAAGGGGTCACCCGGAGTCTCAGAGGTCACAGGAGCAAGGAAGTGTGGCGCTGGGGCCCACTCAGGCCTCCAAGCCCAGCCCCAACCCATGGCTCCGCGGGTTTCCCTGGGGACAGAGCAGCAAACCCAAACGCTAAGGGCCTCACCTACAGTTCTCACTCTTGAGGATCTCAGAGGGGACTGCAGAGCACTCCGGCTCCCACCCCTCAACCTCCAGCTGGTAAGAAGAGTCCCCTCCAGGGCTCTGCCAGGTGAGCGAGGACTATCCAACTCTGCGGGCTGTGGCTCCCCACCCCCACCCCGGGCCTGCAGGCAGGAATGTTCTCCGCTCTGGGATAGGATAGGTCAAGACTCAGAAACCTGACACCGCTGGTCCAGGGCTCTGCCACGTGCTCCTCTCCAGCCCCAAGCCCCGCCTGCCATCGTCTGCCTCCGGGACCTCTGGGGCATCAGGCCTGGCTGCTCTCCGGCTCTGCCCACACCCCCCTTCTCCCCACTTCCACCTCGGACACCCGAGTTCCCAAACCCTCAGCCCACGGGCCAGACGCATGTGTGGTCTGCTTCATGATTTTGTAAAAATGGAATTAACTGCAAACACGTAGAAATCAGATTTCCCGTGAAAACCAGACTGCCGGTTCCTCTTGGAAAATGGGATCATCCGGCAGCTCTGGGCCTGCTGTCCCCCGTGGCCCAAGCTGGCTGAGTGGAGGAGCAGTGGCCCCTGAGACCCTTTACCATTCCTGTGACCTGCTGCTTCTGGCAGATGCCCCAGAGCTGGCCCCGCTGCGCTCTGCGCCACCAAGCAGCTCTGTTTCTGACAAAGAACCCAAATGGCTGTTACAGCACGTGACAAGGTGGACCCTCAGGCCCTGCCTGGGCTCAGTCTCTCTTTTGAACCCCCCACTCAGGTCACTGTCTGCCCTAAAGCCAGCCACCTCCTCAGGGTCTTTGCTTGCCCTGGGCCACCCTCCCACACCTGTTTCTAGAATGCTCCATAGCTCCTCTTAAGTCCTAGTCCATCCTTGTGTCTCCCTCTTGGGATGCTCTAATTGCACATCCCTGACTGCTTTCTGCTCGGGCCAGGGTCAGCAACCCTTTTCTATGAAGAGCCAAATAGTAAATACTTTAGGTTTTCCAAGCCAGACAGTCTCTGTCACAACCACTCAACTCTGCCCTTGTAGCACAAAAACAGTCACAGACAATATGCAAACAAAAAGCATGGCTGTGTTCCAATAAAACTTTATTTACAAAAACAGTGGCGGGCAAGACTTGGCCCCCAGACCATGGTTTGCCTCTGAACTAAATCTGTCCTCCCAAATAGAACAGGGCTGACAAATCCTTCCCTGTATCTCCCATACAAGTGTGCACCAAGTGGCAGCTCACCAGACACAGGGTGCCAGATGCAGGGCCAGCCTGCCTCGCGGTTTGTCCTCGGGCCCGAGTGGTGTGTGGTTGGCTGGCCTGGGTCATCACTGCGGGCCTGCTCCGCCCTGGCTCACCCAGAACAGGCAGGAGGCCCAGCATCCTCTGCCCCAAAGGGAGAAACAGGTCACACTGCGGCCGTCCTCATAGCCAAGATCTGAGGTCCCACAGGGTCAGCCCCAGCCCCCACAGCCCCACCAGGGCCTGGGCCAACCCCTGGGAGGCTCAGGCTGACCATGTATAGGAGCTCGGGTGCCAACTGCCTGCCCTCACCCCCCAGGTCACCAGGCACCCCCAGTGCCAGGCACCTTGGGAGAGGCAAATCCCACTGTGAAAACGATGATTACACCTACTATGCACTGGGTTACATTGTCTCTAACCTTCCCAGCACTCCTTTAAGGTAGGGGTTCCTCGTCCTCCCAAGACTTACTTTCCTCCTCTGCAAAATGGGAGAATACCACCAACCTCGATGAGTCTTGCCTGGAGCACATCAGTGATGCTGGAGGTGCTGCAGCCACCTTGGGACTATGAGGACAAAAGCCACATGCTAAGGATGGCAGTGCAGCAGCCAGGAGCAGCTTGGGTCCCTGATTACTTCCCTGAGAAGCCCCACTGACTCAACTGGCCACCTTGAGACTTCTTGTCATATGAGGAAAACACGAACCATACTTGGTTGAACCACATTAGTCAGGTTTCTGTTACGTGGCCAGACACTCTGACTGATACATACTACTGTCATGCTCACTACTCCTCCATTTAATAGTGAGTCACCCTAGGCCGCCCAGAGTAAACAGGCAGAGCCAGGACTCAAGCCTTGGTTGTTCACATGAGTGGAAGGGTCTCCAAAAGCAAGAACCGCTCAACGCAAAAGCAGGCAGACAGGGGAGGAGATAAAAATCTCAAAATCATTCCAGAAAATACAAAAGAATTCCAAATAAGTTTATAATATTCCTTCTTCCAGGAGCTGGGGCTTAACTGCCCCCTCCTCCCTTGCGTGGGGGCTGCACCTAGTGACTTGCTCCCAAGAGCAGAGAACGGAAGGGGGAGTAACTGCACAGGGAGAAACCTGCAGACCTGCCGCAGCCAGGTGGTGACGTTCAGCACGCTCACGGGGACGTCACGCTGAAGTACGCGCCTCGCTGTGATGTGACGAGCAGGGCACCATGGTCTTCCAACCAAAAACCCACGGGTCCAATCTAACCACGCAAAAACATCAGACAAGCCCTAATTAAAGGATATAGGCCAGTCCCAGTGGCTCACACCTGTAATCCCAGTGCTTTGGGAGGCTGAGGCAGGAGGATCACTTGAGGCCAGGAGTTTGAGACCAGCCTGGGGAACACAGCGAGACCCCATCCCTACAAAAAAATTTTAAATTAGCTGGATGGTGGTGGGCACCTGTAGTCCCAGCTACTCAGGAGGCTGAGGCAGGAGGATCACTTGAGTCCAGGAGTTCAAGGCTACAGTGAGCTATGATCGGACCACTGCACTCCAGCATGGACAACAGAGTGAGACCCTATCTCTAAAAAAAAAAAAAAAATTAAAAAGGATATTATTCAAAATATCTAACCGGAATTCCTCAAAACTGCCAAGATCATCACAAACAAGGAAAGTCAGAGAAACTGACATGAACCAGAGGTGGCAAAGGAGACATAATGACTAAACACAATCCGGTATCCTGGATGCAGTCCTGGAACAGAAAAGGACACTGGTGAGATCCGAGTGAACTGCAGCGTTTAGTCCGTGTAACGCCCAGTGTCAGTTCCCCGAGCCGTGACTGCACCGTAAAGCATGACGACAACAGGAGAAACTGGGCGGGGGGCATACGGGGGTTCTCTGAGCTATCACAGCAACATTGCTCTAATTCTAAAATTTAAAAAGTTATTTTAAAAAAAGCAAACAGAAGAAACAGGCCAGTGTAACTCCGCACACCAAGCTGCAGCCTCTCTCAACGCAACCACAGTGGCCGCGTATCAGGCCAGCGCCAGCCCACGACGCTCCCGCAGGTTCACAGCACGTTCGTCCTTACGGCTGCTGAGCAAGGTGATTCTGATCCCATTGTGCAGAAGAGGAAAGTGAGGCTCGGAGAGACACGTGGCCACAATCACCCAGCTTGGAATGGGCGGCACTGGGGCTCAACGCCCGGCCTGCCCGGCTCCCGCACGGAGCCAGGACAAAGGACGTCCCTTCAGCATCTGCTTTCCAACCTTGGGACCCTCAGGAGTTGCGCCTTCCAGACTATTCGGAGATCGCAAGCTGGTGATCTTTGGTCAGCATCTGGCGTGGGGACAGATTACAAACGAGTTGGCTGCCAACACTGGGATGTGAAAATAAATGCTGAGTGCCTGTCTCTCTTGAGAAGCTGAGCTGTCTGGCCACAGTGGGTCGGTTCCTGCAGGCGCCGTGAGCCGGCCCGTCAGACAGGGCCTGTGCTGCCCAGCTGGCCACCGTCCCGCCTGGCGACACCCAGGCCAGTCTCCACAGGGTCGTCGAGGGCGCAGGAGGGAGAAGGCCTCTGCTTCCAGCCCCGGGCCCCAGGGCGTGGGGACTCCTGAGCCAGGGCCACCAGTGAGGCCAGCACCTCTTGCCCTTCCCCTGCCGTGTCCTCCAGTGCTCACAAGAGCCGTGAGACAGGAACTGTGACAACATCCACTCCACAGACGAGAAAGCAGGCCCAGAGGGGACAGGGCCAGGTCGAGTGCCCAGGGTCACAGCTGGTAAGAGGCTGAGTGGGGATTCAACTCGGGCTCTTCTGAGTTCCTGGCACCGGCCCCTGCCATGGCCAGCCCACGAGCCTTCCGCTCTCTGTCCTGGCTCAGGGCTTTCTGTACCTCAGGTCACGCTTGGCTGTCCTGCCTGCAATGTCTGCTCCGGGGCCTCCAGTCTTCCAGAGCGCTCTGGCAGCTGTGAGCAGCCCCTGCGTGTCCGATCCCGCCCGCGGGGTGGGCTGGCCGGACTCAGAGAGCCCGCAGAGCTCGCCCGCCCCTTCCCGTCAGGAGCCTCCTGCCCAGCCCGGCCCCAGCCCCAGCCTCTGCCGGCCCAGTGACCACGAGGCCACGGGGGGCCTAGGGACAGCAGCACAGGGCTGAGGGCTCCCAGAGTGGGCTGCCAGTGCCCAGAGTGACCCTAGCAGCAGGGATAAGCTGGTGCAACCTCATTAAGGTGATGCTGTCCCTAGGCAGCAGCTCTGGAAGGTTCCTGGATGCCCATAGGTTCTGCTTCGAGCTGGAGGAAAAGCGTTAACATGGAAGCCAGCAGAGGAGCCCCCAGAAGATCTGCTGAGACGCTGGCTACCAAATCCAAGCTCACACGCAGGGACAGCTAGATGGGGGAGTTGGTGTCATGGCACCCTAGGGTCACCAGCTCCTGATCCAGTCTGATCTCTCCAACCCTGGCCAGCAGACACTGCTGTCCGTGCCAGGTCCCTTCCTCCCCTGCCCATCCCCCTCGGGGCTCCTGGAGTCCCGACCCCTCCTTCAGTTAATGGTTGGTGCCGGAGTCATCCTCTCCACGCCCGGGCCACTACGCCCCCCTCACTGCCAACCCCATCCCTCGGTCAAAGCAATAATCTTCTACAGGCACAAAGGACATCTCGGAAGATGGCGCGGTCTGTTGCTGGGCCACCACTGTGCCTTAGGGCCAGCACTGCACTCTTCTCCCTTGTCACTCAGGACCCCCGGAAACCCCTGGTCTAGACCCTCCACCCAGGGCCAAGGCCTGGGCCTCCACAGGTGCCAGCCCTCCGTGGCTGCAGAGAGAGCAAGGATGAGGAACAGAGAGCCCGTGCACGCGCCACCACGTGCCACCACGTCTCCCCGACGCCGCAGCCGGTCAGCCCCCCACCGCCGCAGGCTCCGGTCTGCGGGTTTGCTGCTGTGCCCTGCGCCCAGCACAGCACCTGCTGCGAGGGGGGTGCCTGGTCAGCCAGTCAATCCAGGCTCAGTCCTGCAACCTCTCGTCACTCCCCATCCCTAAGCAACTTCGTCCAGCCTCACAGTGAGACCCTGGTGGCTCCAGCCCTGACCTCCACGCCCAGGTCTCCAACTGCCACCCACCTCCCCAGCAAGGCCCGTCGGTTCTACCTGCAAACGCATCCAGACAGACTCTCAATTCACACAGCAACCTGCACGATCCCCAGGGAACTGTGCCGAGCGAAACAAGCCAGTCCCCTAAGGTTACCGACCATGTGATTCCATCCACAGAACAGCGTTCAAACGGCACAATGTTAGAAACGGAGGACGGAGCACCCAGGGCTGGGCAAGCGGTGGGGGCAGGAAAGCTGAGGTGGTTATAAAGGCAACACAAGAGGTCCTCGTGGCACTGGGACCTCGCAGTCTCCTGGCTGTGGTGGTGGCTATGAGCCTGAATAAAGTTGTGTGGGATGGGTACGATCTTGGCCAGGTGTGGTGGCTGACACCTGTAACCCCAGCACTTTGGGAGGCCGAGGCGGGAGGACTGCTGGAGCCCAGGAGTTGGAGGCTGCAGTGAGCTATGATGATGCCACTGCCCTCCTGTCTCAAAAAAAAAAAAAGCATACAGCAGGATGTGCGTCAGTTACACGCAAACACTACACCATTAATATCAGGGACTTAACCATCCATGGATTTTGGTGTCTACAAGGGGTCCTAGAACCAGTCCCCAAGGATACCAGGGACAAATGTATTAACGTGAATGAATGAATGAAGGTGGCGGAGTGAAGAGGTGGCAGGGAAGGAGCTAAGCCTGGCCCCAGGCTGGAGTCTTACATGTGGCAGCTCCTAGAGTGGCCAAGGACGCATAACAAGGGAGCTTAGGGGAGGAGAGGGGCAGCCTCCAGATGGCAACACGGGGCATGGCCTCCCATCTCAGGAGCCCAAGGGACAGAGAGAAAGATAACAATACCCTGCAGGCCGAGCTGAGCCGCCCACCCTCACCCCTACCACCGACACTCTTCAAAGAACCAGAAATGGGGGACCTGGGTGGGGGTTAACTCCCTGTGGGGGCCCAGAGGTCAAGCCTTATGAGCCTCCTGCCACCTGCCCACTCCCTCCAGGTGGCTCAGGCTGCTGGGAATGAGGGTGGAGTGGAGACAGGGGTCACAGAGGACCTCGGATTTGCACTTTGACATTCCCTCCAACACCCCAACAGAGCAGCCAGCATTGAGAACAGGGTCCCTTCATCTAGCACAGCAAACTGTGTCCCATTTCCAAATCTCCCTGATGGGAGGGACCCCCCCCCCCTTCTAGCTGTGTGATGTTGGCCAAGTTACTAACCTCTCTGTGCCTCCGTTTTCTCCTCTGGAAATCAGGGCTAGTGATAGTTCTGCCGCATAGTGTGTTATGCCCACATAACCACAAAGTGCTTAGAAAACGGCGTTCAATGAATTACTACCTAATTTCATTATAATTACGGCCTCTGAATTCATATTCTTTTTTAATGCCGTCATTAGCTTGTGAACAGCCCAAGTGTACGATTTTATAATGTTGCATTTTTAATTTCAAAACATGAACATTTAAGCTAAATCATAATGGTGAGAGCCAGTTCTGGTGCTGCTTCAATTTTTAATTCACAAGGAGCCTCAAAAATTGTAAGTGCCAGGACATCTCCCCGCCACGGAGAGACATGGCTCAGCCGTCAGTCAGGGGGCCTGGCTCACAGCAGTTGCTTGATAAACGCCTGCTGGCCAGACAGCGAGAGGTCTCAGGAGCCACACACCCGGCAGCCCCCGGCCTGCGATTTCCCATTTCTCTCAAAGCACCGACTGACCCATTGCTGTTACCAGAGCCCCTCCTCCCCACCCCCCCAAAGCTGAGGGGGCGCTGCCCAAGGCCTCCAGAGCCAGGTCCCTGCCAGCAAAGAGCTTCAGACACAGGAGGGGCCGAGGAGGCCAGAAGACTGAGATCCCCAAGCCTGGTCACAGCTCCTTGTGATGTCCGGCCCTGAAACAGCCACTCCCTGCTCTGGCTTCTCACTTCATTTAAACACCAGCAACTCCCCTCTCCAGCTGAGGCTCCCAGGTTAATTATTAGGACTCTCCAAGTAACGGGAACTTTGGCCTTGACTTTGGGGCTGGCAGCATGTCACGGTGCGATGGTATTGGCCAGAACAGGCACCTGGACGGATTTACTGCCTGTTTAGACATGGTTTATTTTCCCAGCAGAAAGCTGACCACGCACAGAGCAAGTTCAAGTGCTTCCCAGACTCCTTGAGCATCAAAGGGATCGGTGCTTCTCCAGACACGGTAACCAGAGCTGCGGGCGTTGGGCTGGTCTGCGCCGACAAAGGGGCCACCTCTGCTCGTCACTTGACTCCGGAACCCGCCGCCCACCCAGCCCAACCTCGCCTGTGGCACCTGCGACCCGGCAGCCTGTCCCGGGCTGGGCTGCACACACCACGCTGGTGCCACACATCGGGCCGTGCTGGTCCCTCCACGGTCCTTTCCTGGCCTCCTCCCGGCTTCCCTGACCTCTTTTCTCTCAGGCACAGAAGTCAGAAGTGAGCGGCCCACCCCGTACTTCTCTGCCCGGAGCTCCAGCCTGTGAGTTTGACGTTCCAGGAAGACCTTGAGCCCAAGCAGGGACCCAGCTTCATCGTTTCCTCTTCCTCGGGTGCCAAACTCCAACAGCTCCCACGTACCAAGTGCTCATTACATGGTAAGTAAGAGGGTCCCGTGGGGCCCTCCCGGGGGCACACTTATGTCCTGACGCAGACCCCAGGGTTCAGAGAGGGGCAGCGGGTGCTGGGTGCGACCCTCAGGTGCTCACATCTTTCCACACAGTGTTTAACAGTTAGGGAAATGAACCGCCGACTCTCAGACACTGGAAGATTCATATAAAGCTCCAGACATCCAGCTTTCTCCCCCAAATAGGAAACTCTGGCCCCGCACGTGGCGCCCATTTCTGCAGGGCTGGTGCCAAGCAGCCTGTGCCCCTTCAGACGAGGCACGCGCCCTGCCCTGACCGCAGCCCACGGCTCTCCCCACCGCCTCCCGCCGCTCTGTCACCCTGTGGGAGCTGCTGGGGTCGGAGCGAGTCAGACCCCACCCCCTGCCGCCCCCGCTCTGCCCTACCCCAAAGCCACCCTCTCGCCTTCAGCTCCTCGGACCGTGGTCACGGCCTCCCCGGGCCCCCGCTGGCCCTGGCGGGGTCGGGGCGAACAGGCGGCAGGCAGGCCCCAGGCCAGGCCAGGCCACCGCCCGCCCGGGCAGCTCGCTGTGTGCGCGAGGCAGGACCTGGCCCCACCGGTTTCCCCGTCAGCCGAAGAGCCTTCCTTGGAAAGCATCACATTCTTCTCCCTCGGAAAAATTAATCAAAATGACACCTCGTGAACAAGATGTTTTGGCTCGGCAGAAAACAAACAGTGCTTTACAGCAAATTAGCGAGGCTGCTCCGCGCCTCTGGGCACATGCGCCAAGGGGAGGGCTGGCCTGGCACAGGCAGCAGGACACCCGCCCAGGCCAAGGGGACACCTGCCGTGGCCTCCTGAGCACTTCTGAGGCCCACAGGGCTCCAGCCCTTTTCACACCTTCGCTTCCGCACCGCCTGAACCTCCCCCAGATGTGAGGGGCCCTCGCGTGCAGGCGCTGGGCCGACCACCCCTCCCCAGGGCCTCTCTGGGACCCGGCCGCTCTTCTGGAAGACGTGAGTCCTGCTCCTGCAGCCACTTGTCTCTCCTCTCGTTGGCCAAGGGCCCGAGACCTGGCAAGGAGAGAATTCCAGAGAGCTCAGGGCACAGCAGGAGACGTTTCCAGGACAGGAAACACTCTGAGCAGCTGAACCCTGCAGGCTGGAGGGCACCCCGTGCCCTGCTCAGCTCTCGTTCAAGTCGCAACAAGACGTCATGACCCTGAGCAGCAGCCTGAGCTCAGGGTCGAGGGCAAGCCCCGGCAACTCGCCACGCGAAGCCCTGCTGCAAACCCTCCCAAGGCTCCCCCTGCCCTGGAACAGTGTGAAACTCCTGTGCGTGGCCTTGAGGCCCTGCAGTCTGGGCCCTGCCACCTCCCTGCTCTCTGCTCCCTCCACTCTCCGCAGGGCCAGCCACGCTTGTGCCACGCTCACGCCACACTCAGCACTGCAGGGCCCTTCCCTCCTGCTGCCGGGGCAGCCCCTCTCTAACTGCAAACCCACACTTCCTCCCCAGCCCGCCCTCGGCCCCTCCTCAGAGGCCATCGTTGGCTCCCTCAGACGAGGTCAGGCCAGCCCTACTTTAGAAACGGCTGTGTACCGAGTATTCTTAGAATTTGGTCGTTGTCTGTATTCTCTCACCAGACACAAGCCCCCTGAGGGAAGAGATCACAGCTCTCTGCAAGGGAATATGCCACAGGGGTAAGGATGCAGGTTCATGCCCTGATGCCCAGCTGGGTGGCCTTGCGCAGGTTACTTAACCTCTCTGTGTCTCAGTTTCCTCACCTGTAACAGGCGGATAAAAATAGCACCTCTCTCATGGGACGTCACAAGGACTGATGAGTTGAGAACAGTGCCTGGCACAGCAGGGCTGGCTCTGTGCCGGCCACCCCGTGACAATCGCTCACCCCTGAGCGCTGAGTCTGTCCTGGGCCACTCCATTGCTCACAAGCAAGCTGGATTTCCAGACCCGCCGATGCACTTAAAGCCCACACTCAGAACCCTCCTCCTGAGACTTCTGGAGTCTTTCTCCTCTGCCTCGGTTCAGCCCTTATCATTTTGTATCAAATCCAAACAGTTTCCCTGCAAGCAAAGCCTCTCATGACCTTGCCCATGTCAGCGGACTGACTGTCAGGCCCTCTGAGGATTTGAGAGGCTAAGCGAAGAAATCCCAGCTTTGGAGGAATCTAGAAGGAAGAAACCAAGCACTGTCTGGGTACCCTATGAGGGCCTCCCCTCCCCCAGAAAGCTAGTTCAGAGGTCGGACTGTGCCCAGAACCGCATGAGCTCTGGGCCCAGACATCACAAGTTCGAATCCTGGCTCCACTGCTCACTGTGTGGGCAAGCAGTTCAACCCCACAGTGACTCAGTTCCCTCAGCTGTAAACCGGGAACAAAGATCAGACCTGCTTCACAGGGTAGGCAGTGAGGTACCTGCAGAGACAGCCCTGACACCAGCCATGACAACTGTTATTCTAGAAGAGGCCCCAGCTTGCACCCTGGGTGCAGTCACAACCATGGAAGCCTTCGGGTCTGCACACGCGTGTGCATGTACTCGGCTGCACCGCTCCCCAGACAAAGCCCTCGTGGGGCCAAGATCAACACGCCGGGGTTGCTGAATGACTCACCACCCCTGGCTGGGACGCACTTCCTGGAACAAGTCACCACAGGTAGCTGGGGGGCCTCTCCATGGCTCAGCACGGCCAAGAGTCTGGTGGAGATGGGAGGGTGCAGGTCCCAGCATGCCCAGCCACACCTGGGGAGATGCCACATCCCTGCAGCAGGAGTGGCAGGGGGACCCCAGTTTTGGAATCCCACAGGCCTGGGTTCCAAACCCAGCAATGACCTCAGACAGGTGACTCTCCTTCTCCAAGCCTGTCTCTGCCTCTGTAAACGAGAACACTAGAGCCAACCTCATGGGGACAACTGTGCAGATTACAGAACAGTATCAAGTGCAGACCAAGGCCCAGCAGGACCCACTGCTAGGATACTTGCTGCAGGCCACAGGTAGCCAAGGTCCTCTGTCCTTTTTCCCCCTAAAGTGCTTCTAAAGTCCCTATCACTAGGAATGGTCGCCGTAACTTGAGAGAGAGGAGGACAAAGGATGCAGCTTGTGATTTCATTGTCATTGGCAGGCAAAGAGATTGAGTTTGTCTGGAGAAGGGCAATCCCAGAGGGCTTCTCACAGGAGGTGGCATTAACTTGGGCTCTGAAGGATCAGTAGGAGTTCCTAGAGCATGAGACCTGTGAGACTCCTGTCCAGCTGTCACTGGGCTTGGGTAAGTCACTCACCTGGAGGTGGGCAGGTGAGCAGCACCTGCCTCAGCCAGGTGTAAGACAGAGGGAGCCGTGGGGCCAGGGGCCTGTGACCGGAGAGCAAATGCCCAATCAGGCGTCCCAAGTCACACCGTTTAAATAGGTTTCCTGGCCAAATAGAGTGAGTTTACATGGGCCAGATTCTGCCCACAGGCAGAGCTCCTGAGACTTTCTGAATTCCCATTTCCTTACCTGTCACACGGGGACACCCCGCACACAAGATGACTTGGAAAGGTAACCGAATCAGTGCACGCAAAGTACCTAACATAGACCTGCAACGTTGTGGTAAATAAAGTGGAGACGGACAGGTGGGGGACAGGCAGGAGGAACAGCAGGGACAGGGGAGCAGATGGGGGACCCCAGGCAGAGCCCAGGGAGCAGTGGGAGGCAGCAGGGCTGGGACAGGACGGGACGGGGCAAGGTAGGACAAGCACCTTTCCCGTTGAGGGCGAGCCCCACAGACAAAGCACTGCAGGCTGTTTGGCCCCAGACAAGCCCCTTTCCCCCTGAGCCTCAGTCTCCTTGTCTATAAAATGGGGGTGATGATAAAAGTGCCTTCCTCAAAAGGCCGCTGTGTGATTCAGTGCCACATAAAACAGCACATAAAGCGCCTACAACAGACCTGACATAAACCGTTATTATAATCATCAAATACCGCTCAGGGCAGGCTTTCCCAAACTCGGCACTACCGACATCGGGACTGGCTAACTCTCTGTTGTGAGGGGCTGTCCAGTAATTGCAGGGTGGCCTCTACCCACAAGATGGCCTCTCCCCACCCCAGTTGGGAGAATTAAAATGTCTCCAGACATTGGCAGATGTCCCCTGGACCTGGGGATCAGCAGGTGATAAGTTGGAAAGATGAACGTGTCTTAAACACTGAAGGTCTCTGTCGCAGAATCTGGCCTCAGTTTTCTCATCCAAAAAAGAGACACATGAGACAGGTGCCGTGGCTCGTACCTGTAGTCCCAGCTACTCGAGAGGCTGAGGCGGGAGGCTCACTTGAGCCTAGAAGTCTGAGACCAACCTGGGCAACATAGCGAAACCCCATCTCTAAAAAAATTTTTTTTTATAAAAGTAATTTTTTAAATAATTTTTTAAAAAGGGACACATGATCCTTCGTTCCTTGTGGGATCATGGAAAGGATCCCAGGATGGCAGAGGAGAAGTGGAAGGGAAAGGCCTCTCCAGGCCACAAAGGGCAACACGCAAGCTGGGCGCCCATCCACCCTCCCAGCTCCTCTGGTCAGCTGGAGGCTGCCGCGTGCCTCAGGCAGGGGGACCTGGCCGGAATTCTGGGTGTCGTCGAGCATCGTCCCTAAGTGTGCAAAGGCAGGGCAGGAGGGCAAGGGCTGTCTCTGCTCACTACAGTAACCCCAGATGGACTACAGCACTCAGCAAACAGTAGGCACCCAATAAATGACGGGTGAGGGCATGAGCAGTCACGGCACAGAAGCTGGGAGCGCAGGGCAAGACCAGGGGGACGCAGGAGGGAGGGAAGGGCTCGGGCACCCCGGCCACCTGGCCCGACAGACCATTTCCCGTCTGCAGGAGTGAAGTGTGCCCTTTGAACTCCCGTTTCCGCAGCGATTTTCCCCACTCTGGGGTCTGGGAGGAAACGGGGAGAGGCCCTCCCTCCCTCACGCCAGGGCAGGATACTCACGTTCCCGAGGGAGGGGCACGCGGCGGCGCCCAGCCACCTCCGCAGGGCCCGCGGGAAGGCCCCGTGGTCCCACTCGGCCCGAAGCACGTCGGCTTCCAGGAAGGCAACGTGGCGCCCCACCATCCTGACGAAGGCCTGGGGGAGAGACGGAGAGGACGTGATGCCACATCTGCGAGGCTGGAGCACGGTCCTGGCCACGCTCCCTTGGCCGGCAGGGACGCCCAGCCCTTAATCACTGTGACCAACCTTCCTCCAACCGGGCTCCCCGAGGGGCCTGGCAGGGCCTGCGTGGTGGGAGAGGCCTGGCAATAACAGTCACAGCCCCCTTCTGTGTCCCCTCACATTCTCCTTAGCGACCCTATATTTAGCCTCCATTTTACAGAGAAAGGAAACTGAGGCTCAGGGAGGTTAGGTCACCTCCCCAAAGTCACACAGCCAGGAAGTAGCAGAGGGGAGCCTCAGGGCACATTCGTCAAATTTCAAAGCCTTTTTTGTTGCAAATGGATTCTTAAGAAATTGCCAAATGCTCACTTCAATGGTTGATGTACTATATGTTAGAACCTAGAAGCCACCAGGGGCCAGGCAGGCGGTAAGCAGGTGAGGAGGGTTGAGTGGGGGCTAGGGTCACCTGCAAGGCTGAGTCCAGGCCCACAGGATCCCCTTGGGTCCAGGCCCCGAGTGCAGAGCTCCCAATTTCAACAAATAAAAAAGAATTCTGGAGTCAGACTCTCTGGATTAGAATTCAAGCTCTACCTCTTAATAATTATGTGCCTTTTGGCAAGTTACTTAATTTCCATTAGCCTCAATTTTCTAATCTGTAAAATGGGTATAATAACACCAACCTTATTAACAAGTTAAGTGCTTGGCACATATTAAGATCTCATTAAATGTCAGAGGCTATCATTTTAAAAAAGAATGAAAAGAACATTCCAATTTTACGAAAAATTCCCCAGTTTTTAATCAATGTTAGCAATAAATCCACACTTAAAAAAAATACCGTGCAGGCCCAGTAAAATTCAACTCACCCATTTGTGCCCTCTGGTGTGTGTCTTTTCACACCTTTCTCTGTGCTCGGCACATGTGCCTGTGTGTGCAACTAAAAGCCCCAAAGGTGGCAACGATGGTGCCATCTCAGACAGAGCACCACCTCTGTGGGCCTCCCTTGGTCCATCAGTAAAAGGGAAAGGATTTTCTTGTACCGGGAACAGGAATGAGGACATCTCAGCGCTGGGCACTCCCTTCACTAGAAAGAAACATGGTCCTCCTGTGGCCTGTGAGGCCTCCTCCCATCCTGCCCTGCCCTCCCCTTCTGCCTCCCACGTGTGTCCCCGCAGTTCCTCGCTGTCCACGGGCCCTTTGCATGTGCTCTCTCCGCCCTACAGCACCCTTCGCTCCTTTCTCGATGGGGTGGCCCTGCTTGCCTTTCAGGCCTTCAACCAACCATCTCTTCCTGGGAGAGGCCTCCCCTGACCTTAACACACCCCCCAGGGCGCTGTGGCCTCTCCCAGTTTGCTAGCACCCATGGCCTCATTGCCCTCCGCCATTCTTGCCTGTCCGTGGTCCACTCCCTGTAGTTGTAAGTTCGGAAAGAGAAGGTGCTGAGTCAGCATCGTTCACGGGTCAAGACCAGAGCCTGGCCCAGTAGAAGGGCCCGCGGGGTTGGCGGGTGTGTGAGTGCACACGAGTGAACGAATGAATGAATGAACGCATCCTCAGCAAAGCGACACTGGATGAACCCAAGACGGCGGCTTCTGTGGTGCCTCTACTGCCCTGGGGTTCCGGTGCAGCAGAGCGGAAAGGCTGAATTAGCCACGATGTGCGTGCGTGTGCGTGCGTGTGTACACGGAGGTGGGTGGCGGGGTGGCTGGGACGCGGGGCCTCGGCCAGGAAGCTTCAGCCCGGCAGCCTGGCTCAGCCAGCACATCTGGTTGTAAAACGCAGACGAGAGTCCTGCTCCCTTCTGCCAGCCGATTCCAATTTTACGCTCCCTGCGTTCATACCAGTCTGGTGGGGAGTGTGAGGCGACGCGCAGGAATGCGCGCTCGGATGTCTGAGCCGGCTCCAGCTCGCCTGCCAGCCGGGCGGCCCGGCCAGGCCGCAGCGGGGAGAGGCCGGAACCGGGCCAGGGCCGCCCGGCCTGCGGCGACTCTGGGAGACGGAGCCACACGGCCACCGCTCAGACGGGCCGGGGAGGCCGCGGCAGGGAGAGGGGACGGAGAGAGGGCCCAGCGCTGACCTCAGCCACCCGACGGCGGGGTGCTGGCAGTACGGGGGATGTCTCTACACTTCTCCCTTCAGCGAAAACGTTCTACTTTTATAATCGGCCGGGGGGTAGGGGGGAAGCCCTTTTGTTTAAAACTGTATTTGTAAGTGCTGAGGAATTAGAACGCTTCTGCCAGAGACCCCTTGCTTCAGAGCAAGGCCCCGTCCAGCAAGGGGTGCCAACGCCCGGCACCGAGGGACACAGACTGCAAACCCAGCTCTGGCACATCCCACCTGTGGGATTTTGGGCAAATCGCTTCTCTCCGGCCTCCATTGTTCTTTCCGCAAGACGGGATTAAGAACAGGACCCCCTCCTGCGGCCACTGTGGCGTAAACCACCTACAGTCCCTGGCTCTAGTGAATACGCAGTAAATGTTAGTTCTTACTAATAACGCGGATAAAGGGTTGAGTTCTGGCCTGAGAGGTCACCCTGAGGTTTCCCAGCTCCCACCTGGCAGGTCACGCTGATTCTGAGGACGGGTGGTCTCGCGCTCATGGAAGCCGCTGACACTTTAGCCACCCTGGGACCCTCAGCCAGCAGGGCAGAGTGGTGACCATCCGCCCCAGATTCTGCCTCACTCAGCCTGTGGACGCCAACTACAACCTCAGGAACAGTCTGTCCCCGCTGAGCGCCTCCCGCGTACCAGGTGCCGGCCTAACTCATGGACCCTCACTGCAACTCCGGGAGGACCCTCACGGCGACTCCGGGAGGAATAGCACACTCGCAGCTGACAGAGGAGGAGACTGGCCCTGAGAGGCTGAGTGAGTTGCCGCAGGGGGAGATCTGAGCCTCACTCTCTGGCTCTGGAATCTACCTGCCCCATACAAGGTTAGGTTTTCATTGGCTCCAAGCTTTGCAGAGTTTATGACACACACTTCAACTAGTGGGAAGTACATAATCTCCCACTTGCCTCCAAATCCATGATCTTCTTGGACTAACTTAGGATTTTTCTCCTTTTAATAGAGACCCAGTTACAAAGAAATCTCCTCTCTCTACTCTAAGGAAAGCAAGAGCATAGGGCTGTTGACAGAAGGTGAGTGCCACTCAGCCTTACCACTGGTGAGACTCTAAGGCAGAGTGAGGACTGTGGCAGACTGGAGATTCACACCCCATGGCAGGGGACAGTTGACTCTCAGCTCCAGCCGTCCCCAGAAAGGAATGGGAAGGACTGCCTTGGCCTTCTAACACCTGGCCCTCTAGCAGTCCCGGTTCCTGCTGGCACCCGAGTTTGCATCCTCCATCAAAAACTTGCAGTCATTGCTGGTGGGAGTGAAAAATGGTGTAGTTGCTTTGGAAAACAGTTCAGAACTTCCTAAAAAGAGTTACCATATGACTGACCAAACCCACTCCTAGGCATTTACCCAAAAGAAATGAAAACATATGTCCACGTAAAAATTAGCACACGGATGTTCACAGCAGGATCATTCAGGATGGCCAAAAAGTAGAAAGAAACCAAATGTCCACCAACTGAAGGATAGACAAATAGCCATAAGAAGGAATGAAATACTGACACACACTACAACACGGATAAACCTTGAAAACATTATGCGGAGTGAAAGCCAGACACAAAAGGCCACATACAGTATGATTATGAAACATCTAGAACAGGCAAATTCCCAGAGACAGAAAGTAAATAGATGAGTGGTTGCCAAGGGCCGGGGTGGGGAATGATTCCTAATGAGCATGAAGTTTCTTTTGGGAAAATGTTCTGGAGTGAGGTAGTGGTGATGGTTGTACAACCTTGTAAATACACCCAAAGCCTCCAAATGGTACATTTTAAGGATAATCAATTTGGACGTTGGTGGGGGGAGATTATAACAGCTATAATCCCGCTGATGGACCCTGTCATTCTCAGAACAGGGCCCAAACTCCACACCTTGTCCCTGTACTGTCAGCTACACCCACAGTTCCAGGCTCATCTTGGACCTTGAATTCCACCTGCCCCCCAAGTGCCCGAGACGCTCGCCCTTTCCTGCCTCCGGGCCTTTGCACGTGCTGTTCCTCTCCCCCCCACCCTCGGTCTCCTGGCCGTACCCAGGAACCCGCCCTGGCAGAGCTCTGGCCAGGCCCCTTCTGCGTGTGTTGGAGCAGTGGGCCTACCTCCCCCAGCCTGCGTCCCTGTCCCATGCTCCTCACAGGCCACTCATGGGACCAGGCATCTCCATGCAGCTGTGTTTCTCACACCCATCTCAAGGTCACCCAAAGTTCACCAAACGTCTGTTGAACATGACAGAGTTTGGGTGCAAGAACCTCACTAGTGTGCGGTAACGAGGCTGAGAACTTGCTGTGGCATCACACACCGGGAAGAGGCAGCGCCAGGGCTGGGTCCCGGGCCACGTGACTCCAGGGCAGTGCTTCCCAAACATGGGCGATGTGGCCCCCAGGGGGCACCTGGCTACACCTGGAGACATGTTTGGCTGTCACGCAGGGGAGCGTGGAGGGAGGGGTGCTAACGGTACCCTGTGGGTGGAGGCCAGAGCTGCCGCTAAGTGTCCCACCATGCCCAGGACAGCCCCTCCAAAGACAGCTTTCCAGCCCAAAGTGTCAACAGCGCTGCGGCGGAGAACCCGCGCTGGAGCCGGCGCTCCTAACCACTAGGCTGTACTGTCTCCCTGGCGGCTTCCGGCCCCTCGGGATAAAGGCCAAAACCCTGACCTTGGACGGCAAGGCCAGGACAGCCCAGCTCTGCTGCCAGTTCCTCCAGCCACACTTGGGTCCGAGTCCCCTCCGGCCCCACAATCCGGCCTCCTAGGATTCTTCCAGAGTCCGGGTCTCCTCCCAGACAGCAGAGCCAAGATCCTTCCTTCCAGGGGCCTCTGCCTGGGCTGCACCCCTCCCCCGCGCCAGCCCCTCCCCCAGCACATCTCTTCCCTGCACCTCCAGGGGCCCCCAGCCCCCCAGCCGCTGCTTCCTTCACAGCACTCGCCTCACGGAGCCAAATCCTTGGCCACTGTGGCAGCAGAGCCACGGCTCCCAAAGATGCTCACGTCCTTGTCCTCGGATGGTGTGAACGTGTGACCTTCCCAGAGACTCAGCAGGTGTGATTAAGTTCAGGATCTTAAAGGGAGACTGCCTGGATTATCCAGGGGCCCCAACGTCACCACTAGGGTCCTTACAAGGGGAGGCCGGGGGGCCAGACCAGCAGACGCCCAGAAGACGCTTCGCTGCCGGCTTTGAAGAGCGGGGTGCAGGCGGCCCCCGCACTGGCGAAGGCGAGGAAATGGGTTCTCCCCAAGTCAAAGGGAACCCACCTGCCAACACCTTGGTTTTGGCCCCATAAGGCACATTTTGGGTCTCTCACCTCCAGAGCTGTAAGCTGAGGAATGCATATGGTTTAACGCTGCTACGTTTGTGGTGATTTGTGACACTGGACGCCAATATGGTCATTCCTTGCTGAGTGTCTCCCCAGCCCTTGGTCAGTGACAGGGGACAGAATGCCCAGAAAGGAACTGGGCATGACAGCTGGGCCCAGGCAAGGCGAGAACCAGGCTACACATTTTCACGTTCTCGTTCCTCTTTCAAATGTGTGGAATCAAATTCAAATGAATCAGCTATTCCAAGGGCAAAGTTTTAATTATATTCCTGCTTCATTCTCTGCTGACAAGAATGTTAATTCTCTGCTAACTCGGTGCCGACTGCCACACTTGTCCCCTCCCCTCTGCAGCTCGGAGAGCCCACAGCCCCTCTGGCCAGGCGACCCCTCCACAGCCACGAGCTCCCCCCGGCCCTTCCTGTGCGGGGGACCCAGATGGCGAGGCCACGCCCAGGCCATAGCTGAGCTCTAGCAGACGTGAGCTGGAGTCCGGCGCCACATGACTACTGGTGTGATCCTGAGGAAGTGGCTTACCTTGTGGAGCACATGCTCCTTGTCAGGGAGCTGGGGACCCACTTTGCAGGGCAACAAAGAGGAAATAAGATGCTGGGCATCTCAGCCCCGGCAAGGAAGGGACAGGTGAGCTAGGCCAGCAGACAGGCAATAGGGCCGGGTGGGGTCTGTGGAGAACCAGAGAGCCGGTGCCCTTCTGCGGGGCAGCTGCCACAGGCTCTCCCCATTCTTGCAGGAATGCGGCCCAGCGGCTAGAAATGATCTATCTCTCAATTTGGGTCATCTTTACGCAGGCATTGACATCTGTAAACATTCACTGAAATGTACACTTAAGATGTGTGCACTTATGCATTTATACCTTGAAAAATAAACACATTAACGTGTTTAAAGAAATGTGGGCCCAGAGTACTGAAGCTTCTGAATTTTCAAAAGAACCTTAAAATTCAGATTTTTATATGAAGCACCCTGATTTTTAAATGTTGGAAACAAATTCTTGTCATTTTTTTTTTTAAATACCATATGTGTGCAGCCCTCTCATCACAAAGCCCCTCTGTGGGGCCCAACACCTGACGCTCTCAAGGCCAGACCTGTGTCCTCGAAGAGAGGGTGACAACCAGATCAAGTCTGCGGGTCTCACAAAGAAACTTCGTTATTATCCTGGACGCACCTCTAGCCGGTCCACTTTGGCGTAGATGCCACGCACTTCTGCCACTTTGGCCTTAAGGAGTGGGATGTTTTCCTCCAGGATCTGTGAAGTGTCGCTCCTGATCTGCAAGGAACAGAACAGTTCATCAGGCGCCCTGCCCTGTCACCACGTCCTCCTGCCTGTCTTGGGGGCTGGCCGGTATCCGGGCTGACCCCGCTGATGGCCAAGACGCCAGGTGGTGTCCTGCTCAAGGACAGGCCCAGAAACAACCCAGAGCCCCAGGTGGGAACCAAACCCATTGCCTCTTGGCACCCAGACCCACCCGGGTATTACTAATATTTACTGACCCACAAATTAATCGTTCCCCCACCCAAAGAACCAGCAGTGGGTCCCAAACTGAACATTTTCAACCACTAAACCACTAAACTGGAGCAAATGGAAAGCAGCAAAATCTCTTCTCTAAACCAAACTGCTAGGTCCTGTTTTTGTTGCACAGGAATTAATAATGTTAACAAGTCGATAATTATCATTAATATTCATTCATGTTAATGAAAACCACGATTTTCACATACAAGCACTGTGCTAAGTACTTCCTTGCACCATCTAATTTCCATTTTCTTCTGCTAACATTCCCCACAAGTGACTGTGAACTTTAGGAAGCCACATCTTTCCCTGGATCACCGAGCTCAGACACCGACACCTCTGTTTTCCTTCAGAGCCAAGGACCCAGCCTGACCCTCCTCTGCATGTGTGTGTGAGAAAGAGAGACCATTTGCATGTTATCACATCCTCACTGTGCAGAAAGGCGGTATACACGCTGCTCTCAAAGTCTGGGGAGCATCCGAATCCCCTGGGAGAAGCCTGTCACACGCTGACTCCCGGGCCCCTCTGACTCTGGTCCTGTTTGTCTGGGAATCTGTGTTTTCAGCCAAGGCTCCGAGCAGCACTAGAGTGGGGATCTGGGAACCACAGTTACAGGGACACCAGTGGGCACAGCAGGAGCTGGACTCAAGAGTCAGACTAGAGTGTAAATTTAGTTCTGCCCACCACGTGCTGTGTGACCTTGGGCAAGTCACCACACCTCTCTGAGCCCTCCTTTGCTTCTCTGGACAGTGGTGCAATGATGGGGTCGTTCCTTCGTTGGAATGCTGTGAGGGTGAAGTGTTTAGCAGAGCGCTGGCAGCTCCTGACAGGTCCCAGTGACTCCCACCCTCCTAGCATCCACGCCTTTGGGTGCACTCCCCTCCCCAGCACTGCGAGCTGGACCTAATGACTCGCTTCTAGTGAAGGAGTCAGCCACAGGGATGAGATGTCACTTCCAAGAGTAGGTGACACAAGGCTGTCACCGGCATCTTGCTAGTGTCCTCTCTCTGCTGGCTCACTCATGCACACCGTCTCCCCTCTCCCTCGCCCTCTCTGTTGCCTGCTTTGCTGAAGCCGGGCGCCATGCTGGAGGGGCCCATGTGGCAAGGAACTGAGGGCGGCCTCCAGCCAACAGCCCACGGGGAACTGAATCCGGCCCACGACCACTGATCTTCCCTGGAGGCGGCTCATGCCCCAGTCGGGCCTCGTGAGGACAGCAGCCTGCGAGAGACCCCGAGCCAGAGGACCTAGCGCAGCTGCACCAGCATAAACATTGTTTTAAGCCACTAATTGAAATAATTTTTTATGTAGCAATGGATAATACGGAATGACAACTCAGTACAAAATGTTTATTTTTAAAACATTTTTGAAAACTCTACCTGTTTTTCTTCCTCTTGCTGCCTAAGTATGTAAGACTTCTTGTGGTTCTCATGGACACCTGCTCCCCTTGCCATTCAGACGACACCCCCCTGGCCAGGTGTCTCAGAATCCTCGTCACAGGCTCTCTCGAGACCCTCACCCCACTGCCCTATTCGTCCAAAACCAAACTCCTCCATGCCTCCCTCTACACCCACCTCTCCCTGGGTCCCCTCCCCTGGTCACGGTGCCACCAGCTACCAGGGCACCTGGCTCCAAGTCCAGTGTCCTCAGGGATGCTCTTTTCTCATGTCCTGATCCCCAAGGTCAAACATTGGCCCTGAGAGGTGGCATCTGGTGTCAGGCTGCCTGGCCTCAGTCTCTGACCAACCCTTCTTTTTTTTTTTTTTTTTTTTTTTGAGACAGAGTCTTGCTCTGTTGCCCGGGCTAGAGTGAGTACCGTGGCATCAGCCTAGCTCACAGCAACCTCAAACTCCTGGGCTTAAGCGATCCTTCTGCCTCAGCCTCCCGAGTAGCTGGGACTACAGGCATGCGCCACCATGCCCGGCTAATTTTTTGTATATATATTTTTAGTTGTCCAGATAATTTTTATTTCTATTTTTAGTAGAGACGGGGTCTCGCTCAGGCTGGTCTCGAACTCCTGACCTCGAGCGATCCACCCGCCTCGGCCTCCCAGAGTGCTAGGATTACAGGCGTGAGCCACCACGCCCGGCCTGACCAACCCTTCTTCACCACGACCCCAGGCAAGTCCCCCAGCCTCCTTGTGTCTCAGTTTCCTCATCTGTAAAATGGGGGTGCATAGTAGTGCTTGTCTCACAAGGACTTCAGGAGGATTAAATAAGACCATTTGTGTCTGAATGTGACCCACGGATGCCCCTCATGTGGCCCCCAAAGTGTTTGACTTAATTTCCAACCAACTTTATAATTCCAGTGGGGCTCCTAGGAGAAATGGCTGCTTCCAAGGCTAGGATGAGGAAGTATAAGAGAGCCTGGAGCATCCTGTGGGACCAGAAAGGAAGGATCCAAAAAATTAAGGATGGGGCATGTCAGAGGGGTGCAGGAGCCAACCCAGAAGAGTGAAATGGCCAAAGCTGGAAGAATTTGAGCAGCAAAATAAGTAACGTAGGACTGGATTATAACCCAAGGTATAAAATAAACATACACACGTCTGATGAGCACACATAATTGATTGGGGTATAGAAAGGGGGAAACAGTAACATTCCAGTGGAAAAACCTGGCAGAGACCACCCCCTGCAAGCGATGGAGGTTCACATCCACAGTGATGCCAGGGGGCACTGGGTACCCACGCACAGGGTGTGATGAAAAGGCCCCTCCTCTGTGCCGTTCTTTCCATAAACCCGTAACTCCCATCTAACCACAAGAAAAACGGCAGAAAAACCCAAATCGAGGGACCCTCTGCAAAACCCCTGACCAGCACTCCTTGAAACTGTCAGTCACGAAAAGCAAGGAAAGACCGATACTGTCACAGACCAGAGGAGCCTAAAGAGACATAACAACTTGGTGCAATGGGGCATCTGAGACTGGAACCTGGAACAAAAAGAGGACATTCCCAGGAAACCGGTGAAGTGAAATCAAAATAAAGTACGGAGCATAGTGAACAGCAAGGTCCCAACGTCGGCTTCTTACTTCTGACAAATGTACCGTGTGACGTGAGATGTTCAAGAGGGAGGTACGTGGGAACTCTGCAAACTGTCTTTACAATTTTTCCATAAATCTAAAACTATTCCAAAATAAAATACATAAATATGGTTTTAAAAATTCAAGTAATTCGGTCTGGATTTACAGCTACTCTTAACAGCAGCTCTGGCAGCACTGGGCCTGAGACCCCCGGACATCAAAGGCTGGGGCTGCTCCCTCCGGGTGGGCCTGAGCTGGCCTGCTGCCACAGTCCCCACCCCTCCCTAGTGCCCCATCCCTGCCCACTTCTCTCATGGCCACACCCTGTCTCTAGCATTTGTCACCAGCAATGGGGAAAGTCCTCCGTACCCTCCTGTCTTTCCCCCAGGCTGAATGTCTAGAGGGAAGCCGGTCCCTCCACCCAGGAGAAAGCACCTAATGCAACACAAAGCAGATAACTAACCCCATGGCAAGGCCTAAACACTGCAGAGCAAATGCAAATCTTTCCTTTCTGTTAGTTTCTAAAGAAACCGAAGGGGAGGAGGGAGTGAGAATGCGGGACTGGTATTAGCAACCTACAGCGGTGAAGGAGAAGGAGCCCTCCCGCCTCCCTCTAAATCCCAAGGAACTGGAGGACACAGAGGGCCTTGGCTGAGCGAGAGGGCCCTTCCCTGAAGCGGCTTCTCCAACGCTGAAACTGTCGGCAGTAAGGGGCTGTCTGCACCTGCAGAGGCAGGCAGGTACTCAGGGTCAGGGCAGGGGAGGGCAAGCCTAGGGGGCTGAGAGACCCCAGCCCTCACCCTCGGTCCCACCATAGGCTGGGAACTGTAAGAGGAAACTTCAGGGTTGTTTAACGCAGGCCAGTCACGAAGGGCAGGACACCAACAGACCACACTCTGGGCTTTCGCCACGTGCTGGGACAGACCCTGTGAAGCAACAACTATTTCCTCTTCAGCCTCATGTTAAGGGTCAGAGACTAAATGAGCTGGCCCAAGGTCACAAAGCTGGAAGGAAGGCAGGGAGGATTGCAATCAAGGTTGGTCTGAGACCACCCTCAACCCCAGAGGTCTACAGACATGATTCTATCGGGCCCAGGCAGCATCAGCCTGGTCGTGTCTAAAAAACAAACAAAGCACAATCAAATGCCAAAATGTCAAACTCAGGATATTTCCCTTAGAAACCCATATTTCTGGCTTCTTGTGAAAAATCAGGAGATCTGACCATACTGAGCCAAGACCCAGCCACACTGAGCCCACATTTCACATGACAACAACCAGCTAGAGCCGGGTGACAGCTGCCCCCTTTGACAGCCCCAGTCCCCGCCACTCCCTAGAGTCTCCCCAACATGGAGTCCGTGGCTAGTCAGAGCACTTTTCTTCTTACAGGGAGGTCAAGAGGAAAGTGACACATTTCTCACACCCAACTTGCTTCACATGGTCACATCATGGGCATGTGACTCTGCACGCCTTGGGCTACACTCTGAGAAGAGCGAAGAGTCGTCAGTGAAGGATCAATGCTCTTGAGCCTCTGCCAGGACCAATCCGAGCAGGTTTATGAGCCTGAGCCCCGGGATCCCCAGCCCACCCTCCCACCTCCCCAGAGCTGGTCTCAGGAGCCCGGAAGTCTGGGTGGCAGGTGCTGAGGTCATCACAGAGCAAGGAC
Organism: Lemur catta; assembly: GCF_020740605.2. Taxonomy (NCBI): domain Eukaryota; kingdom Metazoa; phylum Chordata; class Mammalia; order Primates; family Lemuridae; genus Lemur; species Lemur catta. The sequence continues at coordinate 41,959,049 of NC_059144.1, read as the reverse complement.
GGCTGTCCAGGATGATTCAGGGCTCCCAGGAAAGAGACCAAATGCACTTGACCCAAGAACACACACCCGTGCCAAATGCAACTGCTGGGCCCAGGCCAGCAGGAATGTTCTCTGCCTATGTGAACGAAGGAAGAGTCTGCTCCCTGGCGGAAGGTGGGCCTGAGGCCACTGGGGTCTCAGAGGAACTGCACAAGCTGCCCATAGCCCAGAGGGCTGAGCGGGAAGGCCTCACAAATCCAGTTACTGTGGTAACATCACCAGCGCCCTGGCCCTCTGGCTTTGATAATGATGATGATGACATTAGTAGCTGCCATTTATTGGTCCTGTAATACATAGCAGGCACTGTGCTCGGCAATTACTTTTAATGGAGAGTAAATGACATGCAGTGAGGTCTTAAGTGGACAGCTTGACAAGTTTGTACAGATGTTAGCATCTGTGTCACCACCGCCCAGACCGCAAACCAGAACATTCCATCACCCTGTTAGGCTCCCTCATGCCTCCTCCCTGTCACAAGCACCCTCCCAGAGCCGACCACTGCCTGATTTCTACCACTGCGCATCAGTTTTGCCTATTTCTGAACTTCAGACTAACGGAATCACACAGGACGTATTCTCGTGCCTGGTTTCTCACTCAGCATCACGTTTGTGTGATGCATCTCTGTTGCTGGGTACAGCAGCCATTCTTTCATCATTGTGTTGTATTCCAATATGGAACAAACAACAATTTATTTACCTATTGCACTGTGGGTGGACACGTGGGTTGTTTCCAGCTTGGGGCATGATGAACAAGGCTGCTAGGAACACTTAGGTATGAGTCTTTCTGTAGACGCTTGTTTTCGTTTCTCTTTGGTAATGCCCTAGGATTAGAATTGCTGGGATACAGGTTAAGTGTCTGTTTATAAGAAACCGCCAAATGGTTTTCCAAACTGGCCGTGTCTTTTTGTATTTCTGCTGGCAACGTATGAGTGTTTCAGTTGCTCTACATCCTTGCCGACACTTGGTATTTTGGTGGTTTTTAACTCCAGCCATTCCAGTGGGTGTAAAGCACATACCCTGCCTCAGCTATTCTTCACAATAGCTTTTGGAGATGGATACCATTTGTTTTTTCTTTTTTTTTCTTTTTTTTAATTTTTTGTAGAGACAGGGATCTCGCTATTTTGCCCAGGCTAGTCTCGATTTCTTGACCTCAAGCAGTCCTCACGCCTTGGCCTCCCAAAGTGCTGGGGTTACAGGTGTGAGCCACCATGCTTGGCTAGATGGATACCATCTGTAGTGTGTGATGTTCCTCCCATGAAGAGGTGGGGGTCCACGTCCTCTCCCCTTGATTAGGAGCAGGCTATGTGACTGCTCTGACCAGTGAACTACGACAGAAGTGCCACTGTGTCAAATTCCAAAGCTAGGCCTCAGGAGACCTTGCAGCTTCCACTTCCTGCCTATTGGAACAATTGCTCCAGGGAGGCCAGACGGCCATGCTGTGAGGAAGCCCAAGCCAGCCCCGCGGAGAGGATGCCTGGAGGAAAGTCGTGCCAACCAGTCCCCAGCTAGACCAGCCATCCCAGCCCAGGTGCCAGACAAGCGATGAAGGAGCCAACTTGAAATCCCCATCCCCACAAGTGACATGTGGCTCAGAAGAGCTGTCCCCCCTGTGCCCTGCTTTAGCCCACAGAATAAACTGGCTGTTTTACACCACTAAGTTTTGGGGTAGTTCGATGCAGCAACAGATCATCAGAACCACGATCTCCATTTTACGGAGAAGATGAAGATTCAGAGAGGTAAAGTAATGAGCCCAAGTCCCCACAGCGGGAAGAAGCAGAGCCCAAAGTGCCAACAATTGGCATTATATCGAGGGTCAAAAGAGGTCCCAGCACAGAGTAGTGAATTCCATCACAGCGAGTGATCAAGGACGAGCTGGTGGAAGAATTAATACATCAGACAGGAAGCTGGACTTTGATTTCTAATAGCCTGATTGTATCAGAAAGGAAGTGGCTTCTCTCTAAAGCATGCAGCATAGAGTCTGGCTTCTCTCAGACCTCTAAATTGATCAGTGTCTCTGAAGTCTGTGGCAGGGGCCCAAGGGGCAGTGGTCCACGGTGTGACATCACCTGCCCCCTACCTTAGATTTTCAAGCAGCTCTAAAGAGCAAAGGAGGTGCCAAGCTAGGACTGATAACCAGACGCCTCTCTCTGCAGCCGTGTGCCCGTGACCCAAGGGCCCTGGCATAGCAGGCGAGCCAAGCACCAACTGTTGGGGGGACCAGAGGATTTCTATAAGGTAAATGTCATCGGCACAGAGCACAGCTGCTAGGGGCTGCAAACTCAAATGCCTGCAGGGGCCCCAGAAGCATCACCCGTTTGCAGCGCACGCTGGGTACATCATGTCAACATAGACACGTGGAAAGATCTCCGCTTCTCCAAGGAAGCATGCTCTCTTCCACTTCTTGGAACGTGGGACCCTCTTGGACTGGGTTTATCTTCCCACTTTGGGTAGGGTCAAAAGTACAGGGAAACGTAATCCATCAAAAACACACGAGCACGCGGTGGCTGTGGAGTCGGGGAGGCTACCCAGGCAGCAGCCGCGGCTCTGACGAGCAGGAGAGCCACACCTACGATGCACAGAGGGCAGCGGCTTGCGTACCAGGTGCCTTGGCGACACTTGCCAGGTAGGAGTAGGCACCCCAGGGGGCCGTATCTTCACTTTTCTGAGAAAAGCCAGAAATCCAGATTTTTTGCATGAAATTCTAAAATCGTCAGCAGCTAATGCTTATGTTCTCTGCTGGTTTTCTCCAGAAACATATCTGCAGGCAGGCCTGGGCCCATGGGTCACTTGTGCATGGCCTCAGAATTAAAATCTTTGCGGAGAACATCTCCAGGCTCCGAGTTCGGAAGACCTTCCCGACGCTGCCTGCAATCTTGGGTCTCCCGGAGACACAGACACGTACATCCGCCGGGAAAGCCATGACGGTTTTCCAGGGCTGGGTGGAACGGGCCTCTCTCCGCCTGTCCAAGCGGACGCCTGCCCCGGGCTCTCCTCTCAGGCTGGTTGGAGGATCTCCTTGCACAGAACACCCACAGGGATGATGAGGTGGGACTTGGGAACAAAAGTATCCCCAGAGCCTCCGTCCACACCGTCTTCCAGACTTGCCTTCCCTGCCTGCGGCCAGCATTCTCCACACAGTGACAGCCACACCACGTCCCGGGCCTTCCTGCCTTTGCACAGGCTGGTCCCTGTGCCTGGACGCCCTCTGGCCTCATCCTTCCATTCCTCCTTCAAGCCCCAAATTCATCACCACCTGCTCGGCGAAGCCTTCCCGAGTTCCCAGGCGAGGATTTAACGCACCTGGGACACACCTTCACACGGCGACCGGTACCCAAAGCGGTCTCCCCAGTAGCCTGGGGCTCGGTGGGGACAAAGACAGATCAAAGTCTCTCTGCGGCCTCCAGCTCATCATGGGGCCTCTTCATGAGAAGTGTCCAATGTTTGGTGACGAGGAAAGGACTACCCAGGCCGTTAAAAGCCTGTCTTATTACCTAGCTCCCTCCTGGACCCACAGCGAACTTTAAAAAGAGGAAAAAACACATTGGTCCTCTTGGGGATGTGTCTGTCTCACTGACTGCTGTGCCCCAGAGTGTGGCCCGGCATGGGCACTCGAATGTCTGTGGAATACACAGGGATAACAAACACAGAGCCTGGCACGAGGCAGGCGCTCCATAAACGTCTGGGGCTACTGTCACTGTTCCTCCCTTGGACTCTCACAGATGCCTCTCAGGCACAGGACACTGCTCTTCCCAGGGGTATAAATCTGCGCCACTGGGCCCTGGCGGCCAGGCTTCGTCTGCGCTGGGGAGAGGCAGGCCTGGTCGCTGCATGGAGCTCTATCCTTGGGGCCTCCTGGCAGAAGCCTCAAACCTGGGTTGCTGGTTTGCCTCTAATAAGCTTGGGAACATCTAGAAAATTCCATCATTACTCCTAGGGGCTCCACACGTGGCTGGCAAAAGCCCTGGGGACATGAGGATCTAGAGGCGACTTCTTAGAGAATTTGGAGTAGAGACTTTGTCTTCCGGGCCTAAGGCATTGTCTTCCAGCTTCTTCCCCACCCGGCCTAGGGGATTTGAGCCAACAAAACAGGGTAGGAGGCAAGAGCTGAGAGAACAAAAGGATTCAGGAAGGACCTTGATGCCCGACCCCACCGCGAGCTGCGGCCCGGACAAGACGCTCCTCCTAGGCCTCGCAGGCCTGAAGCCATTTCCTGGCTGTCTCCATGTTTGCACTGCGAACTGCGCAGAGCCGAGGAAAGTTAAATATAGTCTCAGCATCCCCACTGAACGGCTCCCCGCATCGGTGCCCGAGAGTGCCACCTTGTGGCCCGCTCCCAGCTCCTCTGCGGAATAAAACCACCTCAGGGGAAGGACGAGATCAAGATGGCTGCCTCAGGAAGCGCTTGGGGTTGAGGGAGTGAGTGTGTGTGTGGGACAGAAAGTGTGAGAGAGCAGGTGAGAGAGAGAGAGAGAGAGAGAGAGAGTGTGTGTGTTAGAGTGTGTGTGGCTTTCCTCTCACCGCCGGCCGCTGCCCCATTCCTTCTGGTTGCTAAATCACCACCAAAATGGCGTCCCCAGAAAACTCCATCAGGCCCTGAAGCGGGGCCTTGGCCTAGTCCACGCCTCCCGGCTGGTGCTCACCATGTCAGTCAAGCTGCAAAATTCCTCCAGCCTCAGGAGCATCCCCTCGATGGTCTCCTCCACCTCCTTCGCCTGAAAGAGAGACAATATCCTGGAGATTAGCAAGTGGTTTCCAGGGAGACAAACACCCTTCATTTTTTTTTTTTAAGCAAACTAAGTCTTAGGATTATGTGCCCAGTTGCTTCTGGACCCCGTTCCGCGGCCTGGTCTGAAATAGCAATACGCTGGAGCAGTGCTGACTGCCACCCATGGAGGACTGGTTAAAGCCAACGCAGACGAGCCGCTCTACGCAGCTCTCAGAAGAGACGAGATCAATAGATGCTAACTGGAAATAACAAAGCTACCCTTATCCTCCCCGCTGTACAGATGAGCAAACTGAGGCTCAGAGAGGTCAAGTAAGCTGCTTGAGGTCACAGAGCTAACAAGGGATGGGGCGAGGATTCTAACGTAGGCTGGAGTCCACGGCCTCAGAGCCTGCTCTGATAAACTCCACAGCGGGCCCTGAGCAGCAGCTGGGGAGGAAAAGAAAGGTGCGGAAGGTGCTGGTCACAAATCTGTCTTTGTAACCACACACAAAAACTTACACGGTTCAACAGAGAATGGCCCGGAACGATATGTGCCTAACTGTTAACTGTTACGTTTTTAAGAGATGGGGTCTCACTATGATGCTCAGGCTGGGCTCAAACAATCCTCCTGTCTCAGCTTCCTGAGTAGCTGAATTGCAGGTGTGAGCCACTGTGCCTGGTGACACATGGCTTATACTAAAAAATTATTTGTTGTTTATCTGAAATTCAAATTTAACTGGGCATGCTATAGTTTCTTTGGAAACCCTATTAATAGTGCTTTTGTCATCCTGGGGAGTAGGGATGGGGAATGGGCTCCGACAACGGGGACTTAAATGTTTTATGTTCTTTGAAGGGTCCAGCACTCAAAAGATCAGGCCAGGCAGTGACATAAATGAGTGAAACAGGTCATCGGAGCCTGTGGTCATCTGAGAGGTGCCTGTCTCGTTCTAGAGCCGCTAGCCACTAGCCGCCATCAGTAAACACCAGCCCAGGGCTGCTAGATCTTTCCATCTTCCAAGAGGTGTCAGAAATTCTAATTTGATGGGAAATGTCCCAATTTTTAAATATTGGCACACATTCAAAAAAGAAAATCTTTGACACTCCACAGGCCAAGCCAGTTGTGAACACTGAGAGGGCCTGCCGGGGTACAGGCCCCGTTTTATTCCCTTGTGTAAAAATCAGTTTGAGCTTTATCCCCCCTTCGAGTACGTACTACTTTCATGACTTATAAAATACCAGTTTTTGTTGTTGCTGTTGTAATCACCAGGCATCCAGAAATAAAGTTCACCCAGAACATGAGCCACTTTCTCTGGCTTCCCAGGCCACGTGGTTCTGCCCAAGGAGGGGTGGCCTCGTCCCCACCCCCCGCACCTGAAGACTCCCTCACCACCCACTTGTCCCCAGAGAAATGTTTATACAGTGCCAGTGCCTGCTGCTTCCAGCATGAGCCGTCGGTACCACAACAAAATAAACGACTGCACAAAAAAAAAGAAAAAAAACCCACCATCTTTCGGGCTGGAGTATAAATAGCACCAAGTTGCAATTTTAAACTCTGGAACCTTCATCTCACAGCTGGGACTATTCCTGCACCTCAACGGGGGATGGTGGCGGCAAGACTAGGAAACATGAAAGAAGACCCCCCACCTCCCCAAAGTAAAATTGTGGTTTAAAAAATATCATTATCGCACTAAGGGAGAAAGATGGAGCCGAGAGGTCACTGAGGTGGGAGAAGAGGAAGGTCGGTGGTTCCTTCTGTTCCAGAGGAAAGCACAAGAGAAGAGGGGGGCACCGAGGGGTGACAGAGAGTCCCTGGGAGCACGGTGTAGACAACCCGGAGCCCAGTCTAGACACAGACACGCTCAGGAAAGCAAAGCGTGCATGGGCACCACCAGAGCCACCGCGCCAGCTGGGCGGGATGCCTCCTTCCCAAGACGTTCTCTTTGCTCGTAGGAAGCGCATCCCACCCTACACTGGCATGTTCAGGAAGGACATGGCATGTTCACGTCAGTCCCGGGTTCAGACCCCATCTTCCCCTCTGCCAGCTGTGCGACCTTAACCCAACAGCTTAACTTCCGCATTTCACTGCTGCCAGCTCACCTGGGACAGGAGCCATCACACCCATTTGGCAGGGTGGTTAGAAGGTAAACCTGACATGATAAATGTGGCTAAATCATTTACCCGAGTACTGACACACAACAGGCACGTGAGAAAGGGTTGCTTTGTGTATTCTTCTCACTGGATAATAAAAACTACGGCTAATCACTACTTGTGGATTAGCTCATTTGATTCTCACAAGAACCCTATACCGTAGGTGCCACTATTCCCCCTTTTTATGGATTGAGAAACAGAAGATCAGAGATGTTAAGTCACTTGCTCAAGGTCACACAGCTAATAAATATGGAAGCCAGAATTTGACCCTGAGCAATCTGACTCCAGAACTGAAGTTTGTGAACACCAAGATCCTATTTGAGGGGGGGGAGGGACGTGTCCCCTTTACTGCTGCCTGTCAGCTACGGTCTCTCTCCCCCACCTCACCCCCTGGTACCTTGGGCAGAGCCCAAAAGCAGGAAGGAGCAAAGAATGCATTTGCTGACAGTACGGTCAGCTAAGGGAGAAACGAGACCAAGACATTCCCAACCAACAGGAAGGCGCTCAGGATTAGCCAGCCCACCATGCCCACAAATCGTTCGTGGGACAATTTTCTCTCAAGATAATCCCCTAAGTGGCCTCAGAAATGAGAGTCCCGCAGGCTGCAGCCCACGTGCCCCAGCCAGGAGCAAAATGAATGCCCTCGCTGTTCTTTGCAACTCCCCGGGCATAAATCGCTCCACGCGGAGGGGAAAAAGGGAAAAGGCTTGCTTTAAGTGACATTCAGGGAACTACCGGCGGAGATGGCAAGTGGGCTTTTTTTAACACGTGTAAATCATATGGTTTTGCCTTCTTCCCCTGCACCTCCCCTTCTCCCAAAGTGCCAGCCCGAGCTTCCCAGCGGGGCGTGCCAAAAAACTGATGTGGGGCTGATCCCGTCTGCCAAGTGACTGGCACAAGAAAACACAGAAAGATCCTCTAGCCATGATCTTTTCCAGCTCAACAAATGGAAACTCCAATGTCCAGTTGCTCAAGCCAAATACTTCAGAGCATACTTGACTGTTCTTTCTCTCTCAGCTCCCATCCCACCCAGTCTGCCAGCAAATCCTCTCGGTTTTATATTCACAATGTCCCCACCCCGATCTGACTGCTCCTCTCCATCTCGTGCGCCACCACTCTGGTACAAGGACCATCAGCTCCTGCTGGGACCATTGCAGTAGGCTGATCGCTGGTCCCTTGCTTCCTGTTCTGCGCCCCTTCAATCTACTCCTCTGAGGGCTTCGGTTGAAACCAAAGCCTTCCCTGCTCAAAACGCTCCACTATACCACCCCACGCCCACGAGGATGGCTACAATCACAGAAATGGAAAGTGGTGAGGCTTGGCAAGGATGCCGAGCAGCTGGAACCCTCACACGCTGCTGGTGGGAACGTAAAATTGTGCGGCCCCTTTGGAAACCAGTCCGGTAGTTCCTCAAAAGGAACAGAGTGACCCTATGACCAAGCAATATACCCCAAAGAAAATATATGCTCTCACAGAAACTTGTACAGGATTCATAACAGCCAAAAGAAGAGAGAAATAACGCAATGTCCATCACCTGGTGAATGAACAAACGAAACAGGATACGTCCACAGGACGGGGTATGATTTGTCAGTGAAGAAGAATGAAGTACCGGCACATGCGACAACACGGATGATCCCTGAAAACACGTCAAGGGAACGCAGCCAGACACAAAAGTCACGTAGTGCAAAGCTCCGTTTACATGAAGCGCCCAGAGGGGCAAAGCCACCAGAAACAGAAAGAGCAGTGGCTGCCTCCGCGCGGCACTGGGGACAAAAGGAGCAACTGCTAACGACTACGGGGTTTCTTGTTTGGGTGATGGAAACGTTCTGGAATCAGATCACGTTGGTGTCTGCACAACATAGCAAATATACTAAAAACCACCGAATTGTACACTTTAAAGTGGTGAAGTTTATGTTTTGTGAATTACATATTCACTTTTTAAACAAACCCTCTCCCCTTCCAGCTCACTCAATAAACACCCGACGGAGGCCCCCAGCCTCCACCCCTCTGACCTCACTGCCACGGCTCACGCTCCGCCAACCGCGCCAGCCTTGCCCGGGGCCTTTGAACCCGCCGTGCCCTGCACTGGGGAGCCTCGTCCCTCACTTCCTTCCAGCCCTGGCTCCATCGTCTCTTCTCAGCCAGGCTTTCCCGGACCCCGTGGCTCCCCCGCTCCCAGGCCTCCTGCCCCGATTTATTTTTCTCTTGAGCATTTATCACCATCTAACATACCATGTATTTTTCTAATCTTGTTTCCTATCATCTTTGCCTACCAGAAGGAAAGCCCTGGAGGGCACAGGGTTTAGTCCTTTTCATTCACCTTTCTAGTCCCAGATCCTGGAACAGTGCCTGGCACACAGTGGGAGCTTGTGTTTCTGAAGATGGCCCTTGCACGGCCTTTAGCAATGACTTTGCCACTCCGCCCACACATGGGTGGGCTCCATTCCTCCCCAACCCAAATGTGGGCCGGCCAGCGACTTGTTTTGGCCAATAGGATGAGGTAGGAGCAAAGCTCTGTGACTTCCAGTCTAGGCCTCAAGAGACCTTGCGGCTTCTGATTCACCCTCTCAGACGCCAGCGGCCGTGTGAAGAAGTCCAGGAAGTTTTGCTGCGGAGGCCACATGTCAAGAGAGGCCCTGGAGATCAGGAGGCCACATCGGGGAGACCAGAGATGCCCCAGCACCAACTGCTGGACGTACGAGCAAGGCCACGCTGGACCTGCCAGTGCAGCCCACCCTCCGGCTGAAGGCAGCCCCTGAGTGAGCCCACGAAATGGCAGCTGTTTCAAGCTGCTAAGGTTGGGGATAGTTTGTTACCCAGCAACAGGGAATCAATGCAGGAAAGAAAGAAGGGAGGGAGGGAAGGAAGAGCAGCAGGGGAGGAGGAGGACATGGTCCCTGGACCAGCTACAGCCTGGGAACAGCAGCCTGGGCTTCTCTTTCGTCTCAACCTTGCTCTTGTGCTGTGTGGTCTCAACTACACCTCCAACCATCTCTGTGCCTCCATTTCCCCATTAAAGTTGGGGGAAAAACAATCCTCAGACTCTCTCTGTCCCATGATGGAAGCTAAGGAGGTTGACAGTGCAACTTCTCTGGGTGACTCCCAGTGAGAGGAAGTCTCCACACAAGAAACGACTGTCATTGGAACCTTTCTAGGGTCTCCAAACTCAAAGGGACACAGAAGCCAGACAGGTCTTGAAGTAGGCTGTACTTAAGGCTGTTCTCTGCAAACTGCTTATTTTCAGTTTCCCACTTTTGATAGAGAGATTTTACTTTTCTCCAACTCTAAGAAAAACAGCAGCAGAAGCAGGATAACAAATGGCAGCTGAGGTTCAGCCTCCAGGACACGGAGACAACAGAGAGGGGTGGGGACTGTGGCAAGCAGGAGAGCCTACACCCCCACTAAAGAGGGTGGCTGCTGCTTGGCCCCCAGCTTGTGCCAGGCAGGAACGTGCCAACCCTGCTTTCATCCAGACAAACAGTGATCCAGATATTTATGCAAATTATCCCAATTTGAAAATGTTCAAAACTAGCCTAATAAATTTAGAAATACTATGACGGGCTGGTATACCTGTAAGCCCAGCACTTTGCGAGGCTGAGGTAGGAGGATTGCCTGAGCCCAGGCATTTGAGACCAGCCTGAGCAACATAGTGAGATCTGTATCTACCAAAAAAAAATTAGCTGGGGTGGTGGCACACAACTGTAGTCCTAGCTACTCAGGAGGCTGAGGCAGGAGGATCGCTTGAGCCCAGGAGTTTGGGGTTGCAGTGAGCTATGATCACACCACTGCACTCCAGCCCCAGTGGCAGAGCAAGACCCTGTCTCAAAAAGAAATAAGTAAAATTAAAAATTAAATTAAAATACTATGATGGCCATATAAGCCTGTCTGTGGCTGAATGTGGCCTTTATGCCTCTGGCCAATCTGTCTTTAAAACACAAACTTATTAAGACAAAAAGTAGATTAGTGGGGGGTTTGGGGATTGGGAGCTACGGGGTGCAGGGTTTCCTTTTGGGATAATGAAAATGTTCTAAAATTGATTGTAGGTGATGGTTGCACAAATCTATGAATGTACTAAAAGCTGTTAAATTGTACACTTTAAATGGGCGAACTGTATGTACATGAATAATATCTCAATAATGCTGTTTAAACACACACACACCCCAAAACACTGAAGAATCTTCCTAGAAACCACAAGGTCCACTCAGCCCAGGCAGAAAAAGCAGCCTGAGTCTCATCTCTGTGCACAGGATGGGAGGGATGAAATGAAGGTTGAAAAGTCCCGGGAGCTGGGGAACAGATCAAGTGATCCTCTGGACAGCCTTGGGTTTGCATTGCAAACCAGGCAGGAGCCGGCAGGCTAGATAATCCACTGCCCAAAGAGGAAACCGGGGGACTCACTCCTCCCAGACCACCAAAGCAGGACAGAGGTCCCATGCTGGTCCCAAAGGGACCCTCGACCTTGAGATTTGAGTGTCCACAAAGGGCTGACCACTCTGCTCTACATGCAGAGTTAGAGCAGAGGTTAGGTTAATGTGCCAACAGTGGCCAATATTTAAAACGCGTGTGTCCTTAGACTCAGTAATTCCCCTCCTAGGTATTTAGCCTACATATTTGCATAAATGCAAAATGATGTCTGTACGGAGGCATTCATTGCAGCACACTTTGTGACAGCAAAAGACTCCACATAACTCAAATGTCCATCAGTAGAGGAATGGTTAGCTCAATTATAATTCAGACAGACAATGAAATTCTAACTGCTAAAAATAGTCAGGCAGCTCTCTGTGCACTCGCATGGAAAGATCTCTGAGATATGTTGAGTGCAAAAAGCATAACGCAGAAGGGGGAGTCAGTGCGAGGTGAGGAAGTACCTGTCCCACCTGCCTGGAAGGGGGACACAGGCAATGAGGAGCAGAGGCCTGAGGAACAGGGTGGGAGGAGGCTCACCCACTACTCCATGGCCACGAGGCCTTTTGGATTTGTAACATGTGTATACATTTTTAATTTTTGAAACGAAACTTTAAAAAACACTACCAGGGTGGGTGTGGTAGCTCACGCCTGTAATCCTAGCACTCTGGGAGACCAAGGCGGGAGGATAGCTTGAGGTCAGGAGTTCTGAGACCAGCCTGAGCAAGAGTGAGACCCTATCTCTAATTTTAAAATGAATAAATAAATAAGTAACAACCAACTCTAATTTACTTTAAAAGAACCACAACGCCAGGGGCAGTGGCTCACACCTATAATCCCAGCACTTTGGGAAGCTGAGGCAGGAGGATCACTTGAGGCCGGGAGTTTGAGACCAGCTGGGCAACATAGTGAAACCCCTTCTCTGCAAAAAATTTAAAAAATTAACTGGGCATGGTGGCATGCACCTGTAGTCCCAGCTACTCAGGAGGCTGAGGCAGGAGGATCGCTTGAGCCCAGGAATTTGAGGCTGCAGTGAGCTATTATGACACCACTGCACTCCAGCCTGGGCAACAGAGTGAGACTCTGTCTCTAAAAAACAAAAAGTGAGAAAGAACCACAAGCCGTATTTCCCACCACAGCTGCAGCAAAGGGATAGATTCAGATCCTAAGACAGCTTAAGAGAACCGGCGGCTCATTCAGACTGTGCCTACAGCAACTGGGTTTTGCAAACCCTAAGTGGAGTCTGTGGTCGGCCCAACATATGTGGGTGCAAAGAGTGAACACTGGACTTCTAGGTCTACACTGGACTTCTGGGCCCACACTTCTGGGCCTAGTGAGTGAAAATTCCTGATCTTCAGCCCAAATGGAGGGCTGAAATTGCCCACTTCCACACACGGCTTAGAACTGTTACTTGTGTGAGTGTGGGTCACCCCCACTGCAAGCCCCCGAGGCTGGGGGCGCCTCTCCTGTACTCTCATCTCCCAGCACTGGGCACGGCGTCTGCACCTAGGACTTGCCCAGTAAATGCCTGCACGATGAATAAGCAAATGATCGTAGCTAATGTTCCCAGACCCCGTATAGAATCCCCTGTGAGAAATGAAGAGACAAGGCATGGGGGGGCCACAGGGCCTGACCTGCACCCAGGCCAGAGGCTCCAGAGCCCACGTCCTCCCACCTGGCAGACTGTCTGACCCAGGCAGGGCGCCAGGGGTTCACACGCCTGTAAGGGATGTTTCTTCAACTGACAGGCACCAGGCAGCAAGCAGGACAGCTGGGGTCTCTGCCCGCACGGGGCCCACGCTGGCAGTGGGGCACTCCTGGACGCTGGAGGCAGATCCCACTTGCATGGACGCGAGCCTGCACCCCTTGCCAGCGCCAGGCCAGAGTGGCGGGCAGCCCCAGCCAGGCCCAGCCCTCGGAATCACCTGGGGGGTGTTTAGAATTCCAGATCCCCAGGCCCGGGTCCCCCCCCAGGGTCCCCCCAATAATTAATGCTCCTCCATCTGCCAAAGCGATTTTCCAACAGACTGGTCACTCCCAGGCCTCAAACCCTGCTGGAGAGGTTTGAGATCCCAATGCCCGGGGTGCACCCACACCAGTTAAATCAGATTGCCCGGGGCGGGGAGCCAGACATCAGCATTTTTTTTAAAGACCCCGAAGTGACGCCCAAGTTTGCAAAGTTTGGGAGCTGCACCCTGTATCGGTGCTCTCAGCCATGGCTATACCCCACCCCTACAGACTGATTTAGTCTGTTTATAGATGCATGAAGATACATATTTTCTGCCTTGTTTTCATGTACAGAAGGTGGCAGCGCGAGTCTCAGCCCGTGCGTTCCCCTCATGAGAGGCACGGCTTATGGGCACCGGGGGTGTCTCCAATCTTTGGGAACCTGTTTGTTTTAAAGCTTCTCGGCACCGCTGAGGGTCAGGCTGCCTGGGGACCCTCACCCGACGCCAGGGTGTACTGTGATTAACAGCTGCCAGAGCCCCGAGGACGGCTCGTGGGGGTAGTAAGGTAGGAGCTGCTTCTGAGAAAGGCTGCCCTCTCCGAGCACTCACCTTGGCCTTGGCTCCCCACACCCCTGAGGTTCTGACACAGGGCGTCCGGCCTCGGCAGCCCTCTCTGGTCTCCCTGCTGCCGCTCCAGGCCCGATATCTTCCAGCGCCGCAGCCCCAAGTCCAAGTCCAAGTCCATAAGTCGGATCCTGTCCTTTATCCATCACCCTAGAACAGAATAAAGCCCATCCCCACGGCCCCCGGGCCCTATAACCCTGCCTCACCCACCATGATCACCGAGGCCCATGCCCTCGGACACCACCCTCATTATCCCCCATGGGCCGTGCACGGGCTGCTGATCTCGCTGAGTCTTCCCATGCCCCCTTCAGGCTCTATCACAGCCCTTAGGTGTCCCCTGCCCAGCATTTGTCCCCAGTGAGTCACTCCATCTGATCGTTAGTAGCCTGTTCACCTCCCTCCCCAACTGCACTGGTCCCTGAGGACAGGCACCAGGTCTGTCTCGCTGGCCTCACCCAATGCCCAGCGCGGTGCCAGGCACAAGCAGGTTGGCCGTAAAGACTTAAGGAAAAAGTCTTTGAACTACATTTTTGAAATAGCAGACGCTGCCCCGGAGCCCCTCCGCAGACTTCTAATCCCGCATCCCAAACCTGAATGCCAAGGGCACCAGCCAGCAGGTTCCCCAGAGGCACGTGGTGCTTGCAGGTTGGACACAATAGAATATTCTTAGTTTCCACAAGGAGACAGCGTCTCTCGTATTTTTCTTGAAACTCAAGGCCATCTTTGGCTAATTTATGTTTTCCTATTTTCGTCCAGGTACATGCCTTGGAGAAAGATTTTCCTTTCCTCTTATTCTGACTATAGAAAAATCAAAAGTTCAAGCTCAAGGATAAATGGTAACTGGCATTAGCTTGAGTACCAAGGAGCAGCAGGCAACAGTGAGGACTGTGGCAAATGGGGCCACACTAGGGACCATGGACCTATTGTCACCAGACTGCCCATTTTGCGTTTTTAGAGAAGGAGTCTCATTTGTTGCCCAGGCTGGCCTCGGCCTCTTGGCCTCAGGAGATCCTCCCACCTCAGCCCCCTGAGTAGCTGGGGATTACTGGGTTAAGCCACCATGCCCGGCTCATTTGTTCCTCCCCTCCCCTCCCCTCCCCTCCCCTCCCCTTCCCTTTTCTTTCCTTCCTTCCTTCCTTCCTTCCTCCCTTCCTTTCTTTCTTTCTTTTTTTTTCAGAGATGGGGTCTTACTCTTGCTCAGGCTAGTCTTGAACTCCTAACCTCAAGTGATCCTCCTGCCTCAGCCTCCCAGAGTGCTAGGATTACAGGCGTGCGCCACCACACCTGGCTCATTTTTTTGAAATAAACAAGAAACTCAGATTTTTCCAAGAAAACTCTCCATTTTCAAAACTCACATGGACTGAACCAATGAGATGAGAGCGCTAGATTCTGCCCTCGGCTACCAGTCTGCACCCCCTGGGCTAATAATCCACATGTGGCTGAAAGTCCCAGGTGCTTCCTCGAACATCAGCCTCTGCTCATTCAAGCAAAGATGCCGGGTGTGGGAAAGTGCTGGCCACCTTTGTTTCCTTCCACTGAGGCCACTAACCCCATCTGTGGGCCAAACCCACCCTGTGTCCCATGTCCCAGCTCAAGAACCAAATGGAACTCTGGAAGAGCCTGGCCAGGAATTCCCCCCTGGGTGGGCATCAGTGCTCAGCCACGTGGGGGCCTCTGAGCTCCCCTCTCTCATAAATCACGGGACCCCAGGGGTACACAGCTCTCTCTCCCTGCCATCACAAAGCTGCTTCCGGAGACCTACCCTGAAACTTCCCCCAAAAGAGGAAGTTCAATCCAGAAACAGAGACAGGAACAACAAAAAAAGCTGGTTGGACAGAAAACCGCAAAGACACTGGAAATAGTAACTCACCTGCCAACCAATCACAAGGTGTGTCCTCCAGTGGCTCCTCAATGCTGGGGAAGCCCGTGCAAAGTCCCGGCAGAGCAGGTGTTCCCTCTCACTGCTTTCCCCTCTACCAGCTGCTCCTCTCTCCATCCCGAGAACCCCCCTCTTCGTCCCCCTAGGGTTTTTGCAAAGACTGTTCCCTCTGCCTGGGATATTTTTCTCCTCCAGCAGCCAACTCCTATTCACACTTCAGGGTTCACCATAAAACGACACTGCCTCAGGGAAGCCGTCCCTGATTGCACCCAGACAATAGCCTTCTGTTCACCCTCCTGGATCTCTGTACTCCCTCTTCCCTGCACTTTCCTCAGTGGTCTCCAGCTTTCTCAGAGAATCCTTTCCTGCCCCTTGTTGTGTGCTCTGAGCATTTATCACAGGTTCCTAAAGATTGGAGACAACCCCAGTGTCCATCCCATTTAGAGGTCTGATTCGTTACGTGTTTATTGCCTGGCAGTGCCATAACGCCAGGAGCCTCGTGTGTCTTACTGCCTGTGGTGTCCCCAGCTCCGGGCAGCATCCAGCACATACAGGGGCTCCAGCTGTTGAATGAAGCCAGCCCCACTTCACTGGGAAACCCAGAACCCCCTAGGCCTGGGACTGGCTGGGCTGAGACTCCTGCTACGCCATTTAAAAGCCAAAAGTGACCTGGAAGCCGGGCTGGTGGGGAAGGATCTGCTGCCTGGGCCTGTTCCCAAGCCAGGCTGTCCTTTTCCAGCTCATTCGCCAACCTGGAAGCAGCTTCAGCTCAAGGATCTGCTGCTGAATTAAGCTTTAAGTAGAAGCTGCATGTGACTCTGTGCTGGTGCAGTTTCTGTTGCTTTTGGTAAATAAACTTCAGCAAGCGCGTTAAGTGGGTTTCCTGCCACGTGGCGCTACCGGGAGTCTGGGCTCTTGAGTATGTCCCTTACCAATAAATATGAGCCAGCCCGAGTCTGAGTTAAAGAGAGCCCTGAGGGAGAAAATGAAATTGACACACACAGTTTCTCTTGAAGACTGTCCTTAATAGAGACAAAATGAAGCCGGGCTTTAGCCACTGGGCACAATGATATCTCGCTGCTAAGAGAAAGGGAGAAAAGGAACGAGAAATACACTCAGGATGCTAAAAACCCGTGAAAAGTAGTAGACAACGTGAATGCCTGTCCCTGTGTTCGTGGGATGCCAGACCAAGGTGCACTTGGGGGTGGAGGCTCCCCCAGGACCCAGCCTGGCAAAAGACAGCAGCTCTGAATCACTTACAAATGGTCCATAAATTACAGTACATCCACACCATGTCATTTATTCTGCGAGAGCCTGTTTGCGGAGCTATAAAAGATATAACACCATCCTAGTCACTGGGTCACTGCCATGATGCAACGATATAATCTATGAACACGGCTCAGCACACAGTATGTGCTCAGGAAATAGGAGCAATTGCTGGAATACCAGGAAGCCTAAGAATGACTCAGACCTACGCTCTCCAGTATGGAAACTGCTAGCCTCGTGTGACTATTGAACACTTAAAAGGTGGCTGGTCCAAATTGAGAGGTGCTGCAAATTCAGTATTAAAAGCTTTATTTTTTAATCTGCTATCCCTCTGTCTGCGCATGGCAGCAGCCAGGGCAAAGGACAATGAAATGAAAAAAAAAAAAAAAAAAAAAAGGAAAAAAAAAAACCCACCAAACCCTGATTTTGAAAACTTAGTACAAAGAAGAGAATGAAAAGTTCATTAATCTTTAAAATAATGATTACATGTTGAAATGATATTTTGGATATATACTGTTATTTTAAATACCTTGAAATGATAATTTCACCTGTTTCTTTTTCATGCGGCTCCTAGAGCACTAAAAAATTACATAGGTGGCCCACATCTGTGGCTCCAGCTACATTTCTATTGGACAGTTCTTACGGATCCATTCTGACATGGAAATATGTCCATGTTATTTTTAAAACAGAGATATAATTCACAAACCCTAAAATGCATCCTTTTAAAGTGTCTGAGTCAGCAGTTTTCAGTATAGTCGCAAAGTTGCGCAGCCATCGCCACTAACTCCTGCACGTTCACGCTAAAAAGCAGCCCCACACCTTCCCATCAGCAGTCGCTACCCGTTTGCTCACGCTATTTTGAGTAAAGAAAAGCAAGTTGCAGGACAGTTATTACGGCATCAAGTAGGGTTTTGTAAAAACTAATATAGACACACAGGTATTTGCATTTGCAAATGCAAGTTTTAAATGTCTAGAATGATTTAACCGAACTGCTAAAGCCGGTTTTCTCCGAGAGCTAGAATTGGGGTGGGAGAGAAAAGAGGGATGCTCATCTCTTACGTTAAATACTTCTGTGCTGCTTCTGTGATTTAAAAAGAGAATGGGTGAATTTCTGTCCTTGAATAAGTCCCGGTGAACTTGGGTAAATAACTTTTTCACGGCACCGTCAACAGACTGCCTTCAGCTGGAAGGTAGAGGGTCTAGTCTTAGAACTACTTTCATTTTATGCTTTTAAAATAGAAAGTGCAGACAGAGGCGTGGTGTTTCCCTCCTAGCTATAGGAGGGACCGCGGCCGCAGCCTGCCTCGCCGCTCCGGCCTCGGGCCCAGCTCGGAGGGGACCGGGCCGAGAGCCGGGCAGGGCCGGGACGGCGGTCGGGCTCCCCCAGGGCCAGCCTGGCAAAGGGCAGCAGCTCCGAGCGCGCCTCGACCCGGCGTCCGGGGACCCGGCGGATGCTGCGGGGCCCGGGTGGGGACAGGAGGCGAGTCTGGGCCCCCGGTGACCGGTGTCGCCCGGAGGAGCGAGCAGGCGCGACCTGCCGCGCACCTCTGGGTAGCGCCAGGCGGCCACCGCTCCGGGAAGGAGGGGGTCCCCGGGCCTCCACCGCAGGGGCTAGAGGATGCTGCGGGGAAGCCCAGCGTCCCGGTGCGGGTTCAGGGCCGCGGACCTCCAGCCCCAAGGCCCCTTCCGCCCCGTCCCCTACCTCGGCCCGGGGCTCGGGGGTCAGGAAGACCGCGAGCTCGCGCGCCCCGTTGCGCACCGGCTCCGGCCCGTCGGCGTCCACGAGCAGCATCAGGAGGGCGGCGGGGTCGGGCTGGCGGAGGGTGCCCGGGAGCCGGTCGCCGCGCCCAGGCCTGGGAGCCCCGCCCCCGGCCCGTCGCACGCCCGGCTGCATGCCCCGCGGCCCGCCTGGCGGAGGCGGGGCAGGTGCACGCCCGGCGGTCGCGGCGCGGGGCTCCCGGAGTGCGGGCCGAGCGTGCAGCGCCACCCGGTGGCGAGCGGCGCGCGCTGCAGCCGCCCCCGCACCGCCTGGTCCGCCCGTGGCGGGCACGCTGGCTTGCAGATCGCCGTCACCTGGGCTCTTTTAAAACTTCCCGAGCCCGGGACACGCGCAGTCTCTGGGGTGGGGCCTGGGCATCGGGAGCTTTTGAAGCTTTCCAGGTGGTTCCAACCAAGTTTGAGAACCATCAACTTAATTTGAGACTCATCGGGGTAAACCACCGCTTTCCACCGGAATCCGATGGCGCGCTGGTTCCCAGCACCGGCTGCGCAATCGAATCCCCGGGGGAGTTTTTAAAAGCCCCGAAACCAGGCCTCACACCTGCTGCTTAAGTCAGAACCCCTGGGGGTGGGGCTTGAGCATCCGTCGTTTTTAGAGCTCCCCGGGTGTTTTCAAAGGGCATCCAGGATAGAGAGCCGCTATCCTAGGGGGGTCCTTGCACTTAGAGCCCAAAGCCCCCGCCCCCCAGGCCCATCCTACTCGAGCATCTATTTTGCGCCAGAGAGTCTTGAAAATTAGAGAAGCCGGGGTGCAGCGGTTCTCCTCTTCCTCCTGGGGAAGGCTTTTATAAAACTCCCTCAGGGAATTCGCCAGTGCACTAAATTTGACAATTGCCGTCCCCCCCGTCCCCGCCCCTCGCGGTCCTCGGAGGCTTGACTGGACTCCTTAGAAGGGCCGGGGCTGAAGCGGGGGGAGGGGGCAGAGGGGGTACCCCCACAGCCGTGCTAATGAGGAAAGCACTGAAAGGAGTCTAGAGTTTTGATTTTTCGTTTTTATGACTTTAAACATTAATTTTTTTTTAAATGGGCTGGTTTGGGGATTGCAAATATTATAAATATACGAGATGCCCCACACCCTCCTCCTGTTAGATTCGAACCCCCAAGCAGGGGGTCCAAACACATAGTTTATCTGCCTTTTGGGTGATTCATCAATGTACAATTCCCACTAGCAAATCTGCCCACTGCTAATTTCTCCGTTCCCAGATATTCAGGCCTTCAGGCCAAGTCATCATCTGGGAAATTCTTGGCAAAGACTTGGGCCTCAGGTGCTTGGAAAAAAGGTTTTATAGGAATTTCCTGCACCCACACTTGGTCATCATGATTTTCCCGATGCTACGAACCTTCCACGCATCACACACCCACCCAGGAAGCAACCTCAGACCCTCACCCCTGCCGCTGGCGGGGGGCCTCCCCCAGGGAAGCCCAGACTGGCCTCAGATTGCCCAAGCAGACTTGCGCACAACAAATTCCCCTGGAGGATACATCTCAAAAGCATAATGGCTAAGGGAAAAAAGATGAGTTGCAGAAGGCTCCGTAGGGCACTCTGCCATTAACACACAGTTTCTAAAACATGCAAAACCGCACTATATATTGTTTATGGATACAGACAGATGGAGTAGAAGTGCAAAGCTGTGCACGGGAGCAATGCCCCCACATTCCGGAACCTGGCTACTGGGGAGGGGGGAATGACATGGAAGAGGGGTAGGAGAAGGATTTCCACATTTGTAATGCTTTATTTCTTCAGCTGATGCTTGTTATAATATTTAAATTTTTTGAATACCCAAAATGACTCATTAAAAAACAAAAAGCCTGGGATATTAACTAAAAGTGTTCATTGCCCAAATCCCCTTCGAGGGGAGGGGATCTAGGGAAGGGGTCCCTGCATTCTCCATAAGCATCTCAGCGATTCATGCACACCCCGGGCCAAGTGAGCTAGCCAACCATCATTTTGTTTCTAGACTTTTTTTCCTAAATGTGTGATTGTGCCTTAAAAACATTTGGCTAAAAATACAGATGCCCCGAGCCCTACCCCAAACGTTCCGAATCGGGATCCTTGGGAAGAGCAGGGCTGGGCATCTGCATTTGAACAAGGCCTGTGGTTGACTCCCATGCACACCCAGGTCTGAGAATAGCCCCTATCCCCGGCTCTGCCTCGCCACTGGCATTAGCCAGGGACCCCCGTGGGAGGCCAAATAAATGGTTTTAAACAAAGAGGACTGAATTTTTAAAAATCTCCCCCCAGCCTCTCAGGGGTGCTTGTCTCCTGCCCCAGGGCCCTGCCCTCAGTGGTCCTGCGCTAGGTCGGCAGCCCTCGGGGAGGCCCCGGGCCAGGCAGCCAGCCTGAGGCCTGGAATGCAGCCCGCCCAGGCCGCACCCTGCCCAAACCAGTTTGAACCAGCTCAGGGATGGAGGCGTGGCGCGTTCCCACGAGCTCCCTCTGGCGCCCAAGCCGGGCTCGGAGCTGCTGCCGCTGCGTCCTGCTCTGGAGGCCTCCCCCGGGTGCAGGCAGTGGCTGCGTCCCAGGCTTGGGGGTGCCCGAGGCCACAGGCCAGGGAGGCCCCAGGAGCTGTGCCCCCAGCTGGGCCCCAGGTCACACGCCCTTCCCCCCCTCCCCCGCGCACCTTATCTGCTTCACCTCTGGCCGCAGCCTCCTTGCCTGGCCTTGTATTTTCAAAGTCAGTTCTCCCCGCTCAGGCCTCAGGCACACAAGGTTCTAGACTAGCGACAGTTCCCAAACTTAGCTGCATATTGCGAACTCCTGGGAAACTTCCAGAAAATACCAATGCCCAGACCCCACCCCAGAGATGGTGACTTAATAGGTCTGGAGTGTGGCCTCGGCTTTGAGAGTTTTAAAGGATCCTCCGAGTGATTGTTCCAGCGCTGGCTTAATCCTGTGGGCCTGGGAGATGGTACAGCCGCGGTTGCTAGGTCCCCTGGTCTCTGCGACTGTACTCGTTGCTAACGTGTCCCAAGTGCTTACGATGTGCCAGGCACCGTTCCAAGCTCTTTTCACAGATGACCTCATTGACTCTCCATCACACCCTTCGTGGTAGGTAGGCAGGCCCTGCTATGATCCCCATTTTACAGAAGAAACTGAGGCCAGGAGAGGTTACGTCACCCACCCAGGATCCTAAGTGGTGAATGGGAGAGGCAGGATTTGAGCTCAGACACTCTGATTCCAGAACCCAAGTTCCTACCTGCCACGTGTCCCACACTGCCTCCTGCAAGGTGACCCTGCCCTGGGATCCTGTCACAGGCTTCCCTGGTCCAAGCCTACTGGGAAAGCCACCGGGGTTGGGCCTGCCCCTGCCACCCTACCTGTTCCATTGCCTTCCTAAAATGCGTGCCAGTCATCTCCCTTCTTGTTCATGATTCTTCTGTAGCTCCCCGGTGCCCACCAGGCGAAGTTCAGAGACCACAGCCCTGGCCCTACCGTAAGTCACAAATGGAAGCCCGAGAGGCAGGGCTGGACCAGAGAGGGGCAGGTGGGGCACTCAGAGCACAAAATGTCACACAGCGTCAGGGGTGTTTGCTGCCCAGGGTCCACACCCGAGAGTGGGGTCTCCTTCCCTGCCCTGTAACCCGTAGGCGGGTTTGGTTTGGATGCTGCAGTGTTAAAATTCATGTACCTTTTAATATGGCAGCCTTTTATAGTTCACATACACATCCAGGTGTGTGGCTTCTGAAAAGAAAGGACGGATCTGGAAGCCATGGGCCTGCATTGCGGCAAGGCAATAGATGGCCAGTTAAGGAGCTGCCCAAGTTTGCCACAGACTTCCCCACCCGGCCCCAGTCTCTCCCTGGCATGTTGGCCCCTAAGGGTGTCTGGGTTTGTGACTCTGGGTCCCCTGAATGTGCCCACATCTGCTGGCCACGTCTACACGCAGCTTTTCCTATCTGGAATTTCCTAGGCTACCCACTTAGCCGACCACGCCGTCCCACCCTCTACCTGGCCTTCGAAGCCCCTCTTCAGAAGCCCTTTTCCTGGCCCCCAAACAGACATGCCCTTTAAGCTGGGCCTCTGGCGCTGTCTTCCTTCTGCTCCCTTGTTAAGTTCACCACCAGACAGAAAGTTCCAGAGTCCAGCAGGCTGCCTTGGCACATTAATAAACGTGTATATCTCAATAAACATGTGTATCTGAAATGTGAAATTGCTGTCCTGCTTAGTGTCTGTTCTCTGCTCCCCGCTCCCAGCAAAATAATTTCAGATACAACCCCTCTTTACAGAAGCACAGCGAAAAACCAGGTTTTAAAAAACATCTTTACGTACCACTTTGAGATTCTCACTCTACAGAAACAAGAAACAGCAATGGCAGCTGCCCGTCCTCTCCCAGTAACAGGCAAAGCTTCTAATTCTCGGAGGTCATGTGATCGGTTTCTCTCTATTCCTTTCCTTTCCACAACAGACCCACACGAAGGGTCTTGCAGCGTTGGAGGCCAGAGGCCAAAGGTCAAGCTTCAGAGTGTTCCTAAGTGTCAACGTGTAGGTTCACAGCAGAGCTTCCCTGGTCTTGAGAAGCAAGAAGAGGGTCATTCTTGGGGTTGGAGGAAAGAGGAATTTTTTCCCTTCCAGCTACGGAAATTGTGCCCCTGCATTTTTTCTCTGCCTCTATCTAAATAGTAAGTGGGTAGAAAATACTGCCCAGTGCCAGGAGGTCAGAAGTGACCTGAGACGGGAGCTTCCTTGCTTTCTGTGAATTCTCTCTCACTGCTCTCGGTCACCCCGGAGGGTGGCAGGGCCACCACCCTTATCCACAACCACCGGGGCCAGGCGTGTCTCCGAGTGGGAATTCTGGCGTGAGAACACCAGGCAGTGCACTGACTACCTGTCAGGTAAGGGCTCCGGGCCGCTGGGGCAGCACACTCTTACCAGGTAATCATGTGTCTCGGCAAAACGTGCGAATATTCACCCAAAATGAGCTACGTAGAGGCCTCAGATAACCTCCTATCAGTTCAGCTCCATGAATTTCTGCTGAACTGATGGGGAAGAAAGCTAATGGTTTTGGCATTTCCTGGATTTCAAAATTACAAACAAGGGATTGTAGACTTGTTTTCCAACCCCACAGCGGGAGAAACCGAGGCTCGGGAAGACTGAGTGGGGGGCCCTGGCAGACACAGGCCGCTGATCCGTGGAGAAGCTAAACTTTGAGCCCAGGGCTCTTTGTATTATAGCACATTGAAATGGATGAGAACATGCTGGAAAATTGTTACATACCCTAGTAAAACCAGTATTCTTTAAACTATTAGCAGCCATTTGAATATATTTGTTTTCTTGTTTCAGGAACTTGTGTTTCTGTCCATTAAGATTCAAAGGACCTTTTCTGTCTTTGGAACGCAAGGCGTGGCATTGTGTGCACAGTAGGTACTTCATACATGAGACACTGCAATCGTGTCAGTCACAGACAATGAGCTGCCTGTAACAATGGCCAAAAGCAAACACAACAAAATGTGGCCAGAAAATATTTTTAAATGCATTGACCTCAATGAGGAAGTGAGAAGACTTACTTTCAGCAGTTCACATGACAAACACGGAGATTTTTTAAATTGACTCTGAGTTCAGTTTAAGGCAGTGAAATAACACACCTGCTAAAAAGGATATGGGGATGAAGATGTTGACTTTAAAAATACAGAATGTGACACGAAGAGCTAAAAGGGAATGTCCTCTGGTTCTGGGGTAGCCCTGCGGGGTGCAGAGGGTAGCTTCAGGAGGGAGCTTTGCCTGGCGGCTGACTGCAGGGGCTCTAGGCCCAAACTGTGTGGGCTCAATTTCTGGCTCCCTCCCTACAAGCTGTGTGATCTTGGAGGAATTACTTAACTGCTCTGTGCCTGAGCTTCCTTATCAGTAAAACGGCATAATACAACTCATGATGTTGCTGCAAAGGCTCATTGAGATCATCTATGTATGCCCCTTCAAACAGTGTCTGGCAGAGAGTAAGCACTCAATAAATACTACATTTTAAGTGGAATATTGACAAACGGGGGTGTTTTCAAGAAAGGTGAAGAAGCTGGCCAGATAAATAATAGAACAGGTGAAACTGCCAGGCAAGACATTTGTCACCACGTATGCATTCAGCACGTGTCTGTTGAGACAGACTTAATATGAAGTCACGTCGTGTGATGCCAGTTTGAAGGAGCTGGAGCTGTTTTGCCTGGACAAAGCTTGGATTATCTGAAGGAAGATCACGAGGAAGAAAGACTCAGTGAATTCTATGGGGTTTCAAAGGAAAGAATGCCAACTAAGCCAGGGAGACAAAAGCCACAGAAATGGCACCTGCGTGGCTCCGGAACGCCACTCAGACAACCTGTGAATGGCGCCGCCTGGTGGTGGGCGACACAGGAATCCAGGGAGGTGGATTCCAAAATGCCCCCGAGACTCCTGCCCCCTGGTGGACATTCCGTGCATAACGCCCTCCCCTCCAGTGGGGGCTGGCCCCGGGCATGCGGTGGAATGTCACTCCTGAGGTTAGGTTACTGATTAGTTGACTTTGAGTTAATCAAAAAGGAGATTATCCTGGGTATGTCTGACCTAATCAGGCAAACCCTTAAAAGAGGGGTTAGAGGTCAGAGACGGGAAAGTCAGAAATGGAAGAAGTCAGAGACTGGCTCCTGCAGGCCTGGAACAAAGCAAGCGGCCACGCTGTGACCCTCCTGTGGGGGCCACACGGCCGGGAGCTGCAGATGCCTCCAGGAGCCGAGGGCCTCAGACCAACCACTGCAGGAGTGAATGTTTCCAACTACCCGCATGCACTTACCAGAGGCCCCAAGGCTCAGACAGCCGCAGCCGGCACCTTGATAATAGCTTGTGCCACCCTGAGCCAAGGGCCCAGGTAACCCGTTCCCAGACTCCCGATCAAGGACACTGAGATTACAGACGTGTGTTGTTCTGATCCTCTAAACCCGTGGTAATTAGTCAGGCAGCAAGAGAAAACAAAGACAGAGGTGCTGCCAAAGGCAAGCAGACTTCACCTGGAAACGAGAGGGAAAGTTGTCTACAGGTGAGACGCACATGAGTGGGCCGGTAGGCTCTCCACGGATGTGAGTCTCAAGCAGAGTGAGATGCCACCTCCCAGACTGTCCCTGACACGAGGGGGTGGCATGGATGGGGTTTGTGCTTGCGCAGAATGTTAGCATGGGGTAGTGTAGACAGGATGTGTACGTTGGGTAAAAGGCGAAGCTCTGGATCTGTGCTTCCCAGAACTGAATACCAGGTGAATGACCAGTCACCTGGCGGTGTTGTCAAAATGCACATTCTGATCAGGCAGGATTGTTCACCTCGCTGAAGAGTGCTATGCTTCAAGAGATGTAAATTATAGGCCAGTACAATTTCTGATGGTCTTGGAAAGATTTTTCTTTTACACGTATTTTCTTTCACGGATATAGGGTAGAGTGGGACGTCAAGTCCACGAGACTATTAGTTCCAGGAAGGCAGGAACTGCGCTTGTCTTGGTCACTGCTGTGTTCCCACCATCTCGCAAAGAGTAGGCAGTTGACATATTTGGAACGAGTGAAGTTTGTGAATCATTTTTAACAGATATTGAGATATCTGTTAAAGATATTTGTGTGATAAATTCACATACTATGCAATTCACCTCTGTAAAGTGTGCAGTTCAATGGTCTATTCAGTATATTCGCAGAGCTGTGCAGCCATCACCACAATCAATTTTAGAACATTTTCATCACCCAGGAAAAAAAGAAACCCACACTCCTTAGCTGTCACTCCCCCAGCCTCCCATTCCCTTGCATCCCCAAGGCAACCACTTCCATCTCCATGGATTTGCCTATTCTGGACATTTCATATAAATGGAATCATACACTGCACGGTCTTTCGTGTCTGGCTTCTTTCACTTAGCATAATGTTTTCAAGGTTCATCCATGGTGCAGCACGTGTCAACGCTTCATTCTCTTTTATGGCTGAATAATATTCCATTGGATGGATGGACTGCACTTCGCTCATTCACTCCACAGCTGATGGCACTTGGGTTGGTCCTTAGTGGCCCACGGTGACTAGCAATCAGTAGACTGTTTTGTGTTAACATTTGTTTTTATTCTCACTATTCATTTACCTGATGGTTTTTGCTACTCTTCAAAAAGTCAACATACCAAAATGACTTTTAAAAACAGCTTTTCACACACCAACTTACTAAAGGTTTAAAAAGGATGTTGTCTACTGTGAGCCACAGTATGAAGAAGTGCTCTGACCACCGAGCAGAGGATAAACTCACAACTAGCTTACGAGAGGGAAACTGATATATGTCTTGAAAACTTAAGAATTTTGCACAGCCCTACATCCAGAATTCCCAATTCTAAGAACTTTCCTAAGAAAATCATCAGGGTTGTATGCACATATTTGCAGAGTTAAAATACCGAAAAATTAGAAACAGCTTAAATGTCGAACGGTGGGAGAACTGATAAAATAAATGAGGGAACTACTTTCACATATAGACCTCAGGTAGCCATAAAAGAGGAGTTGTAGGTAAATATTCATTGAATTGATGAAATGTTCACAATATATTAAATGAAAGAATCAAGTTACATGACTATAAAGTCTGATCTAATTTTTATAAAAAGAGAATTTTTTTTTTTTTTGGTGACGGGGTCTCACTCTGTCACCCATGCTGAAGTACAATGGTGAGATGATAGCTCACTGCAGCTCCAAACTCCTAGACTCAAGGGATCCTCCTGCCTCAGCCTCCTGAATAGCTAGGCTATAGGCATGCATCACAGCACCCAGCTAATTTTTTTATTTTTTGTAGAGATGAAGTCTCGCTATGTTGCCCAGGCTGGTCTCGAACTCCTGGCCTCAAGTGATCCTCTCGGCTCAGCCTCCCAAAGTGCTGGGATTACAGGTGTGAGTCACTAAACCAGCCTTAAAAAAAGAAAATGCTATGTATACGTACAACGAAATGCTAACAGTAGCTATTTCCAAATAAATAAAACTGTCCTCTGATGAAAATGCATATCCTTAAATGCCTACATGAATAAATAAGAAAGAACATAAAGTATGAAACTTAAGATGTTCGTTAGCAGTTCCTGGGCCAAATGTGTTGTTATGTTGGGAGTTGTCCCTGCTGCTTTATGACCCATTTGGAACTCGAATAAGAAAATCATTCGAATTTGCTTTTTGTCTGACATCATTTCCATAGTCAAAAATAAATATAAAATAAGCAGCAAGTAATAAGTCACTAGCAAAAAACATGAAGCAAGAAATGCGCATTAAAATGATGTACAACATAACCACATTTATGTAAGAATGTATTCCAATAGCAAATGGCATATTTCAACAATGCTAAAACCACAATTACTTTTGCACCAACCTAACAAATGTTTATGCCCCTCCAAAATTCATGTGTTGAAGCCGTAACCATCATTCAGGCTGTATTTGGAGATGGGAACTCTAAGGAAGTCATTAAGATTAAGTGAGGTGATAAGGGTGGGGCCCCAATCAGATAGGATTAGTGTCTCTCTCTTTCACTCTGTGCAGGCACAGAGAGACCTCGGAGGATGTAGACAGAAGGCCGCTGTCTGCAAGCCAACGAGAAAGGCCTCCCCAGAAGCCAACGATGCTGGCACCTTGATCTCGGACTTCCAACCTCCAGGACTGTGATAAAATAAACTCCTGTTGTGCCAGCCACCCAGTCTGTGGTATTTTCTAGTGGTAGCCAGAGCAGATGAGTTCATGCACGAGTGCTCCTTTCTTAGTTTTGACAAGCATGCTGTGGTTATGTGAGATGCTAACGTGAGAGGAAGCCGGGTGAAGCTGTACTATCAGTGCAACTTTCCCGTAAATCTAAAATAATTCCAAAATTAAAAGTTTACATTTAAAAAAAGGAATGGAAAAAAATGAATGGAGAAAAGTTTTATATACCGATATGGAAAGATGACCAACATATATTAAATGAGAAAAGCAAAGGGTCAAATGTTGCTATTTTTATATAACAAGAAGGGAAGGAATAATATATGTTAATACTGTCTCATTTATAGTAAAGAAAAATATGTGGAGAGATAAACAAGAAACCAATTATAACTGTTACCTGCTGGAAGGGAATGAGACCTGAGTACATTGGGGACAAAAGCAGGAGAAATTGTTTTCACCGTGTACTTTTGAAAACTTCTTTTGTTGTTTGAGCCATGTGGATTTATTAACCATTCAAATAACTACTTTTGTAAAAAAATAGCATTTGGGAGGGAAGGGAGGGTTTGCTCTATAGCTACTAAAATATATTACAAAGCTAACAATAATCCAAACAGGACGAAATGGGCCCAAAGTAGACAAAGAGATCAACACATCAGAATGATTTTGACCAAAACAAACCCAAGAACATCGAAGAATTTATTAAATGATAATATCAAGGTGAAATTTCAATTCCTTAAGAAAGTAGTGCCTTATTGAATACACTGTGTTAGAACAATTAACGGAATGTTTTAAAAAATGAAAAGACCTCTTACTTCCACCTCATGGCCAAGTAATTTTCAGATGGATTAAATATTGAAATGTAAAAAAATCATAAAAGTACAGTATTAGGATAAAATCTGGGTAAATATTTATATAATTTTGAGAGGGGAAAACTATGAAAAGAATTTAAATGATTTTAATACATAAAATTTAAAATCCTAGGTAAATATATATAAAATAAATTTCTAAACAATAAATACAAAAGCCAATGATAAGCATAATAAGAGGCAAATGACTAATTAGGAAAACAATTATAGCCTAAAGCTTGGCATCTTTAATATGTAAAGCAGTTCTACCTAGCAAGAAAAGATCTGCTAGGTGCGGTGGGCTAAAGCCTGTAATTTCAGCACTTTGGGAGACCGAAGCAGGAGGATTGCTTGAGCCCAAGAGTTCTTGACCAGCCTGGGCAACATAATGAGACCCCCATCTCTACAAAAAATTTTAAAAATCACCCGAGCGTGGTGTGTGGCTATAGTCTCAGCTGGATGGCCTGCACCCAGGAGTTTGAGGCTGCAGTGAGCTATGATCCTGCCACTGCACTCTGGCCTGGGCAAGAGCGAGTCCCTGTCTCTAAAAAGAAAAGAAAAAAAGAAAAGATTGACACCTCAATTTTTAAAATGTTGTATAAAGGACCCAAATAGAAAAGGCAATAAAAGAAGAAATACAAATACACAATTAAAAAAAAATACCTTTGAATTAATAATCAAAGATATGCAAAGTAAAATAAAAATGAGATGCTTTTTTTCCCCCTACGAAATACAAATAATAAATCCGGTGTTTTTGAGGCAAAAAAGACACACATACCATTGGTAAGCATGTAAATTAGAACAACCTTTCTGGAAGGAAGTTGGATATATTCATGAACCACCTCCACTTTTTCCAAAAAATGTGTCTGTTTTGACCTAAGGATTCCTCTTCTAGGAATTTAGCCTAAGGAAATAATTGGACAAAGAACAAAAAGATATATTTACAAAGTTGTTCACCACAGCACTGTTTATAATAGTGAATAAATGGAAACAGTTCATAATAAGGAACTGGTTTGACAAAGTGATGGTGCATCTATACAGTGAAACTTGATGACACCATTATAAATGATGCATAGCTGTACTGACAGAGAAAGGATATTCACAATATATAGTCTTCTATAGAAAGCAAACTGCAGAATAATTTATATGTATGATACGATCCTATTTTGCCAAGATACACATTTGATGTGCACGTATACTGAAAAACTTGAGTGGTTATCTCTGAATAGTGATTTTTTTGGGGGGGTGACTTTTCTTTTTTCCATATTTTTTTTCCTAAAATTTCTCCTGAAATCACAAATTACTTCTGTGGGCACACAGCTTCCTTAACTAGTTTACTCTTCATATGCAACATTTATATTAATATATACAAATATGCATTTTTTTCCTTCCCAGATATGTCTCTGAAGCTCTCAGTAAACTCTAAGGCTCACATGTGAATACAAAAAAATCTGCCGACAACTTTTATTTTTGTTGCCTGTTAACGAAAACAACATCTAGGAATGAGTACATCATCAAGAAAAAGGTAAAAACAATTAGCCTTAGGAAGAAAAGAGTAAAAATAAGCACAATGTCAATTTGCCAAGGAGACGCAGTGGCTCGAAGTTCTGAGAACTCCTAATTGAGAGCAAACCACTGGGCTGGAAATGAGCGTCACTCAGGAATAAATTATGTATGGCGCCTGTTAAATATTTTATCCACCTTTAACCATTATTTGTCTTCGCCTCGCTAAAAGAGGAAAGAAAAAGAAAACACCCGCATCCTAAGCATTATCAGTCATCTTTCCTCTACCGTAAAACAGCCACCAATATTCTACACACGCTCTTCGGAAGGGGAAAAGCTCTACCTGTGATTGAAATAAGAGACCAACATGGCAGAGCACACTTCCAGTTCAGCCCTTGATGAAGGCTGTCAAGGTGGCTTCACCTTCCGCATCAAGCCTGTCAGCCTTCAAAATCAGTTTGCTGTACCGAACACGCTGTTTGCAAAACCGCATGCATGGCTTCTTGGTGACGCCCAGGCCAACGGGGTCTGTGTTCCCCTGGTATCCATGCAGCAAGTGCGAAAGGACAGTAAGGGTATGTGAGGCGTTGTCAAGGGCTGATGTCGCCCATTCAGCCTCTGGCCATTTGGCCAGCTTCCCGGCCACTCTGCCTGCTCTCCTGGCGCATTTCCCTTTACCTTTTATTTTCTCCCTCTCCGCTGGCTCTGTCTGCTCCACTGTTGGAGACACATGCCAGCCCCACTGGGCACGGGCCCTGTGAACATGAGCCAAGGGGGTGGAGGAAGGACATCGAGACCAGCTCACCAGAAGAACCCTCAGGTGTCACAACCGAATTGCAAAGGGTTTCTGTTGCCTTCCTCGGAGACTGAAAAATTATGTAGTCATTGGCCATTTTTTGGTGAGATTTGTTTGGAATCACTTTTCAGGTATTGTCTGACATGTGTGTGTGTGTGTGTGTGTGTGTGTACCAGCAGTTTAATTTCACATCTGGGGGGATCAGATGTGTGCGTGCATGTCTTTGCGTTTGTGTGTGTGTCATTGCACACACCCAGTTTAAAATCAACGAGTCAAAAGTTGTGTGGATGTGTATTTTTAAGTCAAGCAGCTTTTTCCACATTTTCCTGGTTTACCAGATAAGCTTCAAACAAACGGAATCAACATTCTTTACAAGTTACCCAGTGTGGATTGCTGTGAGCATGACTGATCTGAGATTCTTTCTGATTCCAGTGACTCCAGGGCTAGTCACTGGTCCACCTGGGAAGCGGCACCGCTGGGCGCTGCTGTACTCACAGTCGTCACCACTGGCATCTTTGGCAGGCCCACATTCCAAAGCTCTCCTTCAAGCCCTCCTCTCCCCGGCAGGTACTTACCAAGTTAATGATTTAGTTTCTGAGTCACCAAGCACACACATTTTTGCCTCAGTCATTTTGGGCACATACCTGAGACACTGGCTGAAGGCCTCTGGGGATGCTGGAGAAAACCTGA
Organism: Lemur catta; assembly: GCF_020740605.2. Lineage (NCBI taxonomy): Eukaryota > Metazoa > Chordata > Mammalia > Primates > Lemuridae > Lemur > Lemur catta. The sequence continues at coordinate 41,926,792 of NC_059144.1, read as the reverse complement.
TACGCAACTTACTACCTACCTTAGATTGAAGGCTGTCGCGTGCCGGCAAAGACAGCCTGGGAACCAGACTCTTAGGGACTATAAGAACTGCACTGGGTTCAAGTTGAGCGTAACCCGCTCCGGGTCTCAGACAGAACAATGACATGAATGCTGTTTCCTGGCAGTTCTGAGGTTTGCTAAGAGACTGAAGGAAGAGGAAGGCTGGGCTGATACCACCTGGGGGTTGTCCTGTTAGTCAAATTCTAGCCTTTCTTGTCCTTTCTTTTGGCAGAGAACCCAGCACGAAAACCCAGCCTGGAGTTTTTGTACGCTTACCTTCAGAGCACCTGTACTGATTAGAGTGGAGAGTTATTGTGTTCAATCAAAACTGCAATTCTGATGTCCAGGACGAGGGGCCCTTTGCACAGAAGGCTGGAGACTGAGGCTTACTTTACCAAGTGACTGAAGAGTACACTATGCACAAGAGGAGTAGATGAAGGTTTTTCATACAGCTTTGTGAATTTTAGAAGAAATTAATAAGCCATGCTCATGAAAGCAGTTTTACTAAGAGCTAAGGAGAGATACAGAAGAGAGAGCTGGATTTCAGAACTTCTCAAACTGTAATGTGCACATAAACCATGTGGTTAAAATGCAGATGGCTGGGCCCCACCAGCGGACATTCAGATTCAGTAAAACAGGTGGGACCTGGGCATCTGCATTGCCAGGTGGTGCCAATGCTGCAGGCCAGGAACCACACTGTTGGGTCGCAGTGAGCTAGAAGAGGCGTCTATATGTCACCGCCTTGAGCCAACTGCAGAATCCCTTTGGGTCCCAGTCATCTCCCTGAAAAACAAACAGAACAGCTGACATTCATGAGTGCTTATTAAGCCTCGGGCACTGTCTTAAGCCCTTCACACATATTAACTCATGTAATCCTCACTGCAACGCTTTGAGGAAATTGTCTAACAGCAGAGGGAATGGAGCCATGGGTAGCTCATGGTTCCTTAGCGTTCTGAGACCCAGGTGGCAAAATGGCAGCCTGCGGGCCAGCCCACTGATGGGTCTGTTCTGTCTGCCCTATGTATTGTTTCAAAACTCAAGACATTTCATATGAAATTCTGGATTTCTGGCATCTTCTGAAAAGTCTGCAGAGCTGACAACACTAGGCCCACATCCCCAAGCAGCACCCATGGAATGCAGTAGACCCTGCCTCCTGGGGGGCGGGGGAGTGCCTCCTGCTCACCAGCCCACCCAGCCGCCCCACTCTGGCCCTTTGGGCATTTGAATTTGCAACTCCTCCTCTAAGCCCATGGCGCTCTCATTTCTGTGTTTTGAAAGTAGTAACATTTGAACTTCCTGCCATTTCAGATTGAAGTTTGTATTGTATTTATATATTCTTTACATATTCAGTTTGTGTCAGATTTATTTGATTGATTGATTGGCAGAGTCTTGCTCTGTCGCCCTGGGTAGAGTGCAGTGGCGTCATACCTCACTGCAACCTCAAACTCCTGGGCGTAATCGATCCTCCCACATCAGCCTCCCAGGTAGGTGGGACTACAGACATGAGCCAGCTTCAGATTTATTTTAAATAGAATCAAAATAAGCAATAATACCGGAAAACACAACTCCTAATGTAGTCATTTTCATGAGTTTTAAACTTTCCCTTTCAATATAGAACACTGCCTCTGGGCCCAAATTTCACTATCCAAAGAATTCCAAGGCCAGAGCCTCCCAATTAACACTCTGAAAAATATGACCATTGACCAGGTCCACCGTTCACGGATTTAGGTATCATTTGAGTGTTTTCCTCTTATTCAGGTCAGTGCCAGAGAAAATCACCACTGGGTTCAGAAGGGTAGTTAAGCAGAGAGCACTCAAGAATTGGGATTATAATGAACTAAATAAGGGCATTCAATTTTCTCTATATTCTATTACACAGAGAATACTGCTTTTAAGATAAACTTCATTCCCCAAAAAGAGCTTTTATAAATGGAAAAACACCTAAATGCAGCTTATAAATAAAACTCCACTGAATTTTAATTTATTAAATACACATCAAGTGTTGTAAAGCAACCAGATACACACATTAGCTTTTAAAATATTATCTATCTAAATCTTGTTTTTATGGAAGAAGATGGTAGACTACTACATACTAAGGACTTTTTAATTGTTTAATCTGACAGATTAATTTCCTTTATATTTACCTTCTGGATAGCCAGATGTTGACCCAATGACAATCATTAGACTGCAAATTGTACTTCTTGTGGGCAATGAAGTCTTAATTTTGGTTTCTAAAATACCTTTTCCAACAGCACTTAAGTAGCATATAAATGACACAACTAGGAGGCACAGCTAGATTTTGCTTTGCCCTGCAGGTAACAGCCACTACCACCAAGTGACATGCTGTCACAAGATAACAAGGAAAACTTTCAAAGTCTTAAAAGCAAGGCACTCTCAAACTTGTGTTTAGGGCTCAGCTGCCAAGTCACTGACAGACACACGCTCTTAAAACTTCACTATGAAAATTAAACCTTTCATCAAACTAAAAAGGAAAATCAAACATTCAGCGGTGGTTTTATCAGTGGCCGTTAAACATTTGAGCACCCAAAGGGATACAACCAGAACAGAGGGGTTTGCTTTTCTTTGCTTACTTTTTCCTCAAAATCAAATTTATCAAGTTCTTGCCCAGACCTAGAAACCAGGCAGGGATTTCAGATGCAAACTACACTGGGGTCATATTTTGAGGGTCAAAGAGATGTTTTAATTTAGGGATGAGTTATCAAGTACTGAATGCAGCCCAATCCATGGTGTTCAATTTATATACTCAGGGGATTTTTCAGTGTTTTTAAATTGGAGGGAAGGAATCAGAAGGATTATCCTGTAAACTGGTTGGCAGAGGAGTTAGTGCAAAGATCAAGTAAGCCAGTGACAGGGTGACTAATTCAGGATTAGAAATGGCTCAGGAGGGATTGGTTTTATCACAGGCCTTTTAAATTTTTCAGTATAAACTGAATTCAATCCATACAGGAGATACTATATAGGTGATAATAAATAAGGGAATCTGAGTTTCAGAAGATAAACTGCCACATTACAAACTAGTTTTGTTTCAAATAATATTAACAATGTTAAAGATAGCTTTGGGTGAATATCATGCATAATCTTTCACACTATGAGAATTAACTACATTTTAAATGTTACCTTCCAGCCCATAGTCATATGGTCATCCATAGTTGCAGTAAATGTACCTATAATTTGATGTTCATCTTTCAACAATTAAAAGTTAAGGAAGAAAGGATATTGTTATAACTTAGTAGTTTTCTCCCTACCTCTTTTATATAGTGGGTGCTTGATAAATATTTGTGGGTGACTTAGCATATAATTTGAAACAAGAAAGTAGCCTTTATACAAGTCTATCTTTATTTGTAAAAAATAATATACAACTAAAGCTAATTTGATTTTTAAAATCAAAGTTCATTTAGTGATAATGTACATTTTATAATAAAATTGTAGTAAAATACTGACATTTGATAGTTTAAAGTATCATTCATGTAAAAATCATGTTATAGCATGTAAAATTTAATTAGAAAATTCATAGTTCACAAAAGTACATATATTTTGTTGATAGCTCAAGAACATTATCATAAATTTACTTAAGATACAGAACAAAATTCACAGTTAGGCTTGACATTTAGTACTATAAAATTTTACACTGGGTCCACTGATTTTTGTTAATATGGTGCACTTGAAATAATTGATTCTGACTACCAATGAATTGATATTTTATTGTATAGCCAATATTGGCTTTACAATGTCTAGTAATCAATTATTTCACCAGTAATTTAAATGACAGAGATCTAGTTGAAAACACCATTGACATATACCCTTAACAGGATAATTAAAACAAAAAGTACTAGCAGCTTCGATTTCTATTTTCATGAATGCATACAAGATAAATCTGTATTTTATAGTTAAGATTTGTACAAAAAGTCAAGCCCTGAAGTATTTTTCCCCCAAAAGTTCTGATGTTAAAACTTTGTTAAAAAAAAAAAAAGAGAGAGAGAGAGAGAGGTAGTGTGTAAAAATATTTTTACTTAAAATGCTGAACCCCTGCACCACTTATATTATAAAAATGAAATTTAACCTTCTACATACTAACATTATTTTGCCATTCAAGAATCAAATTTATAAGACTCACAGAATGCTAAAGCCGGAATGCCATTAACAAAAAAAGTGGTATATAAATGGAAGAACGGTGAATTCAACAAAAAGTACAGTGTATTATATAATGTGCAGTCAGTTAATAGTTTACTGATAATATGCTTAATGGTAATGTGAACAGAACACATTAAGTATTCTGAGTCAAGTGATCTTCATTGAATCAAGACTTCTTCATATATTTTACCATATAGAGAAAACATCCTTCAAAACGGAGTCATTTGAATCTTCATTAACAGCACACAATTGTTAAAAAGGTATTCATACTAGTCCTACCATAAAATTAATTAATAAATAACTCTTCATAAGCCACAGGGAACTTATGGACTTCATAATATTCTTAGTTTCTATATACAAGCATACCATTGTGCTTGTGCACATTGTACAATGAAATCAGGCAAGGAATGAAAGTTAGCAGCCTTACTCTTAACATGTTCTAAGTGGATATGCACTGGAAAGTAATAAATAGCCTCATAAAATTAATAGTGATAAGATCTACCTGTCATAGGAGAATACTACATATTTTTCATAAAGTGTAGGCAGTGTTTCTACAAATCCCATTGAAGGAAAACCCAATTTTTTTGTATTAATATAAAAAGTGCACAAGTTTGTCCTGTGTGTAAAAATCTCTTAATTTGGGTGCATTTTTAATCCAAAATGATTCAAACTTGAATACATAAAGAGTATAAAAGCACACCAACAAAACATACACACTAACAACAAAAGGAATGATTTCCAACGAGATTGGGAATGAGGACAAGAATAGGTTAAAAGAGAGTCTCCCCTATTTCCAGAGTCATTGGAATTGCCTTTAAAACATAAATTATACCCATATGGAATTAGTTTGTAAATATGAAAGCTATAGCATGGACAAACACCAACCTGAACAAACGTTGCAGAGTTTCATAATTTAGGAACATAGCTTCAACACTTTATAACATGGGAAGGAACTCCTGAAAACAGCCAAGTGGTTGGATTTCTCAGAAATTAGAAAAAAATACATTTAGAAAATAATTTGTTAAAAGTAGTAACAGAGGAACATTAAAAAAATCAAAATAAAATACTGGGAACATAACAGTTGAGGCCCCCAATGTACCAAAAGAGAGAGAATCAGACTTCTTCACATTAGAATTTTTAAAATATATTAAAGGAAAAATTAACTGGGCTCTGCACAGCAGGTTAAGTATGCAACCACTTCAAGCAGAAATGATCTAGTCCTCTCACATAGTTCTGAGAATGTGCTTTAACATCCAGTTCTCCACAGACAAAATAACAAAAGCACATAATTTCATCAGCAAAGGCCCCTTTGTTTTTAGAGTTAAATTCACCTCTGATCCACCAAAGTTTATATTAACAATTATCAAACTACTATTGTAATAACATTCTAAGCTTGCAATATTATTTTTCTCATGCCCATTCCACATCACTGGTTCAGAGGTATATATGCTTTAAACTAGCCAAATGTACAAGTCCCCATGGCACCCTCACTCAGAAAACATTCAAACAATGGTTTCATAATGTTATGATTGTTCCATCTTCTTCTAAGAGTTTTTGATCTGGAGCGTGTGTTTCAAATTCTGTGTTTGTGCCACTTGCTACGGGTGCTAAACTCACTTCGTTAGAGGGAATAAAACCATTCTGTCCAGACTCGAAACTGAGTTCTATTTGTGTTAAGGATTCCAGGCTCTCGGTATTAGCAACAGCTTTTGGAATCTGCTGTGGCACTCCATTGTCTTCAATAATAATGTCATCTTCATCACTGTCTTCATCCTCTGGCTCGAAGCTTGGTTCGATCTGCTGTGGATAGCCAAGAAGGCTATTATCAGTAGACTGGCCGGAGCTGCCGGAAGTCCGACTGTTCCTAACAACATTATTCCTCTGGTTTGCTGGTCTCACTGTTATGATGAGGTTGCGGCTGTTGGCAATCATCATGTCTGTTACTTGATCAAGACTCTTCCCTGAAACTTCTATGCCATTAACTTCTAAAACTTCATCATTAACAGCTAATAGTCCTGTGCTTTGAGCGAGACCTCCTGGGACAAGCCTCGATATAAAGATACCTGGGACCTTCTCTAAGCCATGTGGTGTCACCCGGACACTGGAGCCATCCCGGATGTAGAATCCTAGGGGTTTCTCAGTGCCATATTTGTAAAGACGAACCCTACGATGCGTTTCTGGGAGAATGTCCACATCTATAATAGAAGACACAGGTCTAAAGTCTTGGGGCATACTAATGACTATATGTGGCTTTTTCCTATGGTTGTCAGGACGCAACACGTTGGTTAAAACATTCTTCTTTTTTATTAGCGTGTCTGTACCAAAGGCACTATAGTCTGCTTCTTCTGTTTAAAAATAAAATAAAAGAATTATAGAAATTCTGTAAAAACACCCATTTACCTACAATTGAATATATACAAAAAAGATAACAAATACATTTGGTACATAATCTAGCTAAATATTAGCTTATTCTAACCAAACCATAATGTAGTACAGTAGTAAGATGCCATACCAGAAAAAACCACTAGGTGGCCATATCAAATACACATCACAAAATTACTAAATGTTGAAGTTAAAATTTGATAAAGCTCGACTATTAAACAACATTAAATATGGCACATGAGATTGTGATAGATCTCAGAAATGCATCCTGAAAGATTTTAAGCCAGCTACTTAAAATATATTTTTCGGCCAGGCGCGGTGGCTCACGCCTGTAATCCTAGCACTCTGGGAGGCCAAGGCGGGTGGATCGTTTGAGCTCAGGAGTTCGAGACAAGCCTGAGCAAGAGCGAGATCCTGTCTCTACTAAAAATAGAAAGAAATTATATGGACAGCTAAAAATATATATAGAAAAATTATCTGGGCATAGTGGCGCATGCCTGTAGTCCCAGCTACTCGGGAGGCTGAGGCAGTAGGATCGCTTGAGCCCGGGAGTTTGAGGTTGCTGTGAGCTAGGCTGACACCACGGCACTCTAACCTGGGCAACAGAGTGAGACTCTGTCTCAAAAAAAAAAAATAAATAAATAAATAAAAATAAATAAATAAATAAATATATATATATATATGTATACACACACACACATATATATTTCCTCCATTTGTTTAAAAAACCTGCAATTTGTATGTTTATCATATTAAACTCAGAGATATGAAATGGGACACTTGATTCTCAAGGTAAATCAAAAGAACAAAATCATACACCTGCCCTAACGGCTGGGTGGGCAGAGAATGTAATTAAGTGAAGCTGGTATACGTTGAACACACAGGAATTTTGGTCTTCTGCAAGTAAACACTTTCTCCCTCAGTTTTCTGGGGGAATTCTTGATCTTTCAGTTTAATTTTCAAAGAGGCAGATAAAGATTTTTAACTTTTCAGTGCATGAAAAACTGAAAAGTCCAATGACATTTTGTCCCAGTGGTAATGACATATAGGGAATGGTGAGGACTCTGGCAAACTGGAGAGCTCCTGCCCCATTTACAAAGCATAGCTGCTCCTCCATTCCAGGCATGTTTTCTCATGCCAGAAAGCCTTGTTTTTAGGCAAAATCTTCCCATTTTTATTTGCTGCCACGTAACTAAACAACAATAACAACAACAAAATCTGTTTGGGCCAAATACATCTGAAGATGGAAGAATTCATTCCTAAAGACACCAATTTACAACCTGACATAAACTAAGGGAAAACAGAACACCTAACACCAGATATTGTAAGTTATATGGCTGAAGGAAGATATTCTATAGACAAAACATCTCATCAGATAATGAGAGGTAAAAAAGGAAATGAAATCAATACAGGAACAAAAGTTGAAATCATATTTTAAAAAATAACTGAAATGAGGATAAACTAAAAAGCCAAATTTTCCAAGGATTAAAAAAAAAAAAAAAAAAAAAACTTCAATATGAATAAAAGGAAAAAAAGGCCTCCCCTCGACTCCTGCAAAAGAAATAGTTCAAAATCCCAGCCTCAGCTACTGCTACAGACAACACTAGTGTGACCATCTCCGGGGCTTCAGTTTACATTCTCTCTCAATCCCCCTCAGTGAGCTATTATCATCTTTACTTTATAGGCGGGGAAATTACGGGCACAATATGAGTTACTGAGAAAGGACTGGAACCCAGGTATTCTATTAGGCCAGTATCTTCCAAGTTCACATAATGAGTGCTAAATAACAATCGTGTGTCAGAGTGTGGAGAGCTTTTACTATTATTTTCTGATGTTTCATCAACCCTCTTTAAAACCTACTTTCAGACAAATAAAATTAGGGGTAGCTTATTTTTTTGGCATTTCTTGTCTCCCCCAGAACTTTCGTTCTTCATTTATAAAGTATTTACACTTCTTTTTACAGAGGCAGAAGTTTATAATATGGGTTTGGAAATAAATCCATTGGCACAAGAATATTTTTGGCAAAATTTGGCCAAAAACCTATCAAGAATAGTCCTCTACTGATGTGTTTTCTCAAAATTACATATGCTTTTATTTTAAAGCAATCAAAAATGAAAGCCCATATAATATTTATAAGGGAAATTCCAGACCATACAAACTAAGAACAAAATCAAGTTTGCCTAAATACCTACTCATGGGAAACCTGACCAAAAAACCCCAAATCTGCATAATTTGGCATCGCATCCAGACTCCATTTGAATGCTCTCTGCTAAATTCTCAAAAGCAATATGCCCCAGTACAAAGGCACCTTTGTTCTCCCATCTAGCTAATCAGTTTCCAGCCACTGGGAAAGAAAATATTTTGGCAGAAAGCCAGGGTGCAGGGTGTTAGTTTAAAGTGTAAAGGTGAATGTCCATAAGGAGTTGGAGTTGACTTTCTACCTATGTATCAGAGCACGAAACTAAGAATGAGCCAGAAAGTTTGGAAACATGATTCGTAGCAACCCTCCACTTGCATAAACTCGGACTTATGCAACAGCGTGTGATGTGGGTCCGTACAGCACTACCTCACTTATCCCGAGCCTGTCATTCAGCCAACGATCTCGGCTAACTGGAACAGACACGGATCCACCTAGAAGGCCTCTGAAAACAGTCAAACTGGATGGATGTCTTACTTCCGTATGCACAAAAGCTCCTGTGCTTTACTTACAGAGGAGCCCTGCAGGGACTCCCGCTGAACCTCTTATTCTTTAAACATTAATTCTGAAAAGCCTGGTAATCTCATTCCTTAGCTCACAGAGAGTCATAAGTCACACATTCAGAGCAAGGGGTAAGGGCCCATGTGTGAGCAGCAGGCACAAATACGAGAAATAAAAGCCTACAGTGAGTAAAAAGCAAATGTCAAAAAACGAAAGTTCTATATAAACTCCATAGGCACCCCATACAGTAACAAAACAGCAACAGTTCATGGTGCAGTCATCAAGAAAGTTCAAGATTATGCCCCATTTGAAGCTTGAAGGAAGATGGGAAAGAATGAAATAATTTTTAAAAATGTCCTAATCCAGGGGTTGACAAGCTTTTTCTGTCAAGAGTCAGCAAATGTTTTAGATACTGCAGGCCATACAGTCTCTCTTGCAAAAGCAGCCATAGGCAATAGATAGAACAGGCATGGATGTGTTCCAAGAATGCTTTATTTACAAAAACAGCCAGCAGGCCTTAGTCTGCCAACCCTTGGTCTAAACTAAAATGGTTAAATGAAATAGATCTGGCAACTCTCATAGGATTAAACATCAGTTAAAGCAAATTAAATATTCAAATTTTATAGATCCCTTCACTTCCCAATACAAAAAAAAAATCGATCACCAAATATTTAATAAACACCTTCTATATCCCAGGTGTTGTACCTGTGCTGCAGATTCAGTGAACACACACACACACACACACACACACACACACACACACACACACACACACACTATGACTGCTCTCATGGCACTTACAGTCTAAAAACGGAGATAGCAACTAACAAGTAATTTCAACTACTGTAATTAAATTATGACAAAGGTGCCACTGCGAAGCAGCACACTGTGCTGGGGAGTGTGTAACTGGGACCTAGCCTGGCTTGCAGGGAAGGCAAGGCTTCCCCCTCTGGGGAAGTGCGGTTTCTACCAAGATTGGAAAAGCAGCCAGGGGCTAATCAGGTAGGATGGAGGAAGAATGTTCCATGCACAGGATGTAACACAGGGAAGAGTGAGGGTGGGCAGACTCAGTCCAGTATGGCCAAGATGTAGGGTGCAAGGGGAGAAGGAGGGAGGAGTCAGGAGCCAAGTCAGAGGCAGCCAGAGGCCAACCAGACAAACAGGGCCTCCTGGGAAGTGTGAAGGTTTATGGACTTTAGCCTGAGGGCAACGGGAGGAAAACCAAGGACTTTAAGGAAGAGAATGATGGTGATCTCATCTGGTTTTCTACAAAGCTCATTCAGGCTACAAGCTGGAGAAGGACTCCAGCGGGAGGACAGGAGGCTACTGCAGTGATTTGGGATGGTCCCTGGCCTGGAGCAGAGGCAGTGGAGAAAGGGAAACAAACCTGAAAAATAATTAGAGCACAGTTTTAACAGGCCTGGTGACTGACTAAAAAATAGGTATGTGTCAAAGGTGACACCTAGGTTTCTGTCATGAGCAACTGGTATCATACTCTGAGATGTCACTCTACAATTTCTTCTTAATTTCTGGGCCCATGCCTTTTGTTAAACTATAACCTAGAATTCATTACTAAAGTGTATATCCCTTAGAAAGTTTTAAATTAAACTCTGATTCATTAAAATGTAACCTTAACATATATCTACCAAATAATGTCTCATGCACAAAGTCTAAGAGATGATTTAGTTGCCCAGTTACAGATACCTGGGCCACAAGGCCATGTCTGTACGAAGGTATGTCCTAAGTGAGACCAAGTTTAAAGCAAGGTCCTTCCAGTGTTTCTAGCAAGCACTACAATAAATTCAAGATGTAAACATATTTGTCCGGTGTCATACAAAAACAGTGATACAGCAAGAAGTTTGGGTATAGATAATCCGATTCGATCTAGTGAGGAGTCTGTGCTATAGCATATTGACCGATTCTAGACTTGGTTATCATGACTGGCTGGGAGGCTTCTAAAAAATACGTATTTCCTTTTGCAGATAAAATTAAAGCTACTGAACAACAACAACAAAAAACCACACACACATTTCCCTGGCTGTATTCTAAACCTACAGGAATGACCTGGGTATTTTATAAAGACGTAACCTTTAAATATTTTATAAAACTGTTTAGTGCACAGTAATAAGGGAAAATTCTATTCTGTACCTTTTCTTCTCCCTCTCCTAAATAAATTAGGATAAACTCTAATATTCCAATGGGGGATGGGTGTTGGAAATCCTTTGTGAAAGTAAATTTTTTTGTTTTGTTTTGTTTTGTTTTGTGACAGAGTCTAGCTCTGTTGCTGGGGCTAGAGTGCCATGGCATCATCATAAGCTCACAGCAACCTCAAACTCCTGGGCTCAAGTGATTCTCCTGCCTCAGCCTTCTGAGTAGCTGGGACTACAGGTGCATACCACCATGCCCAGCTAATTTTTCTATTAGAAACGGGGTCTCACTCTTGCTCAGGCTAGTTTTGAACTTCTGAGCTCAAGTAATCCTCCCTCCTCAGCCTCCCAGAGTGCTAGGATTATAGGCGTGAGCCACTGTGCCCAGCTTTTTTTTTTTTTTGAGATAGGTCTCACTGTTGCCCAGGCTAGAGTGCAATGGTGTTATCATGGCTCACTGCAACCTCAAACCTCTGGGCTCCAGTGATTCACCTGCTACAAGCTCCCAAATAGCTGGGACTACAGGTAGGTGCAGGCCACCATGCTCGGCTAGTTTTTTTTTTAATTTATTTTTTGTAGAGAGGAGATCTCAATATGTTGCCTGGGCTGGTCCTGAACTCCTAGGCTCAAGCAATCCTCCTGCCTCAGCCTCCCAAAGTGCTGGGTGAAAGTAACTTTTAAGATACCAGGTTTTTTGTCTCGTTTTTGCTTCCATGATAACAGCCCTAGGAATAGAGTATGGAGTTTTTCTTCCAACAATAAATTGTTATAAAACATAAAACTTTTCAAGATATGCAACACTATCTTCAAGTTCAGGCTATGAAGTAGTTTATACACTCAATCATGAGCTTTCACTTCAAAGAAACTTTATTTAGTAGACTATCAGATTTTAAAAGATCATGTGGTTTTAAAATTTAAAATAGTATTGAAATCTGTTTTAAAAAAATCACTTGTTACCATATAAAGTGTAACTGCTGCCCTGTTGATTCCCAATTGGAGTCAACAAGCCAAGAAAACAGAAAAGGGACTTGGTGCGGTAGCTCACACCTATAATCCCAGCAGGCCAAAGATTTGGGAGGCCGAGGAGGATCACTTGAACCCAGGAGTTAGAGACCCCAAAGAGCTGTGGGATTAGTGTTCTTAAGAGAGGAAAAAGTGCAAAAGCACACAGATAACAAGCTTACCAAGTTTGAGTGGCAAAAAGAAAGCAAATGTGGTTGGCTGTGATGAGGGAGTGGGGGAATGGAGCGAGAGAAGGCTGGGAAGTCCAAATCAGAAAGGATTTTATTCTGGTTGTAATGGGAAGCCATTAGAGGGTTTTAAGCAGAAATGAATTGATCAACTTACTTTCATTTTTTGCTGAAGTCCTCTTTGTATTAAATTTATATTTTTAAAAAGTAAAATCTTTTTGTTGAATGGACTACTTCTAAATCAAATTATAAGGGCTACTAATTGTATTGGACATTTTACTTCTACTACATGGAAAACATTTCTTCACACAGGAACATACTTCTAAGTTGTAATTCCTACAACGAAAATAAAAACCCTCAAAGGTCTCAATAAAAATTATACCAATAAATAAATAAAAACTTGAAAAGGAAATAGCTAAAGATAATCACTCTTAAGAGATGTTAGGATTAATTCCATGATCATGCCAAGTGTTACAATTCCAGTAACAAAACACGTGGTAGTATAACCCAACTCCAGTAATCTTTCTAACACAGGGGATAATCCAACAAAATTTTCTCAGATGGTTATAGTTTAAAAACTCATTCTATATTTGAATAACATTCCAAACAGCAATTAAATTTCTAACAAAAATTACAACTGCTAACAAGAAAGGCCTATGATCAACTACAATTATTTAAATTCTTTCTTCTCCAGCATTCTATACATAGCTTTCCAAGGTTCTATCCTTGGTCTTCATCTCAGTTGGCCCAATGTGAACTCCCAAATTTTAACTATAACTTTCTGAAGACTTTGACATCTAAGTAGTCTCTAGATTTCCATCCTGAACTCCAGCTTACCATTTCCAATCTCCTTCATGACATGTTCAACTCGCCAGACTGATAAGATTATTTATTCTAAAACAAAATCTAAAATTTTCTTTGCTAGATCAATCTCTCCTTCAAACTTTGCTTGTTTATGACACTGTCCCAGCCACCATCAGACTCATAACCATAAAGCTATGCTTTGCTGGACTCTCCTTCTCTGTGTACCAGCTGCAGTGAAAGCAGACTCTCAATTCCCGCCCCTGCCCCCCGTAGTATCTTCCCACTGCTGCCTTCCTCCCTGTCCCCTCTACTGAGGAGGAGCTTCCAGGCCAGTCTCCCTACTTCTCCACTGCCTGCTCCTGGCTCACTACTGTAAGACTGCTGCTTGCTGCAATTCATCCTGAACAGCAGCAACTCAATCTTCCCAAAGTCACACTCTAATTATATCACACCCCTGTTAAATATCTATATCCATCTCAGGGATCTTTGAAGAAATTAATGTGCGGGTGTGAAAGTATTTTCTAAACAGTCAGATGACACAGACAGAAGTTATCCTTGGAGATTTATTTTGTTGGTGGACTCCAGAGTTTCTTCAAACCCACAAAAGCAAAGATACATAATCAGTGGAATTTCAAAGCCCTGGGAGTGGTCCGATACTTATCAACTCATTGGAAATAAGGTTTCACCTTCAAGGGTAATCCCTGCCCATTCTCTCAAACTCCTTTCTGGGTTAGTTTACAAACATTGAAAAGCTTTAATTATCCCAACACCAGGTTCAATGCTCTCATACTGGCTTACCAAACCGCTTCATTTACCAAGGAGAAAGGAATAAAGCGCACATACCACAATGACGCCTGCCTTGCTCACCTGCAGGCACAGGCGCGCACACGCACACACTGAGGGGGCTACGATGTTTTTTAAAAAAGTTTTAAGAAAATATATTTGAAAATGCTTTCCAAATAGAGTAATCATTTCAAATAATTTTTTGTAAGACTAGTATCAATGTTTACATCTCTCCAGAACAAAGACTTCCTACCTCATTTTCTAGATAATTAACTAATTTCATACTATATCAGTAAAAAATACTCTAAAGGGAAAAGTAAGAAATCCAGGTGCCTACTACAAGCCAGGGCACTGCATTTAGCTCATTCAATCTTGACATTTATCCATTCTACAGGTAAAGACTTTGTGACTCAGGAAGATTATGACTTTGCTTCCGGTATCTATCAATTGGTAAGTACAGCACTTGAAAGTTGGTTGCCATGAAAAAACGGGAATGTTTCTGACTGCAAATTCACACTCTTTTCACATCTTTCTGAATGAACAATAATCCATTCAAGTGAAGATTCAATCAATTCCTGATTTCTATTAAAAAAAACCCTAAGAGATTAAAAATTAAAGTAATTAAAATGACAAATTTTCTAAAGTACACTTAGTGAAGCATAAAGATATAAATTAAACAATATCACAAATGTTTTAACCTACTTGTTAGTTAACACAGTAAGAAGATTCACACAGAATGTTTATTCACTAAGTCTGTGGCAGTGTGGACATCCTACTGATGGGGAACATACACTACTTCTATTTTTAAAACAATTTTTCTCAACAGAGGTACTTACCCTTCTTTTGTATAAAAATCCTAAGCAGTGGATTGGCCGTTGACACAGCTTTGTGGTAATTATCATCATTATTTATAGGTAGTAAGTCTCCGTGGATGTCTGCATAGCCTACTAAAACGTCAACGTTGGGTATCTTATGAACATGTTGCAGTAATCCATAAAACTCCTCAAATTTTCCAGGTTTTGATCTCTCCAGTGAAAATCGACGAAATTCAGCTCCAAACTATAAATATAACAATATATATACTAAGTTCTTTTAAAAAACAAAAGTAACAAAAGGGCCCAATTTGAAAACACATGCTATAGGAAAATTAACAAGCATAGTTAAGTATTTCTCTTAATAAAGAAGATAGCCCATTATCAGAAACCTCATTGTAAAGAGATAAAAAAGCAAAAGAAAGGCACAAGAATTGCCTCCTCACTGCTGTGTCTCTGAAGGGCACTCAACTCAATCCCTGGAGTGACCAGGCCTTACTAGGGACTGTTCTGCATAGTGACTCAGCTCAAACCCTGTGTGCAGCCCAGACTTTGAGAACACTCTCCTCATTCAAGTCACGGGGTACCCAAGATGTGTCCAAGACTTTATTTTGACCACCGCAAAAAGCATCTAAGTGTCCTCCCCCATAAAAGAAACTAGGATTTCAAGAGAAGAGGCAAGAATCAATAGCATAATATACAAAAAGAACGCTGAGCTTCTTGGCATTAAGATATGACACAAATGGAAGTATCATATAAGAAACTGGTCTAGAGATAACAAGCATCTCCTCTCTATGTTAATGCAGAAAAAAGCAGCTTTAGGAATATATCAAATATATGTCCTCCAACTATCCAATTAACATAAGAAGTGTTTATGTGCTTGGCACAGTGCTAGGCCCTAGAGATTTAAAGTCTCAGGCCTGTTCCAGAAGCTCACCAATTAGCGGGTAAAGAGAATAATTACTTGAGGGAGGTATTAAGGGATCACACAAATAGGGAGGAAGACAATCTCCATCATACCTAATATTTACCTGCATGTTTCTGATCCTCAAGTCAGCTACCCTATAGCTCTGTTCTCCCAATGTCAAATCATTAAGGTGGCTCTTATTTGACACTAAGGACTGGCTTCATCTAGTCCATAATAAACAGGATTTATAACTTACTACGGGAGGAGTTTCCTCAAATGTGGAAACCTAAGAAAGGTTAATCAGCCTTTTTCAAAAAGTGTCCCAGTCACATAAGTTTGAGAAATGCTACATAACTATAATCACCCTCTTAGGAATCATTGTGGACACCAGCACATTAAAGGCTCAATTAAGCCTTACAGTTGATTTTTTTTTTTAGTGTTTAAACAAATGTTTACCAAATGTGTTTAACCACTGAACTCATATTTTCTCTAAATATCTATTATTAGCAAGAAATACTAATGTAAAAAAAAGAGTACGATCTAAAGACAAAAAGAAAAATAAATAAAAATAAAAGAAATACTAACGTACTACTGGGACAGCCTTAAGCATCACACACAGAAAGCTCCTATTGTAATAATTTGAGTTTATAAATGTGTCAATTCATTTTCCCAAAGGCCCTACAGGTCATCTGGATTCATCGTTTTTGCTCTATCTAAAAAGTTCACCTGCCTTGCTTGTACCCATACTCCTCACTGGTTTTAAATTAAATTAAAATAAAAACTTACTAAAACCACCTCTTACCTCTAACAAATAATTAAAATAGTTTCCAAAACACATTCCTGAAATATAAACACTAACATTTGCCAAGAAAATAAGGTGACTCATACCTAAAGCTCTCAAAAAGTTTAGTCACACCTTCATGTTTCAAAATAAATAAAAACTCAGGGAACACCCTTCATATCAGAGTTAGTTTTATGATGTTATCAAAAGTCGCAGTTTCTCCTCCATTTTATATGCTCTGGGATGGCAACAAAGTTGCCAGTTCTTTCTGATTCATCCACAGGGTTTATTACTTCCCCTGACAGACGAATGGGAATAACATCTAATAATTTAACATTTTAGGGCTTCAATGCTCTTGTTAAAGCTTTTGAATGAAAATTCTTTGCTCAACATTTTTTTCTCTTGCTTAGCTGTTATGATAAAAACAATAAAAATTTTTATGGCTTCACAGTAGATGCGTCCTTTTACCAATGCTGGCAGAGGGAAAAAAAAAAGTGAAATTATTATGCTTCTTGCAACAAAACAATAGGATTAAGAGAAATTTTTAATACATGAAGAAAAATACCAAGATGGAGATAAAATTAAGATCCAATCAACAATTATTCACTATGAACCATTTACAAGTTTTTTTAGCCTGGTCTAGTTTGCCCTAGCCATTCAAGAGATAAGAAGTGGAGGGTGTATGGACTCCCTTCCCCCAGCATCTGTTGGTACATTCTAGAAATGCAAACTTAATTTTAATATTCTATTTGCCTTTGAATAATAATTAGGAAATTTTATGATTCAAAAACTGTTCCAAGGTTATTAAAGGACATCACTATGATTATTGATTAAGAACTTTCCCAACTCTAGAGAAACAATCAGGGAGATAAATCAGTTACCAAAGAAGTCACATGGTAGCCGGTATCACAAATTTAACTATGTTTATATTTACACTATCCATTATTTTATTATCTGTAGCATTTTTCCCTTCCATGAACAAAGGTAATAAAGTTGACACTACTCTTTTCTACTCAGAAGAAAGAGATCCTAAAACTAGGTGAACACTACCTAGTTTTGGTTACAACCTCTTAGTTATCAGTTTTGTAAAAAGCTGTGATATCAATAGAGCAAGTGTGAAAGAAAATACTGTTTCAAAAATCTGTCCCAGTATTTTTTAAATGGTTACGATGACAAATGTTTTATTCAATCCATTAAAAGTAAATATATCAACAATAAATATTTAAAACATAATGTGTCACAGACACACTAGAAATAGTCCCTACACTTTGTCTATCGACAGCTAGAATAGTGGGACTGACTGCATTCAGTGCATGTTCTCAGAATTCCTTGATTCTATTTAAGAGACATGGTTCACTAAAAGTGCAGCATGACAGATCAAATATATAGCATGTAGTTTGGACATAAGTATGCCAAAGATTCACAAATCAGTTAACAAAAGAGAAAGGCAAAAAGCCTGAAATTCCAGTCCCCAAGTGCTCAAGATTTCTTCCTAGAACTAGATATAAATTACTATTTGATTGTCTTTATCGGTGCACCTACAATCCCTATTCATTTTTTCCTATGAAAAAAAATTAAAGACTTGCTACAAAGATTAGGACTATAAACTGAATTTTAAGATTACGCAATATCACAAGTGTTTTTCTCTCCTTAACCTCAACACCCACAAACCCAAACTAGATTTATAACAGAAATGCCACGAGAAGGTTCAACCACTGGGCAAGGAACCACTACCGCCACTATACTGCTAGAGGAAAAGCTCTATATATTTTGAGTCATCTTAACCCTTTAGTTCAAGCAAGTCCCTTCAATTTGCTAGGCTGTGTCCCACAGAGGACATAGGCGAAGCACATATTCCTTTTAAATTGCTGTAATTACCTTTTTATTCTTATTAAACAATTGTTTCTAAAACTACTGCCTACCCTTGTAAGAGTTCTTAAGTGCCAAATAACATTTTAAAATATTAAAAATGTTTTTTAAAAATGTAGATTTTCTTGATGTGATTCTCAGTTACAGAAACTTACAGAACTTTGCTTATCAACCCTAGACAATAAAACCATTCTATCCACCGGCTCCAGGAAGCTTTCCTTACTCCTTACTTTCCTCACTGTACTTCACTCAAATCACTCCTTGATTTAGCACTCTCCTTAGCAGCCTTACAATCAATGATGCCTCATTATTTTTGAAGTTGATACGCTTTTGCTCTTCTCCTTTTCTGTGTTTGGCCTTTTCAATTCCATTTTATATGTTCTCAGGGCCCAGCCACTGTCCTGCTTTGTATATAGTGCTTAAAAGTTATTCTTAATAAAAAGGCTTTAGTTAAGGCTTTGTCATAAAAGCAGCCTTGGGGAAGTCATAACCTTTCTGAGCCTCAGTCTTCTCAACTCAGACTTCTCAGAGAATTGAACTAGATTATCTAAGCTTCTTTCGGTTCAATTTATGAAACGCTTGCTGAAAATGTTCCCATGGCTGCCGATCACCTTCAAATTCCAGCTCAAAACCCCCTTTGGGAAGCATTCCCTAACTAATCCCTACAGACTACCCTGCTCACCGAGCCTTGCGATTTAGGAATTCAGTGAATACCGCAGTAATTATCAGCAGATTGGCATACCGTTGGTCAAGGGTGAAAGCTCTCGATGTGAATAGGTAGCATAATGGAATGAAAAGATCATCCAAACTCAAACTGTAAAGTGCTACTCCAACGTAAGGTGATAGCGCTACTTTTACAGATTAAATGCATACCAAAGTTAGTGCCAGAAAAAGCCCTAGCAGGAAGCAAAGCTAACTTTAAAAGGGCTGTTTAGTTCACCGGGCTCTCTCCTTCGCCACTCGATGCACCCTCGAACCGCAGAAAGGGGTAGCAAAGGGGTGTTCCAAATGCCTTTTACCGATAGCCCAGCAGGTCGAATTCCCTCAAACCTTTTGTACCACCCTGCATTCGATGCTTCCCATCCTCGAGTACCTTGGCCCTTACTCCCATCCTCGAAAACAGGAATGAGATCTAAGGAACGAGTTTAAGTGCTCCACTAGGTCTTCTTACCTGTGCCAGGAACAGACACAAGCGCATCACCCCTGCCACCCCCTTCTCAGCAAGTTTATTGTCCACCATCTCCTGCCTCCAAATCCCACCGCCCACCCCCCGCAGTCCCAGACCCGGCAGCTCAGCCCGTCGCCTCCCCAGCCGTCCCTGCCCGGCCCGGCCTCTCCCAGGCCCCGGCTCCCCCGGCCTCCCGCTCCGCCCGCCGGGCCCCGCGCACCTTGCTCTTCACCTCCATGGTGCCCAGGCAGCCGCTGCCCGCCCCGTGCCGGTGGCTGCGATTCATGCTGAGTCCCGGGCCCCGCGGCGGCCTCCTCGGGCCGGGCAGTCCCTCAGGAGCGCGGGCAGCGAGTGCGCGGCCGGCCGGCTCGGACCGCGGCTGCGGCCCGGGCGCCTCCTCACAGGCACCTGCACAGGGGGCGGCCGCAGCTCGGGCGGCTGCGCCGAGCTCCACTCGGCTGGCTGCTCACGCGGCGGGGCCGAGGGTCGGACTGGCGGCGCGGCGGGCGGAGACGCGGCTCCCTCCCTCCGGGCCTCCGCGGCTGCGGCGACAGCGATAAAGGAGGAGGAGGAGGAGGAGGGGGCGGAGCGGAGGCCACAGACGCCGCAGCCTCGCTCTCGGCCACCTCCCCCGCGAGCCCGCGCGCGCGCACCCGACACGGGCCAGAGCCGCGGCGCGTGCGCGCGCTCACCTGCAGCCCCCGTAGCAGCCGCAGCCGCTCACGCTCCGCCCACACCCAATAGGAAGCGCGCACCTGCGCCCGTGGCGCCAACCAATCGTTACACGCCTCGCGCGGCGAATGGGCGGGCCGCCATAACAAAAATCCCGCCCGCCGCCGCGCGATTGGTCCCGCTCTTCGAGGGAGGGGCGGGATCACCTGAAGCTCTGGTCCGCCTCTCCGGACCCAGCAAGAGAGCTAGAAAGCGCATGCGTGGGCCCAGAAGTTTCCGCCCCGGGAAGGCAGTGCGGGAGGCCGGCCGGAAGCACGAGCGCACCTGGACTTGAAGGGCTCAGCAGGGTAGACCTTTTGCGCATGCGCGGGCGCGCCCCTGGTTGCCTGGCCCCGCCGGGAGCACGCGCCGCTTGGCGCGCGCTAGGCACACACCAGGCCCCGGGGACGGGACGCGCGGTGGGTCGGTTTCCCAGGCGCCGAGAGGCAGCTCGGTTCCTTCGGGCCCCCGCCCCGCTTCCACTTTGGGATGCTGCAGCCTCCGACGACACCCCTCCAACACCCTTCGTCGTTTAGGCGTCCGGCTGCAACTCTTGGTTGCAAAATTCAAGTTTTCCCGCCTCTGCAGCAGTTACTGGGGAAGAACCTTAGAGCTCTGTTGGCTTAATTTTGTTCAAAGGGACTCTGCAGCTTCCTAAATCCGTCAGGTCCTAAGGGGTCGAGAGGGCGCCGTGAGGGAAGGAAAGTGGGCTGAGGCTGGGAAGGGCTCCTCGCAGGCCCAGCCTTCCTGAGACTTGTGTGGCCTTTCAGGGCTTTTTTTTTTTTTTTTTTTTAATATAAACCTCTCAAGTCTTTCTGTTCTCTCCTCCAGCCATTTCTCCGCCGTTTGCTGTTTCTACAGATGACAGCCTTTGGGTTGTGTTTGTTTCCCCTGGTGACCTAGCCGTGTCCCAGAGTAACAAAACACCCAATCCTCATCTCTAAACGTCCCAGAGCTGGGTCACATTGGCTATGGGGAGGCGAGAAGACTCCCAGGTCCCCCCACCCACAGAAGGGCTCCCGCTCTTCGAAGAGCTGTTGAAACTCCCTGCGAGCCAGGAAGGGACCAAGGACTAGGGGCTGGAACGGGGCTCCAACCTGGGACAGGCAAGAAAACTTGATTAGGGAACCTTCTTCCCTTCATCTCCTTCCTTACCTCAAATCCCTCCTAACACTTGTACCGTTTTTCTCCAGCACTTCTGGCAAGCTCTAGGTTTCCCAGTTTTTTGTGCACGTGAACTGTGAGTAATCCGCCTCCACCCTAGAATCAGAGCTCCGGAAGGCAGCAACCCAGCAACCGCCTGTGCTGTGCTCGCATTGAGTAGCACCGAGCCTGACTCCTGGCAGGTCCTCAGATAAGGCTTTGCTGAGTGCTGCAGTGGAAGGTGTGCTTTCTCCACGCTAGCTTTGCCCCACCTGGGTTCAAAGGTGAGCAGCCCATCTTTTCCCCCTGGAGAATCCAGTTCACCAGTGATTTGTTGGGAGGGTTTAAGGTTTTTATGGCCATTTGGGGTTACCATCCCAAGCTGAGTAATAAGTAATAAAGCTGCCTTCTCTGCCCCCTGTTCGAGAGCACCTATGATGTGACTCAAACTCAGCTGGAAATAAAGTGTGATGGAGCAGCTGCAGGGCCTATAACTCTCTTAACTGCTGGGACTAGTATAGCAGTTGTCAACTTTTTTGGTCTCAAGACCCCTTTACACTATTAAAAATTATGGAGGATCCCAAAGTATTTTGTTTATGTGTGTTGTATCTTTCAATATTTATCATATTAGAATTAAAGCTGAGACAAATTTAGAACACAAGACTACACAAACACACATTCCAGTAGTCATCAGAGCAATGATGTCATCCTATGTCTTGTCCTTCCTGGAAAACTCCATTGTGG
This sequence comes from Lemur catta, assembly GCF_020740605.2. Taxonomy (NCBI): domain Eukaryota; kingdom Metazoa; phylum Chordata; class Mammalia; order Primates; family Lemuridae; genus Lemur; species Lemur catta. Next base: position 41,904,462 of record NC_059144.1, on the reverse strand, counting down.
ACTTGTGAGACAATGAGGATGAGAAGAACGAATGACATCTTAATATTGTGAAAAGAATTTTGGCCTTGCTAGTTCCCTAAAAAGGTCTCAGGCACTCCCGGAGGCCCGTGGACCACAGTCTGATCATTGCTGGACTAGAAAACATTTCACAACCTTTAGAGATCTCCATTCTCAGCTTTCACCTCCCCCTCCCCGGTTGGCAGGGCTGCAGCCCAGGAACAAGGGCCCGGCTCTGTGTGAGTGATTGTTGGGGGGGGATGAGATTTATTCCTGTGATCGATACTGACTTATCAGGCCCTTTTGAAAAGGAAGTTCGTGGGTGCCAGCGCACCTGCGTGGGCCCTGCATTCCTGGAGGTGCCGTCACATCCTCTCTTCCCTCCCCCGGGTGTGGCATCCCTCTCTACTTGGACTTTCCTTTCTAGAAGGGAGGGCCACGACAGAACTTCCTGGATCTCCTAAGCAGAATTTGCTCTGAGTCCTGTGTCACTGGTGTGCCTGGGTTGTGTAAGGAAGGAATGTGGAAAATGGTTTGAATTTGATAAAAGTATTGTGGAGGAGGAGAACCCTTTCATTCCAAGAGCTGTCAGGACCATAAGTTTGTTCACAGAGCCTGAATTTCAGCCTTTCTTCAGAAGCAGGAACCCCCGAGAAACAGCACAGAGAAGGATTTATGTTCCTGTTTCTTGGGTTTGAAGACTTACCATCATCCCCCACCCCCGCCCCCAAATCCTCAGGCTAAAGCTGATCAAGACCTACATGTGGCATGAAAAGCTAGTCCCACGCCTGGGAGAATTAATGCTCAGTGGGTTAGGAGATAAGTAAGGCGAAGTATTACATTAGGGACTCGGTAAATTATAGGTTCACAAAATCATTAGTTGGGAATGGGCTCCCAGAGATCGTCACACCCACACACTGTCGAGCTTCTCTGCCCCATCTCCACCCTTTGAAAGAAGTTAGTGAGGGTTATGCTTCTGCTTTATGCTCCTTTTCAATACTTTCTGTCTTTAAGTTCTACAAACAACCTGTTGTGTTCATTTGAAATCTACCTTGAGAGGTGGAGTTTGTAATTTTCCACAACTGGTTTTTTTAATTCACATCTTGCATAATGCTACTTCTTTCTTTCCTTTTTCCTCCAACTATTAGAAGGAAAAAAAAAAAGTGGAGGGGGGCAAGAAGTCACTATAATGCTGGTGAATTTTTTTTCAAGAAATTTCTCTGGCCAGCTCTTTTTCTCCTTGATTGCTCAAGTTCCAGATTTGATGGAGCTGGTTAATAATTCTTTGAGAAAGAGTTAAAGTGTGTATTTATGAATCTCAGACTACTCACTGAAGCATTTTAAGCCCTTTAGCAGAGGTGGAATTAAGTCACATGATCTGTTTTCTGGTTAATAGTTTATGATACTTTGTGGTGCTCACAGCTAGGGAAACAAATGCATTATTTTCTGCAGCCTTTAAGAAGTTAGATGCCCTTCTAGGTAAAAACCCATCTTTGCGGGAGGCGGTATGTGCCAGGCACGGAGCCTCAGCCTTGCCCTTGGCTTGGCCCTGCCACGGGTTTGCTTTGTGACCCCTCTCTGGGACTCAATTTCTCCATCTGTAAATGCAGGCACCACATGAGATCATCTCCACAACCCCTTCCAGCTCTTAACATTCTATGGGACCCCAGGGATAGTGGAGATTGATCATTATTTCAACATTACCAGGGATGAACTGGAATGAAAAGAGTAAATCTTTCCATCAGGGTCAACTGACAGGCTGCAGTCATCAGCCAGAATGTTCCAGTTCCCGGGAGGTGTTGATGAAGATGATGATAGTTAACATTTGTAAGAGACGTACTAGGTGCCAGGAACTGTGCTAACTGCTTTTCCATGGATTACTCCTTTAATTTTAAGTTGCATCAAAGAGCTTTGTACTTGGAGGCACTTAGAGCTTATTTGTTTTTTAAACTGATAGATGTTCATTTGAGTCCTTGCTCTGCTCTTTGCTGTCTGGGTGACCTTGATCCTGTTCTCTTAACCATTCAGAGCCTCAGATTTCTCCTCTGCTTCTCTATAAAAGGAGGTAGACAGCAATTCCTACTTCATCAAATTGTCCCAGAGCTCAGATGAGAAACTACACACGACACTGCTCTGCAAACCATCAAGTGTGGTGCAGATATTAGTGGTTATTATTTACCAAATAATATTGCCCACCAAGGCCTTTGAAGGAAACTCCTCAAAATAAAATGGAACTGTGTAATAAATAAAACATTCTTTTTATGTTCACAGAGGGCAAACTTTTAGTGGCTAGCTCTTGGACAGGCTAAGAGGTGGTGTAAGGCAGTTGTTAAGAGCATAGCTCAGGCCAGATACCTATAGTCAAGTCCTGTCCCTGCATTTCCTAGCTGTGTCACCTTGGGCAAGTTCTTAACTTCTCTGAGCTTCTGTTTCCTCATCCTAAAATGAGGATAATAAGAGAATTAATTGTTTTAATTCATGTATAAAGCTCTTAGGACAGGGCCCAGCACAGAGCAAGGACTCCAAAAATGTTACCTATTGATTAACATTATTGCTAATTATTTTTATTACCTACTGTCATGATGGAATTCGCTAATGTATCAAATATTTATTAAGTCCTGACTCTGTATATAGCATGGTGCTTGGCATGGAGACAAAGGATAACACCAACAACAAAGAATGATGCTGCAACTCCTGCCATTGAGTGAGCACCGCACCTTGTGCATGTAGACTGGTTCAGCAGACGCTCCTTGAACACCTACCGGGGATCAGACAAGGAAATAGAAATAGTATGCAACGGAGTTCTTGCCTCCAAGGAACCCACAGTCTAGCTGAGAAGTCAGAGCCATGGAGAGACACCCACAAACTGGCCCCTGGAGGTGGTGGGCACAGTAGTTAAGGGAGTGGACACTAGACTTGACCATCCAGGGGTCACATCTGGTTCTGCCGCCATCCAGCTGTGGAACTCTGGCCGCATGTCTCGATCTCTTTTTCCTCAGGGATGACATGAAGATGATAATATCTACCTTCTTTGATTTCATAAATATCGATTGAGAACCTGCTATATGTCAAGCACTATTCTAGATGTTAATGAAACTGTAGAAAGAAAAAACACAAAGACAAGATCCTACCATCCTGGAGCTGACATTCCAGGGGGGAGAGACAAACACAAATAAATGAGTTAAAATATATGGAGTCTGAGTGATTAGAGCCACAGAGAAGCCAAGAAGTGAGGTGGGAAGGCCAAGGGTGGGGAGAGGAGTAGAGGGAGAAACAGAATGTCAAACAGGGTGGCAGGGATGGCTTCCCTGGGCAGTTGGAGGTGAGAAAATGCACCTTGTGTTGCTCTGGGCTTGGGGGCAGGGGCTGAGGATGGGTGTGAGGATTAGGGGAGATAAGGCTCCCTTGGTGCCTGGCACCCAGCGGGCTCAGAAGGCACCAGCTGCTATTTTAAGCTTACTCAGTGCTGGGCCGGGGATGAAAGGCGAGGAGTGGGAGAGAAGAGAGAATGACTAAGTCAGCCCCAGGGGGCTCTGGAGAGTTTCACGGGTGAAGTGACTGTGGTTAGAGCTGGGGCTGAGGAATGAGTAGGAGTTTGCTGGCGGCATGGCAGGGAGGAGGCATTCCAGGAGAGGGAGCTTCGTGGCAGCGGTGGGGGGTGGGCCGGGAAAGAACACGGTGTGTCCCCAGCCTGCCTGCGAGCAGGGCGTGGGTGCGCGCTGGGTGGGGGCCCTCTCTGGAGATCGGGGCTGGAAGAGTAGGTGGGAAGCAGGAGTTTGTGCTGGGAGACTCTCCGCAAACGTTTAAAACTGGGGAATGAAAGGATCAGATTTGTGTTTTAATAAGATCTACTGAGGGGGGAGGCACCGGGGCAGCAAATTAATGAGCCTTGCAAGGAAGGGTATGATTAAATGGCAAATGAGCGGTGTGGCCTGTGGGAGGTGGGGAGGGGGAGGGCATCCATTCATTTATTTATCCATTCATTCAGCACATATTTATCGAGGCCCAGCCTCGAGCCAGGCACAGGCTAGATGCTGGGGCCACACTGGTGAACACAATCACCCCTTTGCACATGGCAGACAGACGAGCAAATTTGCTGGGTGTGGGGTGGGAGGAGAGTGCCACCAGCTCCCCGCCCCACAGAAGACTCACTGCCAGTCCGTGGGGCGGGGTGGGAAGGAGGACTACGCAGTGGGAAGGTCTTCTGATTCTTTAAGACAGGCTGAACGCTTTTACATGAAGCTTCCTGATTTTTAAATGTTGGCAACTGATCAGACAGGGTGCAGTGACCCATGTGAGTGGCGTGAGTGTGCGCGATGGGTGTGGGAAAACTCGGAGAAGGTGATGTTTAAGTGCTAGAAGGTGTTGAGGGGGGTGTGGTTCGTTCCAGGCAGAGAGCAGAGCATGTGCCAAGGATCCAGGCAGGGAAAATCTTGGTGTGCGTGAGGAATTCAACAAAGCCCAGGCCCGCAGCTTCCAGCGAAGAAGAGTGGCTCACAGCGAGGCTGAGCGTGGCCGGATCGTGTAGCCCTTGCAGGCCATGGCGAGGAGTTTGGATTTTATGCAGAGGCCATTGAGAAGCTGTGTTGGAATAATTAGAACTAACTTCAAGGTCTGTGGCATCTGAATCAGATCTAGAATATGGGAGAAAACCAAGAGGTGTTCTGAGCAGGAGAAGGGCCGGAAGCAAGGTTTGGTAGAGGATGATGGAGGCGAGGAGAGAGGCAGGGGCTCCCCAGGTTGAAGGAGACATCGGGAGATGACGTTGAGCCAGAGGTGGCTGCCATTCCACAGAGATCACTGAGGCAAGGTCTTTGGTCTCCTCCAGATTCTATCTCGTAGGCCAGACTGCCGCAATGTGCCCGAGGAAAAGAATCATAAGTGCTTATTAAAAATGCAGATTCCAAGCGCCCCTCCCCACCCGTGATCTCATGTCTGGGGGGCTGGAGTAGGGCCCAGGGAACCTGTAATTTTAACTGTCATCCTGGCGATTCTCACCTTTAAGTAAGTTTGGAAATGCTGATGTAAGTGCTCAGGTGTCGTTGCAGGTTTCTGGACTAGGCGTCAGAAATTGGTGTTTTGAGATGGATTTGAGGAAAGACAATTTGCAGCAGCCTGCACTGGAAGAGGCCCTTGGGTTTCATCTGGACTTGGGTTGTGGGAGGGGACTGCATTCGTTTGCTAGGGGTGTCATAACAGAGCACTACAAACGGGGTGGCTTAAGACTGCAGAAATTTGCTCTGTCACGGCTCTGGAGGCTCGAAGTCTGCAACTGAGGTAGTGCAAGGTTGGTTCCTTCTGGAGGTTCTGAGGGACAGGCTGTTCTGTGCTTCTCCCGGCTCCTGGTGGTTGCCAGCAGTCACTGGCGTCCCTTGGCTGGTAGCTGAATCACTACAGTCTCTGCCTCCGTCCTCACGTGTACCACGTGGCACTCTCCCAGTGGGGGGTGTGTGTGTGTCTTTGTCTCTGCTTCTGATTTTATAAGGGCACCAGTGATTGGATTTAGGACACACCCTAATGACCTCATCTTAATTTCATTACATCTGCAAAGACCCTATTTGCAAAAAAGGTCACATTCCCAGGTTAGGACTTCAACATATCTTTCTGGGGGACACAATGCAATCCACAACAGGGACATACTGATGGAATAGCGATAATAATAACCGTATAATAATAATCACCGTGGCTACTAACACTGTGCTGTGCCTTTCACAAGCATTCCATCCTCACAATAACTGGGTGGTAATATACAATGTTCCTATTCTTCAAAGAGCAAACTGGGGCTTAACAGGTGAGGCAGCCTGCCCGAGGCCACACGGCTTGACATTAGGGCGGCACCTGGCGAGGAAGCACAGCTGGGGCAGGAGAAGGCAGAGGTCGCAGAACACTGAAGGGCTTGCAGCGAGGCTCTGGAGTCGTACTTGGATTCGAGTCCTGGTTCTGCCACTAAGGGAAGCGAGCTGGCTTCCCTGACTCAGTTTCTTCATCTGTAAAATGGGGACAATATATTACCTACTCCTTGAGTTTGCGGTTTGTCATGAGGATCCAATGAGACATTTGTAAAGCCTTTGATAGAGTACCTAGTACGTAGTAAGCTCTCAAAAAGTTGTTGCTATGATTCATATTACTTGACTGATAAGCGACAGAGGAGTGGTCAGATAAGCACCCTGGGCACCCACCTGGAGTGAGGGGGCCTGTTACCATCCTCATTTGAACCTTTGGTTTACATGTTGTCTGAATGTTGAGGAAGAGGAAGAAGAAGAAAAGGATTTGTTGAAAAGCTCTTTGCTGGGCACCTAATAAATTTTCTTAATCTTCATCCTGTGACGGGCCAGAAACATTTAGGGGGAATTTTGGGGAGTGTAATGTCAGTGTCCTGGCAGCAGTAAGAAGTATATTATGGGCCTCTGCAGAGTGGATGGTGAGGAAACGAGGACCATGGCAACAAGCGGCAAGCAATAGATGGTGGCTGGAGGCAGCCACGAGGAAGATTATGGAGCATTAAAATGTGCGGTGCCATTTCCAAAGCTTTACACGTATGTTCACATTTCATCTTACGGTGATCAGCTCATCTTGGTTCGCTTATGACTTTCCCAGTTTTATCCCTGAAAGTCCCAGGAAGCCCCTCAGTCCCTGACGAACTCTATTTCATCTTCACAAAAACACGTGCGCTTAGTACTGTTCTCCTTTTACAGATGTGGAAGTGGAGGCACAGAGAAGTTAAGTAACTTACCCAGCTTCACACAGCTAAGTGGCAGAGCTGCTGCTCAAACCCAAGTCGTTGGATTCCAGAGTCCTCACCCTCCTATGTTGCCTTTTAGAGGGTCAAGTGAATTTTAATCATTGGTTTAAATCTTTTTCTTCCTTTACGAAATGCATCATTTTCTTTGGGAGCAGAAAGCATGCCTATGTCTTTTTCCTCCTGCCCTGAGACAATCCTACAGGTAAAAATTCAGGGAAGAGTCAGGTTGCAAAGTTTGTTGACTTCCAGAAACGTGACACCCTCCCGGGGATCTGCCCCACAGCCCCAGCAGCTGATCAGAATTCCTCAGGGGATTTTTTAAGGAGGAGGGAGCGTGGTTAACCATGGAGAAGAGTTTCCAAAATGAAAATAAACCAACAAACAACCCAACGTGTTAGCGGAGATCCAGTGACTCAGCCTTATTAAGTTCAACACTGGGGAGGGGAGAGCAGAATCATTTATAGAAATCTTTTCTCCCTCAGGGGATATTTAAGAAGTGAACATATTTTTAAAAATTTAAAGGAATGCCAAGTTTATGTAAAATTATACCAATGATGACAGAGGCTTGAGAACAACAGCAAAGCCAGCCAAAGTTGATGCCCACGACTTTATACTCCTGGGAAACACAGAAGGAAGCCATGAGCATGAAAGTGGGGTGCAGCCGGGGGGGCCCCGGCCAGGTCCTGGCTGGCTGCCTCTGAGCTGGAAGAGCTTGGCCAGGGGACCTCACCTTTTGCCTCTAAAATGGGACACGGAGAGGAGCTACTTCAGAGGGTCGTAGTGAGAATCCTGCCAGCTTATAAGTATCTCATTTAACACTTTCTGGCACATGGCAAGTGCTGAATAAATGGTATCTGTTATGGTGAAGACACTGCTGGTTTCCACTTTGGCCTGTGATTAGAACACCAAGCTGGTTTCCATCAGAGGCTCGTTCTGTGTCAGCCTGAGCTAAGTGTTCTACGCGCATTCTGTTATTCAGTCCTCACATTAACCCATGCACTATTATTATTATTCCATTTACAGATGTGGAGATGGAGGCTTAAGAGGGGAAAATAGTTTGCCATAAAGATTTACACCAGGAAGGAGGAGCATAGCCTGGGAGGAGGACCCAGGTCTATGCTGATTCTGTTTTCTACTGTACAACTTTGTAGGAAAAACTTACACAATAAAATCAGATGGAATTTTTCTAATTCCAGATACCTCTAAGTATAAAGAAGAGCTATTTGCTTCTGGAAAGTGCCAGGGGAAATTTTCAAAATGGAGCAAGGTGTACCTGGCAGCCTTCTTGACTGGGGAGTGTTTGCTCATCTCCAGAGGCAAAAACTTGAGGCCAAAGCTGTTTCCTACCAGTCAAGAGCTTAAGGCAGCCTCGAGGAGCCCGTGCCCTAGGCCGAGTGCTGCTCACTCCTCGATTTCAGCACCCTGGAGTGAGTGTGTCCAATTATAACAGGACGTCTGTGCGTGTGGCCGTGTTTCCTCTTACTAGTTCTGGATGGTGAGGAGAATCTTTATCTTCGTCTACTAGCTTCATCTGATTTTTTATATCATGAGCAGTAACAATTGTTTTTTATTTTTGTGTGACCCTTGTTGGTACTTTTTCTTTGTTGGTCAGTTCCATGTCTTGAGGGGAAAAAGGAAATGGGGAGCATAAGGGTTTAGCGATGCGCATATCGAGTCTGGCCATGAACTTGAAGTCCTAAGCTCTAACCCTTCCAATGGCTCTAAATGAGAAACCTGGGTTCTGGGCAGTTTTCTCCCTGTGGTTTATTCCCACTCATCCACGCGGTCATTCCTGCAGTGGTTTAGTCGCTCATACACCAGCCACGGAGCGCCTGCCGTAGTTCAGACAACTCTCCTTCCTCCAGCCACCCGGTGCTCTCAAACATGGAATGCTGAAGGACTGGTTCTTTAAAACTCTCCATTTGTTGCAGATGGATATTTTTGTAACATATAATAAAAATGAATTACCAGAAAAATGAAATTTAAACACCCCAAAGATATATAAAATACAAACCCCAATTTGTTAGTTTAAGATTCAATAGACCACCTTTGGAGTAGCATTGTGCTTGAGGACAGAATTACAATACCGTGTGATAAGGTCCTCCTAGGGTTGAGATCCCAGAAGATAGGAACACAAATAGTTCTGTGGAAATCCACAGGGTTCATCATATGTAGAGCGGAAAGAGCCTTGAAAATTAGAGTCTGGGGGCCTCAGTGTCCTCCCCTGTCAAATAGCCCACTTCCTAAGTTTGTTGGGTGCAGGTGAAGCATAAAGCGCTAGACACACCTGCGTCTGAGGAATGTTAAGCAAATCTCTCATTGTCAAGTTCTGTTGGTAGTTCAAAAACTCAGACTACTTAATGAGACCCACATAGACTTACCTTCCATAGCATTCTAGAGGCGAAAATATTTAGGGCCAGGCACAGAGGGTCACACCTGTGATCCTAGCACTCTGGGAGGCCAAGGCGGGAGGATCACTTGAGCTCAGGAGTTTGAGACCAGCCTGAGCAAGAGCCAAGACCCCATCTCTACTAAAAATAGAAAAATTAGCTGGGCAACTAAAAATAGAAACAAAAAATTAGCTGGGTGTGATGGCGAGTGCCTGTAGTCCCAGCTACTCAGGAGGCTAAGGCAGGAGGGATGCTAAGGCAGGAGGATCGTCTGAGCCCAGGAGTTGGAGGTTGCTGTGAGCTGGGCTGACGCCACAGCACTCTAGCCTGGGCGACAAAGTGAGACTCTGTCTCAGCAACAACAACAAAGAATCCTACTTGTTACATTCAACCATATATCATGGTGATACTTCCACTTTACCACTTACATGCCTTCCTCATTCTTTTTACTGGCTGCATAGTTTTCCATGGTATCATTTATTTAGGCAATCTTGTGATGGTGGACATTTAGTTCATTATTACTCATAAGTGTTGCAGTGAACATCCTGTGCATATGTCCTGTGCACTTACGTGTGTATTTCTTTAGGACAGATTCCAAGAAGTCAGTGAGTGTGTACATTTTAAAATTCTGTACCTACTGCCAAAATTGTCCTCCTGAAGGTAGTGCCAATCATCATTGGTGATTAAACTGGAAAGTTTGTTGTTGAAACTGCCCTGGCCCACCTTTTGCAGGTCAAGAGGCTAAAGGGGGGAAGAACGTTATCAAGGTCACATAGTAAGGACGCAGAGCCGAGAACACAGCCTGCTGACTCTGTACAGCGAGGCCCCTGTGTCTCTACCAACCTCTCAAAAGCCCTGTGGCCATTTACCTTGCCTGGTACGATGCCCTGCACAGAGTCAGGTGTGAAGGCTTTGAATTCATGTCTGATATGAACTTCTATCCTTGAGATTGTGTTGTGTCCCTTGTCAAATCACGCCTGTCCTCAACAGGTGCAGCCAATATGGGGAGTGAAGCACAGGCTTTGCGAGTAGCCGGCTCGGGTTCTAATCTTGGCCCTGCTCTGACTTTGTGATTTGGGGTGTGGTGCTTAGCCTCTCCGTGCCCAGCTTCCACATCTTCGACCCAACAACCTTCTCACAGAGCAACCGTGGAGATAAAATGAGAATAATGTGTGTGCAAGGCCCTCGGGAGCTGTTTGTTTCCTTCTCGGTCCTTCTCCCGTGGAGACTAAGAGGACCGGGATTTGTGGTTGAGGTATCCAACAGAGGGCACTGTGCGAGCCGGAAGCCGGGAGGCAGACGCAGGAGCATTAGTGAGAAGCTCCGAGGGTGCTAATTTACTCCTAGAATTTGGATTTAATTGAGGCCAGAGTCATTTTACTTATCGCCGCTGCAGTTGACCTTCAGAGTGATGTGAAAAGATAATGTTTCAGTGCATTCAGAGGTTATTTAAGGATAAGAACTGGCCACGTACCAAAATTCCACGGACACTCCTTACACTCTAATCTCTCTCTGAACTCCTCGTCTCCTAAATATCAGCTTTTGTCCTCTGCTTCTCTGTCTCCCGTGTAACCCAGCTCTGTTAATGGCATCAATTTCTCCGCTCATCCAGGACCAGAACTCTATTTTGAACCCTCTCTCTCCCTCACTCCCTGTATCCACAGAGCCGCCTGATTCGAAACCTCTAACGTGCTGGTCCTTCCCTGTGGCCCTGTAGTAGCACCCCAAGGTCCCCCTCAGCACCTCCTGCCAGAACTAAAAACCTCATCCTGGCAGGTCGCAGAAGCCCCCTCTGAGTGCCGCAGCCGGCGTGACCTGACCTGCCTTCTCCCTACCCCCAGGAGGAACTGAGTGATGACCAAGAGTTTCTGCTTTTTATAACGTGTGGCACTCTCCCACAATTATTTCACTTGATCCTTATAACCGCCTTGTGCCATGACCGGGGAAGTGGCATTCCCACTTTACAGAGGAGGCTCAGAGAGGTGACATGCTGTGCTCAAGGCCCCACAGTAAATGACAGAGGCCAGGTGTTTCAAATCTAGGTCCAGTTCTCGTCCCCCTGCCCCCCGCCCACGCTCAGCAAGCCAAAGGACATCTGGAGCTTGGTGACTAAGCTGAGCAAGTGCAGATTCCCCAGGTGTGGAGCGAACGTTTTGATCGGGCCTGTTTCTAAATGCTGAGGACCTTTTGACCCAAGGACCTCTGCTCTTCGTTAACTCCTTCCGCAGGTGATTTCATTCAGTGTCATGGCTTTAAATACTATCTACGTGCTGGTGGCTTCACACTGGTGTTTCTGGCCCCAACCTCTCCCTGAACTCCATCCGTGCGTATTTAGTTGCCTAGTTGGCCCCTCCATTATGTGTGTGTAGCAGGGATCTCACTGTCAGCCCGGTCACACTGAGCTCCCGCCCCCTCTCGTCAAGAGGCAGATGGCAGCTCCATCCTTGCGGCTGTATCTCGCAGATGACTATTATTAGAATTATCCTGGGCTCTGCTCCTCTCACACGCCACATCCAGTCCTGGTGGCTTCACCTCCAAAACAGATCCAGAATCCAGCCATTTCTTACCTCCACCATATCTTCTACCCTGTACAAAGCCACCATCATCTGTCACGTGGACTGGTGCAGTAGCCTCTTTTCTGGTCTCTCAGCTCTACCCTTGTCTGTCTACAGCTGATTCTCCGCAACAAGCCAGAAGGATTCTGGTAAATTCTAAGTCAGATGATGTCCCTCCTCTGGTCAAAGCCCCCTGACACTTCTTATCTCGCCAGAGTCAATGACAGAATCCCTAAGATAGCCTTCTAGAGCCCAGGCGCTTTCTTCCTGGCCCCAACCTATCTCCCACCAGCCCGTCCCTCCTCCAGGGCCTTTGAAGTTCCTCTGCCTCGCCCTCACTGCTGGACTTATTTACTTGCCTTATTTATTTATTGTTTGCCTCCCCCCAGTGAACGTGAGCTCCACGAAGGCATGGACTTAGTGTTTTCCTGCTTTATCTCCAGTATCTAAAACAGCTCTGGCACGCACTCAGCACTTACCAGTGAACAGGGTGATGCAATCTGAGTCTGTGTGGCTCCAACCACGTAGCCCAGACCCCAGGCAGCTCGACACCGCTTCACCTGGTGAAGGCCGAGCCGCTGAACGGCCCAGGCAGAGTCAGCCACAACACAAAACAGCTTCAACATTAAGGTTTGATCGGGACACAGACTGGCCCTGCAGAGGCTCTACCGGCGGCCACCTCTTGAGACTGAAGCTGGGGAGGACAATTTTGTAGATTTCTTCCTTACCAAGAACAGAAAAGAGGAGGTAAGCAGGTGACAGTTATCAGGTATTAATCAGATGCCGACACTCTGCTGAGCTCTTCATCTGAACTTCTTTCATTAACCCCACACAACCCGAGGGCTGGGCATTATTCCTCTCCCTATTTTAAGGTGAAGAAACAGGCTTATGTGAGTTGAGTAACTTGTCCACAATCACCCAATTAACAATCTCTCCTGGGCATTAGGAGTCACGGGTCTGGGGCGGGGCCCCTAAATCTGCCTCTTTAAAGAGCACCTGTGGCTATTCTTATCCGCAGGCATGTTGGGAAGCGCTGCACTTCTGGAAAAGGCTGGATAAACAGTGGGGCTGACTGTGGAAGGTAATTCTGCTGTTCTTAGGGTCGTCACCCCCGTGTCCTCTGCAGCCTCCCAGAGTCCTAGGGTCACTCCTACCCCCCAGACAGTCTCCCTCTGGGTGTCTCAAACTGAGTGAACTCCCAGGTGGGAAGCAAGCTGGTGGCATGTGCCTAGCATTTGTCCCAGTTCATTTCCCTCCCTTTCAGAAGTCCCATGTGTCTCCCATAAAGTTTGTTTGCCCTGGTCTTTAAGTTTTGATAATTGTACCTTTTATCGACGTCACCTCCCTCCTGCCCCACTCCTTTCCCTTTTAAAATATTTTAAGACTTCCTCCATGGCTGTTCAAACCATAAGGTGATGATTCAAGTACATTTTAAAAAATGCATTACATAAAAGAAATGATTCTATCTCAACAACTGGAAAGCAAACAGAATGAAACAAAAATTCAACAAATATGTATTTGTTTTTGATACTTAGTGCTCAGAGCCAAGTCAGGGAGTTTAAGCAGCAGGAAGAACCCACGTCTCCTATTTAATGTCAGGCAGCTGTTGTTGCCCCGGCTGATACAGCGCTCAGGGATTCTGACTTCTCTGGCACCTAAAATACACAAGCCCACATCCCTGCTTGGAAGTGGCGGGAGTCCTTACTCATCTCCTGAGTATGGCAAATTACATTTTCCAAACAATGAGCACAATTTCTCCCTCAAGGAAACCTGTTATCATAGGATTTGGGGGATTGGAATGTGTAACCCAAAACAGAGATGCGAGAAGAGTAAGTTTTCTGGTCCAAGAAGAGAAAGAATGACTTTATTGACTATAAAAATAAAGCCTGCATGCTACAAGTTGGCCTGAACCCACCTGTGTACATTTTTAACAAACAGACCTGAGATTTAACAGTAGCCAGCCCCTTCGTAGCTGTGTGACCTTACGTATAAGTCACCTGGACCTCCTTGAACCTGTCACCTGTGGAAAGGGAGGTTGTGACAAAGGGAGGGACACGCTTTCCTGGCCAGCGTTGTTACTGCGATTTTTGTTTCCCTTCTTCCCTGGCCAAACAGAATGCCTGCCAACCTGGGCACTTCCCCCTCCAAATGCTTGCTGGCTGTTCCTTCTGCCTAGACTGGCCTCGAAGCTTCGTGTGCCCTACACGGACCCTGCAAAGTTCTGCTCAGATGCCGCCTCTCCCCAGTGTCTTCCCACGTCACAGTCAGAAGTAGATTCTCCCGGTTCTTATCAAAACTCCGCAGGATTGGACCTCTGGTACAGCAGCTGTCACGAATTGCTCCAACCTGAGCCTTCCGACATTCCCGCCACGGGTGACACCTCCATCCACTGCTCCAGCCCCCAGCCAGCCTGGTTCCACAGCCTCCTCCTCATCACCTCCCAGCATCGTCAGGTTTTGCCGTCTCCAGTCCATTTCCCGCAGCGACCTCTCTAAGATGCAAATCTGTGTTGCCACCGTGATGCCTAAAACCGTCAGTGGCTCCCGAGGAGTCTGAGGTCGAAGACGACAACTCAGCGCCGGCCCCAAGGCCTGAGTGGTGTGGCCCCGGCCATCTCTCCGGCTTCACCTCTGCTTGTTTGGTGGGCTTTTGAGAAATCATTCACATGCCATAAAACTCACCCTTTTAAAGTGTACAATTCGGTGGTCTTTAATATGTTCACACAGTTGTGCAACTATCACCACTATTTAATTTCAGAACATTTTCATCACCTACAAAAGAAACCCCAGACCCGTTAGCAGTCACTCTCCACTCGCTTCCCCAGGGTAGAGTGCAGTGGCATCATCATAGCTCACTGCAGCCTTGAACTCCTGGGCTCAAGCAATCCTCTTGCCTCAGCTTCCCAAGTGGCTGGGACTACAGGCATGTGCCACCACGCCTGGCTAATTTTTTCTATTTTTAGTGGAGATGGGGAGGGTCTTGCTGTTGCTCAGGCTGGTCTCGAACTCTTGAGCTCAAACGATCCTCCCGCCTCGGCCTCCCAGAGGGCTAGGATCACAGGTGCGAGTCACTGCACCTGTCTACAAATATTTCTTGAATGAATGATTGTGTAAGAGTGTTCTTGTTTACATTCTCTGTTTCTCTGGGAGTTCCTAGAAGACAGTGTTCTACCTGACTTATCTGTGTCCCCAGTGTTACTAATAAGCCTTTCTATTATATGGACAGCAGTGGTCAAATACTGACGGATGGATGAAAGCAAAATCACTGTCGGGCTGCCAGTGTTCTGCTAACTAAGCTAAGGACACGTTGGATGTGTTTCACTAAATCCTCTGGCAACTGTGGTGCTAGGGTTGTGTGTGTGGGGGGGGTCATACTGGAATCCTTGTGGTTTCTATAAAGAACCTTGGTTTTAACTGTGTTAGTTATTTCAGCTTTAGCTGCTGTGTAACAAACTGTCCCAGAACTGAGTGGCTTAAGATAACAATGACTTGGCTGTTTCCCACCATTCTGCGGGTTGGCGATCTGGGCACCGCGTCTGCTGACTCTGCTTGGGATCACCCACGTGGCTGTTTTCATCGGACGGCTCCACCAGGACTGCAGGATCCCAGGAGGCCTCACTCACGGGCGCAGCGGCGGTGCTGGCTGCCGGCCGGGCGCTGTGATTCTCCTCCACCCTCTAGTAGGCTAGCCCAGGTTTCTTCCCTGTTTGTGCTCTTGAGGTTCCAAGAGAGTGAGAACAAAGGCAGAAGGTGCAAGGGGAAGACCTGGTTCCAAAGGGGCAGACCATCACCGCCACCTCATCTGTGGGGCAAAGCAAGTCACAGTGCCGCCCCAATGCAGGTGGGTGCAGAGACAGGCTCTACGCCCGCTGGGACAGGCAGCGAGTGCCACGGGCTGTGGCTCCCGGGAGGCCTGTTTCCTGAGGCCTGCGCCGCCCTGACTGCACCGCTCTGCTCCCTGCTCTCGGGTCCGAAGGGCGGCTCCGGGTCTTTCTTATCGATGGAGGATCCGCTGGGACCCCGAGTTTCCCTCTGGACGGGGCGTCTCCTTGTCTGGGCCTGGAGACGGAGGTGGAGAAGGTGATGGAGATTAGGTTGAATGTCTCTTTTCCAGATTTAGTTTTGGGTTTGTTTGGTTTAATTTGGGGAGGGGGATCTCATTTTTATTTCGAGTAAGTCATGATATCATTCTATTTTCTTGCCACTTGCCTCATTTCTCTTCCAACTCAACCGCAATAAAAAGCCGGGGTAATGGAGCATTTCTGGCTAGTTATTCTGTAGATTTTACTACAAAAGCACCTCAGGGTTGAGGGCGTGGATTTGAGAGCAAGACTCTTTGAATTAGAATCCTGGCTCTGCAGGTTATAAGCTGTGCAGCCTTGGGAAAGTGCCTTTGTCTCCCTGTGCCTCAGTTTCTTCCTCATCTTAATGGGCATCTGGACGCCTAGGAGGGTGGGGAGGAAGGAGGGAGGCAGTGGACGCAAACAACTAGAGCGGTGGCTGGCATCTGGGGAGCATGGCCAACGTCAGGCACAAGGACTGTGCACAGAGCCAGCACCTCCTCAAGGCGGCCGGGGCAGGAGGCAGATCTGGGCGCTTAGCTCAAAAGTCAGGTGGGCAGAGCATAGCTCCTCTGCAGATGCTCCTTGGGGGGAATAAAGAAGGTGGATTAAATAAAAAACAGTTTGTAATCTCTTAGGACATCCGTGAAAGAACAAAGCCAGCATGTGCAGTGAGTCCTGCCCCAAACTGGGTCTCATTCTGGCTCTATTACTAGATATTTGTACTTTCGATATAAATTATAAATCTAAACATATGTGAGGTTTGTTTTCCCCCCAAAGCAGATTCCAACCAGCGTGAAACCAGCCAACCCAAATAAATTGTGTGCTTAAGCCCATTGTTTCCAGCGACGTGTAAACTGTCGGGTTGTGGAGAGTCGCTTTGAAGAGGCTGCCTCATTAGTGCTCCCAGCATCGGGGTTCAATTTAGGCAGCGCATATTTGAGCAGTTTACTAGAAATCTGTGGCAAAGAAAGACACGCATGTGGGGGAGGTCAAGAGATTCTTATCAAATTGTACAGGATGCATTTAGGGGGTGTTGTCACAAAAGCACACACAAGAAATAAATAAATAAAGCAGCAGCCCTGAGCTGGAGAAGAATTGCAGAATTCCTCAGCTGGGGGAATCATTTTGGGAATGCAAAGATCGCTTTCAATGTTATGTTTGTAAGGAAACGACAGTCCCCAAGTGGAGAATGTCAGGTCCTCGGAGAAACCCTGTGGGCACTCACGTGCAGAAACTATTTATTTAACTGGAATTGGTTTCTGAAAAAATTCGACTCTGGGGAGTCCCAAAGCCAGTGTGGCGGGTGTCTGGGATTTTCTCTGAGGTCAGGACTCGGCCTTTGCTAATCCCTTAACTGATAAGCCTCCCAGATTTCAGGGCAGAGTCATTCCTCTGCTGAACCAAGGTTTATGGTCCTGGCTGAGGCTGGAAGGAGAACGTGTCATTCCAAAGGCCCCCCCCAGCCCCGCGGAGCCTTCTTCTATCTGGTGGATCCGTAGTTTGTCACAGGATCAGAGGTGCCTGGATTGAGGCTGAAGATGGGAGGAGATGACAGTGGAAGGGGAGCCTGGGAATGGGGGGTTAGAATGTTGTCTCCGGGAAGAGTCCAGCAATCCGAGCTGATGGTCAATGGGGTTGGTAGAGGAGGGGAAGCTCTGGTGCCGCAATTTTCAGGAAAATGGTGGCATTCACCCAGTAGGCTGGGTCTGGAAGATTGTTCCGCCTGTCAAGCACCATCCCCCCTGCCTTCCCTCCTACTCCCCCGCTGTGCCCCTGCTGTGGGCAGGATGCTGGGTTGTAGGAAAGTGATGAGTCCAAAAGATGAGGCTGCCTGGCTTCCAGCCTGGGTTTTCCAGGTGAATTAGACAAATGATGTCATTCACTCGGTGTTTGTCAGGCACCTCCTCTGCTCCCGGCACAAGGATGCCACAGGGCCCCCGGCCGTTGTGGTCTTTCCTCCCAGGTGGAGGAGGATGAGAAAACAGGCAATATTGTGAGAATACAATGGCGATGACAATGATAACAGTAACGCAGCTTTGACAGGAGCCAGCCATGTGCCAGGCAGGGCCTGAGCACTTTACACAGAATGCCTCCGTGCTTCTGAAATCTAACGTGTGTGCGACGGAGTCACTCGGGGCTCCTGTTAACAGGCAGAATCTGGCTCAGGTCTGGGTGGGGCCTGGAATGCGACAAGAGCAAGCTCCCAGGGGACACTAATCTGCTGGTCTGTAGTCTGCACATCAAGTAGCAAGGATTTATTTCATCCAATGCTCAGAGCAACACAAGGAGGCCCTACGGTTATGCCCATTGTACAGATGAGGAAATGGAGGCTCTCAGCTGAGAAGCAGAGGAGCCAGGATGGGGCTCTGGGCCTGGATGCTCACCTGGTTCTGCCACAGTGAGGCGGTGAGGATGCCTGGTAGAGGGCACCTCGCCCAGAGTGGGGTCCCAGAGAAAGCTTCGGGAGGCTGAGACTTCTTAGTTTGGTTCCAGCAGGTTAAGAGTTAAGGTATTAACCAGGTGAAAGCTACGGAGGGTGGTCCCTGGGGAGAGAGTTCCAGGCTGCAGAACCACAGAAGAGAGGCTGGCATCTGGAGAGGATCCATATTCATTCAGCAGAGGGGGCAGAGCCAGAGAGGGGTAGAGACCAAGGCTGTGCAGGGCCCCATGCCCGCCATGTGTCCTTACCCTGAGGGCCAGATCAGATCTGCAGCCTAGAAAGCTCAGGCCCCCTTTCTGTTCACTCATCCACATACTTCCCTGGGGCGTTCCCCGCAGGCTCAAAGACAGAGAGGGGAGCCACCTCCATTGCCCCACCCTGCACTTAGCACTTGGCTTTGTGGCTCTCCATTTACACATCAGTCTCCCTCCAGATTGTTTCCTCCTTGTTCCAGCATCTGGGGTGACAGTCCCTGCCCTGCTTGCATCATGCGGAGGCTGTGAGGGTAGCATGGATAGAGGCTTGGGATAGAGACAGTGTTAGGAATGCTGTAACATTTGGAGGGTGTGGGTGGGGCTTGGGAGAAGGGGAGGGACCCTCTGGCTGTAGAGGGGTGAGGGATGAGAGGTGCCCCCTCGGCTCACCAAGAGGCTTACAGATGTCTTTGGGCTCCTTGAGGGGCCTCTGTACTCTCCAAGGACACCTTCTCGGGGGGACTCTCGTGGATGGCGAAGATTCCGGGGCAAGGGATAGTCAGTGTGGATACTTAGGGACTGTCCAGGTCATTTAGAGTTGCCCCAGATGTCTCTGCCATCTGCCAGACCACCCCTTAGCCTACTGTCCTCTAAATGCCACCAACTCAACTTCCACCTTGACAACTTTGGCCATACGCATTTGCCACCTAGGCTTTTATGTACTTAATGTTTGTATTTAAATTGATTCATTTTTCCCCAAAACTTTTTTATTTGTACACATTTATGGGGTACACGTGCAATTTTGTTACACGCATGGACTGTGTAGTGGTCGAGTCAGGGTTTTAGGGCATCCTTCCCCCGAACGATGGGTATTGCACCCATTCACTAATTTCTCGTCATCCACCCCCGCCCCTCACCCTCCTGAATCTACATTGTCTATCATCCCACTCTCTACGTCCATGTGTGCACCCCCCAACTTTCTATTTTGACAAATTTTAAACCTATAGGAAAGTTGGAAGAATAGTGCAAAAAACATCAATATACCCCTCTCCTAGATTTACCAACTGTTAACATTATTGCCACAATTTGCTTTCTCTCTCTCTTTCTCTCCATATATACATTAAAAAAAAAAGCCAACATGGGCTTATTGTTTTTCTGGGCCCATTAAAGATATTTAAATAAGCTTTTTATTTTAGAATGGTTTTAGATTCACAGAAAAGTTGCAAAGAGAGTACAAAGAGTTCCGATATACCTTGAACTAGTCTCTCACTGTTTGCCTTAACTGTTCACATCTCACATTACTATGGTACATTTGCCACAACCAATGAACCAGTATTGATACATCATTATTAACTAAACTTGCATGCTTTACTAGGATTTTGTTAGTTTTTCCCTTATCTGGTGGATAAAGTTTAAATTTTTTAAACTTTAAAACTTAAAAAAATTAAAGATAGGGAAGTGTCCATGCAAAACCATTGCCACTTGCCAAACACATTTCTAGCTAGATGTTGTTAGCAGCCGAGTGACCTAAGTCCAGGGCCTGCTTTCTCTCTGCGACAAAGGGAGATTAGCTCTTGTTAGAGAGGTGTTAACGACAGACTCGCTCAAGCTGAGACTTTCTCCCGGGCCAAGAGGGATTGAATGAGTGTTGCCACAGGAGGGCGATGACTTCCCCACTATGAGATTCGGTGTTGTTTAGTGCTCAGTCTGCGTGTCACCCAAAGTCAGCTTAGGCACGACCCTGCGGGAGCCTCACTTTGGGAAACTGCGTGGTCGAGCTATGCCTCATCCGTAGGTGGCTGGACACCCAGGGTCTGACTCTGTTGGGTTCCAAACCTGGAGTTTCTTTCACCCCTGAGTTTGGGGGTCAGGGCTGGGTGCTCCGGCTGGACTGGCAGGGGGCTGCGGGGAAAGTCATTTGTCTTCTCTACGGTGCCTCCCCCGGCTGTGTTCCAAACCCAGCAGGCTTTTGACAAGTGAAAGAAAAGAGCACACTGGGGAATCCTACCGACAGCACGTGGGCGAGCACCTTGTCACGAACACAAGGGCCGTGTGCCTGTCCCGCCAGCGAGATGCACGTGGCCCTACATTTAGTGAAGGGGCGGGAAGTGGCTAAACTGAAACTGTGCTTTCTCAACCACCCTTTGCATAATGCCTGAACTTGTTCACATTCATTCCTTAGAAATGCTTCAAAATGTTTTTGACGTTTTATAAGTTAGAGTCGGTAAGTTGCTTCCCGAAACCAAGTCATCGCTTCCCAGTACCCTCCTTCCAAATACGTGTCTGCTCTTCTCGTTTCTAGGAGAACTCGGCCCACGACACAATCGCTGGGACACTCTCCTGCCCTGAAGGAATTTCCCTCTGTAGTACATCACTCTTGGCTCCAGGCTCTAAACATCTAACCGGAGGTGATTCAAACTAGAGTGTTTGTAGAATTTCTGTATTCACCATTAAGAAATGCTGTTTATTTCAGACCTGGCCTATTGTAGAATTCTGTGAGTTAGTCCAAGGAGGCAAATGGTTGGGGTGAGATTTCCTCCCCATATGGGGTGCAGTGTCTCTGAAGAAGGAAGCTGGTTGGGACAGAAGTGATAGATTAATTCATTTGCATTGTTAGAAATGAAATGATTATAGGCAAGAGCACCAGCCCCAGACCCTTTTCCCAGAGGTTACGACACAGTTTGGTTTATACAGTGTTTGATCTCGTGTGTGTAAGGGTGGAATGTTACACAATCAGAATTACACTGAATGTCTCATTCTGATCCCTGTTCACTCAATAATATGTCTTGGAGACCCATGTCTGTTGATACATACGGATATAGCTCTTTTTAAACTACAGCCTAGTACACCATTGTACAACCCTATCACGTTTTATTCAACCAGTCATTATTGGCTGGATGGCCAAGTGACGTCCGTGGTTTCCTGTGTAGACAGTTCTCAGCAAGCATCTCTGTGCGCCCCCTGTGCACACGCAGGAGCGTGGGAGATGCTCATTCCTGGTGTTCAAAGGTCTTGCCCAATCACCCTTCCGAGTGTGTGTGCCTTGGTGGGGGGGCGGTGTCGGCTTCTGTTCTCTGGGGCTGTGTATTTCCGGCTTCTTTCCTGCACTAGCTGCAGGGAGGAAGGAAGCAAAGGGGAGGGAGAGAGGAATTGTCTCTAGGTGTCACAGGCCCTGCATGTGCTGCAGGGCCCGGCCTCTCCTCCTCTGGGGGCAGTAAATGAGTGCTTTGTTCCTGGGTCCATCGCTGAACAGAAACAGAAAGCTGAGATGTGTCCAGCTGACAAAAGGAGCCGCTCACTCACCAAGCCCGGACCCCACCCCTTGACTTGGAGACACCGTTAAGTTTGTAGGAGCTGCACACACACACGCACACACACAAATGTAACAGGGGTGTGGGGGGAGGGCCAACCCCAAACCCTGAAATAATTAGGTTGTAAAAAAGGAAAAAAGTAGCAAATGAGCCCTGACCATTCACCATAGCAAGGAAAAGGGCCAAGCTAACTCACAGCCTAGCGGCGGGAGGTGCAGGGAGGAGAGGGGACTTGGGGAAACCTGGCCAGCGGAAGGGGTGTGCAAAGGGCCAGATCCGGATGGAAGAGGGGGACAGATGGGAAGGAGGAGAGAAAGGAGGGAAAGGAGAGTGAGGACGGGCCAGAGGGAAGTGGCAAGGTAAGAAGAGGGAGGAGAGCCTGGAGGAGGGAGGGTGGCAGCGTCCCAGTCTGTTTGCGATTAGCACAGGGCCCAGCGCAGAGTGGAGTAAACAGAAACTTCCAGGCGTCCCCACCGCCCCCCTCTGAGGCAAAGTAGAAATCAGATGCTCCGTGATTAATCGTGGAAGATTCAGGACACGACCACAAACGCCGTGCGGACTTGACATTAGTTGCCTCTCCCAGTCGCCTTGCCAAAATGGGAGTGGGGGGTGGGACGTCAAGGGGTGGGGGCCCCGCCTGCTGGGGGCCAGCATGGAATTCTTGCTGGCGGAGCTCGCGGTGACACTGACAGGCAATCGGCTGCGTCCAGAGCGGCAGGCAGCATCGGGGAGCCGGCTGGGGGGCCCCAGGGCGGCTTCCTGGAACCCCGGCTCCGCGGCGCCTGCACCCTGACACGGGCCAGATAAGAGCCCCGGCTGCGCTATCAGCGCCGCGCAGCGCGGTCCCCAACCCCAGGAGGAAGACTGGGGGCGCAGTGGGATCCCAGAGGCGCTCTTCTCCGCGAGCAGGGCCGGCGCCCGGTGGCGGGTCCAGACGGACTTTCCCGAGCCCTAGCTCGGTCCGGCGGCAGCTGGAGAAGCGAGGCGGCCGCGAGGAGGACGGCGTGGCTGGACCCGCACGTCCAGACCTGCTCGATGGTGAGTGTGAAGTGACGGCCCGATGTGCTCCCTGGTGCCGCCTGGTGTGGACCGCGCTTCTAGAGGGTGGGGCTGGGGGCCGCCTTCCTCGCAGCCCACCTGGAGCTCCGCGGCAGGAGGGGCCAGCCGGGCTGCAGGCTGAGATGGGAGGGCAGTGTCTTGCTGTGTGGCCTTGGGCAAGTTCTTTCCCTCCCTGGGCCTCTATTTGTCCATCTCTAAAATGGAGTGGTTGACCTGGTGATCTTTAAGAGTCTTACTATGACGGCTATTTTATTTCTTGTGCATCTGCCCTGTGCCGGGCACTGTGCTGACATTTTTGGAGCACTAGCTCAGGGAGTCCCCACAAAGCCCCTGTGGGGTAGGAATTACTGTCCTCATTGTATACCAAGGAAGCGGAGGCTCAGAGAAGTGAAGTGACTTGCCCAAGGTCACACAGCCCATTAGTGGCAGAGATGAGAATCAGACCCAGGTCTTTCTGACTTTAATTTGGCTAAACTCTCCTGTCCACCTCGGTCGTCTGGATTCTGTATTCTCCGGCTCTGCAATTATTCCAGGACGTGGGGTGAAGGAGAATACAGTGTCAAGGGAGCATTACCTACAGGAGGGAGGCAGAGGCTGGGCAGAGAAGCCACAGGCCGACACCTGACAAGCATCGTTCAACTCTCCGGATGACGTCTCAGCCCAGGGTTGGGGCTCACTGTCCTGGGATGGGGCAGGGGCTCCAGGCTTGAGTGACAAGTGCCCAGTGCAATTTCCTAGATTTGCTGCCTTGTTGCAGGAGGCTCCTGGGGCATGGGGGCAGAGGCTTTATATGTCAGGGGTGGAGAGAGCTGGGGGCAGGGAGAGTGGCACATGCCTCCACTAGGTTTTGTTCCAATTTTATTTTGCCTTTTCAAAAATCTGTTTCAAATCATTCTGGGCCCGCGCAGCTCCTCTGGATGAAACAGAATTGTGAAACACGTACAGTGCTTTCCACATGCCTTCCCCGGGGGAATCGCATATTGGTATTATTGTAGGCTATTTGCATATACATCCCTGCAGCTGTGGCTGGCAGCAGCCGGGAGATGAGATGCAGATAAAGTCAGCTAGGGCCTCCCTGGCACCGAGCAGGAGGATGCAAGGCCGTAGCAGGTGGGAAATCCCTAGGGCGCCAGGCATCGGGCCAGAGCTAAAGGTCCCAACGCCCAGATGTGGCCTCCCCTTTTCTCTTCCCTTGGAAAATTCCATCCCGGAACAGCTCTGTACTTTTCTTTCAGGGACTGGCTCAGCACCCAGCCCTACAACACCCTCCCCCTCCCCATATTGGGGATGAGTCGAGACCTCAGTTGTTGTCCCAGCTCAGTCCCAGGTAAACCCGGACAGCTGGTCACCCTACCCAGTTCTACCCTGGATGTTCTTTGTGACCTTGAGCTAGTCATTTCCCTCCTCTCAGTTTCCTCATCTATAAAACAAAGGGATTATTTTAGAACCTCTCTAAAATCTCTCTGCAACTCTGATTTTGTGACTCTGGTTGAAGAGCACTTAGCTGTGAACCGGGTGGGGGTGTCTGAGGGTAAGACACAAGTTTAGAGAGGAGGAGAATCTCGCCGCCGCTTCCCCAGGGCATTCAGGCAAGGCGACAGGGGAGGCTGGAGTGAGGATGGGCTTGGAGAAATGACTGAGGACCTGGAGTGCCACTGTCAGGGATGTCAGTGATAACAAGCCCGTGGCCATGCAGCTTCTGAGAAGCCCAGCGAGCTGTTGAAAGCACAGTGTGGTCTTGAGTCCAGCGTTTGTGCTGAGTGACTCCCCAGACGGCTGCTGGGTGCAGACCCCTCACCCACTCCCTGTTGGAACCTCGGCGCTCGCCCTGGGGTCCCCAGTTCATTCCGGGAGCTCCAAAGGGCTATGTCACATGTGCTGACAAACTGGTTTCTTGTCCTATTCGTCCTTCCTCTTGCCCCTAAGGCTGCTGGAGAAGCTTCCCTGCCCGGCTGAGCACGGCAGCGTGCGTGGTGCTACCTCGGGAAACTCCCAAATTTCCCGCCCGTTAGTGCCGGAGACACTCTGGGTTCCGGGTAGCTGTGAAGAGAGTGGCTTCCTTCCCAGCTCAGTGACAGTCTTTGCTGTGTGGTCCCCACGCAGAGGTGTACCGGAGCCAGTTAGTACAGCTTGAAAAAGCTGAGTGTCAGATTTTCAGGAATTTGGTGAATTGGTTGCTAAACACAGCCATTATTAAAAATTAAATTGTATGAACTTACAATTAAATACGTTGTATTAAAAACAAAGGTGACAAGTACTCGAAGCTCATCCCTTCCCCCCCTTTAAACCACATTTTGCTATTACCTGTTCTGCTGAGGTTATCTACACCTGTTGTACTAATATCCATATGGTGCAAATATTACATAATCTTCCCTACTCCACTTGCAGTGGTTTTAACCTGGTGGCTTGAGAGCAGCTGTGGTGGGAATATTTACACTATGGAAATTGGCAACCAGGACGGCTCAGGGCTTGATTTATTGTTTTGTTGATTGTCTAGATTTGAGAAAGTGAGGGAGGAAAAATTAATGATGCTGATTAAGCATAAACGTGTGCTAGCTCTACAGCTGTTACATTGTGACCAGTGCCAAAAATTGAGGAAGTTGCTCACTTCACTGATGAACAAACAAAGCTCTGACATGCTCCTTATTGTCTCACTTTGCCTGTACTCTATAAGGTAAAGGAAAATACCCAACACTATTTCTGAAGAACTACACTTCTTCATCGATCTTAACCAGAGGTTGATTAGAGGAATTGGAGGCAAAAATCAAAATGTTATGTTTAAATGAATTAATTATATTTACAAAAAAAGAATATCATAAATTTTATTTATATTGCTAAAGTGTGTGCTGCACATCCTTTACATCAATACAATTTATAATAAACCTAAGTATATGTGTGTGTATGTATGTGTGGATGTGTGTATATATACATGTGTGTGCCTGTGCATGTGTGCATGCACATACGTCCCTGGAGAGCTGATTGTTAAACCTTTACCCTCATGCCACTGGCCTCACAGCATCTATGCTTGTGCCCAGGGTTTTGAAAATCCTGTCATGGGCCGGACACAGTGGCTCATGTCTAAAATCCCAGCAATTTGGGAAGCTAAGACAGGAGGATTGTTTGAGGCCAGGACTTCAAGGCCAACCTGGGCAACATAGCAAGATCCCATCTCTCAAAAAATGAAAAAATTAGCCAGGCACAGTGTTGCCCACCTATAGTTCTAGCTACTTGGGAGGCTGAGTCAGGAGGATCACTTGAGTCCAGGTATTTGAGGCTACAGTGAGCTATGACTGCGCCACTGTAACCCAGCCTGGGCAACAGAGCAAGACTGTCTCAAAAAACCAAAAACGCCCATCATGGATAGTCCTCAGCCCTCACCCAAAGGGGTTCACAGGGCCTTGGACACAACCCCCTCGACTTCCTCCTCTTGCTTAAAATGAACCAGCAGCCAAACTCCCCTCTCCTGGCCTCCGCCCCGGAGTGGCTGCCAAGGCTCAGTGGGGGTGGAGGTATTGTCCACTCCACTCCAGCAGCGTCTGGGCCCCAGCTTCCCCAGTGACAGTGGCCCTGGGACACACTCCCCATCGCATCCGCTGTCTCCGTGTTCTCCGGGCATTTGTGGAGTCCCGACGGTGGCGGCTCCCTGGTAATTCCATCCTGTTGCAGGCCTCGCGCCTGCCATGCTTGATTTTCATGTGCAGCGAGTGATGCTATCATTGAAACGGCATCTTGGAACCAGTCAAAGCAACAGCTAAGCCAAACCTATAGGGAAGTTTAGACAACGTTTTATTTTTAGAAACCCTAGGAGCCAGGTGGGCCCTTTCCAGTCCTCCCAAGCCAGCAAGCACGAGGGGAAAATCTTTCTCCTCCCCAAGTTCCGCTTCTCTTATAGGCGAGGCCAAGGAAGAGGCCCAGGTGGGGGCATCAGCTCAGAGAAGCGCAACTGTGGTCCAGGACGGCGGCCGTGCCCACGGCAGTTTTTAAAAGAACTACAAATGCACATGTTTTATTGTGACTATTTCGTGTGGTAGCAAGGGCCGTCCTGGCTTTCGGTCTCAGCCGGCCCGCTCTCACCCTGCGCAACCCCCGGAAAAAGTCGGGTGTGTGTTTTCTCAGACCATACATTTACTCCTGTTCGTATTTTTCTTTGTTATGTAATTTTAATTGTCAAAAATAGGATCATTCTACACATTTTATTCTACATCTTCCTTCTTTCACTTGATGACGTATCCTGGATGTTTTTCCAGGTCAGCCCTGAAGACCTAAAACATCCCCTTTCAATGCCCGCGTCGAAGACGTCCTGAAGGCTGTAGGGAGGGATTGGCTTTGATGACCACGTCTCTACTTTGCGACCAGGACTCAAATTTTCATGGCCCCAAAACACTCGAGTAGAGCTCAGACACTCCCACTTTTCAGTAAAGAAGAAATCTCATCTCACACTCTCTCTATAGCGGGTTACAAAGATAAACGCCTGTGAACCACTGCCCAGCTGAGAATTAGAACTTTGATGATAATTTAGTTACTATTAATATCTGGTATTTTATGTTCATCTTTCCCTGGCTTTTCTAAAACTTGTGGTAAATAACATACAATTTATCAACGTAGCATATTTTCAAGTGTACAGTTCAGCAGCATTAAATACATTGACAATGTCATGTGACCATCAGCACCACCCGTTTCCAGAATGTCTTCATCATCCCAGTTTCCCCTGCTTAAAAAAATAGTTTTATCACTTACCATATATATGCCAAAATAATATATTATTTACTTTTACTTATGTCTGAACTTTAAAAAAGGATTTATGTGTTGTCTTCTGACACTTATATTTCATAAAGCATTTTATCACTAAAATTCATGGGTATGTTTGCATATGGCTTGCAGTTCATTCA
This sequence comes from Lemur catta, assembly GCF_020740605.2. Taxonomy (NCBI): domain Eukaryota; kingdom Metazoa; phylum Chordata; class Mammalia; order Primates; family Lemuridae; genus Lemur; species Lemur catta. The sequence continues at coordinate 41,876,822 of NC_059144.1, read as the reverse complement.
TTTTTCCCTGCTGTGTACTATTCCATGGTATATCAGAATTGATTTTTCCTATCTACGAGCATTCAAGTTGTTTCCATGTGTCTGTTTTGTTTGCTATATTATATATATATATATATATATATATATATATTTTTTTTTTTTTTGAGACAGAGTCTTGCTCTGTTGCCCTGGGTAGAGTGTGGTGGTGTCATTGTAGCTCACTGCAATCTCAAACTCTTGGGCTCAAGTGATCCTCTTCCCTCAGCCTCCCTATTAGCTGGGACTATAGGCACGCATCATGACGCCTGGCAAATTTTTCTATTTTTAGTAGAGACAGGCAGTTATTCTTGCTTAGCCTGGTCTCAAACCCCTGAGCTCAAGCGATCCTCCCACCTCGGCCTCCCAGAGTGCTAGGATTACAGGCGTGAGCCACTGCGCCGGCCTGGTTTTGCTATATCATAAACACGACTGCTTTGAGTGCTCCTGCACCTGTCCTAGCCCACACACACAGGAGCGTGTCTCACGTATGGACCCAGGAGTAGAATTGCTGGGTCACATGGACTGTGACGTAGTATGTGGAATTATTTTCCAATGGCTCATTCATACACCACTCCCCACCACGTGGCACCTGTCAGACGTCTCCCTTTTGGCTACTTGAATGTGTGGAATTTCCCCTTGGTCTTGGCCACCATCAAGGACAGACCTGCTGCCGTTAACTGTGCATCTCCAGGTCTGGAAACGTCCAAAAGCCTTGCACGGCGGCATGTTTGTGACGTCCCACATCTTTGTGGTACAGCATCTCCTGGAGGGGACCCAAGCCTGACAGCTGTGCTGTAGGAAGGAACACGTCGGGTGGGGATTGAAGACCCGAGAGCATCAACCTTCCCTTCCCACACCTGCCTTTGTTTAGTCTGATTCTCACCACGTGTGGCAAACAGTGTGGCAGGACGGGGCGAACCCTCACTCCTCGGCAGGCCCTGCTCTGCGCGCCTTACACGCAATGTGAGACCCTGCAGATGGAGGTGCGCTTACGAGCCCCGCTTCACAGATACAGACGCTGAGGAACAGAGAGGTTTTATGTCACTTGTCAGAAATCACGCAGGTAGTAAATGGCAGAACTGGGTTTGAATCCAGCTATTCTGTTTCCTCTAGAGTTTGTGCTGCCTCTTGGTGGGTCTTAGCAGCTAAGCCTGACAAACTCCTCTGTCCTACGGAGTCAAATTCAAATCCTGGAACCCCTGCCAGGCTGCTGTGTGAGCACGTCCCTGGGGCGTGCTCACTGGCTTAAGCCTGTGGGGCTCATCCCCAGAGTGGAGGGGGTGTTAGTGCCACTCAAACCAGTCTCTGCAAATCAGAGTTGGGGGGCCCCTCAAAGCCAAAGGCTGTTCCCAGGAAGTGAGGACGGGCAGCAGGAAAGCAGAGGTCCATTCCGGGCAGGCTGGGCGGGTTGGGGCTGCTGCTCTTCCTGACCATCTTGCAAAAGAGGCCGACCTGGTTGAGGTGTAACCGGCACAGCCACCCTTTGGCCCAGTCGGGCCGAGACTGCCGGCCGCACATGGGTGGCTGCACACGACATGTCTGGAATACCTATTCCAAAGGGTAATTCTCTGGATAAAGCATGTTTATGTTTTTTTGGGGGGAGAAAATTCCATTTCTGTTGCCAATTAGTTCTGCTTGAGAACAGCTTTGCTCAACACCGACATACTGGCTGCCCAGCCTCCAGTTCTGTTGATTAACTCAAAGCGGGGGAAAAAAGTGATTTTTCTTTTCCTTCCTCCACCCCCAACCATGCAACCCGGCTGTTAGTGATGAAAGGGGTCCTGTGGATCGTTTAGTTTTCCTTGTCTTGACTCCAGGAAAGGCTATGAAAATAATCAGTGGGCCCCGGGGCCGTAATTGACTGTGCAGGGAAGTTGGCTACCACTGTGTCTGAGTTATCGGAATCTGTTGCAGATGGAGGTTTCAGCTGAGCCTCTCCTAATGACACCTGCTCGCCCGGGCCGGGTAGGGCTGGGGGTGCTGAGGGTTGCCTGTAGCTTCCCTTCTTTCCCAGGTTCCAGGCAGCTCCTGGCAGAGGGACCCGTGGCAAAGCGCAGAAGCTGAGCCACTGGGTCTAGATGTGGCTCTGGAGCCCACTGCCCTGCACCAAATCCCAGCTCTGCCGTTACTAGCCATGAACTGTGGACAAGGGACTTAACCTCTTGGTGCCTCAATTTCCTCATTTTAAAGGGACAATAATGCTCCCTTCTAGGAGTGACGTAAGAATTAAGTGAGTTAATACATGAAGAGCCCTTGACAGAAGGCCTGACAGTGTGCAAAGTCGTTCATAAACGTCCGCTTGTGTTATTTGTTCTTGACTCTCCCGCTCTTTCTCTGTTGACACTTAAGTCATCTGTGGTGTTGCCAAAGTATCTTATTCTGGTCCCCTGTTGAGGGATGTGAGAAAATCGGTTCCAATCTTTTGTGATCACACGTAAGGCTTTGCTGAATTGCCTGTGGCTTGGTGGGCCAGCCTCTCCACCCTAAAGTACGTGAACCCCACGGTAACCTTGGCTCCTGACGTTCCTTCCTGGGGCTGTAGAGTGAGGAGGGAGGTGCGGCACACGCCAGCCTGGGCCTGGCCTGCAGAGGGGCCTGCGGGGTGCGTTGGGAGGTGGGGGCGGGTCCTCCCTGAGCCGAGTGGGACAGATTCCTCCTGAGGTGCCACAAGGTGAGTTTCAGGGGGTTGGGGTGGGACCCTCCAGTGCCCGGGCTCCTGGGAAATGCCCTCATGGTGGTCTGGAGAGGGGAAGTCTGTGCCCTGCAGGCTCTTCCCCTCCTGTGTGATCTCTTCCTCTGCGAATCGCCCTGAAATCTCTGTTCCAGCACCCTTTGCTGTATCTGACTCAAGCTTAGCACCCGTGGGATCTGGCTCTCTTTTAGGGGGGCAAAACCTCTGACTATTGAGATGTGGAGTCAGGACGGCCGATTTTGGTCCTGACTTCCCGGAGCCTCTACCCACGTAATGCCCGGGCCTCGTGTCCTCGTCTGAAAAGCAGGATAGTAATAATAGTAAAAACAGGAAGGTCTGGTGAGGTCTCAGAGACCTAATGCACGTGGAGGGTGAGACCCTGTGTCTGGCACAAGACATGCAAGCCAGTGTCAGAAATGTCCCGTCCATGGGAGTGTGTGTGCCGCAGGCGCTTGCAGACAACGGTGTCTGAGTTGGAAGCCGCATCTAAAGGGAGTTAAGCCTGACTCCATGGCCTCGGCAAATCATACTCCGTCTGAATTGAGTTTTCTCTCGACAACGAGGGTGCTAATGAAACGTATCCCACGGGTTTGTTGTGCAAATTAAATGAGGCAAAGCACATATTGCTTCGGGTCTAGCAAATCCTCAATAAATGGTGGTATTGTTGCTATTACTAATTGTCCGTGTTAATAGTTGTAAATACCCTCCCAGAGACTGGCACAGAGGTGCAGCTGGTGCTTGGTGAATACGAGAGAATTGACTGACGGGGCTGAGTGTGCTTGTTCTAAAGTAGGGTCTGGAGGGGCACTGAGGGGCCATTTCTAGTGTCATGGACCCCTTGGGGAGAATGCAGGGGAACCTGCTGTGATCTTGCCTGCGGTTTTGCAGTTGGCTACATGTTAATTCTGCGAGACAAGGGGCCAGGCGTGATCACCCCATTTTAGAAGTAAGAAAACCAAGACCTAGAGCTGGGAGAGCCTCACCCCACACCCCACGGCAAATACGTGACACAGCAGGGACCAGACCCGCTTCCCCTGACCCTCAGCCCCACGCAGGAAGCAGACCATGGGGGCAAGATAGTGTCCCTCGGTGGCCAGAGCCCTTGCACATTTCTGACATTTTTGCCTCTTGGGACAAAGGGTGAAGAAACTCAGATGAACTGTTCTTGTTTCCTGGTGGAAAAACACTGCTGACCCCGGGGAGAGGAATCTGCACTGTGAGGTTTTGCTGTGTTTTCCCATCTCCCCCCACCCTCCTGCTTCATAGCAGCAGTTATAGAAAACCCTGCGACGGTAAATCCAGGAACGACTTCAGGGATTGTTTGAGGGTCTCTAATGGGCCAGAGGGCTCCCTGCACCTCTGATGCTGGCCCTGCATCTCCTGCCCTGCTTGCCGAAGGCACCGACCCAAATGAGTGAACAAGCGGATGAGCAACGTCCCCTGGGCAGCTGCTGCCTTCCAGGCCCGGTGCGGGCTGTTCCCTACCCTGCATTTCAGGGCCACTCCAAGCACTCACGTTGACAAGTCAGTCGAGTGTGGTCTGGTCACCAGCATATGCCTCGGCTTTGGGGTCAGATGAACCTGACTTTGTGTGGCCTTGGACACACCTGTCCGAACCTCTGTTTCCTCAACTGCAAGATGTGAATGAAGACAACACACCATGGTGAGGACTGCATGGGAAATGGCTCCAGCTCTTGGAACACAGAACCAGCCTGTGACAGTGGCTTTCGACCAGATAGACCCAATTCAAAGTACGATCCAGCTACGATCCCTTAACTTCTGAGTCTCACTCCCTTCCTGTGTGAAGTGGCATCATGGTAACAATAGCAGGGGCTCTTACGGCTGTTGTGAGCTGGTAAGTGAATCCACACATGTGACACATTTACAAGAGCACCTGGTACCTAGTCACCACCTGTACCTGTTTCCTACAGCTGCTGTAATGAAGTACCGCAAACTGGGTGGCTTAAAGCAATGGAAATGTGTTCTCTCGGGGTTCTGGATGCTAGAAGTCCGAAATCAGGTGTCAGCAGCGCTATGCTCCCTCTGCAGACTCTAAGGGAGGTCCTCCCCAGCCTTTCCTTATGTTGGGTGGTCGAGAATGTGTGGCTTGTTCCTTGGAGCCGCGTCATCAAACTCTGCTTCCGTTGTCACATGGCCTTCTCCTGTGCGGCCTCCTGTCTTCTAAGGACACCAGCCATTGGATTTAGGGCCCCTCCTAATCCAGTATGACCTCATCTTAACTATTTACATCTGCAAAGACCCTATTTCCAAATAAGGTCACATTCTGAGTCTCGGAGTAGACACTAATTTAGGGGTGACACTATTCAATGCCCTCCCCCACCCGATAGATATTAGCTATTGTTACTCTCGCCATGGTGTGTGCTCAGCCCGTACGATGCGCTGGGCGCTTTTCTGAGCTCCTTTCATTCCTTTTCCCATTCGATCCTCTCGTGACCCTGGGAAGAGGGTACTGGGATCATCTCTGTTTGAGGGCCAGGAGGTGAACTGACCTGCTCAGGGGCACAGGGCTAGCAAATGGCAAAGCTGGGGTTAAGATTTTCTCTGACTCCAAGTCTGGCAAGGTTTCGTCCGAGACCTTCCAGTCCGATCCCAAGAGCTCGGAGTCGGCCGTACTTTCTGTCCCAGAATCCCAGGCACCGGAGAGACGCTCTTTCCTGGCCCACTCCTCCCTCCAGACACGTCTGCCCCAGCGAGTCTACGGAAAGAGGGAAGAAGGGATCTTGTCTCTGTAACGGCCAACCGAGGTTCTGCTCCTGCTCCCGACCGCTCGCGCCCGGCTCTCCTGCGCATGGAGGGCCAGTGTGACCCCAGCGCGTGCGAGAGCGTGCCCGACCCATATGCTTCATCCCTGACATCTGGTAACATTTGGGGAGCCCTGACTTGGGGCTACAAATTGAAAACTGGCCTAGTAAGGTGTGATTTATTCATCATGGAGACAATGCTATTAAATAAATGCTCGAAATGATTCACTCCGTCGGGTCAGGGAGCCCTGACTTCCCGGACCGGGCCTGGCGCTGGCGCTGGCAGGAGGAAGCTGTTTCTCTGACAGCAAGGAGGGCAGAGGCTTGGTGGGGCTGGAGCGCGGCCTGACGGAGACGAATGATCGCGCGGCAGATGATGTACAGCAGTTTACATTTCAACACGCCTGTGTCTTGGACGTGGAAATAACTTGCTTTGGCTGATGGGGGATGGGTGCAATTAGGAGCCTCTCAGAGCCACAAGCTCGGGGTGGGGAAGGAAGGAAGGAGACCCAGGCCTTGGGATGGGGAATAGCTGCCGGCTGTAGCAACAAGCCCCTGGGGACATCAGGCCCTCCCCGAGGACAGAGCCAGGCTGCCTGCCTCTGCTGGGGGCGGCTGGTGAGCATGTCGGAGCCGGACACATTGCAGAGAGCAGCGTCCTGAAGCCAGGCTGCCTGGGTTCAAACCCTGCCTCCCCCACTGACCAGCCGGGCCTTGGACAGCCCCTCTCTAGAACAGGGATTATAACGGGACCTGCCTCAGAGGGTCTGTGGGTGTTCCATGAGCGGCTAGGATGTGGCGAGTCTCGTGTTAACCGCTGTTGTCGTGGTGGTAATAGTGTCTAGAGAACGAAGCGGGCCAGCGTGCAGAGAGGCCAGTGTGCAGACAGGAGTGGCCCGTCACCTTCCAGCTGTGCATCGAGGGCCGGGCTCCTGCCTTGCCCTCCGCGCAGTGGGCAGGAGCCTCCTCCTGGTACCTGCCCCGTAGGGAAGGGGTAGACATCCACCTTTCAGGCCCTTAGCACATCCGGTGCTAGGGTAGCCCACGTACCAGTGTCACGGGGGTTACACGCAAATATCCATCTTCTACTGTGGCCTGACAAGCAGGCTCCAAGCCTGTGGACAAGGGTCTGTCTTCACAATCCTGCTTAGGAGTGAGGGGAGGACAGACGATGGCCGCACAGCCCCTCTGGCCCTTCTGCCCACATGGCTCCAGCCCCGAGGGGACGGGAAGATGCAGCCAGGCCTGGGGTGGTGGGTAGGGAAGGTGTCAAGCCCTTGGCCAGCCTCTGGTTCGGAGGCTGATAGCTGGGCAATTCCCACTCAGGTTTGGGGACCACATGGGCTGGAGTGGGGGCTCTGGGCGTGATATTTGTTAAGGTTCCCGGGTACTGTGACGTGCTCCCAGGTGGGAAGTCTGTTCCCCTGGCTTGGAGTCTGGCATCTGTTACGAGGTGAGAGCTGGAGCCTCACCCTCCCTTTGTCCCTGTTGCCCCCAGACTGGCCGCCAGGGGAGCCAGGGCCAGGCCGTGGGACTCAGGCCAGCTGGCTGTGGCTCTCCCACGAGGATCAGTTTCCTGGGCTATCATGCCGTGGCCACTGGTTTGTTTGTCTCCACGGTGCCAAGCCCAGCCAGCTTTTGGGCAACCGCAGCCCCAAGGGGAACATAATCCATGAGGAAGGGATGGCAGAACCCAGTGTGTGGGTGGCTGAGTGGAGGGCGGAGGATGCTGGGCCCCCTGGCCATGCCCCCTGCAGTGCCCGGCTCTCACCAGGCCTCTGCTGGCCCCTGGTCAGAGGCAGCTCTGAGCACCAGTGCTTTGGAGCCCCAGGAGGAACTGGCTGGGGTAAAGTGAGGACAGAGGTAGGGCTGCACCCTGGGGACAGGACAGCTGGACTCTTGGCCTTGTCACAGCTGCTCAGGGGGGGTTCTTCAGAGCCCTATCCTGTCCCACCCCTCAGGCTTCATTTCCTGACTCTGTGATCCTCTCACTGCTCCAGCCAGTGGTCCCACTCATTCATTCATTCATCCACCCACCCATTCATTCATTCATTCATTCATTTTCTTGGTTCTCACAATGAGCCTATGAGGTGGGATGTGCCACTATTATGCCCATTTTTAGATAAGGGTACATACATAAAGGTTAAGAAATGGGTCCAGGAGCACCGAGCTAATGAGGGGCTGTATCAGTTACCTATCACTGCATAACAAATGACCCCAAAACTGAGTGGCTTAAAACAATTTGTGTTTATTATCTCTTGGTTTCTGTGGATCAGGGATCCAGGCATGGCTTAGCCGGGGCCTCTGCTTCGGGGTCTCACCGGGCTGCGATCCAGGTGTCGGCAGGGTTGCAGTCAGCCCAGGGGTCACCTGTGGCAGATCCACGTCCAAGCTCTCTCAGCGACCCTGAGCAGGACTCAGTTCCTTGTGGGCCGTTGGACAGAGGATCTCAGTTCCTCACTGGCCGTTGGCTGGAGGCTGCTCTCAGTTCTTTGCCATGTGGGTTATCTCCAGCGTGGCAGCTTGCTGTGTCACAGTGAGTGAGCCAAGAAGCTCTGAGCGTGTGTGTGTGTGTGTGTGTGTGTGTGTGTGTGTGTGTGTGTGTGTGTGAGCGAGAGAGCCAGGGGTGGGGCCAGTCACTGTCTTTTATGACCTAAGCTTGGAGGTGACACCCTGTCACTTTTGCCATATTCTATTCATTAGAAGTGTCCACCCACACTCATGCTGGGAGGTGGGCTTGCTGCGGCTGTGTCCAAAGCTGCCCGCCACAAGGCCAAGCCAAGGTTTGAACCCACTGGGATCTGACTTCAAACCTGGTCCTCCGGAGGAAGCCGAGAAAAGAGCCTTGTTCCTCCTCCCCAGTGGCAGGGACAGGCCGCTGTGCACCGTCACACAGAGTTCGCTCCTCCTGTGGGTGTGTGCTGAGCACCTACCCTGTGGCGGACGCAGCACGGGGGCCGCCCACGGAGTGCACCGCGGGGCTGCACATTTACTCACCTGGCACGTGGGTACGCAGAGAAAATGTCTTTTCCTTTTTCCTGTAACTGATCTGATATTTCTCACAAATCTCAGTCATAGGGCAACGAGGAAAAAAAACTAGATTTAGTCTAAGCTGATCCAATTCTTTCGGCCTTTAGGTGATACTCGGCCTCAAATTTCCTGTTGCTCTTCCCAGCTCCCAAGCTGGCATCGAGGCATGTGTGTGTCCCAGGAGGTGCAGGGATGATGAGCCTCCCCGGGGATGGAGGAGTCGGGGTCTCTCACTGTGTCCGATGCCCAGGCTCGCTGCTTGTCTCTGTGGCATTCTGGCTGGAGCCGGCACCTGGCAGAACCTGTGCTCTGGGCCTGGGGCCCTGCCTGCTGGACTTGTCTCAACCTTGGCTCAGAACCTCCTCCTCCCCACTGCCTCTGACCCCGGGGCTGTCCACCACCAGCCCCTTCTGTGGGTCACTCTACCTGTCGAGGTGTCCCCTACCCGAGCAGGGACATGTCGAGCCCATCCTGGCCACAGAGGCCCCAGTGTAGCCAGGGAAGGTGGAACATCAGGGCTTCCTCGCTTTCAACCTGCTGACCTCCAGGTGCCCCGTCGAAGGCCGGTGGGGGGTGGTCTCAGTGCAGCTTCCTCCCCCACCCCCAGAGGGTCAGCGCAAAGTGGAAGCTTCTAAGTCTCCTGTCTCGTAGCAAAATCCACGCTGATTGTCAGGAACTGAACGTGGCTGTGGCCCTCTCCTGTGTTCCTTCTGTGCAAACCCAAACCTTCCCCAGGTCGGAGAGGGGAAGGGCTGTTCACCCAGGAGGGCAAAGAGGAAAGGTGAGCAATATCTTTCGAGCTGTAACCTGTTACCAAAGTCATCACACACGTAATTAGTCACAGACGTAGTGGATGTGCTGAAGGAGAACCTGAGCAGTGACGAGAGTGTGACGGCAGTGGCCCGCCACAGCCTGGGGGGCCAGGGAGGTCGTTATGAACCAGGGTTGGGTCAGGGGGCCCAGAGGAAGAGTGGGCTGGGTAAAGAGGGGTGCAAGTGCGTGCATGTGAGCATGTGCCCTGTGTGCACGCGTGAGCGTGTGTGGTGTGTGCACATGCACATGCACCCGCACGGCCTCCCGCACTTGAGGCACTCCCTTCTGCGTGTGGGGAGAGCTGTGTGTGGATGGCGAGAGGAACCGCAGTGAGGAGGAGGAGGATCGGATCCTTTGAAGAGGAAGCACAGTTGCTGGGGCCTTGGCAGGGAGGAGCTCTGCCTGTTCCTGGGGCTGAGAGGGGCCCGGAGCCTCCGACTGCAGTCTGTGAGGAGCCACCGCAGATGTCTGGTTGCATGTGACTCGGGTTTGTCTGCGAAAGCTCTGGCTGCTGTGCAGACACACAGAGGGGCACGGCCGGCGGGAGGCCCCTGCGGCAGCTTGAGGTGGTTCCATGGAAGCCTGGACCAGGAGGCGGGAGGGCACCCCTGCCCCGCACTCGGAATGTCCTCTCTCTCCTGACGGCCTCAGAGCCGAGGGTGGTCAGGAGCCTCCGTCCACACAAGGCCTGGGCAGACGCAGTTTCCCCACCAGTGCAGGGGGCGAGAGATCTGCCTTTTCTGGAAGGAGAAGCAGACGGTTCTCTAGGGGTAACGGAGCGAGTCTCAAACTGAGAGCAGCTGGGGGAGAGCAGGGCAGCGCCCCCACAGCGGGACGATGCACAAGTTCTAAGAGTGTCCCAAATACTCTTCCCCACCCTCCGCCCCAGCCCCAAGGAGACTGTCATGAACACTGACACTGTCACCCCCCCAACTCTGTCAGGCCTTGCATAGCAGTAGAACGTTGAAGTCTCAGAAACAGCCCTGCGCCGTGGGTAGTATCATTGCCCCCATTTTACAGAAAGGAAGACTGAAGCTCAGAGAAGTTAAGTGACTTGTCCATAATCACAAAGCAAGAATGTGTCCCCAAGTCTATCTGACCCCAAAGCCTTTGCCACCCTCACTGCCACAGCTGCTGTGAAACCTCACAGGTTCCTAGAGTGGGGAAGAGAGGAATTTGCCCTAGGAAAAACTCCCAGAGCCAGACTTCAGAAGTGCCCAGAGCTGTGCATTTGGGGTTACAGTCCCTGCCCTCCCCTCGCTGGGCAGGAGCCAGGCAGTGAGCCCAGCTGCAGTGGAGTCAAGTTCAGAACTTACAGCAGAAACCCAATTGTGAAATGTTCAAGGACAAGGCCGGGACGTCTCCTCTGGGGACAGGGTGGAGGTTCCAGTCCATTTAACTGGAGGAGACAAGTGGGGGTGGAGGGGACTTTAACTCTGGTGGTTAATGTTCCTGTCCCAAGGTATTCATGATTTATCCCAATGTTTTAAAACTCAATTCAACCAAGCCAGGTTCAGCGTCCCAGGAAGCTAAGGAAAAAGCATTCGTGAAAATTTCGTTTTAGGAGGAGGTTTGGAAGCATGTTCCAGACACCTCACGCCACTTTTTCCTCCACTCCCCCAAAGCAGAGGTCGTCTTATCACATAAGACCATACGGTGGCCCCTTGGGAGGGATCCCCCCGCAAGATGGTTCTTTCTACGTTTGAAGAAACGGGGTTATTTCTCTGCGTTCTAGGCCTCGGGTCTTGGCTGGGCCGAAGAGAAGAAAAATAAAAGGGCTCAGCTCTTCCCACTGCCACACTAGCCAAGCCCTTCCTTAGTCCCCACGCGGGGTCCCAGCTGGAAAAAGAAAGGCACAGAATCTACATTAAGACCCTTGGTGTCGTAAGGGACAAAACCCTGATTCATACTGGCTTAAGAAAATAGAGGACTTACTGGCTCCTAACATTTGAAGTCCAGGACTAGGTTTGGCTTCAGGCATGGCTGGATCTAGTGGCATGTGTGGGGTGGGGGCTGGGGTGGTCTCAGGGCGGATTCTCCTTGACTTGGCCGGAGATTTGCTTGGCCGTATCACGGTGGCCGTAAGGATGTGCTGGTCTTGCCGGGCCGTGTTCTTCTCCACCTGACTGTTGGTGAGAAACCCGTGGTGCCGTTAGATCTTCCCCTCCTTCGATCCCTGGCAGCCGTTGCTGATGGAAGACAGCACCCGTTCCTAGCGAGCCCAGCACAGCCTCGGAATCCGTCCCAGCCGCCGGCACCCACCAGAGCTGGAGCACGAGCTGAAACAACTTGCGATTCTCACTCTGAGCCAACGGAGACAGAGCACTGCAGCTCCGGGCTCAGTGGCTTCCCCATGTCACACAGGAGCTCAGCCACAGAGCCCCCCTGACTCTCAGCCCACCCCCTTTCCTGTGGGATCCTGCCTTGTTTGAGTGTTGAGAGAAAGCCTGTCCCTCAGCGGAGATTTCCACTGCAGACGGCCGCCGCTGTGGGGAAGAGACAGACTCGGGGCCAGAGGGGAGTGGAACTCTGCTGCTGCTCTGGCCCTAGCGAGTCGCCGCGGGTGCACAGGCAGGAGGACTCCCAGAGAATCCGGCAGTCACGCGATTTATCCACTGTAGGGACCTCAGTGGGCTTTTGGTGGCCTACCTTGAATACAGTCCAGCCTGGTAACGTGCTCTAGGACACAGCCATTCTCAAATGTGGGCGGATGTGAAGTTAGTTCCTTCTGGGATGGGGGTCAGGGTTGTCTTGAAGGGGGACAGATGGCTGGCGACCAGTGTAAGGAAGCCGGGAAGTGGAGACAGGCTCTGACACAGCTATTATTCTCCAGCCTGGCCCAGTCACAGGGAGAACAGCTGCTTATGTGCCTGGAGGAAGGGACCAAAAGGGTGTCCTGACCTCAGGAGCCCACTGTGATGTATGTGACATGAGCTTAATACAATTTTAGTGGACTGATGTTGGGCTCACTCTGTGCCTCTCACCGTGCTAAGGTCTTTGCATGATCATCCTAATTAGGATTCACAATCGCCATGCGAAGTAGGTGGAATCATCCCTATGCACAGATGCTGACTGGAGGCTTGGATAGGCGGGTCGCCCAGCCTGAGCCTGGCTCTCTGCCACTGCGCCACCCTCCAGGGGCTGGCAGACGTTGTGAGGAGGAACAGAACAGAGTATGTGAGCCATCGCAGAATCATTAAGCACCCTGTACCCGGCAGTAGCTCTGGGAAGACCTCCGGTCATTCCCAGGAAGTACCAGGTGTGCTGCAGAAAGCATGGTGGCCTCAGAGGCCGAATGACATAAATAAATGCCTGCCGTGACACCCTCGGTGGAGCTCATGGCCCACAAACAGGTGCAGTCAGGAGTTTGAAAACTTCTGGTCTAATACAACCTCCCACTGGACAGGCGAGCAAACGGAGGCTCAGAAAGGATAACTGACTCCCCTCGTGTCCCAAGGCCAGTGAGCGGTGGGTTCCTGGCACCCCTGCGTCCCAGGAGAGACGGTACGAACCGTGGTGAGAGGGCGGTGGGGGATCCTTCGGGAGGAAAGTTGGGGGTGTGCAGAGGCACTGGGCACGCTGGGTGGAGAAGCAGCTCAGGGTGCTGCGCCAGCTCCCCCAGGGGCGGGATTGCAGTGACACAGCCGCAGGGGTGAAGTCCACCACCTGGGCTCAGACCTAGCCCTGCCACTCACTAGCCGGTGACTTTGGGCGTGTATGTCACCTGCCAGAGGCTCAGCACCTTCTGCTGAGCCCAGCCCTGAGCTTGGAGTGAAATCGTAACGCAGCCGGCTGCCTGACACGCAGTGCCCAGGCACCGACGCGGCCAATTACCGTTGCTTGTACTTCCATTTGGAAATTTCCCTGTTTTTGGCTTTCCCCTTCTTTTCTGAGAGCTCCTTCTTTAGGAGGGCTGGCCCTCTCTGACGACAAGAGCAGATGCTCCCAGGTGGGCTGGGACACACCCACGCCGCCGGTGGGTCTGGAGGAGGCTGGAGGAAGATTCAAGTTCGCAGCCGATCCTTTTCCTCATCAGTCGTCAGCTCCTCGGAGCCTCCGAGGGACGTCTGGAGGGGCCGCTGATTGTGGAAACAGCTGGAAGGGAAACGCGAGGGCAGATGTGCGAGGGCAGATGTGGCCACAACGGGAGGCCTGCAGCCGTCAGCGCTTCCCACAGCGTACTGGGAAAGCTGCCACGCTTGGAGCCCACCAGACCCAGGTTCAAATCCCAGTGAGTCCACTCACTGCTAAGCCCTTCGCCCCAGTGAGACTCAGTTTACCCCCAGTAGCACCCTTAGCAGTGGGTCACTGCCTGTGGAGCATGTGCGATTTGTCCCTGTGGTCAGCTAAGTTGGCTGAGGACAGCAGTTGTACTGTGGGAGCCCCAGGGAACTGGAAACACATGTCCCCTCCTCTCCCAGGCCCCTGACCTGCCCTTTAGTCTCAGGAGTTCCTGGCTTCACCCTTTGTCCAGGACCTTCAGAGAGCAATAGACGCTCTGATAACAGCAGTCCTGGGGCTGAGAAGGGTCGTCCTGAGGACAGTGTGTTCCTGCGGCCGAGCCCTAACTTCTCAGCCTCCTGGAAATGCTCCGCACCAGGAAAGGGGAGCTTGTCACTTGGGACGGGCAGGGACATTGCTCTGAACCTAAACTCTCCCAAAGGGCTTCTGCCTGCTTTAGTGAGGAATGTTTGGGTTCCGTGAATCAGGAATCTACTCTAACAACTTCAGGTAACAAAGGGATGTGTTGCAAGTATTAAATAATTGAGATGTTTCTTTTGGTTATAAAAATTTTTTTTGGCCTGGCGCGATGGCTCACGCCTGTAATCCTAGCACTCTGGGAGGCCGAGGCCAAGGCTCACTTGAGGTCAGGAGGTCAAGACCAGCCTGAGCAAAAGTGAGACCCCTTCCTCTAACCAAAAAAAAAAAAAAAAAGAGAGAGAGAAAAGAAAAAAAAATTTTTTTAACCCAGAAAATCCCAAGAAACTATTTTGAAGAAAGATTTGTTGGCTCACATAACTGAAAAGTCCAGGGATCAAGCTGTGGTTTGGATATAATTTGTCCCCACCAAAGCTCATGTGGAAATTTGATCCCCACTGTGGCCGTGTTGGGAGGCGGGGCCTCGGGAGAGGTGTTTGGGTTAAGGGGTGGATCCATCGTGAATGGCGGGGTGCTGTTCTCTCAGCAGTGAGTGAGTTCTCGTCTCACGAGACTGAATTACTCCTCCAATCAAATCCATTCCTGTGAGAATGGGTTATCGAAGCCAGCCTACCCGTCAGGTTTTCCCCTCTTCACACGTCTGCTTCCCCTTTGACCTTCTCTGCATGTTGTGATGCAGCACAAAAGCACTCACCGGAAGCCAGGGCTATGCCCTTGAACTTCTCAGCCTGCCGAGCTGTAAACAAAATAAGCCACTTTTCTTTATAAATTTCCCATTCTCAGGTATTCTTTTATAGCAACACAAAATGGACTAAGACAGGTAGGGTAGGTTTCAGGTGAAGCTTGATCCAGCCACTTTATCACTGGGATTCAGAGTCCCACAGTACCTGCCCCTCTTCCATATACAGCTGTGTCCATGTGCCCCCAAAATGGCCACCCCAAGCCCAAGTATCCATGAATTTTCAGCTCAAGTATCTCTACCAACTGTGATCTCCTTTTTTGTTTCCTGAGTCACAATCCTGAGGGAGGGAATCTGATGTCCAGGCTCATCCTTTTGGGCCAAGCACCAAAAATCATATATCTGCTACCAGTGAGTGGATGGTCTCTCCTGGGCCCAGTGTCCAAGGCTTGTTCAGTCACTGGTGGCCGGACCGCGTGTCTGCTCCTCCTCGGTGGAGGCAGGGGGTCTGAGAAGTGGTCATGAGCAGGTCAGTGACCCTAATACCTTCCCAGAGAAGTCAGGACTTGGCCAGAGAGGCCCTAAAGACCATGTAATTCCTGCCTGGCATGGAGACCACCAAAGAGGCCTGTTTTGTTCTTAATTTGTAATTTTAAGAGAATTTTAAGTTTGGTTCTTGTTAGAATTTTTATGCTTAGATATTTTCCAAGGCTTTGTTTCTGGTTCATTCAGGAGGAGAAATTCAGACTTGGGTTCAGGAAGTGGTTTTAATCACTGTCCTCGGGAACTCGGTCGACAGCCACATGTGTCTGCCATCAGGTGGGAAGCTCAGGACGGTTTTCAGCTGGCTGCTAACGGGCGGGACGCCGCTTCTCCAAGCAAGCTCCGCGTTGTTTCTTTTACTTTCATACCAGGAAAAAGGTTTGATCTTCAAAACAATGTGCCCACGTCATTAATTGGGCTGGAAGAACTTGTTTGGCCAAATTTAGAACCCACAAGAAGGTCAGAGAGAGTAAATTTAGAACTGAACTCTGGGCCTTCAGGGCCAACGGTTCCGCTTGGCACTGTGCACTTGCTAATTTCCTGTGCTACCTTGAATTCACTTTAATTTCCCCTCTGGCTCCCAGGTCTACCAGAATTCCTGTGGCATAACGTAGCCTTGACGAGTAAGACCTGGCATCTAGACCTGTCTTCACTATGTATAAGCTGTGTGACTCCAGGAACATGTTTAACCTCTCTGAGTCTTAGTTTCATCGCCTTTGAAAGAAGAGGGGAAGGTAATAATAACATCCACCTCATAGGATGTTGTGAAGATCAGTGAAGACTTTTTATTGTGGTAAAATACCTATAACATGAAATTTACCATTTTAACCATTTTTAAGCATGCAAAGTATATTCACATTCTTGTGCAACCATCACCACCAGCCATTTCCAGAACTTTTTCGTCTTCTCTAACGGAAACTCTGTACCCATCAAACACTAACTCCCCATCCTGCCTCAACCCAGCCCTTGGTAACCACCATTCTAATTTCTGTCTCTATGACTTTAACTATTCTAGGAACCTCATATAGGAGGAATCATACAATGCTTGCCCTTTTGTGATTGGCTTTTTCACTTAGCACAATGTCTTCAAGGTTCATCCATGTTGTAGCATGGTCAAAATTTTCTTCCTTTTCAGGGCTGAATAATATTCCATTGCATACATACATACCACATTTTGCTTATTCATTCTTCTATTGATGGACCCTTAAGTTGCTTCCACCTTTGGCTATTATGACTAATACTGCTACAAACATAGTTGTACACATATCTGCTAGAGTCCCTGCTTTTACTTCCTTGGGTAAAGATATACCCAGAAGTTTGATTAAGATATTTTACAGAGAGCACTTACCTTATGCTTGGTATATAGTAAATGCTCAACACATTATAGCTAATAAAACCAGTATTAGAAAAGTAGTTGGTAAATTTTTTTAAATGCAAGTTAAAGAATGAGATATCATTTTTGCCTATCAAATTAGCAACAACTAACAGGTAATAATCCTCAATGTAGTGGTAAGATAGAATCTCTTATACACATCTGTGGGTAATCTTTCTGGAAAACAACTTGCCTTTGCAGTCCTAAGTTTAATATATTAAGGCTGTTGGAAGTGATCAAACCGTTTGACCCAATAATTCAACTTCTGGGAATTCATTCTAAAGACAGAGCCTCAAATGTAGACTGAGATTTGAGCCTAGAGATGTTTATCACAGCAATCTTTACAATATTGTGGAAGCAACCTCTATTTCTATCCACAGGGTACAGTTAAAAGACTAATGTAGGTATAGGCCTACAATGGAATATTTTATGGTCATTAAAAATGCTTATAAGACTGGGTGTGGTGGCTCACGCCTGTAATACTAGCACTTTGGGAGGCCAAGGAGGGGGAATCGCTTGAGGCCAAAAGTTTGAGCCCATCCTGAGCAACATAGCAATAGCGAGACCCCATATCTACAAAAATAGAAAAATTAGCCAGGCGTGGTGGTGCCTGCCTGTAGTCCTAGCTACTCAGGAGGCTAAGGCAGGAGGATCGCTTCAACCCAGGGGTCTGAAGTTGCAGTGAGCTATCATGACGCTACTGTACTCTAGCCCTGGAGACAGATCGAGACTCTATCTCACAAAAAAAAAAAAAAGAAAAAAATGTTTACAAGCCAGGTGTGCCTGTAATCCCAGCTACTTGGGAGGCCAAGGCTGGAGGATCACTTGAGCCCAGGAGTTTGAGACCAGCCTGAGCAACACAGCAAGGCCTAGTCTCTAAAAAAAAAAATAAAAAATGATCATGAAAATAGTGAAATGGGAGCATGTAGACACTACACTGTTTTATGAAAGAAGGCATAAAAATTGTATATATTTACCCTATAAAAAACGGTACCATTTATTGGGAATTCACTAAGTGCCAAAACTTTGCTAAGCTTTGTATATACTTTCTCTTGTTTAGTCCTTTCAACAGTCCAAAGAGGTGAGCACTATTACTATACCATTTTACAGATGAGGAAACAGAGGTTCCAAGTGGTGATGTGATTCTCAGGGTCATACAGCCAGCAAGTGGCAGAGCTGGGATTCAGACCCCAGCCCCTCGGCTCCAAAGAGTGGAAAAGGAAGGGAAAGGACGACCACTCAGTGACGGCTAACCATGGGCCCTTGGAAGAGTAGGAGTGATTTTTACTTTCTCCCTCACACTCATCTGTATTCCTCCCTCCTCCCCCCCAAAAAAAAACTGGGGTGGGAGGAAGCAGGTTGTTAGATAAAAAGGGAGGTGAAGAAGCAATTGCCCCTCTCAAGCAGGCATCCTTGAAGATGAAACATTCAGGTCTCGCGCTTCACACCACGAGCTCAGATTGTGTCCATTTTTTTTTTTCTGGTTAAAGAAGAGCAGAGTGTCCTGGCAGAGTCTTTGGCTGATTGCTTAACAATGGGAGTGTGTGCTCTGGACATGCACACACAGCCCACGCCGACTGAGACAGGAGGGAGACAGAAACCAGCAGTAGCCAAAACTCTGCTAGATCGATGCAGACTGTTACAGGCGCAGCTTTCCAAAAAGCAGAGCTCGGTGAAATAAATATTTTTCCTGTGAGAAGAGGCTTAAGTCGGCGATCTTAACAACCCCCCAATTCATTCCAGATCCACTCAGAGCGGCTGGCGTCAGTGCGCCCATCTTGATGTACTTAGGATCGCTTGGTAACTGCAGCGAGCCCGGGTGCCTGGCTGCTGTCCCGCTGGCAGAGTGCCTGAGGTGCTGGGCAGGAGGGCCAGAAGGAGTTTGTCCCTGGGGAACGCTCTCCCCACTCCCTCTGAGCTCCCCACAACTTCTTGGGGTCCCCAATTCTTTTTCCTGTGAAGCCACCACTATTTAAACTGGAGGCCTGAGGATGCACGCAACCTCTTCTTGGCAAAAGGCTCCATTCTCTGTCCTGGAGACAATCTTCAGCAAGAATTTAGAGTCGTGGACTTGGGAAATGTACACAAATGAAGAAGTCTGGGTTACCTCATAAACTGGGAGTTTCACTATCCAGGCAGAGACTCATTGATTGATTAATTAATTTGCTTGCTCACTCGATCATTGTTAATCCGCTACCTCCTAAGTGCAAGATTTGGTACAAGCCTAATAAAAGAGAGTCCAAAGCCACTGGAGGTGCAGGGATTCATTTATTCGTTCATTCCTCCATTCATTCGTTCAGTGGATGTTTGTTGGATGGCTCCTACGCACCAGGTACTTTTCCTTGGGGTCCTGGGGGTTTAGCAGTGAAAAGCCCTGCCTCCCAGAGTGTGCATTCTAGCAAATTTATACTAGCCCAGTAACTGATTCTAACAGGAATTCTAAAACCTCCACCTAGTGAGCATTGCTCAGGGGCAAGAGCTTTCCTATATTTTATTATGTGCCTTCAGCAAACCTAGAAAGTTATGAATTACTGTTGTTATGCTCCTCTTTTACAGATGGAGAACTTGGGGCTCAGACAGGCCAAGTGACTTGTGCAAGTTCATGAGCTAGTAAATAGCAGTCAGGACTTTAAGGAAAACTTTTAAAAAATTGAGATATAATTCATGTGCCATAAAATTCACCCTTTTAAAACATACAATTCAGTGTTTTTTTAGCATATTCACAAAGTAATGCAAACATCACCACTAATTCCAGAACATTTCATCCCCTCCCCAGAAGAAGCCCCGTACCCATTAGCAGTCACTCCCATTCTCTTCGGCTCTCAGCTCCTGGCAGCTACTAATCTATTAATACTTTCTGTCTCTAAGGACTCACATATAAGTGGAGTCATATGTGGCCTCTGTGTCTGGCTCCGCTCATTTGGCAGAATGTTTCAAGTTTCACCCGTGTTGCAGCGTGTATCAGTATTTCATTCTTGTATAGGGCTGAATATACTGTTGTAGAGGTTTTGTCCTCATGAGTGTATACCCAGGAATGAAATCTCCGAGTCGTACTGTATTAATAACTTTATGCTGAATCATTTGAGGAACTGCCAGATGTTTCCAAAGCAGCTACACCGTCTCACATCCCACCAGCAGGGTACCAGTCTTCCAAATTGCTCCATATCCATGCCGACACTTGTTACTGTCTGCCTTCATGATTGTGGCCATCCCAGGGCATGTGCAGTGGCATCTCACCGTGGACCTGATTTGCATATTTGCGTGCCCCAGCGGCCGGGATTCTAGCTGAGGCTGTGCACGTGGGTGGGATGGACGGAGCCCAGTGATTTCTCCAGAAGAGCAGTCAGAGGGCCCTCAGGGTTTGCAGACTGGGAGATTTTGCGGGGTGGGGTCTGGGGACTGCCCATGCTGGGAACAGAGCTAGGAGACAGGACTCACCCCTCTGCTTGGGTCAGGGTCAGCTTCTTTCTCACAAGCGTAAGGCCTTGGCCTCAGGCTTCATTTAGACGAGGAGAAAGAAGGTCAGCAGCGGAAATCCTTAAAAAAAAAAAAAAATTCTCCCTCAGGGAAGCCAGTGCAAAGCGGGTCTTGATATTTTGACTACCAAGCAAGGTCTTAGGTACTAATAATGAGAGTGACAGTGACATTGATACTTCCTTTCATTGGCCGAGAACTTGTGGGTTTCAGGCTGATTCGACATCTGCAGTCCTGTTGGAGGCTGTTAGGCACTGACTGACTGTTTGTGCCACCCTGAAGTTCATATGTTGAAACCTAACTCCCAAGGTGCTGGTATTGGGATGGTGGAAACTCAGAAGGGGACGAGATCTGGAGGGTGGAGCCCTCGTGATTGGTAAACGAGACCCCGGAGAGTTCTCCCGCCGTCTTTCTTCCGTGCGAGGACCACAGTCTGCCACCCGGAACAGGACACTCACAAACCAGCCGTGCTGGCACTCTGGTCTCAGGCTCGCAGCCTCCAGAGTGAGAAACAATCGTCTGTTGTTTATTAGCCGCCCACCCAGCTTAGGGCACTTTGTCATAGCAGCCGGGACAGACCAGGACAAGTCTGACAGCCAGGCTGTGGGGCATGTGCCCGTGTCCCCTTTCTCCCCACGAGGAGAGCTCGGCTCAGGCGGGGGACGCCTAGTTAGCCCCGCGGGGCTGCTGCTCCGACCTGAGTCCAGGGCTTGTGGCGCCCAGAGCACCCCCTGCCTCTCATTAGAAGCCTCAGACCTCATTACGTCCTTGGAAGGGGGCAAAGCGTCAGCTGCCAGCCAGTCTAGCCCTCAGGGAGCGCTTCCCCGTAAACTCGCCACACTGGGTCAGAGAAAAGGCTTTTACAGGAATCGCCACTGGGCTGAGTGAGCCTCCCCTCATTAAGCAGGAAAAGCAATAAAGCCTGAGGCCCAGAAGCAAAACGGGGTGGGAAGGGCCCAGCCCCCAGCCCCCAGCCCCCAGCTGGGGAGGTGGGCCTGGCCCAGGCCTCCATGCCCTGGCTGACAGCGAGGGGTCCCCATGCTCCAGAGGAGAACTGTCAGAACTGTCACCACCGTCCTGCGTCTGAATTGCCAAGTGTCAGCCCTGGGGGGGCCCACATCTTCCAGACTTCTTGCTGGGTACCCCTCCCTGCCTTGACACTTCAACCACGGCCCGAGACCCCAATAGAAACTCAGGACCCTGCTGCCCTCCCCATTCCCCAAGGATTCTCCGGGGGCTTAACATTTCTTCTGGGTACCTTTGTGCTGATTTGTTAATTTTTTAAAAACCTCTATCCTTCTCCTAAAACTGCTGTCTTTTTCTTTTCCTCCCATGCAGGACGCTACCCCCATTCTTCCGTTTTCCTGATGCGTTGCTGACACGGGGCCCCTGGGAACTGACGGGGTGGGAGGTCCAGCGGCACCGCAGCCTGGACAAACAAAGTCTGGCGTGTTTGTCTCCCTGTCCTTTTGCCCCACTATCTTCTTCCAGGGAGTGGAGTCTGGTGAGCCTGGCTTGGGTCCTGTGCTTCCCTTGGTCAGGGGACAGTGGGGCCCTGGGTCAATCCAATCAGGTGAATAGCAGTGGGCAGGAAATAATTCCTCTAAAGGAAAATGTTGTCCCATTAAGAAGAGAGAAAGTACACAGAGCTTGGGCAGTGGGAACCCAGGGGGAACACACTTGGAGCTAAATTCTAGAATCCCCATCCTAAAATTCCACCGCTGAGAGAATTTCCTGTTACTCCCCCCCAAAGTGTTGCCCTTCTCTAGCTGTCAATCACCGACATGAACATCTCTGTGCTTTCTCATATGGAACAGTCTAGCGTCTCCCCTCCCACCACACCAGTGCTTGGGGTTATCAAAAAACAAACAACCAACCAAAAAACCCAACTCATTAAAATGCTTTGCACATCCAAAAAAAAAATCATCAAACTGCTGGGGTAAACAAAATGTTTTCTGTCTGTTATGGGTTGAATTGTGTCCTCCAAAAAAGATATGTTGAAGTCCCAACGCCGGGTACCTGTGAATGTGACCTTATTTAGAAATAGAGTCTTTGCAGATGTAATCAAGCTAAGATGAGGTCCTTGGGTGGGCCCTAATCCAGTGGGGTTTTGTCCTTATAAGAAATGGGGAATGCCCTGTGATAACATAAGCAGAGACTGGAGTGATGCAGCTAGGGGACAGGAACACCAAGGACTGACAGCCACCGCCAGGGGGGAGGAGGGATTCTTTCCTAGACCCTTTGGAGGGAGCACAGCCCTGCCCACACCTTGATTTTGCACTTCTAACCTCAGAACGGTGAGACAGGAAGTTTCTGTTTTAAGTCACACATGTTGTAGTACTTTGTTACGGCAGCCCCAGGAAGCCCACACGCTACCCCAGGTATCTAATCTTAACAGCACAAAGCAGTAGGAACAGCTATAAATTATTGTCTGTGTTTTCCTTTGAATGAGGAGAAAAAGAGCAAGTCCTTGCAACTGTGAAGTCAGGTAATGGGAAGATAATTTCAGTGGCTTCCAATTTGTAGATGAGAAAACTGAGGCTCAAAGAGGGTAAGTGACTTGTCCTAAGTCATGTATTAATAGCTAGAAAGAGGCAAAGGCTGGGCTTGAACTTGTGTTTTTTGGCCCTAAGGCTTATACTCACCACCCTCCATGTGCATCTGTGGATGTGCATCGCACAGGCTATTGGCAGGTCTGCAAAGAGTCCCAAAATTCTCATCCCTGGTTGTCACTTTTTTTTTTTACATGCATTCCAAACTTAGCACTATCCTTGTCCTTATGGGACTACCTGTTCTAGCCACATTGTTTGTAATATGAACCTCTGTAAAGCAAGCCCTATTTCCCTGGTGACTTTCATTACAAAATTGGAGATGCGTTCCCACCGAAATCATCTCCCAATAGACCCGGGTAAGAACGTTTGGCAAAGAAGGAATTAATTGATAAACATCTTGTAGTACACAAACTCCAGTGTCTGCCTGAAATGTTTTGCAACACTTTTGGAAACTCCAGCATTACAATTCCAGCACAAGCTGTTTGTTTCTGGCTGTTAAGCCACATACATATCTCACATGCTTGAGAATTCACTGACGCCACTCAGCATCCAGAAAGGAGCCCCCTCTCTTTTGTGCAGGCGCCTGCAGTGGCTGGTGGAGCAGGGGTGCAATGCCTGGGGAGACCAGTAGGGGTCTTCTTCCAACGGAAAATGGTTTTAAGGCTGAAGATTCTTGAAATTGAAAGTTTTGGGTTCTAGAAAATAAGTCTATTCCCTTGGGAGGAAATCCACGTTCCTTAAGATGTGGGTTAACAGTCTGGCATAAAGTCGCTCAGTCCTGATAATGGAACAAGAAAGATGTGACAAAAATCCGACCTTTCCTGCCTCCGCACACAGACACGCTCCTGCCCCGGGTGGGGGGGACACTTGAGCTGGGGTCAGAGTGCCTGGGACCGTCTCTCTCCAGTCGGCACCGGCAGGAAAAGGAAACTGTGCCTGTCTCACTGTCCAAGAAAAACCAGACCCGCAGGCTGCCTTGACTTGTCTCTTGTAAACTGTTTACCTCGGGAGGAGCAGATGGCTCATCTCTGTTGAACCCTTGACCACGTCCCTCGCTGCTAACAGCCCACGTGCCTGTGCAGGAGTCCCAGGACCAGCTGGCCTGGGGCAGCCGCAGGCATTCCAGGGGGTTGACTCAGCAGCCCTGGGCTGTGTCCCCAGCGACACGCAGGGCCAGCAGGGTCTAGGTTGGGCCAGCACCCACCTACGCGTCCTTCTGACGTGGGCCCCGTGCCCCCCACCACCTCTGATGCCTGGGAATGCCAGCGTTTCCCTCCTGCCCTCCTCGCCCCGGCTGTGTGTGTGGGAGGGGCGGGGGAGGCTGACGTCCTTCTTGCCTGGGAGGAGCAGCAGAAGGAGGATGGAGTGTGAACAGGCTTTGCCTTTCCTATGACAAGAGTGGGTCATGAGTTCCTCTGAGGGGAGGGCAAGGGGCACAGTGGTGCTCCTGCCCTCCTGGGTGGTGGGGAGCGAGCTCCATTCTTAGACACTGCAGAAAGAGGCCTTTCTGGAGTTGCCCGCTCACATTTCCCTCCCAAACTTCTTTATAATAAGAAATACCCTGTGTAGGGGTGAAGAGAGAGGCTTTGAAGTGCCACAAACCAGGGTTCGAATCCTGGCCTCACCACCTAACGACTGTGTGAGTTTTAGCAGATCATTCCCCTCTCTGAGCTGTGGTTTTCTCGTCTGTGAAATGGAAATAATAATAGTCCCACCTCACCAGGTAGCTGTGTGGATTAAAGTGAATTATCTTGACTGGCACATAGTAGGTGTTCAGTAAATCTCCGTTGAACACTTGCTCGCAGTTAGCATTCGCATCACTCCAATCAGGCTGTGTTTGGGGGGATTAGGAGACCTGTTCTGGCCACGGCAGGCGGACACAGAACACACAAGAAATAGGGTCATGTCCGAGAGTGCTTGGAGACCCACAAAGAAAGTAAAGCAGCGATGGTGAGAGGGAGTGCCGGGATTTGGGGGTGGGGTTCTTTATTTAGAATAAGAAACACGGGCACGGGACATCCCCTTTCAACGTGAATAAAGGTATAAAGGGAAGAATAAGTTTCCTGCGAAATTCTCCGGGAGGGAAATAAACGCTGGGGAGAGAAGTCAGAATGATTGCTCTGGGGCGGGGGAGGGGGGACTGACTTGGAACGGGGAAAGGGAATTTCTGGGGTGATAGAAATGTTCTCTATCTTGATTTGGGTGGTGGTTGCTCGAGTGTATACATTTGTCAAAACTGTTTAAACTATGCACTTTAAATCTGCACGGTTTATTGGCCCATAAATTATACTTCAATATTGGAGTAAACAGTTAAAAAAAAAAAAGTCAGTCTCCACCTCTCTGCTG
Organism: Lemur catta; assembly: GCF_020740605.2. Classification (NCBI taxonomy): domain Eukaryota; kingdom Metazoa; phylum Chordata; class Mammalia; order Primates; family Lemuridae; genus Lemur; species Lemur catta. Next base: position 41,851,882 of record NC_059144.1, on the reverse strand, counting down.
CCCGGAGCCTTGGCCCCCTTCCCCAGGGAGGCCGTCCTGTCAGCCGGTTTCCTTTGTGTCCTGGTCTGAGCCTCCCGCAGCCCTGGGACTGGTCGTCAGATGTGAAAGAGGGAACGAGGGAGCAGGAAGGCTCCTCCCCGAGAGGAGCTGGCCAGGGGTCTGCAGGGTGGAGGGGGCTCCCGCTCTGGCTGGGAGCGTCCGGGACCAGCAGAGACGGGGCCAGGGGAGCCCGGGTGTGTGAGCCGAACAGACCCAGCAGCAGGGCAGGGCAGTGGGTGAAGAGTCCTTGGGGGCTGGTCGTGGGGCAGGGGGTTTAGAGGGGTGGAGATGCCAGAGTGGTGGGGGGTGGGGGATGTCCTACTGGGACGGTGCCAACACACATCCAAGGGCTCTCGGCTCCCCCAGCCCTAGTTAGAGGCAGCTGAACAGGGGACACAGTGGCCACAGCGATGCATCTCACGAGGGTTAAGTGAGATGATGAGGTCAAGTGTGAGGTTTTGCTGGGTGCTCCCAGCCCCTCTGACTTGGCCAGGCCCGTGGCCAAGCAACGGGACTTGGGAACAGGGAGGGCTGGCAAGGGAGGAAGGTAGGACACGCTAAACCCAGCTGTTTAACCACGCGCCCGGGCTGGGAAGAGATGTGGGGGAGCCCGTGGGCTGGAGGCGGGTGGGGACAGGCCCGGGGAGGGCTGGAAGGGGCCAAGGGCAGGGCCCTGTGTGACTTCCCTGGTGCTGAGCACCCTGGCCTTCCTGGGATGCTCGTGCCACACACACACACACAAGCATATATTACAACTGTGTGGCATGAAGACAGATATATTACTATTATATAATAGAACATTTTCTTTGACCTAAAAGTTCTTTTTTTTGTCTTCTGATTTTAAAAGTAATTCAAACATTTTCGTGGGCCCCATGCGCTGGGCCCGCTGTGTCTAACGCAGAGGTCACTCTAGGAAGGGAACCTGAATGTTCTTCCAGAGACGGCGGCGGGAGTGGATTCTTCCTTTGTCCTTTCGGCTGTTTGGTGGGGGGAAGCTGCTCTGATGTCCAGCCCTGTGTGTGTGTCGGGGGGTGTCTGTGTCCCTCAGATGACGGAGGACTTGGGGCAGCTCACTCCAGTGACCAGTGGGCGGCCTTACAAGTTCAGCCGCCTGGGTTTGGATCCAAGTCCTGCCGTGTGGACTGACCACACAGGGGTCAGGTTATTTTGGGCAGAAGGGGAGGTAGCTGCAGACCTGGTGTCTCCTCACCCACAGGCTCGCTACCAGGTGGGGCTTTCGTGAAGGCAGGTCTCGTGCAGACTCCGCTGTTCTGCGAACAGGCCCCGAAGGCTGGAGGACGCCACCTGCTCCTCCCAGCTCAAGCCCTGGGCTCGGGCCTGCAGGCTTGTGTCCACGTCCTCGGCAGGTGACCAGACGTGCGTGCGTGCATGTATGTGTGCATGTGTGTGTGTCAGGGCTGGGGGTGGCAGAGGTCATGCCCTGGCCTGCTGGATCCCCACACCCTGTTTGTGTGAGGGGGACGATGTCCGAACAATATTGTCACCAACCAAACACCAAAGTGTCTTCAGTACTACTTATTTCACTCATAGAAAATTATTCCTAAGCCACCACGCTAATCAGCGAGCCCTCTGGCCCAGGTCTGTGCAGCTGCCTTTAAGGTGATGATTCTCATCCTGCGATTCTGTCCACAGGGGACATGTGGCGGTGTCTGGAGACATCTTCAATTATCACAACAGGGAATTATCCGGCCCCAAATGTCAGCAGTGCCGAGGTTGTGAGACCTTCCTGGGAGGGCTCCTGGTTAGGGTGCGCACTGGAGAGAAAACGCTGCCACTTGCCAGCCAGGTGACTCCATCTCTGGGAGCCTCAGTCTCCCGGTCTGTACAATGGGCTGGCAGAAGTGACCTCCTCAGGGGGTGCTGCGTGCATGTCCAGGGCTCAGCCCAGCGTCCGGGGCCTAGCAAGGGGGTGCTTGCTGCTTGGCGGGCTCGAGCGCAGGCTCGAGGCCGGACTCCCTGGGTATGGGGCATTATTAATAAGTAAGTCGATCCTTGGAACTACGCCTAGCACAGGGACGTGCTGGTTGTCGTGAGCGCTATTACTGTCTTCAGACTGTGACAGTCACACAGAGGCGCTTGGCCTGGAACCTGGACCGCCAGGTCCCTGGCTCCCTCCCTGCCAGGAGGGTCCCTCTGCACCCCCCCTGCTCACCTCATCTCAGTTCCCGGCCTGTCCCCATCTTGACTGCTGCTCCTACAGCTAGAGGCCAGGTGGGGGCTTTGAGATGGATCTGAAGCCCCCCTGCGTGTCCCGAGGCTCAGCTGTCACCCCCACACCCCACCTTTGCTGTCTTCCCTGACTCCCTCTGCCCCGTCCAGCCGCCTTCCCGCCTGGCACCCCCACGCAGCCCCACCCCCATGGTGGCCCCAGGAGGCCCCTTCCCCAAAGAGATGCTTGTCTTCCAGGTGACCCCTGGCCGACCCCGCATGGCTGGTAAGAGTGGGTCACCCGGGCAGTGATGGGGCCATTTAAATTAAAATTCCCTCTGGAGATTTCACAGAACTTCGTGAGTCATCTTTACCTCGGAAACCCCCAGCAGAGCGAGCACGGGGCTGGGGACCGTGACAAAGAGAGGTGAGGGCCTGCTGGCCCGGGTCCTGCCTCCCGAGCCAGGCGTGGAGCCATCCGGCTGTCGGGGAGTGTCCATTTGCCTGAAGTCCCGGGAGGGTGGCCCCCGGGGCGCAGCTGGGGCTCCCCAAGGCGCTGATTGTTCCTCTCTTAGACCAGAAGTCAGGTTTAGGAGAAGAATGCTCAATGGCTCTCTGGCCATGAGGCCGCAGCCTCCACAGGGACATGCCTGGGGTGTCCCCTCCTGGCTCCAGGTGCATCCAGAGGGCGGCAGAGCCAGGCGGCAGGACCCAGGAGTGACGGCTGCCCTGAGAGGGCTCCCACCTGCTCTGCCCAAACCAAGGGTCACTCCCCTCACCTAGATACACAGTTTAGAAACAAACACTCTGCACCATACGGAAGCCAGGTGGCTCTAAGTGGGGGTTACCTTCAAAGAAATTCAACCAAACAAAACGACCTGAGGGCTCCATCTCTGCGCCTGGAGCCAGCTCTGTCCTTGGCTGAGCAGGGAGAGTGACGGTGTTAGCGTCCAGGTGGAGAGGGACCCGGGCAAGGACAGCTTTCTCACCGCGTGCCGTGGGGTCTGGGTGCGCTTGTCACCTGGCCTAGGGTGTCCTGCGTGCGTGGGGGAGCCCCGAGCTCTGGCCCAACCCTCCCATTTCACAGACAGGGAAACAGAGGCTGTGCGGGGTGGGGGGCAGGGGAGACTTGTCCAAGATCACGTGCAGCTGGAGCCTCATTTTCCTCATGCCCTGGGCACACCTGTCCTGGCTGGGACAAAACCTGGCTCGAGGAGAAAAATGGACCCCCCCTGCAGCCGGGAAGGACGGGGGTGCTGAGCAGGGCCAAGGGGCCCAGCAGGGCGAGGAGGGTGAGGGGGGCCTCGGGGTTCTCCCTCCCTGGGTCCTGGTCAAGGGCGCAGAGGCGCCACGCCATGGCTCGGCCTTGCCAGCAGGGAAGCAAGGGTGGGCCAGCCAGGCACGGGATCCAGGGGGCAAAACCTGGCGCGAGCTGGCGAGGCCAGGGGTCCAGGCTTCCTGTAGACAATCTGGTCTGCGTAGGCCCAGGAGACCCCAACCCTGGGCCAAAGAGGCAGGGGCCTCCCCAGAGCGACTGCTCCTTGTCCCATGGAGGCTGTGTCAGGGCCCTGTGTGCAGTAGGCGCTCACTCCTGGTTTACTGAGACTCGGCACCGTCAGGCCAGGTGGCTTACTGAAGGGGTGAGCGAACTCTGCCAAAGTCGAGGGCGCGGGAGGCCTGCCCTGCCTGTTTCTCCTCGGGTGCAGCTTAAACTCACCTCCCGTCAGGGTCTGGTCTCCGCCTCACCTCTCAGGGCTCCCCTCATAGAGCACCTGATGCTCCACTGAACTGTCTGCACTTCCTGCAACTGGTCCTATCTCTCTCGCCTCTGAGCGTTTGCATATGCTGTTCCCAACACCCAGCACACTCTTCCATCCCATCCTCTCCCTCTGCCAAGCCAATACCTCCGCCTGCTTTAGGTTTCAACCTAAGATGGCACTTGCCCCAGGGGTTCTCTGCAGTCACTCTGTCCCCTGGGGCAGGGTTAGGGGTCCTTGCTTGGCTCCCACAGGCCCCAGCTCACTCCCCGTCATGGAGGTCACATCACCTTGTGTTCTCATTGCCTGTCTCCCAGTCCCCTCCGCTGGACTAGTCCACACCTGTCTGCCCAGCGCCTGCATCCAGTAGGTACTCAGTACATGTGTGCTGGTGAACAAGCGGAGCAAAGGAACTCCAGACACAGTTCTGAAGAGATGTCCTTCAGTCATTCATTTATTCAGTAATCACTCATTCAACCACCGCACACAGCTGCGGACAAGACAGAAAAACTCCCACACAGTGACCCCGAGAACTGATAAGACAGTTGGGAAGGGTGGGAAGTTCTAAGGGATATGAAATAGGGTGAGGGGCGAGGCAGCTTTAGCCAGGGGTCAGGGAGGGCCTTTCGGGGTAGGGGGGTGGGGATGGGGCCTGGGGCCAGGCTGTGCCAGGCAGAGGGCTCGGCTGTGCAAAAGTTGGAGGTGGTTTCTGGCTTGGGCAGGAAGAAAGTGTTCCGGTTCCTCTGGCTCTTCCAGGCACCTCTGGGTGATCCAGACAAGTCCTGTGACCCCCCTGGGCTTGGTCTTGCCATCAGTAAAATGGGGGAGTGGGACCCCGCGCTCTGTCGGGCCCCCTCAGGTGCAGACGTCTGGCTCCCCCAGCAGCCTCCCGGGACGCCCGTCCGTCTTCTGCATAAACTCACAAGCCACATCCCGGGCTGTTTTGCCATTTCCTTTCATGCTAAACCAAAGCAGCTATTTTGGAAACTCCTATAAGCAAACTAAGCCCTGGCTGGCATTTGAGTGGATAAAAAAGAGCCCTAAGTGAGGGACTCAGGCATAAAAGCCACCCAGCCCCAAGAGCCCGCAACGTTAAATTTAGCCACTTCACCTCTAAATGAGGTGAAATTGCAGGTTCCCTCTGGCTGGTGGGCGGAGGAGTCGCGGGGCAGCTTTGGGCAGCAGTGAGCGAGACAGATTTAGTGGGAGTGGGTTCCGTTCTCCCAGCTGCACCTTGGGGTCAGAGGCCCGGGACGGTCCCAGTGTCTGGCAGCAGCTGGCCTGCTGTCCCTGCACGTACCAGCTGGGTCCCAACGCTGCTGGTCTAAGCGTGTGCTGCCTTGACGGCCGGGCCGGAGAGAGGCAGCGAGGGACGCAGGAGTGGAAGAGGCCTCCTGTCTGCCACCGAAGGTTTGAGAACTGCATGTCCTCTGTGCCTCCGTCCTCTGCCCAGGGGCCCTGCAGAGGGCTGGCCACCCAGGGCTGCCCGGAGCTGAGCCGCAGTGTCCCTCCCCCTCACCCAGTTGCCTCCCTGGGACTTCCTAGACCTGCCCGCAATCCAGCAGCTACAGGGCTAACGGCAGCCACAGCAGGGACAGGGCCCTTGCAGGAGGGGAGGGGTCTTTGAGACCCTGCCCCAGCACCCTGCCTCAGTTCCCTGCTGTGCCAGTGCTTGAACATTAGGAATGTCACTCTTGGTTGCAGGTGACAGACATTCATTGGGACTTGTCAGGAGCTGCCCACAGGAGGCTACTGAGATTTTGGGGTCTCGTCCCTGCTTTTCTCAGGGGGAGGACTGTTTCCTCCGACTCCAGAGAGCCTGTCTGGGTGAGGCTGCAGCAGCCAACCGCCAGGCCCAGCCGGGAGGGGGCGCAGCTGAGCTGTCTGGGAGCTGTCGCGGGCGGCTGGCCCACAGGGGCCCACGGGGGCCTGGGCTCCCACACCCTGAAGCCTATAGGGCATGGGGGCCTGAGTTTTCTAGGCCACTCCTCAATGCTACCTTTCTGGCTTGGCAGGTCCCCTCCACAATCCTGCTTCCATTCTGGGGTCCCCTACCTGCCCCCACCCTGGGTCTGGCTGTGTGTGCGTGGGCCGGAGGCAGGGCTACCCGTCACTGCCCATAGCTGCTGCTTTTATGCAGAAAGTTTTATTGGAACACAGCCATGGCCGTGCATTTTCACAATGTCTGTGGCTGCTTTTGCTCTAAAACGGTAGAGTTGAGTAGTTGTGACAAAAGCCCTATGTCCTGCAAAGGCAAAAATATTTACTATCTGGCTCTTTACAGAAAACATTCATCCACCTCTGCCTTCTTAGAATCGAGCACATGGTGGTAATTCTTCTTCCTCTTGTTGTCATGCGCTGCCTGCCCCTGGGGTGAAGTGGCGGAAGCAGCCTCAGCCTTCTCTTTGCTGTTCTCTGGCTGCACAGAGATGTGCTGTGACCTCTCCAAGCACCAGGGAAGAACACACCAGATCCCCGCCCGCAGGGAGCCCCCCAGCTAGTGACAAGTCACCTCTCGCCGCCAACTGTAGCTAGAGGGAATGAGGGGCTGTGCGAGCCCAGAGGACACGCCCCACACTGCCAGGAGGGGAAGGTGTCCAGGAAGGCTTCCTGGGGAGGTGACGTCTGGGCTGGATGATGAGGGGAGTGAGCCAGCAAGCCAGTCTCGCGTGGCAGATGCTGTGCAGGAAAGAGCCAGACCTCAGCTGGAAAAATGTGAGTCTCTGGGCCCCATCACACCCCTCCTTTTCGTCATATGAAAAACGGGGTCACTGAACCTCATGTTGTCGTAATGAACCCACAGTCAGGCGTGGGGGTCTGTGCTGAACCTTAGTTCTCCTCTGTCCTCCTTTCTGTCACTCCGACCAGGAAGACGTGGGCTTGTTTTTAGTGTACTGCAGGAGAGGAGATGTTTAGTGCTTCTCTGACCCTGAAGTGGAGTGACCTGGGTGAAGATGGAGGAATGACCCAGAAGGCTGCTGGGGGAGGTGGGGAGGGACCAAGACCGGCTCCAGGTCCATGTCCCAACTGCAGACCTTGGGGATCCGAGTGAGGCTGCTGCCCCCTCCCTGCTCCCTCCTCATCCCCTTGCCCAGCTTGCCTGGGGGTCATCAGGCAATTCCAGAAGGTTCCCAGGCCCACCCTGGGTGTGTGCTGACCGGGGTAGGGGCAGTGGTGAGCTGGTGTAAGTTTAACAAGCAGCAGAAAACAAAAGCCCTGACTTGTAGCGTTTGCCCATTTCCATGGTGTAAATTCTCCTAGTGTGGCTGATTTCAAGTATTGACACCAACACGAGGTCAGCGGCTCACACAGCTCCTGAGAGTTCGGCAGTTGACGGTTGTGAGCGGGAACAGCTGGCTGCAGCGCAGCACAGATGGGGGCCGTGGGGCCAGGTGAGGCCACGTAGAGTAACAAACGCCGACACCCTGGGTTCTAAACCCGGCTCTGATGCTTCCCAGCTGGGGCCCTTGGGCTAGTCTTGTCACCTCTCTGAGCCTCAGTTTCCCCGTCTATCAAATTAGGTCATCAATAGGTCCTGCTCCTCCGGGGGTTGTGCGGATTTAATAAGATAATTGACGTAAAGCATTTAGAGCAGGGCTGGCTTAATAATGACGCTCAATGAATGATGCCTCATCACCAGATTGCCTCAACTTCCCCATCTGCACACAGCACTGCTGTTAATGGATGTACAGTCTGGTACAGCTCCTGCCCCTGGGCTTGCTACCTTCCTCTGTCACGGCTAGAAGTCGCTCACCTGGCCCCCCTGGCGCCCCTCCAGGGCTGGGGACTCTGTCAGCCAATCACACAGACACAGCTGTTCTTCCGGAGCTCCCACGGTCCCTCCCACGGCCACCGCGGGAGGTTGTTTGCTGAATCCCATTTCACAGTTGGGACCACTGGGCCCAGCTGGGATTGGAGCCAGGTCTGGCTTGTTTCCAGGGCGTCCCTATTTACAGCACACGTGGGGGCGTGGGGCAGGGGTCGCACAGGTCTGCCGGAAGGTGCAGAGCGAGGGCGTCTTGGGAGCCCTGGCAGCGCTAACCAAAAACTGAATGTAAGGCCGGACACGGGGCAGATGTGGCTCAATAGAGGCAGCGACTCCGGGCAGAGGAGCCACGTGGACAAAGGTGCGGAGGCTGCTCGGGGAAGGGGTGTTGGAACGCGGGCGTCCCCCTAGGCAGGAATCAGGGGCCTTGGTGGACTGGGGCTCTTTTGTAGCTTTGGTCTGGACAGTGGAGTCCCTGGACTCCTTGGATTGACACCCTGGCTGAGGAGCAAGGTATGAAACTGTAGCAGCGGAGATTTAGGTTAGATATGAAGAACTTTCCAACTGCCTGTGCTGGAAGATGCTGGGCTATATTCCCAAGGGACGTGGTGGCATTTTTTCCGATCTAGAGATGGTTTGGAAGAAAGAGAAGACAGCCAGCGTTCTGGGCTGACCCCCTTGCAGGCTGGGTCAGAGACGGGGTGACGGACCCAGGGCAGTGGCAGTCCCCAGTGCCAGCCAGTCTGCCCTCATGTGAATCGGGCTTTGTCAGCCGCTGCTCTAAACCTTCCCATGGCTCCCAGTTACTTGCCCAATTGCAAGGCCAAAGCCCTCCCTGCGGCTGCCATGGCCGCTCAGCCGGCCTCTCCGCCCTCCTCTGGAGCGGCGCCCCCGCCCAGCGAACTTCCTTTTGCTTCTGGATCACATCACATCCTTTCACGCCTCCGGGCCTCTGTCTGTGCTGTTCCCTCTGCCCCGAACACCCTTGCCCTTCACCCCTGCTCGGCCTTTGCTTCTCAGCTCCTCCGTGGCTGGGTCAGCTCCCCCGGGGCCTCCCCACCCCATGCTCCGTGCCCAGCCGTCAGTGGTTGGGGGTCTTCCTGCTGGGCCGGGAGCCCTTGAGGGCAGGGGCTTTGCCTGTCTTGCTCAGTGCGCATCTCCAGCACAGTGCTTGGTGTGCGGCCGTACTCAGGGCTGGGGGAGGTGGGAAGCGCTGGGTTCAGGGGGTGCCGTCCCCCCACTTGTGGAAGCAGCACTGCTGGGGCATTAAGAACCTGAGCGCGGAGTATAGAGGCCTGGATTCGTATTCTGCTCCTGCCACTTGCCCCGGCAGGTCCCCTCACCTCGCAGAGCCTGTTTGCCCGTCTGGGACCCGGGGACGATTGGGCTGTCGTGAGCCCCAGAGGTGGTGGTGGAAGGTGGCCAGCCGTGGCCAGCACTCACTAGGTGTCGGGGCCAGGCTGACTCTCGGTCCTCTCCTTGCAGGTGGCAGCCATGTCGGTGCGGGTGCGGTTCCTGTCCCCGGGGGACGCAGGGGCCGTGGGGGTCGTGGGCCGCAGCGCCTCCTTCGCGGGCTTCAGCAGTGCACAGAGCCGGAGGATCGCGTGAGTCCGCCTGGGCGGGGGGTGTGGGGCTTGTTCAAGGGCCGGGGAAGGGCAGGGACATCCTCCTACTGCCGGTGACCCTGAGGCTCGAGCTCATGCCCGGCTCGGAGCCAGCACCGTGTGTGTGCGTGAGCGTGCGTGGGCGTGATTCTTGGTGATGGGGGAAACCTACCACCTCCTTGAGACCTGAACAGTTATTTCAAGTGCTCTGGAAGTGGATCTGCCGGAGCTCAACAGGCCCACGTGGCAGATCAGAACACTGAGGCTCAGAGAGGTGGAGCTCCTTGCCCAAGGTCACATAGCAAAACTGGGCCCGAGTTGGGACCTTAGTCCCTAGGGGCGGGGTTAGGAAGGAATGTTCTTCCTGTTTGAAACATTAGGCAATGGTGCCACCTATCCTGGCTCTGTGACCTGGGGCAAGTGACTTTGCCTCTCTAAGCCTTGTTTTTCTCATCTCAAAACTAGGAATGACAGGGCTGTCATGAGGCACAATGAGGCAGGCAGCTGGCACACAGTAGGAGCTTGCGGGAAGTTTCCGGGTGAGGAGCAGCCTCTGTAGGGATGGGCCGGGCATCAGCCCTGACCCTCTGGCTGTGAGTCCCTGGGAGGCGCTGCCTGGGCCGTGCCTGCCGCTCCGCCATGTGTCTCCTCCAGCGTTAGGTGCTGAGTCCCCGGGAGGAAGGTGTTTCTGCTGCTGAGGCCACAGCCCGATGGGCCCAGGCCTGCTGCCCCTGGCTCCAGGGCCTCATGTAGGGCACTGTCCTAGGTCCCAGGGAACTGCCCACCAGCTGGCAGGCCTCGGGGATGGGACGGTTCTCAGACATCCAGAGGGACCCGAGCCTCTGCCTGTCAGAGCAGATGGGGTGGACAGGTGGGGTCTCTGGCCAGAGCAAAGTACAGAACCGAATCGGTCAGTGAGTCGATCAACTACCAAATCCCATCATGCCACTGCCCTGCTTGAGACCCTCCAGAGGCTGCCATCCTACTTAGAATACAATCCAGTCCCGTCCATGGCCGAGTGGCCCCCGACCCTGGCCTGCCCAGTGTCTCGCCCTGTGCCCCAGCCCCGGCCTCTCTCCCCTCCAGGCCCTGCACACGCTGTGCCCTCCTCCTGCAGCTCCCTTCCCGCTCCTCTTCCCCCGCCAGCTCTGCTCCGTCTTCTGCGGGCCTTGGCTTCATGCAGGTCCTGGGGGACCCTGAGCCCCAGACCAGGCCAGGTGCCTCCTCTATGCGCTCGTTCCAAGGGTCAACTGGTACGTGACAGCCCCCCACTCCCACCCCCCAGTGCTCCCCTCCTCTCTGGGCTGCCCGGTTCCCGGGCATGAGGGGAGAAGCGACATCTCAGAGTTGAAACCCTGGAGTGTCCCAGCCGGAAGCAGCCTTAGGAATCCCTTGTTCACCCAACAAACATCTATAGAGCAGCCATTCTGGCCAGGCCCTGTCCCAAGCTCTGGGGACAGACCCAGGCCCCACTCTCTTGGGCTCCAGCCCTCGGGGGAAGGGACAAGAAACAATAAGTGAACAATGATTCGGACAGGTTGGGCTGGTGGCCAGTGCTGTGCAGAAACTAAAATGGGGTGAGGGAGGGTGGCTGGGGTGTCCGAGGGGGGCCTCAGTGAGTCAGGGCACGTTAAGCGAGGGCCCGAGGGAACAGGAGCCGTTCTGATCGTGTGCCCATGGGTGGGGGTTGAGGGAGCCTCCCAGATGGCGGGGACAGCGTGTGCAAAGGACCTGAGGTGGTGGGAATGAGCTTTAAAGGACAGAAAGCAGGTGCGTGGCTGGCATGTGGGAGGGTGGTCAGGGAAGGAGGGGTCCCTGCAGGCCTCGCGGGCTGCACTGAGTTGAGACAGTATCAGTGTGGGGGGAGCCCCTGGAGGGTTTAGCAGAGGCCCCAAGACGGGAAGAAGTTTGGCCAAAGCTCAGAGTGATTAGGGCCCAGTGTTCCCAATTCCAAGCCCCACCCCAGAGGGGGAAGTGTGGACGCTGCCATGGTAAAAGCACACAGCAGGTGCTCCGTAAGTGCTGCTGGGAGGACTTAAGTTTAAGCAGCCAGGAAATGACGCTATTTCTCGACTTAACCATTTCTGAGCTGCCTCTTCCTGGGCTGCTTCAGGGTCCCCCGTGGGGGCTGTCATCAGGGCCGAGAAGGTCAGTTGTGCAGGGTGCCGGCCACGGGGGCGTCCAGCCCGTGCGAACCCCTCCAAGCTGCCCTGGCGTGGAGCTGGTCCACTGAGGCGCTGCAGGGACCCCGTGCGGTCTGGCAGGTGGGGAAGGGTCCGCAGACCCTGCAGCCCAGGCCGGCTTCGTGAGCACGCGGTCCGTGCGCTGCACTTGCACTGAATGCTCTGCTGTCGCCACCTAGAAACTCTTTAAAACTTTGCCCAAGAGGCTTTGCGCTTTCATTCTGCCCTGGACCCCACGAATTCTGTAAGTGGCTCTGCCCGCGGCTCTGCTTCTGCCAGGCCTGTGGGGGCCTCTGAACTTCCTGTATCCATGGGAAGTGTGGATGCCCAAAGAGTGCCCCCAGATGGTCCCTGCCTTTGTTTACCGTCCAGATTCCTGGGGTCAGCGTTCTGGGGAGGAGGAGGACAGAGGTGATCTGTCCCCACGACACCAGGGCTTACCGGCCGTCAGCAAGAGTCCTGCAATGTCCAAGTCCTAGTCTAGGAAAGATGGCCCCGATGGCCACAGATATCCTGGACCCCTCCTCGGGCTTCAGTGTCGGGGGGTTCCAGAGGACGCTGGGCCTGGGCTGGTTCTGACGTCCCTGAGCGGCCACCATCTGGCCTCTGCCTCTGCAGCCCCCTTGTGCCAGGTGAGGAAGAAACTGCCCACAATGTCTGTTTTTAACTTCCCATCTCTGTTCCGCTCCCCGGGGTCTGGACCCCTGGCCCTGAGGTGGGACAGCCAGGTTGGTTTCAGGCCTCACCTTCTGGCCTCATTTCCCAGGTGACCAAGACAGGCTGAAACGCAGCCGGCTGCCCGCGCTCAGTGCTGGGGCGAGTTGGGCAAGATAACCTCAGACAGCAGAGCAGGGCTCCACTTGGGGTGGGGGGCTGATGCCTCCTTTATCCCCACCTCCCACCCTGTTGCCTTGAAACCCCTTTGACTCTAGACAGGCCTTTTTATTCCACAATCAGAGAATTCACTTGGAGAAGCAACCTGATGGGGGAATTTTACACTAAGGTGTGAAGGATTGCTATAACGAGGCCATTTCCCAAGAGCTGGACTTTTGGAGAGGGTTGGGTAGGAAGATGGGAGGACGGACAGAGGGGATAAAGAGGGCCAGGCCCTGACTCTGTCCCATTCTGCCCCGATCGACAGGCACAGCTACCCTTCACCCCTTTCCTGCCCCTCAGCCGGGCCTCCCTCCCCCCAGGCTGTCGGGCAGGGGTCCCTTAAGTGAGGAGCACTAGGACATGTTCACCACCTCGGGGATTCCTCTGTTGATGGCTGGGAAGTGGGGGTGTGCAAACAAAATAGCAGCCCTTGACTTTTCAAAGAGAAGAGGCTGGAGAAAGAGGACAGGAAGGGGTGGCCCTGCGTGTGTGACATAGCTAGTGGCACAGGCTGGAGCAGAGGCGAGTGATGCAGGCTCGGTGTCCTGGGCTGTACCAAGGGAGATGGGCCTTGGAGACTTGGTCAGGACACACAAATCACCAAGAGTAGAGTGTGAACTTTCCAAGTGCCATGTTTGTCATCATCACCGACCGGCCAGTGTCACTGAACACCAGATAAATGCTGAGCTTGTGTCCTTGTTGTATGGAGTCCTCACCCGAAGCCCCTGCAGTCGGTCCTGTAACTGCCCTGCCTGGGGGCCGGGGGCAGAGGCAGGGCTCGAGCCCAGCCTGCCTGGCTCCAGGTCCTGCACTTGCAGCCGCCCCACTCCAAGGCCTCCGACCACCACCCTGGGCGGCACTGCCGTGGCCTCATGTGAGGGCTAGGGCCAGTGGGTCACACGTGTCTGTCTGGAAGCTCGTCTGGCAGTTCGTCTGGCATGCCAGGGGCTGTTTAATATTTACTGAGTCCTCCCAGAGCTGGCGAACCATCCGCCCCCGGAGGCTGTTCCCTGCCTGGCTGGTGTGACACCCGGGTCAGACATGCAGCCTGATTTCACCATCCAGAGGCCGCCTGCGCATCACCTTCCCCTGCTGGGCAGGCCCTCAGAGCGGCCGCCACACCTGTCCTGTTGAACCTCAGACAGGGAGCGCTGGCTCGGAGCTTCCCGGGGAGTGGGAGCTTCCAGGCACAGCCACCGCAGTGAGGGTGCCGGGGCCCCCCAGGTGGATCAACAGGGGCCAGGCCGAGGGTGCGCACCTGCTGGGGACTGGGGGCTCCTGGGGGCTGGCAGGTGAGTGGGCACCTGCAGCCCCGCCTCACAGCTGCCTGCCTGCCTGCCGGGGGACCCTGGCCCATCTGAAACCAGCCTCTCCCTGAGGCCGCAGCCCTGACCGTCCCTGCCGGCCTGAAGATGGCAACCTTGTGGAAGGCCCAGTCCAAGAGGTGGGTGATGTGGCCTCAAGGATTGTTGGGGGTGGGGGGCATGACGCCTCTCTGGCTTTGGGAAGTGTCACTTCACATCTATGAATTGCAGCAGGTAACAGGGATTGAGCACCGCCGATGTGCCATGCTCGTGCCCACGGCTCTGTGCACGTCACCTTTACTGTGGGCCCCCGGGAGTGGCAAGGGGGCACCTGCAGCCTCACCCCAGAGCTGCCTGCCAGCCTGCCTTTGCGCTCCCCGCTTGGAGGAGCCTTCCTGTCCGCCTATTTAAATCCATGACCTTCCCCTCCCACTGGATACTGGATTTTTCTCCTTGGCACTTGGTGTTATCTGATTTTTTCTTCTTTTTAAAAAACTTATTTAGCTTCCACATATATATGGCACTTACTCTGCCAGGTGCTGCTTGAAGTCCTGTATATCTATTAAACTGTGTAACCTTGCCCTGGACCCCATTTCACAGATGAGACCATTGGGGCACAGAGAGGTCACACAGCTTGTAAGTGGGGGAGTCAGACATAAACCCCAGCGTCTGTAATGGCACATATACTGGTTACCACTTACCATAGTCTCTCCCAGCTGGCCTGTCAGCTCACGGGGGCAGGGCTTTTGTCTGTTTTGGTTACTGCTCTGTCCCCAGCCTCTAGAATGGTAACTAGTGTACAGTAGACACGCAGTCATTCATTTAACAAACGTATACTATCTCATGACAGCTCCGTGGGGGCAGGCACTCTTATTGTCCCCCTTTTACAGACGAAGAAACTGAGGCTTAGGTAGGTGAAGTGCCGGGGACTGACTGCTGGGGTTGGAGTTTGAACATGGGCTGACCCGGAACTTGCATCCTAACCACCAGACAGTATGGGCTCTAGCTCAGCGAGGTCCCTGAGGGTCCAGGGCGGGGTTCCAGACCCTCTGGTGTGGTCTGTGATTCGGCTGTGCAGCCGTGGTGCACAGCCACTCCAGGGGCTTGGTCCCCGTCAGCAGGGGCGGCCCGGACAGCTCCCACGTTGAGTCAACAGCGGGTGCCCACGTGCGTGTGTGGAATGTGCAGTATCTGGCCCAGCTGGAAATACGGCCTGGCCGCCCGCTGGACTTCTTGGGGGCCAGGCGAGGGTGGTGGCCCATGGCCCTTTTCTCAGGGCCAGCAAAGGAGCTTGAGCTTGTCCTGCTTGTCCCCTGCCTGGCTCTGCAACCGTGCTCCTCTGCCTCTCCCTGTGCACCTGAGGGTGGGACCCAGGCCCCTCGGCTCCCATCGCGGCACCCGACTTGGGAGGAGCCTGCTCTGTGGGGGTGTGTGGTTGAACGAGTCCCTTGCCCTTGACTTTAGACCTCAAAAGTGCAGTCGACTCCAAAGGGCTCCGAGGAGTCCTCAGAGCCGGGCCTCCTTGTCGGGGGGACACCTCACCAGTGAAGCACAGTGGGGAGTTCTCAGTGTGGTCCGTGCCCCAGCAGCAGTGACAGTACCCGGGAACGTGTCAGAGCTGCATGTTCTCAGGCCCACCCCAGGTCTGGGGGCGGCGGGGCCGGCGATCTGAGTCGGTCGAGTCCTCCAGGTGTTTCTGAACACCCTGGGAGACTTCTGCACCCTGCTCCAAGCTGGGTTCTCGAGATCCTGGGTTTGCACACGTGTGAGTTTGCACAGACAAGCTATTTCTTGGACAAGTTGCTTATCTGAGCCTCAGTTTCCCTACTTGGCAATGTGTTTTAAAAAAATGCCTGCCTCATAGGGTGGTTGTGAAGGCTGACTGAGATATTTCTATGAAGCCCTTAGCGAGCACCTGGCGACAGCGGGCGCTCAGGGTGGACCTGCGGTGTGTTCTCACCCAGCTCCCAGGCCCCTGGCGCATGGTGTCGGTGGTTCCTGCAGCCGTGGCCTGAGATTGACCTCTCTGCCCTGTAGGGACGTCAGTTCTCACTGAGAAGGCAGGTGCAGGTGGCGACTTTCTCTGGGAGCCGACCCTCTTCTACCCCTGCCATCCTGGGTCCCCAAAGCTGGAGAGGCTCTAGGTCCGGGCTTTTGGCAGCCCCCCAGCTCTGCTTTGGTAAAAGCTTCCCCTTCTGCCCACTCAGACTGTACGGCTCCCCCTTCTGCCCTCGCTCCCTCTGTCCCCTAACTGGGAATCCTGGGGGTAAACCCGCTGTCCTGCTCTGCCTGCCAGAGAGAGCTGAGCGCCCCGAGGCCGGGATCTCTGTTCTCCCACTCCCTGGGGGTGCTGTGCTTCCCCATTAGTCTTAGCTTAGTATTTAACGAGCACCTACTATTCTGCAGGCGGGGAGGGACCCAGGGGACAGTGACAGATAAGATGTGATTATTGTAACAATACTGCCTTTGTGTCAGACATTTGGCTTGGCATCTGATAGAATTCTCGGCGCCACCCTCTGGTGTAGGTTTTATTGTTCCCTCCATTTTACAGATGAAAAAACTGAGGCTTGGGTAGTGTGTTAGTGCAGAGGTGAAGTTGCTTTGACAAAAGAACCCCCCAAATGCAGGCACTTAAGTAAGGTGTCATCCCTCTCTCAGCAGTCCCGAGCCAGTGGGCGGGCGGGGCGGGGCGGTGTCTCCCCCCACAAGGCTGTTCAGGGCCATATTCCTCCTCTCTGCTTGCTCTGCCATCTCCACGTTGGGTGGCGGGGGGCCCTTGTCCACGTGGTTGAAGCCGGCTTCCAGAGCATTCTTGTTCCTGCCCCTGGGAAGAGGAGGAGTCGGAGAGAAGTGCTAGCATCTCCCCTTTAACAATTGACTTGGAGGTTCTAAGAGTCACTTTCCACCCGTGTCTCTTCTGTGAGAATCGAGTCACAAAGTCATAGCTCGTGCCTTCAGAGGGCTGGGTGGGCTTTAATACCTCTAATGAGCAAAGGCTGCATGAGCAGCCTGGTCCTCAGCCTAGCGGGCGAGCTGCAGGATCCTGAGAGGGAGGCCTAGATGCCAAAGAAACCAGCTCTGTGCTGTGACAAGGGTGCCCAACCCTGTGCCACTGTAATCGGTCCTGAGATACTGCTGTGTCTTTAAGGTTGAGGGACCCAGCTATCACTGCTGGAGGACAGTCCTTAGGCTCATGCAGTACACATTCCCATTTCCAACTGGCTTCAGCAAAAAAGAGCCAGCCGGCTCATGTAACTGCGAAGTCCGCCAGCAGGTTCCGCTTCAGGCATAGCTGGATCCAGGAACTCACTGTAACAGAGATTTGATCTGTGTCTCTCTGTTGGCTCCATTCTCCCCACGTGGTGGCAAAAAGAGGAAGCTGGAAGTTCCAGGTGTGTGTTCCCAGGTGGGCAATGCTAGTGGAAAAAACCCTTCTCCCTCCTGTGAATTCTGGTGGTTACTGGCTAGACTTGTGCCTCGTGCCTCTTCTTGGCCACAGGAGCAGAATGTGTTCACTAACGCAGGCCTGGGACGTGGGTCTGCCTCAGAATGCCTGTGTGTGCGTGTCCACGTGGGAATGTGTGTGTGTTGCTGTGTCAGGCTGCCTGTACCCCGCAAACCACAAGTATCAGCAGCAGAGCTGGGGAGATGCCCCACAGGGAGGGGGATGGATGCTGGGCAGGTAAAGCCCATCCCATGGGTAAACCACAGGGCTACCATGTGGCCTCCCACACAGCTTTGCCTGCACAGGCCGAGCATGCTGAGCAGAGAGTGTCGGCATTTGGGCTGCTTGATTATATCCTCACTGTAAGTTTATTTCTGATACCAGGTTTTTATTTTAATCCTCAAATCCAGGCCTCTCATTTTACAGAGGCGGGAAGTGAAGCCCAGAGAGTTTCAACAACTGTCTTGAGACCACACAGCCTGGTGGAGATGCGGGCAGGACTCCAGGTCTCCTGACTCCCTGGGGCTCTGATCACTGTTCCCAAAGTGCCCGCCCCTGGGGAGGGCTTGGCCGGAGCCCTGCTCTGACCTCTCCTCCCCTGCACCCCTTCTCACAGAAAGTCCATCGACAGGAACTCCGTGAGGTCACGAATGCCTGCAAAATCCTCCAAGACGTACGGCACGCTGCGGAAGGGGTGGGTCTGCTCGGACCCCAAGCCCCAGCAGGTGAAGAAGATCTTTGAAGCGCTGAAGAGAGGCCTCAAGTAAGGAGGGCCGTGTGCCGCCTTTAAACAGCGCGTCCTTCTGCCTCGCCTGCCTCCCTCTGCTTCTTCCTGGGGAGCGCGGGCGGGTCCGTCTGTCGAGGTGGCAGAGGGAGCTCCTGGTCATTGGTTTCATCAACAAGCATGTGGGGGTGCAGCCACGCGCTCAGCCTGGTCTTTGGGCGCTGGGGACCGGCAGCGAATAGGGCGGGAGGACTCTGGTCTTGTGGTGCTCCCGGTGCAGAGGAGCAGATGGCGATGAAGAAGGAACATGATCAATAACGTAATCGATAAACAGCTTCTGGCGCTGGGTGCTACCAAGAGAGGTAATGAAGAGATGTGCCGCTCCCTGCTGCTCTCGTAGCCGCTGCCCCCAAGCCCTTTCCCTTCTCCACCCTGCCAGGCCCTCCCCTGCTCAAGTCTCTTCCATGGCTCCCTACTGCCCTTGGGAGGGCATTCAGGGTCTTTTCTGACCCTCAGCCTCTCCAGACTTTTCTTTCATGACTCACTCCCTGTTCCCACTGTGGCTTGGCTGTGTGTCATCACCAAGTGCCATCTTCCTTCCTGTGTCTGCGCCTTGGCTCCTGCCAGACAGCTTCCGGGGGCAGTGCGGAGTCGGGGGCCGGGGCGGCTCCATTTCTCCAGTGCAGCCGGCAGCGTCTGCCAAACGGACTGCGGCTCCTCAGCCTCCCAGCGGTCCTGCTCTCCCTCTCGCTAATTCCTGACAGCAGCACACGACATGCTTGGTGGTTTATACTGATCGTGTTCTTGGCTCCCTCAAGAACCCTAAGGGATCCCCTTACCTGCCCTTTCCAGACACGGAAACTGAGTCCCAAAGATGGGAAGCAATTTGCCTAGGATCCCACAGCCAGTAAACGGGGAGTGGGATTAAAAGCCACCAAATCGACTCTGGACCAACGCTGAGCTGCTCTGTTGTGTCACCTGGGCTCAGGGCAGATGTCACCTCCCCACACCACCAGCGTCCCTCACCCTCCTCCCGTGACCCTCGCTGTCCCGCTCTGCCCAGCGCTGGAGACAGAGTGGGAGCTGGGTGTGGGTGGAGGGGAGAGGCCTTACCCCAGGGGGCTCGTCTCCCACAACAGCTTCCGATGTCCCCTAAGGGTGGCATGTTTGAGACGTGTGTCTGGGGCCAGTGGCACCTCCTCCCTGGGGAGCCAGCCCCTGGGCGAGTGGCAGCCTGCCGAGAGCTGCCTCTGCCACATCTGAGGGGCGTAAGTGAGGCCTAGAGAGGGTGAGTGACCTTCCTGGGGTGACTTAGCAGGTCCACGATGGAGCAGGGTGGGCCCCCGAGTCCAGACCCTTGACTTTGAGGGAGGCGGGCTACGCTGCCCTCCCCCAGGGCCGGGCCCCGGCTTTGGAAAGGGCATAACACAGGGGTGAGGATTTCGGCTCCCGGAGGCCACGGCGTGGTTTCAGACCTGGGTTCAGCCTCGCTCCTGCCCCACGACCTGGGCCTCGTCACCTGCTGCCTTCCAGGGTCAGTTTGCCTGTCTGCAGAACGCATGGGTCATTTGAGTTCAAGACCAGCCTGGGCAATGTAGCGAGACCTCATCTCTTAAAAAAAAAAATAATCAAAATTAAAAAAAAAAATAAAATGTGTATAATAACAGTAGAACCTACTTGTGGGGCTTGGGAATTAACCAAGAACTTCCTTGTAACCTACTTGGTGCGGTGCTGGGCACGCGGCCCTCAGCGGGAGGGAGCCACCAGGTGTCCTCTGAGCCTCGCTGGGAACTGTGGCTGCTGTCCACGCTGGGACACGGGCCACCTGGCCTGCCTCTCTTCCTTTCCTTGTTCCTTTCCAATTTAAAACTCTTCCCCATTCTCTTTGCAGGGAATATCTGTGTGTCCAGCAGGCCGAGCTCGATTACCTGTCTGGACGCCACAAGGACACCCGGCGGAATTCCAGGCTGGTGAGAGCCCTCCCGCCCCTCCCGCCCAGGCAGCCGGGGACCCTCCCTCGCCCTCGGGTGTGACTCTGTCTAGGAACCGCGAGGCTCACGGAACAGACTCTTTTATGCCGGGTTCGCTTGACTTGACCCCGATGAATTTAGGCTCACAGGCAGGTACAGCAGGTCACGCACACACCTCACGTTCTCTCTTGGTTCTAGAAGCGACCGTAGGGTAGGCAAGTGTGTAGAGGTGCATGTTCTAGAGGGTCCTATTTGATAGACCTTGGCTACTGGGGTGCCCTGGAATTGGGGCACCTCATGTGATGCCAGGAAAGGTGTCAACTCTCAGGTGTGTCACAGTGGCCCCTGACACCGTCCTTGATCGAGCCTGAGTGCCTCCCCATGTCCAGCTGCTTGGCGGTTTTCCTGCGGTCACCAGGGCAGCGCCTTTGAGGCCGACCCAGGCCCTGCCCAGCCCGAGGCTCGCCTGCTCTGGGCTTTGGCCCCCGTCTTAGCAGAGCCATAGTTAGCAAAAACCCAAAACCGAAAGGAAAACAAACAGAAAAGCAATATCTGGTTAAATTGACTTTTAGATAAATAACAAATAATTGTTCAGTATAAATATATCCCATGTGACCTTTGGGACATGCTCATCCTAAAATAGTTATTTGTTTATCAGAAATTTAAATTTAACTGGGTTGCCTGTCCTTTACCTGGTCACACTGCCAGAGTCCTGCTGCTCCGGGGCCTGTGTCCCCTGGGCCAGGAGGGTCTCTCTTTCCAGTCTGGGAAGTGCCCCTTCTTCTGTGCCCACCCACCCCACCTACCCTTCACGGTTGAGTCTTTGGAAACAAACGCAAGAGGCTCTGGTGCTGCGGGATTCTCCTCCCCGCCAGTGGTCCCAGCGTCCCTCCTCCCGGGCTCCCAGGTGCGGTGCAGGCCACCAGCCCGACTGCGGGGCTGGAAAACGGGGAGGGGAGATGAGTTTCTGTCAGAGCAGCAGCTGCCACCTCTGTGTCCTGGCTCCCGCGGAGGAGGCCTGGGATAGGCCGGGCGGGAGAGGAAGGGCCCCAGCCCCGCGTGTGCCAGCCGGCAGGGCAGGGGGAGGCCTGGCAGGCTCAGCCGTGCCTCGCCCTCCATGGGAGGGGGCCATCGGGCAGCAGCAGGTTGGGGGAGGAAGTGCTGCCAAGACCCCACCCCAGTTCCCGGCACCCGCCCCTCACACGGGCACAGGTCCTCCCCACAGCGTCCCTCTCCCCTGTCTCCTGGTTCTGGAAGTAACTCCAAGGTAGGCGAGTGTGTGAATCTGTGTATGTTTTAGCTGCTCCTATTTCATGGATGGGCACACTGAGGCCAGGGACGGGTGACTGCACTGAAGCCACACGAGATGCTCACGTGGGGTCCTGCCACCCTGGACGCTGCTGCTTCCCATTTAACCAGACATCTGTTTCCAAGAAGCTGCTGGGCGCTCACCCTTCCTTTCGAAGGCTTGGGATCTTTCCTGTTTCTTCTTAAGTGGAGTTTTAATTTCAGGATCTCACATAAATACAGACGTGGGAAAACAGGCTTTTCGGGGAGTCGATCCTTCTTTCCCTCTCGACTGACACTTACCCCCTCCCACCTTGTTTAACCCTCGAGGATAACTTTGCACTTATCTTTGCATGTTTTTCTCCCTGGTCATATAGTCAGGAAATGCATATGGAAGTTTGGGGCCAGTAGTTGTCTTATGAAATGAAATCCCAGTTTAGGGCCCCCCATGTCTCACCCCAGTGCATCGCCCGCCTCACAGGATCCCCCCGGGACTCACAGGTAGTGACTCTGATCCACGCTGGCAAACAGCCTGCTTTTGTTTTTTTTTTTTAAGTGTTTATTGGTCACATCTGCTCATTTGTATCATTGTCTACAGCTGCTTTCATGCGATAGTGGCACAGTTGTCACAACAGAGGCTACGTGGCCCACCTAAGCCTAAAGTCTTGACTTTCTGGTCCTTTACAGAAAGGTCTGCCTGCTCCCAGCCACATGCTCTTTTTCTGTCGGTCACACCCTGGCCCCTGCTGGCCAGACTCGGGAGCTCACTGTTCCCTAAGGCTGAGCTGGGGTGGTGCCGGCTGCTTCCCCTCCCCCACGCTCGAGTTCTTCTGGTCACTGCAGAAGCCACCCCTTGAGCAATCAAGTCTCAGGGTTCAGTTTCGTACAGCACCTGCTGTGCCCTTTACTCACTACAGCCCTGTGGGTAGGTGCGATCACTAACCCCCTTTTATGTGAGGAAATGGAGGCTCAGAGAGGCTGAGTGACCTGCCCTGAGACACACAGCTGGGAAACGGCAGAGTCAGACCTAGAAGTGCCCCCCGCGAAGTGCACGTGGTGTTTAATCCCTCTGCCTCCTTGGCCTGGACACAGCCCACCTCTGCAGACCTCAGAGAGGGGAGCAGGGCTGGCTGCAGGCTCCGGCTCGTCATCCTCTGACTCTGAGCTTGGGTGCCCGGGGATGTAGCCTTGTGGGCCTTGGAGAAGCATCGGGGCTCTGACACTGCCCCCCTTCCTCCCTGCAGGCTTTCTATTACGACCTGGACAAGGTGAGTCCGCGTGTGGGGAGCAGGGTGGGCGGGGCCTGGCTGGACAAGCACAGTGTCTGCACTGCATGTGGGAAACACCCGGGTTTCCCCCCATTTTACACATGGGAAAACTGAGGCTCAGCGCTGAGCTGCTCTCACGGATGCTGAGGGCTGGCCCCATTGAGCTCAGTTCTCTGCGTAGGACCTGCGGGAGGGTGGGGGGCCCGGCCGGGGCCCAGGCTACTTTTAAAGCATCTTCCCTTTTTCCGGGAGAAGCAAATGCGCTCTGTGGAAAGGCACATTCGGAAGATGGAGTTTCACATCAGCAAGGTCAGCCGGCTCCTGGGGTGTCTCGGGGTGGGGCGGTCTCAGCTTGCAGGGCCTCAGCTGGGTTGGCGGCCCAGGGAGGCTCCCTCTGAGAACGGGGAAGGGACTTGGGGTGCAGGGGCAGCGGGAGGGAGCAAAGCTGAGCCTGGGGACGGTCAAAGGACTGCAGGGCTCAGCCCTGAGGTGGGAGCTGGGGGGTGTCTGGGCTCCCCCAGGACTGTGCGGGCTGTTCCCTTGGTTTATGCAGAAAGACCCCATGCTCAACCGTAGAGGGCTGGGAAGGGTGAGTCCCCCACCCCACCCCACCCCACCCCACTGTACAGATGGGGAAGCAGAGGTCCAGAGAAGAGCGAGGATCTGCCCAGGGACACACAGCAGGGCCCTTAAGCTCTGTGTCTGTGAACCCATTCACAGTCCTGCTTTAGTCCCCCAGGGGTGGGCGAGCATCACAAAACCATCTCCTGTTGTACAGTTGACAAATTGGGCAGAGAGAGGGGAGGTGACACACTGGTGTCTTTCACTTGTTTTTATTGTGTACCGACTGGGTGCCAGTCGCTGCCAGGTGCTGGGTGCAGAGCGGAGGAGGCAGCCGTGTCCCTGCCCGGTGGGCTCGTGCTCACGGGGGTGGGGAGGTGAGAGTGCTGCGAGTGGGACAGCGCAGGGTGGTGACCCCCGCCAGGGGCTGGGCTGGACGTCGCTCAGGGGTGGCCTGTCCCAGAGGGGCAGAGGTCGGCAGGCAGGCGTGGGACCCGCCTCTCGGCACAGCGCCACCAGCCTGTGCGCCCGCTGCAGGTGGACGAGCTCTACGAAGGCTACTGCATCCAGTGCCGCCTGCGCGACGGGGCCTCCAACATGCAGCAGGCCTTCTCCAGGGGCCCGCCGAGCCGGGCCTCCCGCGAGAGCCTGCAGGAGCTGGGCCGCAGCCTGCACGAGTGCACCGAGGTGGGCCGGGCACCGTGCGGGGAGAGCGTGGGGCAGGCCAGCGGGGCCTGGAGGACCCGTGGCTCTGCCTGTGGCCTCTGGCTGCAGGATGCTTGCTGGCCCCGTGGCCTAGCCCCCAGCAGCCAGCTGAGCCCACCTGCGGGGGCTTTGCAGGACATGTGGCTGATTGAAGGCGCCCTGGAGGTTCACCTGGGCGAGTTCCACGTCAGGATGAAAGGTAACTGGGCCTGGGGGGAGGGTGTGGCGGAGACCAATTTGGATGGGGCGTCAGGCCTTCTTGGGGGCCCTGTGCTGGGGATAGGGGGTGTTGGCCAGAATCCCAGCCCAAGCTTTTGTACTCGTGTGACATGTGACTTCAGGCAAGTCCCATTCCTCTCTGAGCCTCAGCCATGAGGCCCAGGCACCCTCCTGTCCATTTCCATGGTGATGGCTTATCCCTGCCATCTCCTCCCCCCAAACTGAAAACCTACACTCGGGGCCAGGCACGGTGGCTCACACCTGCAATCCCAGCACTTTGGGAGGTTAAGACAGGAGGATCGCTTGAGCCCAGGAGTTCAAGACCAGTCTGGGTCTTGACATCGGGAGACCCCATCTCTATAAAATATGTTAAAAAGTAGCCAGGTGTGGTGGCACATGCCTGTAATCCCAGCTGCTCGGGAGGCTGAGGCAGGAGGGTCGTTTGAGCCCAGGAGATTGAGGTTGTTGTGAGATATGATGAGGCCACTGCCCTCTAGCCTGGGTGACAGAGTGAAATCCTGCACTTGGGGGGATCCACCCCGTGAGGGCCTATGATCTGCAGAGGAGGCAGAGGGGAAATCGGCTCATCTCTGTGTTCCAGGCTTGGTGGGCTACGCACGCCTGTGTCCCGGAGACCAGTATGAGGTATGGCCACCCTCTGGAGCTGCTGGGAACCCGGGTCGTGGCTGGGGTTCTGCCTGGCAGGGAGGGCCCTGGGCAGGTGGCAAGGGGGGTGCCCACCTGGGGCGCTGACGGCCCCTCTCTTCCGCTCCCCCGCAGGTGCTCATGCGCCTGGGCCGCCAGCGCTGGAAGCTCAAGGGCAGGATCGAGTCGGACGACAGCCAGACCTGGGACGAGGAGGAGAAGGCCTTCATCCCCACCCTGCACGAGAACTTCGACATCAAGGTTGGGGGAGGCCTGGGGCGGGGCTGGGGTGCCACGGTGCTCGGCTCAGACACCACCCTCCAGCCCCCACCCCCAGGTGACCGAGCTGCGGGGCCTGAGCTCGCTGGCCGTGGGCGCGGTCACCTGCGACGTCGCCGACTTCTTCACCACGCGGCCGCAGGTCATCGTGGTGGACATCACGGAGCTGGGCACCATCAAGCTGCAGCTGGAGGTGCTGTGGAAGTGAGTCGGGCCAGCCCTGCGGCCCTCCCCGGTCAGCCTGCCCGACCCCACCTGGCCCCACGCTCCCCGGTCACCGGGCACCCCTGCCCTCGCTTCCGCCCCCAGCCATGGAGGCCCACGCCTTCCCAGCGAGGGGCAGCCCTGCCCACCCCTCGAAGTTCTGATTCCTCGAATCCCCCTCTGGGCTGCAGACCCAGAGGCCGATGTTTGATGTCCTGGGAACATCCTGCCCTGGGCCAGGCTCCGTCCAGCCCTGACTGAGGTCGCTGCTTGCCAGAGCTCCTGCTTCCGAATGAGCTGCGCCTGTCCAGGGAGCTCCCTCCTCTTTCCCGGGCAGGCGTCTCCGTCCTGGGCTCACTCTGGCCAGTTGGGGCTGGTCTTTCTCCTTTCTCCCTGGGGTGGGCATCAGAGTCCAGGGGTCGCCAGAGCTGCTGCTCTGTCCCCCTGTGAGCTAGCTGAGTTTGGGTGCGTACCCACCTGCAACTCAGGGTGCCGCCTGGCTGGCGGGGCTGCAAACACAGCTTGCCCGGGAGACCCTCAAGGGTATGGGGCCGTGGGCAAGGCCGGGCAAGTCCAAGGAGTCTGGGGTCCCGCTGGTCTACAGGTGCCCGGGAAGAGAGGAGGGCTCCGACAAGGTGCCCGCAGTGCCTCTGAGCTTCGCCCTGTGGCCTGAGAGCTAGGTCTTTGTGCCAACGCAGTGAGCAGGTTGTTTTGGGGGTGGGGGGTGGGGCTAGGGAGGGGCTACCAGGACCCACCTGCTCCAAGGCCAGGGCTGGGCGGGGGCCAGGGGAGCGTCACTTGCCACATTGCTTCCACACACTCACCTCGGGTTCCCACCCAACCTGTATGTGCTTGTCACACGTGTTCTTCTGCACGTGCCCCTGTCACAGATGACGGGTCTGGCATGGTTTACCAGAAAATGGCAGAACTAAGTGTCCCCAGCTGGCCTGCTGAGCTTCTCAAAGGGGCCCTTAAAGGCTGGGGGGAGGGTATCGCTCACGTGTGGTGGCCAATGACTGTCCCTCACCATCTGGCTGAGGGCCCTCGGGGCAGTGGGAGCCTGAGAATGTGTCCAAGGGAGTTGGGACCATGGGACCGAGCAAGGCATTGGCGCTCCCCAAGCCTCCGTTCCCTAGAGTCCGTCAAGCGCAGTGACGTTTGGAGCGTAAGCTGCACTTCGAGGTGAACTTTAAGGCTTTGGGGTGAGAGAATCTGGGTGTGAGTTCAGGCCTGTGCTGTGATTGGCTGACACTGGCCTAACCGAGTTACTTATCTTTCGGAGCCTTTGTTTCCTCCCCTGTAAATATTAATAATTCCCCAGCCATAGAGTGTTGTCATGAGGATAAAAAGAAGGATTCCCATAGAGAATTTACTAGAGCTCTTTGCACACCATATGTGCTAAGGAAACCTGTCACTGTTTTGTAAGATGAAGACAACTGCCCCAAACCGCAGACGCCCCTGGGGCCCGTCTGAGCCTGAGATGGCCTCCGGGCACTGGTGACATCCTGGCCGTCTGTTCTCTCCTCCAGCCCGTTTGATACCGAGAGCCTCCTGGTGTCGCCCAGCCCCACGGGCAAGTTTTCTGTGGGCAGCAGGAAGGGCTCCTTGTACAGCTGGACACCCCCGAGCACCCCCAGCTTCCGGGAGAGATACTACCTGGTGAGTGAGGCCCCTCCCGGGGCAGGGGTGCCGTGGCCATGCTGGGGTGTGGGCTGGGCCGAGCAGTCCGGCGCCCCCAGGTGTCGCCAGCCTCCGGCTCAGCCTCCCTTGGGGTCATCCTGGGTGGTTTTCTGTACTTTGCTGCAGGCCCCTCTGTCCTAGACTGGGTCCTGGGCTTGGCTGCTTCTTGGGGACACCTGGAATGGGCTCTCTCCACCCCAGCCATGGCCGTGGCCTCGTTTTACCTGTGTTAAGCTTGATGTGTGTTTCCAGTGGTGGTACTTGGCATAGCGTGCAGGAGGACATCTCTCTTTCCCGTGATTTCCAGGGTCCCTTCCTTAGAGCCAACTCCTGTTGTCAATTTCTCCCACACCCTCCCAGAGATGCTCTGTGCCATCTACGAGCAAATGCACGTTCTCTTCCATCTTCTGTTGCATAGTGGCCTTTGAAACCTAGTGACATATTGGAGATTGTTCCCTCGCTTCCCAGAGGGCTGGTCCATTCCTTGCTGACACTGTGTCGCAGTCCACGCTTGGCTGTACTGTACTTTAACGAGACACAGAGGTGGTTTCTGTTTTGTTCGCTATCACCAATGACAGGGCAATAAACAGCCTTGTCGCAAATCGTCCTATGTGAGTGCAAGTGTCTCTGAAAGTCGGTGCCCCAGCGAGGGTCCTGGGGTGCTGCTGGGAGCTGGCCCCTAAGGTGTGTGGATGGGCACGTGGAGGCTGCTCTGGAGGTGGGGGTGCCGGACTCATTTGCAGTAAGGAGCCCCAAGAGTAGGGACAAAATCCAGGCACACCCTGTCCAGCCAGGGGGAGGGGGATGCTGAGGTGGACAAACCTCCTGTCACCCTCTAGGCCTTCAGTAGGGAAGGTGGCTTCACGTGAGCCCCCCGACTTGCGGAGGCAGAGGGAGCTTTCTTGTCCGGCATGGTGGGGCCCAGCATACTTGGGTTAAAAATCATCTATGGCCAAGAGCATGGGCTCTGCAGCCAGACAGCCTGAGATCAAGTCCTGCCTTTGCCTCTCACCTGCTGTGTGACCTTGGGCAAGTCACTCAGCCTCTCTGGACTTTAATTTCTGTATCAGAGGTGAGAATAACAGTATGGCCCTTATGGGGGTATTGTGAGCGTTGAGTGAGTTAATAAATGGGAAGTGCTTAAAAGAACGCTTGATAGCAACAGACTGTAGGAACATGATCCACCATGACTGGTCCGGAGACGAGGGGCTGGGAAGGGCATGGCGAGGGATTCGGATCCTGGCAGCGGACTCCCCGCCAGTGTGGCCTGAGAACCAACCCTTCAAGGCTAGAACGGTGCCACCCTCGTGGGGTGTGGGGCGGGTCAGTGAGGCCTGACGTGGAGGCCCTGAAGCAGGGCAGGTAAGGCCAGGATGCGTGACGACAGCTGCCGCCATCTTTGTGATGACGAGCCCACTGCATGCGTCAGGCCCCTCATTGGTTCGCTTCGTTCAAAACTACGTGCCAGGCTCTGCCGTGTGCCAGGCGAGGACTGTGCCCTCAGGGAGCCGAAATTCCACGGGCGGAAATACATCAAAGTCGGAGAACCGCGCAGCCAGCCTGAGGGATGCGAGGACCGTGGGAAAGGGCAGGAACAGGGGGGCTTCTAGGGCCAGGCGGGGGTTCCCACTTGAAAGAGGGTGTCCAGGGAAGAGTTCCCAGGAAATGGGTGACGCCTGAGTAAGGACGTGAGGAGGTGAGGGCACCAGCCATGAAGGCATGTGGGGAAGAACGTTCCAGGCAGAGCACAGCCAGTGCAAAGGCCCCGTGGTAGAAATGAGTGAGAAACAAGACTGCTGAGGGTGGAAAGGAGGTAGAGGGGTGACAAGGGACAAGCGTGGAGAGGAGGACAGGGTCCTACCTTGCCCCTGGGATACAGGCCGCCTTGGCAGAGCTCTGTCACCCCCAGAGCGAGGGTGTGCAGAGCACGAGTCTGGCAGGGAAGCCCCGCTGGGGGCTCACACAGTCCCTGGGGTGGCTGGTGAGGCTGCTCCTGTGTCCCCTCTCTCCAGTCTGTCCTGCGGCAGCCAGCGCAGCAGGCCTTGCTGCTAGGTGGGCCGAGGGCCACCTCCATCCTCAGCTACCTGTCTGACGGTGACCTTCGGGGTCCGGGCCTGAGGAGTCAGAGTCAGGAGCTGCCCGAGATGGACTCCTTCAGCTCCGAGGACCCCCGAGACACGGAGACCAGCACGTCGGCGTCCACCTCAGACGTGGGCTTCCTGCCCTTGGCCACCGGCCCCGATGCCTCCATTGAAGAGGAGGCCCAGGAGGAACCCCCGTCCCCGGGCCTCCTGCCAGACATGGCCCACCTGGCAGGAAGCGCATTTGTGGAGCGGCCTGGCTGGAGGAACTTCGGGGTGGAGAGCCCCGACCTGCCACGGGGCCCCCTGTTCCACACCTGCACGATCTCGAGTAGCCAGAAAGGCCAAGATGAAGAAGAAACTGAGGACAGAGCGGATGGGCCTGGCGTGGCCCTGGAGAGGCCTCTGCAGGAGGTCCTGGAGTCACTGAGGTCCGCGGACACTGCCCAGCCCCAGCTCCGGGAGCTGGAGTACCAGGTCCTCAGCTTCAGGGACCGGCTGAAGGTACAGCCACCCCTCACGGGCGGCGGGCCCTGCTTTGCTGATGGCATGACAGCTGGGAGGGGGGATTTGGGGGGGCCAGGCAGCCTGGGCTGGCATCAGGGCTCACCCCTGCATGACCCAGGTGGGCGATGTCTCCCTGAGGCTTGGTTTCCTCGTAGTATAAGTGGGGGTGACAAGAGCCCTCGTCGGGCTGGGAGGATCATAGGAGGAGGCCGGGATTACATCTCACATCTTCTGACCTGGACGGGTGGGGCTGCGGCTTGGCATTAAGAACCCAAACCTACAGTGTCCTCAGGGTCAGAGCTGGCTTCGTGGAAGTCCCCACGCAGTTGCCTGCCTCAGCCACGCACCCCACACTGACCCTTCTCGTCCCGGCTCTCACCTGGGCCCGTTCTCAGCTCACAGGAGGGCTCAGGTGGCAGGTGGCTCTCAGAGATGTGGACCTGGGTGGATTCTTCTATTTGACTTTTTTGTTTACATAAATTTAAACGTACATAAAATGTACTGATGTAGCAATTAATCTATGACACCACTCTCTTGTGCGAGACACGCACTGGCACTGAGAGAGCGAACAGCTCTCTTCCAACATGAGCTGTGACTGTTTCATCCCCAACGTTACAAATCGGCACAGGTGAAAAAAAGTTTAATTTCTCCTTTTTATAGCCAGTAACTTTTTAAAAATGTTTGCTGTTACCACTGCCATGGTCTTCCAAAAAGATCTGCCTGGAAATTTCAGGGAGAAAATTGAAGAAATAATGTCATCTTTTTTGTACTTTTTAACAGCCTTTTCACACAGAGCGATTTGGGTCAGCACGCCCGTGACTTCTGTGGCACACCTGCATTTTGAAAAATGATACTCGCTTTACATAAAAATCTGAAAGTAATACCATAATTTTGAACATCTTGAGGAACTTTTTCTTTTTTTGGCAGACCTAGTCAGAACAATAGAAATGATTATAGAGCCTGGCTTTTAGTTTGATTTTTGTAGAGAGACCGTTTCTATGTGTATAAATGTGTGAGTGCCTGTATCTACACACATGCACAGTTGACCCTCATTATTCACCCTCACTATTCCGTGTTTCTGAATTTACCTACTTGCTAAAATTTGTGGCCCCAAATCAGTACTCGAGGCACTTCCAGAGTCATTTTTGGGGACTTGCAGAACGGCAAAAGGTTTGAGTCACCTGATGGGCACATTCCCAGCCGAGGTTGGAGGAGACGTTCTGCCCTTTTGTTTCAGCTCTCGTGCCGTCAACAAGTGTCCTATCCGGGGTCTACTTAGTGCCACGTTTTTCAAATGCTTGTGCTTTTTGTTGACGGTTTCAGTGTCCAAATGCCCAGTATAGCGCTGGCTGGTGTTCCCAAGTATGACAGGGCTGCGATGTGCCTTACGAGGAAAGCCCGTGTGTTAAATGGGCATTAGTGGTGGTGCTGCTGGCCGTGAGCTCGATGTTAATGAATCAGCAATACCTACTAAATAAGGTGTCTTTGAACAGAGACACGCATACAAGCTGCATTAAGTTGATCGCCTTGATAAAAATGGTGTGACCAGGGGTTCACAGGAACCTAACCCAGTATTTCCCTTAGGAGCAATGGTTCAGCATTTGCTAATTGTTTTATTGCTGTGACTTTATAAGATAAAACTACCTTGAACAATGAGAATCAACTGTCTATATGCATGTATGTGTATATATATATATGCACACATATATATACACTTTGGCTCTATCAGAAAGTGAAATCTCTGCAAGTAGCCATATGATTCTCTGTTGCTCGAGGTTTTCTCTTTGGGCTGTACTTTGGGGATCCCCATTTTGGTCTGCAGCCTCTGCCTGGCTGTACCCTGGGTGTGGTTTGTGTGGGACGACGCCTGGGTGTGCAGGGAAACCAGCCCTGGAGACGGCCAGGCGCTGGGGACAAGAAGACAGAAACCTCCAGGAAGGGAGCCGTCACCAGGAGGCTCTAATGACTTGGCAGTGGCAGTGGCTGTAGCAGGCTCCCTTCCTCTGTCTCAGAGGGTGACACAAATCTCTCCTTCCACGTTCCCCGGGGAGACCTGCGAGTGTTTGAGCCTCCCAGAGATATGTTGGCCTGACCTATTCCAGATTTTTAAAATAATTTGGAATTTGTCCATATTTAAAACCTGGGAGGTTTCCCATAAAATTCCAGATGTTTAGATTTTGTTAGACAACTGAGCCATCTGGCCACACTGGCCCACGTTCCCAAGTGCTGGAGAGACCGCGGCTCTGCCTCTTTGGGGAGCCGTCTCCCCGGCTTCCCGTGGCCCCTGCCTGGACTGCTCACACGTTCCTGTCATTTGCCTCGTCCCCACAGGTGTCTGGGACTCGGGGGAGGCTTTTCAGATCTGTCTTCCTCAAGATTTTGCTCCACATCTTGTCACGGGTCATTCAGGAGGGACCTTGGGGAGCACCATGCCCTGTGCCCGTCGTGGCCCGGTGGCTGGGCTTGTGCTGAGGGACGGTGCGTGGGATTGGGGCTTGTGACCGTGACACCGTCCAGGCCTGCGGTGAGGGCCGTGGCCAGGGGCCTGGCCTGGTGCGTGGGGCCCGGCACCGCCCTCAGGCCCGGCCGCTCGCCCGCAGCCCCGGGGAGCCCGGCGGGAGCACGCGTCGGCCGAGAGCCTGGCGGCCTGCGTCCTGGAGAGCTTCGCCTTCCTCAGCGCCGACTTCGCCCCCGACGGGCTGTCCCTGTCTGGGGGCTCCCAGGGTCCCGGGTGAGTGCACCCCCTCCCACGGTGACCAGCACTCCCTCTGTGTCACCTCAGCTCCGTGCTCCCCACCGGCCTCCTGGTCTGTTTCTCCCGTCACCCTCGTCCTGACTCTTACTTATTCTGATCATTCGTCGTGCTGCCCCCGCACCCGTCCCGCGCCCGCTGCCTGGCGCAGAGCCTCGGCGACCGCCGGGTGAATGAGAAACCCCGCCTGAGCTTTCTGTTCCAAGGAATGGGCTTTTATTACTATTTTTTAAATCTTAAAAAATAATGATCAAAGGCTGGGTGCGGTGGCTCACGCCTGTAATCCTAGCACTTTGGGAGGCCAAGGCAGGAGGATCGCTTGAGGCCGGGAGTTTGGGACCAGCCTGAGCAAGAGTGAGACCCCCGTCTCTACAAAAACTGGGAAGATAGCCCGGTGTCGTGGCACACCTGTAGTCCCAGCCACTCGGGAGGCTGAGGCAGAGGATCGCTTGAGCCCAGGAGTTCAAGGCTGCAGTGAGCTGTGACCAAGCCACTGCACTCCCGCCTGGGTGACAGTGAGACCCTGTCTGAAACGAAGGGAAAAACAGAAACCCAACTGAGTACACCGTGGAAGCTCTTTGGCCCCCACCTCACCAAGGTGGTGCGGTACCCGATACTCTGTTCCCTGTCCCGCTGCCTGGCCCCGACGCGAGCTTCCTTGGCGGTTAGGCAGCCCCACGTGCCCGTCATGAGGACCCCTCCTGTCCCCAAGTCTCAGCAGGAGAGAACACCATAAAGTCTAAATTCCTTACACTTCTCGTCTCTCTCAATCCCACGGGGAGGGCATGCTCTCTCCAGCCTCATCCAAGCGTCACCTCCACCTTTCCTGAATTGCTGCGAGCCCTCAGCTGCCACTGCCACCGTGCCGGGGGACAGTGAGAGGGGCCCTCCTGGGCCGAGCCTGGGCTTCCTGTCCCCATTTTGCAGATGAGTAAACAGACCCTTGGGGAGGCAGACTTGTCCGGAGCCGCAGAGCTGGCATTAGTTAGAACCTCAGTCTTCTGACTCCAGACCGGCTACCCTGGAAAGCTGCGTCCCACCCCCTGCCCTGGGCTCACGCCACCCCGGCACCTGTTCTCAGCGTTGCCGCCTTTTGCTCCTTTTCCTTTTCTCTTAGTTTTCTCCTCAGTTTGACTACTTGGGACCTGGAGTTGGCCTCCCTGGTCCAGAGCTCTCGGGGGGAGGGCTTCCTCCACCCTCACAGGGAGCTGAACTGCTAACCGGATGGTCACTCGGTTCTTCTCAATCCACCTCAGAAAGGACAGGACGCCACCCCCACCGCCATCACTGACAGCGTCATCCAGGGATCTCACAGCCGGCGCCACTGAGCTGGACATGCTGCTCACGGCCCACCTGCACGTCTGCAAAGCTCTGCTGCAGGTGGCTGGGGGGCTGGGCTGGGGCGGGGAGTCCTGTGTGTCAAGTCTCATGTCGCAGGGGGTGGGAGGCACAGTGAGGGTGAGGCCCACACCCTGAGAGCCAGGGAGACCAAGGCTGTCCCCCGTGGAAGGGGCAGGCCAGGGTCTGGGTGAATAGTCACGTGGCCGATGCAGCCCAAGCCTGGAGCCAAAGGCTGTGGCTGTGACTCTCACTTGTAGAAGCCAGAACCCTAATGCAAACTGGCTTGACCAAAAGGAAAATGTATTGGCTCATGGCACTGAAAGGCTCAGAGGCGGGCTTCAGGCCCAGCTGGATCCAGGGGTTCAAATGCCATCAGGACTGGGTCTCTCCCTCTCAGCTCTGCTTTGCAACATGGGTTGGCTCCACTTTCAGGCAGGCTGACCCCTCCAGTGGCAAAGGTGGGCCCTTGCAGCTCAGCCACCTTGGTGAAGGGGCAATCCCAGATGATAACCACCATGGGGACAGAAGGGATGGGCATAGGGCAGGGAGCCACAGTGATGACGAATGACCTCAGAGGGCGTGTTCCCTGCTAACCTGGAGCACTGTGGGCTGCTTCCCAGAAACTGGCCTCCCCCAATTTGTCAAGGATGGTGCAGGAACGCCTCCTGGAGGAAGTGGCGCAGCAAAAGCAGGTTCTGGAGACGCTTTCTGTCCTTGACTTTGAGAAGGTCAGCAAGGCAGCATCCATTGAAGAGAGTGAGTAACGGCCCGCCCCCCGTGGGCTGCTCCTGTGCATGGCAGGCAGTAATGCGGAACAAAGCCCGGGGGACAAAGCCCAGGGGACCTCACCTCCCTCCTGACACCCAGAGTTAGCTGGAGCTGAGTGGGGCGGTGGCACGCGCTGCGCGGGGGAGGCGAGGGAGGTGGGCAGCCTTGGAGGCACCGGCACCTGCTCTTCAGCTGGCTGTGTGACTCTGGGCAAACGACTCACCTCTCTGAGCCTCAGCCGCCCCATCTGTATGGGGGGGGCAGTGCACGGGGCTCAGAGAGGTAATCCCAGGCCAGTTCAAGGTATAGAGCACGCACCCCAGTAAGCAGTAGCTGTGAACCCAGTCCAGCCTCTGCCCCCCAGGACCTCTCCTCTCAAAAGCCTAGGTTCCTTGTCAAAAGGAGGCTGGTGACAATGGCCGCTCCCAGGGCTGTTGGGAGGAGGGGAGGGATAGTGACCCATGTCACGCGGGAATGCAGGGGCGGGACCCTGCACCGCATCCCGACCTCTCAGGCCCCAGTGGAGGGAAATCTTCGGGCTCCTCGTGGCCTCCCTTCCCCGTTCAGACCCTGAACCCGGGCGCTCAGTCATTCCGCAGGCCTCGCGGAGGAAGGGGTGCCTGCAGCTGTGGAGGGGGTGCACGGGGCCTGGCGGGGTCCTGTCCTGCCCTGCAACGACGCTACTGGACCAGCTCAAGAAAATGTTCCTGCACAGAGTCAGAGGGAAATACCCAGGACAACTGGAAATAGGTAGCTTTCCTCCCCAGCCCGGCCCCCGGGGCCTTTGGGATTGTCACAACAGGCCTTGCTCCAGCCCTGTCTTCGTGGCAGCGAAGGGAAGATATTCTCGGCCAGATTAGTCATCTTCCTTTTACTGGGGGGAGAAAGGGCCTCCCCAGACAGACTAACGGGCAGCCCGTGAGACCCCGAAGCTGCACACACACATCAGTGGGTTGGGGCATCTTTCTGGGAACAGACCCCATGTCCCCCTCCAGGGCTCTTAAGGGGTGATGAGAGAAACTTATGGGAAGGTGACAGCAAGGCCTGACAAGGACATCTTGAAATATTGGCTGGACCCTGCCCCAGAACCCAGAGCTGTAGCATTTTTCTCTGTTAAGTGAAGGGTGACAGACAGTTGACATGCATATTCCCAGGCCCTGCCTCTGGGATCAGATTCAGGTGTGGTGCGGGGCCCAGGGCACTGAGATACCCCCAGGAGCAGCTGACTTGGGGCCTGTGGACTCCAGCTGGAGCACACTCCCCCCTCAGGGACACAGGAGGTGCGGTGGGGACACCCTCCCACGTGCCATTGGAGAGCTGTTTCTCCATAAAGCTCCAAGGGCCGAGGTCTTGGTTTCTCCTCACACTCCCCCCGCCCTGGCCAGTGTGCCGCAGGTTCCTGGAGCAGGTGGTCAGCTGCGGCGGGCTGCTCCCTGGGGCCACGCTCCCAGAAGAACAGACTGTCACCTGGTTCCAGTTTCACAGCTACCTGCAGAGGCAGAACGTCTCCGACCTGGAGAAGCACCTCACCCAGCTCACCAAGGAAGGTAGGGCTGGGGCGGTGGCAGGTACCCTCCAAGCGACATTTATGGCAGAGGAGTATCCGTGGAGCCCTCTTAGTCCCAGTTTCTCAGAGCCCTGCATCTTTCCCCTCCAGCTGTTGAGAACCTAGATTTGATGCGATTCGGCATTCAACCTATGGGGTGAAGCTAGCTCCAGGGAAAGGCAGAGGTCAGAGCTAGGTTGGGAGGGTGATCTCAGCTGGCCGGAGTCCCTCAAGTATGGGTTGCGGTTTTAGTTTTCAGGGTGTATTTGACCCCTTGCTAGAAAGCTTTCCTTAGAGATTCTAGGAGGTCAAAAAACCAGACTGGGCCTTGGTGATCATTCTGCCTGCTCGGGGCTAATGGCAGTGGCCACACAAACCTGCAGCTGTACTGCCCAGTTCCAGCCCGGCAGACCTGGGCCCCTTCCTCCCCTGTCCTGTCTTCCAGTGACGCTCATTGAGGAGCTGTGCTGTGCGGGGCAGGCCAAGGCGGTCCGGAAGCTGCAGGGAAAGCGGCTGGGCCAGCTCCAGCCCCTGCCCCAGACCTTAAGAGCCTGGGCGCTGCTCCAGCTGGACGGGCCCCCACGGGTGTGCAGGGCAGCCAGCGCGCGCCTGGCCAGGGCGGCCGGGAACAGAAGCTTCCGGGAAAAGGTACCGTGCTGGGGGCAGGAGGCAGCCCCCTGGCTGCAGGGGTGTGAGCTGGGGGAGGCAGGCGTTCTGTCACAGAGAGGTACAAAGGAGGGAGCGACCGGGCTGCACTGGCTGGGAGATATTCTGGAGGGGCCTGGGGGGCTGGTGTTGCCAGGCCACCCGAGGCTCACACACGTGCACACTGCAAGCCTACCACCTGTCTCGGCGTTCCTGAAGTGACATGTGTTTGGGATCTGAGATCTCACTTGCATGTCGAATGTTCTTCTTAGTTTTGATGGTCATCTTCATTTAGTTTCAATGAATGTTTGTGGCTTAGCTGGTAACTGTTCCTGGTGTTCGGTTCATTTGCAAACCAACAGACTAGACTCCTTTGCCTTTTTGGTTCTTGGCCTGTGACTATTGTACGTGTAAGGCACCTGACTCTGAGGCAGGAAGGTGACACTGAGGCTGCACCCTTGTCTCAGCTCCAAACTGGAGAGGAACTCTCCGCTTACATTGCTAACAGTCCTTCTTGGAACACATGTATTTACTTTGTGGTTGTTTTTTAAATCTACTTGCACTTTTGGACACACGCAAAAGTAGACAGAATATAATGAATCCACATGCACCTGTCAGCCAAGCCCAACCACTGTCAACCCACGGCCTGTCCTGGCCTCCCCACGCCATTCCCCCACTGTATTTTGAAGCAATCCCAGACATCTGACTTATGTGTCAAAAGATAAGAATTCTTTCAAAAATTATAATTCCATTATTACATCTAAAAAATTAATAATTAATTCTTCAATATATCTAATGCTCAAATTTCCAGGTGTCAAGTGTCCTAAGTGTTTTATTTGGGTTTTCTGTTAAACTGGGACCTACATAAGGTGCACGCGTGTGACTGGCTGATGTCTCCCAATTTTCATTTAATCTGAAGTTTACTATCTCTATCTTCCCTTGCAATTCATTTCTCGAAGATACCGGGTCATCCTGTAGTATCTAGACTTTGCTGACAGTACGATGTAGTTTAACGTGTTTCTCTGTCTTCTATAGTTTCTGAAAATTGGTGGATTTAAAGGCTTCCCTGATTCAGGTTTATTTTGGTTTTGGGGGGGGGTATAGACTGTGTGTACCTTTTAATACTGTAAAAAAGGTGACAGAAGTGGCCTCGGATTGGGATGGGGGGTCAGAGCTGTGATGGCCCTGGTACCTCCGGGTTAGAGAGGGTGGGCAGACACGTCTCCCCGGTGCCCCATGTGGGGAGCAGCAGTGTCGGGTCAGTCTCATCTTCCCACCAGACAGTTCTCTTTAGAAAGAGCCACCTGCGGATGGAAGGCCGGCCATTCTCTTGTTTGGCTCTGGGCACAGGTCCCTTGGAGCCGACTCTGTGCCTGGGCCCTTCCCCCTTGTCACCCTCGTGCCGAAGGTGTGACCCACTCCTGGGGTCTCCCCTCACAGCTGATCAGCAGCCTCTCCTGTGGGCCGGCGCACACCTGTTCGCTTTCTAACTAATCCTCGTGACAAGCTGTGACACAAGTGGCAGCTTCATTTTCAGCTGAGTCAAGTTAGGCTGAGAGGTGAAGTGACTTCAGAGGACAGGGCCAGAGCTGTGACTGGAAGAGGCAGCAGCCCTGCCTGTTTTCGGCCCATGCGGACGACCCCTGTACCTTCAATTCTGTTGTTCCCAGCTGGACATGCGATCTCTCTGATTTAGCCTTTTATAGACAGCAGTTTCAGAATGTATTTCTGAAACATCATTAGACAAAAAGAGCTTTCTTCATTTTATCAGCTCAGGGATCAGTTTTTAGGGATAAACACCAGAGCATAGATCTTGTGACTGTATACAGCTGGTGCCAAGGGTAACGGCCCATGTCCCGAACTTGTCTAGAAGGTTGGCAGCGTTTGCCTTGCTGTCACAGCATCGGGAGGATGGCTGGCCCAGCGCCAGTCTGACCCCCACCCCTCCCTTCACGGCCACCTCACTTCCTAGGCGCTGCTCTTCTACACGGACGCCCTGACACAGAACGACCCCAAGCTCCAGCAGGCCGCGTGCCTGGCGCTCAAGCAGCTAAAGGTGAGTGTCCTGTCTCCCCACCAGTGACCGACAGAGAAACTGCTTGTGGTTAATGTTAACGTTAGTTAACTTCACCGTGATTCCACTGGCACCAAAAAAAGAGAAAAAGAAATCGCTGCCAGCAAAACACCTGAACGAGTGGGTTCCAAGGAGCAGCCCTCAGTGGCAGCACCGGGCCCCGGGCAGTACTTAGCGTCCGCTCCGGCTCTGGGTGAACACGCAGGGGCCCCAGGGATTTACTTCTCAGCTCTTGAATGACATGCTTTAAAACTCACAACTGAAAAATTTCAAACTGCAACGAGCTCACTGTAAAAAAGAAAAAGCGTGAAATACAGAGATGTAAAGGAAAGTTATTCATCACCCAGGTACGAAGCAGAAACCACCGTTGACATTCTGGTATATTTGTTTGTGGGTGTGTGCACATTTGAGATTGTTGGTCATATCAAACGTGGTTTAAAAACAGTGAACAAAATGAGAACTGTGTTAGACCGGCAGAGCTTTAGAATTCCTCATGAAGGGTCTATCCAGTGTATAATTTAGCCTGCTCACCCATTCTCATATTGTAGAACATCTGGGTATTTTAAATCTACTTTTTTGATCATAAATGTCATGAGCATCTCTGTGCATAAAACTTTTTTAAAAACATATGCTGTTCTGGATAGTTCCTTGGGCTAGAATAGAACCTCCCCAACTGTTACCCAGGGCCTGAGAAAATGAACTTTTTGAGACTCCTGATACAACCCACCCGCCTACACTCCCATAAATGTGAGGTGCCCACTTCAACCTTATCTGCATTTGGGATTCTTGTTTTAAAACATCATTGTCCATTTGCTAGATAAAAGTGCAGTACAGACTGAACTCACCCCATTCACTCTGGGAAATTCAGGGAGACGCACCTGGATAGAATCAGAAAACCAGCAAGAGGGTGGGGAGCCGGCAGAGGGCGCTGCAGTGCACAGTGGTCCGTGGCCTCTAGGAGAGAGCAGCCCCTGGACACCCGGCTGAATGGGAGCCTCCTGGCACAGGCTGCCCTGGCGGGTGGGGTTAGGAGAGCAGGGGGGGGAGGCGGGAAGGTCCAGAAGGAAAGAGGTCTCCTTTTAGAAGGCAGCCATAAAGACAGGCTCTGCTAATGGCCTGGCTCGCTCGCAGATGTCAGAGGACTGTAGAGGTGAGACGCTTTCCAAGTCCAAAGGTACCTCTGATGAACCTGCGGCCACGTAAGAAACCTGGAACTGCACAAAAAGGAAGGGGCTGAGGAGGCCCAGAGACCATTCTAGGGCTGGTCCTGCAGGGCTGAGAAAAGTAGATTCTACCTGCTATTGAAAACGTCCTGTGGGCTTAATGGACCCTTTTGCTCCTAACGTCAAACAGGGCGTTGAGAGCATCGATCAGATCGCCAGCCTGTGCCAATCTGACCTGGAGGATGTGCGAGCGGCAGCTCGGGAAACCACACTGTCTTTCGGTAAAGTAGAGCGTCAGACGTCGTGTGCAGTGGGGTTCCCGGGGCCCTTAGAACAGGTGTGCGAGGGAGGCCACTCCCAACTCTCACAACAGACAAAACTGCGCCTGGGACCGGCGCTATCAGCAACCCCGGTGCAGAATCAGCCTCCACATGTAACTGCGCTCTGGCCAAGGCAGGTTTCCCTCACCGTTGAGGGGGCAGGAAGTGTTCTGTTGTCGTCTTAAACTTCAGTAACTTCTTAACCCTGGTGAACGGAAGTCAGAGGCAATGTTCCTACGCAGCCTCTGGTGCAGAGGTAGGGGCGGGGCCCTCGGGCCACGCGAATCACTGGGTGGGAGCTCCCCAGATGTTCCTGGCGTGCCCCTTTAGAGACTCTAGAGACCCCCGAGACCCAGGCGTCAGTGGGCACGGGGGCCACCTTGGCCTGCCAGAATAGGAAACACCGAGGTGGGAGACAACCAAGTGACAGATCACCTTACTGTTTCAGGTGAAAAAGGACACCAGGCTTTCGAGAGGATGGACAAACTCTGCTCAGAACAAAGAGATGTCTTTTGCCAGGAGGCAGATGTTGAAATCACAATATTTTAAAAAGCCTCGGCTGATGAGCTCCAACCTGGCATCTGGTTTTTTGCTGCTGCCTGGCCGGGATGCAGAGCCTGAGCTGTGGCAGGGGTGCTGTGCGCCCCTGCAGGAGGGCAGGAGGGTCGGGGCCTCGCCTGGGGCTCCAGACCGCTCACACGGCCCAGGGCCCAAGTGGGGCTTTTGTATGGCAGCGGGGAAAGGCCGCGCACTGCACTTCCAAGGCTGTCCGGCCTCAAATGAGCGCTGGACTTTCGGCTTCGAGCATCTGCCTGACCTTCCCCAGGATGCAGCGCTGAGCCCAGCACCCGCCTGCCATGCTACAAAGGGGCCACGGCCAGGCGTTGAGGCCCTGAATAAAAGGCTCCAGGATGAATATGTGGCACTGGAGGCCTCCCTGCATGGCAGCTGGCTCAGCACTTCTGGTCAGTAAGTACTGGGACTGAGGAGGCCGCCAGGCCGGGCCTGCTAATGACAGACTGCGGTGGCTCCAGCCATCTCAGCAGCAGCAGCCGTCACCTCGGCGAGCTGGGGAAGGCGGGAAGGTTCAAAGCCAGGGTTGCCACAACCCACACTCTTAAGCTGAGCTGCAGCCTGAATGCCAGTGGAGCCCAGGGACAGCAGCTGGCCGAGCGGGGCCTTACTCTCGCCCTGTTCGCCAGCCGCAGAGCCCTGGGCATCACGGCAGTAAAACTTACCATTCCCTTTGGCCAAGCACATCAAAATTGCTAAACAGGTCGCCTTCGGGCCTATTAAATAAATCGCTCCAGAAGTCATAAGCTGGTTTGAAGGAAGATTTCACGGAAGAACATGTTGCTTTAGAGAAAGAAAATTATTTGCCTATTTAAGTCTATTAAAACAAACCATGGGCCTGAGATGTCTGTGTTAATGCCAGAGATAACCTGGAGTTGGAATGTTGCTATCAAAAGTGGGATTGGAGAACTTTGTAACTTAAACATTCTCACTTAAACATCCTGTATATATTTTGTGCTTTTCCGGTTTAACTTAGTATTTATTTGCCTTGTTCATATGTTTAATTTTCCGAAATTTCAATTAAACTATTTTAATTGGTGTTTTCACTTTACCTAAAACTGTAGATAGTGGTTGTTTCCCCAAACAGCCTGCTGGGGATAGTCACTGCTGCCGTCCTGTGGTGCTCTCTCCACTTGCGCTGTGTGAGATGCTTAAGGAGGGTGGCCCTGGGCAGTGTGCCCCTGGACACCGCCCTGGGATTTTCCGCATGCTCATGAAGGCTCCCAGCACACCTCTCCTGTCCGGGCGCCCTGCAGCCTGGCCTTTGGGAGAGGAATCACATGGCGCAGAAGGCCAAAATCGTAAGTTTGGTTAATTGTTTCACATGGGCATTCTCCCTCTTCTTGAAAGCTTAGACGCCTTTTTTTTATATGTGACACACTGAAGTGGGACAGTGGGAGCAGCACTGCCCTCCGAGTCCCCAGGCCCCTGTGGGTACTCTGGAGCCACCTGACTAAAACCTGTCCTTGTCACTTGTCTCCCAGTCCCCTGGGCCCAGCTGGGAGGCTGGCTTTGAAATGGTTATGAAACCTTGGAGCATATATAGGAATTCTTTGTACTATTTTTGCAACATTTTGCAAGTATGAAATTACTTCAAAACAAAAAGTCAAAAAATCACTTTGGGCCAATTTACGTTGTTTAATTTTGTACACAAGAGACTATACTAATTTTTTAATATCATTTCTAAGTCAATTCTACATCAAATATGACTTTACAGACATACTAAGATGTGGCAACCATTGTGTCTCTTACAGGCAATTGGCTAAGGGACATGGTTTTGAGGTTAGAACAGTTCTTCAAACAACTTCAAGTTTGTTAATCCGAGGGCCCTACACATGTGAAGGGTGGGTTTTGGGGAAGGTTTTTTGGAAGCTGAGGCCTGAGTGTTAAACAAGCTCCCTAGCAAGGGAAAGCTCTCCCAGCTCAGCGCACTCACGACTCCAGGAAGCCTCGTAAGTCTTAACTGTAGAAAACTCTAACCCCACTGGATCCACAACATCTGTTTTCCATCAGCAGGGACGCCCATCCTGGCTTAGGGTCATTAAGCAAAGACATGGGAAGCACCCCAAATCCATGTTCTTTAGAAAAAAAATTTTATTGTTGCAACTAAACTGCAAACCCATCACTTATATGGCAAATTGGAAAACTGTACAGTTTGACAGTTCTGTGAGGTCACAGAAGACCCTGAGACACGCCCCCCACCCACCCAATCATGCATCCATGTATACACACACCTGAAAAGGTATTATACCAAAACACCTCACTTTTTTGTTTTTATTTTTGTAAAAATGGTTTATTCCATGGCCATTGTAAAAAATAATGACCCGATGAGTAAATATTGGCTTAAGGCATATAGCAGAGCAGCTCGCTACCTCTCTAACATACGTGTAACAAGGTGGAGAGCCATCGTTCTCCAAGTAGGCGGTTAAACCAGTACATCCATTTTGAAATGCTACTATATATACACACTCAAACTACTACGTACATATACAGGACTTAAAAAAAAAAAAAAAGCCCAACTCAAAAATGCTACAGCCTGGCACCTAAGCCTTATCCACACCTCACCAAGGCTCCGTGGGGCGATGCTGCAAATGTTCCCACCACAGAATTTCTCTGCACTGGCTTCTGCCACGTGAAAGGCAAAATGTGAAAATGCTGGCAAGAGAGTAGCTCGGGAGCTACAGCTGCCTTTTT
The DNA here is from genome assembly GCF_020740605.2 of Lemur catta. Lineage (NCBI taxonomy): Eukaryota > Metazoa > Chordata > Mammalia > Primates > Lemuridae > Lemur > Lemur catta. The sequence goes on along the minus strand of NC_059144.1, from coordinate 41,808,733 downwards.
GTTCTTGTTAAAAAAGCCACTTAACGTGGAGGGCTTAAGTTCCCCTCGAAGGAAGAGTCGTGAGCACCATCAGTCCCCACAGGGTTCAAGGTAGGGGCAGACGCACCTCTCTCAGCAAGGCGAACTTGGACGGAGACGGCAGCAGGCTGATTCTAAGGGACCGTCACCCAGGCTGTTTCAAGAAGTGTGGCTTCCAACAGCTGCCTTGCTTCCAAATCACGGTCTGCTCAAGGAGAGTGTGAACGTGGAATAGTGGAGGCTGATCCCAAAGGAGGGGGGGGGTCCCTGCTTGTCTAAACGTCCAGAGCGTGAGGTGTGAATATGGCTTCTGAAACCCTTGGAATGTCTGAGTTGCAGTGAGACCCAGCTGTACCAGGACAGGCCAGGTCTCACCAGGAAGTCACCAGAGTGTCATGCCAGGAATGAGGCAAGTATCTGTTACTGGAAAACATCACTCTATTGCTGAATGGCGATTACTTCACCAACAGCCTTGGGAACCACAGCCGTGTAATGATCAGATCATGCAAAGGCAGGTTGGACTTGGACATGGGCACATTAGTAAGCAGAAACCGAAGTTTCTCATTTCAAGCACATGGTATTTCATCAGGACACAAGACCTTACATGCATTCTAATACACACGGGGAAAGCGGTGATTGAGAACAAGGTTCTAGGGGGAGGATAATGGGGACAAAGTAATCTCACATCATGTATCTTATTAAATAGCCAAGTGTTCATTATATATTATACCATTGTCTATCTTCTCACGTTACCACAATACCACTAAATAACGACTGCTTACAACCGTCCTCTTTCCCAGTACTGGTCTGACGCAGCAGGCTCGTGGCAAAGTCTTACGTTCCCAGTACTACCTGAGGATTTATTATTGTACTTTTTGATAAAGCCCTTGATGCAAGGCTGACATCAAAAAATTTTAATACATTATTGGTTTAAGAAAATGCTAGTGCACTATGGACACCTTTGGGGGAAAAAACTTAAAAATAAATATGGAGTGGAGAGGCTTACTACACGCAGACTCCACGGAGGCCTGTGGGGGGGTGTCGGTGCGCCGCCCCCGGGACATGCTGGGATGCACCAAGAGGGAGCACTTGGATGGGGTGAGCCCCAAGACTGGCGTGGGCCACCTTTCCTCTGTGCCACCAGCACAGTACTCGCCTTTGCTCTCCTCTAAAAATGGCTTGTGGATTTGAAACTCGAAGGAAGGAAGGAAGGGGAAGGGGGGGGAGTAAAAGGATGAGGGGGAGACACACAGCCAGGGAAGGGGGTCTTAGTGCGGAACCAACGTCTGTCCGGGGCCCGGCTCCGCGCTGTCTGGCGGCCCTTACCTGCCGCAGCCTGCCTGCTAGTCGGGCTCGGGCTCTGCGGGCGGAGGCGGACAGTGGGTGGAGGTGGAGTGAGGAGGGTCAGGCTATGTGTTGCTGTTGAACAGGAACTGGAATGAAACCAAACATTTCAGATGAGCCCAGAGCTGCACCCGCAGAGCTGCCGACTCGTGCATGACCCTGGCCACACCCCCCGGTGACTTCAACCTCTGAGGGAGCCACCAGCGAAGCAGCCAAAGGGGTTTGGTTTTTTTTTTTAACAATCCCCCCTCCCCAAAAATCACTAGGGAAAAAATTGTTTACATTTTGCAAAACCATCTCATGTACTCAAAGATGGTCACCTGGAAAGAAGTAAAATATTTAAAACGATGAAAAAGGTCTTGTAAGGTGATTTCCATGACCAGAGTTCTGAGGCTAATCCCCTCGCTTCCCCTTACTTTAACAGCAACACACGTCTAATGCGTGGATTTCTACTGAAATGGCACCGTTCTCCAGATGAAGTGGAACCCGCTCCTCTGGACCAGCAGCGGGGTGAAGTGCTGGTGGCCACCCTGTGGTGAACTCCGACCCTGAGGCAGGGGCCTCGAGGAAACCCACTAATGGGCATGGGGTGACGAGGGCCGGAACGTGAGCGAGATGGCTGTCACGAGGAGGACTGATGGAGAAATGAACAATGGAAAACCAGCGGGGACACCCTGAGCAAAAGCAGAAGCCGGGTTTTGTTTTCTAGAGACGGCCTTTTGTTGGTTTTCTTCTCAAAGTGGGAAAGCTCGAAGACACTGTCCAGGCTCAGTGTGCACACTGGGCGCGACAGCGTCCTAACCCTCTTCTCCAAGGGAGTTTACATTCATAAAAGTTTGGAATTCTTTCCCTGGGAAATCAAATATAAATTGTATATCTGATTATATCACCTAAGGGTACAAGAAAGTTTCATAAGTACCTGGGTTTGTTTTGTTCCAGAAATAACAAAAAGCTGCTTTTTATAAAGGTTAAAAACAACAATGTGTTGTAATTCTATTTTTTTTTCCAAAAACAAATGAACAAAAAGAAAGAGAAAGAGAGAGAGAGAGAGACATATTTGGCATTTTCTCTACTTACTCCTGAATAGGTTAAGGCCCTGAGAGTAGACTCTTATTATATTCTTGGGACCACAGGGCTCCTTAAAACCCCAGTGCATCAATCCTTAATTCTCTTGTTAGCCCTTCCACAGTTCCAGACTTTAAAAACCTTTGATCTGTTTCTTCTGAGACTGGCTCAGATGTTCCACAGAACTGAATCCTAACACCGGGCCAGCAGCCAGTGCTTTCTGCACATGCGCACCTCGCCAGCGCGGCTGTCAGTGAAAACATACCCTGTAGCAGAGGTATGCGCCGGCCGTGAGGACTGTGGCCATGCACATGTTGACCAGGAAGGGCTTCCAGTGAGTCAGAGAGTGGTCCTCCTCCTCCTCCTTGGGTGGCGATGGCTCCCCCTTGGCGGGGAAGGCGGCCTGGACACCTCGTAGACTCCCCCCCACGACCCGACTTCTAACTTCAGTGTCTTGACTCGTGCTGAGGAATCAGAGGGGCAGAGATGGGTTACTTACTTTGGGGAAGATGGGTGGCAAGGACACTATTGTTATGGGACAAAATCTATCATAAAATGAGCCATATGTAGACAGAGCAAGGTGATGTTAACCCACGCCAGCCCCCTCTGCCTGGAAGGATGACTAGGCCAAGCCAAATCAGCCTGAAGTCCATTTGTCACCTACCCACCCCCAGGTACTTTAGGCAGCACCCACACCCAGGGTAGGGTCCACAAGGTGGCTGGGTAACTGATCGTGAGGGTCAATTCAGCTGGAGGACCCATGGTGTATGCACTGTTGTGTAACTTGCCTTCTCACGTACTGCAACTCCAATGTCTGGCCGCATCGGTACACCCAGATCTTATTCTTTAAGAGCTACAGGATATCCCAACACACGGAAGAAGCATAATTTATCTAATCCCTGGATATATCATTGGCTCATCTCCAATTTTTCGCTATTATAAACAATGCTACAATAAATGCAACTACATATACATATCTTTACACACTTGGTTGAGAACTGCTGCAGGTTAAAGTTCTGGATGTACACTGCTGGGTCAAAGTGTGCCCACATCTTAAAACTTCCCTCCAAAAAGGAGGTACCAAGGGCACTGCCACCAGCAGTCTCAGGCTTGGGCTAACTCCTACTCATTCTGTAAGCTTCCATGCAGTGCCACCGCCTGCAGGCAGCCTTCCTTGACCACCTCAGCATGTACCCATACCATGTCACTGTCCACGGGCTCTCAGCACCATATACTGGGGGTCTGCCTCTTTCCTAACAACATGGGCTAGAACAGGCCAGGGACACGTCCTAGTTATCGCAGTATTCCACATCCATCAATAGGTGCTCAATGTTCATCAAATCGCAAGGAAGTAAGATGGCAATTACTTTAGGCAAGACTACCTAAAAAGGTTAAGTTCCCCAAAGGACCACTATGGGGACTGAAGGTACATGGTAAACCTGGACATCAAATTCCAGGACCAGCAGAGGCCTCGGGGAAGGCACTGCCATGGGCGGAAACATCCGACTCAGCTGCAGCAAGCCCCCAGTTCCAATGAGCACCACCAGGTGGAGCTAGAACCCTACCAAAACCATTCCCTCCCCATGGCCACACTGTGCCCCAAACCGAGCCTCCTACAGTCCAGACAGGAGCAGGTACAGTGCAGGAGCCCGTCTTTCCAAGCACGGGGAAGCTCTGCTGGCCAAGGGGAGGCTGTGTCCACAGGATTTCAATACCAGCATGTGTTTCTAGAACAGAAGGTCATTTCCCCTCGCCCCCACGAGATGGCACCCTCTCACATTACCTCTCCGTGCTGTAGGGGACACTTAAGGAGCTTCTGATTTTTTCTTCCTTGACGGAGCAGTCTTTATCCTCCTCAGTCTCATCCTTCACCCACTGGTGGTTTGGGAAGAATTCCTTGCATTTCCCATTGTGTGGCTCCAGGACGCGTTTGGGTGGCCGCGGAGGTGGGGGGATGTGCTCGGGTGGGGGCTCCAGGTCCTCGTGGGAGAGCTCCTTCCACTGATCCTTGAAAGGGCAGCAAGAGGAAGTCCCATTAGCGTTCACTCTGGGCTGATTTGTCAGGAAAACACGCTCATTTTAGTAAGCAGAGGTGAAGGCTTGGCAAGGGGCTCCCGGCTTCCCGGGGCTCCAGCCACACCCTTGGAAGATGAAATTTTTTTGAAAATATTCTATTCTCACTATCAATATTCTCTATGTGAGCACTTCAAAGGCAGAAATTGGAACATGGTGAGCACTTCGACAACTTTCTAGCTATTTTAAACATGAAGGGTACCTATTTCCTGACATCTGACAGTGTTTGAACTCTTACAACTGACAGCCACCTCCAAAGACAAAAACTTAAAACCAGCACACTTGGATTAAAGCAAAAGCGATGCTGACCTGCACGGAAGAGTCTCCCATGATGAACTTGGCGCCTTCGATCACAGCCAGGTAAGAGAAGCGCAGCTGGTCCGCTGTCTGGATCAGCCCCATCCGGAACTTCCTCATTTCCAGCAGCACTTTCTTGATATCAACGGAAGAAGGGTCTTTCCTTTTGTCCATCTGAAAGCCAAGAAGACACAATTCACCCGGGTCCAACTTTCAAGTGCAACGTGACTTTTCATGTTTCTGAAGAGGAGTGCTCCAGTTTCTACTTAGGAAAAACCACAGCAGGGAGGCAGAGGAATTCTAGAAAATGTGAGAAACTGCATGAAATGGCGACCATTTTGAACACAGGGTTAAAAGAGTTAAGAATTAGACAGAAGAGGATTCTTTGGCTGTCTGGATTCCACGTTAAAATTAGGAGCATCCCTGCAAACAAAGCTATTTAGGACAAAGCTACTTTCACAGGGGAGGAGCTGTTACAAAGTGAAGGTCAAAGCTGAGGAAATGCACTTGCCAAAGGAGCTGCGGCCAGGCCAGGGCAGGAGTTCAAAAGCATTCCCAGCTCTTCCCTGGCACCTGCAAGGACCTCCTTACCAGCAAGAGGCAGGTGTCGGCCAGACAGAAGGTCCCTGACCTGCCGATGCCGGCGCTGCAGTGCACCACGATGGGGCCGTGCTCCGGGCCGAGTGAGCCTGACTCTCGGACTTTGAACAGAAAGTTCAGGAACGAGGCTGGTGATTCAGGGACTCCAAAGTCAGGCCATGTGGTATAGTGGAAATGCAAGATCTCTCGAGTTTCTTGAGTCTGAAAGAGAAAAATACTCAAGATGATTCTAAGAGAATCACCTGTACATACGTCACTAATTCCAAGTACACACAGAGAGACTTTCCACTCACCTAACTCTAAGAGGAATGTTCATGCTCAGATTTTCTCCCAGGGCCCCTGCACCCAGTCAACAAACACCAAGCGCTGGGTCCAGGCCTGTGCTCAACACGGAAGCTGCAGGGTGTTCCTGCTTAGAGTTCACTGTCCCTCAGGATGGAACTGTCCCCTCACCTCTTTTCTCCAATGTCCCTATCACTTCCACAGGCTACACGGTTACAAATGGTTCCTCTCTGCCTCACAAGTCACAACGACACTGTGTTGCCACCCACGAGAATCCTGTCATAGATCCTTGCAAGGCTTCCCATGAAAGAGTGAAAGTCCCCGCATGCACAGGGCACCAGCTCTGGGCAACTCAGGGCTTTTCGAGACTATTTGGAAGTTTCAGAGGATTGTCATTTTAGAGAAAAATTAATTAACCTACTCAGTCTCCAAAGACTGGAACGTGTGGCTCAACACCCAGCTGGAGATGGTCGTGAGGAGGCTGTGACGAGAGGAGCAGCAGCTGCCCTCTGAGCCGAGCGTGCGTGCGCTGGCAGCGAGTTCTCCCACCAACCCTGCAGGCAGGTGCTCCCATTCTTCCCACTTTCCCGATGAGCAGGCTGAGGCTCACTGGTGGAGAGCCATGTTCAGGACCTGCTGCAGATACTTCTGAAGGAGGACCTCAGCCCTTGTCCCCAAATCTATCTTCCCCTGGACTGGTCTGCCCCAAAGGAGCAGAAGAATGACCTTGGGTGCTGTTTCCAGCTCTGCCGCTTCCCCAAGCCTTCCAGTGGCCATGATCAAAGGGGGTTCTCAGTGGGGGGAGAGTGCTCAAGACTTTTACTAACCTAAGAGCATGTGGAAAGAGGGACTCAGGTCAGAAAGGCCGTGAAAGGGAAAGAGCCCCAGGACCATAAGTCTCCAAACGTGGATGCGGCAAGAAGGCTGCAGACAAAAACCACGCCAGCCTTGAGGGTCTCCCTGCTCCAAGGTACCAGGACAGTCCCCAGGCCACCTGGAGAGCGGCTGATGATGAAATGCTTCAAGCCAGAGACCTGCTTACAAACAATGTCTTCCTTCATTTGGCAAATGTCCACCACATGCCAACCAGGTGACAGCACCATGCAAAACATGTAGGGGCAAAGATACCACCTGGCCCTCACAGCCTAGTCACTGGGACCTCCCCGACTCTACTGTAACGAAAACACATAACACACAATACAATGTAACCTCAGCCACTAACTACACTTGGTATTTCTGCAGTGCCAGGAGGTCTGCACCGTAGGATGATTTACAGAATCACACTAAGCAATTCCATTCTTTCCTCCCTAGAAAATGATCTCCATTTAATGGCATTAAAGAGAAAGAAATATCTCTTCTATTTCAGGGGGAAAGGCAAGCACTTAAAAAATATTTTTAAAGCTGAATAAGAAAAAGACATGCCAAAAGCAATTTTTCTTTTGATCTTTAAAAAGGTGTGGGTTCCCTCCTATTGACACCCTCCCTCACACCTGCCCACCCTCTTGCAAGGAATTCATTCTTGGCCTGTGCTTGAACAGACACCAATGGCTGAGAAAAGACTTTTTAAAAACAAAGTCTGTTGGAGCAAACAGATCCTAACATCAAAACCTATGAGGAGTATTCGCTCTACCAAGCAAAAAGCATTTTAAAGGTCTTGTGCTCTAAATTCAGTCTCCCTCAAGCAGGAGTTTACCAGAAGTCACTCTTAATCTCAGGCTTGCAAGTGCTAAAAAGCATTTTTTAAAAAGTCTACCACATAATCCTCCAGGCACATTCCAACGCACAGCCAGCGCTATTCCTGAGAAGCCTCCATCCACACGGCTGCGGCAGGGCTGGTGGTTCCAGCGCCAGGGCGGGCAGAAGGCATCGCAGCAGCTGTACCACTGCATTCCTCAGAAACCACGCAGCTTGAGCCCCTCCTCTACTTCCCAGTAACCTACGCTAAGTTCTAGATCTTACTTTTAACTCTGAACTGAGTAACAGGAGCCACAATGACTATAAAGCAGGGCATGAAAAGTGAAGACGTGGATTAACCCAGGAGCAGAGCCCCACCCTTCCACAAGGCCCAGGAGCCCCACTCCAAGTGGTCTCCCATCACCCCACCTTCCCCTAGACAAGCCCATGTGATGCCCCCCACGGTACCAACCATCCCTTTCTGATCAAGTGCCCTGAGCCTGGTACTGGTCCAACCCTTCCCATGTGGGACCTCCCGGAACCCTTACAAACCTGAGCCTGACAGAAGAGGAAACAGACACCATGAGAAGTGGTGTCCCTTGCTCAAGCCCGACAGTCTGACGAGCTGGGGCCAGGATTCAACCTCAGACAGCTGGGTTCCAGAGGCTAGTGGCTGACCACCGTGTTTATGAGCATCCCCAGGCACTGCCCGGAGCTCCCTTCACTGTTCTTAGCACCAGTGTGGACCCTGCTGAATCGTGGCTCCAGCTGAATTATTCCCAACCCCCAGGGGCAGGTGGTGCTGCTTAGCACAGTGCCTTACCATGTCCCAGGGCCATCTCTTAGCACCAGCAGCTGATGTTGTAAGTTCTTCCCACAATAAGTAAACCCAAGACCTCACCTAGAAAGCCCCCACTGGCTAGGACACTGGAATCAGCCTGGGGGCCCTTCTCCCTCACTACAGATGAGGGGACTGAGCAGCGCAAAGGCACCAGCATGCCCCGTGGGCGCTGAACTTGCAGGCTGCCACTCATCCCTCTGCAGTTGCATGAGCAGGAATCGATCATTTTTAGGTAGGAAACTCCCTGTTCCCTAAGAACCGGTGTTAATTAGCATTACAGATTAGAGAGAGCGCTCTGCGGAGGAGGCGGCACCTACGGCCTCTGCCTTCCCGGTCACTTGGCGGGTACATCTGGAAGCCCTGCTCACCAGTGCCCAAACCGCATCTTTGTTTTTTTTTTGCTCTTTTTTTTAGGGGAGGGCAGGGGAGTGAGCCTAAACCACATCTTGCTCAAGATGTGGGAACAGTGGTGTTAGAGAATATCACGCAAGGAAGGATACATCTCAACCAGTGACCGCCGAAGCACCCAAGAGCACGCCACACTTACCGTAAGGTTTTCCAATTCTAACTGCCGCACTGTGTAATATGACTTAATGTCTTCAGAGATCAACGTTAATTTCAAATTTGTGTCTTCAAAGATCATTTCTCTTTCTTCTTTTTGTGGCCAGTACTGTGCACATTTTAACTAGGGGAGGAAATAACATTGAATTATTGTGAGCAACTGACTGTTTTCCTATGGCAGGAAGCATGGAGTACATTCCATGAGCTTCACGATAACCCAAAGGCCTGGGGTTTTCTGAACATGGAAGTCGCGGTTAGTGCAGCTGCTGGCCTCTCAGGGAGATGGAGGACGGGGGTTGTGAAGATCCTGTCCAGGACTGGGTGTGCAGACAGGGCTCAGACTTTCAAATCCAGCAGCCCCTGGTTATCCGAAGCAATGAGGTACTGCGGGGATCTGACCCTTTGTCACCATCTATGAAGCCAGGTTGCACAAACAGCTTCGCCTTTCACAAACTCCTTTATGTAGCCATTTCAGATATTACCAAGGACCTGAGTGGGCTGCTGGTACAGAGTGCAGGTGCCTTGCCCTGCAAAGAAGACTCACAGGCAACTGCAAACAAGACCGGAAGAGACTGCAGGGGAAGCCCTTTGGAAAGGCCAAATGGCTATAATCAAATGCACACTAACTTTCGGAGAAGGCGTGCAGAGGGCTCCTCAGGGTTTGGTTCAGTTCAGAAAAATATTTTTGATGCTCTACTTTGATAATCTCAGAAACTATTTGATGTTCTTGATTTAAAAGTAGCTCATTAAGGTTTTCTTTCAAACAAGCAAAGTCATAAAGGTTCGGTTTTATTTGGAGTCTAAGAAAAAAAATTGGACTCAAATTTGTGGCATACTTTGTTTGAACTAAGTCTCTCAACCAGTTATTCAAATCTTTCAGCTTGTGGATGAATATTCTGGACAAAAATGGCAGGTTGACAAGGGCTAAGCTGTCGGGTCTACGAGCCAAAAGGACTGACCATGTGCCTAGAAGAGGAAACCTCAGAGACCTTACAATTCCGTCAAACCAAGTGTCAGTATGTCAACAGTTCTTTGGTAAAGGACACTTATAGTTCACATGCACTGACTCAGTCAATACCTCCTCTGGGGCAAAGGATGATGTGGGTGAAGAAAGCCACTTCAGGGCCAGCCCTCTGTCATCAGGAGAGACTGTTGTGCCCAGTAGTGACAAGGTGGACTGTGGGAAGGGCTGAGGGAAACACTATGGATGTGCCCTAGGAATTCAGAGGAGGGATATGCTTCAGGTTGGCCCCGGTTCCAGGAAAGAGATCAGAGAAAGCTCTATGCAAGAGGCAGGTTTTGAAGGCAACTAGGATGTCCTAGGCTAGGCTAGGGAGTGACTGCAGAGAAGTCAGGCTCAGAAGAGCACCTGGTGAAGGCGCCAGCAGAAACACGATCACAGCCCACTCTGGCAGCGGGCCCAGGAACTGTGGCATTGTGTGGGGCAACGAAGAGACAAGAGGCACGTGAGGAAGGTGAAGGCAGAACCACAGATACCTATTGGTCCTGCTCTAATAAACCTGGAAGCTGCCTCCCAAACAAAACCAAAGCAAAAAGAGAGAAATAAATTAAGAAACAGCAGGTTGTGATGCCAGCATAGCACCAAACTTCATGGCTCCAGACCAGAAGCCAACAGAGCTTCCTCAAGAGCCTAGGCACGGCTGTTTAAAGGCATAGCCCACGTTACTTGCCTACATTGACAATGAGTTGCCAAAGACAAACCCCTTGAATGGGGCCAATTTGTCAGCACCGAAGTAATTCTGCCACTCAGGACACAAAGGCATTAATTATATAGCAAGACCCTTGCTCAACCAGCGTTGGTGGGGGTGGGGCAGCCAAGAGCAAGACCTCAGAAGAACATGACAGGATGTGTTTATTCCCACGCATCCACTAATTAGAGCTCGTGATGCCTCAAGACTCCAGAAACAAAGAGACTGAGCTGGTAGGTTCCAGACCACCTGTGCTGCAGTGGGCACTCAACACAGCGAGCAGAGAGAGAAGGAAGCAGAGATCAGAAACGCAGAGGGGGCTGTCGCTACAGAGGAAGAGGCCAGCGTTCCTTGTCTCATGAGCAGGGTAGATGAGTCTCTTAAATCTCACCTCCATACAGCAAGCTTTCACTTTCAAAATCAAATATAAAGCCTAACAAATCTCTATAATCTAGATGAAGACCAAGACTTTGGAACTCTACAACTAAGGAATTCTGTCATACAACTAAGTGTCGATCGCCCAATATTTATTTTTAAGAACATTTATGCATTTGTAGTAACATGCTATGTTCTGCTGTCATTTCCTACAGAAATTTTTGTTTTAAACATACAAAATAAAAAATTAGACACAAGAACCCTATTTCCAGTTATCCTCTTATGCTGATATACATGGACCTTGAAAAGGAGATTGATTTGTATTAGAGAGCAAAGTTCAAACTGAGTCCTATCTTGGGCTGGCACAGACAGGAATGCCCTGGTGCCAACATACTGGCGTGTCTTGCAGCTGCCATTTCCACTGTGAAAGCAGATGTTAGTGACAGTCCTTGTAGCCTTCCCAAACTGCTACTCGGTCTTAGGACACACCTATCAAAGTCATCCGTAGTGACCTTGCGATGGAGGATTTGGTTTTCCCAAAGAACGATTAACACAGAGAACTAAGGAAGCAGAGTGTGAGAGATGAATGTATCCTAAGGTACTCATGATACAAAATGCAGTGTCTTGTGCACGAAAGCACCTGAGAGCAGACAGGTGGTTTAGCAGCGCTTTCAGGAGAGATGCAGGCAGTGTTCTGCAACGGCAAATTAAACCTGCTGTGCTTCCCTCCCAAGCCTACACAACCGCCCCAACCCTCATACACATGCATACTCTACAGCAACATGTCTAAAGTCAGTTTTTAAATTGAACCAATGAGAACGGTGGCCATTTGGATGACCCCAGTCTAACACACACAATCACCCTCTGTATAACTGGCTTCCAGGAAGCATGGGGTCCCAAAAGGTAACAGGCAGGTTTGCCAAAAATAAGAGGGAGCATCCTACACTATTTATTTAAGAAAGGAAACCAAAAAACAAATATGCATTGAACAAAAACTCCCCACAAGCTGGTTTTACCACGGGCTGTGTGGCTAGCTTATAATTAGAGCAGCTGAGCAAGTAAGACACTGTGACTTCTCGTGATTTTTCCCAGCCAGCTCTCTGGGAGTAATAATGTTGATGTGGAACTTTAAGAATCTCAAACCATACGTTGCTTTTCAGGCCAATCTGTATGCCCAGATAACCCCGAGTGGAATGGAGTACTTAAAGAGGCAAACAGGGAGTACTGTCACATTATCGAAGTAAACTATAATAAAACCAACCAGCCATGTTTTTTTTTTTTTTTTTTTTTTTTTTGACACAGAGTCTCGCTGTGTTGCCCGGGCAAGTGCCGTGGCGTCAGCCCAGCTCACAGCAACCTCAAATTCCTGGGCTTCAGCAATCCTACTGCCTCAGCCTCCCAGGTAGCTAGGACTACAGGCATGTGCCACCATGCCCGGCTAATTTTTTCTATATATATTTTAGTTGGCCAGATAATTTCTTTCTATTTTTTTAGTAGAGACGGGGGTCTCACTCTTGCTGAGGCTGGTCTCGAACTCCTGACCTGGAGCGATCCACCCGCCTCGGCCTCCCGGAGTGCTAGGATTACAGGCTTGAGCCACCGCGCCCGGCCCCAGCCATGTTTTTTGATGGTCAACACGGTAATCCAATGGGAAAGGTGGTCGCTGTGGATCTACGATCCATTTGTGGTCAGCCTTGGGTGGGAGATGACTAAGAGTAGGGCCTGTGTGACTATAGTGCTATTCACAGTCCTTGCTGTAATGTGACAACACGTCCTAAAGCAAACCACATGCTAAGAGCAAAGAGGTTTTACCAGAACTTTTAACAACAAAGAAAGAAATAAGGAAAACAGCAAATGCTACCTGATAATTTTGGAATAAATGTCTTGATTTAAAATTTCTAGCCCTCAATATCAAATAGACCAGTGCATCCCAACCGGGGGCCAGGGGACATTGGATAAAATCTAGAGTCCAGACATGGAGACCCGTCTGACTGCCTCATCTGGAGTAGGGGAGCTACTGGCCTCAGAGATGCTGCTGAGCCAGAAAAGAAAAAAGCAACATCCCCTGACTCTCCAGCAGAAGGTGACCCGGCCCAAACGTCAGCAGCGCCAAGGTCAGAGCCTGCACCTGTGCTGGGCCCGTCCACAGGCTGCTGCATGTCTGTTTCCCTTGCGGACAGTGTGTGCTGTGGGAAATGAATGTTTTGTTTCTTTATTCAAAATTGCTGACAAGAGTGGTGAAAGGTGGTGATTTGCTTCAAGTTTGTAACTTCACATTTTACTAATCAAACCACTGAAGCAGAAAGGAAAAAAATAAAAACCACTTTCACTGAAAAAGTTATTTTCTAAGATAAGATGCATAATTTCAGCAACTGAACACTCCTTATCTGTTATTGTTGAGCAAATAAATACATACCTGCATTTAAAAAAAAAATGGGCAGAGGCAAAAAAAAAAAAATATCCCAAAACCCAATGATTTTAAACATGTGCTGTCCACAGAGGAATATTTTATGTCAGTAACTAATACTGCTTCTTTTTGTGTGTGGGGAGGGAAAAAACTTTGTGGTTAATGCTTTAAGTTTTCACTGCTGAAGTTTCCTTTGATGTGTTACTTCTTTACACTTGTATTTTTTATGCTCTAGGGCCATGACTGTGCTTTCTTTGGAGGGATGGCTTCTCTGGAGCCCTCATGTTCTTCTGGCAAGCCATGTCTGTGACCCGAGGTGGCCAGGACAGCTGTGAGAGTGGTGCCCCAGCTGCGCCCAGACCTGGCAAGGTCCGGGAACACCCAGTTCTCTGTTCCTGGGCCACACGTTCCTATCAGTGTCCACAATCCTCAGCTCATCTTCTCCTCGGGTTACGAGCCCCAAGGCTGGGGAGCCCCAGAAGTGGGGGCAGGGCTGGGGAGGAGCGAGGGCAGGGGAGGGGAGGAGAGGAGAGCCTGCACACGTACAGTCCGAAGCAGGAGGGAGGCTGCTAAGAAGGAGGCAATCCCGACAGAGCAAGGGGGGCATGGGATAGCGCAGGCCAGAGGCTGAGCTGAGGGCAGACACTGAGGCTGCCTGGGAGTGGGATGAGCAGGGGCATTGCAATTCCTCAGCCCAGAGCACGTGGTAAGCAACTAAAAAGAGAAAGTTTCTCCTGGCTGGAGCGTGCAGTGAGGAGACACCCGGGTCCGGGGAACTAGGCCAGATATGCAGGGTGCTGTGAGCCACGTTGTATACTGTCCTATGAGGCGAGGGGAGCCACAGAAGGGTTTCCAGCTAGGAAGAGCTGTGGTCAGACTTGAGGGACAAAGATCATTCTGGAAGCACGGTGCAGAATGGACTGAGGGGAGCACACTGAGAGGTGGGGGTGGCTAAAGGCACAGAGGCGTGAGGGGTGGTGGCCTGCCCAAAACGTACACCTTGTGTCCACATACTATCTCAAGGGACATTTTAAGAGTAGCAAAGAACGTGGAACGCCACAAATCCTGAAGCAGGTGCCCAAGCAGACCACGTCCACTTTGAGGAGACGGGACTAGGTGTCCTATGGAGGCATTTCTCATCCAGAGCCCAGCTGCCCCCACAGCTCAGCACGGGTGGCTCAAGGAGGCACACATTTACCAGCTAAAAAACCAGAAATGATGAAGATACACCAAAAACTTGCTTTTCAAAGTAAAACTAGGTTTACCCAACTCCATAAAGCAACAACAGCAGCACAGGAACCACAGATGAAGGGAAAACACACACGTCACATTCTGCAGAGACGACCAATGGGCGTGGGAAGGAGTCAGGGGCAATTTTACCCCCCCCATTCACTTAATTGACTTGTTTACAACACATGTTTATATAGCATTTCTTTTTTTAAATAAAAATGATACTAAGGGCAATATAAAAGCAATAAAGAAAATAAAGAAATTCAGACAAAATGGTAACTTTATGGACTGTTAAACACACGGTGACATAAATGGCAAATGAATCCATGACTTACCGACCCTTTCTCCATCACTCTGTTGAGCATGACCACACCCCTGCTTTTCTGTTCCCACACCATCTCCCAAAAGTGTCCACATGTATTAGGCAAAGGGCCCTGCAAACACAATTACACAACGTGTGACATCTGAAACATAAACACACTGCAGCGTGAGCTCACCTTTGGTGGTTAGGGGATGACAGCGCCCTTGGTCCTCACCAGCTGAGGTGGAGTGGTGGCCAAGGCTGCGACAGAGACCCGCCTCTTCCTGCCTAGTGGTCAGTAACTGCTGTTCTATTTTCTACCACGCAGTGAAAGGTCATTTCCACATCTCAGTTCAGGGCTGACCAAGCCAGGACAGAAATCGTTGATGCTGCTTTCTGGCTCAGGCTGGCCAGCTGAGGGGGCCCCCCCGAAACCCAGCCCTCAGGGCAGGAGCACTACAGGACAAAACTCGTGGGTGCAGGCGAGAAGCAGTGTGGGGACAGGACCAATCTTAACGATACCCTCAGTTTGGGCCCCAGCTCCAATCACTTGTCATCTTGTGATCTTAGGCAAGTCACTTCACCTCTCCCTGTCTCAGTTCCCCATCTATCTCACTTGACTAACAACAGTACCTATTCATAGACTTGTGAAAATTAACTATATTCATATATATAAAGGGCTTAGCGCAGTCCCTGAAATACACTAAGTACCTAATAAAATGCCAGCTACTATTCTTACTGTTTGTAAGGACAAGCCTGACCACAGACAGCCTTCATCGGTGGACCAAGGAACTTAAGAGATGTGGACACACAAACAGTCATTCAGGTGGCCCAAGCAGTACACTGTCACTGGGGCACAGTGGGGTGTTTGCTGAGCAGCTAGCCCCTGTCTCACTCCAGCCCACCTGGCAATGGGCACAGGGTAGGGATGTCTCCGAGTTTGTCCCAACTGTTAGTACTGCCTGGAGGGGACACCACCGATCACCTCCACATCAGAGCCTGTTACTTCCGAGGGCCAGCACCACTTCTCGTCTGTTTTCACCCAGGTTGTCCTTATTCTTTAAATCGTTGCCCTTTAAGTCTTGTCACATTTTGTATGACCACACTATCCCTCAGTGCCCTCTCATTCTTCCCAGAACTCATCTCGAACTTACTGCCTGAACCAGACACGTCAGCACTGTGCTGCAGGGACTCGGCAGCAGAACACATGGGTGGCCCTTTCCCCACAGCTAACAGGAAAACAGCTCCTGACAGCTAGAAATCTCATAGCACCTGGCTGGCCAACTGAGCCTTCCGTCCCCCACCCAGGGCCCTCCCTACCCCCCAACACCACCCTGGTTTAGGATGTGTTGGAAGGGTGACGATCACACACAACCTTCAAGGGCACAGCTCACACCTAGCGGGGACGTCGTGGGGCAGGTAAAGAAGGGGCCCCTTGGACATTATTCTCTAGTCTTCTATACTTCTGTTTTTAAAATATGAGACTAGAGACTGGTATTATTTGCATAATGAACACCAAAAATAAAAAATGGGAAGGGTTTTGAGGCCTGGGAAATGTTTTAGTTACAGTGTCTAGGGGTGCTCCGTTGGGGTCAGACTGATTTGATGCCTTTTGTAAATCCCAGGGCAACGGGACACAGTGTAAGTAGCTTACCAACATCCCTGGTACCATTTTACAAACAGGACAGAAATTCCCATGTCCCAGGGAACTGCTAGGGCATGGGGTGGGCAGGACAGTGGTATGAGTTTCCACAGTGATTCCTAATGCTCCATTTGACATTATACACCCTCTAACGGTGTACGATGGCTGAAGAGCTTCCTGACCCCTTGCCTAAGTTGAATGGCTGAAATTGGGAAGCAGGAAACTGGACTTTTCCAAAAAGAGAAGTCCTCAAGAAGCCATTTTTGCCTCAACCTCCTCTCATCAGCTTGCCGCCCCTAGGCATCTACCACCCCCCACCAGCCCACTCTAAACACCCTAGAGGTGTTTGCAGGACAGGGGGGTGGGGGAGGGGCTCAGGCCCTGGTAAAGGCCTCCCTGCATTCACACAGCAAGAAATTCCGCAATGGCCCCACGAGACTACACACAGCTTGGGTGATGTTCCACACACTGACTGGGAGGCAACTGGGCTGATTTTGGTCATGGACAGGGAGGAAGTGGGACAGGACCAAAAAGCCCTGAAGAAGGGCCTTTGCTGGGTATGCCCTAATCTAGCTCCCTGCCCAAAGCTGTCCTTCTTCACAATGTTTCTGGCTTCCCTAGAATTTTAATTTTCAAATATTAAGAATTATGATGTTCAAAAATCACCCTATAGCCTAAAGCCATATATAAGGTTGATAAGCTGATATGGAATAGGAAAACAAAAATTATAATGAAAAATAGAACAAGAAACTTAAGACTGTTTAGACTTACAGGTAACAGGTTAAGATTTAAGAAAATTAATTAAAAAGAAACTACTTTATCCCCTTTCACAGATACCTAAGGTCTTTTAGTCACATACCATTAAGTGTTTTACAAGAGGCTCAATTATTAAACCACTCTCATGATTTTTTTCCATAAAGATGCCAAAACCCAATAGGAATTTTAAGTGAATTTTCATGCTTGTTCACATGATCTAGTGATGCTTTTTTCTGGGCCAAAGAATGAGGACCTGCTGGGTTGTTCTGAATGGCTATCTGGACAAAGATTCCTGGTCTACTGCCAACTCTCTTAGATTTGCCATCTGAAGCATTTGATGCTCTGGGGCAGATACTTCCGGAATCAACACAGGTACAAGGCCTCCGCCAGCCATAGCTCTGCTGCCTCGAGCCAACAGACTACAGGCAATTTTGACACGTTAACGCTGCTTTCTGTAAGCTCTCACTCCCAGCAATGTCATATCGTACTTCCCCGAAAACATTAGTGTTACAAACAAAATGAACCTCCGAAGGAAGATTTTTTCCCCTCACCAGTTGCTTTTGGTTTGTTTAAAACCAGACCTTCTCAGGTATGTGGCAGATTTTATTTGAGGTGTAGATAACAGGACCCTAAAACTCTTAAGTTGACATTAAAATCTGCTTACCTGGGTAAGAATGTAACTCCTTTGGGCTTCTTCCATTTTTATCAAACTAGCATTGATGTAGTCGTTGTCTTCTTGATGTAGTTTAATCCGACTATGGTCAACTGAAAGGCAAACCAGAACTCAGAGGCTAACTCTGGAAGAGCAGAGCATCTACACATAGGCAGTGCACCCCACTGAAAAGCAAAGAAGGTGAGTTGATGGCAGTAAGGCCATTCACAGTGGCTGAGGCCTGGCTGTTTCAGTCAAGATTAGTCATCAATATGGAATGATTGGTGTTTCCAGAAAGGTTTTTCTAAAGTGTTTGAAACTTCACACTACACAGCAACAGTGATAAACTACACTAAAACATACACACATCCTACTTGGGAAATCTGTTCTTAGGTCCTATCTTCCTATGATGCTTATCACTCTCCCTTAAACCTGACGGGCTGGCTGTGGCTGGAGAGGGCATCAGAGGATCTGTTCTCTGATGCTTAACATAAACTTTTATAGGGTAAAAAAATATAGTGGCTTCAATCTTTAAAAGGGAACAAAATGCAACAAAAAATCCACCCAGTCCCCACAGCTGTAGTTGGTACAATGAGCTATAATAGGTGCAACCTGTGATTGCACCTCAACCTACGCTATGTCCAGTGGTACACAGCAGTGTCAAAAGTCATACCTTGAATTCCTTTCTAAAAAAAAGTTTTTTTTTTTTTTTGAAGTTCAAGTATAATGAACTTAAATGATCCTAAAATTTTCAAATTCAGAACATATCTTAATCAAATCAAAGACATTTAAATAAAATTTACTTGGAAAAATCTCCAAATCCAAATCTGAAACTTTAATATTAAATGCACCTTTTAGATTAGTTTTTAGAAATGACCTCATTTGGAAATTCTGCCCCAGGTTACTAAAAATACGCAGTCACTTTTTTTCTCTCATCATTACTTTGTCAGAAAAGCAGTGGTTCCCTGAGGGCCACTTTCCCTATCCTGTTAGTGTAGCTATTAATAATAAGAGCAGGTGGGTACTTTTATTTCTGGCATGGCACAAGGGATGATGAACTCCAAGCTTAATACAAATTGACACATTTAGGTAAAACTGTGGCTGGCAATAGTGGGTTATGTGAGTGGGTTCAAATAGTACTGGTTGACTTTGGGCAAATAACTCATCCTCTGAGCCTTGTTTTTGCTTGCTGAATGGTAGGTGACAAGAGGGTCACAGAGTCAACGAGTAATGTGTGCACAAGGCCTAACTCGGCACCCGGGACAAGGCCAGTGCCCAGTTACTGTTGCTGCTGTTGTCATCACCACCAGCATTGTGAGCCGGGCAGGAGGCCACCTGCTACCTTGAATCGTTCTCCCCATTCCCCCTACAACCTTAATAATTACTTTTTCTATTGGAGGGTAGGAGTAGGGGAGAAAGATGAGCAATGAGACTGGAGGTGAAAAAGTTTGGGAATTGTTTCCCTGGAAGAACATTTTAATTGCTGTTTTTTCCTTGTAAGACTGGTTCATAAAACCATTTAGATGAGAAATGATAAAAAGCATAGCAAAAGAATATTACAGACATTCCCAAATTCAGAGCAAGTATATAGCAAGAGCTAGAGACCCAGGATATCCTGGTACTGTGTGAAAGAGGTGGACAGTGACTGTTCTGCTGCACTCAGATCAGCTGTCTGGAGGTTTCTGGCCAGGACTTCATAGCAGAATCATGGACGTTTTTTGTTTTTGTTTTTAAATAAATACCTATGAGGTGCCTCAGCCTAGATGTGCTAAATCAAGAGTATCGGATGTTGGGGTACAATCATGTCACCTGATAACCTAGAACTGCACTTCAGATGTTCCTGGCAACAGCCTTCTTTACCACAGCCAACATTTGTTGAGTACTTACTATGTCTGAGCAAGACACTGGGCTAAATGGCTTATGTTGTTTCATTTCATCTTCACACACTCCTATGAGATAGGTGTGACTCCTGTTTTAGTGAAGATCAAAGAGGAGAACAATTTGCCCAAAGCCACAGGGCTCTAAGTGGCAGAGCTGAGATACAAACCCAGGCAGAGCACCAAGGTGGCAGGCCAAGAGGCACATGCTCTGTACCAATTCTAGGTCCATTTTTATGACCCTTCCAGGAACCTGGGTGCCATACAGTCAGGGCAGGATGCACTGCTAACCCTCCTGGCAGAGAGCACTGACAGCTGCCACCCACAGGACATGCAGGAAGTGCCCATTGGGGGACTGACTACTGAATCTTCTGCACCCCTGGCAGAGCACACTGCCACGGAGACGTCAGCAGCCACAAGCCCGCTCCACCTGACAATGTCTAAAGACTCTGGAGGGGAGTCAAAAAGGCTTCTGTGGCCTAGAGAAGATGGCAAAAGTTCAGGTCCTGTACTCAGCTTTGGTTTTTCTTACTTTACGCAAATTCTAACATGTTTAGTTACTGACATCTAAGATATTAGTAGATTGAAAGCCAATCGCTCAGAAGGCAGAGGAGGTTGCCAGAGGCCAGCAGGCACGCTGATAACCAGAAGCAAGAGCTAACAACAGGAAAGAGGGAGAAAAACAATAAAGATGGGGGGTGCTCGGAGGGACTCCAAGCAGAGCTGACTTGCACATTTGTTGGAGGGGACAAACAGCCCCCATCCCTGAATGCCTGTGCAAGGCATCATCACAGTTCAACACAATGCTTGGGGTCTAATAATTCTATTGCTGAGTCACGCAGAAAAGGTTATATTATGCCTGCTATACTCTGCTTCAGCTGGTAGGAAAACGATGCATCACAAAAATAGTCAAAGCTAAAAAAAGCATACTTTGAACTTTGCTGAATTTTCCAGAAACTGAAACTTTACCCCTTCTACAATGGTGGAGAAATGAACCATTACTATAACTCTCTAATGCCTTTATTATAGGAAACAATCAAGTCATAAACCTCTGCTGCTACTGGTTTATCACCAAACCCCAGGGCTAAAGGAGTCTTGACTGAAAGGCCTTGCAGCTGAGGAAGAGTGAGACCTGTGCTGGCCACGTGGATACTTACAAGGACTGACGTCTCTGTACCTGTTTCGGTTTTTGTTCTTAGGAAGCTTGGCCACTCTACATGGGAAGTCACTGGCTTCGTGTCGGATATCCTACAAAAAAAGATAGAGTTTTCTTTTGAGATCTTTGGCTTCAGGAATTCACCCAGACATTTAACTGAACATCAGGCATCGAGGAAGACTTGGTACAGAAACAGACATCAAAGAGAGCCAGGCAGTAGGGGACAGGCAAGGTGGTAATTCAGATGTATGTACAAGGTCACGAGAGGAAAAATGAAGAGGACTGAGCACAGGCCTAGGGTGAGAAGCAGTGACAGAGGCTGGAAGCTGAAAGATGAGGAAGAGAGCAGAGACAGAAGGGAGGATATTTTACTCGAGAACATCCTTCATGGCAAAGGCAAGAGGGCTGGAGATCCATCTTATGCCCAGAACAGTGAGTGGGTGGTGGGAGGCATGGCAGATGGCTGGAGGACCCAGGTTGGGGGCCAGATCTTGAAAAGCCTTGAGTGCCAGGCCTGGGAGTTTCAACTGCAATCTTCTGCAAAGCTATAATTGTTAAAAATAGATAAAATGCACTTTTATGCCACCAAACTATCCAACTACTTTCCTAGGAGGTGCTGAACAAATCCTATCACTCCTGGATTAAGAGAAGACCCACATCAGGCCTCCTGCTAGATTAATCACATGTCTAATTTTGCTCTCTCCTAAAACACGACTATAAACACATAAAACAATCTTTTATTTGTAATTTGTTTTATTATTAAAAAATACACACAACAATGTGAATGTATTTATTGCCACTAAAATGTATACCTAAAAATGGTTAAAATGGCAAATTTTGTGTTTTGCGTAT
Organism: Lemur catta; assembly: GCF_020740605.2. Taxonomy (NCBI): domain Eukaryota; kingdom Metazoa; phylum Chordata; class Mammalia; order Primates; family Lemuridae; genus Lemur; species Lemur catta. The sequence continues at coordinate 41,787,021 of NC_059144.1, read as the reverse complement.
TTTACCACAATTAAAAAAGACAAACCCCCGAGGAGAGAACAGGAAAGCAGACAACAGCAACAAAATTCTGGAAGCTGAAAAGCAGACTGATTCGTAGTTGGCAGGTCTGAGAAAGTGTAATTACAAGCCAGCAGTGGGAAAGCCAAGAACCACACCACATTTCCACCCCAGATTCCTCCAAAGGCTCAAGAAGTGCTGCCACTCTGGAAGGAGGGGTAGGATTCCCTGCAGCAGACAGGGATGGAGCTGAGAAAAGCTAGATCGCCATCCCACCCCCCAAGCTCCTTCCATGCACTTGACACTTCTGCAGAAATCTGAAGATCTACTTTCTGGGAAATGTAAACCAGAAGTCTCCACAACGGAGCTAGACTGGCACAGTGGAAGATGTGAGTGCTCTACCAAAAACAAGGGATCAAGTGGCCATATACGAGCCAAATACCAGGAGCCCTCTTTCTCCATTAGATACCCACACAACTGGCAGCTAGACCCTTCCCCTCCAGAGAGGAGGCAGAGTACTCTCTAGATGATCTGACCAGGTAAGAGGCAAGACTGAAAGATACTATCATCAGAGCGTGCAACTAACAGGCCCCCTGGAGGCCTCGTGGCCAGCTCAGTGTCAACAGGCCCCTTATACCAGCTCAGGCTCTCAATCTCCTGTAAGCCCCTACTCTCAATCATGTGCAGACACTACCAATGACTAGATGCAACAGGAAAGTCTCTAAAAACAAAAACCAGGGAAAAACCTCCTTGGAGGAAACAAACTGCAGGGAATAAAAAGATTTAATATATGTATATATTATTAACATATCCAGAAAAATAAGAAAGTATCTTATCTCTATGAATTAAGAACAGAATGTTATACAAAATAAATAAAAATGTTTCTTGAAACTTAAAAACAAGATAGCAAAAATGACAAGGTCAATTACTCAACTGAAGAGTCAGATAAAAGTAGATGAAATCCCTCCAGAAGGTAAAGCCAAAAAAATAAAGAAAAAAGAAAGTCAAGCAAACAAACAAATAAAAAATACAAGGAAAGAAAACATCAAAAAAATAACTGAGGGAAATCTCTCAGACCCATAAAGTGTTCCTCATAATGATAAAAACAGACCCCCTCTAAGGCACATTAATGTACAATCCCAGCATTCTGCACACAAAGAGAATATTCTATAAGTTTCTGAGAAGAAAAAAACAGTTCATTTTCAAACAATAAGGTGATTAGAATGGCTTCAGACTCTGCAAGAACACTGAAAGTTGACCAGCAATGAAAATATACCCTCAAGATTCTGAAGAAAATTGACTTCCAACCTAGATTTCTATACCCAGCCCAATAGTCCTCAAGTAAGAAGAGATAATAAAAACATTCCCTGACATTCAGGGTCTCAAAAACTTTGCCATCCACGCTCCCTTTTCTCAGCAATCCACTAGAACATGTCTTCCACCTGAATACAGAAATAAACCAAGAAAGAGAAAGATATAGGATACACGGAGAGAAAAAAAAAAAAAAGATCAAACACAAGAATGAAGGCAAAGGAAATTTCCACAAAAACTGGAGGGACAAGATAGCAGGGTGACAACTATGTGACAGACACAAGAGGCAAACAAGCCAGATTGGAGCAGTATGATTCAAGAGAAGTCTGTGTCAACAATAAGCCTTCTTCTGCTATAACAACCGTGACCTAATGAAGCTACTAGAGGAAAATGAGAAGACCTGAAATCCAGGAAATAGAGGATTCAAGAGAGAAGAAAAGCAAAGGAAGTCTTAAGACGACAGCTGTGTGAGGCAGACTTACAGACCAACCACCTGGATAGATGGAGAATGGAAATCTCCAGTAGGGATGTCGCCAGGAAAAAAACCTGAATGTGAGAAATCACCTGAATCCAATATAGCAACCACTAGCCACATGTGGCCAGTCTGAAAAGTATAAAATACACACTGGATTTTGAAGACTAAGTACAACAAAGGGAAAGTAAAATATCTCAAATATTTTATTAATATTCATTATTTATTGCAATAACATTTTAAACAAATTGGGCCAAGTAAAATATACTATTAATTTCATCTGCTTTTAATCTTTTTTTACTGTGGCTACAAGAAGAGGTAAAATTGTATATGTGGGCTGCACCATATTTCTACTGGTTAGTGCTCAAGGACCTTGTAGACAACTGTTCTGAGAGGTTGTAAGAAGGTATGGGAACAATTAGCAAAAGGTACAAAGAAAACTATGCAAACGAGAAAGGCAATTATTAAGAACAGGGAAAATTTTTCAAAAAGAAACACAGTATAGTACAACACTATCTTTGTCTACATGCATAGGCAAATAATATAAATAACGAAGACTGATTTAACCAAAAAGTGTAATACACTGGGAGTATGGGGCAGGGAAACCAGAGGGGGTGGCTATTTAAGAAAACTAAATCCTCTACCTTAATAAAGGTCTACATTAATAAATCGAAAGATAAACATTTTACTGAGAAACATGGAAATGTCTACAAACTGGAATCAGCAGCTCCAAGAGTTGAAAGTCATTGTCCATGAGCTAAAAGACTGGGAACAGTCTCAGGTAAGAAGCAGCAAACCCCTGGATTTTATTATAAACCTACTATGGTACTGCCTGACTTCTTGAGTCATGCATATTCAACCGGGATTTAAAAAAGAATGCCCACATTCTACTATTCTACTTATGTATGTGTAAAACTATAAAATGGCAGGGAAGTTTCGGATTCACACTAGAGACCAGCTAATAACTTAACAGTATGATTATAGATTATAAACCTACCTGAGATCAAACGAATTAATCTAGTAGTAACGCATCCATCGAATTATTATTTATTAGATTAAGCTTTCAGGGAAATGCTACAGAGCATAGAAAAAAATTTGTAGGAGTAAACATCTAAGTTTTAAATTTATTGTTCTACTTATGCATTCAGCAATGGGGACAAATTTTGCCCTGTGAAGTGAAACCATCTGGTCAGTGCAGCTGGTGTGACTGGACGAAGATATGAAAGAAACATAACTGACACAGATAAACCACTGGGCTCACAGACTCTTACTATGAACAAAAAGGGCCAAAATTTCAATAATAGTTGCAACCGATTTTATTCAGCCAAAAGGATAATACATATTGTGAAGTGTCATATTATTTATTAATATGTATTTTTTCCTGGTGCCCCCTCCCCCCCAAAAAAGAAAGTAAAACTTGATGTCATTTAATAAAGACATCGGAAAACTAAAAGTTTTTGCACAATTCTTTTTTAGTATCAGATTTTAAAATTAAAATACTCATTGTATAAAATGCACAGATCTAAATGTGTAGTTCAGGAAGTTTTTTTAAACCAACTTTGAAGTATAATTTGTAAATAATAAAAGATACCCATTTAAATGTTCGGTTCAGTGAATTTTAAGCAATGTCTACACCCATGTAACTACCAATGCAACCAAGATACAGAATATTCCCAACACCCCAAAAAGTTCACTTGTGCTTCCAGTCCTAGTCAATTCAACCCCCCTACCTCTAACCCGCTGCCACCCAAGGCAACCACTGGTCTGCTTTGTACCCTTCAAAATATTTTTCCATGTCACCTAACTTACTGAATTTATTGGCATAAAGTTGTTCTTAAGACTCTTTATTATGCAGAGGAATTCCCTTTTTTCCTTCTTAATATTATTAATGTGTTCTTTCTTTTAGGGGGCCCATTTAGCTGGAGATTTGTCAATTTTATTGATGTTTTTCATAGAGTTTTCTTCATTTTTTATATTTCACTGATTTCTCCTCTTATCTTTACTATTTCCTATCTTCTTATTTTGGACTTACTTTGATTTTCTTTTTCCAATTTCTTATAGACAGTATATAGATGCATGATGCTTTGTGTAAAAGCTAATCTGACAATCTTCATCCTTTAATTCAGGTATTTACACCATTTATATTGAATGCAATTATTGATATGTCTGGACTTAAATCTACCATCCTGCTAGTTGTTTAGTTACTTCTATTTGCCCCATTTGATCTTTGTTCCTTTTTTCCTCTTTCTCTGCCTTTTTCTTCTTCTTCTTCTTCTTCTTTTTTTTTTAGCTATTCCATCTTATCTCCAATGTTGGCATATTAGCCATATCTCTTAATGGTCTATCTTCAAATAAGATTATACTTTACCAAAAATGTAAGAACAATATACTTCTATTTCCTCTACTTATCCTTAGTCCTATTTACTGTTACCATACATTTTACTTCTATGTGTCATAAACACCACAATGTACTTTTAATTTTGCTTTAAACAACTATATCTTTAACTTAAAAAATGATAAAAATTGTATTTCATATTTATCTACATATGACACTTTCAGCATTCCTCATTCATTTGTACGTATCCAAATTTCCATCTTTTATCATTTCTCTTCTGCTTTAAGGACTTCCTTTAACATTTCTTGTGCTAGTCTGCTAGCAACAAATTCTCTCAGCTTTTTTTTTTCCCCCTACATAAGTCGTTTGCCTTCATTTTTGAAACAGTTTCACTGGATATATCATGACAGTTTTTTCAGCATTTTAAAGATACCATTCTACTATTTTTTCATTTGAAGCATTTGGTGCAGCTATTTTTATCCTGGTTCCCCCTGTATGTAATGTATATAATTTCCCCCTTTGGCTGCTTTTAAGTTTTTCTCTTTAGCACTGGTTTTCAGCAATTTGATTATGATGTGCCTTATTGTAGTTTTCTTTGTGTTTATGTTGCTTAGAGTTTGCTGAAATTCTTGAGTCTGTAGGTATTTTATAGTTTTCATTAAACTTGGAAAAATTTGGACATTATTCCTTCAACTATTTTTGAGGGGACTCCAACTACACAGATATTATTAGGTTGTTTAATATTGTTCCAAATGTCACTGAGGATTCCCTCCACCCCAGTTTTTTTCCTCTCTGTACTTCAATTTGGGTATTCTTATCTGGATGTCTCTAAATTCACTGATTTTTTTCTTCTGCAGTGCCTAAGCTGCTATTAATCTCATCCAGCACACTTTTCATTTCAGATATTGTATTTTTCTTCTTTAGAAGTACTATAATATTTGGTTAACTTCCATTTACCCTCTCATTATATTCTTGTTTTTCTTTAAATCTTTAAATATATTATTTATTATAGCTGTTTTAATGTCCTTACCTGCTAATTTATCATCTGTCATTTCTGGGTTTGTTTCTATTGTCTGATTTTTCACCTAGCTATGAATCACACTGTTCTGTTCTTTTTTTTTTTGGCATATCTGATCATTTTTTGTTGGATGTTTCTACTGAATGACCTATGTATTATGGAGGTCTCTCCATGCTGGTTGGTGCAAATCTGAATGAGTATTAGGAACTGTCCTTTTCCCACAAGTTGTTCTTTATCCAGGCTCATGAAGTTTCACCCTATCAAGTACATTTTTGTATTCGGCTAGACTCAAGGTGACCCCTTTGTGGATTTCTGGAGCTCTTTTTCTGCATGGCTCTCTCATCTTCAGTACTCTGCCAATTCTAGCCATTTCAGCCTCCTTGCACTCCGATCTCTGGCTCCTAAACTCAGTGAGACTGCCAGGCAGACAGTTAATCACAGGGCTCATCTTATATCCCTTTCCAGTTTATTCAGGTATTACATTTAATGTCACTCTATAGTTTCAGTATTAGTCACTAAACAATAATTAGATTTCAGACTGTCAACATTTATCCAACTAATATAAAGGGCCTACTGTGTGTCAGGCACTGATCTGAATACTGGGGCTACAGCAAAGAACCAAACAGATAAAAATTCCTTCCTTTATAGAACTTACCTTTTTTAAGGGAGAGAGACACAAGTAAAATAAATCATATGTCAGATGGTAAGTGCTAAATTGAATGAAAATTAAAGCAGAGAATTTAAAGAGAGAAAGCTGGGCAGACTGTGCTAAGTAGGATGGTCACAGAAGACCTCCCAGTAAAAGTGACACTGGAGAAGAGATGTGATGAAGGTGAGGGAGTGAGCCATGAGGACATCTGGGGAAAATATGCCAGGTAGAAGGAGGCTTCGCACGTCTGGGGAGGAGCAAGGAAGCTACTGTGGTGGGAGTGAGTGAGGGCAAAGTGGTGGAAGAGATGAAGCTGTAAGTCAGGGGAGAGCCTGGTTGATTCCAGAAGCAATTCTGAGGATTTTGGCTTCTATTCTGAGTCACACGGGAAGTCACAGAGGATTTCTGATCATGGCAGTGACAGGATCCCTCTTGGCTGCTCTATGCAGAAGAGATTGCAGGGGGTCAAGGATGGAAGGAAGGAGACAGTCAGGAAGCTAATGCTATAAAGTAGGCAAAAGATGAGGGTGGTGGTAAAGAGGTGGTGAGAAAGAGTCAGTTTCTAGATGATTTATTAGAAATCACACTGCTTCTGGTGAACCCCTCATGTTTCTCTCCTTTAGAATGGCATAGGGGAAATACAAGTGCTTAAATTTCATTTAGTAAGATAAAATGCCAGCATTATAGTCTTAAAACTGAGGAATGATAAGTACCTATACAATTAAAGGTAATTCACATTAGTGGTTTGGAAGAAAGCAAGTAAGTAGACTACAGTACCATAAAACTTTACAGAATCACAGCAAAACAGGATTTCTGTATTCTAAAACTGTATCAAAGGTAAGTTAACTTTCCAACAGCTATAGAAAAAGCAGATTCATGACTAATGAACAAGTTTAACTAGACCTCCATCGTAAGCATAAAATATCCTTAGAAGATCTTTTATTATGTTGACCAAAGATTAAACAAATACTTCTAAATCTACCGAATGTATAAAATTTCCAGAGAGAAAACAAAATAAAATAAAGGCCTTAAAACTGATGAGACAATGAGTGCTGGGTAAATTTAGGAGACAAGCCAAAAGAGACTAACAAATTTGCCAAGAAACAGTTTCCCAGAAGAGTCCCCTAAACAAAAATACTGAACATGTCAGGAACCATTCAACGTATGCCTCAGCATTTCAGGGGTGGGTCACACTAAATTAGAAATTTTACCAGTGGGAAATTAAAGAGACCAGCACACAATAAATAGATTCTTCATGTCCCCTAGCCTGTTCCTCAGTGGTTTTTCAAGAGCCTACTTGCTCTTCTTAGTGCAGATTTCAGAAATGTGATAGAATAAACTACCACATGCAATAGATGTCAAATGGACGTGGTCTCCTAGAGAGTAAGCCTGATAATGTGCTCCTGAAGCAGGCCTCGGTTTGCTCAAAGCTCACCAGTAAATGGTTTAAATTTCATTTTACACAGGCATCGGGTACCCAGAGTGATCTGAACCATCTTTATGGCAAGCCATTTCATGAGAGAAAAAAAGCAAGTTCTTCCAAAGTCATGATTTAGTGGGACCAGGAAGACTCACAAACACTTGATCTAGTTTAAACAAAGCATCTGCTGAGCTGGGGATTTTAAAAGGAGCATTAAGCTGAGTAGGGCAGACACCATCACCACCTGATTAGTTTCCAGAGCCAGAGCTCCCGATTTCCCATCTTCCTCTGCTCATTTAATAAGGTAGCAGATGATCTCCCAATGAATACCAAGGGATAACATGAAATGCTGCTAACAGAATGAATTAGGGCTTGGAGTTAATTAATTTTTGTACTTATTCAGAAAAGCTCATTATCCATTATTCAAATACCTCCCAAATTCAATTAGGCAAAAAGTCAAATCTGAGTGAGAAGCCTACAATGTTTGATTTGAGATTTATATTTCTCTTGAAAACACACAGGAATAAAAGCCAGTCTAGCCTTGCAGAAACATTTCCATGTTTATATTAAGCACTTCATTAAGTGAAACATAGCAATTTGGATTTTAACACCCTTCTCCTCAGTCCCACAACTAACTGGGTGAATGTCTCTCATTGGCTCGGTGGTAAAACGCATTACTCATTTTAAAACTATTTGCCAAGTGAAGAGGTAGAGACAGCATCCTGTTAGCAGTCAGGAGTCTGATAAGAACGGCCTCCCAGACTCGCACCTCTCCGTCCCCCCCCAGCACAGGCTCAGGCCCAGAGCCTGCACTCAACATAATTTTGTTGACTGAACTAACAGATGGTTCCAAAGGCTCCCAAAGCTCAAAGAGTCCTTAACTCTATACCAACATTCTTCACTTTACAGAACAGAAGTGCTCCTGAAAGGGAATATGTACAAGCAAATGTCTGATCCAATCCTATTTTCTCAATTACTTGTTACAAAATGGAAGGTACTGGGATTACTTTTTGCGGTTGACCCACACAGCCTCCTAATAAGACAGTACCAAAATAATTACTAAAATATGGCTTCAAAGCAGAGATTCAAAGGGTTATTTTTGAATGGTTCTGACAGAGATTTCTGTTTGAACAATCTAAAGGAAGAAAAAATTCCAATGGTACCTTTTACTCACTAGAACTTCAGGGAACTACAAAGTGCCTTAGTGTCTATCATGTCATCTTCTAACCTCCCCTCAAACCCCCACTCTACAAATGGTTGTCTAATTTGATTGTTTGAGTCGTTACCTAGTACTTTAGAGAAACTACTGGCTCTCAGAAATGTACAGGCAGAGCTAGACTGAAGGGAAATGCGTAAGTATAGCAAAGGCAATAATTTAAAATGCAATAAGTAAACATACAGGGTGTGCATTTCCTGGAACTCTTACAGTAGTTGCTGAATAGGGAGATATATATATAGAAATGGAGGGGTGTGTGGCTAGCCTAAAACTGTAGAAACCAGATCTACAAAGTAGTGTTTTGAACAAATTTTGTTAATCATAAATCTCATTATAAATGAGAACATAAAATTTCTGTATAACAAGGTTTACTCTGAGAAATACACAAATCAGAGGTTAAATGTTTTTCAAGTCGAAAGCAATGCTACATCCTTATACATGGAAGTTAAAGGGACAATATAATTTACTACAAAAATCTTAGGAAAATATTTTCATACTCAATATTATTAAATTTTAAGATAAACTACAATGCTTGAATAATAAAGAAAACACTTAAAAATTGGCTAATCAATACCAAGCCTGTTTTGGTTTAAACTGACAGACGCTAAAAAGTAAACCATGCACAGAAGAATCTTACGGGGTAGTTGAATAAGACACAGAGGGAGGGAGGGAAGCAGGGAGGAAAGAACAAAACTGGTCAGCATAGAAAAGGCAGCAGGACACACAATACCCATCCCTGGCAGAGCTGGAGAAGTGTTGGGTCAGCATGTACAGTGGTCTGGGGCAAGGTTAAAAGATAACAGAGTTACAAATCACTAATGGAACAATTATGTGCATTTGGAAAACTACATGGAAAAAACAATCAAATTGCTTTACAAATTTCCCACAAATCAAGGGATGAGGGCAGAAACAGGGGTATGGAAAACCTTTCACAAAGCTGGCAAGGGGAACTTCTGGTACAGACTATGGGGCCAATTTCACGCTCTGATGTACACCCTCTGCTCCAAACATAAAGTAACGGTCAATTAAATTTAGAGAAAACCACAAAGGCATGGCTAGGCTCAAAAACAGAACAAGAATGAGAACAAATGAAAATGAAACAAAAGGCTTCCTACTCAAAATGACCTGCAAGCAAGGTACCAAAAACACAGAAGATAACTAGTTCTAAAAACCACTGCCAACCAATCAACTAGAACATAAATCCATTCCATGTGCAATTTATTGTACAGCCTGTCAGGGACTTTAAAGATAAATATACTTAAGATCAGAAATAAACGAAGAAATGAATCATGTATAAAAAACGATGTCATGAATAAAAAAAGGAAGAAATAAAACCAGAACAGGAGATAGGAAAGAATAAATGAGAAATCTTGGAAATGAAATTGATAATCACTAAAAAAATTTTTTAAAAACTTCAATAGATAGAATAAACTCTGGATTGAACCCAGTCAAAGAAAGAATAAACCGCAGCATGAAGACACGAAACATGAGGGCACAGCTCAGAGACACAGACGACAGAAGAATCCAGCCCACACCTCAAAATAAATCAGTACCCAGACATGAGGTGAAGGGTCACGCGGCAGGATATTGAGAAGAAAGAATCTTCAAAGTAAATTGCAATATTGTTTGGAAGCTTAATAGAGCTTTAACATGGTCATTTACCTAATTCTAAAAACTCTACGGTTATGCAGCCATTTTAAAAAAGAAACTCTTAAAAATATAAAAAAGAGAGCACTGTCATTGATAGTGACCCTAAATCATTTCAAAGAACAAAGCCGTCGTTAATAGCTATTTTTGATTCCCTGAGGTCTGATGCAGTTTGAGAACTGAAAATTATTTTCCAGCTACAATAATGGGATTCAACTGGAAATGGAGCATCCTACCTCTAAGAAAACATTTGGGAAAAGAAAAAAAAAGAAAACACTGTTGTCAGTGAAAGCATATTGACATGGTAGTCTACTACTGAAAAATTTTAATGCAGGTAAAACGAATTTGGCCCTTAAACCAGAACTTAGAAACAGCATTCCAAGTTCATTCCAGTAAACTACTGGACCCTTTATTTACATTATTTATACAGAGAATTAGAATAGCATCATCATCAAAGGTATAAAAATTGCTTTTGCAAGTGTTCCTGACTTTAAACCTTATTTCTGCAGTCCTTAATAGTGTCTGCTTTTTAAAAATCACTATGTTTTCTGTTAAATGTCATGAATTTCACCTTGGGTAGAAATCAATAGGCAGAAAATGAATCAGACTTTACAGTAATTGATGTCAATAAAACATATTGGAACCAGTATTTTTTTAAATGCTGAGAACCACAAAACCATTCCTGTAATAGGACAGTCTAAAAAATTAAATCTACTTTCACTTCTGTTTTATTTTCCTTCTGCTTTCAATAATGACAGCTTAATAATTTCAGGCCCTGGGGTTCTGGCTGTTTGCCAGAAGACAATGGGACCGTTGACTAAGGACACAAGTAAGCTGGCAGACGTCTGAAAGTGGAAGGCTCACAGCTCTCCTTACAGGGAGCCAGACTGCCAACCACAGTCCCAGAGACTGAGGCACTATGAGAACTCATATGACATTACTACTCTGAAATAACTGAGAACCATCTTATAAAACTGGCATGATACTTTGGTGCACAATTTAGGAGTGTGAATAGGAGGAAAATAGAACATCAAAATGAAGCCAGTTTTGGTTAAGAATTTCTTTAATACTCCAACGACAATTTGGGGAAGAGAGGAAGCAGGCAACCAAGCTCTTCCGTATGGCTTTCTAAAGAACTCTGTGCATATACATTAATGAAGCCAGGTTTAGATTCAATGTATGATTCATCCAAATATTGGCTGAGCACCAATTATGTGGCAGGCACTAAGGATAGGAAGATGAACAAGAGAGATAAAAGTCCTGCCATCATAGAGCTTGCGTTCCAGTGGAGAAGATAGCCAGACAACAGATGCTAGGCTTTGAGCTAACACACATTCATGACTATTCATCAAGGTTATAGAAGATTAATACCAAAACAAAACAGATTAAAGGCCCCAAGAAAGTAGACACATTTCCTACTCCCCCTGCAGCCCCCTACTCCTTCACCACCCATCAATCCCCCAAACACCAGGGATCTGACTGGCCACTCTTGTAAGTGCAGCATGAATGGCTCAAAGGCCACAACCTCTATCTGCACCTGCACCTTTGTGTTTCTTCCTGGGGATTAAATGAAGAGTTCTAGTACTGAAATGTGCCTAAGAACAATGGTACCAGGCTGTACACATAAAACCATATGCATCATACATTATGAGTAGTTTATGGATAGCTTGGCCTACACACAGATTTCTCATCTTTTTAAAACCCTAATCCATGAGTAAGATGCAACTCTACTAACAAACAGCTAATTTAGGATATTGTTAAATAAACAGCAAAGATCTAAAAAACTTTAGGGTTTCAGGAAAACAGTCTTTTTGGGCCAATTTGGTGAAAGAGGGCTTACTGACAAAACTAATACCATCAGTTTAGTGAGTGCTTACTATAACCATGCTAAGATGTGCTATACCTGATCATGACATTATAAGAGACAAAACTCATTTTATATTTTAGCCCATAGCCTGTGGTTTTCTATTTGTTTTCCCCACTAAGAAGTCATGCAATATTTAGGGTGACCTGAAATTCCTGATCAGGAAAGCATATCTGAATGCAATCAAGTGAAAGTAACATTATGGAAATGACTTACAACCACTCTTGTTATTTTAAAGTAACTTAATCATAAACACTGGCATTTAAAAATCATTAACAAATGACTGGTGGCACATGTCACACCTGCTCACAAGACACCTGGACACGATGCCACTGCAACAGGCAAGAGGAGCCACTGAGGTGTTTTGGAGGAGGGGTCACTCTTTGTGTTGTACTTTCTATGGGTTTTGACAAATGTCTAATGGCAAGTATCTACCATAATAGTATTACACAAAATATTTTCACTGCCCCAAAGATCCCCTGTGCTCCACCTCCCTACCCATCTATCCCACCTTCCCCCCAAACACCTGGCAACCACGGATCTTTTTCACTGTCTCCACAGTTGTGCTTTTTCCAGAATGTCATACAGTGGGAATAGACAGTTTGCACCTTTGCTCATTTTTTCCATTAGGTTGTCTACCTTTTTCTTCATGGTATGTAGTGTTCCTTATGTATTTTGGGCACAAGTCTTTTAGTGGTCATATATATTGCAAATATCTTTCTCTGTATCAGTTTTTGCTGTGTATCAAACTATCCCCAAATGTAGAGGCTTATAACAACTACTTATTTGCTCATGATTCTATAGGTTGGCCATCTGGGCGGGGTTTAGCTGGGATGGCTTGTCCTGTTTCATGTAGTCATTCTGGCTGAATTCACGTATGCATTTGTGGTCAGCTGGTGGCCCAATGGCTTCACACACGTATCAGATGCTTGGCTGGCTGTCGGCAAGGGTTATGGTGATAACTGGGCCACATGCTGCTCACCATCCAACAAGTTAGCCTGGGCTTGTTCACATGTAATGACTGTATAATTCTCAAAAGCAGCAAGAGAGGGCAAGCCCCACTAAGCAAGTACTCTTTTAGCCTCTGCTTTTGTCATGATCGCCAGTATTCTATCAACCAAAGAAAGTCACATGGCCAAGCACAAATCAAAATGTGAAGAAAGGTAGATGAACTCTACCTCTCGATGGGAGTCACACTCAAAGGAGCTTGCACAAAGGGGTAGGGGAAATTTGTGGCTACTTCTGCAAACAACCTAATGTTAGTGGTGTTTTTTTGATGAATAGAAGTTCTTTTATTTGTTGTTTCTTTTTCTTTTTTTAAGCTAGCACATACTGGCAGGATGAATAGAAGTTCTTAATTTAAATGTCATTTATATGTTCACAATATCAGGTTAAAAAATATAGTTCAATTTATCAATCTTTTCCTTTATAATTATTGTTTTTTGGGATATCTTGTTTAAGGACTATCACTTTCTCTTACATTAACTTTTGAAAGTTCATCTAAAGAAGAAAAATATTTTATGCACATTTTAATTTATAATATCTTAATTATTATGCTTCAAAATGTGCAATAAAATATGCAGACAACAACATAAGACATGTCTGACCCTTCTAACAGTTGCTTATATGCACAGTAAACATAACTTCAATAAAAAGCATTAACTTGGCCAGCAAGCACTCAATGTCTGTAGGATGATACACACATTAATGATTTGTCTCTTTCTGTCCTTTGCCTTCTAATCTTTTGGAATATTAATGATTTTCTTAGTCATACAAACTCTTTAAATATTTTAGAGCCATCAACTCTTTGTCTTTGCTGGAAGTCACTTTTCCAACTTATTTGCACATTTAAAAATTGCATGTATGGAAAATTAAATTTAAGTGTGGGAGGATAATCACAAAACTGTCAGTGTAGCAGCAACAAGAGAGCTGCTACTGCTACGTGGTAAGATTATGAGTGATCCTCACTATTGTTTTCTAATTTTTTTCTATAGCAAATATGCATTACCTATGTAACAAAAAGTTTAAAAGTAGCTTTAAATTTCTATGTATTCCAACCTGTGGACCCTTTCCTCTGCAATTTCCTTTACTGCTTCTAAAGGTAGAAAGTCTTCTTCCTCTGTATGGGAATATCACTTTTTAAAAAAACATTTACTGTTAAACCCATCTGGAGTTTATTTTCCTTCTATAATTTTAAATTATGCACATTTTATTACTCTTTTTAAAGTCTCATATTATAAGGATACGTGTTCTGGTTTGGTCCTCTTAACAGTTACACTGTGCTGGATGTCATTTTTGTGTTTGTGTATTACAGTAGCTCAAAAGGCTGCATCCTCCTCCCTCTCCTAAATTGCAGCTGCATCTGGTAGTTCTGATTTCAGGATACACAAATCACTATTTTCCAGAGATAGACAACTAGGTAGAGTTAGTTTTTAAGAAGATGATACAGGCTATGTTCATTCTTTGCAACTATGTAGCAAATTAAAGATCAAGAGGAACACAAGAGATTAAAATATAGGGAATTTAAAAAAACCTACAATGGTATTTGTGTAGTTAAAATCACTACTGTTACTTTGTTCTTCTTCTGTAAGGAAAGAATGAGAAAAATGGCCCCAGAATAAATATTCTCCCCCATATTTATCTGATATGTATTACTTTGTATATAAGCTCATAGTAAAATACAAGAAAATATTAAAAACATTAAATTGTTTCTGTTCACCATGTTCATAAGCAGATCTTTACAAAAAAGCATAGCTCTCTCTGATAGTTACTTGACTTCTAACTTCAAGCGCAGCACATTTTATTAGGTATATTTAATTAAAAAACAATGTTGAAAGTAACTGCTTCAAATAATATCCAAGAATAAAACACAAAATCTCAGCAAATTAGTACATCTTACCACCTCCTCAACATATTTAGTAAAATGGAGTTTTTTTAAAAGGTCTCTTTCCTCTCTCTAGTCATAAGCCTCGGGCAACAGCTGTGTGATCTTTTGGTCATTGGCCTTCTCAGAGCTGAATATGTAAAACTAAATTTCTATACAATAGAAGTAGGCACTAGACCCTTTGCTAATAACATATGATCAATTTTTAGAAGCCTTTGAAAGCTGATGGATGCCAAATCCTTCCTTAAGAGGGTTTGCTCAATATCTCAATGCCACAACTAAAACTATACGGGAACCAAAATCCATATACATATTGCTAGATACAGACCTGGGGTCACTATTACTATATAAATAACTTAGGCTTTACTAACAGCTATTGCAAGGTAATATCCTTTAAAGATATTACACAATTAGCTATATATGCTTCCTCCAAAGCTCAAAAAATGACATGTGAGTCAGGCTAAAAGGAAAACAAATCCTTAGGACCTGCAAAAAATCAAGACAAAGAACTTTAGAAACACTAAATCTAGTCTCATTTTCATGCAACAGCAATACATAAACTTGGGGGATAAAATCACTATTAGAATATGTGTTTTTCCTGGGCTAAAAAAAACAAAAACAAAAAAAATGAATCTTTACAAGACAACTCGGCAAACAGTATCAAATTTAACTGATTGCTGCCAAAGCCAAGTTTTGAGGATCACATTGAGAATCAAGGCCGGGCGCGGTGGCTCACGCCTGTAATCCTAGCACTCTGGGAGGCCGAGGCGGGCGGATGGTTTGAGCTCAGGAGTTCGAGACCAGCCAGAGCAAGAGTGAGAACCCGTCTCTACTAAACATAGAAAGAAATTATACGGACAGCTAAAAATATATATAGAAAAATTAGCCGGGCATGGTGGCTCATGCCTGTAGTCCCAGCTACTCGGGAGGCTGAGGCAGTAGGATCGCTTAAGCCCAGGAGTCTGAGGTTGCTGTGAGCTGGGCTGACGCCACGGCACTCTAGCCTGGGCAACAGAGTGAGACTCTGTCTCAAAACAAAAAAATAGAATCAAGACCACAATACATTATTGTACTTGTATCCAACTTTTGTCCTGTCATTTCAAGTTGTGCCAAGTGTTGATAGGCCAGACAGTTCTGTCATTGTCCCTGTCCTCAATGAGTTTCCACTTGGGAGGGAAGACCACCTGTGGCCACAAACAAACACTGCTGAGTAGAAAGTACTGGTCAGAGGGAAGTCTGTTCTACAGGAAGAAGGGAAAGGCATCAAGATTAGCTAGCAAAAATGAGAGTAGCAAATTCAGGATTAACTGGAGAACAGCCACATGTGGTACAGAGGAAAGAGAGAGCTTCTAGGCACCAGTGACCTGTCACCTCTCCTTATAGACTTTGGTTGGCATCAATGGGAGGAAATAAATCATACAGCTATGTTCAAGCTGTTTCCCCCAGTCTGTTCCGGCACTGTTACTTAAAAGGAAACCTCAGCAATGAGGGCCAGGGTGGAGATAGCCATTCTCCCTTGCAGCAACCTCAGAGGCCTGCTGCCTGTGTCACTCTCTACACCTTTGCCATCACATGAAAAGGAAGGTCAGAAAGGAGGGCAAGCTCCCACCATACTATAAAAACCTGCAACCCACATCCATGTGCCTGGGATCCTAGGGGTGCAAAGGGCACACATACAACTACTGAACCTCTTGCCTCTGCTCAACAGCGCTGGAGAGGCTTTCCAGAAGAGATGCTATCCGAGGCTCCCCATGTATCTCAAAGGGGCAGACTCTCACAGGTCTAGCCTGTTCACCAGCATAGCATGATTTCTGCAGACAGCAGGCCCTCCATAAGGACTCACTGAGTCAGTGTGCTAAACAGGTCAGCAAGAACCAAGGTGAAAGCTGTGGATGTGGATTAACAAAACAGATACAGTATGAGGATAACAGTGGAAAAACAAAAAACAACTGCATAAGAAAGTACCAATGACAAAACCAACTTTGGGAACTGTTCTCTATTTGACCTCCTTAAAAGAAGGCTCATGGGTTATTTTCCAGTAATGAGTAATTTCCTGCTATGATATCCAGGGAATGGCTCGGTGTGAGAGAAACATTTCTCGGAAGAATGTGCCTCTTCCCCTCTACTTCTCCAGTAGGCAGCCCCATTTTCTGATGTGGTATATTCCTGGAGAATACGTTCCATCTGATGTAGAATCTACACTCCCCACATCCTCCCTACAAGCTAGGGAAGGAGCAGGTCAATGGCTGGGCACCAAGGAGGCTCTTACGTAGGACCCTGAAGCAAGGCTGGCAGAGTCGCAGTGTGATATACAGTGTTTCCAGTGGCAGAAGGACCCACTCAGGATGTAACAGAGATCTCTGCTGCAAACGCTATTGAGGCAGGGGTGGCAAGCACCGTGCCCTTAGTTCCTTGTGCCTAGCAGAGCTCACCATGATGATCTGCTGCCCAGAGGCTAAGCTCTACATGTACCTGCAGGCTGGTGGGTACCTCTGCCCGGACCCTGGACAGTAGCAGCCTCTGTCACCTTCCTCCCTGAGTCCAAAGGAGAGCTGGTACTGGCTCTTCTGGGCCCTGAGCATTCCATTTTTTTCTCTTTTTTGAAAAGAAGTATTTGTTATGATACCAGGATTTACTTCAAAACAAATCAGAGTTAGGAGGAGGTTATAGGTGGGGGGTAAAGATGAAAGAAAATGAGCTATAAGTTTATAATTACTGGAATTGAGTGATAGATAATGATTTATTACGCTAATCTGTCTACTTCTATATATTTGAAAGTTTTCATACACGAGAGTCTTAAAAAGGACTTTTTAAAAAGTAGCAGGGGGGAATAATACAATCAGATATGTTTCTGAGAGATCACTCTGACTTTACGATTCAGGGAAGATGGCAGAAGCACTGGCGCAGTCTTGGGATCTCTCTGAATCCCTCCATAAAGATAAACAGAGCAACAGACAGCAAAACTAACACAGACAACGCCCTCAGACAACCACTTAAACAAAACCAGGGAAAAGGCATCCTTAGGATTTTGAAAGTACAAGTAAGTGGGAACAAGCCATTTATTAAGACCCATGTAGTATCAGCATTTGGGTGGGAAGAAGTGGGATAAAGACAACAGTTGACTCTGATGGCTCAGAGATTCAGCCCCCAAATCACCATCAGGCACTCGCTGGAAAGTGTGCCAGGCCAATCTGGGTTAGCAGCCAAACTGGGAGCAGATTCTTTGGGCTCCAATTCCTAGGGGAGTGCCAAGCTCCGCCTCCTCCCAGGGTGCTGAAGCAGTCCAGGCTCTAGGCCCTGTGCCCTAGGGACTCTCAAAACTATACCTGCTAAAACTGTCCCTACTAGGACAAACCCTGCCCAGAAGAAACTTCTGAGAGTAAAATAAAAAGAGCAAGATACAGACAAAAGGGGCAAAGCAAGGAAAAGGTTGAGATGAAAGGTGGGACAGGAAGCAGAAGATCTTAGAAAGTACAAAGTCATTTTTAAAATTGCTTCACAAGGACAAGTGAAGAGGGAGTTTGAGAGCCCTGAGCTAGAAAATCTACACTGACCCATGTCTTCTTTCCTAAAACTACAGGGAAACTCTGTTCACTTAAAACTGGGCAGAAAGAAAGGAGCAATTGAGTTCCTTATAGCATTATAAGAAGAAAGAGAACAAGGGACAAAATAATATCTCTGTGGAAAATAAAATCAAGCTAGAGATGTTCCACAACAGGTGAAAAGTAATCAAGCTGAAATTAAGAAAATGATAGAAGTTACAGAGCAACATAAATCAAAATGAGAAATCAAAGAAATAATATGACCAGAAAAAAGATTTCAAAACAGATTTAAGATATCAAAAAAGAAAAGAAAAAACCTAAAGACAAAGTAAGGATGAGTAAATAAACACAGCATTTAATGCCTTAAAAGAAACAGTAAGGAAACATTTTTAAAAAATAAAACCAAAATCAGTTCTTTGTACTATTCTTACAATTTTTCTGTAAGTTTGAAATTATATTAAAAAAATTTGAGAAGTGAAAGAAACAGATGAATAGGCAAAGAAGAGCAAGCAGACACCTAACAGGCTGAGTTCCTGAAGAAGGAAACCAAAGGCAAGTACTGGAAGAAATACTGAAAACGCTAATTCAAGATATTCCTGATATTAGAAAAAAAAGAAAAAAGAAATGATATGTAACTACATATTGAAATAACACATTGATTTGTGGGGGGAGAACACCACACAACAGCCAACATCAAGACATGGTTGACTGGGTGCAGTGGCTCACGCCTGTATCCCAGCACTCTGGGAGGCTGAGGCAGGAGGATCGCTTGAACCCAGGAGTTTGAGGTTGCTGTGAGCTAGGCTGACACCACGGCACTCTAGCCTAGGCAACAAAGCAAGACTCTGTCTCAAAAAAATAAATAAATAAATAAATAAATAAATAAATAAATAAATAAAAAGACATGGTTTAATAAATGATTTTGAAATAAAAAGTTAAAAAAAATTCCTTTGGGCATCTAGGTCAAAAAACCCAAGTTAATTATAAGAGAAAGATAAATTAGATTGTCAAACATTGACAGTAATGCTTTATTTATACCAGAAGACAACAGAATAATATATTTAAATTACTTAAGGAAAAAAAATGTAATCTGTAATCCTAGCACTCTGGGAGGCTGAGGCAGGAGGATCGCTTGAGCTCAGGAGTTTGAGACCAGCCTGAGGAAGAGTGAGACCCCATCTCTACTAAAAATAGAAAAATTAGCCGAGCTTCATGGTGTGCACCTATAGTCACAGCTACTCGGGAGGCTGAGGCAGGAGGATCACCTGAGCCCAGGAGTTTGAGGTTGTTGTGAGCTACAATAACACCAGGGCACTCTTCAAGAGCAATGGAGTGAGACTCTGTCAGGAAAGGAAAGGAAAGAGGAAAAGAAAGGAAAGGAGAAAGGAAAGGAAAGGAAAGAGGAAAGGAAAGGAAAGGGAAAGGGAAGGAAAAAGAAAAGGTGATCCAAATTTTTATACACAGACAAAATGGCGTTCAAATATAATTGCAGACAAACTATTATCAACATGCACTGTTAATTCACAGAATACTGTTTCCATAAACCCTTCCTGAGGAACCTAGTACAGAATGAGCTTCAAGCAACCAAAATGACTAGAGAGATTTAGAGCAGAACTTACAGTGAGCATCAATATTTACTAGTAGGTCTAAGACAAAGGCATGGTTGTAAGGGAGACAACACCCACACAATGGCTCTAAGTCCTGGTGATGCAGAGCACAACTACTAAAATGTGGGGGTGGGCACAGAACAGGAAGAATTTTTGAAAAGTAGAATAATCTTGCTGATTGGTTTTACAGGTATCAACTGAGAATACTTCAAATCTGGGAGTGGGTGAAGGGAAAGAGACGAATGCTAGCTGACTTCAGTCCTGCTCACAGAAGGGAATCATACTGAGAGGGCTAAGGGCATATAATAAAGATATTAGCATAGAGTAAACCATCAGAAAATACAAACACTCCTAAATACCAAAGATTTACTCATTTACCAAATTCTCCTCAAAAATTACAAAAACCACATCTAGTGCATACAATACAAAGATATAAAGGAAAAACTTAACCAATGTTAACAGTCTAGTAGTGTCTGCTCTTCCATACTCTTCTTCAAACACATGCAAACATACACACTGAATTTCTATTGTTTGTTTTTACACACAGGATCACACCTAACTAGTTTTTCTTCTCAGGTCCTTTCTGTTTGCTTGGCTAGAGTCCCTTGGCAGTTTTATCTCCTGTTTACATTTTTTCAACTTTGTTTCATGTGCTTTTAGCTACCCCTGCAACTAACAGCCAACTCCTATCCTGCTCTTTTCATGTTTTCTGAATTTCAATTACTCTAAAACTTCCTTTCTACTCTCCATGTCTATTGTTTCTTTACTTTTTATAACCTCAAATTGAAAATTGAGGGTATTTTCTGATTATAAAGATACTGTATTTCCTTACAGAAAATTCAAGCAATACTAAAAACCAGGGAGTATAAATCAACAGACTACATATGTACCAACCAGGGTGCTGAGTATCTTTTTGGTTTCTTGTCCCAAAGAGGGACAGTGAGTGAAGACAGTTAGCTGATCTATCACCACCTGAGAACAATAGTCACTCAAGACTAAGAGTGAGCTCTCAAAGCCTCCTTTGTCACTGGCACTTTCCCCATGTGGATTTTTCTACTTACTCTACTCTGCTTAACAGACCACTTGACATTTATGTCACTGTCAGGCTTTTTACAGACACTGTTGATACTTCAGCCCATTCTGAATGGCACTAAATGGTTCCCTCTTAGTTAGATCCCACCCACAGTACCTTTCAGCAGCCAGATCAGAGACTATGAACTGGCTAAACTGTCTCTAAACAATTAGTAGGCTGGTCGAGCACATTCAGATTGACGATTGTTTTCAACCTCACTATTTCCCTTACAGGGGGCTGCTTAAGGAAAATGAATGAAGGGAATACAGGACTGTTCAACAAATCACCGAATTCTATTTATAAGGAAAATTCTTAAAATAAAAAAAATCTGGATAAACAGAGGGGAGGTTCTACTTTTTACTTTCTAAGTAAAAAATTAACTTAGGGGAGTGGTTACGCCAGGAGGTGATGTGCTCTGGAGACCAATGCTCTGGCCACACCTTGGCTGTGCTCCTTAAAATCACTAAGCCACTTCTAGCCATGTCACTCTCTAGGCCTCCCTTAAGTGCTCAGGGATCCCTTCAAACCAGCTCAAAGCCCCTGCGTAAACACTGTCATTGCACCCTTTGTCTTTCCTGGACCTTCCTCTACAATTAAAATTAACCATTTGTGTGACTGTTTCACGTTGGTCTTCCTCCTATGACTATGAAAAGAGATCTCAGGTATGTGTTCCTGATCAACACCCTGCCTGGCAACTGCAGTCACCCAACAAAGTTTTAATGAATTAAGTGCCAACACAACTTATATCAATTTACGGATGACTGGCATAATGCTTTATAGGGAAAACTGGGACTCTTCTGCTCAAGAATAATTCTTATGTAGATTATTCTTAAGTGCTAAGCCTGCAATATGGTTTAATTACACAAACATTTCTGAAGGATTTATAGAGGTATCCCTTCTTATGTGGGAACTAAATCCTATAGTTAGCTATGAGGTAAAAATTGCATGCAATTACGATTAGTCCCTGGAAAACATACCTTAAATGGCCAGCATCTAAGCCTTAGACACTTTAATGCTCAGATTTTAACCTCTTTTCTCCTTTAAACTATAACCTCTGTTTCCCCAGAGGATACCTGGGCATGGTTTGATATTGACAATGTGGTATTTAAAGGAATTTCTCTCTTTCTTTTCAGGGGAATGGGGGAGCAGTATGTATAGTTTAATGAAGGAAGGCTAAATGTGTTTAGGATACAAGTCCACAGGCGACTCTAGGCCAGGCACTATGGTATGTTAGGTGCTGAGGATACAGAGAGATGAAAGACAATCTCCTATTTCTATAGTGTTCATATTCTAGCTAAGAAGAAAATAATGCATAAGGAACAGAATAGAAATATTAATTTATATAAAATATTATTAAGTGTTAAAAAAGAACAGCATGTTGCAAAGGTCTGTTTTGCATGTCAGAAGCTAAATATTGTTGTTTCTAGTGGCTTGCTTTCTGTAACCAAATAAATCCTAACTTCCCCTGGGCAGATGGCTTCCTCACATGGATTCGGGCAAAGTTAATGTGTTCACAGAGGCAACAGAGAACGAATATTCATAATAAAATATTTCCCATAGTCCAAAAAGGAGACAATGGGATTCAATAAAAACGACAGCTCGGTGTAGGGCAGTGGAGGCACGTGCCCCACTGAGGCAGGCGCTATGAACAGAATGGTGGCGGCTCCGCAGGCAGAAGATATGGCACCAACAAAGAGTGTGGGGTGTGTAGTGTGGGTGTGGGAAGGCTGGCCAGGAGAATGGGGCAAATACCTTTATCCAGACATGCTTCACGCACCTGTGTTAGGTAAGGCCCAGGAACCTGGAGATAACACTCTCAGCAATGGAAGCTTTTTTATATCACATGTTCTCCCACGAAAAATGAAACAAAACGCAGAGGCTGAACCCAGCTGAAGGTGACTTTAAAGGCCAGAGATGAGGATGGCCTGAACCAAGGCATGGGAAGAGGGCAAAGGAAAGGAGTTCAGACGTACATCTGAAGAATAAAGTTGGAAGATGTGGCAATCAGCTGGATGTGGGGGTAAATTAAAGAGCTGAAGGTTACTTTAGGTTTTGAGTTGGTGCAACTAAGGATAGATACAGACATTAACTTGTAAACATAAGTCTCCACTGATTTTATAATTACTCAATGGATTTCTCAATACAGCAAAAGAAAAAAAAGCTTTGTGGTAAAAACAAAACTCAAGCTTATAAGACAGATAATTCTCCAAATAAAACATCAAAAAGCCTACGGAAACCTATTTAGTATAAAAATACATTAGAAAACGTAACATTTTATGGGTAACTGACTTCTGGTATACTTTAGTATAAAAATACATTAGAAAACATGTAACATTTTATGGGTAACTGACTTCTGGTATAATTTAAACAACGTACCTTATTTTTACAGGTAAAAAATAGCTTAAGTGTTTCTGGCAAAAATAATTAGACATGTTTCAGAAGAATTGCCAGTAAGTCAGAGACAGAAAACCTAAAGTCTCATTTGGATAAAATTGGCTAAAAGCAGAAAGTGCTGTTTAATACAACAGCTTCTATGGCCAGACAACCCACCCCTGCCTTCTGTGCCCATAATTATTTTGGGAAAAAAAAAAAATCCCAGAAACTTTCATCACACTCTGCCAGAAGGTACTTGTGGAACAATCTGTAGTTCTGGGGAGTGTCCCATTCCACCTATGGCCAGACTGAAAGGTTCAGTCTGGCCTTCCCTGACCCACCTTCTGATGCCAGACTGAGCCTTTCAGAAGTGGCACATCAAATCTTCCTTTCTGGGTGGGGTGAGCAGGGCTGTCCCTTTCTGCTGAGAAGTGAAACAGCAGCCATCAAGTCTGGGACAAAAAGCTTCATGTGAAGAAGCAGGGAGCCTCCAGTTCACACGCCGGTTTAAAAGGGCAAGCCCTCCATGGCAGCCTCTCGGCCTGCATCTTCATGAGCTAACAATCTACTGCGCTAGCATTGTAGCAGTGTTTAGTTGAGGACAAAAATGGGGTATAGGTCGAGTGCCTCCAGTTCAGGAAGGGTAATATATGTACAGAAGATGAGAGCTCCAAAGACAAAAGAATTTTCTCACAACACTGCCAGGGCCAGACCCAGCTGTGCCATTCAGATCCTCTCCTAGGTCCTCTCTGCTACGACTGCTCTATGCTGTCAGTTCTCCTCCTAAAAGATCGACTTTGTACCATGTGACTGAATCATAAGGGACCACAGAGATTACGTACCCAAAGATTTGCCCATTTGCATTTTACAAAGATTAGTCATCTGAGATTCTATGACTTCTAACAGCAAAATTAACATGTAATAACTGCCACATTTAGATTTAGAAATTAGCTAGAACCCCTCAAAAAGACTATATGTTTATTTCAAACACAGGAGACTCTGATAGGATATGCAGTTGTAGACCAGAGGCAAAAACCCTGGTCAAAAGCAAAAAATGGTAACAAAAGAACAAAACAAGCCAATAACTGGGGACCCCAGAAGAAAATGAAAGGGGGTAATTAAGACAGCCAGGCCCAAGAAGTGTCTCTAGGAGCTACCTGTCATTGATCTCCAGCCTGATCATATTTCTCCAGGCTTTAATCTTCTCCCTGCACCCTTGAACCCAGTCTGTACTCTAAAATCCATGGGAGTCATATTTAATTAGAGGTGATAAAAACCACTCCCAGTGCAAGAGCTGCAGGGAAGGGGATATAGGAATATGTACCCACCTGCACACGCACACACACCACCCTCCAGATGGAACCAAGAATGTTTGCTATTCATAAAATCATTATGTGTAATATTAAATACCATATGGGACAAATTACATATTATATTAACAGGAATACTTCAGGTATGTTGCAGATTATATAGGTTCTATGGGCTAGCTTGGAATTTAACCTCCATTCAACAATGCTGATTCTACAGGAAAATACATTCAGGGTCCCAGACAAGCAACTTTCAAACTTTTCAAGCACAACACATTTGTGTATTAGGGACTGTCTGTACTTTCATGCTTCATTGCCATTTTGACTCCATGCCAGCCAAAAAAATCCATCTGAACATCATTCTGTGATCTGAACCAAGTAAGATTTAAAAGGATACTCTGTAAGTAATGAACTTTGAACCTCACAAGCCAGGTACTCCATGACACGTAAGACTGGCCCTGGCTTTTACCCAAAGCCTTTTGATTTCAAACAGATTATGGGAGGATACTTAAAAACAAAATTCATGAACACAAAGTTTTGCCACGAATGGACCCTGTTGTATTTCACAGGCTACCATAGTTAGGTTTTTGGTTGTTGACTAACATCTCTCCCAACTTGCTTAAGCACATGCTTGCTCCCATCACCCCTCGTCTTCAACTGCCAGTGGGAGGTTACAGATGTCCCCTGGAGTCCAGAGGTAGAAAGTAACTACAGACAGATTCAATACCAAAAGAAGGAGTTTATTGCTAGTTTGCACTCAGTCACACGTCACAAGGCACACACGGAAAGAATCCACAGAGTTTGGTTACCATGTGTATAGCCAACACATGTCCTGTATCCTTATAGGGAAGTAGCCCTAAGATCCCACATGTCAGTAATTGCTAGTGGTAGTTGTGGTGGCCATAGAGGGAGACTATGGTAAGGAGGGAAGCAGGACAAAGAGTACGACTGTGGGTGGGGATCAGTAACACACAGAATACAACAGGGGACCGAGCAAGCGTGGCAAAACCTAGCACGCTGAACAAAGGCTCCTTGGTTCCTACGTGATCTGCAACAGCTTTGATAAGACTCCTGGCAACAACCCTGTATTGAAAGCTTTATTCCTACTTTGTTCTCAACAGTCCTACTTCTGGCCTTCAATCTCGTTAAAAAGATATGTTTATGTTTAAAAATACTGAATAAATAACACTGAGGATTCAGAACCACCAGTCTAACTGAGACGAGCAGAACGAAGGCCAGTGAGTGCAGTGGCAGAAGAAACGTCTATTACGTTTCAACTCAGTTACTCTGATGCAAGGCAGTTGAGAGCTCCAGGAAAGTAGCAAGTGGGGGGAAAGGATGCGGACCAAAGTGAAAAGAATTCCTTTTCGGTCCTAGGTTTCCTCTGCCACCACTAATCACGCTGGATCTCAGTTCACTTAAAAAACAACCCTTGCTCCAAGTCATTTACCATAAGGGATTCTACCATTTAAAAGAAGTAACAGAAAAACGCTCTGCAAATTGTGAAATTAAGTGCTTTTATTCTCAATTCAATTACATTTACACAAAAATTCCAGTAAAAAGACAAACCTAGAAAAATAAAATAAAATACAAGAAGCCAACCCAACCCTAAATATCACTTTCTCACAAGAACAGACATGCCATTTAGCTCCAAGCTATACAGCCAAGCTTGCCTAGTTAAGAATAAGGCTCTTAAGTTTATTTTTATGCCTTCCCTCCTCTCCTTCATTCAAACAGCACCACTCAGTTCGTAAGACCCAGGAGATGGGGGGAAAGTTAAAATCCACAATTAACAGAATAATCTTCAGGGCTGAACCAAGGATAGTATGTTCAGAAAAAAGCCAAAAACAAAAACAATGATTTAGTTTCAGATGCAAAAGCTTCACCTGCTCAGAATTTTTGCTGTAAACTTTCTGGCGAGATCAAAATCTCAGGAAATTCCAATCCAATGAAACTCTAAAGCCAAATTGCTTAGGAAAAATGATCTAACTTTAGAGACCCAAGCACACTCCTCCCCTTCTCGTTCAGTTCTTTACTTTTATGGAGGACCCCCAAGCCAACCACAAAATCATACGCTAACAAGAGCTCTGCTTCCTGCAAGTTGACAACTCTCTGGCTTTTAATAAATGCCTCTACTTCCTGTCAACACTGGTCACTTCCAGCTACCAAACCTATGAAGTTTGAATGAGGGAGACTCTCATACCACTGGCGTCTCTCATACTTGGCCAGCACACTGGAACACAAGACGAATAAACCACAGGGAAATTGCCTCTCTGGAGTGGCACGGTCTGTGCATGGCGCAGAGGCAGGACCAGCTGATGAGACAAGAATGAAGACTTAGCTCCATCAAGCATCAACATAGCCGGGATTAGGCCCACTGAAATGGAGTCCAACTACACGCAAGGCACTGTAACGGAGACACCAGGAATTACACACGGTTCTCACCCAGAAATGGCATAATCTCACTGGGCAGATACACCTGATATGGTTTGGATGTCTGGTCCCTCCAAATCTCATGTTGAAATTCGATCCCCAGCGTTGAAGGTAGAGCCTGGTGGGAAGTGATTGAGTCATGAGGGTGGATCCCTCACGAATGATTTGGTGCCCTTCTGGAAATAAGAAGTGAGTTTCACCTTATTAGACCTCCTGAGAGCTGGTATTTAAAAGAGCCTGGCACCCCCTCCTCTCTCTCTTTTGCTCTTTTTCTCACCACGTGACCCGCCTGCTCTCCCTTCACCTTCTGCTTTGATTGGAAGTTCCCTGAAGCCCTCACCAGAAACAGATGCTGGTGCCATGCTTGTACAGTCTGCAGAACTGTGAGCCGAATAAACCTCTTTTCTTTATATATTACCCAGCCTCAGGTATTTTCTTTACAGCAACGCAAGATGGATTAACAAAACACCACACACACAGAAAATTAATCTAAAAGAAAATAGAGAAAACAAAGTGTATGCTAAACTGATGGTGGGTAACACATGGTTCAACACAATACCATAAACTCAAAGCCTCCCTATCAACCTCAATTTCCAATTCACGAACCTTCTAAATAGCACAGCTTGTCTATTCATTCAGGAACTACTTACTGAGTACTTCCTATATGCCAGGCACTATACTGGGTACTAGAGATACAAATGACTGGAACAAAAGCGGTCCCACCCATTATAAGACTTGACAGATTACTTGGCAATAGGTAAGTAAACAGGCAATTACGGAACAAAGGGTATAATTACAGTACACTCACTCGTGGTGCCAGGAAAGGAACTAGGAAAGGAGAAGTTCAGGAGGCCATGGGAGGATCTAGAAGAGGCACTTAACTTGAACCTGGAGAAAGGGGAAATCAGAGGAAGCATCCCCAAAGAAATGTCTAAGATGTGACTAAAAGGAAGAACAAGAATCAGCTAGGTAGAAGACAGACTGTTCCAAGCACAGGGAACAGCCTATGCAAGGCTCCAAGAGAGACACAGAACACCACCGTTTCACGAACTGAAAGTGCCTCTGAAGGCTGTCCCAGAGTGCCAGGGTGTGCATGTGCGAGTTCTGAATTTAAGGGCCGTTACTACTTCCTCGGTGAATAAATGAGGCAGCTCAAAAAGAAGAGAGTTGCATGAAAGGAGCACTGGGGTAAACCCTTGAGAGGAATCCCTTCCACTGAGGAAAAAACAGAGGAAAAACGTCCACAGGGAGACCTAGGATTAGTAAGAAAAGTAGGACACGCAAAATAAAAGGAAAGGAAAAAAAGAGAGAGTTATTGAAACCAGGGAGGAGATTATTCAAGAAGCAAAGAAAGGTCAATCACATTAAATGGTGCTAAAATAAGGATGCAAAATGACTACTGGATTAGCAACAAGCAAGCTAACAGTTACTTTGTCAAGAATATTTCAGTGGCTTGGCAGGACAGAGCCTACCTAAATTCCCTGGGTCAAGGAGTGACTGGAAGGTGAACAATGGGTGCAGTGACTTCTGTATTTCAAAAATTTCAACTGGAGAAGGAAACTATGGAGCAAGGAAAGTCTCAGTTGGAGGAAGCTGAGAATACTGAACTGGCACACCTAAGATGGTAACAGAGAGTAGGCACTGAGGACACATTCCTAGGCATCACTAAAACATCAGAGCAAGGTGCCTTGAACAGGTGAAGTGGGAGGGGTCAAAAGCACACACTGAAGGGCTGCCCTAGACAGGAATAAAGGCTCCTTCTTCCCTGTCAGAGAAGAGGTGGAAAGGATGGCTGGAGCTTCAGAGCTGATGGCAACCAATCTGAGGTTGAAGGCTGGATTTCTAGTGGCTGTATCTGCAAAACTGGGAGATTTTCTCCAGCAGCACTGAGGAGCCCGGGCCCACGAAGAGAAAGGAGGTGACTGGCCTGACCCAGAGCTAGAGGTGACAGGTGAGAAGATGGGCAAAAGGACAGTGCATTTAAAGTGACTGACCATGGTCTTAGCTGCATAAGGAGAGAAGTGAAGACTCTGGGGGTCAGGGGGTGACAGCTATAAATCTGGATGGAGAAAACCCAGAGGCATGTGGTCCCCAACTGGCACCAGGGACCGGTTTCATGGAAGACAATTTTTAAACAGATGGGGAGGGCTCAGGCAGTGATGCAAGCGATGGGGGAGCGGCTTCACTCATGTCTGCCCCTTCCTAAGTTTCATGGAAGACAATTTTCCATTGGGGGGGTGGTGGTAGCAGAGCTCTGTGACCCCAGTCCCCAACAGGCCATGGAGCAGGGGTTGGGAACTGCAGTTCTACGGTATCCACTTAGTGACACGTAAATGACTTCAAAGCAAAACTAGAAGGAGAAAAAAAAAAATCATCTCCCCCACCAAAGAAAAAAGAATAAAGCACTTTTTAATTCTACTGTCACCCATTTGTAAGGAAAACCTTTCCCTTTTCAGATCTTTAAATGATTAGTAATCAACAACGTTTTAAAAATAAATGTCAAGCCTAGGACTACTTCTACACATGATCTTCAAAGCTAGAATTAGAAATAGGAAAAAAGAGCAGATATTTTC
Organism: Lemur catta; assembly: GCF_020740605.2. Lineage (NCBI taxonomy): Eukaryota > Metazoa > Chordata > Mammalia > Primates > Lemuridae > Lemur > Lemur catta. Next base: position 41,757,301 of record NC_059144.1, on the reverse strand, counting down.
ACAACTTGGATAGTTTGCAGATATCTAGTTCTGACTGCTTCTATATGGCAAAAAGAGTAATAAATATGAGAATGGAAAATGGGCAGCAATCAGCAAATCATTCTGAATTACTCAAGATGATAATTTTTGTGTTTAAATTTAAGTAATCATAAAAGTCTCAGAATTTGTAATCATATCTGAAGTGTCAAAATGCCTAAAAATTAACGCCTATCACTTAGCCATTTAAAAGTAAGATAATTATCAGTAAACTTAAGTTATTTTATAAGGTACTTGACTTGAAAGAATCACTCGAAGTTATCTCTGTACTGAGAATTGCTAATAAGCAGACCACATAATGGGATAAAGCCAGCCAACATCATTAAAACTATCCCTTAAAACTCACAAATAAATGAGATCTTTATACTGATAGTGTCAGCTGCAGATCAGAGGGTTAGCCACATATTTTCAATTTATTCTTGGTGGGCAGGCTCATACTTGAAGATTATTTTAAAAAATCTTTATTTTACATATTAAAATATATTATAATTCTGCTTTTTGTAAAGACTGAAGATCTACACACGCACTTGGATAAAAGTTATCACTTCATTTCAATGAGTACTATACTGCCTGCCTACTAAGTACAATGCAATGTGGTGCTCTGGGGCCATAAAACTGACATATAATATAATACCACCCTCCCGGAGAAGACACCTACACAGATGCTTTCACTACATGGTGACATGGGGTAACCTCCACTATGCTACCCTATTAGAAGGGTTCAGAGGCCATTATGGCAGTCAAGGTTAAAAGTATTAGCAGAAGAAATAGATTAAAAGAGAGAGAGGAAAAAATATACACTGAGAGGGACAATGCATATGCACTGTGGGGGGGGCTAGGAGAGCAGAGTTAGGACCAAAGAGGAAGGAAGTAAAATATTCCATGCTTTCAAGCCTAAGTGACACTTAACATGACAGAGAAGGGCACAGAGGAGTCAATCCCAGATTAGACAGTCCAGAGAACATATGGGGCTCACTCCTCTTTGCCCTTCAGATCTCCACTTAGATATTATCTTTATAGACTATCCTCCATCTGTTTCATCTGCTCCCAATCCCAATTAGATACTTCTTCCTGAGTATCCCCACAGCAGCTGGGGCCTAGGCCTATAAGAGCTCTTACCACTCTGAACTGGGATTATCTCTCTATTCAACCTCTTTGTTGGCTGGACTATTACACATTAACTGCCATGTGAGTTGTATTTAACTCATACTAGTTTTGAGCCCGGGGCCTCATGAAGCACATGTAACTCACATGTCTCTACCTTGGGAGCTGCGCGAACTATTTTTCAAGTTGCATATAACTCATGCACAGAAAACAATAAAAAAGTAACAAATTTTTCATTAAGTTAGAAAGGATTATTTAGTTTTTGAAGTTTTTATTCTATTTTCATAATAAAACACCGTGGCCCAAAGGAAAAAAAAATTTTTTTCTAGCATGGCAGTCAATGTGTTAAACTTTTTAAGGGCAGGGACCAAGTTTGTCTTGCTTACCACTTATCCCCACTGCCTAACAGAGCCTGGTACCTAGGAGCTGCTCATGTATTTGTTGAATGACTGAATGGACTCTGCCTGCAAAGAGTCCTGCAAAGACATCTAGAATAGAAGAACAAATGAAAGATGGACATAAAGCTTCATAGAGAAGCTGGTCTTTAGTTGCTGATTTTAATTCATATATATGAAAAAGTATAAAGTGGCCATGCCATCACACCACGTGATCCAGGAGTGCGAGAACACTGAGCTGGTTTTGTCCTTATGGGATCAGCTTCTGTACCTTTTGAGATATAGATACAAAACTTAGAACAAAGACCTTAACTGTTTTACAATGGTAAAGAATCTTCCTTACCTATTGCTTTTTCTAATGTGCCATATACAACATGCCTCTACAGAATAATAAGTATTCAAAAAGGATCAAAAATAGCACATCCTACAACATGATATGCACTTTTGTCACTAAACAGGGATAGAGAGACCTTCGACACACAATGCTTGCAACTTATATGTTTATTTTCTTTTTATCATGGCTATTGTTTATTTCATCCTTGACAGAGAAGATAAGGTAGAGAAACCATTTAACCATGAGTTCATACACATGACAAATGGTATCATTCTTGACCAAGTCACAAAGCAAGTCATTAAAAACATTACTTTGTAGATTTCTCAGTGCAAGCAATACTTGGGCAAATCATTCTTTTTATCAATTCCCATAGAGCCCACCCAGCTTAACTTCTAAGTTGGTCATCAAAAATAGTTCCTGGAAATAACTGAACATGGGACAAAAATACAATCACACTCAGTTGCCCGAGGTGGAAAACATGGTGGATGGCTTCAATTTCCTCAAAATAGCAGAAGGGGGCTAAGGAGAAGAGGAAAGCGGAAGGGCAGGAAGGAAAGCAGGATCTGACCTGGGATTTTATCCTGGACTTTACTGTCAAGGGCACTCCCCCAGCCTCTAACCCTCAATCCCTTTGCTTTGATTTTAGCTAATGATAATACACCAACTATTTACAAGGCCAAACATCACTTTAGCTCTAACATGAACAGCAAACTTCAAGAGAAAACTCAGTTTACAACAGGGGTTGCAAACTCAAGTGCCACCAAGGGCCAAGTAGTACACACAGACAAGGACAGAGTGACCCACTGTGGGACTGTGGTAAACTAAAGATACACGTGTCCATCCAAAAGAAGTTGTGCCCCTCAGTTAAGCAGACCACTGCCAATGTGGGCTCAGTCAGATTTTTCAAGACAACCCAGAAATCCAGATTGGTATGTGATTTCTCCTGATTTATTTATAAACAATGGCAAAAAATTAAACTCTTAATTTTTATTTTTTACTGGAAGCCCTTTGGATTTTGGAGAACTCCTTTTTTTAAAACACTCTGTGAACCAAGCAAAATATGACTGTGGGTAACCAATTTGTGACATCTAGGTAAGAAGTTAGAAAACTGGGCAAAGGACAAAAACTATAAACTATCTCTTCGTATGTTCTAACAAATCGCTGAGGAGGCTTAGCACAATCCCTTGTCTCTCTTCACAGTCATGTATTTGGAAGCTGAAGCAATGACTACACTGCCACAATGGTATTGTGAAGCTGGATGCAGGACACGGGAGACCTGGCAGAGAAGGACATTGAGGCTCTGAGACCTAAGTATCCTCATAAAACATTTCCTGCTATTATAGACCAATTGATGGCACATAATAAATGGCACTGCATGTAAAGCACTTTGTACAGTACCCAGGGTACAAAACAGAATTCAGTAAATGTTAGCTATTTGTGGGTTTTATCCTGAACAAGGGTAGAACATAGAGCAGACTGTGTGTTTCTCTCTCAAATGGGAGATTTTGGCCTAATTACAAAATCCAACTTTCCTCTTTAGACATAAGAAGAATTTCTAAGGGAATTGCATTCATCCATGTGGCATTCAGGAATTTTATAATATAATCTGATTTATGTACTCACAGGGCATTTTATTATTTTAAAGGACATCAATAATGTGTTTTTCAAGTTTTAATTTGACTTAATATGAAATGTCAAAGTTCTGTCCTACTTTTAGATAAGGGGGATCATGGAACAGCCATACAATGCTACCAAATCCAGCATGAGTAGGACATGAAGCCCCAATTTTTCCAAAAAGGTTGCCCTACCTCCAGGCTCCTCGTGGGACTATGTCATTGCAGAATGTCAGATCCAGATAGTGCTATAAGGCTGTCTGTTCTAATCACATTTTATAGTCATGTATGCAACTCTCAAGGTCCCACAACAGTTAAAGATAGACTCACAACCCAAACCCAGGTCCTCTGAGTCCTCTTTTTCCATTACTTCACATGTCCCTGGGGTATGTACGTTCAGGGTAGTTGGTGAAGGGCAGCAGGGCAGCTTGAGACTACAGCTTTGAAATGCAACTGTTCTGTGTGAAGCTAATGAGTACTGGAGACAGATACAGTCCCCTGCCCTTAGGAGCAAAACGCCCTATCAACCAAGGGGACAGGCTGGGGAAAGTTTCCTACACACAGCCCAGCAAAGCCTTGCTCCAATACATTGCAGGGCTTGTCATATCCTCTAATACCTAGAATCCTCTAATATCAACTGTGCCTTTTTAACCAGTGGCTTGGAGCAAGAGTTCCTAACCTCTATGAAAGAATCTAATTCACTTGCTGGAAAAGTGGAGGAGTCACTAAGCAAAGGCATCAGTGATTTTAAAATAATTGTTACTATGCTTCAAACTGTCTAATTTCCAAAGCACCAAGAAAATATTTTTTGAGATGTAGCCAAGTATAGAATATAGACTGTCCTACATTCAAAATTTATCTTTCTAGAAAGCATGTTTTAATGGCAAAGGACATAAAGCAAGCTGTGAAAGGGAGACTAAAATTAGCTCAAACCACAAATACCCTAACATACTTATCACTTCCTTATGAGCAACCTACAAAAATCAAACATTAAAGGCATTTATAAAACTAAAGGTATGATGCCAACTGAATCCTTTAACTTCAGCCATATCCTTTCTCCTTTCTAAAATGTACCTGACATGTAAACATTACCAAAGGATGGCATTTTATTAATTTGAAGGCAAGTACAAGGGAAACCATTAGAGCTCAGTTTTTGCCTTGTAAATAAACAGCACATACCACGCAGTTCTTAAGTGGTTAGACGGGTAACCACCTCCTCAAACTGAAGATAGGAAATTTCAGATGAAGGCCCACACCCATCTCCAGCTGCATTTCACACTGACGACGAAGGACATACCAGGCTCCCACTTCAAACCAAAGTATGCCTCCATCTTCTAAAGCCATTTATTCCTACTTTTAAAAGTAACATCTTCCAAGTCTGTTGAGAAATACAAAAGTTTGTCATCAAGTAGTGGAACAAGTTGCAAAAGGTGGCTTAGCTGACAAATATGCAGTCATGAAAAAAAAAAAGGCAACAGGTTTGTTAAACTTCAACTACTTTTATAGTGATTCTCTCTGCATGATACCTATGTCTTGATAAGTTTTCTGACAAGTTTTCTGGGGAAAATTCAAGCTCATAAAGGATGAAAACAAGTGATTAAGGACAAGTATAGAACCTACCAAGAGCCACTGTGTACTCTTTAATCCTGTTACTCAAACTTTCAAATGCATTCTCACTAGCAGGTAGAGAAATAAGGGGAAAGCAGCCCTGGGGAGTTATTTATGGTGTGAACGGACTAAAGAAAATACTGCTAATGGCACTAATATTCCTAGAATTTAATCAAGAAAAACTGTCAGTAGGACATGAAAGATATTTAAAATGCTTAGTAATGGTACCATGATAGGTACATAAAGGGTCTCCATTAAAACCCAGCAACACAGGGGTGTGGATTCCCAAGGAACATTCAAGAGATGTGGACCAGGTGATCCGTAAGTGTGGCTAAACCAGCTGATATGCTGGGGGCTGCTCCAAAAATGTGCTTTTGTGTCTGTCAACCTGACGCGGTTTAAAGCAGCTTCCTGATCTCAGCACCATTTTGTTTCACCCCAACCCAGGATGACCCTGAAGACCCTGGCACCAGGGAGGCGGAGTCCAGGTAGTGGAGAGCAACAATGGTAACACTCCTCTTTCAAACGTGCTATTCAATAAAGTTCCAACCAGGGTAAAAACAACAAAGCAAACACCACCACCAAAAAACCCATAAAACAATATATCCTCCCCCCCCCCCAAAAAAAGACCACTGGATACCTTCTTAGAGGTGCCTTCTCTCTGCAAAACTTAGCCACACAAATATTTATGACCCAGTGAAGGCATATTTTGCCTTTATCCTTACAGAAGCAAACTAAGCCCTGACTATTTGAATAGTGAAGCAGCAGTATCCCCGAAAAGGATAAATATAAAAGTGACAAACGTTCACCCATCAAAGGAATTTAAAGCTAATTTACTGTATTATGCTAAATGTACTTTGCTTATTTGTTCTTTTGAATGAAGTTGTATTCACAAGTGATCTCGCCCTTAGACATTTTTAAGTAACTCATGTTTTTAAGAGAACTCCAGCCATTTGGAATAATTACTTGATATTCACTTTCCTGTAAGCAATCTGCAATAGTGTATAATCCTCCCAGTAACCAGTACCCATTAGAATAAAAATTAGCTAAGCTGTTTGCTGGAATTCAGTGTGGCGATTTTTAAATAAGATTCTTCAAAAGGAAGAGATGTGCCAATAAGAGATCCATTAAGAGAAAAATGTTTTAACAGAGATAAGGAAAGAATTTTCCTTCTCTAATCACTAATAAATTTTAAACATATAATTTTGGAAACCCAGTTTTGCTACGCTCATCTTATCTTTGCAAGTGGTGTTGCTCACCCACAAAAGCCACACACACAGCCAAGGCTTTTCCTTCTTCAGCTGTAAAAGAAAAACATGCCTCAGTCTCTAGAAAGAAAGCTCTGAAGTGAAGAGACCACAACCAAGGACATAAGACCAATTGGACCCAAAAGTTCACTCCAACAAGTGGTTAATCCTCAGGAAGGATTCAGAATTTCCTGACACAGTACTAGCTTAAGAGCAGTAAGGAATATGTATATTTCCTAGAGAAAATGCAGACCTCACATGTTGTTTTGCCATGTGTATGCTGAGTCCATATTATAGAGTTGACTTCGTGAAGCACTAGTTCTATCTAATGACCATGGGGTATCCAGAACACTTTACTACCTTGGTAGAATCATAAGCATCCAGAACTGTAAATCGAACTATGTCACAAATTTTTTAAAGAGAAAGGCCGGGCAAGATGGATTACAACTGTAATCATAACACTCTGGGAGGCCGAGGCAGGAGGATCACTTGAGCTCAGCAGTTCGAGACCAGCCTGAGCAAGAGCGAGACCCTGTCTCTATTAAAAATATAAAAATTAGCTGGGCGTCATGGCATGCGCCTGTAGTCCCAGCTACTCGGGAGGCTGAGGCAGGAGGATTGCTTAAGCCCAGAAGTTTGAGGTTGCTGTGAGCTAGGCTGACACCAAGGCACTCTACTCAGGGCAACAGAGTGAGACTCTGTCTCAATCAATCATCAATCAATCAAGTTATCAGAAACCTGTATTCAAGAATACTTATAAAAATTTTTAAAAATTAAAAAAAAATAAAGAGAAAAAAAGGACTGAAAATTATTTCTCAGTAGTTAGTATTTTAAATGCACTGTGACTTACTTGTACCAAAGCCCAGAGATCAACAGATTTGGGGGCTAGACTTTTCTTTGGCTTTTCATAGGGGGAAAAAATCTTCTGTATGAAATGGTCTTGTTTCCAGTTTCCAGATATTCAAAATTTACAAATTATCAGCAAGATACTTATGATTATGTCAAACTGCTTTGAAAAAGGAGAGGGCAGCAGCTAATAAACCACTTCTACACAAAGTAATGCATTATCTCTAAAATGCTGGAGACTTAGGTACTTTCTTCTCAAACATGGCAGATGTGTAAACTTTCATATTATTCAAATGAAGCTTAGACCAGATGTAGGTTTCTTTCTAAAATTACAACATAAAGGGCAGCTACTCTTAGTGTACCTAACTGGGGCTGAATCTTTCGTAAATTCTCAAGAATCAGTTCCTCTATCTTTTACAGGAAAAACCACCCAATTGCCACTTAGAGAAAAGCTGCAAGAATAACATGTGTGTCAGGGCTACTCATTTTCCCATATTACTTAATCAAATGAACTCTATTTGTTAAAAATGTTTAATGCCTCTTGGGAAAAAAGACCCAATTCTTTTGAGTTGTTAACTATGCTCACAAACCTCCTATAACTTTTTTAGCCTAACTGTATCCACCTACACCTTACAAAATTGAGTAACCACTGCAGTTTTTACAAGGATTACTTCAGGAACATTAAATTCTCTTTGTGAGTACATTAAGGACTTTTATTACTTAACTTGAACTTAATGATCAGTTTAGTCCAGGATCTTTTTACAAAGGAAGAGACTGAAGCCCAAGGAAAGTAAGGAACTCATTCAGCACTTTAAGACTATGACTACACCCAGGCACTAAGGACACTAGAAAAACAAAAGATCAAACTACTCTCTTGACCCTAAGGGTGGTCTGATCAAATGCCAGAATATGTTTGCCTTTACTGTTTACAGTGTGGGGAGGGAGAGTCTTTGTAAGGGTTGCAATTTTATGGAGAACCATATTTTATATACCAAAATTAAAAAATATTTTATGAACCAACCACATGCGAAAGCCCTCTAGAAGGCTTATAAGAACTATGTAATAATCAAGAATGACGAGGACAGAGTGATTTAACAATTCTTAGACAGACCTATAACCTCCAAGCTGCCTATAAAGTTCACCTTAGGCCAAGTACAAATTTGTTGTTAAATTTAAAGCTTTTGTGAAACAAACTGGTGGTATCAACTTCTACTGGATAAGAATTCGAGCCTTTCTTTCAAAGCCACTACAGTAGGCAATACTAAATCACCACATCTGAGTTCATGACTCAAAACATGGTAGTGTTTTCCCAGCGTGATTGCTGCCATTGGTACTAAAGTGGGCTAATCTATTTGTTTCTCTCCTCCCTCACTCCCCGCTAGAATGGGATTTGGGAAACACGTTTGTGTATCTTTATAACGTCAGGCTAGCAAAGTGCTGACAACGAATTCAATCCCAACATTTGTTAGGCACCTACACCATGCCAGGTGCAGAGGATTCCAAGATGAACGAGCAAGCTAGAAAAGGTGAACTCAGCAAGCTTGGGCTCCAGAGGAGACAGACCCAGGATATATAGAGGCAGCTACAACGAAAGCAGGGCTTTAGAAGAGATATGTATCAGGTTGTATGGAAGCACACAGGTGACAGAGCAAAACTCTAGTGCAAGGAGGCACACATTTGAGCTGGGAGGTGCAAGTTAGGCTGACTGAGTGGGAGAAGCATCCTAGACAAAGTGCTGAGCAACAGTATAGGGGAAGGAAAGATGAGGATGAGTTTGGAAAATGCTGCCCCTTCTGACGTGGCTAGAATAGAAGCCACATGGGAGGGGATGACTGACTCTTGGTTGCCATGTTAAGTAGGTGGACCTTACAGGTATTATGAAAGCATTAGAAGTTACACAGAGCAGTGACAGGCTCAGCTGTGGTTTTAGAACAATTACTCTAGTGATAATGTGAAGAATATACATGGTGCAGGAGAGGGCAATGTGGAGGGACTGCCGAAGGACCATATTAATAGGTAACCAGTTTCACTCATTTCCACAGTGTGAAACTAGAAACAGCTGCAGGCTTATAGGCAAAACGAGAACCTAGACCACTGGGGTGGTGGAAAAGATGCTGTGGTGACTCACCAATGAAATGTGGCAGAGGCAATCACAGACTACTCCAAGTCCCCAGCATTTCTGGATCCTCAAAACGAGCACACCGAATGGCTGCTGCCAAACTACATGGTCTGGGAAACAAGTACCCAGCTAGAATTCCAATTTTACTGAACACGGGCAATATAAAAGAACAAACACAGCCTATGTGCCAGTATTAGTTGTTACCAGGAACAAATCTGCATGAACACTGTAGAGAGGGAGGCCAAACTGCGCAAAATATGTATGGGCTCAGGTAGGCTTCAGGAAAAGTGCCTGCAAGTAAAAGCACAGCATAGAACAAAAATTGCCAAAAGGATCCTGCAATCTAAAAGATCAGAAAACAGACAACTTCCTTTAAAAAAAGAAAAGAAAAAAAGGAAAGAAAGACAAAGAAAAGGCTGCTATTTTTAGCAGTTTATAGTTTAAAAACCTCCACAGTAAATTTCTTACTCATTTCTATCATGAAATTCAGTATACATTCAACAGGTATTTTTATAGGTTTTGAGGAGCTAGTCATGCTAAAATGCAAAATGTAGTAGGGAGGCCAGGATCCCAAGGGTAGATAACTCGCAGCTAAAAAACCACTTGCATTCCCATTATCCCCCAGCTGGCTTTTCAGAACCATCTGATATGGCTTGCTTACTTGCAAAAGCACCATAGTATTCCTATAAATATGCCAGTGATGTCAAATAATGATTGCAAAAAGTTCTTCCCTCCACTGTTTCTACTTATGCTCCCAGTTAATTTAATATCAGTCCGGACAATTACAAAAGTCTTTACACCATTTCCAAAGCGCTGATCAGACAACTAAATTTAGTTCACTCAAACCAGGGCTAAACAAGAACATTTAGACCTAGCAGGTCACTCAAGATGACTAGAACTTCCCAGTCTCTCCATGTCATTTCCGTTTGTCTCTTTTTTTTCAAGTGAAGTGAGTCATAGTGTATAGATCTTTCTCCTCTGCCCAAAAGAGTGTTTTCCCCCCTCTGAAGAAAATCCTATTTAAAAAAAACATTATTGGGAAGTTTTAATATTCATCTTTTTGTAATACAAAAATATAAACTGTACATATGAGTAAGGAATTTCAGTGAACTATTGTTATAACATGGTTTTAAGCTAGTCAGGTATTAGATCATATTTCATAATGAAAATAGCTATAAAAAACAAATATCAGTTGGAAGAGTGGCCCATTTTACAAAGCCTGCCTCTAACATGGAATAAATCTTGCCTTTAAGTCACGATCTACTGTTGCAGTCTCCTTTATCTGAAACAATCAAATCATTCACACTGAAGCATGGTGAACAATGTCAGAGAATCAAAGAATTCAGAGATGAGAAAGAATCAAACACCTGACCCAAACCCTCTTAAACTACAGCATATCAGCTATTCTTTTCATTCATTCAAGCCCTCTCCCCTCTTGCTCTAGCTCAGTAAAACTAATCCCTTTTCCTTATGTGGGCTCTCTCCCATCATTTGGACAGCCAGACCAACTCAAACACGAGGCTCACCAAGTATTAACTCTACTTTTTAAACTAGATGATTTTAGATCATTTAAATGCTAGAAAACAATGTTTAAAGCCATCCACAAAGGCTAGCAAAGCTGACTTTTTATAGACCTAAATGTTTATTAGTATCTGTGCTATTTAGTAGCATTAAAGATTAAAAATATGGTTATGCTCACTTATCAAATTGAGCTAGCATAGAATCTCACCCTGAAACATTTGTTTTCTAAACTGCCACATTCCTCAGTACTCAAAAGTCCACTTCACCTTTTGTTCTTTTCCCAACTGTTTCCAAGTTTTTGCAGCGTTTTGTTCTAATTAGAAGTTAGAATGGTGAGGAATGACTACATTGCTCTGTTAAAACAAAGTTTTAAGCAAAAATTACATATTATTTTTCTAATTACAATAGACTAGGCAAGCTCAAAATATGACAGGCTCACACTTGCAATTTCAGCACTTTGGAAGGCTGTGGCAGGAAGATCACCTGAAGCCAGGAGTTTGAGATCAGCCTGGACAACATACTAAGACCCTATCTCTACAAAAAATAGAAAAATTAGCCAGGCATGGTGGCCCACCTGTGATCCCAGCTACTCAAGAGGGTGAGGCAGAGGGATCACCTGGGCCCAGTAGTTTGAGGTTTCAGTGAGCTATGTTAGCACCACTGCACTCCAGCCTGGGCAACAGAACAAGACCCCATCTCAAAAACAAACAAAAGAAAACAAAAATATGACTTTGTATAATGCTGCCCTCCTTTTGACATGCTATAAAATATTAATTTTTTAAACATTCCAATTTAAATTTTTTTTACATATTTCTTTGAATCCTTGAAAAACAATGGTTTTGGTAAACTGACACATCTTAGAAAATTAGCCACTTTAGACTCACTCAAGGTCATTTGAATGCCACATTTCTAAAAATGCCACAGTTGTATGATAAACGGTCTTTTTTAAACTGAAAGAGGCAAAGAGCTTCTGATTTCGATTTTAGAAAAGAAAAATATCTGCACAGTAGAGTTTAGAAAAACCCACTGTGACAATTCAAAAGAAACCACCTCCAGGAATGTGACAATCCATTCAGAAGCTGGGGAAATCTCAACATCTTGACTAACTTGTAGGGTTTAAATGTGGTAGAGAAACTTAAGAACAATAAGGGAAATTAACTGAAGACCAATAGGCTCCATGCTAGTAGCATGCTTAACACAGTTTTAACAACACCTGAGTGACAAATAAGGCCACTCTGGCACAGAACTGTAAGAAATCAAATTCAACCAAGAACATACTTATAATATAAATTTCCTGTTGCCAACATAGACAGTTTCAACATAAAAGATTTTCCCCCAATGCCTCCACTTGTGATGCGGTATATCATATTGACTCCAACACTTCAGACCAACAATTTTCATTTAAAGCCACTTTAGACTCTAATGCATTAAATCTGATGCAGAAAATTTATCTACACATCCCCAAAATCACTGGTGAATTCATTCAATTACTTCACAGAGACTAGACATGCAATACAAATTTTATATATTGATCAATCACACTTATACAGATTACAGTAGTTATAAGTATTAGTCTACCGGAAGCTAACATAATTACAGCCCAAATAAAAAGAATCTGGTCAAATAATAAGCTTAATGCAAATCCACATGAAATCAAGACTCCCCAAAAAAGGCTTTTGTTAGTCAAGCATACCGAAGAACTGCTTAAAGCTTTTTTCTTTTTTAAGCTGAGTTCAAAATAGATTTTAATACTACAGCTGATGGATCTCACAATTTGCCTTTTGAGCCTATAAGCTGAAAGCAGAATAAACTGCCTTCTCCCTTTACACAAGTAACAAAATCTCTCTATTGTGTACATTGCTTATTTAAGATACCGAGCAAGTGTGGTTTTGGTTAATTCTCACAACCCCCGCAATGACATTTAATCAAGAGTATACATTTTCTTTAGAGGATTCAGCTGCTTGTGAAAGAAGACCTCTTCGTGTTTTTAATGTTTTACAGCTATGTGAGAAACCCAACCTTCCTAACTTTTTCTCCACGAACCTCCATAACCCACAAGTAGATGAGGACTGGAAGACAAAGATTATCTCTGCCTTGACCAAAGAATGAGATGCTCATTGAGGAAAGACGCTATTTTAGAGAGGATGAAAACATTAACCTTCCCTATTCCCTGCCTGAAAGGGTAATGTTTTGGCCTCAGTGGAGTGGGTACCGCAGGCCTTCTGGCTGGAAGGCTCTTTAACCCCAAATACTCTTGACTTTCCGCTCCTCCTCGTTCAGCTCACAGAGCAGATTTCTTTTCCTCTGACAGATCTTCCTTCATCCCTTTCTTTAAGGTAGCCGGCCTTCCCTGCATCGCCCTCTACCCAGTTAGGATGTTGTTCTCTTCACAGCACTTGTCACCCTCGGAAATTATTTGCTTCTGTGTTTGAATGCCTTATTCGACTCCAAGCTCCACTAAGGATAGGGTCTCGCCTGTCCTGTTTAACAAACACTATCTCCAGTGCCTAAGCAGTGCCTAGCACGGAATAGGCACGTCAGTTCATATCCAATAAATGAATGAACAGGAAGGGGGAAGGGGACCGTCATCCTTGAGACTCGACACATACTGAGACTAGGGGAAAGGAAATGTGAAGGAGGGAGGGAGGAGTAACCTTTTCCCCCAGGGAGACAAAGGAAGAGAGTCTGAGGTGGTCCAGTCCAGAAAAGGAAGTAGCGGGGGGTGTTAAATCAACCCCTGGGGACAAAGAGTGGGTAGGCAGGGGGGCGGGGTCGAGGTGCGAGGGATCCACGCTGAAAGTATAGATGGGGGGCCCCTACGCTTGAAAGGCCACCGGGCTGGACGGTATGAGGTAGGTGGGGGAATCGAAAGGGACTGCGAGGCCCGGGCGAGACGCAGGCCCACCCGGGGACAAAGAAAGGGGGGGGCGGCCTGTGCCGCTGTGCAATCTAATCCTCAAGCAGTGGGGCCGAGGCGGAGGGCGGGACCCAGAGTGAGAATGGGGCTTGGGGGTCTAAGGAGAAGGTTCACGCGGCCTAAGTGAACTGCCCGCTGCACTCCCGGGCGCTCCCGCACCTGGTAAATGGCCGCCCAGTTCCCAGCCTTGTCGATCTGCTCGAACTCCTTTTCCATCTCCATGACGGGCCAGGGCGGCTGCTGCGCCTCCTCCTCGGCCCACTGCGCCGTCTGCCACTCCAGGCCGCGTCGTGCTCTCAGCCCCGAGGCCCGCTGCAAGCCTCGACTGCTGCCGCTACCGCCGCCCTAGCTGCCGCTGCTTCTTCATGTCAACCCGGCAGCCGGAAGTACGCACCGCGCCTGCAGCGAGCTCCGCCCCTGGAGAGGGATAACCAATCAGCGCTCGAGAATGTCAGCAAGCACTTCCGCGGGGTGGAGCCGGGGGAGGTGCTAGGGGAAGTGGCCTCAGCACCGCTAGAGGTCTGGTAGCGCGCGCTCGCTCCTCCCCTCTGGGGCTTCGGGCTCGGGCGTGGCGCGCGCCCGTTGCCTAGGCGACCCCGACAGCCCCGCCCACGGCGCGTGGGCTCACTAGGCCCGGGCAGGTCTGGGCATCTAGACTCTACTAGCCGGTTGAGGCGGAGCGAGTGACCTTGACGTAGTCCTGCATCTTTTCTGCAGCGCCAGGGCGGGGGGCTCAGCGCTCCAAGCTGGAGTAGGGGCGGAGGGCAGCGTCCCCCACGCTTCCTGCCTCCCGGCTCAGGCCAGATATCCGCTCTTTTTTCATGAAACTTAGGAGAGCTTCATGATTCACCAGGCTACTGGGGAAGGCCCACTACTCTCTAATGCAGCTGTCCCCAACCTTCTTGGCACCAAGGACCGCTTTCATGGAAGATAATTTTTCCGGGGGCGGGGGGTGGGATGGTTTCGGATGATTCAAGCGCATTACATTTATTGTGTACTTTATTTCTATTATTACATTGTAATATATAATGAAATAATTATACAACTCTCAATAATTGGTTGGGGACCCCTTCTGTAAGGGTTGTGTCTCTGTAGGAAACTTCTGCTTGGGAGCTAAGGGAAGTACTGGTGTGATTTTCAATATTTCACAAGGTATCAAGAAAATCCTGCTCACACTGAACTAAGTGGAGCACAAATTCTGTTGTGCATTATGTTAAATGAAAATCACAGGAGGCCATCGTTTTGGACTAAGCTCCTGCCCCAGGCCCCAACAGACCGGACTAAAAATCAAAATGGAGTCACTCATGCAAAAGTTGCACAGCACTAACGACCTTTCAAGAAATCAGGAGAGAGAGATAAACAGCCTGATTACCTAAACAGGCCAGTTACAGTTGGCATGGTAATGAAGTTCCCACTGCTTGTCAACAAGAAGTAACCTGAAGTAACCTGATGTTAACCAATCTGTTATTTCCCTATTGTTCTGTCTCCCTCTTCCTGCCTTATAAGGAAAGTAAATTTGAAATGACCAATCTACTTTTTGTTCTTTGTTTCTCCTTTCCTTGGCCCTTTTCTGTCTATAAAACCAAACTTCTCTGCTCATTGGAACGCTCATTCTAGTTTATGGAATGAAATCTTGCCCAATTCTAGAATCACAAATAAAGCCAATTAAGATCTTTAAATTTAACAATCACCTGGGAAGTGTGTTGAAGAATGCAGGTTCTTGGGCTCACCTCCAAAAGAGTCAGATACCTCTGGTCTGGGTGTGAGGTCCAGGATCTGCATTTTCACCAACTCCAGCTAATTCTCACACCTGTGGTCCTTGAAGCACACATGAAAAGGGCTGGTCAGGTTGCCTTCCTGGGAGCTCTAATTTAAATCCACATCTGGGCCTGGCACTTTAAATGGAGATTGTGAATGCCATGGGGTCAGAGAACCTAGAGGACGGAATCATCTCTGTTCCCTGTTACCATTGCAAGCCTGCCCAGAGCAGCTGCCTGGTGTTATCAGTTGAATTCCAGCTCATTCCTTGAGTGCTTGGGGCAGGCACTGTGCCTGGCATTCCAAGTACACATTCTCATTTAATCACCACAACAACCCTCCAATATAGGCACTATTCTCATTTTATAGACAAGGAAACCGAGGTACAGAGAAGCAAAATCATTTGTCTAGCGCAGCACTGCACATTGGTATGGAAACCCAAATTCTAACCTGATCTCCAGAGGAGTGCTTGCTTTGGAGCCAGGCTTCATGGGTCCAAATTCCAGATCTACTAAATACTAGCAGTGCAACTTTGGGGAAATTACCATTAATCTCTGGGCCTCTGTGCTCTTCTTTGTAAAATGGAAATAATAAAAGTGCCCACCTCAGAGAGGTGGTGTGAAGATAGAGTACAGATCATGGTCTTAGTATAGTGGGTAGCCCATTAAATGTTAACTGTCACTACTACATACCTTTAAATAACTAATGGGGAGGTAAATGAATTCTTATTGAATATATGTAGTTGGTTTCATAGGCCATGTCTTTAGAAACTGAGTGTTCCATAGGGGGAAAATTAACAAAAGATGCCCATTCTGGTGAAAAGTTTGGGAGCCCCACTGGGAAGCTGCCTAATTTAAGTCTTTGCTCATTTAAGTGACTCTCCAGACTCACATGTTCCTCCCACCCTTACACTGTTTGAGTTCTAGTTTGTCTGGAACTCACAGTCCTGAGAGCTCCTTGGAACAGAAAACAGGGCTGGTTCATTCGTATCCTTGTATGCCAAGCTAAGTAAATAAATCGAATGCCCATCTTGAACCCAAGTGGCCCTTATACCTACAAGGGGGTGCCACCCAGTGACTGGAGCAGCCTTTGAATGGGGCCAAAGCTATGCACAAGGTCTTGGTGGGGGAGAGGGGAGTTGGGGACAGGGTCCAAGTTTGGCCTGTTCAGTGGCTGTCCTAGTGTCCTAGGGCTGCTGGAAGAAATTGCCACAAATTTAGTGGCTTAAAATAACCAAAATTGATTCTCTCCCAGGTCTTGAGGCTGAGAGTCAGAAGTCCTGTGCCGACAGGGCCGTGTTCCCTCTGAAGTCTCCTGGGGAGAATCCTTCCTCACCCCTTCCAGCTTCTGCTAGCTCTGGCCTTCCTTGGCCTGTGGCAGTATCGCTCCAATCTCTGCCTCCGTCTTTACAGGGCTTCATTCTCTGTGCTTCCTCTTCTGTCTGTCTAATCTCTCTCTGCCTCTTCTGACAAGGGCACCTGTCGCTGGATTTAGGGCCCACCCTAATCCGGAATGATCTGCCAGTTCCAGGTAATCCAGATGATCTCATCTTGAAATCCTTAAATTAATGACATATGCAAAGACCCTTTTTCCAAATAAGGTCACATTCTTGGGTACTGGGACTTGGATATATCTGTCACTATTGTGGCAGAGGGTGAAACCTCATCCCAAATACTGATCCTGAATGAAATCCCTAATTTCAGGTACTACCTACTTTGCCCCTATATCCATTCTTCACATAGTAGCAGCCAGAGAGAGCTTTTAATATTTGGATCATGAAACCCTCCTATGCAAAACCCTCCACTAGCTTCCCATCCTACTTAGAATAAAACCCAAATAATGCCTAACCCTGGCCCACAAGGCCCATGTGACCTGGCCCTTGCCCACCTCCCAACCTCTCTCCCCCTTGCTTTCTTCACTGCAATCTCCTAGCCATCCCCTAATACACTGAGCTAGTTCCCACCTCAGGACCTTTGCACCAGCTGCTCCTTCTGCCTGGATCACGCTTCTCACCTTTCAGGTCTCAGGTGAAGTGTCACCTTCCCAGACAGGTCTTCCCTGGCCACCCTCCCTAAAATAATCCCCACTCTTTACCACAAACCTGTTTGTTTGCATCTTAGCACTCATCTCTGACTTGGTTTTGTTTTTTGCTGGTTTGTTTCCTTCTCGCCCCACTCTCATGTTCTCTGAGCGCCTGCTACTTGGTTGGGAGAGGGACTCCAGGTGCCGGAGACCCTCTGAGGCTTGCCATTGATCTGCAAAGCTCTGGTGTGTCTCTGCCAAGGCCTGGCCTAGAACCGGCCACACCCTGGGTCCCTCAGCGATGTGCAGGGGGTGATTGGGAATCTTTAGTGATGACTGGTTAGAAAATAAACAAATGACTGTGTGTCATGATGGCTAAAACCTGTTCCTGGCAGGCATGCCTGAAGCGTGGTCTCACGCAGCCTCTTTCTCCAGCCTTTCCTTCATGGATTTAGATAATGCAGGAAATCAGTGCTACAAATCAATGACCCATTAAACTTTTTTAAATGTCCTAAGAGTTGTCAGTGGAGAAGGATAGCTGTTTACTAAGCCTCCAGCAGATCACTGACTCCTGACTTAGTGATGTCGGAAGTTTCCTGTTCAAAAGGGAGACAGCACAGTTCTAAGAGCCTGAGACTCAGAATGAGCCCAAACTGGGTCTCTCATGAAATGTCACTTCCTCAGAGAGGCCCCTTCTGACCACTCCTAATAAACTGTCCCCTCTCACTCTATCCCTTTTTCTTCTTGGCACTTACCAGGCATTTATGACTTATTTTTTTCCAGTGTTACCATGTGGTATTTATGTTCTATATTTGTTTTATGTGTTTATCATCTGTCTCTGCCACTAAACGTACGTAAACTTCATGAAGAAAAGAGACTTAGCCAATTTGGTTCAATGCTTTCTTCCTTGAGCTGCAGGCATCCCCAGGAAAGCCCACCAGTCCCTGGGAGTTTCCAGAAACCAAGATGACAGGGCTTCTCTCCACCTCATAGACTCGGAGCTCGAGAGTCCTCAGGGTCATTCAGCTCCCTCCAGCTCCCTCCATGGGGACATTCATCCGGGCACCAAGGTAGCCCTCCCCTCTGCGATTCACATGTGCTCACCTGAGAGAGTTTGGGCACCTTTGACTTGTTGGCTGAAAAAGCACTAGAAACTGGATGCACAGAGCTTCAACCTTCAGCCACAAACTGTGCTAGCTAACAGTGTTACCTTGAATTTTATATTTCCCAATAGCCCTGCAAGCCTGGTGTTATCCCATTTGAATAACACCAAAATTTGAGAAAATAACTGCTCAGGGAGGTTAAAGAGGTGAAATCAATGAACACCCAAGTACAAAATGCTGGCTCGCATGCTGGATGGTAGAGCATCGTGGTACGTTAGGAGCTTCTAAATTCTGGGTCTGCTACTCACTAGCTTTTAGGCCTGGAGCAAGTTGCTTAACCTCCTGGTGTCAGCCTGGATACTTTCCAGTGGGAAAAACCCAAATGAAAGTGGCTTTTGCAAAACGGGGAATTTACTGGCTCATGAAAAGAGGAAGTCCAAAGAAGGCTTGCTTCAGGCACAGTCAGATCCAGCACCTCAAGCAATGTCATTGTGACTCTGTCTTTTCCCAGCTCTCTTACCTTTCTCCCCATGTGCTGGCTTCACTCTCAGGCAGGCTGTCCTCCAGAGGGAACCGGGATGACCCCAGCAACTCCAGGCTCATGGCCTACCAGCTCCGCAATTCCAGTGGAAAGAGCTTCTTTTCCTTGCTGGGCCCAGCACAAGTTCTGGCCTTGAGTCTCACTGGTCCAGCTGAGGCTTATGTGCCATCTCTAAGCCAGTCTGTCCAGGAAAATTTTGACAAAGGTAGAAACCGAGGCTCAGAGTGGTTAATTACTTAACCAAGGTCACACAGCTAGTGAGTAGTCAAGTGGGACTTAGGCACAGGTGGTCTGGTTTCAGCATCTGTGTTCTCAGCCATGATGCTGTGCAGTCTCTCTAAGAACTTCCATGAGCTCTAAAAATAATAAAAATGAGGATAACTTTAATAATAGTGATGATTATTACTTAACACCACCACTGTGAAGCCTTATACTATTATGATCCCCTTTGAACTGTGGCACAGAGAGGTTAAACAACTTGCCGCAGTGACACAGATAAGAAATGGTGGAGCCAGGATTTGAACCCAGTTTAGCTCTACATGCTGCTTCCAGGTCTGAAATGTTATTAATATATAAGAGTTCTGCCCCCTTTCAGAACATACAGGAAGGTTAGCAGCCTAGAATCTCCTTACTCAAGTCTTCACTGGGCTCTTCCCCATTTTTATCAAGACTCTCCCACCTCTCTGCCACCTGGAAAACATTTCAAACTTTACTCCAAGCCTTTAAAAATAAAACAAAAATAAATACATCAATATAATCCCAAGCTGCCTGTCAAGTAAGAGCGACATCGCTGGTGGGAGGAGGAGGCATTTAGGGGAACTGGAGCGATCACATGTGTTCTGAGAAAGAAGGGTTAGAGGTATGGGGGAAAGTTCGAGGAGGGAAGTTGGGCCCAAGGATGGAAACCAAAGCCAGCTCCATGCTTTCAGCAAAGAAGGGTTTTGAGGAGGGTGTCTAGGGGCTGCTGCAACATCCTCCAGTTGGAGCTGGGGGGACACTTGCATTGCATATACAGTGATTCTGGGTGTGGACTCTGGAATCTGGCTGGCTTGGGCTCTTGTGTCTTGGACAAGCTCCTTACCATCTCTGATCCTTGGTTTTCCATCTTTTATGTAAGGTAAATGATGTGATGATTAAATGAGATAGTGTGGGTAAAGCACTCAGCCT
Organism: Lemur catta; assembly: GCF_020740605.2. Taxonomy (NCBI): domain Eukaryota; kingdom Metazoa; phylum Chordata; class Mammalia; order Primates; family Lemuridae; genus Lemur; species Lemur catta. The sequence goes on along the minus strand of NC_059144.1, from coordinate 41,736,970 downwards.
GGTCTCTAGCTCAAGGCAAGGACTCAATAAATGTGGCTGTTGTTATTATACTTGTGTAGGTTGCTGAGTGGAAAAACCAGGCTGTTGCCAGATGTTTTCATAGTATATGTTGCAACCTGCTATTTTACATCTCTATTTTTTTGTCCTGCTGCTGAAGGTGAGCAGGGCTAGCTTTGTGGTGTGTGTGCAACCTGTGCAACTGTGCAGGGGCGCATCCTCAGAAGGGGCCCACACTTGGTTTGTTCTGCTGTTATTGTCTTGAAATTCTTTATAATTTTTGAACAGGGAGTCTTGCATATTCATTTTGCATTATGCCTCAAACATTATGTAACCAGTCCTGGAGGTGAGATCTAGATTTTTCAAATTCTTGAAAAGGGTTCGAAGCAGTTTCTGTCTTTGAAGGTGGAAATGGTCTTCCCCCTTTATTGTGGAAGAAACCACTGCTCTTGGGGGAAGTCGTAAAACAGTGACATTATCCAGATGCACATGTTAAGTTATTTACTATTGTTTAATAATAGTAATGAAAACAGCACATGTAGTAGACATTAACTGAGGGCCAGGCTCTGCGCTAAGCCAACACTTTACCTTTATTGTCTCTTTAGATCTGTCCAGTAACCCAGGGACTGTCGTTAACCTCATTTCACAGATGACGAAACTGAGGCCTGGAGTGTCCACCATCTATCTCACAGCAGCATCAGGGTCACGTACATAACTTGGGCGAAGCTGTAGCAAGACTGTAGCCTTTTAGAGAAGAGGAATTAATTTCTAAGCTTAGATTTAGCTAGAACTGTTCCTGGAATCCTTGGGAGAGATGTGTGTCCTTTTGATCAAGTACTTGCCTCAGTGGTTTCTGTATCTGAAGGTGGAAAGTCTTCTGTTTGAGACCTGACCATGCAGAGAGGGCTGACCTGAATTTTTCTTCTCCTTGTGCCGGAGGGAAGCCCGTGGAGAGGACTCCCATTTGGGGTGGCTGAATGATGGCCTCACCCAGGCCACAGGGAAGGGAGCTGGAGGGGGCACCACGTGGGGATGGAGCTTTCCCCGAAGGATATGGATATCGCTGCTGCCATATCCTGGGGTAGGCGAGGAAGCCAGACTCACTGTGGGAAGTGGAGGGAGGGGGGCTTTTGCTTTATCTGGGGCTAAGAGGAGGAAGAGGAGGTCCTAAATTCTAGAGAGGAAGGCAGGCTGGCTCCCATGACATGGTGGCATGCTAGAAAGAACCAGCAGCGGGGAACAATGAAGCAGGTCGATGGGCTCCGGGAGCTATTTATTTACAATTTCATTTCCCATTTTCCTTTTCTGCATTGTAATTTCCACCTGTTATCCCCAAGCCTTCAGTAAAATTTTGTTCACTGATATGGACTCATTTTAGCTGTTGGGTCAGATACTAATTGTGCCCAGTAACCATTCTCATCTTCTTTTTGTAAATTTTATATCTTAAATTGTCCTCTCGTGCCTTTACGAGCCATCCCTATTTTTAGGACAGCCCTCCTGAACTGAGAGGGAAAGTGCTGTGTGTCCTGCCACACTATCCTCTTCTTTCACAGAAACAGGATTGAGGCTGGACATGCACCTGCCCAGCTAATGACTACATTTCCCAGCTTCCCTTGCAACTAGATATGCCATGTGACTACATTCTGACCAATAGGATATGAGTGGAAGTGATGGGGTCCACTTCTAAATCATGCCCTTAAAGGCTGGGTACAGGGAGCAGTGTCTTTCACCTTTTCTTCCATCCTACTTCCTGGAATGTGACATGGTGGGCACCCACTTGAGCTGTGCAGGTAAGGGCTACATGGTAGAAATGAAAGAGAACATGATGGAAAGAGCCTGAGACCCCAACCCCATCAGCCCCAGACTGTCACACGCACACTGACACATGAGACACACAAAAGGGCTGACACTCAGCTGATGTGAGCAGCTGCTGTCATCCTGGCTACTTATGGGCAGCATTCTGATTGGGTAAAAATAAACTTCTGCTTTGTTTAAGCCACTGTTGGTGGGGGTCTCAGTTATAGTAACTGGGCCTACATTCTAATCAATCCAGCCATGTTTGGGGGGGCTGTTAAGGAAGAGGGCTGGGTACCACATCCTGGGCAAGATGGTGTTGGGGACAGGAGCCACATCCCGGTGCAGGCAGTTAAGAGATGGCAGACAGGGCACTAGAAAAGCCCTGGGAGAAATGGCTCACTGTGGTTGCCACACACGCAGCCACAGGGGTGGTCCGTGGGACATGTGAACAACCCTCAGAGATTCTGAGTAATATCCTGTAGAAAGAACCAGAAAAAAAGTCTGGACTTCTTAGAATCACAGGGTCCCATTGTTAGATATTAAAGGGGAAGCTGGAAATCTGGGGGACAGCTGGGCTTATAAACAGAGCCAAGCGAATGTTAATTCCCTTCTGAGGCAGACGCTGTTAGTTGCTCCCTACTCGTCCCCTTCCCCCTTATTCTTGGCTGACAGAGCCCACCCATGATCACAGAGCCTGAAAAGGTGAGATGGCCCTTTGCTAAGCATCCTTTGCATTAGCACGGGCATATGGTTCAAGCCTGGCCAATGGCACAGGAGGCAAAGTCGGCCCAGGAGCTTCGGGGAAAGGTTTCTCCACCTTTTGTAAAAGAAACATAGGGGGAGAATTTTTTCACCAGGCTAAGGTGGAAGAGCAAAGAGATAGAAAGCACCTAGGTCCTTGACAACGTCATTGAGTTGTGGAGCTGTCCCTGGGACTACCTAGCGCTCGACTTATTTGAAGAGATTGTGAACATTTTTACTGTTTAAGCCAGTTTGAGCTGAACTTTTTGTTACTTGCAGCCAAGAGCACGCTAACTGATACATGTCTTTGTCTTCTGTCTCTACCTTCCTCTAGGCCTGTGGCTCTCAAATTTAGCCACGTTCTTTCCCCAGAGCACTAGTTGCTTTGGAAGTCAAGGTCTTTTGGAAACCACCTGCACCAACTCATTACCACTGTCCTTCTAAATAAGAACCTCCCTGGTCCCTGCTCACTCCTTACTTCTTCATTTCAGAAGCGAGAACTGTGTCTACTGAGGCAGAAGCAGAACTTGAGCCTTCATGCAACCGTCTATTTTGGTATGGACTGATCCTTGTATTGGTCTTAGCAGTCCTGTTGTGTCTCTCTCAGCAGACTCTCAGCTCTCAAGGACGTGAACCATGCAGTATTCAACTTGGTCCGACCCCAGGGCCTAGCTCAGGACCTGGGCGACAGGAGGTGTTCCCTGAATGCTTGTCAAATGAAGATATGAAAGAAGCAAACCCCATTTTATCACCTCCCTGAACAGAGCCAATTTCCCACTGCCCTCCTGCATTACTCTAGGGCTGCTGTCCCCACCCCCTGGGCCACAGACCAGTATGGGTCGGTGGCTTGTTGGGGACTGGGCCGCAGAGGTCTGCCACACCTCCCCCTGCCCCCCACTGGTCCATGGAAAAATTGTTTTCCATGAAACCAGGCCCTGGTGCCAAAAACGCTGGGGAGTGCTGCTCTAGGGCAAGATGGTTCTTGCAGAGGCAGAGTGAGGAAGAAAAAGAGGTTAACCCAATTCTCAGTTCCAAAGCAGCTTTTAATCCTTCTCTTCTTAAATTACCCTTAATCCACCCACTGTCAGCCTCAGCTCCAGTTGGGCACTGAGCCGCCTCTGACCCGGGTCTTCTCAAAACAAGGAAGAAGGAAGGAGGGAGAAAAGGAAGGAAACTCCATGTGTATTTAAATCATTTCAAGAACAAGAGAGAAGTAATTTATTTTGTTTTTTAGAGACAGAGTCTTACCCGTCACCCAGGCTGGTCTGTAGTGTGCAATCCCCGCTCACTGCGACCTCCAACGCCTGGGCTCGAGCGATTCTGCCCGTCTCAGCCTCCCAAAGTGCTGGGGTCATGGGCGTGAGCCACCGTGCCCAGCCTGAGAGAAGCAATTTAAGGTGGACACTCTCTCATGCAAAACTCTTAAGTTCTAGCGTTGGAGGTGGGACTTTTTACTGTTCTTAATTTTTTTTCTAGTCACAAAATTCATACACATTTAATGAAGAAAACTTGAAAATGCATATGAAGGAGACACAACTTACTGTTTGGCCTCACCGCACGTGGTGGTCACTGCTAACAGTTTGGTAACCACGTTTTCACAAGTGCTTTAGTTCTCTGTCTCATTGGACTGATCGGCCCCTTGTCCCAACTCTTCCCCCTTCTCTGTCTTCCTTCTCTGTCTTTCTCTGGATCTCTGTCTCTTTGTCTCTTCCTCTCTCTATCAAACTTAAATATTTCCAGGTTCTTCAGCCTTGGTTGTAGGGGGAGGGTCATCCCTCCCTGTAATAAGCAATCAGCATGGTGTAATCCCCGTCTTTTTTTTTTTTTTTTAAGACAGAGTCTCGCTCTGTTGCCCAGTTGCCGGGGCTAGAGTGCCGTGGCATCAGCCTAGCTCCCAGCAACCTCACACTCCTGGGCTCAAGCAATCCTCCTGCCTCAGCCTCCCGAGTAGCTGGGACTACAGGCACATCACAAGGCCCAGCTAACTTTTTTCTATTTTTAGTAGAGACAGGGTCTCGCTCTTGCTCAGGCTTGTCTCGAACTTCTGACCTCAACCGATCCTCCTGCCTCGGCTTCCCAGAGTGCTAGGATTACAGGCGTGAGCCACCACTCCTGGCCAATCCCTGTCTTTTGAAGTGGCTGGAAATCAAGTCCCTTCTCCTCCACAATAATTTCTGGGAAATCTGAATACATGGTCCTCAAACTCTGCTTGTCACCTGTCTCTTCATGCTCTAAATTGTGGCTTTGATCTGTTCTTCATTGTCCTCTTGCTCTTCATGTACCAGGAATGCTTTCGGCTACAGGTAACACTCAGTCTGACTAAGAGTAGTGTCTGCAAATCCGAGTCAATCTCCCCACAGAACGAGAAGGCTGCATAGGTGTGCACGGGTCGTGCTGAGGACCCGCCTGCATCCCCACAGCCCTTGGGGCTCAGCACCCGCAGCTCTCTGGCTGAGCACTTTCTCTGGACACAGCAGTGGGCTCAGCGCACCTTAGGGCCTGGCCGGGGGTGCCAGGGAGCTCGTGCCTTCCGAAGCAGCCGTCAACTGAGGACAGTGGGAGCTGGTGGATGAATACCCCGGCTCCCTGCCCCTCAGGTAGGGAAACACGGAGGCAGGGCCTCAGCAGTCTCTCAGGGATCCCCACTGGGTTGCGTCCCACTGGCCCAGTGGCAACTCGCTCATCAGTGTCCCTTCCCTGTCTCACTTCCCAACTCTGCAACTGAGCCTGGCACATTTTAAAATTGGGGAAAGGCAGGCTGAGGAAGTCCACCTCTTAAAAACTGCATGACTTTGGGCAAATTACTTAACTTCTTTTTCCGTTTCTGTAAAATGGGGATAAATGTTGGTTCCTGCCTCACGGGAGCACGGCAATGCTTTGGGGAGTAGCTACACGCAAAGTGCTCAGCAGAGCACCTGGCACGGCGGAGGGCAGCGCGCGAGCTTGCTGCTCCCTCCCTGCTGCCTCCACTGCCCTACTCTGTCATCCTGATTACTGCCCGCGGGGAGGAAGGAGATTTCAACAAAGACTATTTGGTAGCAATTATTATAAAAATAAAATGGTTTCATAGTTACACCTCGACAGGTTGAGACATATCACTAAACCGGTTAGACATGTGTCATCGCAGTTAAAGTTCACATTGACCCTGAGAAGTTAATATGATAATGTTCATTTGACAGATGGGGCAACTGAGGCTCCGAGGGAGAAGCAGCTCCCTCGGTGCGAGTTGGTGGTGGAGCCAGGGTCTCTATGACCCTAGAATCGTGCTATTCTCTTTGCCCTTTTCCCTAATTCTCATCTCCCGCTGGATCTAGTGGTCCTTAGGATGCATTGGGTGACCCCACTGGGCTGCCCTTGGCATGACCCCCTTTTGTGGTGCTGCCTTAGAACTTATAGGAATGTCTTCTGCGTCTACTTTCCCATCAGCCTGCTCACACGAGGCTTAATCTTTCTTGCGGGTCTTGTAAGCAGCACTTTGTGAAATACGGGCTGAGTCGGTCACACTCAGCAAACAGGCTCTAAGCTAGCCCCACGGTCGTGGGTCCGGTGGCCAGTAATATTGGGTTTCTTCTGCTGAAATTAGCCAACCGACCTAACAGAATTCTCCCATTGTATATCACAGAAATTGGTTATGGCCAACAGGAACAGAAACGAAATTTGTTCCAAGGATGTCAGGCACTTTGGAGAAATGGAGAGAGAAAAATCCAGAACTGAATTTGGAAAGGATTGTAAACAGGATGCCCTGGGGGATCTGGATTGCATTCCCTGCCCAGTGTTCTCGTCACATCTGAGGATGTGTCACTTAGGGTGCCTTGGCTGCACGGAACAGAAAACCCAACCAACTCAAACCGGCTTAAGCAGCGAGGGAGTTTATTGGTAGGAAGGATGACTCCAGGGTTGGTTGATTCAGAGGTTCAAGAATGTAACTGAGAACCCAGGTTTTCTCGCTTTCTTCCTTTACCATCTCATGTTGGCTGCACCCAAAGGCTGGCTCCCTGTGGCTGCAAAGTGGAGCTGCCAATAGTAATTACGACTAGAATGTCCTGTGCTGAAACACCTAGTGTGGGAGGAAGAGAGGGAGTGGCTTTCCACGTTCTCTTGACAGTAAAGAAGTGCTGCTGCCAGGAGTCCCCAGGAAATCTACCCTGGTGTCTCCTTGGCCCGAACTGGAGTGGGCCTGTTCATTCCTGAACCAATCATCAGCAAGAGGCACAACGGGTGATTTTGGCCCCTAGGGGACATGTAACAATGTGTGAAGACATTTTGGGTTATTACAACCAAGGGAGGTGCTAGTGGCATCTCATGGATAGAAGGTGGAAATGCAGCGAAATATCCTATAATGTACAGGACAGCTCCTCCCCATCCCTCACACACAGGACAGAATCTGCCCCCAAATGTCAACAGTGCTAAGGTCAAAAAACCCTGGCTTAGACAAATCAGGCACATCCTGGGGCATATAGCTGGTGGGAGTCATCTAGAGTTTCCACTGCGAACTTTTTTTTGTCACTCTAAGATTCAGATTTCAGAGAAGGTTTGTTTGGCTTGGCCCTGGTCAGATGCCACACATAGGCTAACAGAATACAAGGCACTGCGGCTGACCAGTAGTTCCCCCACAGGAAGCTTGGGATGCTGGCACAGGAAGCAGAATGGATGTTAACCAAGAAAAAAGAAAGCCCACCTCAACTGTGACGAACTTCCTCAGTGACATTCCCCTCAGCGACATTCCCCTCAGCGATGAAGAGGAAGACATCCTGGAAGGACACAGAAGAGGGGTGGGTAGAGGAAGAGTAAGATACAGATCAGCGTGACTTCAAAGATGGCTGCCATCAATTCCTTCCCTCCCCGTGTGCGTGTGCCATTCCCCCTTGAGGTATGGAGTCTGCTTCTCCACCCCCCCGAATCTGGCCTGGCCCTCACCTTGTGACTGTTTTGACCAATAGGAAATAGTGGAAGTGATGCTGGGTCAGCTCTGAACTTCCTGCCTCTGGTAGCCCTAAGCCACCATGGAAGGTGTCTCAGCTACCCTGCTGGGACAGCACTGAGAAGCCACCTTGGACTTCCAGCCCAAGTTAAGATGACATCAAACGCAGTAGCCATCTGCCTAAAACTGCATGAGGGACTCCAGGGTGAGAGCCACTCAGCTGAGCTGTCAACCCACACAACTGCGAGTGACACCAATAAATTGTTGTTTTTAAGTCACTAAGTTTTGGGGTGGTTTGTCATGAGCCACTGATAACCAGAACAATATGTACATATAATATACACACAAAATTAAGATATTTCTATTTTCCTATTTACTCATAGTTTAATTTAAAATTTTTTATTATACAAGTGATATAAAAGCATTTTTGAAAATGAAGAAAAAACCAAATACCACCTCTAGTTACATGAGTTTAACTCCAATCACTATCAGCATTTAGTTGTGTATTCTTACAGTCTTTTTCCTATGTAGTTTTCAATACAGTAGTTTGAGAGCATCGTTTTTCCCCTTTACTATTATTTCAGCCTTATTATCCTCCATTACCATATTTTTATTTATTTATTTTTAGAGAGAGGGGCTCAGGATCTCGCTCTGTTGCCCAGGCTGGAGTGCACTGGCATCATCACAGCTCACTGCAGCCTCGAACTCCTGGGCTCAAGCGATCCTCCTGCCTCAGTCTTCTGACTACCTGGGACTACAGGCGTGAGCAATCACACCGGCCTGCATTGCCATGGAGTCTGTAATCAGCAAGCTGCACTATTAATAATAATAGCCACCTGTAGTAGACAGTATTGTGGTCTCCCCAAAGATGTGTGTGCCCTAAGCCCTTGAACCTGTGAATATGGTACTTTATGTGCCAAGAGGGACTTTGCAGGTGTAATTATATTAGGGATTTTAAGGTGGGGAGAGGAGCCTGAATTATCCAGATGGGCCCAGTGTAATCACAGGAGTCATAAAAGGGTGGCAAGAGGGCGGAAGTCAGAGACAGTGACGTGAGGAAGGAAGCAGGGTCAGAGAGGGACAGGAAGATGCTGTGCTGTTGGCTTTGAAGGCAAAGGGTGGGCATGAGTCAAGGAAGACAGGCGCCTCTAGATACTGGAAATGGCAAGGAAATGGACTCCCCCCGCCAGAGCTTCCAGAAGGAATGTAGCTCTGCTGATAACTTTGATTTTAGCTCCATAAGACCCATTTTTGGGCTTCTGACCTTGAGAACTGTAATAAATTTGTGTTGCTTTAAGCCACTAAATTTGTGGTCATTTATTACAGCAGCAATAGAAAACTAATGCAGCACCTTACTGAGCATTTTACACACTTCATCTTATTTAATTCCCACAACAGCCCTTTAAGGCAGGTACGGTTAACATTTCCACTTTAGAAATGAGGAAGGTAATGCTCAAAGAGGTGAAGGGACTTCTTCAGGCCACACAGCTGCTACGTGCAAAGCCAGGGACACGTGATGGCCCTGCCATTTATGGTTGTACTTAAAAACACCTCTAGTATAGGATTTATTTGGACTCACATAAATATATGGACACTGTCTATGACTCTGTCACTTTTGCCATCTTTTTTTCACTTTTTTCCCGCTGTTAACATTGTGACTTCTGTGGAAGTTCCCACCAGCCTTAAGATGAAAACTGCAGTTTCGAAATCACAAGGGTCATTGACTCATTAGTCTTTATTGTTACTGACACCAAAGCGTTTCATTTAAAAAGATGAAGGTCCAATTCAAACCCAGGTTTGGATGGGTCAGATGTAACTTGAAGATCTGCTGAAATTTCACTGTTATGTCAACCTCCAGTTTTTGAGATTAGATTTTAATGACACATTTATAGAAAATTTGCAAAGCTTCTGAAATGGAGTCAAGATTAAACACATCTATAATCTGAAAATGGCCAAGAGTTTGAACAAACAGAAATCTTTTCTGCCCTGCTGAGCTTTCCCCCTAGCAGGTTGGTCTACCCCTGAGCTAAGCCCACAAGGACAGGTGTGAAGTCCCGTGGCGTTTCTCAAGACCGCTTTTGCATTTACCTGTTCGGAATTATCTGGTTTTTATGTGCTGGAAAACAGTCATTCCTCACACCCAACACGAAATGTCTGCATTTCCTTAAAGCTCTTCCAGGTGCTCACAAGCAAGTGTGGTCTGGATGGCTGAGCTTCACCAAGTCCTAGACTTTCTAGCTCCCTGTTACCCGAGTCCCCCATTTGCTTCCATAGTTCTCACCAACCTTGATTTTTCCCTCAAATGTGCAATTGATAGTCCTATTGTAGTGTCTGCTTCTGAAATGATTTTTTCACTAAGGCATAGTTTACCTGTAGTAAAATGTGCCCTATTTAATGTACAGTTCTGTGATTTTTGACAAATGCACAGAGTTATCCAACCACCACCACAATCAAGATACAGATCCATGCTATCACCATCCCCAAAATTCCCCAGGGACCCTTTGTGGTCTACCTTGTGCCCACCCCCAGCCCTTGCCAACCACTTCTCTGTTTTCTGTTCCCATAGTATTGCCTTTTCCAAAATGTCATATAAATGGAATCACATAGCACATAGCTTCTCAGTCTGGCTTCTTTAACTCAGCATCATGTTTTTGGGATTTGTCCATATCATCGCGTCTACTAAGAGTTCTCTTCTTATTATATTTTTCTTTTCTTTTCTTTCTTTCTTTCTTTTGCTGTTTATTTGAGCATCTGGGTGCAGATGGGTGGGTGCCAAAAAGAGCATCACACTCTCTTCTTATTGCTAAGTAGTATTCCACTGTATGGATGTACCAGTTTGTTTATTCCTTCCTCAGTGGAGGAGCATTTAGATTGTTTCCCATTTTGGGCCATTATGAATAAAGTCACTATAAACATTCTTGCATCAGTTTTTGTGTGAACAAAAGCTTTTATTTTATTTGGGTGAATTTCTAAAAGTGGGATTGTTGGATTATATCATAATGGTATGTTTAAGTTCACTAAAAAAACCCTGCCAAACTATTGTCCAAAAAGCTGTACCATTTTGTATTTCCACCAAATGTATGAGAGTTCCAGTTGCTCTACATTTTCACCAGCACCTGATGTTGTCTGTTGTAGTTTAGCTTACTTTTATTTTCATTGTAACCATTCCTGAAATAACATTAAAAGTAAAAGTGGCCATGGATAAAATTTAAAATTCATAACTCAGACTACAAATCCCCATGTAACCTTAGCTTTGCCCATTTTCCCAGGGCCACGCTCTGTCCTCCAGCCTTCTTTCAGATCTTGCTACAGGGCCTTTGCACATACTGTCCAGTCTACTCGGGATTCCATTCTGCTCTCTGCCTGGCTAATGCCTACCATCCTGTGGGTCTAATCCTGAAGCCACTTCCTTAGGGGTGTGACTAAGTTCTGTTCTCTTGTTACATGTTTTGATATCTTCCTCCACCTTTCTTATTTAACCTTTACCACAATAGATCTCAACTGGGTGTGATTTTTGCCTACCCACCTCCTGGGACATTTGTCAATGTCTAGAGACATTTTTGGTTGTCACAACCAGAGTCAGGATGTTACTGGCATCTAGTGGGTAGAAGCTAGGGGTGCTGCTAAACATCCTGCAATGCATACGATGGCCCCCAATAGCCAAGAATGATCCAGCCAAAATGTCCATAGCGCTGAGGATGAGAAACCTGTATCACAACTGTAATCCAAGTAAATGCCTTCTTTGGCAGCCTTCCCAATCCCACCTCATTCCCCACTTCTGTCCACATGCTTCCCTCACCCCACCCCTGTGTGTGTATGCAGTTGTTTAATGTCTCTTTTCCCTGCTAGAATATAAACCCTAAGGGGCAAAGATTGTGTCCTTGTTCTCTGTATATTGTATATCATCGATGCCTAGTAAATGTGTTGAATAATGAAAGAGTGCGTTAAAAGTGCCTTTTGTAAAGCATATTTTTAATTTGAGGACACCAAAGGGCACTTCTCTTGACTTCTATCTTGATAATTCTAAACATCATTTGGGAAAAAATAAACGAGAGAGGGGGAGAGAGAGAGAAAAGGGGGAGGAAGAGGAGGATGGAGATAGAGAAGACTCAACCTGAGCTGGAATTCCAACATTGTCACGTACCTGTCACATAACCGAGAGCAAGTCACCTTCCATCTCTGAGCCCGAGCTTTTCTCATCTGTAAAATGGGAATTATAAAAACAAAATTAAACATGCTAATGAATGTCAAGTACCCTGCACTTTATCAGCATTAGTTTTGTACCTTCCTCCCTTTTTCCTCCTTCTCCTGAGTTTCCTGGCCAGCATCAGCGGTCGCTCTCATCCTCCTCGGCCCACCCCAGAGGGCCCGAAGCTTGGTGGACAGTTCTATATATGCCCATGGCACCCAACCTCCAGTGCCCGTGTGCTCAATGTGCACATGTAAGGTCACAAGGGAACTGTGTGGGAGTTGATGGCCCCAGGGACAATCTTCAACCATTGAGTGATGGGCATTGTGGAGAAACATCCCAGCTTTGTAAGACAATTCTGCAGTGCACTTCACACCATCTCCCAGAGGGCCCACTGGGATTGAGCCCCAGCTGCCCATACAGATAACCAGCTCATTGACATACCTCACTGGTATTCCTCCCTTCCTCCCTTCCCTAGCTCACGTTCCCTCTCGCTCATTGTTCTTCTTGACACTGCCTCCCAAATGAACTACTTGCACCTAGGGAGTGACAGGGGCTGTCTGTGCCCCCAGGTTTTACTGTTTTGCTCAACTTCACCTGCCCAGCTTCTAACTGGTAGCATCTATCAATATATCTTTTCATATGAGGGTTTTTTGGTTTTGTTTTTCTTCTTCTGGCTGTTGGAGTCAAGAAGTCTGGAGGAGGCTGGAAGATAAACACTCCTTTTCTTCCCTCCAACAGCCTTCAACGGATGAATGGAAGGAGGTGGAGAAGAAATACCCCCAGTTCCCCAGCCCCTGAGGAGGAGAACTCTGAGACTTGTGTTTTACACCGGTGGGATTAAGCTTCAGTTGCCCGTGGCAGTAACTGTCTTGATAACTTGCTTAATATTGGTTGTCCTCCCTTCCCTGGCTCTCTTTCCTCTTCCCAACTGGTGTTTCTTTCCTTTTTCCTTCCAAATTTGTCCTTGTATCTTTGTCTCAGGGTCTGCATCTGTGGGAATCTAAACTAAGATACAAGGTCTGCTAGCGGGGGATTCCAAACTAAGAGAGATATCAATTAGAGCCAACTGCAAACAGTCTTGCTTTAAATAGCCCCAACAGAACAGAATGGGGCATGCTGTTCTTCAATGAAACAGCACTCCTGCTTACCATCTGGGGCTGAAGCGGATGACTCCTGTTCCCTGAGTGGAAGGAACGCATCTTTCCCATGGCATTCACAAGCCTCGCACCGCACCCTTTGGTACATAAATCACCCTCTTTGTTTCACATGAACCTCTTTGTTGTACATCACAGAAAGTTACTCTCACTGAAACACAGAGGATGCTCTGTTGGTAGCTTTGGAAATGCCCCTTGGGTCTCCAGCAGGGGTCATTCCTTGCTCCTATGTAGTTACTTTGTGGGGATAGTCACACATGTTGAATGTTGGCAGAGGAGAGTTAGCCAGGTTCAATGCTTTCATTTGCCAAAAAGCAGTTTTGCAGATGGTTGATGGGAAATCCCACAGCACTTACCAATGGCACCATGCTCCTTTATGTGACTTCTAAATTTTCTTTCATTTCGTAACGTGAATATGAAAGATGTTTGCTGATTGGGGCCTGGCCTGGATCCATTCCATTCTCTTCCATGCCTAGTAACCTGTATTTACACCTGGGAACCCCCCTTTCCGGAAGTTCTCTCTGCTCAGGAAGTTCCCTTGAGCCTCTACCCCAACAAGGAGCACGTGACTTAGCACCCACCAATCAGAACAGCCAAGGCACAAAAGCTATGATTGGTTCAGGGATGAACATGTGGTACAAGCTGGTCCAATCAGAGTTCACTTCAGGATTTATTTGCTGGCTACTGGGAAGGCCGGCTTCCAGAGCGGTTGGGAGTGCCGACAAATCCACCCGGTTCACTCACCATCTTAATTCCAGAGGAATTTTAGATGTTAAATTTTTTTTTTCCACCGGACAGTCCTGCTCCCTGCGGTATTATGTTGAGTCTCCTGGACAGCAGAATCCTTAACAGTAATTTTGAGCAATCTGTAAATTTCCAGTTACTTTTGCTTGTTTAAAAAAATCTCAGCTTAAAATAGGTTTAAAACCTGAGCAAATACATTAAATCTTGTATTGGCCAAGCCATTAGTTCAGCTGCAGTAATAAAAGCCAAAATAACTGGCTTGCATAAAATAAAATTTAATCCTCTCTCATGGAACAGCCCAAGGGGCAGTGTCCCGGTAGGATGTGATAGTGTTTCCACCACGTCTGGGGTTCAGACTCTTGCTGTCTTGTTGCTCTGCACCCGCAACATGTGGCTCACATCTTGTTGTCTGAGGGGCTGCTCTGCTTCCTGCCATCAGGTCATATTCCTGCCAGTGGGAAGAGGGGAAGGGCAAGGTGTCCTTCTAGTGGCACCACCCAGACTCTGGCCATCACAGAGCAAGTCCTGGTCTCCAGCCTTCTGCGCTGTCTGCTGTGACCTTTGTGGACAGCATCAAAGGGCTTTCTTGCCCTCTGTCTTCTGGCTGCATTTGTCCAGTGGGAGACACTGGCAGATGGGAGGCCGGGAGCAGAGTAAGTCTGAGTATTTATTTCTCCAGCTCTCCTGTTGGGTCACCATGGGCTACTGCGTCCCTTGACTGAAGGAGGTCACAGCTTGTGTCAGGCAGCCTCTCTGTAGGGCTCCCATTCTTAGATCTGTAAATCATGGTAACATCCTCATTGTTACTGTGCAGGAGTTGTAATCACCGCCCCCCCCGTCACTGTCTAGCTGTGATGAACCCCCTTTGTTATTAGCCCTGGGATGTTGCAGCATCCCTGGGGTCCCTACACACCACCTATACTTTTATAAACAATCTGCTCATAAAACTCTCCTGCCAGGACCCTGGCTGATGTGAATCCTTCCTAACGGCCCTAGGCAGTAGGTGCCTGTATCATCCTTGTTTCATAGATTAGAAATGGAGGGACAGAGAGGTTAAGTGAGCTCTCTAAAGTCACGGAGCTAGTAAATGGTGGAACCAAAGGGTTCTAGCTGTAGAACCACATTCTTACCAGCACATGGGCCTTGGTATCTTGGAAATGTGGGGAGAGCGGGACCAAGTTGTGGATTAGCCCCCAGGTCACCATTTACCTGCTGAGGGCCTCAGTTTCCTCATCTTTTTGGTTAAGGAGTTTGAGCAGTCCAGGAGTTGCAAAATTACATGCCTGCAGGGGCCAAAAAGTGACATAAACGAGGGGATTGGACTGTTTTATTGTTACAAAGAAATGTGCTCTTTCCTTTTTTTTCCTTCTTTAAACAAGGTGCCTTCTTCATCTATCTTTCCTTTCTCTACTAGCATAGAGAACTGGGCATAGAGATAAATCATTCATAAATTGTGCTTGACAGCAATAGAGATTTGATTCTAGTGGCTTAAACAAATTAGAGGTTTATTTCTTTCCCATAAAACCCTGTGTGGAAGTCTGCATTCCAAAGAGCAGTTATGGCCATTCCATGATGTCAGGGATCCCATTTCCTTCCATCTTTAGCACAGATCATCCCTCCTCAAGGTCATAAAATGGGTGCTCAAGCTCCAGCCATCATGCTTGTATTCCAGGGAGAATGGCAAGGTACCAAAGGGTTTTCTTGGAAACTCAACCATTAACTTCCACTTAGGATGCACTGGCCACTCAACCTTGGCACTATTGACATTTGGGGCCAAATAATTCTTTGCTGTGGGAGGAAGTCCTGTGCATTGTAGGACTGTTAGCAGCATCCCTGCCTCTACCCACTAGATGTCAGTAAAACCCTCCCACTTGCCCTCTGCCAAGTTGTGACAACCTTAACTGTCTCCAAACATTGCCAAATGTCTTCCCAGCAACAAAGTCACCCTTGGTTGAGAAACACTGGGCAACTCTTAGCTTCACAATAAGTTGGTAAATGTAATTTTTAAATACATCACCACCCCCGATAGTGCAGGAGTTTCTATTAGTAAGAAAGAAGTGGAGATTGGACATTTGGAGAGAAAATTACAGTCTTTGCCCCAAGAGAACTTACTCATTTACCTTCCTCTTAATCCTACTGAAAAAGAAAGAGCGATGATGAACAATGTCAGGATACAATAGGGAACGGTGGGGACTGAGGCAAGGAGAGCGAAGGCTCTAAAGGGGAAGCAAGATTTTTGTGAGCGGCATTTTACCCACAGGATATCAATTTGTAGCGACTAGTTTATATGATCTCAAAAAATTTGTTATGGAAAATTTCAAACCTACGCAAAAATAGAATCATATGACTAACTCTTGAGTATACATCTTCAGTAATTATCCACACTTTGCCAATCCCATTTTTATTCTCTCCTTACAACTTGCTCTTTCTTTGCTAGAGTATTTAAAGCAAATAGCAGGCCTCTTGTCATTTTACCAGTAAATACCTGAAGCTCGCTTTTTTCTTTTTTTCATGAGACCACCATGCTACTATCACACCATGCTATTATCACACCTATCACATCTACCCAAATTACCAATGAGATCTCAGCATGGACCAGATGGTTTCTAAGGGGCTTCTAGCTTTGCCATTCTAAGCTCTATTAACTAGACCCTTCCTGGTCTCCTGATCACCCTCTATCTTCCATGGTTGTCCCTCCTTCAATACAAACAGCCAGAAAGACAGGCAGATATATAGACACACACAGAGATGCACATAGGTGAACATACAAACAGAAATACACATAGACATACACAAATATACACAGACCAACTCACGAAACGCCAGACACATTCCAGCACACAGACAAATGCACACATAGATACCCCCCCCCACACACACACTCCTCAGCTACTCCTTCAAGAATGAAGGGCATGCCCTGAATTTAGACCTTCAAGCAATTTAAGCTGGGCTGGAACTAGTACCTACTTGATTCCCGCCCACACCTTCCCATCTCCCTTGCGGTGACTAATTTTTGACCCTGAACTTGTTCGCTCACCCAGGCCTTCATTTTCTTTTGTGCAAAACAGAGAGAACAATTCCAACTCGCCTCCTGACAACGAGGCAGGGAGCAATGTAATTAAAGGATTGCACCTCCTTATGCAAGTATTAAAGTGCTTAATAATTACCACAAAATAGCACCAATGATGGGGTGATTAGACGCCCCAGCAGAAGCCTGGCGTAAACAAAGGGGGCCAGAAAGGGCTCTGATGGGCTTAATCTTCTGATTCTAGATGATCTAAGACCCACAGCCCACAGCCCTCTTGTCCCCAAAGCCTCACACTCGCCTACTATTAATACGTGAAGCCATTTTTGGTGCCCTGACAAGAGAAGAAGTTCAAAATCCGAATTCCCAACACAAGCCATTAAGGGAGAAAGATATTTTGCAGCTTGCTTCCTAAATTAGAAGATGATTTCCGGATGGTTAAATGTCTCCCTTTATCTCTGTACCATTTATACTGCTGCTGACACAGCCCTGGGGCCTGGGTGGGGCTTCGGGTCAAGGGGCTAACGGGTGATGCATTCTCGAGGTGTGCCCTTGGAGGAGATGTCCAAACAGGCCCCTGGTTCCTGCCATGCTCTGCTGAGGACACTCCCAAAATATCCAGGGGACAGATGCTATTTTTGAGGTCCAGCGTAAAGGCTGCCTTGTGGTCCCCACACAGCCTGCTTTCACTCCGAGCTCACTTCTAAATGCATCTTGCCTTGCCTTTTGTACTTCCAGCAAACTTGCTTTCTCCTGGGGCTGCTTGAGTAAAATGTGAATTATTCTCCTTCTTCTGGCCTTTTCAGGAGAACCAAACTTGGTGTTTAAAAACAGATTTTTAAAGATCCCTTGTTGTTTCTTTTCTATTATTGAATGGAGAAAATAACAGCTAAAAGTTTGAGATAACAACTTAATATGAGGCTTTCAAATCCATGTTTTCCTGAGTGGATACAAATCTGTCATTCCCAAACTCAGTTTCTGTCCTGGAGTCAACGGAAAAGGAAGAATTTTTGTTTCCTGTTGTTATGCATTTTTTTTTTTTTTTTGTTACAGAGTCTCACTCTGTAGCCTGGGCTAGAGTGCAGTGGCACAATCATAGCTCACTGCAACCTCAAACTCCTGGGCTCAAGCGATCCTCCTGCCTCAGCCTCCCGAGTAGCCAGTAGCGAGGACTACAGGTGTGCCCCACAAGGCCCAGCTAATTTTTCTATTTTTAGTAGAGACGGAGTCTCACTATTGCTCAGGCTGGTCTTGAACTCCTAAGCTCCAGGGATCCTCCTGCCTCAGCCTTCCAGAGTGCTAGGATTACAGGCCTGAGCTACCATGCCCGTTCTAACCTTTTATTTTTGTCTTTCATAGAATTTGTTGCAATTTGTAATTTTTAAAACATTTGTTAATTTGTCTCCCCTCCCCCCAACTAAGAGGTCAGCTCCTTGAGGGGCAGGACTACGTATGTCTTGGTCACCACTGTATCCCCAGCAGCCTTGGACGTAGGAGGTTGTCTGTGATGGGCGTCTGTTGTTCCTGCTTCTGGTACCAGCACTACGATCTTCCTTTGAGTGGAACCATACCTGTGTGGCTCCAGGTCCACGGTCCGCGTGGCTTGGGGAGCGTAGACTCAGGTAGACAGGTGACCGATCAGCATAACCCCTGGCACCAGTGATTGGCTGAGATGGGCACATGACCTGTGCTCAGCCAGTGAGATGCAACCTCTAGACTGACCGTATTATCGCGAGAGGGGCGTCCTCACACGAACCGCCTCCCAGTGTTTCCTGCGGCGCTTGACTTTATGGGACAAAAGGACCGTCCTCCTCATCTAAAAAAAAAAAAAAGAAAAAAAAAAGAGAGTGAGAAATCCTGAGCAAGCAACTTTGATCTCCCTCTTGTTGATCTTGAAAACAAAATTGTCATTCTACGTCTGGATCTTTGGTGATTCAGTTAAAGAGAAGTTTCCATTTTCAATCCAACAAATATTCCTTAAGCAATTCTACTGTGTAAGACATGAGTTGAATTCTGGGACTGGCCTCAATTCCTGATGATGATGGTTCTGCAGATACAATATGCCTCTAAAATTTTTTTAAATTAAAATACCATATATTGAGTTTTAAGAATATAAGCAGTATAAAGACAAATAAAATGGCCAAATAACCTTTACTGACAATTAAAAAAATACAAGTAACACTTGTACATTGTTAGAAAAGTGAAATCATTCAGAAAGGCTAGCTAAAAAATAGCTAAAAATAGCTAAAAAGAAAAAACCACCCCCAAATTCAGGGGATTAAAATAATTAACTTTTTTTAAGGCTCATAGACGAAAAACAAAAAGGCAACTAGTCTACTCCCCTATTAATATTTTTCTGTGGTTATTTCTAGAAAATTTTTATGTTTATACAAGAATATGTATGCATATATGCCAAGGTATTGTTTTGCTTTTAATTTATAAAAATGATTATACATGTATTCTGTTCTGTCTCTTCATTTTTTCATTTAATAATATCTTGGACCCATGACTCAGTAGAAAAATGGACAAGGGATATGAACACACAGTTCACAAAAAAGGAAATGCAAATAGCTCATAAACATATGAAAGGATGTTTGACTTCCTTTATAATACGAAAAATGCAAATTAAAAATACACAGAGAGATCATTTCTCACCTATCAGATTGGCAAAAATCCAAAAGTCTGGTAACACATTGTGCTGGCAAGGCTGCAGGCAAAGAAGCTCTCTTCTACCTTGGTGGTGGAGACGGAGGTTGGCACAATCACATGTAGGGCAATTTGACCATAGCCATCGAAGTGACAAAGGCATATGCCCTTTGATGTAAGAGCCCCAACTTCTGAAAATATATCCTTCAGATATTCTTGCTCAAGTTCAAAATGACATATGCCAGGGGTCATGTTTAGAATAGAGGCTTGCTGTCTACCTCCCCCATTATAAGGGAAGCTCTCAGAGGACAGGGACCTTGTTGGTCTTGCCCCCTTCTGGGTCTGCAGCTCCTAGAACAGTCCTTTGAACATAGCACTTGTCACAAAGACAGTGCTCACTCAATATCTTTACAGTTGTCTATTTTTCCCAGCCTTCCTTGCAATCAGGTTGGAACTACATGTCTCATTTCTGCCCAATGGGATGTGCAAAAGTGATGGAAGCTACTACCAGGCCTAGCCCTTAAGAAATTCCACGTGACCTTCTAGCTCTCTCTTTGCTTGCTGTGTCCATCTCTAAGACCACCTGTTCCAGATAGAGAAGGCTGCTCAATTTGTATCATAATGCAAAAGCAAGAAACAAACCTTTGCTGTGTTAAGTTGCTGCGATGTTGGGGTTTGTTCCTATGGCATAGCCTATTCTGTCCTGATAACAGTACTGTGTAACAGGTGCTTGATGAATCCTTTTTGAACAAACATATCCCACAATGAGCATTCTTGTGCTCTGGACAAATGAGCGTATTCATAGGCTAAATTTTCAGCCATCATGTTGCTGGGTCAATGAGCACATATTGAATATTTTGGTAGATAGCACATATTGTCCTCTGGGAAGTTTGCATCAGTTTATACTCCCACCAACAGGCATAATGATAACTAACACTTAGAGATCTTGCTCTGTTCCAGGCGCTACATTTGGTGCTTTGTACATATAAAATAAATTCACACAGTACCTATGTGGTAGGTACGACTATTGTTCCCACTCTTACTGATGAGGCAGTGGCAGCACTAGGAAGTTAAATAACTTGCCCAAGTTCACACAGCTAGTAAGATGGGGAGTGTTTGTAAAATGACAAATTCCCAAAATCCTGCTTCTTCAAATGAACTGGCTAAGGCCCAGAAATCTGTTTAAAAAAGACTCCCCATATGCTGCTGACAGCCAGCCAGCTTTGGGAATTAGGGACCTCAGGGACTTAAGTTAAAGGTGCCAAAAGTGTTTTTTGTTAAAGCAGTCAAGACATAGAGGCCCCCTGGGCAGGCATATTCCTTTTGATGGTCTTGAGTACTTGTTGAACAGGAATAAACTGATGTAAGTGAATCAAATCTGTATACTTCTTTATATTAAAAAGAAGAAGAGGATTTATTTACCTAAATATTTTATAGAATTTTTCAAGCTAGACCAACTTTTTTAAAAGGTGTATTATTTAGAATATAATTTCATCTGTGGGGGCCAGAGACATAAAATAAGAGACTGAAATATGATAACATTTGTCTTTCACACAGAAGCCTGAGGTGGAGTGGTGGCTCTGTACCAGGAGGTTGTCAGGGGCTTAGGCCTCTCACTGGTTATCCCATCCTTACCAGTGCACTGTTCCCATCCCAAGGTCCAAATGGCTGACCGCCATGTTTGCAGTCCCAGGTTCTGCTCACATCTCACTGGCCATAGCTCAGTCACATGGCTGCCCCTTGCCGCAAGGGAGGCTGGGAAATGTAGTCTTTATTCAGACAAGCCATGGGTTGCCATGGAGCACCTATCACTATAGAAGGGGAAAATTGATTTGGGGGACAACTCTCTCAGACTCTACCACTGGAGGCATTACTAAATAGCTTAGAATTTCGATTCTGTAACAAAATAGATTACTCATTCCCAGTAACGGCGCTATGCCATATGGTTTCAGAATTTTAGCTGACCACGACTGCCAATTTCTGGAGGCCCACTCGGCTGGTCTTGGGCTTTGTGGTATGCTTGATGGTTGTATAATGCAATAAGCCCATGTGGGTCCCTCAAGCTAATCAACGATGATAGATTAGAGCCAACAATGTTTATTTTTAAATTTCTTCTCAAGAGTGTTGTCATCAGTGTCAGAAGAGAGGTTAATTAATATTTTGCTGATTATGTAAGACGTTACATGCAGAAATCTGAGATTTCTTTTAGCTCTAGACTTCTACTTCTTTCAGCCATGTTTTAACACCACAGATATATTGGTGCCCGGAGACTGCCCGAATCACCTGCTCCTTATTCTGGCTCTACCTGTGGTGTAAATAGAGTCTCTGCCCATCCCCACCTGAACACAACTTTATTCCAAATAAGGAAAGAAGGCAAGTGAACTCTCTTGATTCACAGGACCTGCCTGCACTAAGTCCTAGGCACTCATCCAGGTGAATAACTGCCCTTTTTGTGGTGGGTGCTACTGTTTTTATCTACCCCGCACCTGTTTCCTCTGTCTCTGATAACAGCATTACAGTTGTCATAGAGCACACTCCTGGCTCACTGCCATATGGCTTAGATCGGGCTGAGCCCACTTCTGGATTTAAATGTGGCATCTGACCCAGGCCCAGACAATCAGTATATTCCATTCCAAGGACTCAATTCTGTTCTTTTTTCAGAACTATTGGGAAGGAGAAGTTCTTTTTCAACTGGATTTGAAACTGGTGCAACATGGGCTAGAGCTGCTGTTGTCTACCTTTGCCATCATTTATTTATTCCTTCATTCTTCCAGCAGATACCTACTGAGCACCTACTATGTGTGTCAGGCAGTATTCTAGGCACTAGGGCTACAGCACTGAAAAAAATAGACAAAATCCTTGCCTTCAAGGAGCTAACATTCTAATGGGGGGAGGGATACAGACAAACAAATGTGTAATATGGGCAGGGGGTAATAGGTGATATGGAACAAGAAACAAAACAAGACAAAATGGAATAACAACAACAAAAATTAACAGGCTAGGAGGGGCAGCAGGATGCAGGAATATGGGGGTTGCTATTTTATATAGGATGGGCTGGGAAGAACTCTTTGAAAAGTAGTATTTAAGCAGAGACCTGAAGAAGTGAGGGAATTACCATGTTCCTATCTCAGGACACAGCATTCCAGTTGGAAAGAATAGCACATGCAAAGGCCCTGAGGCAGGAGCACACTCAACTTGTTTGAAGAATAACAAAGAAGTCAGAATGGCCAGAGCAGAGAGGGCAAGAAGGAGAGAAGAAATGAGGCTGGGTAGCCGGGCAGGGGACAGATTGATAGGCTTGGTAGGTCATGATGAAGAGTATGGACTTTATCCTGAGGGCATGAGGGAGCCATCAAAGAGGTTAGAGCAGGGGAGGAAACTGATCAGATCTGTACTTTAAGATCTTCCCATTAATCCCCACTGTACTTGGTCTAGACTTTCGGAGGCTCTGTTTTAGAGTCACTCTAGGGGAGGCCAAAGGAAATCCACTGTTTGAGGGAGTCGTGACAACCATAGCCAGGTGCCTTAAGGGTGCTGTGTCTGCACAATTTGATGATGCGGCCCCTGAAGTTGTGCAACACGGCGGCCCTGCAGAGGATTTCCACCGGCTACCTTGTTTAATGCTCACCTCTGCTCTGCCAGGTAGGCAGCATTGCGTCCATTTTACAGCTGAAAAAACCGAGATTCGAGAGGCTCAGAGCCTGGCGCAAGCCCATAGCTGGAGGGGACGAGCAGACGCTCTAAACCTGCGGCCTGCGAGTGTAGTTTCAGGTGTGGCCACTTGGTGTCACTCTCTCCAAACTGTCGGAGGGACCCGCGGAGCCGCGCGGTGTGCGGGGGACGCGGCGCCCAGCCCGTCGCGAACGGATCCCGGGCGGGCATCCCGTCCTCCGTCCGCCCTGTCACCCGTGGGTGTGCAGAATTTCTGCCTGTTCCCTGTTTGGACCGGGTCCCTCTCTGCGTTCAGCCTAAGTGCGTCGCCGGCACTATCTCACCTGAGCCTGCCAGCGGCTGTGTGATTTCCCCTTGCTGTAGACTGGGAAACTGAGGCCGAGAGAGTTGCAGTGACTTGTACAGCTGCTGAGTGGCAGCCAGAATTCCAACCCAGGTCTGAGTTAGAAGCTTGGAGTTCGGATGCCCAGCAAGTGCGTGGCGGGACGGTTTTTATTAATTCTCACTTTTTCATAGAATGTATTTCCAGCCACCTGACCTCAGACTCCGATGTTATTAGCAACAAAAATAATCTGTTTAGGGAAGTGTATGTGTTTTTTTGTCTTTTTTGATGTAGAAGTTAGTTTTCTTCTGATCACCAACAAAACACCGAGGTTTTTACTTAAATTTTTTTTTAAAAATTGCCCACATATACCTTGATAAGTATTTTTTAAAAATTAGAAAATAAAATTAGCTAAAAAGAGCAAAATAAAAGTCACTGTTAATTCACATGGGCCACCCAGAGAGAAGTGCTGCTGACACGGGCATTTTTTACTCTCTCGTCTATGAATGCGTTAAAAACTTTTAAAAAATTAATAAGGAAACATATTCACATGAAAAAAGTTCAAAAGGTACCAAAAGATTTGCAGTGACTATTCTCCCTCTAATCCTTAACCCCCTGACCCAGCTCCAAAACTCCCAGCTTCTCACCCAAGAAGCCATTCCAGTTATCTTTTCTGAGGGATTGTTACAGAGTTATCCAGAGTGCAGATAAGCAAACACGTACATGGATTCCTGTGCTCGTTTCTCTAAATAGAAACACACTACACACCCTGTTCTGCGCTGGTTTTTTCTGTTGTTGTTGTGTTTTTAACAATGTACCTTGGCGATCTTTCCAGATACGCACTGGGAGAGCATTCTTCGCATATTCCATTGCCTGAATATAATAATTTATCTAACCAGTTTTCTGGTGACAGTCATGGAAGTGTTTCCCGTCTTTTGCTGTGACAAACAATGCTGCAATTAGTATCCCTTTCGCAGAAGTCTTTCCATGTATGCTCATCTATTTCTGTGGGATAAATTCTTAGCAATTGAATTTTCCAGTCACAGGGCAGGTGCATTTTAAATTTTTGACGCCGATTGTCTAAATGCCTTCTAAGGTTGTACTTACCAATCATCATTCAGACCTGCAACCTACGTGAACTCTGGTTTCCCCATACTCTAGCCAAGGCCAAGTATTATCAGACTTCTTGATCTTGGCCTTGCCCATAGGGGAAAAAGGTGTTCCCCACAGTTCTAATCTGCACATTCGTTCTTTTTATGTTGGATTGGGAATTTAAAAATAAGTTCAAAGGCTATGTGCATTTCTTTTCTGGTGGCAGAGCATTCATGTCTTTTGTCTAGTTTTCTATTGGATAATTGTCTTTTTTATGGGTCTGCAAGAGCTCTTTATATACTAAGAAAATGAAGTCTTTGTTTCTCATATATGTTATAAATGTACATATTTTAAATATATAGCTATATCAAACAAAAATGGAATCCCATTGTATACAATGTTTCTAAGGCCTGTGGTCATTTGACAATATATTGTGGATCTCTTTCCATGTCTGTAAGTGTGTCTTTGCAACAAAATTATTTGTTGATATTTATTGAAAAATCACTGTGGGTACATTGAAAGTTCATCAAAGGCAAATAGCTATGAATTCGTATGAACACAGCAAAGTCAAGTGTCAGAGAGGAGGATTATGAAGCATCTAATATGTCTGTTTATGCAATTTACTTTCATCCTCCCAACAGCTCTGTGAAGCAAAATCATCCCCATTTTACAGATGAGGAAACTGAGGCCCAGAGGAGTCATGGGATTTGTCCAAGGCCTCCCAGCTGGTCATTGGAAGATCTGGGATTCAAATCCATGTCAGTTTGTCTTCTAAACCTTGGTAATGGCTGCGTTCCATTACCTTAAATTCTTGCATTCCCAGCCAGTCTGGATTGAGAACAGCCCTGAGGAAAGTCCCCATCCTCTCCCGACAACCCACTGTCCCAGGCTGGGAAGTATCATGGAGTTCAGCGGCAAGGCCACCAGGAGGCGCCAGGAGCACATTCCTGGCCTGGTGTGTGGGGCTGGGAACAGGCTGAGTCCAGGCACCCTGGGATGGGGCAGTATTTGAGGACGGATGATCCCGAGGCTGGAGTGGCTCAGGGTCAGAACGGATGTCCTCTGCCACACCCGGGGCAGCCTCTTCTGCCTCAGTCTCCGTGGAGGGAATCACCGCTGGCAGCCTTCAGGGACTCCTAAGTATCTGGCCCAACCCAGCCTCTCCGGGGACTTGGATTCCCGTAGCTCTGGCTTTCCCAGCCTTAGCACTGTTGAGCACTGCTGACATTGGGCAGAATAATCCTTTGCTGTGGGGGTCTGCCCTGTGCATTGTAGGATGTTTAACAGTGTCCCTGGCCTCTGCCCGTTAGCTGTTGGCAGCCCCTCCCCACCCAAGTTGTGACAACCCAAGATGTCTCTAGACATTGCTAAATGTCCCCTGGGGGACACAATTGCTCTTGGTTGAGAACCACAGCTGAGGACCTCAGGGGCTGGGCAGGTCACGTAAATGACGAAGCCAGCCCTGCGTGAGATGGTAACAGCTCACACCTAGAGAGCCTCACATGTAGGAAATTGCTGACACCTGTGAGGTGGGGCCTAACATCATCTCTGCCACTCACGTGAGGACATTGAGGCCCAGAGAGGTTCAGCCTTGCACAATGCCACACCACCAGTACATAGTAGGGCTGGGACTTGAACCCGGGCTGTCAGACTCTAGCATTTGTGCCCTTGCCCACTCAGCTCTGCTGTCCCTCAGGAAAATTTGCATTGCTTGTGCATCAGATCCACCGGAACATTCTCCACTTCCACAAAGAAATACTTCTCTCCCCGTTTTCTCTTTATCTATTTTCATTTTCCCAATTTTGATGAAAGGCAATTATGAGAGATGTTTTCATTTTCCTTGTAATTGTACTATGAGTAAAACACCAGTACGAAATGCCATAATGAATGACAGCTGACACCCAACCTCAACATCAGGGAGGCATTGTGGAGTGGTGGGGACTATGGTGTCCCCAAGGGGACATGGGGAGTGGTGGGTTTTGTGGTGTCCAGGGGGACACTGGGGAGGAGTGGGGATGTTGGTGTTCCAGAAGGCTCAGCCCTGTCAGTTCTGACAGTTTCCTGGTATGTGCTCTGTCTCAATTTTGCAGGAGAAGCCAGAAATTAAAAATCTGGATTCTTAATCTAAACTATCCTAATTTTTAAATAATGACAATTAGTTTAAAAATTTAAAACCCTGGAAGACCAAACAAAACATGTCTGGAGCCTAATTTAGCCTGAGAGCTGCGAATTTGCAGCCTTTCCAAAGAACACATTCAATCTCCAGGAACAAACCCTTTCACACTCTTAGTTGCCCTGTGCCTTTCATCATCATTTATTTAGTTAGTTCTTTTACGTATTCAGTCACCCATTCATTCATGCATGCATTCCACTTATCCACTCGTCCATTAATCCACCCAACCATCTATCCATCCATCCATCTACCCATGCATCCATCCATCTAGCCATCTAGCCATCTGACTGTTCATCCATACATCTGTCCATCCATCCCTCTATCCATCCATCCATCCATCCCTCTATCCATCCATCCATCCATCCATCCACCCATCCATCCATCCATCTAGCCATCTAGCCACTCATCCATTCATCTCTCTATTCATCCATCCATCCATCTATCCATTAGTTCATTTACTCAGCCATCATCATTAGGCCTTCATTGTGTGCTAGACCCTACGCCAGGCCCTGGGGACATAGTGAAGACTGTGACCCAATCCCTGCACGCTAGAAACTCATCATCTAGTTTAGCGAAAAATGAGAATGCAACAAACAAGGATGCACAGACAAGGATGAAAGCAAATGATGTTAAATTCAGACTCTGCCATCCATCAACTGGGCAACTTTGGGCAAATTATTAAACTGTTGGAGCCTCAGTTTCCCCGCTGTGAGATGTGGCCAACAGCAGCAACTCCCTGCTTGCTCTCAGACATGTTGCCAAGATTAGGTAACGCGAGGATGTGGGGCTCAGGGCAGGGCCCTTTCTCTGCGGACACTGTGGTGCGATGCTTATGCTGCAGGGAAACACGGGGCTGTGGCATTAGGCAGGGCCATGAGCTCAGTCTGGGGGTCTGGGGAGGCTTTCTGGGGGTGGCAGCATCCAAAATGTCCCACTACGCCTCGAGTTGGCAGAGGGGTTGCTTTGTCATCACTCGGCACAACTTCCCCCTGGTCAGGCTGACGCCCTCCCCTGCCTGGCACACGCTGGTTTTCCCACTCTTGCCTCACTGCTAAAGGGCAGCTCTTTCTCTGACCGCCCCGCCCCAGCCCAGCCCAGCCCAGCCCCCACCCCCTGCCCCAGCTTGTGGGAAAACTCTATGGAACAGAAAGGGCTCCCGGGCTCCTTCTTCTCTAAATTTGTTGTTATTTTTTCCCATTTAACTTGAAACCATGCTTATTAAAGAAGACTAGGGAAAAAAAATACATCAAACAAGTAAAGAAGAAAAATTATTTTTTGTCCCATCCCTCTAATGCAATCACACTAAACAATCTGTTCTTTTTTTTTTCCTTTTCCCTAAGCCAGGGTATTGGGCTGTGTGTGTGTTTGCATAGTTGTAAATCATGCTGCTCAACCACTTAGTGTTGTGTTTTCAAAAACTTTTCCATTGCAGACAGATCCTGACTTATGATGGCTCGTCTTGGATTTTCCACTTTACGATGGTTTGAAAGCAATAGGTATTTGGTAGAAACTGTATTTCAAATCTTGAATATTGATATTTCTTCAGGGTATGATATGTGGCACTATACATGAGGTACTCAACACTTTATTATAAAATAGGCTTTGTGTTAGATGATTTTGCCCAACTGAGGGCTCATGTAGCTGTTCTGAGCATGTTTAAGGTAGGCTAGGCTAGGCTATGATGTTCAGTAGGTCATGTGTATTAAATGCTCTTTTGACTTATGATAATTTCAGCTTACGGAGGGTTTATCATGACGTAGCCCCATTGCAGGTCGGGGGGCATCTGTATATCCTAACATATCGCACCACTGTTTATTTTCATGAACATGTTGAAGGGCTGCATTTGTTTATGCTACTAAGGTCTGTGTGGAGAGAGGTTGTAATGATACCGCCAACATTTACTGAGTGCAAACTCAGTGCCAGATGCCGTCCTAAGCACTTGTATTAAATCGCTTCTTCCTCACAACCACCCTATGGAGCAGGCGCCATCACTGTGCCGATTTTCCAGAGGAGAAAACTGAGGCCCCTGGTTGCACAGCTAAGAGGTGGAGCCAGCATTTGAATGCAGCTGGGTCAGCCATAGAGCCTGGGCTGTGGCCATGCTGGGCTACTTTGGGTCACCCAAAAACAAGTGACCCCAATTTAGAGTATTGAAACTGGGCCGGGGAATGTACAGGAACATGTGACAGTCCCAAGGAAGCCCTGGGCCCATCCAGGGGTAGCAGGGAAGGCTTCCTGGAGGAGGAGGTGATGTCTCAGCTGAGAATTGCAGAACTAGTGGGCGGTGGGAGGTGAGGCACTGCCGGCAGAGGGAGCAGCAGGAGGACCTGAGGAAGAGGAAGGAGCGGGCGAGGAGTGTTGCCAGGCTGGCACTGCAGACCCTGCTGGAAGAGGTGGGCAGGGAGGAAGGGTGCAGGGGCCATGGGTCCTGGGAGCCTTGAAAAGCCCTGGGAAGCCCCAGAGAGTTTTTGTTTTTGTTTTGAAACATAGTCTTGCTGTGTTGCCCAGGCTGGCCTTGAACTCCTGGGCTCAACGATCCTCCTGCCTCAGCCTCCTGAGTGGCTGGGTTAGGCAGCCCCGGAGGGGTTTTAAGCTGGGCTGTGGCCCACCCTAGGCCAGGCAGTGCCCCTGCTCTGGCCCCAGCGCCCTGGGCAGTTCTGCCTGCCCGTCTCCTCTCTGCCCTCCGAGGCTGAAGAATGTTGTAGAGGGTGGAACGCGGACTGATGTTCACCTCTGTGGCCTGGACCAGCACCAGGCAGGTAAAGTCCCAGGAATGTGATAGCTGCAGACACCACGTGGGGATCCTGTGCTGAGATCGTGCCAATGTTGTCTGCCACAGCCATGGAGACAGGGCCCCTCCTGGGGCCACTCAGCTCCTCGGGCTGCGAGGCCTCTTTGGGATGTGCCCCTGTCTCTAGGTTTGCCGGGACTTTGCTCTGACTTGCCCGTAGCGTCTTGTTTGGTTTAGGAGAGGCCCAGTAAATAAGCGCGCCCGCGCTCTGTGCCCCTGGTGCTGTCCTCGAAGTCAGAGCAGTCGGTGAGGGGCAGGTCTGTGGGGCCATCTTCCCGCCGCCTCCCCTTCCCGAGCCGGTCTGGGGCCCGAGCCGGGTCCGGCCCCCTGCTGGCTCTGGAGACAGGGACAGACTCGGGGAGTGCGGCCCCTCCCCTGCTTGGCTGAGGGCCTCCAGGGTCACTGTTTACCCTGCACCCCTCAGCCAAGCCTGCTATCTTATCAGCTCAAACACTTCAGAGTTCAGGCCAAGAAGCCAAAGTCAATTTTGAAAAACTCTTTAAAAGGCCAAAACACAAACACCAGCGAGGGTGGGGTGGGATGAGGGTGGTGAAGATGAGGTTGGGGACAAGTAAGCTCCTGGGTTCCCTTAACAGACTCAAAAGGACTCTGTGGTTTTCCTGGGCTCAAAGGTGCACACAAGGACCGTGACGGCAGCACCATCTGCAGTAGCAAGAGGCTGGGGTCACCCTAGCTGTCCATTGACAGGGGAGTGCATAAACCAACACGTGTGCCACAGTCTTTAACAAGAATGAGGCCACTTATTCCTGTGTTCTGTATGTATGATGCGTGCAGTTTTCTGTGCAATTAAAACACATACACACACACACACACACACACACAACGTGTGATATGGAAAAACCTCCAAGATAGATTGTAAAGTAGAAAAAAGAAAAAGCAAAGCTACAAAGCAGTGTGTACAATCAGATCCTTTTTGTGTAAACAGGAACCATGAAGATATATACCCCCACAAGCCTGTTTATGCATAGAAAATTTCTGGAAGCGTTTATCAGGTAGCTGGAGACACTCGCTGCCTTGGGGCAAGAGTCAGGCAGGGACAGACCCCTCATTATAAACTCTTGGTACCTTTTGAACTTCTTAAAACCATGTTAATGAAATAGTATAGAAATAAATAAATTAACCAGAATACTAGTGATTTTGTTACAGGCAAATGGCCAACAAAATAAAGGCGGCGGTGGTTGCAAAAGGTGCAGTGACTTTCAGTGCAGATCAGACTATTGAAGATGTAGCTGAAGGGGAATCCTGGGCCCACCTAGAGTCCTCGCAGTGGAGCTAACCACATTCAGACAAAGCCTTCAGAGTTCCCCGGTGTTTTGTAAACCTGGCTGCTTAAAACGCACTTTCAAAACCATCATCTCATTGAACCTCCTAAGGATTCCATGAAGTAGAATCTGACCACCGTATAGATTGACTGATTAATTAATTCCACATATATATACTGTTTTCGGTGATGGAGATGTAGCAATAAACAACACAATTAAGATCCCTGATCTCATAGAGTCTATGGGTCTAGAGGGAGTGCCAAAAAAATAACAAGTAAACAACCACCACAACAATGCAAGAAACAAATACGACAATTCCAGAAAGTGAGAGATGCTGGGAAGAACATGAGACCAGGGAATGTAATTGATAATGGCTGGTGTGGGGAGTGGTCAGCGAGGGTCTCTCTGAGAAGGTCACATTTAAACCGAGACATGAATGAGGAACAGGAACCAACCACAAGAAAATCAGGGAGAGGATAGTTCTCGGCAGCAGGCGTGGCCGGTGCAAAGGCCCTGAGGCTACACTAAGCTTTGCGGTGGGGGGAACGGAATGGTGGCCAGTGTGGCTGGAGCTTAGAGAGAAAGCCAGAGAGTGACGAGAGGCCCAGGTGGAGTGGTGGGCAGGGGCTGATCCTGTGTCTTCTGGGCTTGGTAAGGAGCCCAGATGAGAAAACTGAGGCTCAGAGAGGTTCAGTCTCTGGCCCACAGTCACATGCTTAATAGTGGCTGAGCCTGAATTCAGACCTGTGTTCTCAACCTCATATCCAGGCCTCTAAATAGTCACATATCTCCATATGGGAAAAAAATTAAACATGTATTTCCATATAGAACAGCAAATGCTCTGAAAACTTTGTGCGTGTGTTTTAATTGCACAGAAGAGTGCGTGCCTCATATGTAAAGAGCTCAGCGAATTCTCATCAAGCGGGCAAATTTGTGTCATCGGCACCCAGATCCACATGGAACACCTAGAACCACCCCCTACTCCTGTCCCTCCCAGTGGATCCCCCCAAGGTTAACCGCTATCCTGAACTCTAACCTCATAGACTCCTTTTGCTGTTTTTGGACTTATAGGAATGGAACACAGTGTGTGCTCTTCCCTGGCTGGCTTCTCTCACTCAGCACCATGACCGGAGGCTCCTGGTGCTTCCGTGGACTTTCACTGACACTGAGAGTGCACGTGGCCCCCAAGGGCACCTCCTTCCTGCAGAGGAGGCAGGAGAAAGCAGCTCACGCGGAAGCAGTTCAAAGTACGTTGTTACGTGAAAAAGTCGGGTGCAAAACAACGAGAGTAAGGCAATCCCGTTTTTGTTGGGGGAAAAAGGTCGCTTTTTGTGGAGAGTCAAAAATGATCTTGAAACGTGTGTTCGATTTTCTCTCAACCATGGTGCATTATGAACTCTCAGAAAATCGAAACAGCCACTGGACACGGGGGTTATCTTGCGTTGGAGACATGCTGAACAAAAGTGCAGGATCTGCCGGCTGCACGCGCCTGCGCTCACCTGCACTGTTTAGATCGTCTTCCTCCTCTCCACCCTGTTTGACCCATGGTGCATGATGAGATCATGTGAGTTAATAAGTGTTTCATGGAGGTTCTCCCTGCGCAGTGGGATGGCAGGTGGATTTTGTGTTTACTTATTTGTGCTAACTCTTCTGCAAAGAATAAGAACATGAATTCTTGTGTATTAAACAACTGCAGCAGCAGCAACAAACTGACGAGCGAAAGGGGCACTGGCTTCCCCAGTACTCAAGGGGTCATCCAGCCTTTCTGGTGGTTATAGGGGTAGCCCTGAGGCCAGATTGGGGTTGGAATCCTGGCTTTGCTCCTTGCCGGCTGTGTGTTTTGGTTACTTCTGCTGCGTAACAAACAACACCCAGACACAGCTGCGTGGAACAGCCGTTCTGTTTGCTTGGATTGGTTGTGCGTGGCTCCTGCGGGTTGGGAGTACACACAGGGCACGACAAAAGGGCTGGTCTCTGCTCCACGGCGTCTGGGGCCTCAGCTGGGACAGCATGAAGGCTGGGGTGACTTGGTGGCTCAGGGGCTGGCATCTGTTGGTGAGTCTTCACTTGTCTGGCAGCTGGTCCCTCAGCTGGGCTGTCAGGAGGGCACCTACATGTGACTTCCCCGTGCGGTCGGTTCACTTGGGCGAGTTTGGGTTTCCTCACAACATGGTGGGGACGCAGAGTGACTGCTAATGGGTGTGAGGTTTCTTTTGAGGGCTGTGACAATGTTCTAAAATTAGATAGTGGTGACGGTTGCACAACTGTGTGAATGTACCAAAGCCCACTGGACTGTACACTTTAAAAGGGTGAATTGTATGGTATGTAAATTACATCTTGAGAAAGCTGTTAATTTTATAAGAGGAGAAAAAGATGGCGAGGATGGCAGACACTGCTGTGAGCAGCGTGAGAAAACAGTCTGCCACACTGTGTCGACAGCAGCATGGCAACTTCTGAGGCCTCAGTTTCCTCTCCTGTCAAGTGGGGCTATTTAATAATCAAACAAACTCCTAGGGTCTTTAGGGGGTTGACAGAGGTGACGTCCATGAAAGCTGAGCCTAGCAGCTGGCACACGGTGAGTGCTCAGGAAATGTTACCATTTCGAATAATAAACGCCATGATCATGGCAGCAGAGTGTACTTATTGTTAAAAGAATGGGTTCTGGAGCCAAACTACAGATTTGAATCCTGGCCTCCCAGTGGCTAATTCCACAACGACTCTAGATCTCAGCTTCATTATCTGTAAAATGGAGTTAACAGTAGTAACCATCTCATAAGCTGTGACAATTAAATGAGTTGATAGCGAGAAAGGCTTGCCATTGGTACCTATATATTAATACAATACAGTACAGTACACAGTAGGTACTCGGTAGTTGCTGGCTGTTCTTACTTCTGGCATTTTCTCTGGCTTCCTGGTGCTGGTTAGGAGGGCTGGAGCCACTGAAAGGTTCACGTATTAATAATAGTAATGAAAACAACAACAACGCGAACAGCTGCCCTTATCCGCTGTTACGGAGGAAGGGCAGGGTGTCCAGCCAGAGGGGACAGCGCTCCCAAGGGAGCAGAGGCCCCAGGGCTGCAGGGAGGGGGCTGCAGACTGTGGCAGGGAGGCGGTGAGGGGGCCGGGCCTGACGGCCAAGGAACTGACAACCCAGGCTGCGCCCTGGGATTCTTGCATTCCCTTCCGCTTTCTTACTGAGAATCCTGAAAAAACAGGCTTGTCCCTCTGGAGGGCAAATGTGCTTCTCTCTTCCTTCTTGGCTCCGTGGGGGAGACTTTCTTCCGGCTCTGCTCTCGCTCCCTCCAGACACCTGACAGTCAGGACAGCTTGGGAGAGCCCTGCACGGAGCCAGGGCCCTTCTGTGGCTTCCCTAAGAGGGTTATGTCGTTAGACCCGCTTTACAGAAGAGGACATTGTGGAGGGGAGAAGCCATTTGCACAAGGTCACGCAGCAATGAGTGGCAGGACCCAGATCTGTCTCTGTCTTTCATTCTTTCTATAAATCTTACCGAGGACCGGCTCTGCTCCAGGCGCAGCCTAGACTCTAGGGATACAGCAGCGAACCAGAGAGACATCGCTGCGTCCCCGCTGAGGCTGGTGCTCTAAGGGAGGAGACGGACAAGTAAACAGCAACTGACAATGTCTACTGTATACGTAGGCCGGGAGGGGCGCTCGGTAGACCCACCCCGCAGAGGAGGGACGAGAGCATTGGGAATGCGGGCTACTGCAGCAGCGTGGTTAGACTCCAGAAAGTGAAGGGGGAGGGCACAGGAGTATCTGGGGACAAGGAGTGCCGAGCAGAGGGAAGAGCAAGTGCAAAGTCTCTGAGCCTGGATGGAGCAAGGACAATGTGGCTGGAGCGGAGTGAGTGAGGGGGTTTCTCCTAAGTGCCAAAAAGAGCCAGGAAACATGGTACGTTCAGACTCCAACCCCCTGTCCAGCCACCACCATCCTGCACCTGGACTATGACAGGTCCTCACTGGTCTCCCAGCTTCCACCCTTGTCCCCGACTTCCACATACACGCAGTCCTTCTCCACATGCAGCTAGAGGGAGTCTATCAAAACCTGAATCCAACCATGTCCCTCCTCTGCTTAGAATCCTCCATGGCTCCCACCTTACTTAGAATAAAAGCCAAAGATCCAATGAGGCCCTACAAGATTGGTTCCTTGTCACCTCTCTGACCTCATTTCCCCTTTTTTCCCATCACTCACTCTTCTCCAGCTGAACTGGCCTCTTCGCTGCTCCACAGACACACAGGGAACAGTCGTGCCTCAGGGCCTTTGCACTTGCTGTTCTTGTTGGCTGGAACTCCCACAGATATCCTCAAGGCTTGTTTCCTTACCCGCTTCAGGTCTTTGCTCAAATGTCACCTTCCCTGTAAGGCTTCCTTGACCACACCTAGCATGTCCTCTCCACCTGTGCTGCATGGCTTTCTCCCTAGAACTTGCCACCATCTGACATTTATGTATTTGTCGTCTTCTGTTGTCCAGCGTCTCCCCAGCGGGAACATAAGTTCCATGAAGGGAGGAATTTTTGTCTGTTTTGTTCGCAGCTATACCCCCAGTGCCTGGCACATAGTGAGTGCTCAATAAATATCGGTGGGTGAATGAAATACAAACGAAAAAGGTGAGCGGGGCAGTCCTGATGGACAGTGACGGGGAGTGGGGCCTGTGGCAAACTGGGAGCCTTTGCCCCATCTGAAAGGAGCAACGACCACTTGGCTGCAGCCTAAAGTTTCCATGTGGGAAAGTGGGCCCAGGAAGGCCAGAGCTCCAAGTGTTTCAAGGGAAGCCAGAAACTTACATATTTATATTAAATGTCTTGATTTTAGAACCACTGCTCATCAAAAATCTACACCTGCTACTTACCTAGGTGGGAGGCTGCTGTTTGAGCCCTCTAACCTGGGTCAAAATGCTTCCAGATGAGTTTCATAGAATCCCAAATTTCTGGGAAATCTGACTGGAGTTCCAGGAGGAGGCGTTTCACAAGCAACTCAGCCTTGAGGTGTTTCTGTGAAATGAATGGTGTTTTCATGTTGAGGTTCTTAAGACGATTTGATTTCAGGATGAGCTGTTTTTCCTTCTCCTAACTCGAAATTCCACCCTCATGTTCCTGCTGGGCCTGGGCATCTTTCCTCCACTCTGGAGCAAAAATCAAAGGTAAACATTGGCAGAACATTGACTTTATCGTGACCCAGATAAGGAACAGCATAAGACAGAAGTAGCGAGATGTATTGCCCCTCCCACAACTTCCCCCCAGCCCTGCCCCCTCAGTATTTACTTATTCATTTCACTTCATATGAATTGTTGGTGTTAGCTTTGTTACCAACAGGGCTGCCACTCAGGGGTCCCCTGCACAATTCCAAGGGTTCCAGTCCACAAATGGCCCTAAGAATGGCGCCCCCTGGAGTTGTGCTGTGATTGCCTATGGGGATATGTTCTGAGAAATGCGTTGTTAGGCAATGTTGTCATTGTGTGAACCTCTTAGAGTGTACTTAAACCTAGACAGCATAGCCGACTACCCACCTAGGCTGCATGGGGTAGCCTGTTGCTCCCAGGCTACAAACCTGCACAGCATGTGACTGTCCTGAATACTGTAGGCAACTGTAACACAAATTGTAACACAATTTATACAAATAAATACTTGTGTATCTAAACATATCTAAACATAGAAAAGGTCAGCAAAAATACAGTATTATAATCTTATGGGACCACTGCCGTATATGTGGTCTGTTGTTGACCAAAACATTGTTATTCGGCACGTGACTGTCCATGTTTATTTAGATCATCCCATTTTTATTGACTGTGGCATAGGAATCCTTTTTGCTTTGGCAAATGTTCTCTGCTTTGCAAAAGTAACACAAGCACGTGGAGAAAAACTCCAACCGTGTAAAAGGGCACATGGTGAAAAATATTTCTTCCCTCTTCCTTCATCTGAGGCTTCGGATCCCCTGTTCAGAAATGCCTCTTGTTGCCAGTTTTTAGTGTGTCCTTTCTTAGAGATACAAACAAATCTCTCTCTCTCTCTACTCCACACACACCCTTGATCTCTTTCACTCTCCCTCTATATATATAGAGTCATTCCTTGGTATCAGTGGAGAATGAATTCCAGGACCCCCACGGATACCAAAATCCACAAATGCTTGAGTCCCTGATATAAAATGGTGTAATATTTGCATATAACCTACACAATCCTCTGTATAATTTGAATAATTTCTAGATTACTTATAATACCTAATACAGTGTAAATGCTATGTCAATATTATGTAAATGCTATATAAATAGTTGTTATACTGCATTGTTTAGGGAATCATGACCAGAAAAAAAGTCTGTACATGTTCAGTACAGACATAATTTTTTATCTTTGAATATTTTCGATCCGTAGTTGGTTGAATCTATGGATGTAGAACCCACGCGCGCATGCACACACACACACACACACACACACACACAGAGTATATCTCCATATATTTCCCTACAATTTCATTTCGCATCAGTGGTTTATAGGTGAAATGGCAAACGACAGTCCTCAGGCCAAATCTAACCTACCTCCTGTTTTTGTGTAGCCTGCAAGCTAAGAATGGTTTTTACATTTCTAAATGATTTTTAAAAAACTGAAAGAATAATGCTCTATGACACATGAAACTTATATGCAATTAAAAATCTCAGTGTGCATAAATAAAGTTTTATTGAGACACAGCCTAGTCCATTTGTCAACATGCTGTCTGTGGCTGCTTTTATGCTACCATGGCAAAGTTGAGTGGTTCCAACATGGACTGTGTGGCCTCAAAGCCATATTTACTAAGTGGCCCTTTGCAGAAAAAGTATGCTGCCCCCTGGTTCATGCTATACATACTCTTCTGTGCCTTGCTTTTCTCATATAATGATAGATCCTGGACGTCTTTTGGTATCAGCACACAGTAATCTACCTCTGTGGTCCCCCATCCCCGGCCCCAGAGCAGGCCCTGTCTCCTCTCCCTCCCCTATCCTCGGAAAAGTTGTCTTCCATGAAACTTAGGAACCAGGCCACACAGCAAGAGGTGAGCAGCGGGCAAGTGACGCTTCATCTGTATTTAAAGCCACTCCCCATATCTTGTATCACTGTCTGAGCTCCACCCAAACTGTCTCCCATGAAACCAGTCCCTAGTGTCGAAAAGACTGGGGATCACTGATCTACCTCATTCCTATTAACAAACACCATAACACATGTCATTGTATCACTGGGCCACAATTTATCCAGTTCTTATGATGGACTCTCAAATTCTTGTTTAAATGAAAAGATTTCATGTCTTAGGAAAATTTGAAAATTCCTGACAAGGACAAGAAATCTCAAAGGGTCACTCTGTTTATTATTTATATCTTCTTCTTTCAGAAACTGGATTTGTGGCAGCTTACAAGAGGAGGGGCAGACCCCACAAAATCGTAAAACCACTAAGACAGCAGAGAAATACCAGGAAAGGATTGGAGTCGAGATGCCTGCCCTTCCCGGCTGTGGAAGCCTGGATTATATTTGAGCTCAAGGCTTTATTTGAATCATATTTGCAGATGATGCAAAAATCTTTGTGGGTGTTTATTTTCCTCAGGAGAGTGGTTGGAGGCAGAATGCCTCTGAGAAGTTGGAAAAAGTGCCAAACAGGATAACATAGAACACTGTTTCTTATTCTTACAATTGCTAAATTTTGAAGCAAATGATCTATTATTTACTTAATATTTTTCTTTAACTCATATTTTTTTCAAAAAATCCTTAAATATAGTTGTTTTGTCCTGAGAAAACTATTCATGAATTCATGGTTCTGATTGATGTTAGCTATATAGGTATTTTTTAAAACGCACTTAAATATATAACAAATGCTAAAATTATTAAAAACACAAGCACACACACAACTTCAGCCATGTACCACCTACGATAATCTTGCAAACAAGATTGTGCTTGCTTGTGCTAAATGTTTTAAAATGCCAGGGTATCAGATACTGGGGGTTGCCTTGCCAACTACCATTCCTTCTTCCCTCCTGCTGACAGACCCGTGGCTACGTTCAGCCGGCCATGCATCTAGCCCGAGGGTAAAATACACCTTTGGTTTCTGCCAACCGTGGCCCTCTTATTCTCCTGGACCTGTGATTGGTCCAGAGGTGGTCACGTGACCCGGCTTGGCTGAAGGGAAGCTCTGCTGGGGACTTCTGGGAAAGAGTTTCCTCTCTGATAAGAAAGAGGCAGATGAAGAGAGACCTGTTTGCCCATTTCCTTCCTTGCTGTGGCCATTTATGTGAAGAGGTGATGGGTGACCTATGGCAACCATCTGTGACTTGAGGACCAGGCTGGGGACGAGTTGCTGACTTGCTGTTGATGGGACAGAGGGAGTGCAAGAGCCCAGGGCCCTTATGACAACCTTGAGGTGCCAAATACGTCAGGAGGCCTCCAGTCTCCAGAGGCCTTTTAAACAAACAATAAATGTTGTTATAATCTAAACTGCTGTAGTCAAGCTTCTGAATCTATCCTAATAGACCCAACTGGCTTCGTGCTTTAGAGCCGGACTCCAGGGTCAAATGCACTCATGGTCACATTCCAGCTCCACCAAGCGCTCCTGGCTCTGTTACTCCAAGCAAATGACTTAAATTTTTAAGCCCTAGTTTTCCTGTCCATGAAATGGAAATAATAATACTTATCTCAGACAGTGATTTTTGAGAAAAAAATTTTAAATTCATTTAAAGCACTTAGTGCTAACTGCTATCATCATCATCGTCGTCATCATGTCTTTAGTATTCACACAATCCTCTAAAAAAGACAACATGGACAGAGACAGGAAGTTGACAGCACCTAATTAAAGGCCACTAGCCGGGCACAAGATGAGCAGAAAATGATCTGAATGTCAGAGCTGACCACAAGCTGAAGATGAGTCAGTGCTGCAGTGAACAAGCTCGATGCAAGCCTGTGGTGCTGGGTGGGCAGACTCCTGGCTGTGAACCTTCTGCTCCATGATGTGTGACTCACACCTTTCCAGGAGCACCAGGTCTACATTTGATCATCTCATCTTTTTAAAGGATGTGGGGAAGCTGTCCTGGGTCCAAAGGCATGGAGGCAGGTGGCCTGGAGCTATTTGCGTAAGAGACCGGGAAGATTCAGGGGCAAGGACGTCACTGTCTCCGTGAGAAGTGTTTAATTTACAAGGCAGCTGTTGGCCATGCTTACAGCAGCCTGAATGAAAGGAAATGGCCCAGGAGGTGTGGCTTGAACAGAGGGAGCACTGGATGGTGAGTCACTAAACTCGTGACCCCACCGCATGACCCTGGGGAAGTTTCCTCTGCACCCCAGACCTCAGTATCTCCACGTGGATATTGGGTGACTGTGACAGGAAGAAATGCATTTGGCTGCAGGTAACCGGAAATTGTGGCTCAGACCAGCAAGTGTTTATGCCACTTAATACAAGTTCAAAGGGAAGCAGTTGTTGGTCTTGATGCAGTGGCCCGAGAAGACCAGGGTCATGCTGGCATCCCCACAGTCCTTTTGGCTTGTCCCTCAGGGATGCAGGATGGCTGTCCAGCACTTCTCAAGGTAGGAAGAGGAAAGGAGGACAGCACCAGCCACATCTGCCCTCTTCATCCCGAAGTCCAAGCTTTCCCAGAGCCTCCAGAACTCTCCGCATAGGCACAAGCTTGCAGCTGGGAAAGTGAGCGTCCAGACACTGCTGTGAAAACGAGAGGGGAAGCGGAATGGGATTTGGTTTGCTGACTGCTGGATCTCAGGGCTGAAGGGAAG
The DNA here is from genome assembly GCF_020740605.2 of Lemur catta. Taxonomy (NCBI): domain Eukaryota; kingdom Metazoa; phylum Chordata; class Mammalia; order Primates; family Lemuridae; genus Lemur; species Lemur catta. The sequence continues at coordinate 41,696,667 of NC_059144.1, read as the reverse complement.
CAAACCCCTAATCCTGGTCCTCAAGGCCTCGGGCGTCCAGAGCCACAATTGTCCCTCTGTGGCCCTCCTAGATACAAACGAAGTTGCGAGAACAAGACCTGAATTGGAATCCTGGCTCTCTGTGGGACTCTGAGAGTCACTTCGTGTCTCTGAGTCTCCATTTCTCACCTGCACAGAAAATAAAATCCAGCTCCCAACCATGGCTTCAGGGCCAGCCTCGTGGGTGCACAGCCTGTGCGGTCACATGGCACCCAGGCTTGGTTTCACGCTCTGCTAAGGCCATCTTGAAATTCTCAACACTTTCAGAATAAGGGCTCCTGCATTTTCGTTTCCCACAGGCCCTGCTCGCTCTGTAGTCGGCCCTGTGTGTTTCCCAAGCCCTGCGTGGACCACTTCCTTCCTCACTTCCGGCCATCCTCTTCCTCCCCCTCACTGCCTTCTCTCCAGGTCCCCACTGTTACCTCGGGGCATGTGCTCTTCCCTCTATTTGAAACATGCCTTCCCCACCGCAAATGTATAATTCATTCGCATTCGTCCTTCTGAACTTGGTTCTGTCATTCTTTCATAATAGCAATGTGTTTGCTTAGCACCTGCCGTGTGCCAGGCCTGTTCCCAGGGTTTGCCACCCCTTATTTATTTCAGTTACGTGAAGGGGGTTTTCTTATGATCGCTGTTTCATTGACGACACATGAAGTGACTTTCTTCTGACAGACACTGAGTACCTACAATACTGCATGCCAAGCCTTGTTCTAGCTACATTGGGTAAGCGGTGCAGTCGATCAATGAAACATCTCCTCTCACGACGCTTGTATTCTAGTGGGGAAGACAGACGACAACTGTTTATCAAATAACTGGGTAATAATATAGTATCAAGTAGCAATAAGTGCTGTGAAGAAAAGTAAGTAGGCTAAAGAGATCAAGAGTGGAATGTGGGTTTAGCTAGGATGGTTAAGGAGGGTCTCTGTGGAGATAACATTTGAGCAGAGGCCAGAAGCAGGTGAGAGGGAGCCGTGCAGGTAGCTAGGCTGTTCTAGAGAGAAGAATGTTCTAGGCCATTCCAATGTTACTTCCACAAGGAAACCCCCTCTGGCACCCCTGAGGCTAGATCGGGCCCTTCACTCTGTGCTCTCAGAGTTCCCCCAATTCCTGCAACCTAATTTGTTATTTGAATGCCAGCTCCATATAGGCAGGGGTTGTTTGTTCACTGCTGTGTCCCCAGTGCCTGCACATAGTAGATGCTCAAGAAATACTTGTTGAACGAATAAACAGCAGGCATTGTGGGTGGGGTTCTGCTTCCCTCTCCCCTAGTTTTCTCTTTCCCTTGAGCAACATCTCTCTTTATCTGTTGTATAAACTGCACGCTTGGGTAAGATTTCGTTTGAAGACTACATTCTGGGACCACTGATAGCTAGAGAGATGGCCTGTTGGGCCATCCAGCTGTGACGCACTGTGATTCAATGGCTTAAATTTGGAGGGCACAGGGACCAAATCAGTTGGGATGATTTTGGCTGCAAATAACAGAAAACCCCAACCCAAGTTGCTTAAGGTATAAGAAATTTATTCATATACGCCAGATAAGAAGCCCAGAAGTTGGGTCGTTTAGAATTAAATAATTCAGTGGATAGCACACAGTATCGTTGGGGACATGAGTTCTCTCCATCACTCCAGCCCGCCATCCTCAGCAAGTCTCCAGGCTGCCTCCCCACCTAGTCCTATGAGGCTCCTGGCCCCCCAGGCATTTATCTGCACAAAGTCCAGAAGAGAACAGACGCCCTTTCTGGTGTCAAGAGCAAGGAAACTTTTCCAAGAGTCCCTAGTGGACTTCCTGCAGCTTCCACTCTCCTTGGCCAGACCGGGTCACATGCCCACCTTTACGCCAGTCACCGGCAAGGGGAATGATTGGCTTAGCCCGATCACAGCCCACTTTGTAGGACTAGAGCTGGGACCCGCCCTGGCCTCCGAAGCACATGGCTACCGGGAAGAAGGTAGGGACTGGAGTGGAACTGGGGTATCCGGAAGGAAAGGGCTGGATATTTTTGTGGGCAACCAACAGAGCCTGCCACAGAGTGCAGTGAGAGTCAGGGAGATGAGGAGAGGGGTCGGGGCCAGGCGCTAGAGCGTAATCTCCCAGGGGCCCTCAGTCTGCTAAGCCCAGCTGCCTCTGCTTTAGCTGGGAATGGGGTGCCGGGCCTGTGCTTTCCCGAGAGCCCCACCAACACAGGGATGAGGTGTCCCTCGGCTGGCGGTTTGTCCTGTTTCTAACATCCGGGGCGTGGGGTCCCCATCACTGCTTGATGAAGGGGACAGCCACCCAGCACTGCCTCCGTCTTCCACACTGCTTCTGCCATGTCTACTCCACACAGCACTCACAGCCCTTACACCAACAGTTTTGTGCTTTTCTTCAAATGTGAAAAACAGCACTTTTTTCTGACCACACTCTCCAGAGCTGAGCAGCAAGGCCTTCCTTGAAGAGGGTTCTGAGTGGCACATCATCATGTCTACCACATTATTTTTGTCTTCAAATATCGGTTTATCATCTCTTGGTAACATATTTTGGGGCGAGACTTTAAAATTTTGGCAATGTGAAAGTGAAGTAGTATAGCAGAGGGGTGAAAAGCTCGGGCTTTAGAGTTAGAAGTCAGTGCTTCATCATCTAATTGCTGTGTGGCCTTGAGCAAGTCACCTCCCCTCTCTGAGCCTCAGTTGGCCACTGAACCAGCCCCTCAGCTGTCCTGCGTTCTCTGCTTGAGGCCCTCTTTGGACATGCTTAGTGCTCAAAAAATGTTAGTTAAATGAACGCGTGGTGATACAACTCAGGGCGTGATCTCAGGGATGATTCCTTAGGGGTAGTTAGTTACGCAGCTTCTGATTTTTCATGACCTGCCCATTTTTATTGTAATCTTGCAGGTTGGCATCCTTTCAGACTTCCGGGCCTTGATTCCGCCTACCTCAGTGGCAGAGCATGGCTGCTTCAGAGGCCGGGCGCCACGGCAGGCCCAGGCAGACGAAGGGTGAATCAGGAGCGGCTCACTCTGCCCCGTGGAAAATGCACCGCAGGCTCCAGCCGGGAAGATGGCGAGCAGGGTCTGACCAAGGCGGCCGTCACCCCTTTCCTCGTCTCCGCACTGGCTGGTCCTGCAGGCCACACTTTCACCCAGGAACTTCTGGAGAATCCCCTTCCTGCCTGAGTCACGGTGCAGATGCCCTGAGGACTGGGCGGTGGATGCCCTGGCAGGGGCAGGCTCAGGGCACTGGCAGACTCAGGCCCACACGCTCGGTCCCAGGAGGTGCTTGGAGCTCAGCTGCAACCATGTGGCCCCATGAAAACGTGGGAGCAGCGTAGTCAGACTTTCTGAATTTTGTAAAAAATAGACTATATTTTTTAGAGCAGTTTTAGGTTCACAGCAAAATCGAGAAGAAGGTACAGAGAATTCCCATATGTCCCCTGCCCCACACATGCTCCGCCTCCACTACCCCCACAAGAGACACATGTTACAATTGTCACCCCTACACTGACACATCACTGTCACCTGGAGTCCGTTGTTGACATTCAGGTTCACACTTGGTGTTGTGCATCCTATTGGCTTGGGCAAACGTATACTGACACGGATCCACCATTGTAGTATCACGCAGAGTGGCTTTACTGTCCTAAAACGTCCCCTGCGCTCTGCCTCGTCATCTCTCCCCACCTCTCACCCCTGCAGATCTTTCTACTGTCTCCGTTGCTTTGCCTTTTCCACATCTGATTTTGTATTGCTTTTTCTTGCACCGTCCATGCCTTCAGCTGGCCCACCAGCATCCGCTCTGAATGGGCAATGCCCAGGCCAGTGTGGGGAAATATTTTGGATATTATCGCTGGATATATCCCTTTCTTTACATACTGACAACAAATTCTAATTTTTTAAAACATCGTGAGGCCAAATCAGTCTGCAGGCTGCATTGGCCCATGGGCCACCAATTTGAGATATCAGATGTGGGAATTAAGCATGAGGCTGGAGTCCAGCTCTGCCACTTCCCAGCTGTGTGACTTTGGGCTAGCCACTTTGCCTCTCTGAGGCAAGTGAAGACCTTGAGCGTGTGATTATGGAGGGAGCGACTCATTCGGTGTCAATCTTTGAGGCTTGATGTCCCAGCATGTTCAAAAGCTTCCTAGGATTGCAGTGTGCACAAACACTAAAACATACAAGTGTTGTTCTTATAAAATTAGGAGACAACAAGAACATGAAAAATCCGCGGAAATACACAAGCTCTTGCACAGAGAGGAATGAGAATGGGCGGATCGAGACTTGCCACCTGCTTGCCTGGGCAAAGGGAAAGCCAGTTCTCTGCATCCCAGCGACCCTCCATGACAGTCACCACCTGACCAGGGCCCACACTGACCCAGGGCTCAGAGCTAGTCTGCCTGGGGTCTAGTCCTGGCTCTGCCAAGTCCTAGTGGTGTGACTTTGGGTGAGTAACTTAACCTCTCTGTGTGTCACAGCTTCAGGGCTGCTGTTCAGTCATGGTTTGTGCGATGGGGGCCCTCCAGAGCCGGGGAGTGCATGGCTGCTCCTGGTGGCCCCGGGGTCTTTGTCTGGAAAATGGGGGTGATATCTGTGAAGGTTAAATGAACGAACACATACAGTGTGCTCGAAGCAGTGCCCGGCACCAGGTACTGCTCCCCGAGCATCTGCCCGCAGAAGCCTTCTTATTTCTGCTCTATGTCACGTGCTTTACCTGCACTTGGCACTGCTGTGCTATAATTGTCCCATTTTAAAGAAAAAAGCATTGAGGCCCAGAAGAGAAAACTGAGGTTCAGAGAGGGTCAGTAACTCACCTAGGGTCGCCCAGCTAGTAAGTGACAACACCCAGCTAGTAAGTAACAACAACAACAACAACATCAAAAGCAATAATGTAACCAAGTTGGACACAGCTAATATCAACTTGGCACCATTAGTTGCCATGTGCTGGGTCCACTGCTTTAAGTGCATGACCTTGGAGTCTAGCTCCTCGCACCCCGCCGTAGGTGGGTGTTTCCCACCATCCTAAATTCCACTTAGACCCTGAGAGAGGGTCAGCTCCAGCAGGCCTGTGCGCGTGGGCATGAGTCTAGCTCTCGGGTTTATGGATCAGTTCCCAGTGGGGCGCCCTCGCCCTGTGACCAGAGCCTCACCCCTAGGTCCGCTTTTATCCTCGGATTTCAAAGCACTGTACACTCACACAGTAATTAGAGAAGACACCTTCCTGTACTCCAGAGAGGCAGGTATTTTTAATTAACTGCCTCTTGTGAGGCCGCAGGGCATGGGGGCTGCAAACACTACTAATTCTAGGACATCAGCTCACGGGATGTGATCCAGAGCAGCTTTGACTGCCACCTCCTCAGAGGCCCTCCCAGACTACCTATCCAAAGTCATCCCCTCTTTCTCTCATGCACCTGCTCTGTTCCTGCATCGTACCTGCCGCCAGTGTTTAAAAATTGTGTATTTGTTTGCATAGTGACTTAAAATAATAGCAGCAGCAATGTTTATAGAACAGACACTATGTGCTGGGCCTGCATTTGTTTGCATCATCCTGCAGGGGCACAGAGAGGTTAAGCAACTTCTTCCAGGTCACACAACTAGTGAAGAAGCTGCACGTTTTTGCTTATTTGTTTGTTCATTTGTCTGTGTGTTTAGTGTCTGTCCCCCCCCCCCACCCCGAGAACACCTGTGGCACCTCTGTGCCCAGTGTCTAGGACAGTGCCTGGCTCGTGGTAGGCACCCAGTCAATACTTGTGGGTCGAATGAATTCAGGATCCTGCACTCAGCTTGTGTCAGAGCCTGAGTCTCTGTGCAAACATAGCCGTCTCTTTCCCGTGCCCCAGGGAGAAGAAAAACCACAGGGCTGGCTCTTTCCTAATTCTCCATTCTTTTCGCACCTCCACACCTCCACTCAAGCTGTGCCCTCTGGCTGCCTCTCCTTCTTCCATTATTTAGCTCAGAGGTCAGTAAACTATGGCCTGGGGGCCAACTCTGACCCATTACCTGGTTTTGCCAATAAAGTTTTATTGGAACACAGCCACATCTATTTAAGTTTTATCTATGGCTGCTTTAGATCTACAATAGTAGCTGTGACAGAGACCTGTGAAGCCTGAATATTTACTATTTGGCCCTTTACAGAGAAGCTTTGCTGACTTTTCCGTATCCTTTAAGAATGAATTGAAATGCCTCCTCCTTTAGGAAGCACTCTGTGATTTCCCAGGTCGGATTAAGGCCCCCTACTAGGCACTCCCACAGCTCCATGCTTCATTCTAATACAGAGTGTCCAAACTTTCTCCCACCCCAGGAGCCCTTTTAGATATTTTTTCCTAATCACCCCCTCCCTTCCCCCAAGAATTTTAATAAATTGACAAATAAAAATTGTATTTATTTATGGTGTCCAACATAACGTTTTGAAATATGTATACATTGTGGAACGGCTCTGCCTGGCAGGAGTAACCTCCCCACTTCACGTGCCCGCCACTTGCTCCGGAGTCTGGCCAACGGGAGGTGGCACTGGAGGGTGGGAGGGGAGGGGAAAGAGAAACCCGGGTATTTCCACCCCTCTCTCTGTGCCTTGGGCATTAGATGTGGTCCAGCTCCCACTGGGCAGATCTTCCCTGGTTCTGCCCCTCTCTGGTCAGCTGGCATCTGGACTTTGGTGACACTACCCCCTCCTCTGCCCTTCCAGCCCCAGGGACAGTAGCAGCTTTCTGCTGCCGGATTGCCCTGCCCTCCTGTGGCTTCTCAGCTGCTCCACCACCTGTGTGACCAATTCCCTGTGTTAAACTCCCTCTGTTGAAGGACCTGGGGTTTGTGCCTGGAGGCAAGTGACTTTTCTCTGGGGGACAGCAAGGACATCAAGATCTCTGGCCTCAGAGTCCTTCTATCACTGCCTAACTGCTGAGTTTGAGCTCCATGACTGCAGCTCATCAGACACTCAAGGACTGTCTAACAGAGGCCCCAGTGAGGCAGGAGGAAGAGGCTCTTCCGGAGTTGCTGGTGCCGGACACTTTGATGAGGTGGGGCCGTGGAGTGAGACCAACTCTGCTGCGGCCGCACAGGGGAGGACAGGCTTGAGTATCCAGCTGGAAACTTTTTCTGACTGCTGGGAGGGGAAAACATGAGCCCTGAACTGGGAGGCCGGGAGATAAAACCTGGCACCTTCCCAGCACTTAATATAGAACCCATTAGGTGACTGGGCCCGGCTTTGGCTCTTGCCAAATTGGAGGGGGGAGAATTTATATGGGAGTGTTCATTGTAATATAAACGGCATAGCTGTTTCATTCTTTCTTGAACTCAGGAAATTGCAGCGCTGTGCTAATGGTGATCACATTGGTAGAGGATGATTAAGTAAATTATTAAAAACAAAAAGGAACTATACTGAATGTCTTTTTTGCCTACTTTTGATGAGCAAAGCAGGGGATTCTTTGGGGCGTGTGTGTGTGTGTGTGTGTGTGTGTGTGTGTGTGTGTGTGTGTGCTCGCGCACACACACGCGCCAAATGTGTTTCTACACGGCATCCAGCTGGGGTATTTTGGAAAAGGAGTTCACACTGTGCCATAACAGGGGCCATGCAATGGCAACTCAACCTTTTGCAGTAAACATCTGTCCCACTCTTTGGTTGGTGTCTGTCCTCCTACCAGCTTGGGAGCTCCAGGGGGACAGCAACCTGCCTGCTCTGTTCCCCACGTACCCATGAACCCGACACGTAGTAGGTTGGAAAGTATTAAGGAAAACCTTTGGTGACAGCTGGTTTGTTCCTCTGCACAGTTCTGGTGTGTCCTCTGGGATCCCCCTGGGCATTTGCACACATTGTTCCCTCTGCCTGGGTAGCTCTTACTGCCCCTTTGGCTCAGTTAATGCCCCATCCCCATTCATAGCTCAGCTCCAATGTCACCTCCTCAGGGAGGCCTTCCCTGATTTTAAGACAAGGTTTGGTCCCCCTGTTAAATGTCCTTATGTCATTCATTCATTCATTATTTTCCCCAATGACTTAAATATTAACTTATCCAGCAAACTGGAGCACCTACTCTGCTCCAGGTTTTGTTCCAGGCACCAGGGACAGAGCTCTTGTTTATATTTGTGGAGCTCATATTCAGGGATCATTCAACAAATAAGTAAAGAAACTTCAAGCTGTAATATGTGCTACAGAGTAAACATAACAGGGTGACATGGTGAGAGTGACTGATGGGAGAGGTGGGGACTGGGTGGTTAGATAGCCTCTCCCTAAAGAGGTGATGTTTGAATCAGGGTTTGAACCCGCAGTAGGAGCCAGCCATGGGAAGTTCCAAGGAAAAGTGTACAGGGAGAGGGAACAGCAAGTGTAAAGGCCCTGGGGCAGAAATGTGTCCAACACAATTGGGAAACAGCCAGGAGGCCAGTATGGCTGGAGCAGAGTCAGGGGAGGTGAGCTCAGGGAGGTAGAGCGATGGCAGATGGTGCAGGGCCTTGAGGGCCACAGTGGGGACCCTGGACTTTGGCTTGGGAGCAGAGGGCAGCCATTGGAGGCTTTTAACCACAAGGTCCTGTGTTTCTTCACAGCCCAGCCTTTGTCACCATTTGCTACGCTGCATTCGTGTGACTGTTTGAGTGGTGTCCGGCTTTCCATTGTGGGTTCCTAGAGGGGACAGCACGTTCATTCTGATCCCTAAATAATTGTGCATCCGACCCATAGTGCATGTCGGGCTCAGGCTGGGGGTCCCCGGAAGCAGATGCTGAGACAAGGATTCCAGTTGCTCATTTGGGAGGTGACCTCAGGAAGTAAGGGGGTGGGGACCTGAGACAGGGAAGGGGAGGCAGCCCACACAAGGTACCTTTTGGGCAGGTTACTGCCGTGGGCAAGTGGGGCTCAATCCCACTGGGGACCTCGGGGAGCCAGTCTAGAACGTGCCTCCAAGCTATTCCCACCAGGGGGCAAGGAAACTGGGGGCTTTATCCACCAACTCTGCGGGCAGGTTTGCTGAGGGCTGCTGCCAGGGTCGTGAACTCTCAGGCACTTGCCACTTGTCCTGCAAGGGCTCAGTGGGCCGTGGTGGCCAGACACGACCCTCAGCAAAGAGATGTAGGCGCTGGCAGTTGGAAGCTATTAGGTCGGCTGGAGAGCCCGAGCGGACCGCCTGCCCGCTGCAGGGTGCAGGCCATGTTCAGGAAAACGGATGACTGCTCACTGTCGGAACAGCCGAGGCTGGGACATGCCTCTGAATACCTTAGCATGGGCACCACCTCCTCTTGAATTTTTAGCAAATTTCCAGAGTTCCTCGGGGGCTTAGCTTTTGCTCCAGTCTCTTGGTGTCTGTGTGGCTGGGGTAGAAGGTTCTGGAAGCTTGCCCTGCCATCCCAGGAGGCTGGGGCTCACTACATTCTGGGAATTTGGAGAGGAGAAATTTGGATTTTTCTCTAGGAAGCAGTTTCCTAAACAGGCTGCACTCCTTTATCAGAGGTCAGTCTTTCCTCAGAGGGACAGACAGATGGACGGACGGGCAGCCTGAGGGTGCAGGCCCTGCATTCCAGGGGCAGAACCCTGCTCCCTTCCCCCCCCCCCCCCCCCCGGGAAAACTGGACCCGTCAGGATGGCACCAGGCCCTCCGCCCACCACCCGGAAACCTGCGACGGGACGGGCGGTGGGGAGGAAGGCAGAGCTGTCGGAACACGTCCCCAGGCCGAAGTGAGCTGCAGGGACGGAATGAGGTGAGCTTCCCCCATGAAAATCCCCTGGCCCGGCCAATGGGCCCGTGTGGACAGAGAGGGCGAGGGGTGTAAGATGCGGTGGGCGGAGGGCCGCCTTCCAGCAGAGGAAACCAAAGAATCCTGCCCATTACCTGGAAGCCCCGAGGCCTCCCGCCTGCCCTGGGCGCCAGGTAAGTGGTGGCATCGTCCCCTTAGACCAGGGCTCCAGCCCTGTTGACATTTGGGGCCAGATAATTCAAGGTGGGAGCTGCCCTGTGCACTGTGGGCTGCTTCGCAGCATCCCTGGCCCCACCCACTAGATGCCAGTCGCTGGCCTTCTCTCCCAGTCATGACGATCAAAATGCCTCCAGACATTGCCAAATGTGCCCTGGGGTGCCAAAGCAACCGTGGTTAGGGACGGCTGCATGAGACCCACAAGTAGACTGGAGAAAACACCAGCCATGCTCCCCTGTCCCAGGCAGCTGCTTCTGGGGGCCAGGTTGGGCAGGGGGTCTGGGGGGCTCACTGTTCTGTAAGTAGATTTACACCTGATGCCCTTGTTTTCTGTGGGGAGGCCCAGTCCTGAGGCCAGAGCTTCCCTGGTTCACCTCTTTCCCTCAGAATCTTCTGTGGCAGTGGAGCCGGGGAAGGGACCTGGGAAGAGTTTTCAGTGCCCCCTGCAGAGGACCCAGCCCTGCCAGGGCTCTGGGGAGCCATCAGCCTGCCTTCTGCACTCTGCTGCCAGACTTCTCTGGCCAGATCAGCAAGACCCCTTCACCCATCAGCCACCTTTCAGATTTTAAAACCCAGCTGCATCCCTCCTTCTCTGCCTTCTAGTCGCCTATTCTGTCCTTGTGAGTTTATGCCCTTTTCTGTTTTAATCCCTTTACCACCCGTTAGTGGGATTTCTGAAAGAAGCAGAGGTTTACACTGTGGCAACACCCCCAATAGCTGGACCCGTGAGTCCTCAACAGCGGAACCTGATTTTGTTTGGGGGTAGGAGGTGATAGGTCCAGCCCCAGGGAGAGATTAAGATTGGGCTAAACCAGTCACCTTAGCTCACTACTCTTTACTGTAACTCATTTTTCACACCTTCTTTGCAGCATAGAGCAGAGATATGACCAGTGTGGTCAATGAGATGTGAAGGGAAATGTTTCCAAGGAGATCACGGGAAAGATTTCCTGCCCAGATTAAAAGAGCTCAAGGAGAAAGATTTTTTTTTTTACCCACCACCCAACGCTTTCTTCCTGTTTTAAACTTCATTAAGGATGTGATGCTTTGGGCTGTGGCAATTCTATTGTGACTGTGAGGCAACAAGGAAAATGACAAAAAGCCCACACACAGGATAGCAGAATGCGAAGGCTGGAAGTGGCTGGATACTGGACGACATTGTTGAGATGCTTCCTTGGCCCTGGCACTGTCTAGACCCTGAAACTGTCTACCTCCAGGCTTTTGTCTGTGAAATAATTAAATGCCTTTATGTTTAATGCACTGTTAATGGGTCATTCCCAACCAGCACATTTGTGTTTAGTCCACCATATTTTGGCCCTGGAGTTTCCACCCAAAATTCCAGATGGTAGGACCATCCCTTATTTCCAGGCATGGTGCAGACCCCTGTGCCCTGCCTCCCCTCCTTGGGAGCGGATGGACAGCAGCCCGCTGAACCTGCTTGGATCCTTTGCAGGGTGAACGAGATGTAAAGAAACACACATCCTGGCGGAAACGTTGGCATTTACTCAGTTTAAACAGGCACAACATTTGCTTCTATTTTGGGGCTTAGATTCTTTGATGCAGTGTCAACTCTCAGAGTTTCACAGCATTTAGGGGATTTTTGACTGTGCCAGTTAGAAAGGGTTAGATGCAAGCGACAGAAGAGTCATAGTGACTAATACTTGTACGGTGAGTGTAACTTGCCAGGTCCTATAATAAGCATTTCACGTACATGGACTCATTTAATCTTTACCACAACCCTATGAAGCTGATACTATCGTTCCCTCCATTCTCCATGTAGGGAAACTGAGGCACAGAGCTAGTATGTGACATAACTGAAACGTGATGCCAGGCACCTGACTCCAGAGGCCAGACCCTTATCTGCCAATCATCAGTGGCTTCAGCCATAAGGACATCTACCATTCACTTAAAAGGAAGTTTAGTGCAGTCAGCCTAGGAGTCCTCCAACCTTGACTTTCACCATCTTCAGCATGCTGGCTTTCTGCCACCTTATTGTTATAAGATGGCAGGAAAAAGGTAGGGACAGGGGCAGGTCTGCCAACTCTTTGGTGGGAGAAAAGTCTCCTGGGAGCACTCATCCCAGCAGACTCCCTGTTGTCTCATTGGCTGAACCAGTGGACCGTGCTCACCATGGACCAGTCCCTGGCAGACTGGAATGGGTGTGCCATGACTGGCTTGACCAATCACATTCATCTGCTGGGGCTGGGCCAAGTATGGTTGGCACCAATCAGGGTTCAGTTAGCAAAGAAGACGGGCACAGGTGTTGGGCAGGTGACAGGTGTCATCTGCCCGCGCAGCTGACATTTACTGAGCACGTAAAGGGAGCCAGGCTCTGTCCTAAGCTCTTTACGTGCATTATTTCATCAAGTCCTCATGCTATTATCATCCCTATTCATGATGAACTTAAATGACTTGCCCAAGATCACTCAGTGAGGTGAGTGCTGCAGGGAGGAACCTGGGTTCAAGTGCAAGCCCCTTAGAGACCCGCTCTCAACCCCCCTAGAGGAAGTTGCCGGATAAAATCCAGGACGCCCCGTTAAATTAGAATTTCAAGTCAACTAAGAAAATGTTGTAGTATAAGAATGTCCCAAATGTTGCACAGGATATATTTATACTGAAAAATCATTCATTGTCACTCTGAAACTCAGAGTGAACTGGACAGCCCATATTTTTATTTGCTAAACTTGACACTCCTACTAGGGTCACTAGGCAGGAAACCTAAGCAGTGGGAGGGAGGGTCAGGCATACTTTGTTTGCATAATAAACACAGGGCAATATCCCTCAGTTCCACAAAGAAATAGGCATTCTCCCATTTTTCATGAAATCTGTCCCTTCTTGGAATATTACTTGTTTTCCTCTTTTTGAGAGATACGGGCACAGAAAAATATGTCCCTGTCCTCAGAAAAATAACAGAGTGTGTATTGTGATAAACGGCACCTGACGTTCAGCCTCAGGACCAGGGAGGCAGTAGGGAGAGGTGGGGAGTGTGGAGAACTCGAGAGTCTCCTTCGAACACCCCTATTCCCAGTTGCTTCTTGCCAGGAGGGAAGGTGGGCCCAGCACAGTCAAATCTTACAGTGTTTTAAGGGAGGTGGAAATCTGAGATTTCATGTGAAATCTCTTGATTTGTGAACATTGGCTCAAATTTAATTAAAATGCCCCGTGGGCCAAAGGAAGCATATTTGTAGGCTTGTGGGCAGCCAGGTGAAAACCTCTGCTGTTTAGCTTCAGAAGACGGGACTGCGACTGCTGCAAAGAAGGGAGCAGAGCAGAGGCTGGGCTGGGGACTGGAGCATGCTGGGGGCCAGGAATTGCAGCCAGACCCGGGTTCAGTTCTCCTCTCTGCCAGATAACTGCTGTGTCATGGTGGATGGGTTGCATAGCTTCTGTTTTCTAAACAGAGTATGGAATTGTATTCATCCTACTGTGAGGGTTCCACTGAACGAGCTGACGTAGGGAAGGTCCCTGGCACATAGTGGCTGTCCAACAAACACTAATCCCTGCCCCCACCCTGCCCAGGAAGGGCTCAGGCTTAGAAGTTGTCCATTTCAGTATTGCTTTTCAAGCTCTTCCTCCTCCCTCCCCTCCTCTCTTCCTGCTTCTTCCCTTCTTCTCCTTCTTTTTCTTCTTTAATTAAGTGGTGTATTTAGGACCAGCTGTTAGGAGACCTGGGACCAGGCCCTGGCTCTATTCCAGTCCTGGGTGAGACTTTGGGGCAGGGTGTCCTCCTCCTGGGGACTTAGTTTCTCCCTCTGTGAAGTAGGCAGGTCTCATTGGACACGTGGGTGTCTTCCGGGTGCCGGGGTCCCGCGAGTCCAGTCTGTGGATCCTTCAAGGGGGTGGGGCCGGGGCTGGCGGCCTCTGCGGTGACGGTGGCGGGAGGGGTGGCTGGGCAGGAGGCGTGAGTCAGGGTGTGGTTTCAGGGCTGAGGAGCCAGAAGAGAACATCCCGGCACAGGGCACCCACGGGAAGGCAGAGGCCCGAGTCATCAGCGAGCTTGTAAACACCCTCCAAGGAGATCTGGGTCCCTGCTTGTTTTGAATCAGCTGCAGGCCCCTCCCAGGGATTTGGGGTCAAATAAATCATCCTGCCCAGAACATGGAATCCCTGAGCGCCTCCTCCCAGGCTTGCTGTCACCTGACCTCTGCCAACCTCTCCAGGGCTATCTCCAGTTACCTCCCCTTCATCCTCCTCAACCCTGGCCAGGCCGGAGCCCACTGAGTTTCTAGAACACGCAACTCTCTTTCTGCCTCCAGGCCTTTGCACAAGCTGGAATGTTCTCTCCTCCTTTCTAGACCTCACCAAGATAATACATCCTTAGTGTTCAAATTTCAGCTCAAATATCACCTACAGTGGGAAGTCCCGTGTGATCCCCGGGCGGACTCAGGCCCTCTTGCGGCCTGTTTACCTCCCTCCAAATCCCTTGCAACCGCCTGCGAGCTGCAGTGATCCGCTTCTGTGATGGCTCCATCTCTCTCCCCTCTTCCCGAGGACGGGGATGGGAAGGGTCATTTCCTCTGCTACAGCCCAGTACCGGGCACAGAGCCGGCCACATAGCAGGTCAGCTGTTAATAGTTATTAGAGGCTAATGAATGAATGACACTCTCAGAAGGGCTCCCGTCAATCCCCTGGGGCTCAGGGAGCTCGGCATTCTCACGACTGTGATACCACATCAGTCAGCCCTCCAATATCACCTCACTGCACTCAGAGAAAAAAATCCCAAATTCCTCCCTGGGCCTTACTGTTTTTCCCAGAATCTAGCCCTGCCGACATCTCTGACCTTGTTTCCTTCCAGCTGTGCCCCGCACCGCATCCCTGCCCCACCTCTAGCCACGCTGGCCATCTTTTTGTTTCTTCACCATAACCAGGCTTGTTTCTATCTCAAGAGCAGCCCGCTTTTCTGTTCCTCATGCTTGTCCCTCAGGCCATATCATCATTTAGTTCTTGGCTATGTTGTCTCCTCACCCTCATTCTCCTCCAGATTACCCCATTTTGTTCCTTTACAGGATATATCACTATTTGAAACTATCTTGTTGATTTACAGATATTTGATTGACTTCTAGCTGAGTTCCTGACCATGCACAATGAACATAGTTCTTCTTAGCTTCCCTTGCAGCTAGGTGCAGCCATGGGCTTGAGTTCTGGCCAAAGGGGTGAAATTAGGAGTTGTGTGACAGTTTCTGGAATCTCTCCTAGAGATTCAGTTGGTCTCTGTCCTTTGCCCATCCTCCTTCCTTGTCCATCCTGCCATCTGGAAGGCAGACGAGAAGGCTGGTGCAGTGGCCTTCATCTTGGACCATGAGAAAGAGGGTTACATAGAGATGGGAGAGTGGTGTGCAGGAAGGAGCCTGAGACACTAAGGGCTTCCTGGAGTTGCCAAACCCATCCCAAACTGCCTACATCTGGACTTCATTCGCACGAGAGAAAAATAAACTCTTCTTTTGTTTATTGTCGAATTTTTCCAATTAAGTTTATTATACTTATTATGACTGCATTTGTATGCCCCAAGCAGTATAATCTGATATAACATGTCAGCTAGAATACATACTGGGTCTTTTTTTATTTTAAAATACGGTCCGTAAGGCTTTATCAACTCTGCCCAGAATTTTAGCTGGGGTTATTAGAGGAGCCCTGGGCCAGAGAGGGGAGGCCACTAGCCTGAGGCCACACAGCAGGGCAGGATGGAAGCTGGGGTTTGACCCAGGGGCCCAGATCTAAGCCCCCATCCTCATTTCTTAGAAGTTTCCAGCTTGAGGTATTGATGGACTTCTCCAGGCTCAGCCAGGACATCGGGCAGGGTTATCTATACCTACTGTGCCTCTTAGGCCAAGACAGTCTTATTTCTCAGGGCCCCCAGCAGGCTGGAAATTAAGACAGACCCCAGCTGTGGGTCTGGCAAGGGCTGAATCCGAGCTCTGGACTCGGCCACTGGCCAGCTGTGCACTTTGGGGAAGACCCCAACCTCCCCGCTTCAGCTTCCTTGTGTAGTAACAGCCCTGGGCAGGTCAGTTGTCCGGCACGTTCCCTAGGGTGCTGGTTTAGAATGTCTGACACCTCAAGAAGGATAGGGCACTACCCCCACAAAGCGGAAATTTCTGGAACGCAAGCAGTGTCATTGGCATTAGAAGGAGGTGGCCTGCTCTGTCCTGGGCACCGGCCCGGGGACGGCTGAGGGAGGCAGCCACTTCTCTCCGTCCACCGCCATTTTCTGCCTGGACTATTGCAGTAGCCCCTCCCGCCTGGTCCCCTGCTCCCACCCTGGCCCTCCTGCAGCTGTCCTCCCCACAGCATCTCTCTTAGTCCCTCTTGCTGCCAAAACAAATGACTGCAAACGCAGTGGCTTAAAACAACACTCATTTATTCTCGTGCGGTTCCAGCGGTCAGAAGCCAAGGTGCTGGCGGGGCTGCCTCCAGAGGCTCCAGCAGGAAATCGGTTTCCTTGCCCGTTTCGGCTTCTAGTGGCTGCCCGCGTCCCGTGGCTCACGGCCCCTTCCTCCTCTTTCAAGGCACATCACCAATCTCTGCGTCTGTCATTTTCTCTTCTCTCCGCCTTCTCCTCTTCTGTAGTCAGGTCTCCCTCTGCTCTCGTCTTATAAAGACCCCCGTGATGACATTGGGGCCACCTGGATAATGCAGGGTAATCTTCCCATTTTAAGAGCCTTAACTAAATCACAGCTGCAAAGTTCCTTTTGCCATATTAAGGAACATTCACAAATTCTGGGGATTGAGACATGGACATCTTTGGCGGGGGCCACTGCAGCTAACCAACGCATCCAAAGGGATCCTGTTAGAACCTAAATCAGACCTGGTGCCTCCGCTGCTCAAAATCTCCCCAGGGCTCCCACCTGCCCATGCAAAGCCCTTACAGCGGTCCCAGGTGCTGCTCATCTGTTCACTTGTTACGTCTTGAATCTCATCTCCTTCTCTCTCCTCCCCCCGCATTTGACTGCAGACACTGGCATCCAATGTACTTAACACTCCAGGCAAGCGCCTGCCTCAGGGCCTTTGCACATGTCATTCCTCTGCGTGGACCTTTTCCCTTCTCCCTCTTCCCGAGGCTGGTCCCTTCTCATCCTTCTAGCCTCATCTCCTCAGAGAGGTCCTGTTGGACACCACCCTCTCGAGAGTGGCCTTCCCCCTCCCCACAGGGGCATGTAACACAGTCTAAAATGACCTTGATTGCTTATTGGTTTTCTTGTTTGTTGTCTGCCTTTCCCACTAGGCGTCAGCTGCAAAGACTGAGCAGGGCCGGGTCTGCCTGCGCCTCTGCTGGGTCTCCAAGGACAGGGCCTGGTACACAGTAGGTGCTCAGAACGTGCTTGCTCCATGAATCCATGTGCGGTCGATCTCACATGTCCCTCAGTGCTGCCGTGCGTAACACACACATTCATTCCAGGGCAGTCCCACATTCCTAGCGACGTTTGGACTCGATCTCGTTTCTCAGTGATTAAAGTGAAGCGTCCTCGGTACCGAGCAAGCGAGGACCTGGAAGGGCCTCGGACAGAGGAGGAGTCCCTTAAGGTGGGAGCTCTCGGCATTGGCAGTGGGGTCTCATGATGACAAGCAGGGGGTCAAGGGGGCTTCTTGGGCAAGTGGCAGCCTCTCCCTGTGCCTCAGTTTCCACATCTATAAAATGGCGATCATAAGAGAACTTACATCATAGCAGGGTTCTCAACCTTGGTGCTATCGATAATTTTCTGCTGTGGGGCTGTCCTGGGCAGCATCCCTGCTCCTCAGTCGTGACAACCTAAAATGTCCCCAGATACAGCCTAATGCCTCCTGGGGAGCAAAATCACCCCCGGCCGAGAAGCACTGCCTGGTGGCGTTACCCTGGCGGTTGAAGGAGTTGCCCAGCAAATCGTGGCTGCTCTCTGGTTAAGGGGGTAACTGGTCCTGCCACTCCTTAAAGGTGGCCTTGGGCAAGTGACCCCAGCTCTCTGAGCCTCAGAGTCTTCATCTATAAAATGGGATAATAACAGCAGTTACCGTCTTGGGGCTGTCGGGAGGATCAAGTAAACGAGCCCTGTGATGTTCTCAGAACCGCACCTGGCCCGCAGTAAGCGCTCGATAAATGGGAATTCTGCGGGGAGGATGAGGGTGATGAAGGCTTCTGGGAAAAGTTGGAGCGAGAGAAAGGAGCCTTTGCATCTTCACCTTTCCAAGTGCCACCAGTGGTCTCTGGAGTGCGGGCCCTGCACTAATGGAGGGCACATGGGCACAGCTATCCCCACCCAGGAGGGCAGCTGGCTCAGTCCCTCAGCCCTGCCAGGCCATTTAATAATTAAGCTGGACAAGGAGTGATACGGCCGGAAGGCCAGAAGTGACCAGGGCCTGGCCTTGCTGGGCTTTGGTGACGCGATGGCCCTGGGATCATGGCCTTCTTGAGCCCATAAACAGGGGGTTGGGCCCCAAGACAGGCAAGGCCGGGCCAAGGTCTGTGCTGGTGGCCTCATGCTAGAGTCACGCAGGGGGGGCGGGAGAGGGGGTGCTCCAAGGCTGCAGGGAAGGGGGTGCTATGGAGGGGGAGTTGCTCCCCACGGGGACAACTCCCACCCCTGCCCTCACTCTGGGCATCTCGTTTCTCTTCCCGACGCCCTCTTAACCTCCCCTGCATGTCACCGAGCACTGGCCACGGGCAGGGCAGGGCTCCGCCACAGCACTTTCCGTAGATGGACACCCACCCCTCCCCACACCATGGGGGGCTCTGTCCCCTCCCCAGATGAGCGAGGCCCTGTTTCTATGACTCCATGGCCTGGGTGAGGGGTGGGAGGCTCCCAGAGGGGCGTCACCAGCTCACAGGGCAGGTCTGGGGTCTCCGGAGCACTCAGCCCGCGCCCCGCCCCCGCCACTGCCCCTCCTCTGCATGTCCCGCCCCCCCATCCCCCCTCCCTCCCTCCCTCCCTGTCTCTGAACATCTTCCTAGTTGTGTGTTTTCTCTCTCTCTGTCTCTTATTTTCTGTCTCAGTTTCTCCTTTTCACTTTCCCCGCCTCCCTCCCTCCCTCTGCGTCCCGCCCTGCGTCTCTGTCTCTCCCTGTCTCCCCCTGCTTCTCTCTCCTTCTCTCTGTCTCTCTCCCCCACCCCGCCCGCCTCCCGCCGTCTCCGCAGTCCGCCCTCGCCCCAGCGCCAGCACATTATGTCCCTGGTCAGAGCCTGACGTCAGGCGGGGCCTGGCAGGCGGCCCCGGGACGCTGCCGGGCAGGCGGGAGGGAGCGCTGGGCTTCCCGGTCCCCACCGTAGTGGCCGCCTGCCCGCCGCCCGCCCGCCCGGGTTTGGATCTCCCCGCTGGCTTGAGCTGGCGGGAGGGCGGCGGGCAGGCGCTGGTGGCCCCCCTGCCTGCGGGCCTGGGGCTGCGGCCCCTCCACTCACCTTCCCCTTCCCCGTGGCCGCAGGACACTTGGTCCCAGAGCGTAGACAGCACAGCATGCGGCCAAGTCCTGGCTGTGTGACCTGGGACAAGTCACCCAGCCTCTCAGAGCTTTGTCTCCCTGTAAAATAAGGCCACCCAGGCATCGGGTCTGCAGGGAGGGTCAACCCACAAGGTGGCTTGCAGCACAGCGGGGGTGCCGGCCCACAGCGGGAGCTCGGTCACTGAAACAAGCAGTTTTCCTGGGGAGGAGGCTGGCGGAGGTGGAGGAGGGGGTCTGGGTGTCACAGTGACAGGGGAGCGTGGCTGCTGTTTAGCAGGCAGGGATGTGCCAAGGGGGACAGCCAGGCAGCAGAGCCCCACCCAAAATACAAACAGTGCCCTGCCGAGAAACCCTCCCCAGGCCTGGCTGGTCTCAGGCCCCATCAGAGCTTGAATAAGTGGTTAAAAAAAATGCAATATTTCTTGTTTGGTTTGTTTGTTTTTTCCCCCTGATTTTCAAAGCAATGTCATTTCCTTAAAGGACACTGGGAGGGCACCTGAGCTTCCTGTTTAAAAACAGACTTTAGGATCAGACAGATGTGGGACAGATCCAGCTATGTGACCTGGGGCCAGTGGCTGCACCCTCTGAGCCTCAGTTTCCTCATCTGTCAAAAGGAAATAACAAATGAGAGGGTTGTTGTGAGGATGAAGCAAAAACACATTTGTAAAGCACCCCGGACGGGATCTCCCGTGGTAAGTGCTCCATATACAGGATCCTTTTTAACTTTTTAAAATTCTTCTTATTTTAAATATAGAAGATACAGAAAAGTACAAAGAAAAAAGCAAAAGGTTACCCAGAGAGAATCACTCTAAGATGTTGGTGGGAATTCCACCCAGCGAGCGTATTTATATTGAGATCCTACTGTTGCCTGTGTTCTCATTTTTCATGGAAATAAAACTTGAAGTTTCATTTTAAAATATCTTTGCTTATTATTATTTTCTGAATACATACCCATTCAAAGGGTTCAAAAGGCATCCTGTGAGAATCGAGGTTCTCTCCCACCCCCGCCTTTGGAAGCAAATACAGTCACCAGTTTCTTATGTGTCCTTCCTTCCCTGGTTTTAAGTCATCTTCAGACATATGATTTCCAACCACCCCCACACGCACTCATTTTGTTGCTTTTTAAAATTCACTCAATTAGAAAGCATGACATTATAAACAAATCAGAACCTACAGACAATCCAAAGAAAGGGGAACAAAAGGAAAGCGGAGTCCCCTGAAGCCTTTACCCCTTTCACATTCTGGAGTACATCCTGTGGGCTTTTCGCAACACTTGATGTATGTGCACATTCTTGTAGCACCAGGTGTCTGTCCTTAGCACTGATCAAAGTTTGAGATGACACATTTGTGTACTGATCTGATCATTATCTGCCTTCCCCACTATCCGGTGAGTCCCAGGAGGCTGGGACAGCCATGGCTGCGTCTTCCCTACCCAGCAGTATGCAGGCACATTGTAGATCCATAATGAATATTTTGTAAATGAATGAGTGAATTTTCAAAAGGGATCGTGCCATATATAATACTACCCTGTGACCTATTTTTTTTCACTTAACACGTCGGGTACATCTTTCCACATCTCTATGCAGCGAATCTCCGTTTTTCATGTCTGCACAGAGTCACCACAATAAACATCTTTTTGATGTTGGCCAGAAGCTTCATCTACCCCCAACTGGGAAGCTCTTTTTCAAACGCAGATCTGTTAACAAATGCCATATGATCCACTCGCGCCCCAGCCCTTTGGCCGATTACTTTCAGCCTGACACTTCACTGGTTACATGGGCCCATTGTTTTCTGGGACAAGTCAAGATTTACTGACTGTTCCTGACATCATGTTTTTCCAGAGAAGCTTAAGAGTGAAGAACTCGGCCCTCCCCACCCGCTGTTTCCACCAGTTAAGGGTTCTGTAGATTTGCTAAAGTTGGGAAACTGGGTGTAACCCTTGCCTCCCTGACGACCTCACCCCAAGAAGCACACGCCAACCTCATTCCTACCTCAGGGCCTTTGCACTGGCTGTTCCCTCCAACTAGAATGCATATTTGCTTGGCTCTTCAGGTCTCTGCTCAAATGTTACCTTCTCAGAGAGGCCTCCAAAGCCCAGTGCGGTGGCTCACGCCTGTAATGCTAGCGCTCTGGAAGGCCGAGGCAAGGGGATCACCTGAGGTCAGGAGTTTGAGATCAGAGAGGCCTCCTCAACTGTCTTTCTAAATTGGCACCCGAAGTCACTTACCCAGTTTCACATTTATTCACAAGACATTTGCAACTACTGGGCATTGTGTTATACCACGTTATGTGGTATTAATATGTTTGGTTTTCTTATTTATTGTCTGTCTCCTCCACTATGAGGGCAGGGACTTGAGCCTCTGTTTTCTTTTCTTCTTTTTTTGAGACAGAGTCTCACTGTGTTGCCCAGGCTACAGTGCCGTGGCATCAGCCTAGCTCACAGCAACCTCAAGCTCCTCATCTGAGGCAGTCCTCCTGCCTCAGCCTCCCAAGTGGCTGGGACTACAGGTGCATGCTACCACACCCAGCTAAGTTTTTCTATTTTTAGCTGTCCAGCTATTTTTTCTTTTTTTTCTATTTTTGGTAGAGGCCAGGTCTTGCTCTTGCTCAGGCTGGTCTCGAACTCCTGAGCTCAAGAGATCCTCCCACCTCGGCCTCCCAGAGTGCTAGGATTACAGGTGTGAGCCACCACGCCCAGCCAGGACCACTGTTTTCTTTCCCACAGTAATCCCCAGCACCTAAAATCGGGCCTGGAGCACCGTAGGTGCTCAGGAAATAGTGGTGAATCAATAAACATTAACTCCAGGACTCCAAGGTTTCTTCCAAGGCTGGGAGCCAAATGCCATCGTTCTTTCATTCAGGATTTTTTGCTGAGCATCTACTGTGTCCCAGGGCCTGTCCAACAGTGGGTGGCCACGCACGGCCTCCTCCTGAAGGATGTGGGCAGTGGTCACGGAGACACACCTACATCAGGTAACCATGGTGACATGCAGCTCGGTGGTGGAGTGAGGACAAATCGTGGGGTCTGCCATGTGGGTCCGCACTGTCACTTAGCCCCTGCAGAGCTGGGTAAACCACATGAGTGACACGGATGGGAATGGCATTGTTGTCACCTTTGCTTCTCTCTGCTGTTCTCCCACTGTAAGTGGAGGAGAAATAAAACAGTGATGCTGGAGCTCTTCTTACATCCCTCCCGCAGGCCCAGTCGGGTCTGTACTCATAGAGCCCTCCTTTCCGGCGGCCCCACACCTTGCGTACACTCTGCAGGGCATTTCCTGCCTTTGTAGCCAGAACCTCTCCAAAGGAGGTGCCAGAAAACTGGCTTCCCCAGCCTCCCTTGTGGCTTGGGTGCAGGCATGTGACCGGAGCATTCCGTTAGAGGAGAACAAGAGGATGAGAGAGGTGCAGAAGAGAATCTGGTCCCAGAGGACACGGCGGGAGGGGTCCTTGTGTAGAAGGCACGCCTGCGCTCAGTAGGGCTCACTGGGGCCGCTCGCTCCAAAACTCGGGCCTTGCTCACGGCTGCGAAGCCTCCAGTCCTGGCCCTGGGACCGCCCCTGAGGGTTCCACGAACCACTCAGTAACCTTTAATAAACTCCTTTTCTGGGTAAACTACCCAGAGTGGTGGATTCTGTCACTTGCAACTAAGACCGCTTGACTGACAGTAGATCATTCTAGGCCTCCTAAGCTTCATGGTTAATGACTTTTCATCAATGTCTTTTATTCTAGAACTATCAAGAATGACTATCTCTGACTCATCTTTGGCTGCTAGAGGGAATGATTTTGAACATTGGAATCTCTACCCTGGCCCCGAATGGATCCTCACGTGCCCTGCTGGGGGACGGGGCTACATGTCAGCTGAACCATTTTGGAAGGCAGTTTGGTTATAGGTATTACCAGGTTTAAGAATGTTCGTGAAATAGAAGATTGTTTCTCTCTTATATAAAAGGTGTGTGGAGGTGGCAGCCCAGGGCCAGCAGGGTGGCTCCACAAATTCATCAGGGACTCAGGTTCTGTTCTCTTGTTCCACCTTGGCCCAGAGGACCAGTCGGGCTCTGGCCATCCCATCTGCACTCCAGCCAGCCAACTTGGAAGTTACTTATAGCCCACTGGCCAGAACTTAAGTCACATGGACACCTAGCTGCAAGAGAGGCTGGGAAATATAGTTTTTCCTGGGTGGCCGGATGCCCAGCAAAAACTTGCAATTTCTACTGGTAAGGAAGAGGGAGAGATCAGAGAATTAAGGGGAAACATGGATCCTGCCGCAATAGGCAAATATTAAAAGTAATATCAAAGAAGACTTTGTAATTAGAGGAAAAACATGATTTTGTACAATTTGGGAACCGCAAGAATTGAAATTGTGTACAGAGTGTGACTACAACTCTGTAATAAAATTTCAAAAGGAAGAAAGCCACTCAGAGAACAAAACTGCTAGAAAATTGGTCTTTGTGGGTGATCCAATAAAAATTTTTATTTTTTCTTTCTGTTCTCTATTTTTCAAATTTTTAATAATTGAGCAAACTTAACTTCCCGAAAAAAAATCCCTCTGCAGATTACATAATCCACTTGAGCTACAATGTGTGTTGTGCAAGTTCTGTCCTCAAATGTGCCAAGGCAGCCAGATGGGAAAAGAAGAAATGAAATTATTTCTAGTCATAGACAGCATTATTGTGAATGGAGAAAAGTCTAAGGTACTCACAAAAAGCGACGAGGAAAAGTGGGACCTGGGGCTTTTCACAGGCTCAAGTCACAGCGATGCTGAAACACGAGCTCCATGACCTTGGGCAAACCGTGAACCTCTCCCCGTCTGCCTCTGTGCGATGGGATGACTGACAGCACCCACCTCCTAGGGCTGTGACCAGGGCTCACAGGAGGTGGTTCGTGGAAACAGAATTTCAGCTGAGCATGACATGAGCTCAGTTGGGAGTCCACAGGAGCAAGGAAGGTGGCCAGGGCAGGAGGTGGGGCCTGGTCTGAGCCTGAAGGGTGGCATGGGGTCTGCCCAGGTAGCACCCCTCCCCTGGCTCCCTGCAGAACGTGAAGGCCAGACCCAGGGGCCCCCGGGACACGCCTCCCACCCAGCCAGCCCTTTAGGGGGTCGAGATAGGAGGAGAGGGACAGAGCAGCCAGGACTCAAGCCCTGTCTCAGGACAAGGCCCTGGGAAGCTGCCTGGCCGAACCTTGGAGACTGTCACAGTGACCAAGGTCCATTGGTGACATTGAGGTCGTTTGTGCAAATGTGTGTTCCATTTCTCTCAGCAGTCTCCTTCATGGAAAAAAAACAACTCCGCTGACATGACTAACGGCGGGGTGCAGGGGCGGTGGCTGATGTTGCTCCCGTGCACGGCGCCCTGGAGACACTGGTGCCGGTGGGAGTGGAGTTGGAAGGGGAAAGGTCGGGGATGGTGTCAACGGCCAGATCTTGTCAACGGCCCCTAGTGGGCCTCGGCGAGGACTCGGGGTCCGAGTTGAAGGACAATGGAGAGCGTGTGAACCGAGTTCAAATGGGTTAAAATATATGATTTAAAATCTCCAGGTGGCTGGTGATTCATCCATTGGCTTGTTCATTCATTCATTCAACCAGTATTTGAGCGCCTACTCTGTGCCAGGCACTGTTCCAGGCGATGGGAAAACAGGATGACTATCACAGACACAGACCCTGCCATCCTGGGATCCGAAGGGACGCAGGCCCTAATCAGATTATCACAAGGGAAATGCGAACAGTGATAAGCTCAGCCGGGGCGGGGTGGGGGGAGGTTGTGCGACACATAATCTGCTCATTTCCTCCTTGATTCAGCCACTGTTTACTGAGTACCCAGATTTACCGTGCCAGGCACTGTGCCGAGCACAGGGATGCGGGCGAGCAGGACAGACCCAGGCCCTGCACCTCGACGGGGTGCAGGAGGCAAACCTGCCACTGGACCATGGGGTCGTGAGACAGGCGTGGTCAGGGTATACAGAGGAGCTGTGAGAGCAGAGTGGGCTTCCTGGAGGAGGGGACGAGCTGGAGGTAGTTGGGTGAGGGACTGTGCCTGGAGGTGAGGCAGAGAGGCAGGGGGTGTCTCTGGTGGCCTGCTGGGCTGGTGGGGAGGAGGGTTGTTGGGAGAAGATGCTGTTGCCTTGGGAGAAGGTCAAGACCCATTGGAAGCAGACCCAAGATGGCAGACACTGCCCACGAGGTAGCTTCAGAGGGCAGAGGGTATCTGCAGGGCTCTCTCTGTCTCTCCATCTGTGTGTCTCTTTCTTTGTCTCTGTCTCTCCCTCTCCGTCTGTCTCCTCTTTCTGTCTCTCTCCGTATCTGTCTCTGTCTCCCTCCGTTAGTATCTGACGGTCTCTCAGATTCTCTCACTGTCCCTCCCAGCCTCTCCGCTTCCCGTTCTCTGACTCTCTTGTCCCCGCTCTTGTCGTCTTCGCGAGATGTCAGTAAGAGACAAGGATACTGGGAAAACCCCAGGCGGGTGGGCAGAAAGCAAGGTCGGGGCACAAGGACAGCTGCGCGCAGGGACAGGCAGTGACTGAATGTTCTGTTTTGGAAAGACAGCTCTGGTCAGGGGCGAAGGTGGCTGACCACGAAACCCGATAACCTGGCCAAACTCCGCTCGAGCCAGTCCCCTGGCCGGCAGCCGGCGACCTGGTGGATGCCGCACAGGATTTTCCCGCGGGAGGGGGAGAAGGGGGAAAATGGCCCCTGGGCAGCTTCTGCCCCGTCCAGTGGGAGCAAGAGGAAGGCGTGGAAACGAGCGAATTCCCAGGGGAGACCTCAGTGTGGCTGCGAGTAGGAGAGCCCCACTTATCGCTTCACGCAGTTCAAGGCTTGCAGGATTCAGTAAGCGCTTCCTGTGTGCCTGCCATGCCTGTCATTACTAACCCTCTCCATAGGGCACTGTGATTTAAGACCAAGGACTCGGGGGCCCAGACTGCCTGAGTCTGAGTCCTGGCTCTGCGCCTGCTAACTCTGGGACCTCGCATACCTTACCTAACCTCTTTGTGTGTACAATGGTAAGAAGACATCACCCCTCTCATCCACCTGAGGTCAAAATTAGTATTAGTTAATGCATGTAAAGTGCTTAGGATAATGCGTGGCACATAACAAGTGCTCAGCAAAATGCAGGCTGTAATTATTCCCGCTTTGTGATTGAAGAGCTAATGCTGAGGAGGCGGGGGAGTCAAGTTCAAATCCTTGCTCCGTCACTTCTTAGCTCTGTGACCTCGGGTAAATCTCAGAACCTCTGTGGGTGTCAATTTTCTTACCTGTTAAGTGAAGATGCTCTTAGTACTCACCTTGCCAGGTGAGAGGGTCTGTGTCCATGTAAATGGAAAACATGCGCTTTACTGGGGAGGAAAGTGAGTCTCCAGAAGGTTCCTTTCTTCTCTGCCATGTGTCCAGCAGGCTCTGGGCCCCTCCTATGTGCCGGGTTCCCGGAACACGTGTGACAAGCCACGTCCCGTGCTCTTCCTGCCCTGAAGCCAGCGGAGAGCCAGGCGGAGACGGCGTGTGCCCCTCGCTGCTCTCCTCTGGCCCCGACCGCAGCCTTTTGTGGCAGACATTGTCATCCCGTCGCGTGGAGGGGGAGGCTGAGGCCCAGAGGGGCGAAGAGGCTGCCCAGGCACAAGGTTCACACTCCTGCTCCTCTGCGCTGCTCCCAACCTCGACTCCCGTGACAACCCCACCACTTTCTGCCCCGTCCGAGGCAACTATGGCCTCGACCTGTCTCGCACGCTCAGCTGTGGAGCCCCCGGCCCAGCGCCGGCCTCAGCAACGGCTGCACCAGGCAGAGGCTGCCAGCCCGAAGAGCGGGAACCACCCAGCTGTGCCATCCCGAGTACCTCTGCCCATCCTCGGCTTCCTTGTCCCACGCCAGCCAGAGAAAGAAAAGGCAGCGTGGCCACTGGCCCCCACCACCAAGGCAGGAAGCAGGTGACCAGCACAAGTAGTGTGGAGGAGGGGACAGAACAGGGTCTGAAGCCCCAGGCGCTCACAGCAGGCTGTGTGACTTTGGACGGGGCACTTCCTCTCTCTTGGTTTCCTCATCTGTAGCATGGGTACAATCACTGTGATACCTGCCCCTGCGGCTGGCGTGTGGAATCCAGAAAGCTGAGTGCAGCACGAGGCCCCGGGGCAGGTCCCCAGAAAATGGCCACTGCTCCCATTGTGTGAAAGGGGCCGCCGCAGCCCTCTTCCCCCAGCCCAGCCCCTCAAGCCCAGGTTAGCGCCTCGTAGCCAACGGTGAGCCGCTCATGCGACAGTGCAGCGGTTAAGAGAATGAGCCCTGGGCCTGGCCCCCGGGTCAAATCCTGCCTGTCCCGTGTGCTGGCTGCGTGGTCCGGGGTAAGCGACTTAATCTCTGTGGGCCTTGGTTTCTCCATCCCCAGAACGGGTGTACT
The DNA here is from genome assembly GCF_020740605.2 of Lemur catta. Taxonomy (NCBI): domain Eukaryota; kingdom Metazoa; phylum Chordata; class Mammalia; order Primates; family Lemuridae; genus Lemur; species Lemur catta. Next base: position 41,668,978 of record NC_059144.1, on the reverse strand, counting down.
CATGGCCCTCTGCTCTTCAATTCTTGTGATGACCAGGTGACTTAACGGAGGTAAAGGGAGGATCTTGCCAGGCACACGAGAAGGACTAGAGAAGCATTTGCTGCTCTTCAGGCATCGAAGGGGAGAAGGGACCTGGTGGCTCCTGCAGGATGTATAAGGGCCTCTGGGCCAGGGGTGGGGCTGGGGAGCTGGAGAGGAATCCTGAGCTGACCCGGCAGGAATTTCGAGAAGCAAAGCCCACCACACCAGGGATGGCCTTCGTGCAGGTCCCGTGTGGCCCCGGGCCCCGTGCCCATCCCTCCGTGGAGCCCAGCGTGGTGCTCACACGTCTCTGAAAGGCAAAAGCTCCGTCTTTCCAGTTGCTCAGCCTGAAACTCTGGAGTCAACCTCAGCTTCGTGATTTCTGTCACATCTAGTCCAGCAGCATGTCCTGCCAGTTCCACCTTCAGAACAGAGCCGGTCCACGATCTTTGAGCATGGACTTCTCCCCTCTCCATACCCCCTCAGCCACCCCCTGGGCCCATTCACCGTCATCTTTGACTTGGACCATTGCACTCACCTCCCCCTGGTTGTCCTCCTTCCCTGTTGTCCCTGACAGTCCATTCTCCACACCCAGCCAGAGGGATTATTTCAGACCCTAACTCAGATCATGTCCTCTTCTGTCCAGAACCCTCCATGGCTCCCACCTACCCAAGAGAAAAGCCCGGGTCCTTCCTCTAATGTGCAAGGCTCTGCAGGATCTGCCCCTTAGCTCTATGACCTCACTTCCTCCCAGGCTGCCCCTCACTCACTCTGCTCCAGCCACACTGGGCCCTTCATTGTCATCCTCACACATGCCAGGCACTGTCCAGCCTCGAGGACCTTGCGCTTGCTGTTTCCTCTGCCAGGAAGGCTCTTCCTTCAGAATTCCCCATTGCCCAATCCCTCATCTCTTTCAAGTGTGTATTCAAATATTTGCTCGGTAAGACAGTCCCTGCCCCTGCCCCCCCGCCCCCATGTAGACTTGGACTTTTCTGATGTTCTCTGTGCCCTTCCCGGGTTTATTTTTCTCCTCAGCACTTACTGCCATCTGAAACACGATATATTTAACTTATCTGTTAAGGCATATCCCCCCTTCCTCCCATAACCCTGTAACGTCGGCTCCACGAGGGCAGGGATGTCTGTGTTTTGTTCCCTGCTGCATCCTGATGCATGTGGGTGATGGATAAAAAGTCGACTGTGTCCCTTTAGGCGCTGATGGAGGAAGAACGTCGGGGCGGGGGTGGACCATGGGGGCGGGGATGGAGGCCGGGACCAGGGACGGGACCATGAGGCTCCTGCAGGGCCCGGTGAGAGACGCAGGGCTGGGCCAGGACAGGAGCAGCAAGGACTCGGTGGGGGTGACAGGAGCAGAGGGGCTGGGGATGAAGTCTCTGGCCTGAGCATCTGGAGGGATGGAGCTGCCGGTGACCCAGCCGAGCAGCCGGCAGGAGGAGCAGGCTGGGGACAAGTTCCATGGGAGCCACCTCTTAGTGCTTGCTAGTGCCAAACACCGCTCCAGTGGCTCGGGACCCAGCAGAGTGGGACACAGAGCTCCCTGACGTCTTGTCACTTCATCTCCTGGGCTTGTGTGGCATCTCTCCCACTTACTTACCAGGAAACTGAGCCAGTAGCATCACTCCATGAGCCTCAGTTTCCCCCTCTGGGATGATGATTCCCCCCCCCCAGGCCCCTGCAGCGCCTGGCATCCAGCAGGCGCTCATCAGAGCCCATTGCTTCCCCGTCCGCCATGCTGGCTGGCCCCCAGGGGACCGTGCGGGGAGCGTTATTTTTAAGCATGGCTCCAGCGGGCTGGGCTGTGGCTCCGAAGGCCACGGAAAGACCACAGAGCTAGCGACATCCTGGCTTGCTCGACGCCGCCAGGAGACCACAGCGTGGAGGCATTAGGGGAGGCCGCCCTGCGTCCATGCCCTGCCCGGTAACCCTTTATGCGAAATTGTGTCATGTCACCAGATGCTGTTTATAAACAGCACTGACCTTTCCCAAGCAGGGCCTCGGGGGATGGGGCCGCAGCCGGTTTCCCCACCCTCACCCCCCAGGACCCGCCGGTGACCCCTCCCGCTAGCCCACATCGCACAGAGCGAAGTCTGGGCTGGCCTCTGGCCAGCCTTTGCCTGGATGTTTCAACACCTCCCAGCACCTCGCAGCTGACCAGCCCTGAAGTATTTTTAAACCCTGGCCTCGGCCAACCTCTTTGTCACATTCCGGTCGGGGCTTGAGTTTAGTGCGTGCCCCAGTTACCGGAGCTGGGGGTTTGGGATTTGCTGGACAACAAATATTTAATCAAATCCCAGAACGTGTGGGCCTACTGTGTGCCAGGACCCACAGTGGGAATTCTGGGTCTACCTCCCAGAGCCTGTCTCAAGGCGCCCACTGCCTGGTGGGACACGGTGACAGGCCCACGCCATGGCAAGTGCTAAAATGGAGGCTAAGACAGCAATCGCAACTCAAATATCCCCAGGGCCCGGTGGGTTATGTAAGGAATGAAACAGCCCCGTGTGGGACTAGAGGGAGGGGTGGGGGTTGTGGTAAAGTGCCGAGTGAGCTCATGTCCCATCTGGGGGGGGTGGCAGCTCCCCAGTTCTGGCCTCGGTTGTCACGAGAGAACTGGGCCCATTTTGCCCAGAGCTTCTGATTTTCCAAGAGAAAGATTTCCAATCTAGGCTGATGTAAGATTTCATGCAAAAACAAACAAACAAACAAACAAGAACTCTTGACTTTTAACTGTTGGCAATGAATTTTAAAATATGTTGAAAACATTCTGAGAGCCAAATGGAACCTGTCTGTGGGTGGGACTTAGCCCGCAAAGTCAAGTTGAGGCTGCCTGTGCTCTCTGATGCGAACGGGTGGGTTATACAATAGTCAACACATACAGGCCGTGCACCCACCACGAGCTCCTTCTGCCGTTCCAGGCCCCAGGACACGACAGGGAGCAGGGTGGGCGCGTCCCCATCCTCACACTGCGCACACCCCGGCTCCCACGGGCTCCCGAGTTCTGCGGGTTAGTTGTGATGTGCAGCCATCACCAAAAATTGAATCATATGAACTTACAACCAAATACATTTAATAAAAACAAAGATAACAACTGCTCCAAACTCATCATTTTCTAGTTATTTTACTGTTCTCCACATTCTTGAAGTCGTTGACACGCTGTGTGTCACATCATACCGTATGCCATGTCACATGGTGGACATAGTATATAATGGCCTTCCCAATGCCACGTTCAGTGAAGTCGCATTGGCAGCTTGAAACTGGCCATGGTGGGAGCATTTACACCATGGAAATTGGTAAGTGTAAAGATCAGGGCTTCCCCCTTGTTGAGAACCAGTTGTTAAATATTTAGCAGCAAACCAGATAAAAACGAATGTACCGGCAGATGCGTTCCACGTCAGGTAGTGGTAACTACAGCAAAGGAAAATAAAGCAGGTAGAGGGATAGACAGTGACGGAGGGGAGCATTTGAGATGGGCAGGTCCTGGAAGGCTTCCCTGAGGAGGTGATATTTGAGCACAGACCTGAAGAAGGTGAGAGAGTGAGCCAGACAGACACCGGCGGAAGAAGGTTCGGGCAAACGGAAAAGCAAGTTTCCATCTGGAGGTAGGGAAAAGCTTGCGAGTTCAGGAACAGAAAGGAGGCAAGTGTGGCAGGAGCAGAGTGGGTGAGGGGAGAGGGGTAGAGATGAGGTTGGGGAGGTGGGCAAGGGTCAGATCATACAAGGTCTTATAGGCCACAGTGAGGAGGAGGATTTTTATTCTAAGAGGGATGCGGAGTCCTGGAGGGTTTTGAGCAGGGGAGGAACATGACTTGTCTTTTAAAATGTTTCCTGCAACTGTGTGGGTGAAGTGGAGCGAAGCTGGGAGCCAGGAGAGCAGGGAGGAGAAGCCGAGGGCCACAGTCCAGGTGGAAGAGGAGGGTGGCAGCCTGCGCTGTGGTGGTGGCTGTGAACGTGGCAATGAGGGCATGGATTCGGGGTGTACTTGGCAGTTGAGGACTCGTGACAGACGGGAGGTGTGGGGTGAGGGAGAGGAACCAATCAGGCCACCGGGGTTTGACCCGAGTGCCTGCGTGGAGGGTGGCGCCATTTCCCGAAATGGGAAGACAGGCGCGCCGGGCTGGGGCATCGGGAGGGGAATAAGTGGAGGGCCCCGTTCTGTGAAGTTTAGGGTCTGTGTGAAACCCACGTGGAGCTGTCAACCTGCCAGCTGGGCATTGCGGGAGCACAAGGTGGTCCTGGAAGCAACAGCAACCGCAAGCCAGGGCGGCCATGCTGTTGGGGGTGAGGGTGGGGAGGCTCCGGGAAGGCCTCACGGTGCAGGAGGAGCTGCGAAGCGTCAGAAGCACCTGTCAGGTGGGCGGTGGAGGCAAAGCATCCCAGGAGGAGGACGCTGCAGGAGCAGAGGCCTGGAAGCAGGGAAGGGCATGGGCTTTCTGCAGGATGATCCTTTGAGGGGTCCAGCGGTGGGACAGAGGGCAAGAAAGGCAGAGGGCAGATCACAAAACGCTGCTTCTTTCAGCCAAGGGAGGGTGCTGTGTACCCTCGGGGCGCTGGGTTGTGCAGGCAGGTGCCGGCCAGAAGGGCACTTAGGCAAGGAAACGTCGCGTGGACTCTGGCCTTGGGCTCCCTACCCGCCCCCCAGCACGCACAGCAAGACACCCTCCACGTCGCCCAGAGCCTTTGCCAACCCAGCCAGTTTCTCCAAGATGGTTTCCAATGAACCAGGAAAACAAAACCCTTAGGGGAGGAAGAAGGGTCGAGGGAATATTCCGGAATGTTTGCTCTCTGGATTTCCCTCATCAGGAAAGCTCAGGAGGTCACTTCCTGGGACTGAGGGGGTGGCCAAGGTGAACACGGTTTGGCATGACTTGAATGTTTACAGGATCACTGTAACCAGTCCCCAGGGGTTGATGGGGGACATGGTGCACAGCTCTGCTGCCTGGCCCTGGGACCAGGGCGAGTGCTGTCACCTCTTTGGGCCTGTGTTCAAAGGCCAGTCTTTTCTGCCACGTAACTGCTGTGCAATGTTAGGCAAATCATTCATTTTTCTGAACCTCAATTTTCTTATCTGTGCAAAGGGATAATAATGGCATCTAGATGAGCGTCACGCCCCTTCCTCCTGGAATTGTTGGGAGGTGAAATGAGATTTTTTAAATGTCAGTAATTTAGCCCAGTGCCTAGCGCATGCTAAACTCCCAATAAACGTCAGCTGTCTATCACTATTTGCAAATTTACTAATTACTGAGCGCGTGCTGTCTGCCAGGCTTTGCGCTACCTGCTGTCAAAAGTAAGCTTCGTTCCCTCCCTGTGAGCGAGGCTCATTATCAACTCCATTTCACAGACAGGGAAACTGAGTCTCCAGGCTTGTCCCAGGTAAAATTGCTAGTAGGGGACACAGCTGGGGTTTGAACCCATGTCTGGTCTTAAAACCTGTTCTCACATCCATTCTGTGTTCTGCTTGCCTAGAGATTGAGTCAGCCTCCAGAATTTTGGGAAACAGCAGTCCGGGCAGTCCTTGTCACTGCTGGCATCTATCCACACCATCGGGGACCCCTGCCTTTCCTGGAGCCGGCCAGCTCAGGCTACACCCTTGGCCTGAGGTGTAGACACGATGCAGACGGTGGCTGTCCCGGGGCCACTGAGGGCCTGGAGAAGCAGAGCCATCATGGGCCAGCCTGGGGCCTTCCTTGAACCAGGAGTCCAGCCGGGCACCCGCGGCCCATCAATAAATATGCCCAAAAATAGCTCACTGGGCCCGGCCAGGGCAGCAGGACCAGGACATCCTGTTCCCTCAGGCTCTGGCCAGAGAGTGACCGTGCACTTGGCCTTCCCGGTCAGAGGCTGCTGGAAGAGAGGGTAGAGCTCACGCTGCCCGAGGCCTTGTGGTAGTTGAGCCGGGCCCCCGGGCACCAACAGCCGCAGCCTCAGACACTATAGACCTTCCCAAATGTGCCACTGGCAAGGCAGGTGACTGTAGGTGGAACTGGGCCAGCGTCTTCGTAGACAGGCTCCCAGGGAGGTAAAGAATGAGGGTGCTGGGGTCTGGCAGGGGTGGCTTCGCGTCCCAGCTTGGACTGTTCCTAGCTCGGTGACTGTGGACAAGTCACTTCTCTTTCAGCCTTGGTTTTCTCACCTGGAGAATGGGGATGAACATTCCGTAGGTTGCTGTGATTCAGTGGGTTTATGCACACAAGGAACAGCTGTGGACTTTGCAGGTCTGTTTGCTGTGTACTCCTCCCCCTCGTCCTGCCCTGAAACGTGAGCCCCGCCAGGGAGGGCGGGATCTTTATCTGCTGTTTACTGATGACCCTGGTGCACAGGGCGGTGCTCAGGCTGTTTGTTGAATGAATGAAAATGCCAGGCTCCTAGCAAGTGCTCAAAAACTCGCAGCAATTCTTACTGCTAACGTGCTTGAAAAGAGAGACTGGAACATGGACTGTGGCCCACAGATGGTATTCGAGATGAGGAAGACGTTCAAGGGAGTCAGCGGAAGACAAGGGTTATACACGAAGGGACAGGAGGGCCGTGGAAGGCAGGACGTAGGGCAGCTGGGCTAACGCTGCCTGAAGCCGGAAGGTTTTATGTGAAATCTCCAATTTTTAAATGTTGGCTAATGACTCAAAATTATGAGGAAACACACACATGAGTGCAGGTCACAGGACATGTCTGAAGCCCAACTGAGGCCCACGGGCTGTGAGTCTGGGGCTGTCAGCCGACCGGGGAGAGAGCGGAAGGTTCGTCCTTGCTTCAGGCAACGGGGCCAGAAAGAACATACTTGGAAGAGTCACCAGAGGAGCTCCCTGTGCCCCCTCTGCCCAGTGGGGACGGCGGGCTTCCACAGGATGAAGGGACAGAGCAAGGACAGGCGGGAGCCAGGCTCGGTTCAGCCCCAGCTCCAGCTCTGATCCCGGTGGGCGGGCAGGCTGTGTGGCCCTGGGCAAGTTACCCGGCCTCTCTGTGCCCCGCTTTGCTCTCAGTGGAGGTTGGCTCCACAGAGCTCCCAGAGCCACGCACTCATTGAACAAATACCTGTTGCGTTCCCGGCGCTGTCCCTGCCCTGGCGCTCGAGCATGCGCAGAGCAAGCCCCTGCCTCCAGGGCACATGCCGGGGCGGCAGGTGTGGAATTGGGCCTGGGGCTTACTAGGGAAGAGCTGTCAGCTCTTCCTCCACCAAGCCCTGCTTCTGGCACCTATGCTGGCAGTAGCTGTTGCTTGTGACTTTTGCTCATTCATTGAGCGCTAACTGAATGCCATATATTATATATTCTATCCTCAAAACCCATCTTACAGGTGGAGACCAGGCACACACAGCTAGGAAGAGGTGGGGGGAGAGACTCCCCTGCCCCGAGCCCCTCTGCCCCGGCCCTTAGCTACTCAGCAGCCATCAGCTAGAGCCCCCTTGGGGGTAACGTGATGGAAATGTCTTCTGTTTGTGCTAAACTTTGTCCCAAATTTACCTCTTCTGAACTTCAAACAAACCCAGGTCCTGACCTTGTCCACCGCATGGCCCTTGGTGCCTTTAGAGATTTCAAACTGATCCTGTTTTATCTTCCTGGGGTGGAGGCCTGGTTATTTTTTGTTCTCTCCTCCTGAGGCTGCCCTGGAGCTCCTGAGCCATTTTATAATAATAGGATCCAATCGTGAGCACCTACTATGTGCCAGGCACCCGATGGGCATGACCTCATGTGCCTCTGAGGCACAACCCATAACAATCCCGGGAGGCAGGTGCTAGGGCAGACGAGGAAACTGAGGCTCGGTGGGGCAAGGTCACTTACCCAAAGTCGCACAGCCACAGATGGATGGGTTCAAAGCCACACCATTAACCACGGTGCCATATGGCTTCTCTCACCAACCGCTGGGTGAGGAAGTGTCTCTGCCCCAAACCAAGAACTTCATCCCCCTTCCGCTTCATCCGTTGCCAGAACAAACCCCCGAGGGTTTCATCTTCCCAGCAGTCCCCAGTTTGGGGGCTCCTTCCTGGGACTGGGGGTTTCTAGTGTGTGCAGAGGCCCCTTTCCAGGCCCCTCTCTGGTCTGGAAACCCTGACTGCTTTGTGTGGGGTTCCGTGGCGGGGAAGTTCTCTCCATCTCGTCCCCCCCACTGTGGGAAATGGCAAGGAGGGAACAGTGGTGCGCACGGACGGCGGGCGGGCGCGGGGCAAGGCTTTGGGGGCTCGGATTCCAAACTCCAGAGGAGCGCCAGGCCAGGAGGTGGAGTTGCCCGGTTAGAATCTGGCCGGTTCTTATCGGCTCCGGGGCAGGCGGCGGAATCAAAGGAGGCCAGGGCTGTTGATTTACTTTTCCTCCTCCTTTTTGGCAAAAGGAGATCAAAGGTAAAAGCAAACCCTCCACCCAGCACACCTTCTCTCTCCGTTTCTTCCTCTTTTCCTTTCCTCCCTTAGGAGCCTTAGAAGCAACTAACAGCCCTGGATACGAGGGGGGCACTTGCGTCATCCCCTGTTTCCCTGGCGCCGGCTCTGCGCTGGGCCGGGGGCTCAGCATTTGATGGGGACGATGGCAGAGATTCCCACAAACAGCCTGACGAGCGACAGCTCTCGTTACCCCCATTTGGCAAAAGAGGAAACTGAGGCACTGAGAGGGAAAGTCACTCTCCAGAGGTCGCTCCAGGCTCTCTGACTCCTGGGTCCATGTTCTTAATCACTCCTCAAGCCACGTCTCTTCCCCACATGTATATTCCGCTAAGAAAAATGCAATGAGTACAAAGGTGGCCAACAGCAGAAATCCAAGTTCAGTGTTCCCCAAGTGCTTCTGCTGTGTCTAGCCCCTTGCTGGGCTGTCTCGCGTTCAGGGACTGCAAACACCTGTGACAACCGTGTCCAGGCAAGACGCACAGATGACTGGAGGCTGTCAGGTAGGAGGCAGTAGGGAGTGGTGGGGACTGGGGTGACCTGGAGAGCCCTTGAGGTGCCACCGGGCTGCCTTGCGAGCACCAGGGCCCAGTGTGGCCAGGGCTCTGGGGCAGGCTGGAACTCCAGGTGCTTCCTGTGAAATCTCTGGATTTTTTTCTTTATGCAGAAGGATGGAAGCAGTAGAAGGTAGGCGTCCACGTTTAATTTTTGCCAATAGTGTGCTCTGCGGCCATCCTGGATTCAGTATTCCATTTTCCCAGTAAGTTGCAGTATTACCTTTGTCCTAATCTCTCCCATCATTTCTTTTATTTTATACTTTTCATTGTGAACTCAAAGATTGTTTTATCCAATTAAAATGCTGTGGGCCATTACTCGAAATTGCACTAAGTTCATATATGTTGGCAGAAACGTCCATTTATTCTCATCCCATTTTGTGCCCTTTGGAAACATTTTTTTGTGTTGTTTGTTTTCTTCCAAAATCTCTTGATTTTTGAAATGATGGCAAAATCCCAAGCTATTTGAATCTCACAGGCCAAGTAACACCTCCCGGGGGCTGTGTTTGGCCCAGGGTGGGGTGGGGGGCTCCCTGCTGCCCCCACACGCCCTCCAGATTCAGGGCAGCCTCGCCCTGCGGGGGAGATTAAACACTGTGGTTCCAGATAACCCTGTCCCAGGCGGGGAGATCTCCAGGCCCAGAGAACTCAGGGCAGGCTGGGCTGAGAAACTCCGGGATTTTCACAGCTTGACTTGCTCTGCGGGAAGCCGAGGTCCCCACTTCCTTCGCGCTGGGCCAGATAAGCCCGAGGCCATGCCTTCCTGCCGAGGCTCCAGCCAGCTCCTTTCTGACTAGCACTTAAAACAACAATCGAAAATAACCTATACGGTATGCTTTTTAAACAGCATATTTTAAAAAATAAGAAAACATGGTCAGTTGGTCAAGGAATATCTACTGAGACCCACCAGTGCCAGGCACTACCCCAGGTGTTGGGGACGGGGCACAGTTCCTGCTTCCGTGGGCCTGAAGCTCTGAGGCGGGGAGCACAGGTGGGAGGCCCAGAAACGGATGAAGAATGAGGCGCATTCCGGGGCCAGGCGGTGCCTGAAGAGATGAAACAAGGTGAACAGAATAAGACGGGCGGAGGGCCGCCCTACATTTTGCTGAGACAGAAACGGTGAGAAACAGACAGCCGAGGCCTCCCTTTCTCCCTGGGCACCCTGACACCCAAGAAAACCACTGTGGCATTTGGCCGTATATCCTGCCAAACCATTTTGTCTAACCATATTTTTATATTTATGTGTTTTATTATTCATTTATTCAATTTATATACCAAAAGTGGCCAGGTAGTTTTAGAACTGTTTCCTTTTCTTACTGGAAGCCTCAGTTTCTCCACCTGTCAACTGGAACTGTCCTTAGAGGCCACCCCACATGAGGGTGAAACACACGCTAATGCGAAGATTTATCAAGAAAGTGACCTGTGGAACACGATTGACCCAAAGAGTCACCGTTATTGGTACATTTTTATTGTCATTTTATTGTTATTTTTTCATTAGCCCCAAGAGGTGGAGATCAGCATTTCCATTTTGCAGGGGAGACTTTAAGGCTCCAAAAGTCAAACGTGGAGGCTGAGGCGGGAGCAGCGCGGGAGGGGGCAGGGCCTCGTTCCTCCACCCCCAGCCTCCACGCGGTGAAGCCTCCGCCGGAGGAGCCCCTTCCTCCTGGGAGAGGAAGTTGAGGCTGAAACTAGGGGCTTCTTTGGGGTAGTTTTTTTTCTTTTCGTCTGTGCGATGTTGTTTGTTTTCGTGAACATCGCACTTATCTGATGTCACAGGTTTTGGGAACCCAAACCACAGACATAAATATGCTGTGTTATTCTTTGAAGGACTGTGCAGTGCGATAAGTGAGTTTGGTGCTGCGGGGTACAGCGTGCATGGACAGGGCTTGTTTCTGCAGAACTAAGAACATCAGGGTTTGTTCTCAGGTTCAAAGTTGTCAGCACCTTCGGCAGAAGCCGGGCCACCGTCGCCCAGACCACGCTGGGGTGCTGAGCTCTCACATCCTCCCCAAGGCTGCCCAACGCAGCCAGGCAGCGGGCACAGGGGAAAACCCGCCGGCGACACCAGCACCACAGCGTCCCCACCCCTGACGATGCTGCAGAGAGGGCTGGTGGACCCGGGAGCCTGGGGCTGGGGCATGCCGGGTACCTGCCATGTTCCGGCAGATTCTGGTTAACCCGAAAATCCTGTTTGGTTTTCCTGTGCTTTTTGAGAATGTCACTCAAACCCCTGAACCCCTCTGTGATCTAAGTGTCATGAGGCCTGCAAAACCCTGCTTCCTGCTGCAGACGCGTCCACATCCTGGCCCCCATGAGGACTGTTATCCACATGCAACCAGGGGGATCCTGTGAAAACCTAAGTCAGGGCAGGTCCTTCCTCTGCTCAAAGTCTTCCCATGGCTCCCACTTCATTTGGGGTGAAAGCCAAGCCTGTACTGTGGCTCCTCCACCTCTCATGCTCATGGCAAGAGCCACCACCAAGCCCCTTTCTGTCTCAGGGCCTTTGCACTTGCTGCCCCCTTACTTCCTTCCTGGCAATACCTTTTGACCAGACAGGCCGGCTCTGCTTCCCACCTAATACAGTGGCCGGTCCCCAGAATAACTATTCCCTTACCCTGCTTTATTTTTCTGACATGTTAGATGTCTAGTATTCTGTTCATTGCCATTGGACCCAAGTTCCCAGCAACTTTTGTGTTTCTCTAGCTCCTAGGTGCTGCCTGGCACGTTGAGTGGGCTCAGTCATTTTTATGCATGTGTGAATAAATGAAAGAATCTTGGGCCCAACTACTTTAACCCAAGAGGTTTAGCTCTGGTCTCGGGGGATAAGGGGTTTAGCTGGGGTCTTGGGGACAATGAGGCTCATGAAGGATTTTACACTGGGGGTTTATATAATCAGTTGGTTTGGGAACGATCACTGCAGCTTTAGTGAGGCCACGTGTCCCACGTGGACATGCTCCTAGGCGAGACCCCAGGCAGTGCTGAGTGGAATCCCGACAACTTGGTGATAGTGCCTCCCCGAGGAATGTTTCAGGGAGTAAATCAGATAATAGTTGCATGAGGCTTAGCTCCGTCCTCGGCGCATAGGAAGTGTTCAACCAGTGGTCACTGTTAGTGTCGGCTGCCGCATGCATGGGACCGTGGAGAGGAGGGGACTCGCTGACTCCCAGGTTTCTGGGCTGGGCAGCTGCAGGGGTGGGGTGCATGCCACGGGAAATAAAGCAGGAGGGAATCTGGGGGTGGGGCTGAGGCTAAGGGTGCTGAGGTCAGAGCAGGAACAATATCGGGGGGCCTGTGAGATGTTTGGGTGGGCATGTCCGGTCGGCAGCTGGACTCAGGAGAGAGGCCAAGGCTGGAGTTGCAGATTTGGGGGTTACTGGTGCAAAGGTGGTGACTCAGACATGGCTGGGATGGCCCAGAGACCACGTGTAGAGACAGAAGAGAGTAGGGGTGGAACCCTTAGGGACCTCCAGTGTTTGAAGGGAGAGAGCAGAGGAACCCATAAATGAGACCAAAAAAGCCAGAGAGGTGAGAGGCATGTCAGCCAGTAGTGGTGACATGAAAGCCGAGGGAGTCCTCCTGCAGGACAGTGGAGTGTAGCTCCACGCCCCGGACTTGAGTGCAGCCGTGTGACTTGCTTTGGCCAATAGAATGAGATGAAAGGGACAGTGTGTCATTTGAGACTAGGCTTTAGGAGACCTCGCATGTTTCCACCTGGCTCTTGTGCCTGTGCCACCACTACCAACAGAATGCCCAGAATGGCCCATGGGACCCAGGAGAAGGGTGAGGGGCGGGACCCCTGGGGCAGAGCAGGGCCCCCAGCCCAGTCCAGCCCAGCCAGCCGACCTCCAGGCAGCCAGCTCCATGTTCCTGAGAACAAGGGTTTGGGGACAGTTTCTTAGGCAGCACACTTGTCGCCGCAGGTGATCTACGCAGGTGCTAAGATGGAACTGAGATCACAGGGCGCTGAGGAGAGAAGAGGGTCGGGTACGAGAAGTTCTGGCGAACGGAGGTGTAGCAGGCCCTGGACCCCCAACCACAGCCTTTTCCAACTCCGCTGCCGGCTGCCCAAGACCACTCTCCCGGCCTTCCTGGTCTACAGAACCTGGGGTTACCGGGAGGGCAGCGGGCCAGCTACAGGCACCACTGTCCTGGGCCCCTCGCAGCTAGGACAGGCCGCGTGATCCAGGTGTGACCAACGAAGAGGAAGCCACATTCGCCCAGTGGGGCCCTGGAAGAGCTTTTTGACAGGAGGCACACGCGATGGGCACGCTGCTCACCCCGGCCCTCTTCCTGCCTGGAATCCGGATACGCGCTGGAGGTGGAACGGCCGTCCCGCAACCGTGACCAACATGAGGACGAAGGCCACATGTTCAAGGTGGCCAAGCAGAGACTGGGAAAGAACTCAAGACTCTAGAGTCACGAGAGGGTCGTCCTATCAGCCCCATGGCTCCTCCCACATCTCTAGCAGCAGGAGGCAGCAAGAGCCCTGCCGCCCTCAGCAGGCTTGGGCTCCTTACAGCTGCGTGCATGCCCCATGGAGCCACCACACTGTCCCCTGGGTTCTGAACATACGGGAAGACGCACTTCCTTCACAATTAAGCCATTTTGTGTTGGGTTGTCCCGCTCCTTGCAGCGGAACGTGTCTTGGTGAATACCTGCGGGTCGCAGCGAGCTGACCTCCGATGCACTGAGGCCTGCCTGGCTCTGGACCTGGGTGAGATGGGGAAAAGGGAACACTCTTGCCGGTCCCGGAAAACCCAAGGGGGAGACAGGGACAGTCTGATTTCCTGGGCGTCTTTCTGCTGGGATCCCCCTGGTCCTCGGCTAAGCACTCAGGGTCTGCCTCCGCTTTTAGTATCCGTGGGCCGTCCTGACTGATCAAGTTCCGGTGGTTTTTTTCTCCCCCTGGAGGAGGAAGCTAAGGTTCAGGGAGGAAAATTTACTACCTAAAGCCAGAGCTAGACTCGAACCCAGGTCTGCTTGACGCTGAGACCATGTTTTTTCCTCCTTTCTGCTTCTGTCTCCTCATCAGTAGAATGAAGAGATTATTCAAGATCAAAGTTTTTCAAAAATTTCATTTCAAAGCAGGCAAAACCCTTTTACAGCTGAAAAGCATTGTCCAGCCTATTAAAAAAAGATGAAAGAGAAACTGCTCAGAGAAGGAGGCGCGGGCAGCCTGCAGCCTCCTCCCCAGGCCCAGGGCCCTCTGGAACCTGGGGTTTCGGGGTGCTCTTAGGAAACACCAGCCCAGATTATCTCAAGGCTTTTCGAAAAGTCTCCGAGTCCAAGAGGGAAGTCTCTGATCTTTGAAACATCCTTAAAGCAGCATAGAAGACAGTCACGCACACGGAAAAACAAAGACAACCAAAAGCCAAAAGCTTTCCAACAGTGCAAAAGGACAAGCCAAAACGATCTGTGTGTCTACCAGCAAACAGGTAAATATATTCCCCCCTCGCTCCTTAAAACACACACACACATACACAAATTGTAGCATTCTATAATCAGTTTGCATCTTGTTTTCTCAGTTAACATCTTGGCTGTTGTTCCAAATCAGTACATAGAGGTCTGCTGCGTGCACTTCGGTGGCTACGCAGAATTGAAAGACTATTTAATTTATGCAGCTAAAAATGGCCCCTATTCTTGGATACTGCTGTTTGCAGTCTTTTGCTATGTCAATAAATGCTCCAATGAAGGTCCTTATATAATGCATCTTGGTGCATTTAGATACTTGGTCCTTCCTTGTTTCCCTTCTTCCTTTCTCTTTCTCTTTCTTTTTCTGTGTTTTGTTTTGTTTTGCTTATTTGCATTTTCAAATTTTGACTGCACGAACATGTACCGTTTGTATTATAATTAAAAGGATATGTTTACAGACCCGGGACCCAAACTTCAGCCAAGTTAGAGACGCAACTCCATGCATAAGCACAACTCAGAAAGGAAAAATCCAGCCTCCACTGCCGAGGCCGGTTTGGCAGGGAGCTCGCGTTGCTGGAGGATCCCGTGCCAAGGCTCAGCCCCGGCCTGTTGCGACACATTCCGGAGTGCAGGGTCTGGGTTCCAGTTCTGGCTGTGCCACTGACTTTCTGGGTGAGCCCAGGTGAGTCATGGTACATTCTCGGGGGAGGTTGGTGTTACCGTCCCCACTTCCCAGGTGAAGAAAAACAGCCTCAGGAGAATGAAGCACTTGCCAGTCTCTCCCCCACCAGCAAAGGGGCCACCGCCATCCAGCCTGGGAACTGGTCCTGCATCCTCCCCTCCGCCCCTGCAGACATCACTGCACCCACCAGTACTGTCAGCTCTGCCTTCACAATAGATCCCTGTCTGTCACCAAATCCTCACCACGGCCTTCGAGGGACCCTCTGAGATCTGCCCCCACTTCTCCAACTTCATCCCTGCCGTCTCCTCCCTGCGTCCCTCCCCGGCTCTCTCTGCACCACCTTGCCAGGCACAGACCCACCTCAGGGCCTTTGCACCTGCTGTGCCCTTGACTTGGATTCCTTTCCTTCCCGCAGGCCTGGGATTAGGCCGAGGCACGCGAGGTGCCCAGGCTGAGACTTTCAGGAGGCTCTCACTCTCGGGCATTGCGTGCACGTGACCGAGCCTGAGGGCAAGCACCTCCTCACGTCTCGCCCGCTGGGTGCCCCCCACACCTCTCCCACTCAGAGCCCCCTTCCCGACCTGGGGCTTCTCCTCAAGCGGGCCCCGGTTAAGCAACCCCCCCACAGCGTGGCCTCCCTGCCCGTCTTAGCCAACGGCGTCCCCATCACTATCTAACCTACCACAGCCTTGCTTTCTTGATTGCACTCATTACTAAATTATGTGTTTCATGCCCAGCTCTGCCCACTAGATTATCAGCTCTGTGAGGGTGGGGACTGTGTCTTCCTTGCTCTCAGATATTTCCCCGGTGCCAGGACAGTGCCAGCATTCAGGAGAGAGCAAATACCTGCGGGTGAATGAATGAATGAATGAATAAGTGAATGAGTGAGCCGCTCAGAGGCAGAGCCGGGGTTGGAAGCCAGGTTTGCCTGCCCCCCAAAGGCAGTTGTGCCCACCGTGGCTGAGACAGGCGGGAGTGGGATCTGCTCGGCCAGGGCCGCGGGACTGTGGCTGGTGTCCCCCCCTGTCCTGAAAGGAACCCTGCATCCCGAGGACAGGCTTCCCGAGGAAACTTCTAGGCGGGGAGGGGCTTGGCCCCGGTCACCGGGGGCTGCTCTGAGCCTCAGGCCTTCGGTGGGGCCAGCTGCGGCCCCCCTTCTCCGTTCTAGTTTTTATTTTTAGCGTCGAGTTTTTGGGCACAGCAGAGTCTCCTTAGGAAAAGTCCAACGAGAGGACGAGGGAGGCGGTTTTGAAATCCGGTGGGAAAGTAGGTCAGGCCGGGTGGCTGGCCGGGGTCCAGACGATAAGGCCGCCGCAGAAGTTTAATAACGTGAGCGGCCGTCTCCATGACATAATTCATAACTGAGAGGAAATAGCAATTAGGGAGCAATTGTGCAACGCGGGACAAGCCTCCTTCGCAGCTCATAAAAGCAGGAGAGGAAGAGGCGACACTGTCATTCCGGGGCCGCTGGGGGCCTGGCCGGTGGCCCATGGGGGTTTGGGAATAAGTCAGTCTCTACGTCGGGGACGGAGGGGGGACTGGGAGGCCATGTGAGGCAGAGCAAGCACCCACTACGCGCCTGGCTCCGCACAGGGCTGGGCGAGAGCCGTCACGAAGCCAGGCGTTCCGCTGCGGTGGGCAGTTTGGGCGCAGCTGCGCTGTTTCAGTGCTGCCTTGTCAAAGTGGAAAACCGCTTCGATTATCGAGTGAACTGCACAACAGACATCCTGATCCTTGTTCCAACTCTCCCCTCCCACCCTCCTGTTCCTGTGGATTTTCAATTTCTCCTTTAGTCGTGTCTCTATTGTTTGGTCTTTCCACAAGTACCATTTAGTTTCATAATCAGTTTTTAAAAAGTTATTAAATCCGTCCTGGCCCCTTTTCTCCTTGAACAAGCCAGGGATGGACCGCAGGACCTTTGCACTTGCTGTGCCCTCTGCCTGGAATGCTCTTGCCCTGGAGAGCCACCTGGCTCACCCCTCACCTCCCTCAGGACTTCACTCAAATGCCGGCTTCCCATTGAAGTCTCAGCTGACCAACCTTTTAAAAACAGCAAACCCACCTGGTGTTCTTAATCTACCGCCCCTGCTTTATTTTTATCTACAGCACTTGGCAGCAATTAACCCTCTCCACATGCTGTTCTTTTATTTTATTATCTGCTTGTTCCCACCAGTATGCTGGCACCACCTGCCAAGGGATTTTTGTCCACCTTGGTTTCAGCTACTATACATCCCAGGTACCAGGAACTGTGTCTGGGCACCGTGGGTGCTCAGTAAATACTGGTGAATGAATGAATGAATGAATGTTTGCATTAATATTGACTGATGAAAAGCTGACCCTTTTCTGGTTTGGTTTAGGGGCTGCCTTAGAATGGCCCGAGGTCAAATCCTCTTGGATACTGCTGGTGGCAGCAGAAGTTGGGGTAACCAGGGCTGGTTCGGCTGGCCCAGATCTTAACAGCTGGCCCCTGTTCTGACTGGTCAGTGCTCAATCTGATGTCACCCCTCTTCCTTCCCCGCTAGCCTCTCTGGAGAGCTTCTTGGCTACTTTTGTTATGATTTTAAACACATCCACCCCCCCCTACACCCCAGCCCCATCCATGAACATTCTCGTGCACGGGAGCTGAGCTCTGCATGCAAAAGGGGTTCCTTGCAGAACTTCTCACACACTGTGAGGGATACACGCAGCAGGGAATGCACACGCCCCTCCCCACACACACTCACACTCTCACACAGTTGAGCATGCACACTTGTTTTGTCATTCCACACCCAGACACACTGCCCGTGCCCTGGAACCCCCCCCAACACCTACTCACTAGCGTGTGCTCCGCTGCGCACACGCACACACAAGCCCACGTGCCTTCTTAAAGTCACACATACATTCACATGCCAGACACAGTCACCCCCAGCCACACCTCCTAGGACACACACCCCACCCTGAGAAGTGGGGGCAGACCACGGGCCTGTGCACGCCCTGCCCCCCGACCCCTCTGCACTGCCCCGCTCTGACCGGCTCGGCTTGGGCAAACCAGACCCGGCCCAGCGCAGTAAGCCGCAGGGTGCGTGGTGCCCACGTCAGCCCTGACTGTGCCGCCCCAGGGCACGTCTGCCCAGCTCATCTGTCCCTGGGCACTCGCCCACTTCCTCCCCACCAGTGGGCGGGCAGGCCCGGCTGACATCAGGCGGTTCTGGGCCTGCCTGGCACCCAGAGGAGAGGAAGGAAGCAATCTGCCCCAGCGGGGGGAGCCGACCCAAGGAGCCCAGGACACGCCTGGCGGCTCCGTGACCCAGGTCACCTGCGGCTGGATCTGACAGGGCTGGGGGCCGCTGCCCACACCCGCACCCACCAGGGCACCAAGGCCTGGGCCGGGCAGCAGAGCAATAGGGCCCGGGCTCCCTGAAGTCGGCCCTGAGCTGCCGAGCACCTCCCCTCCCCGCCCGGAGTGGAAGGACGCCACCTGCCAGCGCATGCGCACATCCGGCATGCCCGGCGCTGTTCTAAACGTCTCCACGGGTTATTCATTAAGTCCTCAAACAGCCCTGTGGGGGAGGGGGTGCGGATATCATCCTTGTTTTCCCAACGAAGGGCCTGAGGCCCCGAGAGGTTAGGGACTGGCCCAAGGAGCGGGATCGCCCCCACCTGCTGCGGCTGCTTTGCTTTATTTTGTTCGCTTTGGGTCGGAGCGTTTTATCCTTGTGAGCCCCCCGCAGCCATGGCCCCGCACACCTCTCCTCTCTGTGCATCCTGGCGACAGCCTCACCAGCAGGGCACCGCTATTAGCCCCGTTTAACAGATGAGGAAACTGAGGCTTGAATGATGCCCCGCCCCCCAGGGGCAGACAGCAGGGAGGAGGCAGATCCAGGGCCAGGCCTGTGCCCAGGTCCCAGGGCTCTTTCTGCAGCGCCAGGTCGTCTCCCCGACGCGCCAGAGGCCTTCGACGGGATCAGAGTTGGGGAAAAGTCATCCCAGACTTAGCTCTGGGTCTCCACTGGCATCAAGAGAGGAGGCCAATGGGGGTCCTGGTAGCCCTAGAGCCGTCTCACTACCCAAAGGAAGCCAGATCACGTCCCTCCTCTGCTCCACAACCTCCTGTGGCTCCCATGTCACAGAGTAAAGGACAAGGTCCTGGCTGTGGTCCGTAAGTCCTGTGCAGTTGCACCCGCCCCCTTGCCTTTCCCACGGCTCTTCTCCAGCCACACTGGCCTCCTCCCTGCTCCTGGAACACGCCAGGCACATTGCTGCCTCAGGGCCTTTGCACTTGCTGTGCCCTCTTCCTGGGACTCCCTGCTCAGAAATAACCACATGGCTACCCTCTTGCCTTCTCCACCGAATGTATCTAGGGGCGTCCTGGACCACCCTGGTCACACTGACAAGCCCCTCTGCATCAACACTCCTTGCCCTCTCTCTCCGTGACACCATCACCAATTGACATGCGGAATTTTCAGATTTATTAACATTATTATCATTGTTCGTTTTGAAAGTCTCTCCCCATCTCAATCCACAGGGCAGGATTGTTTCAGGGGTGTTCAGAGTGCTCATGTGATAAATGTTTGGCAAGTGCACTAATGGGGATAGGGAAGGGGTTAAGTGCCTCCCCGGGTCACCAGGTTAGGACGGGAGCCAGGCTTTGAACCCAGGGCCTTAACTTCCAGGCCAGCACCCCAGAAATGGTGGCTGTTTCACTGATTTTTAGGACGATAGTCCCATCCTTCCCCACCCACCGGGGAGAGCTGGGGGCCAAAGGGAGGGGTCGGACTGGCTGTGGCCTCCAGCCAGTAGTAGGTGACTCATCCACCCCGTGATGACAGGTGACATTCCTCCCCTTCCCGGGAGGACTTTGGCCTGAGATAAAGGGAGTGTCCTGCTTCTGGGAAGAGGACAAACAGGTGGGAGAGGTGGCCAGGCCACTGCCTGGGGGGTTGCATGTCTAGGCTGGAGGGATAGGGGTTGCGAAGTGGGGGCAGCCAGGCCTTCCAGGTCAGAGACTCAGGCTTGAGTGCTCTTGTCAGAGTGGAGCTCTCCTAAGAAGCCAGCACCCCCAGCCGCTCCCTCAGCGGGTCGGGGGAAACCTCTTGGTGCCCCTTCATTTGTCCCTTGGCGTTTTTGCGTGAGTCAAGAGGAGCTTGAGCCAATCAGCAAACACTTTTTAAAAGGAACAGCAAGAAGCCACAGACTCTAGCCAGAAAGGCTTTATTTGATTTATATTTTAAGTTTTTTAAAAAAGTCTTTTTTTTTTGAGACAGAGTCTCGCTGTGTTGCCCGGGCTAGAGTGAGTGCCGTGGCATCAGCCTAGCTCACAGCAACCTCAAACTCCTGGGCTTAAGCCATCCTCCTGCCTCAGCCTCCCCAGTAGCTGGGACTACAGGCATGTGCCACCATGTCCGGCTAATTTTTTTCTATATATATATGTTTTAGTTGGCTAGATAATTTCTTTCTATTTTTAGTAGAGACGGGGTCTTGCTCTTGCTCAGGCTGGTCTCGAACTCCTGACCTCAAGCAATCCACCCGTCTCGGCCTCTCAGAGTGCTAGGATTATAGGCGTGAGCCACCACACCCGGCCCTAAAAAGTCTTAACTGCATAAATAATAGTTGTACACAATTCTATCACAAAAGACTCAAGCGACACACTCCCCATGGTAAGTTTGTTGCATCTTAGGGATCGCATTTGGCCGCAAGTAAAAGTAACAGATATCACGGTTTTGCCAGATGGGAGTTCCATTTTCATTGTGTGACAAAGAAGTCCAGACGTGAGCAGCTCTGGGCTGGTGGACTCGTTCAGGGATGTCACCAACGACCAGCTCTGATATGTGACTTTCAAACTCAAGGCACGAGAGGGCTGCTTCCCCGCCTGACACGTGTGCTCAGCCCAGGCAGGAGGGCAGGGAGGGTAAAGTGTGTGCCAGCTGGGTCCTTCCCTTTGATCAAGGACATGATGACTTTCTCAGGGCCCCACCTGGCAGATTTCTGCTTACAGCTCATTGGCATTCTGGGTCACGTGGCCAGCCCATTGCACACACGTGGGTGCGAGGGAGGCTGGGGAGGTGATTATTTTGTTTGGGCTCACTGCCGCCCCTTCAAAATCAGGGTGCTACCAGTGACAAGAAGGGGCGATGGACGAAGGGCAGCCCTGGTGACAACTACCCGGGATTTGTCTTGTGTGACCTGCAGAGAAACAGATCATCAGCATGGTTTTGCAGCTTGCTTTTTTGTTCCACCTGATGACATGTGTTTAGAGATTTGCCTTATCATCATTTTGACCTGCTGTGCAGTATTCCATGGCCTGGACGTACCATAGTGTATTACTAACCCCATGTTCATGGATATTCAGTGTTTCCCACCAAAATTTCACTATTGTAAACAATAACGCGGTGAACATGCCCACGCAGACTCTTTACACCCAGGTGCACAATCTCTACAATTTCTACAAAATCGGAACTGCCGGGCGATGCTGGCAGCTGCTCCCAAACTCCCCCCAGGGCTGTGCCCATTACCCTCCCCCTACCCAGGTACGTGACTGGCAGCTTCCCCTGAACTCGCCAGCTGGGATAGTGTCACTTCAAAACGTTTTCCCAGCGTGACTATTTTTGTTATAATTTGAATTTCCCTGTCAGTTTTGCGGTGGGGCCCTTGTCAATCATGTTTTGACTACTTGTATTTTCTGATCTGTTATTTGCCTTTTAAAATTATTTGACTGTTGTTTTGTACTTATTTTTTTTTTCTAATTGGTATGAGCCCTTTTCTATTTTGGATATAGATCATTTTTTAAAAAAATCTACATAAAGTAGATTATACCTCAATACATTAGGTATAATTTATGTTCAATAAAGTGCTTCCACTCAATGCAGGGTTTCTCAGCCTTGATATTATTGACATCTTGGGGCATTGTCCTGTGCATTGTAGGACATTCAGCAGCGTCCCTGGCGTCCACCCTCTGGATGCCAGTAGCACCTCCCACCCCCACGACAACCACAAATGCCTCTGCACATCTCCACATGTCTCCCAGGGGATAAAATCATCCTGGTTGAGAACCTCTGGTTTAACGTGTGCTGTCTGATGAGCTTTGACAGATGCACACCCAAGACTCTACTACCCTCTTCAGGATCCTTATGTTCAGTTGCAAATATTTCCCCCAGCGTCAGGCTTGGCTTCAAATCTACGATATACCGTTCTTACTGGTGTGACCTCAGTGAGTTGCTTCATTACTCTGAGCCTCAGTTTCCCCAACTATGACGTGGGAAGAACGATTCTAACCAGGCAGTGATGTGGTGAGACTCAAGGTGAGTGATGAATGTGGCTGGCATGTGGTAGGAGTGCAGTCAGTGCTAATTCCTCTGGCTTTCTTCACGACCTATGTATGCATTTAGTTAATAAATATGGACTGAGCACCCATGTGTGCCAGGCCGTGTGCTAGGCTCTGGATCCAGTGGAGAACAAGACAGACATGGTCCCTGTGCTCTACTGGGGGAGACAGCGAGCAAAGGAGCCAGCAAATGAATGAGCAAGAACAATGTTCTCATCATGGTCACATGCTGATCCGTGCTGGAAGCCAACAAGACATCCAGTGTGGCGGAGAGACACCTGGGTGAGTGGTGGCTCTTTGGGAATAGTGAGGAGGTGACATCTAAGCTGAGAAAAGGAGAAACTGGACCAGCAAGGAAGAGAGATCCAACCTTAGGGAACAGTGAGTATGACGGCTGTGAGGCTGGAGCCTGGAACCCGGGCTGAAGCTTGCAGAGCTCCCATAAGGCCTTGCCCTCAGCAGCCCTGGGGGAGGGAACCCCACCCCAGCCCTCTCTCGGGAGAGCAGGGAAGGGTAAGTGCTCAGGGCTGGGCCCAAGGCCAGATAAAGTTGGGGCAGGGCAGGAAGTGCAGTGGGCCCAGGGTCAGGTGGGATCAGGACTTGGCACCTGCCCCACCTGTGGGCCCCTGTGGCCCCTCCTCTTTCCCACTGTGGACTCTGCTCTGTCCCTGGGACTCCTCAGCTTCCCCATCAGCTGGGGTCTTGCAGCCCCAGACCCCGTGTTTGCTGGGATACTGCCCGCCAGTCACCTGCACTGGGCTGTGAGGCCAGGATCGTATATATCACAGGAACCCAGAAAATGTGTGTGGAACTGAACTGGGCCCTGCCTCAGTTTCTCCACCTTGCACTTCTGGTCTCTGCCATTCACTCTCATTCACCACGTGCCAGGCACTCTGCTAGTTGCTGGGGATGCTGCAGTGACCCCCGTGTATGGTCCCTGTCCTTAGGGAGCTCATGGTCTGGCTGGGCAGAGTAACCAGGTAGCACCGTGCTCAGCGCTGTGCGGACGAGTGTGGCAGGGGCTACCAGAGCCCACCAACGTCCATCGCCTTTTCCTCATTTTGGAGCGTGAGCGGGGCACGTGCTAACACGGTCACTGGAGAGCGATTCTGTTTCGCAGCCTTCGTTGCTGTCAGGTGTGGCCATGTAACTAAGCTCTGGCCGGTGAGATGTAAGTAGAAGTGACGGGTGCCGCCTCTAAGTCATGTCCTTAAGAGGAATGACCCTTCCTCTCTTCCCACTGCCTGGAACGTAGATGTGACGGAGGAGCCGCAGCAGCCATTTCAGACCTGACCGGGAGCTATGGATTGAGGACGACAGAACGACTAGATAGAAGGAACTCAGACTTCCAGAATGACCTTGCAGAACTAAACCAACCCACTAAGAATTGGACCTTTCACCTCTGCCCTGGAAATAAAATTCTGTTGCGCCCCTGAGAGTCTCTGCAAGAGCGGCTCAGAGGGGGGCCTGACTCCTGCACAGGGATGGACACATGCCGTCGGGGGGCTTAACCCGGCCTGGTGGGGGATCCCCCAAAGAGGCAACTTTAAAATAGAGGCTTGACAGGGAAAAAGAGGATTCTTTTCCAAGACGAAGTTACTGGGAGAGGCAGAGCATATAGGCAAATCCAGGGGCAAGAGAGCGCTGGGATTTGGAGGCACCTAAAGCAGCCGAGGGTGGCTGGACCTTACAGACAGGGGGGCAGGACCCACCTTGAAGGGCCTGGAACAGCCACGGTGAGCCCTTTGGACTTTGCCCAGAGGGGAAAGGGGACAGTGGGAGGCTTCAGGCAGCAGGGGGAGGTGGTCAGATGTGCTTCTTAGAAAGATCTCTTTGGCTCTAGGGCAGGGAATGAACTTATCCATGTACAATATTCAGGAAAAAAAATGGAGGACTTACTACGTGCCAGACACTGAAGAACATCAGTGAGCAAAACAGACCCAATTCTCACCCTGGTCTGCAGCCTGGTGGGCTGAGACCCGAGTCAAATAAGCACCAGGTGTGAGCAGGGAATGCCGGGGAGGTGTGCAGGGATGCGCGGTCTATTGAGGGGGGAATTTAATGGGGTGGGTCGGTCAGAAGAGCTTCGCTGAGCAAGCGGAAGGGGGAACAGGCAGAGAGAGCAGCGTGGGCTGTAGTAGCCCAGACAGCAGCAGAGGTTGGGGGGCTGGCGTGGGTATCGGGGTGGAGGACGATGGCAGAGATGCAGAGATGCGGGTGCACATGGTGAGGGCAAGCAGGGGGGCTCCAGGGCCAGCCAGCTCTGGCTTGGACAAGGCAGGCAACGTCGGAGGAAGAGGAGGATGAGGAGGTCATTTGAAGGGGAGACGCTGGGTTCAGATATGGCACGTTGGATTTGAGACTCCCATGAGCTTTCCAATGGGAGATGGTGGGTGGATGTTTGGCTGCAGGGGTCTGGCACACGGAGGGGCTCCCTGGCCTAGCGTCTTCATGGTCCTCCCATGTGGAGCACTGCCTGAACCCCCAGTCTGCAGCTTGCCCAGGGCTGGCCTTTGACGCACCTCATGTGTGTCAGGAATCGTGCTACAGTAGACACGGTGGCTGCACATCCGTGACTTGTTTGCTAGCAGGGGTCAGTTTTGTTGGGTGTGCATCCATGCAGGTGCTCAGGGACAGTGGCTATTCCCCTCCCCAGCCTCAGAGTGAGTTATTATAGATCTAAGCCAATTGTAATTTTCAGCCTCTATCCGTGATTGGTTTGGGATTTCAGATGTGAGACAATCTTGGCCAATAGGAAGTATGCAGGGGAAATGTCTGGGGACAGTTTTCTCCCTCATAAAAGGAGATGCTTGGGAGGAAATACCTCTCCTCTTCTTTGTGTGATGTTATCATGTCTATAGGTGATGCCTGGAGCTGCAGCAGCTGTCTTGAAACCATGGGGGGGGGGTCCATAAATTGCTGAGAAGGGCAGAGCAGGAAAATGGAAAGAATGTGTCACCGGTTACATCTTTATGCCTCCAAATTAAACAGTCCTGTTAAATGAAATTATAAATCTTCCCTCTATCTCTTTTTTGTTTTTTTTCCCCCTTCCTGCGTCAAGTGTTCTGTTCCTTGTGGCTAAGACATTCTGACTAAGAAAGCGTTTCATATGCATGATTGCATTTAATCCTCTGAACGCTCTGAGGTCGATATTACTGTCCCAACCATTTTACTCACAGCTCACGGCAGTTAAGTGACTTTCCCAAGGTCACAAAGTCGGTAAGTTACAGAGCTGGGATTTGAGTCGAGGTTGTTCTGATTCAAGAGTGCAACTGAGCTAACACCACAATCTCCTTTTAAAAGTCTCTCCCTTAACACGTTTTTAGTAAAAAACCATAACCCTGTTCTTATTTTTCCCTGGAAAACTGTTATTATGGTTGGTGGGAAATTTAGAGTGGGCCGCGTTTCTTTGTACACAGTTAATGGCTTTGATTATATGTTTCTGGCTTCTTCGTTCTGAGAAAGGCTGCTATTGGCTGTACAATATAATCAAATCATTTCTTATATAAACAGCCGTCTGGCACAGAGCCAGTGGCAGTTCCATCAGCCGGGAAGGTGAAAATGAAACTGTGTTCCCAGCCCCAGAAAGCAATCTGCTATTCAGCAAGAAAAGATCAAGGGTTAATGACACGGAGTTGGGCAAAGGCTGCGGCTGTGGCTCGGAGCGTTATCAGCAGGCAGGAACAAAGAATGGTTGTTAAATGGGTTTGTTACAAAAGTAATTTCCTAATGCAGTTCACGAAATGCTTGCCAGAACATTAGGCATATCCTTAGAAAGCATAAGAGAACAGAGGGAAGTAAGGAAAGAAGGAAGGGAGGGAGGGAGACTTCTATAGTCAGTTATGGGACTCTTAGAAAGGGTTAGTATCCTTAATATACAAAGAGTGCTTGCAAAACAATAGGAAGAGGTAAATACTTATTAAAACTCAGCTATTCACAAATGAAGTACAAAAGGCCAGCAAACATATGAGGACAAGTTCTACCCCACCAGTAATCAAAGATATGCAAATAAAAGCTACAATGATATGTCATTTTTCACTTAACAGATTGGCAAAGACAGAAAAAAAAAAAAAGATTGGCAAGTCTCAGTGTTGCAGAGCATGTAGGGAAACGGAGGCACTGCAAAGGTCTCTGGGAACAGAGTGGCAGCCCAAACCATGCTGTTCAATGGGCAGAAACTGTAAAGCGATTTAGAAACTTAACTTGGAGGCATTTATTCTAAGATATAATAGGCCAAGTATTCTCTGTGGGGAAGGGTGTCCACTGCAGCATTGTTCATAATTGGGAAAAAATTCTGAAATGCCAAACTACAGAGTAATAGTACCCATATAATGAAATACCATATTATAAGTTGTATTAAATTGTATTAAATAAATACAAAACATTGTGTTAAGCTGTACTAAAAACACTAATTAAAAACGGCAATAGAGAGAGACGAGCTCTAACATTGTGGAGAAAAACATTTTCACATGCACAATCTCATTTGTATTATGCTCTGTGTGCACACGCATGCATGGATGTATATTAAAAAGAGTATTCTAAAGGATGTTTACTTAAAGTCAGCAGTGTTTTTTTCTGGGTGGTGATATTTTTGGTAATTTTTACATTCCTATAAATCAGGGTTCCTCACTCTCGACACTATTGACATTTTGGGTCAGATAGTTTTTTTGTTGCAAAAAATTGTCCCGTGCATTGCAGGAAGTTTAGCAGCATCCCTGGCCTCTACCCACGAGATGCCAGTAGCACCCCTGCCCCCAGTCATAACAACCAAAAATGTATCCCGACCTTGCCACATGTCTCCTACAGGACAAAACCGCCCTCAGTTGAGAACCACTGTTTTAAATGCCTTTCTGCATTATTTAAATATTTTAACAACAAGCATGTATTGTTATCATAATCAGAAAAACAAACATGTTTTTTTAAAAATATTCAGTAAAGTCGTTTGTGGCTTTGTGAATTGGCTGTGGTTTCGGTCTGCAAAATTCACTCAGAGAAGCAGAGAAATCTGTTATCTTCCTGTGTCTGGCACAAGGTTCTGGTGAAATATCTGGACGTTTGGCAGTTTCCCTGGGTTGATTTTTACTCAAAGAACAACTTTTTTCCTCCACACTTTAATATAATTAAACTCCTGGAGTGGATGTTTTGACTGTCTTGTCTACTTTCTCTTCTCTTGGTGACTACCCCAGTTTGGGGGGGATAGCCATACTTCTCTCATGCGCCCCTCCTTTTCGGGGAGCTGACCATCCTCCTGGCTCCAAATCCCAGCTAGTTTTCTAAATCACACCCTCTGGCTGCCGCTTACTGGTTCAAGGATGGACATGTAACCAGTTTAGTTTTGTCTAGAGAAGACTCAACGTAGTGGGCTTCTGGAAAAGACGCATTCCAAGTTAGCCACTCAAAGAGATCTTTGTCTGAACAGAACAAGCCCTGGAATTGCTGTACTTGTTTTAACATCATGAAGAAAACCAGCCACACAGAAAAAAATCAATACACAGAAGCGAGCAGAGCTGGGAAAATGGAAGAGGAAAAGAGTCGGCACCCTGATCAAACCAAGCCTGAAGCTCACCCTGCTACTAAGCTCTTTGTTAATATGAGCCAATAAATCCTTTTTACAGTTTCAATCCGTTTGAGCTGAGTTTCTGTTACTTGCAGCCCAGAGCTAGCTGATACAACCCCCTTCAATGACAGGAACCCCTCCCAGAGTTCTGCTTTTATGTCATTTTAGCAAATATGTTTTGGACACATACTGGATGCCAGGCTCAATGTCTGATCCTGGAGGGGCAAAGATGATAAAGGCACAATCACGCCTTTGAGGGACATGCTGCCAGGTTGGAGAGGTGTCAGTGGGGGAGGGGAAAGGGAGAGGGTGACAAATAGGTAATCCAACCTGTGCTGTGATGACAGGGACACAGAGACACGGCTGGTTTGAGGGTGGGGAGAGGAAATCCTGACAGTGGCAGTCTCGAAGGGAGAGCAAGGGAAGGGGGGATGTTCCAACAGAGGTGGCAGGTGTCTGCCAGCTGGGACACCTGAGAGGCTGCTGCAGGACCGGGCAGGAACCACCTGCAGAAAGGGAAGAGCTGCCAGGGAGGGGAGCGTGACCCCAGAGGCTTCCAGGGGACCCCACAGAAAGGGGGTCTGGCAGGGCCTGGGTCCCAGGGAGAGCCCTGCAGCTTTGGAACATGGACTCCTGCTTCCCTTGACGCAATCTGGCTGTCGGTAGAGAAGGTCGGCAGTACGGGAGGGAGCCCTTGTCAAAGCCCAGCTTTTTCATTCCAAGGATGGAAAGACCAAGGTATCAACAAAGACGACACTTTGTGACTAATATTCTTTCAACGACATTCATTCCACACAAGCTACTACAGCAGAGAGCCAAAATCAACCCAGGCTGGCAGACTGGTGAGAGACAGATAATCACTTAATGACCCCCCCAAAATATAAAGCTTCAATTGTGCTCTGGGGTCCTCTGAGAGAGGCATTTGACCCTCCGGGGAGGTCAGGGAAGGCCTCTTGGTGGAGGCAGCACTTGAGCAGAGACGTGAAGGGTAAGAAGGAGTTCCCTTGGCAACGCCGGGAGGGACAGGGTTTCAGACGAAGGAAAGGGCCTGTGCAAGCGCCCTGTGGCAGGGAAGAATAAGTACGAACAAGTTCTGTGCTTTTCGTGGGTCCTGGCAACAAACCTGTAAGGGAGGTCTTGTTATTGCCATTTGACAGAAGGACATTGAGACATAGAGAAGCAAAGCGACCTGCCCAAGGCCACACAGCCAGGAAGCCGTAGGAACTGGGATGGAGCCCGCGGACCTGACCAGCAGCTTTCTGTCTGAGGGGATATTTTTCTTCTTTAAGAACACAGAAGTTCTCAAAGTGTGATCTGAGGATCCCTAGGGGTCCCCAAGACCCTTTCAAAGGGGTCACAAAATGATTTGCCTTTTTCACTCTCATTCCCACACGAATGCGACGAGTTTAAAAGTTTATGGATGGGTGTTTAGATTCCACGTGGCAACTAACCTGTAAGAAACTAGCACTGGTGAATGTGGGTGGAGCATTAAAGGAGAATATCCTCAGTGTGACAGTATCCTCCCCTTTTCCAACTACACGCCTTTGGGAAGCCGGTTTCTCCAGGTACTTTACCCAAAACTATCCCAGCGGATCCAACGCAGGAGCCACCTGGGGACCCGCTGCTGCCCCTGTGAGGCTGGTGGAGTCGCAAAAATGCAAACAGTGCATCGAATGCCACCCTTCTCACTGCAGCTTCCTGGTGTGAAATATATAGTTATTTTTTTTTAAATCACATTATATTAACATGAAATGGATTTATTGTTTTTAAGTGCATACATAAATATTTTATAAACTTCTTAGTTTTACTTTCTAACATGAATATCAATTCATAAAATCCACACAAACAAAGCTCCCGGGGTTCTCAATACTTTTTTAAAATTCGAAGGGATCCTGAGACGCTCTTTCTGGAAGTGTGGCAGTAACTGGCACACCCCGCTGCCCTTCCCCTGCCCAGACCCCAGGTTTCTTCCTTTGTCCCCTCGGCCCTTCCGCCAGGAAGGGAGGGGACACCAAGCACAGGGATCCCAGGAGGCTTCCGGGCTTTTGAGTTTCAAAAGTTGAGGAGAGCAGGAAGAACTCACCTCTAGCAGAGAGCAAGGCCCCCAGCCAGAACAGAGCCAGGTCTCGGGGTGGGGGCCAAGCAGGGGTGACAGGGACGGCCCCGGCCTGGGGCTGAGCCTGAAGAGGCCCAAGTCTCAGGTGGGAACATCTCCTCCCCCATTCTGGAGAGGCGGCCTCCAGCCAGTCCCTGGGGATAGCCAGGAAACAGCCAGGTGACCCCCAGGACACAGGGGTGATGGGGAAGGGACAACCACAGCACCATGCGGGGCCTCACAGGTGGGAACCAGCCTGCCTCAGGCAATACCTGGCGGGCAGATGACACCTGAGACCAATGTCCCCTGCCCTCATTCCTGTCCCCACCACCCTGGCCTCACAAAAGGCTCGGGAACCCAGGCCCTTCCCAGAAGGGGGATGGGGCAGGGGCGAGGGGGGAGGTCCCCTCCAGCATGGTGTAGCAACAGCACAAAACGGAAAATAAGCTCAATTTGCAAAAAACCAAAACACTGCAAGCTCCAGTTTGTGAGTCGGGACTCGTACCCACCGCACGTGGAAAAGCCCCAGTGTGTGGGATGCCACCTCCTGGACAGGCCTCTTTCTTTGGGCACCAGAGAGGTTGTGTCGCTTGCACCAGGCAGCTCAGCAGGAAGGGGCTGAGTGGCATCTGCACCCAGGCCCTGGCTCCAGCCCCCATGCCCTCATCCACCAAGCCGTGCTGCTGAGGGAGGGTGTTTGTCCCCAGGGCCGGGCAGCCTCCACCAGAGTGTGGGGATCCGAATCTGCGGCTGGGCCTGGGGTTACAGCTCCTGCGATGGGAGGTTTGGACCCCAAGGGTCCCAGGTGCGCAGAGGGCCGGTCCTCAGCGTGGGGTGTGGTGCAGCTGGCCTCCTGCCCAGGCCCGGCCCCAGGGGCCCCCTTTGCCTGCTGAGTACCCGGGAAGGGTGGGTGAGGCCAGCAGGACAGGTTCTTCAAGGTTCCCTGCCTGAGCTGGCGGCTCCCTGGACCTCGTGCTCCTCCCAGAAGGGTAGACACACAGAGGCTCCCGAAGTGAGTCCAGAGAGGCCAAGAAGAGAGCTAAGGCCACCCCCAAGGGAGCCCTGGGGAGACAGAGGCCCTGGGGAGAGAACAGCTGGCCCTGCCCCGGCCCCTCATGGACGGCTCTGGGGGAACAGGGGCCCCGGGACCTGATGGGCTCCGGACCCAGGCCGCTGGGACGCTGTTGCGATGCTCCCCCTCACCCCACATGCAAACTGTTGTAACGTCAGTTTTATGCCCCAAATATCTCTCAGTTCCAACCACACCTCCTCATGTCCCCAGCCGTGCCTCTCCCCCCTGGACTGTGGCTGTCACCCCTCTCTCCTCTGCCTATGTCCAGCCTCACCCACTGACAGTCTCTTCTAGGGATCCTGCTGGAATCCAAGTCAGATAGTGTCCTTCCTCTGCCTACAGTCTTCCATAGCTCCCAGCTCACTCAGGAAAAAATGCAAACTCCTCCCCACGGCCAGAAGGCCCCCGGCCGGCGCCCCTGCCTCACACCCAGCATCCAGCCCCTACCCCTCAACTCGTGGCTCCAGCCAGATGAGAGGACCTGCGGTTTCTGTCCAGTCGCCAGACGTTTTCACATTCTAGTCCCTCTACCTGGAATTCTATTTGCACTATTTGTTTCTTCTTTTTAAAAAAAATATTCGCATAACATGAAATTAAGCATTTTAAAGTGGATGCTTCTGTGGCATTTAGGACATTCACCATGTTGGGCACTATTTTTGCTGATCCTTCTTTTCATCTTTGCATTCACCTGGACGTCACCTCCCCAGGAAACCCATCCTGATGCTCCTCCCCTCCCCGTACCGTGGATTAGATGCCTCTTCGGGGCTGCCAAGGCCCCTGTGTCCCCCGCTGTGCTGAGCCGCCCCCCAGAGCGTGAGCTGGCCAGGGCAGGAGCCACGCCGGACTCTTTTCAGTGTCTCCGGTACCTGCATGTGTGGATGCATCCTGTGTTTGTTGAGCGGCTGCCTGACTGTCGTGGTGAATGAGGACAGAGGCAGATAAGGCGTGAGGGACTGTGACATGTGAACTGAGCTCCCAGGACATGGCAGCCAGGCAGGCCCACACACAGAGCCCAGTGCGGAGCTCCCAGGGGGTACGCCACAGGGGGGTCCCCGTCCCAGCTGACAGCCTAAAAAAAGAAAACCTGTGGTTTGCGAGGTGCTGGTGTGGAAACGGGGCACTTTGGGGCTGCGAACCTGCCCCACACTCAGATGCCGAGGCCTGGGGCAGCCCCTGAGCCTCCCACGGCCTCGCTCTCCCCCCGCGGAATGGGAGCGCTGCTTCCCGCAGGGGGTGCTGGGAGGGGGAGCTGCACCCTCTCTGCTCCACCCTTGCGACACGGGAGGTGCCCACCTGCCTTCCACACGCAGCACCTGGCCCCGCAAGGCCCCTTTCAGGGCTGAGAGCTGCTCTGTGCCGGGCAGTTGGCCACTATTGTCTCACAGACCCTCACGCCATCCCGTCATTGTCCCCACTGTGCAGATGAGGACTTGGGGCCTGGCCAGGAACAGTCACGGAGCTGAGGCCACGCCAAGCTAGGTGTCGTCCCGGCCGAGGTGCTCTTCCCCGTGCCCCTCTCGGCCCTCGAAGTCAGTCCCTGGGGCCGTCACTCAAGCCAGAAAGGAGGGCCAGATGGTGACAGATCCACGGGCATCTGTTGCCTACTTAAGTGAGGGTAAAAAATGTCATTTGTCATTAAACAAGGGAACCAGGACAGCAGCATCCTGCACAACAGCAGGAAGGACCAGGAAGGGGAGCTGCCCCCTGGAAGAGTCTAGCTGGGAGTGGGGGCAGGGCGCGAAGCCTGGGGGCGTGGAGACCTGAGTTCTTCCTCCTCACACCCCCAGCTCCTCCTCTGCCAGCTGCCCCGCCCTGGGCCTGTGCCCTCCTCTCCTGCTGCGGTGTCCAGACAGCTGCGGGACCCGGCTCCGGCCCAGTTTAGTCTCGCGGTTCCCACCTTCTCCCCCCCACGCACCCCCCACCCAGATCCTCCCTTTGCCCTCGTCCTAGAGGCCCCCGACCCGTCCCAGCCCGTCCCCACTTCCGCTTTCTCCGCAGCTTCACTCGGTGCCCCGCACACAGTTGGTTCTCAACAAGCACTTGTTCAATAAACGGAGGTCCCTGTGTCACTTTGTCCCTTTTGACCTGTCACTGTCTTTGCTCCACAGCTGTGAGGCCATTGTACAGATGAGAAAAACTGAGGCAGGTGAAAGGGGACACACCTTGCCAGGGACAACCTCCACAGTCACTGAGCCTGATCTCACCTGAGTTCAAATCCCAGCTCCGCCTTTCCTGGTGGGGGGACCTAAGGCAGGTGACTGTGCCTCTCCATGCCTCAGTTTCCTCCTCTGTAAAAATGGGGGTTATACTTGACTCCCAGGCTTGTTGTTGCAGAGGGTTAAATGAGTTAGTACATAGAAAGTGTTAAGCCTGGTTGTATCCACTAAATACCAGACATAGTGTTCCATAAAGTATCTGTTGAATTAAGGAGGTGAGAACAACTGCCCTCATTTCACAAATGGGGAAACTGAGGCACAAGGCAGTGAAGGTAGTTAAGCAATGGAGCTGAGTATGCAGTGTAAGTCTATCCAACTCCAGAGGCCTCTGTGGTGCAACGAAAGTTAACGCCAGGGAAAAATCTAGGCCTCAGGACTCTTGAGTGGTAGAAGACTACCTAGTCCTAGAGTCTAAGACCTCTGCCCTGGGAGAGGCAGGCCCCAAAGCGGGGTGGCTGTGCTGGGCCAGTCCCTGTTCTCTGTCTTTTTGTTCTCCACTGAGGGTCCCGTCTCTACCACTCTCAGTCCGTGGACTATGAGTGAATCCGATCCCACCCCCAGCCTCAAGGATACCCACGTGGCTGAGAATCTGACCGTGGGTGGCCACACGATCCAATCTAAGCCAGCGAGAGCCATCCTGGGACTTTTACAGGACTAGATGAGAAAGAGCATTCACTTTCCTCTGGGTTTCTGGGCGGATAGGGTAATCGTAGTATTAGTAGCAGCAGCGGCGGCGGCAGTTGTAGTAATAAAATAACAGCTAATACTTACAGAGCATTAGGTGTGTTAGGTGCTGTTTAGTGCTTCTCATATATTAATTAATACAATTAATCTCCCAGAGAGACATGGAAACCATGATATCATTCAAGCACCTGGATCCAGCTGCGCCTGAAGCAAGACACCCCTGGAATTTTTTTTTATGTGACCCAATAAATTCTCTTTTGCTTAAACTGGTTTGAGTTGAGTTTTTGTCCCTTGCCACTGAGACAGCCCTGACTAATCCACCTGCCTTCCGGACATTATCTAAGCTTCTATCTCCCCATCATTACTGTAGCTGAAGCGGCACACCCATTAACTGTTCTGTGCCTGTCGCTGACTCACTGGTTTCCACTGGAGTTCTCGGTCCATCCTTCCCATACAGAGGCCACAGGTCTGCCCCTTTTCCCACGCACGCTGAGCGGGAGAGCAAGCGCGTAGGTGTGCATGCACACCCTTGTTCCAGGAAGGTGCTCCACGGGGTTTGCTTGGCCCCAAAACAGACCTCGTTATTAGTGTGATGACTGCTAATAGACAGTCCTCCCGAGCCAGACCAGCTGCTTTGCATAGACGGTGATCTCACCGAGTCTTCCCAACCACCCTCGAGGCAGGTATTGTCACCCCCATTTTAGAGATGAGGAAAATGAGCCCAAGAGAAGCAAAGCCTGAGTCGCACAGCTCCCTAACGCCAGAGCCTTGTCGTTCCTGCTCGCTACGACATCGCCTCATTCAAGTCTCTGCTGAAATGTCACCGCCCCAAAGAGGCCTTCCCAGACCACCCTGTCTAAAACCTAAGACGTGGCCCTGATTTGCTCCAGCTCCTTCCCCTGTGTTGATGTCCCCAAGAGGCTCCCATGTGACCTTCTACACCGATGTTGCTCGCTGTAGCTGCCTCTCCCGCTACACCTTCAGCTCTGCCGGTGCGGCGGCTGCGTCCGGCCGCAGCAGGTGCGCGGTCGGTCGGTGATGAGTGAAGGGACAGACCAGAGCTCAGCTCAGCCTTTGGCCTCCTGACTGTCCTCTCGGGCCACTCACGGCTCTCTTGGCATCGCTGGTCTCTGCCGCCACTGTCTTCTCTCCACGGCACCCGCCCTGACTTTGGGGACCCCTTTCTTGCCTCCGGAAAAGGCTGAAACTCCCCCCGGGAGCTCTTGGTTCCTTCCCTGACTCCATAGTCCTCCCTGCCGGCTTTCTTCCTGCGGGTCCCCTGGGGCAGAGGCCAGCTGTGTCCCCAGCTGTTCTCTCTCGGGACCGCAGCCATCTTTCTCATCTTTCCTCACTTCACCCGCAGAGTGGGGCGGGAGAAGGAAGGGGCAGGAGAGCAGCTTCCACCCTGCCGCACGCACACATGAGATTCTGGAACCTTCACAGAGGGACACAGCCGCAGAGGCCAGGCCTGGGCTGTGGGACTCTGGGGCCGACCTGGACCGCAGGCTCACCCACTCCATTTCCTTCTCGTTTGGGGCCAGAACTTAGCAACAGAGCCTTTCCCTGCTTGCATTTAATGGCTTATTCTAAAACGGAACAAAAAGAGAAGTGTCAGGAGAAACAGCCCAGCCCCATTCCAGGGCGGTTCTCTAGCGGGGCTGGGCCCCAGGGGGACAATCCGCGCGCTGGGACAGCCCCGCGGGGTCTGCGGAAACCAGTGTTCCGGGTAGCTGAATGTTCAGGGGACCAAAAAGTGAGGCCTGTGGTTGACTCTGACCCACCGAGGAGCTGGGTCGGGCCAGCACTTTTTTGTTTTAACAGCTCTGTTGAGATACAATTCACAGGCCATAAAATTCGCCCCTTGAAAGTATACAATTCAAAGGTTTTGTCTACTCATGGAGTTGTGCAACCACCACCACAGCCAAGTTCAGAACGTTTCATCGCCTCCCTGAAACACCCCGTGCCCCCCAAAACACCCCGTGCCCCCCAAAACACCCCGTGCCCCCCAAAACACCCCGTGCCCATCAGCAGCCACTCCCCAGCCCCCCGACCCCAGCCCCCGGCAACCGCTGATCTACTTGCTCTTTCTATGGGTTTGCCCGTTCTGGACATTTCTGTAGACGGAGTCTCACAAGACAAGCCTTTCGTGTCTGGCTTCATCCTCTTAACATAATTTTTCAGGGTTCACCCACATTGTAGCATGTATCAGTACTTCACCCCTTTTTATTGCCAGACAATATTCCCTTGTATGGATACACTGTATCTTGTCACCCGTTCATCAGCTGCTGGACATCTGGGCTGTCTTTGCTGTTCAGCTACGACGAATGACGCTGCTATGGACCTTAGCGTGTAAGTTTCTGTGCAGACGTGCACTTCCATTTCTCTTGGGCACATACCTAGGAGTGGAACGTCTGGGTCATACGGGAACTCTACGTTTACCCCGTTGGGGAACTGCCAGACTTTTTTCCCAAGAGGCCACACCATTTTACAATTGGCCAGCAGCATAGGAGGGTTCCAGCTGACCCACATCCTTGCCAACACTTGTTACTGTCTATCTTTTTTGATCATTTGCCATCCCGAAAGGTGTGAAGTTGTAGGCCAGGGCTTTTCCTTAGCTAGTTGGAAACATTTAAAAATTGGGAGAGTTTATATCCAAATCTGGATTGCTGGCTCCTCTTGAGGAAAATGGCTTTTTGGCTTTACTTGGGATGTGTTCCCTGTGGAAGTTGAGTCGTGTCTACCCTCTAGGTCACCACAGTCCCCATCCAGCCACCTCCCTTGCTGAAGGGACCTCGGAGTTCTTTGACACTGAGGCTGTAACGCTCATTTGAGCCTAGATGAAGTTCACAAAGACGATGAAGCTTCTCCTTTGGCCTCTCTGAAATGAACTTCCCACGGGCAGACTAGGGGTTAAACCTCGAGTACTTTCATCCTTAGTACTCCACGTCGGCACTCTGCACAGGGTGAGTATCCCTCATCCAAAATGCCTGGGACCAGAAGTGTTGCAGATTTTGAATTTTTTCCAATTGTGGAACATTTGCACATATATAATGAGATATCTTGGGGATGGGGCCCAAGTCTAAATAGGAAATTCATTTCTGTTTCATACACACCGTGTACACATAGCCCAAAGGCAATTTTGTTTAGTATTTTTAGTAATTTTATGCGTGAAACAAAGTTTGTATATAGAACCATGGGAAAGCAAAGGTGTCACTACACAGCCACCCACGAGGCCGACTGGTGGTTATCTGACATCACCATCATGCGTGACTCCAAATTTACATGCTGTCAATAAGCAATCATTTTCTTACACTCATTCACACATAAGTACGTAACAGGAAAAAATATGACCTAGCACTAACACAGTGGAAAACAATCTGTGCGGGGTGACTAAGTAGCACGGTAGCACCACCGCAATACCCGGTGGCTGGTAGACAACAGCAACAACGGCAGCAACTGTCATTGCGGGCCAGGTTTCGGATTTTGGAGCATTTTGGATTTGCAGATTAGGGGTGCTCAACCTGTGTCCTCACAATGCCCCTGGGAGGAAGCCATGTCCCTCTTGCCAGAGGAGAGAGGACGTGCCTCCCCTGGGTCACGTGCTGGCAAGGGCCAGGGTGGCTGGTGTGACCCCAGCCCTGTGTCTTCCGTGATGCCACATTGTCCACGGGGATTCTCTGAGTCTTCCTCCTCACATCCTAACGCTGCAGTGAGGGGCCCGAGGTTAAGGTCTCTTTCTTGAAAGAATTGAGTTTGAGCAAAAAAGCCCAGGAAGGCCACCGTCTTTCTGCCTCAGAGTCTCACACAGCTCTGACGATTATGTAACAGACACGGGGCGGTCATGATTTCAAATGTTCAAATTCGTGATTGATCGATGGTGTTCACTAGACTGTGAGCTCCAGGAGGGCAGGGGGCTTATCTGTTTGCTCACTTCCACTTCCCCTGCTTGTGACAAGCACCTCCCGGCACACAGTCTCTGCTACCGAAATATGTGTTTTTTGCATAAATGAACTAGTGATCCATTTAAAAGTAGAATTTCCAACTTTTTGTTCATAACTTTTCCCTACAAAAGGGCTTTGCTAAACGTTCAACTAAACATGACTGAATTTCTCTACTCGACTCCTTGGGTTCAAATCATGGCTCCTCCTTCCCTTCTAGCAAGTCACTCACCTCTCTGGGCCTCAGTAGCCTCATCTGGAAAATGGGGATGAGCCTGGCACCTACCTGAAAGTCACACAGGTGCATGCAAAGTGCTCAGGACACTGTCAGGATTGGTAGCTGTTATTATTGTGTTGTTATTTGTCCCCATCTGAGAACCAGGCCAGGGGCTTTCAGGGCAAAGGTGAACAAGGGTGCTATCTTAGGGTGACTCAGGTTCCAGACTGCACATGGAGAGTTCACAGGAAGGGGCACGGTGACAAGGAACCAACAGGTTGCTGAATGCGAGGGGAAGTGAGTGAACAGTGGTTAGCCCCGGCTGGAAAAGTACGCTCGGGTGAGTTGCTCAATCCAGCCGGTGACAGCGAGGCCCTGAGATACTCTGGGGGGACCAGGTGGGCGCTCAGGGCCCAGCATGGGGGTGCCAGGCCTGAATGTCAGAGGGGCTGGGGATCCCCATGGCCTCCAGCTGGAGGTCCCAAGCCCTGGTGACACTGTGAGGCCTTTGGAAGGAGAAGGCATGACACTGCCTTGGCTGTTTCTGGCTTAACGCCTGAGCGTCCGCGGCCTCTTCCCTGTCTAGGGGGACAGTCCCGTTCCTCCCAGGATGGGGGCCCTGGCGCCCCGCCACACGCACACACTCACACACAGACACACACACTCACACACACACACAGACCTGCACACTCACACACACATAGACATAACACTCACACACACACACTCACATAGACACACGCATACTCACACACACACTCTCACACACAACTTGGGAGACTCTCAGGGGCTCCAGCTTCCCCTGGCAGCTTCCTTCCTTGCCTTGGTTGAGTCTTTATTTCCACCCAATCTCCCCCCTTGCGGCCACCAGTGTCGTTCTGCACAGATCACCCACGTGGGACCTGCCCGAGCACCTGCTTCCCTCTCCCCATGTAACAACAACAACACAATAATAGTAATAGCTCGCATCTACTCAGCGCTTGCCACGTTCCTGGCATTGTGCCTGTAACTTTACTCAAAATAACTCATTTAGTCCTCACAAAAGTGACCCCATTACCATCCCCAGTTCACAGATGGGGAAACTAAGGCCCAGAGCGTCACAGTCTGAACTCTGTGAAGGAGCTGGCAGGTCGTGTCCCGGCTGTCCTCCTGCCTGAACCTCGAGCACATCTCCCGGTCACAGGATGTGCCTGGCAGCCAGAGGAGTCTGGTGTCCAGCCTCCCTGCCAGGGAGAGGGGATCCCTCTGCATTACCCAAAAGGTAGGAGGGGAATGTCAAGGGCAATTTGGAAGCAATCACTTATCCATAAGATTTGCACATTGGTCCAATGCTCTTGAGACTGCAAGGGATAGAAACTAAACCTAAAGACGCTTTAAAAGTAAGGAAACTTATAATCTCATAGAGCAGATGTTTGGAATGATGGGGAATCAAGGGTTGGTTAATTCAACAGCTTAGTGACATTAGCAAGGGCCCAGGCCCTAGAACTTGGGCTTTACCCTCTAATTGGCTCTCCTCATTGGTTCAAAGTGGCTGCTGCTGCTCCAAACACCACAAGCCCTCTCCAACAATACTAGAGAGAGAAAATCTCTCTCTCTTTTTTCTTTTGATCTAAGAACTTTCATAAGTAATTTTTTTAATGTGGGCATCACTGGGCGATGTTTTATAAATGCTTTTTATTGTAGTAAGACCAGCTAACATGAGATCTACCCTTTTAACAAAGTTTTAAGTGTACCATACAATATTGTTAACTATAGATACGATGTTGCAGAGCAGATCTTTAAAAGTTACTCATCTTGCATAACTGAAACTTCATACCTGTTGAATAGCAACTCCCTATTTCCCCGTCTCCCCAGCCCCCGGCAACCACCTTCTACTCTCTGCTTCTGTGAGTCTGACTATTGGAATCCCATGGCATTTGTCCTTCTGTGACTGGCTTATTTCACTCAGCATAAGGACCCAGCAATCCTGTGTAATTTACCCAAAACAACTGAAATCTGCCTCTTAAAGAGATACCTGCGCTCCCGTGTTCACTGCAGCATTGTTCGCAACAGCCGGGGTGCGGAAACAACCTAAATGCCCACCGAAAGGTGAATGAACAGAGAAAACGTGGTGCAAACGAACAAGGGTGTATTATTCAGCCTTCAAAAAGAAGGACATCGTGCATTTTGCTAAGTGAAATGAGCCTCTGTCTCTTTTGAAGAGCAAGGAGACCTCTCCCAGGAGCCCCCAGCCCGTTCCCCAGCACGTCTCATTGGCCGGAACTGCTTCAGCATCCAGCCTGAGATAATCACCAGCCAGGAGAAAGGGGCACTGTGAGAGACGGGCACTGTGATTGGCTCCAGGTGCTGGACTCCGTGCCCCGGGGCCTGGCGAGGCCCATCCAGGGCCTACGGCGTGCGGGGCCGGGGGCCGCCAAGAGTTTCCCAGCGGAATGAGCCGAGGGGGCGCGGTCGGGAAGGAGGAAGCGGAGGAATGGCTGGAAGAGGAAACAGCTCGTTGCCGGCATCAGCGTATCTACTTCCTGCTATCAGGACCCTCCGAACGGCCTCTATTTCTGTACTTTTTTGACCGGACTCTTCCTCTTTCTCATAAACTCTGTAAGCTCACCCACGTTCCTCCAGTAAATTCCCTTCCCACTTACATTAGCCGGATATGCCTGTCACCGTGACACCAAATTTCCTGAATGGTCATCCTCGGCGTCATTACCACCCAATAGCATTGCTTGTGTTTATTGAGCACTTGCTATGTGCTAGGTCCTCACACCAGAGAGTCTCGACCGAGGGTGATTGTGCTCCGCAGGGGACACCTGGCAATGTCTGGAGACATTTGCGATTGTCACAACTCAGGCAGCGGGGTGCCACTGGCATGTACTGGGTGGAGAGGACAGGGGTGCTGCTAAACTGATCCTGCAGTGCACAGAAGACCCCCCCAAACCAAGAATTATTTAGCAGCAAATGTCCGCAGTACAGAGATTGAGAAGCCCTCTCCTAACCGATCCCGGAGCAACTAGGGTGCTTCACAGAAAAGCAGCTGGTCAAGGACGCCCGGTGCCGGGCTGGGAAACCCGGCCTTACACTGTCCATGGGCAGCAGAAGGGCTGGAGGGAGCTCAAGCCAATGTGTTTCTCCAGATTATTCTATTTGCCCCCCAACCTTGGTCCAAGAAGAGCTCGAGGCAGCTAGAACCAGCGATCATTACTCGTACTTTCCACGAGTGAGAGAAGAAATACCCCGTGAACTCCAAGGAGAAGAAACGCCCCCCAGCTCTTGGTATTCAGAGCGGTTCCTCATGAGTGAATTTCACATGCGCCGCGGTAGGGTGGGCAGCGGGACAGCAAGAGGTGCAGTCAGAAGGCTCCCGTACTTGCCAGGATTTCTTGGAGCTGCAAGCAGTGGAAACCCAACCCCAGATGCGTTTTAAGAAGACAGAACGAGAAAGCTAGGTCTGCTTCAGACATCCAGGAACTCCAGTGCTGATTTTCTACCTCGGGCTGTCGCCGTCTCCGCTCTGCTCTGCCCGGGGTTGGCTGCATTCTCAGGCAGTGTCTCCTTGTGTGGTGGCACAGTGGCCGTGGCTGCTCCAGGCTGACATCCAGCCGAGCTCAGCCACCACAAGGCAGCAACATCGTTTCTGTTCCAAAGTGGCAGAATTGAGTTCCTGTGGCCCCGACTGGATCGTGTGCCTGTCTGTGAACCCATCACAGCAGCCGGGGGCCTGGGACATTCCGCCTGGCCAGGCCCGGTCCTGAGCCTACCCTGGGGATCCGTGTGACGGAGGGGCGGTGGCACTCCAAGGGCAAATCGGAGTGTTGTCTCCAGAAGGGGAACGTGGGCTGGGGGAGCCTCGACCACCGCAGACGCAGCGTCCCCAGCAGTTCACCCATCGAATCCAGCAAGGACCTACTTTGAGCCGGCACCGAGCCCAGAAATGACTCTGGCACCTTTCTGCCCTCTGGGAGGAAGGGAGGATATAAATAAGTGTAATTCAAAGCACCCTGTGATATGTCCTGAGAGAAAGAAACAAACAAAAGGCTACAGACGTGAGAGGCAAGGCCTTTAAACCCGTCCCAGGGGGGGACGAGAAAGGACACTCAGCTGGCAGGGATGGCTTGAGCAAGAGTGAGGAAGTGGGAAGGGACAGGGTGTGTTTGAAAACCAAGAGTCGTCCTCATGGCTGGCTGCACGGGGACAAGTCTGCAGGGGGTGGTCAGGGTAGATGGGGCAGGACCCGGCCAACTGGCCGAGGTGTTTGGGCTTATCCGGGTGGCAGTGGGGAGCCATTGATGGTGGTAGAGCAGAGCAGAGGCCGGATCTAGAGTTGTGCTTGCTGAAGATGAACTCAACAGTTGTGGAAGGGCTGGAACAGGGAGAAGCTGGCAGAACAATTGGGCAGCTGTTGCAATTGTCCTGGGGCAGGTACTGGGCGTCAAAACCAGGGCAGAGGCAGTGGGAGGTAGCAGGTGGCGGCTTTCATTGTTCACCTGCCTCCAAAACACCTTGACTCGGCGCACCCAGAGCTGAGGGCAGGAGCTGCCCCCAGATCTGCTATTTTTCACACATCCCTTTACGGAAACGGTCCTCCAGCCTCCCAGCTGCTCAGACCACGCACCCCTCCTGTGGACCCTCGAGCCCCGCCCCCTCAGGCAACGCCGCAGGCCCCAACTTTGAGGACATGCTCGGAACCCCACTTCTCACCACTCGGGCCACACTCCTCCCTGGTCCCCCCTCCCAGCCTTCTCCCTCTACCCGTGTTTTCTCCCTAGAGCGCCAGAGGGATCCTTTAAAAAGGCAACATTCCTTCTGTCCTGCTCCCCTCACTGTCCTGCTCAGAGCCCTCCAGTGGGTCTGGAGCACACTTAGAAGTTCAAAGTGCACTGGGCAATCTGACCCCTGACCTCCCTGAGCTCCAGTACAATGCCCTGTGCCAGGCCTCTCCTCTGTCGCCAGGGCTGGGCATATCGGGGTGCAAGATAGATGAGGGGTGGATGGAGGACTGGGAGGAAAGGCCTGACCCTGGCAGTGGCGTGACGGGAGGGTGGGGGCCGTGGGCTGATGCCAAGGTTACGTGGCCATACTGAACAAAGCCCCGCCCCGCAGCTGGCCCGCGAGGAAAGGCTGTGGCCACC
Source organism: Lemur catta (assembly GCF_020740605.2). Lineage (NCBI taxonomy): Eukaryota > Metazoa > Chordata > Mammalia > Primates > Lemuridae > Lemur > Lemur catta. The sequence continues at coordinate 41,625,724 of NC_059144.1, read as the reverse complement.
CCAGAGAGCACCCCACCACCACTTCTCCTGCACAGCGTCTGGCGTCTGCGGCCTGTCCCGGCCCGGGCTGGGCGTCGGGAAGCAAAGGAGGAAGGAAGAGGGAAGACAGAGCAGGTTTGTCCCCTGCCCCAGCTCCCGGCCCTTCTCAGGAAACCAGGGAGGTCACCACACCACCCAGTTGGTCTCTGAGGACTGGGCCACTCCTTTCATTTTTTCTTAGAAAGATTTATGCTCAGGAAGCTGCTTCCTTGACAAACACGTGGACTTCACAAATATTTGCCGCCGACTCCTTGTGCCATCAGTGGGACATTTTTGCCAGAGCTGCCAACTGGATCTACCCCTCACCCAGAAGGCCCAGGGCAGGGAGGCGGTCAGGCCCCAATGTAGGGGAAAGCCTGAGAAAGCAGAGACCATTGAAGCCTCTGGATCTGCCATGACCAGGTGGGGAAACTGAGTCACTGACCTCTCACAGGGGCATGAAATCACCGGCTCATACCACCTGTCGGAGCCAACCCATCTTCAGCCCACAGAGACTAAGGACAGGAGCCATCTGGGCCAGAGAGACCGAGCAGATGAGGAAGGGGAGAAGGGAATGCAGAAAGGGGGTCGGGACCCCCATTCCCAGTCAGGACTCACCGGGCTCCATGCCCATTCCCTGGTTAGTGACAACCGCTCACACTCCTGCTCCAGCCGCCGTGTGTCAGGCCGTATTCCGATATTCCACACACATTACCTGGTTCACGCAACAGGTACGTATTGGGCACCAACTCTGTGCACCACACACTTCTAGACATTAGCTGTGAACGAACACCCCAAATGCCCTGCCTTCATGGAACTGACCCTCCAGTGTCACAGTGAGGAAATGCAAGACGCTAGAAGGTGATGAGTGTTTTGGGGGAAATGTTCCAAGGAGGATTATCAGTGCATAGCACTTTGGAGGAGAGGAAACTGAGGCACAGAGAAGCTAAGTGGCTTGCCCAAGGTAACACAGCTGCTCAGGATTTGAGCAGCAGCTGCAGGATTCAAACCCAAGCCCTCTGGCTCCAGAGCTCTGCTTCCTGACAAGGATTCCAGGTTCCCTGTCTTTAGCGCAGGCAACCCCAGAGCCTCAAGACAGGAGGCTGGAGCTGGCTTTAGCATCGGCCCAGCTCCCAGACTGCCAGCCTTGGAAGGCTTTTCTCCTCCCTGGGCCTCAGTTTCCACCTCTGCAAAATGGGAAGTTGTAATCCCTGCCCTGGAGTGGGGGCCCCCGAGGAGGTGCTGAGGAACTGCTCGTGACACTGGCCACGGTGACCCCAGCTGCCGTCACGCCTGCCCTGCGATGCGCTCTCCACCCGCCGCCAGAGGAGTCCATGAAACAGTCCGACCACGTGGATCCAACCCCTCCTCCCAATTCTCAATGGCTGCGTCTCACTTAGGACTCTGGCTGTGGGTGGCCCTTGACGTCCTCTTGCCCACAGTCCCCTCGCTCGCTTGGCTGTGGCCACCCAGCCTCCGGCTGCTTCTGCAAGTCCCCCAGCTCGGTCTTACGCTCTTGCCGTCCCCTCTGCCTGGAACCCAGACGTGGAGCTCAGCCCTCTCTCTGAAACTGAGGCGCTCTTGTCCCCATGGTGTCAGGAGGCTCCATAGACAGACCCGCGGGAGGCGGGGACAGGCGCGTGGCAGGCTCAGACACGTGCGAGCTTGCGCACCAGGGGTGCAGAAGCCACTCGCAATCCAAGGGTGCACAGAGAGACACGTGGAGCCACATGCACAGACACAGACACAGCCACGCCCAGGGAGACACACCCAGGGGACACACAGATGCCCAAAGCCACAAGGCTGCGAGACACGCGTGGGCACACTCAGAGACAGTCAGGCACACGTCCTCCCCGCCCCACACATTCACAGGTGCACGCAGGGAGCTGCGGACCAGAACACCCAGCCACACACACACACACACACACACACACACACACACACACGCACACACGCACGTCACCTCCCTCTGGCGCCTGGAACAGCCCTGTGCCAACCGGCCTAGGACAGGGACCGCTCGCAGCCAGCCTTGGCGGGAAGGTGTCCCGGAGAACAATGGCTCCCCTCTCGCACCATCCACGCAGACACAAGGAGTCATTGTCAGCCTGCCGCACACCATGGGGCGGCCTGTCGGCGGCCCTCCCGGCGGGGAGGGGCGGGGGGGGGGAAGGCTGGCGGCTCCCCAGGCCCACCTGCCCCCATCTGCCCACACGGGGCCCTGCCCCATCCAGAGCCTCCTGCCTGCTCCTGCAGACCCCTGAGGGCTTAACTCCCTGGCCCATGTCCCCTCCCCAGCCCCCCAGGACTCTCCTTAAGCGGCAGCCAAGGGCTTACGAGGGGCAGTTTGCTGGTCAAAAGTGTGGACTCTAGATTCAAACACACATGCTGTGTAACCTTGAGCAAATCACTTCCCTTCTCTGAGCCTCAGCTTCCTCATCTGTAAGATGGGATAATGCTAGCAACTACCTCTCAGTGGCACCATAAATTGAATCAGGCATACGCCACGCCAAGCATTGAGTGTAGCCCGGGACCTAGGAGGCCTGGGCTCCAGTCCCCACCGTGTCCCTTCCTTGCTGGAAGGCCTCAGGCAGTTGACATTGCCCCTCTGCACCTCAGTCTTCTCACCCTGGAAGTGGGGACAGTCACTGTCCCCTCCTCCCAGAGGTGGTCATTCCATGAGACCCTCACACTCAGGGCTTAGGATGGGCCTGGCACACAGCCCAGCTCAGCCCAGAGTCTGCGGGGAGGGTGGGGGGAGCGGGGAGGTCCCATCCTGGGGGCTGGGAGAGGCCCGTTTATGGCTCTAAAATTCCTACACACCAGGCCTAGGAGGAAATAAGCATCCATGTGGGGTTGTCCACCCCCAGGCTCCTTGGCCTCTCTAAGAAGTAGGAACAGGGAAACTGAGGCAGGGCTGGGCGAGAGACCTGGGCCTGCAGTCCTCCGGCGGCCTTGGAGGGAGCCAGGAGGCCGACTTCCCCGGAAAGTCCCTCTTATTTGGGAACTGGCTAGGTGCCAGGGAACAAGGACACCCAGGGTCCCCTTGTCTTGGAGGCTTCTGCTGTATCCAGCAGCTCCTCAAGCTTCTGCCCTTTCTGGGACAGAACTTTCCAGAAACAGACAATTAGAAAGCCTCTCTCTGGAAACCCTGGGCCTCCTTGATGGAGCTGTGGAAATGACATCCTATTTGGGGGGACAATGTGGGACTGTGGGACGGACGCAAAAGCAGAGGCGTGAGCCCCAGTCCCAGGCTCCAATGTCAGCTGGGGCCCCCGAAGCCAGAGCCCCCTCTCGAGAGTCTGATGGGCCCACCAGCCATTTTTCACAGCCAGACCTCAGGTCACACCGGACACTGCACGTCACCCTGGAGGCCACGGGTCCTGCAGACCAGAATTCAAGGCCTCACGCCACTGAGAGCTGAGGCGGGTCACTTGGGCTCTCTGGCCTTGTTTCTGCCTCTGTAAAAGGCGTCCTTCCACTGTAGGACTTCAGCAAGCACCCGGAGCACGGTGGGTGTGCTGGGAGCACAGGCAGTGACCGTTAGTGAGCAAGTACCCCGTGCTGGTGCTAACCGATCGGCACACATCGCTCTTCCGTCCTCACCATGAAATCCCCCGTCTGCCCAGCAGACACTGCGTGCGCACCTCCTGCAGCCAGGCTCAGCAGACTTCACGGAGAACAAGGAAGAGCTGGACTCCGCCCGCTCGGAGTTTACAGTCTGGAGGGTGGGGAGTGGCAAACCCCCCAAATTATAATGCCACATGGTCAGTGCTTTGGGAAGCGTAGAGGGTGAGGGGTGCAATTTGGAAGTGGAGGTCAGAGCAGGCCGGGGGGAGTGCTGAGGCTGAGACCTGGATCGGGTGAGGGGGAAGCACTGTCTAGAGGGTGTCTAGCGGAAGTTGCTACAGGCAGAGGGAACGCCAGTGCAAAGGCTCTGAGGCAGGCGTGTGCATGGCATGGTGGAGGAGAAAGAGGAGCCCAGGGTGGCTGGAGGACAGGGGACAGAGAGAGGGAATAAGAGGAGATAGGGTCAGGAGGGGACCACGGTAGGACACAGAGGGAACCTGGGCTCATCCACCAAGGAAGGTGGGAGTCATGGCAGAGTTTTGAGCAGAGGAGGGTCATGCTCTAACTTCCTATTATTATCCCCATCTTAAAGGTGAGGAAACTGAGTCTCAAAGAGATGAAGTCACTCACCCAAGATCACGCAGCCAGCAAATGGCAGAGATGGCATTTGGACCCATCTCCCTGTGGATCCCAAAGCCGGAATATTTCCATTCCATCAACTGCCCCGGGTCTGGCTTGAGCCAGGAGGCCGGATGGCGGGGTGAGGAAGGCCTCCTAGAGCTGCTCTTTGGAGCCTCCTGGCTCTGCCCGGCCCGCCCCATCCTGCCCCACGGTCCCCCCCACCGTGCCTTCTCCCTTGCCCTCAGCCACCGGTGAAAGGCCATCCCCCAGACAAGTGCAACTTGGATTTTTGGCAATGGGAAAAAAAAAAAACCAAAAACTGATTTATTCAAAGGACTCCAGCACTAAGGAGGGGAGGCGGACGGGGCCGGAGCCTCTGGGGCAGCCTGGCTCTGCCTCTAATTTGCAGAGTGTCCAGGGTAAGTCCCTGGCCTCCAAAGCTGTGCTTGCTTCAGGGACAATCACTTTCTTTTTCTTGTAAAAGGAAGAGAAATTGTCAGGCTGTCGGTTTCACTCTGAGCTCGTCCGTTGTCTTTCCAGTAACTGAGGGCAAGAGGCTGGGCCACCGCCCAGAGGCTGCCCGAGGAGGTCTGGGGGCTGTGGTTGGTGCCACCTGGCCCCCCTTGCATCGCCTCCCTCCCTCTCCCCCGCACCCCTCCCGCCCCCTCCAATAATTGTGGTATTTGGTTTTCCCTCCACACCAAATGTGAAACTCCCCTGGAGGTAACGCAGAAGGAAGTCTATGTGAATCTCTGAGCTGTGGTTGAATGAAGGTATTCTTAGGCGCCTGCCTGCAAGGGTGGTGAACTTCTGGTGCTAAAAGCAGAATTGCTTTTCAGTAAATGTTATTACTCAAAAGGAAGTTGTCACCACCACTGTCACCTCGAGCCTCTTCCAACTGCCACCCTGTCTGCGTGGCCCAATGGGGGAAGGGGTCTCTCAGGGGCCTCCAAGGACCCCAGCCAGCCCCCGGGGGCAGCTCCGGCTGTCTCGGCTGACCCTGGACAGCCCAGGCTGAGGTTCAAATGCCCACAGCCTTCCTGGGCAGCGTATCTCAAAGTAGCAGCTGTTTCCTGACTCAGCATTTAAAAGTCCCAGTGCTTGAGAGGTCTTGGCTGAGCGGAGCTGAGGCTGGAGGTGGGGTCGGGGGCACTCGGGAGAGCCGCCGGTTGCCTGTTTTTCCCAGAGCTTGGCAACTCACCTCTCCTAATTCCTGTTTCCTCTTCTCTAAAATGAGAAGGTCATAATTCCTCGATGTAAAGAGCTAAGCATAATAATTGACTCCAGTAGATACTTAATAAGTGGCCAGGTTGTTATTAATAGTAAAAATGAGGCTGGATTGAAATCAGACAGACCAGAGCTCAGATCTCACAACCCTGGACAAGTCCATTCACCTCTCTGAGCCTCAGTCTTTCTCCAGGGTGAAGTAGGGGTGATGATGACACCTGTCGCTAAGGCTGTTGGGAGAATTCCGCGAGTCGGAGCATGTAAGTCACAAGGCACGCGGTGGACGCACAGCAAGCCCCGGTTCCCTTCCTGCTCTCTACTGCCTTACCGACGATGACCCCTGGGCCGCGGCTCCACCCAGGCAGCCCAGGTCACAGGCTGCAGCCGTGTCCACCCCTCACTGAGACGCGCCCGTGAACGTGGGCACCAGAGCCCAGGGAACAGGCAAGATCCAACCAGGCCAACCTCCGTGGAGTAGATCAGCCCATTCGACAGACATGTGAGAAAGGAGTCCAAACAGACCCCTTGCACTGAGGGTCGTGCTTCCGTCTAGCGCTATCCGAGGATGCCCTGAGGTCCGTTCCTGTGCCTGCCACAGCCTTTTCTACAGCCCCGAAAAGTGGCAATTTCTGAGCAGCCACTGCATGCGAGCATGTGCCCTGCGTGCTTCGTGGACCATCTCACTGTGCCTCCACGGCAACCCTATGACACAGGTCCTCTCACGGCTCAGCCACCGGCAGGTGTGGAAACAGAGGCCCAGGGAGGGGAGAGGACCGGTAGGCTGAGATTGAACCCAGGCCACCCCCTTGTCGAGCCTACACACCGAATCACTGCACTACGTGTGCTGTTTGAGAGTCTGACGGTGCCGCCATGTTACCAAAGATACAGTTATGATCAGTAGCGCCTGGGCAGAGAAAATTGTATATTATACTCTTTCTTGAATTTTTTCTTTTGAGATTATTATAGATTCACGTGCAGTTGCAAGAGCTAGAGAGATCCCATGGACCCTTTCCTGTTTCCCTCAGTGGTAACACTTGGCAAGACTGCAGTACAATGTCACAACATGGATATTGACAGTGCCACAGTCATGATACAGAATGTGTCCATCACCAAAGGGTCCCTCATTGCCCTTGTATTGCCAAACGCACCTGCCACCCCCAACCCTGTCCTGACCCACGGCAACCACTAACCTGTTGCCCATTTCTATAATTGTGTGGTTTCAAGAATGTTCCCTAAGTGGAATCTATGGTAGGTAACCTTTTGGGATTGGCTCTTTTCACCTAGCATAAGCCTCTGAAGATTCATTCTAACTGTTGTATGTGTCAATATTTTATGTCCTTTTATTGCTGAGTAGCATTCCATGGTGTGAATATAGCACAGTGTCTTTAACTACTCACCCACAGCCAGGCAGCCGGTTGTTCCACGTTTTGCCTATGGTGAAGAGAGCAGGCATGAACGTTCGTGCACAGGTCTCTGTGTGAACAGAAGTGTTCATTTCTATGTCCAGGGGTGCAAATGATGAGTCATGTGGTCATTTTTTAAGAACTGTTTTCCAGAATACTGTACCATTTTATATTCCCACCAGAATGTGTGAGTGACCTCGTTTCTCCAACCCTCACCAATGTTTATGGTTCTCATCATTTTGTTATTTTGGTGATTCTGATACATGTGTACTAATATCTGATTGTGGCCTTAATTTGCATGATGGCTACTGATGTTAACATTGTTTCATGTGCTTGTCTGGGTGTCCTCTTCAGTGAAATGTCTGTTCCCGTCTTCTGCTCAGTTTCTATTCGGATCTTTTCTTTTTTTAACTCCTGAGTTTTGAGAGTTCTTCACACAGTCTAGATACTAGTCCTTCATCAGATATGTGGTTTGCAAATATTTTCTCCCAGTCTGTAGCTTGTTTTTTCATCCTCTCTCTTAAGAGGGCCTTTCACAGAGCAAGATTTTAACTTTGATAAGGTCCAATTTATCAGTTTTCTTCCTTTTGTTAATCATGTTTTTGGTGTTCACATCTAATAATTTTTTGCCTAGCCTTAGATCCTGAAGATTGATCTTCTGATTTTTCTGTTTTGTAGTTTTATGTTTTACATTTAAGAGCATGATCCATTTTGGGTGAATTATTGTATAAGGTGTGAGGTTTGGGTCAATGTGCTTTTTTTGTTTCTTGCATATGGATGTCTAATTGCTCCAGTACTCTTTGTTGAAAAGACCGTTCTTCTTCCACTGAATTGCTTTCGCATCTTCGTCAAAAATCAGCTGGGCACATCTGTGTGGGTCTATTTCTGGTTTCTTTATTCAGTTTCACTGATTTGTGTGTCTATCCCTCTGCAATACCAGGCTGTCTTGATTACTGCAGCTGTACAGTAACCTTAGCATTGTATGGAGTGAGTCCTCCCACATACAGAAAATTGTATACTGTATTTTAATTCATTGGTCAGTGGGGTGGCGAAACTCTGTTCTTCAACTTATTTATTTAAATAGAAAACACTGAGGCAGAGGCAGCCAAGGGTCCATCAAAGAGTCACGCTCCTCCTCCAAAGTGCAGAGTGGTTGTGGGTAAACAGCTGCCCAGCCAGGGACTATATTTCCCAACTGCCTTTGCACCTGGGTGGAACCATGTGACTAGTTCTGGCCAATAGACTGTGAGGAGAGCTGATGGGTATGTCATTCTGGGCTGGTGGCTGAGCATGGGTTCCTTGTCCACCATCTCACCTCTCTTGGCTGCTGGCTGGACTGATCCCCAGGGTGACCTTGGGAACTACCTGTTGAAGATGGCTGAGCCCCCATGGGTCAGGATTCCTGTGTGACTATGTGAAGTAGAGCTCCTCTTCCCCATTGACCATGCCAACAACCAGAAATGTCTGTATTTATGAATGAAATGTTGTATCCCTGTTAAATTTTAGAAGTTGAAATAAAAACTACAATTTATAAAATGTCCATCCATGTACAACTTAAAACCTTTTCATATACCCCTGAAATATTCATGGTTTGGGAAATATAAATTCTAAATCCTGTGATAGATGTTAATCCATACTCTTCCTTCTACAGCTAGAAAAGCAGAGGCTCAGAGAGGGAAAGAGTTTGACTAAGGTCACACAGCAAATCCAGGGCTGAGCCCAAGCAATTCCACTAGTTAAATGTAACTGATTTCTATTAACCTTTGATTCCTTCTTTTAAAGGATGGGCAAGTCTGAGCGTGTGTCATCCTAGACTCCAAGTGGACGATTATGAAAACAAATCATAATTAATAATTCCTTATGAGGCAAGTCAGAGAGTTTCCGGGGCAGGATGGCGCCAGTTTTGGGGAGAAGTAATTTTAAGACTTCCCGCCTTCCATGGGGGTTGGGGGGAGGAATTTAAAATAAGCTCTAATAAACATGGCTCATACGGCTATGACCTTTGGAATGAAGCATTTGCCTCCAAAAACCAATTGGCCTTTATGATGTGGGGTTTGTCTGTGTGTTGAGGCTTTAAAAAAAAAAAAAGACCACGAGGAATTTATGGGAAACAACAACAACAACAACTGCTTGCGGTTGCTGCACTGAGTGAGTCAAGGGTGTCAGAGACGGTAACTTTAGAGGACACAGGAGAGAGGGGCTGCCAAGGACGCCTGTGTCAGACGCACAGACCGGGTGCCGAGCACAGCCTGCTCTACTTCAGAATAACTGTGAGTCTTCAGTCACTGAATTCACCACTCTGTGCCTCAGTTTCCCCATCTGTAAGATAGAGATTATTAAAGAACGTGCCACACAAGGCTAGTTGAGATTAAAGAGAGACAATGTGTGCAGAGCTGCCAGACAGTGGGTCATCAGCTTATATTTACCCTGGTAACATCACTACAGGGTAAATTACTCTTTGGGCACAAAGAATTGAGAAAATCATACTCCTGTGTTCTGCAGTTCCCAGTCCAACCTTCCTGGGTCCCACCACAGAGATTTCACTGCAGTGGCTTGGGGTTGAGGGGTGGGCATAGGGGCCTTTAAAGGTTACCAGGTGGATTGGTGGGCAGCCAAGTTTGAGAGCCCCTCCTTATTCTCCTTGTGGATCTGGATACATTTACATCATGTTGTGATAAAACATTGGTCTGGGCCTCCCCCCTTCTTCTATGATTGTTTTTACACTCTAACCATGTGGCTGTATGTGTGTCTAGTTTATTGCTTTTCATTTCTAATTTCTGCATTCTCCACATTTCTCTCAGCCGCTCTCCCAGGTTGCCTGCCCCCGACGTAGGACGTCATGACGAACTCTCCTTGCATGCCCCTTGACTGGGGGAGAATTTCTCCGAGACTTCGTGTTATTATGAAAGTTTAACCCAGTGTTTCCAACAGCTGAATCCGCACCCCAGTGGGTAGGTCTCCAGCCCTCGAAGTTTTTAAAATGCTCTCCCAGCGATCCTGGGAGGAATAAGAACTGAGGCCCACGGGCTTAGCCAAAACGTCCGTCATGGAAACACCAGGAAACTTCAAGGGAAAGAAGAAATGTCAATGAGCTAAAAATGTCATTTCAGTCCCTTTGCCTGTACATTTACCGAGGGCCCTGGGGACAGATATGATGACCAGAGTTAGTGCAAAGGGGCCACGAGATTGGAACTCGAGACTTCCGGACATGTATGTCCTTAACCCTCAAGATCAACTCCTGACCTTAAGTTTTTCACTCCCCAGTGGGGCCCGCAGTGATGTAAGAGGACAGCTATGATCCACCGCAGTGACTGTAAATATTGGAAGTTCATGTGAGGAACAGGGTGGCATGAAGTGATTGGCTGATTTACGAGGGTCTGGTAAGGCTTGTTGGAGGGGGTGACATCTGAGCAGGGATTTGAAGAATGAATAGGAGTCTGCTTGAAAAAGATCAGGAACAAGCAAACATTTGTAGCAGAGGGTGCCACATTCATACCACCGAGACAGGCACTTGGTTTTGCTGCCTGCAGATGTCTACAACTCTCTGCTTGGGAGCTTTTATCTGGCTGCAGGTGTGTGCCTAGCCAGAAGGTCTAAAAAGTCGGAATTAGTCCCTGGAATTAACCTTCAGCTGACGACTGACGGGAATTTGGATGATACATGGCCCATTTCCTCGCCCCTTGGCTGGAATAACTGTGAGGTGTATGTTCTACACTGTCTCCCAGAGTTTCCCAGTGGGACTGAGGTCCAGTTGCCCACAGTGATGACTGATTTAATAACACGTGTTTTATGTGTTTTCCTTCCCTATCTTTTTTACCCACCCTGCTATGGGTGCTTCCTGGGATCACCGCCAAAGAATACTCCTTGCACTTGAATTCTCTGAGGGTTTGTTTCTGGGAGAACTCAGACCAAGAGCCTCCATGAAGGAGACAGCATGTGCAAAGGCACAGTGGCAGGAACTCACATGGTATGTGCAGGAAACTGTCCGGTAGCTTGTTGCACAAGTGACATTTGGAGAGAAAGCTGAAGAGGCCAGGGACACAGGTCAAGAGTGGCCACACAGGTCTCAACTGCCACACCGAGGTCTTGGACTTCTTCCCACAGTCTCCAGTCACACTGCAGGAACTGGGCCTCGGGACAGGCAGGCAAATGAGCTGATTATTCAGATACCTCGAGAATGTTTTGGTGCAGCTGGCAGACTGGAGGGTGCCAAATTCTCCAATCATTGCTTCAATTATCTACCTGGCCTTTGAGTTTATTTGAACAAGATCCAATTCTGCCCTGGACAAGGCAGAAGACTGGCAAATGGCCACTGCCTTTATTTGGGTGGAGACAGCCCAGCTGGCAAACAGCTGCCCATCCAGTGTGGCTTCGGAGGGAGGCTCCCCTCCCAGAGGAGAGAGGCCCCCAGTCCTGCAGCCTCCAGTCTGAGACCCTCCATGGGTCGGCAGGGCCTACCCAAGATTCTGTTCTTTCTCACCCCCTCCCCATACGGTGCCCAGTCCTGGAGACAAGCAGACATCTGGAGCTCCAGACAGGCCTCGGGGGGAGGGCTGGCGATGACCTCATCGTGCCTGGGGACTCTGGGGGTCATGATGGTGCCTGTCTGGGCCTTGGTTTGCTGCTCTGTCTAATGGGCCTGTGGTCTCTGGTGGGGCCGTAGGACTTGAGAAAGAGCCCAGCCATATCTGAATCAGAGCCCAACCAAGCCTCCCATTTTATAGACGCGGAAAATCGAAACCCAGAGAGGAAAAGAAGCTCATCTGAGTTCACCCAGCAAGACAGTGGCAGGGAAGGGCTGCGGATCTTACGCCAAGTGTGATGGGGAGACATGTGACATGGGAAGTTTCCTACCTGAGCCACACTGCCTGGGTCCAAACCCTGCCTTCCTTGCCCAGCTGTGTGATTCTGGGTGTGCTGCTTAGTCTCTCTGACCCTCGGTTTCCTCCTCTGTGCAGTGGAGATCGTGATGCACCACTGTCACAGGACGGCCGTGAGCACTAAGTGTGGCCTCTTGCCTTGCCCCTCGCCCTGTGGGACGACTCTGGAGGACAAGAAGGAACTGTCCCAGGCTGTCTGCAGGGAACCCAGAGCCAGCTTCATCTATTAGCTCCTCCCTCCCCCTTCAGATAAACAATCTGCTCTGGGAGACTCAGGGGTCCACCCAGGCAGGGATCATCCCCGTGCCTGGGCCACAGTGATCCCCATCACACCCCCATCATGCCCCCTCCCCTGTGACCGCAGGATCCTCCAGGGCCCAGCTTGACAGGTTAAGCCTCAAAGTTTTGTTCCAGCAAAGTTAAGTCGCTGACTTGCCAGCAATTTCCCACCCTGGGCTGTAGCGGGGCCAGGCAGGGGAGAGAGAACAACGGCTTTTGTCTGCACAGCCTCAGAGGAGGGCGAGAAATAGAGAGCCTGCCCAATCATGTGGAAGCCCCCAGAGCTCCCTGCTCAGGCTGGGGCCAGAGGAGACAAGCCCAGACAGCCAAGTGAGAGATCCACAGCCCAAGGGTGGGAAGTGATGCTGGAAGAATACTCATCCGCCCACCCATCTATCTATCCATCTGTCCATCCATCCACCCATTTATCCATCTATCTATCCATCCATCCACATATCCATCCATCCAAGCATCTACCCCATCCATCTATCCATTCATCTATTTCTCCATCTCTCCCTCCCTCCCTCCATCCATCCAGGCATTCACCCACCCATCTATCCATACATGCATTTATCCATCCATCCATCCATCTATCCATCCATCTGTCCATCCATCCATCTACCCATCCTTCTACCCATCCATCCATCCATCCATCCACCCACCCATCCACCTACCCATCCATCCATCCAAGCATCTACCCACCCATCTATTCCTCCTTCTCTCTTTCCCTCCCTTCTCCTTCCCTCCCTCCATCCACCCACCCATCTGTCCTTCCCTCCATTCATCCACCCACCCATCTATCTGTCCATCCATTCTATAAGCACATATGGAGCATTATGGAAGAACAGGCTCTGGGTGGGCACTGGGGATATGCTGTGAATAAACTCCCTACCCTCATGGGGCTGATATTCTAGGCATGAACAATAGGCATTCTAGGGATGAACAATAAACAATTATATAAATATTTAATATAGTGACAGAAGGTGAAAAGTGCTAGGAGGAAAAATAAACCCAGGTAGAAAAGCAACATCCAGAGCCCCTGAGATGGGGTGGCCAAGGAAGGCAAGAAGGAAGTGATGGGCCTGATCTGGCAGGGGGAACAGCAAGTGCAAAGGCCCTGAGGCAGGACTGAGCTTGGCCATTGTGGAGGGAGGGAAATGGAGGGAGGGGAGGCAGGGACAAAGCTGGAGGGGCCCTGGGAACAGGAAAACCCAGCTGTAGCTCCGGCTATGCAGTCAGGGGCTTCCTCTCCCTCTCGGACCTCGGTCTTCCCATCTACAAAAGGAAGGCCTAGGTGGGACCGTCCTTTCCCATTTGAGGCCCTGTCATTTAAAAAAATGACTACCTTGCTTTTCCCTGGGGGTCTAGGGCAGCAGGGTCTAGACTGTAAGGGTGAAGAATGCAGGCTCTGGAGTCAAGGTATTTAATCTTGCTGAGTCTCAGTGTTCCCAGCAGCAAATGGGAATAATAGTACCCCTTGCAGGGCTCTCCCAGGATTCAGTGGGATGGTGGAAGTAAAGCGCCTATCCTGGATGCCTTCCCCACAGCTGCTGTGATATGTTAATAATTAGGTATGACAGCACTAGCACCTTTTGCTGACCTCCAACTCAGAGGCAAAGAGGGGGAAGCCCTCGGATGCCCCTCAGTTGGGATACTGGTCTTGGTTGGCAGGACAAGGCTGGCACAAGCCTGGGGACTGGGTCTCCAGTGCTCTGCTCTAATCACAAGGGGATTTCTGGGGGGCAGTGTGGACAGAGCCCTTCGAGCTGGACAGGCAGCTCAGCACCGGCACAAAGCCCGCCTCCCGCCCAGCTACACTATGTCCAGCGCTGTGGCCTTGAGCTCGTTCCCCTCTCTGAGCCTCAGTTCCCAAATCAGAAGCATTGCTCGGGTCTTCATCCCAGCTCGTCTGATCCATCCCTGCCCTGGGACCTTTGCATTTGCTGAGTCCATCTACCCATTCCTTCATCCACCTGCCCACCCACCCATCCCATGACATGCACCTTCCAAAACATTCTCCTCCCTCAGGGCTGTGCTCAAATGTCACTCAGAGGTGACTTCCCTGAACGCCACCCCAACATAACCCCCATCCCTGTTCATTCTCTGCCTCTGCACACGGTTCACTTGTCTTCAGAATACTCCTCAACACTTTCTGAAAGGATCTGCCATCTCCTTGCTTGTTTCTTTATTGCCTGTGTCCTCAGCTAGAATGTCAGCTCCACCAGGACGGAGTCTGCCTTTCCCACCGTGTCTCCAACGGCTAGTGCAGAGTGGGCACTCAGTAAATATTGGATGCATGGATAATGGGGACTTAATGACTCCTTTAGTTTTCTTTTAAAAATTTTTCCTCCTTATGGTGTCAGGATCTATATAGAAAAAAATAAAAAGATTTTCCACTTAAATATTAATTTTAATTACACAATTAACCCATTATTACACTCTTTAGAAGATTTTTTTACTGTTGACATTTATAGTTAAAATTCCCTGTGACGTCCATCCTGGACAGTCCCCAAGGCGGCCGTGTAATGAGTTTGGCTTGCACACTTCTACACTTATTTATGTGCACTCACATAGAAATGCCTAATATTGTTGTTGATATTGTGTGTGTGCATGTGTGTGTGTTTATATAAATGGCAGATCAGCCAGGGCTCAGAGTTTCAGACAACATAAACAACTCTGAGTAATTATGATAGTTAAACTTTTTGCATCAACTTGACCAGGTTTTAGTGCCCAGTTGTTTGGTCAAATACTAGTCTAGCTGTTGCTATGAAGGTATTCTGCGGATGTGATTAACATCTGCAATCAGCTGACTTTAAAGCAAAGGAAATCACCCTCGACTCCTCCAATCAGTTGAAGGCTTTGAGAGCAAAAACTGAGGTTTCCTGTAGAAGAAGGAATTCTGCCCCAGGACCGTAACATGGAAATCTTGCCTGAGTTTTCAGCCTGCTGGCTTGCCCTACAAATTTCAGATGTGCCAACCTCTGCAGTTTCATGAGCCGATCCCTTCCGGTCAGACTTTGTTCCTCTGGAATACCCTGGATGATACTAATTTAAACAGATGGCTCGCACCGGTAATTCCTGCACTTTCAGAGGCCGAGGCGGGAGGATCACTTGAGACTAGGAGTTAGAGACCAGCCTGAGCAACATAGAGGGACCATCGTCTCTACAAAATAAAGAAACTTAGCCAGGCATGGTGGCACACACCTGTAGTCCCAGCTACTCGGGAGGCTGAGGCAGGAGGATCGCTTAAACCCAGGAGTTTGAGGTTACAGTGAGCTATGATTGTGCCACTGCACTTCAGCCTGGGTAGCAGAGCAAAACCGTGTCTCAAAAAAAAAAAAAAAAAAAAACACAAAGCAAAACAGAGAAGCAATCTATTAAAAGTGCTTTGGACAATCAATCCAATAAACAAACAAGGCAAAGACTTGAGCAGGCATTTCACAAAAGGGAACACCCAGAGGACCAATAAATATGCAAAAGTGCTTCACATCCTAGACCAGCAGGGAGACGCAAATTAAAGCCACAATGAGGTAACCACTGTAAACCCACCAGAATGGCTAAAATGAAAAGTATGGAAAATAGCAAGAGTTGATGAAGATGTGGAACATCTGGAAAGAACTCTCATACATGACTGGTAGGAATGCAAAATGGGGCAAGGACTTTGAAAAACTCTGGCAATTTAATAAAGTGAAACAGACACTTTCTATACGACCCAACAATAGATCTACACTCAACAGTAATACAGAGAGATGTTGACAAAAGACAGGTACACAGTTGTTCGTTGCAGCCCTGTTCATAAACCGCCCCTACTAGAAAGTACCCAAGTGCCCTTCAATAGGAGAATGAATGAATGGACCGAATCACACTCCGACAATGGACTACTGCCCAGCAATGAGAATGAATGGCCTGCAACCACACGCAACAGCAGCGGTGAATCTCAAAGGCTTTAACCTTAAGGGAAAGAGGCCAGACACAAACAAGCACATACTGTTTGATTCCTTTTATATAAAGTACTAGAAATAGACATAACTCCCCTTGGTTGCCCTCAGGGAAGTCGTGACTGGAGGAGGGTGTAAGGGATGTGGGCCTGGTTTCACAGGTGTGCTTGCTTATGAAGATCTGTCGAGGTATCACTATGACCTGTGTACTTGTCTGTATGTGCTCTATACTTTCGTGAAAAATTCAAAATAAAATAGGGGATTTGAGTAGCCTGGGAAGATGGGAGAACCAGGCTTAAGGGCAGCAGGGGCAGTGCCCCAAATCACACTGCAAGACTGGATCAGTAAGCCATTGCTGCTGCCCCCGGACTATCTCTGCTTCCAAGTCTGGGTAGGCACATCTGATTGGTGGAGGCTGGGTCATGTGACCACCCCATAGCTGCAAGGGATGCCTGGAAGAGTGAGCATCTAGCAGGTTCAGCGTCAATGAGGGAGGTGGGTAGGCTGTACCTCAAAGCATGGGCAGCCTCAGACCACTGCAAAGTGTTTAACCCTTCCCCAGTGGATGGATACTTAGGTTTCTTCCAATGACCATTTTGATCCATACTCCTTGTGCCTGTGTGTGGATGTTTCTCTAAGGGAGACACCAAACAACGGAACAGCAGAGTTATAGAAAATATGAATTTCCTGTTTTACTGGATACCATAAAACTGCCTTCCTGAGAGGCTGTTTCAATTTACACTGCCACCAGCAATATGTCAGTGTGACCATTTTCCTCCAGTCTCCTAACATTTTACATCATCAATCTTCTTATGCCAACCTGAGGAGTGTTACTGTTTTCATTTGTATTTGCCTGACTACCAGCAATGCCAAACATCTTGCATGCTTATTTGCCATATGTAAATTGCCTGTTCTCATCCACTACCCACTATTCCAGTGGGTTTGTGTGGTTGTTTTTTTTCTTATCGTTCTACAGGAACTCTTTATAAAGTGTGGAAATAAATCCTTTGTCTACATTTATGTTTCAAGTATTTTTCCGAGGTTGTCATTTATCATTTAGCTTTGGAGTGGCCACATGCTGTCCCCCCAGGCTCACCACTTTTCTGAGGCTGGGAAATGGACGCTGAGGGGAAGAGGGTCGGGATGAAGGGGAAAAGGGATCTTTCTGACCTGACCCCATTTTGTTCCCACTAGCCCTGAGTACATTTTGTAATACCCCACATCATTGCTTCATTTCCTTGTTCTTGTCACCAACAGAAAATAGTAATAGAGCCCCAACCATAGAACATCTCAACTTTCACTTTACAATTCTTTTCCAGCTCAACGTTTACAGAATTTGGAGTGAAGAAGAGGAACTCTCAGGGCTCTTAGCACCCTCAGTGTCCCTGGCGGGGTGGGCAACAAAGCTGAGCACCTCTCACAGGTGTCATTAATTTACTGACATGGTGAATGGAGAAACTGGGTTAATTCAAAGACTTTGCAAGTGCCAGTGGTGGGCCAATTGGTAAACGGTGCACAGGGTGTGTGGTGAGCAAATAGCCTGGAGGTGAAATGGCCTGGTTAAAATTATGCTTGAAATCCTTTATGTCATTCATAAAAGGTCAGAGAACATGGTTTGGTAAATACAAATACATGTGTGCTGCACTAACTCAGGGGTTGGCAAGCTACAGCCCATGGGCCAATGTGGCCCACCACCTATTGTTATAAATAAAGTTTTATTGGCACACAGCCACAGTCATTCATTGACACATAGTCTACAGCTGTTTTCCTGCCACCACAATAGAATTAAGTAGTTGTGACACAGTTCGTACGGCCCACAAATCTTAAAACATTTGTTATCTGGCCCTTTACAGAAAAATTTTACCAACCCTTGCTTTAAGTAATAAACAAGACATAATCAAGTTATAAATTTGCAGTATTTTTAGAGATATAAAGTAGAAAGATGAAAAATTACTTTGAAAAAAAATGTCTGACAGGCTATGTTGGCTGGATCTTTCTAAGTTAAATGCATAGAAGGTGCATTCCACTGAATAACATGATTAAGAGTAGGACATTGGGTCCAGACAATTGATTTTTTAAATATTCTGCCTCTTCCTAGCTTGGTAATATTAGCAAGTTACACCATGGCTCTCGACCTCAGTTTTCTCATCTGTACAATGGGGAGATGATGGTACCAACCTCACATGGTACAGGCAAGGAAGGCTCTTAGAACAGTACCTGGCATACAGTGAGCACCGAGTGATTGCTTGCTGTTATCATCATTACTATTGCACAGAGACGGGTCTAGGCCAGTGTTGTAGCTGTGCTGCTCCACAGCTGTGTGACCTTGAGCACAGAGCTTCCCTTCCAGCCCCTGTCTCCCTGCCCCTAAGTGGGATCCTAATGGTTTCTGTCACCCGGAGTTGCCATGAGGGCTGCTCAGCACAGCGTCTGGCACACAGTACACACCCAACACGCGTGGGCTGCCGTTCCCATCACCCTGACTTCCTGTCTGACCCTGAAGCCTCCACGCTGTCTGGAACCCGGTCCCGCTCCCCTCTGCACTGCTGGCCACAACTCCCGACCCGCTGTGTGCCAGCCCTGCTCTCCTCCCAGTACTTGTTTATTTAACTGTCGTCTTAAGTAACTCCTCAGCCATCAAAGGCTGTTTACAAACCCCACAATTAGCCTCCGTAGGACAACAAATAAGCAGAAACCTAATTAGGCATGTTTCTCCTGGCTCAGGGCTTGGACACGGCAGCCGTCATTCACACAGACATCGCGGGGTGGTGGATGAAGGGGTGTGCGGGCGGGCAGACGACATGCAGGTGAGGAGGAGGGTGGATGGATGGGTGGGTGGATAAGTGGATTGGAAATTGGAGGAAGGACAGCTGGATGGATGTTTGAATCCATGGACAGACAGGAGGATGGAAGGCAGAGGGATAGAAGACTGGATGAGGGAATGAACAGAAGGATGGGTGGATAGAAGCGTGGATGGACGGGTGGGTGTGTGGATGGGGGAAGTAAAGTAATGGAAGGACGGGTGGGTCGCTGTTTGGGTGGTGGGTGGCTGAGTGGGGGGTGGATGGATGGATGGTGGGTGGGTGGAGGTGAGCGGAAGGCCAGAGGGAAGGGGTGATGTGAACTGAAGCCGCAGCTTCTCCCTGGCATCTGGGTCCTCCTCCCTGTTCTTTGCTGAGATGCTACATCACCCGCAGTAGAAGGGGCTCTTGCTTGTGGCACCAGAACAATCCTCGGCTTGAATCCAACTGCTGCCACGTTCTAGCTCTGCGGGCTTGAACCAGTCCTGTCGCTCTCTAGCCTTAGTCTCCTCCTCTGCAAAACGGATGTTAGTGCTGTCCACACGTCGCAGGGTGCCGGGAGGGCCCCTCCTCACGTGTCAATGCCCCTTCAGCAGCTGCCTGGTCCTCCGTTCTGAGGACCTGCCTCCATGGAGGGACAGAGTGAGCCAGGGCTGGTGGCGGGGCCCTCACTCAGGGAGGCTTTTCCCCACAGGGGGGGCGACTCCTGCAGGGGAGCCTCAGAATCCAGCCGTGGGGAGAACCCAGCCTCCCCTCAGCACCCCGCATTCCAGGCTCGGGGCCTCCATTCAGTTCTCTGACGGGGTGAGAATGGTGGCTTGATGTCCACACGCCCGGACGCAAGTCCCCTCCTCCCGCTCCCTGGCTGGTGGTCTCGGGCTAGTCACTGACCACCCTGTGCGCTGGGAAACGCATTCCCGGCTCCTGGGACTATTGCGAGGACTCAGTGGGTCGATAGGTGTGAAGTGTCAGCACAGTGCCTGGCACGTGGTCAGCACGGCCAGCTGCTGTCATTAGCGTTAATAGCTGTTTTCGTTGTTATTATTACCTCTCCCATTAACCCTGTCCCCTTCTGGCCAGAGGGAACCTGGTGTTTCCCGGCAGGAGCTGGCCCTCAGCTGGGCCTCGAAGGAACAGAAAGGCTCCGGGGGCAGGAGAAGATGCGGCTTGGGCGAAGGCGCAGAGGCCAAGGGAGGCATGGCTGCCGGGGCAGGGGCGGGGCGAGGTGAGTCAGTGTCTGGCCCAGCTGGGCCCTCGCCAGGCAGCGCTGCTTCCCATCAAGGGGCGGGCCGGCTGCGGCTCCCTCTGGCCAGGGGGGACGTCTGAGTCAGCCCGAGCCAGGTAAGCAGAGGAGGATGTGGGGCTTTCCCACCTGCACCCTGGTGCCCGTGGGAGCAGGGCAGGGCTGCCTCCCACGGCAGGGGGCAGGCAGAGGCCTCTGCGCCAGGTACAGCCGGGGCACCGCCTGCCCCGTGGCTGGCTCCGGGTCCCAAATCCAGAGGGAAGCCCGGGAGCATCTCCTCTGCCTGAGTCACGGCACTGGGCCCAGGCCCCCGGCCAAGGGCTTTGCCAAGGGGAAGAAAAAAGCTCTG
Organism: Lemur catta; assembly: GCF_020740605.2. NCBI lineage: Eukaryota > Metazoa > Chordata > Mammalia > Primates > Lemuridae > Lemur > Lemur catta. Next base: position 41,605,398 of record NC_059144.1, on the reverse strand, counting down.
GAGTCCAGCAAAACCTGGGAAGCCAGGGAACGCGTCCCTGAACAGGGGACACTTGAACAGAGGCCTGCAGGAGGTGAAGAAGTGAGCAGTGGGCCCCGTACTGGGGCGTGGGTGTTCCAGGCAAAGAGAACAGCAAGTGCAAAGACCCTGAGGCAGAGGCCTGGGCTGTTGGAGCAGCAGCAAAGGGACGATCGCACGGGCAAGGGGGAGAGTGGGGGAGATCCTGCAGGGCCTTGTGGGCCACGAAGAAGACTTTGGCTTTTTCTCTGAGCAAAGCGGGCGCCATGGGAAGGTTCTAGGCAGAGGAGAGTCAGGACACAACGGAGGTTCTCACAGGATCCCTCTGGCTGCGTGGGGCGGATGGACTGAGGGTGGGGGACACAGGACAGAAGCCGGGACACCAGGGAGGAGGTGAGCGCCATGGTCCAGGTGAGCCATGCGGGGGCTGCGCCAGCGTGGGGGCCGCGGGGCTGAGAGAAGAGTGGGATGCTGGGAGTTCCTCTGGACGTCACCCAGCACGCCCCTCCCGAGGGCCTACCGCGTGGGCGCTCTGCGCAGGAACATGACCGATCACCAGGGCTGAGGCCTTGCTCGCCGTTCAGGAAACAGGAAGAGAAGAAATGCAATGATGGTGGGATCGGTGCTAGACCAGAAGCGTGAATTCAGGGCATCCACTTCCCAACAGGCCCTGTCCTAAAACTTTCCGTGTAGGAACTCAGCCTTGTGAGATAAGGACGGCCATGAGCCCCCATTTTACAGGTGAGGACACTGAGGCCCTCTTAGGGAGGTTAGGTGGCATGTCCAAAGTTAAGAGACTCCTCCCCCATTAGCAAGTGGCAGGGCTGGGACTCACAGGACTCACACGGGGACCCCACCTGCCCGCCAGTGTAATCAGGGAGGCCTTCCTGCAGAGGTGAAGCTCGAGCCAGCGAGCAGAGGGCACACGGGGCTGGGCAAGGAACAAGCCAGTGCCTGGTGGCGAGACTTGTCCTCTTAGCCAGTGTCTCCCAAACCTCACTTGAAAGTCATCTTTAAAGCCATTCATACTTTTTCTTAAGTAGATTGATTTTTTTTTTCTTTGCTTGGTTGGTTTTTTTAAAGATGATTTACTGAGCTAAAATTCACATAACATCCCATTAACCATTTTAAAGTAAACAAGTCAGTGTCACTTTAATATTACGTTGTGCAACTACCACCTCTAATTAGTTGCAAAACATTTTCATCACCCCCAAAAGGAGATCCTGTCCCCATTAAGTAGCTGCACCCCATCCCCCATTCCCTGGCAACCTCCAGCCTTCTGTCTGTCTCTACGGCTGTATCTATTCCGGCTGTTTCCTAGAATCGGAGTCGTACGCTCCGTGACCTCTGTGTCTGGTGTTTTCCCTGAGCCTGATGCTTGGAGGTCCATCTCCACTGTAGCACGTATCAGGAGACTGGGTTTTCAAGGAAAATTGGAATGACTACCAGAAGAAAACAAGTTTTCATTTCTATGAACAGAAAGCAACCTTACAACAGCAATCACGAGAGAATATGATCAAGTTCCGGCTGGATTCTGTTGCCTGCCGAGGGCTCTGGGCTCAAGGCTGCTCTGCCTCACAGGGGGGCCCGGCAGGCGTGGCAGAGGCTGTGAAGTACAGCCGGCACCCACGGGAGCCTCTCTCCCCAAGTTCACCAGCAGAACCAAAGAGGACTGCAAAAGGAGGGAGGGTGACAACTGTCTAGCTCATCTTTCATCGGAGCCTTCTGATGTTTCCAGAGCAGACCCAGGGTGAGGGTGGCTTCTGAGCACGAGGTCCCCAGTGCCTGAGCGGGGAGATTAGAGGAGGGGGCCTGCTGGGAGCCTCTGCCCCGGCCCAGACACGATCCAGAGAATCTCGTGCTGACTGACGTCTTCCCTTTCCAAATCCTTGCACATCCATTAGTGCACACAGGACAGGTGACACCTGGGTTAATTTCTGGCTGCTGTTCTGTTTCTGTGATGTATGGGTGAACAAGTTGTCCCTCTTCATTCCTCTTTTTCAGCACTGCCTTGGCTATTTTCACATGTTTTCTCTTTTATGTCACTTGAGAACATCCCCTTTTAACATACAGGCCCAGAGATGTTAAGGGGCCAACCCCAGGTCACACAGGGCTTCTGCCTCCAGCCTGGAGGCCCGTTTCCAGGACCCCCAGGAATCAGGGGCAGTGTTAGGGTGGGCATGAGCCTGGCATCTGGAAGGAGAGGGAAGGGGGTCTTACCACCACCCCACGCACTATCCTGCCGAGTCACAAAAGAGACCTGTGTGCTTATGAAAGGCTTTGGACGCCCTCGAAAATAGCAGCGTTTGCCACATTCACACATCACCTGTAAGCTATCACGTACTCTCTTCCTTTAGATCGACTCACTTTTTACATGTTTACTGAAACTTAGTTTTAAACGTTTCATCCCTGCTTTAACTGAGGAACCAGCGTTGACCGTGAGGTGCTTATTGCTGGTGCAACCCCCCCCTCCCCGCCCCCTTTCCTGCAGGGGACACAGACCCAGTTCCAGCTGCAGCACCTGCCCCTCTTTACCTGCAGGCTCCGCCCACCTGGGGCAGGCTAGAGGCGCTGGAAATCAACACTCCAAAGACCAGCCCTCAGCCAATGCCCAACAGAGGCTGATGCGTCCGTTCCTCAGCTCCCTCCCCATCCTGTCTCACCCAATCCCACCCCAGGTTGAACTAACTCAGGGGTGCGTGTCTACACTGGCTCCCAGAGCACCCAGGCAGGACGAGCCCAGCTGCCCACAGTGGCGACTTGCATAATAGCACTCTCGGGAGCGGCCGCCCTCCCTGCCTGGTCTCACGCCCCTACCAGTGGGGGCATCTCTCCCATAAGCTACTTGCCTCCAAATTATTCTCTTCGGGATCTGCTTCTAGAGAAACCCAGTCTAAGGCACTTGCTGCAAATTGAAGATAATCAGCAGAATATAAAAGGAGTGAAACAAAACAGGATACTATTGCTGCTGACAGCTTCACCTGGGATCTGCTTCGTTTCCTCAAAAGTAAGAGCAGGTGATAGCAGGGTGTTCGAGACCACAAACCCCACGTGAAGCCTCTCCCTCCCCTTGGCATAACCAGGAGGACAGAAAGGGGCTGGTGACATCTCATGCTGGGTCCCTGCACCACAAGCTACCTCGAGCCCCATCCGTAGCCCCAGGCTCACTAGGTCCTGGGAACAGCTTCCTGCAGGGCCTGGCTGGGTCCAGTGGGCAGCACTCAGTACCTGCACAGGTGCCAGAGGGGAGCAGGGTGGGGGCAAAACACGTACTCCTGCCCTAGAGGAGCCCGCAAGCCTGCCATGTGGGTGGAAGGGCTCAACTTTGCCCTGGGTGCATCGTGAGAAGAGTGAGCTCATGCACGCATTCATTCAAATGTTTGTTGAGCACCTACTATGTGCTGGATACTGTGCTAGGCACTGGGAAGACAGAGGACAGACCGAAATCCCTCATGGAGCTGACACTCTAGTGGGGGACACAGACGAGAAACCAGTTAATACACAAACTCCAAAATGGGAATGTTCCATGCAACAAAGAAAATAAACAGAATGATGAGATAGAAAACAGATGTGGGTAGAGGACTTTGACAGCACAGCCTGGCAGGGCTCTGAGGAGGGTCATTTCAGCTCAGAAGTGAATGCCCAGCAGGAGCATCCATGCCGTGAGCTAGGGAAGGGCGTGTGCAAAGGGCCAGGGGCGGGAATGCTCGGCATTTGGGAAGTGGTGGGAGGTCAAGGAGAAGTGGTCCTGGGCCAGGTCAGAGCGGAGGGATGATCGTGTGAACAACGAGCGCTCAGGGAAGGCACCATGGGCACTGGATGGGAACAAAGAGGAGGACTGAAGGCCTTGGGTTTGGGAGCCTCTTTCTCCTAGTGTCTTTGTCTGTGGGAGGGGCGGCCAAGGGGAGAGACCCTGGCTTGATAGAGTCAGCCCCACTGCAGCAGGGAGGGACCTCAGGCCACTGCACCAGGGTGGACCTGGCTGATTGCAACCAATCAAATCAACAAACTCATCTTCACCATCTCATAATACCTTCTACTCCATGAGATGGTATTTATTGAGAATCTCTGCACCAGGCTCTCTGCAACCCTACCCCAGAAGCTGCCAGACACATACCCTGCCCAGAAAGATATTCACAGAAATAGAAAGTTGCAATACAGTGTGACAAGTATTCCTGGAAGGGTCTGGATAAAGGAAGGGTCATCCGAATTGGCTTTTGAAGTATGAAGAGGAGTTCACTGGAAAGAAACCATTGCTAAAACAGCAGAAACTGTCTCGTTCGTTGCTGTGTCCCTAGCATCTAGCACAGAGCCTGGCCCATGGTGGGTACGCAGTCAATACTTGTTGATGAACAAATTGGAGTTGCCCATACTTTGTTTATTCAAGTAACTGCCTTCACGATTTTTGTGCTGTTTTCCACTTCTACTATTATTTAATGTTTTTCTTCAAATAGACTTACTTTCTAACTTAAATAGATTTATTTTAAAAGGAAACATTTAGTGTTATTACTAGAACTGAAAAACCCAAGAACACATGCCACAAGTCAAAGATAACCAAAAAGTAATTACAATGGCAACAAAACAATGTTGTTAAAGTCTACCTGTTAAGAGAATAAAATGACAAGCCACAGACTGGGAGAAAATATTTGCAAATCACATATTTGACAAAGCGCTGACTAGAATCCAGAATATATAAAGAATTCTCCAAACCCATGTATAAGAAAGCAATTGGATTTTTGCAAATGGACATAAAGTTTGAACAGACACTACACCAAAGAAAATGCACAGATGGCAAACAAGCACATAGAAAGATGCTCAACATCATTCGTCACCAAAATGCAGACGAAACCACAGTGAGATGCCGTTGTGCAACTATTCGATGGGAAAATGATACAGACACTTGCAGAACAGTTCAGCAGTTTCTGATAAAGTGAAACACACACTTAGCCACGTGACCCAGCAAGTCCCCTCCTAGAGATTTACCCCACATAAACAAAGATTTATGTTCACACAAAAACCTGTTTGCAAATGTGTCTGGTGGCTTTATTTGAAATCACTAAAAACTGGAAACAACCAAAATATCCCTCACCTGGTGACTGGATTAACAAGCTTTGGTGCATCCGTACAATGGAATACTATTCTGCAGTAAAAAAGAACTATCTACAGATACCCACGACTGCAGGAGTGTTCTCAAACGCATCATGCCGAGGGGGGAAAGAAAGCCAGACTCGAAAGGCTACGCATCGTAGGATCCCACTTATACAGCACGCTGGAAAAGGGCACATTTACAGGAACAGAAAACAGATCTGATGTAAAGTTCAAAAACATGTGAAACTGATCTGTGGTGATAGAAGTGAAGATGGTGGTGACCCTGAGAGGGGAAGAGAGTGGGAAGGAGAGAGGGTGCTGTGGGGGTGAGGACATTCTGTCTGTCCATTGGGGTGCCCGTGACATGGCTATGAAAATTCATCAGGCTGAACGCTTCATTTATGTGGGCTGCAGCTCGGTACGATGTGTCGAGAAGTCTAGCTGGACACAACCGTGTGCCCAAGGTGTGGGCCTGAGGCCTGCTTTCTTTTTCACAAAAGGAGATTAGCAAGTATTCGGTCTTAGAGACAGGTTAGCACAGACACTCTCCCTGATGCAAAGGAAAAACAGTAAAAGATTTGCAGAGGGGAGAACTCTGGCTATGTGACCCCAGGTGACTTTCTGCTCCGGCCATGCCCCCCGTGGTGCACACTGCCAGATTAGCAGGTGCTGGAGCCTGTGAGACAGTGCACCGGCAGGGCTGCACCGGGGAAGGGCACAGAGGTGTGAAGTCTGGGCTCCCACACCACGGGAGCCCGTGCTCGGCAGGAGCAGGTTAGGAGTAGCCGGATTCCACTGTGCCCTTGTGTCTGTGCCCCTCAGCACCCAGCACGAGCCTGGCACTCGGCCAGCCTTCACTAACCAGCCACCTCTCCAAGCTTTCACTCTGCTCATTCCCTCTGCTGGGGATACTCCTTTCTCCCACCTGGCCACCTGACAAACCCTAAAGCTCACCTGACCTCGGGTGGGGGGTCCTCCTCCTCCTCCTCCTGGTTACCTGAATGCCCCCATGGCCCTCGCTTTGGGGTCTCTGTGCTATTTCCTCTGCCTGGAATCTCTTCTCTTCCCCCCATCTCAGGGGCCCGTCAACACCTTGTGCAGACAAGTGACAGAAAGCCAGTGCAAGCTGTTTTCAGCCAAAACTGGGAAATGGAGTGGGGTCATTGATCAGAAAGTCAAGTGCACCTAATTACAGGCATGGCCTCACCCAGGAGTTCGGAGCCTGCCCGGCTCTGTGCGGGTCTTTCTCAGGCTTTGCCCCATTCGCTCTCCGTTTTCACTCGCTCACTCTCCATGCAAAGGAAGTAATTCCCCGCACTAAAGTCCCAGGGTCGAATGTCATTGGGCAGGCTTAGTCACACGCCCATTCCTGGACCAATCACTGGAGCAAGACCTGGTCACATGTCCACCCCTGGAGACAGGGGTCCCCGGGGCATCCTGACCTCACAGATGGGGGAAGAGGAGGTTCTTCAGTAGGAAACTGAGCCGCTATTGCCTGGAAATGGGAGACGAATACTGACTTGTCCACGAATTCCACACCTTCTCCTGGCAAAGTCCACCTCATCTCAGCACATTAGGTGACCTCAGGCCAACCCCCTCCCCTCTCTGGTCCTCATGTTCCTCCTCCGGAAAATGGGCAGGAGGCCGTTTGAATTCCAACATTCCAGAATTCTGGGACGGCTTCCAGAACTGGAGGCTGCTCCCTAAATCCCAGGAACGTTCTGGTACTTCTGGGGACGGAAATGGAGCGTCAGCCAGAGCCCTCCCCAGCCCCCAGCCTGGGAACGTGCTTAGAAGGTGACAATTGGGCTCCTTTCGGCCGAAATTCCACTCCCGTGGGGGCCTTGCCAAGGAAAACAAGCCCGAGAACCGGGCATTAAAGGTGAGCATACTTGAGCGCTTTAAGATGACAAATTATTTACACAGGTGTGGGCGCCGGCCCCTCGCACCCCGCTTTCTTTTCTTGTTCTTCCTCCCTTTGCAAATTCTTTCCCCCAAGGCTGCTGACAGACGTGCCCAGGGAAGGGGTGGCTGGCCGTGGAGATCTGCCTGGAGCGAGTCCACAAACCCCAGCTGAGGGGGGAAGGGACGGGCAGCAGGAAAGAGGGTGTCTGCCGGGGGCTGGTCCCCTCAGCTGCCCCTTGCTCCCCATTGCCTGCGGAGGAAATGAGGCTGAGAATCTGGGGACTCAAAGCTACCCGGGTCCTTCAAGAAACTCAGTCCACCCTTTGTGCACAAAGGGGAATGGGGGACCAGAGAGGTGAAAAGCAGTTCCAGGGTCACACAGCCAGTTAGTAGCTGAACTTGGAGCTAGAAAGGAAAGAGGCGGAGGAAGCCATTGTTTCTTAAGCTGTTTGCTCGACACTGTGCTGAGCTCCGGGAACACACTGTGAATGAAACAGACAAAATTCCCTGCCCTTGGGGACCTGAAAAGGACTCCAACAAAATAAATAGCAAGATACCGCCAGAAGTGCTTAAGAAGAACAAACCAGGTGATGGGATGGCAGAGATGCTCTCTAGGTAGAGGAGGTGACATTTGAGCCAAGAAAGGTGAGAAGGAGCCAGCCCCACGGAGATTGGAAGGAAGGGCATTCCAGGCAGCTAGCACTGCAGGTGCAAAGGCCCTGTGGTAGGAAGCGGCTTGGTGTGTTCAAGGAACAGTGAGGAGGCCAGTGTAGCTGGAGTGAGGAGAAGGAAAGGAGGTGGATCAGAGGTAGGCTCAGGACAAACCTACAAGGTGGATATGATCATCCCCACATTGCTAAGGAAGAAACTGAGGCCCAGAGAAGGGCAGTGACTTGCCCAGGGTCACAGAGCAGAGCCAGATTCCAGCCCCTCCCATATGCTCCTCTGCTTCTGCAAGGTGAGCGGGTGGGAGCCGGATGTGCCAGGGCATTCCAGGTCTCTAGCCTGCAGCTCGGCCCCAAGGGTCAGGGGCACCTGGGCTGGCCGCCACCTCCCAGGGAAAGAAAGTAGAGACTGATTTAGCCGCTGAGTCATGGGAGAACAACAGGCTCCCAGGCCGCAATGGGTTCTGCCTCAGTTTACCTACCTGTAAAAATAGGTTTAATAACATGTCTGCCTTCGGTGCCGACTTCAGAGGGGTGCTGTGGGGGTTAATTACTGCCTGGCAGCGCCGGGAGCCTTGATGAAAGGTGGCGGGAAGTGGGCGCTGTTAACGCGGGCAGGTAATTACCCCAGCCTGGGGGAACGCACAGGGGTCCCGGCCTGAGTCACCTCTGTTGTGATTCAACCCCAGGCCAGCTCCTTTCCAGGTAGCGAGGGGCCCAACGTGCCAAGGTATCCGACTTTGACCACCATCCTGGCCCCAAGATCCCCAGCAGGCAAGGCTGGGCCTGTGAGTGGTCCCAAGCCACAAAGCCTGGGTGTGAATCCCACCTCCAACACGACCAAGGCCAGGAGACCTGGACAACACCTCTTGTCCCCCGGCACCATGTCTTCATCCATACAATGGCTGTGAGTCCATCGTGTGCTGCTGTAAGAGAATGCCACAGACTGGGTGGCTGATGAAGAAAGAGATTTATTTCTCACAGTCCTGGAGGCTGAGAAGTCCAAGGTCGAGAGGCCCACCGAGGCAGGGCCTTCTGGCTGTGTCGTGACATGGCAAAAGCACCACAAGGCAAAAGAGAGTGCAAGAGAGCAAGAAACGGCCAAATTTGCTTTTAAACAAACAAATCCCTTCTCTCCAGAACGAACCCACTCCCGAGATGGTGGCATGAATCCGTTCCTGAGGGCACGGCCCCATGCCCCCATCCCCTCGTGAGGCCCCACCGCTCCACTGCGGCACTGGGATTCGGTTTTCAGCACGTGACCTCGGGAGACACGTCCCAACCACCGCGAGGGGGGTAAGAACCTGGCCTCTCCCACAGGGCACCGTGTCACTGCCCACACGTAGGCAGGGACACCGGGCCATCTGGCCTCTTCAGCCCCTGGCTGCCTCAGCATGAGGCCAAAAGGGACACGTCAGGCCACACAACCACCCACACCGCCAGCCGTCTTGGCCTCCGTGTCCTAGAGGGAAATGATGAAGGACTTTTCTAGCAATAAATGATTTTTAAAACACCCTTGGGGATAGTGATTAGGCCTCTTATTCCCCCCAGGTTGGGCCCCAGAATCAGGCTCCAGCTGCTCCCATCCCTGGAAACCACCCCTTCCTCTGCCCCTCTCTCGTGCTCCTGGGTCTCCATCCCCACCCCAGCCTCCCTCCCCCTCCACACACACACACACACAGGCACACATACACACACGCATGCACACATATACATACATGTGTGCACACACACATGCACACATACACATAAACACATATGCACACGTGCACAAACATGTATGCACCTGTGCATACACATATGCATGTACACACACATACTCACATGTCTGAGCTCTTAGTCCAGCTGTGAACACATGCCCTGTCCCGGTGGCCCCTGAATGTTTGCTTTCTTCCAGGGTTGAGGGACAGACACTAAGGCTGGAACCCCCTTCTTCCTTCTGATCCCTCCACAAGGCAGCATTGTGCCCATCTCCCAGGTGGGGACACCGAGGCTCAGCAAGGCACCCAGGTCTGCAGGGCCTTGGCTTCCAAGCCCTCTGGGCATCCCCCACGGGAAGGGGGAACAGGGGCAGAGGGGAGGGCAGCCGGGGTCCCAGCTGCAGCCTCAGCACAGGGATGGAGCAGCCTGGCCCTCTGCGGGATCCTGGGAATGAAGCTTCTCACGGAGGACGGGCGGCTCCAGGGCCCGGCCCCAGGTGGGAAGAGGCCAGGCCCTTGCCGGGTGACTGCCCCCAGGTCAGGCAGCAGGTGGCCACTTTGGGGAAGAGCCTGGTGTTCTGAGAGCTGCTCCAGGGCGGGCGCCCCTGCCATGCTCGTCTCCGGCCCTCTGCCCCTCGCTCCTCCTCTGCTCCAGCCACACTGTCCCCTCTAAGAAGCCGATTCCCGCCTGCAGTGCCCTGGGCGGCGGAGCACCGTCCCCACACCTCTGCACACGCTGCCACTGTCCTCCTCGCTCAGTGCAAACGTCACCTCCTAGAGGGGTCCCCCAAGCTCTCCCCGCCACACCCCGCTTTATCGTGGCCCTCACAGCCCGGGCCACTCGCTGAGACGATTTCAGATTTCCGATTCCCTCACCTAGAAGCCAGCTCCGTGAGAGCCGAGGGCTTTTTAAATGTTTTCTGTTTGGGTCACTGTTGTTTCTCCAGGACCCAGCAGAGTGTCTGGAACACAGCACTGCTCAAGAAATGTTTGTTGATGTAGTAAAGAAGCTTTTAAAAGATAAGAATAATTTGTATCCTGGAGGAGGGGTAGGTGTTTCTGGGGGCACGTCACCCAAAGGACTGGACGATTTCCCCAGGGTCTGTAAACGTGTCACAGGGGCTCAACATCACAGTAGTAACAATAATATTTACTGGGCACTTCCTGTGCAAAGCACTATACACAGATCATATACACAGTTCTCACCTTGAGCCCAGGAGGTCAGCCCTGTGATTAGCCCCATTTTCCAGATAAGGAGACTATAGCATAGAGTTACAGTGAGGGACTGCTCCACATCACCAGAGATTTGGTGGCAGGTCATGATTGAATACAAGGCCACCTTGACCCCCTTGGCCTGTCCCCAGCCCTTCCAGAGCCTCTAGGTCCCCTAGAAACCATTACACTGCTCCCCCCATCACCACCCACCCAACTCCTGGCACAGCCCAGAGAGGTTGTCTGTCCTGCCCAGCACCCTCCAGCAGGTCAGCAGAGGGATGAGCCCGGCCGGCTGCCGCGGGGCCCCCTGGGAGGGAGGGCAGGCTTGGCGGCCTTCCCATCCCGGGGACGCTGAGCAGCCGGGAGTTTCTCTCCCCGGACTTACTGTACATGATTAAGCGCCAGCCCCAGTTGTGAAATCTGGGAATCTTGTGGGCAAGGCCGGGCCCGGGGGATGGCCGTCTGGGAAAGGGAGGCCGGGAAGGGGTTAAGGGGGGCGGCAGGGGGGCGGGAGGGAGGTGGCCAGAGGCGCCAGGCGGAGCAGCACGGAGCACACCATTAGCACTGGGCTGGCCGTGGCCTGTGGCCTGTCTCTGACATCACAGCTGCGTCAGCCCAGCCTGCCCCGGCCCCCCACTTCCTTCTCTCCCTCCGCAACATCCTCAGCCTCACCGTCCTGTCCTAAGAAGGGGCAGCACCCAGCCTTCCCTCCTAAAAGGGACAGGGCAGATGGAGGTGACAGGGAGGAGATGACAAACATTACTTTGCATACATAAAGCACTTAATAAATGATAGCTGTGATGGGCTGGCGCCAAACCATAATCCTATGAGCTAGACAGGGCAGGTAGAAAGCTATCACACTTATGTTAGAGAAGAAGAGACTGAGGGTCCGAGAAGGGAAGGGGTTTGCCCAAGTTCACCCCACTGCACAGTCATAATTACTTGAGATGTGTGTAACAGTTGTGTGGATCTTCTTTGACTTTGCATTAGCAGGACATGTGTCTCTCGTTGCCCTATTGCCTTGCAATGAATGTCCCGAGGCCTGGAATTTTCTTCCTCATCGCATTAATTTGTTAAGTCAGATTAAACCAAATGGGAATTTGTTTGACTAGAGGGATAAGAGAGCATTTAATAGGGACTATTCATAGATCAGCATTGAATTAAACAAATTCTGCATTGGGAATCTTTAAAAACAAAATCACAGTGTACATTCTCTGCTCCAGCCTCGTCTGCATGCATCAGACTCACTTAATCCTCACGGCAACTCTGCAAGGGCGGCAATATTATTACCCCATCTCATAGATGAGGAAACTGAGGCACAAGGAGGCAAGTGACACCTCAGGCCACACAGCAGGTAAATGACAGTAATAACCATAATAGCTGGTGCTGATAAGCCGCTTCCTCTCTGCACTGAGGACAGTACTTACAGGATTGCCTCGGCTTCTCTTATCAGCCCAGGAGAAAAGCACAGTCATTTGCCCCATTTCACAGATGAGAAACTGAGACCCAGATCTGTTACTTGGCCAGGTGACACAGCTAGAAGTAGTAGCATTGAGATTTGAACCCAGGCAGCTGTCCTGTCCTGGGGACACTGAGCAGGCCTGTGTTCCTGCCCAGGCACAGAGCCGGGGTAGACACGCTTTAGGTGCTCAGTTCACTCTAGGGTGACCAAATTGCAGATGCCCAGGGATGGCGAGGGCGTCCCTCCCCTAAGCTGCCCCTGTGCTGGCCTGGCACAGCTGATAAAGATGTGCAGTCACATCTTCCTCAGGATGCTGTCACTCCCACAGTTGTGACACACCGAAGTGCCAAGAACCACTATGAGAAAGTCCATCATTCTCCCCATTTTACAGAGCAGAAAAGCCAAGGCCCAGAGAAGGCGTGTGATTTGCCTAAAGTCACACAGCAGAGTTGTAAGAGCTACAGCCCCACTCCCACCTCCCGAGCCTGCCCTCAGCTGCAGAGGCCCGGAGGGTGAATTCTAGCAGGAGGGACAGAGATGAGGCCTGGCCCCCCGCTTCCCACCTCACCTCAGGAACAGCCTTTCCCCTCTCCTAGTTCTGTGGGCCTGAGATGCACATGAGCTGTGTCACAAGGAGGGACAAGAAGGGCATTCCTGGAAGGAGGAACAGCACGTGGAGCAATAGAGGAAGAATATACAGTTAGGCTGGGCAGAGAGTGAGGAGCCGGGGTGGGGAGCAGGCAGGGGTCAGGTAAGAGAGGCCTTGAATGTTGCGCTAAGAAGTTAGGGCTTTGCCCAGAGGTGATTGGGAGCCAGGAAGGCTTTAGAGCAAGGGAGGAGTATGATCACTGAACAAAGTGCCGACTATTGCAGTCCCCTCCCCTCCATCCTCCCTGCTTCTGTCCTGGCCCCTGCAGTCCAGTCTCCAGTCTCCACCCGCAGCCAGAGGGACCCACGAAAACCCAAGTCAGACTGGTCCCTCCTCTGCTCAGAACACTCTGTGGCTCCCATCTCCTGCACAGAAAAAGCCAAAGTCCTTTCAACAGCCCACATGGCCCTGCATGATCTGCCCCATCCCCTCTCGGCCCTCCCCTCCTGCCACCCTCCCCTGCTCGCTCTGCTCCAGCCACACCGTCCTCCTTCCTGCACCCCAAACATGGCCAGCCACACCCCCACCTCAGGGCCCAAGCACTGGTTCCCACTGCCTGGAGCCCTCTCCGCTCCCTGTGGTGTCCTCCCTCAGCTCCTACAGGTCACTGCTCAGCCGGGCTGTCCCTGGCCTGTCTATTTCAATCCCGTTTCCTTCCCCTGCCCTGTTCCTCTCCGCAGCACTGAGCTTTGGTGTGCAACTGGTTCATCTTGTTTATTGCCTGCTCACTCCGCAAGTGTCAACTCCATGGAGGCAGAGACCTTTGACCGTCTCATGTGCTGCGTGTCCCTAGCGCCTGACCCACAGGAAGTGCTCGATAAATATTTGTTCAGTGAATGGATTCTTTTCCCCTCAGAATGATGTGGGGAGGGCTTCGCTGGGGCAGGCCTTATTATGACCTTCCCTCCGGGATCTAGATAAAGTGACTTGTCCAAGGTCACCGAGCTCCTAAGTGGCAAGTCCATCTGGCCCAAAGTCTGTGATTCTTGTCTCCATTCCAGGTTCAGGCCCCACACCAGCCACCTCACCACTGAATCTGCCCGTGAGGCTGCCAGCTGGGGTCTCCCTTTGGTTCCATCTTAAGCTGGAGGGTCAGAGAGGTGAGGTGACTTGCCCAAGGTCACACAGCAACTTAGGGTGTGAATTCAGGTTTTTCTGCCTCTGTATTTTGGGTACTTTCTGTTAAAGCAGCTCTGCCCCTCCCGCCTCTGTTCCTCTTTTCAGCTAATGTGTTTGCAGCTGGAGCATCGGGCCTGCCATGCGCAGCCTTGACACACACCACGTCCCGGGCCCGGCCCCGCCCACCACCCTGGCTGGGCCACGAGCACAGCGCCTGGTCCCACATGCCTCAGGGATGAGCTGCAGAGAGTGTGACCGGGCCCAGCTGACACATCTCGGAGCAGATGTGGTCGGCCTCCCACGGGCCCGGCCGGCCCCAGCCAAGTCTCAGCCCAGCGCCGTCCCCGAGGACATGGTGCTGGGCCTTGCCACGGAAGAAGCAAACTGTGACCCTGAGGAGCCCAGAGATTGGGGGGCGGGGGAAGCAGACTTAGGGCAGGAACCAGGGCCGAAGCCTGGGTGGCCATGGAGGAAGAGAGACTGGCCCTGGGGTTGGAAGCTCGGCGCCACCAGGGCCAGGCAGGATTTAGAATGAGTGGCGTAGGCTGGGCAAGATGCTAGATGGTTACTACTCCTTGGCCTCGGTGTCAGAGAGACAAGAAGGAATGGTGGGGACTGGGGCAGGTGCCTCGTCCGAAGAGCAGCCGCCTCTCAGCCCCAGCTGAGGGGTCCCTGGAGGCCGGCCCGGGGCAGGCGATGCCCACGTGCTCCGATTCCCCAGGGGAGCCAGAAACACAGGCTGTTGCGTAATATCTACGGATTTTTATATGTTGGCTCCATTCATTTAAAAAATTCTGTGTGGACGGAAAAAAGCCCACCTGAGGGCCAGGTTGGGCCCGTCAGGCCTCCAGTTTGCAACCTCTGCTTGGCCCAGCGGCCGCCAGAGAAGGAGCAAATCACGGCCCGATCCCGAGAGAGGATCTGAGGCCCGGGCCGGCGGCCAGGACCCAGCGCCAGCAGCTCCGACGCACTGTGGAGAAGGTTCCTGTCATCTGGTCCCCTCCTCCATTCCACGAGGACGGCTCCCCTGCCTGCCAGCTCCAGCTGGCTGGGGGGTGGAAGGGAGCTGGCGGGCTGAGGCCGCCTTTGCACATGGGACACAGCTGCGCTGTGCTTGCCGGGAGGGGCCTCATGTCTCTCTCCCCACCCGCTGTCTCCGCCACACCAGGGACTGGGTGACTCTCTCCGTGCCCCAGGTCATCCCCAAAGCCCCCTCCATGCTCCAAGCTACCTGCTTCCACAAACACCACTTCGAGGTTTTAGCACGATCCCTATGACCAATTTTCAGATGAGGAAACTGAGGCTCAGGGAGGGAAAATGGCCCTGGGCCCTA
Organism: Lemur catta; assembly: GCF_020740605.2. Taxonomy (NCBI): domain Eukaryota; kingdom Metazoa; phylum Chordata; class Mammalia; order Primates; family Lemuridae; genus Lemur; species Lemur catta. Next base: position 41,590,244 of record NC_059144.1, on the reverse strand, counting down.
CAAGGAGGAGCTGAACTTAAACCCAGGCCTCACACCCTTGACCCCAGGGCCCTCATCCCATCTGTTCCTGCTGGGACCCAACCCATCCTCCACGGCTGGGTCCTCTGCGTCCTCCTGGTTTATTTAACAAACAGCTGGGCCCTTGGCCAAGCGCCGGGTCCTCAGCCATGAACAGATAGCGGCCGTCTCAGGCTCTCCTGTGGTATTTGTTGAATGAATACTTCACTCCTTTTCCCCAAAGTCGTGGGCCCCTGTCCGCATCCCATCGGTTGTCTGGGCCTCTGACCACAGGTCTGTACACGGCCCACACGCCTCCTCCCGGACGCCCCCGATCCACACAGCCAGTGTGATCTCAGCAGTCCCCCGACTGTTCCTCTGCCTGTTGCCCCTCTCGTGGACGGCTCCACTGTCTGTCCAACGTCCAAAGCCAGAAGCCAGAGCATCATCCTTAATGCCCCCCCATACCTCTAACCCACTTGGTCACCAAGGCCTGAGAGTCTCGTCCTCAGTGTCCCTCCAATCCATCCGCCCGTCACCTCCTCGGAGGCTGCCGTGCCTGTTCAATCTCATCACCGCTCCCTCGGGTGCCTGCAGTTGCCTCCGCACTGGTTTCCCTGCATTGACACTCCCTCGTCCCCAAATCCAGCCTCCCCCAGCAGCCTGAAGGACATTTCCTGTTTTCTGCAGCCATCAGAAGCTTGCCACCCCCTTCAGAAGGGAGTCTAACACCGTGGCCGGTCTCAAAACCCCTGCTCAGTCCAGCGGCCTCTCCTTTGTCCTCTGACGTTCCAGGCAGCCTGAACTACTCTCGCTTCTCCAGCACCTGGTGTTTTTTCTCACCTCTGAGCCTGTACACACGCTGTTACTTCTGCCCAGAGTGATCGTCCCTCACGCCCAGCTCTTTGTCTGCCTACGCATATACGCCCTTCAGAACTCAACTGACATGTTCTGGGCTTCATAAACCTTCCCTGGCCTCTAAGTCTGGTTTAGGTACCAGCTGAGGTCCTACATGCCCCGTCCCCCCATGTGTGAATCAGGCTGCAGTTACAAGAACCAGAAACCCTTCCAGGTATTTTAAGCAGAAAGGATTGAACACACGGAATTGGGCATTCGCAAAATCACTAGAAGGGCTGGAGCGGCTCCAGAACAACACAGAAGAACTCGCCCTTCAGGGCAGCTGCCACCTCAGCCAGGCAGGATGGAGGGGAGTCAGGAGGCCACCACAACTGTCAACCTTGAGAGCACACCACAGTGCCCGTGATCTGGAGATTAGGAAGCCACAAGCACCACCACCTCTCGACTCCCCCAGACTGGCAACCAGACACCGATGTTGCTGCAAGAAACTGCGGCCCATGACCTGTTCACAGCAGAAAGACAGCCTAGGCAAGAACAAGCGGCCTCCACTTTCAGACTCTTGCGGGAGGACATCAGATCGGTGGAACCCGTGGAGCAAACAGAAACCTATTTGCAAAGGAGGCTGGGAAACGCGGCTTGTAGCCTTCCAGCCTCTGCAGGCTCTAGCTAGAAAGAGATGTTGATGTAATGGATGCTGAGGGCCAACTGACCCTGACCACAAGGTCTCAGGATTCCTCGTGTCATCCCCAGTCGCCCTGTGTTGAATGTTACCCTGTTCTTATGTGTCCGTGTTCCCCACCCTACTGTGACCACTGTAAGGGTCAGGATGGTGCCTTGGGTATCCCTAGCTCAGCAGCACTTTGCTATAGGCCAGAAAACAATAATAGTTATGTGATTGCAATAAGAAGAAATGGCATTTATTGAGCACTTACTATGCACTGAGCTGCTTGACATACTTATTTACATGTTCACGACCCAATCAGGTAGGAATTATTGCTGTCCCTATTTTATACTCGAAAAAGAGGAGGTCTGGAGGAGGGAGGTATATTTCCTGAGGCTACCGAGCCAGTAAGTGTTAGAGACAAGATTAAAAATAAAATCTGTCTGACTTCAAGCTCCAAACACTTGTCGCTACTATGAGAAGCAGCTTTATCTTCTCATAGGTACCTTCTCCTAAGCATCCAGAAAAGTCACAGAAATGTTGTGCAATGAACAAATAAATATACAGTGCCCCCTCTTTTGGGGAAACCTCCTGTCCCCATTTCAGCCGCCTTCACCCCACTGGGCCTGGGTTCCTTTCCAAGGTCAGGGCTCGGGTAGTAAAATGAAACTCACTACACTGCACTGGGACTCCTCACCTATAGGTGGTCTATAGGTGGTTCCTAGACACAATGACCACCAACCCTATAAAGTTGCTGACAACACTTTGTATCCATGTGCAGTTTTCCGGAGATATTATTCATAGCTTTCACTAAACTTTCAAACTCCAAAAACTTGAAAAACTGCTGCATCAGGAGGGACATGGGATCTTTCTGCCATCCTGACCTGAGTTCAGATGTTATGACATAGCAGGCATTCACTCATGCATCCCTCTTCTCACCTATCCGTTATCCACTCTCTATCCACCATCCATCCATTCATCCATCTATTTTCCCAACCACCCATACATCTCTTCTTCCATAAATCCATCCATCCATCTATCCATCCACTCACCCATCCACCCGTCCGTCCATTCACTCATCCATCCATTCATTCATCCACCCATTCACTCACCTGTCTACTCATCCATCCTCCTACCAATTTATTCATTCTATCATCCACCCCTGACCCACCCCTCTATTCATTTGTCTGCCCATCCATCCATCCACTTACCCACTCATCTTTCCACTCACTTCCTCATTCACCCTCTTGCCCACCTATCCATTAATCCATTCACCCATCCATCCATCCATTCATCCCTCCATCTGCCTATCCATCCATCTACCCATTCATGCCTGGAATCACAAATCCATCTATCCATTCATCCCTCTTTATTCATCTAGCCACCTATCAATTCATCTATCAACTCATTTAGTTATATGTTTACTCATCCATCAATAATTCATAGCACTCAACCATGAAATTATCCACACCGTCCATCTCACAATGTAAAATCCATCATCCATCTATTCCCTTTATCCACCAATTTCTTCATCCATCCATCCATTCGTTAATTCAGTTGTTCATCGTCTCATTCATTAATTCATCCTTTCTTTTCTTTATCTATCTCTTCCTCCATCCACCCATGTACCACGCCATTAAATCATCCATTTTGCCAGCCACCCATCCATCAAAGCATCACTCATCTTTCCACCCATTAAATGCTCCATCCACCCATTCCATTCCCTATACCAGAGCCCAGAGATGACTCACAGCTGGCCCTGCCCTTGAGAAGCTCACACTCAAGGGATGGGAACAGGTAGTTACAACTCAAGGTGGAAAATATTCGGGGGTCAAAGAAAGCTCCAAGCAGCTGCCTTCACAGGAGGGGACTCAGGCCCATCTGGGGATTCAGAGAAGGCTCGTTGGAGGAGGCAGCATCCAGCCAGGACTCACAAAGACAGGAGAACAGTGAACAAGCTCCCTCAGGTATCCCAGAGGGTGACTCACAGAACCCCCAACCACCTAGATGCTCACTGAACTTGCTGGGACAGCAAAGACTCAGAAAATCTGCAGCAAATGTCAACATTGTTAATCCCAGTAATTCCCAAACTCAGTGGATCATGGAACCCTTTTCCTCACGTCCTTTTAACATTCTAGAGAATCTGTGCCCTTCTGACCCCCCTTTGGGAAATGCTAGTCTGGTCCAAACTTCCTGTTTCCACAAATAAGAAAACAAAATTCCACAAAATAGTTTCTGCCCTCAAAAAATTTCGATGCACCATATATGCCCAGGACTCAACGTTTTCCTCCCCAGAGCTGAGCTCAGTGCATGGCACACAGTACATGCTCAGTAAGTATTTATCAAAAGAATGTTGTTGTTATTGAAGGAGTCACCCCAAAGTGACCGTTGGCTTTTAAGCTCTCATCACTCCCCAGTGATCCCTGTGAGACCTCAGCCAACTCCACAACTCCCAGTCTCCGTTTTTCAGTCTGGGAAATGGGCGGTAAGAGCAGGAAGCGTATGCTTAGCCTCGGATTCGGCGGCAGGCTCTGTCTTGGGATGTGGCTCAGTCCTCCCCTGCCGCTTTCTCACCGGAGCTAGTCGGATTTCCAGCAGGTGATGGAAACCGGGAGGCCTCTGAGCCACGCTGAGCCTTCGAGGTCAGGGCTGGTACCTGGAAACCGCCTGAGTAATCCCCCTGCGTTCCTGCCCAGCCTGATGGGGCATGAACTGGAAATTCCCTCTAATATTCGCTAATTAAATTATTCCTCCCTCCTCCTTCTACTGCGGCCTCTCGCTCTCCCTTACTCAGCTCCCAGAGCACCTCCAGAAATCTCTGCAAAGGAGTCCAACTGGTTTGGGGAGGGCTGGGCGGCCACTTCCCCTTCCTGCCACCCACCTGCCCACCCGTCGCCAGAGCCCAGCCTCTCGGCCTGCCGGGAGGTGTGGGCTGTGCTGTTCTAGAACACGGAGCCAGATGCCCACGCAAGATAAAGGGACCACTAGCGCCTCCTCAGCCCAAGCCCAGCCCTTGTGCAATCCAGATCTTTGTTCCACAGAGACACCCACAGGAGTGAGCGGATATGCTTATCTGATGGGGCCACGAGGCCTCCAGATAATTCCAGAGGCTGTTTTTTTCTTAATCAGTCTCAGGGCTCCTCTCTGCCATGCAAATGTGCCTGCTCTTCCCCCGTTTGGGCACATCCTCATCCGCCTTCCAGTTAGTCAACATTTATTCGGCACTTCCTGTGTGCCCAGCCCTGTGCTGGATGCTGGGGACATAGAGCTAAATAATAAGTAAGACACCATTCCTGCCCCACGGAGCTCGCCGTCTGATGGCGGAGGGGCAGGTATAGAAAAAGACAGTGGTCACAATAACATGGATGACCCTCAAAACCATCAGGTTGAGGGAAGGAAGCCCAACAAAAAAGACGCTCTGGGATTCCACTTACAGAAAGTTCTAAGGAGTGCAAACTCATCTACAGCAACGGAAAGCAGGTCTGTGGCAGTTGCCAGGCGATGGGAGTGTGGAGGTGGGGGAAGAAGGGATGAATGACAAAAGGACAAAGGATGCCTTTGGGGGCGAGAGATATAGTCAGGATCCTGGCTGTGCTGGTGGTTTCGGGAGTGCCTGCTGGATCATGTGTGGTGGATCACGTGTCTGTTACATTTCACTAGAGCTGTTAAGAACAGAGATCATTGCGAGGCAGGGTGAGCAGAGTGGCACAGGGGCAAAATTCCGAAAGGTCACGGGAAAGGGATTGAGAGATGGTCAAGGAGGGCTTCCTGGAGAAGGCGACTGTTGAGCAAAGTTTTGGAAATGAAAATGAGTTACACAAGGAAAGAAGAAAAGAGAGTGGTGTTAAGTTCCAGATGGCCTGAGTTCCAATCCTGACTCCTGTGGATTCGCACAAAGCAAGGTGGCTTTGGGCAAGAGACTTAACCTCTCTGAGACTAAAGGGATCCCATAAAAGTATTTACCTCCTAGGGCTGGTGGAGGATGTGAATCATGGAAAGCACTTGGCTTGGCATCCAATGGTCACAGCATCCACAAAAGCCCTGAGGCAGGAGAGGGACCACAGTGAGGAAGTCCGAGAGGCTGCAGCAGAGACAGGGAGGGGAGACCTGGGAGGGGGGAGGAGGGAGGCCTCAGGGGCCAGGGCCACAGGACGTGTGGGCCATGGTGAAGGTCAGAGCTGTCTCCTGAGTACTAGGGAGCCAAGGAGGGGCTAGAACCAGGGAAGTTTCATCATCAAAGCTGTCCTTTTAATAAGGTCACTCTGATTATTATAAAAAATAATTTTATAGCTGAGGAAACTAAAGCTTGAGCAGAGAAGGACCAAGCTCTGGAGGAATCACAGAGCTAGAGGGGAAGTGGTCTGTCATCCACCCACACCCCTCTGGAATCCCATAAGCAGATGAAGGGCTGTTATCTGGGTCTACTTGCATGCCTCCGGTGATGGGAAACTCACTATCTTAACTGTTGGACAGTTCTCCCCGTAGGACCCAATTAAGGGAGGCCTCTCAAATTGGACCCAGCTGTTCCCTCTGGCCCTGCCCAGACACCAACTGCCACCCTGGCCAGAGTTAGAGTGGGAGGAGCCAGCCATGGGCAGGGAGGTGGGAAGAGGTAGGAGTTATGCCGGAGACTGTCTGGTTACTGCCACCAGCTCCCTGCCATGAGGTGCTGGGACATACCCATTCCTTCTCTGGGCTTCAGTTTCCCGCCTCTAAGAGGGGACATGTCATTGCTCCACAATCTCCCACCAGCTCCCAGTAGCAGATCTGGCTGCCAAGGCGCCTGGCAGGGGCGGGGGCAGGAGTGGGGCTCACCGGTCCCACCTGTCCACTCCCATCTGGGGGGCCAGGGTCGACCTGGGGGCAGGCAGGCTAGGCCCTGTCTGGGCGTAAAGCCAGGTGCCCCGGGGTGCAGCCGGCTTAATAACAGGCTCCAGGATCCAGAGGGGTTTGAACCCGGGAGAATAGGTTCCAACACAAATTGAGCAGCCCACGTTCCCGTCTGCAGCTCTCTGAAAGCCAGTTGTCCCCATACCCAGCCAGCGGCCTGGCCCCCACTCTCCTCAAACCTGCTCACCCTGGCCGAGCCCCTGCTGTGCACCCACTGTGCACCGAGCTTCCCACTGTGTGCAGAACAAGATCTGCACCGCTGACCCTGGCCGCGAGGTCCGGCCCTGCCCTCATCCACCCCTGCCCTCACTCCCTTCTCCCCACAGGGCCTCCCTGGTGCTCCTCAAATGGGCCGAGCTGGTCCTGCCTCAGGGCCTTTGCACTCACTGTTGTCCAGAAGGCTCTTCCTCCAGGTCTCCAGGCCAAGGTGGCTTTCCCTGGGAGGCCCTCCCTGACCCCGTCCTGTCCCTCTCTTCCTCACCTGCCTGATTTTTCTCCTTCAAAGCCTTCACTGGGATGTCTGGTTCCCCTGGTTTGGCGTCTGGCTGTCCCTGGTTTGGAGCTCTTACCCAGCAGAGCCTAGGACTGTCCCAGTGCTGGCTCTGACGTCACCAGGCCCAGGCCAGGCCCAGCCTGGCACCCACCTGTTAGGGTAGGTTAAAGAACAAAGGAGACGGATATTGGAGTTTCCGTCCCACCCTAGGGGCCATCAGTGCCTCGTCTACATAAGCCCTCTCACCTTCACGTGACAGGCCAGAGGGACGCAGCAGCCCGCACGCAGACTCGCGGCACCCCGAACACACGGGCACGCACACGCACCACCCTCCGGGCCCACCCGCCCATCCTGCACTCTGGTCCTTGGCACCCAAACTTCTCAACTTTCCCTCCTTTCACTGGGCGCCAGCTGGCCCCCCGCCAGCTCCTCTCCCCGCACCTGCCCGCCTGCCCTGGGCACCAGACTCATAAAGGATGAGGAAGGCCTGGGGTGGGCTGGCTGGGTGCCATGTGAATGCGGCCCCGGGGCCTCGCCCCCTCCCCCACACTGCCAGACACCTGTGTAATGAGTGTCATTACTGGGGACCCACCGGGCAGGCCCCAGCTCGCCCTAGCCACCCAGGCTGCACACGGTGTTGGGGATGGGGCGCAGGGAGTATGAGGGTGAGGGGACAGCAGGGACATCTCTGGCCTCCGTGGCCCCAAAGCTCAGCCCTGGGTTTCTGGACCAGCAAAGATGACTCCCCATCTTCCACATAGACTCCAGACCTCAGGCCCCTGTCGCAGTCCAAACTGGCTTCAGCAGGAGACAAAATAGGAAGAGCATTTATTGAGCACCTACTATATGCCCACTTGGTGCTAACAGCTGGCTACTTTCACCTCCCACGATTGGACACACACTACCTCATCCCCTCAGCCTTTTCTATTTACCTGTTGCCCATCTCCGCCCATTTGAACACAACTAAGCACCTATTGTATACCCGGCCGTTTGCTAAACACATGTGTAATGTGTAATATTAACTCCTTTGTCCCCGCAACAACCCTGCGAGTGGGCACTAAATCCACTCAGAGAGGCTCAGAGAGGTAACACACCTCGCCCCAAGTCACACAGTCAGTAAGTGGCGGGCCAGAGCTAAGGGTCCATGCCACCTCTTCCATCACCCCGCAGGGGAGGGGATTTTGTCACTGCTGTGTCCCCAGCACCCAGTCCAGTGTGTGGCACATAGCAGGTGCTGAAAAAATATTGAACAAATGAATGAGTGAATGACTGAGCGACTGATCTCACTGAGTCCTGACGATATCTTTCCACTTGGCATTTACTGATGAAGCTCCCAGGGCTCAGAGAGGTGAAGTGACTTGCCCTGAGTCACACAGTGAGAACACCACAGAACAAGCTCCTGCCCCTCTGCTCTCCTGCCCCCTGCAGCCCTGAGCCCTCCCCAGACGGCCCTGCCTCTGGTCCGTGGGCCACACGAGGGCAGACATGTGCCTGTCTTGGTCTCTCTGGTGTCCCCAGGGCCCAGGCTGGGGCCTGCATACAGCAGAGGGAAATTCTGCCCCTCCCCCCAGGTCCCAAGGCCTCCCGAGATCAAGGCCCTGACAATGTCAGTCTGTTGCCTCATCCCTCTCCTGACTCCTCTGAGCAGTGATGAATGTCCTAAACGCTCCCTAACGTCACCGCCACCTCGGACCTCCCTCTACACTGGTTCCTCCACTGAAAACACTCTTCCAGCCCAGCTGCCCCAACCTCAGCTTAGCGGCACCCCCTCTGTCGGGAAGCCGGCCAGGCTGCCCCACAGCTCACAGGTCTTGCGGGGGGCTCTGCTCTGCTGACCCAGGTGCTTGCTTCCATCTTCTCAGGGGGCATTGTCCTGCACTGGGAGTCCACACCTCTCGATTCTCATCCTCACCCTGCCACCGACCCTCTGGGGTAACCTAGCCTGGGCCTTCTTGGTGAGCTCATCTGGCAGATGGGCAGAAGATTTGCATGTCATGGCAAGGGGAGTCCTGCTGTCCCCTCATATTAGGTCCTGCTCAAACCCCACCAGGAGCAGCTCACTCGGGCCACAAAGCCCTACATGTCATCTCCTGTCCCTTTCCCCTCCCTCCTTTCCAGCCTCTTTGCATTTCCTGGGATCGCTGGAGCCCGTTCCCGCCTCAGGGCCTTTGCACTTGCTGTGCAAAGATTCCCTCTGCTGGAAAGCTCTTCACCAAATGTGGTCCTTCTCCTCCATCGGGTGTCTGCTCCATGTCACCTCCTCAGAGGAGCCCTCCCAAACACCCCTGCTGAGTCCATCATGGCGCTTCTCCCTGGCTGACATTATCTCGTCTATTCACGCTCACTCATGTTTGTCTCCTCCACCGGAATGAGGGCAGAGATCTTGTCCGCCACTGTATGCCCTGGAGTCTGGCATACAGTAGGTACTCAAGCAATGGCGGTGGACTGAAGGGAAGGGCTTCAAAGTGCTGCCCTGCCTCTGCCCGCCCCTGGCTCCCAGCCAAATCCCAGGGGCTGGGACCCAGGAGGCCCCACTCCCGCTGGCAGCGGGCGCCCTCCCCGAGCCCCAGAGCCTGTCTGCTTCCCAGCCCCATAAAAACCACCGCCCTCACCTTGCCCGGGGGCAGCGCAGGGCGAGGGAGGCAGGGGTGGGGCCCAGAGGCTGACCCCAAGATGGCTTTGGAGACCTGGTCCAGAGAAGGGGCAGCCCGTGGAAGTCAGCGTTCACGCAGCACCTTCTGTGTGTCCGGGTGCAGTTCAAACACTCCGCGCTCACAGCCCTCACACAGGTGAGGAAACCGAGGCACAGCGGGGTGTGGCCACGTGCCCCAGGCCGTGCCGCCTGAGAAAGGCGCAGCTGGCATTGGAACTCAGCTCTGCCTGGCACCGTAGCCCGTGTGTGTTCACCCATGGCCGTGAGAGGAGACCCTGTGGGCGCCAGCTATGTGCCAGGTGCTGGTTCAGAGCACGGGTCCCGGAGCCAGACTGGTGAGTACTTTAGGCAGGTTACTCAGCGCCTCTGTGCCTCAGTTTCCCCAGCTGTGAAACAGACCACATGGCACCTCCCTTGCTGGGCTGTTGATGCGACGAAAGGAGATCATCTCAGGTCAAACGGCGCATGCCCTTGCTGCCTGCCCTTGGGAGAACTCGTTCTCCCCTCTGAGCCTCAGTTTCCCCATCTGTCACATGGGGATTAAATTTGCCATTTCATTGAATTGTTGCAAGACTAAGACGAGATATTTGCCCAGTGCCTTGCACACAACAACCGCCTAATAAGTGCTCACTATTACTCACTCCGGTCCTCGGGCCTCACTGTCCCCATCTGTAATCCCAGAGGCAGCCCTGATCACCCAAGACCTCTGCTAGGTCACCGGGGCAAAGGTCCAGTGGTCCTAGGGTGGCCCTGGCAAGGTGGGGATGTCCTGGGGGAGGGGGAGGACCGCAGAGTGGCCGGGACCAGGAAGCCGCAGGAGGCCGGGTGACTCAGCCGGTGGCCAGGCTAGGGGCTGGGCTGCGGCCCCCCACGCGCCCCTCTGGCCCTGCCTTGCGCCCAAAAGTGCTGTGTCATGCTCCGTCATGTGGCTCCGGGTCATTAATACCCGAGTTCTGGGAAGCTTGGGCCGAGTTCCCGGAAGGGGTCAGCCAGTTCAGTAAACAGATTGGCCGGCTCCTCGTCACAGCTGAGCTGGGCGGGCCTGCAGCTCGGGAGGCAGGAGGTGGGGGCTGGCAGCCAAGGGGACACAGGAACTGCCCCCAGCCCTGTCCTGGGGCTGGCACCTCCCAGCGAAGCCTGGCCCAGGCTCTGTAGACAAAAGGGGAAACCGAGGCTCAGAGGGGGTCAGGTGCTCACCAGAGCTCACACAGTGGGTCCAGGGCTCGAACCCAGAGCTCTGGTCTCATCCAGAGCTCTCAGCGTCACTCTGATTGGTGGGAGGGAGGCTCCGAGTCCCCCAAAATCTAACCTAGACCCTAAGGCCAGTTAGTTGGATGAAGGGAGAAACGAACGGAAGGCAATGTGGGAAGGAAGCAGGTTTGGGAGGGCTGCCAGGCTGTCCCCTGTGGTGGGTCCTGTAATAACAACAGCTTCTAGCGTTTCCTGAGCACCTACTCTGTGCAGGGCACTGCTCTAAGTGCTCTCAAATTCACTTTTAGTGTGTAGCGACCTTCACACAAATAATCACAGCCGTCACTTTTAAAGCACCCACTAGGTGCCAGGCACTGAGCTGGGCGAATGACGTGCCCCACTTGTGATCCTCGCTTGGCCCCCGACAGGTGAGTGTCACTGTCACCCCCACTTATCAGACTAGGAAACATGCCCAGGAAGGTGAGCCGCGGCATCATTCTGTGGAAGGAGAGCAGGCTCCAGAGTCAACTGGACCCAGGCGTTCAAATTTTCACTTCGCCTCCCCGCCCTGCTGTATGACCTCACAGGAGTGACTCTACCTCTCAGAGCCTCAGTTTACCCATCTGATAAATGGGGATGACTGTGGTACTCAGATCGCAGGGACAGACTTGGTGGGAGCATGTGAGTGTCATTATAGAACAGTGGGGTTGGATCCTGCTCTGTCACTTGCTGGCTGTGTGACCTAGGGTATGCTGCTTAACCTATCTGGGCGTCAGCGTCCTCTGTAAAATGGGCATCACACTAGCACCTCCCTCATGCAGCTGACACCCCCTGAATCCCTCCGTGCGCGCCAGGCACTCCACAGCCACTGGACACAGGCGACTTGTACTTACCTTTCACCTACGCCAGCTCGCCTGGGATGAGGGGAAGGGGCCCTGGGCCGTGCACGGGACCAGCACCCACATCCCTGCTGTCCTTCTTGAGGCTTAGGTCCAAGGCTTACAGTGAGCAACTGCCACAGTGTCCCTGCACCACTCCCCAGCCACCCTGCCCTGCCGAGGACCCCACATCCCTGCTCTGCCTAAAATCCATTCCTTGTCTCATGCGTTGCTCCCCAGCCCGGCTGTGCCCCAGACAGGCCTAACCTTGGCTCTTTGGAGCCAAGGCCTTACCGCACACTGAGAACAACCCAGCCCCGGCCCCAGCCCCGTCATTCCCACCTTCACACCTGTGCACGCACAGGGCCCTCCACCTGGCATGCCCTCACTCGCCCTAACCCATCGCCTGCTCTATATTTCACCCGTCCTTCAACACACAGACTCAAAACTGCCTCCTCCAGGGAGCCTGCCCTGATCCTCCCTTCTGAAAGCGAACTCTCCCTGGACTCTCTCTCTAAACCTCACTTACCCCCTTCTGTCACTACACATTAGCTATTTTGCCTGTCACCTCAAAGTTTGGAGGCTGTGAGGTGGAAAATTTACACAAGGCAGATTTGGGGGGATAAAAAAATATATTGCCTCTAAAATACTTAAAGAAACATGCTAAGTTAAAATTAAGAAATCTTTAATTAACCCACTCAGGCTTCACAATTTGACGTTACATTTCTAATTTCATATTGACAAACATTTTCGAGGCGTTTGAAAACAATCTGCAAGCGAGGATGTTTCTCGTTGGGCAAACATTCCCTGGTGTACACAGGATTGCCAAGAACCAAAGTCAGTGGTAAAATAAATGAGCTGCTTGTTGCCAAACAGTTTCAGAAGTGAAATTATTATTATTATTAAAATGTCTTTGTGATTTTTTTCCAACCCGGCTTTTGGTCCGGCCTGACCTTCCCTCTTCATCTCCTTCCACTCTTCTTCCTCATCTCCCTCCACCTCCAAAGCGGTCTTGGACATGCCCACCTCTCACACTCGCTCACACTCCTCCGCCCCCTAGAACGCCCCCTCCTCTTTTTTATGGGAATCTGACCCTTCTTCAGAGCCAACTCCAAGCACTGCCTCCCCCAAATTTCCCTGCCCAGCCCCGAACCAGGAGCATCCGCCACGCTCTGGGGCAGCGGGGCTGACTCTGTGGGCCGGCTCCTCTCCTGCAAAATGGGAGGGCAGCAGTAGAACAGGGGTCTCAAACTCATGGCCCCCGGGCCAAGTCTGGCCTGCATATTCGTATATCTGCTCCAATATTTAAAAATCCGTAGGTCTCACACAACGATCTAGACTTCAGCTTCTCATTTGAAGTGGATCAGGTGTGGGGGGATGTTGGACTGACGGAGGTGCCGTCTTCTACCGAGATGGGGAGCGGGTTTGAGAGTTTCTCTTTCCAGATGCCGACTTAGTAGCTCTGGGCCAGGGCCCAGAGCCTGGTGTGCTCGCAACCCGGCCCGAGGTGACGCTGAGTGCTTTAAAACGGTGCTTCCAAGAATCTAAGTGTCCGGAGGCCAGACCCTGGGAGAGGGCTCTCCCTCGGGGTGCAGATGGGGACAGGCGGGCAGGGGGCCTCTCCCTGCAACCAGACCAGGAGATCCTGCCTCAGATGCTGTTTCAAGAAGGGATTCTGAGACTGAAGGAAGCCTCAGGGCTCTGCTCCAGAACGAGGGTTGCACACTCAGGTGCTGTGAGGGCCGGGCCCGCAGCACGCAGGGGAAGGGGCTGGTGAGAGGGCAGGTGTGTCTAAAGGGGGGACGGCGCTCAGTTTCAGCAGTGTCACCACAGGGAAGGCCAGGACTACAGTCTTCCATGAGAAGCTGTAAACATAGGTCGTTGTATGAGACCTGCTGATGTTTAAATGTTGGAGCAGATATACGAATATGCAGGCCAGACTTGGCCCGGGGGCCATGAGTTTGAGACCCCTGTTCTACTGCTGCCCTCCCATTTTGCAGGAGAGGAGCCGGCCCACAGAGTCGGCCCCGCTGCCCCAGAGCGTGGCGGATGCTCCTGGTTCGGGGCTGGGCAGGGAAATTTGGGGGAGGCAGTGCTTGGAGTTGGCTCTGAAGAAGGGTCAGATTCCCATAAAAAAGAGGAGGGGGCGTTCTAGGGGGCGGAGGAGTGTGAGCGAGTGTGGGGAGGTGGGCCCCATCCGGTTCAGCATCTCCCTGCGCCCGATCCAACAAATCCTGCCAGCTTCACCTTCAACACACTTCCAAGAGTCCAGCCACTTCTTCCACCACCACTCTCTCTCCCTGGGCCACGGCAGTCGTTCCCCTGCTGGTCTCCCCACCCTACCGTCCATCTCCCCGCTCACAGCCACGGGGACCCTGTTAGACCGGCGGTGCCCAGCCAGGGGAGATCCTGCACCCGGGGTGCATCTGGCAGTGTCTGGAGATATTTTTAGTTGTCACAGCTGGGTTGGGGGAGGGAGGACGACTGGTACCCCCAGTGGGTAGAGGCCAGGGATGCTGCCCAACATCCTATACTGCACAAGACGGCCCCACAGCAAGCATCACCCAGTGCCAAATGTTCATGGTGCCAAGACTGAGGAACCCAGAGTTAGAACGTAAGTCAGATCATGTCCCCCCTGCGCCCAGAGCCCTCCAATGGTCCCACCTCACTTGCAATAAAATCCAAACTCCTCCTCTTGCAGCCCATGGGGCCTAGGTGATCTATTGCTGCCCTTGGCTTTACCCAACAATACAAGCTTTTTCATGCCTCAGGGCCTTTGCATCTGCTGTTCCCACCATCTGTAACCTCTGTCCCAGGCATTTACATGGCTGGTCCTTCATTTCCTTCAGGTCTCAAGTTCTTTCCTCAACTGCCGACTTCATACAGCAGCCCCCACGTTCCTCACCCCCTTCCCCATACCATCTCACTATGCAACACGCTCTGTCTTTCACTTATTTATTATTAATATTGATTTACTGTCTCCCCTTGCTAAAACTTAAGAGCTGTGAAGTCAGGGCACTAGTCTATTTTGATCCCTGCTGTCTCCCTAGTGCTTTGGTGTGTAATAGGTGCTCAATAAATACTTATTGGATGAGCACATGACTTGGTGTACCCAGCCTCCTGTGCATTTGAATTCTAGAATTGCAGAAGTTTAGTCCGCTGAGAGCTGGCAATTCCTTTGTCCCAGAGGGAACAAGTCTACAGTTCCAGGACCCCATGATCTGAAGCATCCATGGAGCTTCCATTCCAGACCCAGAGCACCGCCCAACGGGCTCACCCAGGGTTTGGCTTGAAGAGGGAAAGGCCAGGAGGGTGAGAAAGAGAAGGCTGAGCCGGAAGTGGGGAAAGCAGAGGCCACTGGTGGTAGTGGGTGGCAGATCTCACCTTGGGCGGGTCCCAGGGCTGCCCAGCCCCGGAGCCGGACCTCACAGCCCATCAGGAGTCCCAGAGGGGAGCAGCAGCCTGCAGATCCCTGTGCCCCCCAGAAGGAGAGCCAGGCCTGGATGGGGTGACAGGATGGGACTTCTAGAGACCACAGGCTGCAGCTTAGACAATAAAGATGGACGATTTCGCCCAGGAAGAAGCCACATACAGGGAGTTATTCACCAAGAACCAGGGCCAAAGCATTGGAATGAAGAACGACCTTAGAGAGATGTGACTAGGATACTGTCTTGCAAAGTGGGGAAAAAAAAAATTGTGAAAATGAATTGGTTTTCTCTTTGACCTAACACAATTATCATATAATTGCCATGGCACACCCAGATTTTTTAGAACGAACACACTGAAGCGAGCACGGACATATTTAAATATATTTAAACAAAATTATGTGACAGCACAATGCAATGTTCTTTTCATTGCATTTGACATTCCCGACATAATCGTGGGGAGGGTCATTTCTACAAAATGATTCAGTCTGCGCTGTGGCCACACGGAGCCCCGGTCCCTGCCCCCAGAACGGGCCTGCTGCAGCCTCCGGAAAAGTAGCCAGGCTGCCCCCCCCAGCATTTCCAACTTCTGATTCATAAATCCGGCACGGCTGCACTGGATTGGTGGGCCCTGGTCACATGCCCACCCCTCTGCTTCGCGAGGAGCGGCCCTCAGCCCCCAGCCGGGGTCCTGCCTTCCTCCTCTGCCCAGCACGTGGCCAGAGGGCCCTGCCTCGAATCTTTGCTTTTTAAATGACTGAAGCATTTTTGTGCCCTGTTTTAGAAATGAATGACAGGTACAATACTTATTGTGATTTTGAACAATTAAGGGACTCATTTTCCCATTACAAAAGGGGTCTCAAACAAGACAAACACTCCGTGGAAGAGCCAACATGAAAGCAACAGTAGATTGAGAACCTACAAGGTGCCAGTACCAGAGGAGGCTGATGTCGTCCCTCCTGAGCTCAGAAAAGTGAGAGAAATGACTGCGCAGGCACTCCCCCAGTGTGGTGACCCGAAACGCCCAGGGGGCCGTGAGAGGACGGGCAGAGCACGAGTGGCTGCACGGAGGAAGAGGAGGGAGAGCTGCAGGCAGAGGGCCCTGCTCCGGCCAAGGTGCGGCCTCAGGGGGCAGAGCCCTCTCCGCCGGCGCTGGCCAGCGGGGCCCACCGAGCCACAGAGCTGGGTTTTGTTTATTTGGTTTTAATTTGATTCACTGGCCAACATTTAAAAATCAGGACTTTTCACACACAACCTCAGCTTTCTGGCTTCTCTTAATAAATGGAAAACTCTGGGCTGCGTGCCGGCTCAGAGAGGCTTCCGTCCCCTGAGAAGGGCCTGTTCTCCCCACTGAAGTCGCTGCCAGCCCACCTCACTCATCCTTGTCACCTCCTGGCCCAGAGGTGTCTGGATTTTTGCGTCCCTGTTCGACAGCTTGCCAAGGAGGACGCTGGGGAAGCAGGCTGGGGAGCTCGAAGGATGCCCCCACGGTGACAGGGCAACATGGGGCTGCCCAGGACACCCCATCCTGTCCAGGACACCCCGCGCCTCCCGCCAGAAGCTCCACAGACCCCACCTCGACCTCCAGGCACGCCTGACCCTGGCCCTGAGCCCCAGGGGACCAGGAGGCCGGGCCAGGGAAGGCCCCGTCCTGTTTAGGTTTTGTGGTCTCGTGAGTAACCGAGTGGAAAAAAACAAGCTTGAAAAGATAACAATTACAACGAAATTAAATCAAATCAGGCCCGTGACTCATTTATGGAGCCGTAAAAACAGAAAACAAAAACAAGCTGGTTCTGGAGAAGTGAGGCCAGGGCGAGGAGGGGAGAAGTCAGGGAAGGGAAAAATAAAGCAGCAACAGCCGCCTGGGACTGTGACAGATCCCAGCGAGGAGGGGACCATGCCAGCTCTGGAGCGGCCGGAGCCGGGGAGGCCCAGGGCCTAGCGGGAGGGTCCGATATAGGTGGCGTGGCTGGTCTTGTCCTCCAAACACCCCTGTGCGCGGGACCATTGGCGTGACATTCTACAGACAAGGAGACGGAGGCTCAGAGGGACCAAGTGACAAGCCCGGTCATACAGCCAGGAAGTGGGAAGACTGAGACTCGAACTTGGCTCCGATGCCTGCAGCAGGGTTCAGGCTCGACATCCGGCAGACAGGCACCTGAGCTCACCCCTGTTCCAGGAAGAGCAAAGGAGCCAGCGTTCTGGAAGCCTCCCTGGACATTTCGGGAGCCCCAAAGGCTGGACCTCAGACATGGCTGCCCCCCTCCAGGTCTGTGCCACCATGGGGTCATACCAGGCCACGTCTAAGGAAGGCCCCAGTAGCTCCCTGGGTCTGACCCAGGGGAGCTTCAAAGCGCTGCTCTGCCGTTTCCCAGAAGCCTCCGCCCCCAGGAGATGTAAGAGGAGCTGGAGCCAGAGCCGGAGGGAGCCAGCCCTGCAGGCCTGCGATTCCCGGAGAGCTTGTCCTGACCCAGGGATGAGACTGAACAGGCAGCAGGGAGCTGGCCAGGCAGAGAAGGCAGGGGCACCAGGCTGGGGAGGGTCAGATTTGGGGGAGCCAGAAAGCAGCAGCCAAAACTAACCACATGGCATTGGGTAACGGGCACTTATTAAGGGTAGGGCACAGTGATAAGCACTTTCCATTCACTCATTCATTCATTCTACAACTGTTCGTTGAGAACTTCCTGTGCCAGGTGCCTCGTTGAGGGCAATGACCAAGAGAGACAAAAATGGAGCTACCATCTTGGAGGGGTAGACAGACAAATAAGAAAAACCATGATGTGTCAGGTAGCGGTAAGAGTGGTGGAGACACATTGCGCAAGGAGGGAATGCCCAGCATCAGGGAATGCCTCCCTGAGCTGTGATGTCTGAGCAGAGCCCAAAGGGGTGCAAGAACAAGCCCAAGCAGCAGGAAGAGCACATGCAAAGGCCCTGAGGTGGGTGGGTTTGAGGAACAGCTAGAGGGCCAGTCTGGCAGGGGCACAGTAAACCCTTCTGACAGCCAGTGGGGCATGTACTGTTATTATCTCCTCTTACAGAAGAGGAAATTGAGGCTCAGAGAGGGGAAGTGACCTGCCCAGAGTCACACAGCCAGGAAATGGCAGTGTGGGAGCAGAGCACGAGTCAGGGTGCCCAGGGGCGTCTCCGTGCTTACTGGCCCTGCATGTGTGACAAGGCTGCATGGGCCAAGAGTGGCTCCCAGAAAGCATGTGTCACCTGCCTTGGTCACAGCCATGGGTGGTGTGACTGTGCAACCCAGAGCCCTGCAGGGAGCTGGGGGCCGGGACAGAAGCTAGGCTGGGACCTGACACAGCCCTGGCCCCACCCCAGGCTCAGACCTGGCCTCACTCGGCCTCCCAGGCCCTATGGGGTCCAGGGGTCACCAGGTAGCCAAGAATCCAAGGAGCGCATGCCAACCGAGGCGTGAGGGAGTGCTAGCTGCCCCCAGCTTATCCCTATCCCTGAGCTGACATTTGAACCAGGTCATAGAAGCAGTGTTGCAGCCTCAGTTTCCCTGTCTGTCAAATAATGGGTCCACTTAGGTGGTCTCCAGCAACAGTTGCCGATTCTTGGGTCCAGAGGGAGGCATGGCTTGCTGAGGTCACACGCCAGTGAGTGGTAGAGTCAAGGTGACCCTGGCCCTGCCTGGACGATGCCTCACTCTGAAGCTCAGCCCACTGGGCTTCGACGGGCCTGGCTGTCATCGCCAATCACCCCTCACCGCCCACCCTGCACCTGTCACTGTGCACAGCTCCAGGCCTCAGCACACGCTGTCCCCTCTCCTGGGAGATCTTTCCTGTGGGCCATCTCTCTCTTCTATAAAGGAGAAAGAAAGGACAGTGGGTATAGAGGAGGTGGATGCTGTTTAAGCCGGGGGCGGGGTCAGTGAAGGTGGCTCTAAGGGGTGACATCAGAGCCGAGACCTGGAGGAAGGGAGGGAGTCGTGTGTCTGCGTGGTGGACAAGGGCTCCAGGCAAAGGGAGCCGCACGTGCAAAGGCCCTGAGGTGGGAAGACCGGGGCTTCCTGGGGAACAGGTGGGAGGTGCAGGCAAGGGAAAGAGTGGGAGGAGACCGGCCGTCGGAGAAGTCAGGGTGTGCTGGGGGGGTCACACGGGGCCGCGTGGGCCACAGCAGAGATTTGGGCTTTTACTCGGAGAGAGGTGGGAGCCCTGGGAGGGGTCTGAGCAGCGAAGGGACAGGGTCTCAGGCCCTCTGGCCGCATGAGGAAAACAGACAGTGAGGGGCTAAGGGAAGAAACAGGGAGGCAGGCAGGAGGCGACTGCTCCGGTCCAGGGGTGACGCTGGTGGCGGGACGGGTGGCGGGAGCTGGGGAGACGCAGGCAGGCTCTGGGTGCACGTTGCAGGGGGAGTGGACAGGATGTGGTGAGATCAGATGTGGGGAGTGAGAAGGAGGAGTCATGCGGCCCCGGGTTCTGGGGGTTCCCAGAGGATGGAGGAGCCGCCCACCGAGCCAGGGGAGTTTGGGGGTGGAGGGTCAGGAGGTGGGTCCTGGCTGTGCTCAGTCTGGGGCTTCTCTTGGTCGCCCCAGTGGAGTCTGAGGTCAGGGAAGGAGCTGGGTTGGGAGATGCATCTGGAATCGCCAGCGTTCAGATGAGGGCAGGGCTGTATCTGTGGCACCTTTGTCCCCCTCGCTCCCCCTCACCCCAGCAGCAGGCCTGACCTTGGGGCAGAGCTCAAGGGCATCCAGGGGACTCCAGAATGAACCCATGAGTGTGTCAGACGCCCCCCATGTCCGGGGCCACGCGAAGCGCTTTCCCTCCTGGCTCACTTCGTTCTCTCAGCGCCACCTGCTCCCGATTTACAGCGCTGAGACGTGAACCGACTGGCCCAGGTGCCACCGAGCAGCAGGGAGATGAACCAGTGAATGAATTAACTGGTAGCAGCTGCTCTGATGGAGGGACGGCAGGCGATGGGCTCGGATGTCAGAGGCAAGTCACCTCCACTCTCAGCAGCCCCTGAGCCCCAGCTTCCTGAGCCTCCCGCACCACCTCCTGCAGGCCAGGCGGCAGGAAGGATCGCCTCTTGGTGATTCTGGGACCACTGGGCAGGGCTGGGCAAAGCTGGAGCTCCCCGAGGCCCGCAGGAGGGAGGCGGGAGAGGAGCTTGGGAGGGACCTAGGGTGCCGGCTAGGACCAGGCAAGGTCTCAAGCCAGGTTCCTCCAGGCCTCTGGCACGCGGGAGAGAGACTAAGTCCATGGAGCAGGCTTGGGGGACAGTGAGATCCCCTCCCCCACTGCCACGGAGCTCCAGAAAGCCTCTCCGTGCGCAGGGTGTTCTCCCAGCGACGCCTGGCGCCCGGCCCACTCACCCAGCCATGGCGCCCAGCCGGCCCCGGGGCTCCTGCCGCAGCCCGGATGGAGCCTCAAGCAGGCTGAGGCTCCCGGCGCTCGATGCTCATCGTTTGTTCAGCAACTGTTCATTCAGCACCTGCCGGGGGGCAGACCTCTCAGCCAGGGCCACCAGCAAGGAGGGCAAGACGCAAACTGACTCACAGACAGGATTCCTTCCATTGACCTGACCGGGCCTGACCCGCAGACAGCACTGTTTCCACCGTGGGGTTCAAATCGTCCCCTCATCATCCAAGCAGGAGAGGGGAGTGGAGAGGGAATAAGAGTGGGGGGTCCCTGAGGGGCAGGGGAAGGGGAATAAGACACAAATACTATTTGTGGAGACCCAACCTGGTGCCAGGCACTGCATTAAGACCTCAAGTTTTAATCCATAAAATCAGGGTTATGATCCATCCTTTCTCCTAGGGTTGTAATGAGTAAATCCAGGGACTGACAAACTTTACTGTAAATGCCCAGATGTAAATGTGTTCAGCTTTTCAGGCCTTACAGTCTCTCTCACAACTGTGCAATTGTAGGATGAAGGCAGCCATGGACAACATGGAAACAAATGGCCATGCTGTGTGCTAACAAAACTTTATTTACAAAAACAAGCTGTGGGGCCAGATTTGGCCCCAAGGCCATAGTTTGCCAACCCCTGAGTTAATGAGTACAAAACAAAGCACCTGGTACGTGGCAGGTGCTTAACAATGTTTGATGAATGACTGAGTGAAATGATTTCACCTCTCTGAGTCTCACTTTCTCCATCTGCTAGAGAGAAATCGTCACAATTATTTATTTATTGAGCGCTTTCCGTGTTACTCAGGGCCTCAGGAAGCCAAGCACAGGCCTCACATTTCTTTTCACAAAACCCTACGAGATAGGGCTCTCGATGGTCCCAGTTTATAGAAGCTAAGGTCAAGGGCCCAAGGCCAGGGGGCTGGAAGGTGGCAAAGCTGAGATTTGGGCCCAGGCCTTCTGAGACCAGCCTGGGGTTCTCTAACCGCCCTGGGTCCCAAGGTTGTCCCTGAAGTGTGGAGGCTGAGACTGAAACCCTGGGGCCCATGCTGGGCCTTGCTGCAGGGTCTGGCCCCGGATGTCAATCCCCACGCTGGCCCCAACTCCAGCCCCCAAGCCAGGGGTCTGTGCCTGCAGTCCCCACTCCTGGACAGTGGGCCAAACACACAAGGGACAGAGAGAGAGGGATACAGGGAGACAGAAAGAGAGACAGAACTCAAAAGGGGCTGACTCATCTCACACCCCTCCCTGCTGGGGACCCCGGGACCCCCTCCCCACTCCCACCCCTAACCACGCTCACCATCACCACCAACTCCCTCCAGGGAAAGAATGATCCACCCACCACGTAGTCCTGGGTGGAATCCAGGCTCGGGCACTGACCACTGTGTGACATCACCAGGTGGCTCTCCCTCTCTGGGCTCCGTCCCCTCATCTGTGAAATGACGGTGATGCCAACCTGGGCAGTTTCATGGGCTGCTGGATGAGAGGAGGCGGGCCTGACCTGGACAAGCACTCAAGAGCCCTGGGCCAGGGCAGGGAGGTGAGGACACACCTTCCGAGCTCAGGGCTCGCCTCCCCCAAGGGGTGGAGAGTCATTTATTTGTTCTTGTAACCAAGATTTATTGAGCACCTACTGTGTGCCAGGCACTGTGCTAGGGGCAGGGGATGCAGTGACTAAGGCAGATGAAAGTCCCTGCCCCGGTGGGGCCGAGGGAGACATGCCACCCACAAGCAGATTAATATTAATATAAAGCGCGCCAGGTGGAGGGAAGGCACTGGGGCAAAGACAGGGGCACGAGTCAGGGAGTAAGGGTATGGGTGGAGGTGGGGAGGGGAGCCCCTCCAAAGCATTGTCATTCTCCAGGGGGCGTGGCAGTTTCCACATTGAAGCCAGCTGGTGGGGGGGAGACACCCCCATCAATTTGATCTCACTGAATCTCCTCAGCAACCCCAGGAGACAGGTACTCCTATTGTCCCCATTCCCCAGATGAGTACACTGAGGCCCAGAGAGGTGAAGTGACTTGCCCAGGGTCACACAGCTGGAAAGAGGCAGAGCCATGGGGACAAACAGGAGGGGAGTGTAATCCGAGATGGGATGAGCCGATACCACTCCTGGAAGACCCCAGGGCAGTGGCCCGGATGGGGACAGTCAGGCGGAGACCGGGGCTTAGGCCAGAGGCCTCAGCAGCCAACAGGTTAAAGACCCAGGAATCTGGGTCCATGGGCCCCAGATAGGGTGACAGCCACACCCAGGCTGAGCCTCTGGCCCGCGCTGCCTGCTGGGAACACACAGTCCTCAGGACTAGGAGGCTCAAAATAGAAAGCGCGGAACCTGGGTCGGAGCCTGGAATGCCGCAAGCACACAGACCAGGACTCCTGGAAGGGGCTGAGGGTGGGGGAGCCAGCGGGACCCACTGGGTAGGCCCTGGTCTCATCTTTCTTACTCTCCTGATGCAGTTTCCAAGATGTCGGCTCCGGGATCTGATGAACCCAGGGTCCTCTCCTGACTGTGTGGCCTTGGGCTGGTCACCTACCCCAGGGGACCTCAGTGTCCTTATCTGCCATCAGCTTGAAGAGTCATGCAGCCAGCCAATGTTTGTTGAGCACTTACTATATGCCAAGCACTGTGCTAGGCTCTGGGGACACAACATAGAACAAAACAGACAAAAATCCCGCCCCTCATGAGTAGGTAAAACCTACTGTGCTCAAAAAGGGGGCATCAGGGAAGGCCTCCTGCTCAGGAAACACATGAGCACCTGAAGGAGGTGAGGCAGGATCCCTGTGGGCACCTGGGAGAACAATGCTCCAGGCAGAAGGAACAGCCAGTGCAAAGGCCCTGGGGCAGCATGGGCTTGGGCTGTTTCAGGAACAAGGAGGAGATCAGCAGCTGGAAGAGCGAGTGAGGAGGGGTGGAGGGATCAGAGGGGCCTCCTGTGAGCCAAGGGAGAAACCTGAGATTTATTCTCAGAGCAAAGGGGATCCCTTGGAGGTGGCCTTATAGCGGGTAATGTGTGCTGACCATTGTTTTAACGGATCGCTCTGGCTGAGTGTGGAGAGGGCATTTCTGGAGGACCAGAGGGGAGGCTTCTGCACCAGCAGGGACGAGAGTGATGGTGGCAGCGGAGGCAGGAGGAAGGGCTTGGGTCCAGCAGGACCTGCCGAAGCAGAGGCGTGAGGAGGGGAAGGGTGGGGGTCGAGCAAAGGCCCCCTCCGCCTCCAGGAGCCCAGCAGGAAGTGGGTGGTCAGCTGGTCCGGCCTGGAAGTCTGACTGGTTTGTCCAGCCTCAAGCCTGCGACCTCCACCCCCACCCTATGTGGGTCCGCTGGGAAGCGTGCCTGGAATGCCAGCCACGAAGCCCGGCCGGGCAGAGCCTGTGGGACCCGCCGGGCGCCAGGCGAACACCCTGGCCACAGCCCTGCCCGCACGGCGGATCTCTCAGGCCCACTGACCAGCGTAAGTGCTGAACACCAGCCCTGGTGCAGAGGGGGCGGGGCCTGCAGCCTCCCCCACACCCAACTCCCCGCATTTACGGAGCACCTACTGTGTGCACACATCATCCCATCCCATTGGGACCTACCCCATGCCCCTGATAGCACCGTGCCACCGTCTCGCACACGAGGGAGCTGACTCGCCTGCAGTCCCACAGCACGAGCCAAGACACGCAGGGGCCGGGATTCGCACGCAGGACCCAAGCCTGGCACGCCCGCTTTGTTGCTGCACAGGCAACAAAGTGCTCCAAGACTGGCGAGTCAGCAGAACGAGCACTGGACTGTGAGTCCGAGACCCCCAGGGCCTTCTCTGGGCCTCAGTCCCCTCGTCAGTCAAAGAAAGATTCACTCATGCGTTCCCTGTTCCCGAGCACTGACTGGGCCCCTGCGCTGTCCCGGCACCGCACGGGGGGCAAAACGGACAAACACCCCCGCCGCAGGATGGTGACACTCCACTGGAAGGACCCAGACAAGAAACAGGAGGAACAAGCAGGCTCATTTCTAGGATGAGCTCTAAAACCTAGGCAGAAAAAAACAGCTCCTCTGACCTGGCCAGCCCCGCCCGGCAGGGAGCAAACTCAGGGTCTGTTCCTCGCCCTGCCCCAGCACCCACTGGGCTCTCTGGGCCGGTCCCAAAGCTCGTCTGGAATCTCGGCGTGATGGGTGGGGAAGAGGGAACAAGGTTGCACGTCCTTCCCACCCTCCCCCTCCCCCGCCAGCCAAGCAGGGCTGAGGAGGACCCGCGGGCAGCACTTCCCTTTCACCCTCCGCCTGCCCACCCCGCCGCCCCGTTGCTCCTCTTCCTGGAAGCCTTCAGAGATAGCACCCGGGTCACTCATGGGCCCGCGGCTCGGGCCTCTGCTCTGGTGCTGCCACCTCACACTGCCCCATCCCTGTCCTGGTCACTCGGCTCTCTGGCTGCGAGTTCCCTTTTCAGAGATGGAGGAACTGAGGTTCCGAGAGATGGGACAGGTTCCCAAGGTCACACGCAGGGTCAGTGGTGGTGTCAGGATTCAGGCTCAGGCCTATCCGATTCCAAAGCTCTTAACCCCCAAGCGTCGCAGCTGCTGGAGCAGGTCGGCTCCGTGAGCTGACCCAACACGAGGATTTGGGTGCGAGCAGTTTGTCTGGGAGGCGATCCCAGAACACCAGTAGGGAGCAAGGAAGTGACAGGACGGGGGCTGAGCAGGTCGCCTTTGTGGGCAGCAGGGGCTCAGCCCCCGAGGGGCCTGTGGGAGACCGTGTAGATGTGTAGGCGGCGTCTTTAGCCGGGCATCTACCCAGCCACCCACCCCGGCTGGCGGGGCTCTCCCACTGCCTTGCCACACTCTCGCAGCCACGAGAAGCCTCGGGCTCAGAGACTCAGGACAGCAGCCACGAGTGTGACCTCCGAGGCAGGTACCAACAGCTCTGAGCCCCAACCTCCAGGACAGCACTGGCCCTGGGGCACACACTGACCTTCAGTGGGCCAAGGCTGAGCCGCGTGACCTTGGGCAAGTCGCTCCACCTCTCGGAGCCTCCGGTTCCTATTCTGAAGAAAGGACTCAAAAAAACTCGCAAGGTTCTTTGCGGGGTTCAGTGGGACACAAGGAATGCAGGGCTCAGAATAGCACATGGCACAGAGGAGGCGCCTGACATGTATTCATGGTTAAATGAGATCGTGCTGGCACATAGAAGCCACTCCAAGCTTGGCCACTGTTTACGGCTATTGTTTAGGGCCTCACCATGGCCCCTCAAGCCTAGGCCTGCTCTCTCGGGACAAGATGGTGGCTGGACGGCCTCCCCAATTTCCTGGGTCCCCCGGCCTCTTGCTCAAGCCCGCCTGAACTTTGGGGAAACAGAGGAAGAGGAAGGGGTGGGGGCCAAGGCCAGGCCCGCTGGCGGTAACTGCGGGCGGTGACCCGGCCTGAGAGGCCCCCATTCACCCGTCCACCCATCCGCCAGAGCCGCCGGCCCATTCCACACAGGGGACGCCTCGTCTTGCACAAGACAGGAAGGGGGAGGCCTGGGGTGACAGTGGGTGACGCCAGGACCCCGTGTCCACTGGCTGCAGACAGGATGGGCAAGGGAGGCCCCGCCAGGCTTCCTGTGTGCCGAGCGCACTGGGCAGAAAGGAGAAGTGGGGTCCGAGGTCACAGGGAGATCTGGGCAGCACGTTCCCTCCCTGGCCCTACTGTTCCGCCGCCCTCCCTGCCTCAGGGGCCCTGGGTTCAAATCCCAGTTCTGCCATCTAACAGCCGCGTGACTTCGGACAATGCAGCTCCCAGGGCCTCCGTGTCTGGTCGCTCTGGGCAGCCGGGGAGCCTCTCCTCCAGGACTCCCAGCCCATCTCCATCCCCATTTCACAGATAAGCAAACCAAAGCCACGGGGCATTTTCCAACAGCACCTGTTATGTCTGAAGATTTGGGAGCACGACAGGAGAGGGCAGGCCTGAGGACCTACTGGGTGCTGGACACACAAAGACGAGGTCAACGTGCCCCTGCCTTTCATTATGGGCCCACGGCAGGCATTACTAATCAATGAGGATTCTCCATCCTAGGACCCCAGCCTCAGCCTCAGCACCCTGCTCAACACAGAGGTCTGGACACCTCCATCCAAGCACTGAGGCCTGAGCAGGTGAGGCAGGTGCATCTGCCTGCTCCATCCTGGGGACAAGCTGGGTCAGTGGAAAGGCTTTTCCAAGGGAGAGGCTGCCCTCTGGCAAGCCACCTCTGGGCACTTCCCTCGAACACGTCTACCCCAGCCGGCCAGGACTCTCAGGACCCCTCCCTTGGAAGCAAACTTGATCTGGAGAGGCATCTGCCGCCCCGAGCAGCCAGCAGGGCTGGAGGACGGGGCACTGAAACAGCATCTGAGTCGGGGGCTTGGGGGGCAGGAGACAGCAACAGAGTAACTGGAGCTGGGCCCGTCCTTGGAGAGGAGGGGTCCAGGGCAGGGAAGGGAGTGGGCCGGGCCCAGGAGAGGCCAGATCGCCAGCGGGCCGTGGGCCCCACCAGCAGTGCCAGGGAAAGTCCAGTGACCCAGAGTCCTGGGGTGGATTGTGTAAAAGGAAAAATGAAACCGAGAATGCAGAGCCCTGGGCCTCCAGCCAGCCCTGGCCATCCATCCCTGCGTTCACGGCCATCACCCCGTCCAAGCCACCATCCTTGCCCAGCCTGGACATCCGTGGCTGTCTTCTTTCTGGTCCCAGTTTCCCTGCTTCACACAAGCCGGCGGGATCAAAAATGGAACCTGCCCAAGTCACCCCCCTCCCCCACTCCCAGCCTCCCAAGTCCATCAGCACATTGAGGACCAAATCCAGACACCCAGCCCCTGCCCCAGCCCAGGACACGTGGCCCCTGCCTCCCACCACCTCCTGCTTCTCTGCCCAGCACCCCTGCCTCGCCAGGAACGCCAGCCCCTTTCTGTCCCTTAAATATGTCCCTCAACCTCATTCCCCATTCCAGGCCTGTCCCCTGCTGTCCCCTCTGCCTGCAGCACTCTTCCCCCATGTTGTCCCTTGGTGGCTACATCTCTGTGAGGTCTCAACAAATGCCACCTCCTCCCAGGGCCCCCCACCTGCCCCCCACTGGCCACCCCAGACTCCTTCCCATCACCCGCCACCGCACCCCTCTGGTACACCGTTGTGGTACGGGTCCGTGTCTGCAAGTGTCTACTTATTTACTTGTTTGTTCATCCCCCACACCAGAACATCTGCTCCACGAGGGCAAGGGTTACGTCCACCCCGGTCACTGCTGTGTCCCCAGCACCTGGCATAGTTGAAAGAGACTGAAATAAAACAGCTTAAATCACCTAGAAGGTTCTCACGGGACCTTCCAAGTCCCCATTTGCCATCCCAACCTGGGGGTGACCAGTCATTCCTCCTCGTGTGCCAGCCCCTGACCAGCAGCACACAGAGCTAGGGATGATTCTGGTCTCAGCAGGAAAGATGATCGATTAGTGATGTCTGCCCCAGCCCAGGCACAGTCGGGGCATCTAGAGGCATTTTTGTCTTGTTCATTCATTGCTCCATTGCACTGAGGACAACGCCTGTGACTTAGTAGGTGCTCAATAAATATTTGTTGAGTGTCAAATACATGGATTCTTTAACTGGCTGTTCCTTTCAGGAAGAAAAATGCCTTTAGCTTATTCAACCAACAACTGCTGACTAGCCATGCAGTGAGGCTAAACCCAAGAATACTCCACAGGAGAGGTTCTGATCCTCTGATTACAGAAGAGGAAGCTGAGGTGTGGATGGGACTTGATCGAGGTCACCAGCTGGGTTCAGCTGACCCCAGAGTTCTCCAAGAGCCCAGTCTTGCAGGCTGGGGTGGGAGGGTTAGTCCTCCCCAGGCCCCTGTCCCCCACCCTGGGGCATCCCCAGGCCCCTCCCTAGGACACGGCGGATGAGGACAGGCGGCCTCTGCTTCCCTTTTGGGGCATGTCACAGGGCTGTGGTTAAACGGAAGCAGGGCCCCTGCCCATCCCGGGCGCGGGCCCCCGAGGGCCCCACCCTCCCCATTCCCTGCTCAGGCTCTTCCCAGCTGACCACGGGGCATCAGTTTCCCGTTCCTCTTTTCTCTGGGCAGGAGGAAGTAGGTGGGGCCATGGGAGGATCTTGGAGACTCAGTTTCCTCATCTGACAAGTGGGCTCAACTTCTGCCACCTTCAGGGGTTGGTCTGTGGCAAAGGTTCAGTGAGACAGGGGAGATGCCAAGCCAGAGCATGGCAGGTGGTCAGGGCTCGACTGCACTCAGTTAAGCCCAGGCCAGGAAGGCAGAGGTGGGTGGAGGTGCCTCGTGCCCCCAGCCCCGTGCTCAGACCCTCCCAACATCCCCTCTGCTTTAGCCTTGAGGCCAGGCTGCTCTCCCCATGGGGCCCGTCCCGCCCTGCCCCCACCTCGAAGCTCCAGCCACATGGCCTTTTAGACTCTCCCACTCTGCTCCATTTCACCACAGGGCCTTTGCATGGGCTGTGCCCACTAGCTGGAACTTTCATTCCTCCCTCTCTCATCTACTTGGCCTCTACTCACCCTTCAGTTCCCAGCTCAGCTGCTTCTAGGAAGCTTTCCTGACCTCCCTAAACACGTCAACCTCCTTCTCCCTTTGCAGCCCCTCCAGTCGCCTTGTACCTGTCACAGCCACAAGCTGACATTTCTGAGGGTGATTTGCTCACTGTTCCCCTGCCCCACTGGGCTGCAGGCTCCTTTTTGTCTCCCAGCATCTGACTCGGAGTAGGTGCTTCATTAACATTTGTTGCATGAATGAATGAAGAATGAGTGAAGGGACAGACACACCCTGCTCTGGCCTTGGGCCCCCTCCCTGCTCCAGGATGGCCACCTCTGCCACCCCACTCCTGGTCCCCAAAGCGCCACCTCCCCCACCTCTCAGGGCCTCACTTTCCGGGAACCAGAGGGGTGGACTCAGTTGAGGGCTTTCAGCCTGAGTCCCACGGAGCCCGGTGTTCTAAGGACAGGCCCTAGGGTCCCCGTCCCCCATATCTGCCAGAACAGCCCCGTTTTATTTCTCATATTCAGGGCAGGCACAGCGTGGGCACTTTAACTGACAGGCGTCCAGCTGAACACACTCAGCAAAAAATAAAAATACCGCCCCGCAGCTCTGCTGGGAGGGGAGAGGGGATTAGCGGCTGCCCCAGAGCCGGAGTCCGCGGGGTGTGATTCCAGCGCTTAAACACCACCCTCTTCCTACCACGCGGCTTCTGGACACAGGCCACAGCGTGGCCCTGGTGGGACCAGCCTCAGCAGCGTGGGATCGGGCGCGCTGAGCATTTCTGGAGAGACTGTACATCCGCCTCGGCTGGGGAGGGCCGCGTCCTTCCTGCCGAATCCCCGAGGGGAAGTGGCCACGGCCGATTTCCACCTTAGGGGACAGCTCGAGCGCTTGCGCCTGGGCAGTGCGGCCACCACGCTGGGATCTTCTGTTTGAACAATGGGTTCCGCAGCCGGGAAAAGAGGGAAAAAACCAAAAACCACTGGACAAGATGTTCCCAAAAGGAACACCGAGCATGACGTGAAAATTCCTAAATTCCATTCCTCACGAGGGTCCCCTTCCGGACTCCTGACGCTTCCGTAAAGCATAGTGAAGCTCCTGGGCTCCCTTGCCCACAGCTCTGGGCAGGGTGGAGGCCCAGAGCTCCTCTCCCGGCCGCCTGGGACACCCCACTGCATCCAGGCAGCACCCCGGGACGGAAGCGGCAGTGACCTCAGCCAGGGGTCACCTTGGGACCCAGACAGTGTCCCACGGACTGCATCCACGGGAGGAGCCACAGAGACTGTTGCCAGCCACAGTGTTTCGTGCACCTGCTGTGCGCCAGGCCCCGCGCTGAGTGTGACATAATCCCTGCAGCAGGGAGGGGTCGGGGTGGGGGCGAGACCATGAACAACCGAGCAAATAAATAAACACAAACTGTGTATGTGCACATATAGGATGGCAGGTGCTCAGCAGAAAAGCCCCTCAGGGGCGGAGATGGAGAAGGACGGCTGGTCTGGGCATCCTCTCTGAGCAGCACAGGCCTGAGGGAGGGGACGGGGCAGGTTATGGAAAGATCCAGAAAAACAGTGTCCAGGCAGAGGCAACACGAGGGCAGGGGCTGAGAGGTGGCCGGAGCTCGGTGTGGTGTTGAAGGAGGAGTGAGGAGGGGCGGGGACAGGTGTGCAGGGCTCGGGCCGCAGCGAGGACTGGCCTTTTCTCTGAGAGAGACGGGGCCCACAGCAGGCTCTGAGGGGGGCGGTCGTGCAGACCAACATGGGTTCCAGCAGCTGAGTGTGGACAGGGACAAGGACCACAGGTAGGCCAGGGAGGAGAGTCTGCCTGCCTGGCAGGGCTGGAGGGGAGACGTGTGGGAGTCTGGGTACAGTCGGAACAGAGCAGGTGGGACTTGCTGACGGGCAGAGGTGGGGGGTTGGAGAGGGAGGACCCGACTCCCGGGTCTGAAGCCTGGCGCCCCGGGCAGGTGGCAGTGCAATTTTCTGAGCCGCGGAAGACACCCACACCTCTATCTGGGCTGAGGTATGTGCCATCGGGACACCGCCCGGCAGACTGACAGAGACTAGGGAGACTCGTGACGAGCGTGAGGGACCCCGTCAGCTGAGCTCACAGGGCGTGGGCCAGGTGACAGTGTGAGGGGGCTGCTGGCCTGGACATGGGCAGGAGGGAGGAGGAGAACCAGAGCTCTGGGATCTGGGGCCTGGGAGGGTGGGGCTCAAGGAGGGGGAGTGGCCCGGGGCTAAACAGGGCCACGAGGACAAACCAGAGAAGGCTGAGCACATCCAGGCCCACCATGCAACCTAGGGGTGGGTGTCAGTGGGACTCCAGCTGGTGGCCCACCCAGCCGTGCCCCTGTCACCTTCAGATCCCACATTTCTTTGGAGTAGCTGCATAGGCTGAATCCTGATTGCCCTAAATCAGCAACGGGAATTTCTTTCTGATTTAAAGGTGAAAATGTGATTCCATTGTCACATGGGACCCCAGGGGAAGTCTGCTAGGACATCTAAGAAGTATTGTCCTGCTTGATTAAAAAAAAAAAAAAAAGTGAGATCCTGGAAGAGAAGGTCCCCTTTTCTGCCCATCCCCTTCTCTTCCTGGTTAGGATGTGATCATGTGGGATGTGATGTCTGGTGCCACAGCAGCCATTAGGATCCATGAGGAAAAGAGAAGTAAAGAAATGCCAACCTAGAACCCAGGTAACACATCCTAGAATAGCCCCCCAGTGGACTTCTTGTTATAAGATTTAATTAAAGGAACTGTGCTGCTCCAGTCATAGAAGATGGCTTAATTGGGACAAGAGGAAGATGGGAATGAACCCTGAGACAGGGAAGAAAATAGAGAGGAGGAAGGATAAGAAGGCCGAAAAGGAGTCAAAATCCTCTGGGCACAGGGCCTAGAGCATAGCAGGCCCCGCAAGTGTGAATTACTGTCTCTGCAAACAGTAGGCGCACTGTGAAGGCTGCTGTTGTTCCCTGAGCACCTACTCTGTACCAGGCACATCTCCATGCCCCGAGTGTCTCCATTAACTCCTCTAATCCTCACAATAGCCCGGGGGAGGCTTCACCTGCTCCCCAACTCCCAGCTTCCCCGGCCCCACATTCAGACTCTGAGGGCTGGGAGGGCCCCCCCAGATTCACCTCCCCCACCCCCAGTGAGCACTGACTGCATCCCCTCCACCTTGGCTTGCACACTCCTGGGAACAGGGTGCTCACTCTCTGAGGGCCCCAATTCCCCAAGTTCATTGTCCCCATGTGGCAAGTGCTTAGCGCCTCCCCGGGCCTCCTTCCTGCGTCTATAAAGAGGCACTAATCCCAGCCCCACCTCCTAGGCGGGTTGTGGGGACCCAGGAAAGACCCTTGGCACCGTGCCGGGCTGGAGCTGGAGCTCGGTAAGCATGAGGTACGATTATTGGCCATTATATTTATTGTCGTACACAAGGCTGGCCCTGCCTCCTGCTGGAGCCCTGGGTCTGTCCAGGGTTGGAAGCTGAGGTACCTGGAGTGTCCCCAGGTCCCCACCCAGGAGCTGGAGGAGGAGAAGGGAGACTCAGCTCCTGGGCCCCACCCACCACCTCGCCCTGCGGCCCCTGGCTCTGCCACTGGCCAGGCCACCTCGTCTCTGAGGACCCATTGTTCCTGCCTGGCTCGGCTCCAGAGTCCTGGCCCTGCCCAGATTCCCACTTCCCTCTAGGATCCCCGCCGCCCCTGGGGCTCGGGTTCCCCACAGGGCCCTAAATTGGGTGCCAGACGCAGCAGCAACAGCAGTGGGAACAGGAGCTTGAATCCCAGCTCTGCCACTTCCCAGCTTGTGCTCTTGGGCACTTCGCCTCTCTGAGCCTCAGTTTCCCCACTTCTTAAGTGGGGTGACAGGGCCTTGCAGGGCTGCAGTGAGGATTCTGGGAATGTGGAGATGGCAGAGTGCCCAGCGTGTAGCAAGACTCAGGGCACGTCAGCCCCCATTCCTCTGCTCCCCACGGGCCTGGAGGACAGAGCCCAGGACAGCAAACACGGGGCCAGGGAGGGGCAGAGCACTGGACCAGGAGTCCAAGGCCGGGGTCCTGTCTCCAACCCCGCTGTGTGACCTTGGGCAGGCTGTGGGTATCTCTGGGCCCCAGAATGAGGGAAAGCAGCAGCTGGGATCCTCCTTCCTCCCCAGGAAGGGAAGGGGAGGGGTGGAGCCAAGTTTTCTTTTCATTTTTTTATTTTCAGCACAAAGGGCTTGAATGAAAACCAGCTGCAGAGACAGAGAATCCTATTGTGAAGGCGCCTGGAGAGTCTAGGCAGGCGGAAGAGGCAGCGTCTTGGGTGTTGGGCCGGGTAAACAGAGGCCAGGGACTCAGCTGGGGTGGGGGGTCTCCCCCCCTCCTTCAGGGTGCTGGCCTGGGCACAGGGGCTCCACCTCGGGCACCCTGCTCAATCATAGTCTCTGTGTCCAGGCAAAGGCAGGCGCCTCTCTGAGCCGCACTTGCCATCTGCAAGGTGGGTACAGTAGCAGCGCCTGCCTTCTAGGGAAGGGTAAGTGTGTGGTTACGGCCCAGGGCAGGACCCTCGGTCAGGTGTGATCCCGCCTCTGCCGCTCCCTGACTGCGGGACCTGGGGTGAACCACTCTGTCCCTCTGTGCCTCAGTTTCCCCATCTGTGAAATGGAAATAACAATAGTACCAACCTGTCGGGTAGATGAACTGAAAGGCTCAGCATAGAGCCTGGAGCACAGTGAATAGTAACAATTATTCTTGTTGTCTTTCATCCCAGCTCTGCTGAAGGAGCAGAGGGAACAGCCTTGGGGAAGGGGCTGCAAAGTGCTTCTGAGCCTCAGTTTGCCCATCTAAGAAATGGGGGTAACACAGGGCCTGCGTCTCAGGGGTGTGGGGAGGGTGGAGAAAGAGGTGTTCACCCGGGGCCTGGCCTGCGGGAAACCGTCCCGGGGGCTGGTATTGTTACTAATATTGCTGTCACTAATATTGTCACTAGCACAGCGAGAGCACGCCCTGCCAGGCCTGCGAATCTCCTGCAATGAAACCTGCCTGCCAGGGCCTCCGTGAGGGGCCTGAGCCCTCGTTTCACTCTAATCTTTGGGGAAAGGAAAATGCCCCCACCAGCTGCCCTGTGGCTGCAGCCGTGGGGGGTAACCTGACGCCCCTCGCCAGACCGGCCCCCAGGCCTTTGTCTGCATCCTGCCCAGATTATCCATCCAAACCCAAAGCAGGGCTGGCACATACTCAATGCTCGGCATTGTCCCCAGCCCAGGCCCCCCCGCACCTCATCCTTCCTCCAGCTGGGGATCCGGCCCCCAGGAGGCTTCTCAGGGGAAACCAGAAACGCAGCAGGGCCCACTGGGGTGGCCTCCTGAGCGCCGGGTCCCAGGCTAAGGCTTCTGGGTTGTCACCTCATCACACCTCCGCAGCCTCCCTGTGCAGAGGGGCTCATGCTTTACCCATTTTCCAGATGGAGAGACTGAGGCCTGGGGATTCAAGTCATCACTCAAGTTCGTGCAGGCAGAAATGGCAGAGCTCAGATCAGGCTGAACCTGGATCTGTCCCCAGGAGGGGAGACCTGGGTACCCTGGGCCCTCAGCTGGAGCCAGGAATCAGGGAGCGTCTAGGGGAGAGAGATGAAGGAAACCTGCACCGTGGGCAGGAGAGGTCACGGCTAAGGATTTTGCCCTGAGTTCAAGTCCAGCTCTGTCCCGTGCCTTGCACAGAGACCTGCTCCCCTCTGAGCTTTGCTTTCCTGAACTGTAAAATGGGGAACAATGGCTCCTTCCTCGTGGGCTGGGAGAGGACTTGGGCCATCAGGTATGAGAAACGCTTCACAGGTAGTAAGCGCTCCATCTACAGGAGCTTAAAAACCAAACTGCACCCCCGATGAGGAGGGCTCTGTCTCCCGCCTGCAGGTCTGACTCTGGAACACTGAGGAAATGAGGCTTCAATGGGACCCTATATTTGGGGTGGGGGGGACACTCTTTGGAGAACACTCACTCCTGGGAGTTCTCTCTTCCCTGCCTCAGTTTCTCCACCTGGGGTCGGGGGGACACTCCAGGCTCCTGCCCTGCCCTGCTTACAGAGAATACTTTTGGGGGGTTATCTTGTGTTGGTTTTTTTTCCCACGTCGACGCACGCAATTACTCAATCTGTGCCTTGTCCCACGTGTCTAAATGGAATCATTTTGTGTGCACTGTCTTGACTTGGCACATGGGTCTCTTTCCCACTTTTCCTTCTCTGCAAAAGCCTTCTTCTTCCCCGTGTGGAAAGCTGAGAATGGGCTCTTACATATTTTCTGTAAGAATGAAAATCCTCTACAGACTGTGTCCGCCTGAACAAGGGGTCGGCTTATCTGCCGTTTCTGTTACAAATCAGGACCACACTGGGCACCTCTCCCACATCTTGCATTTCTCATTCCAGAATCCCACACGACACAAGTCCTCGTACACAGATGTTCACAGCAGCGCTATTCACAACAGCCAAAAGCGGAAAACAGACCAAATGTCTACCAATGGTTCAGCAAACTGTGCTCTACCCAAGCAATAGAACAGCATTCGGTCAGGGCTTCTCCAGGGAAGCAGGGGGCAGGGGAATGTGTCAATGGTGGCTCAAGTAGGGGTTGACACAGAGTTGGAGAGAAGCTGTCTAACGCTAGGCGGCTGGGGTAGGGGTGGGGAGAGGACTTGCCCACCTCCCCACCATCTAGGCACCCCTGAGAATCTTGCGAAGGTTCCAAGGTCTGATTTTAAAACACCGAGGCTCACTCATTCACCAAGCACACACTGAGCGCCTACTGCATATCACACGCCGACACTGTTCCAGGCATTGGGGCACTTCGGTGCGACCAGATCCCGCTGCCCTTCTGGGACGGACGCTCTGCGGGACAGTGCCCAGGGATGCATGACAAAGGGCTGGGGGCTGGTGTCAGGAAGCCCCACTCCCAGGGTGGGCAGGGCAGCCTGCTGGGGCCCTCGCAGGGCCTCTGAGTGGCTGGGGGCTCTGAGCAGAGGAGGAACGGGGTCTGACACGGTTCTTGCAGGATCCTCTCTCTGGCTGTGTTGGGGGCACCTGAGTGGAACTGGGGGACCGAGGCAGCAGGTGACTACGGGGGTGCGGGCAGGCTGACAGGAATGGACTAGGCAGCATCCGGGGGCCAGGGGTGTGGCTATGACGGAGCCCAAAGCTTGGAGACTTCAGGTGGGACAGGGCCCTGTTTCTAAGACTCTCCTTCTTGAGCATCCATGACCCCCTCCATGCAACGCGCCACACCACCCCCAGCCTGTGTCGCACAAGCTCCAGAGAGTTCTCAATGGCCCCTGCAGCGGGACTCCCCGAGCTGGGCTGGTTCCTTCCACAGAAGGGCTTGCAGACGGAGAAGAAAAGAGGAGGGAAGGAGAGGGGCAGGCCGGGGAGGAAGGAGGAAAATGCAGCCTCCCTTGCCAGACACACCCTCCCACCCCACACACTCACCTTCCAGAAACTCTCAGAATGGGGGGGCAGAGGCGCTCCTCAGTGAGAAGGCCCGAGGACCCATTGCCGATTTAGGAAACGTTGGAAGTAAGTGATTCATTTCTACCAGAAATGAGAAGAAAAAAATGGTAATAATAGCAGTCACTGCTCCTGTGTACCAACAGCTTGCCAAGGGCTTCCCAGATATTATTAATACTTCTATTTTTATGAATTGTGTATTTGGATTACAAAATTAAGAGGTTCATTGTAAAAAAAAATTAAGAGAGGAAGAGGAAGAGGAGGAGGAGGAGGAGGAAGAATTCTAACATCATGGAAATATTAACTCACTCCCCTCCCATCACCCCGTCTCACTGCCCCCAAACACTCCGGGTTGTGCCTGCCTCAGGGCCTTTGCACTTGTTCCCTCTTTGTGGAATGTTCTTACCTGAGAGCCAGCCACCTGGCCTCCTCTCTGCTCATAGAGTGGCCTCCCTGCCCGAGTGGCCGCCCCTCATCACACCTGTGATCCTTCCTCCCAGCACTCAGTGCTACCTGACATCATATTGGCTTACCGTCACCTGCCACTGATAGAATGTCAGCCCCGTGACGGCAGAGATTTCTGTCTGTTTTGTTCCCTGCTGTCTCCCCAATGTTCTGAACAACTCCTGGCACACAGTAGGTGTTCAGTAAACATCTGCTGCAGGAGCGTGAGAATAAACGCGTGCCTGAGTGAAGTGTTCCTCCCCCCAGCCAGACCAGGAAGAGGAGTCTTCTGAGGGCTGTGACAGGGTCCTCCATGTGTCTGGCACACAGTAGGCATCTGTGGAATGGATGGATGGATGGATGGACAGATATATTGGAGATGGGCAGAGCCATCAGGAAATGAGAGGGAGCAAAGCAAAGAGAATAAACAAGGAGAACAAGAAAAAGGAAATGTCATTGATCCAGGCTCCCTGAGTGCCTGGCCTGTCCTAAGCCCACCCCATGTTTTAGCTCATAAAATCCTCCCAACAAGCCTGTGAAGGAGGCTCTCTTTTAAGCCCATTTTCCAGATGAGAAAACTAAGGCTGAGCAAGAAGCACTTCTTCCCAGGGCCCATGGCCAGGAAGGGGCAAAGCAGGCCTGTGTGCCTCCAAAGCCAGTGTTCCACGCTGAGTGTGCCTGGTCCTTGCATGCTGCCAACATCGGCTGGGCACCTGCGATATGCCAGGCACCCGTGAGAGCTGACCAGCAAGAATGTGGGCCTGGGGCTGTCAGGCTTTCAACATTCATAAGAGAAGCTGATGTCCATGTTTTTATGTGAAATCTCTTGCTATTCAATGCTGGCAACCAAATCAAAATTTTAGAGAACACTGTGCAGGCCAAAGAAGCACATCTGCTTGTTTGAGACTTTTGGTCTAGGCTTGGGATTTCAGGGAACAAGGATATCATTGAGGGTGGGGCAGGCAGAGAAGGCTTCCTGGATGAGGTGGAAGAGGCTGGGCCTTGGGCCTGAGAGGAGGGGGCCTTGTGTCAGGAGAAGCAGGAGGTGCCTTGGGTTGGGTCACACCCCAGGCCACACTGGGGGCCAGGACAGGCCCACCCAAGAAGCCCGGGAAGAAGGGACACAGCAGGTCACTCCAGATTCATGCCAAGGCTGCCCTTGCCCTCCCTGCCCCCACCACGCTTCCTGTCCATCCCCCATTGGCCCTCTGGGATCTGAGCTGCCTGGGACATGCAGAAGACTCTGTGTCCTTGTGACTTTCCCGTCGGAGCTGGCTGGAGAGAGGTGTCAAGGGAACCTACATGGTGGCTGGATGGACAGGTAACAGCACATGCCTGGGAGCTTTTATACACCGGTCATTAGCGACAACACAGCCTCAAGTAGAGAACGTTTGAGAATCAAAACACAAATGTCCTAGCTTTAAAGGAAATCACAACATTTAAGCTAAATGCCTTTGGAATATAATACTACATCACCAGTCAACCATAAGGTGACTTTTTTTCTTAGTTGTGTATAAATTCTACCTAATGCAAGACGTAGATGCATTGTAATGTTTGACAATCGAGCCTGGGTTTGAATCCCACTTCCCTTCACCACTTACTAGGTGGGAGACTGCGGGTAAGATACTAACTTCTCTGTGCCTCCGTTTCCTCGTCTGTAAAATGGGGTTGAGGAGAGAACCAATGTCTAGGGCTGCTGTGCAGCCTAAAGGAGGGAATGTGGTGGGGGGCTCTCAGAAAGCACTCGGCATGTAACAAGCACTCAGTAAGTGGTAGTGACAATTAAGGTTATCAGTTTAGTGACACACCACTATTTCGAGTCACATTATAAAACCTAATGGATTCTGGAGACATCAGTATGAACTCATGTTTGGCTAAATATAACTACAGATATTGCATATGGAAAATGTACAGATATGTATATATGCTCGGGTTAGTATGCACACATATATTCCTTTGCTCTGTCAGCTGAAAAGATCTAAAAGCAATGACACCCCAGTAGCAATGAGCACACCTGGCCCCCAGATTTTGGTTTCTAACATCATTCTCCAATAAAAGGAACCAAGGTTCCTGGGAGAAATGGCTGATTCTAGGATTGCGGCAGGAAATATGCAAGATGAACCTGGAGCAACTGGTAGCGCCAGGAAGGCAGGAAGTGCTCAGAGAAAACTACATCAGGGGGGTCTGTCAAAGGGGGCAGGCGCCAAGTGAAGGAGTTCCCAAAGGCCAAAGCTGGAACAAATTTGTGCAACAAATAAATCATGTTGGATTATAAACAAAAATATAAATAAATATCCCTAACTCCATACTGATACAAATAAATGATTGAATAAACAAATAAACAGGGAAGAAGAGATGAATTTCTCGTACAGAAAAGTTCCAAATAATTTACGTAGATACTCCCCTCTAAAGGAGGGCACATAAGTCCTCACTCCTTAGGTGTAGGCTGCAGAGTGGCTTCTTTCCAAAAAGTACAATATGGAAAGAGGAAAAAGAAGTATTTAGCAGAGGAGAAACCTGACAGACACTAACCTGGGCCCGGCAATCAAGGTCAATAGCAGCAGTTGTAAGTCACATTGATAGTATGTACCCTCGACATGCTGCGAGAAAAATGGCATTTTACCTCTGAGATCTTCCTCCCGAAAACCCATAACCCCAGTCTCATCGTGAAAAACACCAGACAAATTGCAGTAGAGGGGCAGCCTGCAAAACGCCGGACCAGTGCTTCTGCAACCGCGAGGTCATTGAAAATAAGGGGAGTCTGAGAAACTGTCACAGACAAGAGAAGCCTAAAGGGACAGGGCACCTAAGTGTAATGTGACATCCTGGACGGGATCCTGGAGCAGAGGAAGGACATTAGGTAAAAGCTGAGGAAATGTGAACAGCTCTGGACTTTAGCTCATAATAAGGCACCCACACTGGGGCGTGCACCAGCCGCGCGAGGTGTTAATAACGGGGAAACTGAGTGTGAGGCACTACCTTCTCCATTGTCCTATCTGTCTAAAACTGCTTCATTTGAAGACATTAAGACACTAAGAAGAATAATGTCTACTCTTTTTTTTTAAGGGAGGGAGTGAGGAAGGAAGTTCAGTTTCTTTTTTTTTTTTTGAGACAAAGTCTTGCTTTGTCACCCTGGCTAGAGTGCAGTGTCGTCATCATAGCTCGCTGCAACCTCAAACTCCTGGGCTCAAGCGATCCTCCTACCTCAGCTTCCCTGGTAGCCGGGACTACAGGTGCACGCCACCACGCCCGGCTAATTTTTTCTATTTTTAGTAGAGACGAGGTCTCGCTCTTGCTTAGGCTGGTCTTGAACCCCTGAGCTCAAGCGATCCTCCCGCCTCGGCCTCCCAGAGTGCTAGATAATGTTTATTCTTAAAGACTTGATTCTTTTTCCAATATGCTTTTACCCACTCGCTCATAGTTCACGGAATGACTTTTTCACACCTGGCTGGCGCATCTTGCACTCTGGAGTCTCTGTCACTCCGCCAGTCGTTCTGTGGATCCCGATCTCGGGGTTCCAGATCCCAGTGGTTTCATCTCTGGGTCGATGGGACACGCCCCTTTGTGAAACCCTCTCTGTGCTGGAATCATGTCTGGAGCCAAAGGGCCCATTCTCCTGACACTGGAGTAGCCGTTCATAGAAGCCTGTTGTTTGCCTCCACGTGCAGCAGTTGCCATTGTGGAGTTAAACCTTCAGGAATCATCAATCTGGGTTAAATTTCTTTCTTCCTCCTACTTCTTCCAATTCTATTGCCTCGAACAGCAACCCTCTGCCCTGTTTCCAGGCCCGGGTTCCCATCTGAGAAATGATGTGAAGGCTCCAGTCAGGGCGGCCTCTGCGAGGGAATCATCTGGTTTAACATGCCAGCGGTGCCTCAGATGAAAACCTCTGCGGTCAAGTAAGGCGTGGACCCCAGACCTCTGGGCCCCCACCCCATATCTCCTTCCTGGCCCCAAGGACAGCTGACACTGTCTGGGAGGAAAGAGCAAAGGGTAAGCACATGGCAAGACACCCATTTCTCAGAAAGTCTGGGTTAGGAGTCAGGGAACCTGGGTGCAAGTTTGTCTCTGACTCATAATGTCACCTTTGGCCACTCACTTCCCCTCGTCTGGACCTCAGGTTCCTCATCTAGAAGTCAGGGGGTTGGACCAGCTGATCTTCCAAGCCTTCCCCAGTTGACACTGTGCTGTTGAAATCAGGGCTGGTGATATCACGCCCCCATCCCAGGCCACCTTGTTCTTTCAACAAGCACTGGAGTTCAGAGACTATGGCTGCATTCGCAACTAACAAACGCACATTTGTATATAACACACTGAATTTGCATTTAGCAAATTGCATTTAGCAAACTGAGATACCTTTGTATTTCTTTTTAAAAAGCAGGCTGCGGAGGAGGTGTGTGCAGGTGCTTTTCTTTAAGTTTGCTGATTAAAGTGCCCAAGCTCTGGGCTGGAAGTGAATCACAGTGAGTTTGCATTTTGCGTATTGTAGTCACTCATAACTTTGGTCTTTGTTTATCATAATTGCCCTTGGAATGAAATTCAAATTCCCACCCTGCCTTCGAAGTCCTGCAGGATCCACTCCCTTCGTCTCTCTCCAACACTCTCCCTTCCGCTCACCCTGCTCCAGCCACGGTGGCCGCCCTGCTGTTCTTTGAACCCACCTACCTTGTTCTGACCTCAGGGCCTTGCCTTTGCTGTTCCTCCACCCTCAGCACCCCTCTCTTAGGTCCCGGCGGCTTTTCACGGAGGCCTCCCTCACTCCTCTATTTAAAGAAGTCCCTGGTCACTCTCCATGCTTTATTTCCCTTCGCCCTTTACCACGATCTGAAATGATACTGTTTACTTGTCCAACATCTCTCTGTCCCACCAGACTGTCAGCTCCGTGACGGTAAGGATTGTGTCCACTTTGTTCTGTCATGTGATCTCGACACTCTGCCCAGGCCTGACGTAGTAGGTCCCAATACATACTGGTTAAATAAATCAGTGAATGAATGAATGAAACTGGAAGTCACAGAAATCCTCAGCAGGGCCCTAGTCTGCATCTAGACAGCTGGCATTTATTGAGCACCTAGTACGTGCCAGCCAATGTGTTGTTGCTTCATCCCTGGGGCAGGTGGTTTTATAGTCTCCATTTTGCACATGAGCAGACCAAGACTCCCAGGCCTCAGAGCTCTGAAGGGTAGAGCTTGCCTTGGATTCAGCCTGGGAACCCCAGTGTTTGGGCTCCTTGCACCCCACCAAGTTCCCCAGTGTGAGAGACACTGGGAGGGGAGCCAAGTCCTGCCCCTCATACACACACACCCTTTGTCTAAGGCAGAACCTTCTAAATACCTCCCTGTCCCACCACCTGGTGGAGCCCCTGGAGCCAGCATGGGAGCTGAGTATGCGGGAACCTGGCCTTGTGCCAGTCAGTGCCAGGAGCCAGCTTGGGGAGTGAAGAGTCAGGACCAACCCAGTGGTGGGTGACGCAGGCCACTTGCCCCAAGTGGGATCCTGATGTCCACTGGGGCTCAGGGAAGCACAGCACACTGGACCCCCTCCTTGACCCCCCAGGGCTGGTCCCTGGGCGCCATGCAGAGGAGGGGCCGGGGAGGCTACACCAGGCTCAAGCCTCCCCAGGCTTCAGTCTACACCCCCATTTCCCAGATCTGAACACTGAGGCGCAGAGAGTTACAGTATCTCAGCAAGGCTGCGAAGTAGCAGGGTGGAATTTGAACAGGGAAGGTACTCATGTGTGCATTCATTTGTATCCACACACGTGTGTACACGGGCACACATGTGGGTGTCTGTGGGCAGCCTGACTCAGCACAGACTCAGTTTCTCCATCTGCTCAGTGGCCCCAGAGATTGGTGTCTGCTGAGGACAGGGGTCTGGGCCCCTGCATTCCTCCCAGCCCCACCCTGGGCAGAGCAGCCCATGTAAGCCAGGCAGGGCACCATGCCAGCTTGGGTCAGGGAAGGAAGGGGTCAGAGGGCAAAGCCAGGCACAAGGTTTCTCTGGGACCCTTCTGGTTGGGGTAGAGCTCACCCAGGGCCCCGGCATAACCCTTCCCTCAGTGTCACGCTCTCAGCCTGATGTGAGCCAATGAGGACACGGCTGTGGTGGGCGCAGCATTGGGAACACAGCTGCCTACACATGTACAGAGGTCAAATCATCCCACAAGCCTCTCCAAGCTGCCGAGGCCCAGGGCTTGGAGATGCTGGGGCACAGAGCTGGCTCCGGTAGCCCACACCTGCCCTCAAGAGGCCCGGGGTGGGCAGGTAAACCAACAACCAAAAGGCAGCCTGTAAGTCCCAAGTGCAAATTCCTCCTTGAACACTTGCTAACTGTGCATCCTCGGGCAAGTCTCTTAACCTCTCTGGGCCTCCATCTCCTTCCCAGGAGATAACTGCACTTCCCACGCGGGCTTTGGTGAGACCCCAGCACAGTGCCTGGCACGTGGGTGGTGCTGCTGATACGAGTGGAGGCTTCCCAGGGTCAAGGTGTGCTCTGAGAGCAGGAGGAACAGAAGACAGGAGGGAGGACAGGTTCCCCTGGGGGCTGGGGAAGCCACAGTCCACCTCCCACCTCCAGAGGAGGCACCTGCCCAGCCGGGCCTGGA
This sequence comes from Lemur catta, assembly GCF_020740605.2. Lineage (NCBI taxonomy): Eukaryota > Metazoa > Chordata > Mammalia > Primates > Lemuridae > Lemur > Lemur catta. Next base: position 41,546,848 of record NC_059144.1, on the reverse strand, counting down.
CCGGTGGGTGGGAGTGTGGCATAGAGGAGTGGGAGAGGGCGCTCCAGGCACAGGGCACAGCCTGGGCAAATGACAGGCATGTCTCTCAAGCCCAGCCTCCGCCTCACCCTTCAGGTCTCAGCCAAAAGGCCACCTCCTCAGAGGACCCTACCTGCTTGCTCGAAAGGGCCTCCCCACCCCCTGCATTCCATCGAGGCAGCACGCTCATTTCCCTCCTTGACCGTGTGACAGTCTTCCTCATTTGTTTGTCATTTGTCTCCCCTGCCAAGTTCCCCCAGGCCAGAGACAATGTCTGTGCTGGTCACTGCTCTGTCCCCAGAGTCTAGCACAGCGCCTGGCACACAGTAGAGGCTTAAAAACACATCGAGCATGATTTGAGCACCTTTCTCTACCTCTCTGGGCCTCAGTTTCCTTATCTGTAAAAGGAAGCATCATAACAGCACCCCCTCATAGGGCTGTTGTAAGATTCAATGAGTTACTGTTCACAGTGCCCTCAGAAATGTTGTAAGAATGAAATAAGTTAATATTCGTAAAGCCTCAGAGCAGTTTCCTGCCTCGCGAACACGTAGGTGCTCTGCCAAAGTGTGTAAATAAAAAATACAATGAATGAACGAAGAGAATTGCGGACGCACAGGTGTAGAAAGTCATGATATTAAAGCTCACCAAGTTGCATGGTTTGCAATGCTCCGGTTGTTCGCATTGCATTCTCTATTTTATTTTTTCCCAACTTTTTATTTGGACAAATTTTAAACCCATAGGAAGTCAAAAGAATAGTACAATGACCAGCTCAATGTACGACTTGTTAACGTCCCACCCTGTGTGCTTTCTTCTCTAGCTAGCTGAAATGAGAAACATGGACATTTATACTTTTTTTTCCTTGTTTTTTTCTGATCCATGAGGAAGCAAGTTGAAGACACCAAGGTAATTTACCCCTAATTCTTCAGCTGCTGTGATTTTTTTAAAAAAAAACCTCTGACTCAACAGATATATGAATTCTCTGTAACCAATTGTAACCAGTTCCATGGTCTTATAAATCTGTAATTCTACAGATCTGCTAATCCCTGAATCCTTGAACCTGGAAAGACTCAGTTCTAGAAACTGCCATCTGGGATTCCCGGCGCTCTCCCCCGGTGCAGGGCCGCGAGCCTGTGGTTCTCCCAGCCCCGGCCTGGCGAGTCCACGGCTTAGTGTCCCTGAGCCCCGAGTCCCACTTCCCAGAAGCCGATGCCCGGGACAGAGAAAGGGGAAAACCCAGCCCGCCCCAGGTCCCAGCACAATGCCAAGCCCTGCGAATGCCAAGTGGCACAGGGGCCCGGGTCATGGGCCCAAGGGTGAGACCCTGGCCGGGCCACTCCCTGGGGTACCCAGGCCCATCTCAGGCCAGCTGGGTGAGGGGCAGACGGGCGGCCCCCGCCCCCGCCCTGCCCGTGGAGCAATCGTCTGAGTCACCCCCACCTCATGACTCGCCCGCCCGCCACCACTGAGGCCTGTAATTACGGCCGCCTCCTCCTCCCAGGCTGGTCTTATCAGCCCATCGGGGCCAGCCAAGAAGGGGGACGCCCCGCAGGTACCCCACAGATGCAGCTGGTCCTAGGGCCCGATGGCACGCGATGCGGGCGAGCCACGGCCATAGGTGGCAGCCAGCCCCAAGCCCAGAGGTCGGCTGGAGGCTCCCAGAACTCCCACTGTTGGTTCCCTGAAACCCTGCCTCAAGTTCCACCATCCTAGCCCTTTTCCAGTTAAAGTGTAAACTGATCACGCACAAGACATTGCAGAGTGAATTCTCCAAAGCCCAGCTCTGGGTTAGGCACCCATGGGGCTCAGGGAAGTCCCAGCGGAGCACCACAGTGGTTGTGGCTATTGGTCAGACCTCGAGTGCATGCTGGGGAGAGGAGGAGAGAAAGGACGTTGGTGGAGGGACAGGCAGAGGGCACTGGTTCCCGAAGGGAGGTAGAGGTGACAGGCAGCAAATCTGCCCTCACCTCCTCACCTCCTCCCCATCAGCTGCCTTCTGACCCTGGAGGAAGGAACTCTGGTTCCCATTCTACAGGTGAGGAAACTGAGGCTCAGAGAAGGCTCAGACCAACTCCCACCTCCAGGTGCGGCAGCAGGGAGTGTGCTGATGTTCCTGGGGAACGGGCATCCCTCCACCCCAGCAAAGTGGGGATACCAGCAAAGGGCAGTACCGCTGGCGGCTAAGGGCAGCCCAGCACCACTCAGACCTCCTGGGTTCGAATCCCAGCCTTAATCCCTCTGTGCCTCAGTTTCCCTGACCGTCAAGTGGAGATAATAGCAATGCCAACCTCATCTGGTTGTTGTGAGGATCAAATCCAGCACCTAGTGAGATGCTTCCTGAAGGCACATAGTAGGCTCTTTCCTTCCTCTTCTTGTAGGATCTCTCTTCCCCTGGGTTGATGGGAGGTAGGGAGGACAGCATGTGTCTCAGCTCAGGGAGTCCGTACCCTCAGTGCCCCCCTCACCCACACAGGCCTCTGGGAAGCTGCAGCTGGCCCCGGGCTGCCCCCATGCCAGGGGGGGTCCCTAGGGTTAGCACCCCCAACCCCACACCTCCAAAGACACACGCAGACACCTCTCCAGGCCTGCAGTGGGGTTGGTTGATTTGCAATTATTAATAATTTCCTCCCTCCGTCCCTCCCCCAGACCTGCTCAACCAGTCTCCCCACCAGCAGGGAGCGGGCCTGACATTTGAACCAACTATTATTCTCTCTCCCTGCAGGAGAAGCGAGGAGGGAACGTGGGCCTGTGTCTTGACACTGGGTGGGGAGAGCACAGGCCGCCCACAGGCCCCTTCAACCCTGGGCGCAGCACCCAGCTCCCCCGGGCAATGGGCTCCTTGCCCCTTTCCTGAAGGCCAGGTGAGGAAGGAGAGAGAGAGAGAGAGATGAAGCCCCTGCCAAGAGGCAGACCAGGTGGAAACTCTCTTGAACAGAGGCAGGAGTGTGGGTTGTTTATGAGTCAACCCCGGGGTCTGGATTCATGTCCTGGCTCTGCCCTTTACTCGCTGTGTGGCCTTGGACAAGTCACTTCACCTCTCTGAACCTCCATTTTTTGGTCTGCAAAGCAGGGACGATGAATCCCGCATTGCAGAGTCAGTGGGACTTAAGGAGGTGCAGGCCCAAGGCCCAGTGGGGGCACACGAGAGCAGTCCTCCGGGCCAGGGGCTGCTCATGCCTGCTCCTCCCAGGAACCCAGAGGGGCCGGGCCAAAGTGCCAAGCCGAGCTGCACAGGAGACAGAGGCCCCAGGGGCCAAAGCCTAGAGGGCCAGTCCCATCTGCAGCCACACTCAGACCCTGTCGGTGGGGACAGGCCAGGGTACGTGCTCCCAGCTGCTCCTGGCTCCATGATTACTGTCTGCGGCTCCTCCCCGACACTCAGGGAGTCCTGTGGCACCCAGTGCAGCCAGCCAGACCCAGAAATGCCCGCTGCTAGCCCAGGCACCCACTCCAGCGGGAGGAGAAGGAGGCCAGGCCAGTGAGGAACCACCAAAGTCCTCAGAGCAGGGGCAGGACCTGGGCTGGGAAAGTCAAAAGGTCAAGTTCCCACATTCAAGACCTCACCAACTCTCCGCTTTACCCTCGTGGCATACCAGAACAGCCAAGAGCTCAAGCTGCCTGCGTTCAAATCCAGCCTTCAATATTTGCAGCTATGTTTCCGTGAGCGAGTGACCATGCTTTTCTGTACCTCAATTTACCCATTTGTAAAATGGGGGTGATAAGAGCCTAGAATTGTCAGGAGTTAAAATGCAGCTGTGACTGGCAAGGCACTTAGTACAGTGTCCGGCACATAGTAGGTGCTCAGTAAATGGATGCTAATCGTAGTTTCTGCATCTACCAGGTAGTTTTGCTCTTCATACTGTTCCCTCTGTCTGTCAGGCCCATTTCCATATGAACTCCTATGCATCCCCCAAGGCCCTGTGCAATAGTCCCTCCTGTAAGGAGTCATCCTCAACCCCTTACTTACACACACACACACACACACACGCACGCACACACACACATGCACACACACACGGGAAGCCCTCTCTTCGGGACTCCCTGGCATGCATGTGGGCGCCTGCTCCCACAGCCCGGCCACATTACCACAGGTAGCTGAGCTGATGCCTACGGGGTTCACCCCTGGATTCCCAATGCCTGGTGAGGAGGGATGTGGGTGGAAATCTTCCTGTTTCTCTCTCTGACACAATTTCAACCAAAAACAGAACACAAAAATCCCCACAGATGTGGAAGGAGCCTATCGTCTCTAGCCACATTTTGTAGATTTTCTCAGGCCACCGCGAGAGCAAAGGACACTGCAGATCCCGAACCACAGAATCCAGGGTTGAAAATTCCTTTAATCAAATGAGTTATAGATTTAAAAAAAAGAAAAGAGGGGGTATCAAGTGGCCAGGTAAGAAGGAGGCAGCCCTGTGTGCTGATCTAGAACAGCCTCCAAGATAATTTGTCAAGTAAATTAAAAAACAAAGCTGAGAAGCAGAACAGGGTGTGAAATAAACTGGGTACCACTGGTGTGGAAGGGCGGCGGGAGGCAAGCGCAGTGGACGGATTTGCTTGTAGGTGCATAAATGGGCTCTGGGGGAAGATTCCTGGCTAACAGCGGCCGCCTCTAGGGAGGGGAAGCCAGAGTCTGGGCAGGGGGGCGGGACTTGCTTTTCACTGCATGTCCTTTTCCGCTGTGGGATTCTGCAGCACTTGCTCACAGCAGCTATTCAAAAATAAGAACGTGAATAAGATGTTTAGGGCCTTGGAAGTCACGCACTCCAGCACCAGGCCCCACCTGATGCAAGAACACCCCTCAGCGCCTCTGACAGACTAGGCTTTGAGTGTTCCCAGTGACGGGGAGCTCAGTACCTTCCCTGCCACCTAATCCATCCCGGGGAGCTCGGAAGGGTGGGTTTGGGCTCAGGGAGAGGAGGCAGAAATGTGTTTCTGGGACCACACACAGGTGCCTCTCTCCGGCCCCCCGACAGTGGGCTGAGAAGTGAGCTCCTGTCTAGGAACCCACTCAGAGGGCCCGCCTGTCCCTGGGCCCAGGCAGGAGGTGGGCAGGGTGGCAGGGTGTGCTCTGCTGTGAATCAGGCCCCACGGGTGCCCGGAGCATAGCCAGCTTCCCAGGACACAGGGCTGTGACTCAGGGCCACGCAGCAGGGCCAGCCCAGGTGGCAGCTGGCAGGCCACCAGCAAACCCACGCCCTTCCCAGCCTCGAACCCCAGCAGGGCCTCTGCTGCAGGCACAAACCACCTTGCTCACCGCTGTCCCCCTTGGCAGAGGGTGGGATGGGGAGGTTCAGGCTCTGGCACGAGACAGCCTGGGTTCGAACCCTGGCGGAGTGAGCCACGCTGCCCAGGCGCCCTCGTGGGGTCGTTACCGAGATGTGCTGAGCCCATCCGAGCCAAGGGCTCGGAGCAGCTGCTGGCGCAGAGTCTGTGCTCAGCAAATGTCAGCCACTGTTATTGTGGGTTCCCGGCCAGGTGAGGGGGTCACTGACATCAGAGCCTCCAGGAGAAGGAAGCTTGTGTGCCGTAGCTCCCCCTGCACGGCCCGGCCAGCGAGCCCCAAAGGAACAGGCCTCCAGGGACACCTGGCTTTGGAAAGATCCACCGTGCAACTCTGAAGGGGTCTAGGAGCCAGTCTGTCAGCTCCACAAAGGCAGAAGTTTCTCTCGGTGTCATTACTGTGTCCGCGATACCAGGAATGATGGCCCCCGGGCATGCAACGCTCGTCTTCACCCTGGGCCCCACACTCAGAGGGGCCAGACACTTGATTTAATCTTGAAATGCTTAATTTTGAACAGGCAGCCTCACATTTAACTTTGCACAGGGCCCTGCAAATTCCACAGCCAGTCCTGTAGGTAGTGACACCCAGCGTGTGTTTTTGAATGAATGAGAGATTAGATGAGTGCTGCCCTGTGGTGTCATTTCTCTCCTTTTACCCTGAGGGTCATGGGTGCCAAGTCTGCTCTTACAGGCAGGGGAGCCAAGACTCGCGAGATGAGCAGCTTCACCCGGAATCACCCAGCAGGAACTCACACCCAGGCCCGGTGGGCCCCAGAGCCCCAGGTCCCTCCGGCACTGCAGGGACAGCTTGTCTGTGCTGGGAGAAGCCACAGCCAGCCCGCGCAGCAAGCTCTGCCCTCCCAGTTGGAGCTGCTCTTCTTCCCTTTTCTCAGCCGGGGAAACTGAGGCCCAGCTCAGGATAGGAGCTGGCCCGGCTTGGCGAGGGTGCCTGCCCGGGAGGAGGCCTGGCTGGGTGCCCAGACAGGGGGCGGGGACCTCTGTGAATCGCTTCTCAGTCCCGCCGACCACAAGCGGGTTGGGTGAAAGGCGGCTGCTCCCCGCCCGCTTCCCCGCCAACGTGGGCCCAAACAATGGGCCTTTGTGCCCGGCGTGGGCGGGTTGTCAAGGTGCGCAGCCCTGGCCCTGAGGGCAGGGGGCCAGGCCAGGGGGTCCGCGGGGGCCGGGCAATCCAGCAGAAGAGGGAGCAAAGCCTCCCTGAGACACTCACAATGAAGGCCAAGGCACAGAGAAGGTGCAACAGGTACCCAGGGTCACACAGCACAGGGGTGTCAGAAGCAACTTGGGAATCTGGGACATCAGCCTCCCTCTCGCTGTGGCCTGAGAGTCCCCACCCTAAAGTAAGGGGCTTGGGCATCCCTGCAGGTGACACTTGCCCTCAGGAGGCTGGCAGAGCCAGAATCCCCCCTCTTCTTTCTTCTTATGTCACCCCACCATGTCCCCTTCCTCAGGGACTCAGCCCAAAGCCCCCCATCTCTGGGAGGACCCCCCAGATTGCATCAGCCACGATATTGCTAGGAAATGTCTCCCCTCTGCCCTCTGCAAAGCCCTAGAGCTCTGTCCCCCAGCAAGACCATGTGTCCCTCAGGAAGCCACCTCGTCAGGTAGGCCCCACGTTACAGGGGAAAACTGAGGCTCCAAGAGGGGGCGGGGCTCACCCACGGTCACCGGCCAGGATGCAGCCAGTCCTGTGCAGTGAGACTCCAAAGATTTCTGACGGCCCCAGCTCGGTCCTGTGTGGGAGCCATGGGAGGGAGATGGGGGCAAAAGGCCGATTCCTGCTCTCTGCCCCCCACCTGCTGGTGGGACAGACGGGGAGGTCAACAACAACTGTAATAATAACAAGGGGCTGCCAGTTACTGAGCGTCTAGTAAGTGCTTTATGTGCGGAATCTCACTTCATCATCACAAATCGCCAGGAGGCAGCTACTATCATTATCCCCGTTTACAGATGAGGGACACTGAGGCTCGGGTGAGGCAAGTCAACTAGTTCCTAAATGGATTGGAAGCCCCTGTCCAAATCTACTGAATGTCTCTGCTCACTCCACCCTCACAACCACCTTGCCAGGCAGGGTTATTGTCCCCACGTTACAGACGAGGAAGCTGAGGCTCTGAGCAGCAATGTCACATGCCCAAGGTCACACGGCCAGAAGGTGGGAGCAGGGATTTAAACCTGGGCTTCTGGCGCCCAGAGTCCCAGTCCTGTTTCCTTCGTCCCCCACCATGACCGAGTTCCCTAAATGTGTCTCGAATCCATCTGCACCACCGGCCCCATCCCCACCTCCCACCTGCACAGACCCGGCGGCCTCCCCCACTCCACCCCCCTGTCCTGGCTGGCCCCACCCAGCACATAACAGTCACTCGTGAAAAGCCAGGAAGATGGTCCCAGGGGGAATAAGCTACATGTCCACGAGCAGGAGCGTGGAGAAGAGCACCGTGGCTGGTTCCCACGGCTGAGCCCACGGCGAGAACCGATAGACACGCCAGAGCCCCTCCAACAATGGCCGGATCTCCGGGACAGAACATCGAGTGGGGAAAAAGCAAGTTACGGAAGCAAATGTACAAGTGCCACCATCTGTACAATCCCACCCACGAGCAAAGCAGCGCCCCAAATCCCGCAGGGATACCACATGTGTGTGTGCACACATGTGTAAAAGTATGAAGACGTGGTACGACCACTTTGGAAAGTGTCCAGAGCTCCAAAAACTAAACAGGTGCATGCCCCACGGCCAGCACTTCCACTGCTGGATATAGACTGAAAGAAACGGCTTCTTTTGTCTACAGAAAGATATGTTCAAATAAAAACAAAAAGATACGTTCAAGAATGTTCATAGCACCACTATTCAAAATGGTGGAAACTGGAAATAACCCGCATCTCCATAGACGTGGTCTGTTCAGTGGAATACCCCACAGCCAGGAAAAGAAACACAAAACACGGACAGATCCCACACGATGCTGTTAAGAGAAAGCCCTGGATACAAAAGAACACGGCCTGGATGATTTTATTTACGTGAAGTTCAAGAATAAGCAAAACCGGGCCAGGGTGACACCAGTGAGAGCCGGAGCTGCCTCTGAGGGCGCCCGGCGGCTGGGAATGTCCTGTCTCGATCTGCTGTGAGTCCGTGCCCAAACGGTGCGATTAAGATTTGTGCGTTTTACCGTGTGCGATTTACACCTCCAGCAAACAAATAACTGGAGAGTGAAGACTCGCTTGGGAACCACAAACACCAACCCCAAGGTCACGATGACTTCCGAGAGAGAGAAGGCACATGGGGCGGGGGTCTTTCTTAAGCTGAGTGGCGGCTGCGTGGTAGCTTATTTATGGTCCTTGAAACTTCTTTGAATGTGTAAAACGTTTGAAATATCGAAAACCAAACCAGAAACAAGAAGCATCTGTGTGGCTGCTCCTGCACCAGAGCACACAATGGCTTCCCGCCGCCTCCGAGCAGGCCCACCCTGCCGTGGCGGCGGCTCAGCTCCCATCCCGGGCCTCAACCTGTCTTTCCAGCCTCTTCCCTCACCCTGCCCACCAGCCGGGCTGGTCTCCGCACTCTTCCCTAACACACCTTGCACATTCCCGTCTCCACGCCTTTCCTCCCACCTGGAATGCCTCCCGGTTCCTGTCTGCTCGCTCCGTGCGGGGAGTGTGTAAGCTGTTAACTCCTGAAGCCAGGGGCTTGGCCGGGGGGAACTGGGGCCTTGCTTTCAGCCACAAATAACCTCCACCATCACCCCCAAAGCCACCCAAATAATCCAAGTATACAAAGGGGTGCTGCTGTGTCCACAGTTTCAAGACAAATCCGCCCACACCCCAACCCACCAAAGTGGATCCTGGCCCACCACTGGATTTAACACTCACTCGTCCTTGGGGCTTGTGTCTTTATCTGTCTGGAGAGACAGATGGGGCTAGAGAGACACAGGGAATGACCATGACAGAGACAGAGCGTTCCCCTTTTATATGAGCGAAACTAAGGCTCAGAGAGGGCAAGGATCTTGCTCGAGACACTCAACAAAGACTCGCTGTCCTGAGATCTTTTCCTTTTCCCAAAGCTTCCAGGCGTGACTGGTCCCCAAGCTTGGTCCTGCCTCGAGGCCTTTGTGCTTGCTGTTCCCTCTGCCTGGAACGGCCCTCTCCCGGGTATTCCCAGGCCCAGCTCTGTCTTAGGGTTCTGGTCTCGAAATTCAAGTCAGCAGTCTCCCCAGACCCCCACTTCTGTCTTTCTCTGTCACATAACCACATTTTATTCTAGTCACATAACCTAGCCCTATCTAAAATTGTTCTGCATATTTACTTATTCACCTCTGTATTACCTGTCCCATGCACACACTCCCCTAAAACATAAGCACCGCAAAGCAGGGCTTTTGCCTGTCTCGTGGAGTGCCGTGTCCCAGGACCGGGTGTAATAGGTGCTCAACTGCCTGTGCCTGCCAGGGCCACGCAGCGAGGATGAGACGGAGAAGGGATTTGGTGACTTTCTGGGGCCAGATCTTTGCTCTCAACCACTCAGCTCTGTCCCGGTCCAAGGCTGCACTGGGTCCAAGGAAACAGGAAAGAGGGGCCCCACCGGGCAGGACCACCAGCCTTGCGGGGGCCCACCACAACCCACCAAACAGGTGGAAAGAGGCCCACATCACATTGAAAACATAAATTTTTTATTTTTAATGTTTTTGAGTTTGTATAATGGTATAATTCTGCTGTTACGGTACTGTGAAATCTCAGTGTGCAGTTTTGTCTTGGTATTTAGCTCCAGTTTTCCAGTTTTTAGTATTTTCACAGATGCCTATAAAGACTCCAGCCAGGCAGAGATGAAATAAAAAAACAGAGACAGACACTTAGAGGAAGAAAGAGACCAAGACAGGAGGAGAGACACTGAGACAGAACAGAGACAGGTGGACGTGGAGAGACAGACGGGGCTGGAGAGACACAGGGAGTGACGATGACAGAGACAGAGCAGGAACCAGAGGGAAGACACAGCTGCGACTCCCGTGCCTCCTTGCGTAACGCGCCCTCGGCAACAGCGACATGCACCGAACGCTGCCTGCGCAGCACGGGCTCAGCACGTCTGTAGGGGTGAGCAGGCTCCATTCTCACAACGACCCGACGAGGAGAGCGCGCCTCTCAGTCCCGTTTTACAGATCAGGACACCAAGGCACAGAGAGGTTGCCCAGCTCACCCTCAGCCACACAGCCGGTGGGTGGTGAAGCCAAGCTTGACCTCAGGCCGGCTCCAGCCCCAAGGTTGAACCATTATCTCCAGTCTTGGGGGGTCTGGGTTGTTTTAGAGCAGCTCTTAGATTTGGCTGTGCTGGCCAATCCCCCCGGGACTTGTTAAAATCTAACGGGGCTTTGGTGGGGTGCGGGGGAAGGAGACGCTGCATTTCTAATAGGCTCCCAAGTCGGGCAACGCTCTGGGCCGTGGACACACGGCATTGCCCCGCTTGGGAGCCTATTAGAAATGCAGCGTCTTCTTCCCCCCAGCCCCGAGGGTCTAGAAGAATCTGTTACTCTGAGGACACTGTGGCCGCAAGGGGCAAGGAGGGCCGAGGCGCGTGCAGCCACTGCAGCCACCATCCGTACCACAGGCCCAGGGGCCGCGCTGGCCCCTTTGGTTCAGTTTTCTCATCTCAACGTTTCCTGCTGACCCTGGGAATTCCCCGCAAGCTGACTGTCCCGCACACGGATGGCTGCACGAAGATGTTCGCCGCGACGTTGTTTACAGGAAGACAAATTGGAACCACGCAAACATCTACCAATGGGGCGCTGTTAAATACACCAGGATTCATGTAGCCATTAAAAATGACGGCAGATGGGCCAATTTCTCTCTGAATGGCTCAGAGAAAAAAATTAATTAATTAAATTAATTAATAAATAAAATGATCACGGAGCAAAATTCAAAATATACATGACTTGTGACCCAGCCATTCCACTTCTAGGAATACATCCTATGGATATAGCTGCGCATGGACACAAGGTGTTTGCACAGGGCTCTCTGCTGCAGTTTGCACCGAGCCACCTAAATGCCCACCAGGAAGGAACAGGTTTGTCAAGTCGCTGCCCATTTCCACACCAGAGCCTTGAAAAAGGAGGAGGATGCTCTGTGCATTGCTGTGGAATGACGCCAAGAGCTACTGTTAAGTGGAAACAACAAGGCACGGACAGAGTTGTGTAGTCCTCTAGTATCTGTAGGAAAACAAAAAGAAATACCTGTGTTCACTTGCCTGCTCACAGAATCCTTCTGCAAAGCAACACGAATCGTCTCAGTGTGGAGCTGACAGTGTGGCCAGAGCGGGCGGGAGGCTGACTTTTTACTGTGGTACCTTCGCTATTTGGTACCACACGGATGTATTACCTATGGACAAAAATTAACAAAAATTAAAATTTTTATGTGATGAATGAGGCTCTATTTCTGGATGTGGGAAAATACTCGCAATACATTATTGCGAGAACAGGAGGTAACCCAATTTATATGTTATTCACATATAGCCATGTATGTGAGTGTAGAGAAATGTCTGGAAATACTATCATAAAATTATTAGCAAGTGAAATTGCTACTGTTGATGCACTATATGTGCATTAAATCATTTAATCCTCACAAGAGTGGGGCGAGGTGGATGGACTAGCATTATCCTCATTTCACAGATGGGGAAACTGAGGCCCTAGAGGTAAAATCACCTGCCCAAGATCTCACAGCCAAGGGCTGGCAGAGCTGGGATTTAAACCCCAACCATGGGGCCAGAGATCGCTTGCAGCTGCAAATTGGGTGGTTTCTACTCTTTGCTTTGAAATTTCCAGCATTATTTAAAGTGAGACAAGGAACCCAAGTCTCCCTCCTCTCCCCTTTTCTTTTAAACAATGCTTTTAAAGAAAAACCGTCAGTACACCCCCATGCCCCCCAAGTCAGTGGCCCCCTTCCCTGGCTCATGCCTCCTTGGGGCTTCTCCTTGAAGCTCTTGTATAGGGAGCCATGAGGGTGGTTTTTAAAAAGTGTTCTGTAGTCAAGCAAGGGCAGGGAGAGAATGTTCCAGATCAAAGGACACCAAAGAGGCTTGCCAACAAATGCAGGGCCTGATCCTCGATTGGAGTCTGGAACAGAAAAATAAAGAATAAAATAAAATAAAACAAAAACTTAGAAACTGTTATAAAGGACCCTTGGGAGCAATGGCAGTGATTTGAACGTGGACTGGATACTAGGTCACATATGGAATCCACGCTGAATGTCTCAGGTGTGACAATGGCACTGTGGTTGTGTCGGAGTATGAATGCCCTGGCTGTTCTTCAGAGGTGCATACTCGAGTATTTAGGGTGAAGGGTAAGGGTGTTTGCAACTTGCTCTCAAACAGTTCAGCAGAAATCATGCAGAGACAGAGAGAGAGAGAGAGAGAATGCACATGGGGCCGGGTGTTGACAGGCGGGAAATCTGGGTGAAGGGGCACTACAGTGCTTCATGGTGAGGTTTTTGCACTTTTATATAAGTTTGAAACTTTTCAAAATAAAAAGTTGGTGGAGACTGGTGGTTGTCAGGGGCTGGGAGTAGGGAAGGGGACTGATGACCAAGGGGCACCAGGGAACTTTCTGGAGTGATGGAAATAGTCTGTATCTTGGTCACGGTGGTGGTTACACAATGGTGGTGTTTGCAAAAATTCATAGAACTGTACTCCCAAAAAGGGTGAATTTTACTGTATGTAAATTGTATATCCATAAAAGTAACTTAAAAAAAAAAAAACCTGGTCCCACAGGCACACAGGCTCTGGGAACACAGAGGGCTCCCGCCTTGAGCCAGCCTCGCCTGAGCCCGTCCCGCAGTGGCCCCGGGACTCAGCAGCACAGAGGGGCTGCCCTCCAGGTCCCGAGAGCCACAGCCCGGCCTTGCAGAGCTTCCTCCTGAGCCTCCCTGGCCTGAGTCCAGAGCCTCCAAGTTTCCCCAGGGCCAGGAGAGACGCGCTGAATGACTTCCTTGTTGTATACTGAAGAAAGCAGGTCCAGGTGCCCCTCGCCAAGCACTCAAAACCTTAGTGGAGACACCGGAGACCAGCAGGAAGCATTTGCCATTGCTCCATCCACCCCACCACCACTGGATCACAACAAGAGAGCTACAGGGGCCCAGAGGAGGAAAGCAATTTGCCCAAGGTCACACAGCAAGTCAGCAGCTCTGGGGTGGGTCGCTCTGAAACTAAACCTGTAAGCCTGAGATCGTCCCATCCAACCACCCCGATTTCTCAGGTCGGAGCACAGATTTGCAAAGTCTCAGGAACCCCAGCCCCTGCCACTGTGGTTGTCCTTGCAGGGGCTCCCACAGGCTTGTGGTGGGGGCACGGGAGGGTGGGATGTGAGCCTCCATCCCCGACATCATCCTGTGTCATCTCTGCTGTCCCCTCCCGAGCTTCCTTTGCTCCCACCCCATCAGGGCAGAGGGCTGCACACAGGGGCCAGGTGGGGGTCCATGCCTGCCCCCCACTGCCCCAGGGAGCACCCACATGGCACACAGCCACGGATTCTGCCCAGCCCACGAAACTCACCTCACCCAGAACCTGTTTCAACTCCTCCAGCTCTCCTTGGCAGCCGCGGAGGCCTCATTAAGTGATGCCAGCGCCTCCCACACACCCCCGAAGAAGGGGAGGGGGCACCGCACCAACAATGCAGCTCCAAGACACTGTCTGAGGCCCTGCGCCTTCCCAGAGACCCCCGGGTCCTGAGATGGGCACCAAGGAGGCACAATACCCCTGCTGGGCTCCGGCGCGGGAGCAGAGGCCTGGATTCGAGATGCGGGCCGGGCCCGACACCTCTCAGCCCCGGCAGCCTGCATGGGCCCCGCGGAGCTGTTTAACCTCCTTAATTAACCTGCGATGATTAAGAGGCCACCTTGGGAGGCCTCCGGGGCTTCAAGGAGGGCTGGGGGCCCGAAATTGGGGGCAGGGCCCCCCCAGTCATGGTAGGCTCAGAGGCTTTCCCTGACAGGGAACAGGGAGAAGGGGCATCCATGCCATGCCACAGCGTTCGGAGCAAAACAGCCCATCCTCCCTGCATTGGCTGTGTGGCGCTGGGAAAATGGCCTCACCTCTCTGTGCCTGTTTCCACCAGGCAGGAGGGCAGGGTGGCGGCGAGACTTGATTAATGACTGTTTGTGAGAAGGTCCCAGAGATGCCGCTGATAACAGGCCCAGCTATTATTCTGGGAAGGCATCGAGGAGTGTCTGAGCCCATAATTACCTAGAGGATGAAAACAGCAAGGAAGGAGGAGGCCTCGCCCAGCCCCGCCCGCTGCCCCAGCCCCAGCGGGAGATGGGGAACGGCACCTCGGACCCCAGCCTGGGCCTGCTGTGCCTCCTCTCAGCACCTAAATTCTTAAACTATCTCCACCCCTTCCTTCACGCATGTACTCGTTCATCCCACAAATGTTTAGTGAGCACCTACTGTGTGCCAGGCAGTGGGATACCAAACAGACAGGGTTCCTGCCTACAGCAGCTCAGGCCCCTGCAGGAGGCAGATATAAATCAACAGGGAAAATCCAGCAAGGGATTTTGTTTTATTAAAAAACAAAAAAATAAGTGATGTGATAGAGAAGGAGTGGGGGACTTGATTTAGCTCAGGTGCTTAGGGAAGGCCACTCTGAGGGGGTGAGGTGACATTAGACATGAGGCCCGACAGCTGAGGTGGAACTGTCTCCAGGAGAAGAGTGTTCCAGGCAGAGGGAACAGCACGTGCAAAGGCCCTGGGGTGGAGGGGTGGGTATGTGGGAGGAAGCTGGCACAGAGGGCAGGAAGGGAAGGGTCACGGGAGGCAGGCAGGGCAGGGAGGGGATCGAGCAGGGACTCCTGGCTGCTGCGGGGAGCCTGGACTGCATCCTCGGCACAGAAGGCAGCCACGGGAGGATTTTGAGCACCGAAGGACCAGAGTGGGATCCTCTGTGCGGGGCCTGCCCAATGCACACCCGCAGAATTAAAACTCCAGTGGCTGAAGACCCGAGCGATGACCACCCCACCTGTTTGTAGCCAGGACATGTTCCCATCTGAGGTTCAAATCTGACACCCACTGCAGTGTGACCTTGAGCCTCAGTTTCCTCTCCTGTGCAATGACAATGATAACAGATGCTTCCTTTGAACAGGAGACAGGCATTCCCAGCTCAAGTGGTAAAGAGGATTTAAATCCACACAAACTGAGAGAAAGAATTTCCTGAGCTCCTGGTGTGTGTGTGTGTGTGGTTGAGGGGCGAGGTCGGCCTACGGGAGGCACCTGCCATGGAACTCGGGAAAGGGAGCCCAGCACTGCAGACCCCAGCTCTGCCCCTTAGGAGCTGTGTGCCTCGGGCAAACATCTTGGCCTCTCTGGGCCTCAGCCTCCTCAATCTATAAAAGAGGGTCAATAATAATACCTACCTCCTGAGGTTGCTGGGAGGATTAAATTAGTTAATACATGTACAGCAAGTGCGCAACGCCTGGTCTAGAGGAAGTGCTCAATTTCTGGTCATTTTTATCATTGATTTCCTAAATGCTTTCTTTCAGCTCCCCACCCGTCTGCCCCCCAACACCCCGGGGCTGGCCTTCCCACCTCAGTCACCGCCTGGCAAGTCCAGCCTTACCTCCCAGTTCCGTCTGAGCCCCGCGGCCAGGGGCTGTTTTACATCCCATTTCTCCTCTGCTCAAACACCACAGTGGCTCCCACTGTCCCAGGCCAGCGTCGTCCCGTGGGGACTGAGCATGTCACCCGGCTGCCTCTGCACCATCCTCATGCTCCCACTCTGCCCTCCTGCCTCTGCCCCTTCGCACACGCCGTTCCTCGTGCCCAGAATGTCACTGCGCTGCCTTCCGTGCGGAATCACCTGGACTCCTCACGGCTGCCACGGGCTGTCACTCGGCACCCTGAGCCTGCCCCGTCACGGCCCTGCTCGAAGGACGACGCCGGAGTCCCCGGCTAGACTGGGGACCCCGTGAGCCGAGGTGGCCGGGCCGAGCCGAGGCGAGCTCAGCTGAACCGGATCGGGTTTAGATGAGGTGAGGCGGGAGCCGCGGCGGGGTTGCGCTGAGTCAAGCCTTCACCTCCGCGGATCCACTCGAGCTCAGCTGAAGTGGGTGGAACCGAGGTGAGTTGAGCTGAGGCGAACCGGGCTGAGGTAAATCGAGGTAAGCCGGGCTGAGGCGAGGCGAGGGAAGCCGAGTCGCGTTACATCCAGCTGAGGAGGGTTTCGAAGCGAATCGAGTCGGGCCGAGGGGCAGCTGCGCTCAGTGAGGCTGAGCGAGACGCGGCTGAGGGGAGCTGGACGAGAGAGGGAGAGCCCGTTGGGTAACTGAGTCGCTTCACACCAAACCGAGTGCTAAACTGAGTGGAACCGCATGCAACCAGCGTTGCCCGGGGCTCCGTTGCCCCTACCGAGTATTTTTAGACTTTTTTCCCTCCTCGGCCCCCGCGTGAGGTGTTAATGCCGCAGACTCACTGCACGGCCGCTTAGGGTTGGCGCGTGGGTCTTCGCCTCACACGTGCAAACACGGCGACGGCCGGCCGGCGGCTCCCGCCTGTGATCCCGGCGCTCTGGGAGGCCGAGGCGGGAGGATCGCTCGAGGTCGGGAGTTCGAGACCAGCCTGAGCAAGAGCGAGACCCCGTCTCTACTAAAAATAGAAAGAAATTATCTGGCCAACTAAAATATATATATAGAAAAAAATAGCCGGGCATGGTGGCGCATGCCTGTAGTCCCAGCTCCTCGGGAGGCTGAGGCAGGAGGATCGCTTGAGCCCAGGAGTTTGAGGTTGCTGTGAGCGAGGCGGGCGGAGCCGCGCCCGTCCGGGGTCCTGCTCTGTCTCCCGGAGGAAGGGGTCTCTGGCGTGGACTGTGACCGCCGTTCCCGTCACCGCCCCCGCCCCACTCCGTCCCCCGTGAAATGGAGACGCAGCACCAGAAGGGACAACGGGCCCTGACGCGGGCGTTGCGGGCTGCGGCTGAGGGACGTCCCTGGGGTTGGAGGAGGGACGGAAGGAGGTGAGGTCAGCCGGGCTCCGTCAAGGTGAACCTCGTGGGACCCGGGGAACGGTTTGGGTTTTATCCTGAGGGCCATGGGGAGCCACGGGAGGATTGTGAGCAGGGCAGGGACATGACCAGCATGGACTGCCCCGCAGGGCCGGGACAGCGCATCCGCTTGACCAAGCCAAGTCGCCCACCCTTGTCTAGCCAGGAGCGGGCAGGGGACGGAGCACGAGTCTCATGCTCTCAGCCTCCTAGAGCAGAAAGTTCTCCACACGTCGGAAGGAAGTTCAGATTCTGGACAGTCGGAAAAAATGGCTCAAAATGCCCAAGAGTAAAAACTTTTAAATTGGGCAGAGTGCCTGGTACTCGACAGGTAGAAGGAGAAAGGCCCAGGCTGAGTCTAGTGGGAGCTGCCCCCCAAGGCCCCAAGCCAGCCCCCAAACAAGAAAGCCACTCCATGGTCCCCGTCTGGGATGGGGGGCCTTGAACACACTGCTGGGTCCCAGAACCTCGGGCTAAGAGTCACTGTTTTCACAGCATGTGTCACCTGTTTTCTTTAACCATCGAGAGGCTGTTCCAGCAGCTCCCACAGTGGCTCTCCAGGGGCCCCGTGGGACACCCCCAATCCAATCATGCCCCAGAGACCCCCGTTCAGAAGGACGGGCTCCAGAGCCACGCAGACCCAAGCGCCACCATGGGCTCGCGACTGTGCCTCTCTGAGCCCCGGTTTCCTCACCGAGAAAGGGGCAGAACCCTCCCCAACTCACAAGACAAAGAAGTCACCTTCCCACCTGGGACATCAAGGCGGCCTCACACTGGTCATCAGGGTCAAAGAAAACCCAGATTTTGCTCCAGCTGACCACGCACCTGCCACGTGCCAGGCACCAAGCTGGGCACTTTCCGCCCGGGGACCTGCGAGTCCGCATGGCAGCCCGCGGGGCCGGAGCCGGGCATCAGGGCGAGTCTGCCTGCCACCGCTCGGCCACGCCAGCCAGTGCCCACCGCTACTTACTGAGTGCCTACTGTGTGCCGCCACTCCACCGAGCCACATGCTGCCGCCGCACAACCAGCCTCAAGCAGGAAAGCCGTCTCCAGGTCGGGGGGAGATGGAGGCTCGTGCAGGGCAGGGGCTCGCCGGGAACCCGGACAGGTGGAAACTAAACTTTGCACCCAGGCCTGACTGAAGCTGAGATTCTACTACTTTTGCTATGCTCCCAGGAAGAGTGAAAAGAGAAGCCACTACGCATCGAGCACTGGCCGTGTGCCTGGCCCTGGTGGGACACTATCTGCGTCATCTCTCTAGTTGTCACCACATCCTGTGAGGGGGATGCTGACGTGATCATCTCCGTTTTCCCAGTGAGGAAACTGAGGCTCAGAGAGGGACGTGAACCTGACCAAGTTCACACAACAGGAAAGGGGCAGACCTGACATTCACGCCTCAGCCCTGGAGCCCACGCCTTCATCTCCCCTCTGCACACCTGGCTCCAGGCACACCCCCTCCATGAAGCCTCCCAAGACTCACCCTGACTCTGCCCTCCCCGCCCCCATTGGCGCCCATCGCTTTAGCATTCCGCTGGGCTTTTCTACAGGTTTGTCTGTGTGGGCTGCAAGCGCCATCTGTCCCAGGACTTTCACTCTGCCCTCCCTGGGTCCGCCCACCAGCCTCTCCCCCCACGGGGACCCTGGGCCAGCCTGAGCCCCAGCTGCCCCACGATGATTAAACCCCAACCTTGGCCATGTCTGCATCCAGCCTCGTGCCTGGTGACCTCAGCCCAGTGTGGGACGGGCGGGCGGGAGGGATGGGGAAGCAGCGGAGACCGTTCTGTGGGATGAGGGCCCCCCACCGCCCGCCTGCTCCCTGAGAGGAGCTTTGGCAATCGGAGAAGGCAGCGGTTTTACCAAGAAAAGGAGGAAGAATGCTCAGGCAGAGGGCAGGAGGATCGTGGCATGGGTGAATCAACACCGAGTGGGCGGTGGAGGCTGGAGAATGGACCCAGGGAGCTGCTGGCCTGAGAGCGGGTCAACAGCCCGGGAAGGGGAGGGGGGCCGATGGCAGAAGGACCTCAGCAAAGAGAAGATGCATATGGTTTGAACACATGTGCACCAGCTCAGACTTCCCTGAGCACCCGGCAGCCCTGCAAGGCAGGTGGCCACATCCCCATTTAAAGGTGCCAGACACTGAGGCTCAGAAAGGCAAAGTGACTTGCCCCGGGCCACACAGCATCTAAGTGGGGGAGCTGGCATGGAACCCATGTCTATGGCTCAGAGAAGGGGTTAAAGACACAGACTTTATAGTCAGACCTGGATTCCAATCCAGGCTCCTCCACTTGTAACCATGTGACCTTGAGCATGTCACTGCTCCCTGGGCCTCAGTTTCCCTATCTGCGCAATGGACATAACAACACGCCATCCTCATAGATCATGGGAGTGGAGTCTATGAGCCAGCACAGAAACTGTCTCAAATTAAAGAGGCACTGTGGGGCTGGCAGTGTGGGCCCTGCCCGAATTCCCCCTTTGCCAGGGAGTTCAGTCCCTTACACCAGCGGTCCCCAACCTTTTTGGCACCAGGGACTGTTTCCATGGAAGAGAATTTTTCCACAGACTGGGGTGGGGAGAATGGTTTTGAGATGATTCAAGAGCATTACATTTATTGTGTACTTTATTTCTATTATAATTACATTGTAATATATAATGAAATAATTACACAATTCACCATAGGTTGGGGACCCCTGCCTTACGGAATAGATTTTCCGGCCATAAAACTTCTCCTTATCAACGAAACAGGATCTGCCCCTCCCGGGGACCATCCCAGGCTAGCCATGGGAGACCTCCCCGCTCTGAAAACGGAATGAGGCTCTGACCTTGCAGAGAGGGTTCGCTCACTTGACAAACATTTACTGAGCTCATACTGTGTGCCAGGCAGTGGTCTAGGCCCTGGGACATGGAAGTAAACAACACGACAAGGTCCCTGACATCACAGGGCTGATACTCTACGGGAAAGAAACAGGTATTACACGTGTAGGCCCCTAAGAAACAGAACACTCGATAATTTTCATTTGCTTAGGGAGTCTAACTACTAGAAGCATCCAAACAACTGAGAACACGTAGAATATATTTTTCTGATCATCCATTTTTTAAATGACACCATTATATAATATTAATACAAATTAGATGATGTTCCCTGCCAGCTGCAAACCCTCTCATGGCTGCCACTGTTTTCAGGATCAAATCTAAACGCCTTAACACAGTCACCAAGGCTCTGCGTGGCCCAAGTCCCGTGGACCTCTCTGACATCACCCCTTGCCCACTCTACTCCTGCCACACGGTCCTCCTCGCTGTTCTCGGGGCCACCGCACACGGTGTTCCTTCCACCCAAAGCTGTTCCCCGTGCCCTCCAACCGGCCGACTCCTCCGCAGGACGCTGACATCTGGGCCCCGTCTTGCCTATCAGCTTTGCTCACTTGGCCTCCTTCCCACAGTCCCTGCGAAAATCCACGCAAAATGGAAAGAAAAATAGCCAGGAAAGAGCATGAGTCATTTGTTTACAGGCGCTAATTAATTACTAAGCTCGAAAACTTGATTTCCATTCTTCCCTTTTTCCCCTCTCTGCCCTTTGAGAATGTTTGGAATCCACATTGTTTCCCAATGCAAAAGTATGTCAGTTTATTTTTAGCGAACGCACATGACGGCCGGGACTGTTATTCATCCCCCGCGTCAGTGGGGCGCTGGCCACGGAGCGTGCGGGTGGCCTGATGCTCTTCAGATGTGGCTCCCGGGAGGCCCGCCGGCCTGCCACGGCCCCCCGGGTCAGTGGGACCCAAGCGGGGTCCAGTGCCGAGGCGCTGGGGAGAGGTTCCAGGCTGCAGTTTCACCTCCAGGCCAAGGGCAGTGGGGAGGGCAAAGGAGGAGCAATTTCTCCCAGGTGGGCCTTTTCCCTGGACCAGCAAGTGGGCAGCTGTCAGTGTCGTGAGCCTCCACTTCCTGTCTTCAAAGGGCCTAATGGATTCACCTTTGGTTCAACCAGGCTGAGAAAGTCCTCGTGCTCTGTCTAGCTGATGCCACTGTGTCCTCTCTGCTCACCTCCCACCATGCCCGCCTCGCTCACCCTTCTTCTCCCTGGGAGCCCAGGCTGGGGGTTAGGGGCACCCTTGCAGTGAGAAGCTGGGGGCTCCCTCCAAGACGGCTGCTTCCAGTCCCCGTGGGCCTTCCAGAACCCTTTCTCTGTCCCGGAGGGGCCCGGCAGCGATGGGGAACCTGCTCTCAGCTTACCCTGAGGGGCTCAGAAAGGACCTGTCTCTAACAGATACTGTTGCCCAGCAAAAAGAATGACAGTATGGCTGTGGAGTGAGAGACTGTCACCCCCAGAGGACAAGGTCTTTCTGTGTCCCCGTGCTTGGCATACAGGGGAGCTCAATAAAGACATGTCGGGTGAGGGTGACCTGGTTCCAGGCGTGCTGTGCGGCATCGGTCAAGTCACTTGCCTCTGCTGAGCCTCCATGTCCCATCTTGCAAAGGGGTAACTGATCTCTCGACCTCAGGGCCAGGGTTGCAAACCCAGCTCAGTAGGGACATAAGAGTGAAACAGGTGGGAGGCGACTGTGGTTACGTCCTGTCTGGTGGGGACCGCTGCTCCTGAGCCCCAGCACCCAGGCCCTCGAGCCCCGAGCTCCTGCATCTTCCCATTTGTCAGGAGAAGCCAGAGATCTGGATGTTTGCACACAATGTCGTAATTTTTCAGTGTTGGCAGCTCGTTCTAACTTTCGGCAAATGCACCCTACAGGCCAAACCCAGAGCATCTCGAGGCCGGCCCGGCCCACGGCCCACCAGCCCGAGCCCTCGGTGGCTGGTGTTTGTGGTTCTCCAGGCCTCAGAGCAGGCCTGTCCCGCCCTAGCCTGGGACGGGGCTGGGATGGGGAAGGCAGCGCAAGCCTCACCCCGTGTGGGAGTAGCTATTATCCCAGCTTACGGGAGGGCCAGGCCGGACTCGTCGGAGCGCTGTGAGCGTGGCCTGCAGAGCTCTGCCTTCCACTTAATTAGGGAAGCTGATAATGATCTAGGTGGAACGTGGAGATAGGTCGAGAATGAGTTAGCAAACTGCGGGCCGCTGATTGTATCTATTATAAAAAGCCCAGATATAATATCAGATTAGTACACTTTGTGTGCCTATTATAACAGCGTGTCATTATGGGATGTGTTATAATTAAGGCCTGACACAGACCTGGACCAGGGCTGCCATGGAACACATCCCACGGGGTGCCAGGCCCTGGGCGGGAGACCAGGGACAGCAGTGGGGCCCAGGCAGGGCTGGCCTTGTCCTCAGAGAGCTCACAGTCTGGGGGATAAGGGGCCAGTGAAGAAGGCGGAAACAGACAACACGAGTGAGAGTGCGGAAGGGAGGGGAGGGTGAAGGAGGGGCTGGCACTGGGGCCACTTGACCGGGTGGCCGGGGAAGCCACCCCCAACAGCAGTGGGAAGGCAGGCACCGTCCTCACATCTCAGGGGGACTTGGGATGTTTGCCAAGGCGTGATCTAGCCGACGGCCACCCCTGCTGCCCATCCATTCACTGATTCCACAGATCTTTGTGGAGCACCTACTGCGTGCCAGGCCCCATGCCGAGTGCCCAGGGAACGTCGTCAACAACACAGACAGTCCCTGCACTGAGGAAGTTGACACTCTAAGGAGGGAGACAGACATTAAACAAACAGTGTATAAAGTGATGGTAAGTAGGGAAAGAAGATGAAAAAGCTGGGGTGACAGTGGAGGTGATCCTTGAGCAGGGACCCAGAGAAGGCTTCCATGAGGAGTGGCGCTGAGATGAGATCAGAATAAAGAGGCAAATCTAAGTGAAAGGGCTGGGGGAAGAGCCTTCCAGGCAGCAGGAACAGCAAGTGCGAAGGCCCTGGGGTTAGGTCATGCCTGGCGTGTTGGAGGAATGGCATGGAGCCCAGTGTGGCTGGAGCAAAGGGAGTGAGGGAGAGAGAAAGGTGGATGGGGTTAGAAAGGCCTTGGGGACCAGATCCAGCAGGGTCCTGTGGCTCTTGAAAAGACTGGGTTTTGCTCCAGGGCGGGAGCTATGGAAGGTCCTATACAGAGGAGGGATAGGATCTGACTTCGGTTCTAACAGGATCCCTCTGGCTGTACGTGGAGAGTGGGGAGGGAAGGTGGGAGCCGCGAGACCGGCAGGGAGGTACTGCAGTAGTGCAGGCGGGAGAGGACTGTGGCGTAGAATCCAGATGTGGAAGTGGAGGGGAAACCTGGCCGGATTCTGGATAGATTTTAAAGGTGGAGCTGACAGGATTTCCTGACCAGTTATTGGATGTGGGCAAGAGACGAATCAAGGTGCAACCCAGGGTTTGGGCCTGAGCACCGGAAGGACGGAGCTGCCGTTTCCTCGGAGCGAAGAGCTGTGGGGACCTATCCTCTGCCCACTCCCCGAAAGCCCCGGCGGACTGCCACCCCAGCCAGGGCCACGGAGCGAGAGAGTGAGGAGTCGGCCCCACCCAGGCCTCCGGGCAGGAAAGGGGCACCCAGGGCCTGGCCGCAGGATGACACAACACTTAATAATTTCTCCACTGAGTTTTGCAATGGGCACCCTTTATCGACAGGCAAAGGGAGAGCGATTTTGCAACCACCCCAACTGGTGACTGCGGCCCATCCAGGCCAGAGGGATACCAGGCCAGGCCACGCACATCTTCTTGATCCACGAGGACTGAGTCCCACACAGGCCAGCCAGGGCCGAGCCATCACGGGTTGCACGAGGGCCTCAGAGCCCACAGGGCTCAAATCTCAGCCCCTCCACTTGCCATCGACCTTGGGCAAGTCACTTCCCTTTCTTGGACCTCAGCTTCTTTCTCTGCAAAATGGGGAGCTATTAAAGGAATTCTTTTAAATTATTTAAAAACTGGTGCCCAACATCCCGGTTAACGTTTATTGAGTGCTTACTGTGTACCTGGCCCTGTGCCAAGCACCTTCTGTGCACGCATCGTCTCATTCAATCTTCATGTCACCCCTTAAACTGTTATTTTCCCATTTTACAGATGGAAGGACTGGGGCTCAGGAAGAGGAAGTGTCCACCCAGGTCACCCAGCCTGTCGGGTGGAGCGGGGACTCGAACCCAGAGCTTTCCGAACCCAAACCCCAAACTCTGGTGTTAGGAAGTCGCTGCCGCTCTCTGAGCTGAGGTTTCTGCATCTGTAAAGTGGGCAGTACAAGCTAAGTGGGACGAAGCAGGGCCTCCCTCGTGCGGTTGGTGCCCAGCACCTGGGGGGCACCCAGAACCCAGCGGCCATTATTACCAGAACTGTCATTACTGGCACACAGAGCTGGTGGCCAGCGCCACCCCCGGGGGTACCCTCACCCCTCCTCCCGGCCCCACCACGGCCCTGTGGGGCACAGACAGCACACGGGCTTTGGAACCACCCACTCCAGGGCCCAGATCCCTCCTCCACCTTCCTGCTGTGACCTGGGCATGTGCCTCCCCTGTCCACGGGGGGTGACAATCCCCACCCACCAGGCAAGGCTGTTTACAGGTCAAAGGGGGCCACCGGGGCCATGATAGTCCCAGTGTGTTGAGATGGTCCTGTGTAAGGGTCATTAACCCCCACTTGACAGAAGGGGAAACCAAGGCGCGGGCTGGAAAGCGACTCGCCCGGTACCTGCAGCCTCAGAGAAGGGGAGGACGCCATCCCCACCAGGAGAGGGACTGCTACGGGGCCAGCGCCTGGCTGGCAAAGTCCCTCCCTCTCTCTCTCTCTCTCTCTCTCTCTCTCTCTCTCTCTCTCTCTCTCTCTCTCTCTCTCTCTCTCACCCCCCTTATCTCTCAGCCTCTCTCTTTCCCTTTGTGTCTCCTCGTCTCTCTGTCTCACTATCAGTCTCTCTGGCCCAGTGTCTCCTCCTGCACTCACCCTCTGGCCGCCGCCTCCCTCCATTCCTGGCTCTGTAAATATTTACTGAGGTGAAGGTGTCTGGCCGCCTAATTTGCCTGAAACCCTCACCCAGCCCCACCTCCCTCCCACAGCCTCCCCCAAGGCTCCCCAGGGAGGGAGGGCAGGTGGGGGACACTTGAAATGCCCCCCATTAGGGGGTCTGCAGCTCACAAACAGCTGGCTTCCCCCTCGGTGGGTGAGGCAGACTCTGCCCACAGCACCCTGGGGCGGGAGGGCAAATGCCGATGGGGCCCTCTCCTTCCCTCACAGTTACTGGACATGGAATGCATCTGCGGCCGGTGAGATGGGGAAGTCTGCCAAGGTACTTCTGGGAATGGTTTCTTCATTCTTAAGAAGACACACGAGGGCCTTTTCCTGCCTTGGCTGTATAAGGTAGTGATGGCAGGAGCTTTGGCAGCTGTTCTGAAACCATGAGGAGCTGGGCTGGGTGAAGATGGCAGAACCATGAGATGGAAAGAACCTGGGGCTTGATGAGGCCCAGCTCCAACCTCCAACTCACCCAGCTAGCTTCTATTCCATCATTCACCAAATACTCACTGAGCACCTACTGTGTACCAAGCCCTGTGATGGGCACAGGGTCGACCTGCTCCCTGCCTTACATCCTGGGGTGGGGGACAGACTTCAACCAAATAATTATCTGAACAAATGTCAAAACATGGCCATAAGGAGGGCTGCAAGGAGAGCCCCACAGAGATGAGACCAGAAAGGGGGAGGGAGGCGGAGGGAAGGGCTTCCCTGGGGACATGTCTTAGGTCAGGTTGCCCAGAAGCAGATCCTGAAACGGGACTGGAATGCACATGATTCACTGAGGACATGCTTTGAGGGGAAGGGGAGAGGGGAAGCGGGCCAGGCAGGGAAGGAGCTACACCAGGATGTGGTCTCAGCTGAAGTCTAGCCTCGGCCTGTTCCCATGGGGAGCTCTGGCGTATGAGTTGCACCACAGTTGGTCCCACCTTGAAGTGAGAGGGCTGAGCTTTCGCCCCCTAATTTCGTCAGTCGTTGGCTGTGTCCACCTCTGCTTGGGGATGAGAGAACCTTCCAGAAAAGGCAGCTCCTGTTCAGGGAAGCAGTTCTCCCGAAAGGGGCTCTGGAGAGCCCTCTAGGAGCCCGTAGCAGCAGCATTGTGCAGCAGCTGGGGGATGGGAGCAGGGCCCAGAGAAGAGATCTGCGTGGGTCACCACAATGCCCACGGCAGGAGGGTGCCCCGGTCTGAGATCTGGGCATTAACTAGGTGAGGAGCAGAAAGCAAAGCATTCCAGTAGCAGAAGCAGCATGTGCAAAGGTCCCGAGGTGGGGCAAGTGTGGCATGTTCTAGAAATAGAAATAAGCCAGAGTGATGAGGCAGGAGCAAGAGCAGTTCACAGGCTCCCCTGGGCTGAGGTGATGAGCTTGGATTTTAGTTGAAGGGCCATGGGGAGCCATGGAAGGTTTTATGCAGGGGCTGGGGTGGACATGATCAGAATGGGGTCCGGCTGCTCACTTTGGCTGCTACACACAGTGGCCTGCAGGGGCCTGAGCAGCTGCAGATCCCAAGCCCTGAGGGCCAGGCCTCCCGGGTCTCCCCTGTTCTGGTATCCCGGGTTTAGGAGGCAGTAGAGCTGACCCAGCCAATCCCAGGCACCCTCACGGCCCCTTGGCTGCCTGCCCCCACCAGGACCTCCTAGGGAACATTCCAGGCTGCCATTATCTCAGTTCTGAACACTAATTAGCTCAGTTTCACCTCAGGCCTTCCCAGCTCTGCTCTGAGAAGGCCCCCTGGGGAGGCAGCCGCCAGGTACACATCCCCAGTGAGGACGGCAGGGGCCAGAAGTGAGGGGCCCTGCGCTCCCAGGACGACTCGGACCTGCCACCGGAGCCAGAGGTGTGGAAAATGCCCTGCCAGGGCTGCCTCCAGCGCCCTGTGCCCCCACCCCATTGCCAGTGGGCACACAAACACCCCCACCCTCTCCCCAGCACCCCTGCACCTCAGCCGGCTCCAGGCTCCTGGCCAGAGGCAGCCCAGCCCCCACCCACACCCAGCTCCACGGCCTGATCCTTTGTCTCTGTGTCTCTCTTCCTCCGTATCTCTCTTTCCCTGTCTCCTTCTCTCTGGTCCCAACCCCCAGGGGCGTGGGGTGGGGTGAGTGTCCCCGGCAGCCTCCAGGCGGGGAGTGAGGATGGTGCCTGCACAGACTGCTCTGAACCTGCCGGTTTTTCCAGCTCAGCCTCGCCCTGGACTGGGCCGCCCCCTCCCTGGGGACCCACCTTCCCTGGTTTGAGCGGGGCTGCTGGAAGGTGAGGCCTGACCAGGAGCCTCCTGGGAAACGGAAGCCCAGGCAGGAGCGGGTTGCCTGAGCCCCGAGCTGGAAACATATGGCCCATTTACACATGGGGAAACCAAGGCTCAGAGAGTGCCCATCACTGGCTTTAGGGTCACACAGCTAATCACAGGCAGAATTTGAACCCAGGACCAGGGCAGGAATTCAGACATAACCACAGGCCTCAGTGCGGTCAGTCTCCCTCCCACTCCTAGCCTGCTGGGTTCCTTCCCCAGAGGCCATCTGGCCTCAGTTTCTTGTGTGTTCTTCCAGAACTGTCCACACATCCCCACATTTCTCTTGTCTGTATGTCTTAACACAAGCGGTGAAACCACAGGCATTGTTCTGCACCTGCTTTTTCACTTAACAATGTCTTGAAGATCTTATCGGAAACTTCTCCCTTATTTTTAATACCTGCTGGGTGCTCCAGGGAGGGACCGGCCTCCATGTCCTTCCCCAGCCCCACTCACGAACATCACAGTTGTTTCCAGTCTTTTTTTTTTTTTTTAAATAAGATACAGGGTCTCGCTGTGTTGCCCAGGCTGGAGTGCAGGGGCTGTTCACAAGCGCGATCCCGCCACTGACCAGCACTGGAGTTCTGACCTGCTCTGTTTCGGACCTAGGCTGGTTTACCCCTCCTTAGGCAGCCTGGTGGTCGGCTGCCCCTGGGAGGTCACCATTTTGATGCCAAACTTAGTGCAGACACCCGATCAGCATAGCACAGCGTGCTACAGCCCAGAGCTCCTGGGCTCAGGCGACCCTCCTGCCTCAGCCCCCAGGACAGCTAGGACTGTAGGCACCCTGCCGTGCCTGGCTCTTTTTTTTAATACAGAAAATGTCACAGTAATCCCGATGCCCCCAACACACATGCTCATGCACACACACACACACACACACACACACGCACACACAGGGCCGCTGGACTGTAGGATCTTGTAGTCCTGGAAAGTGGCAGTGAGTCTTAACCAGGCATGAGCTCAGAATCACGGGGTAGACTTGTTAAAATTACAGATTTCCGGGCCTGCTCCAGACCACCGAAAGCTTCCCTGGAGGAACCCTGGAATCTGCATTTTTGGCCAATACCCCGGGGAGGAGGGGCTCAGAGCAGGGAGCTATGGGAAAGCAGTGAACGGTGGGGCCGGGTTTTCGAGCTGCCTTGCCAGCTCGTGGGGTCTGGGGGCTGTCTAGTGCGGGGCCCCTGCCCCATGTTCTCTGCAGCTCCTCTCGCCCCATTCATGCCATGAGGATCCAGGAAAATTGGGGGGAATGAAAATGGATCTATCCAATGAAATAAAAGCAATAATGAAGTTGAAAAACCAATAATGGGGAAACGGAGGCAAAAGAGGCAACAGGACACGCCCAAGGCTCCAAAGACATTGGCATTAGCAGGTGGCAAGACTGGACTTGAGCCCGGGTCTCCTAACTCTTGAGCCAGGAATTTTCTATGGCATTCCACCCCACCCTGGTCCATTCATCCACCACCCACCCAGTCATCCACCCACTCGTCCCTCCTCCATCTGGTCACTGTGTACACCGTCACCCAGACACCTGAGCATCCATCTGTCTGTCTATCCATCTCTGTCCACGAACACTATCACCCATCCTCCATCTAGTTTTCACTGAGCACCTACTCTGTGCCCAGTGCCATTCTAAGTGCTGGGGACACAGCCACCCACGTAACAGATCGGTTCCCGCCCCGGGAGCTCAGCACCTATGGGAGAGACTGACCACAGACTGACAATCACACAGTATAGACCACACACGGGGCTCCTGGCTGCAGACCGTGCACGGCGTGGAGAGGAGCCCGTGGGGAGCGGGGAAGGCCTGCTCTCCCAGTCGGGACGCTGTCTCCGGGTCCCCCACCAGCTCCTCCTCCCACTTACCTGCCCTTCCTGCCCCCAGCCTATCTGGGGACAGCAAGCCCGCCATGGGTGGAGTCCTGGCTAGACAGGTCCCCTCAGGCATCACTCAGCCCACTAGGAACCCCATTAAAGCTTAGCAGGTCACTCCATCCAAAGTCCCCAAATACCCTCTGCTGTTTATTGAGTGTCTACTGTGTACCAGGCCACAGGCTGATGACTTTCTATCAGTTCTTTCATTGTGTTCTCTCCTCCTCCCGCCCGCCAGCTGACACCGGCCACGCCCTAACCCTGGGAGGAAGAAGTCGCACCGTATCCCTCCTCTGCTCAGAACCCCACCCACCCACATCCACGCGCCACCTTCCAGCTCCCTGTTCTATTTCTCTCCCATCACTCGCAGCAGCCCCCCACGCTGGCCTCCTTGCTGTGCCTTGAACACAGGAAGCGGGGTCCCACCTCAGGGCCTTTGCACTCGCTATGCCTGTTTTCCCCAGATTTCCTCATGGCTCTCGCCTTACCTCCCTCAGGGTTTTGCTTGGTATCACCTTCTCTCAGTGAGGCCTTCCCTGCCCTCTGTGGTTAAATGCAACATCCCTCCCTCTCTCTCAGCACTCACACGCACGTACACACACCCTCGCGCTCCTTCGCTCCTCCCTTCCCTATTTTTCTCCATAGCAGTCATCATCTGACTGTGTCCCCCACCCTGATAGTGCAAGTGCCATGAAGACGGGGGTTTGGGCTGCCTTGTTTTCTGCTGTGTCCCCGGCTTAGCACGGTGCCTGGCGCAGGGCAGGTGCTCAGTGAAGGCAGTTCTGGAGCACGTCTCTGACAGTCTTCTGTGTGCCCAGCTCCGGGTTGCAGACACAGCAGAGAACAAAATGGAAACATCATGGCAAACGGCATCAGAAGTCCTGGGTCTAGGACTTCGCTCAGCTACTCCCTGGGTTTGGAACCTCAGGGACATCCCAGAGGTCTGGGGAGTAACTGGTCCCACCGATGGCACTCTCCCAGTGCTATTCCCCCGGCTCCTCCCAAGCCCTGTGACATCCACAGTGTGTGATTCTTCTCCAGAAAGCGCTGGGCTCAGTGACTGCGGATGCCGTAAGGCCCACGGTCCGTGCTTTTACACGTTTCACAGGAAAACTCCAACTGACTGAAATTTACCTCAATGGAACCCCTCGATTAACCAGAACTGGGGCTTGGGGGAGGTTTTTTGGTTTGGGGTTTTTTTTCCCTTTCTCTTCTATTAGTTCATTTACCAGCCATTAAATGGGCACCACACATGTGGACATCAGAGTCCCCACTGATAGCCAGGGACTCAGAGTCAAGGAGAGACGGGCCGGAAATGGGGGCTGGGGGTGGTGACGTCACAAGAAGACGTGCTCGTTGAGTGGGCAGACCACACGACCTTCAAAAGGAGTGAACCGGTGAATGCACCACGTGGACAGCTCTCAAGATCACAGGAAGGACAGGAACAAGTCCCAGTGAGATGGCTGGTGTGAGGCCACCGAGGCATTAAAAAGAACACACGTCCAGAAATACAAATGAAAACCACAATGAGACGCTACCACGCACGTGCCCGAGTAGCTCCAACTGAAAGGACGGACCACTCCAGGCGTGCAAGTGCTTTGGAAACTGGCAGCGTCTACGGAAGCCTAACAAGACACGCATGTTGTGCCCCGCGATGCTGCCCTCCCCCAACATGAACCCGGCAGAGAGGAGAGGTGGTCTCCACCAACAGACACAAACAAGAATGTCCGTGGCAGCTCTACGCACAACAACCAAAACCCAGAAACGAATCAGATGTCCACCGACAGTAGACCAGGTTGTAATATATTCATGCAATGGAACACAGTATAGTGTTAACAGTAAAAATGAAGCTGTGTATTTTTGGTTTTCTTTTTGAACCTCAAAAGTTTAGCTGAGCAGAAGAAGCCCAACACAAAACCAGATATCCTGAATGATTCCACTGATGTGAAGTTGTAGAACAGGCAACACAATCTAATCTGTTAGAAGTCCGGAGAGAGATTTTTGAGTGATGAGAAATGTTCTGTCTCTAGATCCAAGTGCTGGTTACGTGGGTGAACGTGATTGGTGAAAATGTATCAGCTCTTCTATACCCAGATTATATGTCTGTATAAAGTTCACAGTTTAAAAGGTATAACAGAAAAAAAATAAAAGGAAGGAAAAGACACATTTACCCAGAGATGAAAGGATTGCATAGACAAAGATCTGGAAGTTCAAACCCCAAAATTACAACACCACACTGGCAGGGCAAGGAAGGAGCCAGCCCTGGGGTAGGTGGTCCAAGATCAACTTCAGCCTGATCAGAAATGTTTTCTATGTTAAGAGAACAGACGTGTGTATTAATAACATCAATTTAAGTCAAAATTTAATAGTGAAAAGACAGGGAATCAAAGAGCAACTTGTACTATCTGTCGAGCACCTACTGTGTGCTCCAGGGGCACAGGGCAGGCCCGACAAGTCCTTAGTGCCCCAAGTTTCCCACCGATGGGATCGAGGGCCAGAATCGGGACTTGCCCCTTGTTTCCCTGTGGCCTGGCACAAAGCACTTCCTCCCACTTCCCAGGTGAGGAGACTGAGGTGAGTGAGGTTAGTGATGGGGACACCCACTCTCAGAGAGTGTTCCTGAACATCAAAGGACACAACTCAGGGGAAAGTGCTAGGTGACCATTCTGGATGCCACAGTCCTGCCCAGGACGGCTAGGTGACGATACGGGGTTCCTCGTTCTCAACTCATTAAGAATTGCAAAATGACAACAGCAGCCCATTAAACCAAGCGGGGGCCATCCTGAGCAAGGGGCCCATGGGACCGCCCAGGGCGCACCCCCATGAAGCCCACCCTGGCTCAACTTTAGCTCACCAAGAACGCTCATAAAAACCAGAGTAGAAAGTAAGAGTTTCCTGATAACCCTCAGGCAGTCAGAAAGCTCCTTTCTCCAGCACCTTCCATTCTGTGCCGGCTGTTTTCACATGTTGGTGTTTATGAGGTCTTGGGGCACCAGGGCCCCCCTTCCCACAATATCCCACAAGTAGCAACGATATCAACAACGACAGTAACAGCTGCCACTGTTGGCGCTTAGCAGACGCAGGCATCATGGCGAGTTTTGCACACATTTGATGACTCCTCTATGCTCACCACTGTCATTAGGTAAATACTCCCGTGGGCAGGCTCTGGAGTGGAAACTGAGGCACAGAGTGGGCCACTCACCCCAGGCTGCACGGCCAGATGGAAGCAGAGCTGGGATCCACACCAAAGCCTGCCGGGCTCCGGAGCCCAGACGCTAGCCCGGGAAGGAAGGCAAAGGCCGCAGGAGGCGGGCGGGGGTTGGCAGAGCCACCCAGGCCAGGGAGCGAGGCTCCGGGGATGGGAGCTGCCCTCTGCCCGACTCACTCCCCTCCTCACTTGGAGCTGCGAGCCCAGGGCTGGAACGGTCTTTGTCAGGCGGTTTCGCCATCCCCTGCCAGGCCCTGGGGAGCCTCTGGGAGTACAGCAGGGCTGTCCAGCACAGGGGGTCCAGCCCCCGGCAGCAGGTAAGGAGCACTGTCTGGGGTTCCTCGGACCCAGGTTCAAATCTTGCCTCTGCTGCCCAGCCGCTGTGTGACCTCAGGCAAGGTGCTCCCCCTTTCTGAGCTCCTAGGTCCTTTCTGGTTTTTCCTTCTGAACTTCGGGTGCCAAGGGTGGAGTTGCCTGCTCCGTTGGCAGCATGTTCCCAGGATTGCCTGCACAAGCTCCTCTCTGGTGTTACCTGTTTATTCCCCTTAACCCCACTCCCTGCTCCCTGCCCGCCTCATTCTCCTGTTTGATGTGTATCTTTAGATAATGTTTTATGTTTCTTCTTTGATACTGAGGTGTAATTACATACAGTAAAGTGCATGAGTGGGGCTTGTCTGAAGCACACAGCCCAAAGAACTTTTATATACAGAGAAATCCGCAGGCCCACTTCCCAGATCAAGACATGGAGGTGTGGGAGCGGCCCGGAAGGGCTCCTCATGCCCCTTCACAGGCCACAACTCCACCACCCCAGAGCAGAAGCCATTGTTGGGGTGTCCAGATTCGTCCTGACTGTTCTTGAACGTCACAATCAGAGAAATCACACAGAGAGTGGTCTTTCTCGTCTGGCTCCTGCCACTCTGCATAACGCTTTGAAGACGCATCCCGGCTCCGACATCTATTGCACGTCAGCGCTGAGCAGTGTCCGCGGCGCAGGTGCACCCCACAGGGTTCGGCTTCTCCCTCGGTGAAAGTGAAAGATATTCGGGTAGTTTCAATCTGAGCCTGTAATAAACAAAACTGCTGTGAATATGCGCATAGGTCTTTCTGTTGACATACGCGTTTATTTCTCTTGGGTATATTGAAGGTCAAGTATCTGTTTTGAGATGATATTGAACTTGCAGAAAAATTACAAAAATTAAAAGGAACTCCAGGACATCTTCAGCCGGGCTGTTTAGATGATATTTTGCCCCACGTACTTCCTCACTTTCCCTCTACTGGTGTTTCCTTCTTTTGCTTGAATTATTTGAGAGTCGGCTGCAGGCATGATGTCACTTCACCCCTAAACCCCTCAGTGTGTACCTCCTGACCCTCCGTTACACACGTACAGTGCCGTTATCAAAGTCAGGACATTGTACTATTATCAAATCCACACGCCAGAGTCAACATTCCACAAACTGTCCCCAGGAAGGTCTTTATGGTTTTTTCCTGTGCCAGGATCACACACAGGTTCCTTCAGTCGTGTTTAGGCTCCGTAAGCCTGAAACAGCTCCTTCTTCCGTCTCTGCTCGACTCCCATGACCTTGACACTCTGAGGGTCCTGGGCTCGCTATTCCGGAGCATGCTCCTCACTTTGGGGGTGTGTCTGACACCTCCTCGTGATTAGACGCGGGCTCTGCATCCCACAGATCTTTGCAGGGATACAGTGGAGGTGACACTGTTCTCCTTGCGTGTCCTACCGGGTGGCACACAACTGTGATTTGTCCCGTTGCTTGAAAATGGGGATAATAAAAGATTCCACTTCACAGAGCTGTCACAAGGAATTAAATGAGGCACAGCCCAAGGCTTGCTTTTGTGATTAGTATCTCCCCTAGACTTGGAGGGAGGGCCAGGCACAGTGCAGAAAAATAAACACAGGGCTGCCCCCGCCCAGGTCTGTCTCCTGGGCCCACCCTCACCTCATGTCCTAGAACTTAGTTAGACCCAGGATGTAAAGAGAGACACAGACACTAGGAGCCTGGAATTCTAGTCGGCCCAGGCTGGAGGCCCACTGATGTTGTCTCAGCCTGACCCTCTAACTGAGTGATGGGGAACTGAGGCCCAGGGGGGGCAAGGGGCTTCCCCAAGGCCACACAGCCAGTCACTCAGCCTGTGGAGTCTCAGCCCAGGCTGCTGCATCCTCCACACCCATAATTTTCAACCAAGAACACCCAGGGGACACTTAGCAATGGCTGACAACATTTTTGGTCATTACAACTTCAAGGAGAGGGACTGGCTACTGGCATCTAGTGGGTGGAGACCAGGGATGCTGCTAAACATCCTACAATGCACAGCACAGCCCCGCAGCAAACAGAGATCCCACTTCAAATGCCAGGAGCGCTGCGGTGGAGAACCCTGGTCCACGCTGGATGGGAGCTGCAGGCAGCAGGGTGAACCCCTGGCCAGCTTCCGCTCCACCCTTCTGCCAGGGCCCAGCTGGCTGCAAAGAAAAGCCAGGTTCCGGCCCTTCAGTAGTGCCTAAGACTTGAGGAAGGGAGTCCACATTCCCCAAATGGGGTTTTGCCACCCAAGTCTGTTTTTTTCTGGGTTCACAAGCGTTCAGATCAGCGTCATTGGAGATGGTCTGAGGATGTCACAACATCTGGGGAGGTGAGGGGTGGGGCACTCGGAGGGGTGTCTGCAGGGGACCTGAGATTTTAAACCATCCGTGGCAGACAGACTGCTGGGTAAGGCAGTTACACCCCGAGATCCTGTCTTTTCTAGACTCTGATTTTATAGAATCTGAGGTTCCAGGCGGTTCTAATTCCAGGTGGAGAGAGGTGACTAACCCTGGCATAGGGCAGATTCTCATATATGATTTGTGAATAAATGAGTTGTGATAATTAATATTTATTCAGCATTTACTATGTGCCAGGCACTGTTTTAAGCACTTTGCATGTATCATTTCATTTAATCCTCACAACACCCTATGAAGTAGATACTATTATTACCATCTCCCCATTTGGCAGAACAGGAAACTGAGGCACAGAGAAGTTGTCACTTACCCAGAGTCACAAGCTGTTAAGAGAAACACAAGTGAATGAATGAATACAAGTTCCCATCTAGGTTAGTATTTTTCCTTCAGATATTACCGAATCAAACATCCAGCTACAACTCTTCTTGGAGGATAACAACCCCAGCCCAAGCCCCCTGACTCCTTGGTTCTCTCCAAGTCAGCCCATCTCCCTCTCACTGCCTAAAGGGGACAGTTCCCAAATGTGAGCCTGAAATAGAGCCTTATGACATGAAGGCCTGGGGACACTTCTGTGGTGGGACCCTTTCATTTATCAAGGGCCTACTTTCCACCAAGCCCCACAATGCACAACAGTCAGATATATTGCAAGACCGGTTACACAGATAAGGAACCTGAGGCCCAGGAAGAGGGGGCAATTTACTCCAGGTCAAATGTCTAAATGACAAAACTGGGATTTGAACCCACACCGATCCAACTCATGAGCCCTATAAACAGATAGTGAAGGAACGAGGGCAATGAGAAGGAATTGTCCTCATAGGCAGGTGGACCTTGGGCAGTCAGTCAGCCTCGCTTCACCCCTTGATCACAATCTCCCCATCTCAAAAGTGCAGATTTCTGATCCTTATCGGGTGGCTGAGACCAAAGATATCTGGCTCTATCAATGACATTAACACTCTGCAATCCCACTCCTGGGTGAATACCCCAAAGAAACTCTAGGAAGTCCATTAAGCAGCTGGAAGCTCAAAGATGTGCCACCCAGGTCGCCTTCAGGGGAAACCCAGCTGCAGGGAATATGATCAGCTGACAGCCTCCACTTGTCACAGTTGCCTCGGCTACAGAGACCTACCTTGCCACAGCCAGTCTTCCCAGGGCAGTACCAGACAGAGCAAGGCGGGGGATTAGTCTGGCCATTCGGCCCAACATGGGACACACTGACAGCATTTTCCCAGACTACCCACGGCTCTATAGGCCTGCATCACAGTTAGACATCTCCACCTGCCCAACCCTGCCTCCTCCCCCTCCATTCACAGGCATTGACCCTAATAAACATCTTGCACCCCAAACTCCATCTCACTGTCCAGACAACCTAACCTGTGACAGAGGCACATTCAACAACATTCAACACAACAGTGTTTGTGGCTGTGGGGCCTTGGAGGCAATGTGTCCTCCAAGGAGAGTAAGTAGTTCATTAAAAGGCGGCAGATACATGCCGAGGGAACATTAAGCATCAGCGTAAAAAGCAATGACTTAGAGGGACACAGAGCATTTGGAGACATCTCTAAAGCACAGCATTCCGGGCATGTATGATGCACTCATACAAAATGTGACCCATTTGATATGGTTGTCCATTGCAGCATTGTGTGAAATAGAAAAAAATTAAAGGCCAGGTGCAGTGGCTCACGCCTGTAATCCTAGCACTCTGGGAGGATTGCTTGAGGCCAGGGGATCGAGACCAGCCTGAGCAAGAGCAAGATCCTGTCTGTACGAAAAATAGAAAAATTAGCTGGGCATGGTAGCGCACACCTGTAGACCCAGCTACCCAGGAGGCTGAGGCAGGAGGATCACTGGAGCCCAGGAGTTTGAAGTTGCTGTGAGCTGTGATAACACCACTGCACTCCAGCCTGGGCAACAAAGCGAGACCCTGTCACAAAAAAAAAAAAAAATTGAAAACAACCTATATGTCCATCGAAAAGAGACTGATTAAATAATTATGGTTTATCCATGAAATGGAATATTATAGGATTATTAAAAGAAATGTGGCAGCTCTACAGTATTTATATGAACAAGCTCCAAGATACATTGTTGAGTGAGAAAAACAAAGCACAGAACAGTGTGAAAAGTGTGCTACTAACTTCATATGTGCATAAACTTCATATGTCTGTGCGTGTGTGTGTATGTGCTCACATAGGCCAGCTGAAACAAGAAAAAACTGCTGAAAACTGCAGTGAGCTCTGGGGAAGGGACCTGGGAATCTGAGAGCAGGAGTGGGAGGGAGATCGACTTTTCATTGCAAACCCATTCATACCTTTCAAATTTTGAACAATGAGCATATATTAAGCATTCAACTTAAAAAGAAAATTATATAGAGGCCATGGCAGAGTTAATCTGAGGTCATGCACAAGAAGCGGGGCATTGCATGGGGCCAGAGCCTCAGTGGGATAAGCAGGTGTCCAATCAGGGTGCAGAAGAGGGGAGGGGCAGCAATAGCAAACTGGTTATGTGCAGGGATTGGCCAAATAAGTAAATATATTGAGGAAATGGAAGCCAATTTTTTCACTGATGGAAAAGAAAGTTCCAAATACAGAAAGAAAGAAAATTAGAATAAACTCCTGTGGTGCTGGATTGGACCTGGAGTTATCAATGCAGACTCATAGTTCTCTAAATAGATGATAGATGTTAGAGAGATAGATCATTGTCAGACACAGAAACATAAATGTGTGTCTACATATATACATACAGTCCTTAGCTCTGTCCACTACGAGGGCCAGGGAATAGAGAAACCCTGGCAGCAGTGTGTACACCTTGTCCTAGGATCTTGGTTTCTAAGTGCCATTCTCCACTAAAATGAGCCAGGGCTCCTGGGAGAAATGGCTGATTCCAGGGTTGGAGCAGGGAAAATACTAGATGAGACTAGAGCACCTCATTGTGCCGGAAGGTAAAGAAGTATTCAAAGAATGATGGTAACATGTCAACAGGGCACTGAAGCTAGCTAAAAGGGGCTCCCAGTGGCCAAATCTGGGACAGTTTGAGCATATAAATAACCTAACAATTATGTTGACGCTAATGATGATATACTACAACGCACTGAATAAATAGAAAACCATGAATCCATACTGATAAAAATAAATGACTAATTGAAAGTTTGATGACATTCAAGATAGTTACATAGTTTGAAAGTACCTCCCCTCAAACACTTGCTAACTGCAAAGGGGGAAGAAATAACTTTACAGATGTGAAGCCCGGCAGATCCCTCCTTCAATCAGGTGATCAAAGTGTACGCCATCAGCAGTGAGACAAAGAGAAGAACACAGCCTCTCTTCCGTGACTTTCCTGCCAGAGACGTAGAACCTGAATCTAATCACAAGAAAATGTCAGACAAACCCACAGGGAAAGACGTGCTACGAAATAGCTGGCCTATATCCTCAAAAGTGTCAAGGTAATGACTTTTCCACAGTCAAGGAAAGACTGAGGAACAGTTCTCCTGTAAACAAGTGGCAACGAAACGCAACACGTGATTCCAAACTGGATCCTCTTACTAGACGTTATTAGGGCAATTGATGAAACTTGAACAGGTCTGAGCAGATGATCCCAATTTATCGTGTTAATTTCCTGATTTTGATGGTTATATTTTGGTTACCTAGGAAAATGTTCATGTTTGTAGGAACTATGTATCAAAACATCATGGGGTGATAAGGCAACAGGTCAGCAATTTATTCTCAAATAATTCAGAAAAAAATGTTCTTTGTGCTGTATTTGTATCAATTTGAGATCTTTCTCAAAATAAAAAAGTTTTTAAAAACAGATACATAAAAAAGTAAGGAACAGAATGAGAGCTAGGGTTGAATACTATTAACATGCATTAAAACATATACTCTTAGCATTTCTTACAGCTCAGCAAGCCACTCCTAGGTGTATACCCAATGAAATATGTGCTTATGTTCATGAAAAAACACTTCCCATGGAATGCTCAGCTCAGAAAAATTCTATTTTAATTTTTTAAAATTATCTCATCTAAAATGTCTCTTTTTATTTTTTTAGAGATGCGGTCTCGCTATGTTGTCCAGGCTGGTCTTGAACTCCTGGCCTCAAGTGACCCTCTCACCTTGGCCTCCCAAAGTTCAGCCCAATTGTAAAGAGCTAAAAACTGGAAACAATGTCGATGTCCATGAACAATCCAATGGATGAATAGATTGTGATATATCCATGCAATGGAATTCTACTCAGTAATAAAAAGGGACAAACACTGGATGAATGTTACAGTTACAGTACTGAATAACAGAAGCCAGACACAAAGAGTGCCTGTTATGTGATTCCATTTCTATAAAGTGTAGAAACAGGCAAATTAACGTTTGGTCTCAGAAATCAGGATAATGACTACTCTTAGAGATAGGGAAAAGGTGGTGAGAAAGGGGTTTCTGGGGCACTGGAATCATCCATTACTCGATCTGGGCATTGGTGGGTCCATGCCAGGAAAATTCACGGAGCTGTACACCTATGTTGTGTGCACCTTCCCTTGTGTGCGTACATCTCACTGAGAAAGGAAGGCAGAAAACAACACGACGCATGTGTTAAGGACAGATATCAACCTCACTGGGGTGGGGACTACAGGAAGTGGGAGAAATGGATGGGGGAGCTGGGGTGAAGCGAGAAGTAAAACCAAGTGCAATGCAGGCCTTGCAAGGGCCGCTGACAATCGTAACCTAAGAGCTGGAATGTATAATGAGCTCTGCATCTGAGAGGCAAGAGTAAAGGCGTGAAAGGGTCTCCATTGTCTGCTGTCCCTCCCCACCCCCCAGAGGGTCAGCAGGGTGAGCTTGATGACCGGCCCCATTTGGGCATGAGAGGACTGAGGTCTGGCTGGAGTCAGGTGACCCTGGCCGCCCTGACCCCTGCCCCAGTTCTCTCTCCTCCACAGCCCACTAACTCCCGCCCACCAGGCTCTCTGAAGAGTCTTCCTCCTGCCTGGCCACCTCTGTCCCTGCCAGGGCTCCAGGGCTGGGACAGGGATCTGGTGACAGCTATAAAAATAAAAGCTCACCCGGCTCAGCAACCTGGCCTCCAGACTCACCTCTCAGAGATCTCCACTGGGCTGGCCCCAGGCAGGCTGGCAAAGGTAGCTTGGAGCCCTGGCAAGCCAAGGCCTTGGTGGAGCAGGTGGTGGTGGCAGCAGCATGGGACAGAGGGGTTATTCAGGGTGGCCCAGGGCATCTGGTCCCAGTGCAGCTGCCAACACACTCTGTGAGCTGCAACAGGGCCTGACCCTCTCTGTTTCCAAACTGAAGGCCCCTTGGTGGGTCACATATGCAGGTGTGGGGGCAGGATTTGGAGCTCACTGAGGTCAGAAGGGAAATTTATATACATTCCAAGGGCCTAGATCAAGCCTGACCTGATGCACACTGAGATTTCAGAGTCACTAGGGAGACACCTGAGGACAGGCAGAATGTTTTCATGACAGAATGTCTTTGTGCATTACTTCTGTAATCAAAATGAATAAAAAGAAATTCTTCTACCACATCTGATGGAAATTATTTTTCCTAAGCAAAGAATTTATTTCTGTACTCATATACAATAGTGTCAGTAGAACATTCTCAGACAAGGAAGCACTGGGGCATCACTAAAAAAATGCAGGTCACAAAACAGGTTGATTCCGTTTTGGCAAATATATCAGTTAGAAATAGACTCAGCTGCCAGTAACAGGAAGCCAAAATGACAGAGACCTCAATAAGCACAGATTTCTTTCTCTCTCATGTAAACAAGCCCAGAGCAAGGCAGGTAAGGACGGGTGTGGCTGTTCTGCTGCCATAAAGAGCTCAAGTGCCTTTTGTCTTTTGGTTTCACCACCCTCAGCATGTGGCTTCCATGCCTCAGTGTTTGCCTCATAGTTCAAGATGGCCCCTGAAGCTCTGGCCATCACGTCTGAATTCCAGGCAGGACACAGGAAGAAGCCGGGAATGGGCAGCTGCAGAGAAGGGAAGCAAAACGGAATGTGCCTCACAGGTGAGTCAGCCCCCTTTAAAGAGCTTGCCCAAAAACCACACCTACAACTTCTACTTGTATCTCAGTGGTCACCCCTAGCTGCAAAAGAAGCTGGAAAAGGCACTTGTCCCCAACGATAGAAGAGCCCCATTGCTAAGGAAGGGAGGGAGTGAATATCAAATCAGCAACTGTAGCTAAAATGAGAAAAAAATACACATAGAATCAAAAAAGTCTGGAAGGAAATTAACAACTGCTACATACAGAGGTCTGTTTACAATCACCCAGCATAAATAAACCCATCAAATCTCTGCAAAACACTGTGAGGAATTTTATTATCTTCTTGTTACAAATGGGGGAACTAAGTCCCAACAAGACACAACATTCACATGCCCCAAATTACGCAGCCAGGAAATGTGGGTTCAGAACTAGAACACAGGCATCCTGATTCTAGCATCTGAGCTCTTAACCCCCCAGAATGGTAATGATGTTCATAACAACGACGGCTAGTCCTGAGGTGTGCTGGCACCGCTCTAAATGTGTTATGTGGTTAACTCGCTTAATCCTCAGAACAACCTTATAAGGTAGATACTATTAGTATCCTGTTTAATAACCAAGGAAACTGAGGCACAGAGAGGTGAAGTCATTTGCCCAAGGCCACACAGTAAGTGCTAACAGGTTTGTTTCTGGGCGGTGGTATTTCTGAGTGCGTTCTGTTTCCTTCTCTTATTAATACTCCACATTCTGTGACCTTCCCACCACCGTCATGCATTACCTGGGAAATGAAATAAAAAGAAAACCCCCCTCCAGGGGTCCAGTCTCCTGCTGCCTGTCCCCTAATCCCTCACCTCCCTCCTCAGCCCTGCGCCCTCCCTGCACGGGGCTGGTGCCCTCTCCCCTGCAGTCACGGCTTCCCAAAGAACTCTCCCTCTCTTGGCTCCGCTACTGCTCCTGGCCAGCCCTTCCCCTCATTCCTGCCTGCTGAGAGCTCCCGTGGCTCCAGGCCCTGGGTCAGAGGCTCCTCGCCCATGAGGTCTCCTGGGCCCAGGCAGGTGGCCTCCCTGTGCCCTTCACCCACTGCACTTTGCCTCTTCCCAGGGGCCAGGGGCTGCTTCATTCCACCGACAGACTCGTCAAGGGCTTCCCGGGTGCCAGGACTGGCAGGGACACCCACTCACTCATCCTCAAAACAACCTCTCTCAGCCTCACCGCAGCCTCCAAGGCACGGTGTGAGGGACCCTGCCACCCCCGTTCTCGCTCACTCCACCCGTCGCTGCCTCTGCGCCAGCCACGCTGGCTGCGGGCTCTTCCTCCCCCACGGAGCTCAGTCCTGCCTCAGGGACCTTGCCCAGGCTGCCCACCCCGCCTGGGACGCTCTCTCCTCACTGCTCCCAGTCACCCTCCACCACTTCCCCCACTTCATTTTCCTCAAGGCCTTTGTCACAATCGAAAACAAACTGCCGATCTGCCAGCCACACGCTGTCTCACCCGCCACAGTGGCAGCTCGGGGGCGGGACCACTTCAAGGCCACAGCGGATGTCCCTCGATACTGGCTGAATGCATGTACTCTGTGTCCACAGGTGAGGAGGCCCAGGCCCAGAGAGGCCAAGTGCCTTGTCCAAGGTCACTCTGTAAGCAAGGGACAAAGCCCGGCGCTATTTTTTGCCTCAGCATCGTACCCTCCGTGGTTTGCACATCTGTCTGCCCCGTAGCAGTCAGGCAGGCAGGAAAGGGGCTAAGCTTGGGGTGCAGACAGACCTGGATTTGAACCCCAACTTTGCTGCCCTTTGGATAGGAGATGTCCCTCTCAGAGCCTCGCGTCTCCCTTCTACAAAATGGAACTCTTACCCTCTTGCCTCGGAGGACACCTGGGAGGGGCTCAAACACCCACAGGCCAGGGCCCCAGAAAGCACCTGGCTTCCCCAGGTTTAACCAGCCCAGGCCTCCCTCCTACCCTGCACTGACCAACACACTGTCAAAACCCCACGAGGACAGTGGCCTGCTGGCCAGCGGGTGCCCCTGAAACACCACTGCAGATCAGCCAAGCCGAGAAAGAGCTCGGGGTGGGGCAGGAGGGCAGAGCTGGGACACAGCAAACGAGAGGTTTGGGGCTGTGGGGGGAGGCAGGCGGGGAAGGCCTCAGGTGCAGGGGAAGGTGGGATTCCAATCTCACAGTAGCCACTCACCAGCCCTTGGGCCAGTGACTTTGCCTCTCTGTGCCTCAGTTTCCCCATCCGGGGAAAAGGAGTCATAAATAGCACCCACATCACTGGACCTTTCTAAGGATAAGGCATGCAGGATGGCAGCTGGTAGAGTGAGTGCT
Organism: Lemur catta; assembly: GCF_020740605.2. Taxonomy (NCBI): domain Eukaryota; kingdom Metazoa; phylum Chordata; class Mammalia; order Primates; family Lemuridae; genus Lemur; species Lemur catta. The sequence goes on along the minus strand of NC_059144.1, from coordinate 41,503,216 downwards.
TCAGAAACCATGACTGGGCCCCACTCCGTCCTCACCTGGCTCTGGCCTCTGCTCAGATGCCACCTCCTAGGAGAGGCCTTGAGGGCCCTCCCCTCCCCCTCTGCCTCACCTGCTTCGGAGCCCTTGCTCCGTGCCTGCCGTTGTCTCGTTCCAGTTACTGGATACTGAAGTCTGTCTCTCCTTGTAAATGGCCACCTCCATCCTGGCCATCCCATGTCCCCAGCACCCAGCAAAGGGCCTGGCACACAGCAGGTGCTCAATAAATGCTTGTCTAATAAATGAAAAAAATATGGGGCAAATAAACGTCTCAGAGACAAGAACAAAACAGCCTCCGAGAGGCCTGGACAGGACTTGGAGGGCAGGGGAACATTCTCTAGGTGTTTAGAAAGAAGGAGCAGTCCCTTCTGGTTCCTACCCAACTTCCACCATTCTTAGCTGCACAAACTTGGACAGGTCACGTCACCTCTCTGAGCCTATTTGGTGGCAGGAAAATGCCGATAATGAAAGCTGCAGTCTTCGGAGGCCAATGAGCTGATTAAACCGGTGAGTACAGCCTTAGCACCCGGCACCCAGCAGTGTCTCGATCTTTCTTTCTGACACCCACTTTTCTCCTTGGCTGTAGGAGGACTGCATAGGATTATGAGGTGTGAACGTGTTTTATTAACTCTCTTGTCCTGAGCAAACATTGGTTGGGGTTCCAGGTTCCCCACCTCCCAGTTAGCCTCAGTGTCAAACCCATTAAATGGGTCTGTGGTTAACATGACCGCCTTTCTCTGCCAGACGGAAGGATCCAGTTAGCCAACTGTGCCAAGAGCTTGGAGTGCTGCTTTGTACATCTTAAGTACTTGACTCACATCCACTATTACTATGATTATTATTATTATTATTATTATTATTCCGTGAAGCCTGGCCCTGCCCTCCTGGGCTCCCCTCACCCATTCCCACTCTAGTTTCTGAACTTTGGAAGGAACTGGTTCCACCCTGCAATCCCTTAGCCCTTGCAGCCTGGTGATCCATGGGATGGGTGTCACCCCAGCTATGACATCTCTACGAGTCCTTCAGGTACAGCTCCTTCCACAGTGCCCCCACACCAGGTCACCCAGGCCACTGTCAAAGCCTTAACTATTTCTCCTAGCCCTCTGCAGAGGCAGTCAGAGGGGCTCAGGTTCAAATTCCCTTTCCACTGCATACAAACTGTGAAACTCCTGTTTGCAAGTCACTTAATTCTGGGGTTTGCTGAACTTGAGGCCAGGCAAAAAGCCCTCCAAAAAGCCTAGGATTGGGGCAAGGGGTGGGATTACAAGCCAGTCTCTCAGCCCCAAACTTTTCCTGGAGACTTGGGCGTCGGATGGAGGGGTTCTGTAACCAGCTCCACCTGTTCCACCTCGAGCACTAACCTCACTTCTGTGGGCCTCAATTTGCTTTTTTAGAAATGGACGTAACACCTCCATGGAGTGTTTGTGTAGATTAAAGCGAGATGTGAGCGTGTGAAGAGCTGCCCTGGATGCTGGCTCGAGACAGCACTCGGCAAACGGGAGCCAGGGGGAGGGTGTCACTGTTGGGCCAGGCGGCTGCCTCTCACCTCACTAGGTGAGCAGCCACCACCTGCCAACTCTTGGCGACAAAGGGGAGAGCAGGAATTGGAGAGACTCATTTCTAAATTGCAACCCTCCCCACCACTCCGGAAACACTGAACCTTCCCTACGCCAGTCCCCCAGCCTTTGCCTTCAGCAAGTCAATCTTAGAGGTTGAGCCGACGTCCCGTAGCTGGTACTGATGGAGACCACTTTCCAGGATCCAAGGGCCCGCCTGGCCAGCTGTCCAGTAGCCCCGTCACCCGGGGCTAGGAGGAGACGTGGTCAGGGCCATGCTGCAGGCCCCAGGCTGAAGGGAGGTTCTCTGTGTCCAGCGGTCTGCATAGCCCTAGTGCCACCAACAGTGCAGTTTGCTGGATCCTCAGTTCCACAGCGGTGGGGGCCGACTGTCACCGTCTCTGTTCCCCACACTGGGCTCCCACAGGGAAAGCGCATCTAGGCCCCCAAAGGGAAAGGGAGGAGAAAAGCATTCCCCATTCTCAAACCACAGTATCAGCAGCTGCCCCCACGGTCCCAGGCTGCCCCAGGCCCTCGGCAAGCCCACCACCCCAGAACTCCTCAGGGCAGGGCGACCCCAACCAGTTTCTTGCCCATAGGGATCTGACAGCCAAAAGCTGCTCCCCACCCCTAAAAACAGACATCATAATAGTACCTCACCTTTGCAAAGGTGGTTGTGAGGTTTAAATGAGGTGGGGCAGGTCAGGGTTTGCCGACGCTGGCCCCTGGCAAGTGCCGGCCGCACTCACGCAGCACTGCAGACTGGGGTGCCAAATGCCAGGAACCTCCCAGCAAAAAATAATAACACGAGCAAACGCTTATATAACACCTCTTCCGTGCCAGGCACCGTGGGACGCTGTGCATGTATCCACCAACCCCTCCATCCACATCCTCAACTCTCAGGAATGCCGTCCAGCGCTGGAATGGGGGTGGGGGTTGCAGTGAGGAGAGGCCAGAGAGGGCAGAGGGATCAGGGGGCTGGGAGGAGGAGCTTGTTCCAGGGAATCAGGGACGGCAGCCCCAGGTCCATGCCTGGCTCAGCTATCTTGGGCAAGCAGGTGACGGTGGGCCTCAGTGTCCACATCTGGGCAGAGGGCAAGTGGTAAGTTCCCATCCCAAGGAAAGGGAGGAAAAGCGTAGGAACCCTTCCCCCACCTCTTTCCACCTGGCCTGGCTTCTCCCCTCCTGCTGCTGGCCAGGGACACGCAAACCAGCCAGGGTCACACAAACAGTTTCACCCACACACTCAGGCTCCTCTCTTAAAAATATATATACACATATACACAAAGTATTTTTTAAACAACCCACCCGACTACACAAAAGAATCTGCCCAGACTCAGGCTCAGCAAGACCAAGACCTGAACCCCCTCCTCCTATAGAGTCACAGGCCTGCCTGCCCTGTCCCCAAACACAGGGCAGGGGTCACAGACCTCCCAGCCCCTCCAAACTCAAGCCTGACACTGGGAACTGGCCAGAGGTCCTGGATTCCCTTCCCAAGCAGAGCTCCCAGCCACCCATCATCAGCACCCAGGGGTGCTGAGTCACCCTGAAAGCCTGACCCAGCACTCTTCTCCCCCTTACTCGCAGGGCCAGCACCCCATCTCCAAGCAGACCCTGGGGGTGGGGGGAATGGCAGAGGAGGAAAACCAGCTGCAACACCCCCATCCAACCACCAAAAACTCCAAAAATAATAGCAGTGCCCCCACACTCAACAACCCCCTACACACCAGAAACGCAAAAACAAAACCCTATAAATCCAAAATAAAGGAAAAAAACAAAAGCCAACTACTGCCCCCAAAAGGCTTTTTAACCATTCTCAAAAAAAAAAAGTTTATTAAAAGTGTTCTTTACTTAATGCTTGAAACGGAAAAGATTCCCAAAATATACAGACGCCTCTTTACTCATAGAAATAGATTTTTTTATAATACAAAAAAAAAAAAGACCAAAAAAAAAAAAAAAAAACATCAACAGCAACAACCCCGTAGGAACATCTTTAAGCGATTACTCAGGGCCCGGCTGACAGTTACACGTGGGTTGCGTCAGTCCCGTGTACACACGCGTTCAGCCATGTTCAAACCGATTGCATCAACTTCGAAACCGGCCCGCCCGCCGGCGCCCGGAGAGGGGGCAGAGGAGAGGCGGAGAGTTTATCATTCATCTGTACACATAGACGTTTCTTCTTTAAATAACACCACGGGCGGGCGCCCCATCTGCAAGTGCGGCTGGTGTGGACAAAAATATAGATATATATATAATAAAATATTAAAATTACCGACGGGCTCCCCGCGCTGCCAAGTGCCCCAGTGCCAAAGTTTTGCCGGCGCCACCGGGGCGGGGGCGGGCGCTCCCCGGAGTCCCGGCAGCGCAGAGGCCGGCGGGCAGGGGGCCGCGCGCGGGGGCCGCGCTAGCAGTGGCCGGAGGAGGCGAGCAGGGGCTCGGGCAGCTGCTTGAACAAGTTCCGCAGGGTGCTGAGCTCGCGCGACAGCTGCTCCACCTTCTTCTGCAGCCGCTCGTTCTCGGCCGTGAGCTCCAGGACCTTGTGCTGCGTCTCCAGGTTGCGCATCTTGGCCTTGTCGCGGCTCTTGCGCACGGCGATGTTGTTGCGCTCGCGCCGGATCTTGTACTCGTCGCTGTGCTTGTCCACGGTCTTCTTGGCCTTGCTCTTGACCTGCGAGGGCGCCGGCGCGGCCCCCGCGTAGCAGGCGGCCGGGGGCGCCTTGGCGTCGGCGGGGCTCGGCGTGCCGGGCGGGCTGGACGACGAGGACGTGGAGAGGCTCCCGCTGCTGCCGCTCGGCACCGCCTGGTAGCCGAGGTAGGCGCGCAGCGCGTACGGGAAGCTGGCCGCCATGCCTGCGGCGCCGCCGCCCGGCGCTCCGGCCTCCTCCTTCCGCTTGCAGTCCGCGGGCTCGAAGCCCGGCTCCGCCTTGAGCTCGGCGGGCGGCGGCGGCGGCGGGGGCGGCGGGTGCAGGGGCGCGAAGCAGCCGGGGTGCAGCGCGCCCTTGGCGGCCCCCAGGCGCCCCAGGCTCACGTAGCCGTACTCGGCCGCCTTCTTGCAGTTCTTGCCCCCGTAGTCGTCGGAGAAGAGGTCGGAGAGGAAGTCGTGGTGCTGCCCGGAGGAGGCGGGCGCGGGGGCGGGCGCGGGCGGAGCCGCCTCGAAGGTGTCCGTGGCCGTGGCCGTGGCCGGCGCCGGGGCCTGCGGCGCGCCCAGCGGCTCCAGGTACGGGCTGAAGTCGATGGCGCGCTCGTGGTCGCCGATGCTACCCAGCTCGCCGGCGGGGGGGCGCGGCCCGGGTCTGGCCGCGGGGGGCGCCGCGGGGGCCGCCTTGCCGCCGTACGCAGCAGCCAAGCAGTCCGCCTCGTAGTAGAAGTTAGCCACTTCCATGGATTTAAAGGCAGGCGGCGGCGGCGGCAGGGGGAGACATGCTGGGTCCCAGGCCACCAGGCGTTGCATGAACGCGGGTGCCCGGGGAGGGGGCCTGGGGCTGCCCGCTCCGGCCGGCCCGCAGGTGGCGCGGCCTCCCTGCTCCGAGCTGTTGCCGCTGTGTCGCTGCCGCTGCCGCTGCCGGGGTGGCCGCTATCAGTGCGGGGGCTGGCGGCTGGACCCCTCGGGTGGGTCCCCTTCCCGGTCCCGTGCGCGGCTCTGACTCGCTAAAGTTTCTCCGGAGCCCGGTTATTTATAAGGCGACCCATGGCAACGGCTGCGTCACGCCTGGGGCCGCCCCGGCCCCTCCCGCCGCTGCCGGGACGCGGAGGACACGACTGCGGCCGCCCGAGACCCCCGGGAGGGCGGCCGCAGGGTGCAGCCTCGGCACCCAGGGCCAGGAGCGCGTCATGGGCTGGCGGAGGTCTCCCGGCTGCGGGGGGCGCCCTGACGCCCCCTACCCACCCCCGCCCGGCGGCCCCGGGATTGGGAGCGAGAAGGGGCGGTGCGACCCCGCCCCCGGCCCGCCCCCTCCGGGCTGGAGGCTGCCCTGGAAGGCGGGGGAATCCGAGGAGGGGGCGAACCTGATCGCGTTCCCCCACCCCAAACACTGCCGGGGCCCGCCCCCTGCTGGAGGAGACGGCGGTTTCAGGACGGCGGAGTCCAGCCCCGACGTCCTGCAGACGCGGCGCTCCCCCGGCGGACCCCGGGGACCCCAGTCCCCAGCTCTGGCTCTTGGGGAAGTGACCTATCTCCAAGCCCTTCCTTGGGCGCGGCCCCGCCCCTGAACAACCCCCCCCCCCCAAGCCCGGGTCCCCAGCTCTTGGAAGGAAGAGACTCCACGCCTGTGTTGACTCCCCTCTTAAAGCCACCGCCAACACGAGGGCTCCGTGGGGACGGGCATGGGGCAGGGGTGCGCGCCACTGCGGCCGCGGCCCGGGTCGACCGCGCGCCTCCCCTAGCCCCGCCCACCGCACCTGCCGCGGGCTTCGCCCACACCTGGGCCTTCTCCAGCCCTGCGCCACCCCACCCGGGCCCCTGGGATGGTGGAAGGGGCGGGGGCTGCTCGGTTCTGCCACACTGTGTGACCTTGGGTGAGTCACTTCACTTCTCCGAGCTTCAGTCCATGCAGGGTGTGATTACTGTTATTAGTAGTGTTACTGTCCCCACCACAGACTCCCAAGTTTTAAGACCATTGTGGGCTGTACAGCAGAGAGAAGGGGACCCTCACAGAGGTACCAAAGGAGGCCCAGAGTGGGTGCGGCATACCAAGGTCACCTGGCCCCCTGTCTCCCCATTCAGCCCAACAGAAAAGCCCCTGTCTGGGCCCCCTAAGACCAACAACCTATCCTGGACCTGAGCACAGGCCTCTGACCACCTGCCCTCGTCTGCTGAGTGGCGTAGGACCAGAGGGCCCTATGCCCTCCCCAGCCCCATTGGGGCAGCTCCCTGGGCCCACCCCTCTGCCACTCCCAGCCCAGGCAGGAGCTCCCAGCCTCCTGGGGCTGACCCCCAGCCCACTGACCCTAGCCCTGGCCCCAGCGGGCAAGAGGGCATTGCTCAACCTTCCGCGTTATCAGCTGAGCTGGGGTGACCTCTGCCCCCAAGAGCTGGAGAAATGACATCTCTGTGTGCCCTTGGGGGTGGGGGGCAGGGAGGGACAGGATGAAGCACTGGCCCAGCCTGCTGACTCTCTGGGCCTTCCCAGCAGCCTCTGGGCTGGGGAGAATCAAGGCCCAGAGGGGTGCAGCAGCTTCCCCAGAGCCACCCAGCCAAGCCTTGTGAGCTGCACAGTGGGATACTCAGGGCTGAGCTGGAGGGCCGTGGCCTCTGAGAAGCTCTCCCTGTCCCTCCAGCTGGCAAACTTCCTTCCCAGGCTCCCCCTAGACTGGCACTCCATGAGGACGGGCCCTCGAGTATTGGAACTCCTGGGCCTAGCATGCTCAAAGTCTACCAGTGAATGAATGCATTGCTGTTCCCTCTGCGCCAAGAGCACTGTCCCCCCAGCTCTGCCCAGTGCAGCTCCTCGGTCTCAGCCGAAAGGTTACCTCCTCCAAGAAGCCCTCCCTGACCTCCCCACTGAAAGTCCCAAGCCCACAGTCATGCCTTTCACACCCCCTGCTTCATTTCCTTCACCATTTTCATTATGATCAGAATTATCTCACCCAGCCATCTTGCTGTCTGTCCCCACTGCCCCTTCTGCATGTCAGCACCCCCCAGGACAGAGGTTTTTCTTTATTTTGTTCCTTGCTGTGGCCCCATTGCCTAGAGCAGCGCCTGGCACACAGCAGATGCTCAGTGAGTGGAGAATGAATGAATGGAGGAGGCTGAGAAGAGGGAGCGGTTCCCCACTGTTGGGCTGTGTGACCTCAGGCAGAACGGCTCCCCTCACTGAGCCACAGCACCCCCCCACACACACCCTGTCAGGGTTCTGTGGAGATGCAGTGGGGACCTGGGGGTCTGAAGGTAGTTGGGAGATTTGCTACGTGTCCTCAGGCCAACCCCCCACCCCTCTGAACCACGTTAAGCTCACTGCACGTATTAACTCATCTGATCCCCCTGATGATTTGAAGGAGAAAGTCCTGTTGTTATCTCCACTTTACAGACGAGGAAACTGAGGCCCAGGAGAGTTAAGTGCACCTGCACAAGGTCACATGAAAGGGACGGGAAGGAATAAACTCTTCCCAGCCTGACCTTCCCCTTTGGGTTTGTGATAAATTGTAACAGGTCTGGCAATGTGAGCCCCATTTTCTGGATGGAAAAGCTGAGGCCCAGAGGAGGGTGACCTGGGGTCACACAGTGAGTCAAGGGGTAACTCAGACCCCAAGGACCAGCCCTTGAGGACCAGACTCTGCCACATCAGGGTCTTGGCCCTCTGGCCTCCAGGATGGAACTCGCCCCCACCCTTCCAGCCCCCTGCAGTGAAATCGGTGGCAGTTCCTGCCCCATCGCCAACCCAGGTGTCCCACAGGGAGTCTGCAAGCTCCGGTGACGTCAGCCCCTGTCTTTACAAGGCTCTTTGCTTGACAGGCCCTGCCTGCTGCACCGCCACTAATACTCAGCCATTCCCCGGGGGGGGGGTGGGGGGGGGGCTTGAACCACCATGGCCCTGAGGCCCAGAGCATGCCTGAGTGGCCATGTGGGCCCGGCCACCTCAGCCCTGCAGGCAGCAAGGGCCAGGAAACAGGATCCACCTGGCGTCACCTCTTCCAGTTACCGGCCCTCGCAAACTGGGGCTGGGAAGGCTCTCAAACTGGCAGCCAGTGGCCACATCCAACCCACAGATGTGCTCAGTTTGACCCCACAGTGTTTTGCTTATTCTGTGTGTGTGGGGTAGGGTGGGGAATTTATTGCCAACGTTTAAAAATGAGAAGACTACACATCAAAATGCAAATTTCTGGCTTTTCTTTTAAAACTCAAAGCAGTGGGCTGGGCCCCCGTGGCCACAGGGTGGTGGGCAGAGCCAGGCAGGGACTGAGAGGGGACGGGCACTTTCCTACCTGGCACCCGCGTCCTCCTCGGCCCCCAGACTCTGCCAGTCTCTGCAGCTTTCCTTAGCCCGTTTTCAGGAGCAAACAGGCAGCAGCCCAAGGGGGCCCCACGGTTGCTGCTTGGACAGAGACCGATGAACGACGTTTGCAGGGGCCTGAGAATCCTGCCGGTAAGGCTGGGAGGCACCATCAGACCACGACAGGGGTGTCTCCAGTGGATGTGGGGCGGGGGGTTGCCAGGGTTGGACAAAATGTGCAATAAACAGAAAAAAGGTGCTCAAACCTTCACAGAGTCATTCATCAAGTGTTTTGTGGCACTTGCTGTGGCACAGGCCCCAGAGACTCATTCGTGAACAAGTTGGAAGATTCCTGTTCCTGCTCTGTACCCTCCTAGCTGTGACACTCTGGGCGCATCTGGCGTCCCCTCTGGGCCTCCGTCCCTGATCTATAACATGGGCGCGATAACATCCCCTGTCTTTTGGGGGTTCCGGGCCTGCTGTTCCCCTCACTGCTGGCCCTCCCCAACACATGGGGATGGGTCAGACGTCCCTTTAGCCCCACAAAGGGCATGACTGTGGCAAGCCATGAAAATGTCATAAAGCAGGCAGTTGGGGAAATTGAGGCCGAAAGAGGTTCAGGACTTCCCACCAATCACAATAAATTGGTAAAAAGGGCAAGGCTTAAAAGCCAGATCCCCTGATTCCAATGTTTGAGGTTTTCCCCACCTCGCCTATTCTCTGAGGCCTCAGTTTTCCCATCTGCCAAATGGGGACAGCAGAGATTAGAACCCCGAGGGCCAAGGCAGGAAGTTTCTGGGATCCAGAACTCTGGAGCCCTGGGTCGCCCAGGCCGGCTGGTAAAACTTGCCTGGGTATATGCTGCCACCACGTGGCAGGACCCGGAACTTCGGGAGGGATTTAAAGGAACCCTCTGAATGAGGCGCGACTGGTACCTGGCTGTGGGACAGGTGGGGCCGGCGCTGGGCATGTGACAGATGCCCACGGGACTCGAGCAGGCCACGAAAGGAACAAAAGTGTCCAACAAACAGAAAAAAATGTGCTCAACCTTCACGGAGTCATTCATCAGATGTGTTGTGGCACTTGCGGTGGTACGGGCCCCAGAGACACATTCGTGAACAAGATGGAAGATCCCTGTTCTCCGGGAGCCGAAATTCTCCTGCAGGAAGACAAACAATAAACGAGGCCAGTGAGTGGAGACTATGTGGTGTTAGGTCCGGTCATCGCTATGGAGAAGCATTCAGCGAGGGGGGTGCCGGGCGTGCTGGGGGACTTGCTTTTAACTTCAGGTCAGAGTGGTCGGGGAGGCTGCATTGAGGTGACATTTGAGCGAAACCTGAATGCAGTGACGGAGCTGGCTGTGCAGGTCTGCAGGGAGAACGGCAAGAAACGTGGCCAGTGCAATCAAGAAAGTGAATTTTTTATTTTATTGAGTTTTAATGTAAATCACCTCCCATGACTAGTGACTACTATATTGAACAGCACACATCTAGAATGATCTCCAAGGTCTCTCATTAGTGAAAAAAAAGCCAAGGGCAACCCAGGATGTGCAGGGTGCAACCCCCACATGAATGAGGGGAGGTGTGGGAATCTAGGCATGGTTTTGTTCTTATTGTTTTTCTAGAGGCAGGATCTCACTATGTTGTCCAAGCTGAAGTGCGGTGGCTATTCACAGGCCGGTCATAGTGCACTATAGCCTTGAACTCAAGGGCTCAAGCGATCCTCCCGCCTCAGCCTCCGGAGTAGCTGGGACTACAGGAGCGTGCCACCACGCCTGGCCTCATGTTATCTGTTTGAGGGTGTAGACTGCTGCTAGCAGGAATATAAGACACTGGCAACAACAGCAGCCTTGGTGGAGGCAGGGTCTGGATATGGTGTAACAATGCACCCCAAAACTTAGTTGGCTTTAAACAACCACCCGTTTGTTCCCAATCCTGTGGGTCACAAATTTGGAAAGGGGCTCAGAGGACGGCTTGTCTCTGCTCCAGTGGTGGCTGCCAGCTGGAACGTGCAAGGTGGTGCCTTCATCCCCGTCTGTGGTACACCAGCTAGGATGGTCCGAGTGGCCGATGGTTGGCTGGATCTTATCACTGCAGTCTTAGTTCCTGGTTCCCTGATTCTCCCCCAGGCAGTTTCTTCCTCCCCACATGGTCACTTCAAGTGGCCTCTGCACGTGGTCCAAGTTGTCCCTCCACGTAGCCTCTCATCAAGGCCTCTCCATGTGGCCTTTCCACGTGGTCTCCCCAGCACACGGCCACTGGCTTTTCCACAGCACAGCAGTGGAAGCTGCCGGGTCTTCTCCAGGCTGGAGCCCAAGACTGGCACAGACCACGTCTCTTGTCCCCTGTTGGCCAGCCCAGATCCCAGGGGGGAGATTGCACGAGGGCATTCGCTCAGGAGGCTGGTCACTGGGAGCCACTAAAGTGACTCTACCACAAGGAGGGGGTAGGGCTGAGTGGAGAGTGGGCGAGGAAGACATATATCATTTTGTGACTTTAAAGTGTCCACTGTGGCCAGGTGCGGTGGCTCATGCCTGTTATCCTTTGGGAGGCCATCGTTTCAGTCCAGGAGTTTGAAGTTGCAGTGAGCTATGATCATGCCCTGCACTCCAACCTGGACGACAGAGAGAGACCCCATCTCTGAAAAACAATTAAATTAAAAAATAAAATGTTCACCAGGGGCATATATTACTTTGTCATTTGACTCAGAAAGCCATGCATGGCAGGGTCCTGCCTCCACACCTTAGCTGCCTCTGACACCTTTCCTCTCCCCCTCCAGCTGCAGAGATTCGCAGGGAAATTTCCCCTGAATACCCAAGTCAAATTACTCTCCCCTTCCTCTGGGCTCCTGCTAGACTTTGCACCTCTGGATCTCGCTCCACCCCTACCGGAGTTACTTTTGTGTGATCTCTCGCTCCTAGAAGCCCCTCAGGGTCAGCCCAATCTAGGTCATCTCTGTACAGCTGCACGTGCGCAGACGCACGCACAGTGCAATCATGCGGGTGCTGAGTGAGCGCTCCATAATTTGAGGACCAAGCCTGGAAAACACACACTTGCTTAACTCACCCACCCACCTGCCTGCAGCGGGGGGTGAGCTACCCAGAAGAGCCACCAGGGGGCGCTGGAACCCCGCCTTCGCCCCCAGCACCCACGTCTGAGCTGGGAACCGCCTTTGGGTTGGTGCGGGATCAGAGACCCCAGGGCCAACCTCCAGGGCCGGGGCTCCAAGCCCCGATTTAAAGAGAAAGTTCCCATCCTTATTGCCCACTCCCCTCCTTCTCAACTTCAAAATGCGCTGCCTCCTCAAGTAAATTGACTTTAATTATAGGTGTGCCAACCACTCAGAGATGCAACATTAAATCTCCAAAATCTTGTGCGGAGTGAAAGATACCAGACACAAAAGAACCTCCCGCGTGCTTGCATTTATGTAAGGCTCTAGGATAAGCAGAACTCATCCACGATGGAAAATAGCAGAGCCCCCCGAGTCAGGGGCGAGCACAGTCGGGGAGGGGCATGAGGGGGCGATGGGGAAGGTTCCCTGTGAGTTTCCCGGGGCCCCCATAATGAAACCCCACACACCAGGTGGCTTAAAACAACAGAACTTTATTCTCCAACAGACAGGTCTGGAGGCCAGAAGTCTGAAATCAGGGCCATGCTGCCTGTGCAGCCTTCAGGAAAGAGACCTTCCTTGCTCTTCCAGTCGGTGGTGGTGGCCGGCAGTCCCTGGCATTCCTTGCTTGTAGCTGTGGCCCTCTAATCTCTGCCTCTGTCTTCAGATGGCCTTCTTTCCTCTGTGTGAGTCTGTGTCCAAATCTCCCTCTCCTTTCTCTTGTATAGACACCGGCCATTGGATTTAGGGCCCACCCTAATCCAGTATGATCTCGTCTTCAGTTGGGTTACGTTGCAAGCCCCTATTTCCAGATAAGGTCACATTCATAGGGACCAGGGGTTAGAACTTGAGCATGTCTTTTGGGGGGACACAGTTCAACCTACTACATGTTCTATATCTTGGAAGGAGTTTGGGTAACAGGTAGATGCACTTGTCAAAAGTAATTAAATATACGCCTAAGATTTGTGCATTTCATCAGTTGTATGTTTTGCAGACGGAGAAACAATATTGGACTCTAGTTAAGGATATGCATGCTGAAGTGTTTAGGGGTGAGGTTACTGGTGTCTGCAACTTGCTTGAAAATGAATGGAAAAAGAAAAAGGACTGATGAATAAATAGAGGGAAGGAGAAATGAAGGGGCCCATGATCCAGCCCCAGCAATGGCACTTCTGGGAATTTATCCTGAGGAACCAGCGTGGAGATGAACTCAAACCTGCTCTGCCATATAAACATCTTGATGGTGAAAAACATGGAAACCGTCTCTGGGCTGAGTTGCCTCCTCTGCCAGGGCACCTGGCAACGCTTCACCTGAAGCCTGTAGCAGGGTGCCAGGTGCAGGAAGCCTGTGAAATGGTGGGAAAGGTGGTACGTGGCCATGTCTGCTTTGTTACAAGGAGGATGTCCCCAGATTTCATTCAGTTTTGGGGGCCAAGCCAGTGACCACTCCCCAAAAGGTGAAGGCCCCTGGTCAGTTAGGCACCAGGTGTTCATGAGGTGTTGACGTGCTCCACTCTGGCCCCCTCAAGAGGAGAGAGTGGCCTCCTCCACCAGGAAGCCAGTGCTGGCCCCAGCTCTGCCACCCACAGCGGGAGCAGCCAGGCCTCTGCTTACCGGGCACTTGCACGGTGCCAGGCATCGTGCCACGGTGTTCCTTGTTCTTCTTCTTGTATTTATTCCTTCATCTTCCTGTGCCTGCCATCCACCTCTTCTTTCTGCTCAAAGGCAGCCATTCTACCTCTTTGTGTCTTTTTGTTTGAATGTGTCCCTGCAAAAACGCATGTGGCTATTTTTTGGCATGAACATTTAATTTATGTGAAGGGTTTTGCAGATGTTGTTCATCCTTTCCCTTTTAGGATTTTGAGATCCATCCCTGTTGAGGTGGGTACATGGCCCATTGCTCTTACCGCTGGCTGCACGATCCTTTCTGCGAGCATCCCCCAATCTCAGCTGCCTACGCTGGACCCCAAGTCACCTCCAACTTGCCCCACCACAGGCAGGGGAGCATCATCTTCCCCGCACCCTCATGGGCCGGTGTGAGGATGTCTCTGGGACTTTCACTCGGGGGTGGTCGCAGGGGACGGGGGCACTCGATTTGACTGCGGGCCGCCAGGTGCTCTACAGAGAGGTGTCCCACCTGCACACACACCAGCGGGGCCCAAGGGGTTCTGTACCCCCTTATCCCGCACCAACCCTTGGAGCTCTTCACCTTTTAAATGTTTTTTAATTTTGAAATAATTTCAGACCTAGAGAAAAGTTACAAACAGTCCAAACATTCCCCAGATTCCCAAATGTTATCATTTTATGACATTTGGTTGATCACAGTCTCCTTCTCTCTTTCTCTCTACACACTCACACACACACACATTTTTGTTTTTGAATCATTTCAGAGTAAGTTGCAGACATCATGCACCTTTATCCCTAAATATTACACTTTAGGGTATAGTTCCTAAGAATAAGGACATTCTTGTGTGTCACCACAACAGCAGGAATGAGCAGTGATACAATACTGTTATCTGCGGTTCCTATTCACATATCACCATTTGTCCTAATAATGTGCTCTATAGGTCCAGGATTTAACCCACCTGCATTTAGCTGCCCCGTCTTTTGGCCTCCTTTAACTGGGAACAGCTCCTCAGTCTCCCTTTGTCATTCGTAACTTTGACACTTTGGACGCAGACAGGCCAGTTGCTTTGTAGACTGTCCCTCACCGTGGGTCTGTCTCAGGTTCCCCATGGGGAGACCCAGGATGTGCACCTTGTCAGGAACCACAGAGGCAAAGCTGTGTCCTCCTCCAGGTGTCACACCGGCAGCCCGTGAGATCTGTGTGTCCCATCACCTGGATGTTACTGTCAGTGACTTGGTCAAGTTGATGGCTGCCTGGTGTCACCACTGACAAGTGACTGTTTTTACTCTTTGTAGTGAGTAAGCATCTTGAGGAGAGATATCTTTAGATTTAATTTAAATTTAAGTATCCTGCCACACCTCCAGCTTCCACCCACTGATGTTAACATCCATTTGTGAGGCTCGCCTCAATCAATCCATCTGCTGCGTAATAGCCCAAAACTCAGCAGCTTGAAACAATAACCATTCACTTCCTCACTGTTTTTCTGGATCAGGAATTCAGGAGCAGTTTGGCTAGAAGGTTCTTGCTCAGAGACTCTCAGAAGGTGACAGTCGAGATGTCAGCAGGGGGCACAGCTATCTGGAGGCTCAGCTGGGCCTGGAGTAGCACCATCCGATAGAAATATAATGCAAGTCACAAATGTGAACCACATATTTACATTTTCTAGTAGCCACATTTTGAAAAGTGAACAATGGTACAGGTGAAATTCGTTTTCATAATATGTTTTATTTAACCCATATCAACATGAGATCCATAGTTTAAAATATTAACAAAACGTTTGCCATCCTTTTGGTCCTGCTGTCTTTGAAATTCAGTGTGTATTTAACAATGCATGTTCCAATTTGGACAAGCCACACTGCAAACACTCAATAGCCGTCTGTGCTTCGTGGCCACTGGACGGGATAGCTCCGTACCCAAGGGTCTGCGTGCAGATGGTGCACTCACGCGGTTGCTCACCGCGTGGGCCTCTTCGTAGGGCTGCGGGGTGTCCTGATGACACGGAAGCCGTCTTCCCCCAGAGAGAGGTCCCAAGAAAACAAGGAGGAAGCACGGTGCCTTTTGTGATATCTCCAGACCCAGTGTCACTTCCACCATACTCGATTCAGTAGAATCAGCTCACTAAGTCCGGCCCCCACTCCAGGGGAGGTGAATTAGACTCCACCTGTTGAAGAGGAGGGTGTCAAAGAAGCTGTGGACATGCTTTTAAGTCACACTTCCCTTTATTTGCTTATTCATTTATATCAGTATGGACTCAGGGATTTTACTTTATTCCACGTGTTATAAATCCATTTCTAGCAGAATTTATATTGGTGCTCAAATTGACCCAGACTTGGCCAGTGTGAGCCCCTGGGTCCTTTCAACATGTCCCCATCTTTTCTGAGCATTTCCTTATTTCGGAACAAGATGTTGCAAGGTCAGTGTCTACTTTTCCTATCCCAGCCTTGGTTCCTTCTTGTGAAGAATGGCATTTCGAAGCCAAAATCTGGGTGCTCTCCAACTCTTATTTTTACCAATCTAATAGGTGTAAAGTGGTATCTCATTGCTGTTTTAGTTTGCATTTCCTATTACTAATGAGTTTGAGCTTTCTTCCTAGGCTTGTGGTTTTCCTCCTCTGTAAATTGCTTCTCACATTCATTGCCCATTTTCCACTGGGGCTGCTGTCTTTTCTGTTGTTTCTTTGTAGAAGTTTCTTGTATATTTGAAGCACTGCAGTTTTAGACACTGTAACATCTTCTCACTCTAACATCTGTCTCTTAACTTTGTCCATGGTATTCTTCTTTGGCCATAATTCCTTCATTTTGGTGTAATCAAAATAATTCTTAAAAATATGTTTTGCCTTTTATATACTCGTGCTTTTTTTTTTGTTTGCTTGGGTTTGTGGGTATGTGGGTGTGTGTGGGTGTGTGTGTTTTGAGACAGGGTCTCACTATGTTGCCCAGGCTGAACTTGAACTCCTGGTATCAGGGGATCCTCATGCCTCAACCTCCCGAGTAGCTGGAACTACAGGTATGTCCCACCGTACCAGGCTTGTGTTTTTTTATTATGGTAAAATATAGATAACATAAAAGTTACCACTTTTAAGTGTATAGTTCAGTGGCATTAAGTACATTCACGATGTTATACAACAATCACCACTGTCTGTTTCCAGAACTTTTTCATCATCCCAAATGGAAACACTGTACCCATTGAACAATAACCCCTATCCTCCTCCCTCCACCCACTCCCAGCCCAGGTAACCTTGAATCTACTTTCTGTCCCTGTGAATTTTACTAATCTAAGTACTTCCTATAAATGCAACAATACAATATTTGTCCTGTTGTATCTGGCTGATTTCCCGTAGCATAATATTTTCATCCATGTTGTAGCACGTGTCAGCATTTCCTTCCTTTTTAAGGCTGACTAATATTCCACTGTGTGTATACAACACACTCTCGCTCTATTCATCCGTTCATCCATCAGTGGACTTGCGGGCTATTTTGCCTTATAGCTATTGTGAATTACTCTGCTGTGTGCACAGGTAGGTGCACCAGTTTCTGTTCGAGTCCTGCTTTCAGTATATAGATAGCCAGAAGTGGTGTTGCTGGATTTTATGGTAATTCTATTTGTAACTTTCTGAGGAACTTCCAAAGTGTTTTCTACTCCAGCTGCAGCATTTTACATTCTCCCCAGCAATGCACAAGCGTTCCGGTTTCTCCACATCCTCGCCACCACTCGTCATTAATATTTTCCATTTTGTTTGCATAACAGCCACCCTAGTGAGTGCCATGTGGTAACTCACTGTGGTTTGGATTTGCATTTCCTTAGCGACTGGTCATGCTGAGCATCTTTCCGTGTTCTTATTGACCATTCGTATAATATACCATCTTGGAAGAAATGTCTGTTCAAGTCCTTTGCCCATTTTTAATTGGATTGTTTGCACCTGTGCTTTTAAAGTTTACTTTAAGAAGTCATTTCTCAACTCTAGTCACAAAGATACTTTCTGACTTTTCTTCTTTGAGGGGTAGGTAGCTTTTTTGGTTTTATTTTTATGGTGATAAAATATATATAACACAATATTTATCATTTTCACCATTTTTAAGTGTACAATTCAATGGCGTTAAATTCACTGTCTATACCCGAACTTCCTCACCATCCCCAATATAAACTCTCTCCCCTCCCCCAGCCCCTGATAACCACTACTCCACCTCCTGTCCCTATGAATTTGACCATTCTAGGTACCTCGTACCAGTGGGATCACACAGTCCGACCCTCTGTGTCTGGCATCTTCACTTAGCGTAAATCTGTGTTGCGGGATCGTCAGGATTTCCTTCCTGGGACAAAAAGGCCTGTCTGACCCAGCCGTCCCTGGATCTCCAGAACGCGGCGACCCTCCCCTCTGTGCCCTGTGTTTTCATCTTCTGGGCTGGTCACCCCGGCGCTCTCAGCTCCTTTCCTTGCATCAGTTGCTGCGGAGCCGGGACACACAGAAACCTCTGGGCCTTGAAGCAGAGGGACTTTCCCACAGGGAATGGGTCACAGAGATGACGGAGGAGCCCAGAGGCCAAACGGGACTGTGAAGAAGCTCAGAGAAAGAAATTCACAGGAGCTGCAGGTCCCTGCCACCTCTAAGCTGGAGGAACCGAGGAAGGAGGTAGGTTTAAGGCAACCCAGGGCCTGCGGTCACCCGCAAAGCTAGAAGCACAGGGGCCTGTCCCGTGGGTGCTGGAGCCAGGGAGGAGACTCCGTCATTGACAGAGATGCAGCCCAAGGAGTGGGGAGACGGGGAAATACTCTGGCTTTGCCCTCCCTGCCACCGAGCTCCCTCCAGGGCCTCCCATGGCCAGTGGGAAGTGAGTGGACCAGAGCCTGGGGGCAGCGGCAGGCGTCAGCCCTCTGGGCCGCAGGGCAGAGCTGGCAGGCAGGGCTTGGTTCCCAGGGCAAAGAGGACCCATCCCTGCCCAACAGGCGCTCCCTCCCTGGTCTCAGCTCCTACCAGGCAGCCCCACTATAGCTCTAGCCCTGGCTTCTGGGATCCAGTGACACCACAGCCTCCTTCTGTCCCTGTGGCCTAGGGTGGGAGCCCAGGGAATCTTCTGTCACTCTCTGTAGCTGCCCCCAACCCTGGGAAATGCATTCCGACCCCTCGTTCCATTCCTTTCCCTCGGATCTGTGGATTTGTGTGATAACACTGCGTGCGGGGCTCTTCCCGTGGTGTTTCCTGTGCGTTCCACACAGGCAGGAAACACAGCTCCTCGGGGCCTCTGCTCAACGTCCTCAGAGACGCCCTCCGCACTCCCTGTTTGTAGCGACCTCTCTCCCGGTCTGTCCTCCTTTACAGTGTTGACAATACCTGGAATTATCTCACATGCTTGTTTGTTGGTTTGCCATCTCCTTCCCATAGACTGTGATTTCCAGGAGGGTCGGACCCGCGTCTTGTCCACTGCCGTTTCCCTGGCACCTGGATGAGATTCTCCGTCGATCACGGACATTACAGGTGCTCAATGTTGCCTCCATGAATGACTGAATGAATGAATTCCTTCATCCAGCCCTCACCAGGCATCTGTAAGGTAGGCCCCAGGATCCTCATTCCATGGAAGAAACTGAGGCTCAGATTAAGTCCCAAATCTGCCAAGGCTCACCCAGCTAGTGAGGAGCAGGTGCTTCCAACCCCACACCCAGGCCACCCCCTTGCCTTGACCTTCCTCCCAAATCTCTGTGGCTTCCCAAGCTACGCCCTCGTCTGGCTGCCCCTAACTTCTCTTATTCTGGGAAGTCCCAGCACCTAGCCAGTCTGGGCTGCGGTATCACCTTGCGCCAGCAGGTGTCACCGGGGAATTCCGGATGGCCGTGGTTCAGTCTCACGCTGCAGAGCACGAATGTGCCGCGGTTTATTTAATCACCTTTCAGGATGTTTCCAGGTTTTTGCCCCACAGATGACGCTGCAGCTGCATCCTTACACCTGTGCGCATAGGATAGGAAGTGAGAATTTCTCTACAAACGGAATTGCAAAGAACAGAAAATATCTTCTTCATAAAACAGTTTATGTAAATAGAAAAAATATATATTTTTTTTTTTTTGAGGAGAAGGAAAGAAGAGTTTATTAATTTTCTGGCAAATGAGGAGGTTGGCAGACTCCCATCTCAAAGTACAAACATGCTGCCTCTGAGCAGGAGTGCAGAGCTTTTAAAGGTTCTGATTAACCCCATAATCCCATTTTAGGCTAAGACAATCTCGTGACCTCTGCCAGGATTCGTCCCATCTTTGGCTAAGTGACTTCCCCCCAGGGGCAACTCCCCTGAGCCATATGCTGTGGCACAAAGAACAAAGGACACTCTCCTGCCCCTCCTGACCACTGGCCCAAGGCAGAGATGTAGGTTTTAGTTCTCAAAAGGGGCAAGGGGGCTTGAAGAGACAGAAAACCTATGTTTACCCTTTTTGGGGCCATTTTCCCTGTTATATATCCCCACTGGCAATTTTTACCCTTCCATACCTATGGGAGGAGGGGTGACATAGTCGTCAAGCTACTTCCTGCTGAATTGGGGCTGTGTTTTGGATGGAAGGTTTATACTTATTTATGTCATTACAAAGCTTTGGCAGTAGATTTACAACAACAGACTACCAGGTGAAAAAGGGCCTAAGCAACAACTACAACCGAGAGGACTGGCAAGGCGAGAAGCAGGACACCTGATAAGAGAGATTTTACTCCACTTGGTATCCAAGACACCAGGAGGCTGTTGGTCAGGATGTAGACAAATTGGAACCCTTGTGCACTGCTGGTGGGAATGCAAAATGGTACAGCCAGTATAGAAAACAGTATGGCAGTCCCTCAAAAAATTAAACATAGAATTACCATATGATCCAGCAATTCCACTTCTAGGTATACGCCCAAAAGAATTGAAAGTAAGATCTTGAAGAGCTATTTGTACACCCACATTCATAGCGACACTATTCACAATAACTAAAAAGTGGAGGCAGCCCAAGGGCCCATCACTGGAAAAATGAATAAGCAAAGTGTGGTCTATACACATAATGCTCTATACATGCACATTCAGCCTTAAAAAGGAAGGGAATTCTGACTCATGCTACATTGTGGATAAATCTGGAGGATATTCCAAGTACATGAGGTGCCCAGAGTACTCAAATTCATAGGGACAGAAAGGAGGATGGTGGTTGCCAGGGGATGGGAAGTTATTGTTTAATGGGGACAGAGTTTCCGTTTTACAAGATGAAAAGCATTCTGGAGACGGACGGTGGTGATGGCTGCACACCGTTATGAATGTACTTAATACCACTAAACTGCACACTTAAAATGGTTAAGATGGCAAATTTTGTGTTATGTGTATTTTATCACAATTAAAAAATTGGGGGGAAAAAAAAGAAAGAAAGAAAGAGAGAAGGAAAGAAAGAGGAAGGAGGGAAGGAAGGACAGTTGCTTCCAAAATAAGCCAGCCCCTGAGCTGGGCTCCCAGGGCCAGAGGTGACTCAGCAGAGGGCCCACCCTTGATTGAAATGGGGAGACATTCCAGGACAGCCTCTGCTGATGCGTCAGCACATAATCCAAGAAGCCAATCACGCGTGAGTCAGAAGCAGTTGCGTCCGTAAGTCATAAAGTAGCAGCCAGGCCCAGCACTTTTGGTGTTCTTCCAATCCCCCTCCCCAGCCCCGTTTTTCCCAAGCTGAGGGAAGCAAACATGGCACAGCATGACATCACTGCTTTATTTTATCTGTCTCCTCCTAATTGGCATGTAGGTTGCTTCCATTTTCCAGCGATTGTAAACAAACCTGGCCGGAACTCCCTGTGCCCACAGAGGTGGGTTTTGCAGCAGAGCTGGGGAGAAGTGGGATTGCCAGGGTCAACTGTGCTCCCATTACGACAGCAGGAGGGCGACTTCCAGATCAGGATTCCTGAACCTCGACCCTACTGACCTCCTGGACTGGGTAATTCTTCCTTGTAGGGACTGTCCTGTGCACCGTGGGATGTTTCGCAGCGTTCCTGGCCTCTATCCACTAGGTGCCAGTAGCAGGTCACCACCCCCAGTTGTGACAACCACAAAAGTCCCGTGAGAGTCAAAATCACCCCCAGTTGAGAACCATTGCTCTAATTGTCCTAAGCCTGTGAGTAGGATTTCTAAGGATTCTTTAAACAGATTCCTGCATGTTACTGATTTTCTTCTCTTTGGGCAGGCGCATGTTTTACCTTTTTAGAAGGGGTACAGTTGTTACCGCCCAACCAGGTTCATTGCCGGCTGCTCAAGAGGAAGCCAATACACTGAGACAACAGGGGTTACAGTGGAGAAAGAGTTTAATATCACAGGGTATCTAGCAAAGGGATGGGAGAAATTTCTCAAATCCACTTCCCTAAGAATTTGAGAGCCAGGGTTTTTAAAGATAGTTTGGTGGGCAAAGGGCTAGGGAATTAGGTTCTGCTGATTGGCTGGGGATGAACTCACAGGGTTGGGAAACAGAAATTGCATTAAATCAGTTCCCAAGTAGAGGGTTACAGGACCTGTTGAGTCCATTCCTAAGTATGGCCCCTGGTCCAGTTGGCATCAGTTGGTCCACTGGAATGCAGAGTGTGGAAAATATCTCCAAGACCAGTCTTAGATTTCACAACTGTGATGTTATCTATGGGAGCAATTAAGAAACCTATGAATCTTATGACCATAAAGCAAGCTAGGGAACAATAGCTGGTTTTAGATATATAGATATAAATATAGATTTTTTTTTTGGAGACAGAGTCTGGCTCTGTTGCCTGGGCTAGAGTGCCATGGCATTAACCTAGCTTACAGCAACCTCAAACTCCTGGGCTTAAGCAATCCTTCTGCCTCAGCCTCCCGAGTAGCTGGGACTACAGGCATGCGCCACCATGCCTGGCTAATTTTTTCTACATATTTTTAGTTGTCCAGCTAATTTCTTTCTATTTTTAGTAGAGACGGGGTCTGGCTGTTGCTCAGGCTGGTCTCAAACTCCTGACCTTGAGCGATCCTCCCACCTCGGCTTCCCAGAGTGCTAGGGTTACAGGCGTGAGCCACCATGACCGGCCTATATGTTTTAACTATGCCTGTACCTTTGCAGAGTGCAGGCCCCTACCAGAGTTCCCATCTTGTGCCCCTTTATTAATTTTATAAAGGATGGTTTCACAATGACATTGGTAGTCTCTAGTCTAAGGCTAAGGGTTTCAGACCACTATTGGGACAATTATCGAGATCCGAATATGGACAATAGAAATTAAATTATAACTTTGTAACAATGTTAAACTTCTAACTTTGAGAACTATACAGTGGTCATATAAGAGAATGTCCTTAGGACATGCACTTGAAGTATTTAGGGGTAAAAGGGCATCGTGTCTGTAACCGACTTTCAAATGGTTCAGAGAGATCCCACACAGAGAGAAGGAAGGACGAATCCAGTGCAGCAAAACGCTGACAGTTGGGGGATCTGAATGGGGGGCATATGGGAGTTTATTGTACCATTCCTACAACTTTTCCGTAAATTTGAAATTCTTTTTTTAAAAAATCACCTATGTTTTATTCTAGTTTTAAAAATATGGTTTCAATCTGTCATTCCCACCTGCTCCCAGGAAAAGGAAAAATCATAACACGATTGTGCCCAGGCCCCAGGCCCCATTTAGGGCCCAGTGCAAGAGCCTCCAGAAAAGGGTTCTCAGTGCAGGCATAGCAAGCAGGAGGATCTTTTGCATTTATCCAGGTCTGCAAAACGCCTGGACCGAAATTCCACCGAACATTAACAGTGGGTCTCAAGAGTCCCTGTTGTCCATGGCCTCCAGTAACCATCCCCTCCCTGTACGGGCCCCTCCCCAGTTTTGTTCAAGTGTCCACCCCTCCCCCAGGCAGCCCAGGTGCCTCAGGAAAGTGACCCCATCCCCAGCTGCTTGGAGGGCATGATGGGTCAAAGGGCAATCTTATCCCCCTGCTAGCATGTGCATACGTTGCACGTGGGCCAATAAGGAACAAGGAACAGTTTACTGGAAGTCCTGGGCTGGTGTTTGAACGGCTTTGATATGGACTAAACAGGAAGAAATTACTTTATGAGATATCTGAGCCTAGGGTTCTCAGATGCTGCCCTGAGACCACCAGGTACAGAAGCCAATCTAGCCTTCCAGAAGGTAACGGAAGTAAGATGCCACAGCCAATAATCAGCTGCTCTCTGAATCAAATATCCCCATGAATGAGTCCATCTTGGCCCCGCCAGCACAGCTAGAAGCCCAAGGAGGCTGCACAAATGAGCCCAGGTGAAGCCAGCAGAAGACCCACCCGCCAACTCACAGGATCTCGAGAAGTGTTACAATAAATCAGTGTCGTTTTAGCAACTAAGATTTGGGATGAACGTGAAGGTTCAGTGAGGTTATAACATGCCCTGGCATGCAGTAAGCACTCAATAAATGCTCGCCATTACTATTGATCATGCATTTCTGCTCCCGTCCCCTGTGCCATTCACTCCCACTGCCGGAGAAGCACGATCTGGGCCCATGATGAGAGGCAAGAAACCAACTCTGGGGGACACACAGGAATTTACTAGGAGGATATTGGGGAACTCCCAGGAACCCCAGGAGAGCTGGAGAGTCTAAGAGAGCAGTTCAGATACTGGAGGCCAAAAGGAAGGACTAATGCCTGCCATGGATGGAGCCCCAGCTTTTTAGTTGGTTTCCTGAGAGAAAAACTACATTCCCCAGCCTAAGGCAAAGAGTGCCGTGTGACTAAGCCTACGTTCTAACCAGTGGGGCAGAAGCAGGGAAGTGTTGCCTGCTGGCTGGAATATGACTAAATGGCTAGAGCATGGGCAACCTTCTTGGACCCTGAGGTGGAAGCCACCTGCTACAGATGGTGGAGTGACTAGAGAGAAGGGGCCTGGTGATTGTGGAGCTGTCACACCACCTTAGGTCTCCTGTATCTGCATGAAAGAGAAAGAAAAGTCTGCCACATTTAAGCCGCTATAACTTTGGGAAATCTGTCACTCATAGTCAAATCTCAACCAAACAAATGCACAGATGAGAAAATTGACACAAGGGGACAACAGTTGTGGACATGACACCAGAATAATTTCAACAACTACCAACACTGATTGTGCCAGGCCCCGCCTTTCCTGGTCACCTGAACTTTCATTACTCACGAATTGTCCTGGACTCCAGATGACTGTCATTGCCTGAGCAGTGCACTAAGTACACCCGTGCCTCCCGGCCTTTGCTCTTGTCCTACTCACTGCCCACTGCCTTAGGCTTCCCTGCCTTACCCTTTCTCCTTGGGGAAATCTTACTCATCATTGAGCAAGTTAACTTCTCTGAGGCTGCTTTCTCTTCTACAAACTGGGGCAAATAGCAAGTGTGTGCACAATGCCTGGCACACGGTAATAGCCACCTTCAGACAACAGTTCCCCACACCTTTCTCCCTGGTCCTCCCCTGATCTCAACCCCACACTCTGCAAGTAAAAAGATAGCAGAATAAAAGCAGAGAATTTATTGGATGCCTAGAACTATGAAATCCAGAGGGAAGTTACAGTTCAAGTAAGGTTTGTTCTAATGGCTCAGTGCTAATAACAATAGCTAAGTGCTCGCTTCGGCAGCACATATACTAAAATTGGAATGATACAGAGAAGATTAGCATGGCCCCTGCTCAAGGATGACACACAAATTCATGAAGCATTCCATATAAAAAAAAAAAACAATAGCTAAAATGTATGGAGTGCTTACAATGTGCCAGGCACTCTTCTAACCACTATATATTTATTAACTTGTTCATCTTCACAACAACCCGAAGAAACAGGAATACTATTATGATCCCCATTTTCTACATGAGGAAACTAACATCCTGAGAGAGTAAATATTTTGCCCATGGTCACATGACACACAGTGGTGGGGCTGAGACTTAAACCTAAGTCTGTCTGGCTGGAAGGATAGGATGGCTTTCAGGTGAGGCTTGATCCAGCCATTCAAAGATCTCAGCAGGAACCTGGTTTCTCTTGGTCTCTCCTCTTTGCTTCCTCCAATGCTGAAATCACCCTGAGGATCACCCCCTTTTGGCTGCCAGCAGAGTCTGATGAGACTTGCTTCCTCCTTCACATCCCAATTCCATGCCAGGATCCTGAAATTCACTGTGATTGGACCATCTAAAGTCACATGCCCATCTCTGAACCAACCAATCCACTATGTCCCAAGGGACTGGTCAATGTTGCTTGGCTTATGCTAAAGGGATGAGGGTTGTCAGTCCCATACAAACCACAGGCTAAGAATAAGGACAAGAGAGATTCCTCCAAAAATTTCATGGTATTAGTTCTATGAAGAAAGGGGAATGGCTGTGGGCAGCCAGAAACACATATCTACACGCCCACAACTCACATGTACAATAAAACATTCTGAAATGATCATTTGGGAAAAAGGAGGCTTGGTTTGGGGACACCTGTGCCATAGCCCAGGCAAGCAGCATGTAGCCAGCCCTTCCATGACCCCCAAGGAAAGAGGCCTTGCTGTCTACACCCTCACCCCGAGTTGGTGGCAGGGTCAGAAGGTAGGCACACTCAGGGTGTCGGCGGAGAGCCTGCCCCAGGACCAGAATCTGGGGCACTTCCTGCTGGGTAGGAGGCCCTGCTGGGGACAAGAGAGCTGTGCCCAGGGACTGGCTCAGGGAGCAAGCGGCCTGGCTGGACACACACAGCTTCTTGGTAGCCCCCTGACATCCTGAACACACAGTGGCCCCTGCTTGCCTCTGAGGCTTTTCTTGCAGCCTGGGAAACTCTAACTGAGCCTCCTCCCTCACCATACCCCCTCCCCATCTGTCCTTCTGCCAGGCTATGGCCTGGATCCTTTAAGATCCCTCTGGGCTCCAAGCCCACTTCTTAACAAGCCTACACGTTCAGTCGAATCATTAAAATGCATCTGCAACAGAAGATTTTTAGAACAGTGAAACTACTCAGTCTGATACAATGGTAGATACATGTCATTATAGGTTTGTCCAAACCCACAGAATGTATAACACCAAGAGTGAACCCCAATGTAAACTATCAACGTGGGTGATAACAATGTGTCAATGTAGATTCAGCAACTGCAACAAATGCACCACTCTGCTGGGGGAAGGTAACCGGCAGGCTGTACATCTGGGGCAGGAGGTATATGGGAAACATCTGCCTTTTTCTCAATTTTGCTGTGAAGCTACAGATGCTCTAAAAAACAAAGTCTATTGGCCTGCAGCCAATAAGGCTCCTTCCCACCTCAGGGCCTTTGCACTGGCTGTTTGCTCTGTTTGGAACACTATTCACCTACAACCCCACAGGGCTTCCTCCTTCCCCTTCAAGTCTTTGCTGACATGTTACTTTCTCAATGAGGCCTTCCCTGGCCACCCTCATTAACAACTTGACCTGCCCTCCATCCCCCCAACTTCCAAGCCTCCTAACTTGCTCTGCTCTGTTTTCCCAAAAGCAGGCATGAACTTTGTAGCATGTTGCAGTTTATTTCCTATTGTTTACTGTCCATCTCCCACCCCCACCCAAGTGTCAGCTCCATGAGGTAGAGATTTTGTCTTTTTTTGCTCACTGCTATGATTCTAGTACCTCAAACAGGTCTTGGCATGCAGTATATGCTCAATAAATAATTGTTGAATGAATGAATAAATGGATGGGAAAGGATTTGAGATTACAGTGATGCTCATTTTTGCATTCAATTATTGTACTTTGGAACCTAAATAAATATGTAGAGGAGGGATCTTACACATTCTCCTAGACACAGGGCGCTGCATGTTCATGAAGGAACATCTGTCAGGAATGAGGCTTGATTCACCACATGTCCCTTCCTTCCCAGCAGGGTGCCTGGCACAGAGCAGGTGTTGAAAATGTTTCCTGAACACACATGTGGTCAGGCCGATGCAGAGGTGGGAGCAGGGAGGAGATCTGCTGACATGAGCCTCCCACATTTTTTTTTTTTTTTTTTTTTTTGAGTCAGGGTCTCACTCTGTTGTCTGGGCTAGAGTGCCGTGGCGTCCTCATAGCTCACTGCAACCTCAAACTCCTGGGCTCGGCGCAGTGGCTCACGCCTGTAATCCTAGCACTCTGGGAGGCCGAGGCGGGTGGATCGCTCAAGGTCAGGAGTTCAAGACCAGCCTGGGGAACATAGCAAGATTCCATCTCCACAAAAAATAGAAAAATTAGCTTGGTGTGGTGGTGCATGTCTGTAGTCCCAGCGACATGGGAGGCTGAGGCAAGAGAATTGCTTGAGCCCAGGAGGAGGTTGCAGTGAAGTACAATGACAATACTGCACTCTAACTGGGGCAACCGAGCAAGACTCTGTCTCAAAAAAAAAAAAAAAAAGAATAAGGTCTTGACACATGCTGCAGCATGGATGAACCTTGAAAACATTATGCTAAGTGAAAGACAAAAAGGCCACATATTATATGATTCCATGACATTGAAATGTCCAGAAGATGCAAATCCATAGACAGAAAGTAGATGAATGGTTACCAGAGGCTGGGGGAAGAGGGAAACAGAAAGTATCTGCTAATGGATAAGGGGTTTCTTTGGGGGAGGTAATGAAATGTTCTAGAAATAGATAATGATGATGATTACACAACTTTATGAATATACTAAAAACCACTGAATTGTACACTTTAATAGGGTACACCATACTTTAAAAGGTATGCATGTAATCTATATCTAAAAAAACAAGGATTAAAAAACTCTGTACTGCTAGGGCAAGATTTAACAACAAAAAATCCAATAGCAGAATAGTGTATGTATCCTTTGTGCAAAAAGGGGAGGACAATAAGAATATATATTCATTTTGCCTGTACTTGTATAAAAATACTGGAAGGATACATAAGAAACTAATAAGTAGCTACTTGGGGTTAGAGTGGAAAGGGGTGGATGGGGCCAGGGCTGGGAGCAAGATTTCTCAGTGTGCACCCTTTCATATCATTTTGATTTTCAAAGCATGTGAATGTCTTACCAGTAAAAATAAAATTACTTTTAAAACTGTAAGTCAGATCATGTCATTCCTCTACTTAAAACTCTACAGGGAAAGGACTTTCCAGCTCGGTTTAAGTAAAAACCAAAGACCCTATATTCCCTTTAAGGCCCTGCCCCATCTGCCCCTCCCTTCTTCCCTGACCTCACCCCCTCTCACTACCCTTGATTGGTTCCTAGAATATCAGAAACATGTTTCTGCCTCAGAACTTTTGAGCCTGTTATTACCTCGATTGGAGCCATTTGCCCAGATGTTTGTGCAACTGGCTCCCTCATCTCCTTTAGGTCTTGGCTCCAACCATATCTCCTTGAACAGGCCTTCCCTGACTTCCCCCTCCACCTTCCAGGAGAGCAGGGATTCTGCCATGCTCCCTGCTGTTTCCCTAGAACAGTGCCTGGGCCAGGTTGGTGCTTAATAAACATCTGTGCAGTGAATGACTGAAGGAATGAGTTATCTCAGGTAGTCTGTCCACCACCCATCTGGGGCAGGCTAGGAATAACCAGCCACCCCATCCAGCTTGCAGGCTCTGGGACACAGGCAGGGAGTTTGGAGCTTGGGGGGGGGGTGTTTTCCTGAAATCTGAGATCCAGCCTCCACCAAAGCAACCACCCTCCTGCCTTAAGCTCCTGGCTTAAGAATCCAACTATGTACTTAATAAATGATGCGAGGCCAGCCAGCTTCACCAGAATTTACCAGGACTTGGGCCACAGCCTGTTCCTGACATTCGAAGGTGGCTATTCCTTCCTGCGAGGAAGTGTGGGAAGGAAAAGGGGAGAGAGCATGGGGCTGGCTGGGGACAGTGGCTGCCCAGGGCAGGACCGCCCAGGAAACAGCCCTGGGGTGACTGGTAGCTGAGGAATCCAGGACTTGAACCCTCAGAGAACCAGGGCAGGATGGAGTCTCAGAAAGAAATTCTGGAAGGAGATTTTACCTCCCTTCCTGCTCCCCCCAGGCACCTCTTGAGTCCTTCCACAGCTCCTGTGTGATCACACTACATGGAATTAATGTGAGCAATTATCGTGTACTTTCTAGTCAGCCAAACCTGGGGTAAAATCCTGCTGCTGTATTTACCTGCTGAAGTATTAAAGGCATCTAACTGAGCCTTAATTCATCCCACAAGCATTCGTCGAGCTTCTACCATGGGCCAGCAGCCGCGGCGCGGTGAACAAAGCAAGTCTCTGTCCTTAGGAGCTTGTTTAGTGGTAGGAGAAACAGGAACTGCAAGTTCATTGCCCATGACAAAGCTGTGAGGACAAAACCGGGTGATGTCACAGTGACTGGAGCGGGGGCAACTTTGAGCAGGGTGGTCGGGAGACGCCTCTCTGAGGAGGCAACATCATCGGTTAGGAAGAGAAAATGAAATGTTCTGCTAGCTCTCGGCCCAGCGCCTGACAGACATTAAGTGCTCAGCAAATCTTAGAGCGACTCTCACTGTCATTTCCAGCAGTTTACCGCCTTCTTCCTGCGGAGGGCATGAGCTCCTGGGGGGCCAGGGGAGGCTCAGGTTTCCTCTCCCTGGGCGCACAGCACAAAGCTGGCACCTGGGCGACGATGTGCTCGGATAGAACCTCCGCACACGGCAGGACTTGATGAACTAGTCCATTGTCAATCAGGCCCGCTAGGGAGCACTGTATAACGAGCCCACCAGTGGTCCCTGGCCCCGTCGGGCCCCGCGCCCTCCCCTCGCGTTCCTTGCACACAGCAGGCGCTTAACGCCACGGCCCGGAGTGCCCGTTTCTGGGCCCGGTCTCGGCCCGCTGCACAGGCCCGTGAGCCCAGGCCGAGGGGACGAAGGGACGCGGCGGGCACCGGCGGGGGCGGAGCGCGGCAGGCGGAGACGCGCCTCCAGCGCACGCTTCCGCGCCCAGCTGCGCCCAGCTGCGGCCCAGCCCCCGGCGCGCCGCGGTTGGCTGCGGCTCGGCGGCCGCCGATTGGCCGGCGCGGCTCCGGCGCGGGCTCCGATTGGCTGTGACGCGCGGCCGGGCGAGGTCCCCGCCCGCGCCGCTGCCGCGCCCGGCGCTGGGCGGTCATTGGGCGTTGTGATCTCGCCGCGATTCCGCGGCCCTGCAGCCGCCGCCGCCGCCAGCGGAGCGCACCGGGCTGGCCGGGCGAGTGGCCATGGCGGGCGCCGAGGACGGGCCGGGCCAGCAGCCGGAGCTCGACGAGGACGAGGCGGCGTATTGCCGGCGCTGGGGCGCGCAGCACGCCGGGGCCCGCGAGCTGGCTGCGCTCTACTCGCCAGGTAGGACCTCCGGGCCCCCCTTCCAGGCCTGCAGTCTGCAGCCCAGGCTGCGGACAGCGACCCCGGGTCCCTAGGTCGAAAACCCAGCCTCGGGCTCAGATGCGGAACTTTAGCCCTGGTTTCTAACTTGCAATAACGCCTCCAGCGTCCCTTCCAAACCCAAACCAGAACCCCAGCCCCGAGGTTTCCTGGCTGCATAGAGACTCTCCAGCTCAAGAAACTACCATATCAGCTCCATGGGCGACAGAGCTCCCGTCGTATTCCCGGATCCGAAATCCCAGTTCCAGGGTACCCTCGACTGCAGAGAGCGCCCCTAGACTTAGGAACCCCCACTCCAGGACCAAGTCCAAGCCCAGGACAGCCCCACAACTATAAGCACCGCCCCGGGCCTCCTAAAAGTCACACCCCATCCCAGGTTCCCCAGATAGGCAATCCACATCCTTGTGCCTCCTCTGCGCCCCAGCCAGGGCCCTGGTCTGCAAACAGTAACTTCAGCCCCCTAACCTGGAACATCGATCGGTCCATCTGCTCAGGGAACTCTAACTCAGGGACTCCCAGCTGCAGAGTGCCCCAGACACCCTTCCTCCAAAGCCACATCCTAGTGATAGTTTCAGTGGCTACACACCGGGATCCTTTCCTCTCCTCTCCTTTACCCGTCCTGGGACCCTCCAGTGAGAGCATCAGCGCTCACCCCCTACTCCTGGATCCTCGGTGGTGAGGGGACTGCAAATGTCCCAGTTTAAGCTCCCCGCCATGCACAAGCCCCAACTCCAGCCCTTGCCCCTCCCCCACATCTACATATTAGCTGCCTTCATTAGGACTTGGGGGGTGGAGCCCCCAGATGCCCCAGACCACACCACAACTTGGAGACCCTTGCTCCCTCTCTGCCCCTTTCCCACAGGCCAAAGTCTCTGCCTAGCTTCCTCCTGCTTTGCTCACCAGTCACGCTCCTGCAAGCACCAGCCACCACCCCTCCATGTGAGTCCCAGGAATTTCCTTGCCTGGTCACTGGGTGGCCTAGTGTCCTCAGGGGTTAAGGAAGTGCCTTTGAGAATGCAGAGTCAGGTGACTGGGAGGCCCTTCTGCCTGGATATCAATATCACATCAAGCTTTGGTTGTGAAACATTCTGACATCTTTCCTTTTGCCTTGGAACAGCCACCATGCACAGCCCTTGCCTGGGGTGTGCCTAGAACCATCCCCACTTGGCTTCCTGCCCTGGCTGGCCTGGGTTTGATGAGTCTCTACCTTAAGTGGCTGCATGACCTTGGGCCATTTCCTTTCCCTTGATTCTCTGGTTTCTGTGTGTGATTTTTCACACCTGACTTGGGCACCTGGTCCATGCTGCCATGGTTTCTTCAGCCCATACCCCAGACACTGCCTCTTGTCCCTGGGGCAGGCCAGGGTTGGCATCCTGACTCTGCTACTTAGCTGTGTGACCTGGGCCAAGCCGTTTTCCCTCTCTGAGTCCCAAGTTTCCTCACCTCTAAAATGGGCACAAGGTGAAGTTTATTTGCCCCTTAGTGTTGTTAGGAAGAGGAAATGAGGTTATCTACTTGGTGCAGTACCTGGCATTCGGTAGGTGTGATCCCTCATTTTAAGGGTCGGGCCCAGAGAGAGGTCAGGGTACTTCCCCGAGGCCACACAGCCTGGCCAGAGAGGCCTCCCCATAGTCTGACCTTGCTGTGAGGTGAGCCGCCTCGCCTGTCTGGTCCCCAGACTCCCCACCTGGGCATTGAGGGGAAGGAGTCAAAGGCCTTCTTCTTTGGTGTCCAGCTCTGCTACTCGAGTAAACTCTACCTGCTTTCAACCAGCCCACATCATCCCCAGGCATTCTGAGCCTCCCCAAGGGACCACTGTCTCCCCACTCTATCACGACGGCATATCTGTCTATTTCTGGCTTCCATGAGTGCCCCTCACTCTCTGTAGAACAGCCATGTGGGAATCTGAGGCTGCAGACAGCCTCCTCGTGCCCCAAACCTGCAGTCCAGGCTCCTTACCTCCTCCTGACCTGGAGGTGGGTAGGAAGGGGGGGGACACTTACCAAACTGGCTTCTCCAAATTTGTTTCAGGAGGCCTCTCTCTGGCCGGGCTGTGTGGCCTTGGGGAAGTACCTTGACCTCTCTGGGCCTGACCCGTAAAATGAGAGATCACGCCAAATACATATTGAGCACTTATGTTCCAGTCCCTGTTCTAGGCCCTGGGGGCACAGCCATGAACAAGACAGAAAAAAATGGAGCTGACATTTTAGTAGGGAGCCAGGCAATAAACTCAATAAATAAGGAAAATGTCTCATATGCCCAACAGTGGCAAGCACTATGGAGCAAATATACAGCAGGAAAGGAGGAAGTGAAATGTTGGAGAAGGGGTGACATTTTAGAGAGGGGCAATTCAGCTCTCACTGAGCAAGTGACATTTGAACAGAGACCTGAAGGGAGGAGGGGCAGGAGGGAGGGAGCTGCGAGGATATTGAGGAAGGAGGGAAGCAGCA
This sequence comes from Lemur catta, assembly GCF_020740605.2. Classification (NCBI taxonomy): domain Eukaryota; kingdom Metazoa; phylum Chordata; class Mammalia; order Primates; family Lemuridae; genus Lemur; species Lemur catta. Next base: position 41,470,288 of record NC_059144.1, on the reverse strand, counting down.
GGTGCAAGGGCCCTGAGGTAGGAGCATCCCTCGCATAGTCTAGGAACATCTCGGAGGTCTGTGGGCTGGAGCAGAGGGAGCAAGGGAAGAGTGGGAGAGATTCCTGGGTTCCAGGAGCTGAATTTTTGAGATTCCTGGGGCCAGAGGTGGTTTGGCACCCTAACAGTTGACAGGGATAATAATGGCAGTTAACACAGTTGACATTTATTGAGCACTGAGTGCGTGCCGGGCATTTTCCTCACATGCCCTCATTTCCTCCTCACCACAGCTGTCTGAGGTGCCCCTGACGGTAACCCCATTCTACAGAGCAGGCAGCCAAGACGGCTCCTCACCCCCCACCCGCGTGTTCTTCCTAAAGCGTGTCCTGGTTGGGGTTAGGCCCGCGTCTGCGCCACCAGATGGGAAGGTCGGCGAGGACAGGGACTGCGTCCCTTTGGTCTGCCTGAAGTGCCTGGCACTTCATGAGCGCCCAGCCCACCTTTGGAGTCGCAGTGAGCTGCCATGGTGACGTGGTGGGTCAGCAGCAGGACCCAAACTGGAACACAGGGCAGGGGCGTCCTGGGTTCTGCGTCTTGCTCCTCGCTGGGGGAGTGAGCCAGCAGGGGTGGGCATGCGGGCCGGGGGGCAAACGTTCCGTGTCAGCGGAACAGCGTGGGTGCGGGGCCTGCCCGGGTGCAGGGCGTGGGCCCGCTGTATGCAGACGGCAGCGTGGGGCGGAGGGAAGGGAGAGGGGTGAGGCAGAGAGGTGGCCTCGGCCTGGTCCTGGGGGTCCTGAGTGTCCAGCCCAGGAGTGGGGGCCTGGCCCTGTGGGACTCAGGAGCCTAAAGGGCCTACTCCGGGTTTGAGTTTCGCTTCAGCGGCCCACCTCGTGCCAGGCGCCAGGGCTCGTGCAGGGCCTGGCGAGCTTGCAAGGCCTGTCCCGGCTGCACAGACAAGCCGCGAGGTGTCTAGTTTGCCAAGAGGTGCCAGCCGAAACCTGGCCATGTGTGCCACTCTCAGCTGTTCCCGAAGGGTCCTGCATCCAGCTGTCCCCCGACCCTGGACAACTATGGATGTCCCCTGCCCTGGGGAACACAGGGACTCAGTGTGGGGTGAGGGGAAGGGTGGAGGTGTCAGGCGTGGGTGGCAGTCCTGGGCTGTAGTCCCAAAGCAGCCTGGAGGTTCAGTCCCCCAAATGGGCCTGACCGAGGAGAGAGGCTTGGGGCCCCTCCCTGGCCAGGCCTGGTCCCTGCCATACTCTGGGCCGAGCTTTCTGTCTGTCTCTTTGCCTGTCCTCCCTGGTCACGCCCTTTCGCTTGTCTTTGTCTCTCTCTCTCTCCCTGTCCCTGTTTCTCATCTTTCTCTGATTCCTGCCCTCTTGTCTCTCTTTGTCCTTCTGTCTATCGTCCTCTCATCTCTGCTGTCTCTCTACATCTTGTCCCCCCATCTCCCTGAGGCTGAGGGTCTCCTAGTGGCCAGAGGCTGTCAGAAGTGCAGGTTATTTGGGGCTTGACTGGAACTGGAAGAGTCGGGCCTGAGGCCAAGTCTTTGGCCAGAAAGCAGGATGGCAGGGGCCTGGCCCTTGGCCTCCCTGCTCCTCCCAGCCCTCCACGCCCACCACTCGAGCACAGCCCCCTCCCCAAGCCAACAAGCAGTCACTACTGTAACTCAGCCCAGATCATCAACCTTTGCCATGCCAGGGGCCGGCCTGGGAAATGACCTCAGTGCTCCAGCCAGAGGACAGCTTGTGTCTTGAGCACACTCCCACCTCTGGCCTCAGTCTGCCCATCTGCAAAGTGGTACCGTTTAGGCCACCTGACCCCACAGGCCCTGTCAGGCTGATGGTCCATGCTGTGACTTTGGTGACCCTCAGGTGACTTTGTACAAGTCACTTCATCTCTCTAGGCCTAGTTTTTCCCTCAAAGAATGGGACAAATGGTTCCCAGCTCACAGGGGGTATGTGTGTGGGGGGGTCACTGGGATCACCCTTAGCACTGTGCCTGGCACATACTTGGTGCTCAGTGAAGGCCACTCATTATTGTTTGTGTATTTTTTATGGATTAGAATTGAGGCACTTGATCTGCAGAAAGATCCAGGTTCCAGAGGCCAAAGAGAGATGGAATTTAGAAGGAAAAATATTTAGATTTCAGGGACATTCTCCATGCTGTGGGGAGAGAGCTGGGCCATCTTTGGGATCAGGACAGCCCCGCGCATCCAGTCTGGCGTGTCCCATTTATGAGTCTAGGATCCAAGCCCAGCTCTGCGCCTCAGTGTCCGTATCCGGAAAATAGGATCACACATTTCCTTCCTTGAGGGACTGAGACTCGAATGAGAGACTGCCTTGAGCACAAAAACTCAGAGGACTACAGGGGCCTGGCCAGGGCTACCACCAAAGGAAGCTCCCCAGTGTGAGGCCACAGGGAGGGGGAGGACCAGGGTGACCCTGGAGCTGGTGCCCCATCGGATGGGCGTAGCCGCTGCTGCCAGGCCCAGCGTGGCCAGAGCCCTGTGTGTGTTCTCAAGGGAAGCAGGAAACTAGGAATTTTACATGATTTTAAAATTTAGCTTGTTTTTTTAAAACTGAGCAAGACATGCGGAGTGAGTGGTTTGTGACATCTGTGATGTGGGCCATGCCCTGTACCCCAGCACGGGATAGGCTTCGGGGGCGTCAGCCATTGTTGCTGGAACTGTTATTTGGCCATGTTGCTGTCAGCTCTGCCCATTTTCTGTCCTGCATGCTGACAGGGAGGATTCACCTGTCCTTTACTTCCTCTGCTTCTCCTTGTCCCCCCAGCCCGCCCCCTTGGGGCTCTCTCCTTCTGAGCCCCAGGCTGGCCACAAACAGGAACTGGAGAGGTGGGCGCCCTGCTGGGTCCGGCATGGTGATCCCCGGCAGGGGCTGCTGGGTCAGGGGGACCCTTGCCTAAGAGCAAGGAAGAGGAGCGCTAGGCTGGCTGCAGTGTGACCTCTCTTGGGGTCCTTGTCCCTTCTGGGCCTCAGTGTCCTTTTCTGTAAAGAGGGACCAAGGGGACATGGCTCTGGCATGTTCCTTCCTGCTTCTGAGCCTTGGTCTTTTCACAGGGCGAGAGGAGGGCAGCTGTCCTGGTTCTGGTTCAGGGTGGGTTGGGAGCAGTGTGCTGTTGTGTGACCTCCACAAGGCCCTCCCCCTCTCTGAGCTTCAGTTTCCCTGCTGGGACAAATGGGGAGCCCTTTACCTCCTTCCCAAAGTGCGTCGGTAAGGGGCACCTGGAGACAAAGCCTTGGAGTTGTGCTTTAGGATTGTGGCCGGGAATTTGCTCATTCCACAAGCATTTATTGAGTACCAGCGGAGTGCCAGGGCCCTGGTGAGTGAGCCAGACACAGTCTGGCCTCCTGAGTTCACATTCGGGTAGGGGAAGACAAACAGATACAGGCCACAGTCCTGAGTGATGGGCCCCATGCTGGGGGCGCACAGGGGTCAGAGGAGGCATCCTGGATGGCTTTTTGGAGGCGGAGGTTTCCAGGTTGAGATCTGTAGGAGCCACGTCAGATCAGCCAGGTGCAGAGGGGGAGAAGCCTCTTCAGGCTTGAAGCCCTGAAGAGAAGACAGATGCAGGAGGAGCCCTGCTTATCTGCTCTGGCCCTGACTCCTTGGTTAGTCACTCACTGGGTCCCCTTTGGTCCCACTGCTTAGCAGGCCTGGGCTCCTAACACAGATGTCGCCTGGGCAATAGAGTGGTGGCTGGTAGAGCAAGGGACCAGGGGCAGCAGGAGAGAACAGAGTAGGGGGAGAGCAGGGTCTTAGGAGCCAGACCCTCTGGCCACAGAATCCTGGTCCACAGGGGACTAGTTGGGTGCCCTTGGACTACTTGCTAGACCACTCTGACCCTCAGTTTTCTCATCTGCAAAAGGGCATCACCTCAGAAGGTGCCTAACGCATAGTGGCTGCTTGATAGATGTTAAACACTAATGATAAAATTGTTATCATTAAAGGTCTTTTGTGCCTTTGGGAGCAGCTGCCTGGGGCATACCCCGGGGCATAGTCACACAGTTCTGTGTCACTCACATGTTGTTTTTATCTCCTTTTTTTTTTAATTTTAATTTACAATTAAAAGAAAAAGTTTTGATATGCTAGTGCATGCAAAAGGAGTAAGTGAAAGGCCAGTCTCAACTATACAGATTTTTTTAAAAATTTTTCTTGCATAAATGGTTGCTGTATGGAACTTTGCTGTCTGCACGTCCTGTATATCGTGGGCATCTCTCCGTGTCCACACGTAGACGGCTGCAGAGTTGCCTTGGACTGAGTTAATTTGGCCAGTCCCCAGGTGATGGACACTCAGGTTACTTCCACGTGAATCAGTCTGAGTTTTGACAGCTCAAGGCTGCAGTGAGTGAATCGGCCTGTCCGTGCGCACGTGCCTGTTAAAAATACGTGCCTCTCCCAGCTTTGTTACCTGGGAAAAAAATATGTGGCAACATTTAAATAGGAGAGTTTGCCTGATGTCTGGCTTCTCTTAAGATTCAGAAACTCTGGCCTCGCTGGCCCACACTCCCGCTTGGCACAGTCAGCCCGACAGCAGCCTCACTTCTAGGAGCCCCCCTGCCCCCAGGGCCCTGTTGGTCCTGAGTCATTGCCTGGAGTCTGCTTGATGGAGGTCGGGCAGGGTCTGCGCCTCCAGGATTAACGGCCGTTTATAGGTCTCTACCTCCAAATAATTACCTGCAAAAGGGCATTGGTGATGCCATGAAGATTCCGGTTTTTTAAAAAAGAAGCTTATTAAAGTTCCCTCAGGTGTCTCCAGAGAGAAACCAAATGGGCCTGGGAGACCAGAGTTCTGGTCCTGTTTGCCAAAGAACTGGTATATACAGGGCCAGCTTCATGGGCATGTGACCCGTGCACGGGGACCTGCTCTCTGAAGGGTCCCATACTTGGTTTAATGCATCCTGCCTTGAGTGTATGACCTTGAGCAGGCCTTTCCCCTTCTCTGGGCCTCAGCAGTGTGATCTGTGAAATGGGTAGGTTGTGGTTGGCCCTGTAGGTAGACTTCTTGAACACAGTTGAGAGCCCCCATGGGGTCCCAGCTCTGCCTGGTTTTGGTCCCCCAGCCTTTGCCACCTACCCACACTCACCTCTCGCCTCTGCTCCCTGCAGGCAAGCGCTTCCAGGAGTGGTGCTGTGTGGTCCTGTGCTTCAGCCTCATTGCCCACAACTCGGTCCACCTCCTGCTGCTGGCCCGCTGGGAACACATGCCCCTCGTCATGCTGGGTGTTGGTGAGTGCCTGAGGCTTCGCTGCCTGCCTCAGTTTCCCCAGGGGGGCAGGGACCTACCCAATGACTCACACAAGTGCGTGTGGTGGGGGGTGCTCGCCTGTGTACAGGTACATGCTGTGGGGGCCCCGCCTCCCCATCTCAGTCAGTGGCACCTCCCTACGTCCTATCACTTGGGCCCAAAACCTGGATATCACGCCCGGTTCCTCTCTTTTCCTCACCTTCCACAGCCAAACATCAGCAAATGCTGTTGGCTCTACTTTCAGAATGCACACAGGATCCAGCCACTACTCCTGCCTCCACTGGCCCCGCCTTGGTTCAGCCAGCAGCCTCTCCTGCTTGACTGTTTCAGGGACCTGCTCCCTGGTCTGCCTGCCTCCACCTGTGTCCCTACCACCCTGTCTCCACACACGGCCAGAGGGCTCCTGTCAGATCTCACTACTCCCCTGCTCCTAGCTGCCCACTTAGATGAAACAGCCACTCCGCAGGCTTCCTGTCAGCCCTCACTCCACTCTGCTCCTGCCACGCTGGCCTGGCTGTGCCCCACCGTGCCCTGATACACACCTACCTCAGGGCCTTTGCATGGGCTCTTCCCTGGGCCGGGAACTCTCTTCTCACAGACACCTACACGGTTTACTCCCTCACCCAGGTCTCTGCTCAGGGAGCCCCCCACCCCGCCAATTGCCCCTGAGAAATAGCAGCCTTGGCCAGGCACGGTGGCTCCTGTCTGTAATCCTAGCACTCTGGGAGGCCGAGGCGGGAGGATCGCTTGAGCTCAGGAGTTAGAGACCAGCCTGAGCAAGAGCGAGACCCTGTCTCTACTAAAAACAGAAAAATTAGCCCGGTGTCATAGCGTGCACCTGCAGTCCCAGCTACCCGGGAGGCTGAGGCAGGAGGATCACTTGAGCCCAGGAGTTTGAGGTTGCTGTGAGCTAGGCTGACGCCACGGCACTCTAGCCCGGGCAACAAAGTGAGACTCTGTCTCAAAAAAAAAAATAGCAGCCCTATCACACTCTATTCTACCCCACTGTTATACAATTGTGTTTCTTTATTTGTTTATCATCTGTCTCCTGTCACTCAAATGTCAGCTCCCTGAGGGCAGAGATTTTTGTCTGTTTCATTCACACAGCCAGTACTCAGTATTTACTGAGTCAGTGAATAAATGAATGAATGAATGAATAAGCAAACTGCAGTTTATTACTATCTCCTGGGTGTTTTCCATCAGTCAGTCCTTACCCATCCACAGCCTGGGAGGTAGATGCTAAGGTTGTCATCGTTTTCCAGATGAAACTGAGGGTCAGAGAAGGGACCAACTCAGAGTCACACCTCAAGCCAGAGGCACAACGTAATTCTTGAGACAGTGTCTCCACCCCAGGCCCCAGATGACTCAATTTCCTTCCTGTCTACCCACCACCGCTCACCTCTTCCCTCTGACTTGGGCACTCATCCCCTCCCTGTCCTGGGCTCCCAGGCCAAGGGGGCAACTGTGCCCTTGGTCCCTCATGGTCCTCCCTAAAGATTCAGCTCCCACAATCTCATTATAAGCATTCTGGCTGCCTAAGCCAATAGTGCTCAGGCTGGCCAAGTGAGCCATCTGGGTGTGGTGGTGGGGGTGGGCATGTGCTGGGGGGCCGGACCAGCTGGAGGGGAGAGAGTTTAGCCTGTCCAGTGTGGGAAGCCTGGGCCCTGCCTACGGGAGCCAGCCATAGCCCCGCCCCAGGCACAAGAGGGACCTGCACTCCAAGCCCCTCTGCCTTAGAGTACCACATTCAAGGGCAGGAACGTAGATACTCTGAGCCTCAAGGCCTCTTCTGAGGATGGTTATGAGCAGGCCCCTAATCGATTTAAATAGCTGCCCTGATTTGGGTTCAAGTCCCACTCCACTAACCTCCTGACTCTGTGGCCTTGGGCAAGTGTCACTGCATCTCTGAGCCTCATTTTCCACATGTGTAAAACGAGCCTGCTGGCAGTACCTGCCTCCTGGGGCTGTTGTGAGGGCAAAATGCAGGTGTGCACAGGTGCTGAGAAGGCCAGTGACTGAATGGAGGTGGGGAGAGGCGCTGCCCGCCAGACCACTGGCCAAGACTGGCACCTCAGCCTCACTGGTCATTTGACAGTGGATGTTTTATGAGCACCTGCTATGCTCCCAGCCCCATACTGGGCACTCTTCACTCTTTGTGACAACCTAGTGAGGAGGTTCTGATCCCCATCCTCTGAGACACCAAGTGACTTGCCCATTGGCCCACACCCAGGCAGCGGCAGAGTCTAGAATCATCAATCCAGACCTGCCCGTCTCTCAGATCTCACGCTCCACCACCAGGGCTGTCCAGCCTCCAGTTAACGTCAGGAGGAGAGGGTGTTCCAGGCAGCAGGCCCAGCCTGGGCAAAGGATCGGCAAGGTCAGAGCCCAGGCGTGAGCTGTGCAAGCTGGGAGGGTGGGCATCCCGGGTGGGTCACTACCTTCCTTCTCTGGTTGGGACCTGAGCTTCCAGCCGGGGACCCGATACATCTCTGGCTGCCAAGTCACCAAATGTGGTGCCAGCTCCCCCATCACACACCTTTGCCCCTGGGCTGATAACAGCAGACAATCCCCTGATAGTGGTGTTTGCACAGTCCCTAATCGATTTAAATAGTAGCTCTGATTTGGGTGTTAACATGCAGGCAGTGAGGGCACCATGCCAGCCTGCAGAGCCTGCCCCCTACTCCTCACTGTCTTCCCGGAGGTTCCAGTGTCCCAGGCAAGCCCTGGAAATCAGGGAAGGCAGAAGCATGAAAGGGTGTCAAGTTAATAAACACAGACACACATGACTCACCCTTGGGAAGCAAAATCAAGATAAAGGAATAGGCAGGGAAGGCCTCTCCGAAAAGCTGGCATTTGTGTGGAGACCCAAAGGAGATGGGCCAAGGGACCGTGGAGGTATCTTGGGGAGGGGTATTCCAGGAAGAGAAAACAGCAAGTGCAAAGGCCCTAAGGCTGGTGTGTGCCCCTTGTGTTTGGAGAATAGAAAGGAGGTCAGCCTGACTGGAGAAAATTGATCACAGTAAAAGGGGTTGGCAGCAGCTGAGAGGCAGCGCGGGCAGACGCTGTAGGGCCTGAGGGCTGTGAGCTGGGTACGGGTTTTATTCTACGGGCTCTGAGAAGCCATTGGTGAGTTTCCCACAGGGAGCTGACATCATCTGATGCTGCAGGGCGGGTGGCCTGGGGTGGAGAGGCCAGGAAGGAGCCGCCCACAGGGATCCAGCTACACGGAGATGGTGGTCCAGACCCAGGTGGGGCAGTGGGGCTGGTGATGAGTTGTCCAAATCCGGATGAGCCGTGAAGGGTGAGCTGCCAGGATGTGCTCCGGGGTTGGCTGTGGAGGCAAGAGAGGGAAGAGTCAGCAAAACTCCCTGGTTTTTGGCCTGCGAGACGGGAGGGATGAGGCCGCCCTGGATGGCTGGAGAGAGGGTAGCAGAGCTGCCCTGGGGAGAAGCCCGAGGTGCCTGCCAGCAGGGGCCAGTAGGAAGTCGGAAGTCCAGGGGTCATCTGTTAGAGATGGCGTTTGAAGCCCAGAGGCTGGAGTAGCGCCCCCAGGGGCTGAGCGCAAGGAGAGAGAGGAGAGGTGGGAGGAGAGCTGCTCCAGAGGGCTGCTGGGGACAAGAGGAGAATGTGTTTCCAGGGGGCCGGGACCAGCCACTGAGCAGACTAGCAAGACAAAGGAACTGCCAGATTTGGCCACCTGGAGGTCGCTGGTGACCTTGACAAGGACAGTGTCGTGAATGAATGGGTGAACAGATGAGCAGCCATGGTGGCCCAAGCTGTGTGTTCCACTTGGGCTGTGACTGGTCCCGGAAGGAGCGTGTCCCCTGGGAGCCGGTGGAGGGGAAGGTGTTCCAGGCAGAGGGCACGGTGAGTGAGTGCAAAGGTCCATCGGGAGGTCAGAGAAGTCATGCGGCCTCCGGTCACAGCCGGCCTGGTAGGTGGAAGCGGAGAGTCTGGATTTGACAAGGATTTGGACCCAGGGCAGTCTGCGAGCAAAGACATCCGCAGCTCTCCATCTCCACGCCAGGCCTTTGAGGGGGCAGGGGTGAAGGAGTTCCAGCTGGGTGACCTGTGGGGAACCGGATGCCCCACGGGGCCCAGGGACTGCCTCAAGGTCACTGGTGAGTCAGGGTAGCCTGGAGTGAGTCACCCCCCAGCCCTTTCCTCAGCCCAGTGCTGTGCTGGGAGGGGCGGTAACCAGGCCGAAGCTGCCCCCAGGGAGAGCGAGCTGCCAGCCACGCCCAGAGCTGGGACAAAGAGGCTTCTGTGTGCCTGTCTGCCACCCCTGCCCCCATTAAAGGGGCCTCAGGCAGCCGGCCTGGGGTTGGTGCTCTAGGAACAGCCACCTGCAGGGGCCTCGGGATCACGGAGCCAGGGGAGGGCTCCTCCCCCAAAATACTCCCTGACATCTGTCCAAAGTACACATCCCTCCCCACTTGCTTGGCAGCCTGCAAAGCCAGGTGCTGGTCATTTGACAGATGGCAAGACTGAGGCTCAAAGCCTTAGACGACTGGGGTGTCCTCACTGAGCCCCGGGGGTGGGGCTGCTAAGCACTTCACCTGCAGCAGCCCATTTTATTAACTTCTCCCATTAAGGGAAGTAAGTCCTATTAATATTCCCCTCCCCAGACCTGGCCGTGACGGCTCAGCCACCTAAGGTCACATCTGCCTGACTGGCCCTAGCAATGGTCTGTGGCTACTCACCAGCAGTCCTGATTGGCACCTGCCACCGTGTGATCCCGGGCAGGCCTGACCCTTCTCTGGAAAGCAGGGATGGGTTGGGGCCTGTCACCATGGCGTGAAGTGAGATAATGCACTTTATAAAGATAGGCTTTATTTTTTTAGAACAGTTTTAAATTTACAGAAAAATTGAGCAGATAGGACAGAGAGTTCCCACATAGCCCCTGCACCCAGCTTCCATCTTACATCTCTCCTTAGTTTGGTACATTTGTTACAAGGCTTGCACCGATGTGGATACGTCTGTATGAACCAAAGTCCACAGATGATTCAGATTTCCTCAGTTTTTACCTAATGTCCTTCTGTTCCAAGACCCATCCAGGCGTCCTGTCTCTTTAGCACCTCTTGTCTCTTAGACCTTCCTTGTTTGCGATGACCTTGACAGTTCGAGCGAGAAGTGCTGGGCAGGTGTTCCGTGGGCTGCCCCTCTATTAGGATTCTTCCCATGTTTTTCCTATGAGTGGACTGGGTTTGTGGATTTTGAGGAGGAGGAGCTCAGAGGTGCAGTGCCATTTCATCACACCGTAGCGGAAGTACGCCCTGTCAACATGACTGGTCACTGTGCTGTTGACTTTGATCACCTGGCTGAGCTAGCACACATCAGGTTTCTCACTGTAGAGTGACTCCTCCCCGTCCCCTGCTGAACTGTCTTTGGAAGGAAGTGCCTGTGCACAGTCCACACTTAGGAACAGGACGGAATGTGCTTTTAACGCTCCTGATGAAGCACTAGGTACACAGTGCTAGCCATATTTTTTCTAATGCAGTATTGTTTTTATTATCATCATTCTTCCCGTTACCTGTGAGGATTACGTGCTTAGGATGATTAAGGAGATAAGATGTGGCCCAGGCCTGGTCTTGCTGCAGTTTAGACAAGGGATTAAAGGAGATAAAACATTTAAGATGCTGGCACAGGGCCTGGTTCCTGTAAATACTCAATAAATGTCAGGTTAAAAAAAAAAAAAAAGTAGCTGACATCTTGACCCAAAGGAAATGAGGACAGATGTCTACAATAGGCTTGTACGTGGATGTTCACTGCAGCTTCATTCAGAACAGCCCCCGACGGGAAACAACCCTAATGTCCAACAACAGCCAGATGGATAAACGCATCATGGTACATCCCGGCGATGGAATACTACTCAGCAATCAAAAGGATAAACTGATACGCACGACTCCATGGATGACTCCTGAAGCATTCCACTAGCAAAGGAAGCCAGACCCCAAAGAGCACATACCATATGAATCCATTTATTTGAAGTTCTAGAGTAGGCAAAGCCAATCTGTACTGATGGCCAGCTGGTCCGTGGTTCCATGGAACAGGGGAGGGGAGTGAGAAAGGCAACAGGGGAGCCTGCTGGGGGCTAGAAATATTCCATATCAGGCATCAGCCCACTAGGGCCTGAAAACCAAAAATACTTGTGAACAAAATATTATGGGAATGCTGCCAGTCCCATTTATTGGTTTTTTGTTTTTTTTTTGTTGTTGTTGTTGTTTTTAGAGATAGGGTCTTACTATGTTGCCCAGGATGCTGGAGTGCAGAGTGCAGCGGCATGATTATAGCTCATTGCAGCCTTGAAATCCTGGGCTCAAGGAATCCTCCCTCCTCAGTCTCCCAAATAACTAGGACCATAGGCATGCACCTCCACCACCACCATGCTTGGATAATTTTTTAAATTTTTTGTAGAGATGGGGTCTTACTGTGTTGCCCAGGCTGGTCTCAAACTCTTGGGCACAAGTGATCCTCCTGCCTCGGCCTCCCTTAGTGCTGGGATTATAGGCCTGAGCCACCGCGCCTGTCCCCCATTTGTTGTTGATACCTGCTTTCATATTACAACAGCAGAGTTGAGTAGTGGCAGCAGAGACTGCATGACCTTCAAAGCCCAAAATATTTACTGTCTGGCTCTCTAAAGAAAGTTTGCGGCCGGGCGCGGTGGCTCACACCTGTAATCCTAGCACTCTGGGAGGCCGAGGTGGGCGGATTGTTTGAGCTCAGGAGTTCGAGACCAGCCTGAGCAAGAGCGAGACCCCGTCTCTACTAAAAATAGAAAAGAAATTATACAGACAGCTAAAAACATATATATATATATATATATATATAGAAAAAATTAGCCAGGCATGGTGGCACATGCCTGTAGTCCCAGCTACTCGGGAGGCTGAGGCAGGAGGATGGCTCGAGCCCAGGAGTTTGAGGTTGCTGTGAGCTAGGCTGACACCATGGCACTCTAGCCCGGGCAACAGAGTGAGACTCTGTCTCAAAAAAAAAAGAAAGTTTGCCAACCCCTTATGTTCTATATAGGTGTAGAATCTCTGTCTTGACCTGAGAGATGGTCACACAGGTGTGTCCATATGTAAAAAAGCCGTGAACTGCACAAGGCCTGTGCCGGTTTCTGTATGCAGATTATACTCACTTATAAAATGAGCCAAGGTTTGGGGAGGGGAAGGGGCTTGCCCCATTCTCACCAGGGGCCCAGAACTCGGGGAACGAGGAACCTAGACTGTGAATCCCTGCAAGGCCACACCCCTTGGCATCCAGTCACTTCTCATCTGTACCTATCTCTCACATAGAGGCAGCATTTGGAGGTGTCATTAGAGTTATAGGGACAGGGCTGCTGCAGATACCTCAGCTGATCTCATTGTGCGAGTGAAGATGCTGAGGCTCAGAGATGGCAAGGGGCTTGCCCGGGGTCGCACAGCAATATGGTGTGGAGAGATGGGCCCCCAATGCTTGATCTAGCTCTGCCATACCTCTTGGCCACACAGCCTCTTGTCCCTCCTGGTAGACAGAGGCAGTGCATACGCAGCATCCCACAGCACACTGTAGGAGCACTAATAATGCCCCGGACCTACTGCAGTGCAGTTTAAGGGCAGGAAAGGGTGCTGGTTGGGGAAGCAGGTAGGCAGGCCTCTTCCCATCCCACAGCTGCCACTTCAAAGCCACATGACTAGCGGACGGTGGTTAGACTTCTCTGAGCCTCTTATCTCATCCAAGAAGTGGGGACAATAAATGAGTCCATTTCCGGTGGTAAAAGAAATAAAGCAGGAAGATGTGACCAAGAGAGCCTGGCTGGGAGGATGGCTTTAGCCAGGGAGTTTGGGTGACTTGTGCTCTGAGTGAGAAGGCTGAGATGGGACCAGCTCGGGGGTCTGTAGGGCAAGGGTGGGGACCTGGGTAGAGGAGCAGCAAATGCAGAAGGTTCTGCCTCCCTCGGCTTCTGCCCCCCTCCTCTGGCCCCGCCCTCAGCCTGGGTCCTCCCTCCTTGCATCCTCTCCAGGGCAGGGCTGCCCAGCCAGCCACCACACAGTGACAACCTTTAGCCTGTCCTTTGGCTTCCACGTGCCAGGAGGTACAGCTGCTACATGTCCCCACCTGCCCTCTCGCCCTTACCACCAGGAACTCACAGGTGCCAGCATGAAGCTGTGTCATCCCCACCACACCCCCCATGCGAGGCGTTTGTGTGGTGGATGCTCTGGGGCCTCTGGAAGGTCTGCACTCGACGGCTGCCCCTTCACTTGGGCGTGGCCAGCAGAACTGACCCACATGCTCACTGTTTTCTCAGTTGCAAGTCCTGCCCCCCAGGGAGGTATCCAGGGGCTTTTCTGCAGCCTCCACAGTGCCCTAAGACCCTGGTCCCTTGTCATCCAGGGGCTGAGGGGCCCAGCAGAACTCAGAACCTGGGCCTTGGACAACCAGTTCAACAGAGAAACTGAGTCTGGGGAGGGGCAGGGAAGGGGTGTGCCTGAAGCCACACTCAATGAGCCAGGGGGTCGCGTGTGTCATCACTCACACTGCATTCATCCCCCCCGCAACCCTGACATCCTTCCTGGTAGGTGAGAGCTCAGTGTCTGGCCCTGGAGCTTGGCACACAGTAGGTCCTCACAGAAGTGACTGAATAAAACAGTAACATGTACAGAGGGCTTACCGTGTGCCAGGCACTTGGTGCTTTACTGAGTTCTCGTTAGGTGCCAGGAACCAGGATTCAGGCATCAGCAAGAGACTAAAGCTCCGGCCCCTGTGGAGCTGACAGGTAGGAGACGATAAACCAGCCAAAGAGAAGTCAAAGGTGCTGAGTGCTTGGAGAAAAATAAAGACAGGAGATAGGAAATGCTGGAAGATAAGGCGGTTACAATTTTAGATCAGGTGTCCAGGGAGGACATTTGCATAAAGACCTAAAGGAGGAAAGAGAGTGAGCTGTGCTGAATCTTAAGAAAGAATGTTCCAGGCAAAGGGAACAGCAAATGCAAAGACCGAGAGGCATGGAAGAGGTTGCCAGAGAAAGGGAATGGAGCCAGTAGTGCTCACCTGCAGCGAGTGACGGAGGCAGCACTGGGGCGGTTCCTTGGGCAGATTGCTGGCTACTCAGCCTCAGTTTCCCCATGTATACAATGGTGGTGGTACATTCTGCTGTTAAGAGGTACATCCTGTGCCACTTGTGTGTGACCTCAGCCTAGTCACTTCTGCTCTCCAAGCCTCAGTTTCCACCTCTACGAAGTGGGAATAAAAATGGTACCAACTTCTAACAGAGGGGGGTGAGAATGCACTGAGATCTAGCATGTAAAGCACTCGTGCCTGGCTTTGAAAAAAATGCTCAATAAATGGTGGCCACAATGTTTTTGCTAGTCATCATCACTCCTGTTTTACAGGAGGAAACTGGGGCAGAGAGGTTAGTCAGTATGAGCAAAGTCACACAGCTAGTGAGTGACAGGGCTGGAATTTGAGTCCACATCTAACAGCTCTTAACTCCTGTGTTATGCTGAACCCTCAAGTAAGTGAAAAGTGCTGGGAGTCTCTGAGGGGACCCCACTCCAGTTCAGAACAGATTAATAGCAAAGACAAGGAAAAGGCTGCTGGGGACCAAATTATCAGGTTTATTGCTGATAAAAGCTAAGGTGGGGGGTGGCTTCCATCTGCAGGTAAGGTGTTTCCTAACACCAAGCCCAGAAGGACGCTGCTGCGGTCACAGGCAGCACCGCGCAGAGCAGACTTTCCCAGGTGGGGTGAGTCTGCAAAGCAGAAAGAAGGGGACAGCCACCCCCTAACAAGGAAAGGTTGGGCTGATCTGAGCATGCCCAGTTTATGCTCTCCAGATTCCCCAAGCAGATGAGTCCAAGCATCCCCCCGGGGCAGAGGAAGTAAGGAGCAGATGGGGCAGGAGTATTCTGCCTGAGGCGCCATCCTTAGGGAAGAAAACATCCCAAGTAGAAATGTTTTGTCCCCTAACAAATGAGTACATGAGCAGGCAAGTGAGTAAATGAATGAGTGAACTCCCTGATTGCGAGGGGGGCAGGGATGTCCTTCCACATGTCCCCCTACCCCCAGCTCACCCTCTTCTTGTCCACAGTTGCAGGGGCTCTCATTGCCGACTTCTTGTCTGGCCTGGTGCACTGGGGTGCCGACACGTGGGGCTCCGTGGAGCTGCCCATTGTGGGGAAGGTGCGTATGTGGACCCAGCCCGACTCCTCCAGAAGGAGGTTGGGCTGCATGACTGTGGGTGAGTCCCCTTTCCTCTCTATGTGTCAGTTTCCCCATTATTCCAGCCTGTCCCTCATGCCGGCCCTGCAAGACTAGAACAGCAATCCCTTGAGGTTTTGTGGAAGCAAAAGTATCAGGCTTGAGATGGTCAGAGAGCTCGATGTGTGGCTGCCTCACCAGAACTCACTGAATTTGGGGGCCATGTCTTGTTTTTCCATTGCCACCTCTGCTGTACCTCACTGTTCTAATTGGATTTTATCTTGTATTAGACTTTTCGTTGTGATAGAAAATCTATTCTAAACTGGCTTAGAATAGCAAATAAGGGTACTGATTCATGTAACTGAAAATTCAGAGTTGGACCCAAATTAAGGCATGGCTGGGTCCAGTGGGGCAGACAGACCATATTCTTCAGACTCAGTCTCCATCTCTGTCTCTGCTTCCCCCTCTGAGGTGGCTCCTGGCAGCCTAGATATCCATCCTCCCAGTTCCCAGAAAAAGAAAACTTCTTTTCCTCCTCCCAGGAGAAGAGAATTTCTCCTTTCCCATAGTTACAGCCAAAGTCCCATGGCTCACTCCCATTGTCCCAGCTTGGGTCACACGCCTGTCCCTCAGCCAGTCATTGTGCCCAGAGGGATGGAAGGCTGTGATTGGCCAGGCCTAGGTCACATGCACTCTCTTGGCCAGGGTGCGGAATCAGCCCTATGGGAACAGCTTGTGCTAAGAGAAGGTTAAGGAGGGGCTCAGGTGCTGGGGAGACAGAGGGTCCCGCCTCTTACCTCAGGGGGCCTCCTCAACTGCCTTAGGGTGGGGAAGAAGGGTAGAGGTTGTCCCCAAGCTCCCTCACAGCACAGGTGGGGAGACTGAGGCCCAGAGGGGGGCAGTACCAGCCCAAGGTCCCTGCCACAGCCACTTCAACTCATCTTCCACTATAGCTGCTAGACCTAGAGCCTGAAGGCCGGGTGGGGTCTGTGTCAGTGGCTGGTGGGAATATTGGGGCGTCCCAGGTGGAGTGAACTGTAGGAGCAAAGCTGGGAGGGGAGCCCAAGACGAGGGTATTCAGGGGGGTGTGGAGGGCAGGTGACCGCCAGGGGCTGACTGGCTGGGCTGTATCCATCTCCAACCTACCCAGGCTTTCATTCGGCCATTTCGGGAGCACCACATCGACCCAACGGCTATCACGCGCCACGACTTCATCGAGACCAATGGGGACAACTGCCTGGTGACACTGCTGCCACTGCTAAACATGGCCTACAAGTTCTGCACCCAGAGTCCTGGTGAGGCACACCAGCTGGTGATGGGCCAGGAGGGGGCTGTCAGGGACAGAGACTAACCCCATGAGCCTCCTGGGGCTTGTGTTGTCTGTTTGGCCCCTCATGGTGTTTTAAAATATTTTTTGTCAGTTGTCTTCATGCAAATTGGGATATTTGACATAAAGATCTGGGTTTCCAGCTTCTCTTGAACAATTGATCTGGCCACCCTGAGTCCTTGTTCCCACCTCCTCCCTGGGCAGGAGCTGAGCTGTGGCCACCTGCTTTGGCAGGTTGACAGGATGCACACTTCCAGTTTACCGCAGTCCCCACTGCTCCTTGCTGTCCTCCACCCAGCCCGCCTTGTTCATTTGCACTATCTGCCTGGCCCTGAGGGCTTTTGGTTTTGCTCCCTTGGTCTAGTAGAGAGAGCATAGGCTGTGAACTCAGTCCTGAGTTCAGATCTCAGCCCTGCCTATTTTTGGAGGGACTTGGCCCAAAGCAAGTCACTTCATCACTCTGAGTCTCAGTTACCTCATCTGTCAGGTGGAGGAGAGGCCAGGCCAGATCCTGTTCTAACAACTTGATACCCACTGATTCTTAGAGCAGCCCCGCTATGGGCAGAGGTGTAGTGGCACCCTGCCTACCCTCTTCCCCGTGGCTGCCAACAGCTCCAGCTTCTCCGGAGGCTCCCTGGGGGAGGTCCCGCCTCTCCTCTTGGAGAGGCCGGTCCCTTCACCTCTGAGTGGGACCAACTCTGTGGAGCCATTAAGGCCCCAGAACTCCTCCCAGGGGCAGGCTGAGACAAGACCACCCCCTCACCCCACCCCCGCTGTCTCGCTTCCCTCACTGCTCAGATGTTTTTCTGAAGAGATTCTCTTGATAAGTCACACACGAGGGAAGCCGTCTCAGGCTCTGCTTCTAGGGACCTGGCTGAAGGCCTTACTCCCATTTTACTGATGGAGAAATTGAGACTCAGAGAGATAGAGTCACCAACCCAACCCCATACAGCCAAGGAGTGTCGGAGCAGGGATCTGACCCAGCTCTGGCGACTCCAGAGCCTGCATTCCTGTTCCTTGTGTTACTCCGTTATGTGCCCACTGAGCGGAAGGAAAGCCTGAGGCCATGTGGGAGGTCGGGAGGAGTCCCGGGTGCTCGCCCAGGGGTGGGTGGCGAGGGCCAGGCTGGCAGCGGGCCTCCACCCCGCATGATGGCTGTGCCAGCCCCGTGGGTACGCTGTCCCCTGCCCTGCAGAAGCCCTGGAGCAGCTGTACCCCTGGGAGTGCTTCGTCTTCTGCCTGATGATCTTTGGCACCTTCACCAACCAGATCCACAAGTGGTCGCACACGTACTTCGGGCTGCCACGCTGGGTCACCCTCCTGCAGGACTGGCATGTCATCCTGCCACGTAAACACCATCGCATCCACCACGTCTCGCCCCATGAGACCTACTTCTGCATCACCACAGGTGGGGCCACCGGTGGCTCGGAATGGGCTTTCCCCACCCCAGCCGCCACACCAGTGTTGAGGGCAGGGGGGCAGGGGTCACAGCGGGAGGTCATGCAGACCTTGCCCTCCCAGAACAGTCTCTCAGGACGTGCAGTTACTGAGCACCTACTGTGTGCCGGGCATTCTTCTCAGTGCTGAGGACACTGCAGTAAATAAGACAGCGGGTCCCCTCCCCGTCCGCTGGTGTTGTGACTCCAACTCCCCGTCCATCCAGCAGATACTTACTGAGTACCTGCCGTGTGCCAGGCACTGCTCCAGGGTTCAGATACAGCAGTGAACACCACAGGCATGAATCCCTGCCCATGCGGCACTCACCTAATGGGTGAGACTAAATAAATAAATAAATAAATAAAAGCTGTAGCACTTCTCATGGTGCCGACTGCTGTGGAGGAAAACAGCAGGCAGTGGGAGAAGGAGGTGGGGGCTGTGCCTTCTAACCAGGGTGGCCAGGGAAGCCCTCATTGAGAAGGTAACAAATGAACAAAGACCTGCAGGGCTAAGGGAGGAAGCCAAGCAGATCCCTGCAGGAAGGGCACTCCCGCAAGAACAGTAGGTGCAAAGGCCCTGAGGCTAGAATGTGCTTGCTTGTTGTGTTTGAGGAACAGCAAGCAGGCCCGTGACTGGAAAGGGGATTGGGGGACGGACAGCAAAGTGGGAAAGGGAGGCGAGAAGCATGGGAACAGCCCTGCAGATAAACAGGGACAGATTCGAGCAAAGGAACAGCAAGTGCAAAAGCCAGAAGCAGGAACACCCCTGCAGTGTAAGGAACAGTAGGAGGTCATGTGCCACACTAGGTCATGGGCCACTGGACCGCTTTCAAGGTTAAGTCTATCGGGTGCTGTCAAGTCAGGCCACCTCAGGTGTAACTCCCAGCTCCTCCGTCTGTGCCTTTAGGAAACTCACAAACCTCCCTGAGTATCACTTTGCTCATCCACAAAATGGGGCTGCAGTCCCCTCCTTCACACACCGCCCTCTCGGGGCCCTGGTGAGAACGGAAACGCGGCACATACAAAGTGCTTGGTGTGTAGTGGGTACTTGATCAATTACAGCTACTTTTTTTTTTCTTTTGAAGTCTTTCTGGAAGCAGAACTGAGAGCCACAAAAAATGTTTGCATGTCCTAAACTCACTCCTGGAAGGATCAGAATTTAGGCTATTTAGGAATTTAGGCAGGTGGAAGGATTAGAATTTAGGCTATTTTAGCCAGACACAGTGACTCTCAACACCTGTAATCACTGGACTTTGGGAGGCCAAGAGTTCAAGACCAGCCTGGGCAACACGTCTCTACAAGAAATAATTTTTTAAAAAATTAGCCAGGTGTGGTGGCACGTGCCTCTAGTCCCAGCTACTCTGGAGGCTGAGGCAGGAGGATCGCTTGAGCCCAGGAGTTTGAGATTACAGGAAGCTATCATTGCAGCACTGCAGTCCAGCCTGGGCGACAGAGCGGGACCCCATTTCTTAAAAAGGAACAAAAAAAAGAAGTAAATGAATGGGAAAATGGAGTCATTCCATGTGGCCCTAAGACCATTAGTGGGAGGCCTCCATTCCCAGACTCCTTGGTTGGTCCCTGCTCCCTGCCCTCTGCAGAATCACCCCTTGTTAGGCCCCCCGCCCCAGTTAGGGCCAGCTTTCTCCCAATATCCAACATCCCCTTGACTCCTGCTCCCCATTCAGTCTCCGGGTGCTGTTTCTACTGCAGGCTGGCTCAACTACCCTCTGGAGAAGATAGGCTTCTGGCGACGCCTGGAGGACATCATCCAGGCCCTGACGGGCGAGAAGCCTCGGGCAGATGACATGAAATGGGCCCAGAAGATCAAATAACTTCTCCAAGCCTGCCACCTGGTTGCCAACCTTCCCTAGCCCCCAAACCGAAGCCATCTGCCAAATTCCAGTCTCTTTGAGCTGGCCCCTCCAGGTGGAGAGGACATCTCCTGGGCTGGGCCCAGGCAACCCCAGCCCACCCTTCGTGACACAGAATACTTGAGCCACTGATTTATCATTTCCTTTTTTCGTTTTCTTTCCTTGGCCCCTCCCTAGCCACCTGAGCTGCTGTCTGCCAAGCCTGACTCTGCAGAAAAGGGAGCCCTGCCCTGCCAGCCATCCCTCGGATAGAGAGGTGGCCCACGAACTCCCTATACTCTGCCCCATGCCCTGCTGGGCAGCCCTTCAGTGTGGCTGGCTTTGGGGCCACTAAGTTGCCTCTGTCTGTCTCTCCTTGTCTGGCCCCAGTGGTCAGGGAGCCGCCAGGCACACCTAAGTGTCCCTGGAGCACTGTCCGCCATGGCAAACTGATCCTGGAGGCCTGGGTCGGTGGACAGCCCCAACCACCACCTCCAGCCTAGCCTGTCCACCCAAAAATGGCAAAGCTCAGCAAGGGCCGGAAGGCAGCCTTCCAGGAGAAGCCGGAATCTCTGGCCCAAGTCCAGACCCCTTCTCCGCTGCCCCCACCCCCATCTGCCCACATGATTCTAGCCAGAGCTGATATTTCCAATACAAGGATGTCTTCACAGGGCACAGTCCCTGCAAAGGGTCCTGGTCATTTGGAAGGGGACACAGTATCCCCTCTGGCCAGAGTATGTCAGAGAAGGAAGAGTGGGGCTTTTTTGGTTTTTTTGTTTTTTTTTTTAAAGGTGCTTGCTTGTTTAATGTAAATAATAGAAAGCCTTAATATCTTTTCTGTAACACGGAGTAATATTTTAATGTCATGTTTTGGATGCACATAATATATTTATAACAAAGCAGCAAGAGTCTTACTTAACCTTAGCTGCCTCATGATGTTTCCTGGTTGGCTGGGCTGGGGTGGGCGCGGTGTTTAGGAGCCAGAGGGAGCCAGGCCTCACTCCCTCCCCATTCCTAGCTCCCCCCAACCCAGGCCTCAGGATGGGGGTTTGTCATCTGACAGTGAAATAATGCTGACATCTGCTCCAAGCCCTTTTGGAGGGGACCCCCATTTGGTGCGGAGTGGCCTTCCATGTCTTCATGATGGTAAAGGAATGATGGCTGATCCCTATTTGTGAATTCCTTCAGCAGATGTTTATTGACACCCGGTGTGTGCCAGGCTCTGTCCTGGACACTGGGGTACAGTGGTGAACAGTCTGACAAGGACCTGCCCCTGATGGAGGTGCCCTCCTGGGGAGAGAGAGACAATAAACATAAATAAATGCACATGGAAATTCAGGTGGTGATTTGTGAAGAAAATCAAAGAAGCGGAGAAGCAGGGTGGTCTGGGAGGGCCTCTGAGGAGGTGACACTTAGCTGAGACTTGGCCTCTTGATGGGCCAGCAAGTGCAAAGGCCCTGAGACAAGAAGCAGCTTGGGTTTTGTTTGTTTGTTTTCAGTCTTATTTCCTAGCCACTAGCCCATCAGGGAGAGGCCTAGGATTTTTAAGAGACAGTGAGGCGGCCAGTGTGGCTGGACTACAGTGAGCAGGGGAAAGTGGATGGTGGGGTTGGGAAACGGGGACCCAGGGCCTCACAGGCTGAGTGGGGAGCCTCTGGACAGCTTGGACGAGTAAGTAACTTGTTCTCTCACTGAGCAAGTAATTGCAGGACGTCTCCTCCGTGCCAGGCACTGGGCTTTGTGGCGAACACTGCAGACATTACAATGAACACCTAGTCTAGGCTAGATAGTTTAGCCAGAGAAAAGAAAACCTGTTGGGAACAAGGAAATGATAAAAGATTCTTCGGTGCAGTTGCAAACATGGCATTTATTTTTAAAAATGTGAGCCATAACTTCATTTTCCTTAAAGTTTGCCTACCACTTTGGATTTGTGACTGCCTGAGGGGACCACAAAAGGAAGGGCATTAGAATGATAGAAATGACAGAAAACTAAACCAAAAATGAATCGCTAAAATAATTGTATAAGCTCATAAAACTGAGAAGTCCACACATGGTTCTGACCTGAGGTTTGGCAGGACCCAGGGACTCACATGATTCATCAGAACTTGGTTTCTCTCTTAGCTCTGTTCTCTGACTTGAGACTCACTGAACCAGCTCAGCAAGCTCAGTGGCAAAAAAAGTTCCTTTCCAGGTGTTGCAGTGAAAGTCCCAGACTCTAGTTGGCCTGGGTTGGGTCAGGGGCCTCTCCCTGACCCAATCACCTTGGCCGAACGGTGAGGGGTGTGTGAGAGAAATGTTCTATTGGCCAGGTCTGAAGTCCCCTTGGAGCTGCAGAAGTGGGATCAACCCTTTCCAAGCCAGAGGACGGACGGAGGGTCCCAGGAGAAAATTAAGGTGTTATAAAATAAAAGAAGTCTGGTGGATGGAGCAGACAGCCAAACTCTTCTTCAGCGAGACCAGATGAGCAGCCTCAGCAGATAAGGTTGGCTTCCAGGCCCTACCAGTCTGTCAATTCTGCTGGAGCCAACAAAAAAACCCAGCCTGAGTCCAGAGAGGCAAAGTGACTTCCTGAAGGTTCCACAGCTAGTAATGGCAGAGCCAGGCCTCAAACTAAGACCATTTCACTTCTGAATCCAGGGGGCTGGAAAAAAATTCTTTTTAAAACCAGAAGAAGGTCTGCATTGGGTCTGAGAGTGCTGGGGCCACTTGTGAGATCAGGGCCCTGTGAACAAGTGTCTATGAGGGCCAGATGGAAAAATGCCACTTAATATTTACTGAACACTTATCCCATGCCAGACTGCAGAGAGCTCTGGCCCAGGTCCCATCAGCAGTTCGTGTGGCTCTGAAAAGTGAGTGCTCTTAGCATCATTTGCAGACGATAAAACTGAGGCACCTAAGTCATGTGACATGCCCAAGGTCACACAGCTGGTAGGTGGCAGAACCAGGACTTGAACCCAGGCCTGACCCAGAGCCCTTGTGCTTTAACACTCTTACTGAGAGAGGGAGGTGAGGCAGGTGGCAAGAGGGAAATGTGTCCACTAGGAGAAAACAGCAAGATGCGTGAGAAACCGGCAGCTGACGCTGGGGACTGGGATGACCTGGAGACCTTGGGCCCGAAAGGGCAGCTGCTACTCACACCAGTTGGTTAATGAGGAGCCAGAAAGCCAGATTTTAAAAATGCAGACTCCACGTTTAAAACATACCGTGGGCAAAATAAAATAGGTGCATGGGTCAACTTTTGCCCATGGCCTCCCAGCTGGTGACGGATGGCTTGGTTTTAGGTGGGCATGTGCTGCTATCTGGTGGCGGAGCAGGGTAGGTGGCAGGCAGGGCAAACATGGGGCTCCAGCTGGACTTGGGAATGTCACATATCCCTCTCTGTGCTCATTTCTTTTTAGAGGGATCTGGGCACATGCCTCCAGTCACCTGCCCCAACGTTAACCCTACCCCCTTTTGATAAACCAAAAATTTTCAAGCTACCCTTTTCAATATTATTTTCCAACAGGTAATGCATGCATAAGGTAAAGAGTAAGTATCAAACAATACAAAAGGGGCTAGAGCAGGGGTCAGCTGACTCCGGCCAGTGGGCCAAATCCAGCCTACCTGTTTTCTTTCTTTCTTTCTTTTTTTTTTTTTTTTTTGAGGCAGAGTCCCACTCTGTCACCCTGGCTAGAGTGCCGTGGCGTCAGCCTAGCTCATAGCAACCTCAAACTCCTGGGCTCAAGCAATCCTCCTGCCTCAGCCTCCTGAGTAGCTGGGACTACAGGAATGTGCCACCATGCCCAGCTAATTTTTTCTATATATTTTTAGTTGTCTAGCTAATTTCTTTCTATTTTTGTAGTAGAGACGGGGGTCTCACTCTTGCTCACGCTAGTCTCGAACTCCTGAGCTCAAACGATCCTCCTACCTCGGCCGCCCAAGTGCTAGGATTACAGTCATGAGCCACCGCGCCTGGCCAGCCTACCTGTTTTCCTATAGTTCCTATATTTTTTTAAATGATTAGGAGGGGCATATTTCCCAACACAGGAATTCAAATTTCATTTCGGTGGTGTTTGTAAAGTTTAATTGGCACGTGGCCATGCCCACTCATTTACATATTGTCCCAGGCTGCTTTTGCACTGCAGCAGCAGATTTGAATGGCTGCCTCAGAGACCAAATGGCTCAACAAAGCCTAAAATATTTACTATCTGGCCCTTTACAAAAAAAAGTTACCAACCCCTCCCTGGTTTAAAGTGAAGAGTAAATTGCTCCCCATAAATTGCTCCCCAATTCATGTGCCCCCAAGCCCTCAGTTCCCCTCCTTAGGGGCCATCACTTCCACGGACCCTTGAAAGTCCCTTCTACAGGCATAGATGCATGTCTGCCCCCACCTTTTTCACACAATAGGATTTTATGCACACAGCCTTGCACCTTGCCTTTTTTCCTTTAACATTGAAGGAACGCAGGGAATTTCACCCCAAAATATGGCTCCCTAGTATAAAGAATATTTTGAATTAAAGGCTCTTAGAAATCAACAGGCGTTGGAAGGGGCTTTGCCTCTATCTACACAAAACCATCAAAAAACAATTGTCTTTCCTTCCCCTCCCAGTTACCTCAATATACTGCAGGAAAAAAGATCAAAAATGCAACTAGACCTTGCCCAACCCATTTAAAAGATAATACCTGTCTCTCAGGCTAATTTCATTTCCAAACAGAATCATTTAGAAGTCAATCTGTTTCCCACCATCCATTTCTTATCCGAAGTATCCATTCATCCTCCCTAGTAACTATTTATTGTCCCTAAACAGAATTACCTATATTCCTCATCTCTTCCTCCCCTCTAAAGTGAGGATATATACATTTCTGGACCCCGCTGGAATATTAGGTAATCATTCTGTGATTCTCCCCTTGCACACAGTAAATAAATTTGTAATCTCTTTCTCTTAGTAATCTGCCTTATTGTGAGTTGTTCATCAAATTTTCTGGGGACAAAGGAGAAGTTTTCCTTCTCCCCCACAACATATTTTGGAGATAATGTTATTACTGACACTATGCTCAGAGACCTTCCTTATTGCTTTTTACAGCTGCAGAACCTTCCAACTTTGGGATGGACCCAACCTGCATTTTTTTTTTAACCTCATTGGATGTTGAGGTCATTAACCCAGTAACAGTCGTGGGCATTACTATAAGTGGCTCCATGAACCCCTATATGTACTTTTATAATCCTCTCCCTTAACTAACTGCTTAAGCCTTTGAGTTGTTTCCCAGAAATGATAGACTCCTGGCCTCAAGTGATCCTCCTACCTCAGCCTCCCAAAGTGCAGGGATTATAGGTGTGAGCCACCGACTGGCCAGAAATGATGAATTTTCTACCAAAGAAGGTGAGATTCTGAAGGCTCCAGGGCAGACTTCCTGATGCCAAGATTCACCATCCCCCACAATCTGCCCCCAATGCATGTAGCCCCTAGTGAGATACACCATGACTTGCCCCAAGGCACATGGTCCCTCCTTTAAAAGCCCATGACCTCCCTTAGTCAGGGAGCTGGATTTGTGGCAGCTTCTACTGTTCTCCCAGGAAGACGTATTAAAAATTCCTTTCTTCTTTGGCAATCCTTGTTGTCTCAATAATTGGATTTTTGTGCAACAAGCAAATGGACCTAAACCAAAACCCCCTTGCGGTTTCCACTGCATGTTATGTTCAACAGAGAATTTAAGTCTTTGTTCTGAAGGGCCAGTAGATCCAAAGGATCAATTCCTAGAAATCAATACCTAGAAATTGCTGGGTCATAGGGTGTTTGTGTTTTAAATTTTAACAGCCCACACCAAATTGTTTTCCACAGAGGCTGTGCCTGTTTAAATTCTCACAGCTTTTGAGAGTACTGTTCCCCACACCCTTGCCAACACAGTGAGTTATCAAATGTTTTGTTCTTTGCCAATCTGATAGGTGGTTTTAATTTGCATTTCTGTTACTATATCTCCTTGAATCTAAGATGTCATTGATTCTAAGATGCATCCTGATTTCAGAGACATTTGAATGTAAAACTTTGCATCTTAGGATCACTGAAATACAATCTGTTCAGTGATATTGGGTATCTTATTGTTAGTTTAAAAGGCATTTGCATTTCCTTATCTGTTCCCGTCATTTCCTTTTCTTGGAAGGCAGGGCAGTAGTGGTTAAGAGCTTGGTCTTCAAATCCCAGCTCTGCCAGTTACAAGCTTGAGACTTGGGGCAATTACTTAACCTTTCTGTGTCTCAGGTTCCTCATCTGCAAAATTGAGATAATAATGGTACCTACCTCATAGGATAGTTGTGAAGATTAGTATATGCAAAACATTATGTTCCTGGAACATAGTAAATGCTCAATAAATGCCTGCTATGATTATATCTTTCTTTTGGATTGTTCATCTTTTTTCTTTATAAATTAAAGAAACTCATCCTTTTTGTCATGCACCCCCACCCCCTGCCCTGGACCCTAGGTTTTCATTCCTTTTTCCCTAACCGCAAAAGTAATATATGGTACAAAATTCAGATGTTACCCAAAACAATTATATAGGAAGATGCCAATGGAAATACCCTAGATGTCCACCCATGGTGTAAATGAAACGTACCATCTTAAGCAAGAGATACTTATCTCGTGTCTTAAGAAGTCTGTAGGTAGACAGCCCCAGGAGTCCTCCAGCAGCTCAACCACATCATCCAGGACCTGGCTCTTGCCATCTTTCTGAGCTGACATCTTCGATGTGTCAGCTTTATGGTCTCTGGCTTGTGCCTCATAGTCTCAATGTGCTTGCCACAGCTCCAGCCACCACAACCTCATATTGCAGGAAGGAAGAAAAGGGACAAAAAGTCTTTCTCCCCAGCTTTTACCAGGGGAGGGAAACTTTCCAAACACCCACTTTCACTCCCATGTAGGGACATGGTGACTGGATTGGCAGTAAACAAGTGTCCAACACATCTCCTCTCTGGACTTCCTGCCCCCAATATTGTTGCTGCCTGATTGGGTCTCCTTGTCCAGTTCCCTCCAGGCAGCCAGAATGCACTTTGAGAAAACAAACCTACCCATATTTTGCTTTAAACTTCCCAGGCTCCACCTCCCTCACCACAGAAGAACCAGCAGGTGCCCCAGGGTTAAGAGAACTGGATTCCAAAACTATTTCTCCTTCCTTGTGTGACCCTGAACAAGCTATCAAACTCCTCCAAGCCTCAGTTTCCTTATCTGACAAATGGAGACGGTAACAGCTACTTTGCAAGGGTCATTGAAGATTAAATAATAATAATACCATCTGATACTTAAATAGCACTTAGTGCCGAGCCCTGTTCTAAATTCTCTCGTTCTATTAACTATTCTAATCTTTCCAACAATCCGATAAAATAGGACTCTCTTACCCCCGACAGCTGAGTTTATCATCGCAAGTGCAGAGCCGGGAGGAGGGGCAAGGGGAGAGAGACCTCTCTGGGAACTGGCTGTGTTTTCCAGGAAGGGGGCGGAGCCTCTCCGAAGGCGCGTGTGCGAGGAGAGTACTACAACTCCCAGCAGGCTCCGCGACATCGCTGGACTACAATAACCAGCATGCTCCGGGCAGTCCCGCTTAACCTTTTCCTCCCGCGCTGCGGTCTGCACAGGGATTCGGCTTATTGTCAATGTTGCTTGCAAGAAAGTCCCTGCAAGAACCAAGGAATCTATGCGAGTAAACATTTATGACCATCGTGGATAAGAGGCTTGTGTTTTAATCCTAACTCTTCCACCCGTTAGCTCTAAGTCTCGGTTTTCTCGTCTCAAAAATGGGCACAGTCCTAGGAGTTGCTGCATCGAGTTGTGAGAATTAAAAGCTGGATTAACGCCTTGGTAAATGTCAGCTCTTTCAGTGTCCCTTCCTCTTCTCTGTGCCAAGGAATTTTATCGAAGCATTTTATCTCCACAGAAATTCTAGGAGGTCGATACTAGCAACCTCCTTTTTAGAAAGCAAAACTGATGGCAGGAGAGGTTCGAATCTCTTACCTGAAGTCACACAGCAAAGTGAGGGACGAAGGACTTGAACTCAGAAAATTTCACTCCAGAGGTGAGTCCACCTTAGGAGGCCAAAAGTTTCCACTTGCTGCTGATGCTTTACAGTGACTAAAGTCCAGAGCAAATATTTTCTGTGCTCCCCAGGGGAAACTTGTATCATGATACACGAAACAATGTCAAGTCGCTTCACGTGTGGCCAGTGCTGGAAGGGGGCAACTTTGAGAGCCAATTATACCGGAGAAATCAGGGAAGGCTTCCCTGGGGAAGTGGTGCTGCATCTGAGAATTGAAGAGTGGGAACAGCACAGGCAAAGGCCCTGAGTAGGGAGAGGGCATGTCATGTTCCAGAGGCCTTGAAAAGGGCCAGTGTAGCTGCAGAGGCCAGAAAGTCTCAGAGGTGCAGACAGTGCTCTAAGGCTAGGGTAAGGCAAGTGAGGCAACTAGGGTGCAAATTTTAAGGAGACGCTTGTAGGTTGTGCAAGTGCAGAGTCGGGACTTGAGTGAAAGCCTCCTTAAGTTTGATGCCCTAGACACCTCACTGCCCCATCCTAGTCCCAGCCCTGGGTGCAGGACCTTGTGGGTAGGGTGTCCATTCACCCTGCTTTGTCCTATAGAGTCCTGGTGAGATTATAAGAGGTCCCCTTTGAACTCATTGGATGATAACTGTATGGTCACTCAACTTGCAGAGTTTGTACTTTATCCAGAGGGAATGGGGAGCCACTGAAGGCTTTAGCTGGAGGGTATTTTGAGCACACTCTGACTGCCATACGGAGAATGGACCACAGGCACGAGAAGGGAGGCCACTGGGGTCCTCCAAGTGGGAGGCAAGGACAGCTTGCCCTGAGTGGGAGAAGTGAATGCAGAGGAGAGATGGATAGTAGGCATTGCTGTCAGAAAAAGGTGATAGATTGGATTCCGGCTTCCTTGTCTGTCTGTACTGAAAGTCCTGGTGGTTCCTCTGGCTGTGTTTTGCTCTGCGACATTGAGCCAGTCCCTTCACTTCTCTGAGCCTGTTTCTGCATGCATATAAGGGCTTCTCAGACCATTTGTGATAAAGGAGGCGCTACTTCTTGGCTTATTAATTTGCAAATATATCTCCTCAGGGCCTTTGCACAGGCTTTTCCCTCTATCTCCTCATCATTCCGGTCTCCGCTGAAATATGACCACCTTAGGAGGCCCTTTCTGATCATCCTCTGTTGCCCTTTCCCTGGTTTTATTCTCTTTTCTATCACAGTTATAGTTGCCTATTTATTTGTTTACTTGCTCTCCTCAGTCTTAGACTAGAATGTAAGCAGGGACTTGCTTCCTGAGGGATATATATCCATCCCCAGCACCTAGCACAATGCCTGACTCATAGGACGTGCTTAATAAGTATTTGTTTGGATTAATGAATGGATGGATGAGTGAATGCGTTCCCTGCCACTTTAATCCTCCCAAGTCATTTAGCTGCACCCAATACGGGCAGTGTCTGGGCAGGGAGCATGACCCTGGAAGCAAGACCTGGGTTCAAATTTAGACTCAGCCACTTAACAGCAAAGTTTAGATAAATGGCTTCATCTCTTTTAGCTTTATTTTTCACATTAACCTTGAAGTGGCAGAGATGTTGTGAGGATTCAGCTAGAAAGGAAAGTGCCTGAGGCGCAACAGGCGCTTCTCGCTTGGAAGCATTCCTTTCCCCTTTTCCTTTCCCCGTCGCGCCTTCCCAGCCTAACCACCCCTGCCCTTCTCACCGCACTTCAACACCTCCCCCGCACCGGGGCCCGGGGGGACTTGCGGGTCGCTGGGCCCTCGCGCACGCAAATATTCCATCCCTCTAAAAGGAAAGGGAAAAAGCCTCCCCGGCGCCGGGTCGCGCCGGTCCCCGGAGCGGGCGTCAGTGACAGCCTCTGCGCTTGCGTGCACGCCTGCGCACCGGGGCCAGGGGACGGGCGGGGGGTGAAGAAGGGGCCGGCCTTCGAGCGACAGCGACGCAAGATGGCAGCCACCACGGGCTCGGGTGAGCAAGGGTGCCGGGCTCGGTCGGCCGAGGGGGCGCGGGCTCGGGCCGGGAGCCGGGGACTCGCGGAGGCCCCTGCAGCGGGGCCGGGGTCTCCGCGCCGCCTCTGTCCCCCGGACTCCGCGGCGGCTACCGGCGCGGCCTGACGGGGGACGAGGAGCAGGCGGTGGCCAGAGCCCGGGCGGGGGCCTGGGGGGCCCGTGCGCGGCGTGAGGGCCGGGCCGCTGCTCGGGACGGGGTGGGCGAGGGGCGAGCCCCGCGGTGCTCCGGAGGAGACTGGGCTGGCGACTCTGGGGAAGACCGAGGGGGTCCCCAGAGGATGAGGAGGCGCCCCAAAGCGGATGGAAGTCCCCTGCTGGGTGCTGGGGTTCCAGATGAGGGGGCGGGCTTGGGACGTCTGTTCGGGGCCATCGGAGAAGCCCCTCAGGCCGGATGGGAGGAGGACCCTGAGGGGATGCTGAGAGGAGCCCCGTTGGTTACGGGGACGGCTCAGCGTTGGCTCTGGGGATGGGGTCAGCTGGGGAAATACCTGTGGTGACTGGAAAGGCGGGCCCTTGGGGTGGCCGCTTTGGGTGGGAGTTAGGGGGGTCTCCGCTGGATGAGTGAGAGCGGAGAAGGAGTCAGATGCCAGATGGATCTATCTGATCGGGGCGGTAGTGAAATGACCCCATCATTACCAGACTCCTCTTTGCGGGGACAGATGGATTCCTCCGAGCTCCCAGTGGGGCAGTTGGTGTAACCTCCGACATCGGATGAGGAAGAACAGGCGAACTGGGAGCCCCGGGGGTGCCTGTCGGGGGGTGGATGTCAACTGAGGGAGTCCCTTGCAGTAGGTGAGAGTGGGAACAGGTCAGGTTTTAAGATGTTCCTTTTAAAGAAGAATTATTTCCTTTTCCTGTATTAAGTGAGGGAGGCATACCCTAGAAGTGTAAGTGTCTCTTTTGTGGGGACTGTCACTCCTTTCAATAACTGGGACAGATTTGTGGGTTCAGCTCAGAAGTCCCCCATTGGCTGGATGGGAGTGAGGAGACAAACAGATGAGATGGGAACTTTTGGGTGAGGATGCACCGTTAGGTGCCTGGCAGTGAAGTTTCTTTTTCTTTTTTTTTTTTTCGTTATATATTTCTAGCTGTCTAAATCATTTCTTTCTATTTTTAGTAGAGATGGGGTCTCGCCCTTGCTCAGGCTGGTCTCGAACTCCTGACCTCGAGCAATCCTCCCGCCTCGGCTTCCCAGAGTGCTAGGGTTACAGGCGTGAGCCACCGCCCCCGGCTGGCAGTGAAGTTTCCACTGGGGTCAGAGTAGAGCCAAAGAGGTTCTCCCAAATGGGGTGAGGTGGGTTACCTCTGGTGGAGGACCCAAACAGGGCCACAGTGTTCCCCCACAATGGGCCTGCAGGACCCAGCCTGAGTACTGTAATCCTCGGACTATTTAAGGCCACAGCAGCAGCAGCAGCGTTGGGAAAGGGTTGGTGATCTAAGGGAAACAGGGTGAGGGGAATCCATCTTTCCAGGATGTTGCTCCTCTAGTACCCCAAGGAGCCATACTTGTCTGATTGTTAGGGGAGGGGATAAAAGAAATTGGATGTAGTGAAGTGACTCACTACAAGCTGCCTTTTACAGTTAAAGCAGTGGGGTCTTTTGGAGCATAGAGGAGACCATATATCCTTTTACCAGATTTTGGTTTCAGCTGGAACAGTGCTGAGTCAATTCATTTACAGAGACACCGCCACAGGCACTCTCAGAAGAGAGAGGCTGAGTCAGGCCAGACTGCTGGGGGAAACTTCTCACCAGAATAACCCTCGCTGGGTTGCTGTGAACCGGGGAGTACAGTGTGCCCTGGGGCGGCCAGCGTTTTGGTGGTATTGCAACTCAGTCCTGTTTGCAGTCACCTGAGATTGGCTACCTACAATCTGGTTTGATAGCTACTTGATTCTGACTTCTTGAGACCCTGCCAATTGAAGAGTGCTTCATAAATGCTATCGGGGTCAGATAAAGCATCATCAGCTGCTGTCTACTGAAATACTAATACAGTAGCACTTGGCATGATTTAGATAACATAGAACAGGCTTTGAGGTGCCCCAAAATGGGCTTCCCAAAATTCTTTTGTCTGTTTATTCAACAGACATTTACTGAGGGTCTGTTACGTCCCATTGGGAGAGCAAACAAGATGGACATAGCCCCTGTCCTTGTAGAGCTTCCATTCAAGTCAGAGAGAAGGCTTTAAAGGAGTAAATAAGACAATTTCAGATAGCAATAAGTGCTTTAAAGGAGATTATGTGATAGCGCAGAGGTTGTCAGGGAAAGCTTCTCTGAGAAGGTGGCGTTTGAAATGAGACAAATGGTGGAAAGAGCCAACCCTACAGCATGTGTCACAGATAGGAGAGAGGAATGGACTGAGTGCAAAGGCCCTGTGGTGGGACCAAGCTTGGCATGTTGAAAGAACAGCATAAAAGGCCTTGGGGTGCTAGGGAGGCCTGTTAAGGAGATGTGATGAAGAGATATGGCTTTGGATTTTAATAAATGTCAGAGGAAGCCATTGAACAAATGTCTAGTATGAAGTAGGTATTCAGTAAATATTTGTTGAATGAATGAGTGAGAGTCTTACAAAGAGGAGGATGGGGAGATCTGGCGTCCTTGGGCAGTGAAAGTAGTGCAGAGTGCTAAGAGTGGAAGCAGAAAGACCTCAGTCGGCTTAAACTAAAATGAGTGCACAGGTCTCTCTACTTTCTAACCCTGAGAAGTCTCTCAGGTGTGAGGTGTGGTCAGGGGCCCCGAAGCCTTCATTAGTCAGGTTTAGAGTGAGCCTCTTGATTAATCTGTGCCTCTGGTTGCCAGGAAACAGCTGTGAAGCCTTTGAGTCCTCTAAGGGCTGAACTTAGATTTTTATGGTTCAGCGTTTGGCTACACCACCTTCCCACTTCCCTTGGTTCTGCAGTGTGTGGTTTCTGCAGAGATCCTAGAGGGTGGAACTGTGAAAAGTCCACCACCGTCCCTCAGGATGCCTGTGCTGTGCAGGTGACTTCCTCCTCCCTTGGCCAGGATTGCAGGACATAAAACAGTGGCTTTCCTCTCACCCAGCATCCCACAGGTTTCCCTGACAGTTAACCAGAAACCAAGTGCCAGAGAGGTAAGCACCAGCTGGGCACGATTTAAAATTTTACATGCCAGTGGCCTCATACCCACATTCAGCTTATGAAGATTTAATCATATGGGCGGTAGAGATCAGGTAGTTGTCCTTTACATTCAAGGATGTTCCCCAGAGAGCTGGAGATGGGAGGTGAGAACCCATAGTCCCTTAGTTGGTCTCAGTCTTGTGTGTCTCACCGTGTGAGCATCTTGTGCCAATTACAGTTAAGTGCCCTTTGTATAACATAAGCTCTACATTCAAGACAACTAACTTCTTCATACTGTTCTCAGCCAAAGAACAGCAATCTGCTCAAATGATGGAGGGGAACTTGGCTTTGCTGGGCTAGTGCAAGCTATTGTTCTCTTGAGGGATTGCCAGGGTTCATTTTGATGATCATGATTTTCCCCTACACATTAACTTGAAAACCACCCTATTCCCCCCACCCATTCTCTTTCTCTCTGTATCTATATTCCTCCTCCCTCCCCACCTCCAACCTGGATTGTGGCTCTACAGTAATTTGATAAAAATGGAATACAAAATATGAAGTCAGGAATCCTCTGTTTAATTCTGAAAGGCCACTCACTGTGAAGTACAGAGCCGCATTTGGTGAAATAAATATTTTAATACTATTTTTACATCATGTATAGTGCTTTAGAGTGTTCTACATACTGTGGCTTACCTGTTAGGTTGTCTCATCAAACTCTCTACAACCCAGTGACGAACCAGGGGAAGTATCCACCCCACAGTGTTACTGTGGGAAGGGCCAAAAGCTGAGGGAAACTGGTGATGCTCAGACTAGAGCCCAGGCATTTTGACTCTAGTTCCCTCCCCGACATGCACCAGCATCTTAGGAGGAAAATGGAAAAGGCAAGGATTTTGACATGCTCTTCCTAGGTCTTGGAGCATTTAATCTTGGTGAAAGGGCTTTCATGAGAAGTGTTTGCTGCCTCCCATTTCAGGAGCCCTTTTTATAGCATCCCTGGCCACTGTTCATCCGCTTCTGGGTAATGGTGCTGTCCAGCGAGTGTTAGGTCTATTTTTAAGGAAGCTCTTGCTTATGCTTTATATTGAATAACTCACATTCTTGGGCTTGGGCCCCTCATGTCATGTACAAAGTCCTCATCCTCAATTATATGCAAGCCCTCAGGCTTCTTTTCAGTTGTACTTCTAGGGTTTACTGTGTGCTAGACACTGTATTAACTACATTATCTCACTTCTCACAGCAACCCTTTGAGGCAAATACCTGTCGGGAAGATGAGGAAGTAAGTAGCCTGAGGCTCAGAGTGGGTGACTTGCAGAGCCAGGTGCGGAACCGGGACAGCTTTGCTCCAGGACCAGTGCTCTTGGCCAGTCATTATTCTTCCAGCCCACATTCCCTGCTGTCTGAGCTAGGCATCTCGGGTGCCTTCAACCACTGGCCTCTCTGTCGAGGCCGTGTTTCTGTGTTGGCCAATTAGTTCATCAGTGGGTAGATGATAATGACCCTCAGGTAGGAGGCTTTTCTCATCTTCACATCCACCCCATCACAAGTCCAGTAGGTGTAGCCCCAAAATAAATGTCAAATCCTCCTCCTCTCCATCGTCTTCACTGTGTCATCCTAGTCTAACCAGAACCATCGTTCTCTTGCCTGGAAGACTGAAAAATCCTCCTGCTTCCAATCTTGCCCTTTTCCAATCCATTTTCTATACAGGAGGCAGAATGATCTTTTATAGACATAAGACAGAAACTGCCACTCCCCTTCTGGAAGCCCTTCCCACTGCGCTTAGAATAAAATCCAGCTCTGTTCCGTGGCCCACAAGGCCCTGCCACCCCGACCTCACGTGGTATCGCACACACCTCTGTTCTTGCTCTGTCCCTGGATCTTCACGAGCCTGACTGCTTCTCCAGATCACAGCTACTCAGAGAAGCCATCCTTGACCACCCCATTCAATGACGTTTTTTTGTCACTGTCATGGTTCTCTATTCTCTTCTAAGTTACTTTACCTGAAGTTTTCATGGTTTCTTGCATATTTTCTGTGCCTTTTCACTAGGGCAGGATTCTCTCTTGTTCTCTGCTATGTTCCTAGCACCCAGCCCAGTCCCTGACATAATAGTGGGTGCTCAATAAATACTTGGTGAAAGCTGGGTGCAGTGGTGCGGCTCCCAGCTACTCAGGAGGCTGAGGTTAAGAAGATTGCTTGAGGCAAGGAGTTCAAGACCAGCCTAAGCAACATAGTGAGACCCATCTCTGAAAAAATTAATTAAAAAAAATTATTGAATGTCTCAATGAATTAATCTAAGGTCTCACTTTTGATGTAGCCAAATATACAAATTTGACATATATGGAGAAAAAAATTATCAGATGGAACAGAAGCAAAAGTGGTTGTTCAGCCTTTCAAAAAGGAAAAATCCTGATTAGTTGGCATTTGTAGAAGCACTTTGTCATAGAATCAACTGTGTCCTCCCCTTCTCCAGCTGTCCTGACTCATCTCCCACATCCTACTCTTCATCTCCACCTCTGTCAGAGAAAATCTGATCTCTGGCCTTGGTCACTGACCGTCACAGCAGGAATACAGGGTCTTTTATTTTGTCACCAGCTGTTTGTTGTCACATTGTCTGGACTATAAAGAATGACAGGTTGCCACTGTTTCTTCTAGAGCAATGGGTCACAAATTAGTGAGCATCAGAATCACCAGGAGGGCTTGCCAGATTGCTGGGCTCACCCTTGGAGCTTCAGATTCAGGAGTTCTGAGAATCTACCTTTCTAGCTAGTTCCTAGATGAGATCCAGACTATAGATTTGGGGACTACACTTGGTGAACTATTGCTCTAGAGAAGGAGAGAAAAAGTCTGCATGCATATCTGGGCAGGCTAACTAGGCAGCCAGACTACACTTGCTGGTTGCTCAGGAATAAAAGTTGCCAGCCTTTGACTTTATATCGATCTTTCAGGTACATGGAATCCCAGCGTATCACCTTCCAGGCCTCCTCATTTTCTGAAGTTAGAGCAGCATCAGATTCCTAGCTCAGGGGGGTGGGGGGAAAATTAAAAATAAAAAGAAAGAAAAAAAGTGAAAAATTAAAGAAAAGATTCCTAGCTTAGTTCACTGTCTTCCCTGACTGGGCAACCAAACCAATTTTAACTAGCAGCTTTCCTTTCAGGCAAAACCTGTGAGGCTCTACCATTTAAAATCAAGACCTAGGGCAGGGTTTTCCAAGATTGACATGCTTTGAAAGCTGCTGCTCTATGGCCATGATTTTCCTAAAAGATGTTTTAAAGGACTTCAAAAATCCTTTTTGTACCACAAATATCTTAACATTTTGCTGTTTCAAATTATTGCATTAAATGTTTTACTGTGACATGGTATAAAACTCTATCAAATATTCATGCTTTTTCAACCTGGTTGTCATATTTTCTTTGTAATATCCTGCAGCTGCTGACTTTCAGTTTATAGTTAGCCAAGAGAATAACTGGCTGGCTTTTGATACTGACACAGATCCAGGAAAAATCCTTCTGGAAAGAAGAATTCTGAATAGGAACAAATATTTTCTTTTAAAAAGTCTTGGATTACTGTGATATTTTAGCACCTTGGTGAAGTTGTCTTAACATTTTCATAGTTAACTTTTTAATAGTTACAGTCTATTCAGTTATACTATTAGCTTTAGATTTTCATAGTATACTTTCTAGCTATTGTAGAGCCTGTAGTTCTCTTGGTTTAGGAAGATTATAAGAGTCTATTTTTATATCCTCTATATTGTCAACTAGATACCATCTCTCCAGCTGCTTTTAGGTAGTCAGCTTCTCAAAGAAATACTGGAAATCTTAAAATTTGTTGATTCAATTGATTAAAGTGCCATAGGAATAAAACATATGTTAGAGTATTCTTGGGTTTTCTGACTTGTTTCTGTTCTTTGGCATATGTGGATTTAGTTGTTTAATACAGTCACTAAATTGTTACTGTATCTTGTTTAATACAGTCACTAAATTGTTACTGTATCATGATTTTGAACTTATGCTCTCCATTTGAGATAGGATAAAGTCCTTGCTTGTGACTGATACATCCATAAGTCTGCAGGATCTCTGAGTTCCACTAATATTTAGATTTATGTCCCTGGAGTAGCCCTTGAAGGTCTAGAGCTTCCCAGTGTGGTTAGGCCATTGGAATTAAATGCTTTTTTACTTTTTAAAAAATGTTGATGTGTTAACTTTGTATGCAGTTTCTAAATGGTTTGGAATGTTAGTAACATGCTTTCATTCATATTTTAAGAAACAAAGTTCATTTTATAGTGAAGAATTCTTCCATTTGAGTGGTTTGAGTGAGAAACCAGTTTTCTCTCATTTAAAAGTATAAGTTTACCTAAAATTCTCAATCATTAAAAAAATAAAACTAGTTATAAAAATGTACTTATCTCAAAATAAAAAACCTTGGGTATCTCAATTGTATGGTATCAATGTCCAGTATTTTGGTCCCAGTGGGCCATATTAGAATTTACAATAGGAAAGGAAGAGATAATGTCGTTTCTTCAACCAGGAAACATTTGAGTTACCATTATATGCCAGACAGAATACCAAATTCTGGGAGGCAGGATTGAATGAGTCACACCTCTAACTTGAGAAGCTCAGAGAATGAGTCAGACAATAAAGCAGAAAAAAAAAATGTAAAGAAAAAGAGAAAATACAGCACAGGCCTTGGGGGTGAAGGTGTACTTGGCAGAGGGCTCTGAGAGGGCCTCTGCAGACTGGTTTCTGGAGAAGATTTATAATTTTTAAGATCATTATTTTTGATTTATAGTTTTTAAGATCAAGATTTAATATAACTTTCCCTGGGCTTTAAAATTCATACTAAGCCTCCTCTTTGATAGTCCTTATAATATTAGACTCCCTTTTAATGGTGCTATGAATGTTTTTCTCTTGTATTTTCAGAAATAAACCTGAGTTAGAATTCTCTGACACTGAGGTGTATTCATTCTGAAATACTATTCCTAGCTAACACCCAGCCGTCCATTCATTCTTTCAACAAGCATTTGAGAGCTTACTCTAGAGGGCAAAGCACTCTGAGGTGTTAGAGATTCAACAGTGAATAAAACAGACAAAGTTTTACTCTCATAGAACTTACATTCAGATGGGAGAGACAGATAATAAACACCCAGTGAAGTGGAAATGAATATATTTAAAATGTCAAGTGGCAACAAGTGCTGTGAAGAAAAATTAAACAAGACAAGGGAATGGGAAGTTAGACCTTAGGTTGAGAAACAAGAGAACCAGTCAGCCATTCACAGCACTGGGACATGGGATTCCAAGCTGAGGGACTAGCAAGTGCTAGAGGCAGGAAATAAGGATGCCTCTTCAGAAACTTCAAGAAGGACTGTTGTAGCTGAAAGAGGGTGAGGTAGCAAGGGGAAGAGTGGCAGGAAATGATGTTAGCAAAGCATGCAGGGCTCTGTAGGCGAGGTGAGGAGGTAGGGTGTGTTCCAGTTGCAGCAGGAGGCCAGGGTGGGCTTCGATAGTAGGGGAGCGATGGTGCCAGTGCACCTTCAGAAGGGTTATTGTGGAGAATAGACTGTAGGTAGAGCCAGGTGGATGAGGAAGCCAGTTAGGAAGCTGAGGTGGTGTGGATGCCAGCAGTCATGGTGGAGATGCTAAAAAAGGACTAGATTTGGGATAGATTTGGAAATGGGTTGGATGTGGAGTATAAGGGAAAGATTTCTTGTCATGTCTCTAAGATTTTTGGCCAGAGCAATATTTATTCCATATCCTGAGCTTGAGGAATGGCTAGTTTTTGTTTTTAGAGGAGTGCAAGGGAGTTGTTTCCGAAGAATTTGAAGTGTGAGAGGCCTACCAGGCATCCACATCGAGATGTCTAGGAGGCAGTTAATTGGAAATGTAAATTGGAGAGTCATCAGCTTACTTGGAGCCTTGCTCTGGGTAAAATCACTCAGGAGGTAGGGGCAAACGAAGAGCTCCCGTGCCCTGAGGCCTGGCAGCAGGAGGGAAACAGAGCTTGAGGCTGACAGTTAAAAGAGAGAGGATTGAGTGCTGCCCAGAGCTCCAGTAACTGGGGAGGGGCTGAGCATTGACGGAGGGATTTGCTTTGGGATTTAGATGGTCCTGCTGGGTACCCCTGACGTGAGTGTTAGGTGGAAAAGCCCAGTTGGAATAGGTGTAGGTGAGATGAAGAATCACAGACAAGGAGTCTAGACAGCCCTTTTGAGGTTTTTTGCTAATAAGGAACAAAGATATGAGATGGTAGCTAAAAGGAGATAGTGGGTCAAGTGAGGGGTTTTTGTTTTGTATTTTATGATGGATAATGCAGTGTGCTGATGCAGGGGTTCAGTGGCAAGCTTACTACGCGCCAGGTGTTATACAAAGTGCTTTCCCATCTCACCTCATTTATTCCCCCTTGCAGGCAGTGTGGTCCCTGCTTCACTGGGGCGCAAGGTTGCTTGCTCAGGCATACAGCTAGATTGCTGGAAAGTTGCGGAGCCAGAATTTGATCCCAAGTCTGCGCTCTTAATCTTCTGCTGAAAGATTATAGAATTTACTCTAAAGTACATTCTGATTCTGATTGTGGGAGATAACATAGCCATTACTCTGACCTGCCTTTTAGAAATAGTGGTAGACCAGGCCTCCTTACCTTGTGATTCTGTGTGGTATCCAAAGATCATTGATGTGAGTTTACACATACAGGGAAGAATGAGTTGACTTTGTGGGGTTTCTGTTTTTTAATATATAAAGTGGAGTTTGCAGACCTTTTTATCTTTTTTTTGCTCAAATTTTTTATTTTTCAACAAATAGTTATCTGAAGCCTGCTGTGTACAGGCCAGTTCTTTGTTGTTTTTTGGCCACATTGCAAAACCAGGAGCTACTACGTTAGTCATGCAAATGAATACTTGCCACTGTATTAATTCCTTCTGCTTTTGTTATCCAGGCCTGTAAGAAGTTTGGTAACAAATGTTCTGTCTTGGTATTTGCTCTAAGCAAATGCTTCTAGCTTTATATCCTGAGATTAGCGGTAGGGCATCCCTAAATTGGCCTCTAGCCCTTCCAGTCCATCCTGAACATTACCCAGGAGACTTGTGTTTGCTTTATAACTTGTCCACTCAAGAACCTTTTGCAGCTCCCCTCTGGTCACCCTTAAGGTAAAGTGCAGTCGTCTTAGTAACAGGGCCCCAACCTCTTCAGCTGTCATCAAATTTCAACTGGATTTATGACCTCTCAGGGGTTAAACACTATGCTCTGGTAGGTTCTATTCCTCTCATACGTTTTTTTTTTTTTTTTTTTTTTGAGACAGAGTGTCACTTTGTTGCCCTGGCTAGAGTGAGTGCCGTGACGTTAGCCTAGCTCACAGCAACCTCAAACTCCTGAGCTTAAGCGATCCTACTGCCTCAGCCTCCCGAGTAGCTGGGACTACAGGCATGCGCCACCATGCCCGGCTAATTTTTTTCTATATATATTTTAATTGGCCAGATAATTTCTTTCTATTTTTAGTAGAGATGGGGTCTCACTCTTGCTCAGGCTGGTCTCGAACTCCTGACCTCGAGCGATCCACCCGCCTCGGCCTCCCAGAGTGCTAGGATTACAGGCGTGAGCCACCGCACCCGGCCCTCTCATACGTTTTGATAATGTTTTTTTTCCATTGATCTTTAATGGGTATCTCCTGTTTCCACACTGAGACTTTAGACTCTAATGGGAAAGCCTCTGGTTTTGTTTCATTCCTAGCGACCACCCCCACCCCCACTATATTGTCTTGCAAAGTGCTGGATAAGTATTGGGTAATTATCACACTGAAAGAAGGTGTATGTGCATAAATGTTTCTAATAGTTATGTATAGGGGAATTCTGACAAGCAGGTAAAAAGCCTAGCAAACTTTTTTTCATTGCAGCCCAGAAATGTGTAGATTTTTTTGCTTACAAATGTGTAGTGAATACAGTTTTACACACAGTGAACATGGTGAGCCCCAGAATGGTCCCTTATCAAGAACATTATGTTCTTAGCACAGTAGAGTTCAGTAGACCAGCTAACCAGGTGGCAGTTAGCCACTTACATTTAAATATCAGGAAAGATTAAATGAACCACTCTATAATTTGTAAATTTTTGTAATTCCTGATTTCTACTAGCTGTTACTGTTCTCCAAACTTTGTTCTTAATCAGTTTTTTTTTATTTTAGCCGCAATATCAGGACTTGATTTAATCAGTTTTTGAGTGCAAATTAAAATTTAGGGGTTAGAAAAAATGAATTAAAAGTTACCAGTCTACTTTAGAAACTTTGTAGATTATGGACTTAAATTCTTCAAGATTTAGCTAAAGGTTAGCAGTACTTAACTGCCCTATGCCAGATTAGTACACCATTTACCAATCTTTACTTTCTCTTCTGACAAAGGGTTTAAAATACTTTCTGAGCTAAACCTAGGATGTTAGAGCTCAAAAGGATTTGGGGAGCAATTAGGTGACCTAAGATGTTACAGAGCGGTGGTCCATGTGCAGAATCTGGCCCACAGACATTTGACCAGAGGAAAGAAGTGACTGTCTCCTTTAGATTGGACGGACATATGTCCTCCAGCTCACCTCAGTTTCTCATGCTCCCTGTTGTTGTAAGCCAGTCATTAAAGAAATTTGCACACTCATGCCATCTTCTCACTAATTTTATTTTGTACTTTGTTTCTTAAGCTATATTATGTATTATTTATCTTAACACATAATGGTTTGTTGTGGTTAGTTTTAAATGATAAATATTTTTTTTTAATTTCTCAGTTTAAATTTCTTATTTATCAAATATTAATAGCTATAACTCACATAAACAAAGGCTCTTTGAGGTCTTCGGTCATTTTTAAGAATATAAAAGGATTTTGAGACCAAAAAAGTCTGAAAACTACTGTTCAAATGGAATAAATGCTTCTTGTAATTATTTAGTATATGGTATAGTTATGATATTTATATACATTCCAACTCCTACTGGGAATATTTCTAGACTGCCTAATAGATATTGGCCAATCCAAAGTTTTTCACTTATTAAACTGTTTCTGGTTTAATGGATGGTGTTATGGGCTAAATTGTATTCCCCCCAAATTCATATATTGAAGCCCTATCTCTCAGTATCTCAGAATGTGACTGTATAGGGCCTTTATTATTTTTCTATGTTTTTATTCCCTGGCAAGTATGTAGAGTAGTGTATAGGCAGGGCCTTTACAGGGGTTGTCAAGTTAAAATGAAGCTGTTAGGGTGGGTCCTAATCCAATCTGACCGGTTGCCTTAAAGAAGAGGAAGTCTGGGCCAGGCAGGGTGGTTCACGCATGTAATCCCAGCACTTTGAGAGGCTGAGGTGGGAGGATCACTTGAGGCTGGGTGTTGGGGACCAGCCTGGGCAACATAGTGAGACACACCCCCACCAACCACAAAAATAGAAAAATTAGCTGGGTGTGGTGGCATATACCTATAGTCCCAGCTACTCTGGAGGCTGAGGCAGGAGGACTGCTTGAGCCCAAGAGTTTGAGGTTGCAGTGAGCTATGGTCAATGCCACTGCACTCTAGCCCGGGCAACAGAGTGAGACCCTGCCTTAAGAAAAAAAAAAAAAAAAAAAAAGATGGGAGGGAAATCTGGACACATAAAAAGACACCAGAGATTGTATATATACAGAAAAAAGACAATGTGAGGACCCAGCGAGAAGATGGCCATCTGCAAGCGAAGGGGAGATGCCTCAGAAGAAACTAAACCTGCTGACACCTTGATCTTGGACTTCCAGTCCCAGAGCTGTGCGAAATAAATTTCTGCTGTTTAGGCTACCCAGTCTGTGGTATTTTGTTATGGCAGCCCTAGCAAACTCATACAGATGCTAAGTGAGACATCTTAAGAAGCTTATTTAAAGTTGGTCAGGCTATAGACCAAAATGTTAACAGCTGTTATCTCTGGGTATAAGGATTATGGGTAATTTTCCCCCTTTCTATATTTTCTAGTCTGTTTTACTATGATCCCATGCTTTTGTAGAACAAAACAATTTAGGAACTGCTTCAGCCACCCTCTAGGCAAGGTCCTGCCTCAGGGCCTTTGCATTTCCCATTTCCTCTATTTAGAAGACTCTTCCCCTAGATGTCCGTAAGCCATGCTCCCTCACTTTCCTCAGAGCTTCAGTTATATGGCACCTAATCTCAATGAGGGTCAAAGATTCTGTGAGTGGGAATCTCACTTAATGGCCTTCCCTGAGTGACTAATTTTAAATGGTCTGTGTTTTTATTGTTACCAAAATGTATTCAGACTGTCAAATGAACAGTAGCAAAATATAACAACTTCCATAGCTAAGCCCTTCATTACTGAATGGAAATTGCACATGTGACCTTTATTTTACATTGTTCTTTTTAGCAAGATAAAAAAAATGTGTTACTTTCTTGCGTTAGGTATTTAAATGTCAGGCTAGACTATTTCTAGCAGGACTGTTCCTCTTGTAAACTTAAGCAAAGAACTTCCTTGTGGTTGAAATATTACTTTTTCATTTAACAATCAGATCCAGTGTTCTAATATCATTGCTCATTGCTCTTAGTTTCAAAACAGGTAGTAAATTCAAGTTTTTTTGTTTTTTGAGACAGGGTCTCACTCTGTTGCCCAGGCTAGAGTGCAGTGGCATCATCATAGCTCACTGCAACCTGAAACTCCTGGGATCAAGTGATCCTCCTGCCTTAGCCTCCCAAGTAGCTAGGAGTAGCTGGAACTATAGGTGTGTCCACTGCTCCTGGCTAATTTTTCTATTTTTAGTAGAGACAAGGTCTTGCTCAGGCTGGTCTCAAACTCCTGACCTCAAGCGATCCTCCCACCTCACCCTCCCAGAGTGTTAGGATTACAGGCATGAGCCACCGCGCCTGGCCTAGATATTCAGTTTCTTAAAAACAAAGTATGCAAAGCCCACATATACAATTGAACCAAAGAAATAAGGAAGTTAGTTCAATTTATTTTAGGTTAGTATTTGGAACCTAAATCCAAGTACCTCGGATGTTCATCAGCCTTTCTATCATGATTCTGTGCTCTTTTGGCATTCATTTTCATTAATGTAGGCTTATAAGTTAACCAATAGTAATGCACAGTGACTTTCTTTCCCTAGCCAAATTAGTTTGAATTATTAAAGGTTTATGTTAGGTTATTCAATATGAGGTGCCCGATTTTCAATCAAAAATGTAGTTTATTATATCTCAAGCAAGAAGCAGTACAATTAATCAAAGTATGTGCCTAAACTATCAACACAGTTTTGCCACCTTACCGATAGCTTGTTTATGCCAGCAGCAAAGAAGCCTGGAAGGCAAGTGGTGATGAAATCGTGAAAGGCATTTTCCACAGCTTGTTGAGAATTGAATACTTCCCCTTGCAAGAAGTGGTCCAAAGCCTGGAAGAAGTACTAGTCAGTTCGTGCAAGGTCTGCTGCATACGGTGGATGACAGAGTTTTCAAGTCCAGCCTCTGCAGTTTGAGCAGCATTGTTTGGGCAACATGTGGTCGAGTGTTGTCTTGCAAGAGGATTGGCCTGTCTCTGTTGATCAGTCTCAGCTGCTTAATCACAAGCATCCTCATCATTTCGTCTAATTAGTTGCAGTAGACACCGCTGTAAAGGATTGACCAGGTTTCATAAAGCTGCAGTGGATAATACCAGCGCTGGCCCACCAAACAGACACCATTAGCTTTTTTTGATGAGTATTCGGTTTTGGACTGTGTCTTGGCACTTCATCTTTATCCAACCCTTGTGCCGAACAGTTGTAGTTTTCAAAAATGATCCATTTTTCATCACGTAACAATACGGTATAGA
The DNA here is from genome assembly GCF_020740605.2 of Lemur catta. Classification (NCBI taxonomy): domain Eukaryota; kingdom Metazoa; phylum Chordata; class Mammalia; order Primates; family Lemuridae; genus Lemur; species Lemur catta. Next base: position 41,425,372 of record NC_059144.1, on the reverse strand, counting down.
AATGGTTCACTGTAGAAATGGTTCGCCTTTATGTCATGACAGCAAAGAAAGGCAAACTTTGAGAGGATTTTTCTTCTGACTCTTCTTTAATTCACGTGGAACCCATCTGTCCAGTTTCTTTACCTTGCCAATTTGTCTCAAATAGTCCAATACTGTTGAAACAGTAACATCAAACCTTGCTGCTAATTCACTAGGTTGAGATGGATTCGCTTCCACTACAGCTTTCAGCTCATCATTATCCATGTTGGTCTCTGGTCGCCCACATGGCTCGTTTTCAAGATTAAAATCACTGGAACTTCTCAAACCATGGATGTACTGTGCGTTCGTTAGCCACACCCTCCCCAAACACTTCATCGATATTTGGAGCTATCTGCATAGCATTGGTTCCACTATGGAACTCATGTTCAAAAATAACACAAATTTTTGACTTATCCATGGTTTCACAAAATTTGCTCTAAAAAAAAATTTGAAAGATAATCACAAGCCAAACTATACGTTTGAAAGTATGAGGATGATGAGGATGTACCTTCACAATAAAAATAAAATAAGTGTCAGAGTGAAATGTCAGAGATATCAACTGTCAAACTTAGTACTTAAGGAAATCAGACATTTCATACTTAATAACCTAATATTTAATTCTTTCTGAACAAAAGTATCATGCCTATAATATCACAAACATCTTTCAGTTTTGTTTTCTAGAGGAGATAATCCACTATAGCTGAATAATACAGTTGGCTGTTCTGTGAATGAAAAACGCCAGTGTTTTCCGAAAGAGCAATTCACATATGCTTTCAGGTTTTTGCTATTTCAAGTACCACATGTACTACTATTTAATATTTTTCTTCAATCAGCGGACTCTTTAGCTTACAATATTTGAAAAGGAAACTTTTGCCATCGTTGCAAATGGGAAGTTAGTGTGATATTACTTGCCCTAAATAGGTCATTCTTAAAATTAAATATGTGATGGTAAATTGAAGTGTTAACCACATACCTTCTTAAAGCCATCTAATGTACCACTAACAACTCTATCCTTCCAGTTACTCAGACCAAAACCCCGGGAATTGTAGTTGACTCCTTTCTCTCACATCTCCCCAGTCAACCTGACAGCAAATCTTGACAGCTCATACCTCTCAAATATCTAAAATTGTGCCACCTCTCACCACCTTTGCTGCTCACCCTGGTCCAAGCCAGCATTCTCTTTCGCCAGGATTATTGCAGTAGCCTCTCAGCCACTCTGCCCTTGTTTCCTTCACGCTGTCCCTCACACAACAGTCAAAGGGATCCTGTTAAAACAAGTCGGCCAGTCTGAGCAAGAGTAAGACCCCATCTCTACAAAAAAATAGAAAAATTAGCCAGGCGTGGTGGAGTGCCTGTAGCCCCTGCTGCTCAGGTGGCTGAGGCAGGAGGATCACTTGAGCCCAGGAGTTTGAGGTTGCAGTGAGCTATGATGAGGCCATTGCACTCTAGCCTAGGTAACAAAGTGAAACACTGTCTAAAAAAAACTAAAAAAAAAAAAAAAAACAAGTCAGAGCCTGTCATTCAGTAACTGTTGGCATCCTTAATCTCCTACTACTCTCTAATCTTCATTTGATTTGAGCTGACTTGGCATCTTGCTGTTCTTTCTCACTCTAAGTAAGGCCCTAACTTAGGGCCTTTGCACTTGCTGTTCCCTCTGCCTCAAAGACTCCCCTCAGCTATCCATAAGTCAAGGTCAAGCTTCCTTACCTTCAGGTCTGTAGTCATGACACCTGATCACAGTAACACTTACTTGGTCACTCTATTTAAAATTGTAGCCCCTTCCCTATTCCTCCCTGCTCCAGAACACCATAATCTGTCATATAATTTACATATTTATTTTGTCAATTATGTGTCACCCACGGGAATGTGAGCTCCACAAGGGCAGGCATTTTTGTTTTGTTTACTGCTTGTTCCTCAGTGCCTCAAAAAGTGCCTGACATAATATTTATTCAATTCAGTTAATTCAATCAGAACAGTTGTTCGATTGAATTAATAATGGCATGTATCCTGTGCTTTGGGAAATGCTGACACATACTGGGAACACTTCCCACAGTCTTAGGTCCATCCAGTGGGCTTCTCTTCAGTTACATGGTAAGTCCTACTTGCCTCTCAGAGTCTCGCCAGTTGGGGGCTCAGCATTCAAGGCAAAGAAAACTTGAAAACTCTGGATCCTGAGTTCTTTCCAGAGAAAATAATGTAAATGCCAGGGGAAGTCAGGGAGGAAGGAGAGGCAGTCAGGGCTGGTTGGGAGAGCAACCCTAGGAGAGATGCTCTGTGCCCCAGCACAGGAGTAAAGTCAGTCCCCCTTCCCTCCCACAGCCCCCTCCCCTGTCTGGCCCCATTGCCTAGACTGTTTGAGATGTGTTTGTGTGTTGCTTTCATGAGCTACTTGCCAGGCTTTGGGTTTTTTGAGAACACATCAGAGAAGCAGCTACCTTCTTCTAGCTTTTTCACAAGTTAAGAGAGAAACTATAGTTTAAATAATTGAAAAATAATTGAAGATTGATTGTAGCCTTGGCACCTTCAGTTGACCCTTAGGTTATTAAGAGAACACCATTTTTATGTGAAATATCCATGGTAACTATTCCTCCTAATGTTTGAGAGTCAGTCCAACAAATGAGCATACCCTTAGCCTCTTCTCTTCCAAGATACTTTTGTTAGCACTTGATAGTTTTCTTCTCACAAGTTGACCCAAACTCATCAACATTTAGACATATAAACCCTTTATGAGGTTTGTCAAAGGGGTGGGGGTTGGTGTCTTTGAGTTTGGTTATCTAGCCCTGGTCATTTCACCATCACAGAACTGTGTCCCCTTTCCCTCTGATTGTGTTGGTCGATGCCGATGCCGATAGCTTTGTAAGTGGCAAGTCTGAGGTGTGACAATTTGCAGTGATTTTTTTTTTTTTTTTGCATGTTAGCATCTTTATTCCCAGGGAGTGATAATGAGCAGCTAGCTCTAGGCTTACAAGTTCCCCTGGAGTTGCTAGTATCTTGAATTTCTTTCCATTTATTTTAGGAGTAAAAGTCCCTCGCAATTTCCGACTGTTGGAAGAACTCGAAGAAGGCCAGAAAGGAGTAGGAGATGGCACAGTTAGCTGGGGTCTAGAAGATGACGAAGACATGACACTTACAAGATGGACAGGGATGATAATTGGGCCTCCAAGAGTAAGCGTCGAGCTACGACTATAAATGTCAATGTCTTAAATTCACTGTGCCTCCTTTTAAAAAAATATTAGCCTTATCACGGAAAAAAGCTCACGAATGGTATATTTTCTGAAATGTGGCTATTCTTTTTTGACCAGTTTCAGTTTATATATTTGAACCTCCTCTGATGCTGTTTAATCCCTCTAAATGGTAAGCAAAAACCTGTTTAGACTCTAGTGTGAATTTACACGACAATGTAGACAATGAGGTTTGAGGTCATTGCACCCTCAGGTGTGGTTTAGACCAAACTCTGGGCTTATCAAATAACCAAGCTCCAGGTATAGCTAGCATTCCTGAAGCCAGTCTCCCAAAGAACTTCGGAAAGCCTTCGCAGTCGTGGTTTTTGTTCACTGCCTCCCAGGTCTGCCCAGTACCTGTATCCTAATTCATTGGGCCATTCAGCAAAGGTTTATTGCCAGCCTGTCAGCTCTGTTCCAGCTACTGTTAGGCCCAGAGGCCTTTGCAAAGACCAAGACAATAGGAGTGGGAGAAGTGACCTCACCTAGAGTTCCATGATTTGGTGAGAGTTCCCAGTCTTGCTAATGTCAGCTAACCTTTTTTTGAGGGTATGGAGTAAACCCTCAAGAAATGTCATTTAATTTTCACAATTCCCTATCTTCAGGTGCTCCTATTGTTTAATTGCAGTTCATTTTACAGATGAGGAAACAGACTCACAGGAGTGAAGTCCTTTGTCCAAAGTCACATAGCTGATAACTCCCAAACCAGGTCAATCTGACCACAGAGCCTGTGCTCTTAACCTCTATACCACATTATCTCCTTGTTTACATTTTGAGTTTCATTTGTTACCATCATAGAATTATCCAGAGCATTAAGTAGTAACTTGATGTAAGAGTCAAGAAATAGATTCCCATAATGTGACACACTTAGACAAGCAGTAGGAGATTCTGCCTGAGTGTAGCAGGACCTGTCCTGTGTCTGCCTGTGCTTAAGGATGACGACATTCATTCATTCTTTTGGCTGTGTGCAAGGCTCTGCACTAGCGCTGTGGGAAAAGAAAGACATGTAGGGTGTGGCCCGGCTGGAACAGGGCAGAGCGATGTGTTCATTAAGTATTGGGACACCGTAATGTTCATCTTAGATGTTCATCAGCACTCATGGTGAATGGCTTGCTTTGCCATTTAATGTTGCTTTTTGAGTCATTTTGTGGCCATATAGTTTTGTAGGGTTTTTTAAAATGTATCCATTCAATCTGTTTTTGTTCATTTGTCCTTTTTTTTCTATGAAAACCAGAATTTTCTGTATCTGTTAAATACTTAGGAAAAGCCAGTCTAGAAATCCTATTTCTCCATGAAAATAAATTTCTTTGCTGTCTCTGAAAGTCCATTATATGCTGATGTCTTCTTCCTGCATTTCTTTTCTTCCTAAGAATGGTTTAGGTTTCTTGAGGGTGTGAACTATTCTTCCCTCCTCTCCTTATTCACCAGAGTATCTGGAAATGACTTAGAATGGGATAGTTATTCAGTAGATTTGTTAATCAACTGATTTACAGTAGCTGACATATTAAGAATTGAACCAATGTACAGCATTGTGAATATACTAAATGCCACTGAATTGTGCACTTAAAAAAAAACACATAAAACAATGCATCAGTAAGTTCTGTTGAAAATATTCTATTTCACCTAAAACAGCTTGAGCTATCCTGAATTTCAGTTTATCTCTTTACAAATGGGACTAATTTTTAATGAGTAGCTATATGCCAGGTGGTATAATATGCCAGGTGCTTTCCATACATTCTGTTTTTTAATAACAACTTTATTGAGATAGAATTCACCCTTTAATTTTTTTTTTTTAACTTTCTTTCTTTCTTTCTTTCTTTTTTTTTTTTTTGAGACAGAGTCTCGCTCTGTTGCCCGGGCTAGAATGCCGTGGCATCAAGCTCACAGCAACCCCAAACTCCTGGGCTTAAGCAATCCTGCCTCAGCCTCTCAAGAAGCTGGGACTACAGGCATGTGCCACCATGCCCGGCTAATTTTTTTCTCTATATATTTTTAGCTGTCCAGCTAATTTCTTTCTATTTTTAGTAGAAACAGGGTCTTGCTCTTGCTCAGGCTGGTCTCTAACTCCTGACCTCGAGTGATCCTCCCGCCTCGGCCTCCCAGAGTGCTAGGATTACAGGCGTGAGCTACCTCGCCTGGCCAGAATTTATCCTTTTTAAAGTATACAGTTCAATGGTTTTTGTCATATTCAGAAATGTACAACCATCACTAATTTCAGAACATTTTTATCACCCCCAAAAGAAACCTCTTACCCACTGGAGTCCCTTCCTATCCTGCCTACCACCCCCACCCCCATTTCCCATCCATGACAATGACTAATCTACCTTCTATCTAGCTCAGTGAATTTGCCTCTTCTGGACATTGCATATAAGTGGAATTATACAATATGTCATCTTTTGTGACTGGCTTCTTAGCATAATTTTTTCAAGGTTCATCCATGTTATAGCATCTATCAATACTTTGTGGCTGAAAAATATTCATTGTGTGGATATGCCATATTGTGTTTATACATTCATTAGTTGATGGACATTTGGGTTGTTTCTACCTTTTGGCTACTATGAATAATACTGCTAGGAACATTTGTGTAGAGGTTTTTGTGTGGATGTATATTCTAGGAGTGGAATTGCTGGATCATATGGTACCTCTGTGTTTTAACATTTTGACTAACTGCCAAACTGTTTTTCAAAGTGGCTGTATGTAGCATTTTACATTCCACTAGCAATGCATGAGGGTTCCAGTTTCTACATATCCTTACCAACACTTGCTATGATCTTTTTACCGCTGTAGTTTTGATTACCCTGGTTCTCCAAGGTTAAAAACAAAGTCGTAAAAGGAACTATCTGCTTCTAGGTGCTTCCTTTGACCAATCTATTTTATGATTAGCATATAAGATATATGCTGTGCAACTGTAATATCCACATAATTATTAAAGCATCTAAATAGAGCACTTGAGTAACTCATTTCCCTATTATATTTTTGTTATGTTTTACTCAAAAGAAAATCTTCCATCAAAATTTTAAAGATATATACCGTCTGATCCAGCAGTTCTGCTAGGAATTTACTGTCCAGTTTTTCTTGAATGTATTGGCAGTGTACAGAATTATTTCATGCGGTGTTGTCGGTATTAGCAAAATACTGGAAACAACCTCAGTGCCTTTCAATAGACCTTATTTTTTTTTTTTTTTTTTTTTTTTTGAGACAGAGTCTCACTTTGTTACCCGGGCTAGAGTGAGTGCCGTGGCATCAGCCTAGCTCACAGCAACCTCAAACTCCTGGGCTTAAGCGATCCTCCTGCCTCAGCCTCCCGAGTAGCTGGGACTACAGGCATGAGCCACCATGCCCGGCTAATTTTTTTGTATATATATTTTTAGTTGGCCAGATAATTTCTTTCTATTTTTAGTAGAGACGAGGTCTCACTCTTGCTCAGGCTGGTCTCGAACTCCTGACCTCGAGCGATCCACTCGCCTCGGCCTCCCAGAGCTAGGATTACAGGCGTGAGCCACCGCGCCCGGCCCAATAGACCTTATTATGTACTGTTTAGCTGTTGAAAAGAATGAGAGAAATTTACGTGTGCTAAAATGGAATGATCTCCATGATACTTAAGTGAAGAAGTAAGTTACAAAGCAATACACAGAGTATGCTGCCATTTGGGGTGGGGAAAATGGGGGAGAGGAAGAGGTCATACATACACTTGTGCTTTTGTGTGCTTTGAATACCTTTGGAAGATCATAAAAGAAGCTGGTGACAGTGGTTGCCTTCTTCAGAAGAAAGCTGGCTGGCTGGGGCCAGGATAGAAAAGAAACTTAGTTTTTACCCTACATCCATCTGTACTCTTTGAGTGTGTTTTAATCATGTGTGTGTCAGCTATTTGAATACTCCCCCCCCACCCCCGTTTTTTTAAATGAAAAAAGAAAAAGAAGTCCTCCAAACCTAAAAGCAAAGCTTCCTACCCAAGTATTCCTTGTACAATTTTTTCTGGCAAATGCCTGACTATCCATAGCATCACGCATGGAGTATTTCTTTTTTTTTTTTTTTTTTTTTTTTTTTTTTTTTTTTTTTTTTTTTTTTTGAGACAGAGTCTTGCCCTGACACCTGGGCTAGAGTGCTGTGGTGTCAGCCTAGCTCACAGCAACCTCAAACTCCTGGGCTCAAGGAATCTCCTGCTTCAGCCTCCCAAGTAGCTGAGACTACAGGCACACACTACCACACCCAGCTAATTTTTTTCTATTTTTAGTAGAGACGGGAGTCTCGTTCTTGCTCAGGCTGGTCTCAAACTCCTGACCTCAAGCAATCCTCCTGCCTCGGCCTCTCAGAGTGCTAGGATTACAGGCATGAGCCACCACGGCCGGCCTACATGGAGTATTTCTACTTTGACCACAGAAGTGCTGAGTAGTCAGGTTATAAAGCAGGGTTTCTCAGCATGATTGACCCCAGTTGGGCTGGATCTTTTCTTTGTTGTGAGGGGGCTGTCCTGTGCATTATAGGGTGTTTAGCCGCATCCCTGGCCTCTACGCACTAGATTCCAGTAGCACCCCTGCCCCAGTCATGACCGTGAATGTCTTCAGACGATGTTTAATCCTCCCTCTCCCCAGTATGGGAGGGCAAAAATTGCCTTGGTTGAGAAGCAGTGTTATGCCTCTGAGTTTCTCTAAGTTCATGTTTTTATGTGTGGGTTATAGCCTCGGTGTGTGTTTACACACATAACCAAAAGCTCTGTACCCATGCTTAAAAAGGGCAAAACATAATCACAGGAGTGTATGAAGTAAAAGGAAAGTAATCCTTTCTCCAATTCATTATGCTTTCCACAGAATGAAAACTGTTAAAGTGGTGTGTAATATGTTTCTACCTGCATTTGCTGTGGGTACATAAACATAAATACATGTTTTTCTTAAGAAAAATGGGATCTTGCTATGCATAATGTTTTGCAGCTTCATCTTAACAGATGGTGGACATCTTTCTGTATCAGTACCTATTGACCCCTTTTTAAAAAGCTTTCAGTTATATGACTAATAAATAAATATTCTCTTAAAGTTTTTCAACAATAGGCCGGGTGTGGAGGCTCATGCCTCCTAGCACTCTGGGAGGCTGAGGCAGGAGTTCAAGAGCAGCCTGAGCAAGAGTAAGACCTGTCTGTACAGAAAAATTAGCTGGGCGTGGTGGCGCATGCCTGTAGTCCCAGCTACTTGGGAGGCTGAGGCAGAAGTGTCGCTTGAGCCCAGGAGTATGAGGTTGCTGTGAGCTATGATGACTGCACTGCACTCTAGCTGGGGTGATAGAGTGAGACTCTGTCTCAAAAAAAAAAAAAAAGATTTTTTTTTTTTTTAAACAATAGAGATTATGTAGAATAAGAAGTTAATTTAGTTCCTCTTACTCCGTGTCAGTCAGGAAGAGAGAAATCCTACCAGGTATTTCTGTTTTCCCCCCAGTTTATTTAGTATAATTGACAAAAATCAAAGTCTACAATGTGATGTGATTTGATATATGTACACTACCACAATCAAATTAATCAATGCATTCATCGCTGCTCATGATTACTGCACGTGTGTGTCTATCTGGTGAAGACATTTAAGATCTACTCTTTTAGTAAGTTTCAAGTAAACAGTCCAGGATTATTAACTGTAGTCACCATGCTGTACATTAGATTCCCAGAACTTATAACTGAAAGTTTGTGTCCTTTGACCAGCATCTCCCCATTTCTCCCACAGCTCAGCCCCTGGCAACCACATTCTACTCTCTGAGTTTGACTTTTAGATTCCACATCTAAATGAGATCATACAGTTTGTTCTTTCTGTGTCCGGCTTATTTCACTTAGTATAATGTCCTCCAGGTTCATCCATGTTGTCGTGAATGGCAATATTTCTTTCTGATTTATGGCTGAGTAGTATTCTATTGTGTGTGTATACATACCATATTTTCTTTATCCATCCATCTGTTGACAGACAGGTTGTTTCCATATCGTAACTATTGTGAATAGTGCTGCCGTGAGCATGGAAGTGCAGATACTTCTTCAAGATACTGATTTTATTTCCTTTGGTTATATTAATATATCCAATACTAGGCAACAGAGATAATTTAATATAGGAAGTTCATCAAGTAGGTGTTGGACTGAAAAGGCGAAAATGGCACATTCTGGAAACACAGAGATAATGTCGCAGATCACAGTTATGGCCCCTGGGGCTGGGGAGCTAGGGAGGAAGCAGGGCCTCGGAACACCAGCGCTTGGAGGAGAGGTGCCCTCTGCTGCTGCTGGTCCCTGCGAGGTAGGGGCGAGCCTGGTGGGGGTGGGGGGTGCTGGGAGTGCTGGAGCCCAGAACCAGCTGCTCATGCTCACCCCAGACGCTCATGCTGGGGTGAGCAAATGCTGGGGTGATGCTGACAGGAATAGCAAGCGAATAGGAAGGAGCATGTGCCGCCTTCTTTTTATTTTATGTTAGGAGCTTGTGGTTAATTTGACAATTCAGTCCTTAGGTTGTAGAATATTTGGGTGGCACTAGGACTTAATCAGAGAAATGAATAATTAATCTTGTGCTCACTTAGATGGATACTGTGAGTGGTAGGAAGAGGGAGAGTCTGTACAAGCGATAATTGTGTCTTGCCACTGCAGAGGGGTGTGTGCAGGTGCTGGTTAGCACGCTCCAAACCCACCTTTCTCTGCTCTGCTTTGGAAACTGGGGCTGGGACTCTGCACATTACATTTTTCCTTCCTCAGCTGGCTTCCTGTTAAGGTTCCACCAGTCAGGGACACAGGAGAGCTCCTGAAAGGCAGGGGGAAGAGAAGGGATTTCCTCCATCCTGTTTGCCTGTTGTTCTGTCCACACCACTCTGGTAACAGCCCTTTGTCCTGGCATCAGCAGTGGGTTCCGCCTCTGGATTTTTTGGGCATTCACAGAACCAGCCTCATCACACACCCCCACCCCAGGAGGTACTAGCAGTAACCAGGCGGCACCGTCTCCTCAAAGGTCTGAGTTCAACTCTGGGGACCTCTTAGTCTGATAGTCCAGCCATTCCCTTCATTCCCCTGGCCTTAAAGGTTTCCATCCTGCTTCCTGTAGCTTTTACCTCTGTGTTAGCTTAAGTTGCCTTTTGCTCTTTTAGTCCGCTGGCACCTGTTTAACGATTCCCCATATTAAATTCTGTGTTCTAATTCATAGTGTGGTGTCTTTTTTCCTGAATTATCTCTAACTTCCATATCTCCATTCTTCTCCCCAGAGTAACTGTGATCAGCATTCTAACGTAGCATGTGCCCACATTGTGCATTAAATGTATTTTATATGTAACTAAGATTTGGACTGAGTAGCAGTTGACTAGTTGACCTAATGTTGCCTTTTTATATATTTAGATCTTGTCATTTTCTTTGCATATTTTTATAGGTAATACTTTATTCCTTTTCTCATCTTATATATTTTTAAAATAAATCTTATTTTATAATACTTTGAGATTTACAGGAAAGTTGCAAAGATAGTACAGAAAGTTCCCATATACCCTCCCCACCCTTGTCTCCCCTATCGTTAGCATCTTATATTGGTATGGTACATTTGTCATAACCAATGGACCAATATTGAGTGATATGTTATTATTAACTAAAGTCCATACTTTTTTCAAGTGTTCTTAGTTTTCACCTTATGTCTGTTTTTTGTTCCAGAATCCCATCCAAGATACCACATTGCATTTAGTAGTCATATCTTGAGCTCCTTGTGGCTATGACAATTTCTCAGGTTTTTCTTGGTTTTGGTGCCTGTGACCATTTTGAGGAGTACTGATCAAGTATTTTGTAGACTGTCTCTCTATTGGAATTTGGTGTCTTTATTATGAACAGACTGGGCTTATATATATACACGTACATATATTTTAAGGCTCAGGAAAAGTTTGCTCTGGGCCTGTATTGCCCAAATAGCCTGTGTGCACACAAATATACCCAGAGTAGGAAGAAGGTGTATGTCTGCTTTTATAGGTGGTACATAATCTGCATCCTGCTGTGTTTACCAAGTGCTGTGTCTGGGCAGTATTTCTGTGGGGGGCGGGGAGTGGGCCTTTGAAAAGGCTGTATAGTATCCAGTTATATGAATATGCTGTATTTATTTTGCTGTTGCAGACAGTGCTTCCCATTACTGTGCACAAGCATGAGTCCATCTGTAATTCCTAGAAATGGCCTCACTGGTCTGAGCACGTCTGTCATAGGCATTGCCAAGTTGCTGCGTGAAGCTTAAACCGTAAAAATGTATCAACAAAGTAGAAAGTGTTTGTTTCATGATCAAATAGTGAATCTTAAAGAGTAGTATTCCTCACAGAGACAGAATGTTCCAGCAATTCTCCTTCAGGCACATTTTGATGAACCGTTTTTAACAGGTCCCTGGAGCATCAGTGAAAAAAAATAAAAGAAGAAAACCAGAAACCCTGTTTTCTATTAAAGTCTAGCTTGGGACTTTTAAATGACCCTTTAGGTGTGTCTCTGTGATCACTTGACTTGGGCCTTCTTTTTTTTTTTTTTTTTTTTAAACCGTGTTCCAGTAAAATTGCCAGTTGAATATCAGGGGTCAGAAATTCAATAGTTTGGCCAGGTGAGGTGGCTCATGCCTGTAATCCTAGCACTCTGGGAGGCCGAGGCAGGAGGATTGCTTGAGGTCAGGAGTTTGAGACCAGCCTGAGCAAGAGCGAGACCCCGGCTCTACTAAAAATAGAAAGAAATTATATGGACTACTAAAAATATATACAGAAAAAATTAGCCGGGCATGGTGGTGCATGCCTGTAGTCCCAGCTACTCGGGAGGCTGAGGCAGAAGGATTGCTTGAGCCCAGGAGTTTGAGGTTGCTGTGAGCTAGGCTGACGCCACGGCACTCTAGCCTGGGCAACAGAGTAAGACTCTGTCTCAAAAAAAAAAAAAAGAAATTAGTCATAGCATGGTTGTTTTTAAATTTGACTTCATAATATCAAACTGCCCACCTTCTTAGCCATTTTGATGCTATTATCAGTAGAATGATTAGTGAAATCTTAGCAGCACTGATAAGCCACAAAACTTGCTGCCAGATGACTGAATTGGTGCATTGAAGCCTCCAAAATTATGTTACCAAAGATTTTTAAGACTATGATTTTATTAATTACTATGAGCCCATGCCCCAAAAAACACTTTTTTATATAAGATCTTCTATCTTTGAATTGTGTGGTAAAACCATGGGCGCATGAATGCTGGGTACACTTGGAGATGGATTTGGGATCCAGGCAGTCAACAGACACTTACTGAGTATGTAGTTGTTGATGGAGACTGTGCTAGGTGCTGAGGATAGACCTTTTATAATATTTTCCATAAATCTGTCTGTAAGTCATGCCCTTGTTTGCTTCCTACTTGTTCTGTTTACTTCCTACTTGTTCTGTTTACTGAGGCAATTTTCTTTCTTTGAGGAAACACATTAATTGCAAGGAGGTATTCATTTTGTAAAAGTGTGAAGAGCAATATTCATTCATTCAACAAACATTTGAGGGCCAATGCTGCTGAGGGCCCTGTCGAGGCCCCTGCCCTCCTCAGTCCGCATGTAGTGAGGGAGGCTGATGTGTGGCTGAGTGCCAGTCTTCAGGTGGGGGGTTAGGAGGACTGGTGAGAGGGGAGCAGCTGGTGCAGGACCCCAAGACGTGTTTGAAGAGGAGTGAGGAGGCCAGAGGGGCCGGGCACAGAGGGAGAAGAGTAAAAGGAGAGGAGGTCAGGGCTGCACAGGTCAGTGGGAACTTGGGCTTCCTCCTCACGTTCCTAGGAAGCCATTGGAGGGTTAAGCCAGCAAAGACAGCTTCCGCTGGTTTTAAGAGGTCAGTTGGGGAGCAAGAGAGAGGGCAGAGACTTGGAGTTCAGAGGAGGTGGTAGTGGAGGAACATGGGTGGACGTGGGTCTCTTGGAGGTGGAAGCAATGGGACCTTCTGACAGCTGGAGGGTACGAGGTAAGGGGAGGCAGACTGAGGCTGGCTGCTAGGATTTTGCTTTAACTGGGTAGACGGTGCCACTTACTAGGGAAGAGAGGAGAGGAGCAGGTTGAGTGGGTGGAGATCCAGGTCTGAGTTTGGTGTGGTTGTAGTTTGGGATCCCTGTGGACGAGCGAGTTTCTGTGGGTTTGTTATGAATGCTTTCTGAATCCAAAATATGTGGCAGCTTTTTCTTAGGGATTGTTTGGATACACTTTTTCAAGGGTTTAAATCACATCTTCTATGATATATTCCCCCCTCAAAGACTGATAGGTGTCACTATTTACAGCGGAACAGTTCCTGAGGAAGGGGCACTGATGCCTGAGAGGGGAGCCCACAGGAGGGGTGGCCCTTGCCCTCAAGGGGGCTACTGTGATGGGGAGCTGTCACCTTTCGGTGTGGTCTTCAGACATACACGATAACAGCAGGGCTTCGTATAGGACAGAAAGTTAGGGAGCAGGTGGTGTTGAACTGGGTCTTCAGGGTGTGAGGTAGTTCAGGGCGTGGGGCGCTCCACGTAGAAGGACCAGCCCGGCCACAGCAGTGTGTCTTGCTGCTCATCAGGTGGATGTTAAAGGTTATGGGCCTGGGGGATTGGACTTTTTCAGTGATTCTCAACAAAGGCATAATTGGCCTTTTAAGAAGGACTCTTGTTTCCTATGCAGGCCTGGGGTCCCCACACACTAAATGTCAGTAATCTCTCTGGTCATAGTGACTACAAAACAAACCAAAGCAAAAACCTGCAGGGAGGGCAGAGCACAGGCTGGGATCCCTGACACAGTGCCCAGCCCAGAGTGGAGGAGAAGGGGCAGCAACTCTGGGTCTATACCCTGCCCCCTCCCGGTCTTAATTTTGGAGCTCTCCAAAGCAGTTGCCTGTTGAGTGCTTTGCACACAGTGGTATTTAATACATTGGCTGATGAGCCAATGAGTGAACTTTCAGTGTGGTTTCCTAGAATGAAGAATGTCTCTTGGGCACCATTTCCCAGAGAGCAGGACAGGGCTGCACAGTAGGGAAATTAGCATAAAAACTGGTCCCTCTGATTGGACTTAATAATACTAATAAGAACTTCAGTGATGCTAGCTTAAATGTTCTCTTTTTTTAATTTCCTCAAGGCCCAGAATTCATATAAACTAGTGTGGAAACTAGTTACTACTGACTGACCACATGACAAGTAGACTCTGTGCTACAAGCAGATGCACCAGTTCTGCAGTCAGCGATAATGGGGTTTCACAAGTTCTGCCTTTTCAAATTCTTTGTTTGTAATTGCCTGACATCTTTGTACCCTTTTTTTTCCAGACGATTTATGAAAACCGAATATACAGCCTTAAAATAGAATGTGGACCTAAATACCCAGAAGCACCCCCCTTTGTAAGATTTGTAACAAAAATTAATATGAATGGAGTTAATAGTTCTAATGGAGTGGTAAGTTGTTCTTTCTGCCCCCACTGTTCTGGGGGTTGAGAATTGCTTTGTACTTAACATCAGGGACATTGGGACTAGGCCCAGTTCCACATGTTCCTTGGTTATTTGATGATAAAATATATCGCGGTGCATGTGAGTGCAGATGGTGGCGGGGGGACCTGTTTCACAGTTGTATCTGACTATCGCTCATACAGCACTTCCTCTGAGCCAGCTCTGTGCTGGTCACTTTGAGATACGAGATCATTCAGTCCTCATGATACCCCTTTGAGGTAGAGATGAGGAAACCGAGGCACAAGATCTTGCCCAGGGCAACACCTTTTCCTCCTGGGCCTTAATTGTGAACCACTGGTACATAATATTCTTTTCCTTGAGTGGCCTTGCTTTTTAAATTTATTTTTACTATGATTTTCACTACCATAAATGGAAACCAGTCCCACTCATCATAAGAAAGCAGTACTGGCAACAATAAATACTACCAAAACAGAACAGGGCTAACAAATTCTTATTCCATGTTATCTGCCAAAGGCTTTGAGCCTTTGAGGCCTGCTCTCTTGTTCACAGGGGAGATCACCAAGTGTTAAAGCTGTTAGTCATATTAAAATCATGCCAAGCCTTGGTCTTTGAGATCTTCAGAAGACTTGAAAGAAAATTGAAAAGAGATGAGCCCTTCTCACTGTGTGTGCAGTGTTTAGTGTTGTATCTGAGTTCTACCTAAAGTCCGGAACCCAGAATTCAACCCATGCTTTGGGGAATTTACTTTGGAAACGTTCAACCTGAGTTTGTGTAGGCCGATGTCAGGAGAGCACGGGCCCAGGCTGCCCTCTGCCTTTGCTCTCTTTCCTGACCTGCACGGCTTTGTTACCCACCACCTGAGGGTAGAGTTGAGCAAGGACAGCCCTGGGCCCCCTCAGCAGGTCATTGTTGTAGAGCTGAGTTGGGCTGGGTCAAGTCCTGCCAGCTGTCAGTGTCATCATTGCCTTCTGCCAAATAGATTGTTGGGGCACAAAAAGGGAACAACTGACTGGAGGGAGGGAATCACATAGGTAGGTATTCTGCATGTCAAGTATTGTTCTGTGGACAGCATGTTCAACTAGAAAAATGCCCTTGACTCAAGTTTGTACTATAGCTTATCCCCAGCATACAGCTATTTTGTTTGGTAGCCTGAGAGTAATTTTTTTTTTTTTTTTTTTTTTGCCTTTTTTAGGTGGATCCAAGAGCCATATCAGTGCTAGCAAAATGGCAGAATTCATATAGCATCAAAGTTGTCCTGCAAGAGCTTCGGCGCCTAATGATGTCTAAAGAAAATATGAAACTCCCTCAGCCACCTGAAGGACAGTGTTACAGCAATTAATCAAAAAGAAAAACCACAGGCCCTTCCCCTTACCCCCATTCGATTTAAGCAGTCTTCATTTTCCACAGTAGTAAATTTTCTAGATACGTCTTGTAGACCTCAAAGTACTGGAAAGGAAGTTCCCATTCAAAGGCAATTTATCTTAAGATACTGTAAATGATACTAATTTTTTGTCCATTTGAAATATATAAGTTGTGCTATAACAAATCATCCTGTCAAGTGTAACCACTGTCCACGTAGTTGAACTTCTGGGATCAAGAAAGTATATTTAAATTGGTTCCCATCATAACTGGTGGGGCACATCTAACTCAACTGTGAAAAGACACATCACACAATCACCTTGCTGCTGATTACATGGCCTGGGGTCTCTGCCTTCTCTCCTTTCCCTTCCTGCCTCCGTCCCTCCCTGCAACAGCCCTCCAGCTTGGGGGCTTGTTAAGAGTAGATGCGATGTGAAGGTTTCAGGTTGCAGCCTGTGGGACTACTGCTGGGTGTGTGGGGTGCTTTGCCTGCACCCCTGGTTTCTTTCTTTAAGTCTTAAATGATGCCCCCTTCCAAGCCATCGTCCCCTCCCCACTCTCCTCCACTCCCCTCCACTCCCGCCCTTGGCCAAAGCATAGATTGTAACCCCTCTGCTCCCCTCTGAGATTGGCCTTCGGTGAGGAATTCAGGGCTTTCCCCATATCTTCTCTCCCCCACCTTTATCGAGGGGTGCTGCTTTCTCCTCCCTCCTCCTCAAGTCCCTCTTTGCACTGTCATCACCCAACACTTTCCATGACACTCCTTGCTTTGGCCAGAAGCCATCAGGTAAGGTTGGACAGAGTCTCTGACCTCCCTCGTTTAGTTTTGGAACCGCATTTATTCACTCCACCAGCCTGGGAAATGAATATGGGGTCCTCAGCCCTGCCACCCTCTGCTGTCATCATCAGCTGATGCGTTTTTTAGCTCAGGTTTTGATAAGGTGAAAAGAACAGTCACCAGGGTTACTCAGACCTGCCAGCTCTCAGAGTCCTTGGTGGTTAAACTTGGAGAAAGCCCACATGAAGACACTCCTAAGCACACACGATCCCTCTGAATTGTTTTATTTTCCTGTAATTGCTTTTGCTAAATTTAAACATTGAAGAAGTTTTGAACAGGGCTCTCATTTGGTCATCCTTGCAATCCATTGGGGTCTAGTTTGGTGTCTGACAACTGGAACAAAAAGAACCTTGAATTCAGTGCATACTTTGGTTTTGGTGCTGCTGCTTCTCACGGTCCTCAGCAGGGATCCAGAAAGAACTGGGTGTGCACAGCAGATCCCCGAAATTGGCAGGCTTGACTTCCTGGCAAATTGCTGCGTTTTTCCACTTTCTGTTCAGGACCACTAAACGCTGAAATGTGGATGCATACCGAAATAAAAGCAATTCATTGTGTACTAAAGTTTTTTTTTTTTTTTTTTTTTTTTTTTCTAATTTAGTATTTGTGTAAAACCACCTTTTGAGCAGCAACTGTCAAAAGTCTGAAAAGCGATTTCCATTCATCTTCTTCTGGGGAAAATGTTAGTTCTAAGGATTTAACATCCTGTAAGCAAAGTTTAACATAACAGTATTCCATAAGCAGCCTTTTTATTGTCAGACCATTGCCTGATTTTAATATAATAAAAAAAAGTGTGCGTTAATATTTAACAGGCTGTGCTCTTCTTCCTCTTGGCATATTAATTTAGGGACAGAATTTGATGTTTTAGATGTCTCGGATTCAATAGACATGCTAAAGCAGGGATTGGCAAACTTTTCCTACAAAGGGCCTAAATTTGTAAATATTTAGGCTTTGCAGTCCAAGAGGCAAAATCAAGGGCATTATGTAAGTACTTAGATAATAGGAGAAAACAAATTTCCCCAAATTTTTTTATTGGTGAAATTCAAAATAGAGTACAATATTTTTGTAATGTTACTGGCCTACTAATGTGAAGAATGGAGTTCACTTAGGGGATAACATTTTGCTTAATTGGGACTAAAAGTTAGTGTTCCCTATCAAATCAGTTGCAAATATTCATCAATAAAAATCGTTCTTCATTTGGGAGACCACACAAGGTCAGGCAGTGGGCTAGATTTGGCACATGGACCATAGTTTGCCAACTCCTGTCCTTAAAGGATTTTAACAAAGGTTCTTCCTTTGCTATTAAGTCTCCGCTAGAAGCCATTTATTGGCTGAACTTAGTAGTCTATTGGGAGAAGAAAACAACTTAAGATTTTCACATGTATTTTTGATGTTTGAAACAAAAGTTTTGATCTGATGATTGACAATGTGTCTACCATCTACTGTGTAAAGGAGTAGGGACGTGTCTAGTTGTTTTTACCCAGGTTTGAACTTCCTGCTGTGGTCCCACCTGCCTGCAGGCATGACATTGGTATCCTGTGGCAGGAACAGGCCATTCCCTTCTGGCTGTTGGGGCCAGCTCAGGGGTCAGAACTGGCTGCAAGGAAAGGGCCAGGTTCTTCCCAATAGGTCACCCTCCAGAAAGCCATGCCTGAGTCTGCCAAATGGTCTTTATAGTCCTCTGGAGTGAATTGCTGCTTTCAGTTCTCAAAGTGGATTGGGCAGAGACGCTTGGTGGGTTCTTCACTCTCAGTCAACCCTCCCAAGCAGGGAGGAGGAGAATGAGAGGTTCTAAAATGATTTCAAAATGTTGCTAGAAAACCCCAAAGCAAATTCAGGGCTAAATCTAAAAGTGGCATCTCTTCTGTACTGAGTGACCCCCAGAGAGGGAAACAAGTCCTATCTCAAATCCTAGAGTGTACAATTTGAACCTTATTAGTGGGCTAGGTGGAACTGGGCTTAGGGCCTCTTAAACTTAAATAGAACCCTCTGTGACAGCTGTTTGAATCTGTGATCTTGTGGCCATTATGTCCCACAGTTGTGTAATTTGCCTTTCATTGTTGGTGTCAAAATTTTATGGGTGAAGTTTAGGCCTAAACTTAGGGCACACGAGAAGTGCTCATCAGGTTCAAAGGGCGCCACTTCTGCCAGGTGATTTCCTTGGTCCACGCACCTCCAATCCCCAGCCCCTGCCAGGTTTTCTGCCCCAGAGAGAGGGTCTATCCAACTGTTAATTTTCACTGTGTGGAACTTTGAGGTGTAGGGAGGTCTCCATAGTGACCCGACAAAATTGGGGGAGTTGGTGGGTATAGAAGGCACCCCCTCTGGTTGACCAGCAGCAAGCCAGCCAGCCGTGGGTCTGCTTCCCCCGACCTCTGACCAACTCCCTGGTCCTGGGGTGAGGCCAGTCCCTTGAGCTGCATCTCTGAGTAAGAAAGTTCTTGGGCCCTTTGGGCAGGGCCCCATTGGCTGCTCTGTCGCCTTTAGTTGTGATGTTGTACAGCAGTGTAGACGGTGTCATATAAACGGACCAGACCCTGCAGATTCTGTGTTCTCTTGCCATCCTGCCAAGGGATCCCTGCTTGGCCTCTTGCCCTTTCCCTCAGGAGCCGTCTGGGGGCGAATGGGCACAGTCACGTTCCTTCTCTTGGCCCGTCCCTGCTTCAGTCGCTCCCTCATCATGGAACCCCAGGAAGGAAGTTGAGGATGCAGCATTAGGGGTTTGCTTACTCAGCAGGGGAAGAAACTCAAGAAGAGACAGTTTGCGAAACATCTTTGTTCTTTCCAGCTTGCAAGAAAGAAGCTGCTGGTGTGGGCTAACCGCACCTAGGTCTGAGCTATGGGATGATAACAGATCTACCTCGAAGACTTTCTTGGGCGGCCTGTGCAAGGTCACCCCTGTGCAGTCAGCTGTCAGGCTGAGGGGACCTCGGCAGATGTCGGTGCTACAGCGTCTCATTGCTGCTGCTGGTCCTGTCACCATGGTTGAGAAGGCCACATCTTCGGGGTTCCAGTGTGTGTCTGATGCCATGCAGGTGGGTGGGGACAGGTAAGTGTGAAGGTGTCAGTACTAGGCACATGGGCTTAGTGAATGCCTGATCTTTCTGATTTTCCATGAGAAGCTGTAAATGCAGATTTTTTGTGAAATCTCCCAACATTCATGTGTCAATTAATAAAATTTTCGCACCCCATGTGGAAAAAAGTAAACTCATCCCTGGGCCGCACCCAGCTTTCAGGCCACAGTTGAGACAGCTGCATGTGGCCCTCTGTCACCCCCTGCCCTGGCCCTCCCAAGATTGTCAATGTAGCGTGCCTTTGACCTCCAGGAGGCCTGTGGTCCTGGCAGCTCTGCCCAGGGGCGTGTTTGGGCCCTCAGAACCTGACTGTGAGACCCATGGGGGACACACCCATCGGTCACTGCACCAATAGTTTATATACCATGAAGAAAAAACGCTGTTGGTTACAAGTGTAAGATACTATTAGTTGTAAGAAATGTCCCAATACCAGAGATGTTACAATGTGAGAATGTCCGTTTTATTTATTTATTTTTATTTTTTTTAAGACAGAGTCTCACTCTGTCACCCGGACTAGAGTGCCGTGGTATCAGCCTAGCTCACAACAACCTCAAATTCCTGGGCTCAAAATCCTTCTGTCTCAGCCTCCCAAGTAGCTGAGACTACAGGCATGCGCCACCATGCCCGGCTAATTTTTTCTATATATATTTTTCGTTGTCCATATAATTTCTTTCTATTTTTTTAGTAGAGACAGGGTCTCGCTCTTGCTCAGGCTGGTCTCGAATTCCTGAGCTCAAATGATCCGCCCGCCTCGGCCTCCCAGAATGCTGGGATTACAGGTGTGAGCCACCGCGCCTGGCCAAGAGTGTCCGTTTTAGAGTTGGTGGAAGGCAGGGTATATTTGTCAGTGTGACAGGAAGTAGGGGGTGAAGGCCAGGAAAGTGAATCGCCCCTTACACTACCAGGACAAATCTGGGCTGGAGACCCCATTTTTAGCTGTTATTAAATAGACTACATGAACCTAGAAAGTACTTCAAACAGCAGGCAGGGTGGAGTGCAGGGTGAAGCCCCCTCCAAGACTGAGCCCACTTGCGGGCCGGCGCCCCCCACCCACCCCCTCCCTCCTGTACAGTTTTTCCCCCTTTTTACACTGGTGGGAGTGAGGCCTCCACTCTCCTCCCCCGCTGGATGTTTTCCCGGGTGCAGAGCAACACCTAGAGATCTGCCCTGCAGCTGAATGGCTGCGGAGCACCCAGGACGTGACATGCCACCACTTGGTGGCCAGGCGTTTTTTGCTGGGCCTGAGATGGTCTCCAACGTCGCGCTGCTGTTTGCCAGCCTTGGGGCACGTGTGTGCGCATCCGTCTGTGGAATAAAATCCTAGACGGTAATTTCTCCATGCGAGCACATGGGCATTTTAAGTTCTGACATTTTCAAATCACAACTCCCCCTCCCACCAGTGACACAAGCCCATGGGTTTGCCGTCCTCCCTCTTGAGCGTGCTCCGTGCCTGCCCATCTGTGAGCTGAGCTTGGCTGAGATTGTTTCACGTGGACGAGGCTGCGTGTCCTTCCTCACGGTGAAAAGCCAGCTGCGTCCTTTGCTCACCTCGGTTACTTCTTCTCACTGATCTGTGTGAGTGCCTTATGAATATAAACGGGTTCTCGCTGCCTGAAACTGTCTTTGGAAGCATAAACAAGTGGCTCTGGTGTGGCTTGGTGGGGCCGGCCAACCGGTGGCCACCTTCGCCAGCGACCTAGTGGCCCTGTGGGCCCTGTGGCACAGGTGGGTATGTGCACGTGTGCAGTTAGGTCAGACACTCTGCCCTTGTGGCCAGTAGGGGACATTTTCAGACCCTCCCTCAAGAAGCTGGAAAGTAGCCTCTACCCCCTGTGAGTCCCCGGATGAGGAGGTGTTGAAATGAGTTACGTTTACATGTACATAGCTCTGAGCTACGGAGATGATGACAGATCTACCTCCGAGACTTCCTTGTGAGGCGTGCGCAAGGCCATCTGCAGTGTGCAGATGAGTAACAGCGATGTGGCCGGCAGGGTGACCTGACCCCCCACACCACCGGTGGCTTGGGTGACTGAGGTGAGTCTTCCTCACCTCCGCGTGTGTTCCTGACGTTTCCTGACGTCTCCTGCCCCAGGCCGGTGCTTTGAGAAGCGCAGACCTCATGCCAACAAGCTGGTGCTCTAAGTTCATACTATGGAAACCTCTTGCTTTCAATATCTGGTCCTCAGCCCCACGCTTCCTTCCTAGCCCAAGTCACTGTCATTGCTCTGGGCTCTCAGCTTTGCCCTGGTCCCTCACAGGCCGTTCTGCACATAGCTGGGACCCTGCTCAGCTCGCAGCCTCTCCCCCATCTCAGCCTTTGCACTTGCTGTTCCCTCTACCCAGAATGCTCTTCCTGTGCCCCCGTCTCTGCACGGCAGGCTCCCCAGGCCCCAATTTTTGCTCATGTGTCTCCTCTCCAAGCCCCATCTCAAGTAGCCATCCCCAGTCCTTCTCTGTCCACATCACTTGGTCATGTTTTATTCGTGGCAAGTATTAATATCTGCTACCTGATTGATTAGTTTCATTATTCCTTCTTCCACTCCGGCCTGGTGCAGGCAGGCGCCCCGTCTGGCTTATTGGTAGCGGTGCCCAGTGCTAACAGTGCCCAGCTCAAAGTCAGGAGGTGTTAGCTGAATGGATGAATTAATCCCCGGGGCTGGGCCTGGCCTTCCCCTCTGGGCAGGTCACTCGGGCTTGTCAGGCAGTGACAAGGGAAGGGTCCCAATGGTCCTCTGGGGCCTCCTGCTGCCTCTGCCATGTACTCATTAAATGACGGGTGGGTGGAAGGGAAGCCGGGTGGCTGGGTGAAGGGACAAGCATATGGACAGGCTGGAAGTCAGGCCTTCCCCAGCAGGAATGCTGAGGGTCAGGCCTGGGCAAGCCCCTTAGACCAGAGTGGGGCCAGACAGTCCCCATTCTAGTACCGTCCATGGGGTGGGGTTAGATGGAAGCCGTTGCTTTCAGATTGGCCAGGAAGGCCTGCACCTCGGGTTGTTGAGGGTCACCGGCAAAGGCACAGGCCACAGTGGCAGAGAGAAGCCTGCGGGCCACCCACCTCCAGAAGCTAAGGGCACCTCCATCCCCTGGGCCTGGCCTTGGGGCTGGCTCCACCTCGGGCTTCCAGAGGCAGATTCCTGCACCACCGTCTGCTCCAGGGGACTGAGGTGGCTGCCAAGGACGTTGAGTAACGTGAGGGTAAAGGCACCACCACCACCACCACCCTTGGCCCAAAATAATAGATGGCAATCGATACTGCTTGGTGCGGCGATGTGAAATCCCTGTATATATTTTATCTTATTTATTGATTGATTGATTGATTGTAGAGACGAGGTCTCGATATGTTGCCCAGGTTGGTCTTGAACTCCTGGCCTCAAGTGATCCTCCCACCTCACCCTCCCAAAGTGCTGGGATTACAGGCGTGAGCCACCGTGCCCAGCCTTTATATTTTTTAAAAATACGTTTAAAGTAAAAACCATTTGTCTAGAAGCAAATGCGGAGTAAATAATAGCACAGGTAGGACTCAGACGTGGCAAAAAATCACATTGGGCTGGGTGACACTGGGGAACATACACAGGCTCGTCCTCTGGTTTCTGTCACAGCTGGGAATGATATTAATATATTGATATTTATTATCTACACCCTTCCTACTCCACTAAAATGTCAGCTTCAAGAGGGCAGGGACAGGACGGATTGTGTTCATGGGTGTGTTCTGCTGCCTCACACAGTGTCTGGCATACAGTAGGTGCTCCATAAATACTTGTGAATGGGTGAGTAGACGGAAGGGCAAGCACTCTTGGGTGAGTGAGTGGAGGTGTGATCGTCTGTCCCATCATCTCTCTACCTCGATGGACCCTAGTTCAGGTCCCGTAATCAGCCTCTTCTGCCTGCCAGCTGTGTACCCCTGGGCAGGTTCATTAACCTCTCTGTGCCTTTTGGTATCCACCTCACGGGGTTATTCCAAGTATTACGTGGGGTTTTGCGTGGAGCGGCTGCTCACAGCCCTGGGCACGGAGCGACCCTTCCGTGAATGTTCCTTAGCCATCGTTGCCCCCGCATTTCCCGGCGCCCGGGCCTGCGCGCCTGTCCTGGGCCGGCAGAGGGCGCGCGCGCGCTGCGGGACCACGCGCCGGCCCGGCCCCGCCACGCGTCCGCGTCCGGCCAGCGCCCAGGCCCGCGCTGCGGGGGGGACGGCCGCGGGGCGGGGCGGGGACCCCCAGACGTCCGGGCGCGTGCTTGGGGCGCAGGGGGAGAGCGCTGGAGACCCCGAGAGGGCGGTGCGCAAACTCCCCGCATCCCTGCGCTCCCCACCCGCTTTCTACCGAGGACCAGCGAGGCTCGGAAAGGCGGTGCCCAAGGTCCCGCGGCCGGGAGCGCGCGGCGGCCGGTTGCCGGGGTCGCAGACTGAAACACCTCCGAGGCCGCATGTGCCCCTGGAACGCCGGCCCAGCTGGCCACATCTTCCAGTTTTTCTAGAGAGAAGCGGGACATCAGGACTTGGTGCAACGTCTCCATTTTTATGGTGGCAACGCATGAAAGGCTTTTTTATTTGTAATCACTAGTTGCCACCTCTGAACTAACTACCTTTTAACCCTCCTCGAGGAAGGTGTTTTAAAACGACACCATCTCCCTGGTCTCTTCACCTGCCCACCCAGGCCCTGTTCCGGCTTCAGTTTCCAGGTCACCTTCATCTGGGGTGGAGGTCCCGTGAGCTGCCCCCGTGGAGCTTGCTTTCCTCCATTGATTCATTCGTTCATCAAGCATTTACTGAGTGCTTACCGTGTGCCAAGTCCCACGCTAGGGACATCGCAGTGAACAGAAGATAAAGCCCTGCCTTCCTGGAGCTGACGTTGGAGTGGGGGAGACTGTAGGGAAGTGGATACACAGCGTCCTGGTCAAGGCACTCAGCACGTGCCCAGGCAAAGGGACGGAGGGCAGAGGGCAGCTCCGGGGAGGGATCCTCTCTGAGGGGGTGATCCCCGAGTGTGAGGAGGAGCCATGGGGCGGGTAGACAGTTCCAGGTGAAGGGCCCAGCAGGAGCAAATGCCCTGGGTGGCCAAATGCGTGTCACATTGTCACATTACAGGTCCACAGCACATGCTGGGCAATAGGCACTCTGTGAATGGATGGAGAAATGGACACACAGACGAGCCTGTGGCACTGCCATCCCCCTCTCTTGGCTCAGTTGTCCCCACCAGGGCCAGGATGAAGGGACAGGACACTGCCTAGCCCAAGGCAGTGGCTCAGCCAGCTCCAGGGTCCCCTGAGCTGCACACTGCCCAGAAAGGGGTCTTCCCTCCCCACCGAGCAGGAGCTGAGGCCTGGCGGCTGTGCCCAGCCATTTGCGACATAAGGGACACCTCCCCTGGCCCAGTCCAAGTCCCTGGTTCTCCTGGGTCACCCTGACCTAGTGACCTGACCACTCGGAACCTCAGGTGGGGCCACCATCTCCCTGGGCCGGTCCTGCCCCTCTCACCCCCTAGTGGCTCTGGCATCTAAGCCAAGGTTTCCTCGGAATGTAATTATTTTTCTTCCCAGATAATTCAGGCCAGAAGACTGGGCCAGCCACTTCCGGCCATGCTGACTTTGCCGCCCTCCCCCTCCCCCGGCCCTTTGCTTCACAAACTTGACGCTGCGGTCAGAGGCCTAAAGCCAGACCCGGAAGCCCCCTGGCTGCTCCCTCCTGCCCCGTCCCACTGATTGGCACCCTGCCCTGGGAATCGGACTGTAAACAGCAGGACCCTCAGCTACCCCTTTCCCACAAAACCCTGCTCAGAACATGCTGACCCAGCTGTGGCATCCAAACTGCACTCTACAGTTTACAAGGTGATTCCAAATCATAGAGCTTCCCATTTAACCCAGGGACATGTCGGCACCCACACCTTCAGAGTCTCACGGTCCACAAAGATTTAATGAGCAGCTACTGTGTGCCAGGTACTGTTCTAGGGCCGGGGGACACAGCCAGGAACAAAACAGGCAGAAACCTGCCCTTGTGAAGTAGGCATTCTGGGGTGGTGTGGGCAGGGGAGGAGGAGTAGGGAGAGATAATAAACAAATGAAAAACTACATTCCGGGATGGTGATAAATACTATAAAGGAAAATAAAACAGGAAGGGAATGGGGGATGGGGTGGGGCAGGGGTGCCCCTGAAAATGGAGCGGGGGCAGGGAGCCCTGACGCTTGAGAAGGGGACATTTGAACAAAGCCCTGGAGGAGGTAAGGGAGCAAGTCATGCAGACACCTGGGGGAAGAATGTCTCAGACAGAGGAAAGGCCAGTGCAAAGGCCCTGAGGCAGGAGCATGCCTGCTTTGTTCGAGAAACAGCCAGAAGGCCAGTGGGGCTGGAGCAGAGTAGGAGGGGGAAGAGGATTTGGACCAGGGTGGGGGGACCTTGAAGGACAGATGTGACTCAGGTTTTCACAGAGTCCCTCTAGCTTCATGCAGAGAACAGACCATGGGGGTGAGGGTGGAAGCAGGGGACCAGGGAGGTGACTGCAGTAGACCAGGGAACAGAGGATGGGGCTGGCCCAGGTGTTCCCAAGAGAGGTGGGAAGAAGTGCTCAGGTGGAGACCATATTTCCTTGATTCTGGGATGCACATTTTTCTCATGACCTCTGAGATGCAATGACATGCAGTCAGTTGAGCCCACAGAACTCACTAGTGGGGTGAATGTGGGGGGTAAAGGGGGGAGGAGTTAGGGGACCCCCTGGTCTGGCCTGAGCCAGATGGAGCTCAGGTAGAGCCAGTTTTGGGGGGCCATCTGGTGCTGGGTGGGAGTGTGTTAAACTGTGACGCCTGTAAGAGCCCCAGATGGAGGGACCAAAGAGGCTGGCCAGTCCGGAGTGACCTGGCAACAGGCACCAGAGTAGCCGGGGAGTCTGAGCTCCTATAGGAGGGTATGGATGGAAAGAGAAAGGGAGGGAGGTGGGAGGATTGCTTGAGGTCAGGAGTTCGAGGCCAGCCTGAGCAAGAGCAAGACCCTGTCTCCACAAAAATAGAAAAATTATCTGGGTGTAGTGGGGCGAGCCTGTAGCCCCAGGTACTTGGGAGGCTGAGGCAGGAGGATCACTTGAGCCCAGGACTCGGAGGCTGCAGTGAGCTGTGAGGACACCACTGCAACAAAGTAAGAACGCTGTCTCAAAAAAACAAAAAAAGAAAGAAAGAAAGAAAGAAAGCGAAAGGGAGGCCTGCATTCAAATTAGGAAAGGCTCTCCCCTCCCGCAAGCATGGCCCACCTGGGCGAGGACCTGGGGGCCATCACTCTCCCACCTCCCCTGTGGGCAGTGGCAGAGAGCACAGCAAGGACTGGACCCCAGGCCCCACTCAGCCCTCTGCTGCACAGCCCTAGAGTCTCCTGATGCCAGCAGGATGAAACCGAGGCCCAGAGAGGCTGAGTGACTTGCCCAAGATCACACAGCTTTGAGCCACAAAGTGAGATTCGACTCTGATCATTGTGACATCGAGCCAGTGGCCTCAATTGCCCGCCCCTATGCACCACGATGATTAATCAGCTACTTCCAGCCTGGTGAGGTCAACTGAGGTCAAGCTACTCACCCTAATGAGCTGCCTGATGTGCTTCACACCCACCGTCTCACTTTTCTCCCAACCATCCTATGGTGGTGTCAGCGCCCCCATTTCACAGATAAGGACAGTGAGGCTCCGAGAGTTTCCATCACCAGCTCAGGGTGACCTGCCAGAGCTGGGACCTGAGCCCAGGACTGCCAGGGTCCAGCACACAGTACCGTCTGCATCTGGAGCTCTGGCCCGGGGCGGGTGGTGTGAGGCCAGCTGAGAAGGCCAGCTGCGACCCAGCCAGCGTCCTCTCTGCTGAGCACAATACGAGGTAATTCACCGACTCTCCACAGCGCATGCACCCCGTCCAGAAGAGGAAACTGAGGCCTAAAGGACTTGCCAGAGGAGGCCTGCTGGCCCCTGCACTGACCCCACCTTCCCAAAGGTGACGAGGCGGTGGAAGAGGCCAGGCGATGCTGGCTGACCCTGAGGTTCAGAGAGGACGCCATTTGCCCAGAGACACACAGCTGGCGAGGGATCCGTGGGGCCTCGTGGGGCTGAGGGACTCAGGATTATCTGCTCCCAGAGGGGCGGCCGGCCAGACACAGCTGCTGCAGTGCCGGCCCTGGAGGGTCCCGGAGACAGGTGTGGGGGTCCTTGCGTCTAGGGGAGCAGCTGCCGCTGCGCGTGCATGTGTAGTTGCGTGTGTGTGCGTGTGTGCGCGTGTATCTATAAGCTGAATAAGACACTGAGTGGGTAAAACGGGGACTCTGGGACAGACAGCCCGGTTCAGACCCCAGCCCCCGACTTACTGCTGTGCAACTTTGCACAAGCAACCTCTGGGGCCTGCATGTCCTCTGTGAAGTAGGAATGACAAAGGCCCCTCCAGGTGGCTTCTCTGTGCCCATGAGGGAGCTGTGGGCCCTGGGCCCTGGCCAGGTGGCCCTTGCGCCTCCCTCAGCATGCAGCTCAGGGTCGCTCCTACAGCAGCGGCTCTGGTGGCCTAGGGGACCGAGGTGGGTGAAGGGCCCCTTCCCACCTTCCTCTCCTTCTACCCCTTGTTCCTCCTCACCCGGAACCTCTGGGCTCCTCCTCCTGCTCTCTGGAGGCCCTGGGGTCCCAGGTGGTCCAGGCAGGGGATGCCTGACCGCGCCCCTGGGGTGACGCCTGCAACCCCAGATGTGGAGCCACACCTGGGTTCCAGAGGTTCAGACCTGGAACTCCGGAAACCTGCCCGCTCTCTAGCCTCAGTTTCCCCACCAGCCATGAATTGGCCTGGAGGGTGGGATCAGGCTGGGGTCCTGCTGCAGAGGGGAGCTCTGGGGGCCTGGAAGTGACCAGGAGAGACCCAAGGCGCCCTGTCGCACGTGAGCGTGGCGTGTGGAGTCAGGAAGGAAGGTGCCCAGCCCCACTGCCAGCGAGGTCAAGGTGGCCCAGGGGACGCCCAGGGGGAGGCCACAAACCCCTCCCCAATGTCCCCCCAGCCCAGAATCTACTCGATTCTTTGCTGCACCTCACAGGGCCTAGGGCAGCGTGGGGCGACGTCAGATTTGAACATTAGATGGACTCAGCACAACAGCGTGTCCCCAGCCAAGGCCGGCGACAGCTCCCGGCTTAAGTTATGGGCACTGGAATCACCCTGTTACTCACTCAGGATCTTCCTCTCTCTTCTGAGCCCCCAGCCCGAGAAGATGAACATGCCTAAGTTCAATGCATGTGTGATGTCATCCGGCTGTATATTTTATGGGAAAATGCAAGACACAAAATGAAATGCATGCCTACTTTTGAAGAGAGAGAAAGAGTGTGTGTGTGTGTGTGTGAGTGTGTGTGTGTGTGAGTGTGAGTGTGTGAGTGTGAGTGTGAGTGTGTGTGTGTGTGTGTGAGTGTGTGTGTGTGTGAGTGTGAGTGTGTGAGTGTGAGTGTGAGTGTGTGTGTGTGAGTGTGAGTGTGTGTGTGTGAGTGTGTGTGTGTGTGAGTGTGAGTGTGTGAGTGTGAGTGTGAGTGTGTGTGTGTGAGTGTGAGTGTGTGTGTGTGAGTGTGTGTGTGTGTGTGTGTGTGTGTGTGTAGTCAGGGAAAACCCCAGCGGAAAACACTCCAGCATTTCAACCCCAATATTCTTGCCCCCTCCCCAGGTCACTTGGTGACATTTCTGGTTGTCTCACTGTGGAGCTGCTGCTGGCATCTGGTGGCAGGAGCCAAGGGTGCTGTAGAACACCCTGTGGTGTGCGGGACAGCGCCCCACGCAGAGTTGGTGGGTCCAGCACGGAACGAAGTTGACAGCCCGGCTCTCCCTGTGCGAGTGCGTTGCGGGGCTTTCCTTCCCCCGGCCTGTTCGTGTTTCCCACGGGAAGGGCTGCAGAGCAGGGACCGAGCAGCCAGAGGGACGGGGGCCCTGGCCCTGCTCTCACCGGCTGTGTGCCCTGGGCAAGTGTCCTGACGTCTCTGATCATGGCTTTCGTGACTGCAGCCCGGGGGCGCTGTGGGGAGATTCAGTGAGACGGGCCTGCAAGGGTGTGCTCAGGGCAAGCCCTCACCGCAGGACAGGAAGAATAGTAGTGACAGTGTCAGGGACTGAGCACGGCAATGCCCAGGGGCAGGCCAGCACGTCAGGTAAGGTCACTCTGGTCACCTCACCACAGCCCTTTGGGGGAATGACTGTTATTATCCCCGCTTGACAGACAAGGAAACGGAGGCACAGAGAGGTTAGGCAACTTGCCCAACGTCACACAGGGAGTGGCAAAGCAGGGGTGGCAACCTGGCTTCAGGGCCCGCGTCCCCACACTCCCACCGCTGGCCGCCTCATGGCCTCTAACACCCGGTGAAGGGGGTTTCCGCGCGTTTTTCCCACTTGTCTTCTCTCAAACTCGGACATTTTTTCCCTAAAGTCTTTTTGGCATTCAGATTGTTGCTAAAGTGACAGGTGCCCCCTGTCCCCAGTCACTACCCTGCTGCCTGGGGCCTGGACACCCTGCCAAGAGCCCCCATTTATGGCGGGCTCCCCAGAGAGGGGCCAAGATGGCCCCGAATTTCAGGCCCCCTCCTGCCCCGAGCTGACTTCAAACCCCCGTGTCCTAAGCCCTGCTTTGGTTCCAGTCATTTTATGGCATGAAATCCAAGCCTTGGTCCCTGCAAGGGTGTCGAGCTGCTTGGGGGCTGGAGGGCCTTTGAGGCCACCGGATGGGCCGTGGGGCAGGGCGCAGGCCTTGGGAAGGATCTGAGCTGGGGAAGTCCAGTCCCTCCCTTAGGGTTCCAGGCCGTGTCCTGGAGAGGGGACGCCAGGCCCACTTCCGTTAGCAAGCCCCCTCTAGGTGCCAGGTGCTCTGCCGGCCTGTGTCGACCTCCAGTCTCCACATGGCTTCTGCAAAGCCAGGTGACTTTCCCCCAATTACAGATGGGGAAACTGAGGCTCAGCAAGGAACAGTCGCTCATCCCAAGTCATTCAACACAGAGCCGGGATTCAGGCTCTTTTCCCTGCACCCTGCTGCCTCCCAACTTCCAGAGCCACAGCAAGAGAGACTAAGGGGAGATAGGTGGAGAACTTCCCTCCCACTGCCTGGGCTCTGGACCGTAACTGAAGGTGATGAGAGCCCCTTGGGTGGACTGAGGCGCGTCCAGGATTCGGAGACGAGCACTGGCTGTAACTTATCTGAAAGGCACTGGGAGAGGAGAGATCCCCCAAAATCTCAGCCCCAGGTGCCCAAGCTGAGTGTGGGCGTGGGCTTCTGGGGTTGGGGGTGCTCTATAGAACCTGATTTCCTGGTCACCTCGAAAGGCGGGGCCCTCGTCAACGTCTCACACCCACCCCCGTCACCAGCTAGGCCACATCTGCTCCCCTGTCACGGCCGAGCAAGAGCCCAAATGCAGCCGGTCCAGGTCCCAGCCTAGGCCCTGCCGTGGCTCCCGTGAGGGCAAACGCCTGGCCACACACGGCGGCCCTGCACCGCCCGCGGGGGCTCGCGGCTCACTCCTTTGCTCACTCGTTCTTTCGCGTATTTATTCACACAAGAGCGGTGTGGGCTTCCAGGGCTGCCACAGACTCGGTGGCTTGTGGAGAGAACTGCATCCTTCCCCAGGTCTGGAGGCTGCGCTCCCGCTGACGGCGCCGGGAAGGGTCCTGCTTGGCCTCTTCCAGGTCCCGGTGGCTCCCAGTGTTCCTGGGCGTTCCTTGACCCGTAGCTGTGTCGCTCCGATCTCTGCCTGTCTTCCTGTGGCCTCCTCCCTGTGTGTCTCTGTGTCCTCTCTTCTTCTTTTTTCTTTGTTTAGAGACAGGGTCTCACTCTGTCACCCAGGCTGGAGTGCAGTGGCACGATTATAGCTCACTGCAGCCTTGAACTCCTCAGCTCAAGCGATCCTCCTGCCTCAGCCTCTTAAGTAGCTGGGACTACAGGCACGTGCCACCATGCCCAGCTAATTAAAAAAAAAATTTTGTAGAGATGGGTTCTTGCTATGTTGCCCAGGCTGGTCTCAAACTCCTGGCCTCAAGCAATCCTCCCACCTCAGCCTCCCAAAGTGCTGGGAGCCACCAGCACCTGGCCCCTATCCTCTTCTTATAAGGGCACCAGTCATTGGCCTCCAGGCCCACCCTACCTCCAGGATGGTCTTATCTCAAGATCTTTAATTACTCTGCAAACACCCTATTTCCAAAGGCAGTCACATTCTGAGGTTTTACGTGGACATAAATTTTAGGGAAACATAAATCAACCCACTACAAGGGCCTACTGTGTGCTAAGGCTCTCAGACAAGTTCTAGAAAGTATTAGAAGTCACTATTATCAAGAGTATGGCTGGAGTCTGGAGCAGAAGGGAGTCATCATTTTTTTGCTTTTTTTCCCAGTTATTACTTATTACTACAAAATAGTTCAGGCCAATGAAGACAATATAAAGAATAGCATCTCCCAATCTTCAACCTAAGAAAGAAAATACCTGGAGGCCAGGTGCAGTAGCTCATGCCTGTAATCCTAGCATTTTGGGAGGCCAAGGTAGGAGGATCGCTTGAGGCCAGGAGTTCGAGACCAGCCTGGGCAACATAGTGAGACCCCCGTCTCTACCAAAAAAAAAAAGTTTTTTAAATACTGTGCAGAGAACAGAGCCCCTGTGAACCCTCCCCAGTTCCTTTCCTTCCCATAGAAGGGACTGGCGTTCTGAATCTGGGGTTTGTCTTCCCAGAGGTGTTGTCACTTTGCCTACTCACCGAGCACCCTGAATTTTGTTGAGTTTTGCACTTCTCTGCTGTGTGGGTTACCTCTCCCCACGGGGATGTAGAAAAATAAATTTGAAAAGGAGATTTCTTGCACTGTCACCCTCCAGACTGCTCCTGCAGCTTCAGGTTCCTAGCAAGGGGGCTGCCCCTCGCCTGGGCCCCCGGAGACCCGAAGAACAGGGCCGTGGGGCAGATGAAGACCCGGGCACAAAAGCCCAAGCGCAGCCAGCCTGGCTTCTGCAGGCCCGGGGCTCGGAGCCAGCAGGCTGGAGCCAGGCGGCCTCCCGGGCCTCCTCACAGCCGCTTTTGATAAAGCCCCTCTGTGCATGGGGCCGGGGCCCGGCCGGCTGGAGCCGGCTCACATCTGGAGGCCAGCACAGGCCCGGGGCAGCCGGCGCGGCTGACAGCGGCGCCACCCTGAGCCACACGCCGGCCCTGGGTAAACACGCCTGCGCCCACCCAGCCGCTCACCTTTCGCCCACAAGGCTGCCTTTCTTCTCGGACCCAGGCCGGGGCCGCCACGAGCATTCCTCCCTGGCACAGGGCAGAACGCCTGCTGACCTCAAGGCTGGGCGAGGAAGAAGAGGGGCTTGGGAAAGCACCTACTACGTGCCAGGCAGGCACCCGCCACTTGTCAGGCTCACTGCTGCCCAGGGAGCGGGGGCACGGGGGCAAGAGAGGGTGCTCTGGAGCTAGGAGCCCTGGGCTCCAGTCCCAGCTCCAGCTGTGAGACCTCGCTGAGCCTCAGTTTCCTCCTCTGTAAAATTCGGATAGTAATGGCCCGACTCTCAGATGGTTAGGAGAATATTAAAGAAGTTATTATTAATATAAGTAACTTGCTTGGAAGCCACCAGGGCCTCAGTGCTCCACACCGCGACCACTCAGTACCTCGCTTAGCAAAGCCTCGCCGAGGCTATTCTGCCTCCTGTTGACGTGGGGGGTCCTTCCTCCGGTGCCAGGACACGGGCTCTGGGGCCGGTGGGCAGGGGCAGGAGAAGTGGCCAAGTCTCTGTCCCCAGGCCAGGTTGTGTGTGACCGTGGGAGGCAGCTCCAGGGGCGCACCGGCTCTGTCTTTTCCTGGCAGTGGGACCCCCAACGCATCCTGCCGCTTCCTTGGCCCTCTGGTTTCCTTATCGGCAGGGGGTGGGGGACTGATAGCCCTGGGTACAGTTGCCTCCCTGACCCTCCATGTGCTCCCTTGCGGAGGGGACAACAGAGTCAGGTATCAGTTGTGTCGGGTGTTGGGGAGACTCTGCACGAGAGGTCATGGACAGAGCACAGTGTCTGGCACGAAGGGAGAGGTCTGAGTAGAAATCAGGGCCGCTTCCTGGAGGAAGCGATTATGCTCCCAGCTGGGAGAAGGAGCAGGAATGGGAGGAGATTGAGGAATAGGGAGACAGAGGGTGTGCTGAGCGCCTGCGCTGGGCGTAGCTGGCACAGGGCAACCGGTTCTCCGGAGCCACATCATTGACTCTTCCAGCCATCCTACGAGCTCCATACTCTAGCCATCCCCATTTTATAGATGAGGAAACTGAGGCCCAGTGAGCAGAATTTATTCACCCAGGAAATAAAAGCTAGAGTCAGAGTTTGAACCCAGCAGTCAATGATTCCTCCTTCCCTTCCTTCCTCGGGTCTTTATGCTGTCTGCGCTGTGTGCTGGATTCACAGAGAGGAAGCAATCTCCACGTCGACCCTCGAAGAGCCCCTCCTCACATCTGTCCACTACCCACCTTGACCCACCCCTTACCCCTTCTGGGCCTCAGTTTCCCCTCTCTGAGCAATGGGTTCACCCCTTCTGGCCCAGCGTTCCTAACTCAGGGCAATGTGGAGGCGCGGCAGCGGCAGCCGAGGCCGGCTGGCAGGGTGGGGGTCCTCCACCTGCTGCCACCCCCCAGTCCCTCGTGAACCTGCTCGCCAGGCTGGAGCCAGCCGCCATCTGGAGCGACGGGCTGTTTATGGAGCCAGGCGGCGGCGGCCCTGGCCCTGACCCGGCCAATCTGGAAGCGATTAGCGGCTGGGGCTGGGGAGCATTTGGAGTTCTCATCAGTCGGCCGGGACCCCCCCAGCCCCCACACCCCTTGCAGCCTGGAGCCAAGGCCGCTCTGGGGGTCTCCAAGGAGCCCCCTTTCTTGCAGGGCACTCCAGCTCGGACCTGCTCCAAGGCGGGGAGCGCAGAACACCAGCAGCATCGCAGGGAGACTGGGCCACACACAGGCCGGGACGCGGGGGCGGGGAGGGGGTGGGGCCCACCCAGGGCCTCCCCTAAGGAAGGAAATCTCTTGCAGAATCTCTTTCTGGAGGGTTTGGTTTTGAATATGCATGTAAGTGCGTAAAAAAAGAACAACTCAAACAGCAGAGAAGGAGATAATGGTTAGGGAGTGAAAAGTTGGTGTCCCTCCTCCTCCCGCCCCCCACCCCACCGTTTCCCACTCCCTCCACCTGGCAGAGCCACTGTCGCCAGCTTCTTGGGTCTCTGGAGATGGTGTGAGCATCTGTGCACCAATCTATGTAGTCATTCTTTCAACCTTTTCTACAGGCAGCGGCTCAGTTTACCCTCTGCCTGCTCCTTCCTCCTCTCCCGTGGGGCATCCACACATCCTCTATGACTCCTACTGCTGCCGCCAATGCCGACGATGTCAGTAATCATAATATAGCAACAGCAAAGATTTCTATCGGGCTTACTCTGCGTGGGACACAGCTCTACATGCTCTGCACGGAGTCACTCATTAATCACAGGGTGACGTGATCCTATCAGAGGGTTCTATTATTGTCAACGGCCCCATTTTGTAGATGAGGAAATGGAAGCACAGAGACACAAGGCACCTGCCCAGTGCCACACAGCAGTGACCGGCAGAACTGAGATTCAGGCCCAGGCTGTCTGGCTCCTGCTCTGTGTTCTGAAACTCAGCAACATTTTGTCTCTCCTGAGACTCCAGAATATTCTGCTGCCTGGACAGATCCTGCTGGGTCTCACGAGGCCTCGGGTGATGCATGGTGGGTTGTTTTCATCTTGGGCTGGTGGGAACTGTGCGAGAACACCAGGGTGGGACGTCATCGTGGGGCTGGGGCTCTGTTCCCAGAAGGTTCCTGGCTGGTCACAGGACTGAGCAGCCCTTGGGCCGAGGACTTTTGCCCAACTGCAGTCCTGGGGGGCGGCTGCTGCTGACGCCTGATCCAGGCCCCCACAAGGAGGGAGGAAGCCTCAGCTACCACATCCTGGGCCTGTTGCCAGGGAACTCAGTCCTGGCCCAGCACGTCAGGGTTTGCAGCTCCCTCCATCTGGTGGGTGGACAGGACTCCAGTGTCCCCTCTGTTCTTCCCACTCCCGGCCTCGCCCCTCCAGTCCCTGCTCCCGCTGCAGCCAGGGCAAACCTCATAAAGCCTAAATGGGGCCAGGCACCATGGCTCACACCTGTCTGTAATCCCTGCACTTTGGGAGGCTGAGGTGGGAGGATTACTTGAGGCCAAGAGTTCAAGATCAACCTGGCTGCCGGATGCAGTGGCTCACACCTGTAATCCTACCACTCTGGGAAGCCGAGGCGGGAGCATTGCTCAAGGTCAGGAGTTCGAGACCAGTCTGAGCAAGAGCGAGACCCCATCTCTACTAAAAATAAAAAGAAATTATCTGGACAACTAAAAGTATATATATACAAAAAAATTAGCCGGGCATGGTGGCGCATGCCTGTAGTCCCAGCTACTCAGGAGGCTGAGGCAGGAGGATCACTTGAGCCCAGGAGTTTGAGGTTGCTGTGAGCTAGGGTGACACCACGGCACTCTAGCCCAGGCAACAGAGCGAGACTCTGTCTCAAAAAAAAAAAAAAAAGAGCACCACCCTGAAACAAGCCTGTGCGTGGATGCAGGCCAGTGGCGGCGGAGGTTCCGGCTGATAACTTCTTGTCGGGTTGCCTCCCGGGTCTGCTCCAAAAAGCCAAAAATCTAGGTCGGTGCCTGCCTTGTTCTCTGCTGTCACCCCTGTCCTCAGCCCTGGAGACTCCAAGACTGGGTCAGTGGCGCTAACGAAGGGGGCTCAGTTTCCTGTCTGTGCGAGGGGTCTCTCAGGCTGCCCGGAGGAGAAAGCATCTGATGCACATGGCCTGCACGGCCCTTCTTGGTTTCTTCCTGTCCCCCCAGGGCCAGGCCTGGACCCCCTGCCCCCGGGGCAGCCGTTATGCTGACAGAGCCCTCAGAGGAGGTCAGGCTGGGTTGCCCCCACACTCACTTATCCATTCATACACGCAGGCGCTCCTGCATTTGTTCCTGCACACATGCATTTCACAGGGTTTGTTTTGAGACAGAGTCTCACTCTGTTGCCCGGGCTAGAGTGCCGCGGTGTCAGCCTAGCTCACAGCAACCTCAAACTCCTGGGCTCAAGCAATCCTCCTGCCTCAGCCTCCCGAGTAGCTGGGACTACAGGCATGCGCCACCATGCCTGGCTAAGTTTTTCTATTTTTAGTAAAGACGGGGTCTTGCTCTTGCTCAGGCTGATCTCAAACTCCTGAGCTCGAGCGATCGTCCCGCCTCGGCCTCCCAGAGTGCTAGGATCACAGGCGTGAGCCACCGCGCCCTGCCGGGGTGGTATCCTGACACAAGTGGTGTCTGTCTGCCTCCTGTTCCGCGTGTTCAATAATCGTCATGGCAACGGCGAACGTTCGCGTCGTGCTTCCTGTGTGCCAGGCCCTCATCTGAGTGCTTCACACAGAGGCTCTTGTTTAATTCTCAACACGATCCTCTGATGTGAGGACTCTGATTGTCCCCATTTTACAGATGAGGAAACTGAGGCTCAGAACGGGTAAGTGACTTGCCCAGGGACACACAAAAGTAGACCTGGGAAGGTAACACTATGAAATCACACACAGGGTCATGGAAGCCAAATTCAGGATGAGGGGGAGGTGGGGGAAGGGCTGCGATCCAGAGGATGCTCGGTGGTCTCCATGGTCACTGCCACTTCTTTCTAAGAGGAGGGAGCACTGCCAGGCAGCATTTCTTTCTGCAAGTCAAAAATGGTCCATAACAGCAAGTAGCCATGGGGCCCATCACGTAGAGTGGCAAACTGGGCACAGGGCAGGCCTTTGACCAGCTCTGTGTGCGTCAGGGCGGAGGCCAGTCTGGGTGTGGGGCCCCTCCCAGTCCCCCTTGGCCTTGGGGCCCTCCTGGCTCTCACTGACGCAGCTGTGGTGGCGTTTGGCAACTCAGGCCTCCCGCAGTTGCGACAGCCCCGCACATCTGCCAGCTGGGACCGGGGAGCCCGGGGCCCGGCCCTGCCTCTGCCAGCTGGGCCCTCCTGCCGGCAGCCTGGCCGAGATGCCCGGACACCCTCTCTCCAGCCCCTTGCCCGCCTCACCTTGCTTCACAGCGGTTGCACCACCAGACATTACAAGTGTTTTTTCACTGCCCAGAAAGTCAGCCCCCTGCGGGCAGGATCGTGTCTGTGTTCGTCACCATCCTCTCCCCAGAACCAGGGCACAGTTGGTGCTCAGTAAGTATTGGTGGAAGGAACAAATGAAAAACTGGACAAATGAATTGCAACCCCTCCCTCCGTCTCTCCTTCCCTTTCCTTCCTTCCTTCCCGCCTTCCAGAGATGGTTATCAAACACCTATGATGTGCCAGGCACTGTGCCAGGCACTAGGGACACAGCAATAAACAAAACAGACAAAATCCCTGTCCTCAGGGAGCCGACGTTCTAGAGAGGGAGCTCGATGATGGAATGGCCCCACGCACCACGTGCAGAATTGCAGCCGTAGACGAGGCAGGGAGAGGCCTCGGTGTGTCCACGCCTGGAGCAGGGGTGGGGGTGTCTCCCCGGGAGGGGCCCCTGCAGCGGCTCATTCACGCCTTGACTGGGCAGGTAAGACGTGCCAGGCAGGATGGCAGAGCCCGCATCCCTCACGAAGCTCCGAGTGTGCGGGCCGCGGAGTTTCCAGTGACAAGGCAGCACGTTATGAAAGAGCAAACCCTCGGTTCCGAGCAGGAGCACCGGGGCTGGCCTCGCCCTCCCGGCCCGGAAGGGCCCTGAGGAAGTGACGCCGGCAGTGCCACGGCGACGCTCCGGGAGGAAGAGTATTCCCGGAGGGGGCACCGGCGGGTGCCAAGGCAGGAAGACTGTCACCACCCCTCAGAAGCTGCGACTCCCGCCCGGGAACGCCCCTGTCTGGCCTCAGCTTTCTCCTTTGTAAAAAGGGAGCAGTGCTGCCTGCCAGGCCAGGACGCTGGAAAATTCTCCAGGAGCCTTGTAGGGGCTGGGCACGGCACTTCGTTGCAGTCCTCCAGGGCTGACCTCCTTCTCCTTGTCCGTCCCGGGAGGCTGTGAGTCCTGCGGGAGGGGGCCCGGGCCGTCTGCCCCCTGGCTCCTCCCAGGGCCCGGCACGGCCTGGCGCCAGTAGGTGTCTGTGGAATTGAATGCACGAGGACATCCCAGTTCCGTTGTCTGCGTGGTGGGGACAATGCGGAGGTGGCCGCAGTGCAGGGATGAAAAAGCTGCTGTCTGCTCTCCCCGCCTCCCGCTGGCAGGTCAGGCCGCTGTGGACCCCCGAGAGCCCCCGGCGGGTGGGGAAGGAGGTGAGCGGGTGGGCTGGACAGATCCCCCAGCTCTGGGTTCTGAGGCCGGGGATCCCGAGGTGCCCGGAAGGAAATGACAATCAGCTTCATTGACAATGGAAGGAAACTGAGGTACGTTAACAACAACAATAACAAAATCCATCCCTTACTGAGTGCCTGCTCCACGCCAGGCGCTGGGCTGAGCCCTTTGACCCACGTTGTTTCGGGTAACCCTTTCAGCAGTTATCCTAGGAAGCTGACAGCACGGCCCCATGTCACAAGTGAGGAAACGAAGACTCAGAGAGGTAAGTCGGGGCCTCACCACCAGCCGCCGTGCCCAGCCCTCTTTTATTTTTATCTTCTATTCACTGGAATCTAAAACAGAACTTAGAACAGTTTAGGTACTTAATAAATACTTGCCCAATGAATAAATGAATTAATTTTGATTTTTGATCCAATATGAGTCTTTGTTTTTTAATAGACCTATTTAA
Source organism: Lemur catta (assembly GCF_020740605.2). Taxonomy (NCBI): domain Eukaryota; kingdom Metazoa; phylum Chordata; class Mammalia; order Primates; family Lemuridae; genus Lemur; species Lemur catta. The sequence goes on along the minus strand of NC_059144.1, from coordinate 41,385,750 downwards.
CTCATTTACATTTATTACATTTATTGTTTAAATGATATGTTTGGTCCTGTGTCATCTTGTATTATTTTTGTTCCCATTCCCGCCTGGAGGGACCATGAGGAGAAACAGAGCCACCTTTACAAAAATCTGGCTCCAGAACTCAGAATCGAAAACCCGGGACTGCTGAGTGGGTAAGGGGTACCTGGGGGAGACGGGATGTGGGGATTGGACAGAGTTCTCATCTGGGGGACCCGGAGCTGTGCAACAAATCACTGCAAGAATGAGGGGTCTGGGCTCAGTGTCATGGCCTTTTCACTCTGGATGGCCCAGGGCAGGGAGGGGAAGCCCCAACCTCCAGCTCACTCCAGCAACCTGGAATTTACTCTGCTTCATTCATTCATTCTTTCAATCAGTCAACAGAAAACATAATATGCAGACGTGCCGGGCATGTTCACACGGAGCTGTGGGTCAGCCATGCTCTTGGCTCTCAGCAACCCGAGCTGGACTCTTGGCCCTGCCCAGCCAGGGCCCTTCCTCCCACCTGAATGGCCTAAAAGTGTGGACCCAGCCTCCCCCTCTAGGGAGAAGACCTACCGTGAGTCACTCGGTGCCAGGCTCTGCACTGGTAGTTTACATGCTTAATTGGCTCATTAATTGGCTCATCAGGTTAGTTTTCTCCCCATTTCAAAGAGAAGACTGATGCTCAGAGAGGTAGAGTGACATGTCCAATGCCACACAGCCAGTGAGTGTCATGGCTGGGGTGTGAACTCTGTGCGGACACTATAAGGTGCCTTCTTGCCACTGCAGGGCCGCCTGCTGGGAAATGGCAGTGGACAGGCCTCAGCCGGCTGCGTGTCCTCACGTGGGTCCCCTGACCTTTGTGGCCTCAGTTCTCTGTCTGGGAAACACATGAGGTCAGGGTCAGGACCTTGACGGCCCCACCCTCGGGGCAGTGGAGTTCCCAAAGGGCTGAGCAGGCGACTTCTCATTTCACCCTCACAATGACCCCGCCTGACAAAGGAGGAAACTGAGGCTCAGAGAGGGGAAGTGCGTTTCCTATGAGGACCTGGGACGGAGTCTGTTCACTGAATGGTGAGCTCCCACAATGGGGAAACCCAAGGATGCCGAGACCTCGGGGCAGGGTCGGGGACAGGAGCAAGGACATCCAGAAGTCAAGGGGGGAGTGGGCCTGGGACCCAGGACACAGGCCCCCAGCCCCTGCCCCTCACTGCTTCCTGGGCCAGTGCGGTCCCTCCCCCTCCCCACTCAGGGCCATGCCCTGGGTCCTGCCCGTACAAGCAGGAAATGTCAGGCCGTCCCCCAGCCCCATTCGGGCCACGGCCACACTCCGCCTGGGATTCCACTGCTCCCAGCAGCCGCCCAGCCTGGCTGGGGATCTGGGCCCTGGCAGGGCCTGCCTGACCCTGGGCAAGGCCCTTCCTGTCTCTGGGCCTTGGTCTCCCCCTCTGTAGTCACAAGCTCTGTGTCCAGCCGCCTCTGCCACCTCCTGGCTATGTGACCTCAGCAGGTGGCTGTCCCCTCTGGAGCTCAGCTCCCTTTCTCATAAAGTGGAGGTCAGTGCACACAGCACGTGAGCCATCAGCTGAGCCATTGTGACCCCAAGCAAGGGCATGACGGGGAAGGCTGGCCTCTGGGAAGACCACTGTGGTCTCTGGGAATGACATCCTGGCTTTCCCTGGACTCAGGACCACACCAGGTGCCTGTCTGCACCTTGGTCTTCTAATTTGCAGAAGAGGCAGAGCCGCAACCTGGCTGAAGCCTGGGTTACCACAGGCCTCTGTTTGCTCATCTGTACAATGGGGTAGTAACAGTTCCCTCCACAGAGGGTCCCTCTGAGGGTCCCAGGAGTTATCTCCTGGGACGTGTTTACTATGTGCCTGGTTTTTTTCTTTTGCTACTATTCCGACACCCAGCACACCACAGATGTTCAATATGCCTCAGCTGCTGTTGTCACCGTTGTCACCAGGCCCTGACTGTCCACTTCCCAGCTAAGGTCGTGCTCAGTTTCACTTTCATCCGTCATAAAGTGGAAGGAACAGCGGCGCCTGCCTCCGGAGCTGGGCAGGATCCGTTCATGCCTCCACAAGTGCCTGGTAGGCGCTGCTGTTTTAGGACAGGGGATTCAGCTGGGAATAAAACGGAGAAAAAATCGCTGCCCTCGTGGAGCCGACACTCCTGTGGGGTGGGGGGGGGGGGACAGATGAGGTGGCCGGGTTTACACAGGGTGTTGGGAGGGCGTCGGTGCTGAGCAAAAGAAAGAGGCAGAGCCAGGGAGGCCTCGGGCTTTCTGCGTGAGGCGGGAGCCCTGGGGGGGCCCCTGAGCAGAGGAGGGACATGGAGTGACTTAGGTTCTCTGGCACAGAAGGAGGGCGCAGGGGAGGCAGGGAGCCCCAGGTGTGACAGGATGGGGACTCAGGGAGACACGGTTGAATCCTGGGTCTGGCTTCATCCTCAAATCCTCCCCAGGCAGAATCTGTCCCCATGTGGCAGCTGAGGCTCAGAGACAGCAAGTGAGACCTTGGGGGTCTTGCGTCCTCGAGCCAGGCCTGGGAAACCTGCTTCGCCTCAGGCCGTGGGTGTGGCCGGGACAGGCGTCCTCCGCCTAGAAATCCTCCGCCTGGGGCCCACCCTGCAGTCCTCCCCGTGGTCCTCCCTGCAGTCCTGCTGCCCCTGGCTTCTCCCGTGATCATTACCATTGTCACTAGGCCATGAGTAAACTGTGATTATAAATCGTATAAATAAAATTCTGTTGTCTAAGGCTGGTGGACAAGATGTACGTTATCCCAACTTTAGAGCTCCAGACGTTTGCGGGTGCTGGGGGAGGCGTCACGGCCTGAGGTCAGAGCCGAGTCTTGTCAAAGCCACGGCATGAAACAGGCTGTCCGAGGGTCCGCCCTTGCAAGATAAGTCAGGGACGGCCCCTGCCCTTGGCCACACGGAGACCCCAGGGCAAGCCGGGCTGAGCGGCCCCTCCCAGGATCCCCCACAAGCTGGGGGTCCCTGGGCCCCGCAGGAAATGGCCAGGGCTGGGACCGGCCTGCTGCTTTGATCAGCTTTACGAGCCACGGCTGTTTATGGAGTCCCCCAGCCCCCTGCCACCCGGGGCTGTGTCTCGTCACCGGCACTCGGGATATTAGCAGTCCCCAGAGAGTCTGCGGGCCAGCCGGTCTTGGCCCCATTTCCTCCCGCCCGGCCAGCCGCACCCTGCCCCCTGGCCTCAGCCCCCAGGAAAGGGAGGGGAGGGGCGGGCCCAGAGGGTCACCTTGGGCCAGACCCCTGGGTGGGAGGGGGTCCTAGCAGTCCCTCTGCAAATGCAAATGCAAGCTTAGCCCCAGCACAGGCCCACCTGCAGCCCACCTCCCAGCCGCCCCGCCCTCTCCTCCTCCTCCTGGTGGCTCCTGTCACCTCAGAGACGCTTCCCTGACCTGCCACCAAAGTCACCCTCTAGCACGGCCTTAATCTCATTTTCATTACCCACATCACTGTCTGGAATCCCACAGCTCCTCTGTCTCCCGTGGACTTTCTGTCTTCTTGCCCAGGACAGGGACCTCGTCTGTCCTGCTCACTCCTGAGTGCCCACGCCTGGCGCAGCTCTGGCACACAGTAGGTACCCAGCGCCTGGTGTGGCTCTGGCACACAGTAGGGACCCAGCGCCTGGTGTGGCTCTGGCACACAGTAGGTACCCCACAGCGCCCGGCGCGGCTCTGGGACACAGTAGGTACCCCACAGCGCCCGGCGCGGCTCTGGGACACAGTAGGTACCCCACAGCGCCCGGCGTGGCTCTGGCACACAGTAGGTACCCCACAGCGCTTCCTGAGTACAAGAAAGATAAGCCGCTTCAGGCACACCCAAAGCATCCAAGCCCCCAGCCCACCCCACGCCTGTGCCAGGTGAGTTCTCTGGCACAGAGACGCTGACCGCATAGGGGAGCCTCAGCCCCACTGTGTGGATGAGGAAACCGAGGCTTAGAGAGGTGACTTGCCCAGTGTCCCCAGCCTGAGGAGCAGGGCTGGGACTCTATCCCAGGCCCCTCTGCCCCCACCCCCATATCTGCCCCCCATCCCGCCCCCTCCACCATCTGCCCCCACCCCACCCTTGGGGCCTGCCTCACGCCTGTGTTGGCTCCCGAGGAGAAGCTGCAGGGGACAGGTGTCGGACCAGCCAGGCCGGTTCCAGGGCAGTGCACGGGGCACTCCCCCCAGGGCCGATGACAGTGGACACCTGCTCCCACACCTGCCCCTGCTCCTCACCGCCATTCAGGCCCTGCCATTTCCTCAATACCCACAGGGCCACAATGGGCTGTTTTGTCCTCGGTGACACCAGGCTCCCTGCCCCACCCCCTCGGCTCCCTGCCCTGTGCTCTGTGACCTGGGGCAGGTGCACCGCTCACTCTGGCCTGGGGAGGAGGCGGCAGGTGGGAGCCACTCAGCCTGCTCCCTGCACAGACACCCCTGCCAGCTGGGGAACTGCGGGACTCAGGGGCTGGGGAGCCGGGTGACACCATACGGGCACCTGCTGGGGGCTGGATGGCTCCCATTCTCACTGAATTCTCTAGGCTTCCCAACAACCCTGGAGGGACCCACTGTGGTCATCCCTTATTCTATCTGGGCAGTGGAGGTTAGGAACAGAGAGTACAGGCCACTTGCTTAAGGTCACACAGTAAACAAAATTCGAACCTGAGTTTTTGTGTTTTTCCTAATTCCTCCAACTTACCTCTCCTTGGACAGTTGATGTCACTACAGCCTTTGCCGAAAGCCTGCCGTGTGCCAGGCATCTAGCCACGCCCACGTCCATTCAGAGTATTCACTCAGCAGACAGCGACTTGCCGGGCACTGTGCTCAGTCTGGGGACACAGCATGAATGGGACGGGCAGACCTGCCCCTCGGGGATCTGACCTTCCAGTGGGGAGACAGCGAGCAAGATCGAGGCAGACACGACAAGGGCGATGTGGGTGGGTCAGGCTGCTGGGGGCTCTCTGAGGACGTGACGTCTCAGCTGAGACCCGGAGGAGGAGAAGCCGCCCTGGGAAGAGGAGAAAGCGTGTCCCAGGCAGCTGGACCTGTGCCCGCAGAGGCCCGGAGCTGGGAGAGGGCCCAGCGTGTCTGCAGAGACGGGGTGGACCATTCGGGCTGGGAGGTGGGGGACAGGGAGGGGTGCTCACCATGCGGAATAAGACTGGCCTCTGTTTCCTCATCTGAAAACTGGGTTGAGCTACTCCCAAGGCTGCAAAAACACACAGGCCCATAAAGAGAGTGGGAGCTGCCATTCCTGCCCGCTGGGGGGTCATCGGCCCCCCTCCTGTTCTGGGGAGACCTTTCTTGCACCTCTCCCTCCCCAACCTAAGAAGGGTCGGGCAGAGGAAAGAGCTAGAGCTGGAGCAGCTGGCTTCTGTGATCTTGGGCAAGGTTCCTCTGGGAACCCATTTCGCCATCTGTGAAATGGGCCCAGTCCTGCTCCCCACTCCACAGGGCTCAGAGAACGGGCCTGGCACTCAGCAGGGCTCGGTTCTCCTTCCTCGGGGGCGGAGTGGTGGGATGGAAGCTCGGGCCCTGTCCCAGCCCCAGCAAGAAGGGTCTTAGCCCCGGGTCAGGCCCAGAGGGCCAGCCTCTCCGCCTGCCTGCAGGACGAGCTGCCCGGTCTGAGGCCGTGTGAGAGTGGCCGGTCCAGAGGCCACTTCCTCAAAAGCTTCAGTTCCCCCAAGATCCGGGGTGGCGGAGGCTCCAGGGCCAGTCACTGTGGACCCAAACAGGGGCTAAAGAGAACCCAGGTTCCCAGTATCCAACTGCCCCATCATACAGATAAGAGACTGAAGTCCAGGGAGGGCAGGCACCTGTCCAAGGTCACACAGCTGGGGAAGCAGGCAGCTTGGAGCTGAACCCACACACAGATATGGGGGATGCACAGCACCACACAAGGACACACACGTACCCACCATCCACAGCCACCCCTGCCAGCCCCATACTCCCAGCAGCACCGTGGAGAGCTCTGTCCTTCCTGTTGCCTCCCACCTGGCATCTGCCTCCTTCAGGAAGCCCTCTGATGTCCCATGACACCCTCCCTGGACGGCACACGGCCTGCCCGTCTGACATCGCCCCGCGTCTCTCCCCACCCTCCACTCCCCCAGCAGTGGGCACCTGGGCTGGGCTGCGCTGCCTGATGACCAGCCCCATGGGGCGTGTTGAGAGGTCGGGGCCAGAACCGACCACCCGGGAACAAAGCTCGGCTCTGCCCATCCTGCCCTTCACGTCTCTGTGCCTCGGTTTCCCCATCTGGGAAATGGGAACAACATCCTTGCTGCGAGCGTGGATGAACTGATTCCTGTAAAGCCTCAGCAAAGGGCCCTTGGTATCCTTGTTGTTAATACCGCTGTGGAGGTGATTCCAGCTCTTTCACCCAATATCCTCTGGGCTTTCCCTGCTGGACTTCTGTGTTCCCCGTGGGCAGGGACAGTGTCTGTCTCATTCCTCACTGATCCAGCTCAGGCAATGCCGATGGAATGAATGAATGAACGAAGGAATGAATGAACCAGCCCCAGGCCCTGTTACAGTGACCCGGCTCAGGAAGGCAGCAGGAGGACAGGTTGGCAGGATCAGGCCTCAGACAGCAAAGGCCCGGCCGGACGCCGCAGACACGTCTCAGGTGGTCGGGTTTGCTGCTACCTGGTGGGGAAGGAAAAGTGTCCCGGAAATCCTTCAATTGCTCAGATGCACAGAGGACATGCGCTCCCCTCGCCCCTTCCCCGCCCCCTCGGCGACCTGCTGCAGCCACACTGGCCTCCTGGCCATTCCTTGAACCCACAGGGGCACATTCCGGCCCCACGGTCTTTGTCCCTGCTGTCCCCGCTGCCCAGAGTGCTCTTCTCCACCCCTTGATATCCGCCTCCCTCCCTCACCTCCTTCATGTCCCTGCTCAAGGCCGTGGTCTTGTCCATGAGGCCATTCCTGACCCCACCGCTGCATCCAGCTGCGCCTCTGGCTTTACCCTGTGACTTCTTGCTGCTGCTCCCAGCTCTCCCGCGGCCCGACGCTGGTCTTTTGCTTGTTGCTAGTCTCCCATGAGCTCCCTGGGGCAGGGGTCCCGTTTTACCCAAAGTTGTAACTCCAGCATCTAGAACACCGCCTGGCACACAGTAAGTGGTTAATAAATATCTGTTGAATGAATAAATCAACACAATAGCATAGAAAGGAATGGAAGGCTCTAGAACAGACCAGAACATACAATAGAACAGAAAGATTATAGTGGAATAGACATGCTACACTCAGCAAAACCACACTGACACTCCAGGCTTCAACAGAATTGACAGAACAGCCAAGAACTCCTTCCTAAAACTGTGATACGGCCCCAGCGGGCACCATGGGGCCGGTGGCCAAGAGCTGCATCTGGGCCTGGGTTTCCCCTCCCCCAGCAGACTGGCCCAGCTACCCTGGTCCAAGGGCTCTTCCGCCCACTCTGTCCCTGTTCCTGCCCAGCTGGACAGGTCAGGGGTGGTTTCTGGTCTGGGTACCCGGGCTCTGGCTCCTGTCTGGGGTGATTCCTGCTGAGTCACTGGCCATGGCTCCGGCCAGGATCCCAGGGCCTGACTGTGCTGGGGGGGACCGTGGCTGGGGGATGACACACTGAGTCTACGTGTGCACACGGCCGGGGGTGGTGCTGGGCTGGCCACAGGCTGCTTCTCCCCCTCACTAGTGGCTTCTGCTCATCTTTCCCATCGTCCAATGGTGACAGAGAATCTCTCTTCCCACTGGCCACCTCCCGGGCTTGACCAAGGCCCTGGCTAGACGGATGATTATGAAAAAGAGGGAGGAAGAGAAGGAGGGAAAACTTAGGGACCCTCCCTGCAAGAAACCCTCCATGGGGAGGCTGACCAGCAAGAAGTTGCCCCTGCCCAGCGCAAATTTGGGCCTGTCCTTGGGGGCCCAACCCGCCTCTGGGGCTCATCCCAGGGCAGGAGAAGGTGGGAGGACCTGCATGTCTGCCTGGAAGGTTTGGGGGACACTGACCCCAATTTGAACATTATCCTGGCACCTCCCTCGCCCTTAGCCCTCAACCCAGTCCCTCGCTGTGACAGGTCAATTCTCCTCCAAACCTACCTGGAATCTGACCATGTTTCACCTCCTCTGGAGCACTCTGCCCAGCACCCTCCAGGGGCTGTTCCTCCCTAGAGCAAAGGCCGAATCCTGCCTGTTCCCAGCTGGGTCTGCCTGCCTTGTTCCCTCGCTGGCCTCAGCGCCTCACCCGGCCCACCCTGCCCTCACCACGATGGCCTCCTGGCTGCTCCCTGGTTATGCCGCCATATCCCTGCCTCAGGGCCTTTGCACTTGCTGCGCCCTCTGCCTGGAACTCTCTTTCCATAGGTACTCACACGGCTCCCTCCCTTACTTCCTTCCAATCTTTGCCTGGCATCGCCTCCTGACAGACATCTTCCTTCCTTAACCACCCCCAACACGGCAACCATTCTCTCTGGCATCCTGACCCCCCCAGCTGTGCTCAATTCTTCCCTGCTGACCCTTGTCGCAGCACATTGTGCTACATATGCACTGTGCGGTCTCCCTTCACAGAATAACAGCTCCCTGCAGGCGGGCAGGTTGTCTGCTCTGTTCACTGTTTCATCCCATGTGCCCGAAGCAGGGCTCAGCCCGCAGCAGGTGCTCAATACATTTTGGGCAAATGAATGATGGATGAGCTGGAGAAGTTGGGAAGGGAGCAAGAAGAGCACACTTGGAAGCTTCTCTGAAGAGGTGACATTTAAGCTGAAGTCTGAGGTTGAGAGCCAGTCCCTCGACACGTTCCAGCCAGAAGACACAGCAAGTTCGAAGACCCTGAGGCTGGAACCTGATGGACAAACTCAAGAAGTAGAAAGAAGGTCGTGAAGCTGAGTGCAGCGTGTGTGCACGTGGCCGGCAGGAGGGTTGGGAAATTGGGGGGACTGAGCTCGCAGCCTGAACCCAGGGAGTGCAAGGACCCTGCTCTGACACCCCAGGACCCTCCTGGTGTCTGATAAGCTCCTAACAGGTGCTTTTCTGTCTGTCCCACCCAGCAATGGCTACAACGGGTGTCTCTACTCTCCACCCGCTCCTACTCCCTCTCCCCTCCCTCCAACCACCTCCCCGCTTTCCCGCCTGGCCTGGCAGCGCCAGGAAAATGTGACTCAGGAGTCTGGCCGGCTCAGGCCTCCCTCCCCCAACGTCCAGGCCGCTGGGCCGGAGCCAGCCTTGGCCTCATGTCCAACCTCCCGTCTGACGTTGCACTGGCCGACCAGGAGCGGCCCCCGGCGCGGCACACACTCCATGCGGATTCTGGGTGCCTGCACCCTCTCCCCATTCCCTGTACCAGCAACCCCCAATCAGCCAGTGACCTCAGCTGCACACCGTCACTTCATCCTGCAGAACTTTAAACAACATTTTTCCAGCCTTCCCTGAGAAAGACACCGGGGGGTTCAGAAGGTGGGTTCCATCCAGCTCCTGCCACCGAGCAGCCACTGCTCAGCTGTTCAACCCTGGGCAAGTGTCTCCACCTCTCTGGGCCTCAGTTTCCCATCTGCACTGTGGGGCGTACAGTAGCGCACAGCCTTCCGGGGCGGTTTTGGGTGTTGGCCGCGTCCGCGCACTGCTCGGCACACAGCGCGTGCCCGGAAAGTGCTGCCTCTGTTCTCCCCACGCCCGAGCCTGTGCCCAGCCTCGGCAAAGAGTCCTGGGGACCCCCGCCCTGTGCCACGTTAAAAGCCTGCCTGTGGAACCTGCCCGTCACCCGTCCCTCCCGTCGCACTCACTCATGCAGGTTAGACTCTATTCTCTGGCATGCACTAAATAGGCCACAGTTATTATTATTGCTGGCCTCAAACGCAGCGCGGTTCTGGCAAATTAACGGGACCGGCCTACTCTTCCCTCTGACGAGGTGGTGTCCCGGCATCTCTGGAAAACTGTGCGCTGTTTTCCCAGCAGGAGCAGCCAGTCCTAACACGGCCGGGGGACTTTCGAGGCAGACACCACCTCTACTCCCGGGCTGTCCGCCCCTCCAGCTCCGGAGGGGAGATGCTGGGGGCTCCTGACCCCCTCCTGCCCCACCCCAGCCCCACCCAGACCAAGAGCAAGGGATCCCTTGTGTCAGCAAAGGACAGTAATGACACCGACAGTGACAGCAGCAGGGCAGCTTCTCATTTATCCTTGTAACCCGTTTGAGAGAGTTTCTTTCCTTAGCACCATTTAATGGGGAAACAGAGGCCCAGAGAGGTGAACCAGCTTGACCAACGTCACACAGCCAGGAAAGGGGACTAGGGGAGTGGAAATCAAACATGCTGGGTAGAGAAGCCCTGGCTTTTACCTCTTTCCTCAGCTTTCTCTGTAGGTAGCACCTCAAGAGGCTACGTGGACTGAAGACACCCTTGTCCTCACTCGCTCGCTCTCCCCCTTCTCGGCTTGGATTCAAGGTGGTTCTGAATCCAACAGACTCAGCATCTTCACTTCTGAACAGTATGACTTTGGCTCATGAATGCCACTTTCTAAGCCTCAGTTTCTTCATCTGCAGAATGGGGGCAATGTGGAGCCGCTCTCATTGGCTCGTTGTGAGAATTCCCCAAGATTAGGAGTACTTTTAAAGATGCTTAGTGGGCGGTCCCACAATAAATTAAACATAGATTACCATGTGACCCAGCCATGCCACTCCTAGGTATGTACCCCCAAAACTGAAAACAGATATTTAAACAAAAACTTGTACACAAATGTTCATAGCAGCAGTATTCACAAAAGGTCAAAAACTGGAAACAGCCCCACTGTCCATCCGCTGATGAATGAATAAACAAAATGTGGTCTGTTCACACAAAAGAATATTATTTAGCAATAAAAAAGACCCCAGCACCTGCACACTGCATGGCACATACCACAAACATACCACAGCATGGATGAGCGTGTGAAGGAAGCCAGACACAAAAGGCCACGTATGACATGATCCCATTAGCGTGACAAGGCAGATCCACAGAGATGGAAAGTAGGTTACTCGTTGCCAGGGGTCGGGGGTGGGGGATGGGGAGTGACGGCTGAATGGGTGCACGGTTTCCCTTCGGAGTGATGAAAATGTTCTGGAATTAGATAGTGGTGACGGTTGCACAATACTGTGACTATACTAGATACCACGAATTGCACACTTTTAACTTGGTTAAAATAGTCAATTGTATGTGTATTTTACCACAATAGCAAAAAGTGCTTAGGCAATGCCCAATACAGAAAGCATCCAAGGAAAGTTAGCAAGGATTGTCGTCATTATTGCGGGAAGTCTCGTCATACTCAAGGCTTGGGTTCCAGAGTTGGCCTGTGAGGCTGAAGTCGAGTCAAACCTGCAACCCAAAAAACACAACAGCCACTTCCCCGCCCTCCATCGTGGGCACCCAGGCTCACCCCCTGGGAGTCAGTAGGTGATTCCGGGCATCTCCACCGACTGACTGACGTTGCAGCTGTGGACAAAGACAGGCAACGTAGCCCCACACACCCATAAACAGAGACGATAATGCCACATAGCGATTAGGTTAGGAGATACAGTAAGGCAGGGCTTGGTTTAGCCAGGGTCACCAGGGAAGGCTCCTCAGAGGAAGTGACACAGGGTGAAGGAAGTGAAGGAAGAGTACAGCAAAGCCCTGCGTGATGCACCCCTGCCCCCTCACCTCAACCCCACCAGGTGCCCCCTCGTTCACCGAGTTCTAGCAACACCTTCTCCCACGGGCACCAGCTTGCTCTGCCCCAGGGCCTTTGCACTTGCTGTTCATGTGAGCACCTTCCCCACGGCACCACTGGACCAGCTTCTTCTACCAGTTGGGTCTTTGCTCAAACATCACCTCCTCAGAGAGGTCCTCCCAGACTGCCTTGTCTCAAGGGGCCCCTTCAGTGACACCCCATCATGGCTCCCTGTCTGTTTCCATCTTAGTTCCTTCCTTACCCCAAATTATCTTCCTTATGTGTCTGTTGTCTCTCTCCCCCATTATACCATCAGCTCCATGAGAGCAAAGCTTTTAGTTTGCCTTGTTCTCTGGTGTGTCCCCCATGCCCTGGGCCTAGAACAGTAGCCAGCACATAGTAGGTGCTCAAGAATTATCTGTGGAAGTAAAGCACAAATAGATGAATGAACGAATGTGTGAGTGAGTGAATGAATGAATGCTTCTTTGTAGAGAGGAGGAGGCTCAGGCCCAGAGAAGGGCTAAGGCTTCCCCAAGGGCACAAAGGTGGGGAGAGGGGTGACTCCAGGCACCTCCTCTTGGTCCAGGGCCCACCCTGGGGTGTCAGTAAGGCCCTGCTTGCTGACAAGGGGCTGTGGGGCAGGAGGCCACATGGCCAAGGTAGCTCTGGGGTCCACTACCCCACCTGCCTCCCTCTGCCTCCTGACGCCCCTCTGCCCCACGGCTTGGGAGTTCTGCCCACCCTGCTCCCAGCCCCCATCCTGGCTGTGCCAGCCTCCTGCCCTAGGTGACCCACAGGGACTTTCCCCAGCAGGTGAGGGCTGGGGCAGGGGAAAGTGCCAGGTGGCTGCCAAGATGGCTCTCTGTTCCCGAAACTGCCATCCAGGAAGTGAGCAGGGGTGACACAGAGCTCATGTCACTGGGACTCTGCCCAAGGCCCCCACCTCAGCCAGGACACCTGCCTGAGTGATCCTGGGCAGGTGGACGCCTTCTCTGAGCTTCTCTGAGCTTCCTCGTGGGCAGTAACTCTCGCCTCGCAGGGCCGTAGAAGCAAGAAACGGGGCAGCGTGAGAAAGACACCTCCCGGGCTCCCCGAGGGCTCCGCAGGACACACTTACACGAGAGACGGTGCATGGGGCGGACTTACACCACAAAAGCGTTTCTTGTTTATCTGAAATTCACATTTCCCTGGGCATTCTGGGGTTTTTTGTTGTTGTTGTCATTGATCTTGGTGTTTTTGTTTTTGCTAAATCTGGCAATCCTAGTCTGGCACGAAATAAATGCTCAGTAATGTTCGTGAGTGAGTGAATGAATGAAGGGAGCTAAAAAGCATAAGCTGAAGCAAGGAACGAATGAGTGACTGAAAGCCCTTTTGTTCTGGCATTACTATTACGGTTGTCATTGTTTTCTCACTTACAGTTCAAAAGTTCCTGCTTCCGAGAACATTCTTTCTCTTAGGCTCAGGACAGGCTGCCGGGGAAGTCGAGGCTTGCAGAGGGAAGTGACTCACCCAGGGCCTCCAGGCCCGTCTGCATCCGAGGCTGAGCCCATCGCACTGCCGGGCAGCACCTGCCTCTGCGATGAGAAAACCCACTCCCTTCAACCTCACAACACCCCATGAAGCTGGGACGCTGCCAGGGAAGACACTGAGGCTCAGAGAGGCGATGTGCCCTGTCGAAGCTGGCGGTGGCACCTCCTGGACAATGCCCCTCTTCCTGGGGCCCAAGAGCTGCAGCTGGCAAGGTCCCGCAGCCCCCTGCCCCCTGCCCCAGCTACCACCGGACCGGGACCTAGAGAGCAATTACTCAGCCCAGGCTTAACTTCGTGAAGGAAATTCCTCCCCTGGCAGCCTCCCCACTGCCCCCGCCTTGAGTCCCCGGCTCCACAGCCGGGAAATACCTCCCCCAAGGCCCGTTCACCTCCTGGCAGCACTAGCAGATGTGGAAACCCAGGCTTGGCCGTGGGCTGGCAGACCGTGGGCGGTAGGCAGGGCTTGCGCCAGATACACTTGGCCAACCCAGCCAGCCCTGTTTCATTCAGTCATTCAACAAACATTTATGGAGGGTCTGCTGGGCCAGGTACTGGGCCCCTTGTTGCTGGTTGTCGGAAGTGGATCAGATGACGAGTGTTTAAAAAGAGCCTGGCACACGGCAAGCGTTCATGTATCTGTCCTTCTCCCCTGAGCACCTACTGTGTGCCTGGCACCTCAGGTGGCCCTCTTTGGCCTGTAGGGACACAGGACTTCATCAGGAATCCACAGTGTCGGATAGCCTGGAAGCGGATGGGACCAGCTGACGCTCACACAGCTCATCTGTGGTGCTGCGTGCTGTCCCGACAGTATCTCATTTAATGCTGCTCGTCACAACCCTAAGCAGCAGGACTGTCACTATCCCTGTTACACAAGCGGGAAGAGAAGGCCAAGGCTCTACCGCAGGGATTAGCACTTGCTTTACCCTCTCCCATATTTGAGAACGAGCAATTACAGAACCTCCACTAATTGAGTCACCTCCCTTCATGAGCAATTAATCCATTCATTCATTCAACAAATCTCTACTAAGACGTACCACAGGCCAGGCACTGGAGACGCAGCAGTGAATAAAACAAACAAAACTAAAACCGTATATAGTATTAGTAAGAGCACAGCATCTGGAGCCGGATGCCTGGGTTCAAGTCCCAGCTCTGCCTCCTACCAGCTGTGTGATCTTGGGCAAGTACCTTGACCACTCTGAGCCTCGGTTTTATCTTCTGAAAACTTGGCAATAATAACAGTACCCACCTCAGGGGGTTATGAGGACACGATACATTTCTCCAAGCAAAGGGCTGACCCAGTGGACAGGAAGAGCTCAACACGTTGGGTATTTTTCTTTTTAATGTCTATTCTTCAGATGAGTAAGCTGAGGTTCAGAGAAATTACGGCACCTGCCTAGGGTGAAAAGTTAGTTGAGCTGGAACTTGAATCTAAATGACTGAGAGGACCCCTCCCTCGTGGCTCCTGTCCTCAGCCCCTCCAGCTCAGAGGCATCCAGCTCACAGCCACCCTGCCACCGAGGCACAGCTTTTAACCTTGGTCTTTGAGTGCCTGCGAGACACTACACACCCTCACGCAGTGTCCTGAGAACCAGCTGCATCCAAGTCTCCACGGGCCCCGCCCCAGATGCACAAACATGTGTCCGTTGGTGCAGGGCCGTGGGATCTGCGTTTTAATAGGTGTCATGGCTGATTGCTGTGCTGGGGCGTGACACAGCCGGCTAGGCCTGGAACCAGGCTGAGACGCAAGTCATGCAGGCAGGGCAGGACCCAGGGTGTGAGGTGGGCTGGAGTCAGCTCTGTTTTATTTCAGACAGGAAGGAGAGAGGGGGAGGGAGTAGGAGAAAGGGAGGGAGGGAGGGAGGAGGGAGAAGGAAAGAAGGAAGGAAGGAAGGGCAGGAAGGAGGGAGGGAAGGGGAGAAAGAAAGAAAAGAAGAAAGAAAGCGCAAGAATGAAAGAAGGAAAGAATTCTCATTTGTCCCCAGCTTGCCCAAACTGAGTGCAGAGCCAGACCACAGGGCTCTCATTTTCTCCCCTGATTTTTCTGCCAGAGGCAGGAAACATTCTCCCTTGGGAAGCTCAGAAATAGCTGAGCTCAAAAACTAGGCTGGGTGAGGAGGATTCCAGGCTAGAGGGAGGGATTTACACCAAAGGGCTCTGTAGCGTCTGGAGGTTAAGGGTACAGCCACTGGCGCCAGTCGGCCTGGGTTCAAATCCCAGTCCTAACGCTCCCTGGCTCAGTGACCTCGGATTTGGCCTCCATTTCTCACCCCCGAAGCAGGAATCAACAACGGTACCAGGCGTGGCTGCATGTAGGTGTTCAGATTTCATCGGCAAGACTCGCCTTCCCTCCACCTTTGCTGGCTGCACTCTCAGTCAGGCAGGATGAACCCCACAGTCCAGGCTTCCACCCACCTGGGCTCAGCAACCCCCCGACGGAGAGAAAGTGCCTCCTTCCCCCACCCTCCCACCCGTCCAGCTAAAATCCCAGGCCGGGCTCTCATTGGCCGAGAGGATGCAGCACTATGATTGGTCACTCCTGGGTCACATGCCCCACCCAACAATGGAGTTGGCCACACCTGAAACCCTTGGACTGAGGCACAGAGAAGGGGGAGTGGATGCTGGGTAGGAGCCAACCACAGACATCCCCTACAGAGGCCCACAAGGGGCAAGAATAGGAGAGAAGCCCACTTAGCATTTGCTGAGCACCTGGCACGTGCCAAACGCTGCATCTACACGGGCCTGTTACGCCCCCGGCAAGCCTGCCCTGCTGTTCCTTTGGGCGACAGGAAAGGAGCCTTAGAGGAGGTGACCAGACTAGGCCAAGGCCACCTAGAGCCACCTCCGCTTCTGAACCCTTCCCCTCCACCCTGCCCGTCTGATCTCAAACCTCCACGAGAGGGGAAACAACAGGGACAGTTTTATAAGACACTTGCTGCGAGAACAGTCGCCGCTGTTTCCTCACCGCCCATCGCCAAGTCCTTGCTGAGCCTGTCCTCCTGACATCCCTGAGGCTCTGAGAGGTCCAGGCACTTGCCCAGGGCCACACAGCAGGGAGAGGGGAGTCAGGGTCTGGACCGGAGCTGCCTGAGTCCACGCCAGGCCTGGAAGGCAAGGCTGGCTGCCACCAATGGGGCCAGGGCAAAGGTGGGGGGAGCCAGGCCCCTGGCCAGGCCACCTTTCCAGCCACCTCCTGGACCCTGGCTCAGCTATAGGATGGCCCCAGCTTCTGCCCTCATCTGCAGATTACAAGAAACAGCCGGCAGCTCACCCCAGACAGGGCAGGGTAGGGCTGGAGAGAGGGGAAGGGGAGGTGCCAGCCGTGCCCCCTGCAAGGTGGTGAGGAGAGAGTGGGCTCTAGGGACAGGAGACCTGGATTTGCACCCAGCTCTGTCCCTTAAATCCTGCGTGAGCCCGGCGAGTGCCTTGTCTCTGTAGATGTCACCTGCACAGCAGGCTTGGGACCTAGCACCCGGGGATGCTGAGAGGCCCCTGTGAGCTGGTGCTGCGGCCACATTCACTCAGCAGCAAGCGGCGCGTCCCTCCCCCCGGTGAGCTCACTCAACCTTCACCACACCTGGGGAGGGAGTGCTGTTATTATTACCTCCAACTTCAGAGAAGAAACTGAGGCACAGAGAGAAGGGACTTGCCTGATGATGTCGCGCCTGCGGTCAGGAGGTGGCAGAGCTGGGATTGGAACCCCAGCCAGTCTCATTCCGGAGCCTACCTCTTAGCCATTATTCAGTGCCCTGAGTGCAGCCAAGGTCAGCTGCTGTCACTGCTACTGTCCCTGTCAGGCTTTCTGGAGGTAGAGTCTAGAAGCAGGGTGGGCCCAGACTTCCCGGTATCCCATCCTGAAGAGCCACCCTGTTGAGCCACCTGTTGGGGAAACGTAGGCCCAGAGTGGGTGTGTGCAGTGCCCAAAGTTGCACAGTGCAGGGGTCAGCTATGGCTTCTCAGGGCAGCAACCCTCCCAGCTGACATCTCCTGGACACCCCCCACCCTCTCTCTTTCACACACACACACACACACACACACACACGCACACACGCACGCACTCCGCCATGGGGCGGGGGCTGCCTCCCTGCCGGCTCCAAGCCGGCTCCACGCTGGCTGCAGGACATTTGTTACTGTGTCAGTTCCAGCTCCCACCCTGCTGGGGGGCCGGCAGGCAGGGGGCTTCCTGAGGCCCTGGGAGGGAGGAATGCGCCCCCGCCCCCAGCCCCATATGGCCTCCATCCCGGCCCATCTGCTTCCCATTGCCCGATGTGGCCGCTGCGGGGCCGCTGGAGCCCGCCCGCAGGGGTGTGAAGTTTATGTGGCCGGGCCTGGAGCCGGCGGTGACAGGGCCACACACGCTCACACAGACACACACCGGACACCCCCACCACCCCTGGTGCATGTGCGTGCACATACACACACAAACATCAATCCACCCCCATCAGCCCCCAGATACACCCATACTCTCACATTCGCTCACACCGACTAACACCCGAGACCTCCAGCGTGAACACTGACACAGCCCGGAGACCTCCAACTCAGACACGAACACACCAGCAAACTGCGCACCAAGCCCTCACACACACACACACACACACACACACACACACAACTATCTGCTCCCAGAATGGACCCCACGGACTCACACACACTGATACCCTTCCCAGGGTGCCCCCACACTCACCTGCACACGCACAATCTCTGCCCCAGTACACAGAGACACACGACCTTACCCACATGATGCAAACACAAAACGGTGGCTTACGCACAGGCCCAGGTCTCAGAGAGGCCACCAAGTGGGGGAGGGGCCTCCTCCTCCAAGACACAGGACAGCCTCTCCCCCTCTGTCCCCTCTACTCGCCCCTGAATCTCCCACATCCCCCAAATCTAGACGCTGCTGTCAGGGCCCCAGGGCCCCTGTGTGTCCTGCCTCCTCCTCACTCCCTCCTAGGAGGCAGGGACAGGAGGCCAAGGAGACCTGGAGACCAGCAGCCACTGCCCGAGGTCACCAGGGACAGTGGGCAGAGCAGGGTTGCCACCCTGGACTCTGCACCCCGGACTCTCTCTAAAACCCCTGAGGGACTCCCATCCGATTCCCCCTCTTCCTGGGCACCTAGACTGTCCCCAAAGAGACTCTGTCACTCACCACCACCTCTAGGGGCCTAGGGCAGAATTCAGGGATCCATGAACTTGAACTAGGGAAACAAAGTACATCTTGATTTTCATTGACCTCCAACTGGAATGTGGCATTTCCTTTGCTTATGGGCAAATGTGGGAATCAAGCCACAGAGACAGTAGCTGGACTGTGGCTTGGTCACTCAGAAATCCTACCATGTCCATGTCTCTTAATGGTGCTGCAGAAAGAACGTTTATCCTCTTCCCGACTTCATGGCTACCGCGGTTATGAGGCCAGTCACGCGATCTTGTTATCAAATGCATTAACAAAGAAGCACAGCTGTCAGTCACCATATCAAACATCGGACTATTAAATATTTTAATAATTCCAGTTTAATAGAATTGCTTTTCTTTTAATCCTATATACTTACATTTATAAAAATTTAAATATAAATTCATAAATATTTTCTACTTTTATGGTCTAGGGCACAAAAGCCAGTAAGAGTCCCTAAACGAGGCCCAGGCACTATATTCTTACACACTTTTACTATTATTATAGGTTTTTACAGTGGGACCACAGTCAAGTTGGGTAGCTTGCCCATGGTCACACGGCTCTAAATGGCTGAGCCAGGATTTGAACCCAGGCAGCTGGCTCACCTTCGAGCTCTAGGCTATCCTGTCTGTGGGAACCCAGTGCCCATGCCCCACCCCCAGGAAGAGGATCCCAGGGTCTAGGAGGCCCCCGCCACACACCATCCATCCTGGGGACCTGGGAACCAGCCGGCTGCCACAGCCAGAAGAGAGCCAGGCTGCGTTTACAACGTGTGAGAATTCTCACCCATGGCGGTGGCAGGCAGAGCAGGCTCCCAGCTCCCAGGCCCCCGCCCATCGGGGGCTCTGCAGTAAGCTGAAAATGAGCTTCCCTCTGTGCGGCCCCAGGAGGCAAGAACAGCCGGTGGGTCCTGGAGCCCTCTGTCCCCTGTCCCTCTATTCACCTGACGCTCTGTCTGTGGCTCAGGAAACCTTGTCCCCTACCGGCCTGAAATCCAGTTACCAGAAAGCAAGCAGGGGCTTTCTTTGTACTCTACTGCTTGGCTTTATCCACTCATTCATTCTTTCATCCAGCATTTATTGAGCACCTATTGTGTGCCAGGCTGGGAACAGAGGCTATGGCTGTAACACAGCCCCCACCCTCACTGAGCTCACAGGCAGGCAAAGGAGGCAGATGAGAAACAAGTGAACAAAAGGGATATCATATAACAAAGAGAAGTAAGTCTCTTTGCCGGGGGCAAAGCGAAAGGGAGGGGGTGAAGTTTAGACACACGGTCTGAGAAGGTCTCTCTGAGGAGGTGAGCTGTGAACAGAGGCCTGGGGGAAGTGAGGGGAACAGCCGCGGAGACAGCAGGGTTGAGGAACAGTGTTCTGGGGAGAGGGAACAGCAGATGCAAAGACTGCTGTCTGGCTGCCTTGAGCTCTACTTTCTGCCTTCTCTTAGTCTAAGACTCACACTGGGCCTTTCCCGGGGGTCTCATGACTCCCCTTCCTCCAGTCATCCTCCCATCACCCCTCCCTCCCTCTCCTTCCAACCCAGGGCCCAGGGTGTTAATTACACCCGCACCTGTGCCACTCTGGTTCTATTTCCCACTGGGATGGTAGCCCTGGGTTGGGCTGGAGAAGCCGATGGATCCTGCTCTCTGTTCCTCCCTCAGCACCTGGCACAGTGCCTGGCACGTCCCCATTTGACAGATGAGAAAACCGAGGTTCAGGGAGGCACTTTGGGTGGCTGGAGCCTCACCACAAGCCCTGGGGCTGGTCACTCAGCCCTGCCTGACTTCAGGTCCTGGGCCTGGGCCTTTGACCTGAGGGCCTCCACCCTCAGGCGTCGCCCTGATTTCAAGTGTGGCTCCGGTCTCCCCCCAGGCACAGGGAACAGGCCTGAAATCGGAATGTGCCACCACCTCCCTAGCATCTCGGCCTCAACTGTGGCTGCTGAGAGCATCATGCGAACAGTACCCCAGTATCCCAAGGAGGGGGTCCTGGAAGGGAGTAACGGCCGGGCTGGGGGCGGGGGCGGCCTCAGCTCCCCCACCTGCCCGCCGTCCCGTCCCGGGGGGCCCCGGGGAATGCGCGGGGGTGGCCCCACGCCCGGCTCACGTTTCCGGCCCGGGCCCCGCCGCCCCCGCCGCCCCCTCCCCGCCGCCGCGGCTGCTGGCGGCCCCCTCATCGCGGCGCCTCGCCTTCCACCTCCGAATTTTCCACGCAGGGTTAGGCTGGCGACGCGCTGTCTGCGGGCCCCATAAAGGCGGCCGTGTGCTGCATTCGTCTCGCCGGCCGCGGCCTGGAGGGGCGCCCGGCTCGAGGGCCGCTCACCGCCGCGCGCGGGCCCCCGCGGACCGGCCGCCGGCCGGGAGGGTCACGGTCAACCGCGCCCCTGAAACGGAGCGCAGACGCCCGCCGCCGGCGGGCCAGGGCGGCTCCGGGCCCCGCGCCCCGCCCGCAACGCGGAGCAGGGTGGGAAGGAGTCGTCCCGGACCACACGGGAGCGGGTGGGCGGATGACAAGGAGTCTGCGCCCAGCTTCGCCTCGGAGCACCTACTGCGCGCAGGCGCCGTTCTAGGGCTGGGGACGTTGCTGTGAAGCAAGCCCAAGACTCTGGCATTCAACACCTGAACTAAAGTGTCAGGGGGTAGCTGTGGAGAAACTGAAGCAGGGGAGGGGGCTGGGGAGGGGGGGAGCGACAGAGGTGGAGAGGGCATGAAATGGTTCATAGGATGATCGGGGAAGGGTTTTTTGGGTTTTTTGTTTTGCTTTGTTTTTGGATACAGGGTTTCACTCCGTTGCCAGGGCTGGAGTGCAGCTGCATGAGCATAGCTCACTGCAGCCTCGAACTCCTGGGCTCGAGCGATCCTGCCGCCTCCGCCCGAGTAGCTGGGACTACAGGCACGCACTGGGCTAATTTTTCTATTTTCAGTGGAGACGGTTTTGCTTTTGCTCTTGCTCAGGCTGGTCCCGAACTCCTGAGCTCAAGCTATCCTCCCGCCTCAGCCTCTCAAGGAGCTAAGATTACAGGCATGAGCCACCGCCAGGCCAGGAAGTCTTTTTGAAGGTTGGAGTCATGTGGACATCCAGACCTTGCCTCCTGAGCCCGACAGCCTGGGGCCCAGCTGAGGCTGCTGGAGGCCTCCTCCTTAAGGCAACTTTCTGTAACTTTTTTTTTTTTTTTTTTTGAGACAGAGTCTTGCTCTGTTGCTGGGGCTAGAGTGAGTGCTGTAGCGTCAGCCTAGCTCACAGCAACCTCAACCCCCCAGGCTCAAGCAATCCTACTACCTCAGCCTCCAGAGTAGCTGGGACTACAGGCATGCACTAGCATGCCTGGCTAATTTTTTCTATATATATTTAGTTGGCCGGCTAATTTCTTTCTATTTTTAGTAGAGACGGGGTCTTGCTCTTGCTCAGGCTGGTCTCGAACTCCTGACCTAGAGCGATCCTCCTGCCTCAGCCTCCCAGAGTGCTAGGATTACAGGCGTGAGCCACTGCACAGAGCAAAGGCAACTTTCTGGAAGGGTGTTCCAGGAAGTGGAAACAGCATGTGCAAAGGCCCTGAGGCAGGAGCATGCTTAGCTATCGTTCCGTAATCATTCACTATGGGTACCTCTCGTGCATTATTTCTTTCTATTCCTTTCAACCGCTCTGCCAATCCAGGAATCTGTAGAATTCCTCTTTTCCAGCTGAGGATATTGAGGCACAGAGAGGTTAAAAGATCTATCCAAGGTCCCCTGAGCAGGTCGATAGCCAAGCTGGGATTTGAACCAGGGCCTCTTACACTGTGGTACCTTGATGTGACAGCTCAAGGCCAGGTCTGATTTACCTCTGATTCCCCATCTTTTAACACAGGGACTGTCCCCAGAGCAGCAAGGGAGGGACAAAAGGGAGGAAGAATTTGAGACCAATACCCACCTCTGCACCCATTGGTGGGATTCCGCCTGATGGCTTGTCTCTGTGTGAAGATGCAGGCAATAAAATATCCTTTTTTGAGCCTTTACTCTGCCAAAGGCTTTCCGTGCATTCGTGCATTCAACCCTCATATCAACCGTGTTACAGATGGGGACAATGAATCAAGGGTGGGGTGGGTGGGGAGGGGAGTCCCTTTGCCCAAGGTCATGCAGCCTGGGACTGGCAGAGCTGGCATTTGAGCCCTAATGCTTGCACTACAAGCCACATTTAAATAATTATAGTGATGAAAATGATAGAAATAAAACTTCCAGCCAGTGGTTCCAGCATATTCCATGTGGAACTCACGTTAGCCTAGGAGGAGGCTCCTTTACTTACCCCATTACGTGAATGAACAAACTGAGGCTGTGTGAGGTGCCGGAAAAGGGCAGAGGTAGAATTTGCTCCTGGATTAGACAATGTTTCTCCTTCCATACCCCCAGTTCAACCTCCCAGCAAGCAAGGCAGAGTCAGTAGCTGGAAATTGAAGATTGGAAGAAATACTAAACCCTCTTAAACACCAGTAAGGCCATCAGGTAGCCCAATAAAAAATTGGGCAAAGGATATGATCAGAAAAGAAATACATCCCCACAGACTAGAAAAGAAACTATCTGGAAAACACATATTTGATAAAGAACTTGTATCCAGAATATATGAAGAACTCTCAAAATTCAATAATAAAACAAGTCAGTTTAAAAATGGACAAAAGATTTAAATATTGTATATCTTCATGAATTGTCAATAAGTGCAAGGGAAGATGCTCAACATCATTAGTGATTAGGGAAATGCAAATTAAAATCACAACGAGATACCACTGAACACCCAGTAGAATGGCTACAATTTAAAAGACTGACCATACCAAGTGTTGGTGAGCATGTGGAGAAACAGTCTCAGGCACTGCTGGCGGGAATGCAAAATGGTGAAGCCACTTTGGAAAACGGTTTGACAGTTTCTTAAAAAGTTAAGCACACCCTTATGCATCCAGCAATTGCACTCCTATATATTTACCCAAGAAAATGAAAACATATACCTACGCAAAGACCTGTCTATAAACATTTATAGCACTTTTATTTGTAATGGCCAAAAACTGGAAACAGTTGGTCCAGTGGTACATCCGTACAGTGGAACACCACTCGGCAACAAAAAAGGAACAAACTGTTGATACACACTCCAGTGTGGATGAATCTCAGAATCATTATGCTGAGTGAAAGAAGCCCAGAGAACAGATTGTCTAATTCCATTTATAGAACTTCTAGAATATGCACTGATCTATAAGTGACAGAAAGCAGACCATTGGTGGCCTGGGGAGGGGGAAGGATGAGTGAGGAGGAAGGGAAAGATTACAAAGAAGGGGCATAAGGAAACTTTTTGAGGTTTTGAATATTTTCACAGTCTTAGTTATGGTGATAGTTTCACAGCTGTATACATATGTCAAAACTCATCACATGTACTTTAATATGGCAGTTTACTGTACTCAATTACATCTTGAGAAAGCTGTTACACACACATACACACGCTGAGATACCACAACTCACCTATTAGGACGGCTAAAATAAAAAATTAACAACTAAAAATATAAAAAAAAAATTAGCTGGGGGTGGTGGCGCATGACTGTGGTCCCAGCTACTCAGGAGGCTGAAGCAGGAGGATTGCTTGAGCCCCGGAGTCTGAGGTTGCTGTGAGCTAGGCTGACGACGCCATGGCACTCTAGCCTGGGCAACAGAGTAAGAGACTCCGTCTCAAAAAAAAAAAAAAAAAATTAAAACATAATACCAAGTGCCGACGAGCGTGGAACAATTGGAACTCCCCCCTGTGCTGCTGGTGGGAAGGCAAAGCGCTCTGGAAAATGGGGTGGCAGTTTCTGATAAAGTTAAACACATATTTACTGTACAACCCCACAATCCCACTCTTAGGTATTTACCCAAAGAAATGCAAACTTACGTTGACACAGACATCTCTAGGCGGATGCGTACGGCGGTGTTACTCATAAGTGCAAATAACTGGAAACAGCCCGAGCGCCCAGCAGTTGCCGCGGGAACAGGCAGGCCGTGCTGGGTGCAGACGGGGGAACACTACTCGGCGCCGAAAAGGAGCCAGTTACCGATAACCGCGCAGTGGATCTCACAGACGGCATGGCGATTAAGGAAGCTGGCTCGGTGGGACTGGAATGCCCTGTCGCCGGCCACGCAGGCGGGCTCACGTGGAAAGCAGGCACTGAGGTGAGCGTTCTGATGTGCGCATCTCTTTATGCAATTGTTACCCTTTTGTTAAAGTCTTTTTAAAAATCCAGACAGTTCAAGGAAGAAAATGTGACAAGTTGGTCTCCCTCCTACCCTGAACACTAACCCCAGGTTTCCGCCACAGAGGCCACCCAGCACAGACGCTAACACACGTCTGTACTTAAGCTTGAAAACGTTCTAGAAGGGCCTCTGCCTGGAGGGATTCTTTCCTGTTCCTTGGGCCCCTACATGTTCGTTGTATTTTTCTGAAAAGCATTTTTCAGGACAAAAGGTTAGAGAGGGACCTGTGCGGTCAGACAGGTCTGGGTTTGAATCCCTGCTCAGCCATTGTCACCTGGGGGGGACCTTGGGCAAATTCCTTATCCCTGTGGGGTGTGGGGGTGTGACAGTAACAGCACGAGGGCACTGTGCTTTTCCCAAGGGCTGTCGTGGTATCCTCTGTTCCTGGGCGCCTCATTCCTGCTCTGCCTCAGTCAGGATTCCAGACAGACTGTGCTGTTCCACAGGCCAGGGTGAAGAGGGAGAGAGTGAGTGAGCAAACGCAGCCTACCCTTCCTCCAAGCTCCTCCATGGCTCCCTAGTACCATTGTCTCCACCAAGGGCTCGTCTACAGCCTTCTTTAAATTAATTCAACGAATATTTATTGTGAGCCTACTGTGTGCCAGATGCCGTTGCTAGCCCCTGAGAGCTTACTGTCTGGTCAGGAGGGGCTTGCTGAGGCAGGGGCAACAGGAGGAGGGTGGTGGGGCCAGGGGAGGCAGATGGTGGGGAGGAAGATGCAGAGTCCAGGTGTGAGGGTCAGAGGTCAGGAACGCAGAGGTGGGGCTCTGAGTGGCAGGGCTGGTAGAGGCTGCCCGGGAGTCCCTGGGGGTCCAGGGCATGATAAAGAAATGTGCTTCAGCATTTTCCTCCTGTCTCCTCTCCCAGGGGCCCAGTTTTGTCGCCTGGCACCACCATGCACCCCACCCTTTCCTGAGAGCTGGAACCCTTCCTGGCCGGGTCCCCCACTCGGTCCCCCTCCAGCCCCGCCCAGCCCATCCACAAAGACCCCTCCCTCCCGTTCTTCCTCCCTGCCCGCCAGGCCAGCGGAAGCCACAGCCTGCAGGTGCCTCCTCCCTTGTCTCCCACTTCCTTTCGGGTCCCCTCAGTCTATTTCCCACACGCAGCCAGAGGGAAGTCGGACTGTGTCACTGCTCTGTATAAAATCCCCTGGTGGCTTCCCACAGCTTAGAATAAAATCCAAACACCTGGCCGTTGGTGTGGCCCACGAGGCCCTGGGGGGGCCAGCCCCTGCTGGCCTGTCTCACCCCTCCTGCCTCTCCGCTCCAGCCACACTGGCCTCCTGCCATTTCTTGAACACCCCAAACACATCCCCACCTCAGGGCCTTTGCACTAGCTGTTCCTCTGCCTGCAGCTTCCTCCTCCTACTCAAGCTCTCTTCACCCAGCTGACTCCTACTCCCTCTGTCTCTGGGAAGGCTTCTCCTAATGCCCCCACGCCCTTGACTGAGTGAGTGCCCCCCCTGCGGCTCTCCCACGGTGCCCTGCCCTCTTCCTGGGCAACATCACTCTGCTTCCTGAAAGATGGGTTCAAATCCCTGCTCACCCATTACCACCTGAGGGCAGGGGGGGACCTTGGGCAAATCCTTCCTCCCTCTGGGACTCAGGTGTCCCCATCTGTATGATGGGGTGTGATCATAACATCACTGTGCTCCTCGGAGGGCAGTCGCGATAACCTCCATCCCTGGGCTCCAGAACCAGTTGTTCTGCGTCAGCCAAGACACCAGACTGTGCCCGTCTCCAGCCACGGTGAACTGTTGGCTCCCTGAGAGCAGGGGCTTGTCTGCGCACTGCTGCGTCACTTGCGCCTAGAACAGCCGGGCCACCCTAGGGCTAAGGGCACACGTGCCGAATGCAGGGAGGACAGAGCTACAGTTGCAGAGGATCAGAGACCTGCCTCCTGTCGAGGGAAGGGTGGGGGGAGCCGGGCTGAGCCCCACCAGGGGCACCCAGCCTCTGCTTCCCCAG
Source organism: Lemur catta (assembly GCF_020740605.2). Taxonomy (NCBI): domain Eukaryota; kingdom Metazoa; phylum Chordata; class Mammalia; order Primates; family Lemuridae; genus Lemur; species Lemur catta. The sequence goes on along the minus strand of NC_059144.1, from coordinate 41,359,189 downwards.
GCAGTGGGCCCCATCCCCAGCAGAAATGACCCTGGCCCTTCGGCAGAGCAGATCCTGTTCAAATCCCCGTGCCCACATAGAATTAACGCACAACCCAGAAACACCACCCCTTTTTTTCTCTTGGCAAATTTTGTACTTTATATATGGAAGTTTACTGTATGAAAATTACATCTTGAGAAAACTATTACACGCACATACACACTTACCTACTAAAATGGCTAAAATAAAAACTGGTAATAACAAGTGCTGTCAAGGATGTAGAGCAACTTGAACTCTCCCATGCATTGCTTGTAGTCCACATGAGAACCTGCACAGGAATGCTCACAGCAGCTCTCTTCATTAGAGCCCCAAAGTGGAAACAGCCTAAATGTCCATGAACTGATGAATGGATAAACAGGATGTGGTGTCTTCATCTAGCCAGGGGAACGTCGTCTGGCCATAACAAGAATGAAGTCCTGGGAGCTCTCTGAACCTCTGCTGTTCTGAGTGCTGCCTGGGCATGAATTGTTCTTTGCTCAAGTAAACTCTGCCAAATTAAAAAAAAAAAAAAAAAACCCAAAAAGGAATGAACTTCTTATACACGCTGCAACATGGATGAACCTCAAAAACATGATGCCAAGTGAAAGAAGCCAGACACAAAAGACCACATGATGACTTGTATGATCCATTTACATGACTCCATTTATACAAAACGTCTGGATTAGGCAAATCCATGGAGACAGAAAGTAGATTAGCGGTTGCCAGGAGCTAAGAGGAGGAGGAAATGGAGAGTGACTGCTAATGGATATTGGGTTTCTTTTTCAGGTGATGGAATGTTCTGGAATTAGATAGTGATGATGATTGCACAACCTTGTAATATACTAAAACCTACTGAACTGTACCTTTTTTTTTTTTTTTTTTTTTGAGCCAGGGTCTTGCTCTATTGCCCAGGCTGGAATGCTGTGATGCAATCACAGCTCACTGCAACCTCAAACTCCCAGGAGCTCAAGTGATCCTCCAGCCTCAGCCTCCCAAAAAGCTGGGACTACCAGTGCTTGACACCATACCTGGATAATTTTTTTACTATTGTAGAGACGGCGTCTCACTATGCTGCTCAGGGCAGTCTCAAACCCCTGGGCTCAAGCAATCCTCCCACCTCAGCCTTCTAAACTGCTAGGATTAGCATAAACCACAGCGATTGGCCATGAATTGTACCATTTAAATGGATGAATTGTATGGTATGTGAGTTATATCTCAATAAAGCCATTTTTTTTAAATCATGGTGCCACCACTTATCTAATGCTGTGTGTCCTTGGACAAGTCTTTTGTCCTTTGTGAGCTCGTCCCTGCGGCTCTAAAGGGGGTGTTAACCCACCCACCTCATTCCCTGGAATGACTGACTCACAGCAATGAACAGCCCTGCAAGGTGAGTACTCATGGGCTAGGTGAATATGGGCCCCCTGGTTTGGAGAAGGGGCTACCCATAGACACAGAGGCCCAGGATGAATTCAGTCTACTGGCAGTGCCAGGGTGGGCACCAAACGGCACCCAGATGTCACCCCACAGCCTTCAAGGGGGCTCCATCTGCTGAGCCCTGGACACTGTGACCTCTGGCCTTGGGCCCTCCCTCTTCCCAGAGCCAGGAAGGCGAAGGCTGACTCACCCTGAGAGTCTGCTCCTAAGGGTCCCCTCCTCCAGGCTGGCTTCCTGATCCTCCACAGGGTTTGGTGGGTGAATAATAAAAAGCTCATGGATCCATTCCAGGCCACTGAGAAAGATTTGCCAAACCCTCAGCTGTAGCCATCTGTAGTGGGTTGAACTGTGTCTCCCAAAAAGCTATGGTCAGGTCCTTAATCCCCGGAACTGGTGAATGTGACCTTATTTGGAAGTAGGCTCTCTGCAGATGTAATCAAGCTAAGATGAGATCATGCGGGATTAGGGTGGGCCCTGTACCCAATGGCTGGCCCAAGGGAAACAGAGACACAGAGGAGCAAGGACGGACCTTCCCCTTAGAGCCTCTGGAGGGAACACATCCCTGCTGACACCTTGATTTTGAACTTCTGGCCTCCAGAACTGTGAGAGAATAAACCGTTGGTTGACGCCACTTGGTACATGGTAATTTCTTAGGGCGGCCCTCGGAAACCAGTACATCCCCCAGCTGTGGGTGCCCAGAGTGGGTCCAAGACCCAGGGGGCAGAGGGAATTCTGGCCAAACCCCTGCCAGGTGGGTGGTCCTGCCCTCACAGAGCTCCCAGTCTGCAAGGCCACACAGGACACCCCGCCCCACCCAGGTACCCCTAGGCACTGAGCTCTCTTTTCCCTGTCCACAGCCCTCCCCTGTAAACTACCCACACCTTTGGCTGCCTACCTGGCTGGAGACAGAGGTGCCTTGCAGCCGTGTTTCTAGAAGGCTGGGTAAAGAACAAAATGTCCCCTCTGTGCAGCAGTCTGGGCAGGCGAGGCAGTGGACAGACGCCCAGACTCTGTTCTACTCTAACTTAAAAAATGTTTTCATTACGCCCCCACCTCCAATGTAAAAAGAAGAAAGTACATGCCAACAATAATAAAATAACTCAGGGTTCCCATCCCAGCTCTGGCACTTACTGTGTGACTCTGGGCAGGTTACTTAACCTCTCTGTGACTAGGTTTCCTCACTGAGTTCATCTACGTGAGGAGCTCGGCACAGCGCCCGGCACATAGGAAGTGCTCTGTGCACGTGTCGGCAGCACTGTGTTTCCTAGGGGCGCACGTATATTCACTGCTCATTCGTTCAGCAATGTTTCACCAAACGTGTGCCTCCCGCTTGCAAGACGCAAGGCACAGGGATCGGCACACCGTGAACAGGGCAGTTTCTGCCTGTGCGGGGCTGACGTGCTGGTCAGAGGGCCGGTTAACAGAGAGGCCATGAACAGGAGAGTGTGTTTTGTCTGATGGTGACAAATGCTACGGAGAAAACAACAGGGAGGGGAGAATGAGAAGGGGAGAGGGATGGTGAGGGAGCTGCCCACGCAGCTCTCTGGGGCAGAGGCTTCCTGGCAGAGGGACCTGCACGTGTAAAGGCCCTGAGGTGGCAGCGGCTGGAGGGAATGAGGGGGACAGGGAAGGGGTGTAGGTGGAGGTGACAGGGGTCAGAGCGTCAGGCCCTCGTGGGATGAGGTGAGAGGGAGCCATGTGTATGTGGAAATGTGTATTTGGTCATTTTTTTTTGATCAAGAAAGATGTAAACCAAGTTCTTCACGGCATCACGCTGGGGATAGTAAAAGCGTCAGGATAGTGTGTTGATCACATGTCACTTGAGCCTCACATCTCATTGTTTTATTTTTTAAAATGAGGGAATACATTCCCACACTGTTTGTGAAATTGACAATATGAAAGCAAAAAAGGCCCAGACCCCTGCCTGCCAGGAGACCCTCTGTCCCAGCTCATGGAACACCCCTGCGTAGCCACCGGGTCACTAATGCAGCCCAGATGTGCCCAGAGTTGGCCCTGGCCCCAGACCTGCCTGCCTGGACATTTGCACAGAGATCGGCTTTACAGCCCGTTTATTTCCTGGACTCGTTTTAAAGAAAATCCCAGGGGAGGATCTAACGGCCCAGCCAGATCGTGCTGCTCCCAGCCCAATCTCTCCCAACCCCACTGCTCTGAGCTGCTGCCCGGACAGAGCGAAAGTTCTGCGGTAGAGAGCCAGCCAGTAAAAGTAGAAGGAACGATGGAGTTAGAAAATCACCATCTGGGAACCACTGTCATAAGACGTCATTGACTTGGGCAAAAATAACCAGTGAGGCTGAAACTCGTGGGTGGAAGTTCGAGGAGTAACAGGACGTTCACATGGTCTCCAAGTATCTCCCCACAAGGCACGGATTAAGTGCAAAGGGGAAAAAGAGGAACTTCGTCAAGGAGAAACCTGGCGGGCACCACCTTAGCCAACAGGTCAAAGTTGACGTCAGGTATGAGACGAGTCGACCTCATGTGCCTCATACACCTTGCGCCAAGAAAGACACACACCCCTTCTGAGGTTCTCCCAAAAGTGCACGACCCAAATTTAGTTGTGAGGAAACATCAGGAAAACTCAAACTGGGGGATATTCTACCGAGCAGCTGGCCAGTATTGTTCAGAAATGTCAGTGTCGTGAAAGACAAAGGCTGAGGTGCTGCCCGGGGAGAGGAGAGACTAAAGACACACGACAGGTAGTTGCAATAGGCGATCCTGGAGTCGAGCCTGGGTCTCTCCTCACCCCACACCCACCCCCCAAAATGCTCAGGGGGACCTCACTGGGACAGCTGGAGAGATTGGATCATGACTGTGGATTACAGAATAGCATCGCACCAATGTTAAATTTCCTGATTTTGATCATGGAACTGCGGTTGTATGAGAGAATGTTCTTGTCCTTAGGAAATGCATGCTTATATATTTAGCAGTAAAGGCATGCATCGCATCTGCAACTTACCCTCAAAATGTTCAGAAATAATGCATGTATGTGTGTGTGCGTGCGTGTGCGTGTGTGTGTGTGTGTGTGTGTAGGAGGAGAGAAAAGATGCAAATATGATATAATGCAAACATACTGAAGAATCTGAATGACAAATTCCAGTTTATTGTACTTCCCTTGTAATTTTTGTGAGGCTGCAATTATTTCAAAATAAAAAATGTTAAAAATCTAAAAAAATGTCTCCCTTGCTCCCTCCTTCCCATCTCCATCCACTCAAATTCCACTTCCTGCAACTCCTTAGGGAACCACTTTTATTAGTTTACTGTCCTAAGTTTCCAGAGTCTCTATATGCAAAGACAAGCAAGGATGAGTCACGTGCTGATGTCTCTACCCCTCTTCTGCCCACAAAAGGGAGCATGTCCTGCATATTATTTTTTTTTTCCATTTAGTGATGTGGCTATGTTGGGGTGGTTCTGGATCAGAATGTGGGGACCGTCCTCATTCTTTTTTCAGCTTCGTAGTATCTGCCCCCACGGGGTCCAACATCCTCTTTTAAATGTTTTTTTAAAGAGATGGGGTCTTGCCATGTTGCCCAGGCTGCACTTGAACGTCTGGCCTGAAGCAATTCTCCTGCCTTGGTCTCCTGAGTAGCTGGGACTACAGGCACTCAGAAACTCAGCTTTCCCTTTTAATAAATAACCCCAAGAAACTCTCCCTGACTAGTGCTCAGGTGTGCCGGGCTGTGGGCTGAGTGGGCACAATACCATATGCTTCTTAAATCCAGGCTTCGTCTCCAAGACCACCACCACCCTGCCAGACCACCGTCCTGTAAAAGGTAAAGCAGGCCTCAGCATGGCTTTAAAGCCCCAATGGCTGCCCCTGGGGCTTAGACAAAGTCCCACCTGCTCAGCCCTGAGAAGCTCTGCAGGGCCTGGGCAGGGGCTCTGCTCGCCCACCCTGTCCCCACCCTGTCTCCGCAGTCCCTCCTGCGGCCTGGTCTTTCTGAGGAGGGCAGGCACATTCCAGCCCTGGCTCTTCCCTCCCCCATCTTTCTCCTCCTTCAGGTCTGGGCTGGAATGTCGGCTCTTCCAGGGCTCTGGCTGCCTGAGCCCAGAGAGCCCTGCCCCGTGGCTCTCCAGCGCCTGGTGCTCTTTCATTCCATCCTGGCACCATCACTGTAGGAAAGCGGCTTGTTTATTTAATCGCTTGTTTGTTTTCTGTCTCCCCCACCAGAACATACATTCCATGAGCGCAGGGACGGCCTGTCTTGTTCACGGCTGTAACCCCAGGGCCTAGAGCAGGACCTGGCACACACGGTGCCCATGGAAACCCATGGAATGAATGAATGCCTCCGCACAGTCTCGGGAGGAAGGCATCACTGTCACCCTGTTTTATAGAGGCCCCGAGAAGGGGAGAGCCTTGCTCCAGGCACCCTGAGAATCAGGGACATGAGCCAGGCTTACCTGACTCCCAGGATGATAGGAGCCAGGTACACCCAAGGTCAAGGCTGGGTGACCTTGGGCATCTCTGAGCCCCATTTCCCAGGGCCCATCCCTCAGGGATTGTGAAGCCACGAAATCATTCATTCACCCTTCACCAACGTCAGCACCTACTCTGGGTGAACATGATGCCCTACAGGGACCTACAGAGACGGAGACACAGTAGGCCTTCAGCGAATTGGTGCCCAGCCCCCACCACTCCCCGACTTCCCTTCAGGGAGGCAGGCCACAATTTGGCGATTGTTAGAGAACGTTTTTTTCCTTTGGGGAGGAAAGCTGCAAGTCATTAAGGGCTGCTCCCGGCCTGCGGGTCACCATTTCCTGTTTAGAAGAAAGAATCATCTCTCCTCTGGAACACGAAGCTCCCCCCACCCCCAGCCTGACTCTGGGGCCCCCGCAGCTCTGGGACCCGGGACGCCTGCTCAGCTCCCCGCAGGAAGCTGGCACCTTCAGCACCTTTTGTACTCAGAGAGGACACTCATTTTCTCCGGGCCCCAGGAGGCCCCCAGCAGTGAGGTCACCACCAGCCGGCCAGGAGTGAATTATCCCAGCCCAGGATGCAAGCTGACCGGGCCGACCATCCTCCCCGTCCTCGGAGCAGGAAGCTGAATGACCCCTACCCTTTGGCCTGGCTTCTCACCCTCCTGGCTCCAGCCAGCCAATTTCCTCGCATCAAAGGCCATTTGGTACCCAGCGGCCAGACGGAGGTGTGGGTCTGACAGGGAGGCCCGAGAGGGGCCCAGAGCCCTTGGAAACAGGAAGGACATCCTCTGTCTCCCTCCCCAATTCCGCTCGCATCTGGGAGAAGTGGCCAATCCTGCCCCCAAAGACCAGCAGTGCCGGGCAGAGCCGGGTGGCCTAGCTAAGACCCTGGAAGCCCGTGTGTGCCCTCCAGGCCTCCTGAGCTTCCAAATGCCAGAATGAGACTGAGTGAGCCGCGCTGTGGAGTGCAGGGAGCTTGCACACACACCCCTCTGCTTGCCCGGCCACGGAGGTGACTCCAAAGAGCCAGACAGGACATCCAGGCCCAGGGGAACCCTAGTTGCACAACGTCCCTGACGGTCAAACCCAGACTCCCAAGCCAGGTGATGTTTCCAAGGACAAGACTTAAGGCTGCGTCAGAAATACCTAATCTCCAGGAATTCCTGCCCCTGCTCCCTTCCTAAAGACCTATCAAAATAGACAAAATAGAGACCTTTTACATATAAATTAACCGCTTTATTGAACATCAATAAACTGTACATGTAACTATACAAAATGTTTCCTTAATACAAAATGTTTGCAATATAAATACCAGTGTACCTTTAAAAATGTAAACATCTTCCTCCCAGGCCCACCTGTCAGGCCCCCAAAATAGTTCTGGGAGACACATCAGTCAGGCCAGAGTGCCCCACTTGGGCCCCCGACAAGTGACGGCCATTACTCACAGTCCCTTTTGAGACATTGTTAAATTGCCCGTGAAACAGGTGCCACCATGACAAACAGGAGGCTGAAATAGCTGCCCAGGCCCAGGGGCAGCTCAGGGTCTAGACGCGAGGCCACGACGTGTCCAGACTGCCCCCGAAGGCCCTGTGCACACACCTGGGGGCGGATTATTGCATAGTTAGTCACACCTCTTGGAGGGTGGCCTGAGGGTTCCTTGGGCGGGCAGGGGGGAAGGGGAGTAGGGTCCCCTGAGAGGGGTGGGAGCTTCTCCGTCAGTCTGTTGGCTTTTGTCCTGTAGCACGGAGCAGCTGTATCCAACAGCTCTGGATACACAAACCCTCACAGAAAGGCCAACTCAAGAATGCTCTCGAGCAGTGGCTGCCAGGAAGCGTCTCTGTTGCAAGCTGCCCTCCCATCAGCCGTCCACAGAAATGGCCACTTGGAAAGGCCGCTTTTGGAGCCCACCGAGGCACCCAGAGCACTGAGAAGAGAACCAGAAAATGGTCTTCAAAGTCACGTGGGGCCAGCGCAGCTGGGAGCGGAGCGCTCACAAGGGAATTCCACGGCTACGAGGATGCAGGGGTCCCTCCTTCTAGAGCTGGGGGAGGCTGCTTGCGGGGGTGGGCATGGAGAGGAGAAAGGAGCCTCTAGGGTCAGCGGGGGCCCCCTGAGCAGCCTGACTCTTGGTGCTTGTGGAGCAGAGACATGCGGGAGAAGGTTCGAGAGCAAGCCTGGCACTGGTACTTCTTGATGTCCGAATGGGTCTGCAGGTGCGCCCGCAGGTTGGAGCGGTCGGCGAAGGCACGGCTGCAGTGGGGGCAGGAGAAGGGCTTCTCGCCTATGAGAGAAAGGCAGAGGGGCTGAGTAAGGCTCGGCCTAACACTGGCGGTGATGGGTCCCTCCCCACACAGCCTCAGCCCTGAAGGAATCCCGTGACCCTAGAAAAACCAGGCCCTGGTGAAACACACATCTAGTGTCCAAAAGCCTGGATTTGATTGGGAGCTCTGCTGTGTCCCACTTTGCAACTTTGGGCAAGTTGTTGGGCTTCTCTGAGCCTCCATTTTCTCACCTGTAAAATGGGCCTGTTCATATCCCACTCATAGGAGTTGGTAATTGAGAGAAGGCAGGATAAGGTACTGTCCACACCACCCAGGGACGTGGGACGGACTCAGTAATGATGGCTGAGTGCTTTTACTGATTGATCCTGCAGTCGCTGGATCCTACTGTGGTCCTCATGTCAGAGATGGTAAGACTGAGCCACACAGTACCATGTGCAGGGTCACGCAGGACTCCACAGCCCTGATTTTAACCACCGCACATACTGCCTGTGGAGGGAGGCTGTGGCTGGTGTTCCTTATTATCAGTCCTGGAGTCAGTCCTCAATTTGCTTTGTCTGGGGACAAAGCTTAAGAGTCAGCCTTAAGAGGCCTCCCCGCCCCCACCTGGGAGCTAGTTGGGCCACTCCCCTGGGCCAGCCAGCAACCTGCTTCCCCCATTAGCCTACTGCATGTAATCCCAAATCTCCCCGTCCTTCAATCGGACTGAGAGTCCCCTAAGGGCAGGGGCTCCCCAGTCCATTCTAAGCCTCAGCCCAGGGCCTGAGATCCCCCTACCAGGCTACAGAAACCTGTGGCCCTGACACACCATCTGCCTGGCCAGGGCTGTGCTAGAGAAAGTCTTGCACATGGAACTGTGTACATAGTAAGTGCTCAATAAGAGCTTGCAGAATAAATAAGTCTGTTAAAGGAAAAAAAAAAAAGCCTCAGAGGAGCCTGACCCCTCACTCGGCCTTTAACAATCACTGCTCCAACCAAAAGGGTATAGTTCCAAAAACACTGACAACCCTGTTTTCTTTTTCCTTTGAGATACAGCATTTTCCAAATAAAAAGTTGTAATAGAGCCCTTGCCATGTGCCAGACACTATTCTCTAATACTGAATATCCTTTTTCAAAAAATACAATTCTCCTAACCTCTCACACCCAGCCTGACATGCCCCAGGCCACGGCCCACCTGCTAAATCCCCATGCCGGACTTGAGGAGTAAGAGGAGCTTACTCTGTGCACGGGGCACCGCGCTGAGCTGGGGGTGGGAGGGAGGCCACAGGACGGGCTTGGGGGACCCATCCACTCAACAGGTATTTACCGAGCACCTGTGAGCTGGGCTGTCTCACTGGACAAATATATGAGGAAACACGCCACACCACAGGGCAGGGGGACCTAGTCACAAGACGGGGGACAGGAAGCCCGAGTACTCTCTCTCATTCATTATTAAGCACCCTCTGCATGCCAGGCCTTAAGGATCTGACGATTGCATTCTACAAGGTCTTCCCCACGTGAATGAGGAAGTTCAGTTCTTCATTCGCACGCTCCCTGGGGAACTAAGGGCTGACTGTGCAGGTCCACAAAGGGGTTGGGGTCCAGCTTTAAGATGGGGGTGTGACGTCCCTCCCACACAGTAAGTGCTCAAAGTGTGATTAGACATAAACCTGAACACAGCGGGAAGGAGACATCACAGGACATACTGGGGTTGGGGGCAGTGCGCACACGCGGAAGCGCAGTCCCGCACCCCTCACAGGCCCCCCGCCCCCCAGATGCCTTCATGGAGCTCCCAGCAAGTGTGAAATCGGCACCAGGCCGGCGGGGACAAAGGCCGCCGAGGGGGGCACTGTACATGCGATACCCCGGATTAAAGGGGCCTGCCATGCAGTGGGCCGGCAGCTGCAGCCCGGAACAGGTGCTGGGCACCGCTGCCCCGTGCACCTGCTCCGCCCCTCCTGGCCCCCACCCACTGGGCCCGCCATTAAGGCACACAATGGGAGTCAATGGGGACAGCAACGGGGTTTTTGTGTCCGAACCATGCCTTTACATTAAAATAATGTCCGGATGAGAGGGAGAGAGGCTGGGGAGAGGCTGGGGGGGTGCAGGAGGGCACCCTGAGGGCTTCAACTCTCCCAAAGAGTCGCATTAGCTGAGCAGGCCCCCAGGAGTCCAGGGGACGGGACACGTTAGAATCAGGGCCATTTTTTACAAAGCAAGAGAAATGAGCGTCTTAGTCGAGTAATGATGCCAACAAAGCCTGCAAATGCCAGGTCTCCCAAACCACTTCCCTGACGGACCGTCAGCACTCAGGCCAGCCGCTGGGCCAGAAACGGCACACTCGGTCTCCAACCTGGCCAGCTGGAGCCCAAGGCCAGTGGGCCACCACCCTCGAACCTTCTCAACAGTCCCTCTCCAAAGAGCAGCCCCCACCACTGTGGCTTCCACCACTCAAGTTCCAAAACGTTCTTTTCTCCCTTTCCAGAAAGTTTTCTACACATTTAGTATTATGTTTTGAAACACCCAAGACGTGATTGTGTTTTCCGCCAGCAAAGACGTTCTCTGGTCTTCGTGATAGGATTAAGTGGGGTGGGGAAATGGTTGTAATAAGTTACTATAAAGTGATTAACAATCTTTATACCCACCCTCTAAACATGTGCTACCATAATCCTCTGAGGCTCAGAGAGGTTAAATACCTTGCCCAAGGTCACACAGCATGGAAGCAGAGCGAATAAACTACAACTTTTGCGAGAGCTTATCATGTACCAAGCACTTTGCCAGGTGGTTTCTATACACATTCTTCCACTTAGCCTGTACAGAGACCCCCAAGGTGTCTTAGGCTCATTTTAAATGATGGGGAAACTGAGGCTGGGAGAGATGAACCATCCGCCCAAGGTTTGAGAAAGTTCTCAAAGCAGGATTCAGAGCCAGGTAGGGGGTCTGAACAACATCCTGTCTGGCTAGGGCGGGGGGTGGGAGGGGAAAGGTGGGGCAGGGTAGGCCCCTTCACACCTGGCCATAGCAGCAAGGTGTTGGTTGCACCTTTCCCATATCTGACCCCAGCCCATTTGGCTGAGAAAGTGAGACCGCAGAGACCTGCAAAGGTATCTACTCTGCCCATCTGCTTAGCTGATGAAGGAATGTTTCTGCCAAACATCTCCAGAAAGCCAGGCCCCCAAACTTGAGCTAGAAGTTAGGAGACTCAGCACCTCTGTGTCCACAACTTTGAAAACGAGAACAGCAAACCCAGACTCAAAAAAGCGGACAGAGAAAGCAGTGGGGCTGGAGAGCAGGGGCAGGGCCAGCCGCCCGCAGGGGCACTCACCGGTGTGGGTCCGGACGTGGCCCTGCAGCAGCCAGGGCCTGGAGAAGGCCTTCCCGCAGGTCCCGCAGACGCAGGGCAGCGTGTGGCTTCGGATATGCATCTTGAGGGCGCCCAGGCTGAGGTATTCCTTGTTGCAGTATTTGCAGTTGAAAGCCTTTCGAGACTGCGGGTCTTTGGCCTCAGAGAGCCGGGCCAGCTGCTTGGGCACTTGGCCCAAGCCTGGGAAGACAGCGTAGGCCTCAGCCTCCAGGGAAGAGGCTGAAGTGGAGGAGAAAGACGAAGGAGCCGGTGAGGGGGGGCTGGGAGGCTGGGAGCCTTTCCCGCTGTCCTCATCTGACAGTGAGGTCAGCTCTGCCACCTTGGGGCTCTCTTGGGGCCGAAAGGAGGCCCACCCAATTGGCTGCACTTGGGGCACCAGGAGAGAGTCCCAGATGAGTGTGGGTAGTGAAGCCGTGGGGTTGAGGATCTCCGGAGGTGGGATGGCTGCCAGCAGGTGGGCCTGGTCGTAAGGCTGCTGGAAGGTAAACTCTGAGAGGAGAAAGAAAGAAAAGAGCAGGGTCAGGCGTTAACTAGATCATTCAGTCAGTCAACAAACATTAGCCCACTGCTGCCCAGGTGCCGAGCGCGGCTGGCTCTCAATACTTATTAGATGAATAAAATCATGAGCGTCTACACACCAGGTTCCTGCCCTTGCACAGCCCGCTTCTCACCCAGGTCACCCAACCTGAGTCTCTTACAGGAAGGGCCCCCCACTCCCCAGTCCCAGCTTAAGGGACTCATTCCCAGGGGTCCCTCCTTTGGAGCCCCCGAAGTTCCCAGCCTGAAGCTAGGACCCCCCCCCCAGTTATCCCAGCCCCCAATCTCCCCAGCTCCTGAGCCACCACCCTGCCCCGATCCCCCTCCTCAGACCCAGCTCTTCTCCCAACCCCTTCCCCCAGCCCTCTGGACTCCGGACCTTCCGCAGCCACTGGCCGGCAGGCTCTGCTGGCACAGGCCGCCGCCTCCCACTCCCACACTCCCGGAGCTCCCCGCCTCGCGCGGGCGACAAAGTCCCCGTCAGCCCAAGCCCACTGCCCGCTACACAGCCCTGTCCCAGTCGCCCGGATCCGGGATCTGGCTGGGCCCCCCTGTCCCACGTCTCCCTCGTCCTCGCCCCTCAGTTCTCCACAAAAGGTCCTTTGACTCGATTTTGGCCCAGGCCCATCCCCACAGACGCCCCACGCCGCCTACGCCTGCCCCCCCCGGCCTCCGGCACCCCTCGGCGCACCTAGATTAGAGTCTTGCAGCTCGCTGTAGTTGGGCTTCCGGCGGGGGTCGGAGGGCTTCCTGACCAGGAAAGAGCGCGGCATGGTGGCCGAAGCAGCCGGGGTCGCCGGGTCGCGCAGGGGGTCGCAAGACGCTCCGCTAGCGAGGCCGTGCCGCGGCGCTCTGAGTGGAGACCCGCCGCCAACACCTTTAAATAGTCCAGATGGGGCGGGAGGCGGTGCTCTGGGGCCACGCCCCTTTGTCACCTTCGCGCCAATCAGAGGGGCGCCTCCGCCGAAGACCACGCCCCGAGCAGGTGCGCCGAGGGCTGGCGGAGCTCGCGCCGCGTGGCGCTGGGAGCCCGGGCTGGGGCCCCCTCCGAGGCCCGGCAGCAAGCGCAGCCCAGATCGCCCCCGAGCGGGCTGTCGGGGGAGGGACGCCGGGCGCAGCGAGCCCCCCCGGAGGTGGGACCCCAGCGGGACGCCGCGCGCCTGCCAGCTCAGCGCCGGGCGGTCGGAGCGCCTCTGGCGCCCCCTGGCGCTGCGCGCCGCCGGGCCGACACCCGACCTTCCGAAACCCGCCTCCGCCCCGGGCCTGGGCGGGGGGCGGAAATTTCCGCGGCCGGGCTGGCTCCCGTAGCGCTGACGAGGGAAACGCACCCGCTGGGGAAAATGCGCGGAAATGGACACCCTCGCGTGGCTGCCGGCAGTGTGAAAAGCCACAGCCTTTTTGCAAAGCAGCCTGGCATCGTCTAGCGAAATGCATTCGTTCCCGCACTTTGCAAACGTCCCACCGAGCGCCCACTACGTGCCAGGCACGGTTCCCGGAGCTGGGGACACAGCCTTGAACAAAACACTCGGGGCCTCTACCGAGGGACAGCTCCCCGTCCGATGGGGGGGACAGACGAAGTAAACAGGCGATTATAATGCAAAGGGAAGTGTGCTTTGATGAGAGACAGGACGCTGTGACAGTCAAGAGGAGGCGGTCACCTAAACAGGGGTGGGGAGGGGTCGGAGGTGACTTCCCGGAGGAAGTGAAGAAATATCAAGGGGGAAGGCCCGAGGTAAGAATCAATAACTACTTCGGAGGAACTAAGTGAAAGCAGCTCCCAGGGGCAGGAGTGGGGCGGGCCGGCCAGGAGGGTCAGATTTGTTGGGCCTCCAGGGCCTCGGAGGAGTTTGGACTTTGCCTCAAGGGCAGTGGGGAGCCACGGGAGGATTTTCAGTTGAGGAGAGACCTGTTTAGAGTTTGCTTGAAAAAGACCACTCTTGGCCAGGGCGTGGTGGCTCACACCTGTAATCCTAGCACTCTGGGAGACTGAGGCAGGAGGATGGTTTGAGCTCAGGGGTTCGAGACCAGCCTGAGCAAGAGCCAGACCAGTCTCTACTAAAAATAGAAAGAAATTAGCTGGACAACTAAAAATACATAGTAAAAATTAGCCAGGCATGGTGGCGCATGCCTGTAGTCTCAGCTACTCGGGAGGCTGAGGCAGAAGGATTGCTTGAGCCCAGGAGTTTGAGGTTGCTGTGAGCTAGGCTGACACCACGGTACTCTAGCCCGGGCAACAGAGTGAGACTCTATCTAAAAAAAAAAAAAAAAAAAAAGGGAAGAAGAAGATCACTCTAGGCAGGCAGTAAGGAGAAGCAGAGAAGGCAGGGCTAAGGCGGGGTCTCCTCACCTCTCTGAGGATCATTTGTCCTGTGTCGGAAGGATTTAACTCGGCTCCAGAGGGGACGCTGACTGAATGCACCAGGGCTGGGCCCAGGGGAGGGAGAGCTGTACCCTTACCCTGCTCCCAGGCCAGGCCAGGGGACTGGGCACAGAAGTAAATCCCTTAGGTTGGCAGTACTTGCTTCCACCTGTGAAGCAAGGACTAGGAAAACCTATGTCCCCCCACTCACCAACTAGAAGGGCAGGGACTATTGTCTGTTTTGGTCACTAGGTACTGGGGGGTAACAGCTGTGAACAAAAGCAATCTCCCCTCATTCTAGCTGGTGTGGGGGTGGGCTGAGGGAGACAGGCACTAGGCGGTCATTACGACAAATACACCCTCTCCATGTCTGCCTTGTGCTGATCACGATTCTCCACCCGAAGCCAGAGGCAGCAATCAGACTACCTCCCTCTGCTTAAAACCCTCCCATACGCCTGTCTCAGAGTAAGAGCCAAAGTCCTCACCCTGGCCAACTGGGCCCTGCTACTACGCCCCTCGGTGTCTAGAGCTTCTCTCCCTCCCCTATGCACAGCAATCCCACTCCCGGCCTTCCTACTGTTCCTCCAACGTCCCGGCCCTTTCCCACCACAAGACCCTGGGACCTGCAGTTCATCCTTTCCCCCTAAGTTTCACTTCTAGATCTTCACCTGGCTGGCTTCTTTTCATTCTCTGTTTCAGCAACAACTTCACCAACTACTCAGCCTCATTGGTAATGAGAGAAATGCAAATTCAAACCACAGTGAAAAAAATTACAAAATTAAAAAAAGCCCGAAGTGAGACACCATTTCATCTCCATCAGAAGGACAAAAAAAATAAATAAATAAATTTGGTGAATATCAAGTGTTGATGAGGATGTGAATGTCAATGGGCGTAGCCACTTTGGAAAAGTTTGGCATCAGCTAGTAACAGGTGACTCTCCTTTCCCAGCAAGTCTGTCCCCACCAACTCTATCCCAAGGGTTCCTAGCCCTAGCAGCACATTAGATTCCCTTAGGGAATTCCCACAGGGAACAGTTAAAACACCTAATCCTGGGCCCCACCCCCACAAACATCCTGATTCAATTAGTCTGTCTGGGTGGGGCCTCTGGCATCAGCACTTTTTAAAACTCCTTCTGGTGATTCTAAAGAGCAAGAAAAGAACTGCTGCCTAGCCTGGAACCCAGAAAAAACAAAAGAGAATATTCATTGCACCCTTGTTCCTAATAACAAAAACTGGATACAATCCAAATGCTTATATCAACAGGAGAATGGATTAATAAACTGTGGCACAATGCTATAAAGGGAATACCATACAGCAATAAAAATGAACAACATCCATAACAATGGGGTTGGTGGCAAAAAATAATTAGAAAATTTAAAGAGTGAGCTACAACTCTATGCAACAACAGGGATCAACCTCAAAAACAGAATGTTAAGCAGAAGTCACAAATGCAAACAATTAGCTGGATGTACATACGGTTCACAAAGCAGGCGGACTAAACCCTATATTGGTTAGGGATGTATGTGGAGGTGGTAAAACTATAAAGAAAAGCAAGGAAATGTTTAGTACGCAATTCTTAAGAGTGGGAGGGGTGGGGTAAGGAGAGGCTGCACATAGAGCTTCTAGAATTCTGGTAATGTTCTGTTTCCTAGGCAGGGAGGAATCTTTATTATTACACAGACAAAACACTTTTGAGTATGAATGATATATTTAATACAAAAACGTTTACGTTACCTCCTTAAGGGAGCCCTCCCTGATCACCGAAGCCAAAGAAAGACCCCATGCACCCCCAACACCCACTTCCGTTGTCTTCAAAGCACATAGTAGAGCCCCATCAAATATCATACTTGTTGAACGATTGATTCCCGCTCCACCTCTTCCCGGCTGGGTCACCCTGGGCGAGTTACCTAGCCCCTCTGGGCCTGTTTCCTCAACCGTAAAGAGTGGGTGGCTCCTATCTCCTGGAGATGCCCGAGTGGGTAAACCGGGGCCCACGTTGCCTGGGCCTGGCTTTCCATTTGCTTCCAATCCACAGGGCAAGTGCGGAACGGGGGAGGGGGCCGGTGACAAAGAGGGCGGGGGCCTTTCTCAGGTCTGTGCTCAGACGACTGGGTTATTCCCGCCCCCTCCGGGCCGCCTCCGCCTCTTCCCTCCCGTAGGCAGCGGCGGAGGCCACGAGGTGGAAAGAGGCTCGGGGGGACCTCCGGGCCGCGGATCAGCTCCCCCGTGTGCGGCTCCGGGCCCAGGAGAAGGCGTCAGGTCCTCCCGGAAATGAACGACCTCTGCGGCCCCAGCTGCGGCGGACCGGCCGGCCAGGCCCTCCCCGCCCGAGGGTCCCGCCCCGGGCTCCAGGTCGCGGTCCTCCGGCGCCGTCTGCCGGCCAAGGCGCCTCCCTGCGACCGTCGCGCGGTGCTACCTACCCTGGAGGGCAATCGGGAAATGTCTAATGTGACCAGAAAGGCTTCTGGAAGGAAGACAAATTTGATTAGACGCCTGCATTTCCTACAGGTGCCCACCCCCCACTAAAAGTAAAACCAATAACTAAAAAATGTGATTTACAATCAAGGAAAGAAGAAAGTCTTCCTTCATCCCAGACCTTTTCCCTCCCCAAAGGCAACTATTTTTCTGGGATGCTAAAACAGGAGGGTCACTTGAGGCTAGAAGTTCGAGACCTTATCTCTCTATAAAAAAACTTTTAACAATTAGCTGCCGTGGTGTCGCTCCCCTGTAGTCTGAGCTATTCAGGAGGTTGAGGGAGGAGGATTGCTTGAGAACAGGAGTTCGAGACTACAGAGAGCTATGAGTATGCCACTGCTGTCCAGGCTGGGTGACAGAATGAGACACTATCTCTAAAATAAATAAATACACAAACAAAGCGAACTATTTTTTACCAGTGTCTTGTATGACCTTCCAGAGATGGCCTTTATATAGACAAGGAGGTAAATATGTATGAGTGTGTTAATATGTACACCCCTTTGTATACCACAAAGGAGAACCTCCACACTAGCCTACACCTTTTGATGACAATATTCAGTGCTGTGAAAACCATTCCACGTCATCACGTGCAGCTTGCTTACTTTTTGCAGCGCTGAAGAATTTTTCATTGTCTGCATTATGCCTTACTCACACAATTTACCTGACAAGGGAACTCGTGATAGGCATTCAGGTTAGATTACAATTTTTTGCTGCTACAAATAATGTGGCAATTTCAATGAATGACCTACACACACATCTTTGCACTCCATGTCAAATGGTATGTTATATAAAATGTTGATACATTTGCCCAAATGTCCTCCAAAAAGGTTAAACTGAATTATATTCCCACCAGCAGGGAGTTGAGGGCCTCTTTTCAAAACTTGGCCAACACAGGGTATTGTCTTTTTTATCCTTGACCATTTGACAAGGGAAAGTGAGATATCCTTGTTGCAATCTACATTTCTCATGAGTTGGGTGGAGCATTTTTTTCAGGTACTCCAAAGCCATTTCTGTTTCTCTGTGTTCTTTTTTTCTGAGACAGAGTCTCACTCTGTTGCCCGGTCTAGAGTGCCCTGGCGTCAGCCTAGCTCACAGCAACCTCAGACTCCTGGGCTCAAGCAATCCTCCTGCCTCAGCCTCCCGAGTAGCTGGGACTACAGGCATACACCACCATGCCTGGCTAATTTTTACTATATATTTTTAGCTGTCCAGCTAATTTCTTTCTATTTTTAGTAAAGATGGGGTCTCACTCTTGCTCAGGCTGGTCTCAAAATCCTGAGCTCAAACAATCCTCCCGCCTCGGCCTCCCAGAGTGCTAGGATTACAGGCGTGAGCCACCGCGCCCGGCCCTCTCTGTGTTCTTAACTATTCCTGCGTGTCTCTTTGTACCAAGTTGATGAAGATCTTAATTTTTTTTATATTGCATGTCCTTCCAATGAATGAACTGAATTTCTTTTTTTCTTCTTATTCCATCCATATTTCATTTCAAAATGAACTTCTTAATTTCTAAGAGCTCTTTGTTTATTAGGCTACTGTGCCCTCTTCATTAGATCATCAATCGGTGAATGAATCAATCAGGAGTTGGGGAGTTAATCTTGACCAGGAGGAAGATATTGTCTAAGGAAAGTACAATGAATGAGTCAAGGCTCAACTTCCACCCTCATCCTTGATTTAAAAAAACAAAGCCTCTTCCAAAGTCTCACACTTGTCTACAAACAAGCAGTGAGTCAGCCTTGGGCCTTACCCAGCAGGTCCTCTGTGAAGGAATCAAAGTCACCATTCCAGGATAAATTGCTTCCAAGCACTTTCTGGGTCAGGGTCTGAGTCTGTTGGGTGTGGCCTAGAGCTGGGGGCTCAGAGATAAGATGTGCAAGCCTTTCATCCCCATTTACTGAGCACCTGCTGTTTGCCAGGCTCCGTGTGTCCCTATAACATCCTCCTGCCTCAGCCTCTCAAAGTGCTGGGATTACAGGTGTGAGTCACCACACCTGGCCCCCCCCAATTTGAACATTTCTGATTTTAAAAAATATTGCCAGGCACGGTGCCTCTGGCCTGTAATCCCATCACTTTAGGAGGCTGAGGTAGGAGGATCACTTGAGCCCAGGAGTTCAAAACCAGCCTGGGCAACATAGCAAGATCTTGTCTCTACAAAAAAATTTTTTTAAAAATTGAGGTGGGCTTGGTGGCATGCACCTATAATCCCAGCTACTGGGGAGCCTGAGGCAGGAGGATCACCTGAGCCCAGGAGTTCCAAGCTGTAGTGAGCTATCACCACACCACTGCGCTCCAGTCTGGGCAGCAGAGTGAGATCTTGTCTCAAAAAACAAAAAAAGGAAATGTTCAAATGGGGTTTAGAAAATTGTGGTCTGTTTTTCATATTTTTGAATCATACTGAATACATTAACACTTGTAATACATACATACAAACTACTGCAGAGAGAAAAGCCTGGAATGCAGCCTCACCAGGCCACCACTGGTCATGTGACCCTAGGGAAGTCCCTTCCCTTCAACTGTAGCCACACCCAGGTCAGGAGCTGGAACCTTGACAGCCACCTCTGAAGACAAACACACACCCTTACTGAGAGTAACCCCTATCATGACTTCACCTTGCTTTTCTCACTTATCTTGGAGATATTTTAATAGATAGTGTTGCCCGATAAAATACAGATGCCCAATTACATTTGAATTTCAGATAAAAAAACAAACAAGTTTTTAGGGTAAGGCACACTTATACTTTTTATTTGAAATTCAAATTTAATGGGCCTCCAGTGGTTTTATTTGTTGAATCTGGCTGCCCTACATGGAGATTGGCTGCTATCAGCATTTCCAGGACAATCTCTAACCAGTCTCCTGTTGATGGGCAATTAGGTTGTTTCCCATCTTTTTGCTTTCCAGGAACAATGGCCCCAGAAAATCCTTGCACAAAGGACTCTGACCTCATCTTCAATTGTATCTGTAGGGTGTGTTCCTAAAAGTTGCTTAGTCACTTTCCTGCCTGGATTCCTTTGGCCAGGCAGATGGGGACCCCATAGCTCAGTGGAATTCTCAGTCTCTCTGGAGAGCAGCTCCCCATCTCTGTCCCAATCTCAGTCTCTCTTGACCTTACTCTTTCTCGTCTCTCTCCCTGTCTCTCGGTGTGTCTCTTTCTGACTTGCTGTGTCCCTCTGTGTCTCTCCTTGGGTATGTCTGTCTGTCTCTTTATCTCCCCAGTATAATGAAATAATTATACAACTCACCATAGACAGACTCTGCCTGTCTCTGTCTCTCTCAACCTTTCTCCTTTTGAGCCAGCAGCTCTGCATGCAAAATCACCAGACAAGTTGACAAAGATGCATCTGTAAGGGTGCTGCCTCTAGCACTGTCCGTAACAGTCAAACCAGAAACAGCCTCAACATCCATTAGTAAATAAAGTACGCTCCATCCTTACCAGGAAGCATCCTGCAGCCGTTCAAAATAATGCCACGTTAGCATGGAAAGATGTTGACGGATATCATGGAGTGAAAAACACAAATTGTAGACAGGAAGTAAAGCATTCCCCATTTTCAGTTTCAACCAAAAATACGGTAACCCAAGGACATGTAAGAATTCCACTATTGACTGTCCTGGTTGTTTGTGCAAGGAGGGAGGAGGAGTGGTTTCCACCTTCTTTATATTTTTGTTCCCTACCTGTTATTTTTTTAAAAAACAAGGAGCATTATAATGTTTTTAAATTTCAAGTTATTAATCTTCTTTATTCTTTTTTCACCAACTCCTGATGGCACTGAAGAGCATTATAACTTTTAATGTTGTGCATATTTGCTTTATTATATCTTATTTCTGTGTGTTTGTGCATATGTATTTATACACACACACACAATTTTTTTCTGAACCATTTGACAGTGGATTGGAGACATCATGCCTCGTTACCTCTCTGTACTCTTCCCTGTATATCTGCTAAGAACATGGACGTTTTGCTGGGTAACTGTGATTTAATGATCAAAATCAGGAAATCTAACATTGATAAAATACAATTACTTATTCCAGGGTTGTCCATGTTCAGTTGGCCCACCAACATCCTTCATGGCAACCCCTGCAGCACCAAGGACCCAGTCCAGGCTGATGCAGTGTTGCAGTTAGTTGTCGACCTCTTTAACTTCCTTTAATCTGACCTTGGCATTTCTTGGAAGAGTTCAGGCTGTTTTGTAGAATGTCCCTCAGTTTGGATTTGCCTGATGTTTTCTTGTGATTACACTCAGGGTCTAAGTTTTTGTGCTGGGAACCAGAGGAGTGGTGTTGTATTCCTCACTATGTCTCATCAAGTCACCTATGATTTGTCCCATTATCTGTGATACTTTCATCACTTGGTTAAGATGGTGTCTGCTAGGTTTCTCCACTGCAAAGTTACTGATTTTCCTTTTGTATATAATGTATGGGGAGACCACCTGAGACCATGTAAACAGTCTAGATCAGCGGTCCCCAACCTTTTTGGCACCAGGGACTGGTTTCATGCAAGACAATTTTTCCACAGACCGGGGAGGAGGGGAGGATGGTTTCAGGATGATTCAAGCACATTACATGTATTGTGCACCTTTATTTTTATTATTTTTACATTGTAATATACAATGAAATAATTATACAACTCACCATACATCGGGGACCCCTGGTGTAGATGACCTTTATAATTAGGAAAGGTAATCAGGACTTCAAATTCTTGGAACCTGTAAGGACTGAGCTTGCCCACCTCATTCTAAACATCAACAGAGACACTGCTGCCCACCCCAGCTACAATATGTTTGTCCTAACCCTATCCTGTCTTACATTATATAAGGACTGTGTAAACTAGTCCAAGGATGCATTTTACCTGAGGCTCTTTTTTAAAGATAGATTCCCAGGCCCCACCAATCAGAATCTCTGAGGGAAGGTTCTGAGAATCAATTTTGTAGCAAGTGCTTCCCAGGTAATTCAGCTCTTCAGGTCATGTTTGGGAAACACTCACTTAATAGTAGTGTTTAGTCACCAAACATTAACAACTAGCTTGCTTGGGTGGGGCCAGGCAGGAATGGACGAGACAAACAGTAGTGAGAAAGGTAGCTCACATTTATGAAGCATTTATATTGTGCCAGGCCCTGTTCTAATGCTTTACATGAGTTATTTCCCTAGATTCGCACTACTCTATGAGGAAGACACTTTTATTAGCCCATTTTACAGACAAGGAAATTAAGGCACAAATTAGAATAATTTGTCCAAAGTCAAGTTGGTGAGGGATCAGCTCATCACTAGGTCAGCTAGTGAGTTTGGATGCTGGGAAGAGGAGACTCCATGCAGTCAGTGGTGGGGTCCCTGGGCCTAATCACACATCACCGTAACATCAAGCCGTTCACTTCCTGGCCTGGGCGAATCACTCAACCTCTCTGGCCTCCATTTCCTCATCTGTGTAATGGGAATATTAATAGTATCCCTCCTGCAAGGCTGGTTAAGAGAATTCTTTTTGTTTGTTTGTTATTATTATTATTTTTTTTGGCAGTTGAGTTGTTTACTCCTTAGCAGATTCCAACTTCCATGGCTACCATCCTGCTTGGTTAAGAGAATTCAATGAGATTGACTTTCCCAGAGAAAGCTGAGTGTCCGTTTTTTTTGGAGACAGAGTCTCTCTCTTTTTGGCCTGGCTAGAGTGCCGTGGCGTCAGCCTAGCTCACAGCAACCTCAAACTCCTGGGCTTAAGCAATCCTTCTGCCTCAGCCTCCGGAGTCACCGGGACTACAGGCATGCGCCACCATGCCCGGCTAACTTTTTTCTCTATATATTTTTAGCTATCCAGATTTCTTTCTATTTTTAGTAGAGACGGGGTCTCGCTCTTGCTCAGACTGGGAGTGTCTGGTTTTGATTACCTTTCAGAGCTTAAAGCAGGGAGGATTAAAGCAAAATTATTATGAGGAACCAAGGATGAAAATGATTATCATCATTGTCGCCATTCCTGTATTCATGGTGCCCAGCTGAGCTCCGCAAGGGACATGCAGCAGATACTGTGGAAGGCCGGGGAATAAGGGTGGAATCTACTTAATTATCACATCGAGGACCTGAGTGGCTCAGGCCCCCACCTGGCAGTGGCCACCTTCGACTGACCACCCGAGTCTTGCTCTTTTTACCTTCCAAGTTCCGGCTTCCGGTTCTTCCGGTTTTTGAGGACCCGCCTCCCCACGGTGATTGACAGCGGGAGGCCGGAGCTTCGGGGAGACACTGCCCCCTTCAGGCTCCTCTTACCGCTGCACCGGACTCTCGTTCCAGCGTGGACCAGTACCCGTGGAAAGGGCAGGAACGGTTGGAAAATCACACACATACACCTCTTTTAGTTCTATTTCAATTCTAGGAATATTTATTGAGTCTATCGGGGGCCAAGTATAGAGCCCAGTGGTGCAGAAGACAGACATAGTCATTGTCCTCAGGGGCTTAACTTCTCGTGTGAGAGACAGCCATTAAAACAAGTAATTGCCCAAAATGTAAGGAGAAAGTGAGTTGCC
This sequence comes from Lemur catta, assembly GCF_020740605.2. Classification (NCBI taxonomy): domain Eukaryota; kingdom Metazoa; phylum Chordata; class Mammalia; order Primates; family Lemuridae; genus Lemur; species Lemur catta. Next base: position 41,335,813 of record NC_059144.1, on the reverse strand, counting down.
TGGCACAGAGCACATGCTCAGAATATCTATTCTGCTAACATACATTGAGTAGGGTTGCCAGACTTAAGCAATAAAAATACAAAATATTCAGTTAATTGTGAATTTCAGGTAAACAACAAATCATTTTTTAGCTATGAATATTTCTGGCATTCACTTTCTGGCTTGGACAAATTACACCCTTATGCAATATTTGGGACATATTTATAACTAATAAATTATCCATTGTTAGTTTGAAATTCACATTTAACTGAGAGTCTTGTTGTTTTATTTGGCAACCCAAATGTTGATCAATGAGTTTACAATCCTGATCTGAGGGAACTTACAGCTAGGAGGGGTATTTATACACGGGTTTAACAAATGCCCTGATTAGTACTAGAAGTAGATGTTACTACAGGGACATCATCTATGAAATTCTGATCTAAACATCCAAACCGCGATTAGGAGGCAAAGACACGGGTGGGGGCGCCAAATATTCCAGAGGGAAGGGTATGTGTGCAGTCCTTGAGGTGCGGAATGTGATGCACAGGTGCAGAAAGGCCTGCATGGTTGGAGCACAGAGTGAAGAAGTGGGTTTGAGAATGTCAACCTAAATAACAAAGAGGGAGGGCCTCTCTAAAAGAAAATGGTATTTATTAGGGCATGGCCATGGGAATACATGTGCCATAGTAAACTATATGTGTATTCAGGGAGGTAAAGGAAGACAAAGGTATATAAATGAAAAAAATGAGGATTACATAATTGTTTTGAAATCATTGTTCTTGGCTACAAAGATCAACAACAAGGGTGACACCAGTCCGAGGTTGGACAGGCAATTACTGGGCAGATGTCCTTGCAGAGTATTTTTTGTGTGAGGTTGTGATGGCCTTTGTGCGACGTTGTGTTTGCATTTGCAGAGTCTTTTGTGAGAGTTTTTGCTATTAGGAATACAAGCTTGAGAATCCTCTCTTCATGGCCTTCCCGGGCTCTATATTTGTCAGGATTTTTTTTTTCTTTTTTTGAGACAGAGTCTCACTTTCTTGCCTGGGTGTCAGCCTAGCTCACAGCAACCTCAAACTCCTGGGCTCAAGCGATCCTCCTGCCTCAGCCTCCCAAGTAGGTGGGACTACAGGTATGTGCCACATCTGGCTAATTTTTATTTTGGTAGAGACAGAGTTGCCCAGGCTGGTCTCAACTCCCAGCTTCAAACCACCCTCCTGCCTTAAGCCTCCCGAGTTGCTGTAATTACTTACAGGCATGAGCAACTGCACTGGGCTAGTTTTGGCTGTATTAAATTTAAGGTTCCTATGGGATCAGGATTTGAATGAAGAAACCCAGGAGACAAGCACAGCAGACAAATGCCACACAGAGTACCCACAACATAGCACTGTGCAGGGTTCTGCATGCATTGCTCCCTTGAAGCCTAACATCCTTAAGAGGCAGATACTATTATCCCCATTTCATAGCAGTGAGACAGGTTCATAAAGTATTTGCCAGATGTCCCATAGCTAGTGGCAGAGTGTAGAACTTAAACACCTCCAGGACCTGAAATTTCAACTTGCAGAACCGCTTTACTACAGTGTCTCTCACTGCTGCTAAATCATCCCGAATGTAGCTGAAGCTGTGTTCCCAAAGCCCTGCTTTATGGAGCACCATGACTTCTGGCTTCCCAATTTTAAGAAGTGGGGGTTGTGTTCATTTTCCAGAGGACAGGCCCAGCAAGGACCTAAGGTGGTAAAGTGTCAAAGATGTGATTAGCAGCCAGGTAGGACTGTGACAGACAAAAACCTCCCTCTTAGGAAGAACAAATCTCCTGGAGGGCCTTCAAGCCCAGGCGTCAGCCCATGGTGTTTAATGAAAATAGGCAATATAGCTTACCAGTTGGATAAATTATGAAATTTATTTATATTTCGCCTTTTGAAAGCCAGAACATAACAAATTTCACTTTCTGGAAAGTCATCTTATTAGAAATACATGAAGTGCACTTAATACAAGGAAGTTTCTTGGTACCACCGAGATGGACATACGCTCTCTCATCAGTTCCCTCAAATGAAGGGTTTTGTCAAATTTCCCCCCAAACTTCTACTGAGATGATCCTCAATTTAGGGAGGTCTGAGTAAACTTTTTCCAGAAATTACAGTGAAGTAAAAGAAGTGGACCTTTAACATTTGGGTCCTCCCAAGTAAGCACGTTAGGAAAAACCATTTTGCCCCAATGGGCCCCATCTTCGCTGGTGACTAGGTATCTGCAGCTTGTTACTGGCAGGCAGGGAGAGGCCACAGCAGCAGTTACAGGCCCACTGTCACCTGCAGCCTCAGCCACTGACCAGAAAAAAGTTCCATATCCAGACTAGATGTGTGACATGAAAGAACGAACCTAAATCCATATGCTTTTTGGTCAGTCAGAGGTTCTGCTCCTACAGATTAGGCTGACAGTACTTAGCATTATATTTATTAATATTTGTAAAATGTGTTGAACTTCAAACTTCTAGAGCCATTACTAAAGAAAGTTTCCAGTAGACAGCTTTTATTAACAACTGCTCATCATGAGATGTGCCTTAAGAACAGTGTCTTGTTGGAAGAGACAAGAGGGTGCAATACTGGATTTCCTACAGCTTCACTCTATATTCAGAAAGCAGGTTTTCAAACACGGATTTACATGTTGAAAGCAGTGTCATAAGGAAACCATCTGTGATAGAAAAACAATGCTCAGTTTAATCTAAATTACCACATAGAAGATAAAAGAACTAGTATCCACTGGAGCCTCTAAATCTCTTTCTTCCTATTCATTCAAGGACTCCTTTTCATGTTTCAAGGACCACAATGTAAGCAGGCTCCCAGAGAGGCAAACACAACGCAGTAATTTGAAAATACCTCACTAGTTTGAAAATCAGAACCAAAAAGCTGTGGCCTCCCACCTCTCTTAGCTGACCCTACTCTCCACTTACAGATAAACAGACTTCAACTTTCCTAACCTAGAAACATTTTCACAAAAACATATGGTTACACCTTATCCTAAAAAGGCACCGTGCAGGCATTTAAGACTGAACCAGTTAATTCTAAGGATGTGCAGGAATAGTAGGAAAATATCACTCATCAAAACTTCCAACGTTGGACCATGCTAAACCCAGAACATTCACCCTGAGGACTTGTGAAATGTATCCCAGGATGGCAACCCCAGCTTCCAGCAGCTGCCGCCAATGGCCCACCGGCAAGCAGCTCCGCTGCACATAGGAGCTTCAGCACTGGTCAGGGCCCACACACCTCAGAGACAAGGAAAGGAGAAGCTTGTTTCATTGTGCTTCATGACCCAGAAAAGGTCCTGGCTGGCTCAGAGAACGTGAGAGATGAACAGAGGTGAACACCAGATGAGAGGAATGAGTATAAAACAAGAACAGGTAGAGGTGAAGAAGCCAGATTCTCTTCCAGAAGAAGAGGCAGAAGCTCCAGGAAGCAGCTGAGAACCAACAAAGACTAGACCATGTGACAAACAAGGTTAACAGTGGGGGGAAGACGGCTTTGGCAAGAGCCCAAAGGAAAGGAGGGCTCTGACCTGAGGACCCGTTTCCCCTGTCAGAAGTGACCCTGTCCCAATGCCACGGATCGTTTCCAGGTCTGTTGTACAGTTAAGGTGTAGGAGTCAAAGGTTTCACGTTTAACACATAATGGAAGCTCTGGAACATGAGACGGATGGCACAGACTGCTCACTGATCGATGATGGAGCGCTGCAACACCTGATTCATCATGTCCTCTTCATCAACATCATAATCCTGACGGCAAAACACAGACAAGCAGCCTCAACAACGCTTCACAGCTGCAAAGGCTCACGTTCAGTAGAAGGAATCTGGAGAGGGCTACTAGGGACCAAATCTCAGCTCCAACATTTGCGATACTAGTTATGCAACTCTGGGAAAATTATATCACCTCTCTGTGCCTCTGCTGTCTCATCCTTAAATAAAAGTAACGATGCCACCCTTAAACTGGAATTGCAGGGCCCAGGCAGCACATGAATGGGGCCTGGCACAGACCAAGTGCTCAGCGCATTTAATTTAGTCCGAGCAGAAGGCAAACACATGCACAAATGCACTCAGCTGGTGCTGTTTTTAAGAGGTGGGTTCAGTGCCCAGTACAGGGTTTTTTTTTTAGGGGTATAAGGAACAGCAGAAACTGTAGTGAAGCTAGCCTTCTTTAATTTAATGAGGCAAAATTATCTACTTGGGTATTTTTAGGAATCTCTATAACATTAACAAAATGAACAGTTATTCTGAAGTCTGAGTTTTGGACCCTCTGTCAGACTGAGAATACTCTTTACGACAACTTATAAAAGAGTTTCCTTCTTAGATCTTGAAATACAGCCATTAAGACTGAACACTGCTCTATAATCCTAATTTGACACCTATGTGTATGTAAATAAAAGGTTTACTTCAAACAGTTGGCCAAATTTATCTATTACTATGATGCCTGGACAACGGTGCCCCTTCAAAACCATCCAGCTCTGGGAAAAAAATACAAACCTGACAGTCATACTTGGCTAGTGGATGTGTTCTGTTTGACCTGATGTATTTTTAAAAATCATTAAAATCTGTGATACTTCATATGAAATCCTGCATTTCCTGCTTCAGGGGTGGGGGTGGAGGAGACAGGCAATACTGTGCCTGTATTTCCACAGGACAACAATCAGCTGGGGCGATGGTGGCGTAACTTAAGTCAGGCACTGTCTGGCTTGTGAACCCTTATGAAGACCATTTCCATTACTTGCCTAGTCCCCAGGGCCATATGAACTTGAGGCTTCCAAACTAAGTGCTGTAACAGGTAGAAATTATATATAACATAAGAAAGTGGACAAAACTTTGGGGGCAGGGGAGGGGGAAGAAAGGAACGAGCTTCACTGTGTCTGTCTAGATGATTACCCTGGCCACCTGCCTGGCCCATGAACAGAAAGTGCACAGCGGCAGTGGGAGAAACCACGTCAGTGACAAAGCTCAACAATGAGATCCCCAGCAACCCTTTTGAGAAAAGTGAAGTAGCTGTGCTGTCCCCCAGGGGAGGGACCAGAGCTTGGGCTCTCGACTTACCACGAAAGTGTCATAAGAAAACTGGTGCCGGCGCTGGATGTGCTCTATGAAGTTGGCGCTGCGGTAGTTGGGGTCTCCCCAGGGCATCGAGGCACATATCGGACAAACCTTTGAACAAAGAAGCAAGGTCTTAGGCATTTGATGTCCCAGCTGGCACCAGCCCTTTGTGGCCTGTGTCTGGCCTCCCTTCTTCCAGAACAGTTCTCCTGACACACCAGTCCAGGGCCTGGTCACTTCTTCCTGTGCACATCAGCATCCCAGAAAACACTCCAAGTTTCCTCCTTAAGTGAAATGACACGTGGGGTGGATAAAGGCTCAAGTCATGACACCATGCTTTGATTCCTACTGTAGTCAGGGAAGTGGGTCAGTCAGCCCAGTGGGGGCCTAGAATGTGGCCAGCCCCCACACCCTCCACACAAGATGATCCAAAAGTGTGGGAAAACCAAGTAAATAATCAGAAGAGTAATGTCCCAAGGAAGTAGAACATAGCCTCCTATGCATTTTAACAAAGTAAATGCTCAGATGAAGGGATCAGGCCAAAAAGCCCTTGTATGAAAGGCTAATTTGGGATGTGAAGATTGGGTTGTATCTGGATAGGCAAAGAGAACATGTAAGGTGCTCCAGAAGAAAGGCACTATGTGGAGAAAAGGTCAGGAGGCAGCAGTTATTACAGGCAAAGAGCCAGGCTAGCTAGAATGGAAAACTCACGCGGGGAAGAAGGTATAGTGCTCTGGCTTGGAGATGGAACCCTACTCAACTGCCAGGAAGACACAGTGACAAAGGGGGTTGGCAAGATATAATCTGGGATGGTGGAACAAGCAGGCTGGTGTAGCTGTGGAGCCATAACACAGGGCAGGACTAGAGACTGAGGAGATGGCTCCCAAAGGGAAGGTGAAACATAGAATTAAGGAGCTGCAGAGGAAAGGAGACAGAACAGAGGGCCAAGAGCTAAAGAGAGGGCTTCACAGAGACAAAATAATCAGAGGGATTTCAGGAAGCCAATAGAGGAGAGAGAGAGAATATTGGGCTGTAGCACCAGAAACCACAGAGTTGTTTAGCAATAGCAGTATCTATCAAGACTATGAGTGCAAGTAACTTTTGACCAAATTAATTCATATCTAGGACTTCAGCTTGTAAACATACAAAAGATATGTTTCTCACATAAGCCAGCTGTATCTTAAGATTTATGGTAGAGAAATAAAGAACACTATCAGGCCTGATAAGATTAGCACTGACAGTTACCCTGGTACCCTTACAAAAGCTCATGAAAATTCTAAAGTCTGTGCACCACCTTTTACAGCAATGGAGCTGAAGGTTGTCCATACAACTGGGTATATGGTTCAAGAGAAGCAGTATGAGATAAATGGGAAAACTAAAACAAAATTATAGAATATATACCTAACTATGTAGGAAGACCTAGTCTGTCAATCACATTGAGAGGGAAAAAACACAATGCTGAGATGGACCAAATTCAAACATTTTTTAATAAAAGAGACTATGTGGGCCGGGCGTGGTGGCTCACACCTGTAATCCTAGCACTCTGGGAGGCCGAGGTGGGTGGATTGCTCGAGGTCAGGAGTTCGAGACCAGCCTGAGCAAGAGTGAGACCCCGTCTCTACTAAAAATAGAAAGAAATGATTTGGACAGCTAAAAAAATATATATATAGAAAAAATTAGCCGGGCATGGTGGCACATGCCTGTAGTCCCAGCTACTTGGGAGGCTGAGGCAGTAGGATCGCTTGAGCCCAGGAGTTTGAGGTTGCTGTGAGCTAGGCTGATGCCACGGCACTCACTCTAGCCCAGGCAACAGAGCAAGACTCTCTCTCAAAAAAAAAAAAAAAAAGAAAAAAGAGACTATGTGCACATTGGTGATGTTTAAATAAAGCCCTTTCCTAATAATTCTATCTAAACTTCTTTTCCCACAACTATGAAGAAGCTACTATCAAAAAGAAAATGACAACTTTATGGAGGAGAGATCCGGTGGATACCAAGGGATTCAAGTCAATGTTACCAGCAACAGGAGCAACAGACATCAATCACATGACTCTTAATGTGGCAGAGGACACAGCACTTAGTACCATTCAAGACTCCTTCGAGGGAGGGGGAAATTGCTATGAAGGATATCACAAATGTTAAAATTTAAACATGGATTTCATGCTAGTTATTAGATTGTATTAATGTTAAGCTTCTTGACTGTGATTAATTATACACACACAAAAATGTCATTTTGTAAGAAAATGTTCTTAGGAGATATACACTGAAGTATTTAGGGTCCACGAGGTCACAGTACCTGTAGCTTATTCCCAAATAGTTCGACAAAAAATATGTATATATACAGTATGGTTAAGCAAATACGGTAAAACATTAATAATTTGTGATTACAGGTGAAGGGTGCACAGGAGTTCACTGTACTAATCCTATAGTTTTTCTTTAAGTTTGACTTTTCTTTTCAGAATAAAGTTAAAAGAAAAAAAAGGTTACTCTTACCACAGATTTGGTATCCGTGCTATGGGATAATTTGCAGTGTTCCACAAGTCCTTCCTGATCAAAGTTCTTCTCAGGACAGTAAGGACAAGGAAAGGTATAGCGATTTGGGACATTCCTGGAAGGTGAAAGGCAGGAAAATAAAATCTCTCTGTGAGTACCTGTCTATGAAACTTCAACCACTGTACATTCCAAAAAGGAGCAGAGTTTACCGAATGAGTTATGACAAGCATTCTGATTATCACTTCGGAATCAAGTCTTGAAAATAAATAGCACAGCTAACATTTGAGGTGAACAGAGAGTCCTCTCCTGCATATCCTCCCCCCAAAACTTATCAGCTTCAGCCAATGTAGCAATTATACCTCCACTTTCCCAAACTTATACAACTAAACCCTTGAGAATGCAAAGTGCCCAACTTCTTTGTACCAAAAGATGACTTCCACCTAAGGGAGTGATTGAGTCATTTACCTTGGCTGTAGGGACGCATCCTTAGTGGTGGCCTTCACACCTTCCATGATGTAATTCTGGTATTTGGAACAGGTAGCCACGTGGGCCCGGATCTTGGATAAGAAGAACTCGAATAGAAAGAGAGCCCACAAGTTAGTGAGGACCTTGTACCAGGCCAAACATAGTCCCAAAGCAAGGGCAAGATGAAAACTAGACCTACACCACCCTGGCAAATAACCTCACCAGACTCCTGAAACCCTGACTATTGCAGATTTTCCATGAATATCAAGGCTGATGTTTTACTGGACCAAATCAGAACATTTGCTTCTACTCTAAAATTATTCTCCTACAGGCTTGCATTATTCATGATATGTTCTAAATCCAGTGACATTTTTAAAGTTTTCTACACTAGCATTTAAATTAGTCTTTTTGGCCAGGTGTGGTGGCTAATGCCTGTAATCCCAGCACTCTGGGAGGCTGAAAAAAAAGGGGGGGGATTGCTTGAGGCCAGGAGTTTGAGACCAGCCTAGGCAACACAGTGAGATCCTGTTTCTTAAAAAAAAAAAAAAAAAAAAAAAAAAAATTAGCCAGGTACGGTGGCACACATCTATAGTCCTAGCTACTCAGGAGGCTGAGGTGAGAGGATTGTTTGAGTCCAGGAGTTTGAGGCTGCAGTGAACTGGGACTGCATCACTGCACTCTAGCTTGGGTGACAGAGCAAGACCCTATCTCCAAAAAAAATTAAAAATAAAACTAATCTTACATCAAGCCAAGAACCATATTCCGTTATGTGCAGCAAAGTGGTCATTTAAGTAAAAGGGATAAGGGCTAGTAACCCTAAAGTATTAATCACCAGATTGTGATAAATGATCTTAAAAAAACTGAAATCTAAATTTTATATTTCATATAAAATCTAGGCTGTGCAACAGTAAGATGGAAAGAGAGAAGAAAATCCAAAGACTGCTTTATTACAGGTGTTCTAAAAGAAAGAAAATGTGTAAGAAATGGAGAAGGAAGTAAGGGAAAGAAAAACATTTTGAGAGGTATGCCCATAGCACAATCTTTAAAATGGTGAAAAACAAAAGTATATGGAGGGAACAAAAAACCCTCTGTGCATGCATAAAGATGAAGGTAATATAAAACTTTATTTCAATATCTTGAGTTTCCAAAAAGAAACAAGGAAAAAGAAGCTCCAATATTTGAGCCCCAGCTTACCATATGATTCTTTCTGTCTCACCTCCAGCTAAAGAACCTGTTGATTTTAAGTTGCCCACTGAGGAGCCCCCAATTAAAAGGGAATATCCCTGTTTAGCACTGTAGTAGCCCCCGACTGTGTGCCCCTAATATTAAATCACTCTGAAAGGAAGGAGATGGTGAAGTATATCCATATTATGGCCATCATAAAAATAATGAAACTGGCATGCAAAGCTGTCCAATGTCATTAAATAAAAAAAAAATTTGAAAGTAAAAAAAGTGGAAGACATATATATTATAGTATGTACCATCTTGTAAAAATCCAACAACTGTGTTTGTATACATATTGAACATCTGTTTGTCAAAGGGCAGAAAATGTCAGGTAGCCTTCTAAATTGAACTACTTTTGAAGTGGTAATATCTGGAGTGAGAAATAAGCCCACGTTATTTTATATTTTTGTATTGTATGGAATTAACAAAATTATAATGATTCTAAAAGCAATAAGGGTGTGCACACCTCTTAGAAAATAAGACTTAGAAAAATAATATTTTTCCTTTTCAGGAGTAGTTATAACAGATGTGAAAATAAATATACATGACTGTAATGATTATACAAAAGAGCATGGATGCATTTCCATTGTTAAAATATTGCTATTACAATCAAATGATTTCATATTGACTTTTATGTCATGATTCCCCCCTATAAAGTGCTAGGAAGTTGAACCATTAAATTTTATATCTCTAATAATATAGATTACAAAATTTCCCCTCAAATTCATTGCAACCGATAACTTTTTTGATTCACTGTCTTTGTTTTATATTTTAAAAGATTACGAAATATTATTGTCGTTAAAATTGTTTATACTAATGGGGTGCAACGAACACTATTTGGGTGATGAGTACACTTACAGCCGTGACTCAAGCATTACAAAAGCGATCCATGTAACCAAAAACATTTGTACCCCCCTTAATATTTTGAAATGAAAATAAACAAAATTGTTTATACTACTTTGGAAAAATGAGTCTTTTATAGGAAAATATTGGAATAACTGATTTCTATGGCTTTTGAAGCTAAAATAAATACTTAAGCAACTCTTAAAACCAATAAGGTTACGAAAACAAAATAGCACAGCCATCACCACAGATAAATGGCATGCACACGTGCTGTTAGTCACCTAGTCATGCTCTAACTTCAGAAACCACGTGGCAACAGCTCTAAGTTTTACCCCATCTCAACAATGAAAGACACTGACTCTTCCATGTTACTTCCACATACATTCTTACGGCAGCCATGGCAAGAAGTCTCTGTGCTCTCGATCTGCCGCTCGAGCTCCACGGCTCGGACGCCAGGTGCCAGAGCGCTGCGACACACCCCACAGACAGGTTTCTTCGGCTTCAGACATTCCTGCAGGCATGCAGAGCAAAAGCTAGAACAAGACACACAGAGAACCTCCGTCATGCATCATGGAGACAAGACAATGAATATGGATCAACTTTTAAAAAGACATCAATGGATAATGGATTAAAAATAATTTGCTCCCTATTCCAATTCAAATACTAAGTCATTCTAGGCCAGGAAAACTGGGGGTAGGGAGAGACTGCAAAGAACACACAGGTACAGAAACAAGCAAAAACTATGATGATACATAGCAGAAGATGTTATGGTTGAGGCTTCAAACCTTAGGCCCTGCCACTGAGGAATCTTAGTGGGGTTTCCTGAACCCCTGTTTTCTCGTCTGTGAAATTAGGATAGTAATGGCTGGGCACAGTGGCTCACAACTGTAACAGGAGCACCCTGGAGGTCAAGGCAGGAGGATCGCTTGAGCGTAGGAGTTCAAGACCAGCCTGAGCAAGAACGAGACCCTGTCTCTACTAAAAATAGAAAAAATTAGCTGAGTATGGTGGCACACGCCTGTAGTCCTAGCTACTCAGGAGGCTGAGGCAGGAGGATCGCTTGAGCGCAGGAGTTTGAGGTTGCTGTGAGTTATGACGCCATCACAGCACTCTAGCCTGGGCAACAGAGTGAAGACACTGTCTCCCCCCCCCCCCCCAAAAAAAAAAGTAGTATCTACCTCTAGGATTGTTGGGAAGACGAAACATGTACAGCAGACCCTTAGTAAAGTGCCTAGCACATACGACATGCACAATAAATGGGAGCTGCCACCATTAGAGGTAAAGGCAAAGTGCTATATGAAAACAAAAGAACAACTAGCTGTGAACTGAGCAGGACAGGGCCGTCAGACTTCAGAGGCAGCATTCACGATCCTCCTTAAAAGAGTTCAGCTAGCAAAGGGAAGAATATTCTAGGCCCATTGGGTTAAAATTCATGATGCATCAAAATCTAACAGACTTTTCCACATAAGGAGTAGTGGGGAGCCAGAGGTTTAAAGCAAGGTATCAACAAGACCAAATCCAAGTTTCAGAAAAATAACTCTAGTGCTATCATGGACAACAAGGTTTTTTGTTTGTTTTCTTTTGTTTTAGATAGGAGAGATGAGAAGAGACAAAGTAGAAACCAAAAGATGACTAAAGGCAAGGGGACTGTGAGGGCCTGACTGATGAAACATGGAATGAATTCAGGAAACAATTCAGAGACAGAATCAGTAGGACTTGATAACTTACTGAATTTGGAGAAGAAAGGAAAGTCAAAGACGACCAAGTTTCTACCCGGAAGCCTAGGCAGGTGATGATGCTGAGATAAGGTGCACAGATAGAATGAATAATAAGGCACAAAAACACCCTAGGCTACTTACCCAACCTAATAGATTTAAAGCAGGATAACAAAATCTGCCACGAACTTAGGATTTATAATCAAAGGCAATCTTCTGCACAACTGACAACTTTTTACCCTCTCTAAAAATATCTTTCCTCTTTGTCATTAAGTTAGGTATTAATGCTGCTAGGCAAAATTCCAGACCAGGGTGGGAGAAGGTAAGGGGATCTATTCATTTACCACTGAAGGCAGAGTGGAAACTAGACAAAGTCCCTGTCCTCATGATACTTATAGAGGAAAACACAAACATTAATTTCAGATAGTAAGCATATAAAGGAAATAAAACACAGCAAAGAAATCAGCTGAGGTGATCAGAGAAGGCTTCTTTGAGGAGGTGACATTTGAGCTGAGACCTGATTAGGAGGACAGCTACACAGATCCAGATGCACAGTTCCACACCAAGGTGACACCAAAGACAAGGGAGTGTCTGAAAGGTAGAAAGGAAGGCCTTCGGGGCTGTGATATGGCAGAACATGGAAGAAGGGCAAGCTATGAGGCAGGCAGGGTCTCATGACCATCACGTGTATTGACTCATCGCAAAGGCAGATCACAAGAATAACGCAAGAAAGCACAGAGGGTTCCAGAGACTATGATGGAATCAACCCTGGCATGCAGAAGCAGCTCAAAGTCTCTCCTCAAGCACACACTGAGGTACAGCTGATCTATATGTTCATGAGCCACTTTGTGCCTGAGTCGTGCCTAAACAACAAGCCTGCTTTTAAACTGTTCGTGTATCTTGGGCTGGCCTTTCAGTTTCTATTTCCTATTTGTGGGCCTTTTTCTAGATCAGCCTTCAGATGCTCCACCCCTTCTGTCATGGTGCTATGAAGAAATTCCTTTCTCTTGGGCTCCAGCCGCCTGCCCTTCTCCAGCTGTATTTCACTACATTGGAGGAGGATGTAGTTATCCAGGGCCTGAAATAAAGTTTTATAAAAATCCAATGCCTTAACCAGAACTGCAGTGATGCTTAAGTTTCCATGCACAAAAGTTAAAAATCAACTATGCACAGCAGAAAGCATTTGGCTGGAGTTAAGGGAGACTGCTGCTGGCCTCACAGAGGTGCTTCCATCTGTCTTCAATCAGCATTGAACTGAACAAGTAGGGAGAGGATGGTGTGTATAGAAAAGAGCCAAGGTTTGAAGCCCAGTACTGTTTCTTGCACTCTGATCTAGAAGGTTCACTTGGCTCAAGGAATTTTGGGGTTCTTCGGTGAGTAAGCTGTGTTGGGTTAAGCCTTCTTACAAATGTTAATAGTAACTGAAATCCATGGAATTAATCCAAAATTAAGTAAACCTGATACAAGGATAAGATGACTCAATGGGAAAACTACCTAGACATCATTTCAACTCTCACTCTCATGAAGCTTACTTCTACCATTAATTTCTTAGCTCATTCAACCACTACCTGATCCCTGCTCCTCCCCGACCAGACACAGAGGTTTGATCCTTGTAATACCCTCCCGCTGCACAATAGTTTGAACATTCATTAGTACTTATTTATAAGCAATTCATTGGACCGTAAACTGTGATGGCAGAATCATCTTACTATACCCCTACAATAGGCAAATAGAGGGCATTCCACTCAGTTGACTGTAAGATTGGAATATGGATGCTCAGACACTGCACTGGGGATACTGAGAGGCAAAAAAACTGCCCTCATGATGCCTAAGTTTTGCTCTGTGCAAGGAAGGAGAAGGAAGGAAGCTCCAGGAGAGAAGTAGGGGAGGTAATTTAGATGGAGACAGTGATCAGGGAGTTAACTTAAAACTTGGACTTGAAGCCTGAGAAGGATTTGGGGATAGTGGTGAGGGAGGTATGGATGGGGCAAGAAGAGTTCCAGGCTAACTGAACTGCAAAGAGAAACAGCCTGAAATTATCTAAAGTGTACTCGAAGAAGCAAAAGGCGGCCGGAGTGGCTGGGAAGCCTTTGCCAGGTGCCAAGCACTGTTCTCTGAGCTAACAAAACAGACACCTGCAGTAGATCTGGGAAGAGTTAGGCAATGGCGAGCCTGCCCTAAGTGAGTCTTAGTCCCCTCACTTTATTCACCTGTAAAATGGCCGCCAACCCTCCCCCTACAGGATTGCTGCGGGAACAATGCCAATGAGTCTCAGCAGGGGTCTATTGTGCCTTCTGACTAGTAAAGTGGTCCCAAGACCAAGCCCAAGGCCAGTGATCGCAGGATAAGCACTGAGTTAGGCCACACAGGAAAAGCTAACTTAGAGGCAAGAAGCAGGTGGTCACGTTTTCCACAGTGTATTCGGCTCAGGCGTTGTCTGATTCAGATTAGATAGATTCAAACTGGCCAATCTCTCAGTACCCATCTGTAGTGCGCATTTTCACACAAACCTGCTTTAATCGCCATACCCTGTCTATTAGCGGTATTTAGGCCATGAAGACTGAACTGAAAATAGAATGAAACACATCTTCTCCGCAAGTAGTAGGAACGCTAACAAATCCCTGCGTGCCGCCCCCACCCCTTGCACAGCTAAGGGCAGACTGGCAGACCGACAGAAAGACTCCGCTTTTGTTCTTTCGGTGAGGTTTAGCGTTCCCCCAACTTTAGTGCACATTAGAATTACTTGGCAGAGCTAGATACACGACGCCAAAGGACTACAGGAGCGATGTTCCGACTATCCAACGGCAGTTTTGGCTCCCCAAGGGCGGGCTGGAGACGCCACCTGAGCCCCGGCAGAGCACAACTCCACCATCACGTGAGGGACGGCGTCTGACAGGCGCCCGGACACAGTGGGCGCTTAACGGACGGCGGCTGTCCCAGCGCGGGGAGCGGACGGGCGAAGAGGAAGAGCGCCCCGCCAACTTTCGCGGGCCTTCGGGAGCCCGGGACGGCCCCGCGCAGCGGCCCCTCCAGATCGGGCCTCTCACCCCCGCCCCCAGACCCTCCCCCGTCGGGGCCTCGCTCCTCCGCTTCATTCCCCTCCCGGTCAGGCACCCCCCAACTAGGCCCGGGCTCGCCGCTTACACGTGTCCGCAGGGCACCTGCACGGGCTTCTCGTACACCTCTAGGCACACCGGACACGTGAAGCGGCCTAGGGGATCGGTCTCCGCCGCCGGCCCTGCCCGCTGCGCACCGCCCTCACGCTCCTGCTGCTGCGCCGCCATCTTGCCGCCCCTGAACGCCGCGCAACGGCGGCCGAGAAGGAGGAGCCGGGGCGGGGCGAGGCTCGGGGGCGGGGCGAATGCGGGGCGGGGCCTGCGAGTCGGGCGCGCGGCTGTGGGCGGGGCTCGTGGGACGGCTTCGTTTCCGGGCCGTCCGACCGGACCCAGGGAGAGGCCGAGGGAAGTCTGAAAATGTGGAAGCCAAATCCAGAGGCTGGTAGGATTGGGACGGGCTTTGTGTGTGGGCCCCTGTTTCCCAGATGTAAATCATTAGTTTAGCACCACCTGCACTATTACTTAATATTTCTCGTCGAATGGAGGTTTTTTTTTCTTTAAACTTAAGCAAACAGATTTTAAAGGGAGATCTGATATCACTGCTGAGCTACAAATAGAAAATCAGTATCATTTATTTATACAACAGAACTGTAAAAATAAATACAAATATGGAAACAAAACATATTATTAATTCATGCAGATACCGTTGATGCTAAAAAGAGATTAGCCATTACTGGAGCGGTGTTAAAGACTGGGTAACACCACGCTGAGACTTCCCAGAGAAAGAAGCAATGGGGAACTGGTATTGAAACTGTGTTCGCATGCCTCAACTCCTGCTCTGTGTAAAGGGGAAGCTGAGGCCTGAAGAGACAGAATAAATCTCAGTCTCACTAGAAAGGAGCCGGCCGGGAACCCAGGTGTTTTGAAGCTCAGCCTTCTCTTTCCACTGCAACAAATTGGCTCTTGAGTACAGCCCATTTAGCAGAAGATACATCTTTTTAAAAAGAAGTTTCTGCTAACAATTCTACCTGGTTCTCTTAACTAGGAAAATCAATGGTCAATTAAACCTCCACCTTGAAAGGCCACACAGCAACAAGCCTACATAGGACAAGGAAAGAGTGTTTGTTAAGTCAGGTTAATTCAATGCAAACTGGCCCCCTCTCTTGTCCCATTCCCAGTTCTCTGGGTTGATTTTGCTTGACCTGGTGGCAGCAGGAGGTTATTTTTAGCTATTGACGTGGGCGTCTTTTCCCCAACGAACTGCTTGGCCATGCAGGCAGCAGCTAAAGAGGGCCAATGCTCATACTTTAACATTTCTTTTTCCTGTTTCTGTGCCAGATGCCCATGTGTCTGATCTCTTCCCAGCCAAATGTGCCCTGTCTCCCCTTCAGGGATGGGGGTGCATTGGAGGGAGCAGAGGTGTGCTGGGGGTGTTTACAAGCCCCCTGCCTTGGCTTTGGAGCTGCTGCAGCTATGGGCTGTTGCCAGACTCTGGGTGAAGGGCAGCAAGGGTGGTGGGTGTAAGGGAGTCCCAGACCTCGGCTTCAAATCCACTGAGTGCCTTCAATCTGGGCTCTTGAAATGACCTTTCCATGAGGTAATACACAGTCACTGAGACAAGGGGACAGGATTAAAATAATGTTAATAAGCTGGGTGTTGTGGGATGCACCTGTAGTCCTAGCTGCTTGGATGGCTGAGGTGGGAGGATCATTTGAGCCCAGGAATTCAAGACCATCCTGGGCAACATAGCAAGACCCCTTCTCTAAAAATAAAAAAAATTGATAAAATAATATTAATAGTGAACTTTTTATGGTTACTATTCTAAGCACTTTACATTGGATAAATCCTCACAACAACCTATGACTTAGCTTCCATTGTTTTCTTTTTTTTTTTTTTTGAGACAGAGTCTCGCTTTGTTGCCCAGGCTAGAATGAGTGCCGTGGCATCAGCCTAGCTCACAGCAACCTCAGACTCCTGGGCAACCGCAGACTCCAGCGATCCTACTGCCTCAGCCTCCCGAGTAGCTGGGACTACAGGCATGTGTCACTATGCCCGGCTAATTTTTTCTATATAGATTTTTAGTTGGCCAGATAATTTCTTTCTATTTTTAGTAGAGACGGGGGTCTCGCTCTTGCTCAGGCTGGTCTCGAACTCCTGACCTCGAGCAATCCACCCGCCTCGGCCTCCCAGAGTGCTAGGATTACAGGCGTGAGCCACCGCGCCCGGCCTTAGGTTCTATTGTTATCTCCACTTTACAGCTGTGCAAACTGAAGCACAGAGAGGTTAACTTATCTTTTTTCCAATTTCTTTATTGTGGCAAAATACACAAAACATAAAATTTACTATCTTAACCGTTTTAAGGAATACAGTTCAGTGGTATCAATTACATTCATATTGTGCAACCATCACCATCAGCCACCTTGGGAACTCTTGTTATCTTGCAAAAATGAAACTCTCAATCCATTAAACAATAACTCTCCGGTCACCCCCTCCCCCCAATCCTTGGCAACCACCATTCTATTTTCAGTCTCTGATTTTGAAGCATTTAGAGCTATAAACTTTCCCAAGTGCTGCTTTTACTGTGTCCCATAAGTTCTAGTATGTTGTGATTTTGTTTTCATTTGTTTATAAGTGTTTTCTAATTTCCTCCGTGATTTTTAAATTTGATCCATTGGTTGTTTAAGAGTGTGTTGTTTAATTTCCACAAACTTGTGAATTTTCCAATTTTCCTTCTGATAGTTGATTTCTAACTTCATCCCATTATGGTTGGAGAAGATACTTTGTGTGATCTCTGTCTTTTAAAATCTCTTGAGACTTTATTCATGGCTTAATATATGGTCTATCCTGGAGGCTATCCCACGTACTCTTGATGAGAATGTGTGTCCTGTTGGTGTTGGGTAGGGCGTTCTTTATATGTCTGTTAGATCTGGTTATTTTATTGTGTTGTTCAAGTGCTTTATTTCCTTACTTATCTTCTGTCTGGTTATTCTATCCATTATTGACAGTGGAGTATTTAAGTCTTTATCTTAGTCCATTTAGTGTTGCTATAATTTTATTTTTTCATTTATTTTTAGAGACAGAGTCTTGCCATGTTGCCCATGGCTGGCTTTGAACTTCTGGCCTCAAGCGATCCTCCCACCTCATCCTTCTGAGCAGCTGGGACCATAGGCATAAGCCACCATGCCCTAGTGTTGCTATAACAGAATACCTGAGGCTGGATAATGTATAAAGAAAAGAGGCTTATTTGGTGCATGATTCTTGTGGCTGGAAAGTCACAGGATTGGGTAGCTGTGTCTGGGAGAGCCTCAGGCTGCTTCCACTATTGGCAGAAAGTAGAAGGGAATCAGGTGTGTGCAAGGAGATCGCATGATGAGACAGGATGAAACCCGCCAGGTGTGTAATCCCAGCACTCTGAGACCCAGATATGCTACACCCAGATTCCTCCTCACCCACAGAAATTGTGAGACAATAAATGTGGGTTATTTAAGCCACTAATTTTGGGATAATTTGTTGTGCAGCAACAGATAACTAATACGATGGCCTTAGTGGGCAATTTGCCTATAATTATCAAAGTTATAAGAACGTGGATACTTTGATTTACCTTTTCTACTTCCAGGACTTTATCCTATAGATTTGCACTAATACTTACGACTATTGAAATTTAAATTATACAAAATAAATTTAAATTATACAAAATTAAAAATTCAAGTCCTCACTCTCACTAGCCATATTTCTAGTCCTCAATAGCCACATGTGGCTAGTGGCTCCACATTGAACAGAGCAGATCTAGAACATTTCCACGGCTGCAAGGAAGTTCTATTGGACAGTGCTGCTATAGACATCCTCACTCACTGAGACAGACACATACACCCAGATGTCCAGGACAGCGCTGGTCATAGCAGCAAGATACTGGAGGCAACCCAACTGATGACCAGGGGAGTGACTAAATAAACACAATCAATATATCTACTAGTATGTCAACTCCATGAGGTCAGAGATTTTTGTCATGTTGTTTACTGCTCTATCTTGGCTTCTAAAGCAGTGCCTCACACATGCTAGGCAACTACATACATTTTTGTTAAGTGAACACGGAGCTGATAGGCAATCCTCTCCAAAATACATTTTTAATTAAAACAACATCAAGGTGATGAGTAATGCAACTAGTCTCTGTATATGTTTGTGTATGATACATAAATGCTTCTGGAAGGTCAGGCCACCAACTGTCCAGGTTTGCCTGCAAATGAAGGATTTCCCGGGATGTGGGGCTTTCAGTGCCAAGGCTGGGAAAGCCCCGGGCCACCCGGATGAGTCAGTCACCCCACTGGAAAGATTCCGGACAGTCTGGTACCAGCAGTTCCCCTTAGAAACGGAAACTGAGGGCCTGGGTCTTAGGTTCTGGGCCTGGAGGAAGACTTGCTTGTCATTCTGTCCTGTCTTGTGTTGTCTGAAGGTTTATGCGAAGTTCATGCACCACTTTTTGACTAACGATTAAACAACGGTGCATTAGGAATAGTTGAGATGAATTAGAAATAATCCCAGCCCTCAGATCACGTGACCCTCAGACCTCAGAGCCATCTCTCTCTCTCTCTCTCTCTCTCTCTGCCTTTGGGCACAATCATTACGCTTATCTAAATTAGACAGAACTTACCTCATTATGTATTACCATTTTTAAACCTGCGGGCAGATAATTTCTTTTTTTTTCTTTTTTTAACCATGCTAATAACCATGTTTTGTGGGCAGATAATTTCACCTGGCTTTCAGCTGGTTCTTCAAGATTGGGCAGCTGCTGAGAGTGAGCCATAAGGAATTCCTACCTCTACCACTAGGGGGCACACGAGCACCGCACAGACTCACCTGGTCCTGCAGGTGCACAGCCTCCCTCCTTTCCAGCTCTCTCAGTGTTTACTGCCTCTGCCCATTGTGGCTTACTGTTCTTAGCCTGAAAATAAAAATCAAAAAGGACAGAGTTTCAGCTTGCAAGGAATTTTAACAGGGGAGACCCTGGTGTGTAAATATCCTTTCACCCAGTAACTCTATGTGCCAAGCATCTTGCTAGTGTTAGGAGTACGGCAGTGAATGATTCCAATTCGAACGGGAAAGACACAGGCAGAGGATCACATAAAAATGCTGCCTCCACAAAAGTGAGTTTCATCAGTTACTCCACCAGCTCATTGCTTTCGCACAGGATTTTACAATTTCTATCACATCAAAGGTCAGCCGCATAATGAGGTTAAAAACCATGACGATCTAGTTAAGATCTGACAAGAACTATAACCAAATAATGCTGTTATCAAGAAGACTGATTGAAATAGGGATTTAAATCGACCATCGTTAACAATTAACTGCACCCCATGTGTTTATTGTGATTTGAGACACTGGCTAAGGATAGAAATGAGGTCATCATAATTAGCAAGACATTTAAAAGCTAAGCATCCATATAGAAGTGGAATTTCTAGATCATTTGGTAAATGTGGAATTAATTTTATTAGAAACTGCCAAACCAAACCATTTTCCAAATATTTGTTACTACCACGAACAATGTATATGTTGCTCCACATCCTGACCAACATTTGGTTGTCAGCTATGTTTATTTTAGCCATTCTAGTGAGTGTGTAGTGGTACCTTGTCGTTTTAATTTTCATAATTAATGATATTGAGCACTTTTTCATTTGCTTATTAGCCATGTGTATGTTTTCCTTTGTGAAATGTCTGTTCAGGTCCTTCATTCATTTTTCATTGAGTTGCCTTTTTTTCTTGCTCAGGCAAAATAAGCACAGCATCATTGAGTTGCCTTTTTGTTCTTTAGTTGTAGAAATTCTTTGCCAGGATATTCCAAAAGTCTTAGTACAACTTTGAGCTTTAAATACTTTAAAAAATGCTGATCCTGACAAATGCAGTTGGAAAGAAACAGAAATTAAAAAATAAAAAAATAACTAATGATTAAAATATTTAAAAATTTTAAAAAAAGAAAAAAAATACTTTAAAAAATGCACCAAACTTTTGCACATCTTGTTTATTCTGGATACAAATCCTTTATCAGGCATATGTATTGCCAATATTTTTCTTGTTCTGTGGTTTGCCTATTCATTTTCTTGGTAGTGTCTTTTTTTTTAAAAAAAAAATCCCACATTGTAAACCTTTTTATTATTTTTTATTTTTATTGTGGAAAACGTTAAATATATATAGAAAGAATATAATAATGAATTTACATGTACCTGTCAACCAGCTTTAATAATCATCAATTCATAACTAGTCATGTTTGTTTTATACCATCATCAGTTACTCCTTTTACCCACCACCTGTGCTGCTTTGAAGCAAATTTAATCATATCTTTTGATGAGCAGAAATTTTTAATTTTGATAAAGTCTGACATATCATTTGTTTTCTTTTATTATTAGGCCTTTGTGTCCTACAAATTTTTCACCTGCCCCAAGATTGCAAAGATATTCTCCAAGGTGTTCTTTTAGATGTTTTATAGTTCTAGCTTTTTTTTTTTTTGAGACAGAGTCTCACCCTGTCGCCCGGGAGAGAGTGCAGTGGCGTCATCATAGCTCATTGCAAAATGAAACTCCTGGGCTCCAGGGATCCTTCTACCTCAGCCTGTAAGTAGCTGGGACTGCAGGTGTGCGCCACCATGCCCAGCTAATTTTTATATTTTTTGTAGAGACGGGGGTCTCACTCTTGCTCAGGCTCTTCTTGAACTCCTGAGCTCAAGTGATCCTCGTGCCTTGGCCCCCAGAGTGCTAGGATTACAGGCGTGATCCACCTCACCCGGCTAGATTTAGCTTGTATGCTTAGACCTGTGATCCATCTCTAATTAATTTTTGTGTATGATGGAAAGTGTGGATCCAATGTTATCTTTTCCCGATGGCCATCCAGTTCTTCCAACACCATTTATTAAAAGGTCTGCTCTGTGACCCCATGTTTCACTCAAGAAAAAATTTGGCTAAAATTCACAAATTTTACCCAAGAGAAATGTAAACATATGTCCATAAAAAGATTTGTATAGGATTGTTCATAGTAGCTTGTACAGGAATGTTCAAATAGCTCCAAGCTGCAAACAACTCAAAAGTATATTAACATATGGATGGATAACAGGCTGTGGCGTATTCATACAATTCTTTTATTTTTTTTTTTTTGAGAGAGAGTCTTGCTCCATTGCCAGTAGAGTGCCGTGGCATCAGCCTAGCTCACAGCAACCTCAAACTCCTGGGCTCAAGTAAGCCTTCTGCTTCAGCTTCCCTAGTACCTGGAACTACAGGTGCATGCCACCACACCTGGCTAATTTTTTCTGTTTTTAGTAGAGACAGGGTCTAACTCTTGCACAAGCTGGTCTCGAACTCCTGAGCTCAAGCTATCCTCCTGCCTCAGCCTCCAAGAGTACTAGGATTACAGGCGTGAGCCCGGCCCATACAATGGAATCTACTCAATAAAAATGAATACATTGTACTACCATATGGCTGAATCTCAAAAACATCATGCTGAGTGAAAAAAGCCACACCCAAAAAGTTACATAATACATGACTGTATTTATACAGGAGAAATAAGAACACTGAAGGCCTCTGATGTAGACCTGCCTAGAAAGGGCACGATGGAAATTTCCAAGGGTGTGGAAATGTTCTATGTTTTTTATAGAGATGGTGTGTGCATTAGAACTCTTAAGACCTGTGCATTTCAGTGTATGCAAATTATAACTCAAAGTAAAAATTAAAAGGCTAAAAAAAAAAAATCATGCAGGCCAGGTGTGGTGGCTCATGCCTGTAATCCTAGCACTTTGGGAGGCCGAGATGGGAGGATTGCTTGAGACCAGGAGTTCAAGATAAACATTTTGTTTATCCATTCATTTGTTGGTATATACTTGGGTTGTTTCTACATTTTGAGTAATGTAAATAATACTGCAATGAACATTGGTGTACAAGTGTCTGTTTTGAGACCCTGTTTTCAATTCCCTGGGGTATATACTTTGGAGGAGAATTGCTGGGTTCCATGGTAATTCTATGTTTAATGTGTTGAGAAACTGCCAAACTGTTCTCCGCAGCTACATCATATTACATTCCCACCAGCAAGTAAAAGTATTCCAATTTCTACATGTCCTTTCCAATGCTTACTTTCCTTTAAAATTTTTTTTTACTATAGCTACCCAAGAGGGTGTGAAGTGGTATCTCACTGTGGTTTTGATTTGCATTTACCTAATAATTATCGATGTTGAGCATCTTTTCAAGTGTTTATTGGCCATCTGTATGTCTTATTTGGAGAAATGTCTGTTCAACTCCTTTGTTCATTTTTAAATTGGGTTGTCTTTTTGTTTTTGAGTTGTAGGAGTTCTTTATATATTCTGGATATTATAAAATTCTACTCTTTGAGCAGCATAAATGCAGGGTGCCCAGGATTGACCAGAATAAATAACATCAAGTCCAATCATGTTCCTGACTCTACACCCCAACCTGGCAGGCCCTGCGACTGAGTCAAGGATGATCACAGCTAGCTTGTGTTGAATGGCACTCTGCACTTGGCACCACGTATTAATATTTAATCTCTCAACCATCCTGGGGGGGTAATTATTAACCATCCTCAGGGTACCATTATCCCATTTTACTGATAAGGAAACTGAGGCCCAGGGAGGTTAGATAGCTTGTCTAAGGTCATACAGATGGAAAGCGGCAGGACTGGGATCTGACCTCAAGCTTGGCTCCAGAGTCTACTTCACCTTCTTGCCTAGGGATGACGTTGCTATGTAACAAAGACAACCTGGGTGTGGCTTTCCCTCTCTTGCTTCAAGGGAGTGGGAAGGACAAAGATGTTTGCTTCCTGCAAAGTGTTGAAACTCAATACTTTAAGTGACTGGTACAATATACGCCAGGAGCTCCTAACCTCCAGGTTACTGTTTTCAGGTACAATTAAGAATCATCCAGAAGAGATGCTGGATTGCTCACATCCCACCCCATGAGCTGAGTCTCCTTGGGGCTGGGCTGGGCTGGGCTGGGCAGATCCTGCTAATAGCATCCCTCAGCCAGCTGAGTTACCTTTGGACTTGTGGGTGGCTCCCGCTGCATACATAGACTTTGCAGCAATTGGCAGTTGGGTTTACATTTAGGGAAAAGGGGGACGAAAGCCTTTCTTACTGATTGTGAAGAAGCCTGACAGTGCCAGCTTTCAGTTCAAAACGTGCCTTCTTCGGGGTTACAAACCTCCCTCAAACCCTGCCTCCACCCGTGGGAGATCAGAATGATTCTGAGATTTGGGAGCCAGACGGAAGCTGTAGCACTCGGCAAATTCACGTGGTGCAACAACAATCCAATCTTGGATAACGTTTCCTGCAGGCTTACTCCCTTTCAGGCACCGGGTGAAGTTTTTTCCATGCATTATTCCATTAAACATCCAAAATAACCTTATGAAAAGGTACTGTTATTAGCCCCATTTTACTGATAAACACTGAGGTAAGGAAACTGAGGCTTAGAGAGATGATGCCACACACAGTCTGACTCCATGTCATAACCATGAAGATAAACAGTCCAACAACACAATTAAAATTATGCTGTTAAACCAGAGTGAGGATCCTGGAAAAAGATAAATACAGGAAGTAAGAGCTAGTACTTGGCAACATTGTAACATTTTACTCAATCAAGAGAAATGTGATAAGCATCTACTATGGGTAAAGTGCCTCTCTAGGCTCTTTGGGAAGGAGGCAGTATAAAAGGATTGATCATGATAGCTAATGCTAATTGAGTAATTACTGGGTCAAGTGCTCACTTGGACTATCTCATTTACCTGTATTTTGGTAGATACTATTGTTATCTTCCCCATCTCACAGATGAAGGCATTGAATGGCAGAGAGGTTAGGTCATTTTGCCCAGGATCACAGATAGTAGACAGCAAAGCCAGACTTTGAACTCAGACAGATTTTGAACTTCAGAGTCTGGCCACTTAGGGGGGCTAAGAGAGATTCAGTGGCTTGCCCAACTCAT
Source organism: Lemur catta (assembly GCF_020740605.2). NCBI lineage: Eukaryota > Metazoa > Chordata > Mammalia > Primates > Lemuridae > Lemur > Lemur catta. The sequence goes on along the minus strand of NC_059144.1, from coordinate 41,311,008 downwards.
GGGGCTACTCAATGCTGTACCAGGAACTTCAACCCAAGTCTCACTGGCTGCAAGGTCATTTCTATTCCACTGTGGCACGTTCCTGGGGACATGAGATGCCAAATTCTCATCACCATACTCTGTTGCCTTCAAGCCCATGGCCTAGAGCGCGAGGGCTGTGATCATAATCTTTCCTGCTCACAGAAGTTTAGCTGCTCCCAGGTGCCCACAGGGTCAAATCCAGACACTTGGCCTAACATCTGAGGTCCTCAGAGACTGGGCTGATCTCCTGTCACCTTGATTTTCCTGCTCCCCTCTGCACCCTTATCACTAACCAGCTGACCTGCTTGTTGCTCCTCATCCACCCTCAGTGCAGGGAGCAGACCTGGCACCCAGGGCCAAATACAGCCCTCAGACATGTTCCTCTGGCAAACACAGTATTTTATTTCCATGTAGTATCAGGGTGGTCACATAACTTCTTCCTCCACCCTCCATTAAGGAATTATAATTCACTACTATCATTATTTATTTTGATGCTCAAATTGTCCCAGATTTGGCCAGTAGGAATCCCTCCATCCTGGCTTTTGTGTTCTTTTGACATATTTTGGCACTTCCTCACTTTCTGGCTCAATAAGATGTTCCAGATTCCCTGCTCCACCCCTGGGAATAAGCCATTTCTCCAGGAATCCCTGGATCCTTTTAATGGAGAAAGGTATTTAGAAATCAGGATCTGGGCCGGGCGTGGTGGTGTGCACCTGTAACCCCAGAGCTTTGGGAGGCTAAGGCAAGAGCATCACTGGAGCCCAGGAGTTTGAGGCTGCAGTGAGCTATGATCGAGCCATTGCACTCCAGCCTGGTTGACAGAGTGAGACCATGTCTCTAAAATAAATAATTAAATAAATAAAAGAGAAAAGAAATCAAGATCTGGGTTCTAGGTGCTTGTTGCTATGGGGTGTCATTTCTTGTAGACCCTCTCAACAGATAGAAAAAAGGGAATTAAAAAAAAATTTTTTATAGAGACAGGGTCTCACTATGTTGCTCAGGCTGGCCTTGAACTCCTGGCCTCAAGTGACCCTCCCACCTTGGCCTCCCAAAGTGCTGGGATTACACGTGTGAGCCACTGTGCTTGGCTGTTTATGCCCTTTAAATCTAACATTAAACCTGGTACATTGCAAGCATTCAGTGAAAATTCTGGCCAGAAACAAAAACTGTTGAACCCCCTGTTGTGTGCTAGGTAGAGTATATATGCCAGGTAGTAGTGATATAATTGTGAACAAAACAGATATAGTTCTGTCCTGTGGGGCTCACTGACATCTGGAGGAGAAAGATATTAATACAAGTCACATAAATATGTATTTGTGGAATGATTGGGAAAACAGATCTGTATCTGTATTACTGCTCCCAGTTGATTTTATACATATATATGCACCCTTAGAAAATATATAGCCTGGTTGATGTTTTGTTTGTTTTTTCATCTCAGGGTTTCTTTTTTCATTCCATAGTGTATCTTGGAGGGTTATTTAGGTTTATGTCATCCTTTTTAAGTGACCCATAGTACTTGTTAGTATGGATATACCATTCCTATTGATGGTCTTTAGAATGGTTCCAGTTTTTGTTTAAGCACTACAAACAATGATGCAACAAGTTTCTTTGTGAACTTGTATATGTTTCTCTGGTAGATTCTAAGAAATCCAATTGCTGGGTCATGGGGTAGCTTTTCTCTTTCACTTTTTGTTCTACACACCTCTGTATTGTTGGACTCGCGTTACTTTGGTGATTTTAAAAAACTTAAAAAATAGAAAGGGGTAGGTAGGTTGTTCATGTTGTTGGCTCTTAGGAAGTAGAGGTGCCTAGTCATTGTCGCATGACCGTTATATAATCTGCTAATCATTATATAATAAAGCCTGAAAAGGATGCTTCTGTGATTTCCACATCACCAGATAGAGAAATCACAGGCCTTCAATTGTGTTAAAAACATGAGAAATTTTACTCTTTTCCGAGACTTTGGGTCTTTTCCGATAGGAGATGTCACGAGTCTTGATTACCAGGGTTTCCTACTGGTAAAGCCCCTCTTAAAAATCTGTTTCCCTTTTGGCTGTCACAGAACCAAAAAGATAGAAGGGACTTTTCTTTAGCAGTTTCATGTGAAAATGCGATCTTGTAACAGTTACCACAGGAGAGTTTTTCTTTTTTTTGAGACAGAATCTCACTCTGTTGCCTGGACTAGAGTGTCATGGCGTCAGCCTAGCTCACAGCAACCTCAAAATCCTGGGCTCAAACAATCCTTCTGCCTCAGCCTCCCGAGTAGCTGGGACTACAGGCATGTACCACCATGCCTGGCTAATTTTTTCTATATATTTTTAGTTGTCCAGCTAGTTTCTTTCTATTTTTAGTAGAGATGGGGTCTCGCTCTTGCTCAGGCTGGTCTCGAACTCCTGAGCTCATACCATCCACCCGCCTCGGCCTCCCAGAGTGCTAGGATTACAGGCGTGAGCCACCACGCCCGGCCCAAAGGAGAGTTTCAAGTTGCCCTACAAGCAGACATATTTCAGATGGGACAGGTTTTCTCAGATGGAATTCCTGTGAACATCATGACCTTGCAGCTAATTAAGAGAGGAGCTTAAACCTGAACTGATAACACAAAGACCTGAAGAGGTACTCAAGTGGTGAGTGACAGATAAATATAGTAATTGCCAGTTTGTTCTTTTTATTTGATCTTATTTTTTCTTTCTAATCGTTTTAAGTGACATTTGATTTGGCACTGTGTGAATAGCACAGGATGCTGGTTCTCCAAATGTTTCCCCAGTATTATGTGATTGACTTTTTAGACAAGCCCCACTGGCTTTCGCTGGGGTCACCAAGGCTCAGAGAGAATTCTACAGTCAAGGAACATCTGCACCTTATCAGACGTGCAGAGCTCAGGGGGAAAAGAGATGAATAAGGAGTTTGGGGCCTGGTGGGTGTTTCAGGTTAATCCACTGTGGTGAGAATGGAGATAAACTTATGGAAGACCATTATGGGGAACCAGAGGAACAACGGATTTTGCCTGGAGAAAACACAAAAGGCTTCAGAAAGGAAGTGAGGACTGAGTTGGGGGGATGGAAGCCAAGAAGGCAAGGAAAAGAGGAGGTGAGGGGAGAGACATCCACGCTGAGGGAATAGCATGCAGAGGCACAGAGCCCAGAAAAGAGAAAGAACATGGTAGGTGCAGGGAGCCAAGAGCATGTTGGAGGAAGAGAACCTGGCATGGAATGTGCTGTGAGCCTTCAATAAATGTCTGGGCTCAGCCAGAGATAGAATGAATAGTTCAATTGCAAATATGTTCAACGTAGTCTATTATGTACTACGGACTTTTGAAAGCAGTAGGGATTCAGTAGTGAACCAACAAGAGGCGAGTCCTCAGGGGGCTCACGGTCAACGTACTGGGTAGGAGTGTAACCCCTGAACAGTGAGGTGACAAGCCACCAGGATTGATGCTAGTGTAGCCCATGCAAGTACTGTAGGTGTTTGGTGCAAAGTCGCAAAACAAGGAGGTTTGCTCTTCCTCATTTCGGGCTTCCATTTAGGTAAGAGAGGTCCTCTCCTCAAATTACCTAAATGGAAGCCAGAGGTATTTACCAGATTTAAAAAACAAAATGTATTTAGATCTTTACTATATGCCAACCACTGTAGTGATTTCCGTATGTTAACGCAATTAATTCTCACAATAATCTCACGAGGCAGGTACTGTGATTATTAGGTCTTACAGGTGAGAGAGCTGAGGCTCAGAGATGTTAAGTAACTTGCCCACAGTCACAAAGCTAGTTAAGTGGCAAAGCCAAAACTGGAACCCGCGCTCTTAATCACAGTCCTCCACAGCCCTCTCACGGCTGGATTCCAGTCTCGCGTGATCTTGGCATGTCACTTGATCTCTTTCAGCCTCGGTATTTCCGACTGTAAAATGGGATCTAGGGATCCGGCCGTCAACTCTTGCTCGCTCGGGCACAGTCGGGAGCGCAGCTTGTGGATCATCTTTATTTTTTTTAAAGCAAATTCTTCCAGATCTTGATTTAAAAAAAAAAAAAACTCAGTTTACACCAGAGGATCGTGGACCATCTTGATTAAGTGCAAGTCCAGTAGGTGAAAGCCAGGGATTCGCCCAGTAAATGCTCGCGGCTCCGAGGTCCCGGCTCCCGACCGGTTTCCATGACAACCCGGCCAGCCAGCATCCCAAGGGCGAGTGAATGCGTCACTTCCGGCCTGTTTGTTTCCGGGTCCCAGCTCCAGGCACCGCAACAGCTCTTTAGGCCCCAAGGCGGGGTTCTGCGTCTTCTCAGCTCGCTCCTCTGCCTCCCGCTTTGTCCTCCCCCGCCCGCGTGTAGTCTCCGCCGGCCGCGGGCATCGATCGCTTCTCGACCCAGCGCGCAGCCGCGGTCTCGGGCCGCCTGTGGCGCGGGGAAAGTACTTCCGGGCCGAGTGTTTCCGGGTCGCGGTTGGCCCCCGGGTACTGGCTTCGGTTCCCCGCAGCCGGCCGGAGCGGCGAGAGCCCAGGCGGGACCGGCTCCGGCGGCGGCCGTGCCCCTCGCTTGCTTCCCCCGGCCGGGACGTCCTCAGCGGCAGTGTCGGGGTAAGGGAGGGGCGGCCGCGGGCGGAAACCGCCTCCGGGGCTTCCCCAGGCGGAGGGGGCGCCCGACTCGGGAGGGCTCCGCGGGCACGGGATTGGGGTCCCCTCGCGGTCGGAGGGGCGACGGGGAGGCCCGCTCTTTCGGCGCTCCTGACACTCCCAACCTGTTCTCAGTCTCCCCATTCCCTCGGGGGCTGCCTTGAAGACTCCTGGGACCGGCCCACGGTGGCTCAGGGCAGTCCAAGAGGAGCACCCCCATCTTCGGGGACTAGCCAAGCAGGAGGACACCCCGATTCCACCGTGAGGCACTCACTTACCGCCCAGTGGTTCCCGCCTCAGCCTCTGGCGGCAGACCTGAGTTTGTACTCACTGCGTGCCCTTGGCCAAGTTACTTCGTCTTATGAGCCTCAGTTGCCTCATGTGTTAAATGGGAGTGAACCTGCTCGCTAGGGCCGAAGTGGGGATGGAATGAGGTAATGCAGGTGAAGCATGGCCTCAGGCGTACAGTAGGCGTCTAATAAATGAGAGCTCCAGTTACTTCCTTCACAACCCCGTGGGGAGGGTCCGAGTTGGAGACCGGGCTGTTTTGCACCGCCGACGTGGCCTTCAGGGGCTGTAGGAACTACCGAGCTGGGAACAGCAGCCGCCAGCTTCTGTCTCCTGCAGGGAGGAGAAACGGCTTCCTTCAGAGCCTCTCTGAGAGGCAGCTGCCACTGGGGAAGTCGCTTTCAGCACGGCTGAGGTTATTTTCAGAGGTTTGGAAGGCCGCTGTGTGAATTTCTCTGGAATCTCGTAGGGGTGTGGGGACCTTATGGTGTTTCACAGCCAGTGGAAGGTGCCTTGGATGTGTCTCAGGAGCCTCCTGCTTGGAATGAGTGCATGGGAGTAGGTGGGGAGGCGGAGGGGGTTGAACTGCTTTTCTCTTCTCCTGTTTGGAGGCTGAGGGAACTCTGAGGCGGCTGAAGCTAGACCTGGGATGTGTAAACCTGCGGACAGGGGCAACGTTGCCACCAAAATAGCTTCTGCCTGTGCAGGGAAGGGGGCGCCTTCAAGTGCTGCTTGGGGGAACGTTTCTGCTTGAATGGGCCAGCTGAGGTAAAGCCAAGATAATGCTTTACTTACCCAGAATCATTTCAGTTCTGTTCAGCGGGACTTGAAACAGATGCAGTTTTCCTTTTAGATTTTTAAAAAATAATAATTAAAAAGCCACTGCCTCCCTGACTGTGCAATATCTGTCTCTTCACTGAGTTGCTTTTCAGAGGAGGCCCAGATTGTGGGTGCAGGAGGTGCTGATCAGGGCCGTTGGCTCTGGGCACCCACCTGCCTCTGTGTTCAGGATATTCACGGTGCCATTTTTTCCCCCTCTGCCAGACTCTCACAGCTTGGCATTCCAATCCTTGGGTTGCTTGGAGAAATTAACAGCTTCTGTCGCTGGGCTGTCTTGCTCTCCTGTAACCACGCTGTTTTTGCAGAGAGCGTGTTTTTTGTTGTTCTTGCAGAGTGCTGGGAATAAATTGCTGGCTCTGTGCTCAGAAAAGACATCAGCTCTGACCAGCTACAAGGCAGCCTGTATTCTCAGAAAATGTATTCGGCAGGAATGATGTCAGCTGCTTTACCACTGTCCGGTCTCTGGCTGGCCTCTTTCTTTGGCCCTTAGCTTACATCATAGAGAGATTTGTGGCTCTCGCAGCCCCGTTCTGTGTGGGAAGATGGGAATTTTGCTACTATGGGAATTTTTAGAACTCAACTCTGCTCACCCTGCTATGGGGCATTCTAACTTAGCCAAATACTTTCAAGTAGAGCTGTCCAGCAGATGCAGCAGGATGGCTTTGCTTAAAAGTCAGAGTTTTGGTGTCAGACCTAGGTTCAGATCTCAGATCCACTTCTTCCTAGCCCTAGGGCAAGTGAGTTGGCCTCTCTGACTCTCAGTTTGCTCTTTAACCTTGGAATCGTTGTGTGGATTTAATTGATTTTCATAGAGCAGTTAGCGGGGGGCTCCCACATACTAAGCCTTGGTAAATGGTACTAATTGTGACAATAAATGAATGAGATAGATTGGAGAAAGCCCAGGCCTCAGGGCCTGCCACCCAGAGTTCTTATTCCAGCTCTGACCCTTTCAAGCTCTGTTGGGCAGGTTGCTTAACGTCTAAGCATATGTCATGAGGATTAAATGGAATGGTGCGGTTAAAGCAGAAAGCCTAATGCTTAGCACATAGTAGAAAGGACCTCAGTAATTGTTAGTTTCTTTCTCTCTTTCCTTTCCTTAGTTATCTTTTAGCATATACTTTCTTTCTCCTTTTCCTTCACCTGCCCAGGTTGGTTCAAGATTCTTCTTACATGAGCTTCCCATCCTTGTTTTTGGGATTTTGAACACCAGCTGGGCCCTGTGGTTTGTTAGCCAGCAACAAACAAGGGTGTGGACCATGGTGGGATTACAAAGCAGCAGACACGGAGCTGAGGGGCTGAGCTTGAGGGTGGCTGACTTTGTAAAAACTCAGCCTCTTTGAGCCCAAGACTGACTTTCTTAGAGAAAAATCACAGTAGTGTTTAGAAGCTTTGAAGTTCCTCTGTTTGAATAGTTCTCAAATGGACCAAAAAACAGTTCCTTGGGCCAGAGACAAGACGGAAGCTTCTCTTAGATAAATAAAGAATGGCAAATGGTCCGGTGTGGTGGCTCCCACCAGTAATCCCAGCACTTTGGGAGGCTGAGGTGGGAGGATCTCTTGAGGCCAGGAGTTCAAGAGCAGCCTGAACAACATAGTGAGACCCTGTCTCTACAAAAAATGGAAAGATTAGCTGGGTGTGGTGGTGCACACCTGTAGTCCCAGCTACTTGGGCGGCTGAGGCAGGAAGATTGCTTGAGCAAGCCCAGGAGTTTGAGGTTGCAGTCAGCTATGATGACGCCATTGCACTCTAGCCCGGGTAACAGAGTGAGACCCTGTCTCCAATGTAATATAAAATAGAATAAAGAAGACAATGGCAAATGCGTGTGGCATTTATTAGCAAGAATAGCAATGAGTATCTTCTCTTGGATTGTAATACATTTTTATTTTTAAGAGAACATGCATACTATGATACTAGGTAATAAGCTTTTCCAACTGGAATTGAGGGCAAGATATGTCTTCTTCACTCCTGTCTTCTCACCCACCTACCCACTGTCCCCTGCCTGGGACCTGGCAGAAGCTGGGTCCTGCATAAATACTTGTTGGACATGGGAATCATGGAGTGACAAAAGGGACGCAGGTTTCACGTCAAAGGCCAGACTTGGGAGTTTGGGCCCACCTTCTGACCTTGAGCTACTTGCTGTGTATCATGCCATCTTTTGGAGTCTGTTTCTTCTCTCTGCAGCTGATCTCCCAGGAGTCTTGGGAGGTACCAATGAGAAACCAAAGGAGAGGCATCGTCCTCACTCATATCTTTTGCATCATTCATCTTACCTACTTTATCAAACAGCTCCTATGTGGCAGGCTCTGTGTTAGCCATCATAGTAACAAAACAGACTCGGTCCTTGCCTCTGTGGGGCTTACTAGGTAATGGGGGAAGCTAGTGAATGAATAAAGTTGGTAATTTCAGATTGTGGATAATGCGACAGTGAGGGACTGGGAAGGTGGAAGTTGCCTGAGATGGGGTTGTCAGCAAGAGCCTCTGAAGGGTGACATTTGAGCTGAGGCCTGAACCATGAGAGTGAGCCAGCTATGGGAAGATTCAGAGAAAGAACATGCAAAAGGAACAGCACATGCAAAGGTCCTGAGATGAGCTTGACATGTCTGAGAAACAGACAGAAAGGTCCATGTGGGTGGAGCTTAGAGGAAAGACTGCTGTGAGAGGTGTGCAGGGGTGTGACCGTGTTGGCCTTGGACACGAGGTAGAATTCTAAGTGGATTTATGTTTGCCTCCTGTGCTCCTCTGGCTTATTTGTCCCTGCAGTACCAGGCTCCCTCAGCAGGGCGGTGGGTAGGAGAATGTGGCCTCTCTGTGTCCCTAGTTCTGCTGCACACCCTGTCTCTCATCCCACTGTTAATGCCCCCAGGAGTCTCCCCCAAACCATGGAGAAGCCAGATCAGTGGCTCCTTGAGACAAGGATGATTTTATTGACCTTGTGACAGGTGCCCAGTTCATAGGCCTTTAGACCCTCCTGGGCTGAGCACAGATCTGCAGAGGCCTGTCCCAGGTCAGTCCCAGCCCCAGTCCTACTGCAGTGTCTTTCTCCGCCCTCGTCATCTCCCACAGTCAGTCAGCGGACGTCTGAGAAGCACACACTCTGCCCCAGGCACCACTGAGGTCACCTTACTGAGCAAGACGGTCACGATCCCTCACCCGGGGAGCTTCTGGGCAAGAGCAGCTGGACGGAGAGTGTGAAAATGCACATCCACCACCCCCTTGGGGAGATATACTCCACTCTGCTCTTGCCTTCTTAAGAAGGCGTGGCATCTTGGGGGTACAGTACCTTCAGGCAACAGGAATGGCTGTCAAGGGCTTACTTGGAGCCGCCACTCTGTGGCCAGCTTTATATCCTGATTGTGTATAATCCCCACACCAACCCTGGGCTGGAGGCACTATTATTAACCCCCTTTTTCAGATGAGAAAACTGACACCTAGAGAGCTTGAGTAATTTGCCCAAGTAACCTGGAGAAGTGGACCTGGGTTTCACAGCCTGGCTTTGGACCCTGTGCTCATGGCCTGCCCAGGCAATGTCCATTGATGAATTCAGATTTGCCCCCAGCATTGTGGCAACAAGAATATTGCTGGATCTGGGCCAGGTGTGGTGGCTCATGCCTATAATCCCAGCGCTCTGGGAGGCTGAGGCAGGAGGATTGCTTGAGCTCAGGAGTTCGAGACCAGCCTGAGCAAGAACAAGACCCCGTCTCTACTAAATAGAAAAATTAGTCAGCTGTCATGACGCACACGTGTAATCCCAGCTACTCGGGAGGCTGAGGCAGGAGGATCACTTGAGCCCAGGAGTTTAGGTTGCAGTGAGCTATGATGACGCCACTGCACTCTACCTAGGGTGACAGAATAAAACTGTGTCTCAAAAAAAAAAAAAAATATATATATATATATTTTGCTGGATCTGTACATGTTCTGCTAACAAGTTGCTAAGCAGATGACAAGATTGTATAAATCCTGCATGTCCCAGCTCAGAACATTCTGTCCTCTCCCAACAGGGGGCTGTAAGACACTTGTGGTAAAGGGGAGTGCAGGCCATCAAAGGCAGACAGAAGCACTCCCAGGGGACAGCAGCCAGAGTTGTCTCCTTTTTACATTGTAAGTATGATTGTGTCGCTCTCCCCTTGCTTTAAACTCTTCAGTGGCTTCACATGGCTCTTTGAATAAAATATAAAATTCTGAATATGCTCTCGAGGCCTTGGGAAGGAGGAGCCTGCCCCTGCCCTCACTGCCTCAGCCTCACTGCCAGGCTTCCTGCCTTCGACAAGCAGGGTGTGGTGGCTAAGAGCATGGACCTTGGAGCCAGACTGCCTGGGTTCAGATCTCAGCTCTGCCTGTTGAGAGTTCTGTAACCTTGGGCAGTTTCTGCTGTCTGTGTCTCAGTTTTCACCCGGGTACACTGGGAATAACAGTAGTACCTGTCTCCCAGCGTTGGTTAAGAAGATTAAATGAGGTAGTGCAGGTGAAGGATTGAAGCACTTGGCACGTCTGGGGTTAGTTCAGGGCGCTTCCTCTACTGTTACCCTTCCCCTTCAGGTCTAGGGGCGCTTTCCTAAACTCCCCGTTCTCTCCACAAAACCAGGATAGGTGTTCCTGTTATACTCGTGATGAACTTTGTCTTCAGAAGTATTAATCATGTTTTCCATTTGTGAGCTCAGAAAAGTCGAGGACCATATCTGTCTTGTTTCCACTATAACCTTGAATGTAGAACGTGTTCCATAAACATGTTAATGAGTGAGCAGAAAGGGGACCAGTGGTGCCCAGTGTAGCTGAGGACAGTTCTGCTTTTTGTTTTGCCTCAGTGGTCAGGAGCTGGTGTGTGGACCATTTTGAGGAATGACATGCTTCTTCTTCTTCTTCTTCTAGCGCACTCCGCTGGTCCAGGTGGCAGCATATTAGTACTTTCAGCAATGTCCCCATCTTTAAACCAGAAGCCATGGAGGAAATAAGGTAGCCCCACCTTGATCGGATGGGGAAGCCCAGTTCAATGGATGCAAAATATAAGGATGACTTATTTCGAAAGTACGTGCAGTTCCATGAGGGCAAAGTGGATACCACCCCCAGCAAGCAGAAGCCTGGCAGCGATGAATACCTGCGGGTGGCAGCCTCGACCCTGCTCAGCCTGCACAAGGTGGATCCCTTTTATCGATTCCGGCTGATCCAGTTCTATGAGGTGGTGGAGAGCTCCCTGCGCTCACTGAGCTCCTCCAGCCTGCGGGCTCTGCACTGTGCCTTCAGCACACTGGAAACCGTGGGCATCAACCTCTTCCTCTACCCGTGGAAGAAGGAATTCAGAAGCATCAAGGTGAGTCCAGGGAGTAACCACCATGCTGGTCTCCCTTCTCCCTTCTTGCTGCTTCCAGTTGATTCTGAGAGGGGTTGTCCCAGTCTGATCATATCCCTCCTCTGCTCTCAGACCCTCACAGGTTCCCCACTGCCTTTGGGACAACAAGCAGAATGACCACCATGGCTCCCCACCTTGCCTGTCTGCCCAGTGTCATCCCTGAACTGGTTTCCCGCCCCTGGCTGCCACATCTTAGCCAAAGGGTTGGGAAGGCAGGGGCCAGGTCATGCGGGGCCTGTAGCCCAGGGCAAAGGGTGTGGATTTGTTCTAAGTGGGCTGGGGGGAAGGCAGTGCTGGGGTTTACACTTGAAAGGATCTTTCTGGCTGTTGTATGGCAAATAGACTGTAGAAAAGCTTGGGTGGGGTGGGGAGACCAGTCAGGAGGCTTCTCAGATGTCCAAGCCAGCTGAGAGGTGCTTTGGACTAAGTGGTAGCGCAGCGTAGGAGGAGCAGAGTGGATTCTGAGTCATTCCGTGACGGGGATGGCACAGGAGAGTGTCCACCAAGGCAGGCTCTTAAGTCGGACATATTATTCAGCCCTTCATAGAAGTGCCAGAAAGGAATATTCTCACTGCTCATTGGGCATTCTGCCTATAATCTGATCCCTTTCAGTCACCCACCTTTGCCCTGGCTTCCTCTTCATATGGAGCAGGGCCTTTGCACCCCACACAGAAGTGGTTTTGTTCCCTACGTTTAAGAAAGGGGCTGATGGGTAATTCTCTCGCACCTTCCTCTGAGCCCGTAGTGAGCATGAGCTTCTGCCTTCTGCAGCGAGAAGCTCCTGAGGTCCTTCCCTTCCCTTTCCTCTCCCTACACGCTCCATTTTAGACTCGGATGTCCCTTGCTTTGACAGTCTCTGGTGTGGGTCTCCAAGAGAAAATCCTACCTTTTTTCTACTCCTTTCCTTCTAGACCTACACTGGCCCTTTCGTTTATTATGTCAAGTCTACGTTACTGGAAGAGGACATCCGAGCCATCCTGAATTACATGGGCTACGTGCCCGAGTTGGGAACTGCGTACAAGCTCAAAGAGCTCGTGGAGACTGTCCAGGTGAAGATGGTCTCCTTTGAGCTGTTTCTGGCCAAAGTTGAGTGTGAGCAGATGCTAGAAATCCACTCACAAGTGAAGGACAAGGGGTACTCTGAGCTGGACATCGTGAGTGAGCGCAAGAGCAGCACAGAGGACGTTCGCGGCTGCTCAGATGCACTGCGACGGCGGGCCGAGGGCAGGGAGCACCTGACGGCCTCAATGGCCCGCGTCGCACTGCAAAAGTCGGCCAGCGAGCGGGCGGCAAAGGACTACTACAAGCCCCGTGTGACCAAGCCCTCGAGGTCGGTGGATGCCTACGACAGCTACTGGGAGAGCAGGAAGCCTCCCCTGAAGGCCTCACTAAGCCTTCGGAAGGAGCCCGTGGCAGCAGACTTGGGGGACGACCTCAAGGACGAGATCATCCGCCCATCCCCCTCACTCCTGACCATGTCCAGCTCCCCCCATGGCACCTCAGATGACCTTCCACCTGCCTCCCCCAAGAACGGCCTCGGCCTGTTGCGCAGCTCGTACTTCCCTCACGATGACGTGGATCTGTACACAGACTCGGAGCCCAGGGCCGCCTACCGTAGGCAGGAGGCTCCGCGGCCGGACGTGTGGCTGCTCAGAAACGATGCCCACTCCCTCTACCACAAGCGCTCGCCCCCTGCCAAAGAGTCCGCCCTATCCAAGTGCCAAAACTGCGGCCTGTCCTGCAGCTCCTCCCTCTGCCAGCGCTGTGACAGCTTGCTCACGTGTCCTCCGGCCTCCAAGCCCAGTGTCTTCCCCAGCAAGGCCTCTGCCCATGACAGCCTGGCCCACGGGGTGTCTCTGCGAGACAAGTACTCAGGCCAAAGTCAGGGCCTCGACCGGCTGCCACACCTCCACCCAAAACCCAAGCCCTCCGCCACAGCCACCTCCCGCTGTGGCTTCTGCAACCGCCCAGGCGCCACCAACACCTGCACCCAGTGTTCAAAAGTTTCCTGCGACACCTGCCTCAGCGCCTACCCTTATGACCCCTGCTGCAAAAAGAGTGAGCTACACAAGTTCATGCCAAACAACCAGCTGAACTACAAGTCCACCCAGTTCTCCCATTTCGTGTACAGATAGACTTGACCTTGCACCTCCCTGCTACAAGGGCTACACCACTGACCTTCTGGTTTCATGGTGAAGTAGTATTAATGTGGTGATCTCAGAAGTGGAGACCTGCACTTGACCATGTAGATGGTGGGGATCGTGGGCTGGCTGCATCCACGTGGGAGTTCCCTTACCGACTCGGATATTTCAACTGATGGCTGCTTTGTTGTCTGACGAGGGAGAGGGTAGCACTTCCGTTCAGATTCATTTTTGCTGATCTCTCCACTCCCTGTTCAGTTGGGTTTTCTTTCCTTTAAAGAGGATTGTTATCTCTGGGACTCTCGCTGCACCTACTCCTCCCACTGCGAGGCCAGCTTGGACTGGGAAGGGCCCTTCGGGTCGCACGCCTGTCTGGAGTGGCGAGCTGGAGGCCTGTTGGCTTGCGAAATGAGCCCTCCTGCCACACTGGCCTCTCCCAATGGTTTATCCTTTGGTCGCCCCCTTCCCAGCTGGACTCCCTGCACCCTGACTTTCCTGCCTCTCCAGGTGTCAAAGGTGAGCCGAGTCCAGTGTTAGCTGAATGTCATCTTGTTGCCACCACAGCTTAGTCGGCCAGTGGTGTTTGTGAACGTGGCTCCGACACATTACAGCGTGGGCTTTCCACAGCAGGACTGACGTTCCCTTTCTGTTGTTTGCACATGCCCCTCTTACTGTACTGTAAATAGATATTTTTAAGATTTATTTTTAAATAAATATTCAACTTTCCGTGTGTTTCAAAGTGGTTAAAAAATTAATTATATAGCTATTTATGAAAATGCCCTGGGTTCTTTAGTCTTCCAAGGGAGGGCCTTATGCCCTTTCATTTTGTGTCCTCCACTCACTACAGCCCGAGGGTGGAGTGGAGAGTTTGGGGCAGGGGAGGAATAGAGACGAAGTCCCTTTTTCTTGAGTTGGTGGAAAGCCACTGTCTTCCCTACAATAAATATCTAGACACCTACCTCCAGTGTGCACTTAGGGGGTTAGAGCAGGCGTCGAGGTCTGTGTGCCTGCAGACTGTGACACCTGGTGATGATTCAGGGACCCTTCGGATCTGTTGCCCTGGTCTTTGGCACTTGTTGAGCATGAACCTTGTACTCCAAACTTCTTGAGTCTCATTTCGGAAGGAAAATAACTTGGGATTCCCACCACCCCTCCATCTCAGTCCTCTTTTCTTCACCAGTTTCCAGGACTCATCTGCAGCAACATTTGCGATCTTTTTGCACTAAAATTGGGCAGGAGCCGGCACGTGCCTGTCAGGCAGACAGCGCAGACAGCTCCTCAGATACTCAGCTGAGCCTAAGCACTTCCAAACTGAAGGCCCCTTCAACTCCTCTTGTGAATTACCAACCCCTGGATTTTTCTTTTGGGGTACAGAACAGGAGTGGGGCAAGAGTTTAAAGCCGCTTCCTTGTGAACTAATAATATATTTAGCCATAAGTGTTTGTGACGTATACTATGTTAAGAGATTTACATGCAGTGGGTTTTTCTGGGAGACAGAGGTATTCAGCTCATAAGTTTAAATCTGGCTGAATCCTGAGGCCACTGTGAATTTGCTGATGTTCTTCCAACTCAGTTGAGTGATTTTAAGGTTTTCCAAATCTTATATGGCTCTTTTTAAAAATATATCTGGTAGATCACATGTAGATATACAACGTGTATATTAAGCTGAATTTCAACCAACTTTATTACTAAGGCCCGCCTATCTGGGGCATTCATCTTTGATGTTCTTCCTTTTCACATTTCATAACTGCAATGCCTGGCCCACTCCTGAGAGCTCTAGTTTTCTAGTTTTCCATTTCCAGATTGCTCCAGCATTATAGTAACTAACTCTTTTAACCAACCGTGATGCCACGTAACTTACACAGTGGACAAAAGCAGGAATGATTAAACTCATCCTAGGAAGAAACAGTCCAGTGTACCTATCTATCATCACGGAAATACTACAACCATGCTCCTTGGTGTGTATCTTACTGTATGAGGTTGCTGTGATTGAGATAGTTAAATATATGCTAATTTAAAAATGCAGATGTTTTGCATTTGGTTTCTACCAAGAGTTGAAATGTTGAGAGATGATTGAAAAATATTAATAATAAAGTGTCTTCCATTGTTAAATGAAGTGTTTGGGGTTTTATGTCCCCCGTCCCCACATCTTTGAAGTTTGGTTCCTTGGTTTTTGTTTTTGTTTTTTGCTCAAGCCATATTTAGTTCCTTAATGACAGGATTCAAATTTTCGCCTCCATGAAACTAAGGCATAGCAGCCAGCATTTGAGCGCTATACTGTAAGCCAGGCACTTTGTACACTGAGACTTTGCATGCATGACCTCATAGAATAGTCTCGGTCATCCTATAAGTTACAGATGGGGAACCAGAGGTGCAGAATTCAGACGTTTCCCAAGGGTGGGGCTGCATACTCCAGGAGAAATGATTGTTGGTGGTGACTGAGAGGTGTTAAATGACATCGAAAGATGTTATAAAAATTAATTTCATTTTTAATTCCTTCCATCCATTTAACTGTCTCAAGGAAGAAGTGGGTTTAATGCTACTTTATCTTTAACAAAGAGAAAACAGGCATCAGGCTCAGAGCCTCTGGCAGGATCTTAGCCAGGTTTTCAGTTACCTTTTATCTGGGGCAGGCACACTACTTTTCCATTTATGGTGGTGATAGATTTTTTTAAAAAAATCAATTTAAGGTTTTTTTTTTTTTTTTTTTTTTTAAATGAGGATTGGTTTAAAAGCAAAACACATGGCAGAAGTCTTAGGGAAAGGAGAGGAGCAGCTGTGGCTTGTGCCGCCCTGGGTTTTTCAGCTCCAGCGGGGCCTGGGCCCGACCTGCTGACCATTGCGCTATGCGGCCCCCGGGAGGCAGCTCAGTTGTCTGGCAGAGCCTGAGTAAGTTTCTCCATTTCGTGCACTGACTGAACAAACATCCAGGCCTGGGCCAGACCTGAGTCCAGGTGCTGGGACTGCATTTAGCTACAGCTTAGGAAATGGCGTTGCCACCTGGGCTGTCAGGAACAGTGGCTTCCGGGAGATGCACACCTAGCCCAGGAGGGCAGAGGAAGCCAGACGCTTGCTCCCACATCCAGAGGGGAGCAGCAGCTTCAGAGCAGATCGCTTAATTTGTAAATGTGAATGACAAGCATATTTAAACCTCATCACGTCCACCAGCTGTACAGCCTTAGCTCTGATGCCAGGCACCAATCTGGCACGCAGCATGCCCAATTACCAAGCTGAGAGGGCTGAGAACTCGGGCAGACACCGAATCATATCCCAATCTCCATTCGCCCCCTCTACCTTGGTATTAAAAGCCCTAATTTTTAGATCTGTGGCCATCCAGAATAAAGACTGCAGCCAGGTATGGTCATATAACTATGGTCCCTGGGTGGAAAGGTGCATTTGGCTTCTAGGCCACATCCTTAAAAGAAGGGAGGTTGCCCTTCTCACCCTGCCCCTTCCTCCTGGCTGGAATGCTGTGACGCTGGGGTGGAGAGGCCGTCTGAGGCTGAGGGGAGCCGAGTGAAGAAGCGGGTGAGCAGTAGCTGGACAGGGCCGGCCTGATCCCCAGAGAGCTGCTGCGATGGCCTGCTCACTCTGCCCGATGAAGTTGCAACAGGTAGGATCATTTTTGTTTTGATTAACATAAAATCCCACCAGAAGTGGCATAAACAATATATATTGTCTCACATAACGAGATCCCCGGAGGGAGGTCAGTTCCAGGATTGGTTCATTCACTGCTCCAACAGTGTCATTAAGAACTCACGGGCCCTCTGTCCTTCTGCTTTGCCATCCTCAGCATGTTGGCACGGTCTTCCCTCCTGGTGTCAAAATGGCTGCAGCAGATCAGGCATTACATCCTCGTTTAACTGGAGGCAAAGGCCAGACAATGGGACGAGGATGCTTCCCTTCCTTGTCTTTTTGAGAGTGAGGAAACAGTTTTAGAAATTCCCTAAGACATTGTTTCATTCTCCTCCCAAATAAGGTCATAGGCCCATTGCTCGGCCAGTCTCAGGCAGGTAGGGGGAATGACCACGAACTGTTTGAACTGAGGATGGGCTGTTCCCTTTGAGGCGAATGGTCTCCCATTGCACGAGCAAAATGGGTTTTCTTGGCAAAGATGACAGGACAGGGCACAGGGGAGAAACAGTGGTTTGGGGGGAACCAACAGGTCTGTCACATTAGGAATTAATGGGTTTGTGTTTGAGTACTAGTATGTGTGTTTTTAAAAGCATATACTAAATTTATACTCTTTTGATTCATTTTTAGTCATTTTTTAATTTCTTTTTGAGGCAGAGTCCCGCTCTGTCACCCTGGCTAGAGTGCTGTGGCGTCAGCCTAGCTCACAGCAACCTCAAACTCCTGGGCTCAAGCGTTCCTTCTGCCTCAGCCTCCCAAGTAGCTGGGACTACAGGCATGCGCCACCATGCCCGGCTAATTTTTTCTATATATTTTTAGTTGTCTAGCTAATTTCTTTCTATTTTTAGTAGAAGCAGGGTCTCGCTCTTGCTCAGGCTGGTCTCGAACTCCTGAGTTCAAACAATCCGCTGGCCTCGGCCTCCCTGAGTGCTAGGATTACAGGCGTGAGCTACTGCACCTGGCCCATTTTTAGTCATTTTGACATGTCAAACAACATTTAAGCATAGGGTGAAATTTTTATGTCTCTCTAAAAGTGGCAAGATGCCAGCCCAGTACATTCAGAACATCTTTACACATTCTTAAAATCTTTTTTTTGAGACACGATCTTGCTCCATTGCTCAGGCTGGAGTGCAGTGGTGTGATCATAGCTCCCTGCAGCCTTCAACTCCTGGGCTCGAGTGATCCTCCTGCCTCAGCCTCCCAAAGTGCTGGGGTTACAGGATTGAGCCACCACACCTGACCAAAAATCTTTCATTATTGGCCAATATTCTATAGTTATTTATCTGCCAATTCCCTACTGATGGGCAGAGAGATTGTTTTTAATTTTTCCTAATTATAGATATTGCCAGGATGACCATTCTTGAAGCCACATTTTTGTGCATGTCCATTTTGTCCTATGAGTGGGATTGCTGGGACATTTTCAGGCTTTAATAGGTGTCACCACATTGGCCTCTGGAAAGCCTGAGCCAGCTGGCCCTCCCACCAGTAGTTATGAGTGTGCGCTTCCTCTCTGCCACAAAGTAAACCAGCTACATTTTTTTCTGGCCTTTCTTTTTTTGGTAAGCAAAGACTTATTTTCTTCCCCATTGACGTCAGAGCGCTAGGCGGCAGCTGCCTGTGTGCTCAGAGGGTTCCTGGTCCGTCCTATCCCCGGTGCCAGGCTGGTCCCATCTGATGCTAAGACCCCCAGGTTTGCCAGGTGGCCTCCTGGGCAGCGAGGGTGTGGCTGATGCCTGCCTGCTGTCCTGCAGGTCCCTAAGTATTCCCAGAGGACCCCCACTTACCAGGCATTTACTGTCACCTGGAGCCCCAAAATGCCGCATTGGTCCTGACCCCACTTCCCTGCATGTCTCCCGGACCTTCTCTAGGCCAGAGGCAGAGGGCTCGTCCCTTAGGGGCAGGGGGCTGCCTCCCAGAGGCGATGGGCCCCCTGCAGGCCGGCCTCACCTCGCCTTAGCGCCCCTGTGGAATGAGGGGGGGTTGTGAGTCCTCAACTCTGCGTGGGACCCTGCCCCTTCCCCAGCTGTCTGGCCTCTAAGGAGAATTTTGTTTTAAGGAGAGTATTTCTTACCTCAGGTGCTCCCCTCTACCCTGAGAGCTTTTTAGTGAACTGCGAGTGAGAAACACGCAGTGGCTCTGTGGGACCCAGCCCAGCCCCACTTGACTGGCGACTCAGGTTGCCGCCGCCGCCGCCTGCTCAGTGACGCCCCCTCGCCGGCAGGGCGGCAAGCGGAGTCCTCCGCACTCCTGCGGGGTCTCCCTGACACTGAGGCCACGTGGCAGTTACCACTTGTCATCACTCCTGCAGTTTTTGTCATGGTAGAGAACTATTTCTCTGAACCTGGGTATTCATCAAAAGTGGGCGAAGGGGAGCCCCCTGAGGCCTCGACCCCGGGGTGGGTGAAGCCCAGGGCTGGCGGGGACTGGGAGACCGGCTCTTGCCTCCTGGCTGGGGCGGGACAGGTTCTCCTGCCCGGTTTCCTTTTACATTACATGCATTTTTGGTTTGTGCCTGTTACCATAAGCAGCTTTGGATGCCTTCTGGAAGTACGTGGGGGTAAAAATAAACTCATGCCCCAGGCGTCCCACACATAACGTCACCTATCAGAGGTGTGGACAGCCCCCAGTTCCTGCGCAGTGCCGGTTCAATGAAAGTAGTTCTCAGCCAGTCGAGGTGGCTCACACCTGCAATCCCAGCACTCTGGGAGGCTGAAGTGGGAACACAGCTTGAGGCTAGGAGTTCAAGACTGCCTGGGCAACATAGCAAGACCCTGTCTGTACAATAAAATAAAATTAGCCAGTCGTGGTGGCACATGCCTGTAGTCCCAGCGACTCAGGAGGCTGAGGCAGGAGGATTGCTTGAGCCCAGGAGTTCAAGGCTGCAGTGAGCTATGACGACTGCACTCCAGCCTGGGCAACAGAGGGAAACCTGTCTCAAAAGAAAAAGAGAAGTTCCCCCTTTCACCATCAGACAGAGGCCCTGCCAGGGACTGATCTGTGATCCCAGGTGGCCCTGCCGACTGGCCTAGGAGAACCAGACCATCCAGCCCAGAGGAAGGGCTCGCTGCACCTGTGAGGAAAAGGTGTAGGCCCGGCGGGGGGCTGAGCCCACCTGCCCGGCCTCCTGTGCTCCTCACCAAGAGCCAGGAGCAGGACCCTGCCCCAGGCCCGCCTGACCAAAGCCACGCTCCTAACCACGGCACTTCAAGGGCTGCTGGCCCAGAGGGGCTGGGAGGCCTGTGACAGCGTCGAGGCTGGGAGTGTGTGACCCGTGCATTTGCAAAGCCACCTGAACATGAACACAGAAACCAGCTCTGATTCAGCAGCAGCCACTTTTATTTCTAAACAAGCATCCAGCATCCAGTGACGTGACCGTTGCCCATCCATCCTGGAATCTTCTGTGCAAGAGATGACAGCCGCAGGGGCCCATCTCTGACCCACCTTCCCTCCCCACCCACAGCCCCCCAAGAGCAGCCAATCACTTCTCAGGAGCCAGAGCCCCAGCAATGCCTCTCACGTCTCACTTGGGGAAGACAAAACAGTAAGCCTGGCCTTCCTAATGGGCCTTAAGGCAAAACAAAAAACCAGTGCTTTTAAAAACCCTGCTTTTACAAACAAAATGAAAAAGAATACAAGATTTTGATTAACCTTGAGAAAGTATCAAGCCTTTGCAGAAGCCCTGCTTGAAGAAAACGTTGACAGCCTTTGGTAGCAGCCACAGCCATGCCCACTGTCCACTATGGAGTCCCCCCCACTCCTCTGCGTGCGACCTCGCAGGGGCTATGGGGCCTGCAGGGCTGGCAAGTGACTCTTGTTCTGACCACCAACGACCACCTTTGCTGCAGTCTCGGGCCACAGGGCCCCCAGCCGCGCTCCCCTGAAGCCAGTCAAGCTTGCGCAGAGCGGCCTCCCCGGGGACTGTGTTGGCTGGGGTGGGACTGTGTTGGCTGGGGTGGGACTGTGGGATGGTGGGTAGGGGATGTTAGAGTCTTCCTTCTTTTGTCGCATGGCTGATGACATGAAGTCTCTGACATCTACCTGCATGTCTGAGAAGCCGCAGGAGCCTCACTGGAAGGGGGTGTGGCTCCGCATTCTCCTGAAGCCTTTACTTCCGACTGTGGCGTTTTCACGTAAACACCTCCCCTAGGGCCCTGGAGAGGGTCCCCAAGAACTACTTCTCAGTGATTCTGGCTGCTGTATCCGGAGCGTTTCAGATCTGGTTTCCTACCCACCAACCAGCAGGGAGACATCTGCCAGTATTTTGAAGAGTAGGGGGAGGAACAATTTTTTCTTGTTTGCATTTAAAAGTCCTAATCAAAGCCGATAACTAGATTCTTTCTCATACTGGAATCAGGGAGCAGTTCGAAGCCCCGAGCCACCCCAGGCCCCACCCGCACACTGGCCAGCCCCCTCCCTCCAAAGAAGTGGGGTCCCGGCTTTAGCCGCCCTGCTGAGGATTCTGCCAAGCGTGGGGGCCCCTGTGGGAACAGGGACTGGAGACTGCATAAGGCCACACCTTGCTGATGGCACCTCTGACAAGGGTTTTGAGGAGAAGGATCCCTGCTCACCCCTCTTTCGGCATTCCATGGCCCACAAAGGAAACTGCGGGCAAATCAGGGCCTCTCTGGGCTGGCTCAGGTCTGGGCCCAGCCGGCACTCCCACTGTGAAAAGGGTGGCTGCCCTGGGGCGCGAGGGCTTCAGTTCTGCCCTGGGCTGAGTGAGCATCAGATGATGGAACCGAGCCCCCCTCAGCCTGGCCCGGGCCCAGCCCACTGCACAGCTTGACCTCGGTGGCCCGAGGAGCAGCCAGCTCCTTTCCCCAAAGGCCTCACAGCTCAGGTTGCAGGCGGTGTTTGTTCTGAGGGGTCCTACAACCACAGAGTTGCGGAACGCATGCAGTTTATTGCAAGAAGTGGTCTGACATGGCAGAGCCTGCTGGGGAGCCCCAGTGCCCGGGCTGAAGAGCCGGCTTCGCCACAGCGCCGCTCACCCTAAAGCACTTCCTCCTACGGGCTACGGCTCTCCTGTCCTGCGGCTACACCGAAAAGGAAACACATGTGGAAAGGCATAAACTGCATTTTTGTATCTTCCATGCATTTACTGCCCAAAGTAATTATTGGGAATGTTAAAGGTAGACAGCAGCAATTTTTGATTCTCAGCAAAAAACATTTGAAAAAAATCCACCAGAATAATAGACTTCCATGGCCTTTCGCTTACAGGGAGGAGTGCTCTCCCTGGCTGCCAAACCCGCACGCAGCCAGCAGGGGGCAGGCGAGGCCCGTGGGAGATCCAGGGGTAGCTGGTACCTCCCAGGAAATGTTTCCCACCCCACCCTGCAAACCTGGGCCCCTCCTTCAAGCCCCAAGTGCTCTCCTGCTACAGCACCATCAGCAAGGCGTGGCAGGTCTCCACTGAAAGTGGGAGGCCAAGAGTGATGTGGTTGGGCCATCGGAGCTGGAGCGGTGACAAGGGGCAGTGTAAACTGAGATCTGACTCTTCATTGCTTAATATGTGAATTTAAGATTAGAGAGAAAGAAAGAAAGAAATCCTGGCAAGTTACTGAATTTGCAATGCCACTTACACCTGTGAGATCAGACTCCGAATTTCAGGAGAGAAAGTAAATGAGTTCTGAGCTGGGGTGTGAGAACAACCTGGTCTCAGATCCCTGCCCCCACCTGGCCACTCTTTCACGTCTTTTCCACTAAAAGGAAATGGTGGAGGCGAAAATTAAGCAAGGCATGGGCTCAAATTATGAGGTTAAGGTGAGAGATCATAAAAAGATCACATTTTAGCTCTATCAAGTAAAAATTTACTCTTCATGCAATAAGAGCACATCACAGCTTCCTGCCCAACTGGCGTGCTCTGACAACTTTGGGGGCAAGGCAAGGTGTAGGGGTGGGGCCTGGCCTCTCATGTCTGGCACGAATCCTGGAGGGTCCTGAGGTCAGTCCTTCCTAACATCCAGGGCCACGCTGCTGCCTGAGGCAGGAGACATGGAAATGCGCCTGCTACCAGCCCAGGGTCCATGCTGGCCCACACGGGACCACTGTGTCCCCAGAGAAACAAGGACATGCAACTGATGATTAGGCCACCAGGTGTGCTGAGTTCCAGGACTCCAACTGGGACCCAGAACCACATATGAAAGTTGTCAACGGCCCTCAGGTGGGCAGAGTTGAGCAGTTATGAGGCTTGTTAAAAGACAGGCGAGGCGAGGATGTGAGTCAGTAACTCCTGGCAGCTCATCACGGCAGATGGCTGGGAGGTCGGGACGGAGCAACGGTGCTGGGTGAGTATGCGCGCATCTGACCCCAGGCTGCTGGGGTCCCGAGTAGGGGTGGGAGGACCATGTGCTGCTGCTCTGGCCCTTGCCCCAGTGCTCTGGGGAGCTGGGACCCTGGCATGAGTGACAAAAGGGAGGGAAGATGGTAGGGAACTGGGAGAGGGGCAAGAGGAAGAGCCCTGGTTAGCAGCGAAGTGCAGCAGGAAGCTGGCGAGCGCACGTTGCAGAGCCTAGGGAAAGGGGCCGCTGGCTGACGAATGAGAGCCACCGATGGGAGCTTGCATTCTATTTTACAGAACTGAGGCGACGCGCTTCATATAAAAACAAAATAAAAAAGAACCACTGAGTAGGGGACTTGCAGTGAGGGGGGAATCAGATGGCAGGAGGCAACTACTAGGCTCTCGCTCTCTGTTGTAAGGGTGCGGGAATTTAAACTGAATCAAGACGGAAGGTGCCAGGGGGCACAAACCCGGTACCTCTAGCTTTTCCCTCTAGAGGGCGCTCTGACCCCACAGACCAGGCTCACTCTCCCACCCCCACCCCCCAAAACCCAGGTTTGCAGCTTCCCGTGGGGCTCTAGAGAAGATACTAGAAGGTACCAGTGTAAACATTCAGAATATGCCCAGAGAAGGGCAGCGGCTGCCTGCCACCCAGGGAGACAGGCTGCGAGGTGCCAACTAGAGGTAAAGGAAAAAAGGTCACTGGGTTTTTCTTTCTCAGGGAGTGCAGAGCTATCACAAAGGGGGAGTGAGGTTGTCAAGACTTCTGGGCCCTGCCACTCAGGTCAGAATTGCTGCTGCTGAGCCGGGGCTCCTTGATGACTCCCGCCTGCCAGCACAGAGGCCCGTCCCAGCAGGGGCTGTGATGAAGGCAGTGGCTTGCAAATGGCACAAACTGCGAACAAGTGCTCCTCTCAGCAGGCTGGGCAGCAGTCCTCCTCCTCCTCCAGGCAGGCACCCAGCTTGACAGATGACTGCTCACCTGGCTGCAGAAGCAGAGGGAAGTGTTCACCTAGGATGGGTGGTCACGCCGACCTGGGGGCTGAGAAGCAACACAGAGCAGAGGCTGGCTCAGTGCGGAGTGGGGAGATGACATGCGTTTCTGAAGCCAACTGGCTCCAAAGGCCTAGAAAGTTCCAGGTTAAGAAGACTCCGCGGCTTCTACTTCACCCTGCTTGCCTCGCTCATGTCCTGAAGAGGCTGCCAAATGCACGCACCTCCGGGAGGCCCCTGCTGGGTGTGTGCGGGCGGCAAACGCCCATCCTGCGTCCCGCTGCCCGGAGCCTGGGCACCCATCACAGCAGCTCCTGCTCGTCGTCCTCGGAGCCGGAGGGGCCCTGGCGCACCTCCTCGTACCACTTGTTGGTGAGAGTTTTCATCTGGATGCGCCCATGGTGGAGGTCCTGGGGCAGGAGACACAACCAAGCCCCCGTCAGTGGGCCAGGGTCAGGGTCAGGGAGGGAGGGGAGGCTGCTCTGTACCTGGTGTGTGGGGGCGCATGGGTGGCAGGGGGAATGGCCACAGGCACCTTCAAAGTGTTAACTGACTCAAGCTGGGATTTTTCTTTGTGTGGGTGGAGGTAACAGTAGGGTCTCTCAGAAATGGGGGGAGGAGGCGGCAGGGTGGCGTGGTGTTAAGAGCCATGGCCTCTGGAATCGGACCCACTGGGCTTTGCCCAGTGCTGGCTGTGGGATCCTGGGGGCTCCTTCACCTCCCCGGCCCAGTCTCCTCAGCTGCATCTCCTGCATGGGTTGCAGAAGGAAGGAGGCCACCATGGAAGCGTTGGGTGCAGGGCCTGGCTCCCAGTGAGACCTCACACACTGCCACCCATCGTGCCAGCCCCAGCACAGAAGACGAGGCTCAGAAACAAAGGGGGCAGCAGCCGGAAGACGCCCCCACCCCAGGCCCGCATCTGTAAGAGGCTAGCAGTGCCTGGAGGGATGGAACAAGAGACCCGCGAGCCTTGGGCCCCTGCCTGAGGCCCCGGTAATGTCCAGAGTCCCTCAGCTCAGCCAGCAGCTGACTGATGTCCTGAGTCTGTCATCCAGGAAAACCAAACTGCGTTAACAAGTCTATTATTAAACTAGCGCTAAATATGGCAGCGAAGGAAAACAGGAGAT
The DNA here is from genome assembly GCF_020740605.2 of Lemur catta. Classification (NCBI taxonomy): domain Eukaryota; kingdom Metazoa; phylum Chordata; class Mammalia; order Primates; family Lemuridae; genus Lemur; species Lemur catta. The sequence continues at coordinate 41,285,741 of NC_059144.1, read as the reverse complement.
GCCGAGCTCCACAAGCACATCCAGCCCGAGAGCGGAGGCGGCGGCCTGCGGGCCCATGTGAGCCTTCCCGCCTCCCGCTCTTCCTCCTCCCCATCCTCGGCCACTGCAGTCCTGAGCGGGGAAGGCAAGGGGCCCTGGAGAGTGTGGCGCGGCCTGTGTCCCACCTCCTGCGTCAGCCTCCGTGTGAAGAAGGGGTTCAGGTACTTGGCGTCCAGCCACATGAAGCCTTTGAGGTCCTGCCGCCTGATGTAGTGGGCTTCGTACTCCTCCTCGGTGAGCTCCGACAGGTGTTCAGACTCGATGGTGTTGCCCTGGGCAGGAGGAGACGCAGCCAGATGGCTGTCAGCTGGCACCACCAGGCTGGCCTCTCCCTGGAAGCCCCCACAACACCCAGGCTGCCAGTGTCCCCAACTCTAACTCCACCTTGCATCAGTGCAGGGTGACAGGGAGCCCCGGGGGGTGGAGGTGGAGGGTGGGAAGGTTTGTAAGAACACAATGGATGCTAGGGACTCCACCTAGGATACCTAAATCAGAGGTTTGGGACAGGGCTGAGGCTTCTTTTATTTTATTTATTATTTCTGAGGTCTGGGCAACGGGCATACACCCACACCCAGACAAAGGGCTTCATTGTTAAACTCTTCAGGTGATGGGAAGGTGCAGCCAGGGCTGGGACCCCCGCTCTGGGCTGCACCAGCAGACCGGACAAGGAAGGCTCCTTCCGTGGCTTTGGCCCGTGGCCCCACCAGCTGTGGTTACGCTGTGGGCGGGCCCCTGCCAATCAAGTCAGCATAGGATGGGGATGAAAAGGACTCCCCGTGAAATGACGGCTCAGGCCACCGGATCTCCACCCGCGCGGGGTGACCAGAGGCAAACGGGATGGGAACGCAGGGTGCTTACTGCTCCGCTAGAGGAACCTCAAGGTAAGCCACAGTGAAGCCTGTTCTGCCACAGTCAACGGGACCCCACCTGGACACCTGGCCCAGTGGAGCTGGCGCAGGTAGGGGGAGGAAGTGGAGGAAGGGCTGTGTAGCCCCAAAGTACTGGGCGGGCCAGATCCACCTGCAGAGCTGCTGGTTCAGGAAGTCTGGGGTGAGGCCCAGAAGTTAGCGTTTACTAACAAGGTAACAAGTTCCCTGTGATGCCGCCGCTCTAGGGACCCACCGAGAGGACCCCTGGTGGAGAGTGTGGTGGTGAGGAATGCAGGCTCTGGAGTCTGTGTGAGGGGAGCCCTGCGATTTGAATTCTCTGTGCCTCATCATTCTCATCTGCAAAATGGGTTTAATGAAAGCACCTGCTTCCTCAGGTTATCGAGACAACCTGAGCTAGTCCAAGGAAAATGCAAGCACCCTGACTTGGCCACAGAAACATTCCAGAAACACAGCTCTTCTTCCTCTGAGGAGACATCCTGGTTTGCCTAGAGCTGTGGTTCACCAAGTGTGTTTGCAGGGTCAGCAGTGACGTGACTGCAGCACCTGGCAACTTGTTAGAAATGCAGAGTCTTCTGGGCCCCACCCCGGACCTATAGGACACTGATGGTGCGGCCCACAGCCCGTGTGCGACAAGCCCTCCACCCATTAGGATACCCACTAAAAGGTCTGAGAATCTACTGCTACAGCTCTCGGTAAAACAAACAGGAAGCCAGGCATGGTGGCTCACGCCTGTAATCCTAGCACTCTGGGAGGCCGAGGTGAGAGGATTGCTTGAGCGCAGGAGTTCGAGACCAGCCTGAGCAAGAGGTGAGACCCCGTCTCTACTAAAAATAGAAAAATTAGCCGGGCATGGTGGTGTGCACCTGTGGTCCCAGCTACTCGGGAGGCTGAGGCAGGAGGATCCCTTGAACCCAGGCGTTTGAGGTTGCAGTGAGCTATGATCGTGCCACTGCACTCTACCCAGGGCAACAGAGAGAAACTGTTTCAAAAAAAAAAAAAAAAAAAAAAAAAAAAGAAAGCTGGTAGATTAAGGGTGAGGGAGGAAGGGCCTCTGAGTGTGAGAAAAATTTTACAAAGCTCAGGCCTGAAGGCCATCTGGAACTTTCCTCCCAGCAGCACTGTACTGGCTGAAGGCCCAGCATGGAGGCTGGAGGCTGAGGCCACGAAGCCCTGACTCTCCAGCACTGGGAGTGGGCGGCCACGCAAGGGTTTCTGTACCCCTGAAGACTGGCTGAAGGTGCTGACGGCCCCAAATAAGGGAACTAGAAAAAGATGCATTTCCCCAAATGCTTGGGGGGGTGGGTGAGAGCCCAGAGCAGACTCTGCGTCTGTCAGGGAGCCTGGCCCAGCACAGGGGCCTGCGGGGGCTTGAGGAAGCAGAGTGGGCCGGGGCACAGGAGCCTCAGCTGCCACCGAGGCCAGGCCCCAGGCACTCCAGCCCCACGTCATGCCCTCCCCTATCCGTGGGGAGGGTGTCTCTCTCGTGGCCCTCACAGCCACTGCGAGCCACCGCCTCAGGCCTCCAATAGGAGGTTTTCAGTAAATGTTGGGGAGCAATGGGATTTTGCCACCTTCCAATCTGGCCCCGATGGGCGTCTCGGCTACTGGCAGGGCAGAGGTGCTGCCGGGAGAGTCTGACGCAGGCCCAGGCTCCTCCAGCACCCCATGAAGCTTCAGAGAGGGGAGCAGACTGTGCCAGCCCGCGGCCTCTGTGGCTTCAGCAGGTCACGAGGTGGCAGACACCCCTCCCCAAAGAGCCATGCTTCAGAACTCAAGTTCCACCACCTCCCTCTCAGGTCGGGCAGCCGGTGCGTGTGCAATGTGTGTCCGTGTGGGTCTGGGCATCCCCATCTCCCCGTTTCCTGGCAGTCAGCAGGGACCAGCCAGGAATGCGGCAGGCCAGCCCTCTGCCCGCCCCCGGTGCATCCCGCACTAACCATCTTCTCGGTCTTGCTGAGGTTGACGTCCTTCTTGCTCCTGCGGCGCGCCTTGGCATCCTCAATGTCCACGAGGCGGATGAGGGGCATGGTGCTGCCGCCCAGCAGCAGGATGGTGAAGAGCACGATGATGATGGTGGTGGTGCCGATGAGCTGCCGCTTCTCCATGGGCTCCAGGTCCAGGTGCAGACTCAGGGCATAGGGGATGGCCCCCCGCAGGCCTGGGGACAGTGCATCGAGTAAGAGGAGAGACGGAGGAGGCAGAGGCTTCACGGGCCAGGAGATCAGGGCTGGCCGGGCCCCATGGCCAGCTGACCCTTCTAACAGACCTAGGGGAGAGATGGCACTCGCTCTGGGCAGCTCTGGGAGTGAGAAGCTCAGGCTGCAGGGCAGGGGGGGCAGGCAGACTCACCTCCACGCCCACCTGAGCAGCTCACCAGGCGGCCTGCTCTGGCTGCAAAGCACCAGGCATGCGTATGTGAGGATTTACCAAGCCTGACGCTTGCGTTTTAGAAATCGTATGGCTGCTGCTGTGGGCCGAGTCCCCCTGCGCTAAGTGCTTGGCATGCACAGCTTCACTGCATTTTCACAGGAACCCCTTGAAGCAGGTACGGCCACCCTCCACCACACACGGCAGGGGAACCGAGGCCAGGGCCACAGCCGACACAGGCAACAGCACAGGATGCAGTCTGTCCAGCGGCCCTCGTATCTGAAGATGCTGTCCCTGTGTGGTCCCCTGCTGGCACGAGCGGGGCTCTGGGCTGCTCTGGTGGTGCTGAGAGGCTGCTGGTCCCCCATGCGGCTGCTGGGGTGTGGCTGAGGGGCACGGACCAAACTGGGAAACAGCACTTCTCTCTGTCAGAAACGTCCTGGCTTCCCTGGTGCCACAGGAAGGGGGCAGGCAGTCCTAGCCCTGCCCTCGGGGGCTCCCAGAGCAGCTGGGAGGACAGAGAGCAAACGAGGACTTCTGAGATGGTGCCAGAAAGAAAAGGGAGGGGCGGGACAAGGCAGTGCAGGCAGTGCCAGGCCCTGACCCAGATGGTGAAGCTGAAGCCCCGCATCATAGTGGGGGGGACAGTTAGGCCACTGCAGCAGGCCAGACCCAAGAAGGGGAGACAGCGGGGAAAGAGAAGGGGATGGAATTCAGAGGGACATGGTGAGTGACAACTCAGCCTCTCCAAACCTCTCACAAGGGCTAGAGGATTAAGTGGCTTGGCACATGTACCGTGCTTAGAACGAGGCGTGCCCCAGCAAACGCTCTGTCAAGCCAGCCCGCGTCGCAGTTCCCATCGGTGTCTGCACCACATCCAAGCAGGCAGACACAGGGGTCTGCGTCCCAGAGGAAGGTCTGGGCCCGAGGGAACAGCTCTGGGATTGAGGGAACTAGATGGAAGTCAAGGCCAGAGGACAGACGAGCTCATGTGGGGAACACAAGAACGGAAGCAGGGCCGGGGCCAAGTCTGGAGGAAGCCACTATTTGAGGGTTCAGTAAAGGAGGAAGAGGAGGAAGAGCCGCACGGGAGCCTGAGGAGACCCCAGAGGGAAAGAAGGGAAACTAGGAGCGTGGCCCAGAGGCCAAGAGGAGAGGATGAAGGGTCTGCAGTCTGCAGGCAGGTGTGAAGATACATAGTATAATTTCTTTTTTTTAAATTTGTTGAGACATGTTTTGTGGCCTAGGATGTGATCAATCTTAGAGAATGTTCCATGAGTTGGTGAGAAGAACATCTATTCAGTAGTTTTGGGGTAGAATGTTCTGTAAATGTCCGTTACGCTCATTTGTTCTAAAGTCCTGTTTAAGTCCATTGTTTCTTTATTTTCTGTTTGGCTGCTGTTTATCAAGAAGGGTTTGCTTTATGAATCTGGGTGCACCTGTGTTAGGTGCATAGATATTTAGGATTGTTATGTTCTCTTGTTGAATTTTTCCTTCACCATTACATAATGACTGTCTTTGTCTTTCTTTACTTTTGTTGATTTGAAGACCATGTTATCTGATATGAGAATGGCTACACTAGCTTTTTTTTGGTTTCCATTTGCATGGAATATTGTTTTCCATCCCTTCACCTTGAGTCTGAATGAGTCCATGTGGGTTAGATGTGTTTCCTTAGAGACAGCAGATACTTGGCTTGTATTTTTCTTGTCCATTCAGCCAACATAAGTCTCTTCAGTGGGGAGTTCAGGCCATTCACATTTACTGAAAGAATTGGTAAGTGGGATGGATTTCTGTTCATCCTGTTGGGTAGAACCTTATTGCTTAGTTTTACCTCTTGAACCACTGTGGGATCTGGACTCTAAACTTGAGCTTTTGGAGGGTTTTATGCTGGTGGCTGTCTATTGTGCTGATCAGTGTGTAACACAGATCTGAGTACGTCCTGCAGGGCAGCTCTGGTGTTCACAAATTCACTCAGCGTTTGCTTGTCTGAAAAGGTCTCTATTTCTCCCTCAGATAAGAAACTTAGTTTTGCAGGATACAAAATTCTAGGCTGGCTGTTAATATTCTCTTTGAGAAGACTGAGAATGGGGCCCCAGGCCCTTTTGGCTTGTAAGGTCTCAGCTGAGAAGTCTGCAGTTAGTCTGATGGGTTTTCCTTTGTAAGTTACCTGACACTTTCACCTTACAGCTTGCAGGAGTTCCTCTTTCGTGTTAACTTTGGCCAGTCTGATGACTATATGTCATGGGGATTGCCTCTTGGTGATGATTCTCCCAGGAGTCCACTGCGCTTCTAGTACCTGGATGTCAAGATTTCTGGTAAGACCTGGGAAATTCTCCTCAATTATTCCCTCAAATAGGTTTTCCAGCCCTCGCGTATTTCCTTCTGCACCCTCAGGGATGCGTATAATTCTTACGTTACTTAGGCCTCTTTACATAAGCCCATCTTTCTTGTAGGCTTTGTTCATTCCTCTTATTTCTCTGTTCTTTCTCTTTGACTGACTTGTTTAATTAAAAGGTGTTGTCTTCTAGTTCTGAGATTCTTTCTTCTGTCTGATCCAGCCTACTCTCAAGGCTTTCCACTGTGTTTTGTATTTCCTTGAATGAATTTCTCATTTCCAGAAACTCTGCTTGATGTTTTTAAAAAATTCCATTTGGTGAATTTTTTACTTATTTCCTGCATTGTTTTTGTGGTTTCTTTTTCTTTCTTTTTTTTTTTTTTTGTGGTTTCTTTGGGTTGGGTTTCTATTTTATATTTCATTAAGCTTCCTTACAATTTATATTTGAAACTCTTATCAGTCATTTCTTTTTTTTTTTTTTGAGACAGAGTCTCATTCTGTTGCCCTGGCTAGAGTGAGTGCCATGGTGTCAGCCTAGCTCACAGCAACCTCAAACTCTCAGGCTCAAGTGATCCTCCTGCCTCAGCCTCTCGAGTAGTTGGGACTATAGGCATGCACCACCATGCCCGGCTAATTTTTTCTGTATATATTTTTAGTTTTCCATATAATTTCTTTCTTTAGTAGAGACAGGGTCTCGTTCTTGCTCAGGATGGTCTCGAACTCCTGACCTCAAGTGATCCTCCCGCCTCAGCCTCCCAGAATGCCAGGATTACAGGCGTGAGCCACCGTGCCCGGCCTCTGTCATTTCAATATTCTCATTTTGGTTGGTTTCCATTGTTTGGACTTATTGTTTTCTTTTGGGGGTGTCCTTTCACTCTGATTTTTCATGTATCTGGAGATCTTTTGCTGATTCCTTCTCATCTGGAGCAGCTTTTTAATTGGTTAAGATTGAAGATTTATAGGCATTCTCATTGAGCTGCCTTTGGGAAGCCAACAGTGCCAAAATACCAAGTCTGGAAAGCCAAGGACTCAAATCATGGTCACCTTCAGTCTTTCACACTGCCCACAGGGTCCCCTGTGATCTCTGAAGGCAGGTGTGGTGGGGAGGGGATGGGCTCTGGGACCAGGGTGGACCACACCCTCCAGGTCGGGCTGCAGGAGGTTGCTGCCAACCTGGGCAAGGCCAATTCCAGCCCAGTGGACAAGAGGAGAAGAAGAGAAAACCAGCGACAGATCACTCAAAGAAGTCCAACCACAAAAGAGAAAACCAGCGACAGATCACTCAAAGAAGTCCAACCACAAAAGGAGGTACAAAGTAGCTAGAGTGGATGTGGGGGTGGGATTTTGGTTGAGGTGGTTGATGTTTTGCTGGGAAAGAGAATCTTTGACTGTTTAGTGTTGATGGGGGGAGCTGGCAGGAGAGGCAGAGGTTGAAGACCCAGGAAGGGCAGGATGGAAATCCATGGAGGGAAGGCAACGGCCCTCACTCTTTACAGCATGCCCCCACATGCCCCATAAAAGTCTAGCATCATGGCCAGATCTCTCCCAAATAGCTCACATGACTTTACAAAATATCTGACACATTCATTTATTTATTTTGAGACAGAGTCTCACTCTGTTGCCCGGGCTAGAGTGCCGTGGCATCAGCCTAGCTCACAGCAACCTCAAACTCCTGCACTCAAGTGATCCTCCTGCCTCAGCCTCCTGAGCAGCTGGGACTACAGGCATGCGCCACCATGCCTGGCTAATTTTTCTGTATATATTTTTTAGCTGTCCATATAACTTCTTTCTATTTTTAGTAGAGACAGGGTCTCACTCTTGCTCAGGCTGGTCTTGAACTCCTGAGCTCAAGTGATCCTCCCGCCTCGGCCTCCCAGAGTGCTAGGATTACAGGTGTGAGCCACCATGCCCGGCCCACATTTCTTAGATTTTCAAGACTTCGGATCAACTATTATACTTTGTAGAGCCGTTTGCCTCACTGGCAAAAATGATTTAAAATAATGAGTTTCTCTCACTATATATAAATACATATGTATACACATACACATATCAAAAACACATTTTTAAATATGGCCTTTTAAAAGAAGAGAAATCTGAGACAGATTTAAAGACATGCTGTTGGATAGAGAACATTATAAAGCATGTTGCTATATCCTAACCCACACGGAAAATATTTTAATTATATTTAAACAAGAAAGCATAAAGAACTATATGTATTGCTCAAAAATAAATTTGAGCCAAAGATTTATGAAATCATTTCCACCCTTGAAAAAAATGACTGAATAGAGGCTGAAACATTCAAATTAACCTATCAGAACTTTGTGACTAGGGAGGAAAAGATCCAAAACTAGCACGCAGTACGAAAAAATTTCAGCTTTCACCCTTTTTGAGCCCATTATAACTTCAGCCTAGGAAACACACAGAGCTCAAGCACATACAGCTTACCCGCCTTTACTGTCCTGTCAAGGAAAGGGTGGACAGGAGGAAGGGCAAACCCTCCTCTGCCTCCAGTGGCCATGTGATGCTAAGTGTGTCCTTTTGCCCACTTCAAACCCAAGCTTCACCCCCTTCATTGCACCATGGAGAGGGGAACATCTGGATGATAGTGGGTGCCTGCTAACTGGGAGCTTTCATTAGTTTTGGCTTGAGGCAAACTCAGTTTCAAAGGGCCCTAGGAGATACCCACATGTTCTCTCTGCCTGGTGTGTACTTTACAAAAGGCATTTTCCCTCTACCTGTCTATCCAAGATTTGACTTACCACTAAACCACATGATGAACATCATCTTCGGTGTGATTTTATGATCACGGAAGAAATTCAGGAGGTAGGAAAGAGGGAAAATGTTTACCGCTCTGCCAAACAGTACAAGCACCTGTTAACAGCAACAAACTAAGTTTTAGGTGAAAACGTCTGTTCTTCAAGCTGAAGCTAGTCAAAGCTAACGCAGACCCAGCGGCACACCCACTGTAAGTGCAGCATTCCGCTGCCAGGGCCTGTGCGTCTGGGAGAGGATGCAGCTCTGAACACTGCCCTTCGGTAGCTGGAAGAGAGAGGACTAACAAGGTATCAGCAGGGGCTTTAGACAGCGGAACAACACCGAGCGCCGAGAGGCCATGCAGAAGTATCCAGAGATTAATTTAGGGCAACCTGACTCCGGAGGCGTCCCACCGTGGGACAGGCCTGTGCTAATCATTCCCACCAGGCCAGCTCTGGAGGGACAGACAAGGTGTTTCTGCCTCTCCTGCGGCGGCCCCGCTCCTCAGGGAAAGGAGGGCAGACTCTGAAGGGACTGCCTGTGCACGCCCTCCTGGCGCGCTCTGCGCCGGGAACTTGGAGGTAGGGTCCACGAGGAGGCCGGCCTAGCCAGGTGCTCGCCAGGGCTTTTGGTTCCCAACCATCTCCAAAGGCAGGTTAGTGTTAGTCTTAACAAAACATAGCTTTATATAAAATTTAAATCTTATCTGAGTGGATTTGTAGAACTATTTATTACTTTCATTTCCTTCATCTTAGTTCTCACCATAACTAACTTGAAAAGGATGATGTACATGTACAATACATTCTTTAGGCTTTAAGGTTATTCTTTCAACAAGCATGAATTGAGTGCTTTAGGCGGTGTGCTTTGGATGGTCAAGTTTATAATTGCTTCCGGTCATTAAACATTTCAACATGCGAGACAATGTGCTAAGCATTTTACGTGCACTGTCTTGCTAAATTGAAATCCTTGCAAAGGTCTTATGAAGTAGGTATTATCGTCTCCACTTTATAGACAAGGTACCTGAGGCATGGAGAGGTTAACTAACTGGTCCGAGCTGACCGGGCAGGAAGTGGTGGACCCATGTCTCCAAGACCCCAAAGCCCATGTTCCTGATCACTAATCCGAGTCCAAAGGTGGGGACTGGAATCCACCTGACGGCACAGGCCACCTCCGCCAGCCCGTGGTCCAGCCTGTGCCTGTGTGCTCAGGGGAGACTGAGTTATCACCCAGGGCATCTTCCCATTTTCCTCCCAGAGACAGTCACCTCCTGTTTCACCCACTGAAATCCAATCTTCCATTCCTACACTTGCGTGTCAGGTTTGACCAAACGGGGCCCCTTTTCCCCAGTGACTACACTAAAAACTATTATTCTTCCTGTAAAAGACTTCTGCTGCTATTCTGTGGTCCTGAAACCTGAGTTTGGTGGACAGATAAACAGTGACAAATGGCAACGAATTCTCGCTGCTGAGAGTTGGAAAAACCCGGATTACAAGGAGAATATCCTTTTCCTTAGGCTTTCTTATCTTCTCTGTGTCTCGGTTTCCCCACAGGCCAAACAGGTAGGCCTTACCAGTTTGAGTTTGCACACTATAGGTGGCAATGCTAAAAAAAAAAAAATGTTTGTCTTCCCTTCTTTTTTTTTTTTTTTAACAGACACAGTCTTGCTAAATTGCCGGTCTGGAATTCCTGGCCTTATGCGATCCTCCTGCCTCAGCCTCATGTGTGGCTGGGATTACAGGTAGGAGCCACCGCTCGGCCAAAAGTTTGCCTTTTAATAGCTGTGCTTTGTTAAGTGGAGTTGGCAATAAAAATTAACTGAAGATGAATTATGATAATTCAACAACAATAAGCTGTGTTTCTTAAGTACCTTACTTAAATTAACAGGATCTAAAATGACATCAAAGAAATCAAATTAGGGATTAGAATATGACTCAGCAGCAGGGCCTATGAGAGATGAGCTCATGCTATAGGAATAAAGACAGGAGGAAGAGCACAGACAAGAGACCTGGGGACACTCAGCTAAATGTCCAAGTATTAGGGACATTAATGTTACTCTGATCAGATGACTGAGGAAACTGGACCTTTTTTTTAAATGCTAAACATTGATTTTTCTCTACTCCATTCCCAAAATGGATTTGATTCTGTTGCAAATGATTAAAAATCTCTCTTCCTTTTTTAAAGGTATATTTTTAACTTGTCTCCTACTGCCACTCCCAGTCCAATTATAACACTGTCTCCCAAATCTTCCTTTTTAAAATTAAAATTTTTTTTCTTTCTTTCTTTTTTTTTTTTTTTTTTTTAGAGACAGGGTGTTGCTACGTCACCCAGGCTGGAGTGCAGTGGCTATTCACAGGCATGATCACCGCTCACTATAGCCCTGAATTCCTGAACTCAGGCCTCAGCCTCCGAGTTGCTGGGACTACAGGCGCATGCCACCACGCCCAGTTAGTTTCCCAAATTTTCTTGATCGTAAGCATCACCTGGATAATTCCTGTGGCTGCCTCTCCAGGGGAGGTAAGGGCCTGGTAATCTTTGCTTTAAAAAAGTGTCCAAGGTCATGCTTATGAATAGACAAATTTGAAGAAAACTACATTAAGAAGTACATTATAAATTATCCAAAAAAAGTAGAAAAGAAAGTTCTACAACCACTGTGAACATTTTCTCTATACATATTTTTACATCATTATGATCAATTACATATTCAATTTTGCTTTTACCACCTAACCAAACCCCCCCCCCCAAAAAAACAAATAACTTGCACTTTTTAAAGGAGACCATAATATTCAAGGCCATTAAACATTTTAAAACAAGCAGAAGTCCTTTTCCAGGGATATTCACTCACCTAATTCCACCCATTCCCCCCTTTTTTGTATGTTTGTGATTTTTTAACAAAAGAAACTTTAAACAGAAGAATGTCTACGTAGCTGTTGACTTTGAATAGTTAACAGTTACATAAATGAATCCAGAATATGTGGTTATTGATTTACAAATAAGTAATTAAATAAAAAACAAGGAAAATACTTACTATGCACCAGATGACAAAGGAAATTTCAAACTTGTGAGGGAAACTAAAAATGGACAGGCCAAGAAATGCAAACACACATGTTTCTGAAACAAACCAAAGAATGAGTTATTAAGCCCCAACCATTTTCTTGCAATATAATATTAAATTGTTAAGCAAGCAAACATTCAGAAGTCAGATCTAACGTAACACTTTGCTTATTTTCTGGAAAATCCTACAACCAACATCTTGGTCAAACTTGTACTTAGATTCTCTCTCATTCTTTCCTATATTGCACAAGCAACATGTCCCTGCTGTTAATATTCAGAAATTTCCTAATATAATGAGTCAACCATTAAATATTTTTGCAAATAAACACTATCCCACCCAAGGAAGATGATAAACATATAAATCTGTCTGTTTGCTCAACACTGTCATTAGCAAGGATCCGGACAGCAGCAAAGTGGCAAAAATTCTGAGCAAATGACTGCAGACACCATGTGACAAGTGTGAAAGGGCCCTTTTTAACTTCGTTGCCAGAGCTGGACAAAGCCAAATGACTGACTTAACAGATTTAACCCCACAGGTTTAGAACATGGCTCACACCCAGCAGGATTTGCACAAGGAGATCCATTTCCAACTCTGCTCCACTGTGCAAGCCAAAAAAGGCCCAACTTTTTACTCTGTTGTACAAACATGTGCATTTTAAGGAAAAGCACTCATTTCTAACACTAAGCTCCATGCTTAAACTGTTATGTCTCCCAGAATAGCCCAATAGAGAGACAAAGACTGTTGTGTTAAAATAGTCGAACATCACAAAACAGTAAGGCTGTTTAAAAACATTTCAGCAATGTTTTTTCTTTAAACATGTATCCTTTTAAAACAAGTTCACATGTTGGACAGTATACTCACCCTTCTCAAAATTTTTTCTTATCTATTAAATATTTTGTGATCTTTCCAACCAGCACATTTAGAACACATTCAGATCTGCTTTGTTTTTCCCTGGCAGCATAAATTCTAGTATATGGATATATTATAGTTAATTTAACCAATCCTCTGTGGACAGATATTTAGACTGTTCTGCTTCTGATAGCTACAATGAACACGCTGGTACACAGGCTAAATTCCAGATGGTTGAGCCGCTGGGTCAAAGAGCGTGTGCCTTTTAAATTTAGAAAGATGTTGCCAATGACTCTCCAAAAAAAGATGGCAGCAATGTACATGCCCATCCACAGGGCCTGGTTTCCACACACCGATGCCAGAAGTGGGCATTATCAAACTTAAAATTTGCCAATCTGATGGATACAAAATAGAATTTGATGGATGTTTAGCTTTATATTCCTTTAATTGGAAGGGTCAGAATCTGTAGCCCTGGCTTTTGGAGAAGGCTACAGAAAAATTACCCACTGGCTCAGAAATAAAGAGACCTGGCTTCCAGACCCGCTTCTTGGCCATGAGACCATGGGCAAGTCACCTGACCACTTCTCACTGGAGCCTGCTTGTCTGTGGAAGTCTCTGCACGGCCTGCCCCTGCCTCCTAACACATAACAGTATGGAATTAGCACTTCAAAATGACAAGCCTGGCTGGGCAAGGCAGCTCACGCCTATAATCCTGATGCTTTGGAAGGCCAAGGCAGAAGGATCGCTTGAGCCCAGGCGTTTGAGACCAGTCTGAGCAACACAGCAAGACCTCATCTCTACAAAAAAATTAAAAAAAAAATATATTAGCCAGGTGTGTTGGTGCACACATGTAGTCCCAGCTACTTGGGAGGGTGAGGCAGGAGGATCATTTGAGCCCAGGAGTTTGAGGTTACAGTGAGCTGTGATCAGACCACTGCACTCCAGCCTGGGAAACAGCGAGACCCTGTCTCAATTTGTAATTTTTTTTTGGTCATGGGCTTTCTGTAGTCAAGGAAAAAAAAAGTATAGTTTTTTAAAAAAGCAAAAAAACAAAATGACAAGCCTCCCTCAAAATACCAGGGGTGATGCTAATGATGACAGCTAGGGCTCAGCATCTTGGGGACTAGCTTAAAGGGCCAGAGTGAGAGTGTTCCTTCACTCCCAGGTATAAAGTGGGGGAGTGAGGATATACAGGTATGTCTGAGCATGGCAGGGAACAAGAGCTCAAATCGAAACCGCTTAGAAGAAAGAGTCAGCTGGGCACGGTGCTCACACCTGTAGTTCCAGCTACTCGGGAGTCTGAGGTAGGAGGATCATGTGAGCCCAGGAGTTTGACAGCAGCCTGGGCAACACAGTAAGATCCTGTCTCAGAAGAAGAAAGAAAAAGGCATCGTGGTCTATTCCAGCTCAACAAATGAGATCTCCACTGCAAAATCTCCCCAAGTTATGTCCTTCACGATGCTCTTGTAAACACAGGGCTCTATAGACAAGTTTGGGAAAGACTATAACTATATTCCCCACTTAAAAATTTACAATATATGTTAGCTGAAAAGTCTTCCAGTTCATAAACTTGTTAAATTTTATTTAACCCAGGATTTCCTAAACTCTTTTTTGACTATAGAGCCTTTTTCGTCTAACTGTCATTAATATCATTTCCAAGGGATACATTTTAAGAAATGTCACTTTACTACATTAAAAATAACATGCCTCAAATATTCATAATTAGTAGTTCTCATTATTTTTGGTCTTAAAATTGTAGGCATCAAATGTTCTGTTCATTAGGTGTTTGGTTTACTTTATGGGATTTAAAAGCCAGAGGAACAAATAAAAGACATAGGTGCGCGGTATCTGGCTCTGAGGATTTGCCCTGCTGCCAGGGAAATCTCAAGTGACCTCTAAAACAGGGAAAGGGAGAAGGATTCGCTCTGGGTAAGCCACACACGACCACACAGAGGCCGAACTCACCGCACAAGAAGGCCACGGTCCGTAGGGTTTGCTGCATGAGGATCTGGGTGACCGGGGAGAGGTTATGGTGGGTATAGTGCGACATCACGATGCCTGAGAACAAGATGGCCATGATGCCTAGAGAGGGAGGGAGGGTCAAAGTGCACAGACATGAACAGAACAGAAAAGCACCTGCCACGTGATACCCAAATCAGATCTCTCACTTCCTACAAGTCCCTGGAGCCTAGAGTATTAGGGGTTTTAAGTAAAAGAAAAAGAAAATAATACCTAAGGCCTCCCAGAGGCTTCAGAGAAATGCCAAGGGCCCCTTCTCTCTGGTAGCTTCATTACTAACTGAGTGACTTTGGGCCAAGTTACTTCCCCTGCCAGAGCCTGAGTTTTCTCCTCTGTACAGTGGGACTAATAGTGCCCACTCATGGAACTGTTAGGAGGGTGAGTGAAAACTAGCCATGCAAAGTGCCCATCACAGCACCAGGGCTTAAATGGTGTGAGCTGTCACTGTCACCTAAGGATAGCGTCGGCCCTCCGTACCCACAGATGCCGATACGGAGGGCTGACTGCACTACGCCATTTTATATAAAGGACTTGGGCACCCATGGATTTGGTATCTAGGGAGTCTGGAGCTGATCCCCCGTGGATGCTAAGGGATGATTATATAAGGGAGCAGGTAGGGGCCTAGGGGGGCAGGTGAGCCACTCTGAGGGGCAGAAAGGGAGCCTAAGGATCCGGGTATGGAGAATGGGTGGATTCTGATTGAATTTTTAATTATTTTCCCTTAATTTTGGATTTTCCCATAATTATCATACATTGCTGTTATAATACAAACATTATTTTAAAAGGTAATATATCTTTTCTTCAGCTCTCCATGAGTCTACAGCCTTCTCTGCTTACTCAGGATTTGAGTCTCAACATTTGTCCACTGCCCCTAAATCACTTTACACAGGTCTCTTCTCAGTAAATCCCTGTCTAGGCAGTCTCTATTTCATGTAAGGAAGTTGAGATTTTTAAAAAGTCATCCAATAAGCTGCCAAATTATGCTACTTGCAAGCCAAACTTTATAAGCAAAATTTTAACTCACTTCTGCCATTTTGTAGAAATGGGGCTTAACTGGCTAACTCACCATTTATAAGAGGGTGAAAATCACAGCATTGCATTGCAGACTTTTCAGCTGCTAAGCTGTCTACACAATACCCTACAAAATATAGGAATCCTACTCTTTTTGTATTGCCCAACAGGTGTGGCCTGCCTGACAGCAGCAGCTGGGACATTTGATCTCCTAACCCTCCTAGATAATAGCAGATGCCTCTGCTCTTTCGTTTTTCCCTGACAGGGAGATTCGAGCAATGCTTCCCGGAAGACACAACTGACAACGGGCAAAAGGAAACACAAGGGCAGGAAATTCCTTCACTGGCTACAGGAGAGCTCTTTGGAGCTCCAGAGTCGTTCTGGATCACTGTTCCACCCGACACCAAGCAAGCACACAACAGAAACCTCCAGTTGGGTCCTCTCTAAATTTACTTGCTCCTCTCAGTATGTCCCTGCAGGTGACCACCAGGAGAGCTGGCCCTTCCTGATCCTGCAACAAAATTCGGGCACCGAAACCATCAAAAGGCGAAGCCACATGAACAGAAGGGTCACAAGGGTCACGAGACCACAACCTGGTCTGGGAACTCAACCTCCACCATCAGACTGGCGGAGGGAGGGCAAGGCACAACCGACTTAAGTTTTTTTTTTTTTTAGAGACAGGGTCTCACTCTGTCCCCCAGGCTGGAGTGCAGAGGCACAATCATAGCTCACTGCAGCCTTGAACTCCTGGCCTCAACTGATCGTCCCACCTCGGGCTCCCAAAGTGCCAGGATTACAAGCATGAGCCATTGCACCTGGCCCCCGTTGTGGTTTTTAAAGAGATGCCAGAAATCTGTTTCTTATGGGAAATCGCCAAACTTTTAATGATAGCAACAAATTCAAATGTTTAACATTTTTCTGTGTAGATAAACAAACCCTATCTGGGGGCTGTGTTTGGACCACACCTGCCATCTGTGCACTTGACCCACCAATGTTAGAAATGGGCCATCTGGACAATCCAAGAGCACTTTTCCCCAGGCTAGTGTGTGGTCAGGGCAGCTCTCAAGTTTTGGGCTAAAGGAAAGAGTCAAGGACGTGGTGGGTGCAGAAGCCTGAGGGCCAGCTCATGGGTCTGCCCTAGAAGCTCCCCCAAGTCAGGGGACTCTCCCTACCCTGAGCACCCTCACACGCTGCAGCTGCCACCTGAAGGCAGGGGGATGGTGCAAACTAGGCTCACTTTTATAAGCAAGATAAAAAGCGTGGCTATTTTTAAAAATACCTTAAGGAAGAATTTCCTTTAAGAAGGCAACATCATTTAAGAAAGCAGATAACAATGTCGCAAAATGTTCAGCCTCTTGGAAGGAAAGAGGGAAGAAAAAAGGGAGGGAGGAAATCCATGTCTGCTTGTGGTTAAATCAATTGTTTTAGATGTAATAAAGGAAGACAGTAAGGGCTCCAGTGTAAAAGGCAATGAATAGGTGTCATGGTGCAACTTCCACTGTATTGTACCTTACTGTGGGCAAAGTATGACTTACGTCTTGAGGGTGAGTCAAACCATACTGAGTCTTCAAATTTTGCTATAAAACATTCAGACTCACGGAGGTATAGCGTGAAAAGAGAATCGCCATTCACACGGCCTGCTCAGAGGTAAACACTATCAACACTTCAACATGCAGACTGCCAGTTCTTTCACAACGTGACTATAAAGTTTATCCATCTTTTAAAAAGTAATAAACAGGATATCACATATACGGTGTGTGGATTATCATCAGAGTGATTTTTTTCAAAGGCCTTGGCACATATAATAGAATCCCAGCTCCTTCTTAGGCCTACAGAGCCCTGCAGGGGGCGTCCTTGCCTGGCTCTGTCCCACCTACATTGGTCTTTCCTTCTGGAACATGCCACGTTCCCACACGCCTGTCTTGGACCCTTGGCACCTGCTGTTCTGGCTGCCAGAACACTCCTTCTCCAGGTCTTCCCGGGGCTGGCTCCTCTCACCACACAGGTCTGGGATCCGGTGCCACCTCCAGGGAGCCCTTTCTGTCTGCCTGAGCTCCCTGTGGTTCTGCGCTGTCAGCCTCTATCACATGACTCTGGTTTCTTTCTCCATCATTTCTCACTGCCTGAAATGATCGTACGTGTCTGCTATTGTCTTTCTTCTGCAGGCAGGAACCCGACCTTGCCTTGTTTACTACTGTAGATCTGATAGCAAGGATAGTTCTCAGCATAGGGTGGGCGTTTAATAAATATTTATTGAATGGGTGGATGAAAGACTTTTCGATTTTTCAACTTTCTTAAAATTTAATAATATGTCTTAGAGTTCTTTCCATGGTAGTACAAATAGGTTGTTCTAAACATGTGAATTTAGGTCAATGATCCATGATCCCTAGGTGTCCTGCTCCTTGGTGTTGGCAACCACTCACTATCAGTCCTTGGTGACAGCAAGAGGGGAGCACAGAAAGGAAGGAGAAGACAGGAGAAGTGCCACGTTCCCACTTACACTCTCACAGCACGATGTGGCAGGTCCACACAGCACACAAAGGCCATCCTACCCCTCTCTGAACACCCCGTCTGACAAATACCCTAAAGGCAAAGTGCAGACAGAGCCAGTCCCGTCTCCCAGAGGTAGATGGCATGTTTCCAGCCTGCACTGCTCTGTCTGGCACCATCAGCGCGGGGAGCAAGGTCCCTAAGGAAACGAAACCCCTATAAACAGAAAACACCGCCACTCTAAAGAAAAGACAAGAAAAACACTCCTTTGTTTTAATCACAAATTCCGGATGCATATATCTTTGCCAACAGGTACTCAATGATAATCTCAAGGGGGTAGAGGAACAATTTAGAAAAACAGAAGTAAAAATAGCTAGGCTCCAGCCCAGTGACTCACAGGTAATGTTTATCTAAGTGCCAAGGTTCAGTACTGATAAGAGAGGGAACCTGATGCCAGATGCCCAGATGAAATTATCCTGGTAAACTGCTTTGGGATTAAAAACAAACAAAACCAAGCCTGGCACAGTGGCCCACCTGTAGTCCCAGGTACTGAGAAGGCTAAGGTGGGAGAATTGCTTGAGCCCAGGAGTTCTGAGTCTAGCCTGGGCAACATAGTGAGACCTCATCTCCAAACAAAACAAAATAAAACAGGACAAAAAAAACCCACACAAAACCCCTGAGATTTACAGAGAGTTCGCCAGTGAAAATGGCCAGAGTCCTCTCTACTTTCTCCTTGGCAGGATCTGCTCACAAAGTACCCAGGTGTGACCCCAGCTAGTGAGCCGCAGGAAGGAGAATTCCGTTCAACCGAATCATTAAAAGCCACTGGGGATTTCCACTTTGCCCATAAAGAAATAGCTGCTACACAAATCACTGTCCTGATATAAACAACAGAAAACCTGATACAAGATAGGAAACAAAACTGTTTTCTGACATTGGATAAAAGGCAGGGTAGGGTTGTGATTCCGGCCAGAAGGCAAACAAACATGGTGGCCACTCTTTACCCAGAGCCCTGGCCAAGCTTACCGCCTGGAGGCGGGAAACAGGTGGAGGCTCAGGGAGGGCAGACCCAAACAGAGCCCAGCAGCCTGTCTTGCTGAGACGAGGAGACAGATTAGAGTAGGGGAAGCTGCAGAGAGAGAGAGCTCTGGAGACCCACAATAAAGTCCCAGTGAATCGTTGCCATGATCTGTACATGTGTAGGATGAAATTCCAAGAGACAGACGAAAGAACCACTAAAAAGCAGTAGGCCGGACAATTCCCAAAGCTGACACAGGGCTTGGAATAGTTTGCGTTCCCACCAGCCAAGTGGAATGACCTCAGAATACACGAGGTGTGAGGCGGAGGCCTCAGCAGGGCGTTGCCTTAGCTAAGCCACTGCTACTCCAGACCTGCCCTAAGTTTAAAAGTAACTCTCAAAAGGAATAAACTGATTCTAAGAGACTTAGATACATACCAGGAGAAAAGGCCAGAACTCTACAAAGGAATACAAGAAAATCTTTATGTACTCAACAACATAAAGTTCACAGTGACTGGCAGTCAATAAAAAATTAATAGCAAGCAAAGAGCAAGAAAATGTGATCCATAAACAGAGGAAAAATTAATTGATACAACAGACCTAGAATTGATTAGCTCACAAGGACATGAACAGAGCTATTATAAACATGTTTCATATGCTCAAGAATATAGAGGAAAAAACACGTATAGGATGAAGAGAGAGATAGAAGATATAAAAATAACCCAAAGGGAACTTTAGGTAAATTACACAATTATCTAAAATGAGAAATAAAATGGATGGGATTAACAGGAGAGTCCACAAGGCAGAATAAACGATCAGAGGCGTTGAGGACACAGCAATAGAAACTGACCAAAATGAAGCATATATGGGGAAAAAAAGACTGGAAAAAAAAGGCCAGAGCATATTGTGGGGCCAATAGCACGCTGTCATAACTGGAGTAACTGGAGTCTCTGGGGGGGTGGGGAGAACAGAAAAAAAGTTTAAAGAAATGGGTACAAATTTACCAAATTTGACAAAAGCTATAAACACATAAACTATAAGCTCAAGAAGCTCAGTGAACCCCAAGCAGAATATAGAGAATCACACCAAGGACCCTCTGAATCCAGTTGCCACACACCTATCAGGATGGCTAAACTTTTTAAAAATTAAAATAAGCATTGGTGACAATACGAAGAAACAACTGGAACTCTCTCACACATTCTGGTGGGAATGTAAAATTATAAAGTCGCTTTGAAAAACGTTTGGCAGTTCCTAAGAAAGTCAATATGCACTTACCAGATGACCCAGAAACCTCACTCCTAGGTATTTACTCAAGATAATGAAAACATGCAAAACTGTTCATAGCCACAATCGGGGAAAACCCAAACATCCTTCAAATGGTGAATGGACAAATAAGGACGTATAGGTTACTGATAAATGCAAAAACATGGATGTCTCTCAAAAACATGATGATAGCTAAAAGAAATGAGACACAAAGGATGACATACTACATGATTTCACTTATAGGACATTCTGGGAAAAGCAGAACTATGACGACAGCGCAGATCAGTGGGTCCAGTGCTCAGGATGGGCAGAGGGGCTGACTGCAGAGGGCACAGGGAGCCACGTGGGTGACGAAATGTACCACATCTTGACTATGGTGGTGGTTAAGTCACTGTATACATTCGTCAAAACATTCAGAATAGCTGCATTTACTGTATATAAATTATACCTCAACAAAATTAATACCAAAGAAAAACCATCCTATGCCAGAGATCAAAACATCTGCAATGGAGCCGAATTTCCAGAACAATGCTCTGAAGGGCCTCACTCAAAGGATGGGGTCAGACTGCTGGGGCAGAGCCCTTCCCATTCAGCTGCACCCCCCACACGGGGCAGGGTCGAGTCATGCTCCAGGCATGGTACGCAGCCTCCACGTCCAAGTCAGCATCCTTACAATTTAACAAACCGTGGACACAGGCTCGACTGCCACTTGGGGGCAGAAAGACCAACTAAGCCAAGCCTTGCAAACAGGAGCTGTTGACTGATTTCAAGGAGGTGAGGGCTCCAAGAACTGTTACTCCCTGAGTGGCCACTCCTCCTCCAGCTGGTGAGCCCCATCTTCCAGGACCCTGTCAAAGAGGACCCCTCTCTGCTGGGAACTGCGTGCCCTCCTCCACTGGGGTACAGGGAGGAGGCTCTGGGGCTCGACTGGCTGGGTTCCAATCTCACTGCAGCTACCTACGACCTGTGCAGCTTTTAGCTAATGACTTAACCTCTCAGTACCTCCCCCACAGGAGTGGCAGGAGCAATAAAAAACTGAATACAGGTAAGGTGTGTCCAATATACTCTGCTATTGCATCATTACGCCATGACTACACTTTGCTTGTCCCTCTGCGTAGCACTTAGTACGTGGTTTTATGATTATCTGTTCTGGAGGCAGTTGTATTAGAGGAGGGCATCTAAGCATCATTTCTTGAGTCAAAGACAATTAGTTTTAATGGCTGTTTCACCAATTCAGTTGTGACCTTGGGCAATTTATTCAATCTTTCTCAACCTCGTTTTCTCCTCAGGGACCTTCACCTCCCTCCCACCAGCTCTATGTTAGTCAGGGAGCCTCCTAAGACTGACAGGAGATAAAAGAAGGAAAGTGGGTCAAGAGAAAAGGTGCCCATGACACCAAAGTGACTGTCTGAGCTCCTGGATCAAGCCAGGCCTAAATCCCCTTTACGGCTTAAGCTCTTCCGGGTTGTGACTGTCTCTTACAACTGAAAGTGACCTAACTGACAAAACCTTTTTCACAGGCAGGACAACGTGCCATCACCGCAGCATTTCCAGGCTCTCTGTCACTTACCTGAGAGTGAGATTCCTTCTGCGAGCCCATAAGGCAGATAAGCAAAAATGATCATCATGCCAAACTCCAAGGAAGGCGTTTTCCTCAAGTCAATATGCTTTAGCACGTGAATGACAGTTGTTAAGGAAAAAGAATCAAGGGATAGTTGAAGTCACAAAACTGCTGCCCGCTGGACAGGGTGGCATGCACCTGTCATCCCAGCTACTTGGGAGGCTGAGACAGGAGGATCACTCGAGCCCAGGAGTTTGAGGTTGCAGTGAGCTAGGCTGATGCCACAGCACTCTACTCAGAGCAACACAGTGAGACTTTGTCTCAAAAAACAAAACAAACAAACAAATAGACAAAAAAAAAAAAAGCGCAGAAAAAGAAAAGAAAAGGAAAAGAAATAGAAATATAGAGGAAACTACTGAACTGGAAAAAGTTTTCTCTTCCATTCTGTTTATTGGTACAATATGAGAAGCTGTCAGCCAACTCAATAGAGCCTTTAGACTTCTGGATAAGGGAGTTGATGGGAAAATTCAACAAAATGGCAGAAAAACATGCCTTTAACCAGGCAAAAGAGTCTTTTCCGGCCATCTGTGAAACAAACTGCTCATGGAGGAGGGCCAGGTGGCCATCTCTCTGAGATGTAGGCTTAGGCGCACACAGAAATGGTCTGGTGTCTGCTCCTATTTTAAACGTAATGCATTTTCTACAGCAATAAAGGTGGCATTGGCCTGAACAAGCCTCTTTCCTTCTCTGGCTGGAAAAGCTTATGGTTTGTTAAACAACGAAATCAGTGCAAATAACTTCAATGAAGCACACTTTCAAAATCCCTTTTCTAATCCTTTCAGATGAACACTTTCAGTGGGGTAAAGATTTTCTCAATTTGACATTTTCAAAGCAAATTCTCTTCCGAGTTTCTGAATGTGAAAAGTGAGACAGTGGAAAATGAAAATCCTCTGCATGTGGTTATCATACTCTGGGAACTGAGAAGCCCCCCAAACCACTTATGATATCCAATAGTGTTCATATTTTTTAAGCTTTGAAAAGTGACACCCTAAATTTCACATGTTAAATTTAAAAATCCTTGAGTTCAAGTTAGACTGTTTCTCAAACCAAAACTAAGCACACAAATCCTCCTTCAAACAAAACCTTAGTCTAAAATCGGCCCCATTAAGGAACCCGAGAAACTGGCTGGAGATGGGTACAATCAAGAATAATCTCTGCCCTGCATGTTCAGCACATTAAAAGGATATTAATGCAGAAATTAAGCCAGTGAGAGTGCCGAGCGCTGCTGAGCCAAAGAACATTTTGAGGAAGTAGTCAAGGGCTTGTAAAAATGTTTGCCACCCACTGACATCTGACATATTTTTTCTTGTTAAACCTTCAGCTGTGCTAGGAAATAAAAGAAAACAGAAAGAAGTTAAAATGTTATATACAAAGTTCTTAGAAATTAACTTAGAACTTAAAACTTACTTCCTGCTCCTTCCCTCATTCATGCACTCATCCCACCATTCAATCAGCAGTCACACATTTATTGGTTCACTTTGTCCCAGGTGTGGCCTTAGTTTCTGGGGTTCAGGGGTGAGAGCACAGTCCTTGCCCTCAAGGAGCTTCCCCCAGGCTAATGGGGGAGAAAAACAAGATAAGAACTAATGACAAGCTGGGTGAAGAGCAAAGGGCTATGGAAACAGGCTGGGAATCTAACTCAGACTGGTGGGGGGCAAAAGAAAGTGCTTGAAAATATGTGGGCTGGGTTTAGATTTGGGATAAGAAGAGCTGCCCAGGTGAAGACATGAGGGAAAACACCCCAGGCTTAGGAACAACATGTGCAAAGGCAGGAGGCAGGGAGCCCAAGCATAGGTAGTGCACTGTGGGAACATTCAGGGAGCTGGAAGTGGGGGGTGGGGGAGTGGAAGGAGATAAGGCAAGAGCAGCAAGCAGGGGCAGAGGCTGGGAAGAAGCTGGGGAAGGTGCTGGCATTTCATCCTGAAGGCCTGGGGGAGTCCACTTCCCTTTTAGTACAGGAATCCTGTGGCAAAACATGAAATAGAGGCTGCGGCAAGATGTCAGAACAGAATGGAGCCGCCCAAAGAAGAAATGTCAGGGGTTTCCAGCCTAGAGGGAGGATTTATGAGGCATTAAAGAAAAAAAATTGAAAGAACTTTCCTTTCACCGTAACAGAACAAAGTAAAATGTCAGAAGTCATTAAATTCAATCGTTGGTTTTGTCCTCAAAGGGAAAAGGATTCTACTATTAGCAAGGAGCGGTTTTCATTAAATATCCTCCTTCCATCATCCCACCTCATCCTGCCTCCTGAGCGGCTCTCCAGTGCATCCACCCCTCTCCTCCACGATCCTCCCAGGGATATGCCTTACTCATCTCTCGCTAGACATCCTTGTCTTCCTACAGACCAACCCAGTTCTACATGCAGTGGCCTAAATGACCCCTTTCAAATGCAGACCTAATCAGATCACCAGCCCTTTCAAAACTCCTCCAGGGTTTCCTGGGGCTACCAGGAGGAAGCCCAGTCTTCTTAGCATGACCTGGCTCCTGTCCTCCTGTACCTCTCTGACTGCATCTCCTCCTCATTCAGGATGGGGCCATCCTGTCACTGGCACCTCCCAACAGGTCATCTTTCACCCTCCCCTGGCCCCAGCGGCCGTGACCCCTTCACACAGACTGGCCCATTTATAGGTTCTCAAGGTGCCTGACCTCTCCTTCACAGCATGGGAAAACTGTAGGTCATTAATTATTTCATGAGGACCAAGCCAGTGTCCATCTCGGGCACTGCCATAGGCCCGGAGCCTTAAAGCAGAGCCTAGCATGCAAAAGATACTCAATACCTTTTCTCCGAATCAGTAAATGAAATAAAGAAGAGTCAACAGTAAAATTCAGTGTCATTAATCAGCAATTCATGAATTGGTATTATTTTTAAAGCAGAATAATCTCTGATAGAAGGGGAGTTGGTCAAATAACCTTAGGAAGCCTTTTGAGGAGATTCATAGGACAAAATAACATAATAAAGGTTCTGAGAAGTTCTGCAAAAAAGAAATCTAACATTCACATGAAAGTTTTGCAGACTTACCCGAATGCACAATCTCCCCAATCCTCTTTCTTTCCCAGCAGATCACAAGTCAACATCCACCGTGAGGAAGGTAAGAGCCAACAAGGGATCGTATTGAAAAGTGCTTTTGAAGGCCATGGTCACCTATAGTTCCCAAAAGTGGCTCTGTGGGCCACACACAGCCAGGGTCCAGCCTTACCCCCACATCACTACCACGCTGGCACCCAGGCTGGTTTCACTGCTTTCTTTTCATATAGAGGAAACTGAGGCCCAAAGAGAGTGAGTAGCTGAGTGAGCAGATTCAGGGCTGGACCAGTGGTTTCTGAACTCAAGATACTATAAATGGAAGTAGAATGTGGACTCTTTCTGGCCTGGTAATTTTTTACGTTTTATTTCTTAAGGTTCTGTTTCTCATACCTTAAAGAATAAAAGACAGTGCTGCTTCAGGATCCATTTCGTGAGCGTTAAGCTGTAGCTGGAGAAAACAAGGTTTCCTCTACAGCAATTATTATAAAAATACATTGTCATACTATTAAATCAAAGCTAAAAATGATTTACTTAAAGTTAATGAAGAAACAAACATTTCGTTTTCTGGCACTTATGAAGGTAACAACGATAAAAAGGTGGTAATTCATTCACATATTCAGTTGCAAAGATAAATGTGTCAGATCACTTTGGAGACGACTGACTAGGAAGTACACCTTTTAAAAACAACATATGATTCTCTACTTTATAACTAAGGAGAGGTGACAACACCTCCTAGGAGCTGGGTGGTGGGGTTGTTTTTTTTAATATACTACTAAACAAAAACTAAACAGGTCTACCATGCCCCTTTTCTCTCTTCTCTTTGAAAATCCCTGCCAGCCTTCCGGGGCTAGCTCACAAGGCATCTCGTCTGAGAAGCTGTCCTCTAATCTTTCACGGTTGTTGTGTCTCCTCGTACTCAAGGCACTGTGTCCACTTCTCTCTAAACATCTTTCGTCACTATGGACCGAGTTCATCAAATCCAGCTGGTTTCTGAGCAGCATCTGGCACACAGAGGTCCCTCAGCAAATGCTGATGGCAGGTGACCAGCATGGTCAGAAGACTCAGCGAGGCTGATTCCTAAACCAGCCTGCAGCTCAGAGGGGGTCGGGCTAATGGTGGAAGAGGAGGCTGGAAACTAGATATGCACGTGGTCCACAGATCCAAATGTGGGAATGTCATCCTAGGCGATCGTAGCCTCCAAAAGCACTTTTGCAGTAAGAACCTTTGGCTACTTACAATGACTCCCTCACTTCTCATCTTAAATAGAAAATATCTCTGGCCTTTGTATAGCAGAGAGACCTGGAAAAACTCTGAAAAGGTCCTACCTCTGACAGATTTTTTTCTTTACCTAAATCAGAGACAAAGCGATTGAGTTTAGCTCCCAATGTATAAAAATAACTTCTGATGTCACTTCCAAGTTGGGCAAAATTCCTTATCACAAATGTTCGATATGTGTAGCCAGGATACAAGATAAAAGTAAAAACCAGAAAGCTAAGCAGCTTTCAGAATAGATCTTAAATAAGAAAAAATATTGCCATCAGACTGTTTAAAGGTCTTGCAGCATGATGTATGATAATTTCCTAAGAAAGCTACGGAAATGTCTGCCAAAAGGGAAAAACGCCAATAAAAGGGAACTGGTTAAATAGAACATGGTAAATCCACAGAAAGGAATACTCTGTAACCAGTAAAATGATGTCACAGAAGACTGTTTTATCAATTCTGTTCAATGGAAAAGTTACAATATATATATATTTGGGATATAAGCCCATTAAAACAAAATATATCTATACTTACACCAAATTGTATATTTTTTTTTGAGGCGGAGTCTCACTCTGTCACGTGGGCTAGAGTGCTGTGGTGTCAGCCTAGCTCACAGCCAAACTCCTGGGCTCAAGCGATTCTCCTGCCTCAGCCCCTCAGAATGCGAGGATTACAGGCATAAGCCACCATGCCCAGCCACCAAATTGTTAACCATAATTATCTCCGGGGAGTAGCAATGTGTGTGATTATTCTTTCTTTCTTTCTTGCCTGTGTGTTTTCTTAATTTTATATGAAGAATATGTGTATTACTTTTTGAATACCAAAAATATTTTAAAGTTTGTTTATCTTATGGTCTGTTGAGCACCTCTTGCAATTAGCCAGTATCTGGTAAGCTATACCTGCAAAGGCAGGGCAAAAACGGGGCAAATATGGTGAAACAATAACTGGAAGCAGGGGTAGAAGAGGAAAGGATGGGCTGGGCGTGGTGGCTCACGCCTGTAATCTTAGCACTCTGGGAGGCCGAAGTGGGAGGATCGCTTGAGGTTAGGAGTTCGAGACCAGCCTGAACAAGAGCGAGACCCCGTCTCTACTAAAAATAGAAAGAAATTATATAGACAACTAAAAACATATAGAAAAAAAATTAGCTGTGCATGGTGGCGTGTGCCTGTAGTCCCAGCTACTCAGGAGGCTGAGGCAGGAGGATTGCTTGAGCCCAGGAGTTTGAGGTTGCTGTGAGCGAGGCTGCTGCCACAGCACTCTAGCCCGGGCAACAGAGTGAGACTCTGTCTCAGAAAAAAAAAAAAAAAGGAAAGGATGTCACATTAACTAATGTCATATACTTTTCATATAGCATCCTATTAAACTGTTCAGTCCTCAAATCCAATCCTCTGTAGTCTCTAACAAAGCTTTTAAGAAAATGCTATTAATGCCACAGAGTAATTATGCTTAGCAAGGAATCCCACAACAAAGGAAACAAGCCAGTTTTCAGGTAGATGGAAATTCTACTCTCTAAGCAACAGAGATTGGCTTCTAAAATTCTCTTAGCTCATCTCTGATATACTATCCAGGGCTCTTTTCTCCAACTGCTTTTTTCTAGGGTGGTGGATGGAGTCTCCCTATGTTGGCCAGGCTGGTCTCCAACTCCTGGGCTCAAGCGATCCTCCAGCCTCAGCCTCTAGAGTAGCTGGGACTACAGGCGAGCTCCATGCTCTAACTGCTTTGACTGCCCGCGCCTTCTCTGTGTTTTGGCAAAAATCCTTGGGTCTCTTGCCCACACTTGTTAATGACCACCATAAAATGCAGAGTCCAAGCAAACAGCCCAGCATCAGAGATTATCTTAAATCGATTTCCTTTTCCCAATGACTTCTTGACATTTTATGATTCATTTTTAATTTCTCAGATCCCATCAACTAAGGCAGTAATACCCATAAACATTCAAAAAAAATTTGCAGTTTCCAAAGTAGCTTTTACATGATAGCATCTTAAGGCGGGACACCTGGTGGTACTACTATCTCATTTTACAGCTGTGAAAATGAGGGTGACATGCAACAGCTCCTAAGTGGGAGAGTATGGCCTCTGTCTGCTGCTTTTGTCTCCAATAACACTGCCCAAACACTGAGCCCCCAATGGCTGCTGCGTCATCATCTGGGGAACTTATTAAAAACCTATGGTCTTAGGCCGGGCGCGGTGGCTCACGCCTGTAATCCTAGCACTCTGGGAGGCCGAGGCGGGTGGATCGCTCGAGGTCAGGAGTTCGAGACCAGCCTGAGCAAGAATGAGACCCCGTCTCTACTAAAAATAGAAATAAATTATCTGGCCAACTAAAACTATATATATAGAAAAAATTAGCCGGGCATAGTGGCGCATGCCTGTAGTCCCAGCTACTCGGGAGGCTGAGGCAGTAGGATCGCTTGAGCCCAGGAGTTTGAGGTTGCTGTGAGCTGGGCTGATGCCACGTTACTCACTCTAGCCCGGGCAACAGAGCAAGACTCTGTCTCAAAAAAAAAAACAACAAAAAAAACCAAAAAAAAAAAACCTATGGTCTTGGGACTCACCCCAGGTCAAAGGACTCAGAAGCTCTGAGGGCGAAGCCTGGGAATGTCACATTTGATAAGCAGTTCAGTGATGCTGAGGAGAAGCTGGGCTCAGAAGCCACCACTAAAAGGTAGGTCGAAAAAGGGGGACTCTTGTCTCCTAATCACCCGTGGACCCTGCCAATATTCCTGTGGCACATGAAGGCTTATCAGGGCAGAAAGATAAGAAAAACGACAGGTGAGCCAAACCCCAGAGGACAAGAAACCTTAGATGCAGCTGCTTCGAAATATCTGACCCTTTGTTACAGGACCTTTAGTTCTGTCACCCACAGAAGCAGTTTGTTCCCTCTACCCCACACTTACTTGGTCAGGACAATGGAGACTGCATCGTTGAGAATACTTTCCCCAAACACCAGCATGTTGAGCACAGGGTCCACGTGGAGTGCATTGAAAATGGCAATGGTGGCCACTGGATCGACGGCCGATATCAGGGAGCCAAACGCGAAACTGCAAGAGAAAAGGAAGGGGAGATTCTGAAGTGCATGTCACTTGCGCCACGTATCAAAGCACCAGAGTCAAAGCCTGCATTTAACATAACATGTAGTACACACTGGCGCTGAAGTAACTACAGCAGATGGTGTCTTTTCTCCACTTCTCTGCTAGCGGAGCGGTGCAAGGCCCACTCTAAAACGAGTTGGTAGAACGGCCTGCTTTCCCACTGTCAGTACTGGGACTGTATTTTGACCAGCGATGGATGGAAGTCTTTTGCTTGGATGCATTACACACTGCCCAGCCCTCCTGGTCAGAGCGGCTGGAGCCAAACAACCCCTGAGCTTCTAGGTCTGACCTCCACTCTGCCCCTTGCCACCAGGCCATCGCAGTGCCATCTGCGACCAACCCCTGCCCCCACTCAGATTTGCAACACCTATGAAAGTGCCACAAGCCAGCAGCAACTCCAGCATTCTGCGGGGGAAGGGCGGCGTGGGTGGCAGACTCCGGCACTCATGCCGTCTCCCAGCCAGGTGGGCTGACCTCACTGACAGCACCCACAAAGATCGAGCCACCTCTCGCACGGCCCAGGCAACGGTCTAAGCACTTAACATACAGTAACCCAACACTCCACACAGCAACTATATGAGAGACTACTACTGGTGCCCCAGTGACACAGGGGAAAATTGAGGGACAATGACATCCAGTGACTTGTCCACAGTCAGTCGGCTAACAAGGGCACAGCCCAGACTCAAACCCAGGCTACCTGGCCCCGAGTCGGTGCTCCTCAGCCGCACAGTGGAAACAGTGACATCCACAGACTAAGACACATCTGGAAAACGGCCAGTGTGACACAGGAAGTAAACCAGGGTGATGTGAGCAACAGTAACCTGGTGGAGGAGTGGGTGGGAGCCACTTAGATCGGGGGGTCAGGAAAGGCCTCTGAAGAAGTGACTCATTTGAGCAAGAACCTACATGACAAGCAGCAGCCAGCCAAGCCAAGGCCTGGGGATAGAGGTGACAGCAAGTGAGCCCTGAGGTGGGACCGGGTTTGGCTGCCAAGAAACAGGAAGGAGGTGCCTGTGGCAGCAGGGGGCAGGGGCAGGGGGACGAGTGACAGGCCCAGGTCCTTGGAGGGGCCTTGTGAGGACTCTGGATGGCTCATTCTCTCAGCCCCCTTGGTTTGTCGTTTTCCCCCTGGGTGTCCTCACGAGCCTCTACTCCCTCAAACTGCCACGCCTGGCACTGCCTTCTTTCTCGCACAGCTGAATGGGTGGGTCTGCCCCTCTACACCACCAGACAAAACACGGAGCCCCAAGGACACAGCCTGCACCAGTCACAAGGCAGAGACCCTCTGCCCCGTGTCTCCCACGCTCACCAGGCTCATGTGTGGGAGGGCAGAGGACCAGGCCCTGGGCAGCCTCTGACGGACGGACGCCCGTACGCCCGTCTGCCCGTCTGACTCCAGGGTCAGGGAGAGGCGTGCTGGCCACAGGAAACGCCTGGCTGCCCGGCCAGTTATGGCTCTCTTTGTAAATCTGTAATTTGGCCTCTGGTTTCCATGGTAGCTCCCTGTGAGTGTAACAAATGTGAATTCATCTGGGAGGGCCTTGGGATCCCAGGCTGAGGACCTGACCCCACAAGATGGTCTCCCCCAGACCTGAGTTCCCTGACTTCACCTGTCCTCACAGAGCTTATCACATAAACGTGCGTCCCAAAGCGGGCAGATGCCGTGTTTCCCTCATGGGTGTGTTCCCAGGACCTGCACTGAGTGTGGCCCAGAGACACCTGCAGAAGGCAGGCGGCAGGCAGGGGGGAAGCAAGAAGGGAGGCGGAGAGGGAAGGTAACTCCACCAAACAACTGCAGACCTGGGAGGCCCTATTTTGCCAGCAGCTGGTCCTTAGGCCCTGGAATTGCAGCCCAGATGCAGAGCTTCTTGTCTCCCCTTCTTTTATTCTCACTCTCATTAACCACAGCCGCACCACAAGGGGCCACGATGGAAGGACATCTCCAAAGTGTATCCTGAAATGGTCTCTGTCCATTTCCACGCAGAGCACAGGAGAGTGGACAGCCACAGTTCTCCCTGCTCAGTGCCCACACGCCCGGTCTTGGTGACAGCACCCAAATTTTCCTCTGGGAAGCCACACCCCCTCCCACTCTCCATCCTTGTAGTCACGTGGCGTTCTAGGTGTGGGCAGGGGGCCAGAGCTTGGTCAATGAGGGTCACTGCCAGTCATTTTACCGGTTAAAGGAAACAGGTTGGCCCTTTAGGCAGGGACGGCTGAAGTGAGGGTGACATAAGCCTGGAGCCACCAGTGCTGCCAAGTGGGGCGAGTGTGGGGCAGATGAAGCCAATTAGGGGAGAGCTGAGCTGAGACCCAGTGAGAGGAGAGATTCTCAACATCGTGGCCCCTGGAGGCTGTCATACCAGAAGCATCACCCTGGGGACACTTCAGTTCTACAAGCCAACAAACTTTTTTTTTTTTTGCTTAAACTAGTTTGTGTTGGGTTTAAGTTCCAATGAAAGAGGAGGCCTGGCTGATGAACTTTGCTACAATCTTCTGACATCCTGAACTGGAAACGAGACAGCAGGAACTAGCAGATGAACTGATGAATGGAGAGCGGGACCCACAGATGGAAGGATACATGTCAAGGCAAACACAGCAAGATGGTAATCACAGAGTCTAGGTGGTGATCATATGGGTGTTCACTGTACAAGGCTGCAGCTTTTCTGTATGTCTGAAATTTTTCAAAATAAAAAATTGAGGGGGAAATGCTTTGTATAAATCATATAAACACATTTAGCTTTGACTGGGAATCGAAACTGAGCCAGAGTATTTCTGATAGTGAGTACAAAGTCTGAAATACACACGACTGAATCATCGAGAGGTCTGTACCTAAGGAGTCACATAACCTGGCCACACCTTCATGGCCAGTCCTTTGAAAGGCTGGAAGCTAGAAGTTCAACTTAAAAATGTGTTTTCTTTATGCTGTCACCTCAAAAGATAGCAACAGTAACAAAATAAAAATGAAATAGACTGGGATAGTGAAACAATTCAAGGCACTTAAGAGTGAAATCTCTCTCCTGCAGAAATATCACTAAAATGAAATCTGTGCAACAAAGTCATTTTTATGTTTTCTATAGTGCAGAGATTGCAAAGGTGGTCTGTGGTGCTCATGTTTAGCATGCATGGTGTTTTTGAAAAATTGAGCAAGTTATTAACATTTAAAAACTGAAAGATTTTCTACAAAAATCTAGAAATCTGGCCTCTTTTGAAAAAAATTACTTTAAATATCTAGTAATTCTGGGCCCATATTTTCACATAGTGATTATTAGGTGGAGGTGAGACGTGGCTGTCCCTTTCTGACAGGATGTGCTCTCCTGTTGGCCACTGTCCCATCCCTAGACTCACACCTGGCCGGCTTCCCTCTATCGAGTGCTCTGCCAGGCCTGCAGCTGTGTGGGTTTGCCACCCAGAGCAGTCCCTGTCTGTGGACAGTCACTTTCTAGCAGCAGAAAAAGCATCTGATGGAGACAGAAACACTACCTGGCTGTCAGTCGGCTTGTCTATGGACGATTCTTTTCCTCTCCTGCACCTGAACACCCCACCCACTGATTCAATTCAATTTCACAAACATTTATCCAGCATCATCTGTATCTCTAACCAGTTGCCTCTCAAACAGGGTGAAGGTTTGAATGCTATGACACCTTCCTTAAGCTCAACTGGGTTTAGGGCATTTCTGCAAAACATGTTGTATCAGTTCTGCTTTATTTTCAGCTCCTATGGAAGAGGCATGTGACTTGTTTATATATCAAAACTGTCTTACAACAAAAGCTCCAAAATTTATGTCCCGGGCAGGGGAAGGTGGTAAGTGGAGGTGGGAATGGGATCGGACTTGTTATCAGAGGCGCATTTCCCACGAAAAGAATTCCAAGATACTAGTCCCAAGTTGCTACGTTGCTGCTAAAGCCTGAAAGCTCCGGCTGGCCCCACGGCAAGCACCTGGGCGGGGCTCACCGCTTGGCCCCACTGCCCAGCTCCCCAGCCGGACCATAAGACCAAGCCAAGCCCCGATGGTGGACGCGGACACACGGAGCACGCCCGCGTACTCTCAGGGTGGGCAAACCAGGCTGCACTCTGCTTGGGCACTTTTTCAGCACTAGATCTAGTACCTTCTGAGAGACAGCTGCCTTGGTTGCTTCTCACTAAGCAATTATGGAAATTCCTGAGTGGACCTCCTAGACAGCACCTCACTGGAGAGTGCCCACCGGGGTAGCTGTGACGGAGGGGGGAATTCAAAACAGAGCCCTTGGCCCTGCCTTCCGCCCTCACCTCAAGCTCAGACTTGGTGGGAATCTCAGAGTAAACATTTCTTGCTCACTCTCCCCATCCCTAATCTCTCAAGAAGACAGCCTTTTATTACAGCTATTGAAAAGGCTTAGAAATAATAAATGGACAATAGAGCAGGGCATGTGTATGTATGGACGGGGCAGTTAGTGGACCAGAGTCACCGCCCCCAAAGCTTAAACCGAATCAATCATTTCAATCAGCAATGTTCTGACTAGGGATCTTCAAAAGTCTTCAATACAGTTTTGATTCATTTCAGAGATGTAAATTAATTCAGAATGGATTCTACAGCAGAAATCCTTAGCAAAAATAAATGAGAGAGGAAGAGAGAGAGAGAGAGAGAAGAGTGGGAGAAAAGCAAGAGGAAGAGAATAGTGAAGTACCATGCCCAGGAAGCAGTGTGGAGAATATTTTCCCCAGTCTGAAAAGCAGTCACATGGATGTTACAGTATGAAGGATTTACCTGTCTGTCATGTTGAGTTTAGAGATTACATCAGCCTGTAAAATAAAACACACAAACACACAGACACAAAAAAAACCCCTGGAGAACAGCCAAGAAGATTAAAATGTCCATTAGTGCTTCATTAAAACTAATAAGGACATTAATCTTCAGTTCCCAAACCACTTGAAAAATAAAGAAAACTCCTAAGTTTTAGTTTAAGCATGCATTCGATCATCACACAACAAAAGTATGGAAAAGAATGCTACATTTATCAAGCCCAATTAATGGCAGTGTTCTTCTCTAGAGTTTATTTCTCTTTGAGACTAGAAGCTGAGCAATGAACAAAGTTGCATGACAGACAGATTTATTCTGGTGCCATTGAGGCAGGAATAAAGGTGAAAATCAGATGGAATGGGCTTTAGCTATCAAGAGAATAGCTGACATGTGTAAGAGAAATCTGCCAGTCCCCCAGATGCCTGACACCCGCTTAGTTTTCAGAAGTGGGGCACACAAACTTTCTGCAACTGGCAATAAAGGAAAAGAACTGTGACATGCGTGGACATGCATAATGCAAAACTACAGCTACTACCCTCCTAGGGGATGTGTGGTCTGCATTAATTCAAATTAAAGGCCAAAGTACAGAACACCCCATTGATGCCACTGGGAGGTGGTTTAGCAGTGGCAGAAAACTCAGAGTATATATTTTTACGGGTACACAGTTTAGAATTGAGTGAACAGAGTCAGAATCATTGATTTTAAAATGTAAATTTTTGTTAAAAAACAGCATTCAACCCCAATTCAGTCTATCTGACAACATAGCCGATATTGTTATAATCTGAAGTTCTTGATGCTATATATTCTGCTTTATTTTTAGATATTCCAATTTAAGACAGTATTAGTTTGCAAATAAGATCAAATACTTTTGGGGATTATGGAAAAGATTCACTCAATTCCAGATACCAAAGTTCTTGGAGGACACTAAGAAACAATTTAACATGCCTTTACTGGGCCTCATGTGAAGCTGGGCTTTCCTTCCTTTACCCTGAAAGTGAAACCTAGGCCCCATGAGGTGTTCCTACCCCACCTCCTTGCACTAGCTCAAAGAATATAAGATTTTCAAGGTTTTTCAAAAATGTTTTTCTTACCTGACCCAGAAAATAAATTCCTCCACCTACTACAAAAGCAGAGATCGCGGTACCAAAAACAGCAAACAGGGTGATTGAGCCAATATTTTGAAAGAAGTTACCCTGTTTGAAACAGTAGAAATCAGAGAAAAGATTAGAAAAGCCGGTCCCATCAGTGAAGGCATAGCCCACCCACCCAGCCCTCCAGGAAGGCCTGATACTCAGTAACGGGCACCACCACCGCCCCACTTGGCCAGCTGGAAACCCGGGAGTCTCCCTGCACCCCCACCTGCTTCAGTGTCCCCTGTCCCGCACGTCATCTCTCACCTGCACCACTGCACAACTTCTCACAAGTCTCCTCAGCCCTTCCCAGCCCCTTTCCCTCCACTCTCCAAGTGCTTCCAGAATGATCTTTGCAAAAGACAAATCTGATTGTGTTGCCTTTCCCCTAACCCCCCCATGCAGATGACAGCCACCTGGGTTGGCTCCACCCCTGGGAAGGCCCCTAACCCCATCTGGCACCACATCCCCTTTGTTGTCTGGGTTCCAGTCACACTGGCAGCTTCGAACAGGTCGTGTTCCCTCTTTGCTTGGTGAACTTCAATCATTCTAAGATCTCAGGGCATTTCAACTCTTCCTGAGGGAAGCCTTCCCTGATCCCTCAACCAGTTCCCAGCTCAGATCCTAGACCACGCTCTCAAAGCACAATGACCCTCTCCTATAGCACTTGACATGGCTGTAATTTCGCATTTACTTATGTAACTATTTGATGGATGTCTGTCTTTCCCACGAGGCTGCGGGTTCAGTGGGAGCAACGACCACGTGTGCTTGTGCACAGCACAGTCAATGCCACATGGCCTGCCAGACGGAAGATGCCCAGTGAACAGGTACTGAAGAAATTAACTGCGCTTCGTGTCTGGTCAAAGTCCAAAGTCTATACAATTATTATTTTTCTTTTAATTAAGAAAAGGTCCATTATTACAGAAAATATCAAGATAATAGTTTATACTATCAGATTCTTCTTTTTGCTGTCCAGGTCTTTCAATTTTCTTTCACTCTCTTAGTATCATCATTAAACATGATAGATGAAATATGTTTCTGTCTATACTTTACAGCATTTAAGAGAAAATACCCAAGAGCAAGCAGCATGGTAAAATCTTTCAAATTTCCATAAAATTAAGGAAATTAAGCTGTTTATGAGAACCTTAATAAATTAGGACGCCACTTAGGAACCACCACCAAAAGGCTTTGATCGCCCTTGATTGTGGGTGTGGACAAGAGTCCCATCTTTCTAAATGGAATCACATCAAGCTAAAAAGCTTTTGCACAGCAAAGGAAATAATCAGCAAAGTGAAGAGACAACCCATAGAATGGGAGAAAATATTTGCAAACTACCCATCTGACAAGTGATTAATAACTAGAATATATAAGGAGCTCCAACAACTCAGTAGGAAAAAAAATCAAATAATCTGATTAAAAAAACAGGCAAAGGATTTGAATAGACATTTTTCAAAGAGCACATACAAATGGCTAATAGGTATATGAAAAAATGCTCACTCTAGCCTGGGCAACAGAGTGAAACTCTGTCTCAAAAAAAAAAAAAAAATGCTCAACATCATTAGTCATCAGGGAAATGCAAATCAAAACTACCATATCCGCCTGGCGCAGTGGCTCACGCCTGTAATCCTAGCACTTGGGAGGCCGAGGCGGGTGGATCGCTCGAGGTCAGGAGTTCGAGACCAGCCTGAGCAAGAGCGAGACCCCGTCTCTACTAAAAAATAGAAAGAAATTATCTGGACAGCTAAAAATATATATAGAAAAAATTAGCCAGGTATGGTGGCACATGCCTGTAGTCCCAGCTACTTGGGAGGCTGAGACAGAAGGATTGCTTGAGCCCAGGAGTTTGAGGTTGCTGTGAGCTAGGCTGACGCACTCTAGCCAGGGTGACAGAGCAAGACTCTGTCTCCAAAAAAAAAAAAAAAGATATCTGCATTCCCATGTTTTTTGCAGCACTATTCACAATAGCCAAGATTTGCAATCAACCTAGTGTTCATCAGCAGATGAATGGGTAAAGAAATTGGGGTACATATACACAATGGAAT
Source organism: Lemur catta (assembly GCF_020740605.2). Lineage (NCBI taxonomy): Eukaryota > Metazoa > Chordata > Mammalia > Primates > Lemuridae > Lemur > Lemur catta. Next base: position 41,248,707 of record NC_059144.1, on the reverse strand, counting down.
ATTATGTAGCCACAAAAAGAATAAAATCCTGCCGTTTGCAACATGGATGGAACTGGAGAACATTATGTTAAGTGAAACAGGCCAAGCACAGAAAGACAAATCTCCCATGTTCTCACTCACACATGGGAGCTAAATATTAAAAAAAATTGATCTCTTGAAAACAGAGAGTAGAATGATGGTTGCCAGAGGCTGGGAAGGGTAGCAGGGAGAGGGGGATAAAGTAGGGATGGTTAAGGGGTATAAAAATGTAGTTAGATAGATAGAATGGACTATATTTGGATAGCACAACAGAGTGACTATAACCAACACTAAGTAAGGGTATACTTTACAATAGCTAAACCAGTGAAATTAGAATTTTCCTAACACAAAGAAATGATAAATTCCTGAGGTGACAGATACCCCAGTTACCCTGATATTATTATTACACATTGTATTCTTGTATCAAAACATCACATGTACCCTATAAAGACATACAAGTATTTTGTACCATAATAATAATAATAAAAGGATCCCATCTTTCACTCAGAAATTGTCAAGCCAGGGATGTCAGGACCTGCCATTTTAAAGCTCACTTCAAAAAGAGCATCCTCAGCCCAACACTGACTGTTCCAATAAGCCCATCTCCTTCAGGAAGTTTCTCTGCAATTTTGGTTTGGCTGCCCATAATCTGACATTCAATTCTTCTGTTTGGCATATCAATCTTTAGTGTACAAAGAATTTTAAAATAACTCAAGGCCAACACATAATTTGTTTTTCCTAAACAAAGGCTTTCATCTGTGAGTTTCTTTGGAAATGGCTGCTTTATTTTGTTATTTAAAAATAGATTAATCAGTCTTGGTCTGTTTATAGGGATCTAATTCTGATATAAATTACGTGCCTGGTTAATATTAATCTAGATACTGCAAATTTACCCAATTCAAGTTACCACATTACAAGAACTTCCACCTGCTGTATAAAGCAAATTTATCTATTTCTCTCTGACATTATTAACAACCTATTGTTTATACAATATTTACAACAGTTGCCTACTTAAGGCATATCAACTGATGATAATCTTACTGAAATTTGTATTCCAGCTCCAAGTTTATATTAGCAAATACAGCAATATTAAAATAAAACATTCAATGTCAATTTCCTATCTTCCTTGGGGAAGGGCAGGAAATAGACAAGAGCCTCTGAATTGGCATTTCCAACTTCCATCAGTCCCTTTCTCATAAATTGTCACATTTTCTGCTAGAATGTCATCTTCAAAGAAATGTTTTTCTAACACACTATTATTTTCCTCAAATTTTGAACAAGTTTCTCTCCCCTCCCTACAAAACAATTAGAAAATAAAAACTTTACATGATCTAATATAATATTCAAAATGTCATAATCAAATCAATTTCCTCAGCATTGTTTTGAAATATTTCCATAATCTACTTACACTTCTTTTAAGATTTGTTTACAAAAGGAAAGAGTAAAAGATGTTAACATTCAATTTCTTTTTGTTTGTTTCCTTTTTAACAATTATCTGATATCAGTAACAGTTTGTAAGACTTGGGAATTTTTTTTTACATTAACATCCTTTTCACCTTTTCTTTGGATAGATGCACAATAAAATAACAACTTATAAAAAAAATATGGACTGAACATCTTAGAATATTTTTGTTTTAGTACCAGGTAGAAAATTAAAGATTTAATTAGTATGCTTTTTATCAAAACACTCTTGACAAATTCAACTCTTAAGTTTATTAAGTTATTATTATTAGTACTACTAATATTAATATTACTTATTTACTTATTTATTTTTGAGACAGAGTCTCACTCTGTTGCCCAAGCTAGAGTGCCATGGCATCAGCCTAGCTCACAGCAACCTCAAACTCCTGGGCTCAAGCAATCCACCTGCCTCAGCCTCCTGAGTAGCTGAGACTACAGGCATGTGCCACCATGCCCGGCTAATTTTTTCTATATATTTTTAGTTGTCCAGCTAATTTCCTTCTATTTTTAGTAGAGACAGGGTCTAGCTCTTGCTCAGGCTGGTCTCGAACTCCTCACCTCAAACGATCCACCTGCCTCGGCCTCTCAGAGTGCTAGTATTGCAGGCGTGAGCCACTGCGCCTGGCCAATATTATTAATAATAGATAATAATGTTATTAGTAGTAACAACAAGAAGCAGCACTCCATTTATTCAGTGTGGTGGGTGGTGCCTTGCGTATATTCTCTCACCTAGCGTGAATCTCAAAGCAAGCTGGGAGGTAGGATTTTTGGTGGGGTTTTAGTAGTAATTTCTACTCTGCCAAAAAGGAAACTGTAGGGGGCAGCACATGATCAGCCCTACACCTCCCCAGCTCCAAAGTCCAGGCTCTTTGCTCTCTCAAAGGGCCGGCTTAACCTTTGTTCTTCCAACTTTCACAATTTTTAAAAAATCACATTCACAAAATAACTGTTGCATCACTAATATTCTAAGTTGAATCGCCTTACTTTAATACTTAAACACATTTATATTTAAATAAAACTCACAGACGAGGATAAAAACGTATGCACACACAGAGACAGGCTTAGAAGTGAGAAGCTCCTGCCCAGACAGACACAGCCACACTGAGGGTTGGAGGGCAGAGGCCAGCAAGGCTGAGACAAAGCATGGAAGTGGACAGAGGCCAGTGACACTGACGCCCAGAGAGCCAGGGAGGCGAGAATGGGTGGAGCAGCTGTGGGACTAGGTGGGGAAGGATGGGTGGAAGAGATGGAGGCTAGGAGATGAAGGGGAGGAAGGTTAGTTGGGGGCTGAGGCCCAGAGAAGGATGGACGCACCTAAGGAGGGACACAGGCGCCACAGGGTGAGCTGAGAGAAGCAAATGGCCTGGGGCACATTCCCTGTCATCTCAGGACACAGTCTATCCTCTTAACGTGAGTCAGTCTGTGTCCAACAAGAGGAGTCAATGTATTGTCCACGTGTCACTTAAAATCACTTTGGCCATCTTGCTAGGCAAAGTATCCCCCTGTGGAAAACACTGGCTCAATGAGCCAAACTGCTTGAAACCATTAAAGCAGCTGGTGGATGACGTCTGCTCCTCTGCGAAAGGCAGGCACCGCGGTCCAGCTTCTATCGCGCAGGCCCAGGAAGCAGCAGAGCCGCCGCTGCTAAACTAACACCCCTGCCTTTGTCGAACTTGCCTCAGGAACATGAGAAACATCACAGAAGCACTAACGTGTGCCCGAGTCTCACCTTGTGTAAGGAATATCCGGACTCAAAGATAATGGGTGGCAACAGGAGCAGGAAAAACATATTTGGACGAAACATTTCTTCTTCCTATAAATAAAAATTGGGTATTTTCAGAGACATGGAATTTGTATAGTTAAGAAATAAATTCATCGATGAAGAGTCAAAATAGTTATCCTCTCAGGGCTTGGCCCAGTGGAAATGCACAATGTTTAAATGACAAACACCAACCAGGAGAGATACACGCACATACACAAAATTAAACTGCATTTTAAAATGCAGGACAAGAGATTTTAAAAGGTGACCAGCAAAAGAAATAGCACAATGAATTGCTTCCAAACACAGTAATATGCTTTTTATTCCTTAGTAAGGACAAGAAAACTAATTTTAATATAGAAAATTTCAAACCAGATAGGATACTTTCAAAAATAAGCATACAAATTGGATTTCTCCAGGAAAAAGGCAATGGCAAGCCCTAAAAAAAAAAAAAAAAAAAAAAAATCCACTCAGAGGAGGAGTTAACCATACACATGGTTAAAATACCTCTGCCTTCTTTCTGCTTGTCAAGGACAATGCTTCTGTTTTCCTAAGTCTGACTGTGATGAAATAGTCTCCACTTGATACCCTTGCAAATTGGGATGTGGCTATAAAGAGAGCCCCTTACCACGTGTCTTAGTCTATTTTATGTTGCTATAAAGGAATGCCTGATGCTAGGTCATTTGCACAGGAAAAAGGTTTATTTGGCTCACAATTCTGCTGTCTTGAAAAGTTCAAGATTGGGTAACTTGGGACGGCCTCAGGCTGCTTCCACTCACGGTGGAAAGCTAAGGGGAGAGATCACATGGTGAGAAAGGAAGCAAGAGGGAGAGGGAAAGGCCGGGAGGTGCCAGAATCTTTTTAACAACCAGCTCTCAAGGGACCTAATAGAGTGAGAATTTACTCCCAAGGGCGGGGGCATTAATCTATTCATGAGAGATCTGCCCTTGACCCAAACATCTCCCATTAGGCCCCACCTCCAATATTGGGATGAGGTTTGCAAGGGAAAAACATCCAAACCACAGCACCATGCGTTCAGATTTGAATATTAAGTGCCATTATGAAAGGTATTCCTAGAATACAGCCATCTTTGGGGGGATGAAACAATGAGAATTTTATTTTCTACATTAATATATCTCTTTAGTTGTTGATAGAATTTGGGGAAAATATATATAGGTCCTCAAGCCCAAATGGCTACATGTAATACACAGTTTATTTAAAACTGCAAAATCGGTCCCTTTTTCATGTGAATATTTCCATGTCCCAATCTCGACAGTCCAATTTCTTATCAAAATTCCCATTCAAAAGAATGCCTAAATGTATTCTTACAAATGTACAGCTAAATTAAGACTAAAATAACATTCAAAAAAGGCTGAAAATAGAAGCACATGATGACTTCTGAAATGCCTTAGTAAGTCTTAAAATAACAGCATGTACAACAAGCTCCTGCCTCAGACTGGGGCTATATAGAAAGAAATGGGCTGAGCTGTACGTTTTGTGGGGCAATCTATTCTCAGGATCCCTGTAGTGGGACCACTGTACAAATCCTTTTGGAGTTTCAAAAACTAAACCCCCTGGGAAAAGGAAAACCCACCTGTAGTGGGGTTGGACAGTGTAGCCCATCCCCACCGGCCCCAGTTCATATCCACTAGGAACCTCAGAATGTGACCTCATTTGGAAGTAAGTCAAATCAAACAAAATATGTACACATCAAGATATATCCAGCCTAGGAAAGGTTTCCAGTCTGTGACTCTGCCCTAGAGGGACCCACTCTCAAGGTGGTTAAATTTAAGCAAATTGAAGGAAGGGACAAGACACCACATGCCCTGTGCTCCAGGGCAGCCTGCCCAGCCCCTTCCTCTGCTCTCTCTGCAGCTGAGGGAGTTCTATCAATGTTAGGAGCTCAATATACATTTTTTGAGAATGCATTTAATGCACAGAATATTTCATGACTATTATTTATAACAGTTTCAAATTGTGTTTTAGGTCAGACTATGAGCCTTGTTTTGCAAATTTTACAATCTATGGTTTCATAGACAAATTAACCTAGGAGCTACATCAAATTAAGATGTAGCTCCAATGTGATAAATTCTAGCCAGATAATTATTTGTTATTTTGAAATGAACCTTATTTCTCTTCACAAAATCAATTTTGTAACATTCTACTCAATATGAATGCTCAAGTTTAAATTGAAATTCGAGTTTCAATTAGTCCTCACACCCCAAAGTGATGCTCACACCCTAATAACCATTGTGTAAACACAAGGGGGCGTATTAATATATCAGCAAACTGAGGACAGCATGGTATGATGGAGGAATATTGCATATACCGGACAAGGAGGTCTAGACAGAAGACTCAACTCAGCCACTTTCTTTCTAGCTCTGACATAGATATGATCTAAGCTCTCTGAGTTCCACTTTCTTCACCTATAAAAACGAGTGGTGATAACACCTGGTCAATCTCCCTCACGTGGCTGTCATGAGGACAACACGAGCTAACACATATAAAGCACTCTGTAAGCTCTATAGTACTGGACAAATATATTTTATTGTCCTCAGCTGTCAGAATGAAACTGGGAGCAATAAACATCATTTAATGTTTAATGCTAATTAAAGTATTTTTCCCACCTAATAAAGTAGGATAGTCTAGGGTTATAAAAATGCAAATAACAACAAAAACATGACATTGAGTGCTCCCATGTTCACTTGAAACAGTGTGAGATTTATGCTTTTTGCAAAAACTCAGATATAAAGATATCAACCTAGATCCAATACAATGTTAAAAATTTAGGCCGGGCGCGGTAGCTCACGCCTGTAATCCTAGCACTCTGGGAGGTCGAGGCGGGTGGATCTTCTGAGCTCAGGAGTTCGAGACCAGCCTGAGCAAGAGCAAGACCCCGTCTCTACTAAAAAATAGAAAGAAATTATCTGGCCAACTAAAATATATATAGAAAAAATTAGCCGGGCATGGTGGCGCATGCCTGTAGTCCCAGCTACTCCGGAGGCTGAGGCAGTAGGATCGCTTAAGACCTGGAGTTTGAGGTTGCTGTGAGCTAGGCTGATGCCACGGCACTCACTCTAGCCCACGCCAATAAAGCGAGACTTTGTCTCAAAAAAAAAAAAAAGAAAATTTAATGGGAGAATATAAACAACTCCACTGAAAGTCAATTAATGATAAGAAAGCCAGCATAACCATCAATGTTCCTAAAATTAAGAACAACCAAAAATTGTGTTTATGTTAAAAACGAATAGTTGGGCAAACGTACCTTCCAATTTGCCAGCTTTTTAAACTCTATAATTTTTATAACTGCTCCCATGAGAATACCTAAAAGAGAAAACATAAAGTTTAACATAAATTTAAGATATGAGAAAGATTACTCAGGTTTATTATTCTAGAGAAACTGCATATTATTGTGTTTATAAATGGTTTTTATAGAGATCTGCAAATTTTACATCTGAAAACATAAGAATGGGAATTAGTATGAAGTTTTATGGGTCACATGAGTCTCTCACATTTGGATCTCAGCCAAACACACTATAACGAAGTCTACAAAGGTCTGAGAAGAAGAAAGAGCTTTACAAAGTAAGACCCACAGACACCATGGCTGGCATGGCAGATTTAATGCCTGGCACTTCTGCTACATCCACCCATTTTCAATGCGAGATAGCAGAGCGTTTCCAAGCTAAGTTGGCCCTATATTGTTTATTCCTCCCATTTTCAAAAAAGAATCCATGATCACTTTCTCAGACTCAGATGGCAGCTCTATGTCAAATATTTAGTTAGAGATAAAACCCAAATGCCAGAAATAACCTAAAGTAAAAGTTCTGTGAAATTCCTGGAAGAAAACAGACCATTTAAGTTGAGGCGTGTTTCTATAAAGTTGACAGGCTCATCATTCTCTCATAAAGCACCACCAAAAATAATTCCCAAAGAAACAGCATGGGTACAATTCACGATTGCTCTGCTACTCATTAGATAAATGACTCTTACCCACCCCCCATGGTTCATCAGAATCACCATGGCGGCTTTTTATAAATTAACGACACCAAGCAGAACTTGAGACCTACCAAATCACAATGTCTGGTAGGGGGTGACACAAAGCAAGCCTGCAGACAACTGCCACAGATACTTTAGGTTGTAGTAACACGAATTGCTGGAGGTGGTGGGGAGTGGGTAGTTTGAGAGGAAAAGAGGAGATAAGTTCATTTTAACTTTATGAAGCATTTTACTATTTGTATTATTATATATTAGTAAAACAATGATAAAATTATTTTGAAAAAGAGAAAGCGACCAAGACAAAACATAGCTGCGCTATAGGGCATCGACAAACACATTTTCAGAACAGTGCTTGTACATTCATTTGCTGAGGGGCACGAAGCCCGCATTCTAACCCCGCTCCTGCTAGAGTTTCCCAAGAGCTCCTTTTTTCTTATCTTTTCAAATTGTGTTTCACATTGTCTCTATCCTCTTAAAAAAAAAAAAAAATATATATATATATATATGTGTGTGTGTATGTGTGTGTATATATTTAACCATATAGTACTGGTGTGTATGTGTGTGTGTGTGCATATACATGCATGGCATGCCTTAGTGTATTTATATAAGACATGGTATTATAATGTATCGTTCTACTACTTGCTGTTTTGCTCAATGTTAAGTCTTAGTGATCTAGTCAGGGATTGTTAATAAATACATATAGATTTGCCTCATTCCTTTTAATAGCTCTAGAGCGTAGCATAAAAATGTCACAGAAACAGGATGTTGTGGCATGCGCCTGTAGTCCCAGCTACTCAGGAGGCTGAGGCAGGAGGATCACTTGAGCCCAGGAGTTCGGGGATGTAATTCACTATGATCGCATCTATGAATAGCCACCTTACTGCAGCCTGGGCAACACAGTGAGACTGTGTCACTCACATACACACACATTAACACACACACATACACACACACAAGAATACCAGCCAGGTACAGTGGCTCACGCCTGTAATCCTAGCACTCTGGGAGGCCAAGGTGGGAAGATCGCTTGAGGTCAGGAGTTTGAGAACAGCCTGAGCAAGAGTGAAACCCTATCTCTACTAAAAACAGTAAAAATTAGCCAGCATGGTGGTGCACACCTATAGTCCTAGCTACTTGGGAGGCTGAGGCAAGAGGATCACTTGATCCCAGGAGTTTGAGGTTGCTGTGAGCTAGGCTGACACCACGGCACTGTAGCCCGGGCAATAGAGTAAGACTCTTGTCTCAAAAAAAAAAAAAGCCACAAATTGAATAAATATTTCTTCAAAGAAGATACACAAATGGCTACCAAACACATGAACAGATGCTCAGCCTCATAAATCATTAGGGAAGTACAAATCAAAACCATAATGAGATATCACTCCACACCCACTAGGATGGCTATAATTAAACAAATGGAAAATAACAAGTGTTGGCAAGGACATAGAGAAATTGGAACCCTCACACATTGCTGATGGGAATGTAAAATGGTGCAACCGCTGTGGAAAACAGTTTGGCAATTCCTCAAAAGTTAAGTAGAGTTACCATATGACCCAGCAAATCCACCCAAGAGAATTAAAAACATATGTTCATGTAAAAACTTGCACACAGATGTTCATAACAGCATTATTTGTAGCAGTCAAAAGGTGGAAACAACTGAAGAGTCCATCAGCTAATGAATGAACAAATGTGATATATCCACACAATGTAGTATTATTCAGCAACAAAAGAAAGGAAGTACTGATACATGCTGCAACATGGATACATTTTGAAAATATGCCATGTGAAAGAAGCCAGATACAAGATACCATATATTTTACCATTCCATTTATATTAAATGTCCAGAATAGACAAATCTATAGAGACAGAAATGGTTGTTTAGGGGTAAGGAGGAGAGGTTTGGGGATGACAGCTAAAGGGTATGAGTTTTCTTTCTGGGATGATAAAAATATTCTAAAATTGATTGTGGTGATGGTTGTATAACTCTGTGAATATACTGAAAACCATTGACTTATACATTTAAAACAGTGAATCACGTGGTAAATGAATTATATCTCAATAAAGCTGTTGCCAAAAATAAGCACCACACATTGTATGATTCCATTGATATGAAACGTCCAGAACAGGCAAATTCATAGAGACAGAAAGTAGATTAGTAGTTTCCAGGGGATGGGGCGACAGTAGGGTACAGAATGGCGAGTGACTGCTAATGGGTGTGGGGTTTCTTTTGAGGGTGATGAAAATGTTCTGGAATTAGAGGTGATAGTCACACAAACCTGTGAATATACTAAAAACCACTGAATTGTATACTTTAAAATGGTGGTTTATGATACGTGAATTATATTTCAATTTTTTTAAAAGTTACAATCTTTTTAACCATTCCCCCACTGGCAGCTGTCTCCAACTGCTTGCTACTAACAGTGCTGCTGCAATGAGCATGCTTATATGTGCCATTCTGTGTAAAGAGTATTTTTCTAGGGCAGATCCGGAGACTATGAATGGCTGGATTACAAAGCATGAGCATTTTTATCTTTGAAAATGTTGCCAAATTATCCTCCAAAGTGGTTGTACCGAGTTACACTTTCGCAAGAAAGCGTCCCACATCCTCACCAGCACTGGGTAATGATCAGATGTTAACATTTCTGCCAATATCATGGGCAAGAAATTGTACTTTAAGTTTTCAGTTTGTATTTGATTCAATTTGCATTCAGTAATCATCCTGATTACTAGGGAGGCTGAACCTCTTTCCATGGTTTCAGATTTCATTTTTAAACCTAGTGTTTTTCTGCTCTACTAAAACCTCAACTTTCTTTTTCCCTTGTAAATGTATGACAAACTTTATTAATTTAGAAGACCGGGAAGGAGACGGAAGGGGAGGGATATACCAAACCTCAGTACCATGATTAATACTTTCATAATTATACGTGAAGCAGTTATATTTGAAAATCAGTAATTATTCTATTGCCCAAGTCTGTGTATATTTTATTACTTATGAGGTGCCAGGAAGCTTTGTAAAATACAATGTGATTTTATTATTACTACTTCAGTAATCCTTTTGGGACTGGTCCTCAGACTAACTATGGCGCAGCATTAAGTTGGCAAACTACTACTTTATCTCTTGAGATCAAGGCTTAAAGGTAGGTCAAAATCAGTTGAAGGTAGGGGAAATTAATTTATATCACACAACTGGCCACCAGATGGAAATAATGCTCTAGATACAATTTTGTATGTTCCTATTAGCAAAAAGAATTGGAGTGTGTACTCTAAGTTATACAAATTTTTATTTATTTTTAATTATATGAAAGTGCTACTGTTTAATATATTTTAAATTAACACAAAAAATAGAAATTGTAAAAGAGTGAGATTAAAAATAAATAGAAGCACAAGTTGTACAATTTTCTTTTGCTCCCAGTTGATCTTTGTACACACACCCCGTCAGGGACACCGCTAGATGCACTGAGAGCATCAGGAGCAATTAATGATTATTTGTTGAGCCCCTTCTCCCAGGATTTGTCACTTTAAATTATTTCTAATCCTCAAGAGAGCGCTGCAGGTACGAAGCCTTAGAGAGTTTAAGTAGCTTTTCTTGAACTCCTGGCCTCACGCAATCCTCCTGCCTCAGCCTCCCAAAGTGCTAGGATTACAGGCGTGAGCCACTGAGCCGGCTTCAGTAGCTTTCTGAGGGCTCAGGGCCAACAAGTGATGCTGGCCTGCTGGCTCCTGGGTGCATCCTGCCAGCTCCCAGTTCTGAACACACAGGAGATGGCACTGCTGTGGTCCATCTGCACCACCGCTACGAACCGCTACTGCTCACTCTCTAGAGTGCGCCGTGCACTACCATCATCACCATAAAACGTGAGTATTCCTCAACATTAGGGTTATATGAAAAATGCTTAATATGTATTAATAAGCAGGTTAAAAAACAGTAAATAGAACACAATCCTAGTTCCCTAAAAAATATATATGTGCACATATATTTTTATTTGCACTGTGCTAAAAATACACATATCGATACTGTGTGCCGGGCACTCTGCTAACGTGTAAAATATAAATTACCTCAGCTCATTCTCTACCCTAACAAGGTATAATAATAAACGATAATAACACAGATGATAATATTAATAGCAGCAGCTAACACTTATTGATTACTTTCCCGATAGGCATTACACTAAGTGATTTCCACACATCACCCTGTGTAATGTCTGCAATCCTATGAAGTGAAGGTAGTGTCACCTGCGTTTTATAAGGAAATTGAGGCTAAGGCCCAGCATCACTAGTAATTAGCAGATCCAGAATCTCTTTAAAAATAAATCATGCTATTTTTATTTGATTATGTAACAGACGTATATGGTACAAAATGAAAAAGGTGCAAAAGAGTATAAAAAGGTATACAGTGAAGATAAGTCTCCCTCCCACTCCTGTTTCCTTCTTTCCATCCCAGAGGCTACCAGTGTTACCAGGTTCTTGGTGACACTGTACATTTCTTCTGAGAGTGTCTGTACATTTATAATCATATACATACATATGCATGTACATATCAATTTTTAAGACTAATGTTAGTGTAGGATTCACATTCTTCTGATTTTTTTCTTTCTTTCTTTCTTTTTTTTTTTTTGAGACAAGGACTCACTCTGCTGCCCAGGCACAAAGTACAGTTGAGTGATCATAGCTCACTGTAGTCTCAAACTCCTGGGCTCAGGCAATTCTCCTGCCTCAGTCTTTCCAATGGAAAACCACAATGTTACTCAATTTCCAGATCTGAGCAGTTCTTGGACCCAGAATCCATGGATTAAAGGAAAAGCCTGGTCCACAAGGAAGGTAATACCACAGCAAGCATCGGCAGGACTGACTGCCCACTCCTTCCCCAAGGAGATCTACAGCCATTCAGTCAGATAACTACTACACATCGCAGGGAAAGAAGCATACCCAGGTCTTTCAAAGGCTGTCAGACGCAGGGTCCAGCTTGACAGGGATCCCAGAGCACCACCACGGCTCCCCTCTTAGACGAGGGTCACGTGAGGTCCAATAATAAGCGAAGGCCTAGCACAGGTTGGTCAAATAGTGGCTCATTTCTCAATTCATCTACTCGGTGGTGGTTTCCTCAGTTCTGGGGCATACTTAGCAGTTAGCAGAACTGTCACATTAGTTCCTTGACCTATAGAGAGCTAATGTAGTAGAAAAGGTCAAGTAGAAGTGCCTAAAACTGTCCCCTACCATCTCTGGCCAAAGTAGTGAATAAAAAACAATACAGCATCCCAGAGAGAATGGCAGAGGTTACTGCCGTCCTCAAATACTCAAAGAATGCAAGGATCGTGGTCCCCATTTAATAAACTGGTCTTACCCCTGCAAAAGCTGGACGGGTCATGGCAGAAGACAGCAGACTAACACAAACTTAGCCAAGCGGTTACTCCAAACTGTAGCTGCTGTGTTGCTATACACAACAAAGGATACTGGACAATACAATTACGGGTATTTCATTTGCATTCCTTACAAATTTTAGCCCAAAATATATAATCAGTGAATCAGCACTATAGGGCCAGTAAAAATAAATATGTGAACTCAACTAATAAACAGAAAGAATAGAAAAAAGGAATGAACACAAAAAATGACATAAACTTAAATTAGACATCAAGTTATCTAATACATGCTTTGGAAGAAAATGAAGCATGATAAAAATAGTTGAAGCTGTCAATGAACAGGAGTTTTCATTTTTATATATACAGTAGTTGTTTATACCAAAAAATTACTTTTAAGAAGACCCAAACTACAGAATTCCATAAAATATAGAAAGTATCCTGAAAGCTTTGAATAAGGGCCAAAGAAATGTGTTTAGTTTAGAACTTCAGGTTGATGCCATGTTTTTTTGTTTGTTTGGTTTTTTCTTTTTTGAGACAGAGTCTCACTCTCTTGCCTAGGCTAGAGTGCTGTGGCGTCAGCCTAGCTCACAGCAACCTCAAACTCCTGGGCTCAAGCAATCCTCCTGCCTCAGCCTCTCGGGTAGCTGGGACTACAGGCACACGCCTCCATGCCCGGCTAATTTTTTCTATTTTTAGTTGTTTGGCTAATTTCTTTCTATTTTTAGTAGAGACAGGGTCTTGCTCTTGCTCAGGCTGGGATACCATGTTTTTATAAAGAATGAAATAAAGCTAGATAGACACTCATTTAAAAATACTATAAAGTAGAAGGAAGAAAAATGTGCTTTTGGAGTTGCAAATGATCCTTTTCTATATGAATTTCTTAGGAACTCTGAGCACTTAACCATAAAGAAAAAGGCCAATAGTGTCTCTAAATGACTGCAGCCCAACTTCCAGCTAGAAGAGGTAGCCTGGGAAAATTTACCCCTTAAAGAATGAAAATCCTACTTTCTCTTGTAGCTTCATCTGGATTCTTTTTTGGCATAAAAGTTGGAAGCTCTTGAAATGGTGGATATCTCCAGATTTTGTTATACTTTGCTCCAGCTGGAGAAAAAAGTTTTCCTTCAATTTTATAGTTTTATGAAATACAGAACTATTTTGATAGCTTTGTCAGCATTTGCAAATTCCAACCAAATGTCCTCTAATATAATAACAAAAATACTTTCTGGACCCCAGTACTCTTTCCCTGGAAGTGCTCTCAGGTTTCTAATCACCTGAGTTAGCAAATAAGTATTAAAAGCAAGACTCGGCCGGGCATGGTGGCTCACACCTGTAATCCTAGCACTCTGGGAGGCCGAGGCGGGTGGATCGCTTGAACTCAGGAGTTCAAGACCAGCCTGAGCAAGAGCGAGACCCCATCTCTACTAAAAATAGAAAGAAATTAGCCAAACAACTAAAAATAGAAAAAATTAGCCGGGCATGGTGGTGCATGCCTGTAGTCCCAGCTACCCAGGAGGCTGAGGCAGGAGGACTGCTTGAGCCCAGGAGTTTGAGGTTGCTGTGAGCTAGGCTGACGCCATGGCACTCTAGCCTAGGCAAGAGAGTGAGACTCTATCTCAAAAAAAAAAAAGCAAGACTCACTTTCCATCACCTCTCCCAAGACCTAGCTATACAGGTTACAACTGTTTCTGCAGCATCAATGAAGACATGAACCTTGTGGACAGAGAGCTCTGGCTGACTCCCAACACCATTCCACCCACCCCCAATTCTGATATGGCCACGTGGTCAGAGTTCATCCTGCAACTTCTGGTGCCACAGAGAAGAGGAGGGCCTCTTTCCCACTGCAATTGCGGCTCTAAGGGCTTACCACACAAGGAGAGCCTACCTGGGAATAGAGCCAAAGAAAAGGGAAGCACTGTTGAGAAATGGAGAACTGGGTCCAGGAGACTTGACCCAACTAAGGCTAAAGCTGGCACTACCTTAAACAATAGATGTTTACTTTCTCATAAAAAACGCAGCACTGAAAAAGGCAGCTCCAGGGCTATCAATTCAACAAAACAACAATGCAATCAAAAATCTTGGCTTCCCATCTGTCCCCTTGGCAATCCTTAGCATTCCGGCTTCTGTCTTTGAGCCTTAGTGGTTGCAAAATGGCTACCAGTGCTCCAAGCATCACACCCTCATTCGGCAGCATCAAAGGAAGAAAGGAGAAATTTCTCATTTCTATCATACAGGAAAACATTTTCCAGGACTCATGGCCCCAGCAGACTTTCCCTTGGTGTCACTGGCCAGAACACCATCTCGCTGTCCCCACCCCCTCAACCAATCACAGGCAAAGGACAGTGGAACTACAGAATGGCAAGAGCCAACCTTAACTTGGAGGGACTTCCTTCAGTGCACTGTGGCAACACACCTAGCCCAAGTTAGGGTTCTATTTTCAAGGAAAAAGAGGGAAATGACTCTTGGGGAGGCAACCAAGGGTACTGGGCTTGTATTAGGCTGTAAGTCCTAATACAAGCACTGGTGTTCAGTGAGCTGCAGTTACCCAAACAGTCAAGAGACAGTGAAGAACTTAACATTGCAAATCAAATTATAAGAACTATGCTTTTAATTTTCATGTGTACAATACCTAAATACATACCAACTATAATTTTCATTCTTAAGAAACTATGAAACTTCAAATTCCTTGAAGTGGTTGGTTTTTCAAGCCTTTACTGAATGTTCCAGAATAATGGATATTAGCTGTGTAGCTTATTTTCATGCCTAATAGCAGAATGGAATGTTAATGAGCAAACCTCCCATTTCTTAGAGCTCTAAGACTATCTTGTTAGCTAAGGCTATTAGACTCTGCCAAGATACACAGCTAAAGAACCTGCTAAAAAGTGACCAGAAACTCTTTGAGTAAAACTGGTTTTCAACTCTGTACTGAAGATCAGTAATACCCAGTGGTGCCTGTTCCTTAAAATATGGCATCACCTGGAGGTTTTGAGGCCTAAGAGAGACGGCAATGTGAAAGTTCATAGGGTAGAATCTGGAACTTAGTAGTACTGTGAAGTGCAGGGAAATCATAGGAGAGTCTGAGCCAGGATAGTAGGAACTCAGGTGGTGATGGGGGGGGGAAGGGGACGCTAGGGGACAGAGTCTGAATGTCCATTTCCAAAGCTAACCTAAGCCATAGCTACACTGTGAAAGAATCACTACTCTACTAAACAAAATCTACAAGGCAAAGAAAATGAACTTATAAAGCATCAGTGGTAATCAGGAAAAATTAAATACATCAGTAGGCAAGTGGAAACTAGTAAAAGTAATAACTATAATATAATAAACTGATTAAAGCTTTGGCCAACCTTAGTAAAACTTCATTTACTATGCCTTAAGCATCCCACCCACATTTTAGCCTTGAATTTAAGATTTACTGACATGTCCTTGCTTCTTTTTTTGCTAACTACTTCAGTGAACTTGCATGTATGTTCACAACAGTTATTACACTGATTCCTTCACTCCAACTAGAAGCTAATTATCTTAACAGTTAATTGCCACAAGAAACAAAAGAAAAATACAAGTGAAATGGAATGCTCTCTGAAGACTTTCAATCTGACTGACGTTAAGTGAGCCATTTCTCCTTCCTAAACTGTAAGAGTCCCTTCTGCCTATAAAATTTAGTGAGTCTATGAATTAAGTGTCAATTACTTGCCTTAGTTGAATTAGATGTCAGCCTAGCCTCACAGCACACAGAGGTCAATGTGCCCCAAGTAGAAGGGCCTAGAAAAAGGACCTACGAGCTGTACAGATGGGCTTTTACATGACCTTTAGGAGGTCACCACCCTTCTCGAGTCTCAGTGTCCTTATCTGTAAATTGGTGCCATAACATCCTTGTGGCAGGATTAAGTAGGATCAGGTACGTAATGTGTGTCTTGTGGCTCCTGGCACTAAAGAGGCACTCAAAAGTGGTAGTTATTTTTACCGCTTTTATTATGGGATCACCAATAAGCACTTACCTAAAGAAACAACAGCAACGCTCTCTGGCAAGAAATGTAATCTGTATCGGATCAGTAAATGCACCAATATGATGCAGATAGCTGTGAGAAAAAAACAAGACAGTGTTAAAAAGAAAAAAAGCCCAATTTTGAATGATAAACACTAAGTTCAAGGCATTGGTTATTTCTGGGGAGCTATCAGGAAAATGGACAGTTGGCAACGACACAGTGAACTTCAGTTGTATTTTTATTTATTTATTTATTTATTTTTGGAACAGAGTCTCACTCTGCTGCCCTGGCTACAGTACAGTGATGTCATCATAGCTCACAGCAACCTTAAACTCCTGGGCTCAAGTGATTCTCCTGCCTCAGCCTCCAGAGTAGCTGGGACTACAGGCCATCACCACCACACCCGGCTAATTGTTTCTATTGTTAGTAGAAATGAGTCCCGCCCTTGCTCAGGTTGGTCTTGAACTCCTGAACTCAGATCCTCCTGCCTTGCCTTGGCCTCCTAGAGCACAAGGATTACAGGCATGATCCGCTGTGCCTGGCCTTCAGTTATACTTTTAATGTCTTATTTTTTACCCTGGAGATAGACTAACAGTGTTTACCATACATTCTCTGTGTGTTTTTGTATGCCTAAACTAGTTCATTTTCCAGTAGTTACTGGAAGAGCGACAGAAATCTAAGTTTTTTTGGTCTTTTTGGAGACAGAGTCTCACTCCTTTGCCCTGGCTACAGTGCCGTGGCGTCAGCCTAGCTCACAGCAACCTCAAACTCCTGGGCTTAAGCAATCCTTCTGCCAGCCTGCTGAAGACCAGCCTGAGCAAGAGTGAGACCCCATCTCTACTAAAAAAATAGAAAGAAATCATCTGGACAACTAAAAATATATATAGAAAAAATTAGCCGGGCATGGTGGTACATGCCTGTAGTCCCAGCTACTCTGGAGGCTGAGGCAGGAGGATTGCTCGAGCCCAGGAGTTTGAGGTTGCTGTGAGCTAGGCTGACGCCATGGCACTTTAGCCTGGGCAACAGAGTGAGACTCTGTCTCAAAAAAAAAAAAAAATCTGATCAGGTGAAAATGAAACCCACCTAACATTATTGTGACTCTAGAGTCTAGTTTTATAATCTGTTTGAAGAGAAGATGATCCAAGAGAAAAAACAGCACTATTAAATACAGTTCAGCCCTTTCTGGCCCCAAAGATACAACACTGGACAGGATTTTGTCTAGTTTTAAAAGCACATTATAGAAACCTGTTTTGTGGTCTCTGGCACAGCTAATCTTAAATGTTCCAAATCCTGAAAGTTATTTTGAAAGTCTTACTTATTATACTTTTCAACCTCCCTTTAAAAAAGTGATTACAAGACTTTCTTCCAGGCCTGTCTTTTACATTCTTTAACATACCAAGCTGACAACAATGTAAATAGATTAATATGCCTTAATCCTGAAGGAAGACTTCAGCTATTAAAGATTTCTTAAGAACTGCTTTTCTTCTTTGTATTCAACAGCTATAACAAAAGAAAATGGAAAAAAAACAAAAAAGAATCCTTGATTGTTGAAGTAATCCCCCCAAAACAGAATTCAACTACATTTATAGGGTAAAAAAATGACCAGGGTGTATGAAATCTATATGGGACATTGTACACTTCTGGTATGTGTACTTTTTCAGTATTCAGTTTAAAGGTTTCTAAAACTCTATAAAAGGCAATGATGAGTCCTAGGATTCCAAATAAAATCACTACATTGTTAAAATTCTTTAACCACTTACCAGAGTCTGAATATAAACGTGAAAGAAGTTATTCTTTTCCTCAAAAAACAGTCCTAATAGACATCAGAGAAATGATAAAAACCCAGTTCCACCTTTCAAACTTCTGAAAAGATCTAATCTCATTAGAAATATTACTTTGGTATCATTAAAGAAAAGCAGAAAATGTAAATGTGCCAACTTCACTTTCAAACAAGAGTTTGGACTTGGGTCAAACTCTAAGCTATTTCTTCCTTAGTCAGCTAATCAAAAACGGTTGTGTAGTTTCAGCTGGATTTCTTTTGTCTAAAACAGTTGTCTACTGTCTGTTGCCTCTGGGAGGTATTTCAGCTTTTGTCTTTTATCTAAACCTCTTGAGTGATGTCTTGAAACCTGGATATCACTCTAGTCTCCCAAGTATGTCAATCATGTGACCTCTCTGGGTCTAAATTTCCTCACCCATTAAAGGAGGAGATTGAATAAAATGAGATTTTCAGTTTTAGAGTTAATCCATTTAAACAAAAATATTACATAACAGTGCAGGTGATGCACAGATATGGCAAAAGCCATGAGCACAGTTAATGAGAATGATAGAGGTTGAAGAAAACAGGGCACTGGGGCTCTTTTTTACTCAGCAGCAAAACCTTTAACTAAATAAAATTTTACATGGAAGCTAATAAATAGACAAAACGCTGCTCATGGCCCGGCACAGTGGCTCATGCCTGTAATCCTAGCACTTTGGGAGGCCAAAGCAGGAGGATTGCTCGAGGCCAGGAGTTCAAAACCAGCTTGAACAAGAGCAAGACCCCAACTCTATTAAAAAATAGAAAAATTAGCCAAGTGTGGTGGCGCAAGCCTGCAGTGCCAGCTACTCAGGAGGCCAAGGCAGGAGGATCACTTGAGCTCAGAAGTTTGAGGCTGCAGTGAGCTACAAAGCGTCCATTGCACTCCAGCCTGGGTGACAGAGTAAGACCTTGTTTAAAAAATTAAAAAAAATGCTGCTCTGGCTGAAGCTAGGCTCAGGAGGTTGGACACCTTCCCATTTGACTCCCCCTACCTCCTGCCACCCCCCCCCCCCCACACACAGCCTGTATGACCAGAATTTGAAATCCACTAAATTAGATGATCAAGATTCTTCCTAGGTCAAAAATTCTTTAGTTCTTTCTTTCAAAGGCATCTAAGATATTACATTAAGACCTTGTCAGAATTGCTAAGTGACATGATTTTATAAAAAGAAAAAAAAAAAAAGGAAGTATCCTGCTGGGACGTTATGAACTGATCATTTTCTCTCAGTGTTTGAAGTGAAAACCAGATGGGAGAAAGACTAGAGAAAGTAAACAGGAACGAGAGGGTTGAGCACACAGACACTCAAGAAGGCAGAGGACGGCAGCCAACGGCGTCTCATATTCACCCAGGACGAGGAGGCTGAAGAAGATGGTCATGCCGCTTGACTGCTCCTCTTGCTGCGCCTGCTCCCCCGTCTGCACGGGGAGGATGGGCTTGGCAGGGGTCGGCAGCACCAGCTTCGTCGTGACAACCAGGGTGGTGTGGAGGGTGACGTTGAAACCCTCATGAGTTGTATTGGGGAACCTACTAGAGGACATAAAAAGCAGCAGAATTAGATAAAGAGAAAAAGGGCCCAAAGTATCAACACACACACACCTTAAACCAGAAAGGGAAGCTGGGAAAGAACTGTATAGGATTTGAAAGTCTTGCAACTGACAAGCGGGCCCTCGGAGAGACACTGATGAAGAAAAGCCCTGCCTGCACAGCACAGGGGTGCCAGG
Source organism: Lemur catta (assembly GCF_020740605.2). NCBI lineage: Eukaryota > Metazoa > Chordata > Mammalia > Primates > Lemuridae > Lemur > Lemur catta. The sequence goes on along the minus strand of NC_059144.1, from coordinate 41,228,613 downwards.
GGCCTCAGGTGCTTTTGAATACAGTCACTTAGAGGACAGGGACAAGGGGGAATCAGGGCTGGTGTAGAAACAAAATGCTGCCTGCTCTCTGACATTTAAAGGGACATTTAAAGGGAGGCAAACTGAAGTCTTATCATGTGTCAGGGCCTGACACTGTTTACTTAGCACCTTTATTTCTCCATTTACATTCTTTTCCTTAGATTATTTCCTGAAGATAAAGAAGCCCCCTGAATTTACCCAGTTGTTGATGTGCTCGGAATGCCCTACCTTCTCAAATTTCAAAAGGCTTGAATTCTACCTCCTCTGTAATATCCCACCACACCCCAATTTACCGACCCCACTGCTTCTGTTCCCAGAGCTCTCTCCTCATATTGTGTTTGGACTGTGAACTAGTGCAATATTGATACAATAATAATCGTAAGTGTGATTCTAGTGTGATTCTAACAGTTCATATTTATTGAGCACTGCTTCATTCCAGGCACCAGGTTTACACACCACCTCTTAATGAATAGGCATAACATGCTGGAGGTGGGTACTATTACTTTTCTTTTCTTTAACCATGAATAATTCAGGCTCAGAGAGGTTGCATAATTTGGCCAACATCTCAGTCAGTGGCAGAATTAAGCTTCAAATTCAAACTTCAAATCACTGGGCCATACCATCTCCTTTGCTTTGTGTTGCTGAGGCCCAGTTTAGTGTTTGGGACAAGGCAGATGCTCAATAAATAAGGTGACTACATGAAATGACGCCCTCCCCCCAACCAAACCTGGCTGGCCAAGAAACATCTGAAATATCATCAAGTGAGGGAGTCCAGGATCAATCAAAGGGTTCCTTGTTAATCTTCACTCATTCCACAAACAGGGATAGGTCATCTATAACATGTAACAGACTGCTCTGCAGGTGTGTAAATGGACGTAGCCGTCCTTGCCCCGAAGTACCTGGAGGACACAAACCCCCTCCCATTCTCACTTTGTACAGGTAGCCCCCCCCTGCTCGCTACAACAATCCCGCCTTTCCCTTTGTCGCTCAGAAGCACTAAACCCTTTCTTGACTCAGGCCTTTGGAACTTCATGTTACCTCTTCTATCCCTCCATCAGGTCATCCTGAGTAGCCTTCCCCACCCTAACACTACTCCATTTCCTTTAGAGCACTTATCTGAAACCACTTTGTCTATTTATGGTCTTCTTTTCCCGCTAGAATGGAAGCTCTCTGACAGGGGCTCCTGGTTGGCCTCCTTTACTACCATGTGCCCAGGGCCTGAAATTGACTAGACGGCCAACAGTTAATGAATGAATGAAACTTAGTGGAGAAACAGACATGAAAACTGATCATTACGACGCAGGAGGCAAGTGGCTAAGTAGGGGGTGGGTGTGGGGGACCCGGACGACTTCCTGAAATAGGCGGATGAACGCGCTCAGTAACAATCAGATGACCGAAGACTGGGAAAATGAAATATGGGTTGCAATTTCCGCAAGACGTCTCTCCGGGCCTGCGCTGGGCGGCCGGCCGATCCCAGCTCGAGGGAACGACCTCAAGGAGAATGCTGGGCCCGCCCGGGCCCAGGCCCGCCCATGCCGCCCTCCTCGTAAGCACCGGCATCGTCAGTCCTGGCCAACTGGCACAAGGAGCTCCGCCTTCCGGGGCCGGAGGGCGGCTTGAGGCGCTCGCTGTCACCCGCCGGGGCCCAGCCCTGCCGCTTCCGCCGCCCCGGAAAAAGCCCACTCACTCCTCTTCCGCCATCTTCTCCCCCATCCTGCGGAGCCTCCAAGACCACCGAGTTCGGAGCCGCGGGACTAGCAGGGCCCGCTCTTGCTTCCGGCTTCCGCTGGAGGGGCGGGGTGCGCGGGCGGCTGGGCGCGTGGGGGGCGGGGCCTCGGCCGCGAGAGGGCGGCCCTCTGTCTCTTCGTCTCAGTGGCCCGAGGGTGGGAGGAGGCGTGTGGGAGGACCCACCCCCGCTCTAGGGTGACTTTCAGGATGTGTGTCCGGCTTTGGCCACATGATCTTCTGGCCCCCAAAAGATTCTGGCTTTTCCCTACCACAGGGCGGGAACGTTTTGGGGAAACTCCTGTGTGGTCACTGTGACTCACCCTGAGGACAAGCACCCTTCACCCAGTGCCCACTCCGCTAAGGGTTGGGAAGGAAGGATGCCCCACTATGCAGAGGGACTCCAGGGGGAACACTTCCTCAGTCTGAGCCTCAGTTTCCCTCAGCTGTAGAGAGGAGTAACCCCTTTGGACTTTGCAGGACTGTTCAGTATGCCATCTGTAAACATTTACTGAGTTCGAACTGCATGCCTAGCATTAAAATAGATGCTGATCTAGGGATAGATTATTTGTTAATTTGTTCATTGATTCAACAAATATTTAATAGATGTCTTCTATGTGCCTGGTGTTGGGGATACCAGAAGGAACAAGGTGAGGTTGGAGGGCTGAGAGGGACCCCACAAGGAGGGCCAGAACCTCACTGTAAGGCCTTTGGATCGGATGTACCTCCCCTGCTGCTACCTGCCTTCCTGATCCAAGCCACCGTATCTCACCTGGATAGTCTAGTTGCTGCAGTCCCTGATTAGTCTCTGACTCTACAGTTGTTCCTGATGGTCTTCCACACACACTGTGATCCTTTAAAACTCCAGTCACTCCTCTACTCAGAACCTCCAGTGGCTTCCAATCTCCATCAGAGAAAAAAACCTTGGAGAACCTACAGGATTCACACCGCCCCCCTTTTCCTCCTTGGCTCCCCCTCACCCCCTCACTTTCCAATATCATCACAGTGGCTTCCTGTTGTGCCCAAAATACACCAGGAACATTTCCACCTTTGCACTCGCTGATTCTTTGTCTAGAATGCTTTCTTCCTAGGTAGCCTGATTCTCTGTCTAGAATGCTTTCCTCCTAGGTAGCCGTTTGGCTCCCCCTTTCCCACTTTTGTTTAACCCTTTTGTTTTAAGGCTTTTGTTTAAGGCTTTTATTTAACCCTTACCTTGTGTGTTAGGCCTCTGAGACCATCCTACTTAAAATCCAAGGCCACCTTCCCTGAATTATTTTTCCACTTGACACCTAACATATTTGTTTGTTGTCTACTCCCTCCACGAGAATGGAAACCTCATGAATGCAGAGATTTTTTATATTGTTTTCCATTTTATCTCCAATGCCTAGAACAGAACCTGACCCATAGTAGACACACAATAAGTAATTGTTGAATAAATAAATAAATGTGTTTGTTAATGGTAGGTGTGTTAGGAAGTCATAGAAGGGTTTTGGATTGAGAAGTGACATGAGCTTTGGTGCTTGTGGACAGTTGCCTGGGGGTGGGAGGGTGAGGGTAGAAGCCCCGAGACCAGCTAGGAAGTCTTTGCAATAATCCAGGCAAGAGCTGGTGGCAGTTTGGATGAAGGTGATACCCTGGAAGTAGCAGGGAGGGTTGGACTCTGGGTGCATATTGAAAGCAGGGTTTGCTGATGGACTATGGCATATAAGAGAGGGGTCAAGGATAATATCATGGCTTTGGCCCTGAAGAATTGGGTGGAGAAGAGATCTGTCTGGTTCAAACTTTTTTCTTTTAATTTCAAAGTATTATGGGTATACACACGTTTTTGGTTACATGTATTGCTCTTGTAATGCTCCAGTCAGGGTTAAAAGTGTGCCCATCACCCAGATAGTGTTCATTGTACCTGTCCTCCAAAACCTCTTAGAACTGTTGTCAAAGCTGAGAGAATGTCATTAGGATCTGCTAATGTTTACTGAGTCCTTCCTGTAGGTGTGGCATTGGTCTATTATTTCCTTAATTCCTTACATATCTTTGAGGCAGATGCTGTCATTATCCATAAACTGAAGCACAAAGAAGTCAAGCCACTTGCCTGCTGTCACACAGCTAGCAAATGATGAAGCTGGGATTCAAACACAGTGTCTGCATTTTTAACCAGTAGCCCCGTTGCCCTCCACTGCCTTAACTTCTCTGGCTCTAAAATGGGGCTGATAGTCTACTTTCCTCTCTTAGCACAGAGCCTGACAGGAATGAACTGGCCCACAAAGGATTAAGAGCTGGGTTCTCTCTGGCCACACTGGTTAACACTTTTCTCCCTGTGCCAAGAACCCCCAGATAGCTGGATTCATGGAGGGCTGCTCCTCTCTATCCACTGTCCCACCCACTGCCCTTGCCACAGATTCTCCTGTCAAGGCCGGGTCAGGGCTTTGTGATGGTCACGAGGCTCCCAACCATGGCCTTCTCTGGGCTTGCTGCCAACCTTGAGTCTGTAGAGCACTTGCTCTCAGCCCATGGGTGAGTCCGTGGCTCTTCTCAACTATTCTTGGGAATGAATCTAAAATTCCAGTCATTGTCCCAGGAAGGCAAATAAAGCCATTCAACATGTCGTTCCTGGGCTCCTGTTCCATGCCAGGCTGAGAAGGGGCCGGCATGGGGCAGAGCAAGTTCTGGAGCCAGGCAGTCCTGGATACCAAGCCCCGCTTGGCACCTACAGGTTCCGTTACCCTGAGAGGTCATAGCACCCTTAGAGCCATAGAACCCTATCACATTTTTTGACAGAGCCTCTCTTTAGAAGGCTTAGGGAGAAAGCCCTGCCTTTGTTCTCTGTTCTCTCTGCCTGGACAGCTCTGCCCTCCTCTTTATCCACTCTTCCTCCTTCTTGTTATTCAGGTCTCAACTTAAATGTCACCTCCTCAGGGAAGCCCTCCCTTGGGTACTCAGTCTAAAGGATGGATTGGCAACCTTTTTCTGTAAAGAGTCAGACGGTAAATAGAGTAGTTTTCGTGGGCCTTATGATCTTTGTAGCAGCAACTCAACTCTGTAGTGTGCAAGAGCATAGACAGTATAAATAAGCATAGCTGTGTTCCAGTAAAACCTTTTTATGTTTTTTTGAGACAGAGTCTTGCTCTGTTGCCTGGGCTAGAGTGCCGTGGCATCAGCCTAGCTCATAGCAACCTCAAACTCCTGGGCTCAAGTGATCCTCCTGCCTCAGCCTCCTGAGTAGCTGGGACTACGGGCGTGTGCTACCATGCCTGGCTAATTTTTTCTATTTTTAGTAGAGACGAGATCTCACTCTTGCTCAGGCTGGTCTCGAACTCTTGAGCTCAAGCAGTCCTCCCACCTCAGCCTCCCAGAGTGCTAGTATTACAGGCATGAGCCACTGCACCTGGCCTCAGTAAAACTTTACGGATATTGAAAATTGAATTTCATGTCCTTTTCTCTCTCTCTCTCTTTTTTTTTTTTTTTTGAGACAGAGTCTTGCTCTTTCACCCTGGCTAGAGTGCAATGGCATGATCAGAGCTCAAGCTCATGGCAACCTCAAATTCCTAGGCTCCAGTGATCCTCCTGCTTCAGCCTCCAGAGTAGCTGGGACTGCAGGAGTGTGCCACCAACCTGGCTAATTGTTTCTATTTTTGGTAGAGACGGGGTCTTGCTCTTGTTCAGGCTGGTCTTGAACTCCTGAGCTCAAGCGATTCTCTCACCTCAGCCTCCCAGAGTCTTTTCTTTTTTAGAGAGAGGGTTTTGCTGTGCGGCTGAGGCTGGAGTACAGTGGCTATTCACAGGCCCAGTCCTAATACACTGCAGCCTTGAACTCCTGGGCTCAAGCGATCCTCCCACCTCAGCTTCCTGAGTAGCTGGGATACAGGCGCTCGCCATCACTCCCAGCTTCATATTATTTTTACATATCACGAAATATTATTCTTCTTTGGATTTTTTTCAACCATTTAAAAATGTATTCAGTTGGTAATTCAGAGTGGAAAAAATAAAAAATTAAAGAAACCAAAATAAAAAAATAAAAATGTAAAACCATTCTTAGCTCATGGGCCATATGAAAACAGGTGGCAGGCTGGATTTGGCCACGGGCTGCCAATGCGACATAAAGTCTTAAACATAAATAAGTGTCTTTGAAGCACTGTCGCCATCAGTTATTTTTTCCCTTCTTCTTCCCCGCCCTCCTTTCCTTTCTTCTTTCCTTCTTCCCTGAGTTTATCACCCATTTATATTTAGCATATAAGCTCCCTGAAAGCAAGGATCTCGTCTCTCTCCTGGCTTGCTTCGGTCTTTATTTCTTCTAAAGTTTCTCAAACACTTACTTTGTACTAGGCATTATTCAAAGTGCATTATGTTCACTCATGTATTTAATCCTCATAATAACCCTATGAGGTCAGTACTCCTATTAGCCCAATTTTACAGAAACTTGAAGTCTTAGTCATCACTGTTTTCCCAAAGCTCAGAAAATGCTGAAGCTGTCCATAAAATGGGTCCAAACAAAAACTTTTAAAAGAATTTGATATTTCATACTTTCATTAAACAGGGAATCAAAGTGGTTACCATGAATATCAGTCAGGGTTCAATGAGAGAAGCAGAACCAGTAGGAGATATATATTAAGAGATTTACGGCAAGGAATTGGCCTAAAACAACACAGATTTATTATTAAATACTTCTAGTTCTGTAGCTTAGAAGTGTCACTGGGCTAAAGTCAAGGTGTTGGCAGTACTGCATGCCTTCTGGCAGCCCTACAGGAGAGTCCATTTTCTTGCCTTTTCCAGCTGCTAGGGGCTGCTGCATTCCATGGCTTCTGGCCCATTCTCCATCCTTAAAGCCAGGGACTGCATCGCTCCACCCTCTGCTTCTGCCTCTGACTCTCTGGCCTTGCTCTTTTCTTTATAAGGACCCTCGTGATTATGTTAGAGCCACCCAGATAATCAGAATAATCTCCTCATCTCAAAGTCAGCGATTAGCCACCTAATTCCATCTGCAACCTTAATCCATCCTTGCCATGGAACATGACATATTCACGGCAACCAGAGATTAGCACATGGATGTCTTTAGAGAGTCATTATTCCACCCACACACATAGGAAACATAAGATCGTTTGGACTTCCCTTCATTTACTTTTGCCATTTAGTATTGTTTCATATTGATTTACACATGGGAGAGAATGGGCATGATTTCTTTGATGCCTAGGGATGCTAATGCTTTAATCTAGGCTTGGCCACTTAGCAGATAACAGACACTAGAATTTCTAGGCAGAAATTACAAAGTAGAGTTCAGTGGAGTCAGGTGCAACAGATACACCTGACAGAGTTCGTGAAAAAACAACAGATTCCAGTCCTACCACAGACCTACTGGGTGTCAGATGCAGGGCTGGGAATATGAATTTCCACTTGTTTCTCTACCCGCATAGCAGACTGTAGTACCTGCATAACTCTTGCAAGTTCCCACTGCAAATACCTGTGACACTCTGCCTAAGGGCTTGCTATGGTTTGGATGTGTCCCCCTAAAAGCATATGCTGGAAACTTAATCCCCACTGCAACAGTGTGAAGAGGTGGGACCTTTAAGAGGTGGTTAGGCTGGAGGGCTCTGACCTTGTGGGGGATCAATGCCAGTATAGTGGGTGTGGGCTTGTTGTCTTGAGCATGAGTTGCTTATAAAAGGATGAGTCATGTCCCCTTGGCCTCTCTCTCATTCTCTTTTTGCCCTTCTGCTGTGGGATGCCACGGCAAGAGGGCCCTTGCCAAACACTGGTCCCTCAATCTTGGACTTCCCAGCCTCAAGAACTGTGAGAAATAGGCCGGGCGCCGTGGCTCATGCCTGTAATCCTAGCACTCTGGGAGGCCGAGTTGAGAGGATCCCTTGAGCTCAGGAGTTCTAGACCAGCTTGAGCAAGGGAAAGACCCCATCTCTATTTAAAAACAAGCAAACAAACAAACAAAAAACTGTGAGAAATAAATTTCTTTTCTTTATAGAGTCTCAAGCATTCTGTTAAAGCAGCAAAAATAGACCGAGACAGGCTTCCTGTCAGCACAGCACGAGCCAGCTGTGCTGGGGAGTCAGTGCTCCTCAACCAAGGACTGGAGGGCGTTGGAGGATAAATACCCGCACCCCCTCGCCCTTGGTTGGAACAGGTCTGAGGGGCATGTGGCCAAACTGTTTCCTGGAGCTCCCCAGTGGGATTAAGCTCCAGCTGCCCACGGTGGTGCTGTGCTTGAAAACACACCTGTACTGACTTCTTTCACTTCCCTGTCTTAATTCCCCACTTCTGTATCTGGGCAAAGCAAACTAGGACATTCACTTCAGGAATTTCTTAGGGTGATCACATTTGGTAACCACCACCGAGGATGACCCTGTTCACAAACATCCCCTGTGCTTACTGTGTGGCAGTCCCCATTGTTGGCACGGGGAAGGGAGAGGTGAGTCAGGCAGGGCCTCTGGGGAAGGAGGAAGTGGGATTTCAGCAGAGGTAGAGAGCGCCATTTTAAGATTAGCCAGTGAGACTCTTGAGAAAAGATGGCAGAACAAACATGGGCTTCTACTTTTGCTATACCCCTAAGCCCCACTAGATTGACAGTAAAGGGGTTTATTTTTTAAAGGCATAAACCCTCAAGGACTGTGTTAGGTTTGCTCGGGGTGGGAACCCAGAAAGTATGTATAGGACAAAGTGCGATTAATGGAAGACTTAGACAGTGATCATAAGGCCTGTGAAACAATAGCCACCGGAGTCTGGAGAGTCCGGAGGTTGTAAATCTAACTCTGACCACAGACAGTTGCAGCGATGCCGCGTTCCTATCCCTGCCCCTGCCCCCATAAAGACAAAGCTATCCCTCCCTCTCTCTGCAGGATGTGACTGATGCAGGGGTCCCAGAAATTGGTTGTTTGAAAAGAATTTATTACAGTGGCTGTTCTGGCCCAGTTGCTCACTCCCCCTGGAAAAACCCTCTGTAAAACCCAAGGCTCTCCCCTTTCTCTCGTGGATGCTCTTTTCGGCCTCCACCCATCTGCACCCAGATGCTCAAATTAACAGCATTTTGCTACACCTCAGATTTCGTATGTTTCCCTCTCGGCTCCAGACCTAACAGACTGGGGAATAGGAGAGGAGATAATAGTAAGATCATTTTGTAGGGTAGAAGGCAAACAGAATCTTCAGCCAACAATGGGGCTTTCCCCAACCTGATTTACTCCCCCAAATTCCAGAAGGCTCAGGAATTGGTGGCACCTTGTGCCTCTGAAAGTAAAATTGAAATGGAGTCGGGGGTTGTAGACAGGAAAGTATAATAAGTGTGAACTAAAAATAAAATCTTAAGCCCCCCTCCAGCTGACTGAATGGACTCCCTCTTGGCCAAGGGGACCCCAGAATATCCTACAGCTGGGGAGCTGGCCACGAGAAGGGAAGTCAGACATGTCTCGTCATGCCCCCCCTTCCTTCTTGGAGATATCTTTTGTAACTCATTAACAGGTCTAAGGCAATACAAGACAAAGCTTAAACCACACCTGCAGGTCAATTTACCTAGCAGATTACTTGAGTCTGGGTATATGTCCAGTATATGTCCGGTGGCTTGTTCCTGATTAGCAGACTTCCTTATCTTAACTTAAAAACATTCCAAGCCTTTAGACAAAGCTTCATTTTTTTTAACCAATTACAAATCAAATAATCTTTAAACCTACCTATAATTTGTAATGCCTCGCTTTGAGATGTCCTGTCTTTTTGGGCCAAACCAATGAACCTCTTCCATGTGTTGATTTATGACTTTATGTGTAATTTTTGTTTCCCTGAAATGTATAAAACCAAAATGTAACCCAACCATGGTGAAACGACTTGGTCAAGGCTTCTTGGGCATGGCTCACTGGGCCATCGTTGCACATATCCAATTCAGAATAAACCTCTTTAAATTATTTTACAGTCTGCATTCTTTTCCATTGACATAAGGGAAATTGATTAAAAGCTTATTTGAGAAGCAGTCAGACTTCCAGATCCTTCCAGGAACATCATCATAAAACTTCAAAATACTGAGAACAGTGACCCTGCAAACTTCCAGTAGAGAGGGAAATAAGGAGGTCACATTTAGAACATCAAAATAACTTTGGACTTCTCAGCCAAATCTCGGAAGCAAGGAGATGATGGAGCAATGCCTTCAAAATTCTGAAGGAAAATGCTTTCCAACCTAGAATTTTATACCCAGCCAAACCATGATGAAAGAAATGAAAAGAAGAGAAAACTTTCAGCATATGGAAGTCCCACAATGTCTACTTCCCACACACCCTTTCTCAAGGAGCTGCTGGAAGCTATGCTACTCCAAATGGACGGGGGTCAAGGAAGGAAGAACAAGACCCATTGCCCAGGAAATGGAAACCCATCACAGGAGAAAGGCAACTGGGATCCCTAGGTGATGATGGAGGGAGATCCCAGGATGACAGCTGAGCACCAGAGAGGTAACCAGTGCAGATGTGAGCAGCTCTGAAAACTCCAGCGAAGTTTCTTCTAGAAGGTAAATGGGTAAAATTTGTGATGCATTGGAAGTTGTTAAGAGGACACTTGGGCACTTGCAAAGAGTTTAGAGTTGAACTGTTGACAAATACTGAGAAAACTAGGCCTGGGTGGAATGGGTATGGGAACAAGATAATAATTAACCCAAGAAAAATGGGAATCTTTTCAGAAAAGCAAAGGTCGTTATAGTTTACAATGGAGCTCAGCTGTGAATGGCATTTATATTGTTACAATAATGTAAATATAATAGTAAATGTTGATTGCACCAAAATTACCATGTGACTTTATTGAGAGGATGGGAGGTAGGCAGGGTGTGTACCTGCTGGGCAGGAGTGTGGAAGGAAAGACTTTCATCACCCAGAGTGGGAAAGCAGACTTTGCTAAAAACTGAAAAATTAAGAAGTGGTGATAGAAGCATGTTATTCCAAGACATGGAGTTAAGTACCAAAACAATCAGCCGTAAGTGGTTGTCTTTGGGAAGAGGAAAATGAGAGGAGGGAATGAAGTGGAGATTTCTATTTTTAGGAAATTTGACTCTTCAACTTCTGTGCATGTGTGATGACCTCGATACAAATATTAATAAAATCCAAAACCCCCAAAATAAAAAAGGACAGGAATAACATATATTCAAATGTTGTTTTGATAATCATTATTGCTGAATTGTGGATCATGGGTATTTTTTTCCTTTTGCTCATTTATATTTTTTATCATTTTTTTCTGCAAAATGACATATGGTGTGAAATAAGAAAAAAAATAGATCTTTTTTAAAGGGAGAAAGAAAAAAGGTAAGCCCGGGTAGGCTGGGAGCTAGTTTCTGTCCTAGGGTGGGGACGGTGGGGAGATCACAGAGGGCATGAGGTCGGAGGAGGAAGAATCGGGGGCGCTGGGTGACTCACAGAATAGGGAGGAGAGGCAGTATCAAGACAGAAATATCAAAATAGCCACAGCCTTGACTTCCTGTGTTTAAATAAGTATGGCAAACGGTCATGTCTCTAGTTCACGAGCGATGACTGGCAGTTGCTGAGTGTCGCTAGCCACAGGCGTGGTGTCAAAGGGCTTTACTCATGTTTGCTGCTTCTACTCTCTCCTGCCTACGACAGTCATGCCCCGCTTAATGACGGGCTGTGCTCTGGGAAACACGTCGTTAGGTGATTACACCATTGTGGGAACATCGTGGAGTGTGCTTACACAAACCTAGATGGTATAGCCTAGGACACACCTAGGCTGTCTGGTAGAGCTTATTGCTTCCGTGTGACTATACTGACAGCACGGACAGCATGTGACTGTACTCACTGAATACCGTAGGCAATGGTAACACAATGTGAGTATCTGTGTATCTGTTCCTATCTAAACATAGAAAAGGTACAGTAAAAATGTGGTATTATCTTATGCGACATCTACGCTGTCCATGATTGACTGAAACATTATGTGTACACGACTGCATTTACTTTGCATGGCAGTCCAGGCAGTCTTCTTCAAGCATATGGATCGGATCATGTTCATTTCCCGTGACTCCCCATTTTACTGTGGGCAAAACCCAAACTCCTCCTAGTGGTCTGCAAGGCCCTGTTTGGTCTGCTTCCTTCCCTGAAGGGGTCTCTGACCCCTCTTGGACCTCTTCCCCTGCACCCCAGCTCACTTATCTGCTCCTTGAACATGCCAAGCTTGTCCCTACCCCAGGACCTTTACACTTGCTGTTCTTTTGTCTGTCTTCTTCTAGATGTTCATATAGTTACCTCCTGGTCGTAATCCAGGTCCCATCACAAATGTCACTTTCTCAGAGCAACCACCTGACTGAGGTCATTTCCCCTCCTGCCCCTACCAGCTACTGTCTCTTCCAACATTTCACAATTTTGTCCTCATGGCACATGTTATGTGAAATTCTCTTGTTTTGTTCTTTGTAAAAAAAATGTTTTAAAAATTGTTATTGAGCTGGGTTCAGTGGCGAGCACCCGTAGTCCCAGCTCAGGTGGGAGGATCACTTGAGCCCAGGAGTTCTGGGCTGTCACACACTCTGTTGATCTGGTGTTTGCACTGAGTTTGGCATCAATGTGGTGGTCTCCTGGGAGCGGAGGACCATCAGGTTGCCTAAGGAGGCGTGACGTGACCCAGGTCAGGAACGGAGCAGGCCGAAACTCCCATGTTGATCAGCAGTGGGATCATGCAGCCTGGGTGACACAGTGAGACCTTGTCCCTAATAATAAAAATAAAAAATAAGTTATTGAAATATAATTCATATAAGATAAACTTCACCATTTTAAAGGGTACAATTCAGTGACTTTTAGTATATTCACTGTATCTGATTCCCAAACATTTCCATCACCCCCAGAAGAACCTCTGTACCTGTCAGCAGTCACTCCCCTGGCAATGGTCACTCTGTTCCCTGTCTCTATGGATTTGCCTGTTCTGAGCATTTCATATAAATGAAATCGAATATGCAGCATTTTGTATCTGGATTCTTTCATTTGGCATGATATTCTGTTTCTTTTAAAAATCTGCTTCCTTGGCCAGGTGCAGTGGCTCATGCCTGCAATGCTAGCACTCTGGGAAGCTGAGGCGGGAGGATCGCTTGAGGTCAGGAGTTTGAGACCAGCCTGAGCAAGAGTGAGACCCCGTCTCTACTAAAAATAGAAAAATTAGCTGGGTTGGTGGAGCGTGCCTGTAGTCCCAGCCACTTGGGAGGCTGAGTTGGGGGATCATGTGAGCCCAGGAGTTTGAGGTTGCTGTGAGCTAGGCTGACACCATGGCACTGTAGCCCTGGGCAACAGAGCGAGACTCTGTCTCAAAAAAAAAAAAAAAAAAAATCTGCTTCCTTATTATCTGTTATCACCCTTAGACTCCGAGGGACTCTGGTACCTAGACTAGTGCTTGGCATAAGTCATTAAATCTGGATTAAGCACCTACTATGTGCTATGCACACAGTAGCACAAAAAACTCTCTCCAAAAATACTCTTGAACTCCTATCTTCTCTTCAGTAATCTTTAAGTCTCCCGGGACGCACCTCAAGGCTAAGGGTTAGTGGGCTGGTTTGGGGAAGTCTCCCCTTTTCTAACAGCAGACGTGTTCCAGCTCTTTCTAGAGAAGGACACCTCACACCAACACTGGGGCCTCACCCAAAACGGAAACAAAAGTCCCCCTGTTGCTAAGGGGTTTCCCTGGCCCTTTGGTTCTTCCCCCAGCCTCCCACAGGAGCTACTCTATTACCTTTGGTTCTTATTCGAGACAAATCTGTGAGATACTTAAGATATTTGCCATAAATAAAAAGATGGAAGGGGCCGCAGGACAGGGAATGCAGGAGGCCTCTAGCTGCAGCGAGACCAGCCTCCCGTTCATACCAAGTGAGGCCAAGGGACTTCAGTTCTGCAACTGCAAGGAAATGAATTCTGCCAACACTGAATGAACTTGAAGTCGATTCTTCTCAGAACCTTCAGATGAAGCCTCAGGTGGGCTGACGTCTCTACTTCGGCCATGCGATATCCCGAGCATGGAACACACCGAGCCTGCGTGAACCTGGGACCTACAGAACTGTGGGCTAATAAATGGATGTTGTTTGAAAGGGAAAAAAGGCTTGGTGTGGTGGCTCACGCTTGTAATCCTAGCACTTGGGGAGGCCGAGGTGGGAGAATTGCTTGAGGCCAGGAGTTTGAGACCATTTGGGGCAATATCAAAAGCCTGTCTCTACAGAAAAATTAAAAAACTAGCCAGGCATGGTGGTGTGCACCTGTGGTCCCAGCTACATGGGAGGCTGAGGCTTGAGCCCAGGAATCTGAGGTTGCAGTGAGCTATGATGATGACACTACACTCTAGCCTGGGTGACATATGGAGACTCTGTCTCAAAAAAAAAAAAAAAAAGTATTTACCTTGCTGCCCTTCAACCCCCAGCTGAAAGTGAACTTGCTTTGAGTGTCCCAAGGCTAGGGCCAAGACAGAGACAGAGAGGCTGATTAGGATAGGAGTTAAGAACCCAGACCCTGGAGCCAAGTTTCTGGGGTTCAAATCCTAGCACTGTCACTTACTGTCTCCACCATGTTGGGCAAATTAACCTCCTTGTGCCTCAGTTTCCCCACTATGTATTTCAGAGTATTATTTTTTGATGAAATGAGCTAATATATATGAAGCTCTTAGAACCATGTCTGGCACACAAGTACTTTATGGATGTTTCACAAATATGAGTAAACCCCGAAGCCCATATATGTATGCATAAGGGGCGGCTGCTTCACGGTGGGGCTAATGACCTAAATTCACATCCAGGATGTCATTTAATGTTCCTGCCACCCTCACAGTCCTGAAGGAACAGCCACAGAGCAGGTGAGGTGACCTCCTACCCTTGCTACATGGTCAGCAAAGACAGAATGAGGGATTCCAGCCCAGCCAGCGTGCCAGAGGACTGAGTCTTCCCTGTGTTTGCTTGTATGTTTCCATCTGTCACCATCTGCGATGCAGTGTCCATAGTTTACTGTCGTCAGATGGAGTATGTGTCTATCATTTGAGCTTTTCAGAATGGATATTTCAGTCATGATGGTGAACATTTGTGTTGCTCTAGAATACAGTGAAGGCTTCAGACAGTATTAAACTACATTAGATCATTTGCATCCAAATTAAGTCTTAGACTTCTGAATTTTTGTCTTTTTTGGTAACTCTTTTCTCCCCTGCTGACAGTGGTCACTTCTTCAAGCTTCTAAAGTATGCTCAGTTACCTTTTTTTCACTGGCTGTTTGTTTGGGACTGTGTGAAGTAGGAGAAAAAACAAACAAACAAACAAAACCAAGTGGTGCCGCTTTGCTGCTTTTCCTGGGTAGGACACATGGATTGTGGTGACATCTAACCACAGTTTTCTTACCTCATTAAAGGCCCCCAAGGGAAGTTTCTATTTCCTAATAGGAGAAAATTATAAAACCCCAATTGTTTATTAATAGAAGAATAAATTAGACACTGAGAACAACGACTCATATCTGTGAACATTAACTTGAGAAGTGGCTGCTCTCTGTCTTGGCAGTGTAGTATGGTGGTTAGGGTCATAGGCCTTGAAGCCAGATTACCTGTGTCTCAGTCCAAGCTTGGCCACCTACAGCTGTGTGATCTTGGGTAAGTCACTTAACCTCTCAGTGCCTCATCTTCCCCATCTATGAGATGGGCTTAATAAAGGTGTTCATCACACAGGACTACTGTGAGTATAAAATGGATTCATACACAGACAGCAACTAGTATACGCGTTGTGAAGTACTCAAGAAATCTTAGGTATTCCTGTTAAATAAAAAGCACCGTTTCACTTTAGAGTTTAAATATACCTCTATGCATTTAAAAATCTATGAGATTATTTATAAAATGCTGTAAAATTATGACTGTGTTTCATTCTCTTCTTCACAATTTTCTTTATTGTCTGAAAAAAATTTTATAATAATGAGCCAATACTACTTTTATAATCAGAAAAGAATTTTAAGTTAATTCCTTTTGAGGGCAGGGGGCTTAATAAACAGCTCCACCCTGTAGTGTTGAAGCAATCAATGAGTTACTTCCCTGTCCTGGTCTTTGTATGTTTATGGGCTGTTTTTGCCTGGGAAATTCTTGCTTGGACACAAAGTCAAGTCCTCTCCCTGTGAATCAGGACCAGCCTGTTTAAGGCTGGGTGGGTCCTCCTTCCCCCTCCCCTACTCTGTGTTTCCAGGCAGGAGGGACTGACTCACCCATCACCTGGTTTGTTTGGCCATTATTTCACCCGCACTCATTCAACAGGGTTTGGAAAACAAACATGACCCGGCCAATCGACAGAGTTCCACGCACTGAAAGATGGAGGCAAACCCATGTCTGTTACCCTGAAAGTTTAAACAAACCAACCAACTACGGAGCAATGTTTATTTGACAAATGTGTATTGAATACTCAGCCAGTCTGTTCAGGGCACTGGGAACACACCAATGGCAAGCAGAGGAAGATCCCTGTTCTGACAGAGCTGACAATCTGGTAGAAGAGAAAGTGCACGAGAAAACCCAGTGGGTTAACGTAGGTAGTGAAAAATGCCAGGGTGCGAGAGCGCATGACACGGGCAGAGGTACTCCAGATGGGTGGTCGCGGAAGGCCTCTCTGAGGAGGTGATGTTTGAACTGAAAATGGGGAGCATGGTTCCATTTTTCTAAAAATATCCTTCTGTGCGTGTATATGTCTGTTTATTATAATCACAGAGAAGAAATCTGGAGGGATACTCGCTAGACTGTGCTTTTAACTCCCAAAGCTTCTGGAGTATCATTCTGTGCATTGGCTTGGGCAAAACTGTTGGGATAACAAGCTGACTTAGGCACCATCCTGCCCTCAGAGGGTGACCTCCTTTTCTAGTTCCTCACCTCTGCTGGGCTGGGCTGGACTTTGTGCACGTCATTGTGAATAACAGAACCTCCACCTCAAACTAGCCCTCAAACTAGCTTTGAGGTGGAGGTTGTATTCCCAAAAAGGGGAATTTATCGGCTCACACGAGGAAAAGCCCAGTGGTATGTCTGGCTCAGGTATGGCTGGATCCAGGAGTTCAACGGTATCAACAGGTCTCACCTCTCCCCATCTCTCATCTCTGCTTTCCCTCCTCTTGGGTCTCTTCAGGAGGTGACCATGATGGTTTCCAGCAGTTCCCAGCTTTCATTTTTCCAACTCAGCAATTCTAGAGAAAAGAGAGAACCCCTTTCCCTGGCAAGGTTCTGGAGCTGCCTGTCATTGGTCCAGTTTGGATCACACTTGCTCTCCCTGAACCAGTCAGATTGGCCCGAGGGATGCAGGAACCCAAGCAAGGATGATGTGTCCACTCCTAGAACCAGAAGGGAGGTCTCTCACCTGAACCATATCTGCTGAGGGTGGATAGAGGCCACCCAAATTCCTACTGGGAAGGCCAAAAACATGCGCTATCAGCACATACTGAGCACTAATTATTGCCACACAATAATGATATGGGATAGGACCACTTATTGCCATTTTAGAGTAGCATTGAAGCTCAGCAACGTTCATAAGGCCACACAGCTAAGAGGTAGAGAAACTGGCATTCGATTGGAGTCTGTCTGATGCCAAAGCCTCCAAATGATGATGGTGATGTTGGTAGTGATGATAATCATAATAATACGGTTGAATATTCCTAATCTGAAAATCTGAAATCCAAAATGCTCCAAAATCCAAAGCGTTTTGAGTGCCAACATGATGTTTAAAGGAAATGATCATTTGGAACATTTCAGATTTTGGATTTTCAGATTAGAGATGCTCAGGCAGTAAGTAGAATGCAAATATTCCAAAATCTGAAAAAATCTGAGATTTGAAACACTTCTGGTCCCAAGCATTTCAGAAAAAGGATGCTCAACCTGTAACATTAATAGTAATAAGAACTGCTATCAGCTGAGTTTGCAAGCATGAGCTCGTCTCATGCCCCCAGTGGCCCTGTGAGGCAGATGGGGTGGACAATAGTCGACTCCTCGACATTCGGTTCAGCCCAGCCACAGGCCTCAGGCCCAGTCAGTCTAAGCCAATCATGGGACTTGCATACCCTTGCCAGAGACTGGTTTGGGAACAGGCAGGAGACCCATCTTCGGCCAATGAGATGTGGGGAGAAGTTTGCCAGAAGCATTGGGAAAGTTCTTCCACACTCTTCCAGGAGACAGGCTGGAAATGAATTTGTTTTCCCACTGGACATGAAAGAGAATGCCGGTGGCCCTGATGGCTCCTGGCAGTCACCCTGTGATCACGAGGATTCCATCAGCCTGAGGACGAAACAAACACTGTGGGCAGAGAGGGGGAAAGAACCTGGGTCCCTGATGATGTCACTGGGCTGCTGGATCTGCCACTGTCCAGTCCTACAAACGTCCCTTCTAAGGACTCAGTAGGTATTTTTATTATCCTTATTTCACAAACAGGGAGGCTGAGGCTCAGAGAGATTAAGTGAGTTGCCTGAGGTCACACAGCGAGCCAGGCTTTGATCTAGAGTTTATGTGACTCCAAACTCACCACACAGTACGGTTCCCACACAGCAATCGCCCTTCCTTCCGCCAAATGTTCTTAAGCCCCTTGATGCTAAATCCCTGTGAAGTCTTTTATTAGCCCGGTTTTGCAGATGAGAAGCATCTGTAGGGGAGGGGAGGCGGGTTAGCAGAGAGGCCTTGTGGATCCTGGGTTTTGCTTTCGGGCTTCTGATTCAGAGCCAGGAGTGGACGGTCATCGGATGCAAGGGGAAGACGTGGGAGTGGGGTGTAAGGAAATCCTAGAGGTCCCAAAATGCTAAGATCCGATTCTGACCCCAGAGGATTGGGAAACAGAGCCCCTAAAACTCATTTGTCCTTCCTCAGGGTTTGTTCTTCACGAATTTTAAATTTGACTTTAAAAAAAAATCACACACGGAATCATGATTTTAGAAAATATTGGAAATATAGGCACATAATAAGATAACGTAGTTCAAAAAAATCTCACCAATACTCCAGCTGCACAATTTTTAGCAATTATGCTCAATCTCTTCAGGTCTGTGTTTCCTCTAAACAGGGTGATCAGGAAAGCCTCTCTGAGGAGGTGGCATTTGAGCTGAGACCCGATAAATGAGTTGGAGCCACCGTGGGGAGAGTGTTCCAGGCAGAGGGAACACTATGTGCAAAAGCCCTGCAGTGGGAATGAACTTGGCCAACTGAAGGGACAGAGAAACAAGGGAGGGGGAGGGTCGAAGGAGATGAGGTCAGGTCACAGAGGAGGAAATGAGTCTGGGGCCAGGGAGCTGCTGTTGTGCCCAGCGCGGGTGTGGACCAGTGAGGTAGGCAGGTTTATTCATTGGCATCAGACTTCCGGCAGGAAGGGAGGGTGACAGCCGGGAGAGACGCTGCCAGTCAGTCTGGCCTGTTTTCAACAGGTGCCTACTCTGTGCCAGGCCCTGCCCCAAGTCCTGGCCTTCAAGAGCATTTGCTTTGAAGATTAGAAATTCAGGGGCAGCCAAAGCTACAAAGAGGCATTTTCCTGAAGAGGACACCTGCTTGGCCAACAAATGGATGGAAAGAGGCTCGAGGTCCCTCCTGAGCAGGCTACGCAAGCGAAGACACTTAGAGACATTGCACGGCCGTGGGCTGGCAGCAGTTTGAAAACCAGAAAATACCAAAGTACAGAAGAGTGATTAGCAGCGTAGGCTGTGCAGCCAGCCTCTCTGGGTGCATGCTGTGCGCTGCCACTCCTAGCTGGTGACCTTGGGCTAGTTATGTCACCTCTCTGTGCCTTCATTTCTCCGTCTGTCCAGTGGGGATGATGATGCTCCCTGCCTCAAAGTTTCCTGGGACGTTAAATGAGTTATTTCATGTCTGATAGAAAGGCACATAGTAAGTGTTATAGGGCGTGGTGACATTATTCTTATCGGAGAGGAAGTGGGGAAACAAGAATTCTCAGGCACTGTCACTTGGCAATTGAAATGCATGAACCCTGTGACCAGTGATCCCACTGCCAGGCATCCGCCCTAGAGAGGCTCTAACGTGTATAAAGTTGGGTGTGGCAGCGTTGCTTATAATGGGCCCAAAGTGGAAGGGACTGAATAGGCATTGGCAGCAGAATGGGCAAGTAAACCATGATATATTCCCATAATGGAATACTAGTGAGCAATTGAAAAGAATGGACTCAATCTAAATAGATCTTAAATATATAATGTGGAGTGAGAAAAGGAACTTGCAGAAGTAAGCATTTAGTGTGATGCCATTTATGTAAATATTAAAACCACAAAACAATGTCACCTATGTGGTAATATCAGGGGTGATATTGAAATATTTAACTGGCATGACCCAGGCACTGACCAATCAGAGCACAGGCTGGCCATGTGGGTCCCAATGGCTGGTCCTCGTTCCCACTGCTCCTGGCACAAAGATGTGGCTTCTCCATGCTCACCGGCCCTTCTACCCTTGCCACGCTGTCCTGTCTATTCTGTACCTTATTAGCTGTGTGATCTCAGGTAAGTTGATTCATCTCTCTGGGCTTCAGCTTTTTCATCTGTAAGATGGGAAAAATAGTTGTAAAAGCTAACACACACACACACACAGCATGGCCCACGTGCCAAGCACTCACTGAGATCTTCAGACTAACTCTTTGTGGTGGGTTCTATTATCACTTCCATTGTGCATATGAGGAAACTGAGGCACAGAGCGGCTGAGTAATTTTCTCATGGTCTGTAGAACATTACTTATAGGATTGTTGCAAATATATACTAAATGATACATGTCAATAGCTTAGAAAAAGATCTGGCACTGAATAAGTGGTCAGCAAATATTAGCAGTTGGTTGTATGTCACTGCCCTGCTCATAAGCCTTCAGTAGCTCACCATTGCCCTTAGGAGACAGTCTGCACTCCTCAACGTGGACTACAAGGTCATGGTCTGTTCCCTGCCCCCCCACTTCCTTCCCTCTCTTCCACTTGTTCTCTGTTCTCCAGTCATCTGGCCTTCTCTCAGTTCTTCCCACGCCTCTGAGCTTCTCTGCCGTGGAGCCTTTGCATATGATAGTTCCCCTTGCCTGAAGTGCTGTTCCCTCTTGCTTTTCTTTTGCCTGGTCAGCCTCTAAACATCTTCCTGACTCACGTACAATGGCACCTCTTTCAGGAGGTCCTGTTAGAATGCGTTGAGTCTTCCTGGTCCATGTTCTCAGAACTGTGTCAAATTTCCCTTAAGTAATGTTATCCCTCCTGGAGTTACTCCTTTGGTGTTGGTCTCCCTATCTCAACTGTGAGCTCTTGGAGAGCGGGGGACTTTTTTGACTTTATCCTTATTGTGAGCCTGTCGCAGGCATTACAGACTGGCTCGTGGAACACCTATGCTGATCCCCTGTAGTATGACTTCCTGTACTACGAAGCCCAGAAAGAGAGGAACTACATTTTCCACACTTCCTTGCAGCAGGAGCACCTCATGGGCCCCAGGCTCCCCTGCAAGCCTTGGAGGCAGAAGCAAGAAGTGAGATGCCAGAGGTAGAATCTTCTGGCAAGCACAGTGGTAGAGGTATCTGGTCCTTTTGGGGGAATGGTAGGGGAGTTCTGGCAGCCAGTTTCTAGCTTCCTAGGTCCTGAGCAGAGGTGGCAGCAGCAGCAGTGATGTTTCTGTTGCAACAGTTCAGCAGCGAAGGTGGGTGTTCCTCCTGGCTCTGCTGCTCCTGGCTGCACTGTTTGTGGTGGTTTAACATCTAGGGTACTACCTCATACCTTTAATAAATTCCTTCTTGCTTCCGCTGCCTCTAGTTGATTCTGTTGTTTGCAATTTAGAATGCCTTGCCCAGGCACTCAATAAATATTTGTTGAATAAGTGAATAGTGACCTCTTAGGAACCTCTCTGTTCCCAGTGATTTTATCCCCAAGAGGGAACACCTTGGTCTAAGTCTACATCACAGGCCCTGGGTTGGTAGGGTTCTTTCAGAGGTCAGGGACAGGAAGAGACGTGAAATGTCCTTACCACTGACAGGACAGATGGCTGAGGCCTTATGGAAGGAACTGGGGTTATCTCCTGGGGCGGGCGGGAGAGCTGTCCAGAGCCTCAGAGTGAATGGGCTTGAGAAAGATTGGTGGGTGAGAAAGAGGAAGCGGCCAGGGTGGACCACTGAGCTACCCCAGGGACATTCTGGGGCTTTTCTCTTATTGGGCCCCTTTCTGCTGTGCACACAAATAAGTCACCTCACACAGTGCATGCACTAATTTTCAGCTGAAAAGCAGGTAGGAAAAAAATAGTTATAAGGCAAATATTTTAAAGAATGCTTGAACTATGTGTCTGCCATTTTAGGTGGATGGAAAACATGATGGAAAACTGATCTTAGGAATTGCTTAGGTTGAGTTCCTGCAGAAGCAGATCCCAGAGAAGGATTTGCGTGCAGACAGTTTATTTGGGAAATGATCCCAGGAAGCCCTGGTGAGGGAGTGAGAAGTGAGACAGAGAAGGAAAAACAGCCAATAGAAGGTTTCTAGATAGCTGAGCAGGTTATCACTCTGGGACGCAGAGTATAACACACCTCAGAATTGTCCGGGCAAAGGGCATTTATCGCCGAGCTCCTGGCAATCGTTGGCTAAAGGCTGCTTGTAGGGGAGAGTGAACACCCCAGCGTTCTCAGCCTGCATGTGCTGAGTGTTTATGGGGGCAAAGTCCCCAGGTGCTGGGAATTGGAAGTCATCAGGTCATTGTGCAGCAGAAGGATGAGTGCCAAGGGGATATGGGCAGAGGAGTGACATCATCTGCTATAGCAAATTAAGCCAAGACAGAAACCATATTGGCTCATAGAGAATACCATGTTCAGAGATATGTGGGTGGCTTCAGGTATGGCTAGATTCAGGGGCTCATAAATTATCAGGGCTCAGTCTCTCATTCTCCCAGTAGTGGCCACCTTTGAGCTTCAGGCCCTCATCACACTGGCCTGGCACTAGCACAGCAGAAAGAAGACAATGCTTTCCCAATAATTCCAGCAAAAGCCGGAGGGCTGACTTGTTGGTCCGCTTGGGGCACATGCCCATTTGTGAACCAATCCCTGTGGGCAGAGGGAGGAGGTGTGCTGATTGGCCATTGTGGGGCATGTTCCCTTGAGCCAAGGAAGGAGTTAGCCCCACCTGCCTGATATGGACAGGGAGTAAAGAAGGAGGCTCCCAGGGAAATCAGGGTGCTGTTATGAGAGGATGGGGGAATTGAAACTGAGTAGACAAAGCCAGGAGGAGAGATGTAATCCAAACCCCCCACGTGGAGATGAGGAACCAGCACCCCAGCTAGGGAAAGGGCCTGGCCCCAGGCCATTCAGTTAGACAGCAGCAACCCAGCGCCAGGAGCCAGCGGTCTCCCAACAAACGGAGTCTGTTTATCCACACAAACCCTTTAGTGTCCCTCCCGTCCTAGCTGCTTCTCCCAATCTATGCCATAGGACTGCGGTCCCCAACCCCAGGCCACAGACTGGTACAGGTCTGTGGCCTGTTAGGCAGGTGAGCAGCAGGTGAGTGAGCAAAGCTTCATCTGTATTTACAGCCGCTCCCCATCACTCACATCACCGCCTGAGCTCTGCCTCCCACCCCCAACCCCGGCTGTGGAAAAACTGTCTTCCATGAAACCAGTCCCTGGTGCTGAAAAGGTTGGGGACTGCTGCCCCAGGTGACTCTAACACACAACTTCCTGCTTTTGTTAAATAAATATTTAAACCCCCATTTCTCAACCAGAGAAACCGAGAGGTTAAAAAAAAAATGTGTACACCAGATGCAGTGGTGTGCCTGTAGTCCCAGCTCTTTGGGAGGCTGAGGTGGGAGGATTGCTAGAGCCCAGGAGTTCAAGGCCAGCCTGGGCAACATAGCAAGACCCCATCTCTTAAAAACAAAATTGGTATGATGCAGGGGTTGACATGGGTCATGTGGGTCTGTGGGGGAAGAGTTCTCCACTGGCTGTAATTTAGTCATGTGGCCACACCTAGCTGCAAGAAAGGCTGGGATATGGAGTAAAGCCATAGGAAGCCAAGGTAAAAATCAAGTGTACTCTTACTAGGAGAGAGGATGCAAGAACAGATATTAGGAGATCATTTGCAATCTTTGCCCAAAGCTTCTGACCAAGAGAAGCTCTACAAAAGGAGACTGCTATTATTGCTGTCTCTTTTTTGAAAACTCAGTAGGTATTCTAATATATTTGAAAGATGTGCATAAATTCTGGGTACTGATATCATCCTGTACTGGACTTTGGAATCAATACAATAGAGTTTAAATCTTTCTTTCATGCCTTCTTAGGCTGTGTGACCTTGGATAAGTTATGTAACCTCTCTGAATCCTCCTTTCATCATTTGTTAAGCAGGCGTATGGTATATTACTCATCAGGGCCTGGGAAAATCAAACAAGGCAATGGACATAAAGCTCAGGTACAGTGCCCAGTCCAAAGAGGTTGCTCAATATATGGTCATTTTATTGACAATGAGTGTACGGTTGGCAAGAATATGAACTTGGCGATCAGACAGATCTGGGTTCAAATGCACACCTTCACTTCCAGGCTGGGCAAATTATTTAAACTCTCAGTGCCTCAGTCCCTTCCTCTGTGAAATGGAAGCAGTAACAGTTCCAGTCCACTGGGTGGTTGAGCTGTGAAGGAATGGGTGGCACCTTGAAACCAGTCAAGCAAAGTAAGTTATTAGTAAGTTCCCTTCCCTCATTGAGCTCATGGAGAAAGAGGCAGGGTCAAAAGGCTGTTGCTGCAAACATAAGAAGTCTGTAGCAAAGAAGTCATACACAAAGGAATTAGTGTTATATGATGCCATTACACAAAGTTCAAAAACAGGCAAAAACAATCATGAGTGCTAGATTCAGGATTATGGTTAGCACTGAGGATGGCAAAGACGGGAAGGAAGCTTCCGGGCATTGGGAACGTCCTGTTCCTTGATCTAGGGGCTGGTCACCCTACTGGGTTGCCTATGTGAAAATTTACTGAGCTGTCACTATGTGTGCAGTTTCCTAATGTGTGCACTTTTTTTGTTACACTTCAATCAAAAAGTGGCCCCCGCAAAGTCTCTATGGTCTGTTGGAAGCCGGCAGTGGCCCAGGGGCTGAGGGGCACAGGTGGGGGCATCCTTCCCTGCCATCCACCGCAGTTTCTGTTTCAGCTCAAGGTACAGGCGTCAGCTTCCTTCCAAATGCTCCACTTGGTGCCTGCCCCGGAGCCTCTGGCCACAGAGTTCCCCTCCCCCCTGTGATGTGGCCTGATCGCCCACATCCAGGTCCAGTCTGGTGCCAGCCAGCCTGACTGTCCGCGCTATCAGCTCTGGGACTGTGGGAGAGATTTGTTTAGAAAGGGAAATTTCAATAAGTAACCTTGAGCAGCAGCTTCAGATCAACCTCAGGTTGAACTCACAAGTGGGGTTGGTGCTGTTCATTCTTTTATGCATGAATTCAAACACTTTTTGGGCACCTAATCTGTACATGGCTCTAGGCAGGGCTCATGGGTGGGACAAAGACACTTCATTCATTCATTCATGCTATCAGTATTTATTGAGTATCTACCAGGCACTATGCTAGGTGCTGGAAATGCATCTGTGTAGAAAACAGACATGGTCCCTTTTCTGCTGGAGCTGACTTATTAGTGGAGGGAGATAGACAATAAACAAACAAGTAAATACATGGTGTGTTAGATGGTATGAGCGCTATGGAGAAAAATTAAGCAGAGACAGAGATAGGGAGTGCAAGATATGTTTGGGGGATTGCAATTTTTTTTTTTTTTTTGAGACAGAGTCTCACTACGTTGCCTGGGCTAGAGTGCAGTAGCGTCAGCCTAGCTCACAGCAACCTCACACTCCTCACCTCAAGCGATCTTCCTGCCTCAGCCTCCCAAGTAGCTGGGACTACAGGAGAGCACCACCATGCCTGGCTGATTTTTTCTATTTTTAGTAGTTCCTGGCTAATTATTTCTGTTTTTTAGTAGAGATGGGGTCTCACTCTTGCTCAGGCTGGTCTCAAACTCCTGACCTTAAGTGATCCTCCCACCTTGGCCTCCCAAAGTGCTAGGATTACAGGTGTGAACAACCGTGTCTGGGCTGGGTTTGTAATTTTTAATAGAGTGTTCAGGAAAGGAATCCCAGAGAAAGTGACATTTAAGCAAAGACTTGAAGACGACGAAGTGTGCCATTCCTCAAATTTGTGAGGGAAGACTAAGAAGGAGCAGCTATCATTAAAATAACATTGACTCACCATCAATAAAATAATAGCCACTCCTGAAAAAAGATTGTACTAGGGTGGAATGTCCTCCAAGATAAATTGTTACAGGAAGACAAAACAAAACAAACCAATTAACAAATCCAAGGTGCAGAAATGTTTACATTTATGTGAATTAAAATATATGTAATATTTTATAACTATTGTAAAGATTGCTTCTGGCAGGGCTGGGCATGGTGGCTCACGCCTGTAATCCTAGCACTCTGGGAGGCTGAGGCGGGCGGATTGTTTGAGCTCAGGTGTTCGAGACCAGCCTGAGCAAGAGCGAGACCCCATCTCTACTAAAAATAGAAAGAAATTATCTGGACAGCTAAAAATATATACAGAAAAAATTAGCCAGGTATGGTGGCGCATGCCTGTAGTCCCAGCTACTTGGGAGGCTGAGGCAGGAGGATCGCTTGAGCCCAGGAGTTTGAGGTTGCTGTGAGCTAGGCTGATGCCACGGCACTCACTCTAGCCCGGGCAACAGAGCGAGACTCTGTCTCAAAAAAAAAAAAAAAAAGATTGCTTCTGGCAAAATTCATCAATAGATGCTAAATCTAAGGGGAGAAATTTGATGAGAAACAAAATATTTAAATGGTCTTCATCTTCACCCCTCCCTCATGCATGAATTACTTATTAGTTTCAGGGAGAACTTTACTTTCATCAGCAGATCAAAATCTACATCATCAATTAGGGGCAGATGGACCTCACGCCTCTCCAATTGTGATACCCTGAGGAGACAACATCACTTAAGTCAAATTTCAGCCAGGGACACAGAACCTGAATCAAACTGGGCAGGTAGTATTTTCCAAAAATGGCCAAACCAATGTGTACCCCATCCCAAATGTTCTTCTTACAATGTGCCATTGCCATGCCTCATTAAGAGGTGGGGTCCACATTCCCTGCCCTTGAACCTGAGCAGAACATTGTAATATCCTCAGCTGATAGAATGCAGTCGAAGTGCCACTGCATACCTCCAAGGCTATGTCATGAAGGCAATATGGTGTCCTCCATTCTCTCTCTCTAACTGGGTCACTTGCCCTTCCATTCTAGCTGCCATATTGTCAGGAAGCTGAAGACACATGGAGAGGCCATGTGTAGGTACTCAGACCAACAGCCCCAGTTAAGCCCCAGCCAGCAGCCAGCATCAGCTGCCAGACAGATGAGTAAAAAAAATGAGCCTTCAGGTAATTCCAGCCTCTAGCCTTTGAGTTTTCCAGCTGAGGCCCCAGATATCTCAGAGCAGAGAGATGCTTTCCCTCCTATGTCCTTCTTAAATTCCTATCCTACAGGAATTTAGGGGGTAATTTGTTAAACAAACCTCAAATGAGGAACATTCTGTGAAATAACTGGCCTGCATTCTTCCAAAAATGTCAAGGTCATAAAAGACAAAGAAAAGTTGAGGAATCATTCCAGAGTAAAGAAAACTAAAGAAACGTAATAACAAAATGCAAATCATGGACCTGAACTAGCTCCTGTACTAGAAGGGGGAAGTGCTGTAAAGGACAGTATTGCCACAGCTGACAAAGCTGGGGGATGGTAGATTAAAGAATGGTATCAAGGTAAATTTCCTGAATTTGATAACAGTGCTGTGGTTACAGAAAATAATATCCTGTTCTTAGGAAACATATGCTGAAATATTAAAATTAAGGGGTCAATGGAACAGGATGTATGTAACTTATTCTCAAATGGTTCAGAAAAATAAATATTAATAGTAATAAATATATCCACATGAAGAAAGAAAGGATAATAAAATACACATGGCAAAATATTAAAAATAGGTGATTTGGGGCAAAGAGTATACTGGATTTCTTGGAATTATTCTTGCAACATTTCTATAAATTTGAAACTGTTTCAAAACTTCTAATTGTGGGTGAGAACAGACAAGGAAGGGAGATTCATTTTTCCCCTGTTTGTACTTTTTGTTTTCCTTTCTTTTTTATTCTTTTTTTTCTTTGTAGCGTGAGGTGCTGTTTGACACCCTTTTGTATTTATTTTTGAAAGTATGACTTAAATAAACAAGTAAAAAATGGAAAATAAATGTTTATTTATTAAACACATAGACACTGGGCTACGCCCGTTAATGCTTGAGATGATTCTCGTTTATTCCTCTCAGCTCTGCCCATTGCATGGAGGAGGCAACT
The DNA here is from genome assembly GCF_020740605.2 of Lemur catta. NCBI lineage: Eukaryota > Metazoa > Chordata > Mammalia > Primates > Lemuridae > Lemur > Lemur catta. The sequence continues at coordinate 41,200,569 of NC_059144.1, read as the reverse complement.
GAGGCTTAGAGAAGGGCCGTGATTCACCCCAGTCAGAACCCAGAGCCGAAAATTAATCCAGGTCAGTCCACTTGAGAGCCCCAGAACTCAGTCGGGCAGGATCCCTTCGCTTTTAAGGAGAGGAGATTTCTTAAAACTGTCTTCGTTGTTTAAAGAAAACAAACAAAAAACTAAGCATCTGGCTGTTAGCTTTGTGGGCACAGATTGTTCATTGTAAAGAATAATCTGAGGTGTAGCTACATAATGTTAGTCATTCAACAGACATTTATTTAGATTCTTTATTGGGCCCAAAGGCAGATTTGCCATGATTTACCAGTGTTGGGAGCTCTAGAGTGTTCTGGGTGAGGGAGGGGCAGCCTTTGTGTTAGTCTTTCTTAAATTGCTTAAAGAGATCTCAGAAGAAAGGGTCCTGACTGATTTTTTCTTTGCCAGTAAATACTTTCTTAACTATTTCACATTTATAGTTTAGTATTCTTTTTTGAAAATTGCATGAACTTCAGAACCTATAACCCTGGATCCACCTCTGCTAGGCCAGGCCTTCTGTCAGGTGCCAAGGGTCAAAGAGGGAACCCTCAGTCTGATGGGGTCGTGTGATTACCACACAGTGATTTGTGTCCCACCATTCCTCTGTATTGTTGAATGAGACTTCACTGTGTTCATCTATCACATTTTATTTACCTATTTATTGGTTGTTGGACATTTGGGTTGTTTCCACTTTGCGCTATAATGAATAATATTGCAATGAATCTTCATGTAAAAATTTTGAGTGGACACACGTTTTCCATTCTTGGGTATATACCTAGGAGTGGAACTGCTGAGTGATATGGTAACTCTATGTTTAACCTTGTAAGGAACTGCTAGGCAATTTTCCAAAGTGGCTGTACCACTTTGCATCCCCACCAGCAGTGTATGAGCACCCCCTTATTTTTGCTGTGTCTTGGGCAAGTTGCTTCAACTATCTGGGCCTCAGTTCTCCCGTATCTTAAAAAGGGGTGCACTGTGGTAAGGATTAAAAAGAAATCATGAAGGTGAGATTTGAGGCAAGTCTCTTAAGTTCTGGGGCCTCAGTTCTCATCTGTGAAGTAGGAAGAGCAAAAGCATTTCTCTAATAAGATTGCTCTGAGGATGAAATGAGACTCAGCTGCTAGAAGCAGGACACACCCAGTACATGGTGGCGCTAGACCTAGTTATAATGTGGTTCCAACTGAATAAAACTTGCCAGAATATCTGTGGGCTGTGCACCTGGCAGTCTAAGATTTATTAATGCTCCCTTGCTTTCAAGTTAAGATTCCTTTGCCTTATGAAACTCTGTAAGATTTGTGGTCCGATCTGCGAGGATCAGCTGACATGCTGGAATCAAAGCATGGATCAGTGGGGTGACATGATCTGCTGATGAATGACACAGAAACTCTGCCAAGCTTGAAGCAACAGAGTGTGAAAACCTCATGACTGAGTCATGGTCCCGGGAGTGGGATGGGGCAGGAAGGTGGGGGCTGTTTGAAATCGCAATTCCCAAAAACGGGCTTCCTGCCTTTCTCTCTGACCTCATCACTTCCTATTCCTTCTCCTACAGTATCAGTCTAAATCACTTGCATTTTCTGGAAGAAGATATGTTCCCCCGACCTTTGGGCATGCTGTTCCCTTTGCCCAGAGCACTCTTTCTGGACATTTCCTCCTTGTCACCTGGCAAAGTCCAGTGTCATCATTGAGTTCTCAGTTTAGAGGTCAACTTCTCCAGGAAGCTTTCTGTAGTGGGAATCTTCTGTCTTGCCCGTGTGACTTTTATGTCCTCTGGATCAGAAAGCAGTTTCTCAATTGCCCTTTGGGGAGCCATTCCCTCCCCTACTCTTACGTATGGGATTTGAGTATGGCTCAGAGGAGAACCTAGCAAACAGCATATTCCAGCCCCCTGGCCACAGTGATTGGCTCTGGATGAGCATGTGATTCCAGCTAGACCAACAAGACGCATCCCTGAGACTTTTGTTAGAATTATTGGGAAAGAGGCCGTCATGGTGGCTCACATCTGTAATCCTAGCACTCTGGGAGGCCAAGGCAGGAGGATTGCTTGAGGTCAGGGGTTCAAGACCAGCCTGAGCGAGACCCCATCTCTACAAAAAATAGGAAAATTAGCCTGGTGCGGTGGCACATGTCTGTAGTCCCAGCTACTTGGGAGGCTGCAGCAGGAGGATCGCTTGAGCCCAGGAGTTGGAGGTTGCTGTGAGCTATGATGACACCACTGCACTCTAGCCGGGTCACAGAGCTAGTCTAAAAAAATTTTTTAAAAAGAATTATTGGGAAAAGAGAAGCTCCCTTTCCACTGGGGTTGCCAGGTATAAGCGTAAAGCAATAAAGCAATCTAGCCCAGACAACAGAGTGAGACCTTGTCTTACAAAAAAAAAAGCAAGCCTGGATTTCCTGCCGGCCATCTTTGCCTTCTTTGCCACCAAGTGGAGAAAACCTGTCAAAGGTAAATCCAAAACAGAGCTAAAAGACAGAGGGAGAGAAAGACAGAGAAATGAGAGAGAAGAGATGGAGATTTTTTGACAGTATTTGAGCCCCTGGATACAGTGGGCTCAAATACTGAAGGCAGTCTTAGCGCATGATTTCTCAATATATAAACCAATTAATCACCCTCCCCCTTTTTGTTTATATAACTAGTTTGGTTGATATTCTATCACTTACAACCTAAATACTCCTGACTAATACTCCCTGACCCCCAGACACCCTGGGCTGGGGCGGGTGCCATTTCCCTCCACTTTCATGGCACTTATTAGATTGTATCATAATGATCTCTCTGGTTGGTTGTATCTTCCGAGAGACTTAAGAGCAGTTGTATCTTGTTTCCTGCTGTATCTATGACCTGGCCTAGCACATAATGGCACCTCAATAAATTTAATTTTAATTCCCTTTTTGAAATTACAAATTCATTCATGACAGCATTCATGCAAACACATAAAAAAATTCTATACCTTTTCTATGGGTCTACATGGAAATGCACAGAAAAACATCTGTAAAGCTATCAGCCATGCATCATGGTGTGAGTCACCTCCCATACATGGTGTACTTATCACTTGCTATTAAAAATTAATTAAAAGCAAAGCTTAATAAAACAAACAAAAGCAGCCCAGGCTTGTGTCATAATGAATGCAAGCAATTCAAAGGTGTAGATAACAGTGGGTGACCTTGCCCCTCCTAATAAATACTTGCTGAAAGAATGAATAAATGTCACATCTATGAAGACTTGATGAATGAATGATTAAATAAGAAAACAGCTCTGGGCCGGGCGCAGTGGCTCACGCCTGTAATTCTAGCCCTCTGGGAGGCCGAGGCGGGTGGATCCCTCGAGGTCAGGAGTTCGAGACCAGCCTGAGCGAGACCCCCGTCTCTACTAAAAATAGAAATAAATTATCTGGACAACTAAAAGTATATATAGAAAAAATTAGCCAGGCATGGTGGTGCATGCCTGTAGTCCCAGCTACTTGGGAGGCTGAGGCAGGAGGATCGCTTAAGCCCAGGAGTTTGAGGTTGCTGTGAGCAAGGCTGACGCCACGGCACTCACTCTAGCCCAGGCAACAAAGTGAGACTCTGTCTCAAAAAAAAAAAAAAAGAAAACAGTTCTGTCCAGAGAGACCTCAGCTCAAGGTGACCCGCCCCCACCCTCACCTCCACCCCCATTTCCAAGTGAGCCAGCTGGTTTCTCTGAAAGTCTGGGCCTTGGGCCAAGGTTTTATTTCATTCTGGGATGGGCCCCTATCTGGGAGTCCTTTTTCCCTGGAATCTTGGAGAATGACTCATGGGGATTTGCATGGGCAGCAAGTCCCCTGGTGACCAGAGAGTCACCTCCTGTTACTCAAGCTGGTGTGTTCTGGGTAGACTCCCCGGGAGGAGGGGTGGTTGGAGAGAAGGGGCTCCTGTGTGGCCAGAGGTTGGTTGCTGTTCCCTAGGAGACAGCCTCGGCAGACACTCAGTCCCCAGTTGTAACAGGTGGTGTGGAGACTGCGGCCCAGAGAGCGGGCTCAAGGTCTAGTCCTGCCAATGAGTTTGCTGTGGGGACTTTCCTATCTACAAAATGAGATGGGGCACATGGCAGACTCTGGTGGTTGCCTGTCCAATGCCCATCCCGCCCCTTCCTTTTTGCTTCCAGACCCCCAACTAGAGAGGGGCATTGGACGACCATATGTCTAAGGGGAGTTTGGGCCTCTCCCCAGCTCTAAACACACAGTGTTTATGTGTCCAACTGCATGCACACACGTGTGTGAGTGTGTGTATCTGACCCACAGTAACTCCACAGCATCTACTTGTCAGAGATGGTTCTAGGTACATGACGGCCCTCTTCTCACTTTCTTTTTTTTTTTGGTTTCTTTTTGTTTCTTTTTTTTTTTTTCTTTTCTTGTTTTCTTTTTTTGTCTGTGTATTTATGTGTCTTACTTTCCTATTTTTTGTTATTTTTAAATTTATTTATTTATTTATTTTTTCTTCTCATTTTCTATGTGGCTTTGGGCAAATCACAATCTCTTTGTGCCTCATTTTCTTCTCTAAAATGTGGGTGGTTCTTAAACGCCAATGTTTGCTATGGGACTTAAACATAAACTGTCTAAAAGGCCCAACATATAGCAGGAGTTAGAGCAACATTTCTTACACAAATATGGTTTGCTTAATTCTCAGTTTGAGGACACCCTTGTTCTTTTTATAGGCATTCAATGAAGGACAGTTGCCTTAATAACTCAATTTGCTAACCCAGATAATCCCATTTGGAAAATGTATGAATTGTTATGTTAGTTCAATAAGCAAGCTAACTTTAAAACGATGACGGTGCATGTGAGAAAACTTGTAAAAACAGGATGTTGACTGTGTAATATTGAGACTCTCTGGTCGTCGGGAAAGCCATCTTGCAGGAAATACAGGATCCCCGGCCCCTTTCCTAAAGGTTCTGATGCGATGGGTCTGGGATGGGGTCCCAGTAGAGCTCATCAGCTGGTGAACTGGGGAATCACAGGTTTCAGAGGTAAATTCTAATCCCTGATTTTGCCCCTTACACTTGGACAAGTCATCCTACTTCTATAAGCTGCAATTTACTCATCTGTAAAATAATGGTAATATCACTAACCTTGGGGCTGACAATGATTCTCAACTAAGGGTGATTTTTGTCCCCCAGGGGATATTTGACAATGTCAGGAGACATTTTTGGTCACAGTTGGGGGGATGCTGCTCCTAGCATCGAGTGGGCAGAGGCCAGGGTTGCTGCTAAACATGCTACAATGCACAGGACAGCCCCCACGACAAAGAACTACCTGGTCCAAGTATCAATTGTGCCAAGGCTGAGAAACTCTGGGTTCATTGTGTTAATGTACGTGTTCTCTAAGGAGGCTTGAGGCCAAGAAGCACTTTCTATTGACTTAGCACAAACAAAGTTGCCAACAACATAAAGGTCTTTCCCAATCGAGGAAAATAGAGTTAAACACTGGGTGTGAAGAAGGTCAGAGCCAGAGAAAGCACCATTGTTCCCATGAGAGGGGGTGGAGAGAGTGGCAGTGGTGCCAGAATCTCCGAGCATGACCCACTGGGAGAAGCCAACTGGCTCGCAGGGGTTGCCAGGGCCTTCATTCCAAGCTGCGTTTGGGTGGCAAGTTTGAGGTTTCTCCATAGAAGGTGGGTGCAGCTCAATGATAGTGACTATGTTTTCAGAAGCTGCTTGTGGCTACACTTTATATAATATTAAGAAAATCTCAACTGTCTATATCAGTGGTTCAGGAGTGATTTTATCTCCTGGGGACATTTGGCAATGTCTGGAGAAATTGTCACAACTGGGGAGGAGGGTCCTCCTGGCATCTAGTGGGTGGAGGTCAGGGATGCTACTAGACACCCTACAGTGTACAGGATGACCTCCACCCCCATTCTGCCCAGGAATTATTTGGCCCAAAATGTCAGTAGAACTGGCGTTGAGAATCCCTTGTTGTACCAAAATGTTGTTATTGGGGTCTAAAAGCCACCCCTTACCTGTAAGCGGGTGGTAGGGGATCAGGTTTGAGGGGGAAAAACCCCTGAATTCTGTTGGGACAGGTCAAGTATTCCCTGAGATCATTTGAGAGCCAGAAGGGGACCCTGGAGTGATTTGCAGAGAGATACTTGAGGCCCCGTTATGTGCCTCTCCTGACCACAGTCCTCTCAGAGGGAGCTCATCATCTCAGAGCTGGGGAAAGGTCCGTCTAGCTGAGTAACAGGCACCAAGGATTTGGAGGGTGCAGAGGGAAGAGCCTTGGGCTGGGGGTTTGAGTCCTGACTCTGTTTCAGTGAAACCAGCAAGTGCCTACTTGCCTCCGGTTCCCCATTTCCAACTCTACAAGTTCTGGACTCCAAGGGTCCCTGATGGTCAGAAACAAGCCGGTGCGGGGGTGGGGGGTTCTGGGAGCTGGACAGAGGTTCTGGCACCTCTGGGGTTCCTAGAGGTCAGGGCAGAGTGGAGGACCAAGGAGGTCCAACAGCAAGTGCAAGCAGACGTAGGGCATGGTAGACGGCCTGGCCACCTTTCACTCAAAAAGGAAGTGGCAAAGGGAAAGAGAAAGTTGTTAGGAGGAGGAGGCAATATGGTGGGTACATTTCTCCAACTGCAGTTAGGGTCTCAAGCCACACAGAGTGTGGCTGCAGATCCTGTAGGTTGATTTTAGCACTGAAAATCCTGTGTCCCCAGAGGACCCTTAGTCCCAGGCAAACCAGAACACTCGATCACCTGCTCAAACTGCCCATCCCAGTACCCTCCCCTTGCCGTCTGCTGCTGGAGAGACCAGGACGCTAAACACTTGGTTTGCCAGTGGAGGCCAATGTGGTGTAAGCGGAAGTGCACTGGGAAGGCTTTCCTTCCAGAATGTAAACATAAAGCCTTGCCAGGAGAAGGTGTTTGTCTCTTCCCCTTCTTTAAGCAGTAGAATCCCTAAAATTTTGGCTGGGCAGCCAAAGACGACATTTCCCAGCACCCCTTGCCGATAAATATGGCCCTCTGACTATGTCCTGGCCTATGAGATGTGAACAAAAGTGGTGTAGGGCCAGGTGTGGTGGCTCACACCTGTACTCCTAGCACTCTGGGAGGCCAAGGCAGGAGGAATTGCTTGAGCTTAGGAGTTCAAGACCAGCTTGAGCAAGAGCAAGACTCCGTCTCTACTAAAAATAGAAAAAATTAGCTGGACATGGTGGCACATGCCTGTAGTCCCAGCTACTCTGGAGGCTGAGGCAGGAGGATTACTTGAGCCCAGGAGTTTGAGGTTGCTGTGAGCTAGGCTGACGCCATGGCACTCTAGCCTGGGCAACAGAGTGAGACTCTGTCTCAAAAAAAAGAAAAAGTGACAAGTGTAGTTTCCACAGCATTTCCTTAAAGTGACAGAGCACGCCCTTCCCATGCTTTCTGGCAGGCTAGAATGGTGGGAGCTGGGGCAGCCATTCTGACTTCAAAGGTGGAAGTCGTGTGTTAGAGACAGCGCGGCAATTAGCCAGAAGGAGACCAAGTGACACCTTAGCCCTGAATTGCTTAACTCAGACTATTACACAAGCAAGCAAGAAACTCTTGTCTTTCAATAACAGTTATTTTGGATCTTTAATACCAGAGCCAAGCCTATATCTTAATCAATATGCTATCTAATGTGTAGATAATGTGTACCTTTGTTACATAAGGTAAAAATCATGTATGGCCAAATGCTCCTTAAAAATTCTGAAATTATGATAAAGCAGAGTTTGTATACATGGTGTCTGTCAATATGAACAAACACTGCTAATCTCCTCACCCCCACTGGCAGCAGTGGACACATCCAAGCTAGTTGAGCTCCAGGTGAAGAATGCCTTGTATTAGGGCAATATTAAGACACGTGAGCCGGGCATGGTGGCTCACGCTCGTATTCCCAGCATTCTGGGAGGCCGAGGTGGGAGGATCGCTTGAACTCAAGAGGTCAAGACCAGCTTGAGCAAGAGAGATACCCTGTCTCCACTAAAAATAGAAAAATTAGCTGGGCAGAGCCGTGGCGCATGCCTGTAGTTCCAGCTACTCAGGGAGGATCAGGCAGGAGGATCGCTTGAGCCCAGGAGTTTGAGGCTGCAGTAAGCTACAAATGATGCCACTGCACCCTACCAGGGGCAACAGAGCGAAACTCTGTCTCAAAAAAACCCAAAAAATATTTATATATATGTGGCTCACACCATGAGAGGCTCAGGTAAACTGAGATTGATGGAAAGACTATCAGATTCATGTCTCCCATCTCATATCTGCTCTGAACCAAATGGCAGTGATGGAAACATTGTTACTATTTAAACCACTATGTTTTTTTGCCCCCTTCCTTCTCATTATTCTCAGCATGATTTATTCATCTCATGGCCCAAAATGTCTGCCTTGGTTCCTGCCATCATGTTTACCTTCCTGCCAACAGTTAGAAGAAGGCTCACTACCATCTCTTAGGACACATCCTAAAAGTTACGTGCATTGTCTCCACTTACATCCCATTTGGCTAGACTGTAGTCACATAGTCACACCTAGTGTCAATGGAGGCAGAGAAATGTAGTCTTTATTCCAAGTGGCCATATGCCCAGCTAAACTCAGGGTTTCTATTACTCATGAAGAAGAATGCAATGGACTGGGGGAGAGTGGTAACTGGCAATGTCTGCCACAATTGCTACTATTTATTTACTGAGCACCTGCTGTGTACCAGGTACTCGACACCATTTGTCCATTTAATTCTCACAACACCCATGGCAGATGGGAACTATGATCCCTATCTCACAGATGAGGAAGCCACAGCTTGGAGATGGCAAGGTACAAGCCCAAAGTTACGAAGCTAGAAATGGCCGAGCAAGATTTCAACTCAGGTCTCTGGGCGCTACCCAGCCACTACCTTGTTAATGGACACAGACACTGAGTAAGCCAACCAGTTCGCTCCTTAGACGAACATCTGTTTGGTCTGCCCAACATCAGTGCCTTCTGATTAGAGCACCCCAATTTTTTTTTGACAATATAGCAAATGCTATCAGTGCTCTGGCCATTGTCCTAACCGTCGATGCATATTGGCCCACGCTTCATTGCTTTGTCTGAGGACTTTCTAAGACCAGCAGGGACCATTTTGCTCTCACATGCTGGAAGTTCTATGCAATTACTACTCCTAGAGCAGCTCTCAGATGACTGACAGGAGTTGGTAGATAAATATCTCAGCTCCTTCAGCCCTAAGATGGGATAACTCTGAGGTCCATGTTTGCTCTGGCTTGAATGTGCCCCCCAAAAGCATGTGTTGGAAATTTAATCCCCAATGTAACAGTGTTGGAGGCGGGTCCTACTGGGAAGGGGTTAGGTCATGAGGTCTTGCTCACTCTGGCCTCTCCTGCCCTTCCACCTTCCACCATGGGATGGTGCAGCACAAAGGCCCTCACCAGATGCCAGTGCCCTGCTCTTGGACTCCCCAGCCTCCAGAACTGTGAGCCAAATAAAGTTCGATTGTTTATACACTACCCAGTTTGTGGTATTCTGTTAGAGCAGCACAAGACAGACTAAAAGAATATTCTACATTGGCTGCCAGAGTTCCCTGATGGGATTTGGGTCCAGCTGTCCACAGTGGTCACTTTGTTATCACATGTCCTGTTTCGGCTGCCTTCTCTTCCCTGCCTCATTCCCTGGATCCCCTAATGATGCTTTCTGGCTCCCAAAGAATCCAGTTGCACCTCACATCCTCAAGGTCTCAGGGTTGCTTCTGGGGGAGCCCATTCTCTAGTCTTGGTCTATATGGTTAAAGTGTGTGAAGGAAAATAAAGATCTCAGGAATACCCTAACCCCTGCTCCTTACGCAAAGGGGAAGGTCAAGCTTTGAGGCTGAGTCATGCAACAGCCCCTTCCAAATGAATAGCTGTACCAACATTCTGCATTAGCCGGACCCCCATGGAAAGGGCATAGGCTTCAGGCACCTGCAAAGGACTGCCGCCCACTCCCATCATTTATAAGGAAATTATTCTCTGGCTTCCCATAAACAAGGACATGCAGATTGTAACCTTGGCTCTACAGGCTGAGCCTAGCTCCTAAAACTAAAGTCTGTTCCACTCCACGCTAGTAAATGTGGACTACGAGTCCATCTTCCCAGGTGCAGAACAGAGACAAGACAAGATCAAACATTCTTCCACCTACGTAATTGATGCTTCCTTCACTCCTTTTTTCTCCTCAAATATTCACCTTATCTTATATAAAATGTAGATATCCAGGGCCTCACAAGAATGTAACCATTCACCTCCTCCTTCTCCTTTTGTTTCCCTGTAAGCCTTCCCTTTTAAATACTGAAGTTCCCAAATTCCCCTTCAGAAAAATAGTGGCGGATTTGTCTGTGGTTTGTGTTTTTCCTGGGCGTATCCTCAAACTTTGGCCTTTATTGATCAAGACCTTTGCCTCGGTCACTTATTTTAGGTTGTCAAGTGGGACTGACACCCGCGGGGATGGGCGCATGACTCAGGACTGAATCATCATACCTCTTCAGGTACAATTATGGTTCAGGGAGGGCCGTGTGAACCCAAACCAAGCCAATGTCAGCTTCTTCCAGGATTTATGCTGGAACTATTGAGAAAGAGGAACCTTTTCTGCTGTGGTTTCTAAACTGTCAGGTTGTTGGTTTGGGGCCCACAATTCTCTGAGAATGAAGCCACATCAGGGGACAGCAGTGCTGAGATAAAGAAGAGAAAATTTATGTGCATCCCTCGTTCCACTGCGGTGTCTTAAATAACTGTTAATTTCACTTCTTAGGGTGAGGTGTGAACTCTCCCGATCCCCACAGTCAAGACCACTCCCTGTTATTTCACAGATCTGCATCCCCTGCCGGGCCCCTGAAGCCACCGTGGTTTGCAATCTCTGGGCTTGGCTGTGAAGCGGTTCTTGCTTGAGTGTTCTTCCTGAACACCGTGGAGCAAGAGGAGTTACTGAAAGTTTAACGTGGTGGAATAACCTGCTTGAGAAATCAACTGCCCTTCATTTTCTCAACTCCAGAGTCACTGGGGAAGAATGAAAACTATTTCCCCTGCTGTTTGCCAAGAAGGTAGCTGGAGCTTTGCGATAGAAAGGTCTGGGTTTCTTTTACCCCCAGGCAGAATTAACAGGCCCTCCTTTCCCAAGGACTGGGCCAGAGAGGCTCAGACTATGGTGGGCAGAAGCACCTGCAACAGGGGTCCTGGAGAGGCTTGTTCCAAAGGTGGAGGCTCAGGCCCCAGCCCAGGTGTCTTAGTCACAATCTTTGGGGACCAGACCTGGGAATTTGCCTTTTAAGTATTGAGAAATGTAGGATTCACTTATTTATAAATGATAGAAAACCCATTCAAAACTGATTGTTAAGTAACAGAACTGATTTGTTAGCTTAAGCAACAGAAAAGAACAAGGGTAAGTGACTGAAGAGTTTTCTGGCTTCAGAGCTGGCTGGACGCAGGAGCTCAAATGAGGTTAGCAGGCACAGTCTCTCGCACTGCTCAGTTTTGCTCTCCAGTGAGTTGGCTCCGCGCTCAGTCTCCACCTACAGCAAGATGGCGGCCAGTCGGTCCAGGCCTGCACCCTGCCAGGTACAATGTGGTGGAAACGTGGATCATTTCCTACAAACGCTGCTGAAGTCCCAGCATTCGCTCTGATGGGATGAACCCAGGCCATGGCTCACCTCTGAACAGCTCACTGTCGCTGGAGGAAGGCAATGCTCTCATTGACCGGGCCTGGTCACAGGCTTATTGGTGGAGCCAAGGGATAGGCACAGCCCCATCAGAATGCACAGTCTGGAAACGAGAAAACGGAAGCTCCCCAAAGAAATACTGGTGCTGTGAACAGACATATGGGGAGCGAATGTTGGGCAGACAAAGACAATCTGTGTCCAGTGTGGAATCCCTGGTCTAGGCCATAAATCTCCCCCTTGTGTTTGGAGGCTCTGGGCTTCTTGGCACCCTAGGGGGGTTCAAGTTGCTTTTTGGTCCAGATCACAAAAGGGATCTATGGTGTCCACTCAGGAAAACCACCAAAGTCATAAAACAGACTGTTTTGTCTTGGTATTGGGGTAAGCATGGGACCCAGTCCTGGCCATTGAGACATTGAGGAAGGTCTGCTGAGGGCTTCTGGGAAGGATTTTCCTCCATGATAAAAGAGAGAGGAAAAGTTTTCCCACCAAACTTCTTTTCTTTCTCTTCTAGCCTTTGGATATTGTGGTGCTAGGATGTGACATCTGGAGCTGCAGCAGCCATTTTGAGACCACAAAGAATCTGTGAGAAGCTGACCATTATCCTAATACTGAAAAGCTGAAATATCCAACCCTGAAACATCATACCTATCAGTTTATTGTTACCTGAGACAATAAATGCTCTAGTCATTTAAGGCCCTCTTGACTTGGTATGCAGGTACCTGCAGCCCAAATCACCCTAATGAATCTACCTCTAGGTAAGGAGGCAGAACAAAAAAGGCCATCTCTTTTCAGAAATTAATCTATTTCTAAAGCTGGTCAACCTCTCCCACTTCACTCTCTGAATATTCTATTAAGAAGCTCTTGGCTGGGCACGGTGGCTCACGCCTGTAATCCTAGCACTCTGGGAGGCCGAGGTGGGTGGATTGTTTGAGCTCAGGAGTTCGAGACCAGCCTGAGCAAGAGCGAGACCCTGTCTCTACTACAAATAGAAAGAAATTATATGGACAGTTAAAAATATATATAGAAAATATTAGCTGGGCATGGTGGCGCATGCCTGTAGTCCCAGCTACTTGGGAGGCTGAGGCAGGAGGATTGCTTGAATCCAGGAGTTTGAGGTTGCTGTGAGCTAGGATGATGCCACGGCACTCACTCTAGCCCGGGCAACAGAGTGAGACTCGGTCTCAAAAAAAAAAAAAAGAAGAAGAAGCTCTTGCACATGCTAAGCATTCATAGTTTGTTAGGATACCTCCACTATGGACTGAGATTGGTAAACTTCCTTATAAGCCTGAAAGTTGCCTGAAGACTTATGCAAGCATTTATGACACAGAGGGTAAGACGGTAAATTTTTCCATACAAAGGAAAAATTTGGTAATATTTTGTAACGAATATTTTGTAAATAAACGTACATTTAGCTACCACTTCCCATTTTCCCTATGTACGGTGACTTTTGGGACACCCTGTATATCGTGGCCACTTACCACTAAACTCTTCAGTGTGTAAGTGCTAAGAATAGAGATATTATCTTACACGGCGTAGCTATCAACATGGTATCTTTAACATTGCTAAAATTCTTTTAATTAATCTACCGTCTGTATTCCAGGTTTGTTAATTAATCCAATAATGTCCTAAAGTTTCTTTTTCTCCTTCAGTACAGGATCCAGTTTAGGGTCAAGAATTGCACTTCGTTGTCATGTCTCTTCAGTATCCTTTAATCTGAAACTTTTCATAGCCTTTCTTTGTCTTTTACGATGTTGGCATTTTTGAAGAATACTAGAGCACTCTCCCTCCACCCACCATTCTTTTTTTAAAGAATAATGTTCATTTTGGGTTTGTCTGATGTTTCCTTATGATCAAATTCAGATTATGCACTTTCTACCTGGCCTCCAATCTTGATTCTAATAGAACCTGGCCATGTGATTCTAAGCACATTATATCCCCTCTTTGGGCCTCAGTTTCCCCTCTGTAACAAAAAAAGTGTTAGATTAAATAATGATCAAAACCCCTTCCTAGGATTTTGCTGTCATTTTCCATATGACACCAACTCTCTAAATTCTTTCCTTATTTTCTTCTAAAAGGAAAAAAATGTATAAAACACATTAAAAATAAAAGTAAATAGCTACTGTCAATTTGGGATTCATTCATTCAACAGATATTTAGTGGTTAGGTCACATGCCAGGCACAGAGGCTCATGCCTGTAATCCCAGCACTTTGGGAGGCCAAGATAGGAGGATTGCTTGAGGCCAGGAGTTTGAGATCAGCCTGGGCAATGTAGCAGGGCCCCATCTCTACATAAAATTTAAAAAATTAGCCCAGGTACTGGTGTGTGCCAGTAGTCCCAGCTACTCAGGAGGCTGAGGCAGGAGGATGGCTTGAGCCCAGGAGTTTGAGGTTGCAGTGAGCTATGATCACATCACTGCACTCTAGCCCCAGCAACAGAGCAAGATCCTGTCTCAAAAAAAAAAAAAAAAACCAAAACAAAGAAACAAAACAGATATTTATTGTTTGCCCATATTGGCCAAGACTTTTTTGATTAGAAGGTACAAAAACTCAATTCATACTGACTTAAGCTACAAAAAGAAAAAGTCCAGAGGGAGGTTTAGCTTCAGGCAAAGCTGGATGTAGGGGCTTTGCTGGATCTGCACCTCTCCCTTTCTGCACCCTGCTTTCCTCTCTGTGGGCTTCATTCTCCAACAGGCCCTTTCCACATCCTGCCAAGATAACCCCCAGCGGCTCCAGGTTTCCTGTCAACCAGCTCAGCAACCGCAGTGGAAGGATTGTTCCTGCTTTCTGACAGTTCTAGAAAAAATCCTGGGGCAGCCTGTCATTGGCCAGGACTGGGTCATGTGTCCATGCCTGAACCAATCACTGTGGACAGGTGGGTAGAAGTCTATGAATAGGGTCCTGGATGATATCTGTACTTTCAAAGCTAGGTGACCATCTCTGCCCCTGGATGGTGTATTAGGGGAGCAGACCTATCCAGTGTCTAGGATAAGGGATTTATTATAGGGACTAGACCTCCCACAGCTGTCGGGGGAATGGGGAAGTAAAGGCTCAGAAGTGGACTTAGAGGATCAGAGAAGAGTCGCCAGTCAAACGGAGAAACGAAGCACATCCATGTGCAGCAGTGAAACTGTGAAGGGAGGTCGTGAAGAAGTCTGTGCAGCTGTCTCTGTGAGTCGACAGCCAGGAATCTGGCCATGGGCCTAAGCCAGCTTTCGGTAGGCAGGGCCAGCAGTTAGGAAAGAGAGCTGGAGGCAGCACAGTGGAGAGCAGCCATGAAAACAGTTACGACCCAGATTGAGAAGCGTTTGAATGCGAGGTACAATGGAAGCCCCACGGGGTGACAGAACCCAGTCTAGAAATCAAGGAAGGCCTCTTGGAGGAGACATCATTTGAGCTGAGACCTGAAGGATGAGGACAGAGACAGAAGAAATGGGGGGAAAGGGAGAAGAAGAATCAGCACATGAAAAGAATTAGAGGTGAGACAGGATATTAGAGAACTAAAAGTAGTTCAGTCTGGCTGGGGTCTAAATGTGAAGTAGGAAGGGTCACAGGTAATGCCAGGGGGCCAGCAGGGGCCAGATTTTGCACTTTATAAATGAAGAGTCTGAACACTGTCCTAAGAGCAATGGGGAGCCGTGGAAGGATTTGAAGCAAGAGAGAGGTAATTGTCACAGTTAGGTGTTGGCAAATTGGAGCTGGGAGGATTCTGGACATCTCCCTTCCAGAAAAGGTTCAAAATACCTCAGCTGGATCTCTGAGTCCTGTACCTTTGAGGGTTTGCTAGCTTTGGTTTCCTTCCTTTGAAGGCAATCTGGGGAATAGGGCATTGGGAATGTGACTGTAATAGTTATAATATTTTCTTCTCTCTCTCTCTTTTTTTTTTTTTTAAGAGACAGGGGTCTTGCTATGTTGCTTTGTTGGATTCAAACTCCTGGGCTTAAGACATCTTCCCACCTCCGCCTCTTGATTAGCTGGGACTACAGGTGCACCACCAAGCCCAGCTCAAGTTATAATATTTTCAACTGCAAATGACAGCATGCCTGAGTTACAGTGGCTTAAACAAAGAAGAAATGTAATCATCTTATATAGCAAAACATCTGGAGGTGGGCGGCTCCAAAGTTATTGCAGTGGCTCAGTGGTGGTTTCAAGGACCCAGGCTCTTCTCATCCTTCTGCTCCAGCACTGCCAGCAGTTGGCTTTTGTCCTCAAACTCATTGACCAAAACAGCTGCTACAGTGCCACACATCATTTGCTCACAGAGCATCGATCAAAGCAGGAAGGAGGACGCAGGGGCAAAAGGCTTTCACTGCACGAAGCTCTATCTTATTAACAAAGCAAAGGCCCAGATTCCCTCTGACCTCTCATTGGCTGAGAGTTGGATCCTGTGCCCATCCCGGACAAATTCCTGCTTAAGGAAATGGAATCACTGCTCCTACCTAAGATGGAATGTGATTTATCTGCTGGGACTGGAGAGCAACCCACCCTCCAAAGATAAAGGGTTTTCTACCCCTTACCTGAGCCCAAAATGAAGGTTCTTTGGGCAGAGCAGATGCGGAGGTGGGGTGAATGGCTGTGGGATAGCAAAAGCCAGCGTGTCCATTCAGGTCCTTTGGGAAGCTGCTGCTAAATGGAGTTAGGAGGGCAAGAAGTTTATGGGGGGCAGGAGGAGTGTTATGCCTGTAAAAGACAAAAATGGGAGAAAGCAGAACTGAGCATGGGAGCCTCAGAATGCAATGCAGTCCAGAGGAAGTCTTCGTGAACTCGGTCGGGAGCTCCGGAGCAAAGACCGCCCGTTAGAGGAGCCCCACGTTGGGCAGAGACGGTCAGGTGCTAGTCCGCACTGTGCTTGCCCATTGGGTAGAGCCTGCTCAGCAAGAGCCAACCAGCGAAGGCTGCTGGCAAACTGCAGTCTTTGCAGGGGAATGGCAAGTTTTTTCTCGAAGCTGTGCCACTGCAGGGCTGCCACAAGATGCCCAGTGTCTGGCCTGGCTGTGAGCAAAGAAATCAACTTGTGGCAAATCCATTTTGCCCAGACCAGCATCAGGCCTGACAGAGTCAGCAGAACAATGAAGAGTACTCTCAGGTTCAATTCAGAGATTCAGTCTCATTTTTTAAAAAATATCTTACCCCCATGTAAGAATGTTTTCATTATAGTATTAGGTTATTAAGTATGAAATGTCCAATTTCCTTAAGTATTAAGTTTGACAGTTCATATCGCTGACATTTCACTTTGACACTTCTTGTATTTTTTTATTGTGAAGGTACATCCTCAGTCTTTCAAACGCATGGTTTGGCTTGTGATTATCTTTCAAAGTTTTTTTTTTAGAGCAATTTTTGTGAAACCATGGATAAGTCAAAAATGCGTGCTATTTTCGAATATGAGTTCCGACGTGGAACCAATGCAGCGCAGACAGCTCCAAATATCAATGAAGTGTTCAGAAAGGATGTGGCTAATGAACGCACAGTGCATCAATGGTTTGAGAAGTTCTGTTCTGGTGATTTTAATCTAGAAAATGAACCATGTGGGCAATCTGAGACCAAACTGGATAATAATGAGCAGAAAACTGTAGGGAAAGCGAATCCATCATAACTTTTGTGTGAATTAGCAGCAAAGTTTGCTTTTACTATTCCAACAATATTGGACCATTTGAAACAAGGCAAGGTAAAGAAGCTGGATAGATGGGTACCGCGTGAATTCAATGAGCGTCAAAAGAGAAATTATCTCAAAGCTTGCCTTTCTTTGCTGTCACAACATAAAGGTGAACAATTTTTACACTGTATTTTTACATGTGATGAAAAATGGATTCTTTTTGACAATCACAAGCATTTAGCACCATGGCTGGATAAAGATGGAGTGCTGAAACACAGTCCAAAACTGAATATTCATCGAAAAAGCTAATGGTGTCTGTTTGGTGGTCCAGCGCTGGTATTATCCACTACAGCTTCATAAAACCTGGTCAATCCATTACAGTAGTATGTACTGCAACCAGCTGGATGAAATGATGAGGATGCTTGCAATTAAGCAACCGAGATTGATCAACAGAGACAGGACAATCCTCTTGCAAGACAACACTCAACCATATGTTGCACAAACAACTCTGCTCAAACTACAGAAGCTGGACTTGGAAACTCTCTGTCATCCATTATATTCACCAGACCTTGCACCAACTGATTACCACTTCTTCCAGGCTTTGGATCACTTCTTGCAAGGAAAAATATTCAATTCTCAACAAGCTGTGGAAAATGCCTTTCACAATTTCGTCACCACTCACTCTCCAGGCTTCTTTGCTGCTGGCATAACAAGCTACCGTTAAGATGACAAAACTGTGTCGATAGTTTAGGGGCATATTTTGATTAATTGTACTGCTTCTTGTTTAAGATATAATAAACTACACATTTGATTCAAAATCGGACATTTCATATTTAATCACCTAATAAAATTATAAACTGTATGTGTGCACGAAGAAGATAAAAGTCATAATTCTCCCATCATTGATGAGGATAAAATTAATGAAGATAATGATAGCTAACATTTATAGGGTGGTGATTCTGTGCGAGGCACTGTGATAAGCTAATCACAGACATTATCTCATTTAACTCCAGCTCTGCCACTTGAGTGAGCCACTTGGTCCCTCTGTGCCTCAATTTGCTCATCCTCCCAGTGGGGATTATGACAGTATCTACCACCTGAGGTTGTTCTGTGGATTCAACATGTTAATCTGTGTGAAGTGCTTGAAGCATTGTCTGGCTTCAAGGATACGCCCAATAAATATTAGCCATGATTTTCATTACAAGTCCTCGTTTTTTTAAATCCACAATCCTGAAATCAAAAAAAGGCTATGAGGCCAGGTGCAGTGGTTCACGCCTGTAATCCCAGCATTTGGGAGGCTAAGGAGGGAGGATTGCTTGAGGTCAGGAGTTCCAGACCAGCCTGAGCAACATAGTGAGACTTTATCTCTACAAAAAAATTAAAAATTAGCCAGGCATGGTGGCATGCTGTAGTCTCAGCTACTTGGGAGGCTGAGCTGGGAGGATAACTTGGGCTCAGGAGTTTGAGGTTATAGTGAACTATGATTGTGCCACTGCACTCTAGCCTGGGGAATAGAGCAAGACCACTTCTATTAAAAAAAAAAAAAGGCTATGAAAACCAACAGTTTTTTCCAAAGTCTGGTGCCAGTGCTCATTTGGGAGCAAATCCTGACCTGATTTGAAATTATATATAGTCTTTTTTTTTTTTTTTTTTGAGACAGAGTCTCACTTTGTTGCCCGGGCTAGAGTGAGTGCCGTGGCATCAGCCTAGCTCACAGCAACCTCAAACTCCTGGGCTTAAGCGATCCTACTGCCTCAGCCTCCTGAGTAGCTGGGACTACAGGCATGCGCCACCATGCCTGGCTAATTTTTTCTATATATATTTTTAGTTGTCCAGATAATTTATTTCTATTTTTAGTAGAGACGGGGTCTTGCTCAGGCTGGTCTCGAACTCCTGACCTCGAGGGATCCACCCGCCTCGGCCTCCCAGAGGGCTAGGATTACAGGCGGGAGCCACCATGCCCGGCCAGTTATATACAGTCTTGTTGAATCCACTTAGTGTGAATATTTTTATGTTTTATAGCAATGGGGTTTGATTATGGGATGCTGTAGAATATATGGTCTACAAACTACATTACCTTTCTATGATCTAAACATTTCTACATTTTGAAACCTTGATTTCTGATAAGGGATTGTAGACTTGTGATATTAATCCTATGAGGTGGGTACTATTAATATCCTCATTTTATAGACAAGGAAACTGAGGATCAGAGTGATTTTTTCCCAAGGCCATCTAGGAGGTGGAAGAGTGAGGGTCTGAACTCAAACAGGCCGATTCTGGAGCTTCTGTTTGGGGGAAATTTTTTTTAAGTAGTTTTCTTTACTGCAGGGCTGTCCAGAATCTTTAATCTGCTGACATGCTCTGTGTATCTTTAGGAGGATGCTGTAGAATACAGCATTCCTCAGGCTAACTGACCATGGATGTCAAGGTCGTTTTTTTTCCTTAGGGGTTCTCCCAGTACTAACACTTTGAGAGCCAGGGAGGCCCTGTGAGTAGGACAGCCTGGAGGAGGAGCTAAGGACCCTGGGCAGAACAGGAGCATTAAGGAGCCAAACTATATGGACACTGGGCACATGGAGGAATCCTGTCACCAACTGACTGTGTGTGATCTTCAAAAAAATCCCTCTTCTTCTCAGAAACTCAGCCTCCTGATATGTAAAACAAATGACAAAACCATCTTTGAGGTCCTTTCGCTTGTCAGTAACATCTTCTCTACCGTCTTTTGAAGAAGAAGAAGCAGGCTGACGCATCTGAAGCGAACATTCAAAAGAACTTCAAGGGAGTACAGCTGGTGCCAGCTTCCCCTTCCTGGAAATCCTTTGAAACTCCAGGCTGGCCTGGGCGAACTGCTCAGTGGTAGAAAACAGGCAGGAAGAATTCTGAAGCAGGAGGGCGGATCGCTTGAGGTCAGGGGTTTGAGACCAACCTCAGCAAGAGCGAGACCCCGTCTCTACTAAAAATAGAAAGAAATTAGCCAGACAACTAAAAAAATAGAAAACATTAGCCAGGCGTGGTGGTGCAGGCCTGTAGTCCCAGCTACTCAGGAGGCTGAGCCCAGGAGTTTGAGGTTGCTGTGAGCTAGGCTGATGCCATGACACTCTAGCCTGGGCGACAAAGCAAAACTCTGTCTCAAAAAAAAAAAAAAAAAAAAAAAATATATATATATATATATATATAAATATACATATACAAAATAATATTTTGTGACATGTGAAAATTATATGAATTCAAGTTTTAGTGTCCAAAAATAAAGTTTTACTGGCACACAGCCACACCCGTTCATTTTCTTTCTACAACAGTGGAGTTGAATAGTCGCAGCAGAGGCTGTGTGGTCCACAAAGCCTAAACTATTTACTATCTGGCTCTTTACCTAAGGGTTTGTCAGTCCTTGTCTTATTTGGTTCTTATAACATTTTTATACTCTTTCTACTAATCTCATTTTTATCCCCTTTCTGCCCATGAGAAGACTGAGTCTCAGAGAGGTTATGCCATGCCCAAGGCCACACAGCAGGAAAAAGCTAGGATTGGAACTCGGGGATCCTGGCTTCTGAGTCCGGGGCTTATCCCCCAGGCTGTCGCCCGCCTCCAGTCCGCCGGCCTGCTGTGGTGGAGACCCATCCACAGTGCGGGACGGCACAGTGTCTCCTCAGATGGCCCCACAGGGCACCTCGCCAGGCCTGGCTCACACAGGCCGCTCTGTGAGGCCGTGGGCAGGAGGCCTCTCTGGCCAGCGGTGTTCAGTTACTCCAGTGACATTCAATTGTTCCTAAGAGCAGAGGCCCGATTTTGGCAGCTCCCAGACCTGGGTTCCAGGAAGCTCTCTGCTGGACTCCTTTTCTGTCTGTTCCCATCAGCGGACCTGCCTGTATCACTTTCCTCCAGGTTACATAAGTCTGCCTGTGGCTCTCACTCCCTCTCTCTGGCTGTCATCTCTGTACTACTCTGAGGACATCGCAGGTCAGGGAGGAAGACGTGGGACTTACAGCCGGAAGGGGCAAGACACAGGGTGTGTCTGCAGGAGTGTAGGGCTTCCAAGATAGGCCCAAACTTCAGGTCTGCTCGGTCCCGAAGGCTCCAGGGATGCTTGTCTTACCTGCACTGAGGAGCCCGGGCTCTCGACCCTGGAGAGAGATCCCTGGGGTGCAGTACAGCTCTGTGGGTGAAGGCCCCATGCCTGTGCGGACACCAGCAAAGCCCCTCTGCAGGCTAGCTTGGTCAGAGAGAGGAAAACAGAAAATGCACACATAGACCTAAGAGGCACATGTTTGGGTTCAAATCCCGGCTCTGCCATTTACTGGCTGTGTAATTTTGGGCAAATTTCTGAAACTGAGCCTTAGTTTTTGCATATGCACTATGGAGATAATAATAAAACCTTTCTTATTTGACTGTAGTAAGGATTCAATCATTTAATACAGATAATGGGCTTAGAACAATGCCTGGTACATAAGAAGGGCTCAATGAGTACAAGCAATTATTATTGTTATTGAAATAATAACTACTGTTATTGGTCTTCACCAGAGAGAAAAGGTGATGCATGTGCCCAAGGAGGTGTGAACAGCAGCATTCACAGCAGCTCTATTTGTAATAGAGACAGATTGAAAACCACCTAAATGTCTCTCGATAGGGAACAGCATCACTAATTAGGGCACATCCATGCTATGAAATTCTGTGCAGCAGTTAAAAAGAATGAGGCAGATCTACATGGCCTGATAGGAAAAGACTCCCAAATAAGAGTGTTCAGTGAAAAAGCAAGTAGCAGAAACATGCATGGAGCATGAAAATTTATGTAAAGCACAAAAATGCAAAGTAGTCCCTTAGTACACATGCATATGTAAACACACAGAAAAAAGTCTAGAATGGTACCTGCTGATACGGTTGTCACTAGCCACATGTGGCTATTGACATTTAAGTGCAAGTTAATTACAATTAAATAAAATTTTAGTTTAGTTCCTCAATGGCATCAGCCACACTAAGTATGTTGGACAGAGCAGATATATGATTATTTCCATTCTCGAGGGACATTCTGTTGGATGGTACTGGTCTACAAGGACAAAAAAGCCAATTGATACCAGCAATTACACTGCCATGGGGGGAGCAAGAATTGCAGGACATTTTTTTTTAACACATATTTATTGAGCACTTGCTCTGTGCCAGGTGCTAACCTCAGCACTGAGACTACAGCTCTGCGTAAATCCCTGCCCTCTGTTCCAGTGGGTGGCAAGTCGAGTGGAAATAAGTGCTTTGGCAAAAAATAGAGCAGGCGGTGTGGATAGAGAATATTGGCAGATGGCACAGCATGGTCATTAAGGACATTTTTTCCCCACATACATGTATTTTTTTTTTTTCAGATGAGGAGACCTCCTTACTGGTATAATTCAAAATCTGTAAAAGGAAACAAAAGTACCCCAGGCCTGGAGAGAAGAAACCAGGATTCCTATTGGGTTCTTATCTTGAACCCTGTGCCGAGTGGCCTAACCTTTCTGGACCCCCATTTCTTTATCTGCAGTATGCGCTGGACAAGAGCTGCAAGGCCGCCAGCCCTGCCCTCCCGCGGCTGGATGCTTCTGCCAGTCGTCGCTCCAGCTGCCAGGAAAGCGTGGATCACTGGCATCCTTGGGCAGAGTTAACACGGCAAGATTCTGCACAAACCTGTCCCAAGAAGCACAACAAACCAGGGGGCAGGAGAAGAGACTTGGCAGCCAGCAGAAGCTTGAATCTCCAACAAACTGCCCGAGGGCTGCAACACAGAGTTTCTAAGAAGATCATGTTATAGGCGGGGCGCAGTGGCTCACCCTTACAATCCTAGCACTTTGGGAGGCCAAGGTGGGAGGATCACTTGAGGTCCAGAGTTCAAGACCAGTGTGAACAACACAGTGGGACCCTGTCTTTACAAAGAAGAAAAGAAAAATTAGCCAGGTATGGTGGTGGGCACCTGTAGTCCCAACTACTCTGAAGGTTGAGGCAGGAGGGTCACTTGAGCCCAGTAGTTTGAGGTTGCAGTGAGCTACGATGAGCCACTGCACTCTAACCGGGGCAACAGGATGAGACTCTGTCTCAAAAACCCAAAAAACAAACAAAAAAAAAACTGTAATAAGAAAAGAAAACAACAATTACTAGAAAGAAAACAAACTGTAACTAATTAAATTGTTGTAATGCATGAACCAGCCTTACAGAAAATACTGTAATCCTATTAAATTTCTTTGTTTACTGCCTATATAAGCAAGACCTAAACTTTTTTTTTTTTAGTGTGGGAGGTCTCATTCTGTCCACCACGCTGGAGTGCAGTGGCACCATCACAGATCTCTGCAGACTTGAACTCCTGGGCTCAAGGGATCCTCCTGTCTCAGCCTCCCAAGTAGCTGTGACTATGGGCACGTGCCACCACATCCATCCAATTTTTCATAGAGATGAGCATCTCGATATGTTGCCCAGGCTGGTCTCAGACTCTTGGCCTCAAGTGATCCTTGATCCTCCTGGCTCGGCCTCCTAAAGTGCTGGGAATACAGGCGTGAGCCACTGGGCCCAAGCACAAGACCTTAACTTTTAACTTCAGAGCACTGACCCCATTTCTCTGGAGTTTGTGTTTACCCGACAGATATTCCCAGCTTTTCACTTGAATGAACTCTTTAAAACTGGACTCTGATCCTTTCAATTATTCAGGTTGATAAAAGAAATATGAACTGATTTGCAGGTTTGTGAATGTATTTGTGTGTTTTCGTTGTTTTTATATTTAATCCTTAAGTGGGTAATAATTCATATGGTTCCTCCTGCAACAAGTAACCACTATTTTATTTTCTTATGTGTTTATTTAGAGCTTACGCATACATAAACAAATGCAAACCCACATTCTTGTTCTGTTACTGTTTTTATACAAAAGACAGATACTATGACACCTGCTTTTTAACCTGACACTGTATCTTGGAGTCTTTTCCATATCAGTACATACAGAAGTTCATCGTTCTTTTTCTACTGCTCCATAGTGTTGTATTATTTCACGGACACCAGTTTATTTCACCAGTCTCTTCTTAATGGAAAATAGGGTAGTTTTGTTTTATTTTATTTTTATTTATTTATTTGAGACAGAGTCTTACTCTGTTGCCCGGGCAAGTGCTGTGGCACCAGCCTAGCTCACAGCAACCTCAAACTCTTGGGCTCAAGCAATCCTCCTGCCTCAGCCTCCAGAGTAGCTGGGACTACAGGCATGCGCCACCATGCCCGGCTAATTTTTTCTATTTTTAGTAGAGATGGAGTCTCGCTCTTGCTCAGGCTGGTCCTAGTCTCAAACTCCTGACCTCAAGTGATCTTCCCACCTTGGCCTCCCAGAGTGCTATGATTATAGGGGTGAGCTGCTGTGCCCAGCCAAACAGGGTTGTTTTAAATTTTCTTATTATGAACCATGTTTTTGATAAATAATTTCATACAAATGTCATCTTGCATGTATGCAGGATTGTTTGTAGAACTAATTCCCAGAAATGGAATTGCTGGGTTAAAAGAGCATATGCATTTATCATTTTGATAGATTCTGACAAATTGCCCCTCATATAGGCTGAGCCAATTTATGTCCCACCAGGAGTCAGGAAGGTGCTCATTGCCCCTAATAACCCAGTGTGTTATCAAACTTCTTTGCCAACATGATAGAACATGGCGGTCCCTATCTTTTAATTTGCATTTCTTGTAATGGAGAGGCTGAGCCAATTTTCACAGGTTTAACAGCCGTTTGAGTTTCCTTTTCCGTGAACTGTCTGTTAACATCTTTTGCTCATTTTTTTTTATTGAGTTATTATCCATCTTCCTTATCTGTCTCTAAGAGCTCTTCTTACGTGAAGGAGAGTAGCTCTTTGTGGTATGAATTGCAAGAATTTTTCCCTGGTTTGTCATTTGTATTTTGACTTTGCATTTGGTGATGTTTTTCCTCCCTTCCTTCCTTCCTCCCTTCCTTTCCTCTCTTCTTCTTTCCTTTCTTCTGAGAAAAGAAAAATAGCTCAGAGCAGTCTGAGCTATGTGAGGTACGCAAAATTTACCGGGCCCAGGGAGACTTGAGGATGAGACCTCAGCCATTCTCCCACACCCTACAGGGGTAATGATTTAAAGACAGTTTGACTACCTGCCTCACCCAATATCTCTAGTTCCTGGAATTTGTGATACAAAGAACAATGTATAGCATAGGCAATCAATACCTTATGTTGGGGCTGTGCATGGTGGCTCATGCCTGTAATCCTAGCACTCTGGGAGGCCGAGGTGGGTGGATCACTTGCAGTCAGGAGTTCGAGACCAGCCTGAGCAAGAGCGAGACTCCATCTCTATTAAAAATACAAAAAATTAGCCTGGCATGGTGGTGCACACCTGTAGTCCCAGCTACTCAGAAGGCTGAGGCAGGAGAATCCCTTGATCCCAAGAATTTGAGGTTGCTGTGAGCTAGGCTGTTGCCACGGCACTCTAGCCCAGGCAACAGAGCGAGACTCTGTCTCGGAAAAAAAAAAAAAAAGAGCTAAGGGGTCTCTGGCTCCCTTACACCATCATGTGACCAAACCACATTTTATTCACCCACTCCCCTAATGATGGAACTTAGGTTGCTTGCAATTTTTCACCATTACCCTGAATGCCACAATAAAAACCCTTAGCTATATCTCATTATGCTTACTTGGCCAGAATCTAGAAGTCAACTTTCTGTCCATCTCTGGATGTGAAACAGTATCTCACTGTGGTTTTAATTTGCATTTCCCTGATTATTCCTGTGACTGAGCAACTTTTCATATGTTTATGGACCTTTTAGGTTTTCCCTTCTCATTGTTTTTTTATTTGTTTGTTATTGATCTATAAGAGTTTGTTATAAATTCTGAATATAATTCCTTTGTTATATGGTTGTTAGTATCTTCACTCAGCTTCTCATCTGTCTTTTCCATTTGTGAGGCCTTTTGCTATACAGGAATATTAAATTTTGATGTAGCCAAATATATCAATTTTTTCATTTATTGTTTATGCTTTCTGTGCTTGGTTTAAGAAATTGCTTTCTCTCTGAAGTCATAAAGATATTCTTCTATATTTTCCTTCCTTTAATTATCTTAGAGTTTTTGGAAAAAAAAAATTTTTGAAATCTAATGTGATGGAAAAGGAGACTATAAACTGCTTAAAAGGGATATGGATTAAAACATTGAGAAACAGCTGCAACCTCTTCCCATCCTGTGGCTTGCAGGGTACCAGAAGATGCCACCCTAAAATATGCCTGTTTGGCATATGGATTATGGAGCTAAAGGCCATGGAGAACCAGTGGAAAATATCTAAAAATAGGAAATTTACTTTTGTAAAAGGTATTTCCGTCTCCTACACCAGGAAGAGGAGGATCTTCATTTACCATGTTTTTCCTGGTCACCTTCCTGTAACTTGCCTCTCCCGCCCAGGAGGCCCAAAAACCCTTTTCCTTTGTTTAGTCTAAAAGGGTATTTAAACCCAGGTTCTAACCATCCATTTGTACATGTGCTCCCATGTGTACACATACCACAAACACATTAATAAACTTCTGTTTGTTTTTCTCTTGTTAATCTGTCTTTGGCCAGTCTAATTTACAGGGCCCCTGCTGAAGAATATAAGGTAAAGGATAAAAGAAAATATCTTTTTTTCCTCACTTACAGGCCTCTAGCTAAGGCCAAAATTATATTTGCTGTCATTTGGGGTTGATGGATTATGGCCGGGCTCTGGGATGTTAAGACCCTAGACTCAGATTTTCTCTCCTAGCCTTTGATCAACAGGCCTCATTTTTGCCTGTGACCCTGGGGCTTAGCTGTGGCCACAGCTCTTCTGTCTGGCCCCTATTACTCTGCTGGCTCAAAGCCCTCCCCTGGGACTCAGGGGACGTGAAGGGGGCGGGAGGGAGAGAGAGAGAGAAACAGCTGTTATTCCCTTCTAAACCCATGACAATGTCTGATTCCAGCAGACACCTGCCACAGCACAATGTCCTTGGTTAATCGGCTTCCACTGTTGCCAACGTGGACGGCCTTTCCTCTAATTGGTGGGTGATATTTGGAGCACTATCCGTCTCTTGAGAGGCAGGGTATTTTTCTGACCCCAGCAGTGAATGAACATTCCAGCTTTGGAATGTCAGCACTCTCTCTGTTCAGGAGCTGAGCTGGAGCAGGGGCAGAAGGTGCCCCAGAGTCCTCAGATCTTCCCAAGGGATCCCCATCTAGGGCCATTCTAGGATCTTGGGCCCTTGACATTGTTACTTTTAAGGATGCTGCCACATCCTATTAAGCATAAGAAAATCACACACCCCGCCCCCATGGCTCACTAGATACAATTAGATGTAATGAGTTCAGAGGCACGTGACCACTAGGCCTAATATTAACATTAATATTAACATTGAATTAACACTTATAGCTATGAAATAATATATTAACATTAATATTAGGCCTAATAGTCAAGTTAGACATTAATTAATTTCATTTCATTTATTTATTTATTTACTTTTTAGGGACAAAGTTTCACTCTGTCACCCAGGCTGGGGTGCAGTGGCACAATCATAGCTCACCGTAGCCTCAAACTGGGCTCAAGCGAACCTCCTGCCCTCAGGTCCGAGTACCATTTTGCAGTTTTCTCTCTATGTTTTGGAGTCAAGATTGGTTTTCAGGTCCCAGACATCGTTCAGAGACGCTGGGCTCCGGCCTGCGGTTTCCACCGGTAAAACCACGCAGCCTGCAGCTTTCCTCCTGTCCTCCAGACAGGAGTCGCCACGCCCACTGCAGCCCAGCGAATCCCCGAGCACTTGCCAAGCACCTTCCTGTGTTTAAAATCATGGACTACTTCCAAATCTCCTTTCCGTATATAGCATCGAGGGATATTTGCAGAGATTCTTTCTCCTTTCAGCAGAATCAAGAGAAGAGATTTGCTGGACTCCTTCATCTGTGTAGAATCTTCAAATGCGGTCTGACCCCCTCCTATATATAAAATCATGTGCTATTTGCAGAACACCATCTTGTCTGTGCAATCATGGCCTGTTTGTGCTGCCCTTGCTCTGTGTGAAACTGAGAACGCCATCCTGTCTGTAGTATCATTAACCGCATGCATGGTTCCCTATGTTAAGAACCACCGAGTCTTTACAGAGCACCCCTGTTCTAGCCAGGATCAGGGAAGTGTACATCCTTCTCTATGTAGAATCAGTGACTGTTTGAAGCACACCCTCCAGGTATAGAATGACCAACTGCGTGCACAAGCACACTGTAAAATCAAGGAAGCCCATTTCTTTTTGTTGTTGTTGTTGCCCAAACTAGAGTGCCATGGCATCAGGCTAGCTCACAGCAACCTCAAATTCCTGGGCTCCAGCGATCCTCCTGGTTAGCTGGGACTACAGGCACGCAATATGCAACTGGGTTTGTTTCTCTTTTTTTGTCATTGTTATTTGTTTTTTTCTTTTTCTTTTTGGTAGAGATGCGGTCTCACTCTTGCTCAGGCTGGTCTCAAACTCCTGAGCTCAAACAATCCTCCTGCTTTGGCCTCTCAGAGTGCTAGGATTACAGGTGTGAGCTACCGCACCTGGCCTGAATTTTTTTTTTAATGTTTGGATTTTCTGTTTTTTTTTTTTCTCACAGCAGACTCAGTTGAATTCATAGTTTCATTCATCCATTCATTCAACCAATATTTACTGAACACCTACCATGTGCCAGGTGCCAATTTAGATACTGGGGTGCAAAGATGAAAAACAGACAGTCTTTGCCCTCAAGGACCTGTGCAATCTAGCTATAACCTCACATGGTTTACAAGAAATCAACTGTCTGACCTTGGGCAAGTTCCTTAACCCTTCTATTAATAGATTCTTCTTTCCTCATCTGTACATGAGGGTGGTAATAGTACCCACCTCAAAATGTTTTGGTTGTGTTTTTTGAGACAGGGTCTCCCTATATTGCTTGGGTTAGAGTGCAGTGGTGTCATCATAGCAACTGCAACCTCAAACTCCTGGGTTCAAGTGATCCTCCTGCCTCAGCCTCCCGAGTAGCTGGGACTACAGGCACAGGCCACCAAAGGATGGCTAGTTTTTAAAAATTTTTTGTACACACAGGGCCTCACAAGTAAGTTAGCTATAAAGTGCTTAGACTAGTGCCTGACACAGAGTAAGTGCTATTCAAGTGCTTGTTTATATACATCTACCTGTACACACATCCATATGTACATATAAAAGTGTGACAAGTGTGCTCATAGAAGTGCCTATGGTTATTCTACATAGGAGAATTGTATCAGTTAGGATTTAGTTCAGGAAATAAAAACCACTGCTGGTATTTTAGGCAAAAAAGGATTTAATACAGGGATACAGGTGGTTACAAAATCATCACAAGGGCTGAAAGAGTGGAAGGCAGGGGCCATCTTGGAGTTTTGAGTTCGAGTTGCCTCCATAGCCATGCTCCGTGGTCATCAAACTGCCACTGCCCCTGCCATCACCACTGCCTCTGCCCTGCTGCCGCACACCCTCCCATCTGGGGACCAGACTGGGGACTCCACTGCACACACTCCTGCTGCCTGCTGGAACACAGCCCCAGGAAGATGACCTCTGCCCCTCTTCCACCCTCCAAGTCTACGCAAATGCATTTTAACTTACCACTGACCTAGCTGCAAGAGAACATGTGGAATGCCGTTTTCACCTTTTGAGCCTCTTCCCAAAGAAGAAGAGTGAATAGAGGTTGGGAACATTATCCAAGAATCCAGCCAATTTTTGAGAGATTTCATGATAAGAAAAATATTTGAGCTGGGTCTTAGGGGATGAGGAGAAAGAGAACAAAGGGTTTCCAGGGAGCAGAAACTGAGCATGTAAAAGCACGAAGGCATCAAAACAGGATATGGTTCACAAATATCTGTTGTTTCTGCCTGCCCTGCATCCGTTCCACTTGAGTAACT
The DNA here is from genome assembly GCF_020740605.2 of Lemur catta. Lineage (NCBI taxonomy): Eukaryota > Metazoa > Chordata > Mammalia > Primates > Lemuridae > Lemur > Lemur catta. The sequence continues at coordinate 41,170,443 of NC_059144.1, read as the reverse complement.
GTGCCTTAATTACCCTTTGGGGACCTATAGACCAGTAAGAACAGAATTTGGAAACAACTTAGACATCATTGGGAAAAATAATTTTTAGAAGTGTGGACTAGTTATATGCTGCATTACTACACAGCAGTGAAAATGAATAAACTGAAGCTCCATGTACCATTAGGGATATATCGCATAAAAATAATGTCAAGAGAAAGCAAGTTATAGCAGAGTATATTTGTGAGTTAGGATAGGCCAAGTCATGCTGTACTAACAAATAGCCCCTATATCTCAGAGGCTTAAAAAAAAATTTCTTGCTCATGCTATACATTCATCACTGGCCAAATGGGGTTGGGGAGTCTCCTTTTCCTGGAACTCAGCTGGTGGGGCTCTGCAGAACACTGATGGTTATTTGGTGGAGGGAAAAGAGTGGTGAGTGATGCACTGGTTCTTAAAACTGCTGGCAGGAAGTGATAGTGGTGGCTTCTGCTCTGAGCCCACAGCTTGGCTGGGGGCCGCCAGGGTGAACCTCAAGGTTAATACTCAGTCAACAGGAGTTCCCAGCATGGGAAGCACTTGACGCCAAGACCCTGGGGCCTCGCGAGCAGTTACACACATGCCTGTGCTCTTTATCTGCCCACTGCCTCTGGGAGTTGGAACTGACATAGTCATTGCTCCGTGATGTTATCTTACTGCTGATGATTACTTTTCAGGGATTGTGCAATAGCTTCCTCAGGGTGGGTGCCTGGGACTTTCTCCAGCACAGTTTGAAAGGATGAGCAGGGTTACTTGTGATTTTTAACTTTAGGCTATGGATGCTTTTCTTTACGTGTTTGATTTGGGCCAGCCTGAAATTGGGTATTGACAAGCCCAACTTGTGGTCTCCTGAGATTTCTCCAAGTATCTCCCTTTCTGAATACACTCCCATGCTCTAAAACCTCCAGATGCTCCCTATGGCTCACAGGAAAAAGCGCAGGAATAGCAATGGTTCCCGCTGATGGCTCCTGCTACCTGTGAGGCACTTTATAGAGAGAAACACTATTCTGAATCCTCACAGCAGCCCCAGGAGCAGTCTGACCTCCATCTTGCAGATGTGGAAATGCAGGTTCAGAGAGGTGAAGTGACTTGCCAAGATAACAGAGAGAGGGCACGGAAGAGGCAGGACTGGGGGTCACCAGGTCTGTCTGACTCTAGGACCCCTGTGAACTCACTGTGTCAGACCCCTCTAGCCTTACCCTCGCCTTTGCCTTTTTCCAGGAGGAACCAGCTGCTCCAGCCAGGCAGGACTCCGCTCCTCAAGCAAACCTGTCTCAATGCCCCTCAAAGACTGTCCAGAATCTTACAGGACACCTTTCCCCACTGTCGGCCATGCTGAGTCCTGCCCTCATCACATTGTCCCTCGGTTACTCACTTTCCTGTTGGTCCTGCCACTGAACTGCAAGAACTTCCACTTAGTCATCTCTGCATCTACCATGCTCAGCATCTGCTCAGTGCACATCTGCTATTCTTTCAACACGCCTTCAACAATTATTGAGCAACTACTGTCTGCTGAGCGCTACGCTAGGTGCAAGGATCCAGCAAAGAATGGAACAAAATCCCTGCCCTCATGGAGCTTATGTTCTGATATGGGCGATGAAATGAGCAAATAGACACATACATGTATAATAGAACATCAGGGGATGAAAAGTGCTACGGTGCAAAATAAAGCTGGGTAAGAGTATGGATGGAGAGTGCTGGGGTGGGAGGGTGAAGCTACTTTAGAGGAAAGGTCTTTTCGAGGAGGTAACCTTTAAACAGAGATCAGAATACAGTCAGTTGTTTGCCTGAGGGACTGAATAGTCAAATGAATGAATGAATGAATGAATGAATGCTTGAGTGAGTTGGAAACCTAACTTGGAGAAGAAAAAGGAACGTGGAGGGAGGAGTTTGAGGTAAGGACCTTCTGATCCCCTGACATCTTTCTTTTTCTTCCATTAAAAAAATAACCAATTTATTTTGATGTCTTGTTTTTTCAGATAGGACGTGAAGTAGAGATTGGTTATAGGTATACAGTCTAGAGGTGGAATGGCCTCCCTGTCTCTGTCTACCCAGAATAGGCTGGATATTACAGGATATTATGGTATAATTGTTAATTTTCTTCATGTTATTGTGGTTACAGAGAAAAATGTTCTTTTCCTTAGAATTTGCTGCTGATGTATTGAGGCATGAAGTACTAGTAAGGCAGCAACTTACTTTTAAATAATTTAGCAAAAAACAATTTTGTCACGTATGAATATAGATAGATAAATTTGGATAAATAACAATGATTGAATCTAGATGGAGATTGTACAGGTGTTCCTTGTAGATTCCCTGCAATTTCATTCTTTCAACTTTTCTTTTCTTATATATATAATTTTTTGTTTTTTGGGACAGGGTGTCACTCTGTTGCCTAGGCTAGAATGCAGTGGTGTCACTGTAACCTCAAACTCCTGGGCTCAAGTGATCCTCCCACCTCAGCCTTCCAAGTAGCTGGTGCTACAGGTGCATGCCACCACACCTGGCTAATTTTTCTATTTTTTTGGTAGAGATGGGGGTCTCTGGCATCTCATTACACTGCGCAGGCTGGTCTTCAACTCCTGGCCTCAAGTGATCCTCCCGCCTCAGCCTCCCAAAGTGCTGGGATTACAGGCCTGAGCCACTGTGCCTGGCTTCTTTCAACTTTTCTGTTTAAAAATGTTTCCTCGGCGAGGCGCGATGGCTCATGCCTGTAATCCTAGCACTCTGGGAGGCCGAGGAGAGAGGATCGCTCGAGGTCAGGAGTTCGAGACCAGCCTGAGCAAGAGCAAGTCCCCGTCTCTACTAAAAATAGAAGGAAATTAGCTGGATAACTAAAAATATATGGGAAAAAAAATTAGCTGGGCATGGTGGTGCATGCCTGAGTCCCAGCTACTTGGGAGGCTGGGGCGGAAGGATTGCTTAAGCCCAGGAGTTTGAGGTTGCTGTGAGCTAGGCTGATGCCATGGCACTCTAGCCTGGGCAACAGAGACTCTGTCTCCAAAAAATAAAAGTAAAAAAGTAAATAAAAATGTTTTCTAGATAGGAGGTTGAGGAGGGGGGCATTTTGTGGGCCAAAGAAAAGTATTTGCAAGTCAGATTATTCCAGCTAGTTTCGGATTTCTAGCTGAGGTTTACCTGCCCTATCTACCTAATCCACATCTAATCCCTGTGGGGTGGGCGGCACTGGGGCATTTAAACAGAAACTCTGAGATAAGTGACTTGTCCGAGGTCACACGGTTAGGAGAGGCCAAGTCGAGATTTGAACCCACATCTATCTGTGTCAGAATTCTCTGCTTTCCTTTTTTGATGTTGAAGTCTCTTCTCTCCTGTTGCACTTCCCAGGGTGTTGGATTAGGTGAGAGCTACGTGCATTTACTATGTGCCAGGCTTTGCGTGTATTACTCAAATCCTCACAACCACCTGATGACGTTGTTACTAATAACATCCCCCATTTTACCAAGGCACAGAGAGTTTAAGTGACTTGCTTAAGGTTATACAGCTAAGAATGGAAGAGCTGGGGGTCAGGGAACCCAGGCAGTCTGGCTCTAGAGCCTTCACTTCAAGGATCAAGGAAACACTGTAAAAAGTATAAATCACCTTGGGAATAGAAATCAGGATTATTGTTGATTGTCACAGAATTCCTGCAAAGTCCTCTCCCCTCCTCACTGCTTCTGGCACTCCAAGACAGTGTCCTCGGTTCAGATGTGTCTACAAGGGGGACACGTACCTCCCCAGTTCAGCTGGCAGCTCCTTGAAGGCAATGCTGGTCCTCACCATGAGTCTCTAGTGACTGTTAACTGCCTCCTGAGGTCCTCTGGACTGAAGCTGACCTTAAAGCATTGTTTTGGATATGGCCCCACACCAAGGTGATGAGGGTAGGATACCAATTTGCTCGCAGGATGAGAATTAGGGGCCAGATGGAATGAAGAGAGAGAGAGAGAGAGAGAGAGAGGAGACAGATGTCTTCACATTGGCAACTGTTATCATTATGCTACTTCTGATTCTAGGATATGTGGACCCTGCCTAGAGCTACAAGCTCATCGTTATTCCTCTCCTTACTTCACCAGATTTTGTCAACCACGGTGGCCTTGGATTCAACCTGGCGACAGATCAGGCCTTTTCCTACCTCAGGGCCTTTGCAGTGCTGTTCCCCGTTGGTCTGAATGCTCTTCCCCCAGCTTATTCTACAGCTGGCTCTTTCTCATCAATGTATGTCTCAGCTCATGTCACCTGCTCAGTGAGGCCTTCCTTGACCACTCTAGCCTGCCTGCAATACGTTCTCCAGTTTTATTGTGTTCTTACCTGTTATCAGTACTGATACCACTAACTGGTTTCTTTCTCCTCCCACATGAACGTAACTTCCACGAGGACAGAGATTTAACTGTTTTGTTCTTTGTATCATCCCCGGAGCCAACAACCGTGTCCAGCATTCAATAAAATGGTGAATGCAAAGAATGAATGAATGAATGAATGAGGGTGTATACCGGGCCGAACCCCAAGCCTTCCAATCCCCGCGCTTCTGCCGCAGTGGGCAACGAGATGGGGGCGACTTCGTAGATTACCCCTTGGCCCCCGATAGGGGGGCGTCCGAGCACAGAGCACTTGAGAGACGCTCCCCAAAAGCCTGGGCGGTGGCCGCGCCGGGAGAGGGGCTGTCGCTATTTGGCGACGCTCCACGCGGGCCGCCACGCCGCCGCGGGGGCCCGGCCGGGGTCGGCGGCGAGCGCGGACGCGCGGGTCTTTTGCGACGGTGCCCGGCGGCGCTGGCCCCGCCCCCCGCGCTGGCCCCGCCCCGCCCCCGCCGCTGCGCCAGCTCCGGGCCGCTCCGGCCCCCGCCCGCTTCATGTGGCCGGGCCCGCGGCGGCCGGCGGCTGGGAGCGGCAGGGCGGCGGCTGCGCGTGGCGGCCCGCGAGGCCCGGGAGGCGGTGGCCGAGGCCCAGGCGGCGGCGGCGGCGGCGGCCCAGGAGGCTGCGCACGGGGAGCGGCGGGAGCAGGCCCGGCCCGGCCCTCGAGCGGCCGCCCGGCTGCAGCATGCGCGCCCGCCGGGGGCTGCTGCGGCTGCCGCGCCGCTCGCTGATTGCCGCGCTCTTCTTCTTCTCGCTCTCGTCCTCGCTGCTCTACTTCGTCTATGTGGCACCCGGCATAGGTAGGAAGGCGGCCTGGGACCCCGGCGCCTGTCACGCTGGCCTCCGGAGGACTCGGGGAACCCCCGCCCCTCCCCGAGAGGCCCTGGCGCTCGGAAGACCCCCTGCCCGGCCTGGCGGCGACCCCGAGCCTAGTCCTCGGGAGACTACGGGATGCCTGGCCCTTGGCGGGGGCCCCGCGCCGGCCTTTGGGGGACGCCGGGACAATCCCATTTTCTGCACCCCGACGATCCCAGGACCCCCTCCCCCGCCAGCTCCGGCCCGCCGCCCCCCCAGCCCCATCCATCCCCTCCCAAGCCCCGCGGTGCCTCCACACCCCCCTGTGGTGCCGGGTCCCCCTCCTTTCCCGCTCTTGCCTCTTTGGAGCCCTCACTTCCGGCTCCTCGGCCCGCGAACTCCCGCTTCCCTCCCCCGGGGTCTCCCGGAGCCCCCGCTCCCGGCATCCCCCGCACCCCGCACCGCTGCGGCCCGCCCGCCGCTCCGCGCCCGGCCCCTGCGCGCGGGCTCGGGGCGCCTGCCTTCCCGTTTCCCGTCCATCCTCCCGCCGCTCCCGGTTTCTCCACCGTTTCCTGCTCCCGTTAGCCCTGCTCTTTCTTCCCACCGCTTCCCCGTGTCACATCCACCTCCAGCTTCTCCTCCCCGACACACATGCTCCTCGTAAGTGGCCGGATCCCCTGCGTCGCCGGGTGGCATCCCTTCCCCCTTTTACGGAGGTCTTCCTCCCATTCAATCTACTGACCCCCGCGAGCGTCCCATGCCGCCTCCTCATCTATCCCCTACCCCTCCTGCCCCCAAGGGCAACCCTTGTCACCTTCGCCCCCAATCCCCCCCGCCCTCAGCCACCGTTTCCTCCTGAATCGAAGACCTGGGGGAGGGGGGCTGTCTGCGGTCTTCCTTTCTTCCACTTGGGCCGCCTCCTAGCCTTGAGGGTAGAAGGTGCCTGCCCTGGGGACAGAGGGGAAGTTTAAATTGACCCTAGAGGAGGGGATGTGACCAGGGCTTTTTGGGAAATGGTGCCAGGTGGGAAGGGGGAGCATGGAGAAAAGAGGGAACGGGTACTCTTTCTTCTCAAAGGGTTGTCCCTGAAAGGGAAGACAGCCTCTGCAGAAACTGAATCCTCCCCAGGCATAGACTTTGTAAGACCACAGAGCAGACAGGGTATGAAGAAACCGGAGGGAAAGACGGCATGAGGGTTAAGAGCAGAGGACATTGAGGTCAGACTTGGATTCCAATCCCTGTCCTATATGACCTTGGACAGGTTACTAAGCCTCAGCTTTTCTCGTCTGTAAAATGGGGATACCAATCCCAGTCTCATAAGGTTTTAAGGATGAAAGTAGATAAATGCCCTTTAAAGCACTTTTCACTGTACCTGATGCGTGGAGACTTTTAAAATTAAATAAATAAAAGCAGCTATTATATGTAACTTTTGGGGGGTAAAAAGGGAGTAGGTGGAATTGAAGGAATGTGTTTGCCTGATTTGGCATCACCATGAGGCTCTAGAGAAACCTTAGTTTATGGTGAAAGATGATCAGGAGATGCTGTTGGAGGTGGGGCAGGGAGAGTAAATTCTGCTATAAAAATTCTGGATTATTTGGATGTTAGGAAAGAGTTGATGGTTTAGCTGTAGGGAGCTGCCTTTTAGGATTGTAGTAATAACTAGTGCCATTCTCTGTTGACCTGTCAACACTGAACTAGCTGAATAGAGAAATTTCCAGATAGAGCAGGAGATTCTCCCCTGATTATTTTTTTTAAGCATAATTTACTTGATGGTTGATACTGATATTTTGTACTGTCAACTAGGTCTGGGAAAATAGAACAGGGAGCATCAGATTGCCCTAAGTTTACAAGTGTCTTAGGGAAAAACATCCCTCTAGGAAGGTACAATTTGTGGCCTGGTGGATCTGATGAGTAAATTATCAGAGGATAGGAATTCTGACAGAGTAAGAACAGATAATTGATTAATGGAACTAATCGAGAAAAGAGTTCATTAGCATATTGGGTATTAGACTCTAATAAAAATGGGTGTGAAATGATGGATTTGGACCTACAGGCAGTCATAGAGCCATAACCTGTATTTCCTTCTTCTGTGAAAGTGACAGGTAGTTCTGATCTAGGTTCATAAATCAGCTTTTCTAAATGGAAAAATATATCCCATTGGGATGGTATTCACCCTTTTGATTAGAAAGTTAGAAGCCAGATTCTCCAACAGAAATGGAACTTGTCAACTTAATTAAGATTCTTCAACACTAGATTTTTAGGTCACTGGAACCCCTGTTGTCAAGTGATGTGCTACTATCATGCTTAGAATCCTCTGTCACTGATAACTGAAAAAGATGCAAAGCACTTAAATGTCTGTTAGTACCATTGTTAGTACCATATCTCCTTAAATGTAAGTCTTCTAAAGAACAGTTCTACTTAGGATTCAAATTCTATTCATGGGAAAGGGGAACAGTAAAAAGGATGTGGAGTAATTTTAGGGTTCACACAGCCATGGCTACATTTAGCTGTTAGGCAGTTATACTTACATTGGTTTTCCTGTTAATGAACTTAATTTTTTCAATTGTTTAGCTTTGGACAGTGAGGTAGCAAATCTTTTCAAAAGGTTAAGGCAATCTGTGTCTTGGAATATGAAGACTTTATTTGAAACAGTTATTAAAATGAACTTAAGTAATAATATTAGGTTGAACCACATGAAGTTTCTCTTCTTGCAGGTCAAAAACCAATTGTATATCAGCAGTTTCATATAGTTCAATCTAATACATTTCCTAATAATGACAATTCTGTTTTCTGGCACAATGGAAAGTGTCAGACTTGTATTTCCTTCCAGGTTTAATTTTTTCCAGTCCTTGCTTTTGATTTGCTTTGTATACCTTGTGGCTATGTTGTACTCAAGTGCTAAAGAGAAATCATCACTCCAAGGGTATATTACAACTATGTTCAGAAATAGGTAGACTTGAATTTGAAATAAGAGAAAAGTCATGTTACTTACAAATGTTTTAAAGTTGTTCGTGTGTAACATAACTAAGCCCAAATTTCATCCTAACCACTAACTTAGTATTTTTGAGATCTAATGCCAGTGACCCATAGTTTAAGAGGAAAGGAACATTTTCTTGGACTTGAGGGTCATCTGTGGAATGGGGTACCATCTCACCTAGAAAACTAGATAGGAGGAAAATTACTAAATATGACTATAGTGTGCTTGCTACAAATACAAAGTGCCCTTAGCTACTGTAATATCCCCATCCCAATCCAGTTAATATTTTTAAGGTATGGCTTCATCGGAGTTGTGTTTTTATTATTAATTTTAGAAGTAGTGTTTCATATCAGCAGTTTAAAAGTAGACATTAAAAGGATGGGGCAGAAAGTGTGAGAAGCGGTGGATTTGAGAAGGGAAGAGGAAGGTGATATGTTGCATAAAAATTGATAGATGCTCCTTCTCTCCCGCCCTCTACCCCCTAGCCTGCATGATTCTCATTAATTTATCACTTGTTTTATCTGCAATGTTGAAATAGCTCTATTCCTTTCAGGGTTCTGAAGAAAACTTTGAACTTATTTATGACCCTTTGACTTAAAAAAAACAATCTAAGAGCTCAGATTACATCTATATTCCAGTCTGATCAGGTCTTTCAAAAGATAACATAAGTAAGCTATTTATAAATATACATATGAAGTGCTGATTTAAAACATCTTTATAAGTTCATGGTGCCATCATATGGTAAGGTTGTAGAGAGGTTACTGACCTTGCCAATTGTTGCTTTTGCAAACAGTTACTGATTTTGAGAGAGATACCTGTGCATGGTTAGGGGGCAATAGTTTATACAATGATGAAATTTTATTCACTGAAGTTCTCTTCTGCCATTGAAATGAATTTTTATCTTGACCTTTGATTATTGAAAAAAGGAAATGGGGAATGATTTTTCTTTTTTGGCCTGCTTAGTTCCAAGAAAAGTTTTATTTATGGCTGGCTCTTGGAAGGCAGGAACGAATAATTCTAATCCCACCTGATTTTACCAAATGACCCTGAGCAAGTTTTCTTCTGATATGTTTTTTAATTTATTTCCTAACCCACTGTACCTTAGGAGAAGGCAACATTTTTTTTCTTTTTCCTTTTTTTTTTTTTTTTTTTTTGAGACAGGCTCTCACTCTGTCACCTGGGTTCGAGTGCAGTGGTACAATCATAGCTCACTGCAACCTCCCCGTCCTGGTCTTAAGCCATCCTCCTGCCTCAGCCTTTCCAGTAGCTAGGACTATGGGTTAATGTTGACCACGCCTGCCTAATTTTACAATTTTTTTGTAGAGATGGCGTCTCGTTATGTTGCTTAGGCTGTCTTTTGATACTTAAAAAAAACCTGAAAAACTAAAACTGCATTTTAGGTAAACTTTTAGTGAGTTTTAAAAAAAGATATCTCAAAAAAGCTAGTGAGATGTTTTTATATAGAGAAAGTTGATATTTCATTTACATTCTATACAAATACTGGAGCTGAGATTTAGAGAAGATACACGTTTTACGTAATCAAATACAAATTTTCTTAATAACTGCACGAAATTTTCAGATTTCTCCCAGTCAAATGTGGCCTGAATATAGCGTTTTTTTTTTTTTGCGTTTTTTTTTTTTTTTGTTTCCTCACATGAAAATGCCCTCTGAATCCCTTAGTGCACTTAGTTTCTGAGCTTTTCTAGACTGAAATAAATAAGGGGAGATGTAGGTTATTTCATTTTAAAGAATTAAAACCCTCATCTTGTTAAAGACACCTTCTTTTCCTTTTCCCTCCGAATCGACACACACTCGCTCACATGTTTGTTTGAGTATGGTGTCGTGCATTCCTTCTTAGGAGAAATCCATATTTGGAGAACAGGTTGAAATTACAAAACTGAATAGCACCACTTTTGATCAGGACTTCAGTGATGTTTTATGTGCTGGAAGCAAGCTCTTTGGTTTGGAGTTAAGATTTTCTTTAGTAGTGGAAATATGCTAGTCTTGGACATCTTTGGAAGCAGCCATTCAGTGTTAGTTACTGTTCCAGGACATGGATACTCTAGCCAATAGATGGTTCTGCTCCAATTCTGACATTCCACCCCCCCACCGCCCACCCCCAACCAGCTGGGTAGGCCAGTGGGATTGCATAGTAATCACCAGGAAGGAGGGTCTCTGTGTTGCCATGACTCCTTAGAGTTCTTTGAGAGAGTAGAAATTCTGAAGCACTAGAAAGCCAACATGCTACTGACTTACTTGCTTTCCTAAATTTTGCAGCTTTTTATATCACGAGAGTAGTTATGTTGGGCACATCCAACTGTATAAAGCAAACAAAAACTTGAGCAAACAAGAAGGAATGTAATGCTACTGAGGCCTGCCAAGGAAATATAGAAAAGTAGAGGTTAACACTGGTCAAGATAAAGGGTAATCGGAAACAAACAGATAGGGTGTGGGCTTGCAGAGAAGAGGCCTTTTACTGGCAGTGAAAGAACAGTTGTTATTCAGTTTCTAATTGGAGTAGCGCCTGCCTTTGCATGCTAGCTGTGTTTTTGTAGAAAGTTGTGAAAAAATTAAAGAAATTTAAAATCTGTGGGTCAGTGATAATCTAGCATTTGCGTGTCATGTTACTAGCTTTGGGAGAACTTGGAACTTTTGACTGCTGCTTTCATTTTATAGATGATCACGTAAGCCCAGGTTAGGTCATTAACTTGCCCAAAGTCGAGAATTATTAAGCTATCTCTGAGGCACATATATGGTTGAAAAGATAAGATGAGTCACAAGAAATAGAGAAAAATAGAAGACAGTATGTGTAATCAATTGCTAAATTATAAGATACTGACCCTTAATGAGATGGGAGTTCAGACACAGGGAGAGGACGGTAGAGAGGCGGTCATTTATTCAACAAATGTTTTTTGGGGGGGCTAACTGCTCTTGTCAGACACACTTATGGGTTTTAGCAGACTGTGCTGCTGCAAGAGTGGTGACATGTTTGTGTGTATCTTCAGACTTCACAGTTTCATTCGTGGGGTGAACGGAGAGCTCCTTCTTACTGTGCAGTGTGGCTGCTTTAGGACGTTTGCCTGGGGACTCAAGACTTGGAATCTCTACACTGAAATCTGTCTTTGAAGTCATTGTCATAAAGAAAGGGAAAAAAAGGAATTTGTGTTGTCTTGGTCAAAGGAAGAAAAACTAAAAGAATTTTATGGAACTATCTTTTCTGTCCTTTGGGTAATCCTTTTAAGTTTTAATCTGCTAAGTCAGTCCTTTCCTCTAGCTTCACACTTTAGCTTTTAAGCATGAAATAGAGCCCTGGACTCATTACCTCAATCCTCTAGGTAGTTGGATGTTAAATGAAAATGAATATTACATTTTGATTCAGTAATTCTTTTTATATGGTGGTTTTATACTGAGGAATATTCAGACTCCTGCTGATTGCATGAATTCAGTGTTTTCCTAAGCATGGGAATCACATTAAATAATTTAGAATGCTGTCTCTTCTCAAATTCCTTCCCTCTTTTTCCCCTCCTTTTGTTAGTTTGAGTGAGCAATTATTAGACCCTGGGTTTGTTCCTCCTCACTCTGTTTTCTGGAGATATCCAGGTACTTCGTAGTGACCAGAAGAGAACCTTGTCATTGTTGCTGAGGTGCCTTAGTTACTGTCATCAATTATGAACAGTTTTCTGAGGCGGTTAGTGGCCTCATTATTTTGTTTGTACTTTTAAAATATACTACTCTGTAGATATTATCACTTAACTTTCACTCCCGGCAGTGTGCCCATTCTTTTTTCTGCCCACAAAGATTTTTATAAGCTACTGATGTGATTTTTAAGAAAGCAGCAGTCAAGGTTTTTTGGTTTCTCTTGCTGTAACTTGTTTAAGTTTGGTGTTGGTTTTTTAAATTTCTGATTCTTTGTCTTTAAAGTGGTTATTTTATTTACCAAATTTGAAATGCTATGGGGAGTCCAATAAATGTTTCAAGTGTTTAAAGAGTTCCATCAATGACCTCTTCTGATGAAAGGAGGACTCTGTGTCTCTTATTCGGTGTTTTTTGCTTGTTGATTATTTTCTTCAATAAGACAAATATAATTTAAGTTTTAATGTTTTCTGCTTCTAATTACAGTTCTTTAAAAGTGCATGGGCCAGATGTTGGAGCAGCAAATTTTTGGTGTAGGGGACAGTCCAGTTTACTGGTTAAACAAACAATATAGAAGAGAAATTTGGGCAATACAGGTTAGTGAACGTAGTTAATGAAACACTGGGCTCATTTTTTTCCACATAGGAATGAAAGGACCTGATGATTTGTAGATAGGGAAAAATAAATTTTATTGGGCATTTTCTTGTCCCCAAATCTCCGTTAGCAACCACCATTTATATTTGGACATTTAATAACAAGTGGTGGTTATAATGAAGATCCTGAAGCATGACTTTGAGTTTGGTATTGTGAGTTTTTTTTTCCTCCATCTTCTGATTCTTTGAAAATTGATAATTCTTTATTCACCAGAACATTCTATTTCCCCATGCCTCCCTAGTCCGTGACCCAGGCACAGGGTGGCAGGTGGTGCTGAGAAGCGGGCTGCCAAGATGGTCCCTGGATTACTAGTAGGGGTGTGGGGTGAGCACAGGATTTTTTTTTTCTGTTTTGTTCAAAACATCATCAGAAAATGATGTTAAATGCTAAAGAATGAGGAAATAGGAAAATCTAACGTGTAAAACCTGTTGGACTCCTGTAATTCTGACGCAGTAAAATCTGTCATTTGATGTATTTTTTTGTGGTATCAGCTGAATTGCAAATGTATTTATCTAAATGTGAGTGATAATAATAGTGATTAAAGGCAGGTGGGTATGTAGAACATTTTTATATTTGGCATGATAAAAGAAAAAAGTTTTTTTTCTTTTTTTTCTTTTTATTGGGACAGAGTCTCGCTCTGTTGCCTGGGCTAGAGTGCCGTGGCATCAGCCTAGCTCACAGCAACCTCAAACTCCTGGGCTCAAGTGATCCTCCTGCCTCAGCCTCCCGAGTAGCTGGGACTATAGGCGTGTGCCACTGCACCTGGCTAATTTTTCCCATTTGTAGTTGCCTGGCTAATTTCTTTCTATTTTTTAGTAGAGACTGGGTCTCGAGCTTGCTCAGGCTAGTCTTGAACTCCTGACTTCAAGCAATGCTCTCATCTCAGCCTCCTAGGGTGCTAGGATTACAGGAGTGAGCCACCACGCTGGACTTCTGGTTCTTTTCTTACAGTTAAATTCATTAATTTAATTTCTGTATGTTACACCCCTACTGTGTGCTGGGCTTGGGGGTACAGTGATGAACAAAGCAGACACTCTGCTATATCTCTGTTATTTTTTAAGCCTTCTGCCAAAGATCATGGCTTCACTTTAGTAAGTTTTCAGTTCTGAGTGATTTTATAATCCTGGACAGATGTGTTTAATTGAGGGTCAGTTCAACTGGTATTCAATTGGAGTTAACGATCCTTAATTGCCAGGAATAATAGTAAATACAGTAGTCCTCCTTTATCCACAGTTTCACTTTCTGTGGTTTCATTGGGGTCCAAAAATTATTAAATGGAAAATTCTGGAAACAGTTCATAAATTTTAAATTGCGCACTGTTCTGAGTAGCGTGATGATGTCTCATGCTATCCTGCTCTGTCCCACCGCATCCTGCTCAGGAGGTGAATCGGTCCTTTGTCCACCGTATCCACGCTGTATATGCTACCTGCCATTTAGTCACTTAGTAGCCTTCTGGCTTATCAGATCACTGTCATAATGTTGCAGTGCTTGTATTCAAGTAACCCTATTTTACTTTCTTAAATTACTTTTATTATTGTTGTAATCATTGTGTTTTATTATTAATCTCTTACTCTGCCTAATTTAAAACTTTATCATAGGTATGTATGTATAGGAAAAACATAGTTATATGTAGGGTTCAGTACTGTCATTTCAGATATCTGTGGGGCATCTTGGAACAGATCCCCTGCAGATAAGGGGGTGGGGTGCTACTGTATGATTCATAGCACGGTTTCAGATTAATCATGCCCCATGCAGTGAGATGCTTGGTGGTTATATGGGGGCTGGTTTGTGGGGAGATGACCGTGGGAAATTTTTTTGGCCATTTACAATTCAAGATGGGTTTTAACCTTTTAAGTCATTGAAGTGCTGTGTATCTTATACATTATGTATAATGTAATACTTTGAAATTGCAAATCAAAATGAATGTATTAATGGTTTGTCTCATACATAAACCTGAAATTTAGATGAAAAATGTTGATAAACATAAGAAAACAATCAGTATTTTCTTTCTGTCGCTCATGCTGAAGTGTAGTGGTGTGATCATAGCTCACTGCAAACTCAAACTCCTGGGCTCAGCCTCCCAAGTAGGGTGAGCCACCACACCCGGCTAATTTTTAAAATTTTATTTAGAGTTGGGGTCTCGCAATGTTGCCTAGGCTGGCCTCAAGCAATCCTCCTGCCTCAGCCTCCCAAAGTGCTAGCATTATAGGCATGAGCCACAGCACTCGGCCAACAATCAGTGTTGATTTAGAATAGGGTAGATAATGTTAGTTCTTACATGTTGTGAGCATTGTTTCTAATTTTTCGTTAGAAAAATATTTGTTAATTGGCTGTCATGTTGATTTCAAATTTATGAAAACTATACCTTTATGTCTTGAATCTGCTCACCAGTGTTTGCTTTGAGAGGTAGTTTTTGCTTAAGATGTGAGAAATTGTTTCATCGTTTACTTATAAAGAGAGACAAGGAAGAAACACTTCCTGAAATGGGAAGTCCATTTGGATGGAATGGAAAGTAAGTCTGTTATTCATGAACATCTAGTCTCTTGTGCTCCATACTGTTGGATGGAAGGTGGAAATGACCTTGGCGTCTACTGTTAAGATTATTTTTTTAATAAAAGCTAGGCCAGCACCCATCAGTTGCATTGTCTAGAAGGGGCAGCTGGAATCCTTGAATGTACAGTTCATGCCTGGTTGTCTGAATGTGGGAGTGAGAGGAAGGTAATGTCTTGGTTTTGGTGTTGCATTAATTTCCTGTTCCATCGTTGACTGGACATACGCGGCTTTTAAATTCTGGTTTAACGTATTAGAAAGCTTAAGATTTGTGTGAATTAGAAGATTTGGATGTATTTGAATTTCATTTGGCACTAGGGAAAATTAACTCTACGTGAGAGCTGCTTCTTGGGTTAGCTTTATGTTTAAGGCGGTTTTTTCCTTAATGATGAATTCATTTTATTATGGAAAATTTCAAACATACAAAAGTAAAGTGAACAGTATGGTATAATGGACCTCAGTAAACAAAAGTAATTTTATGATGTGACCAGGGATTTATAATGAAAAAGATAACGGTGAAAGGAGCTGGGCACAGGCACAGGTTTAGGGTAATTCATAACCTGTATTTTTAAAGCTTTTAGATGATTGGTTCCATTTTGGTTCAGATGTGTTGTCGACCCAGGTACCTAAATGGGTGTTTATCTGTAAAAAGGGACAACAAACTATATATAAACTCATAGGATTACTGTGAGGACTGAAGGAGAGAGTTATTTGTCAGGTGTTTGCAGGACCTGATACCAGTTTGGTACTCAGCAGTTTAATTGCCTTCGTGTTGCCCAATCCCTTGTCACAGGGCGCAGGTGGAATCGAGATGGGCAGGTAAAGAAGGAAACTATCAGTGTCAGCAGCTCCATTGAACTGGCCCGTTGGTAGAGGATGGTTGAAGCAGACGATCACGGTGACGTTTCCATTTCCCAGTCCTTCATTTGACGAAATTTAGAGCTGGAAGTCCAAGAGTAAGCATCGGTGTGAAGGGTACACCTTCCCAGGCCGCGGTGCTACCTTGAAGGCACTGCTGAGCTTGAGCAGGTGCTGCGGCTGCTACTGCAGTCTCTGAGGGGCCAGGCTGTGTAGCACCTGTGTCCTTTTGACTCCCCTGGCCTTTTTTTCTGAGAATCTATTGCTCATTTCTGTAGCTATTTACGTCAGCTCTGACCAAAGCCAAGTGCAAAGCTTACAAGGGAAAGGATGGCAAAAATACCCCTTTTAGGATTTATTTTGGCACACATTTTGTGGTTTGTGTTTAGTAATATTGCCCAGTAGCCAAAAATTAAACGACACTGATTTTAGTAATTTTAGTTCTATTAATTTATTATATAATTAAAATAGTAAAACAGTCTGTATGGGCTAAAGCTGTAGTTTCGGGTTGTATTGTATGTGTGAAAAACTGACTCTCTTCGTTGTCAATTTTGAATAGACTTCCCCGTAGTAGATTATTTATGTAAGCTGTGTCATCAGACAACATTCCAGAATGAATCATGTTTAATTAGGATATAACAAATGTTACCACCCTTGTTCTGTTGAACAATATTTTTAAACCATTGAATCAACTTTAAGAATGATAAAAGGAAATTACAATAATTTATTCATAATCATCTTTTCTCCCAAGTGTTTTCATTTGTTTGTTTCCCTCTCATCTTTATATCCATACAGATATTTGAAAATTTTGCACCTCAGGAATTGCTAGGCTGAGAGAAAAAGGATGGCATCAATTTAATAAATGCTATGTTTGTGCTAGAATAACCTTTTACAATCTCTTTCATCAAATGTTATAACAGTATGGCTAATTTAATGTGAGAGTGTAATAGTTTATTTGTTCTTTGATTGGATTCCACAAAGTAGAAATAAAGCCTTTCTCAGTAACCTTTTTGGACTTAGTGATTATTTTTCTTCAGACTAGTATTTTTTCTCCAGTTTGTCAAGAGTAAGTAAACTTTGAATGGTTGAGAAGTTATTAAGAGAGGGGTCAAATCAATTAAGCAGAAACCAAAGGAGTTGGCTACCATGGCCACATTTACTGCCATTATCTCCTCTGCCTCTTCATGTATAGCTGTGTGACACAGCTTGCCCTTTAAATGTGTAAATATGTATTAATAGTTAAAGTTCATTTATGTGGCCCTCTTCTGGGCTGACCCAGGCTTTCCTCACCCTTCAGAAGATCCCACCTGGAAGCATTAGAGCTAATGAAAACTCGGAATATGCGTTTGCTTCTGAGTTGTGGGAAATGATTAGGTTGAAACTAAATGTGTTATTTTCTTTTTCCACCCTTCCCCCCTTTAAAAAAATCTATATGTACAGAATGGGAGTACCATTGGTATCATTCAATTTATTCTTTTCTGTAAAGGTGATTATATTAAATACGGTTAGTTATGCTATACCATGGCATAAGCATTTCTAAAAATCACCATGCTGTGCAAAATCATTCAATAGAAGCCATAGAGCATATGAAAGAAAATGGGGTTAGGTATACAACACTCAAAAACTGCAGTAGTGCCTGGTGTGGTGGCTCACATCTGTAATCCCAGTACCTTGGGAGGCAGAGGCTGGAATGATCACTTGAGGCCAGGAGTTAGAGATCAGCCTGGGCAACATAGCGAGACCTCATCTCTTAACAAAAAAGAAAAATTATCTACTTGGGAGGCTGAGGCAGGAGGATCGCTTAAGCCCAGGAGTTCCAGTGTGGGTGACCCAGCAGAGACTCATCTCAAAAAAAAAAAAAGTATGCTTAAGCTGTCTGATGCTTTTTAAGGAAGCTCTACACTTCTGCAGAGCTTACTCAGTTTATCAGCTCATCTCAATTATTTTTGTAATTCTAATGAGGTAGCTAATTGTTGAAAGCAGGGTGTCCATCATGTGGCTTTGATTTATTTTCAGGGTGCAGAGATTAACTTTGTTTGTGCCTTTGTCTCCTTCGTGTCAGCTGTTTCTTGTGGCCCTTGGTAGGCATTTGTGAGGTAGCTGTCTGGGATTGGGAAACCTCCCCTGATGCTACTCCTTCTGTAGAGTTGTTCTTTATGCAAAGCTGCAGGCCTGCCCTGGAGTCCAACTGGCACCTTAACTTGATTTGTATGCTGGGGTGGAGCTAGTCATCTGAACACAAGCACACACTGCTGCCAGCCAGGCTTTTTGAGAGTCTCCTAAAAAGTGGTGAAGAAAGTAAGCTTATTTTTTGATGTTATACAGCCTTGAGAATAGTATGAATATTTATTCTCAGAATTCTTAGACTTGTAGAAAGCCTACTGAGTCATCCGGCTTATAGCCCTTTAGAAACACTTAGCAAGTTGTAGGTACTGTGTTGTGCTGTTTACGAAAAAGGGAATTTGCCTGCCCCTGAGGTATATAAACTGCAGTGAGCTCTGGAACCGCTCGTGTCCTAGCTCTGCAGTTTGCTGGTTTTGTGACTTTGGACAAGTTACTGGACCATTGTGTTTCCACTTCAGTTTCCTCATGGTGGTTGATAATAGTTTCTACCTAATAGTGAAGTAGTAGTTAGCAAGGTCCCTGCAATGGTAACTGTGTCCAATGAATGTTAGCTGCTACTATGACTGATATACTGCCTGTTGGCAGATTATAATCTTAGATGTGTTTTCAGGGCAAGTTCACATCTTCAGTCATGTGTTGCGTAAGGATGGGATACATTCTGAGAAATGTGTCATTACGTGAACGTCATTGAGTCCATTTACACAAACCTAGGTGACGTAGGCTATATGGTATAGCCTGTTGCTATATATAGACAGCACGTTACTGTACTGAATACTGTAGGCAGTTGTAACACAATGGTGTTTATGCCTCTAAACATATCTAAACATAGAAAAGGTACAGTAAAAATGTGGTGTTAAGGCCAGGCATGGTATTAATAATGTGGGACTACTGTTGTATGTGTAGTTTATCACTGGCTGAAATGTCCTTGGTGCGTGTCTGTGTAAGATCAAATTGGACCTGAAGAATCACAATATTTTGGATTGGCAAGGATATTCAGTTTCTTCTTTCTTTCTTTCTTTTTTTTTTTTTTTTTGAGACAGAGTCTCACTCTGTCACCTGGGTAGAGTGTAGTGGCTTCATCATAGCTCACTGCAACCTCAAACTCCTGGGCTCAAGCGATCCTCCTGCCTCAGCCTCCTGAGTAGCTGGAACTACAGGCATGTGCCACCACGCCCAACTACTATTTTTAGTAGAGATGGGGTCTTGCTCTTGTTCAGGCTGGTCTCGAACTCCTGAGCTCAAACAATCCACCTGCCTCGGCCTCCCAGAATGCTAGGATTACAGGTGTGATCACCTGTGATACTAACCTTGCCTGGCTGTGAGAGGATATTCAAAATTATTAAGCCTAGCCCTGTATTTTGCAGATAGGAAAATGGAATCTCAGTGATATTAAAGGATTTACTGAGTCTGCCAGGCAATACCGGCACTAGAACTGAGTTCCAGTCTAGTTGTTATACCCAGGATTTTCGCCAGGTATAACAGGGATTCTCATAAAGTTGGCATTGAATGATGGTGATGATGATGACATGATGATACCAGGACATTTTCTTTTGGTTGGGGGTGAGAGGCTTGTGTATAAATAGAAACAGCACAGTCAACATACCTATTGTTTTTATAATGCAGACTACAGTGAATAAGTTAAAAAAAAAAAACTTGGCAGGTGCGAATACACTGAAGATAGTGAGAAAGCATAATTGTAGGGGGCAGACATGGTTTTAAGGCATTGGAACGACTCTGATGGCCTTTACAAACATGGGGTTAGTGGGATGCCAAGGAGTTTTGTTGCTGGGAGAACCAGGTTATATACATGTTTGGCTGGCAGCAAGGATAAATCAGGTACAAAGGGCATTGTAGCTGCACAATCAGAGTGTGATTAAGTTATTTGGGGATCGTTACAGGTCCCTTACTGGCGAAAGTCAGTAAGTGAAAGGGAAAATTTTCCCCAGTAAATTTTATTTATTTTGGATTATAAAAATAATATATTTAGTATATAAAATTTGGGAAGTACAGCAAAGCATAAAGAAAATAAAGACAGTCTAAAATCTCATAACCCAAAGATAATACGTTTTTAACAGTTTGGTGCTATTTTCTTCTAGCTTTTTTGGTATGTGTATAATTTTTCAAGGCCATATTTGAGCTCACACTGTACGTACAGTTTCATATACTAACTAAAAATGTTAAAGTGTAACTTAGAGGCAAAATGACTATCAAGTTTTCAGTCCTGTAAGAAAATGTGGACTCTACCTTATACCCTAGGAGAACATGCTTTGGTGCGTTTTATATGGTGATACTTGGTAGTGCTGTCTTCAGCCTGCTGATTGTCCTGCACCTTCATTTTTATCAGAGTGACTCACATTTTCCCTTCCATAGGTAGTCTCAGAAATTAATAATAAATTGCTTAACCCTCAAGGAAGTTTTCCTCATTCAACAGACACCGTTTTGATCATTTATAGCTCTTATCTGCTATCTGTTAAACTCTGTTCTAGGACCAGAGCACAGGTATAATCTAATGTATGTTAAATTTACTGGTTGCCAGATAAAGCCAGGTAACTACAGTTCATAGCTGAGACAGCAATCCATTCTTTCCAAGAAAGGATTCAGTTTGGTTTTACGCAGAAGGGAAAGCCAAGTATTTAAGGAATATAAATTACAGATAAATTGAAATAAATATAAAATTTAACTTCAGGAATATACTTTTGTTTAATATTTTAGAGTTAAAATAATTGTCCTTTTTAAACATTACTTTTGTAAGATTGACTCTTCACACCAGAGACTTGGAGATTGTTCAAAATGCAGTAGGTTAAAGTGACGCTGTGCTGGGCGCAGTGGTGAGCTCCTGTAGTCTCAGCTACGTGGGAGGCTGAGGTGGGAAGATCAGTTGAGCTCGGGAGTTTGTGGTCAGCCTGGGCAACACAGTGAGACCCATCTCTTCAAAAACCAAAAAACAACACAACTTGTTCTGGGAGGGGGAGACAAGGTTAGGTATTGACTGGGAAGGGGCTTGAGGAAACCTTCGGGGATGATATCTTGTTAGGGATTTGGGTTACATAGGTGTGTGCATTTGTCAAAACTTAATGATTTTATGAAATTTTACACCAGGAGGGGAAAAAACTAAACCAGTATTGATCTCTAATTAATGATATGCATGCTGAAGTATTTAGCAGGAAGTGTACTCTTCTCTACAGTTGGAAATGCATCACAAAGGAAGATGGAGTAATGGATAGATAGATGTATATATTTGTGATCAGCAAGTTAATAGCAGAATTAAGATGGTGGGTATACGGGAGTTCACTGTAATTCTTTCAACTTTATTTGAAATTTTTCATAATAAAATGTTGCTTAAAAAGTGAATGTTAGTATCTTTAAGGTCTTAATTACTATAGGATAGAAATGGAGCCCATTGAATCAGATCACCACCCTGATCATTTTAACTTTGAGATTGATAGGGAGCGAAGAATTATCAAGTTCTTCATCTTTACCGTGTTAAGAGTCTCTCACTGAGTGTAAAGAATATTTTTCTGATTATTTTACTGCCCTGGAATTGATCAAGTAACGTAAATCCTGTATAATTGTCAGAGGTAGCACCTGTGTTCATTTCCACACATGTCATCCAGTGGATACGTAAACACCTTTGCCAAGACACTGTCTAAGGCCAGCACTCGATACAGAGCTGTATTTTTCTAATTTTCTCCCTTTATTCTCCAAACTTCAGTCTGGGTATTTTCTGATGACTTCACCTCTAGAGCACTAATTCTTTTTTGCTGTGTCTCATTTATTAAACCTATCAAGTTCTTTTTTTTTTTTTTTTTTTTGAGACAGGTTCTTATTCTGTCACCCAGACTGGAGTACAGTGGCGTCATCATAGCCCACTGCAGCCCCCAACTTCTGGGCTTCAGTGATCCTCCTGCCTCAGCCTCCCAAGTAGCTGGGACTATAGGTGCGTGCCACTACGGCCAGCTAATTTTTCCATTTTTTGTAGAGATGGGGTCTCGCTCTTGCTCGGGCTGATCTTGAATTCCTGGCCTCAAGCAATCCTCCCACTTCGGCCTCCCAAGTGCTAGGATTACAGGTATGAAGTACCACACCCAACCATGTTCTTAATTTCAATAACTGTATTTCTGAGTTCTAGAATTTTTATACTTTTTTATAGATTTCAGTTTTTTGGCGAAATTCTCTATTTTTCTTATCTTTTTTATTCCCCCCTCTATTTTTTTGAATATTGTTATTTATAAAACCCATGAGTGATGACTCCCATTATCTGTATCACCTGTGGATCTTAGAGTCTGGCTTTTCTTTTGATACTCATTTTGTCCTGTCTCTTGATGTGCCTGTTAATTTTGATTGAAAGCTGGACATTGTATATAAAAAATTATAGTGGCCCTAAATGATTTTATCTTACTCTAGAGAGGGCTCACCCATTTACTAGGCAAATAGGGTGGGAGTGCTGACCCCATTTATCCAGTGGCTGAGCTGACCACACACAGCAAGAGTGTGGTTTTGGTCAGGCTCCTACTTCTGGTTTGCCCGTACTCTTAGGGGAGTTGCCCCGTAGGAGTTCAGCAGAGAAACTGAGTGTTCACTGTGGCTCTTTCCCCATGGTGTGTCCTGAACTTGAATATTTGTCTTCCCAGCACATGGCATTGATGCAGACTCTGCTGTGCAGTTCAGAGGCTTTCTGCTTGGTTTCTTAGTCTCCTGACCCGTGCGGCTTTGGGACTTGGCAGATATCTTCAGGGGAAAATGGGTTCAGTTCATTTTACCAGTTTCCCAGCCATTTGTCTCTATTTTTGTTTTTTCGGACCTGACATACTACCATAAATTCTGCTGGTTTCTCTGCCTGTCAGTAGTGGCTCTGGTCCTGTGCCCAGACTGTTTGCTGCTTCCTCAGCTTCCTTCCTGGCACCCAGAATTGGCAAATGCTCTGAGGGACAAAGCAACTGCAGTATGTTGGCTCACCCCTGAGATTTTGTCTCCTCAAGTCGTGGTAGCCTTTGAGCTCTCCAAAGTCTTCAAACTTTTTTTTTTATTTTACTGTATTTTATCTGGCATTTCCAATTGTTCTCTGAGGGATCTCTGGTCTGGTCAGTCATAATCAGAAGCTGAAGCTGCTTTATGCAAATCTTGGCAGGTGGGCTTTGTTCCTTATGTTGCAGAAGAGATGATGTTAATTTGTGCTCCATTTATTAAGGAAGAAATACTCAGTTTATAGGGACTTGAAAAGAAATGTGATTGTTTTAATAAGAGTGAACCAGTCAGCCAGGGGCAGTGGCTCATTCCTGTAACCCTAACACTCTAGGAGGCTGAAGTGGGAGGATCGCTTGAGCTTAGGAGTTCGAGACCAGCCTAAGCAACAGCGAGACCCCGTCTCTACTGAAAATAGAAAAATTAGCCAGACACGGTGGCACATTCCTGTAGTCCCAACTACTTGGGAGGCTGAGTCAGGAGGTTTGCTTGAGCCTGGGAGTTTGGAGTTGCAGTGAGCTATCTATAATGATGTCACTGCACTCTAGCTTGGGCAACATAGCCAGACTCTGTCTCAAAAAAAAAAAAAAATGTGCAAACGAGCCAATATAAACTGACACTTATGCATTACTGCTATACTTTCTAACAATATAAATGTTAATTTATAAGTCAGTATTAGCATTAAAAAGTTTAATGATTTCTCTAAGGCAGAGTTTCTCAGTCTTGGCACTGTTGACATCTTGGGCTGGATGATTGATTCTTTATTGTTGAGCCTGTCCTGTGCAATGTAGGCGTTTAGCAGCATCTCTGACTCCAGTAGTACCTCTCTCCCCTAGTGTGACAACCAAAAATGTCCCCAGATTTTGCCAGTGTCCCCTAGGAAGCACAATCACCTCTAGTTGAGAACTGCTGGTTCAAAAGAAGGGATTAGTTTTCCTAATTTGATACATAACCAGAAAAGTGGAGTTGGATTTTGAGTTAATCAAGTCATTGTTTTTGACCATTGGACTACAAGATAAATGTGCCAGCTTCGTTCTTGACTGACAATTTGAAGGTAGGTCCCTTAAATGATTGTGAGAGGAAATGTTTTTTTTTTTTTTTTCTGTTTGTTTGTTTGTTTTTACCATTAGCTCGGGGTCAGGGAATTCAGAGCTTAGGTCATTTGTTCAGTTGTTCTAGGATTGAGGAGACAGATTCTTGATTTCTAGGTGATAAGTTAACAACCTGTGTGTGGTATTGGGCTTCTGCAGGGAGCAGTGCTGTTGCAGTGTGTTTTCATTGGGTCTAACGCTTGTACAGTAGTTCTTTAAAACTGACAGGAGCTTCCACTCAGAATGTAAACAATCACTTGCAATTTAAGGTAGGAAGGACATAAAGAGATCAGAATTAGGGCTAAAACTAAGGGTCATGGGAGAAAAAGACAGCTTAGAAGAAAAATGACTTCTTGCAGTGCACATTTCTGAATGGCATGACTGCCAAAAATGATTAAGCTGTTAGCTACTCTTTCTCTTATTCTGCAGACATTTTCCGGTTTTCCAAATCATTCTGCTTTGATGCCAAATGTCTTATTAATAATGCATGGCTTTTTTAGAGTACTCCCTTCCCAGCATGGCTTCTAGGTGCTGAGTCAGAGGAGATTGTTACAGCAGCAGCTCAGGACCAGTTAAGAGGAGAAATCCCTCTGCAGTGCTCGAATACTGCTGTGTTGTTTGCACGTTTATCTTGTAGCAATCTTTTCACCTTAAATGCTTTAAAGCTTCAATTTGGAGGATGTTTTTTCCTTACTCTTAAAGAATAAGGCTTTAAAAAACTATCCAAAAATGGTTTTTGAGAGCTCTTAAAAATGGGCCTGAATGTTAGTGTGAATCGCATTTGATTTCTGGGACAATAGCTCTTATTTTCCCACCTTTCTAGTTATTGTCTGGATATGTCTCTTTGAGTCCCTAATTTCTATTTTGTAAAATTTAAAATGACATGTTCACACTACCTTTGTGATAGACAGCTGAAGGAGACAAACAGCTATGAGGGAACGGGATGAATAATGGTTTGGTGAGCACCGGGATCCAGGCTTGGATCCAACAGTTTCCACCCCTACCTTTGCCAGCCCGAGCATAGCATTCTGGACGGCCACGGAGCCCAACCTTTGAGAGCTCAGTGCTGCTGTCCCTGCTGCTTTCAAATGCAGGTCTATCTGGGCCACAGAGTTTCCCCTTTGCTGCTGATTAGGAAATACTGTGTGGTGATGGGCCCTGGGGAAAAAAGAAAGACTTTTTAAAGCCTTTGGGTTTGCAGTATGAGTTGAAAGGGCATCCACTGCACCTGCTGAAGTTCCTTTTAGACTTGGTGACGTGGGGAAAGTGTTACTAGTCTGTGATGAGCGTCCTTAGCCTCTTACTAATGTCTGCCCTTAAACTGTGACTCATCTGACAAACTTGTTTAATCAGTTCACCTAATGTGGGGTGGGGTGTTCAAGTGCTTAACTCAGGATTTTCCTAGAGTGACAGCATTCATTGTTAAGGATTTTTAAAGGTAGCTTAGAAATTGTTTTACCTTTCTTCACATTCAGAATAACAATATGGATAAAATTAATAATGGCATGGGAACTCTTAGTACTGTATTCATAACTTTTCTATAATAACAATATAAATTATTTTAGAATTATTCTAAAATGAAAGGTTTATAAAAATAGTAACTATGACTTACTGAAGGCCCATTCTGTTCTCATCTCTAAGTTATGTATGGGTCTTACATTTGTTATTTCTAGCTCTCACAAGACTGTAAGAGATTCATACAACTAAGCGGGGTGGAGACTCAAACCTCCAACTTAGCTAAATGAAAGCCTAAACCCACCCCATGTCACCTGCGTTCACTGGGAATTGGAATAGAATTATTTGAACAAATAAGTGACTTCATTGTATCATTTAGGTCTACAAGGATACCTTGGTTTTTTTCTGTTATATCATCGGTAATATTGCAAGCCACTTACTGATTTGCACGCTTATGTCCTTGGTATGTGGCCTCTTTCACTTCATGGATCTGCTTTTTCTTTTTTTAAAATTAAAATAAATTCTGAACTAACTTGTGAGTGCTAACCATGTACAACACCCTGTTCTTAGAGCTCTGGATGTGTTGCTTCTCTTCCTAACCCAATGATAGGAAAGTAATAAGTACTATTGCTTTCCTCATTGTATATGAGGAAATTGAGGTACAGTGAGCTAAAGTAACTTGACAAAGTCACACAGTTATTATGTGAGCAAGCCAGCACTCAAGTCCAGATAATCTTATTCTGGAGGCCAGGGTAAGCTGGATTTCAATTTTAGTGTCTTTGGTTCCCCATTGCTTAACGTGGGAGACACTCAAATATTGATGGATGAATAAATGAAGCAGTATAAAAGCAGCTCCTTAGAGGGTGGAAACAATGAAATTCTGGTTTTATAAAGTATTTTCCTTTTTCACTTAGAGGGCAGAAGCTCAAATGCATGTCTGTGAGGACTGGGTTCCAAAAGCAGACAGCTCGTGGGCCACTCAGCACCTGAGGATCTGCTGGTCATGGTGGGGTTGTGTGGCCATTGTTAGATCTTGCAGTATTTCAAGAGAAGCTAGAAATCTGGATTTTTATGTGAATAATAGTAAACTTTTTTTTTTTTTTTAAAAGACAGAGTCTCTTGCCCAGTCTAGAGTGCCATGGCATCAGCCTAGCTCACAGCAAGCTCAAACTCCTGGGCTCAAGTGATCCTCCTGCCTCAGCCTCCCAAGTAGCTGGGAATATAGGCACATACCACCACACCTGGCTAATTCTTTCTATTTTTAGTAGAGATGCAGTCTTGTTCTTGTTCAGGTTGGTCTTGAACTCCTGAGCTCAAGCAATCCTCCAGCCTCGGCCTCCCAGAGTGCTGAGATCATAGATGTGAGCTACTGAGCCTGGCCTAGTGCTGGTGGTTGTTGTTAAATATAAAAACTGTATTTGTTAAGCCCTCTACCTACAAGGTTGGTTTATTAATTTACTTGGTAAATTCAAAACTTGGAGTTCTTACAAATTAACCTTTCAGTTTTCCTTGATGTGTTCTGGATTGTGGGGCAGAGAATTTACTGTCATTCTTCCATCTTTGGCTTTTCTTGCATGATGCAATATACTTTTCTTCTTTTAAATATTGCTTCTAAGAGCTAGAGTTGCCAATTTTTTAACACAGCGTTTGTTGTTTTTCACAAACTTATACCATTTCTTTAACTTCATCAAAATAGGAGTTTTTTTCCCCCTCTGGTTCTAGTCATTTCAGCTAAGAAGATGGAATGAAAAGCAACACTTAGAGGACATTGGAATAGAATAATAGGATATGTAGAAATTAAGATGTTAACTTCTAAAGATTAACAAAGTTCAGTAGGATATAAACAAATTGGAGAGCTTTAGCTTTAAACATTTCAAATTGTGAGCATATTTATACTCTACTGAAACTCTAGACTGGTGTTTGATATTTTTAATTGAGAAATTTACTTTTAGCTGTGAAGGTGTCGTTTTTGTGTTTGGAATGTGTTCTAAATTATATTTTCAGATTCTAGTTTAAGTACAAGGGCTAATTTTTTCCATCTCATTTATTAACCATTTGAGTCCCCCTCCCCCAAGTTAGAATAGGAATCTTGAATTTTTGCCTTAGGCTCACTGCCTATAGCACACATACTCTTTTGACTATATTTAACAAATATTTGTTGAGCTGCTACTATATAGTAGGGCAAGCACTGGGATACATGAACAAAACAGACAAAAATCCCTGCTTGCATGGAGCTTATATTCTAGTGTGTAGGGGTCAGGTGGGACAAATTTAACAAAATTATGTATCAGGTAACTAATGCTGTGGAGAAAAATAAGCAGAGAAGGGTGGAAGTGTGGATTATTTT
The DNA here is from genome assembly GCF_020740605.2 of Lemur catta. Taxonomy (NCBI): domain Eukaryota; kingdom Metazoa; phylum Chordata; class Mammalia; order Primates; family Lemuridae; genus Lemur; species Lemur catta. The sequence goes on along the minus strand of NC_059144.1, from coordinate 41,142,636 downwards.
GGGTGGGGGAGGAGAGTTTGCAATTTTAAATATAGTGGGAATTGGAAAGTTCTCACTGAAGTGACGGTTGAATAAAGACATGACGTTACCGTGTATGAGCTAGCCACATGTGGTATGGGGAGAGTGGGCCCTGAGGTGGGATCTTGCATGGGTATCTGCGGAACTGCAAGGCAGCCAGTGTGGCTGGTGCAGAGTGAGTGAGGCAGAGAGTTAAAGAGATGAGGTCAGAGGGGTAAATTTAAGAGTTGGCGTGCCAGCTTGCTCTCTAAAGAGCCAGATGTAATGTAAATGTATTTTAGACTTTGCAATCTGTAGCAACTACTCAATTCTGCTAGTGCTCAAGCAGCCTAACAAAGGGGCTGGTGTCTGTCTTGTGGCTACAATAGGAAGACATCTCCATTCTTAGAATAGTAGCTGAGTAAACTCAGGAAAGGGCCTAAATTCTTGTCCAGGCAAATTATTGCTCACCTGTCCTGGACTATAAATAATGCCATGACATGTGGCTAATTCTTTCTGAGTTCCAGGGTTGGTTTTGCTTTTCTATTTTGATTCCCTTGGGCTGCCTCTGGGAAATTAGTAACCAAGTTGACCTTGATCTTTCAATTTAGTCCAGGACTCCTAGGCTGTGTCTGATTGCCATATCAGGAGGCGTGGGATCTGGGTCCACTTCCAGTGTCACCTGATTCTCTACCTTTCCGTTCTCCTCTGCTCAGAAAAAATAAAGTTTGTTTACCCTTTGTCCTAAGGTGGAACGTGTCTTTTAGAGCACGTGCTAATATTTGATTTAAAAGATATTTAACCAATCACTTCAGCCAAATACAGATGTCATTTTGGAGAGTCTGACCCTTATTTTATGTTGCACTGTGATTATATATAATTTGTGTTTCATCCATTCAGCTGCATAAGAAAACAATTTCTGTTCTTTCTGTATGCACAGTTCCACCTCAGAAGTAGGTTGAATAGAATCAAGTTTTCATTTATTCATTTTACCACTCATTCTTCAAAAGCCTTACTTTAACATAATTACCAACAAATGTTTGCACCTAGCATTTGGTGTATTTACAGTCTAAATAGTGTGAAAGGGGAAAAAATAAAAATAGTAAACCTTAACCAATGCTGAAGTTGTCAGTGAATTAAAGACTAGTGCTGTCCTGGAAACGCAGCTTTGGGAAGGCTGGAGAAGGGGGTGTGGCGCTGGGGGAGGGTGGAGAAGGAGGTGGGCTGTGTGGGTAGAAGGAGGTTATAAGCACTTCATCAGGCTCATTTTCTGTAGTGTTATCGCTAGCGTTTTGGGAGGGAGATTACTTTCAAGACTTCTCACACTCAAGATGTTTGTATGTGGACCACTGTCACACCACCGGTGGTGTGGTTATTGACAGCTCTGACATCCTGTGGTTCCCCTTCCAGCCCATGCTCACCGGATGCCACTAGCAAGTCATAGTGCTCTCTGACTAATACCCTAAAGTTCTTCTGAGAAGGCTGCAGAAATACCCCAAGGAACAAAGAAGTCAGCAAAAATATAATGCCATTTAAAAGATAAGCACAGGGTACACTAAAAGCCAGACTTCACCACTGTACGACACAATGCATGTAACAGAATTCAACTTGTACCTCCTAAATCTATTAACATTTTTAAAAAGGAAAAAAAAGGATAAGCACACAAACTCATAAAAATATAGGCACACACATCGTAGGATGATATTGGAATGTCCCAATCCCATAATTTTAGAATGATTTTATAAGTAATTCCCTACTTTTCAGGATGACTCTCCTTCGTTACTCACCAGAAAGCAGCAGGTACTAGTCATCTTAAACACAGAGGATGTGTGGCATTTAGGCTTATTCTTTCCAATAGTGAAAACCTTTGCTTTCTAGTTTTATTCCCTCCCCTCCCACTATGGGCCACACAGGTAGCTCACCATCTTCTCTGCAGGTGTGCCTCTCCTTCCGTCCTCAGGCTTCTATTTGCTTTGTGGGTACCTGCTCTAGTCCAAGTTTTGAGGGGCTGTCACAGCTTCACAGCCCCTGAACAATAACCGAGAACAATGGGCTTTTTTAAAGGAGGGAAGAGATGAGTTGGCAGGTACATCTTGAGCTGAGTCTTGAAGGTACTCATTTGTCCTTCTCTATTTTAGACAGGGTTAGTTAGTACAGTCTTCAGGCAATAGCTTAACTTCATCTCTGCTTTTATTACTTCTTGCAGCATAAATTATTTAGCACAAATGCAGACATAATCTCACAAGATTCCTTAGTATTAGTGTCCTGCTGTGAGCATCATTTTCTTGAGTGTGTTGTGCTCTAACTGCAAATTAGCAAAAGACACTTCAAGGAAGTCTTTCTGTGGATTCATTTAGAGGCGTAGTTTGGTTTAGAAGGTTGTAGTTGGTGCTACCTGATCATTTTTCTTTTCTTTCAGGTTAATTTTTCTTTTATTCATGATATAGTTAACAGCTTTCCTAAACTATATATATATTTTTAATTTACTTTTAAAATATAATTAGCTAATTAATATTAATATTTTAATCCCCTGAGGATTTGTCAGTTACCCCATCAGTGGACTGAGTCATTTTATGGGCCAGGATACAGAAAATGTCCCGCTAGGTTGGGGTGAGGGAGTTACAGTAATAAAAACTCTAACTTAAAGACAGAGGGAGGTCCTGCAGTTGTCGGAATCCCACAATTAGGTATATTTTAGAGTAGCCCCACAGTGCAGCAACCCTGCTGTAAAGACTAAATCACCTTTAATGGTTTGCCAGTTTGATGAAGTAAAGTCTAGAGCTAAAAATTTTGCTCCTTTTTAACAATGATCTAATTGTGAAAAGCACAGATGGCTACTGACAGTTTTCAAATGTTAGGCATTTGCTGATTTTAAAAATAACCGTGAGAAGGGAAAACCAAGGTGAGAAGAGAGGAAAAATCAAATAGCCAGGTTAGGTTTTGGATCTTCAGACAGCAAAAGAAGCAAAAGAAGCAAAAGAACATGTACTAGATTTGCTTGGTGGTTAGAATAGCTCAGGTGCTGCCTCCTTGCACACTGAACCCCTTGTGCATTGGCCGTAATAGGTTCTGGGGCAGAGGCCTCTGCTGATAAATCCACAGGGTCATAAGCAACTTTGAACACCCAGAGAGTCTGGTCGCTGGGCGTGGTGGGAAATGTTAATTGGCCTCTGAGTGAACTAGATTGGAGGTACTGTTATCCCTTGATAAACTTGCTCCCTCTGGCATTCTTGTTAATATTTAAAAATAAAGTGTAAATGTATTACAGAACACCGTAATTTAATTTTTGTTGCATTTCAGAGCTATATGGTTGCCAGCATAGGATCAGTATTATAAGATTTTGGGAGTCACTGAATTTTAACTCTGAACCCCTCGGTTGTTTTGATTGTGGGATGTGCAGGCCTGGGAATTGATTTTTGTCTGAGAGTAATACCAATCTCAGGAATTAGTAATTTGTTTTTTGGTGAGCCTACAAATGTTATTGAAGAGAGCCCCAGGGCAAGCCACCGGCAGGACTGCTGCATGTGAAGGGAAGGGAGGCACAGCTTGGTTTGGTCTTCGTTGAGACCTTGTCTTTTATCCTCTCTTCTTATCCTCCCTCCCCTTTTCTTCCTGAGCCCTTGCTTTTGTTATCATAGGTAATTTTCCCCAGGAATTTTTCCTTTGTGAAATCTTGGGTTTTGTGTCTTTGAGGTTAGGCAGCAGGAGCGGCATTGTCTGAGATCTTGGCTGGTTTCAGAAAGCTGCAAGTAGTCCATTATGGCCAGAGTTGGAGAGTGGCAAGAACTGAAATTGCAGAGGCAGAGGCCCGGTTTTATGGAGTCTGTGGAATTTGGACTTGACCTTGAAGGTGGTGGGAAGCCATTCAAAGACTTAGTGAGAGAGCAACAGGAGGATTTATTTGTAATTTCTTTTAGCTTTCCTATGAAATTATAGGTAAACAGTAAATGTAATTTTTGATTCCAAAAACCTAATAATGACTATTTCAAGGGCATGGAATAGCTACTTGTTATGTAAACGTTAACTTCTTATGTGAACATTGCTAATTATTATTATAATAAATTTCTTATGTGAACATTGCTAGGATCTTTATTACCTGGATGACAATTCTTGACCCATTTACAGGATTTTTAGTGTTAGCATACTTTGATTTAGGTTTAGTTGGCAATTTAGATACATCTAAAACCAAACTTCTCTCTCAATTTTTTTATGAAAAAATTTGAACATACAGAAAAGTTGAAAGGATAACACAGCCACCTTCCATGTAGAGTCAACACTTATTGCCATTTTGCTTTATTTGTTTGAACGCTGGCTCTATTTTTCCCCCTTAGCCATGTGAAATTAAATTGTTGATAGATATCAAGTCAACCTCTTAATATTTCAGCATGTATCCATTAAAAAAATTATATTGTCCTGTATAACCACAGTACTGTTATTGCAACTAAGAAAATTAATAATACTTTCATCATCATCATATCTTCTAATATCCAGTCCATACCCATATTTTCGCAGTGGTGCTGAAAATGTTATTTGTAGCTGCCCTTGTCCCCAAAATAACATACTATATTTGGTTTCTTAGTCTATAGTAGCCTTCCCCCCTGTGCACCTCCCACCCCTGCTATTATAGTAACTTTTTTGAAAAATAGTCCAGGCCAGTTGTTTTGTAGGATGTCTCACATTCTGGAATTGCCTGGTGTCATTTTGATGTATTTCTCAATCCTCTGTATTTTTGTAAACCAGAAGATGGTTCTAAGAGCTTGATTAGATTTAAGTTAAACACTTTTGGCAGGACTACTCAGAGGGTAATGTTAGCTTGTCCAAGGGATCAAACTTGTAACCCCTAGTTTGATCCCTTGGTTAAGTGGTACCTGTTAGATCTTTTCATAGTAAATGTACATTTTCCCCTTTGCAATTAAGCAATCTGTGGGAAGAATTTGTTTTTAATGTTCCAGAGTACAGCCTTACAAGTTTTGATCAATCGTGATGCTGTTCCAGCATTCCCTTGTAGAGTAGGTTGGCCCTTCTGTTTCTGTGGACTTGGTGGGTCTGGAATGACTGTACTTTAACATGGGGACCTCACTTAGCTAAAGAGAGAAGAGTTAAATGTCTGATTGTTTAGGATCAAGGGAAAGACAGAGTGATATACTAGTTGACAGAAAAATAGTCCAGCATTCTGCAAGGCTCAGAGAACCCCTTTCTAGGACTGCAAGTTGACGTTTGCTAAAGACAAGCCATCTGGAAGGAAAGAAGGGTTTCATATCCGCAAGGCGTTAAGGGAAGACCTTGTTCTGCTAAGTGTTGATGCCTTGAAGGCTAGAAATTTTCAGATGTTTCCTGTGGTATCTTTTGCCTTTCTATGCAAAGCATGGCTCTGATTTCAGGCGTTTGACAATTTGGGTGTTAACTATCAGCTGGAATGATGCCCTCTTGGAAATACTTTAATTCCCAAAGAGTAGATAACACCATTAGTCTATTATAATCTTCCAGGCTAACAATAATGTGATTAAAATATATCATCCCCTCTGGACGTGAAGAATAATCTTTCCAAAAGAGGATCAGGAGGGAGACCAAAGAACTGTGTGGGATATGTTTGGATGGTGGGCTAGATAGAGGAAGCTTGCCTGGCGAAGTTAAAGCTAGAAGCACCGGAAGTTTTAGGATCATTATGAATCATTTGGGTGTAGGTTAAAGTGGAATAATGGTTTGGGATTAGGGAAGTTATTTGGGTCTGGAGCAGTGAAAGTGTGGAATCCCATAATAAGGGGAAAGTTTGGTTATATTTTTTAGGGCTTCCCCCCACCCCCCAAAAATGTATGATCATTGTTTAAAAAAATGAAAAGAAAGAAAAAAAAACGTTTCCTAAGACAGAATTCCTAAAGTGTGTGCATAGATATTAAATAGGTACTATGTGAAAAAGGGGTTCTCAGTAAATCTGGAAACTTTGAAATTTTGGGTCAGTTAATTTAAACAGATTTGTTTATTGCAGTTTTTAACTGTTGGAACAGAGAACTAACTCCATTATCATGCAGGATTTTTCTGAAGATCATGGAAATGCTTCATTGTGTCAAAGTACAGATGACCTGATTCTACTAAGCAGAGATAAACACTCTGAACATCTTGATATATAATTTCTAAAACTGTTTTTTGTGTATATTTTCCTCTTTTTAAAACACAAACGTGACATATTATGTACATTGTTACACAGTATGATTTTTTTAATTAAATAAATTATGGGTACTTCTAAAGCAATAACTATTTTTTAATGATTGCTTAGTGTGCCATCGGATGACTTTGGCATAATTTATTTTTCCTAGTCTCTTTTCTTTCACATTTCAGTAGGTTTGCAGTTTTGCTTAACAGTACTGAGATAAACATCCTTGAACACAACTGTTAATTTGTCCAGTTATTTCTTTAGGATGAATACGTGAAAGTAGGAGCTGTTGGGTTAAAGAGAATGATCTATTAATATTACTAAGTTGCCCTCTAGAGGTTATACCAATTTATATTTCCATCAGCAAGCTATAGGATACCCTTTCCAGCATATCCTCACCAACATTCATTATTATTAGTCTTTCGAATCATTTAGGCAAGCAACTTTTTTATGTTACATGTTTGCAGAGGGTTAGAAGAAACTTAATTGAAGGCAGATAGCATTTCAAAGTTGAAGAAATTCAACTCTTTGCTGTAGAATTACATTCTTTTAAATCACTCAGCTGGATGAGGTGGCTTGTGCCTATAATCCCAGCACTTTGGGAGGCCAAAGCAGGAGGATCGCTTGAGTCCAATTCAGCCAGGGCAACATATCGAGACCCCTGTCTCAAAAAAAAAAAAAAAAAACAACAACAACAAAAAAAAAAACAACAACAACAAATTTAACCCATCGAGAGGAACTTAATAGGAGACCAAAGGGGCAAATATTGAAAGTGCATTTTTTTTTAGCATGGTAAGAGAGGAAAGAGAATTAGATGTCCTTTTACAACCCATGTTTGCCCTGAATAGCTCCAGTGTAACTTGCTGACCAGGATGTAAGGAGAAGGCGGTGGCTACAAGCATGGGCTTTTCCATCGAATTTGGGCTCCAGTCCCCAGCTCTGTCATGCAGGGGCTAAAGCATCAGCACCCTGGAAAGGAAGGCCAGCAGTGAAGGACAATCAGAAACCCAAACCCCCTGTGGAAAGGAGAAGAAAGGAGGCAGAGAATTGTAAACCTGAGGTGTTTGTTAGCCAATTTTTCTAAAAGGAAGAGAGGAGGACACAGCGAATTTATAATTGTGGATTTTGAGTTGCAAGAGGCTTTGCAGTCTGGTGATTCTCAAGGTCCAAGGGAAAGGGAGAGGAGGAATCAGAATTCCTGGGGGTTTGTGCAATTTGTATAAGCCCATTCAATATTATATAATTTTATATTTGGAAAACATTCGGTGTAAATATAAACTGGTAACATTTTTTATTTAGGAAACTTTTTTGTAACACAACAAAATGAGTTCTGTACGTGTTTGTAGGATTCCTGTGCAATCAGTGGTGGGAGGCAGGGCTTGGTTGAAAAGGTTAAGAAAACCATATCCAGCTCAATAATGTCCTTATTGACATTCTTGACGAGGCAGCTGAGGTCCAGAGAGGGTCTTGGAGTCAGCCAGGGACTGGACTCAACAGTATTGTTGGCCTTCTCAGCCCAGGATTCCCCCCTGCCCTTTTCCTTTAGAAGGGGGATTTTTATGAGAGATTTCTTACCTTTCCCATCATGTCTGTTTGTGCAGTACAGGTGTGCGCTTTTCCCAAGAGAGGGAAAACCAGAGGCCCTTTTCAATACACAAATTCTTGGTTTCCATAGGCCATTCTGGTTCTAAGAACCTCTTCTGGACTTCAAGGTCGGGAGGACTTGAGGAGAATGTGGCAGCCATCACTGGCAGCCTTTCCAGAACGAAATGTTGATGTGGAGATCGCACACTTTGTATACCTCCTGCCCCCGGAACAAAGAATGGAACTGAGAATATTTGTTTGTTAATATTGATGATCATGTTAGGTAAATTCAGGCTGGCTGGCAGGGTCCTTTATTGTTTTCTCTGTTATGTATTAAAATTACAACAACAAAGCCAGACATGGTGATGTGCACCTGTAGTCCCAGCTACTCGGGAGGCTGAAGTGGGAGGATTTTTTGAGTTGGAGGCCAGCCTGGGCAACATATCAAGACTACATCTCTTAAAAAAATAAGTAAATAAGATAAAACAGCAACAAACTGTTGTAGAGAAAATTGGTAAAACAGAGTAAAGAAGGAAAGAAGTCAGCTCACATCACTGTTATTCCCTAATCCCCAAGCTTATTGGTAAATTTGCTTCTAGTCTTTTTTAGCCTTATGTGTGTTTTTATTCTTTAGCGATAGTTATTATGATATAACAGAACTTTACTCATGTTGTTAAAAATATGATAGTCTATGCTAAATATTACACATTTGTTCTGTTTATAAGATCTCATAGTTTTTACTTCTAAAGCTATGTAAGATTATATCAAGTTTTGTATCACGGTTTACTTAGCTGTGATATTGTTGATTTTGAGTTGTTTCCCAAGATTTTGCTTTTAGAAATAATAAAAAACTTTGTCCATAGAATGTCCTCATGTTTGGGATAATTTCCTTGAAATTGCTAGATCAGAAGGTAAGAGCATTTTTATGGCTCTTTGTTGAATTTGCAAGTCGTTTTCCCAAAGGGTTATACCAGTTTACACTTACACCAGCAAAGTTAGTAAAGTATCAGTTTCATTGCCCTTTTTCTGGCTTATAGAATCTTTCTTGTGCGGTTACAGTAAAACCTGTGTACTTCTAACTTGAAAAAACAAGATACCTCCACCAAATGGCCATAACAGCATGCTGTGTACTAAGCTGTAATTTATTAATTTAATAAAGAGTTTAATGCCTGCTATTCATCAGACATTATAGATGAAGAAAAGAATAAGACAGTCTGTACTTTTAAGGAGCTTACAGCTTGTTGGAAGAGACATGCTCCGATTTATAGGGGGCATGGATAGAAGCATATCAGTTGGGAAAGAAGCCAAAGATAGGAGTGGACAGTTCTAATCTTGGGGTTGGGATGATATCAGGAAAAACTAAGAAGAGTGACATTAAGGCTTAGTATGAGCAAGAGTTGCCAGAGTGCATCCATGAGGGTGTGTCAGCGGGGGCGGGAGGCTAGCACTGCCGGCAAAACAGGGTGGGTGTGGAAGGGGAGAGGTCAGGACAGGGGCTGGGCCGAAGCACTGTCGCAGTGTCAGCTCCAGAGAGCAATGTTGCTCTGCTGGTTGTGTGCCTCTAGCCATTCTCATCAGATGACCTTCCCCGCAGCAGGGGCAGGGTGTGTTTTGGTAGATGCAGGCATTCAGTGCTAACAGCACCAGAAGGGTAATTCTTAGTTTTCTCTGACCCAGAGTTTCATTCAGGTTATGTGGTATAAAATTTGGGCATCTTTGTTTGTTTGCTGAGCCCCTCTGCTGGGTACGTGGGTCTGGATATTGGTCCTTTCCAGGGTGGTAACTGGTCATTGTGTTAAGAATTTTGGGGGAAACAAAGCTGGAGCTTAGACCAGTTAAATGATTCCCGTGGGCTACCCAGGCAGTTAATATCGCTTTAGACGGCTTTTTCATGCCTAATCTCACGTGTAGTTTAATAATTTATCAGACAGTAGACTAACACCTCAATGGGAATGTTTACAGGGTACTTCATAGCTGTTAATTTTTACTACTTGGATTTTTATTTAATAGTTAGGAATATTTAGAGAGGGTGGAAAATATAATTGTGCTTAAGTTGGTTTCTCTACCTCAAGTGGGAAAGACTAGGTAAGCAAAAGATTTCATCAAATTGAATTTTTCCCCTAAAATAATTTTTGGGATGCTTTACTCTGTTAATGTGTGTGTGTGTGTGTGTCCCCTACCCCCTTGTTTTCTTTAAACACTTTCTGTGAGAAAATTGTCACATAATTGCTTCAAAACATGTAAATAGTTGTGACAGTGGGTATCAATTTGTTGCCCAAAAATTCCCTACATCTTAAAAAAAAGCTGTGTATTCTTTCTTAAATGTCTGTTAATATCTCCAAATAGTATGAGTATCCAACATTTTAAGCAGATTTGGAATACAAAAATTTATGATTCTCATTAGAGCCTCAAAGTCATAAATGTTTGGGCTGCACCGTACTGTCTGAAGAGCATTGTTACCCACTGTCGGAGCGGAGTATTGGAAGCCAGGGATGTGTGAAATATTGGCAGTGAAGATCCAGCTATAATAAAAGGAATCAAGTGTGGGAATAGTAGCTGCGGATTCAGGGGATTAAGCACCTGAGAGATGATAGAACATATTTGTTAAAAACTTGGACTCTGGAGACAGAGAGCGGTTGTGAAATGTTGACCGCACATGGTCAGATTACTCATTCAGACCTCAGTTCCCTCATCTCTAAAATGAGGGTAGCAGCCTACCTCTCAGTTACTGCGAGGATGAAATGGGATATTTGGAAAGGTACTAGCACTCAGTAAATGTGCTATTATTTTCATAGGAATCTACTTCTTTATAAGCAAAACAAGCGAATTCATTCTTTACAGAATGCTGTGCAGAGCAGTGAACACCGATCATCTGTGATTATTTGCAAGTAGGTTCGATTATTTGCAAGCAGGCAAAGTTTTACAAAATGAATGTACTTGTGTAACCAGTACCTAGGTCAAGAGATAAGATTATCAGAAACCACCTGCAAACCCTCCCCAACCCAAGCATAAACATTTTTCTGACTTCTACACTGTGGATCACTTGTGCCTGTTTCTGTATTTTATGGACCTGAAATCTTACCACATGTGCTCCTCTGTGTCTGTCTCCTTTGCTCCACATGATATGTGAGAGATTGGTTCATGTGGTTGCAGTTTCCTTATTCCTGTTGCTGTATAGTATTCCAGAAATTGAAATAGGCTACACATTTTTAATCTGTTCCACTATGGGTGGACTTCTGGGTTCTTTTTAGTTTTGGACTGTTGTGACAGGTTCCTCATTCTTTTTTATGGCCTCATACTATTCCATCCATGTGGATGTATAATAGTAATTCATTCAACCAGTCTCCTTTGGGTGGACATTTTTGTTTTTCCTCCACGGTTACAAATATTGTTGCACAAGATATTTAATAAACTTGTGCATTATAGTAAGGAACATTTAAAAATAAGCTTCATGAGGAATGAGAGTAACAGGGAACATTTTTGGGGAAAGCTAATCCATGCAGCAGCTCTGCTCAACTGGTGAAAAGGAATAGCTGAGCTTTTCCTAGGAACAGGTTGGTGCAGTGATGCTGGTTCACCTTCAACACTTTGTGTTCCTCTCAGAAAGGAGTAGGGAGCAGATGCAAAATAAAAGGAAAGGCTTGACATCCCATATCCATGCCTCTGTGAGCACAACTGAGTTCTGAAGACTCAGTTGTGTACTGTCCCAACTTATTCATTCAAATATTTGTTATGCGTCTTCTGTGTTCCAAACACATTGTCCTAACTCCTGGGGGTGCAGCGCTGAAGGAAGTAGACAACAGCCTTGCCCTCATGGGGCTCACATTTTAATAGGAGACAAGATAAATTTAAAAATGATTGGTGTATGGGTGTGTATGTATGTGTACGTGTGTGTGTGTGTGTTGGCACGTGTTGGGGGTGAGACACAGATTGGATAGAGTGGTCAGGAAAGGAATGGTTTCTTTTCTACTTCAAACTCTCTTAGCTTATCAAGCCAGCTGTAACAAACATTAAGAATACACATATTTAGGATAAAAGATTATGAACTCAAGTGTACAGAATCTAGTTTCTTTTCCTCTTGGGTTCATTGTGTCAAATGGTTTTGCTCCTAATCTGGAAAGTCACATTTCATTATCTTGTGAGGAATTTTTATAAGTCACAGGCATTATTAATGTGTGTTCAAGTGAAAACCGTGTTACCTGGTTCGTAAGGCTATGGCTGGCTGGAATTCTAATGGAGAAGGAAGTGTGTGTCTTCCTGTTATATTCAAGTACAAAGAGGAAGAAAGGCTCTGTCCTGTGGCCCACAGGTGGCTGAGGGGCCTCAGGAAACTCTTCAGTTAAAGCCATGGCCCAAGGCTGCTTGCACTGGCATCTGGATGGAAATTTCCAATTGTGTAGACCTGCATGGGGCTTATTTTTCAACTGAATTATGTCGATAAGAGCTCCCTCAATCTAGATACTGGGGCTGGATGATAATTATAATGTCTCATGAAAGTATAAAAATTATTATTAATAGTAAGCCTACATTTGTGTTAAATGTTGTTTCATCACACTGCATTCCCATGTCTTGTTTGTGTCTGCACCTCCCCCAGTGCTCTGCTCCTCCTTGGCCCCCAGTGGCCAGTAGTGTACCTAAAAAGTACACAGTAAGGTAGGTGCTCAGGAGATGCTTGTTGAAACAATGGAAGATGTGACAAGTGCGTGCCAATTCAAAACTGTTTTTTACACTGTGATTCAGCCACTGTTGATCAGGACCGTATTATTGGAAAGTATTGCTTTTCATAGTTTCCAAAGCAAAGCTCATCAAAATGGTATGGAACACCTAACTTCACCGCTTTAGTTCTGACTTCACTAACTTACGACCTTGGGCAAATTACCTCTGGAGGACTTGACTTCCTTATCTAAAAAAGTCAAGAGGACATCTACTTTACGGAGATGTAAGTTTTAAATGAGATAATTTAGATTGAAAGCAACATGTGTATCCATATATACTTCCTAGTTTAGGCCGGAACCACGGACTAAATTTAGTAACAAGACTTTTAATAGGCATGCTTGTAAAGTCCTGCAGTTTGATCTGTATAACCAGCTGCATGAACACCAAACAGAAGGGCAACTTAGCAGCAACATCTCAAATAAGATTAAGGGGATTTTGCCTCCAGCAAGCTTAATATGATTCAATAATACAGTGTGACTGCTATTTACCAAGAACATTCAGCAAATATGGATTGATTATCTGACCATGTAATGGAAGTTTTAAAGTCTATTAATAGAAATATCCAAAACATAATTTTCCAAAGTGATTGGGATCACTTGATGTTAACTGGTTTTTATGCAGGAGTGGCGGGGGTGGGGTGGGGTGCTGGTCTGGGAAATGGCAGGATAGATAACTGAACATTCCTATTCTGGGAATTTCTGGGCCTTGAGTTATTGTGCATTGTGAGTCTCCAAAAGGGGGCTCCAGCTGACAGATCTTTGGTAACAGATAGAAAGGGCTGCTGGCCTTTTTGCTTGTTTCTGGGCTCATCTGACTGTCCCCGGGCCACTCTGTCAGTGTGGCCACCACCCTTTGTCCAGTGGAGACAACTGGGCCAGCATTCAGAGGAGCAGCCAGGATGGGGAGCCGCGTATGATACCGTGGGAAGGGCACACGTGGAAGTGGGGTGGGGGTGGGGTGCTGGGAAAGTTGAAAGAAAACCAGTGGGTAAAAGTGACTGGGAAACATTCTGGACCTAATCCAAAGTAGAATTTCTTTGCCGACGGCTGTATTTGGCATGTTGGCTCTGTGTTCTCGGGAATCATAGGGTAGGGTGGAAGCATTAGGTGATATTGAGGAGTGTTCTTGAAAATCCTGTGCCATCCCAAGTCTGTGGATTTGTGATTATTTCCTTTTGTTTGGCAATATTTACTTCCTTAGTTTTTATTTCAGCATTGTGGTAGTTCCTGTGGAAATTAGAAAAAGCATTAATAATACGTGGTCTGTGTGAATTTATTAGTTGAATGAGAAGACTAACACAGTTGTTAGCAAACCAAGACAAACAAAAGCCAAAAGGTTCTTTTGCTTATTATTTTATGGCTTGGAAGATACCTTAGAGATGATTTGATCTTTTGAAAGATTTTATGTCCCTGTTTAATGTTGGCCACCTGGGGTTTTCAACATTGTGCCAATTGGTTTGTCCCCAATCCCACCCCTCTGCCCCCCCTTTCTCGTCACCATTACCAGCATTAGCACTAAGCACAGTGGCTTGAAATAAAGTATATTGACTTCTAAGCTTCATCCATTCAGTCACTGATTTACTGCCCATTATGTACGGGACACTATGGTAATAATTATGAAACAGAATGTCAACAAAATAGGTCTTGTTGAAGAGCCAGAATTGACAGCCCTAGGCCAGGTATACTGAGTGCGGAGGAGTGGCCCAGGCACTAGGCCCTGCGCTGCCTGGGGCCTCGTTGGAGGTCAGCCAAGTGTTTAGCTGGTTCCACCTCCAGACACCCACAGAGTTTAGAGTTATAAGTGTGCTGTCTCTGTGAGACATCCCTCTTTCACAATGATGAGGGGAAAGTGATGAAATCAGAATGGCTGGTTAAGAAACTATGTTTTAAAATCCTACAGTGTGTTGAAAATACCTGGCACTTGTGATTGCAGGTGGAATATAGGAATTATATTCTGTTGCGTTTGTGACCTCCTAGTTTTGTATCATACAGAGACTTCAGGAAAATCCAAATAGAGATCACTCTCCAAAGATGACAGTGATTGGCTGCATAATCTGAATACTCATTTGTTAAGAGCATGTTTTAATTGACACCAGACTGTGCCATCTACTCTTTCCCTATTGCTTTGGACATTTGGGCTGGGCTGGGTGGGTGGTGAGGACTGAGAACATTCATTTATCATCTCCTTTTTCTCTCAAAATCCCCAAAGGAGAGTGGTTGGCACCTTAGTCTACCGCTTTGAAGGGTTGCCAAGACCAGACCAAAATTTTAAGTATTTCCAGTAGGCAGAGCAGTCGGTGGTTGTATATAGCCATCTAGTATTGAGGTGAACTTAAAGAGAGCAGAAACTGGCTAGACCTGGTGGCTCATGCCTGTAATCCCAGCACTTTGTCAGGCTGAGGCTGGAGGATCACCTGAGGCCAGCCTGGGCAATATAGCAAGACCCTGTCTCTACAAAAAATAAGAAAAATTAGCTGGGCATGGTGGCATGTCCCTGTAGTCCCAGGTACTCAGGAGAGCAAGGCAGGAGGATCACTTGAGCCCAGAAGTTTGAGGTTGCAGTGAGCTATGATCATACCACTGCATTCCAGCCTGGGTGACAGAGCAAGACCCTATCTTTTTTTTTTTTTTTTAAAGTAGAAACCTTTTAAAAATGTTTTAATTAATTAATTGCTAAAGGTCTTTCTGATTGCCGTTACATACCCGAGGAATGTTGGTGTCCAGAAAGCATTGAACCCGGTATGGAAATGGAGTTATGACCTTTTAGGGTTTTAGAGCTGAAAGAAGTGATAAAGGTGCAAAAAGAAAAAATCCCAAAGTCATGTGATACATTTTTATTATGATTGCTTTTGAGTTCACCTCTTTCCCCCTTCCCTTCTGTTTTGTGCAGTGAACACCTACCTCTTCATGATGCAGGCTCAAGGCATTCTGATCCGGGACAACGTGAGGACAATCGGTGCTCAGGTTTACGAGCAGGTGCTTCGGAGTGCTTATGCCAAGAGGAACAGCAGTGTGAATGACTCAGGTATGTTTTTAGTAAAGAGATGGCCTAATTAGAACCTCTCTTCCCAAGAGAGGTAAATTTGGTTTCAATAATATTTTCAGTGGGAAAAAGTGCATTGTAAAAGAGTGGAGGTCTGGCTGACTTTTACCTTACTGCTGAAAAAGCTCTTGCCAAATGAATGTTCATCCGTTTTTAAAAACGGTGTGTCTTAGTCCATTTGTGTTGCTATAAAAGAATACCTGAGGCTGGGTAATTTACAAAGCAAAGAGGTTTATCTGGCTCACAGCTCTGCCCGCCCTACAAGAAGCATGGCGCCAGCATCTGCTTCTGACAAGGGCCTCAGGCTGCTTCCAGTCATGGCAGAAGGTGAGGGGGAGCTGCTGTGTAGAGGTCGCCTGGTGAGAGGGGAAGCAAGGTGGGGAGTCGAGGGGATGCCAGGCTCTTTTTAACAACCAGGTTTCCAGGGAACTAATAGAGCAAGAATTTACTCATTACCATGAGGATAACACCAAGCCATTCATGAAGGATCTACTTTTGTTGAAACTTAACAAATTTCCATTTCATAATGGTCATGTAATCTGGGGGCAGTTTTCCCAAATTATAGTTATAAAAGCAAATTCTGGAAAGAAAGTTTACTAGATCACCTGGTTTACCTTCCCCAGTCAGGTGTGGTACTCATCCTACAGTTTAATCACAGTGACGTTCTCGGGTTTAGTGGTCAGATTCATTCATTTTCTTTTAGGAAGCTTTTCAGACCATTGAGCTAAACACGGCCATGATGGGTACAAGAGTAAACATTTCTTCCTCAATCTTTGGGACTTTAACCTGTGGCTTTTGTTATCTTATAAGCACTAATTGTATAAAGAGAAAATAGAACACAGAGGCTAGATGGGCTGCCCAACATTGTATTATGAGAAGTGGCTCACACTTGTGATCCCAGCACTTTGGGAGGCTGAAGTGGGAGGATCACTTGAGCCTGGGAGTTTGAGACCAGCCTTGGGCAACATAGTGAGACCCTGTCTCTTAAAAAAAAAAAAAAGAACCTGTTCCTGAATCATGGTTTTGACTGTAGCTATTTTCATAAGACTACGTATGGCAAGTTCTTCACCTTTGAAATAAAGCTTTTTTCTCTCTCTTTTTTTAACTCTTCCAAAAATTGAATATAGGAAATATTTCCACATGGTTAAATGGGACTGTCTTGAGGCTTTCCCAGTCCAGCCAGGAATGGTTTTTATTTAAAAAATGGATTCTGAGATTTCATTGTGCTAAGCATTCATGATTTGCCTCATTTCTTTAACCAAGGACTAATGTGCTTTCTTGTGTCTTCTTAATGATTTCAGCCAAGCCTAATATTTAAAAATATATATATTTAAAGAAATATTCTTCCCTCTAAATCAGTCCTCTCTTCTGTAATAAATTATAAGATTGTTCGAAGTTCACCATAAAATATGAAATTGCTTTGCAGACATTTCAAATGAGAATTATTCTGTGGTGCTTGGGAAATCAAGAGAAAGCATTACTTGTCAAAGGGAAGTTAAATCCTTAAAAGAATTGACCACATCCTAATTTATGTGTCTCCCCTACTGGCCAATTTAGCAGCGACTAAGGGTTGTAGTTAGCCAAACTGGTAGGTAAGCTTTTGCTTCTTGTTTGCAAATGGCAAGTGAGTGACTTTTTAGAGCTTTCTAGGCAAATTGTGGTCAGTCTGGATCAAATTGCCTGAGCTCTGAACCGTATCTGAGAGAGAAAACCCTGTAGTTCCCATCGTGAGAGAAGGCTGAGCACATTCGTGTTGTGTAGTATTAGATTTTACAAAGGATTCGCACACATGTTGTTGCCCATGACTCGAATGTGGCTATGTCAGGTGAGGCAGGATTTTGTGTTATTTCCATTCACAGCACATAGTGACCATAACCTTGGGGGAGATGGAGTAGCTTGGTCATGTGACTCCCTCAACCCTGCCCCAGACCTGCTTCTAGTTAAGTGATGAAACTAAGGAGTCTTTTGACTACCGTTCTAGAGCTCTCTCCTGTGCGTGGTTCTAGATAAAGGCACATTTGTGCTCTCAGGACATTTATCCCGTCCATATGTCATGCTGCTTGTCCAAGGTTGGATGAGGATAGAGTCTGTCTATCTGGCAGTCGGCGAGATGGTCAGTTGTCTCAGAAGTTAGAGGAGCACATAGCAGGACCCCACCCTGCACCACTGCAGGTCGTATAGCAGGACCCCACCCTGCACCACTGCAGGTCGTATAGCAGGACCCCACCCTGCACCACTGCAGGTCGTATAGCAGGACCCCACCCTGCACCACTGCAGGTCGTATAGCAGGACCCCACCCTGCACCACTGCAGGTCGTATAGCAGGACCCCACCCTGCACCACTGCAGGTTGTATAGCAGGACCCCACCCTGCACCACTGCAGGTTGTGCAGCACAGGCTCTCACGAATTTCTGAGAGTTGTCTTTGAAAACTGAGCACAGAAGTGAGTTGCATCCTTGGAACTTAAATCCAGTGACCCATTATTGTTTGACTTTGCATGCTTTTATTCTCAGATTATCATACACCAAAATAATTCTTCCTTGCATCCCTCTGGTTGGAATAGTTAACCTATTTTTTGTTAATTTGTCTATTTCCCTAGTATATTGGGAGGAAGTCTTTGCCATCAAGGACTGTCTTACTGTGTACCAGGTGCTTTACTTGCATTATCTCATGTCATCCTCACAAGAAATCAGGAAGGTAGCTACCATGTCCCCGTTGTAGGGATGGCAGGACCAAGGCACACAGAGGTTACAGCACTTGATGTAGCAGTAGAGTTAGGCTTTGCTGACTGACTCCAGAGCCTGTCATCTGAATCCCAGCGGTACCTTTGTTGCCTTCGTCATCTTTGTATTTCTAGTGCCTTGTACCTTGTTCGCTGCTTGGCACATAGGAGGCACCTGGTAAATTACTTTGGAGTGTGTGGGTGAATGGATTTGACAAGAAAACACATAAGTGTCGTAACATATTTCTAAAGAGATTACCATCTTGATTAGCTTCTCTGTTAGTGGCACATCCTTGATGAGTAAGTATAGGTTGAACATTCCAAATCCAAAAGGCTTCAAAATCTGAAACTTTCTGAGCACCAATGTAATGCTTAAAAGAAATGCTCATTGGAGCATTTCACATTTCAGATTTTTGCATTAGGGATGCTCAGCCAGTTAAGTATAATGCGAATATTCCAAAATCTGAAAAAATCCAAAGTACTTCTGGTCCGAAGCATTTGGCATAAGAGATATTAGTCTCGTACTGAAAGGGAAATTGTGTTTCATTGAAGGTATATCCAATGAAAACCCATGATTCTTATTCATTTCAAAGCACATCTCTGCCTGGTGTAGTCAGAGAGGGTATTCTGGGCCTAAAGCACTGCCACCTCTGACCTCTGACCTGGCTGCTCCTCCTCAGAGCACCGTTGGCTTAAATGGGGGTGGCCTGGCCAGTGTGCACCCCTCCCCTGAAACAACGCTGAGGCTCATACATGCAGAAGTCTTCATTAGGCCAAGCATAGCTGAAAACCTTAGCGTGACATTTAAGTAATGTTGGTTTTCTTAAAAGCTACAGTGGTGATTGTCTAATAAGTGTGCACTTTTTGGGGTTAGCCCTGGGAGCCTGGAAATAAGCCTGAAATAGTGACCTGGGGAAACTTCCTGTCATCACTAAAAGCCATTGGTGTATGAGATTGTCAATCATGTAAAACTTACTGTGAGCGGGGTGTGGGGGGAAGGTGGTGAGGCACACACGCGCAGAAGAATATTGGCACTGGAGGAGAATTCTTGGTTTCATCCAATCCAGCCACTCGGTGTTATATTTGAGGTGAGTGGTTGAGTGATCTGGCTTTTCTCATTCTTAATATGTATTTCCAGGTGCCATGCAACTTAGTAACTTTTAACCAGAGGGCGTGCAGGGGACTTCTTACCCCTCTGCAGATGTGCACACTCACATACGCATACAAGCCTGCCCACACGTGTGGTCACATTCCTCTTCTAGTCACACAGAGCAGTGTTCCATTGCCCACATGCTTCAAAACAAGCCTGTTGTCATAGGCCAGAAGGACAAGTGATGCCACGCCAGCCTGCTTTGCAGTATATTCAGTGACATGGTGATCCTTAGCCTCTTCCTCTGTGGTTTCAGATGTCCTGACTGGAGTCTTCATGGTGGCTGCTCTCCCAGTAGGTAGTCGTCCTTAAACGGGCTTACTGTTGAGGAATGTTAATTATTTATGTTTCACAGATATTTGTCCCAATGACATCTTTATAGTATGTATAAATTTCTACATTTTTTCCAAGCAGAGTTGTAAGTGTTCGGTCTTTTCCAAATGGGAGGGGAAAGTGGTAGTTCTTCCTGGAATCTGTTGGTTAACACTTCCAGTCCCTACGCAACTGGATTTGCTAATACAAGGAAGAAAGATTTTTACCACTACCACGCATGGGGGTAGCTGTACCAACCCTGCCTACATATTGGAATTCCCAGCAGAGCTTACAAAGTCCTGATATCTGTGCCTGACTCTCCGGGGTTCTTATTTCATTGGTCTAGGGTATAGCCTGGGCATTAGGATTTTTGAAAGCTTCCTAGATGGTTCTAATGTGCAGCCAAGGCTGCTGAACCACTGGCGTGGGGCAAAGCCGAGTAAGCAGCGGCCGATGGACGAAAGTGTTGGCCTGTGAGCCCCGTGTAGTCAGTCGCCATTGGGATCTGTAGGAAGCGGGTCTGTTTTCCCATTTTCTAGATGTGAAAGCAGCTGCTGCCTTTGCCCTTCTGCCTCCTTTGCTGGGAGAACATGTCCTGATTTGAAATAGATTAGATTTAAATTAAAAAGTAAAAGCATGGCCTTACCAATTCAGCAAGCTTGCTTTTTCTCTCAGCGTTTCCCTCACGCAGTAGATATTAACACAGGCTTTAGAAGAGTGAGACACTGATGTTTGGAGCCCTGAAGCCAGCGGGCAGTGTGACCCCCACCCACTGCTAGGCCGGGGCATGAGGACTCCTCACAATAACCACACACAGTTTCGCCAGGGCAGGAGCGGTTAATTTCCTCTGTCTCTTTCACTTATTTAAAAGGTTTCTACTGCTACTGAAAAGCAGATTTTATTTTATTTGAATTTTTATTTAAAGAATTTAAAATTTGAAATGAAGAAATCAGAGATTTTTTTTTCCCCTTCCAAGATGTAGGCTGAGTTTATGGAGGACTTTCATTTCTAGGGTTGTGTATTTGAGGGGTTTTTTTTAATGGCATATTATTAATTCAGTAATTAAAAGAAAAAATAAGTGGTATTTTATTTGATGCTAGTTGCTACCAGGCCTATCATATCAGTGTTTGAAGGAAGTGTGTCTTCAAACAAACCCCGAATAGTAGAATCATTAAAGTTAGAAAAGTCTCATCTTTCTCATGTTTTTTAAATTCCTGTTTTCTGTTTAGGTTCTGGTGCTAAGGCTTGGGTCTGTCTTTGACCAGAATTATTACTTTCTTTGTTTTCGTTGATTTGCTTATGAAAATGTTTAGTGTAATACCTTTGGGAACGTCCTTACCTTCTAGCAAATGTAACTAGTGTCCTGCTGTTTCCCACCAGCTTCTCTCTCCAGACGTTACAAACACATGTACGTTTCCTAGTACATGTGAGATCTTTTAATTTTTTTCTTAAAGAGAATCATTTTATGTATTAGAATCATCCAGAGAAATAATTAGCGTTGGGGATTCTTCACATAGATTTTTGAAGTAGTTACTACCTTCCGAAGAAGGATCAACCCAGGACAGGTTTGCATGTATCAGCTGAGAACTTTGTGCTGATTTCTGGGTAAATAATTTTACCTTCAAAGTTCATGCTGGCTTGGTTTATGTTTTTATATAAATTAATCTCTACTCATCTCTATGAATGCCAGCTTAATGTTTTTTCAGGAAAGCCACAACTAAAAAAGACAAAAAGCATTCTGTTCCTTTCTTCCCTTGCTGAGAGACTTAAAATTCTCCAGTTGCCTCTCATTGAGTTTTGTCCCTTGGGTACTTAGGGAATAGGCAGCTGTGTGCCTATGTAAAAGGATTCAGTGTATTGGCGATTTCATTCTTTGAAACCCTCTCATAGTGCTTTTAAAAAAAAATCTGAGTTGAAGATTCTAGAAATCTGGGGTACAAAGTAAATTTGAACAGGAAGTTTTAATTTTCATAGAAATAGCATGAGTTCAAAAGGATGGGTGAGAGAGACTTTAATATTCTGTGAAAAAATAGTACAGTGTAATGGAAAGATCACTAACCCAGAGTTTAGTTGGAGCTGTCGTGCATTAGCCTAATCTCCTTGTGAGTTGTGTATATGTTGCTTCAGTTTATTCATCTGTGAAAAATGAGGTTGGAGGGACCTCTTCCTATTCCGCAATTATAGTACCCTAGGAAAAAGGCATCTGCATCCACACTCTTAAAATCCCACTATTTAAGTTGACAGTAAAAGGATTTATGTATGTTTTTTTTAATGGCATAAACCCTTAAGAATGAGAATAGGAAAGAGACCACAGCAAAAAATTTTGGAAGTTGGAAAGCAGATGAGCCAGTGATAAAGGACTTAACAGACCCAAGAAAACTGACAGCCAAGCAGCAGCAGGGAAACAAACAACCACCCCGGTTGCTACCCCAGAATGCTCCAGAAGCCAGGGAATTAGCAATGCCAAGTACTCGTGGAAATAGGGATAAAGGTGGCAGTGAAGGTAAAGGTAGGTTGAAAGCTATTAGAAAGCTGTCAGGTGCTCAGATCCTTTTCCCCATCCTGGCAAGGACTGGAGACTTGATAACCTCCAGAGATGGCAAAACAGAGGTTCCTCAGCCTCGGGGTACCCAGCCTGACTACAGTATTTGAAAAGATGGGGGTTATTATGCCCTGGCCATTTTTCCTCATCAGTTCCTGGATGCTTGTAGCCAAGACTGTACTGTTTTGGCTCAAACTTCCTGGCCAGAGCACACTACAATGAAGAACCTCAGTCCAAACCCTTACAGTTAGCTGTTCAGTGCCTCCCTCTTATATATTAGCAACTAGGGATCACTGTGCTAGAGATCAAAGCAAACAAGAAAAAGGAAATTGGAAGGAACAGACTATTCAAAGAGAAGAAAACTTAAAACAACTGTTACACATATTATCAGGCATATGAGAAAAAACACTGCAAACATGAAACAAGAATATATTGTCAGGAACAAACATTCAGAAAACAAAAGGCTCTTTGAAATAAAAAGTATAGCAGAAATGATTAAAGGAAGGTTGGGTAAAGTTGAGGAAATCTCTCGGAAAGTAGAGCAGAAAAATAATAAGATGGAACAGATGAGACAACTACAGGAACATGAGTCCAGCATCCAACTCATATTCTGTGTTCTCCAGAGAGAGAGCACAGAATATATTTAGGTTATTAAGTATGAAATGTCCGATTTCCTTAAGTACTAAGTTTGATAGTTGATATCTCTGACATTTCACTTTGATACTTCTTATATTTTTTATTGTGAAGGTACATCCTCAGCCTTCCAAATGCATGATATGGCTTGTGATTATCTTTCAAAGTTTTTTTTAAGAACAAATTTTGCAAAACTGTGGATAAGTCAAAAATTCATGCTATTTTTGATTATGAGTTCTGTCCTGGAACCAAGGCAGAGCAGACAGCTCCAAATATCAACTAAGTGTTTGGGAAGGATATGGCTAATGAACACACACATCACTACCCCCCACCCTGCCTGTGGAAAAGTTGTCTTCCTTGAAACTGGCCCCTGGTGCCAAAAAGGTTGGGGACTTCTGCTCTAGAGAATAAGAAATGGAAGGAGGGGGTCTGCTGTTTCTTAATTACATTGAATTACAGTTGACTGTAAACTGAGTGAACATAAGCCTATAATACCAATGAGAATAGGAATGTTGGTTAAAGTGTATCGTCTGATTAACATTTTCATTGATGGGCTCACGTTTTTAGCTGCAGTGAAGAGCTAGTCCAGAGTCCTGCTTCCCCCAAGATGACATGTAAGAAAAATGCTTCCTTGGTAGGGCATCTAAGAATTGCAGAATTGATTCCATGTGCCAGCCTGAGTTGCCTTTTTTCCCCTTACCTCCCTAGATTATCCTCTTGACTTGAACCACAGTGAAACCTTGCTACAAACCACAACATTTCTTCCTGAAGACTTCACCTACTTTGCAAACCATACCTGCCCTGAAAGGCTCCCTTCCATGAGTGAGTAGCTCCGGCTTATCTTCCTGTGCTTTGAAGGTGGATCACGGGAGGGTGCTTTTGTTCTGTGTCTGTCTGCCTACGTCCTGCTGTGGAGACAGGGTGGTGAAGGTCATTCGTGCTCCCGGCTCCTTCGGAGCTTGCTGCAAGGTTGCCTGTGCTCTTGGTGCTGCTTCTACATTTTCATTCTTTCTTTGCACATGCCCCTCGTTTGTAACTTGGGGTCTGTTAGAATGTCCTAAAGAAAGTACAGTTACGTGTCAATGACAGGAATATGTTCTGAGAAATACGCCACCAGGCGATTTCCTTATTGTGGGAATGTCAGAGAGTGTATCTACACAAACCTAGATGGTACAGCCTGCTACACACTCGGCTGGATGGTACAGCCTATTGCTCCTGGGCTGCAAACCTGTGTAGCATGTTACTGAACTGAATACTCTAGGCTCTTGTAACAGTGCTAAGTATTTGTGTATTTAAACATAGAAAAGATACAGTAAAAATATGCTGTAAAAGATGAATGGTACACCTGTGTGGGGCACTTACCGTGAGTGGAGCTTGCAGGACTAGAAATTGCCCTGGGTGAGTCGGTGAGTGAGTGGTGAGTGAACGTGAAGGCCTGGGACATCACCGTATACTACTGTAGACCTTATGAACACCGTCCACTGAGGCTACATGAAATTTATAAAAAATATTTTTCTTTCTTCAATAATAAATTAATCCTACCTTTTGTACAGCTGTACAAAAATGTTTTCTTTCTTTATACCTTTATGTGCTTTTTTTCTTTTTAAACTTTTTTGTTAAGAACTGAAATACAAACACATTAGCCTAGGCCTGCACAGGGTCAGGATCATCAGTATCACTGTCTTTCATCTCCACATCTTGCCCCAGGGACAGTCACATGCGTGGAGCTGTCATCTCCTATGATTGCCGTGCCTTCTAGGGATACCTCCTGAAGGAACCTACCTGAGGCTGTTTTGTGGTTAACTTTTCTTTTTATGAGTAGAAGGAGTGCACTAGACAATAACAAAAAGTGTAGTATAGTAAATACATAAACCAATGACATGACTGTTTATTGTAACTGGCAGAGCAGGCAGTAGGTTTGTTTACAGCAGCATCACCACAAACATGAGGAATGGCTTGCGCTAGGATGTTATGGTGGCTAAGTCATCACTAAGCAACAGGGAGTTTTTAGCTCCATTGTCATCTTATAGGACCACTGTCACTGACAGAAATGAGGCACATGATTGGGCAGGCAACCAGCTTTGTCTTTTTAGCATAAATCTCCCACAGATTATAACTTGTTTGATATTAGAGAAGTTCCTTTCTTTTCCTCTTTCTCTCCCCCACCTGTTTTTTTTTTTTTGGAGACAGGGTCTCACTTTGTCACCCAGGCTGGAGTGCAATGGTGCCATCATTGCTCACTGTAATCTCTACTTCCTGGGCTTAAGTGATCTTCCCACATGCACCCCCATGCCCGGCTAATTTAAAAAAAAATTTTTTTGTAGACATGGTGTCTTGCTGTGTTGCCCAGGCTGGTCTTGAACTCCTGGGATTATGGACGTGAGCCACCATGCCTGGCTGAAAGTTAATTTTTTTAACAAAGTGCTGGTTAAAAAACATTCTTGGATTTTTTCTTTCTTTCTTTTTTTTTCTTTGGAATCCCATGTGTAATCTAAAACAATGGCAGTAAACTCTTAGACCTCTTCTGTACTTTCAGGCTTCTTAGATAGTTCTACTTCTTGTTTAAAGAAATGAGCAGGCAAAGGAAAATCTTATGTTTACAGAGTTGACTATATCTCAAACATGGTGACAACAGAGGAAGTGTTAGAAATAGTCATGCATGGTGTGGAACATATTCTCATTCATACATGAAAAATTAGTTATGGGTGTGTAAGTTGTGTTGGAAGCTTGCTGTTTCATTTGCACATCTCACCACACATACATAGGTCTTCCCTTTAAAATCTGCGTTTGTCTGCATTTGCACATGAGCTTGGTTTGGGAAGGCTAAGATTTGGAAATTAGAAATAGACTTTTGACAGATCTAAACCTAATATTAGCTCACCCTTTCACCAGCATTTATTGATGGTTACAGTATTGCTTCATCATTTAAGTCAGAGATGACCAACTGAGTTAACAGAACTCTAAATTAGTCTTAATTCCTTGATTCGCTTTTTTACCCAGGTAATACTGATGAACTGAAATGCAATGAGATGAAAAGCAGAGGAAGGGACTTCCATCCCTCCTAAAAACATAGTCAGCTGAAAGAAACATTGAACTTCTCCAGAGAATAAAAGCCTAGACATAGAATCTGTCGTTTTCTGACCTTGATCCCTTTTCCCCCCTCTCTCTGTTCAGAGGGCCCCATAGACATAAACATGAGTGAAATCAGCATGGATTACATTCATGAAATCTTCTCCAAAGACCCAGCCATCAAGCTCGGAGGTCACTGGAAGCCTTCTGATTGCGTACCTCGATGGAAGGTAGGGTGTGAGGTCAGACCCAAGCGTTGGGAAGCCCATCTAGGATTTACCATCGGTCCAAATCACTATGGGATTTGCTAACCATGACATTTCGTAATTTTCACCCTACCACCCCATGCAAAGTATTTATTTGCATTTGATAGAAATATTTTGGAGGAGTGGGTTTCCCCAAGGACTCTGTAGCCTCAGAAATCTGCATTATTCTGACTGAGCAAGACCCTTTTGTCTTCCTAACAGGAATATTAACAAAGCAAGCAGGTAGGAGGGTTGGTAGGTCTCTAGCGACACATTTGCAGAAATCGTCTCCACAGAGTCAGTGCTTCGTGCCTGTTCTCTACTGGTTACTATAAGATTAGTGGAATATAAAGCAAAGTTATGTAGCTTGCCACTGAGATTTGTTTATGTTTTTCCACATGATCATAGTCAGGAGACATCAGTCGTGTAGATCAAGCTCATGACCTTTGCTTAAGTCCATTGTTTCAAAACCTGTTTATTCAAATGCTTATTCTGTGCCATCCCTGTTAGGTGCTGGTAGAACAGCAGTCATCAGTACAGATCTGGAACAGATTAGTCTTTCCAACCCAGCACTGGGATATAAAATCAATTTAATGACCAGCATTAAAACATGTATATATAGTGCACATTCTAAGGGAAAGTACTGTTATTTGAAGCTTATTTTAATTATAGGTGTGTGTGTATATATAAATATATTCATGTCACAGTGCAGAATGTATGTTTTTCCTATGGGTTGTGGTCTAGAACAGGGGTCCCCAACCTGTGGTGAGTTGTATAGTTTTTTTCATTATATATTGCAACGTAATAATAATAGAAATGAAGTGCACAATAAATGCTGTGCGTTTGAACCATCCCAAAACCATCCCTCTTACCACCCCCCCACCCCCCGGTGGAAAAATTATCTTCCTTGAACGTGGTCCCTGGTGCCAAAAAGGTTGGGGACTGCTGGTCTAGAATGAATTCATTCAGCAAGCCTACCATGTACGACTGTTAAGGTATGGTGCATGTAAGAATAAGATCTATTTAGTTCCTAGTTTCGAGGGTCAACTTGCCAACATAGGTGTTTATTTAGAGGAAGTCGAGGACAAGACAGCCAGCTTCCCAGGACTCCCAGTGGTTGGTCACTGATTCTGCAGGGATGTCCTGCTATGAAGTAGAAGTTCAGGGCACTAACTAAATAGCTTCTTTGGCTGTGATCCACTCCAGGTGGCGATCCTTATCCCCTTCCGGAACCGTCACGAGCACCTCCCAGTCCTGTTCAGACACCTGATCCCCATGCTTCAGCGCCAGCGCCTACGGTTTGCATTTTATGTGGTTGAACAAGTGAGTGATCCTTTCTTTTCTTTTCTTCTTTCTTTTCTGAGACAGCAGTTTAGAATGCTGCAGGCTAATTCATCTTTGGTGTGAAGCTGAAATCTTAGGATTGAGTTGCCCTGAGGTGGGAAGAGGAGCAGAGAGCAATTCTGTGCTCCTGGTTTCAGGTTTTGCCCAGTACCGGGCACGTTCGAGTCCAGGAGGTAGCTTTGTGAACGACAGCCCTTCATCTGGTGGTTTGCTAGTGCCTGCTTTGGGCAGTGTCTTCAGGCTCTGGACCCAGGAAATTCCCCTTAAGATAAGGACCGGCACCAAGGTCCTGCCCAGAGGATGTGACCTTGGAGTCGCTGGACCTCGGTGCTAGCTGCTATTAATTAGCCACATGGCCTGGGACATTCGCAGACTTCTCTAAGCCTCAGGGTTTGGTTTGGTTTGGTTTTAAAAGTATTGGGATTGAATCAGATATAGAGGTCACATACTAAAGACCCACATGGCAAATCCAGTCTATAAATCCTTTTTTTGGTCCTGCATTTTTTTTTTTTTTTTTTGAGACAAACTCTTGCTCTGTTGCCAGGGCTAGAGTACCGTGGCGTTAGCCTAGCTCATAGAAACCTCAAACTCCTGGGCTCAAGTGACCCTCCTGTCTCAGCCTCCCAAGTAGCTGGGACTACAGGCATGCGCCACCATGCCCGGCTAATTTTTTCTATATATTTTTAGCTGTCCAAATCATTTCTATTTTTAGTAGAGATGGGGTCTTGCTCTTGCTCAGGCTGGTCTTGAACTCCTGACCTCAAGAGATCCTCCTGCCTCGGCCTCCCAGAATGCTAGGATTACAGGTGTGAGGCACTGCGTGGCCGGGTCCTGCATATTTTTTTATTTGCCTTAGATGGAACATGACTGTCCAGCTGGCCTCAGTCCCTACTACTGCTGTTGTCTCTTGCCTGGCCCAGTTCACACATTGACATTTCTGACGTGGCTTCTGTAGGCATTTTTCAAGTATGTGATCCTTGAAGTAGAGGCTCTATAGATAAGTGAAAGGCTTACAGATTCCCCTTAATACACTGATCCTCAGCTTTGAGAGCATTTTGCATGCTCACCTCTGCCTGCACGCACACTTTAGAGACTCAGTGCCTGAGCAGCTCTAAGTGGTCTTCGTGTGGCTTGCATCATCTGGAATGAGGAAAAGGGGATGAGCGCGGCTGTTCCCAGAAGTGAAGGTATCTGGGAAGGATCCCACTCTAAGTCTATCCTGAGCTGGGCATTTTGATACGGGCAAAGCGTTTAGACTAGTTGGGCTGTAACTAATCTGAACTGGTCTCTTTATGAGCCACTGAATTCTGTGTCCGTAGGCTTGGGTCCCTGGTGTACTCAGTGACTGTTGTCTTAGACCTTCAAAATAAAACAAGACAATGCAAAACAAACAAAAACCCATCTTCTTACTAGATTTTGTTTATGAAATAAAAGTTACAGATTTAGTTGATATGCTAAAGAGAATGACAAGTGATAAAAAGTAGAGATGGTGATGTTTTCCTCTGTGTATCTGGGTACTCTTCTAAATGCTGCTCTGTGGTTGAATTTCTGAATTCAACAGCCTTGGGAGAGAGGAGCTTGGGTTTGCCACCATTTCTATTTCTTTTTATTGAGATAAAGTCTCACTCTGTTACCTCGGATAGAGTGCAGTGGTGTCATCATAGCTCACAGCAACCTCAAACTCCTGGGCTCAAGCAACCTTCCTGCCTCAGCCTCCCAAGTAGCTGGGACCACAGGCATCCACCACCATGCCTGGCTAATTTTTCTATTTTTAGTATAGATGGGGTCTTGCTCTCACACAGCCTGGTCTCGAACTCCTGAGCTTAAGCAATCCTCCCTCCTTGGCCTCCCAGAATGCTAGGATTACAGGTGTGAGCTGCCATGCCCAGCCTACGACCACTTTTATTTCCAAAGAAATTGAGGCGAGAGGTTGAGTGGCTTCTGGGCCATGCTGTGAGTGAGCCGTTGATGTGTGGTGCTGGACCTGGTCACACTAGCACAGTGATCTTTCCCAGTCGGTCCCAATGAGCTCTTCCTTAGGCAGGGCAAAGGCAGCAAAGAGTTTGCCTCAAGAGTCCTTTTAAAAATAAAGTTTTGCTTCTTTTAGGTTGGTACCCAACCCTTTAATCGAGCCATGCTCTTCAACGTTGGTTTTCAAGAGGCAATGAAGGACTTGGATTGGGACTGTCTCATTTTTCATGATGTGGATCATATACCAGAAAGTGATCGCAACTATTATGGATGTGGACAGATGCCGAGGCACTTCGCAACTAAACTGGATAAGTATATGTATCTGTGAGTGTCATTTCCTCCTAAAGAGTTTAAATCTAAAAGGATAGTGAGAGATGTAAAGATGATGAAATCCAATTAGCTACATACAACCCAGATGTCCATCAACTGGTGAATGGATAAACAAAATCTCGGCTGTCCATATGATTAGAATACTATGTGGCAATAAAAAAGAATGAAGTACTGATGCATACCAAAAACATGGATGAACCATGAAAACATTGTGTTAAGTGAAAGAAGCCAGACACAAAAGGTCATATGTTATATGATTCCATTTATCTGAAATGTCCAGAATAGGCAAATCTACAGAGACAGGTTAGTGGTTGCCCAGGGCTAGGGAGTTTGGCAGAGGGAAACGTTTGGGGGCGGTGACTGCTCATGGATACAGAGCTTTTAGAGGGGGTGGTGAAATGTACTAGTATTGATTGTGGTCATGGTTGCCCAACTCAATGAATATACTAAAAACCATTAAATTATATACTTAAAAGTGGATGAATTATATGGTATGTCACTTATATCTCAATAAAGCTGTTGTTACAAATCAATTAGGAAAAATTTAATTTGCTACTTTGGTTGATATATGTCAACATGAGGATTTAGGTAGCTCGGGTCAGGAGCAGAGTATTGTTCCTAGTCCTTGAATGAGATGGCCTGTGCTAGGGACAGAGCCACCCGTAACGCACACATGATTGATGGTCTGCATCTCCTCTCAGGCTTCCTTACGCTGAGTTCTTTGGTGGAGTGAGCGGCTTAACGGTGGAACAGTTTCGGAAAATCAATGGCTTTCCTAATGCTTTCTGGGGTTGGGGTGGAGAAGATGACGACCTCTGGAACAGGTACGACCCTTCTTTTGGCATCTTCTAGAAATGCCACCTTGGACTCTGTGGACCAGTACTACCCAACAGGAATATAGTGCAAGCCGTGTGTGTGATGTAAAATGTCCTAATAGCCACATTGTAAAAGGCCAAAAAAAGGTGAAGTTAATTTTAATAATATATTAATATATTATTGTGTTGTATATCCACTATCTCCAAAATAATGGCATTTCAACATGTAATCAGTATAAAGTATTAATGAGATAGTTCACATTCATTTTTTCTTACTAAATCTTTGAAATTCATCCCCTTTAAAACTACAAGAAAAATAAATAAAAATAAATCTTTGAAATTCAGTCTGTATTTACACTCACAGCACATTTCACTTCAGAGTAGCCACATTTTAGCCATTAGTAGCCACATGTGGTTCATGGCCGCCGTAATAGAGCAGCTCCACACAGTTCTTTCTCTGATTGGATTTTAGGAGCAGCTATTTACTTTTGTGATAAAGACTAGAATATTTGGAGTCATAGAAGTAATTTTTATTCATTTAAAAAATTATATAATTATAGCATTAAATATCTCCTACCATCCTAAAAACAAACTCTACATCCTGCCAAACTATTTTCATTTTTCTCTCCTTTGACATGCAAAAATAAACTTAGAGATGGTAATTTCTTGATTTTTTTCTTATAATAATGCTCATTATAAAATACAGATGAATAGGCAGGGTGCGGTGGCTCACGCATGTACCTAGCACTCTGGGAGGCTGAGGCAGGAGGATCGCTTGAACCAGGAGTTTGAGGTTGCAGTGAGCTATGATGACACCACCGCAGTCTAGCCTGGGCAACAGAGGAGACCTTGTCTCACACAAAAAAGTCAGCTCTACTGGAGAGTGATTTAAAAAGTACCTGAATGTCAGATCCTTCTAAATTTTTATGATTTTCCCTTCAGTATTTTATAGTTGTCTCACCCACACCTAATTCATTCATTAGAATGTTTTTTAAATCACTTTATCTTTATCAGTTCTTTTCCATCAACAAATTTTTATGGGAACAATTCTTTTGCTATATTTTGTTAATTTATGTATGATTTAGTTAAATCTTATGACTATAATAACAAGTGCAGCTAGATAAATGCTTGGGATCACTTACTGACTTTTAGTGAGGATTCAGCCGTCCTGGTGCGAGTTGAGTTGTACATTCCTGTTAGAGAGTGTCTCGTTAGTCTCCGGCACTCAGAGAGCTGTGAGTGTCACTTCGTGTATTTTATAGGGGCTTAGAGAGCCTAAGCTAAAAACTGTAACTGAGTTAAAATTGAGTTTTAGTTTAGTTTAAAAAAAAAAAAAAAAGTGACCCGGTGAGTGAGAAAGCTTTTGCTGTGCGGGAGTGCCAGCGTAAGCTGTGACATGTCTTCCTAGGTTTTGGTCACTCCTGGGATGTTACTCCTGGGATTGTGTCTAAAAGCCCATTCTCTTGGTCTTGGACAGAGTACAGAATGCAGGTTATTCTGTGAGCCGGCCAGAGGGTGACACAGGAAAGTACAAGTCCATCCCTCATCACCATCGAGGAGAAGTCCAGTTTCTTGGAAGGTTGGTGCAGCGTATTTATTTCTCTTACCATACCCTCTGTGCTTTGCATGTCTGGATGTCTTAGTGCATGTCACACCCCCTTATCTTAACTCCCCACCCGCACCCCAAGGCCCTGTTCTGACAGCCGTTTCACAGTTACTGTGTGTGTTCTAACTTAACTCTGAGGCAGACATTTGGGGTTGAAATCAGACCATTGGTGAAAATTTTAATAGTAAGCTCTTTTAAGGAAATCACTTGTTCTGCCTCTTAAGCATTGTGGTCTCCCCTGTGTCCCTTAGGGAATCAGAGAAAAATCTACTCGGGTGAAGGTCTATGTGTAACTTAGCTGATGTGACAAAGCAGTTGGCACCCTTTTTGTGAGCTCAAATTCTGAACAGGTTCTCCTGAGCTGCTGTCTGTGGTTGCAGTTGCTGTACAACCCTCTTTTCTTTCTTTTTTTGTGTTTTGTGAATTTGAGGGAAGCCTATTTTCTAGACAACCAATTCTCATTACTCAAACTCTTTTTATGGGAGTGAAAGGTCACTTGAACACAGACTATGCATCTGATTTATTTTTAATATCTTACCTACTCTGTGACCCTGGGCGAGTCACTTAAAGTTACTAAGCCTTGGTTTTCTCATTTGCTTGGGGGGACGAGGATGGGCATTAAGTGAAGTAATGTAATAAGTAATACATGAGACAGGAGGTGCTCCCAATAGCAACAACAACGGCAGGAGTAGCAGAGTGCCTGGGGCGGGAGGGCCCCCGTGCTGCAGAAGTACTGCCTGGGCTGCCCTGCTCTGTCCGTGACTGTGAAGAGCTTTGGGTCCCTGCTCAGAGCCACCTCTGTTCTCTGCTTAAACAGGTACGCTCTGCTGAGGAAGTCAAAAGAACGGCAAGGGCTGGACGGCCTCAACAACCTGAACTACTTTGCAAACATCACATACGACGCCTTGTATAAAAACATAACTGTGAACTTGACACCCGAGCTGGCTCAGGTGAGCGAGTACTGAGATGAGGAGAGAATGTACATTGGCTTTACCCACCGCCACCAAGAAAGCAGTCTGATGAGATGTCGCGGGGTCCGCACAGGAAGGGAGTAGAAATACAGTGTCTAATGAAGGATCACAGGGTTTGAGCACACGCACAAAATGCCTTCGCTGGACTGACCCACCGCCACTGAGGAGTAGGCTCGGGACTTCCTTCATCAGCACTGGCTTTCTGTTTTCACAAGACAGACGTCTGTCCTGCTGCTCTCTCCCGTCTCCTGCCCCCACGTCCTGTCTCAGCCACAACCTCCAGAACCCGTGACGAGCTGTGATCCACCTTGGTCCTGCCGTGGAGCCTGTCCCTACAAATGACCTTTGAACCTCTTGGCCTTCAGAGCAAAGAGGCAAACCCACCACAGGGCAGCTGTGTTTTAGGAAGAGCAAATGGAACTCCACACACCATTCTTCTGTATCTCCGGTGTTCTCTTTGGTTTCATTTTTTTAGAAAAAAAGAAAAGAAAAAAATTACCTGCTTTGGGTGGGGATTGAGGGTGGAGGGGAGGGACTTGGGAAAGATAAATAGACATAAATATATAACAATCACTTCTTGAAGAAGTAAATTGTAAATAAGCCATGTAAAATGCCTTTTTTAAATTTAATTTTATAGCTCGCTCCAAGTCAAACGAGGATTTATACATTAGATCACTTATTTGGTTGGCAGATGCAGGAACTCAGTTAAAATGCAGTTGAAGAATATCATCTCCCAAATTGCTGTCACTTGGGGAAGGGAGTGGATATAGGGCATGTCACAAAAGAACAAAATAATCCAATCTTCATCACTGGTAGTTGGCTGCTCTGCCCTCTTCCTTCTTCCACAAGTCCTGCTCTTGGCTTTGCTGTGGATTCTCTCTTCCCTCTGGGCCACGTGGGCTCTCACCCCCATCTTCTGCTGAGCAGGAGGCTGCTGTTCTCCCTGCCCACCGCAGACCCTGCAGGGGCTCCCCGCACACACATCCCCACTCTCTGGACTCTACTTTTTATCCTTTCACCATCACAAGAAGAGAGAGAGGGTGTTGTGTGTGGTCCTCCCCGCTTTCTTTCTCTTGTGAACTTGGCCACAGTTCCTGAAAGATGTGCCTAAATTACCAGCTGGTTTCCATGATTCCTCTTTCCCTTTTTGGTTTCTGGAGTGATTCTTTGTCAACATTATTAACTAGTACATGGAACTAATGAGCAATTGAATCAGGAAGAATTCAGCCAGGCAGCAGGTGGCACTTGAGTGTCGTAGGTCAGCTGGGGTCCAGGTAAGACCAGATCAAAGCTTTGAAATTAGACTGATCAGAGCTCCAGAACGCAAGAGCCTGGGTGCTCTGCTCGTATCCCGTATTCTAAATTGCATTGGAATTTGTGCCTCTTTGCTTTTCCCTGAACCAAAGCCCTCCTAGTCCCTGTCAGCTTCTGCAGAACTCTGGAAAATGCCAGCTTTTTTCCCCCTTCTTTTCCATAAAACATATTTATATATTGTGATTAGGAGTACTTTCTGAAGAGTACTTCATATTTTTTTTAATTGCCTTGTTTGCCTTCAACTTCCTTAAGTTTCATGGTTTACATGGGTGTGTGTGCTGGGGTGTGTGTACATACGTGTGGGTTGGGGCTTATTCCATTGCATGTATTGGTTCCGTGGACGTATGATCCCCACAGACTGTGGGAGTGATTGGCCAGGCCTCGTTTTTTTGTTTGTGATTTTGTTCTTTTGAAGAATAGAGTGGTATTTAGAAAATAAATTGCATCGCAAAGCTCTTATCAGCTCGTATGAGAGAGCAGGCTCCTGCCCTTGAAAGTGCTGGTAAGTTGTATTATATGTTTTAAAAGAATTTTAAGCATTTCATGCTTTAAAATAACTTCACGAGGAAACATTACAGAAGTTCATTTGGTTTTCCTTTGTTTTACGGTGCATATAGCAATAAAGACACCCCCACCCCAGGCCTGTGTGCTGGCCTTGGCTCCCCTGCCCTCCCCACTCTGCTCTCCTTTCTCCTCGTGAAGGCTGTGAGTTGCTTTCAGTATGGCAGCACTATGATGTCGCTTGGACGGATTTGCCAGGACAGACTCATTCTTGGTTAAGGATGATGTGTGCTTATGTGGCAATATTGTAAAATGATCTTGTTTGAAGCTCTACATTAATATAATTAATGAGGCAAAAGCCTAACACCTGATTTTTAAAAGAAAATGCTGATTTGAGGACAAAAGGAAAGGTTTCTTTTCACTGCTTAAATTAGCGTCACTTAGATTTCTCTTGCAGTCATGTCTTAAGTTTGTTTTATTAGTGTGGACTCTCTTAATGTGCACTGTCAGTCATCCATCCGCCACGTTGAATCTCGTATGGGAAATGTAATAGTTAAAAAATACAGCCAGTTGAATGTGCTGTTGAAATTCTCATGTTTAAAAAAAAAAAGAAAAGAAAAATGTAAAAATCAAATGTGACCTTGTGCATATTTTGGCAGCTGAAATTCTTCAAGCTACTGATGGGTGACCTTTCAAATCAATCTTGTCTTTGATTGCTGTGTGCAGGGAAGGAAAGGTTCCCCCTTTCATGCTGGTTTTTTGGGGGGGTATTTGCAAAAATATTCGTTTTGACATAACAGGGACTCTTGTCAGAGCTCCCCTACCACAGACATTAATAGCTGAGCAGCAGCCACATGTATTGATTGTATCCACTCACCATTGACGATGGCATTGAACGTAGCTAGCTTATTTCCACCACTACGTGTTTTTTGAGCTTGCTCTTATGTTTTAAGAGGTGCCAGGGGTACATTTTTGCACTGAAATCTAAAGATGTTTTAAAAAACACTTTTCACAAATAGTCCTTTGTCATTACATTATTTACTCATGTGTTTGTACATTTTTGTATGTTAATTTATGAATGATTTTTTCAGTAAAAAATACATATTCAAGAACCAAACCTTGGTGGTCATTTCTGTTATTCTAAGACAGTTTGGCTCCTTGGGGGGGCCTTGCCTTTCTCACAGCTGTTCAGCTTCAAGCCGCTGGGCTGACCTCTGGGTGTTCCTGAGGGGGATACCGCCTGACCGACGATGTCGGCAGCCGGTTGAGTGACAAGATGCAGGATGTAGCAGCAGCGCTGAGCCCCGCTGTGTTCCCGGGCACCTCACGCTTGGGTTTCCTTTCAAGAGTCCCTTCCCCGGGTGATATCAATAAAGTTGAATAAGACACTTGGGGGGAGGGGCAGTGAGGACTGATGGAGTTTGGCTCCAGAAGCTTCTCTAGGACTAATCCAGGCTTTGCTATCTGCTTGATTCTGCCCAGAGACTGTAATCATAGCTTCTGTGTAGTGAATGCTCACCACACACAGTGTTTATTAATAGATTGTACAATTCTATGCTGGGGACATAGTGGTATGAAAACTAAGACAGGATCGCTGGCCTCATAAAGCGTACTGTCCACTGGGTGTGATTAAATTAAAATGCAGCTGCAATAGTGAGAGCTGCCAGCAGTGAGCGTGGTGGGGAAGGCACCGGGGTGGGGATCGAGGGCAGGTGGGAGTGGGGGAGCTGGGGGAAGTTGAGGATCATGGGGTACGGCTGCGGGGCAGCAAACAGGCTGGCATAAAGCACGACGTGCTCACCATCACATTGGTAGTAACTGATCAACACTTAAGTGCATGTATAGTGATAACATTCACCGGGTGCTGGGCAGATGGGGGGAGGAGATGGGTATACACATACCTAATGGTGCAATGCGCACCGTCGTGGGGGATGGACACTCTTGAAGCGCTGACTTGGGTGGGGCAAGGGCAATATATGTAACCTAAACATTTGTACCCCTATAATATGCTGAAATAAAAAAAATATTAAAAATTTTTTCTATTTAAAAAAGAAAGAAGGCTGGTATGGCTGGAGTGGAGGGCAAAGGGGTGAGACGGGGCCGGGCCATGCAGTGCAGGGCCTCGTAGGCCAAGGTGAGGAGTTCGCATTTCATCCTTAGAGCAATGGGTTCAAGAGTTGTCAGCAGGTAGGGCTGTGTGTGATGTGCTTCGATGGCATTTAAAGAGATGGCTCTGGCTGCAGGGAGAAGGATTGTGGAGAAGCAGAGGAGGAGCAGGGGGTGAGTTAGGTGGGTGCAGACACGGTGGAGGAGGGGAGACGGGGAGGTGTTGAGGTCGTACCTCCAGGACCTGGACAGGGGTTGTTGACATGGAGCCACCTGTGCTGCTGGCTTCCTATCCGCGTGGATGGCAGGGCCATCTCGAGACAGGGGCACTGGAGTCAGGCCAGGTTCCTGGGGAAGGTGGTGAGCTCAGTTGTGACTGTTTCGAGGGGGTTGAGACAACCAGGTGGGAACAGCAAACAGGCAGTTGTACATATCCTGGCTTGGGGACTTGAAGGCAGGGTCAGGACCATGGTGGATACGTGAGTCTCTGGGTGTAGGAGGTAAGTGAAGATCCAGGAGTGGAAGAAATTGCTTAGGGATTGAGAACAGGAAGGTGGTGGCCTTAGCCTGACCTCTGAGACTTACTGGTTGAGAAAAGGAGTGAGCAGGTGGGCAGGAGGAGGGAGGAGTGGGAGGTTGGGAAGGACGGGAGGGAGAGTGATCCGCACCGCAGAAGGCGGCAGAGAAGTGATACAAGAGGAAGAATGGAAAGTCGTGGATTGGCAATGGAGGGTGTTGGGGACGTGGCAGGAGCCATTTTGCTGACCTAGGAGGACATAAGCCACCCTGGCCAAGGAGGAGTAGAAGCAACAGTGAGTTTGGGCAGCGTCTGAATTTCCTGCAAAGGGGCGAAGAGAAGGCGGGGGAGCACCTGAGGCTCAAGGGGGTGGGTTTGGGTTTTCCAGCAGGAGAAGCTTGAGTGTGCTCCTGAACCACAGGGAACATCCACTAGAGAAAGAGCCGACACGAACACCCAGGGAAGACCAGCCTCGCTGTTAAGGTCAAGGATCCTTTCCAGTCACCAGGATCGGCATTTGGCAGAACTGATTCCTGGTGCTACCACTTCCTTCCACTCTCAGATTTTTTTAATTTGAGGGAAGTCCAGTGATAAAAATAGTAATTCCCATTTATTGAGCACTAGGTATAGGCCAGGGTCTGTGCAAAGCACAGGGTAGGCAATCAGGCCTCAACTCTGCAAGGTAGTCATTGCCCCTTGCTCTAGAGTGGGGTCTCAACCTTGCTCCTGACGCGTGCAGGAGCTGCTTTGTGCATTGCAGGGTGGTTAGCAGCACCCGGCCTCTGCCCTCTAGGTGCCTATCAACAATATCCCCAGGCACTGTCAAAAGGAGAGCACAGGGAACTGCTGCCTTAGAGGGACGGAAGCCACAGGTTGCCAGAGGTGACAAAGCCAGCCGCTGAGCCAGAAAGGAGTATTTTTGCCCCTGGGCTACTTCTGCTGAACCAGTTTCTTCTTTGCATATGTGCTCTTCATAGTTTTTGTTGACAGACACAGCTGAAAAGTTTTATTACGGAAGTCTTACATGAGTACATGCTGGAAAGTAAGTTTTAAATCTTCCCTTAATGTCTGCAGTTTAGCTTGTGTCTATATCTGTACCTGTGTATCTACACGTCTGAAATTGAGATGGTTCATTCTTTCATTCACTCAGCAAACATCTGAGCACCTACAGCATACCCGAGGTCCTCCAGTGTGCCAAGTCCTGGACTAGGTGCTGGGCATTGAATAGGGAGCCAAACAGTCCTTGTCCCCGTCCCAATGGGGAAGAAAGACCAAAAAAAAAAAAAAAAAAAAGACAAAAGCAGCACTTCATAGTATATATGGTGTTAGGAGGCAGCAGGGAGCAGCTAAAATTCCCCACAGCTCCTTTCAGTTCTAACTGTTTTGCTTCCATCCTGGTTTTGACCATCTGTGCAGGCAGAATGACACACAGAAACGTAGTGTCCTCATTGCCCCAGGTCTCCAGTCCCCGCTCTTCAGCCATGTCCCAGGATCAAAGAATGTACAGGTTAATGGTGTAATTAGCGCGCCCTTTCTCCACTCAGCAGTGTTCCGTGTTCCTGCATAATGCCACCCTTCACGGTCACTTCCTTGTCCTTTGTGTTGACAGAGCCTGGCTTGTTCGGCTGTTCTTCTCATGGTGGGGGGTTTGGTTTCCTTCCGTGCTGTTGCTATTACGTGTTACATGGGGATGAACTGATGAACCGGCTAGTACGCATTGTCATATTTTTTTCCTGAGTTCCTTCCTTGTTCTGTAATCTCCTCCTTCACTGTTCATATTTCTATTGAGTTTTAGCCTAACTCAGGGGTTGACAAACTGCCCAGCTGCCTGATTTTGTGTAATAAATAAAGTTTTATTGTAATCCTGGCACTCTGGGAGGCTGAGGTGGGAGGATGGCTTGAGCTCAGGAGTTTGAGCAAGAGTGAGACCCCGTCTCTACTAAAAATAGAAAAATTAGCCAGGTGTCATGGCACGCACCTGTAGTCCCAGCTACTCGGGAGGCTGAGGCAGGAGGATCGCTTGAACCAGGAGCTGGAGGTGGCAGTGAGCTACGACGACATCATTGCACTCTACCCAGGGTGACAGAGTGAGACTCGGTCTCAAAAAAAAGAAAATACAAGAAAAGAAAAGAGAGAGAAGGCTGAAGCACAGTGGAGGGAGAGGTGGGGATTACACAGGATTTTATCGAGTGTATTTTGTTCTGAGAGGCCGTTAGAGGGTTTTGAGCAGCAGAGCGAAGTGACCTGATTTATGCATTGAAAGGGCCCCTCTGGCTTTCGGCCACTGGTGGAGCTTGGACTCTGTGTGTCGGTGGAAGCTGAGGCCCCAGTGAGGAGCCTAAGGCAGCGTCCAAGTGAGAGGTGACAGGTTGGCTCCAGGTGGTGGAGGTTCGGACTGCAGTGGACACTGGTTTGTCCCCAGGTCCCTCTTCAGGATTCGCCTTCAGCCAGAGAGAACGACCTCACCGAAGCCTCCCATGTCCCCTCCGCAGGAGCAGCCACACCCAATGTCTGCTTGACACGGGGGCCTAAAGACCCCATCTCTTTGCCCCAATGTGCACAGCTCAGAAGGACCGTCCCAGCTTCAGAGCTCAGCCCCTGCACCCCAGCGCCACACCTGCGTCTCCCGTCCTGGCGCTGTCTCCCCCTCGCAGGCGCTGTGCCCGGGAGCACGGCCTGCACGCCACCTGCACGCAAAGCTCTCGCTCTCAGTCTGCTTCCCACTGAAGCCAACCAAAGACGGCGACCGCAGAGCCACGCAAACAGAATGCGGCGCTCTGTGGCGAGTCCACCCTCCAGACACAGTGACTCAGAGAGAGGCCCGCCCAAGGTCACAGCTGCTGGCGGAGCTGAGGTGACCCCAGCTTCTCCCCATCCCACCTGCAAACCAAGAAGAGAGTCACACCAGAAGGGCCCGAGGTCTGCAAGGGCCAGCGGTATGTCAGCAGGATGGGAAATCTCAAGAACTGTCACTGTCAGTGCCGTGGGCTCTGTGGCTTTGGTTGAGATTGCGTGCGAGCGGGTTTTTTATTTTCAGTCTGACACGGTGCAGCTCTCTTAGCACTGGAGGGTCAGGCCACTGTCATTCAAATCAGCTGCTGCGGAGAGACACTGCCAGTCTGGTTTCTGGTAAGTCTCAGCATTTCCCTGTCACTACAGAGCCCCAGCTTTACATATTTTCAAAATCTTGGCCAGGAGCAGTGACCTGAAACAGTGAAACTTTTTTTGGAGTCTAAATCTGACAAGTTCAGTGCCCCGAGCCTGAAGCTTCCTGCTTCCGGGCCGTCTCACTTGCTGGTTTCTTGGGCCGTGTGGGGCTGCTTTTACTCCCTCTCTCCCTCCCTCACTCATGTATTCATTCATCAAACACCTGATGTGCTGACCAGGGGCTCAATGCTGGGATACAGAGATGAAAAATGACCCTGCCTTCAAATGGCTGATGGCCAGGTCAGGGAGACAGATGGCTGACTGATCCACTTCCTAATCCACTTCCTGATGCTTCAGTAGGAATGACTTGTTTATCTTCGGGGGGTGCAGTGAGTACCCCTTTTGGGACCAGTTCAGAAAGCTTTGAATGTCCCAAGGGAGAGTTTGCTGTCTATTATATAGGCAGTGGGGAGCCAAGGTAGGTACTTGAGTAGGAGAGTGGTGTGATTAAAAGTGTAGTTTAGGTTCATTTATCTGGTTGCGTAGCCATCCATCCATCCATCTATCCAATATTTACTGAGCATCTACTCTGTGCCAGATACTGTGCCATGTGTACGTGGTTTCCATTTACAGCTGTGAACAAGACAGATAGAAATCCCTGCCGCAGGGACCCAGCATTCTGGGGAGGAAGAGCAGATGGACAATCGACAACTCAACAAATAAGTGAGCTCAGACATGCTAAGAGTCATAAAGGAAATAAACAGGACGATGAGACTGAAAGTGACCAGGCAGGGAAGTGACCTCTAAGGAGGTGATGATTGAGCTGAGGTTTAAAAGAAGAGAAAGAGGCAGTTTTGGGAAGAGCAGAGGGAGGAGAATTACAGACAGAGGAAGCAGCAAGTGCAAAGGCCCTGAGGCAAGAAAGCACTTGGCTTGTTGGAGAGAGTGAAAGGCAGTCAGTGTGGCTGAAGAGGAAGGGAGGAGGGAAAGTAGGAGAAATGTAGACAGGGCCTTGACACAGGCCAAGGTGAGAACTTCAGAGTTTCTGGAAGGGCACCCAGAGGCCACTGGCGGGTTGTCAGCAGTGTCTTTGATTTACATTCCTAGAGGTTCCCTCCGGCTGCTGCGGGAACAAATGTGAGTAGAGAACCCAGCAAGGAGTCCATGGCAAGGGTGGTGGTGGCCTGGCCCGGGGTGGGGGGCAGTGGGGCTGTAGGACATGGAGGAATGGAGAAAGCCAGCTCACTCAGGCTTGAGCTGCGGGTGGCGTCACTGAGGAGCAAAGACTGGGGGTGGGGATGAGTCTTTGGGAAAATCTTTTTAGGATGTTTCAAGCAGATTATTAGATATTCAAGCCCAGAGCCCAGGAGAGAGGTCAAGGATGCGTCTGGGAGTCTGAGACTTATCAGAGCACATGCTTGTTTCAAGCCACGGATGAGGAGCCGCCGGAGGGGAGGGTGACAGGTGGGGCATGCAGAGCCCCTGTGCCTGGACCCAAGGCTGTTCTGAGAAGGACGTTTGGGCAGGAGAGGGTGGTTGGCAGTGGCGGACATTGCTGAGAGGTGACCGTAAGTGTGGCATGCCATGATTGGACTTGGCGGCACCGAGGATGGAAGCCTGGTTGAGGACGCCCAGGAGGGGTGGAGCCATGGAAACACATCGGGGGTGCGCACAACTTTTACCAGAAATTTGGTGTGGGAGGGGCTGGAGGAAGTGGGCATTTGCTGGAAGGCGATGAGGTCGAGGGGCAGCACGGCGTGTTTTTTCACACAGGAGGTCCTGGGAGAGGGACAGCCGGGGCTGCACAGGATAGACAGCTGGGTTCCAGGATCACCAATTGTGTGCTCACTCCCTGCGGGACCTCGGGGACGTCACAGGGACTTTCTGAGCCTCAGTTTTTGCATCTCTAAAATGGGCCACATGGGCCCCAGACGACTTGTGGGGTGAGGTGTCTGGTCCTGGGGGGGCGAGGTCCGCAGGACAGAGCAGGCTCCAGCATGGAGGCAGTTTTGATGGCTGACAGCCTTTAGGGTGTGATTGTCCTGGACTGTCCCCAGGAGGCCACCAGGCCGCAACAGACTCACTTTGCTGCACTGACCAACCTTGCCTTGCTCTCGGGTTCCCAGCCCGTCCTGGGTGGCCCCCCCAGGGCTTGGTCCAGAGTGCTGCACTTTTAAGGGGAA
Organism: Lemur catta; assembly: GCF_020740605.2. Taxonomy (NCBI): domain Eukaryota; kingdom Metazoa; phylum Chordata; class Mammalia; order Primates; family Lemuridae; genus Lemur; species Lemur catta. The sequence goes on along the minus strand of NC_059144.1, from coordinate 41,099,669 downwards.
TGAGATCTTTAGGGTCTGAGGGGCCTCCAGGTTCAGCCCAAGGGGGTCTGGGATGAGACAGACCTGGATTTGATCCTGGAGCTGCCACTTCCTGGGTTGGGGACCCTGAGCAAGGACTTTACCGCTCTAGGCCTTAGTTTCTCATCTGCAAAATGAGAATCATTTTTCATCTCCATCATCATCATCATCAGTTGTTAAAAAGATTAAATGAGATAATAGCTGTAGTACGCCCAGCACATAGTAAGTGTTTAACAAATGCTAGCTCCATTACTCTCTCGTCTAGCTAGCTGGCTTGTAGAAGCAGAGTTCTGCCTAGGAGTCTCCCTCCTCCTGGCTCCTGTTATCTGGGCGGGACCTTGAGGTTCTGATAGGACAGACCCACAGGAGTCTGGGCCTGGGGGCCCACGGGGCTCCCCACTGCTGCCCTTATCTGTCCCACCCTTCTGCCCTCTAGCCTGGACCCAGTATCGGCAACTGGCCCGGACCCCACCCCAACACAAAGGGACAGGCAGGTGCACTGCTGGCCCAAGAGGGCAGGGGGCTTGCCCGAGGCCATACAGCAAAGGGGGGAGGGCAGATCTGGTGGCAGTTTGTCACTCTGGCTCCTGTGGGGCACCCAGCTCTGGTGTCAGTGGCGGAAGTGCCTGGGGAGCAGAAAGGGTGTGGATGTGCTTGGCGGCTGTGGGGCAAGATGCCAAGGACAGGCCCTGGGGCGACTCCCTGCTGCTAGAGGTTAGCCTGGGGCCTGGCCTGGTGACTCAGCAGAACCTGCTGATCAGGACCCGGCCATGTCCCTCTGCCCCAGGGTTCAGGTCCTTTCTACCTGCCCACACCCAGTGTCACCTAGAGGTTGCAGGGCAGGGCTTAGAAGATGGGGACCCCGTGCTGGGTCCAGCTGGCATCTTTCAGTCCCCTCCAGCCCTGCAGGTCCCAGAGCTAGACGGGCTGGGGCTGGATCCTGGCTCTGTCTCTCAGCAGCTATGTGACCTTAGATAAATCTTTCAACCTCTGGAGCCTCAGTTTCCTCGTCTATGAAATGGGAATGACAATGGCTAAGCGCTTTGGTAGGAGGATTTAAAATGCAGCTAAGATCAAGCCACTGCCCTGCTAAAGCTGTCCAGAGGCTCCCACTGCACTTGGAAGAAAGTCCTGTGCCCTCCCCCTCAGGGCCCTGTGGGTCTGGCCTGCCCACCCCCGTGTGACCTCCTCTGCCCTCCCCTTTGCTTTCCCTACTCCGGCCACCGGGTCTCCTGCTGCACACACCTCGCTCTCACGGAGCCGTCCCCAGCTCATCTCGTGGCTGTTCCCTCAACCCGCCCCCCCAGAGCCACCTCCTCAGAGAGGCCCCTACTGACATCCACCTCGTCACCCTTGCACGCCACTTCTGTTTTCTCCACGGCACTTGGCACTGTCTGGAGAGTCGTATTTGTTGGCCCGTTTCTTGTCTGTCTCGGGAATGGGAGCTACACGCAGCGGGGACTAGATCTGTTTTGCGCCTGGCTCTTCCCGACACCTGGCACCAGGTGCACAGTAGTGGTGCTTCACAAGCATTAGTCGCCCTTGTCAGCTCCCGGGGAGACATGGACAGAGGCGATCGCACCTGCCCCAAGCTAGAGAGCAGGAGATCCGAGTCAGACCCGGGTCTGTCCGAGCCGGGAACCCAGCCGTGCCCACCCGCTGGTTTTCATGCTTGGTACCATGGTAGCTGGCCACCACAGCTGCCACCACGACTGGCCACCACCGATGACTGCCATCTGCTGTTAAACACCTGCTGGGTCACGCCTGGCTCCAACTCCTCTCCCCATGCGGCTTCACACCACCCCTGGAAGGTTGGTTCTATTTTTCACCCTGTTGTACAGATGAGGGAACTGAGGCTCCGAGAGGGGCATGATGTGCCAAGGTCACTCAGCCAGCAGGGGGCGGGGCTGTGGGACCTCAAACACCTCACACGGTGGCCCTGCATGTCCACCTGACCAGGCCGCCTGCGTTTTCCTCCCCAGCCCCAGGGAAACTCGAGGGTCCTGGGAAGCTCCAGCCTCTCCGCTGTTCCCACCCAGAGCTTGCTGGGAGCTGACAAGGGGGAGCTGCCCACTTGGGCTGCCCTGGGCCCTTCCCTTCCTGCCACCAATGGGCCTTTGTGTGGCCAGGACTCGCCCAGCCCCTGTCCACGGCACACGGCTTCCGGATGACTCAGGGTTGTCACCAGCAGCTGTGCCCAGTGGGAGGTGCTGGGCAGCTCTGGGGTTGAGCAGCCCCCAGGCCTTTGCACTGGCTGTTCCTTCTGCCGGGAAAGGACGTTCCTCACTTTCTCCCATGGAACAGCAGCCTCCATCCTTCAAGGCACAGCTCAATGTCCCCTCTTCACAGAGGCCCTGCACCATCTGGCTCACTAGAAGGGGCTCCGAGAGGGCAGGGGTTTGTCTGCCATGTGTGGGGGACAGACACAAAGAAGTTAGTATGTCAAGATCCTTTCTGCTACTGTTACGTGCCGTCCAGATAGTCAGGCAATTGGGTGAGAGCGTCTGGGACAGCGTCTCTCCGAGGCAGTGACGTCTGAGCAGAAACCTGGGTGAAAGGGAGGACCCACCCTGCCATCTGGGGGCAGGGGGTCCCACCAGAAGGAGCCCCGGGAGGCTGGTGTGTCTGGCACACGGTGAGTGGGGGCAGGGGTGGAGACGGGGGGCAGATCACGCAGGGCCCTGCGGGGAACTTCGGCCTTTCCCCCGAGTGAGGAGTTCCCAGGGGCACGATCTGATGCAGGTTGCCGCGGGATCCCACCACGGGATCCCACCAC